>NC_057883.1:782061-5594561 GCF_019740435.1 Gambusia affinis
AACAGTAAAAAGAGCTTAAAACTCAAAATTTTGAACTGCTTCCAGCTTCAAACAACCAGATTTACTGTTTCTCTGCATTTCCAAGTTATATTAAGCAAATTATGCTGAAATTTGATTGTGGTGCTGAAATTTCACAAACTGTCCATTTTTGGCTTCTCTCGCTGAGATAAAGCGTTTTTGGCCACTAACAGTAAAAAAGCTTAAAACTCTAAATTTTGAACTGCTTCCAGCTTCAAACAACCAGATTTACTGTTTCTCAGCATTTCCAAGTTATATTAAGCAAATTATGCTGAAATTTGATTGTGGTGCTGAAATTTCACAAACTGTCCATTTTTGGCTTCTCGCTGAGATAAAGAGTTTTTGGCTACTAACAGTAAAAAAGCTTAAAACTCAAAATTTTGAACTGTTTCCAGCTTCAAACAACCAGATTTACTGTTTCTCAGCATTTCCAAGTTATATTAAGCAAATTATGCTGAAATTTGATTGTGGTGCTGAAATTTCACAAACTGTCCATTGTTGGCTTCTCTCGCTGAGATAAAGCGTTTTTGGTCACTAGCAGTAAAAAAAGCTTAAAACTCAAAATTTTGAACTGCTTCCAGCTTCAAACAACCAGATTTACTGTTTCTCAGCATTTCCAAGTTATATTAAGCAAATTATGCTGAAATTTGATTGTGGTGCTGAAATTTCACAAACTGTCCATTTTTGGCTTCTCTCGCTGAGATAAAGCGTTTTTGGCCACTAACAGTAAAAAAGCTTAAAACTCAAAATTTTTAACTGCTTCCAGCTTCAAACAACCAGATTTACTGTTTCTCAGCATTTCCAAGTTATATTAAGCAAATTATGCTGAAATTTGATTGTGGTGCTGAAATTTCACAAACTGTCCATTTTTGGCTTCTCTCGCTGAGATAAAGCGTTTTGGCCACTAACAGTAAAAAAGCTTAAAACTCAACATTTTGAACTGCTTCCAGCTTCAAACAACCAGATTTACTGTTTCTCAGCATTTCCAAGTTATATTAAGCAAATTATGCTGAAATTTGATTGTGGTGCTGAAATTTCACAAACTGTCCATTGATTGTGGTGCTGAAATTTCTGAAATTAAAAAAGCTTAAAACTCAAAATTTTGAACTGCTTCCAGCTTCAAACAACCAGATTTACTGTTTCTCTGCATTTCCAAGTTATATTAAGCAAATAATGCTGAAATTTGATTGTGGTGCTGAAATTTCACAAACTGTCCATTTTTGGCTTCTCTCGCTGAGATAAAAAGCGTTTATGGCCACTAACAGTAAAAAAGCTTAAAACTCAAAATTTTGAACTGTTTCCAGCTTCAAACAACCAGATTTACTGTTTCTCAGCATTTCCAAGTTATATTAAGCAAATTATGCTGAAATTTGATTGTGGTGCTGAAATTTCACAAACTGTCCATTTTTGGCTTCTCTCGCTGAGATAAAGCGTTTTTGGCCACTAACAGTAAAAAAGCTTAAAACTCTAAATTTTGAACTGCTTCCAGCTTCAAACAACCAGATTTACTGTTTCTCAGCATTTCCAAGTTATATTAAGCAAATTATGCTGAAATTTGATTGTGGTGCTGAAATTTCACAAACTGTCCATTGATTGTGGTGCTGAAATTTCTGAAATTAAAAAAAAGCTTAAAACTCAAAATTTTGAACAGCTTCCAGCTTCAAACAACCAGATTTACTGTTTCTCAGCATTTCCAAGTTATATTAAGCAAATTATGCTGAAATTTGATTGTGGTGCTGAAATTTCACAAACTGTCCATTTTTGGCTTCTCTCGCTGAGATAAAGCGTTTTTGGCCACTAACAGTAAAAGAGCTTAAAACTCAAAATTTTGAACTGCTTCCAGCTTCAAACAACCAGATTTACTGTTTCTCTGCATTTCCAAGTTATATTAAGCAAATTATGCTGAAATTTGATTGTGGTGCTGAAATTTCACAAACTGTCCATTTTTGGCTTCTCTCGCTGAGATAAAGCGTTTTTGGCCACTAACAGTAAAAAAGCTTAAAACTCTAAATTTTGAACTGCTTCCAGCTTCAAACAACCAGATTTACTGTTTCTCAGCATTTCCAAGTTATATTAAGCAAATTATGCTGAAATTTGATTGTGGTGCTGAAATTTCACAAACTGTCCATTTTTGGCTTCTCGCTGAGATAAAGGGTTTTTGGCCACTAACAGTAAAAAAGCTTAAAACTCAAAATTTTGAACTGTTTCCAGCTTCAAACAACCAGATTTACTGTTTCTCAGCATTTCCAAGTTATATTAAGCAAATTATGCTGAAATTTGATTGTGGTGCTGAAATTTCACAAACTGTCCATTTTTGGCTTCTCTCGCTGAGATAAAGCGTTTTTGGTCACTAGCAGTAAAAAAGCTTAAAACTCAAAATTTTGAACTGCTTCCAGCTTCAAACAACCAGATTTACTGTTTCTCAGCATTTCCAAGTTATATTAAGCAAATTATGCTGAAATTTGATTGTGGTGCTGAAATTTCACAAACTGTCCATTTTGGCTTCTCTCGCTGAGATAAAGCGTTTTGGCCACTAACAGTAAAAAAGCTTAAAACTCAAAATTTTGAACTGCTTCCAGCTTCAAACAACCAGATTTACTGTTTCTCAGCATTTCCAAGTTATATTAAGCAAATTATGCTGAAATTTGATTGTGGTGCTGAAATTTCACAAACTGTCCATTTTTGGCTTCTCGCTGAGATAAAGCGTTTTTGGCCACTAACAGTAAAAAAGCTTAAAACTCAAAATTTTAACTGCTTCCAGCTTCAAACAACCAGATTTACTGTTTCTCAGCATTTCCAAGTTATATTAAGCAAATTATGCTGAAATTTGATTGTGGTGCTGAAATTTCACAAACTGTCCATTTTTGGCTTCTCTCGCTGAGATAAAGCGTTTTTGGCCACTAACAGTAAAAAAAGCTTAAAACTCAAAATTTTGAACTGCTTCCAGCTTCAAACAACCAGATTTACTGTTTCTCAGCATTTCCAAGTTATATTAAGCAAATTATGCTGAAATTTGATTGTGGTGCTGAAATTTCACAAACTGTCCATTGATTGTGGTGCTGAAATTTCTGAAATTAAAAAAAAGCTTAAAACTCAAAATTTTAACTGCTTCCAGCTTCAAACAACCAGATTTACTGTTTCTCAGCATTTCCAAGTTATATTAAGCAAATTATGCTGAAATTTGATTGTGGTGCTGAAATTTCACAAACTGTCCATTTTTGGCTTCTCTCGCTGAGATAAAGCGTTTTTGGCCACTAACAGTAAAAAAGCTTAAAACTCAAAATTTTGAACAGCTTCCAGCTTCAAACAACCAGATTTACTGTTTCTCAGCATTTCCAAGTTATATTAAGCAAATTATGCTGAAATTTGATTGTGGTGCTGAAATTTCACAAACTGTCCATTTTTGGCTTCTCGCTGAGTTAAAGCGTTTTTGGCCACTAACAGTAAAAAAAGCTTAAAACTCAAAATTTTGAACTGCTTCCAGCTTCAAACAACCAGATTTACTGTTTCTCAGCATTTCCAAGTTATATTAAGCAAATTATGCTGAAATTTGATTGTGGTGCTGAAATTTCACAAACTGTCCATTTTTGGCTTCTCGCTGAGATAAAGCGTTTTTGGCCACTAACAGTAAAAAGCTTAAAACTCAAAATTTTGAACTGCTTCCAGCTTCAAACAACCAGATTTACTGTTTCTCAGCATTTCCAAGTTATATTAAGCAAATTATGCTGAAATTTGATTGTGGTGCTGAAATCTCACAAACTGTCCATTTTTGGCTTCTCTAAGCTGAGATAAAGCGTTTTTGGCCACTAACAGTAAAAAAGCTTAAAACTCAAAATGTTGAACTGCTTCCAGCTTCAAACAACCAGATATACTGTTTCTCAGCATTTCCAAGTTATATTAAGCAAATTATGATGAAATTTGATTGTGGTGCTGAAATTTCACAAACTGTCCATTTTTGGCTTCTCTGAGATAAAGCGTTTTTGGTCACTAGCAGAAAAAAGCTTAAAACTCAAAATTTTGAACTGCTTCCAGCTTCAAACAACCAGATTTACTGTTTCTCAGCATTTCCAAGTTATATTAAGCAAATTATGCTGAAATTTGATTGTGGTGCTGAAATTTCACAAACTGTCCATTTTTGGCTTCTCTCGCTGAGATAAAGCGTTTTGGTCACTAGCAGTAAAATAGCTTAAAACTCAAAATTTTGAACTGCTTCCAGCTTCAAACAACCAGATTTACTGTTTCTCAGCATTTCCAAGTTATATTAAGCAAATTATGCTGAAATTTGATTGTGGTGCTGAAATTTCACAAACTGTCCATTTTTGGCTTCTCTCGCTGAGATAAAGCGTTTTTGGCCACTAACAGTAAAAAAGCTTAAAACTCAAAATTTTGAACTGCTTCCAGCTTCAAACAACCAGATATACTGTTTCTCAGCATTTCCAAGTTATATTAAGCAAATTATGATGAAATTTGATTGTGGTGCTGAAATTTCACAAACTGTCCATTTTTGGCTTCTCGCTGAGATATTGCGTTTTGGTCACTAGCAGTAAAAAGCTTAAAACTCAAAATTTTGAACTGCTTCCAGCTTCAAACAACCAGATTTACTGTTTCTCAGCATTTCCAAGTTATATTAAGCAAATTATGCTGAAATTTGATTGTGGTGCTGAAATTTCACAAACTGTCCATTTTGGCTTCTCTCGCTGAGATAAAGCGTTTTGGTCACTAGCAGTAAAAAAGCTTAAAACTCAAAATTTTGAACTGCTTCCAGCTTCAAACAACCAGATTTACTGTTTCTCAGCATTTCCAAGTTATATTAAGCAAATTATGCTGAAATTTGATTGTGGTGCTGAAATTTCACAAACTGTCCATTTTGGCTTCTCTCGCTGAGATAAAGCGTTTTTGGCCACTAACAGTTATAAAGCTTAAAACTCAAAATTTTGAACTGCTTCCAGCTTCAAACAACCAGATTTACTGTTTCTCAGCATTTCCAAGTTATATTAAGCAAATTATGCTGAAATTTGATTGTGGTGCTGAAATTTCACAAACTGTCCATTTTTGGCTTCTCTCGCTGAGATAAAGCGTTTTTGGTCACTAGCAGAAAAAAGCTTAAAACTCAAAATTTTGAACTGCTTCCAGCTTCAAACAACCAGATTTACTGTTTCTCAGCATTTCCAAGTTATATTAAGCAAATTATGCTGAAATTTGATTGTGGTGCTGAAATTTCACAAACTGTCCATTTTGGCTTCTCGCTGAGATAAAGCGTTTTGGCCACTAACAGTAAAAAGCTTAAAACTCAAAATTTTGAACTGCTTCCAGCTTCAAACAACCAGATTTACTGTTTCTCAGCATTTCCAAGTTATATTAAGCAAATTATGCTGAAATTTGATTGTGGTGCTGAAATTTCACAAACTGTCCATTTTTGGCTTCTCTCTGAGATAAAGCGTTTTTGGTCACTAGCAGTAAAAAGCTTAAAACTCAAAATTTTGAACTGCTTCCAGCTTCAAACAACCAGATTTACTGTTTCTCAGCATTTCCAAGTTATATTAAGCAAATTATGCTGAAATTTGATTGTGGTGCTGAAATTTCACAAACTGTCCATTTTGGCTTCTCTCGCTGAGATAAAGCGTTTTTGGCCACTAACAGTAAAAAGCTTAAAACTCAAAATTTTGAACTGCTTCCAGCTTCAAACAACCAGATTTACTGTTTCTCAGCATTTCCAAGTTATATTAAGCAAATTATGCTGAAATTTGATTGTGGTGCTGAAATTTCACAAACTGTCCATTTTGGCTTCTCTCGCTGAGATAAAGCGTTTTTGGTCACTAGCAGTAAAAAGCTTAAAACTCAAAATTTTGAACTGCTTCCAGCTTCAAACAACCAGATTTACTGTTTCTCAGCATTTCCAAGTTATATTAAGCAAATTATGCTGAAATTTGATTGTGGTGCTGAAATTTCACAAACTGTCCATTTTTGGCTTCTCTCGCTGAGATAAAGCGTTTTGGCCACTAACAGTAAAAAAGCTTAAAACTCAAAATTTTGAACTGCTTCCAGCTTCAAACAACCAGATTTACTGTTTCTCAGCATTTCCAAGTTATATTAAGCAAATTATGCTGAAATTTGATTGTGGTGCTGAAATTTCACAAACTGTCCATTTTTGGCTTCTCTCGCTGAGATAAAGCGTTTTTGGCCACTAACAGTAAAAAGCTTAAAACTCAAAATTTTGAACTGCTTCCAGCTTCAAACAACCAGATTTACTGTTTCTCAGCATTTCCAAGTTATATTAAGCAAATTATGCTGAAATTTGATTGTGGTGCTGAAATCTCACAAACTGTCCATTTTTGGCTTCTCTCGCTGAGATAAAGCGTTTTTGGCCACTAACAGTAAAAAAGCTTAAAACTCAAAATGTTGAACTGCTTCCAGCTTCAAACAACCAGATTTACTGTTTCTCAGCATTTCCAAGTTATATTAAGCAAATTATGATGAAATTTGATTGTGGTGCTGAAATTTCACAAACTGTCCATTTTTGGCTTCTCGCTGAGATAAAGCGTTTTGGTCACTAGCAGTAAAACAGCTTAAAACTCAAAATTTTGAACTGCTTCCAGCTTCAAACAACCAGATTTACTGTTTCTCAGCATTTCCAAGTTATATTAAGCAAATTATGCTGAAATTTGATTGTGGTGCTGAAATTTCACAAACTGTCCATTTTTGGCTTCTCTCGCTGAGATAAAGCGTTTTTGGTCACTAGCAGTAAAAAGCTTAAAACTCAAAATTTTGAACTGCTTCCAGCTTCAAACAACCAGATTTACTGTTTCTCAGCATTTCCAAGTTATATTAAGCAAATTATGCTGAAATTTGATTGTGGTGCTGAAATTTCACAAACTGTCCATTTTGGCTTCTCTTCTGAGATAAATCGTTTTTGGCCCCTAACAGTAAAAAAGCTTAAAACTCAAAATTTTGAACTGCTTCCAGCTTCAAACAACCAGATATACTGTTTCTCAGCATTTCCAAGTTATATTAAGCAAATTATGATGAAATTTGATTGTGGTGCTGAAATTTCACAAACTGTCCATTGTTGGCTTCTCTCGCTGAGATAAAGCGTTTTTTGGTCACTAGCAGTAAAAAAGCTTAAAACTCAAAATTTTGAACTGCTTCCAGCTTCAAACAACCAGATTTACTGTTTCTCAGCATTTCCAAGTTATATTAAGCAAATTATGCTGAAATTTGATTGTGGTGCTGAAATTTCACAAACTGTCCATTTTTGGCTTCTCTCGCTGAGATAAAGCGTTTTTGGCCACTAACAGTAAAAAAGCTTAAAACTCAAAATTTTGAACTGCTTCCAGCTTCAAACAACCAGATTTACTGTTTCTCAGCATTTCCAAGTTATATTAAGCAAATTATGCTGAAATTTGATTGTGGTGCTGAAATTTCACAAACTGTCCATTGATTGTGGTGCTGAAATTTCTGAAATTAAAAAAAAAGCTTAAAACTCAAAATTTTGAACTGCTTCCAGCTTCAAACAACCAGATTTACTGTTTCTCTGCATTTCCAAGTTATATTAAGCAAATTATGCTGAAATTTGATTGTGGTGCTGAAATTTCACAAACTGTCCATTTTTGGCTTCTCTCGCTGAGATAAAAAAGCTTAAAACTCAAAATTTTGAACTGCTTCCAGCTTCAAACAACCAGATTTACTGTTTCTCAGCATTTCCAAGTTATATTAAGCAAATTATGCTGAAATTTGATTGTGGTGCTGAAATTTCACAAACTGTCCATTCTCGCTGAGATAAAGCGTTTTTGGTCACTAGCAGTAAAAAAGCTTAAAACTCAAAATTTTGAACTGCTTCCAGCTTCAAACAACCAGATTTACTGTTTCTCAGCATTTCCAAGTTATATTAAGCAAATTATGCTGAAATTTGATTGTGGTGCTGAAATTTCACAAACTGTCCATTTTTGGCTTCTCTCTGAGATAAAGCGTTTTGGCCACTAACAGTAAAAAAGCTTAAAACTCAAAATTTTGAACTGCTTCCAGCTTCAAACAACCAGATTTACTGTTTCTCAGCATTTCCAAGTTATATTAAGCAAATTATGCTGAAATTTGATTGTGGTGCTGAAATTTCACAAACTGTCCATGTTTGGCTTCTCTCGCTGAGATAAAGCGTGTTTGGTCACTAGCAGTAAACAAGCTTAAAACTCAAAATTTTGAACTGCTTCCAGCTTCAAACAACCAGATTTACTGTTTCTCAGCATTTCCAAGTTATATTAAGCAAATTATGCTGAAATTTGATTGTGGTGCTGAAATTTCACAAACTGTCCATTTTTGGCTTCTCTCGCTGAGATAAAGCGTTTTGGCCCCTAACAGTAAAAAAAGCTTAAAACTCAAAATTTTGAACTGCTTCCAGCTTCAAACAACCAGATTTACTGTTTCTCAGCATTTCCAAGTTATATTAAGCAAATTATGCTGAAATTTGATTGTGGTGCTGAAATTTCACAAACTGTCCATTTTTGGCTTCTCGCTGAGATAAAGCGTTACTAACAGTAAAAAGCTTAAAACTCAAAATTTTGAACTGCTTCCAGCTTCAAACAACCAGATTTACTGTTTCTCAGCATTTCCAAGTTATATTAAGCAAATTATGCTGAAATTTGATTGTGGTGCTGAAATCTCACAAACTGTCCATTTTGGCTTCTCTCGCTGAGATAAAGCGTTTGTGGCCACTAACAGTAAAAAAGCTTAAAACTCAAAATTTTGAACTGCTTCCAGCTTCAAACAACCAGATATACTGTTTCTCAGCATTTCCAAGTTATATTAAGCAAATTATGATGAAATTTGATTGTGGTGCTGAAATTTCACAAACTGTCCATTTTTGGCTTCTCGCTGAGATAAAGCGTTTTTGGTCACTAGCAGTAAAAAAGCTTAAAACTCAAAATTTTGAACTGCTTCCAGCTTCAAACAACCAGATTTACTGTTTCTCAGCATTTCCAAGTTATATTAAGCAAATTATGCTGAAATTTGATTGTGGTGCTGAAATTTCACAAACTGTCCATTTTGGCTTCTCTCGCTGAGATAAAGCGTTTTTGGCCACTAACAGTAAAAAAGCTTAAAACTCAAAATTTTGAACTGCTTCCAGCTTCAAACAACCAGATATACTGTTTCTCAGCATTTCCAAGTTATATTAAGCAAATTATGATGAAATTTGATTGTGGTGCTGAAATTTCACAAACTGTCCATTTTTGGCTTCTCTCGCTGAGATAAAGCGTTTTTGGTCACTAGCAGTAAAAACGCTTAAAACTCAAAATTTTGAACTGCTTCCAGCTTCAAACAACCAGATTTACTGTTTCTCAGCATTTCCAAGTTATATTAAGCAAATTATGCTGAAATTTGATTGTGGTGCTGAAATTTCACAAACTGTCCATTTTTGGCTTCTCTCGCTGAGATAAAGCGTTTTTGGCCACTAACAGTAAAAAAGCTTAAAACTCAAAATTTTGAACTGCTTCCAGCTTCAAACAACCAGATTTACTGTTTCTCAGCATTTCCAAGTTATATTAAGCAAATTATGATGAAATTTGATTGTGGTGCTGAAATTTCACAAACTGTCCATTTTTGGCTTCTCTAGCTGAGATAAAGCGTTTTTGGTCACTAGCAGTAAAAAAGCTTAAAACTCAAAATTTTGAACTGCTTCCAGCTTCAAACAACCAGATTTACTGTTTCTCAGCATTTCCAAGTTATATTAAGCAAATTATGCTGAAATTTGATTGTGGTGCTGAAATTTCACAAACTGTCCCCTATTGGCTTCTCTCGCTGAGATATAGCGTTTTGGCCACTAACATTAAAAAAGCTTAAAACTCAAAATTTTGAACTGCTTCCAGCTTCAAACAACCAGATTTACTGTTTCTCAGCATTTCCAAGTTATATTAAGCAAATTATGCTGAAATTTGATTGTGGTGCTGAAATTTCACAAACTGTCCATTTTGGCTTCTCTCGCTGAGATAAAGCGTTTTGGCCACTAACAGTAAAAAGCTTAAAACTCAAAATTTTGAACTGCTTCCAGCTTCAAACAACCAGATTTACTGTTTCTCAGCATTTCCAAGTTATATTAAGCAAATTATGCTGAAATTTGATTGTGGTGCTGAAATTTCACAAACTGTCCATTTTTGGCTTCTCGCTGAGATAAAGCGTTTTTGGTCACTAGCAGTAAAAAGCTTAAAACTCAAAATTTTGAACTGCTTCCAGCTTCAAACAACCAGATTTACTGTTTCTCAGCATTTCCAAGTTATATTAAGCAAATTATGCTGAAATTTGATTGTGGTGCTGAAATTTCACAAACTGTCCATTGATTGTGGTGCTGAAATTTCTGAAATTAAAAAAAAGCTTAAAACTCAAAATTTTGAACTGCTTCCAGCTTCAAACAACCAGATTTACTGTTTCTCTGCATTTCCAAGTTATATTAAGCAAATTATGCTGAAATTTGATTGTGGTGCTGAAATTTCACAAACTGTCAATGTATGGCTTCTCTCGCTCAGATAAAGCGTATTTGGCCCCTAACAGGAAAAATGCTTAAAACTCAAAATTTTGAACTGCTTCCAGCTTCAAACAACCAGATTTACTGTTTCTCAGCATTTCCAAGTTATATTAAGCAAATTATGCTGAAATTTGATTGTGGTGCTGAAATTTCACAAACTGTCCATTTTTGGCTTCTCACGCTGAGATAAATCGTTATTGGCCACTAACAGTAAAAAAGCTTAAAACTCAAAATTTTGAACTGCTTCCAGCTTCAAACAACCAGATTTACTGTTTCTCAGCATTTCCAAGTTATATTAAGCAAATTATGCTGAAATTTGATTGTGGTGCTGAAATTTCACAAACTGTCCATTTTGGCTTCTCTAAGCTGAGATAAAGCGTTTTGGCCACTAGCAGTAAAACAGCTTAAAACTCAAAATTTTGAACTGCTTCCAGCTTCAAACAACCAGATTTACTGTTTCTCAGCATTTCCAAGTTATATTAAGCAAATTATGCTGAAATTTGATTGTGGTGCTGAAATTTCACAAACTGTCCATTTTGGCTTCTCTCGCTGAGATAAAGCGTTTTGGTCACTAGCAGTAAAAAAGCTTAAAACTCAAAATTTTGAACTGCTTCCAGCTTCAAACAACCAGATTTACTGTTTCTCAGCATTTCCAAGTTATATTAAGCAAATTATGCTGAAATTTGATTGTGGTGCTGAAATTTCACAAACTGTCCATGTTTGGCTTCTCGCTGAGATAAAGCGTTTGTGGCCACTAACAGTAAAAAGCTTAAAACTCAAAATTTTGAACTGCTTCCAGCTTCAAACAACCAGATTTACTGTTTCTCAGCATTTCCAAGTTATATTAAGCAAATTATGCTGAAATTTGATTGTGGTGCTGAAATTTCACAAACTGTCCATTTTTGGCTTCTCGCTGAGATAAAGATTTTTTGGCCACTAACAGTCAAAAAGCTTAAAACTCAAAATTTTGAACTGCTTCCAGCTTCAAACAACCAGATTTACTGTTTCTCAGCATTTCCAAGTTATATTAAGCAAATTATGCTGAAATTTGATTGTGGTGCTGAAATTTCACAAACTGTCCATTTTTGGCTTCTCTCGCTGAGATAAAGCGTTTTTGGCCACTAACAGTAAAAAAGCTTAAAACTCAAAATTTTGAACTGCTTCCAGCTTCAAACAACCAGATTTACTGTTTCTCAGCATTTCCAAGTTATATTAAGCAAATTATGCTGAAATTTGATTGTGGTGCTGAAATTTCACAAACTGTCCATTTTTGGCTTCTCTCGCTGAGATAAAGCGTTTTTGGCCACTAACAGTAAAAAAGCTTAAAACTCAAAATTTTGAACTATTAATCCATGCCCTAGTGAGATTCCTTGACATTGCATGACTAATATATAGCCAGAGATTTTTATCAATTTACCATGCAATTATTCTAATTGATACATTGATAATGTGTGTGGTAGTTGTCCTTTTGTCCACAGAAGTGAGCAATTGGAAATGAATAAGTTTTTAAACCCTTCATTGAGAACAACTGTATTAGAAATGTTTAAAATATGCTAAATATTTATATGCAGAAAGAAAGCATTATAAATGTCTAAAGCACACAACACTGTTATTTTGCCTGGAATAAATGCCCTGTGCCGCCCATAAGAATCTGAAAATCTGTCGTGGATTGTCCAAACACACCAGTTTGGGATTACTGCTCTGTGACCAGGACCCAGATGTCTATGGGACCCAAAGTAAAATTTAGTAAACTGTTATTGCTTGTTGTGTAGCTGCAGTCCTTTCCAGTCACCAAAGTGTGCTGCATGTCACAGTAACCCAGAAATGAGGCCTCCTGCCATGTGTCTCTTTTGTGTGCAGAAGGAGCTTAAGAGACTGGAAACGTGACTGCCAATTACATGATGAGGACTTGAAGAAGAAAAAGAAGAAGAAGAAGGGATACACAGGATAGTCAAGAACCTAGTGAATTTGTATTGGTTCCTATAAAGAGTATGACGCTGATAGATTATTGTCGATTGACAGTTAAAAAGTTAAAATTAAGAACTGAAAGAGAGGAAGATGAAGATAGAGAAATAAGAATATCTCAGACTCATGGTAGTCGGTGTTGAGGAAATGCTCAAGATGCTGTTGGGAAAATCCATGGACTGGTGAAATAACTTTGGACAAAGACTACGGCGGGTAGACACAGCTGTGCTGTGAATGGACCAGAGTGGTAATATACATAATGAGAGTGACGGGAGCAGTGAAACATCGAGTAGTGAAAGTATGAGTCCAAAAAGAGGAAATTCATCAGCAAAGACAGGCGTAGGAAAGAGGGGAAGAGTGGGGAAAAGCTGGGAAGAGTCTGAAGAAGAAATGGAGAGGGAAATAAGGAAGTTCAAAGTAATTGTTAGAGTTAACGAGGAGAAGGGATTGCAAATGATCAGTCCTACCCACCATTCTGAAGAATCAAGTGGGGGACATTATTAAGGCACAAGTTCTAAGAGATGGAAACTTTATGATAAGTTGTAATACAGAAGGAAAAATGGAATATATTTAATTATATATGTGAGAACTACATGGATGAAGTCAATTTAAATCTAGATATAGAAAGTATAAAGGGAAAGATTAAGCAGCAAAAATAATTTCTGTAAGTAAAGGTAAGAGCAGAAAGAAAGGGGTCCCTTGGTGGACACAAGAGTGAGTGAAGCAATAAGGAAAAGAAATAAAACTTTTAGAATATTGCAAAGAACACATAATTTTATAAATGTAATTGAATATAAAAAAAGATCAAGCAGAAGCAAGGAAAGTTATTAAGAAGGCAAAGAAGACAAAATGGAGAGATTTTTGTGATCCAATGGGCAGAACAATTTATATAGCTAATGTATGGGGAATGATTAAGAACATGAGGGGAAACATACAGGAGAGAACATACCTAATTCTAAATCATGGAGAAAGAACAGAAGTAACAAATGAAGGGAAAGTAGAAGTAAGGGCAAGAACATTTGCAAAGATCCAGAGTTCAGATAATTTAACAGAACAGGAAAAATTTAGACAAGAAGGGCAAATGATTTTATTTTAGGAGGTGAGACAACTCCAGGTAATCTTATGGACTTTTCTTTTTCTATGTCTTTATATTCCAAAGGCGAAACAGCTGGAAAACACACAAAAACTATTCATATACACATTTAAAATACTTTCTCAAAGCGTGTTGTAAACGCAACATGCAGAAATTGACAGGCTTTAGGTGTTTAGAAGGTCAAAGGTCAACCTAACCACCTGGTTGTCAACAGGATTAACAGCACCAGGAAAAGATCAGATATGCTATATTATGGGGAATTGCCCTGCAACAGACTGGCAACCTGTCCAGGGTGTCCCCGCCTCTGTCTATCTTGGTCTCTCTAAATTCTCCCTAGGTGTGAGTGTGTGTGTGTGAGTGGTTGTGTGTCCTGTATGTCTTTGTGTTGCCCTGCGACAGACTGGCGACCTGTCCAGGGTGTACCCTGCCTCTCGCCCGTAACACAGCTGGAGATATGCATCAGCAACCTCCCGACCCCATTAGGGACAAGGGTGACCAGAAAATGGATGGATGGATGGAAAAAAGAAAGTAGGGAATATGGAATTAATAGGAGAAAATCAAAAAGAACAAGTAGTAATGACAAGATTGCGGCTTGGATTAAATAAAACTTTAGATTTGATAGGTAAACATCCAACAGGTAGTTGTGAGTGTGGTATGGATAGAGAAACATTCTACTGTTTAGTGTGGTATGGATAGAGAAACATTCTACTGTTTCTCTATCCATACCACACTTCTGTTCTTTCCACATGTAATAATTCATTGTGAAAAATAAACACTAATATATATAAATATACAGTAAGTAGAGAAACAGGAAATGAGGAAATATGATATAGAAACATTAAAATTAATAAGATATTAATTAAGCCTAAAATAAATAAAAAAGTTACTTTTTTTTTTTAAGGAAACAGTATTATACATAAGAATTTAGATTAAAGCATAGTGGAGTGGTCCACACTCCAGCATAGCAGTTGGCAATAATACATCTTAACGTTAGATGTCACCTGCCAGTAAAAAAAAAAAAAAGAAAAAAAAGAAAAAAAGGAGTCTGGAAGATTTTGAAATGAGCTGGAGTCTCTGGAGGGAACTCTGGAGGATTTGAAGCAGTGGCTGGAGAGCAGCTCTCAGACTGGGTGAGACAACACCACATAATGTGATGTTTATATGTTGGCTCATAAATGTTAAATTGCTGAACAAGTTTTTGATGGACTGTCGGATTTTTGTACTTCTATTGTGCATTTTTAATCCTGTGAGTTGAAAGTCCACTTTGTACTATACAGTGGAGCCACAGTCAGCCAGCATAAACATTGGCTTCAGTCAAATCCTATTATGGTAACTGATGAATTTGGAAAGTAGTATTTTGTTATTTTCTTTGTGATTTAAGACTCAAGAGTGACTTTTTAAGATAAATGAGCATTTCAAAACTGAGTCCTTGCACCACATGGTCTAAACCTGAGCAGCAGAATAGTTTTTAATCTGTGTAGGAGCAAAGGAATAAAATGTATTATTCTTTTGAATGACACAAAGTGAGGGAGGAGGTCTAAATCAGAACATGGAACATAAATGTAGAGACATAATCTTCCTGACTTCAGCTGGGATGTCAAGTGACGTTGATCCATCACCCCACCATATGTTTCCAGTCTGGCGTCCAGGAGTCAAGCGGATTGTTTGCTGTGCTGGATGTGCTAAGTGAGCAGAGCTGCAGTCTGACTCCTGGTGGCGATTCAGCACGCTGCCGGCACTTTACCACTTCTTGACTCAAGCAGCCACAAGAGCAGAGGAGACATGCAGGAGAATGTGGCCACTGAATGATTTACTAACCTGCCACATTCAGTGGTAACTCTGTAAAAGATGCAATGCATCTATGATTTTGGGAGCAAATTATCACACTGCAACAAGTGAAAAATCAAACTTTTAACTTAAATAATCAGTGGAAAGAAAAACCAAGGTTATAAAATAATTGTTTTCAATTTGTGTCAACAATATTGCTAACAACTCCTTAAAATTATGCAACATTTTTTTTATCATTTATATTAGCTTTCTGTAATTTGATTACTGTATGTTTCAGAGTTTATAGGACATTAGGAAATCCGAAACTCTTGATTTCTGAGGTATAATGTGATGTTACACATACGTCTTGCTAGCTGGCTGGAAAATGAACTATTCAGATAATAGTTCATTTTGACCAAAACAAATCTAATTCTGGCCTCAAAGATCCCAATCACAGAACTCATCCTGGCTGAACATATACTTCACATCACTTCTGATGTTATTGTACAATGGCATGAATTCTTAGATAAAATCCCAGATTGACATCCAACATTAAAACGTTTTACTCACCTTTTCTGTTGTTTTTATGCAGTGAACAGCTGACAGAGGAACTGAGGCAGGAAACCTTTGAGCAAAAGTATGAGAAGAGAATGGCATTCCTACAAAGGCTGGAGGACAGACTGTCTCTGGACATGGCCAGTTTCTACACTGGTCTTAGGCAGCAGCTCTGCACACAGAGGGTCTCAACCACAAGGAACACCTCACTGATAAATCTGGCAGAGGAAATAGACCAGATAACTGATGTGTCATGATGTTAAAGAGGTTTCAGGGAGAGCTTGTTATCGGTTACCAGAGTCTGCATTCTGTTATCACTGAAGCTCTATATCTCCTGCAGGAATTACTGAAGATGAAAGAGTAAAAATAAATGTTTATTCTCCAATCATGTTAGATGCATGTGGTTTCATTAACTACTTTTCAGTCTTTCCTTGCCATCAATCAATAAAATTTTATTTGTATAGCACATTTCAGCATCAAGGCATTTCTAAGTGCTTTACATCATATCAAACACAGAAACACAATGCAATATAAAATCAATAATCAAAACATGACAATGAGTCAAGTTCCATCAGTAAATTTGTAATTGATTACGTTTCAAATACAATCCTAAACAGGTTGGTTTTCAGTCGCGTTTGCATCCATAAAAGGTTTACCTGTTACACTCCTACTGTGTTATATGGAACAAAATACCTATTGCTATTTTTATTCCCACTACAATCACACAGTTTAAAACGATGTAAACAGCCTTTCAAAGGGCTTCTGGCACCAGGCTCCGTACACCTCTTCCACAGAATTTTGAGCAGGGACTCCGCCGTTCCTCACGGATTTTTGTGCAATTCTATGGTACCTGTTAGTGTCTAGAATTTACAGGATTTCTGTTATGCGCAATGACCCTCTTTATGTGGTATTGGCCAGTGTTGATATAGACTTTCAGGAAAATCAAAACAGGTTTTTATTACAATTTTAATAATCTACAAAACAGTGTGACCATGACTAATGTTTTTTTAGAAATGATTTTGATCCATCTGAATGTCTTATCTTTAGGAAGTAAGAAGAAATGGATGTGCATTAGTACCTGAGTTGCTGATCATCTACAAAGCCTTGCAAATCTACTTAAACTTTTTCAGCTTTTTGTCATTTTGACACATTACAACAGATTACATTAGTATGTTTAAATAAACTTTTTCAAAATTGTACAACTCCAACCTAAATGTAACAATTTGATACGCTGTTCCAGATTGTAGTATTACCTAATTCACATCTAGTGACACATTGGGGCTCTTGACAGATTACAAAAAGGGATATAATAAAACAACAAATTAATAAATCGAAAGAAAATGGACCCACTTTCAGGTCTTGTTTCGGTTATTTAGTCAGTCTTACATCATAAGATAAAGAAAGTATGGTGTTTTATTAGATAATGTATCGCATACAGTGTCAGTAATGCTGGAGTTAATAAATAATAAAGACTTTGTGGTATTCTCATTTTGTGTTGTGTTGTTGTGACCCGAAAAGATGAGGCTAAGAAGCAGATTTAGAAGCACACAGAAAGCTACAGAATTTAAGCACTGTGAGCTATGCTGAAATAAATAAGAGAGAGAAGTTCAGATACATGCTGAGAGTAAAGGTAAAGATATCAGAGATTTCAAAATAAAATAAAATTGGGAGACCACAGCTAATATTGGAAATAGCGCTTCCTTCATTTCCGGAGTGCAATGATCCCATTTCCAAATATGGTACTGGTCTGCTACATGGTCTGCTCCCACCCCCTCTGCAGCGAGGTCCTTCTCAAATTAGTTCTGGTTCCAGGAAGATTGAGTCAGTAGGTCCCTGAAGATCTGAGCACTCTACATGGCTCATACTTGAGAAATAACTTAGAATTTTGTTTCAGTTGAAGACCATTCAGTTCTTGTTAGACTGACAGCAAAATCTAAAATCCTTTCTATGACAAATGGTGCCATAGATTGCATTTTGAATGAGCTACAGCTGTTTAGTTTTTTATTTTTATTTACAGAGAACTTTAAAGACACAATTACAATGGTAAATGGCTAGTACGTCTAGTACTTGCGATTTGGACTTCATTAAGTCCAAATCGCTTCACACCAGTGATGTGCAGTCAGGGGAGGCAGGTGAGGCAGAGCCAAGAATAATATAATGATAAGATAAATTATATTGCTATTATCAGCCTGTGTTTTGTACTATAAAGTATTTATTTTTCATTTAACTTAACCAATTTGGATTTTTTTTGCTGAATTTTTGCCATTTCCCATTCACATGCTCAGAAGCGAAGGGAAGCTACACACGAGTCTATATGTGTCTTGGGTGATACAGAGAGAGAAAAAGGGAGTTTGAGTTGTACTTCAACAGGTTTCCCCTTTGTTGTGCAGCATAGGACTAAACTAATAATATCTATATTTCCAAGTTTCATTGAGTTACTGGAATTATTCTACCTTGGCAGCATGGCTGGATGACATATCAGGATGACTGCTTTTAGAAGGTAACCTCATAAGGCTTTGCTCAGCCAGCCAATGTCCCTGACTTCATTCTGAACCCCTCACTCATACTGATCACAGATCTCCATGGTTCATTAGTTGCATTCACACCAAACAGTGTTATTTGCAAGAACTGACATAGTGCTTTCAATAAGATGAAAGTGATGGGAGTTCATATTTTCTGTACCATTTCCTGTTCATGATAGTCACCACCCAATCTCTAAAATTATCGGTTGTATAAAATTTTTGATTAATCCCTTCTGGCTGCATATATAGCTACCTTGGCCACTTGGTTTAATGTAGTCCATCCATCCATACATCTTCTTCCGCTTATCCGGGGTCGGGTCGCGGGGGTAGCAGCTTCAGAAGGGAGGCCCAGACTTCCCTCTCCCCAGCCACTTCCACCAGCTCCTCCTCCGGAATCCCAAGGCGTTCCCAGGCCAGCCGAGAGACATAGTCCCTCCAGCGTGTCCTGGATCTTCCCCGGGGTCTCCTCCCGGTGGGACGTGCCCAGAACACCTCACCAGGGAGGCGTCCAGGAGGCATCCTGACCAGATGCCCGAGCCACCTCAACTGGCCCCTCTCGACGTGAAGGAGCAGCGGCTCTACTCTGAGTCCCTCCCGGATGACTGAGCTTCTCACCCTATCTCTAAGGGAGAGCCCAGCCACCCTACGGAGAAAACCCATTTTGGCCGCTTGTATCCGCGATCTCGTTCTTTCGGTCATGACCCAAAGCTCATGACCATAGATGAGGGTGGGAACATAGATCGACCGGTAAATCGAGAGCTTCGCTTTTTGGCTCAGCTCTCTCTTCACCACGACGGACCGGTACAGCGACCGCTTGACGGCAGACGCTGCACCAATCGGCCTGTCGATCTCCCGCTCCCCTCTTCCCCCATTCGTGAACAAGATCCCGAGATACTTGAACTCCTCCACTTGGGGCAGGACACCCCCCCTGACACGGAGAAGGCACTCTACCCTTTTCCGGCTCAAGACCATGGCCTCGGATTTGGAGGCACTGATCGCCATCCCAGCCGCTTCACACTCGGCTGCGAACCGCTCCAGCGAGAGCTGCAGATCACGTCCCGATGAAGCCAAAAGGACCACATCATCCGCAAAAAGCAGAGATGCAATCCTAAGGCCACCAAAACGGATCCCCTCAACACCCTGGCTGCGCCTAGAAATTCTGTCCATAAAAGTAATGAACAGAATCGGTGACAAAGGGCAGCCCTGGCGGAGTCCAACTCTCACCGGAAACGAGCCCGACTTACAATGCGGACCAGACTCTGACACCGGTCATACAGGGACTTGACAGCCCGTATCAAAGAGCCCGGTACCCCATACTCCCGGAGAACCCCCCACAGGGCTCCCCGAGGGACACGGTCGAATGCCTTCTCCAAGTCCACAAAACACATGTAGACTGGTTGGGCGAACTCCCATGCACCCTCCAGGACCCTGCTGAGGGTGTAGAGCTGGTCCAGTGTTCCACGACCAGGACAAAAACCACACTGCTCTTCCTGAATCCGAGGTTCGATAATCCGACGGACCCTCCTCTCCAGAACCCCCGAATAGACCTTGCCTGGGAGGCTTAAGAGTGTGACCCCCCTATAATTGGAGCACACCCTCTGGTCCCCCTTTTTGAACAGGGGGACCACCACCCCGGTCTGCCAATCCAGGGGAACTGCCCCCGATGTCCATGCGATATTGCAGAGTCGCGTTAGCCAACACAACCCTACAACATCCAGAGCCTTGAGGAACTCCGGGCGGATCTCATCCACCCCCGGGGCCCTGCCACCGAGGAGCTTTTTAACCACCTCGGCGACCTCGACCCCAGAGATCGGAGAGCCCAACCCAGAGTCCCCAGGCTCAGCTTCCAAAATAGAAGGCATGTCGGTGGGATTGAGGAGGTCTTCGAAGTATTCTGCCCACCGGCCCACAACATCCCGAGTTAAGGTCAGCAGCACACCATCCCCACTGTAGACAGTGTTGGTGCTGCACTGCTTCCCCCTCCTGAGACGCCGGATGGTGGACCAGAATCGCCTCGAAGCCGTACAGAAGTCTTTCTCCATGGCCTCTCCAAACTCCTCCCACACCCGAGTTTTTGCCTCAGCAACCACCCGAGCCGCATGCCGCTTTGCCCGCCGGTACCCATCAGCTGCTTCCGGAGTCCCACAGGCCAAGAAGGCCCGATAGGACTCCTTCTTCAGCCTGACGTCTTCCCTCACCGAAGGTGTCCACCAACGGGTTCGAGGGTTGCCGCCGCGACAGGCACCGACAACCTTGCGGCCACAGCTCAGATGAGCCGCCTCGACAATGGAGGCACGGAACACAGTCCACTCAGACTCCATGTCCCCCACCTCCCCCGGGACGTGTTCGAAGTTCTGCCGGAGGTAGGAGTTAAAGCGCCGTCTCACAGGGGATTCCGCCAGACGTTCCCAGCAGACCCTCACAACACGTTTGGGCCTGCCAGGTCTGACCGGCATCCTCCCCCACCAGCGGAGCCAACTCACCACCAGGTAGTGGTCAGTGGACAGCTCCGCACCTCTCTTCACCCGAGTGTCCAAGACATACGGCCGCAGGTCCGATGAAACGATGACAAAGTCGATCATCGAACTGCGGCCTAGGGTGTCCTGGTGCCAAGTGCACATATGAACACCCTTATGCTTGAACATGGTGTTCGTTATGGACAATCCATGACGAGCACAGAAGTCCAACAACAGAACACCACTCGAGTTCAGATCGGGGGGGCCGTTCCTCCCAACCATGCCCCTCCAGGCCTCACTGTCATTGCCCACGTGAGCGTTGAAGTCCCCCAGCAGAACAAGGGAGTCCCCAGGTGGAGCACTCTCCAGTACCCCCTCTAGGGACTCCAAAAAGGGTGGGTAACCTGAACTGTCATTCGGCCCGTAAGCACAAACGACAGTCAGGACACGTCCCCCCACCCGTAGGCGGAGGGAGGCTACCCTCTCGTTCACCGGGGTAAACCCCAACGTACAGGCGCCGAGATGGGGAGCAACAAGTATGCCCACTCCTGCCCGACGCCTCTCACCTTGGGCAACTCCAGAGTGGAAGTATGTCCAGCCCCTCTCCAGGAGACTGGTTCCAGAACCAGAGCCATGCGTCGAGGTGAGACCGACGCATGGCTCTGGTGTAGAGCTGAGTAGTGTTAGAGTTAAACTTCAGCACAGACTAGAGGGAATATTAATTGACAGGAGATTTTTGTTGTGAATTTCACATTGTGTGTTGTTTTTTTTTGTTTTTTTTTTCCAAGAAAATGTCATAACTGAGCATTGCTTTGGCCAGTCTTGGCGAGAATTCTCTTGCTAAAGAAATCTTTAATCATAGTGGAATTTTTCTGGTAAAACAAAGGTTAAATACAATTAAATTTTTCATATACATTTACATTTGCTTGTAACTGTCACAAACTGTGATGGTCTGTGGTCATATGAGGACAGATTTAAACTTGTGTAAGAAAGAAGCACTGGTATGTTAGCGGATATCATAGAAAAAATAGTCCAGGATTGGACCTTTAAGAAACCCCAGGTGATCTTTGTTTGTTCAGATACGTAATAGACAAATGGCACAAAGATATGCATCATTGTGAAACTTCTAAGTGCATCTTAGTTCTGTGGTGTGGTTGAAAACTTGACTTAAAATACAAAAAGAACATTTTAGTTTCACAAGAAGATTAACTCTGTTAGTAAACTGCCTTTTTAATGACATTTGTAAAAAACGTAGTGTGAAAACGGGTCTGTTGTTGGTTACTTGAGCAGTAAACTATCATTTACATTGGAACTTCAGTACTTGAAGTTTATGAAATAACATGAGTGAAATAACATATTTCCTTATGTTGTATAATCTTTGGCATTCTGACACAATAAAATAATATCGCCTCCAGGAGTCACATCAGATTTCTCTCTAGACCTTCTGGATTCCCATATTCCTTAATATAACTATATATATATAATATAAAAAATTAACCTTCAAAGATCCCATCATGCTGACTGGATATCTTTATTTCACACCTCTTTGTATTAGAAATGGGATTATTGGGTGGCTGGAATAGCAGACAGCATGTTGCAGGTGAACGCGATGAAGACCAGACTGAACCAACTGATGCTAGAATGTGATGTGATGCTGACCTACAGAATACAGTGGGATTTTCTGGGGTGATTTCTACAAACATGAAGGAATCAATATATATATTTGTAGCGTACTGTTAGAAAAATTTCTAAGTTCATTTACTATATGTATTGGAAAGATTATGTTTTCATATTATCATTTTGTGTGTTGTTTACTTGACTTCTTTCTTTTGTGGTACATTATTAACTGTTTTTAGGATGTTTGCCTGGAGGCTAGAAACACTTACACATTCCTGTGTTAACAGCTTCTTGATGAAACTGATTTGTAATGGTCAGCCTCATGCCCTTGTAAGGTCATGTCCAGAGAAGGTTCCAGAACATCCTGTAGTAGATTAATTGTTGTGTGACTGTGTGGAAAAAGCCCAACCTCTTTCTTTGTAATCATAATAAAAGGCAGTTGGGGACTGAGAGCCGACAGAGTTGACCCCAGACAGTGTTTGACGGTGGTTCTCCGCGTCTGGCTCTGCTCCCCTCGTCTGCAGAAAAGTAACTTGTGTTCTTGGTTGATTTCTTGCAGGTTAAGAACTAAAATAGACCCAACATGTACACTGCTCTTTTAGGATTCTGGTAAAATCCAGTCCCTTGCTCTACACGTTGCTTCTTCCAGAGGGTCTGGACTCTTGGTTGTTGAGAAACGATTGCTTCCTGGAGGAGTGAACTGTGTTGAGGTTTTACATTTTACCCAGTTGCTGTGTTTGCCTGTGACGAATGTAATGCCACCCTAAGAAGCTTACTGGAAACTGACTGCACTCACTGTAAAGAGAGAAAAGCCAATCCAAATGGGTCAGCTGTCAATGTTAATCCAGTATTTGAAAGCGTGGCCAACATGAACTTAACGGCTTCATTCACTTCCTCCGCTGCCATTGCTAAAACTACAGGCAGACTAAAATTTTTAAACATTGTAGAAGACCGTCATCATCATTCACAACTTCCCCTTCTGTCTGCTGATTTTCCTGATCAAAAATCTACAAGAGACAATCTGATTTAAAGGAAGAAAGCCAAGACTGTGCTGGAAAGAAGAACTTTTTTGAGTGGAATTACACAGGAAGGCAAAGGCCAGGCTATACTTTTGCAGACAGGGTTCTGTTTTCCACACATCTGCAGTGGCTTTTAGTCACATATTGTTACTCTATAATTCTCACAATACAGATCTTCTAACTTTGAGCATATAAAAATTAATAGAGAAAAACTCTTAAAGCCAAAAAGAGCTGAGTAGAGCCGCACTGAGTAGGCACTAGTGGAAAAGGGCCATAAACCTGTTTTTTTTTTTTTTTATTCTTATTTCAATAATAGAATTTCACACAAACAAATTACAGAAAATGTATTTAATTTAATTACCAACCAATTATTTTAATTCTTTTGCCTGTTAACCTAGTTTGGAGGTGGTTGGGTGTTGGGATCACTTGTTAAGTTTTTTTTTCCTTTTTTTCTTACTGTATGGTATTGGGCTCATAGAAGTTTTTTTTTTTTTTCTAGTGTGAGCATCATCTACATGTCACTGTTTTTATAATTGTGGCTTATTTTGTATTAATAAACATGGCTTTTTTATTTGAAAGGTTGCATAAATGTTTTTTTTTTTTTTTATGTACATTTGTATTAATTTAAAAGCTTGTTTGCTGTACCTCCCAGCTAAATTCCTCTGGGGCCAGGTGGAAGCTAAACATGCCAAATTTAGTTTTAATGGCAGCAGCTTGCTCTCCTGTAAGTAGCAGGAGGAATAACTGTTATCATTGCTGTTAGTAAAAGACACTAGGGGTGCACATATTGCAGCATTCTGGCAGATCAATGATATTTAAAAAGCCTGACTAAACATGTTTGGATTTTCTTTACTTATGGCCTAAAAAATTTGTCATGTTATTGTGATAAAGGAGGGTAATTACGCAAATCAGCGTCTAAGGGCAGCAGCTAAAAGTAATGAGATTTGTAAATGTATTGGCTGATCTAAATGCATCAACCATAGATTTTTGACTTTAATGTAAACAATGTTTAGATTCTCTTTTGTCTATCAATGTCATCATTCAGTGCTAAGTTGTAGCATTCACATTGTACATTATGACCAATAAATGGAAATCAGTAAATGTCCAACAATTGTTTGATGGAAAGAAAAGAAAAATCACACTTGAGCAGCACAGGGTATAGTGGTATAGTCTGTGCCCCATAGGCAGGAGGCTGTCCTCCTTGATGTATAGCCTCAAGGAGTATAGCTTCCCAACCTTGGGAGCTTTGCAGTATATCTTTCTCTTTCTTCCAGTTTCTAGTATCATCTATATCAATAAATGCTAATTTTGCTAATCTCCATACACAAGATGAGACAAGATCTTGTGGAGTAAATGGTATTTTGTGGATGGGCTTGAGCCCATTTGGTTTCCTCTATGACAAAGCCAATTCCAAAGCATCAATTCTGAGCCATTGGAGTTTATCCTCTGATGCTCCCTTCCCCCAGCAGTCACTCCTCCACCAGCTTGTCCTGCAGCCTGTGACTCTTAATCCCCTCATGGGGCAGAAAAGAGAGACATGAGAGAGGGAGAAAGAGAAAAGAGCAGCAGAGAGGGACAGTGTATGAGACAGGAAGGTCAAAGCTTTGGTGTGGTTTTCTGTATGTTATGGTATGCAGGAGGACTGGGCTGAGAGCCTTACGGAGCTGAGCACCATGAAGACGGCTCTGTCCCAATACATTATCGCTGATGATGTCCTGCTGCTGCAGGAGCAGGTGGAGCAGCTGCACTGCCAGTGGGAGGAACTTTGTTTCAAGGTTAGTCAAATCACTCATGCCTGAGGACCATAGATGGACCGAGTGTCTGACCATTAACATCATCCAGTGCTTTGAAAATATAAGCTACTTATGTTTCTTTCAGCAAAATTTGCCTCAAATACACTTTAAATAATCAATCAACTCTTAAAACATTCAAATGTTAATTGATTAGTGGCCAAGAGATTTGTCAGAAGTTTACAGAAACGTGTACTAGTTTTTGCATTAGTTAAGGAAGTTTAATTTTGGGACATGTTCTTATGATCATATTGTAAAAAGCAAAAATTTGTGTAGAAAAGACAACAGGTATTTGAATTTAAATATTTCTAGGGGAGGTACTGTGCTTTTAATGTTGCACCATATTGTTGGCAATGCATCACTACTGCATACAATCTGACCTCTGATTTAAAAGGCACATTGTGTATTTCAAATGAGTGTCAGCTAGGCCTGTCGTGAAAAACAATACATCAATTAATCGCAGGATAAATGAAAGTTATCGACCTAATTAATTTATCGGCTTTATCGTTTCTTCCGGCCTTTTTTGCCTTCCTCTTTTTCTTATTGCCCAGTTCACACTACACAATTTTAGAATTGTCAGCTGATTGTCGCCCATTTTCAAAACCTGAGAGACCAAAAACTAGCAGACAAAAAAACTGTTAGGTGTAACAGGCTTGATTGGGTTTGACCGTGCAGTGTGTCCAGCCACACGGCAAGAGCAACAGGCCACACACGAACCAATTTCTCTCACAGACGTTCACATTTCAGACAGAAAATCCCGTAAAAGTCCACTATATATCACACATGAATATAGTGTCAAATTATTTGCTATATTCTATAAAGCTTTTCTCAGGAATAATTCAAAGGAATTTTAAATTACAGATAAAATTAAAGTTAAAGACCAAAGTAAAGTTACAGATCAACGTAAAGTGCACTTTCAACTTAACGTTAATTAAACCTAATTGACTTAAGTACCGTTTCAGTAAACAATGAAATGATTTTTGGTTTTGTTTGTTTGTTTTGTTGCGGAACTCCAAATAAATGAAATAAATCCAAATAAATCCAGACTTCTATAGTCTTTGAACAACATCAATGAAAAGTAACTAAAAGTATCCTAAAAAGGACAAATTTACAAAAATCAAAAGGCTTATTCAATACTTTGAGGATATATCTTCTATTCGGCCACAAAAACAGAGAATGATCGTTTAATCTATAAGCCCATTTTTTAGTTAGAACACATGGATATTGAGTGGGTGTGTCGTGTTATTGCGCCACCCCCCCCCCCCCCTTTCTCTCTCTACTCACTCACTCTCTACTTCCTCTTCTGAGAGGGGAGATGTGGTACCAGGTCTCCATCTAACGGGTTAATTGAGTTTCCTAAATCTGCTGAGATTTACCCTGTCCAGAACTGAAGTAAACTCTGTTTAAGCTGGCATCGAGAAACGATTGGCCTGGTTTCTGACGACCTCCATCCAGGCGTCCCAACCTTCTTCCCCCTGTGAATTAGCCAGACTGAGCAGCCTGCAGCCAACTAGTTTCACAGAGCACACCTGTTAACGGTCGCTCGTTCTCTTTTATTACAATTTGCTCTTGTTACTGAACCAGGTTGGTTTTAGTGACTCAGCGAGTCCCAAGGATGATGTTTTAAATTTGGGCTATCAGCAACCAATAAACATTTTCCACCTCTTCCTCTCCAGAATCGAACATCATAGCTATTTTACAACCATCAAAGAACTTTAAGGTGACTCATTAATTGAATGTCCACATCTTTTAGATTTTCTTTATGCTAAATATTTTATTAGTAAGGCAATTTTGCAAGGGTCAGTACAGCTTAATTCAGTAGCAGAAATAATCAAATAAGAAAAATCAATCATCTAGTCTAGCTTTCCCTAATGCTGACACTGCGAACTAAAAAGGGAACCTTTGAGAGAGACGGACAGTTTGGCTTTTCGAACCCCAGACCTGGCCTGATGATGATGAAGGTGTTGCAGCAGGAGGAGGATGTTGGTTGACGAAGGCAGGGATCTCTCTAGGCCTGATGAGCTTTCTTCTCTGCATGGGTGGCAATGTCACACAGGACTTGGGTGCTGGCAGGAAGGAAGGCACCAGTTCTTCTTCTTTGCCTTTGTTCTTTGTCTTTGCCTTTGTCTTTGTCTTTGCCTTTACCTTGGTCTTCATCTTTGTCTTTGGGGTCTGAACCCAGCTGATGAGAGAAGTGCAATTTGAAGCCACATGTTGCGGGGCAGACGGGTTGGTCTCCATGATCCGGACAGTCTTCGGCTCTGTGGCCCCGGCTCTTCTTCAGCTGCAGAGTTCTTTGTCCATCTCGATCTTGACTCGAAGCTGCCTGGAGGATCCAACCAAAGTTTCCTCTTTTGCACCCACCTTTTATAGGGTTTATCCAGCCTTTTGGTTCATTTGCATTGGCTAGCACTGTTGCTGTGCTAACAAAAGAAGATAGCTAGTAATGCACAGTAACAAAATGATTTTGATAAGTAACTAGTCTGACTACTGGATTTGAAATAGCAATGCGTTAGATTACTCGTTACTGAAAAAAGTGGTCCGACGTCAGTAACGCGTTACAAATTAAGGGTAGCTTTGAGGGTGTTTCTAACATGTAATTTCCTTTAGCTTTAGCTTTGCAACTAGCTTAAAGAGAGAAGGAAAAACAGAATTATTTATTCTCAACAAGTGTCAGCGGTCCACTTGCCAATGTTTATTAAATCTGCTGTGGAAACTTTGCCAAAAAATAAACCTATACAAACCAGTAATTTTTTTTTCAAATGTGACTTTTGACCAACACCTTTGTTTGAGTTGATGCTCAAACAAAGGTGTTGGTCGTACCTGTTCTCCAGGTAATGGTTGAAAACAGGTAATTTTGCTTACATCTGAATTCCCCATTCATATGCGAGTCCAAACAGTATCACGCTGTCACACTTTGACAGAGTGTCAAAAATATGATTCCTTGCCACTTTTGGTTTGTAGAAGTTCTCTAATAAGACCTGTGTAGGTAAAATGAAGAAGGCCTATAATTTATAACTTTGTCACTCAATGACTTTTCAGATACAGAAAAAGAATTCAAATAAATCCTGAAACTGGTCCTTCTGTTCATATTTTAGAATATGCATTAAGTCATAAAGTCTGTTTTCTATCTACCTTGTGGTAGGTATCCCTGCGCAAACAGGTGATAGCTGACTGTCTCAATGTATGGATGATCTTCAATGAGAAGAACAAAGAGCTGTGTGAGTGGCTCACACAGATGGAGAACAAGGCGGCTCACAACTCTGACCTTAACATTGAAGAAATGGTGGAAAAACTAAAGAAGGTGAGAGGCTGCACCAAAAACCGATTCACAGTCCTGTGAATGTATAAACCTAAATTTGTGATCAGTACTAAAGCCACACATATTTAGTGATTGCCCTGGGGAAATCAAACCCTAAATAAATTAGCCTCTGTTGCCAAGAAAATCCATTACGAGAACACTCAAGGTTTCAAAACTAATATCTGACTGAACCATTATTCATGTTTTATCAGTGTTTGTTTCTCATATTTATCAGTAGTCATTGCTCATGTTTATTTGTTATTCTTGTAACCTTGGTCATATGATATTGCATTGCTGTTAACATAGTTTGTCTAAAAGAACTAAATGACAGAAAAAGACATTCGGCAATGGTTATTTCTATTTTTTTTGGTGCCGATGGTAGAAACTGGAACGAGGGTGCCAGATTAATTTTGTTATTTCTTGCAGCGGTATGGCTTGATACAACTTTGTCACCTTTTGTATAAAAGCACAGTACTCCTTCCCTCCCCACCTCTTTGACCACACACCTTCCCAGTAGCGAGTCAGGAGTTGACTCGCTACTATCATTGTCCATGGCTGCACAATGATAGCTATTGCTATCATTGTGTAGCAACTGGCGGGCATTTATTAATAGCATTATTCATCTTTACAAATGTGTGATTTGTTTACAATGAGGACACACAGAGAAAAGGATCTGCTCTGAATATTGGTGAAGGTATGGTGTTGAATGGTTGACTGAGTGAGTCTGGCTGCAGTGCTGAGGAAGCAGGAGAAGCTAATGGCTAATGGTAACAGTGTTGCCAACAACACAGAGAAAGAGTTGATAGATATATTACTAATTGTTGTGTTTAAAATGTAACTAGAGGAGTCTAAAAAAATCAATAGCAACAAACTGGATAAAGTGACAACCATGCTCACTCTCTTTACTCATTGGTTGTGTCTCTTGACTCTGCCCACTTTACTGAATTTTTTAAAAATTTGCCATGGAGGTGCTTAGCTTACAAATGTCGGTTATTTACACTTTAACCATTTTCAGTAGTCTCTTCATGATGTACAGCGTGTTCATAAAAACTGTAAGGAAACTTAACGAGTGGAGGAAACAAAAAGAAATCACAAGTCTCCCCAGTACAAGCAGCATCTGGAAGACTTAATTATTAGATACACAGGTCTAGCATAGGCCTAGTGTGTGACCTTTTTTTTGGATTTCACTTTTCATCCACTTTTTTGTTTTTTAATCAGGACTGTATGGAGGAGATCAACCTGTTCAGTGAAAATAAGACACACTTGAAGCAGCTTGGAGAACAGCTTATCACAGCTAGCAACAAGGCCAAGGAGACAGAGATCAACGAAAAGCTGAAGGATGTCAACGACCGCTGGCAGCATCTGTTTGACCACATAGAGGCTAGGTAGGAACAAAATGAAATGATGATGGAAGGAAAATACTGATGGTCATGTCTCAATGAACCAGAAGCCGTTCATTTTGACATCTAGTTGAAGCTATAGTTGACTGGAGAGTGAGAGGACAAAACAACATGTAAAAAACTGCAAGAACTGATGGTGCCGCTGTTGATGTTGTTGTTCTACACTGGTCATACAACAGTTACAACTAGGTAAAGTGAGCAGGGATTGCCTCTTTATGCCTCATATCCCAGACATTAATTTACTGCTAATGTTGAGCTTCATCAGTGTTATGTTGGAGCATAGCTGCTACTCTGCAGCAAGCTACCTGCAGATATTAAAATAAAAACATTTTTCTGATAGAGATGAAACAGGTCAGTACTGGGTCAAAATTGATGTTCCAACTAACGCTTCATATATTTTTACATGGCAAAATATAGAAGGGTTTATTGAGTCATCAGCACTGTAGTGAGCTCAGTCATGAGCATACTACAGTGTGGATGGATGTTGCAATCTCAGGAGGGGTACGATATACAGACAAAATCAGTCACTGATGTAGCACTAATCAGATTACTCCAGGACCAGAGCTAAACCTCAAATTAGAACCTTTGGTTTCCCACACTGACACAAGAGTACCACACCTGTGTCTCTCCACAACGTGCTCAGCATTGGTCACCTGCAATCAGAATTGTATTATGTGTGCTCCAATGGTCCTCTGCTGATACAACACAAGATTTTTGTTGACATGATGGTGTGCTACTCTTAATCCGCTATGCTTCTCTGTGTTAATGTCAGACAATGCTTTGGACCCATGGTCTGCCACTGAGTAAAAACTCTACCTTCATTGGATAATGTCCACTAGGGCCGCTGTAAACAAATATTTTAGTAATTGAGTAATCTATCAATTAGTTTGATGAGTAATCGAGCAATTTAATTTTTGTTGTATTCAAATAAATTACTGGTAAATACAGCCATAACAGCAGCATTAATATCATGGGATCATGAGAGATTATGGAAGATCATGCGACATAATTGTTTTGCGCCTGGAAAGACTTCAAAGCGGTTTTAGTTACACGTTAAACTATTGATATTTGTTTTACAATGTAAAACAAATATCACTTGGTTGTGAAAGTCTATTTTTTTTGCATTCTGAGGTGTCAAATTTGATTCAGACTGAATTAATAACACTTCTGAAGGAAAGAAAGCAAATATTTTGGTTCCTCTCAAAACATGCTGAAAGGAAATGATGTCATATTTTCAATCTGAGTCACGTGAGAAGAAGTTGGGGAGAAGTGCTTGGAGAGCTTCGTCCGTTTCGGCATGGGGAAGAAAGAATGATTAACGTCCTAGCACGTCATCAAAGAATAAACTTGCGGTAAGTACTAAACTAAGCTGATGTAAACGTGTCTTAACAAGCCTACAATTGTATTAATGCAAAAGACTGAGTTAATGTCACCCGGTTAGCAAGCTTTATTCGTCGGGTTAAATGTGATGTAATTTCTGAACTTACACGTATTTCACGAGAAATATAACTATGTGTACATTGTTCGGTTGTAGCTGGAATTAATCAAGGTAGGCATAATTCGTTACCAATCAATAGCTTCCACCACGGTTAGCTTGGCTACACCGTGAACTTGACTAGCTCAACACATGTTAAGCCATGTTTTCTTGTGTACATGTTGATGCAGAGTTTCTGCAGGTTACTGCAGTTCCCCTCCTGACCAGATTTATGGCGCATCCCAGCTGCTGAAGATCTTCAGAAAGAAAAGAGGGACTACTAAAGCAAAAACTGCCACGATCCTTGAGTTTCTTGACCAGTTATGATGTGCAGTATATAATTAGCCACTAACGACAACCCTCAATACTTCTACATGAAGAGGATGTGCAGATGATGTGCAATTGATGTACATGGCATTGTTATTGTGTGCCAAGTTGTTTTGCACCATATTCACTATCAACCATTTAAAAAAGAAAAACATGTGCCACCTATGAGTACATTAATGTGTAGTACCACATAGAAAATAATTTGTGCACCTGTCACTGCACCAAAGATACTTTGACACTACAGGAACCCAAACAGGAGCCATCCAGTCTGTCTTCAAATTTAAAGAGGGACTACCAGTGGCCTCTGGCAGATGTACTAGAATGGCTTTACATTTTCACTGCTTTCAATTAGTCTGCCATGGATTCAATATTGACCAGTGTTTGTTACTATGCAATAGCCAGCCTCGCCCTCTCCTCTCATCTCCTCGGGGCTGACTACTGACCAGTTCTCTGTCTAACAGGTCCGGAAAATCTCTTAAGACCGGGGTCTTACCCTGAACAAGATCTTTGAGATAATCTGTTTAAACTGGTGGCGAAAGAAATTCGTCCAGCACTCACTACCTTCGATCCAGAAGTTATGACCCTTTTCAGTTAAAAAACAATCAGCTGAGTAGCCGTCACAGCTGCCTAGTTTCAATAACCACTTCTGTTAACGGAAGCTTTCTTTCTATTGCAACGTGCACTTATTAATGGCTGGAAATGATTTAGTGACTAAGATTTCAGTCCCAGGGTCATGATTTACTCTCACCAAAGGAAAGTCTGAAGCCACCACATTACTAGAATCATGTATACTGGTTTTACTATAGATAGAAGAACTTTGATTCAAATGACTCAATTAATTTCAAGGTCCACAACCTGATTAGTATTTTATATTATATGCATTTATTAAGCAAGCTTTAGCAGGGAAAATGACAGGTATACAGAATTTACTTGAGGTTACCATACAACGAAAATCAATAAAATTTAGATCCATTTAACCTTTCTCTAAATAATCTCCCTATACTGTCATCTATAAAATAAGGCTTTAGGGTGCGGCAAATCTCATACCCATCGATGGAATTGGATCTCGGTAACAGAAGACCTTGGTCAGAATCCTTCTCCGTGAAAAATGAATCCTCTTTGGAATTGAAACAAGATGAACTGTCTGTTATATCCAACTGAACAGCTCTTGGTCAGAGTCTTTATCTTTAAAAAAGTAAATCCTTCCTTGGAATTGAAACAAAATGAACAGTCTGTTATATCCAACCGAACAGCTCTTGGTCGATCCTGTGACTTTTGTTCAGTTCCCCAAGTCCGTTGCGATGCAGGTTGAGATCATTGGGTCGAGCTCAGAGTTTAGAAATCTAATGAAGAACCAAGGCGGTGGGTTGATGGATCCCGTCCTATTAGTCCAGAGTGAGGTGAGTCTCGCTTTCCTTGGTTCCATCGGCGTAGTCCTCTGCCGGTCTTCTTGCCGCTCTTGTGTTGAGCCTCAGCTCCGGGGACGAAGAACCTTGTGTCACTTCGGTCTCGTGCTTTTATACTTTGCCTCCCTCTCCATGTGGGTGTACAGAGAGAGAGGGAAAAAGAGCATCTGTGCGCGACTTCATGATTGCGCAACCAGGCCCCCCACTCTCCACGTGTCTCTTTTTCCACGTGGGCGGTTGACTTGCGCAAGCAGGAAGCCAGAACCTGGGTCACCATGACCCGACTGCGAACCAATGCACTTGTGACACCTGCAATGCACTTGTGACACCCGGGTCATGTCGACCCAGGCATAGGACCTCTTTCCTGAGCAGGCGGTTGACTCTGAGCAACAGGAAGCCACCCGACCTCTACCAGATAGCTACATCCTCCAAACTCACATCTCAAGTTCAGAATAAAAATCACATTTATAACTTATTTTACTTCTCTGATTTATCAATCATTCATAATGTTATGATAACTAGATTTTATCATAAAATTTATAATTAAACTTTCATGCTAAGTAATAGTCTGAACTATTTTTATAAATCTGCCGGCTGGAAACTGCTCTTCCTGCTTCATGACTCTGTCTATTCATTTCATTAACCTTTAAGTCTATTGTTTGGACTAGATTTTCTCTTAAGTGATTCATTCTAAAGATAACTATACTATTGTTAACTAAAATCTTCAGCATCTTCTTGGCGTACGACTTTTTGTGACTTTTTAGAAACTAAAGTATGCCGTTTCTTATTTTTAGAACTCTCTGAGAATCCGCAGCAGTAACCACTGACAGGATATGGACAGGAAACGCAGCTGCTCGCAGCCGCTCGCACACACAAGCCTTTTTCTTCTCCTATCTCTATTGCAATTCAATAACCATAGATTACTTGATTTTGGTTTATCGTTACAGTAAACATACAGAAATTACACATTAAGAAATCATTATTAATCAACACACAAGGCTGTGGCAGTCCCTTAGGCTTTTTATGATCCGTTTTTCTGCATGAACCTGGACAGATCTCACACTCACATACCAGATTTCTTGACACCAGGCGCACACTGTAAAAGCAGTGTTTATGGTAGAGCTGGGAATTAAGTTGCTAGACTAGTCTACACATCGCATAATAACCATTTTGATTGTCCCTAGGGTGCTGATGCAAATTTCAGAAGGGAGTGTATCCTCAAAGCTCTCATCATCTACCTGGGAGAACGTGTTGAGGACCTTATAAAGGAATACATGGTATGTCCAGATATTTTCTGTCATAATGATGGTTCAACTTTATTCATCACGGGAGACCACCTATGCCATTATACAGTATATAGTGATTAATGAGGTGTGCCAGACGTCAGTTGTTCAGTTGCATATTTTGTATATTTTGCCTCAGGTCTCCCAGAAAGATCAAGCCAGAAATATCATGGCAGTCTTCGTCTTCAGAGAGAATTCAAGCCTTCTACAGCAGCCCCAAGACATTGGGATTGTCATTGATGGTGTGGAAGTCCTCAATGAGTTGCCTTCTCTTGCAGCCGGAGTGGCAATGCTCTTTGGACTTTGCTATGCTCTTAACATGGAGTATCCACAGGGTTTCAGGTTCACCTTTGAGGCCCTTCAGAAGATCCTGATGGAGCTTGGTTCCAACAAGATGACTTCCAAGATTCGCAAACTCAGTGGTGAACTCAAAACTGCACAGTAGTGTATATTTGTGTGTGCTTAATGTGTGCATGTAGTTGCCACTGGCTTCTATTTAAGAGGTACACCACCTCACAGCACTTTGTTATACAGGCTCACGGGGTCACTTTCATGGAGTGCTTTTGTTGGAATTTTAGTTCTTTGATGATGTTTAGAGATGCAACATTCCTTCAAGTTCAGATGTGTTTGAACAGTACAATAGTGGATGCTTTCCATCCATTTAATATTGCTTGTAAGCCATATTGTCTTTATTTCATTGCTCTGATGTAGAGCAACAATGACATGTTTATATTTGTTTGTCTGAACATGCAACTTTTATTTTGTCTTTTTTTACTTGTGAGGAATAAATGACTTTGAAAAAAAACTGTTGCTGGAGTGTGTTAAGTGTGATGTGAGTGATGCAAATTGTTTTTGAAACCAAGTTTATGAAATATAAAACAAATACTTTCATGGTGCCAATGAATTAACTGGTGTTAATGCCAGAATATTAGTTTGGTGCAAGGTATATATATTTGATTGGTTCAATTTCAATATTTTAGTTTGGTTCCAAAACTGAAATGTAAATAATTTAACTTGGATGAAGGTGAAGAATTAATATTGGGTCAAGTAAAGTAATATGGTTTGAGTCTAAATTAAATAGTCATGTTGTACCAAACCACTTTATTTAGATTCTGTGATGTCAAATATATTAGATGCAACAAATGGACATCAAATTTTTTAATTTATGCCAGGCCACACTTTTTACAGTGTACTATTGGCATTTGAAAACTGCACTATATAGTGCAGTTCTTTCTTTCAGCATTTAAGAACTGTACTGTTACAGTGCATTTAAGAACTGTCTGCACTGTAAAAAATGTCTTTGAATTAATGTAATTAAATCATGGAAAGGATTTCCACAAGATTAAATAGCTTTCTTTCAGCATGAAGCAAGTTTGTTGAGCTAACTTAATTTTCTTGAGTTGGATCAACTTAGTAAGTAGTGTGAAGTAGGTATTGTTACGACCCAGCTCAGCCAGGGGGAAGGAGAAGTAACATTAAAGAAACCTAGATGTTAAGGTTTTTCAGTTTAGGATTTATTGTTTGGGTTTAACAAAATAATAAGGTAGAAAAAAAAAACCTTTACAATCAAAAGTTTAGGTGTAATAACCAAAAACAAAACACTGAATAAAACAATGTCCACAAAACAACCAGAGTTGGAAACCTAAAGATCTTAACCAAACAAAACAGGACCAAAACCTAAGGTTAACCAACAACAAAACTCTAGTAGGCTACTATAAGCTTACATACAAAGTTCCCCACAGGGACTATCACAGGTAACAAAGATTTACAAATGTTCACAAAAGACAATGCAGTATACCACAGTCAAACACCCAGCAAAGTGGCAAGCTGTCTCAATAATGAATCAGCCGCCCTTCTCCCAGGAAGTCTTGGGTTTAAAAAGGGAGGCCTCATCAAGGATTGGTGGAGCCGACAATTGGTGAGCCAATCAGCTCCGCTGTAGACCTCAGGGAGTGGCACAGGAGGATTAGGGCTGCAGCCAGTTCCCAATAGAGTTAATTTCATTAGAAAGCTGCAGATATACAGAAAAGAGAGACAAAAGAAACATACAAGGCCACCGGCCGTAACAGTATCACTGTAACATATGTTGATTTTTCCAGCGTGCTGTGGTGGCGCAGGGGTTTAGCACACTATATGTTTGTAGGCCTTAGTCCTTGACGCGGATGTCGCTTGTTCGACTCCCGGTGACCTTTGCCGCATGTCCTCACCCTGTTTGCCTACTGTCTCAAAATAGAAATATGAGCCACTAGCGCTGTAAAAACTCTTCAGAGAAAAAAAAAAAAGTTGGTCTCAACTAAATTGCCATTAATCTTAGTCAAGTAAATTATTTGGTCCAAAGCATTGCAAATTAGTTGGGCTGGCTCTTTTAAATTACATTGGGTCCAACTATAGTAAATGAGTTGAATCAACCGTAATAAATTAAATTGAGCCAACACATTTGCTTTAATTTGGAATAACCATAATAAATTAAGTTGAGCCAACTCGTTTTATTTAAATTAGAATAACCATAATAAATTAAGTTGAGCCAACACTTAATAGAATAACCATAATATATTAAGTTCAGCCAACACGTTTGATTTAGTATCAACCATAGAGTAACCATAAAAACATAAGTTTAGCCAACACAATTGCTTTACATTGGAATGACCTTAATAAATTAAGTTGACCTAACACATTTTCTTTAAATAGGAGTAACAGAATTAGATGGTGCTGAAATAAACCAAAGTAATCATGCGGAAAACCTTTCCATGATTTTTTTTATGTTCATCTATAGAGTTATTTTTTCAGTGTAATAAAGCTGCTGGCACACAAAAATACTTCTAAGAAATGTCTATACACCAGTTTTTAGGTTATGTATGCATCTTCAGTCAGTTTAATGGATGAATTCTCACTTTGTCCAGCCTTTTATAGCTTTTGTATCCATGTCCGCAATGCAATGTGACATCTTCATCACACACAAACCCACAAACTAAATACATACACACCACAGTATGCTCTGCAACACATTTGTTGCGGCCTGGAGAATAGACCGAGGTTCTGTTAGACTTCAATACAGCATTTGACACTTTTGACCATTACATACTTATGACTAGAAATGACTAGAGAACTGGGTAGGACTCTCCAATCCTGGACTCAGTTAGTTTGAGTGTTACATAAAGAACAAGGTTTTCTTTCTGTCAATATGTAAATTCTCATAGGAGAAGACTGATGAGACAATTGTGGTTAAACTATCATGATATATTGAGAGTTTGCTATGGAGAGAGATAATCTCTGAAAAGATTGATCTCTTCCACCTGAGCTGCTATTGACTTCTGAAGAAACTCACTGTTCCCCACTGTGACATCCCCCTCCACTTTATGTGGAGGGATCTGTCAGTTATTGTGTTTTGTCCCGAGGCGGAGCAGAGTGGGCGGGACCAGGATTTGCCAGGCCCAGCGCGTCATCACTATAAAATCAGCCGCTTCAGAGCGTGGAGGATAGGCGTTGAAGCTGGTTGGAGGGAGTAGGCTTCTTCACCCAGCTTTGCCCTGCAGAGGACTTTTCCGTTCATCACGGGCTTCAGAGATGCCATTGACCACAGGGGGGGCCACCCGCTTGTCGCTGTTTGGCTCTGTTTAGTTGTTGGGATGTTCAATAAAGAGCATATTTTTTTTTTATTGAAGCCGTGCCTCCCTGGCTTTTGTTACGGTTCACGAGCCGGGTCGTAACACCCACCAAGAACATCTAGGAGAAGGGTCTTAACGTTGTCACTCAACCTCATGTGCTCACTGGTAGATGTGTTAATAGCAGATAAACAACACACCATTACAAGAAAATACTTACAAGCCTTGCATTGACAACAGGATCTTCTGACAGCGAAATGTGTAGTGGTAGCAGAGATCAAGGGGGAGGAGAAGGAGATGAGCAATGACTGACAACATTTTGACCTCCCTCCAGGCTCTGATTGGTTGTTTCTAGATAGCACACACTAAAAGAAGATTATCTGTCTCATACCATTCTGTTATGACATTGTGATACTTTCAACAAATACTATGAAAGTTACACCTTGGCCCTCAGTGGTACAGCATTTTTGCCTTGCAGTAAGAATCCCCCAAAAAATCCCATGAAAAATCCCATGAAAATCACATGTGGTTCACACAAATTTTACATGTGAATGATGTGAATCACATGTGAAAGCACATGAATACGTGTGATTTTGGAACGTTTTGTGGTAAAATCACATGATTCACATGTAAATCACACATTTCCACATGTGATTCACACATTTCCACATGTGATCACATGTGATCACATGGAAATCACATATGAAAACGTGATTTTTTGTGTGATTTTCACATGTGATTTTCATGTGATCACATGTGGAAATGTATGAATCACATGTGAAAATATGTGATTCACATGTGAATCACGTGAATTTCCCACCAAACGTTCCAAAATCACACGTATTCATGTGCTTTCACATGTGATTCACATCATTCACATGTAAAATTTGTGTGAACCACATGTCATTTTCATGGGATTTTTTTGTAAGGGTATGACCGGTGTCAGAGTCTGGTCCGCATTGCCGGCATTAAGTCGGGCTCGTTTCCGGTGAGAGTTGGACTCCGCCAGGGCTGCCCTTTGTCACCAATTCTTTTCTTTTCTACTTTTATGGACAGAATTTCTAGGCGCAGCCAAGGTGTTGAGGGGATCCGTTTTGGTGGCCTTAGGATTGCATCTCTGCTTTTTGTGGATGATGTGGACCTTTTGGCTTCGTCAGGTTGTGATCTGCAGCTCTCGCAGGAGCGGTTCGTAGCCGAGTGTGAAGCGGCTGGGATAGCGATCAGTGCCTCCAAATCCGAGGCCATGGTCTTGAGCCAGAAAAGGGTAGAGTGCCTTCTCCGGGTTAGGGGGGGTTGTCCTGCCCCAAGTGGAGGAGTTCAAGTATCTCGGGATCTTGAATGAGGTAAGAAGGGAGCAGGAGATTGACAGGCGGATTGGCACAGCGTCTGCCGTCAAGCGGGTGCTGTACCGGTCCGTTGTGGTGAAGAGACGTGGCGAAGCTCTCGATTTACCGGTCGATCTACGTTCCCACCCTCATCTATGGTCATGAGCTTTGGGTCATGACCGAAAGAACGAGATCACGGATACAAGCGGCCAAAATGGGTTTTCTCCATAGGGTGTCTGGGCTCTCCCTTAGAAACAGGTTGAGGAGCGTTGAAGAGCCGCTGCTCCTTCACGTCGAGAGGAGCCAGTTGAGGTGGCTCGGGCATCTGGTTAGGATGCCTCCTGGACGCCTCCCTGGTGAGGTGTTCCGGGCACGTCCCACCGGGAGGAGGCCCCGGAGAAGACCCAGGACAAGCTGTAGGGTCTATGTCTCGCGGCTGGCCTGGGAATGCCTTGGGATTCCTCCGAAGGAGCTGGAAGAAGTGGCTGGGGAGAGGGAAGTCTGGGCCTCCCTTCTGGAGCTGCTACCCCGCGACCCGACCCCGGATAAGTGGAAGATGATGGATGGATGGATGGGCCTGACATCTTTTTGCATGGTGTTTGCATGTTCTCCCTGTGGATGCATGGTTTCTTTCTCTGAGTACTCCAGTTTCCTCCCACAGTCCAAAAACATGACTGTTAGGTTAATTGGTCTTTCTAAATTCTCCTTAGGTGCACTCTACACTGTAAAAAGTAATAAGTTCACTTTACTTAAAAAAAGTTAGGAAACCGATTGCCTCAAAATCTTCAAGTAAAGTAGCTAATTCATTTTAAGGTGTTATTGCTAAAAATAACTATGTTTAGACCACTCAGATAAAGGCAGTAAACCTGAGTACCGTTAACTCAAAATCATTAATTGGGTTAACTGTAAAATATTCATTCAGACAACTCATGCAATGGCAGTAAACGTGAGTGCCGTTAACTCAAAATCCATTAGTAAAGTTGACTATAAAATGTCAATTATGACTACTTCAAATTGTGAGTTATGTCAATTAAGCAGTACTCATAAAAATAAGTTATACTTACACGTTTAAGAGTTCACATTACTTGCAAAATATCAGGAAACCGATTGCCTTGATATGTTCAAGTAAGATGAACCAAAAGTGTTAAGTTATTGGAACGAAAAGCCAACAGACAACAGTTTGAATGGAAAAAAATGTTTAATAATTAAACAAGTTTACCTTAAATACAAGGTTCTCAAGTGTGGTTACATACACACTAACCTGGAAACAAAGTTTTCCACAGACTTTTTTTAGGGGAAAGAAATGACATGACTTTTTTTCTAGGGTAGCCTTCAATCTAATATTGAATCCTTCAAATGGCCCTCAGTCTTTAAAACTTTGAGAATCCCTGCTTAAATGTCTTTCTTGACTGGTGTGAAACAGAAACTAAATTCTCAATACTAGAGCCTAACATTTATCATAACATTGATAAAGTAAATAATGAAGTAGTGAAGTGAAGTAATGTTTCTCCTCATTAACATAAAACCATTTAGTAGTCTGCAAATGCAATGATGCTCTCTCCAACAAAAAAAGAATCAAACAAGAAATAAAAATCACTTTTCCAATAAGGGTAAAGGCATCAACGTTGATCCATAATGTCACATCACATTCACTCATTGCATCAGAAGATTTTTGAGTGATTGTATTTTTGGTTTTAGGGATTTATATCCAAGTGACAGAAGCACCCTTTGGATGAAGTCAAAGGTGTACTTCAGTTGTTGAGGGTACTCCAAATTCAGAGAATAAATAAGTCCAAAGAGCAAGCACATGGCATGTGGAAGATTCCCAAGATCATTCATGACAAGACTTCCTTCCAAAATGATGGCAGTACTTGAAGACTGGAGGTGCAGTGAGTCAGTGGAGGCCAGCCTGTCCTCAGGAATGATGGTCAGGATCCCAATGGGGTGTGAGACACCTCTGGGTATTCGTAGTACTAACAACAATAGAAGCAACACCACAATTACATATCAACATAACACTTCTTTAGGGTGACCAGACGTCCTCTTTTTCCCGGACATGTCCTACTTTTCAGACCTAAAAAAATGTCTGGGGGGAATTTAAAAATCGTTAGGGATTTTGGTCAACTGCCTCAAAACACATTACATAGCTTACAGTGCATTGTGAGTACATTGGCACTGCTCCACTACTCCATTCCATGTTTCTTTTAGATGGCAAAGAATCGGTAGCACATGTACACACATGTGCTACCGATTTCTTTGCTACCGCTGGTTCTACCCCCCACCGCCGTCTCCCCATCTCCACCCCCCGTTGGCGCATGTGTGTCCGCCGATTCAACCCCCCCGCCAACAAAAAAAGAAGTGTCCTCCTTTTCAGAAACCCAAATCTGGTGACCCTACACTTCTTCATCACGGCTGCTTCTCCTACAGTTTACAGCTGTCCCACCTATGGCAGTCTACTCATCATAAACCTTCTATAACAGTACAGCGGCTTTTTTAACCCGCCAACATCTTTATCCTTATCCCTTTTCCTTTTTTTGTTTTGCGCCCCGGACAGCTTTTTTGCACTGCCGCTCCATCTTGTTGCCACTAAATAAACATGATATTTTCGACTAACGTTAGTCCCAGGCATCGCTAAATCATTACACATAAAGTTAACCTCAAAACCTGGACTTACGGATGAATTATACGGCCGAGATAATGAATATAAGTTTGCTAAAAAACAGTGGGACTTACCGTGACAAAACTTAGCTGCAGCAACCGCCGTATTGTTGACAGTTTGGCGCTTCTTTCAAACACGTCATCACTCGTCAGTGTCCAATGCGCATGTGCGTTCAACGAGAGCTGCCGAATGATGCCGAGTTTTCTGCTGGTTATGCAGATGCGTTTTGCTCACTCATAACTCCAAGTTCGGGTTACTTGCTGCTGATGAGTTTGATTACTTGCCTCAGTAGAAAGTTGTCTTTGCTAAGTTTAAGTTAGTATAGTCAACAGAGTAAGCTGGAATGAGTTCAGGTCACTTTTCTTTTTGAGTACACTTTACTTTTACATTTTACAGTGTAAAAAGAAAATAGCTGATCCAACTTAATTGAATTGCTTCAATTGGTAACAACTAATTCAATTAATTTTATCCAACCTAATTTATTAAGTTTGGTTAACTTGACAAATTTAAGTCAGTCTTACTCAATTAATTTACTTTATACCAAATAAAAAATTTTAATCCATCCTACTTAATTTTATAGAAAGTCAACTCAAAATTTTAAGTTGTTCCAACTTAAATAACTAAACTACCCCAAATTAAATTATCACTCACATTTTACTTAAAATATAGCTTGCATTTAAATCATTTTAAAAGTGTTTTTTAGCATGTTATTTTAGTTTTTCAAATAGGAGTAAAATACCTTCATGCTACTCAGAAATTCCACTTGGTTGAAATAATAAATCTACTGTTAAGAAAGAGATATTTTAAGTTAGCTTAATATGGAAAAGTTTGGCTCTCTCTCTCTCCTTCTCCCCGGGTTCCCAAGCGGATGGCTTCACGGTGGCAAGGAAAACAGCAAGGCATGCTGACGTCACAGAGTTACAGAGTTTAATCCAATAGGAAAACACCGTATGAATTAACAAGGAAACTGCAGAGCTACAGAGATATACATTCTTACCTGAGTCAGACAGAAGATAGAGAAAGAAAAGACAAAAAGAAGGACAAAGACGCGTCTTTGGAGAGAGCTGATGCAGGAAAAGCAGAATAGAGCAGCTAGCTATCTAAATCATTATTACTCTGCGGTTGAAGTTTTATCATTGGAGGTGTGTCTTACTTTTAATGTATTCAAATAGGCGTACCGCTGGTTGACCAATCCAGCAGCTACGTGGGACATTCAGAAAACTTAAACCTCCCCTAAGTATACGGCAGAAATCAAAAGTCGTTTACTACTTGTTCAACTTATAAGTTATTTTCACCAAACTTAGTTTCTGCTTTTCTGTTTTCAGCATCTCCAAAAAACTTAAATCTTTGTCTTGTCACAAAACGAAATGAGGTAGAATTCCTTTTCTAATTCAAACAATTTTCCTTTGATTCTGAAATTGTCACTGATAATACACTTTTCAAATACATTCATCGTCTACTAGATTAGTACTTCTAACTTGGGTAATATACTTTAATCGAACACACGCTATTAATATTTAAGAATGTATTAAAAAACCCAAAATTCCAGGCTGTGATCAACTCCAGATGCAGCTCTACTCTCTGAGAAACCCCCGACCTCCGACCTCTGGTCAGGGAAAGATGTTGTTTATGGCCTACTTAATTTAAAGCCTTTCAAGAGAACAGTGTTTTGGTTAAACTCCTCCAGGAGAATATTTATCTCTTGCCTCCTGGCTGTCTCCTGGCTTACATCTGTTTAGCATTTGTCCAAATAAGAATGTTCATTCTACCTAAATGCACATGGCTTCAAATTAACTATATTAAACACTCAAAATAGTCATATTTCCTTAACACTACACAAATTGAACATTTTAAATTTTATTGTGAAAGCATCACAAACGTACAGGTTTTTCACAAAATATTATGCATTAAACATGCTACACAGATCTTTTGAAACTTCATAAGGGATATTACATTTCTGCTTAATTGAGGTTGTATTTTTGAATACTTAAACCTTTTTAGCCACCGACCTCCTACACTGTAAAATGTAATAAGTTCATTTAGGAAAGTTAGGAAACCAATTGCCTCAAAACCTCCAAGTAAAGTAGCTAATTCATTTTAAGGTGTTATTGCTAAAAATAACTATGTTTAGACCACTGAGAGGCAGTAAACTTGAGTGCTGTTAACTCAAAATCATTAGTAAAGTTGACTATAAAATGTCAATTATGACTACTTCAAATTGTGAGTTATGTCAATTAAGCAGTACTGATAAAAATAAGTTATGCTTACATGTTTAAGAGTTCACATTACTTGCAAAATATCAGGAAACCAATTACCTTGATATGTTCAAGTAAAATGAACCAAAAGTGTTAAGTTATTGGAACGAAGAGCCAACAGACAATAGTTTGAATGGAAAAAAATGTTTAATAATTAAACAAGTTTACCTTAATTACAAGGTTCTCAAGTGTGGTTACATACACACTAACCTGGAAACAAAGTTTTCCATAGACTTTTTTAGGGGAAAAAAATGACACGACTTTTTTTCTAGGGTAGCCTTCAATCTAATATTGAATCCTTCAAATGGCTCTCAGTCTTTAAAACTTTGAGAATCCCTGCTTAAATGTCTTTGTTGACTGGTGTGAAACAAAAACTCAATTCTCAATACTAGAGCCTAACATCTATCATAACATTGATAAAGTAAATAATGAAGTAGTGAAGAGAAGTAATGTTTCTCCTCATTAACATAAAACCATTTAGTAGTCTGCAATGCAATGATGCTCTCTCCAACAAAAAAAGAATCAAACAAGAAATAAAAATCACTTTTCCAATAAGGGTAAAGGTATCAATGTTGATCCATAATGTCACATCACATTCACTCACTGCATCAGAAGATTTTTGAGTGATTGTATTTTTGGTTTTAGGGATTTATGTCCAAGTGAGAGAAGCACCCTTTGGATGAAGTTAAAGGTGTACTTCAGTTGTTGAGGGTACTCCAAATTCAGAGTATAAATAAGTCCAAAGAGCAAGCACATGGCATGTGGAAGATTTCCAAGATCATTCATGACAAGACTTCCTTCCAAAATGATGGCAGTACTTGAAGACTGGAGGTGCAGTGAGTCAGTGGAGGCCTGCCTGTCCTCAGGAATGCTCTTGTTGCCACCACATAAACATGATATTTTCGACTAACGTTAGTCCCAGGCATCGCTAAATCATTACACATAAAGTTAACCTCAAAACCTGGACTTACGGATGAATTATACGGCCGAGATAACGAATATAAGTTTGCTAAAAAACAGTGGGACTTACCGTGACAAAACTTAGCTGCAGCAACCGCCGTATTGTTAACAGTTTGGCGCTTCTTTCAAACACGTCGTCACTCGTCAGTGTCCAATGCGCATGTGCGTTCAATGAGAGCTGCCGAATGATGCCGAGTTTTTTGCTGGTTATGCAGATGCGTTTTGCTCACTCATAACTCCAAGTTTGGGTTACTTGCTGCTGATGAGTTTGATTACTTGCCTCAGTAGAAAGTTGTCTTTGCTAAGTTTAAGTTAGTATAGTCAACAGAGTAAGCTGGAATGAGTTCAGGTCACTTTTCTTTTTGAGTAAGATATACTTTTACATTTTACAGTGTAGATCAGAGGTGCCCAAGTCCAGTTCTGGAGAGCCATCATCCTGCAACTTTCAGATGCATCCCATCTCCAATACATCTGAATCAAATGGACTGCTCATTACAACGCCTCTGCTAAACTGAATGTCTGCTGGTGTGTGAATTCAGAAATTAGCTTCAGGCGGTATTGAAATAGGGTCCATCTGAAAGTTGCACAATGGTAGCTCTCCTGGACAAGACATGGACACCTCTGTGAGGTTGTAGAATCCAGAAGTATTCCTCAGGGGGAAAAAAATATGTTTTTTTTAGCTTTAACACAAGTTGAATTGAACACAGGCTGCTAAATGCAGCGACAGCAGAGCTCCGAAAGTGAAGCTGTGAAATCCTCAGCCCAGCCTGAGGGCGTCTCAGCCCGGCCCAGTGCCTGGCGATCAACCGCTAGCTAGAACACTCCGAAATGTTCCAACAGACACAAATTGCTTTTTTAATAGAAATGACACCTGATGGATTCTTTGCGCTGTCAGGATATTATGCGTTTTATATTATGTCACCAGTAAGCAGCATGAGAAAACTGGAAAAAATGGCTTCACCGGCTGCAGCAAACAGTTATTAGCACAGTGGAGTTGCATCACATTACATTAGTTTTGCATAGAATACCCCCACCTCTGTAATTTCAAGTTAAGTTTTTTAGCGTAAAAGTACACACACAAAATAAACATTCAGTCTAACTCAGAGTAGTTATGTTAAAACGTTGAGATTTGAACCCCGCCGAACAGCGCGGCTAATTACAACTAGCAAATGTGTTAAGAGCAAATAACTGACGACACTTCAACGTTAAACACAGTTCACTGTTTCAAATTTAAGGTAGAAAATGTTTTAAATATTTTTACACCGTTTATTTAATGTTTAGTTATGGTGGGGCAGCATACTTACTGTTTTATCTGAATCTCGTCGACAGTCGATACTCAGGAGAAATGGCGGTCGCAGATCTGGTCAACACCAGAGATGCAGGATCTGCCCCGGGCAGAGCTTACGTAATGACATCAGACGTAAAGCTGCATTAAACTTAATTGTTTCACTTAGACTCAAAGTAAAAAGTTCGTTTGAGATAAAACGAACTGTTAAGTTAATTGAGCTCACGAAAGTAAGTTGTCATAACTAAAGTAAAAGAATTAAGTGAGGTTAATGTAAATAAGTCCATAATATGAACTACAGCCCAAATACACCAGTGTGAGAGTGTGTTGTGCATGGTTGTTAGTCCTGTGTTTCTCTGTTGCACTAAATGTGTCGCTGGAGATAGGCACCAGCACCCCTTCTAATCCCACTAGGCACAAGGGTGTAAGAAAATAGATGGATGAAATTACATCCTTTACAGCGAGGCTAAAAACTCACCTGTTAGTTGTGTTTTTGGTTGATAATTTGATGATGGAATTTGATAAAATGTAATATTTAGTATTTCATAATTGGTGATTTTACTATGTTTTATGAGGTAAAGTACTTTCAACTGCCTTTTTTCTGAAATGTGCTAAATAAATATACTTGACTTGACTTGTTTTGCCTGTATGTTTTAGATTTTCCCTTTGTTCATCACCCCAAAATCAAATGAATGTGTCATTAGCTTGTTCCCGGAGTGCTGAAGAGCTAATTTAGTCATGCGAATCTGCTGGAATGCATCTAAAATATACAGCAAAAACAGAAAGCGTTGTTTTTACTTCTTATTTATAACCTAAATATGTTTCATCTGTGTAATTTTATTCCTCAATTTATTTTCTGGATCCCGGGATATGAAGACCCCATACTCATTGATCTATGACCCCAATTAGGCTCCTGACCCCATCTTTATGAAACAGTGACATACAGCATTTGATAATATTTGTCATTTTCAAACAAAACCCAGCTCAGGATCTGGGACTAGGGAGTGAAGGGGCAAAAACCCACTAAGCTGATAAATCTAGGGATTGTCAGGCCACATTAGTCTACTCAAGCTGCTTAACTAGAGCAGAAAACCATTTGCGTATAGCCAACGTTTTCCTTCTGTAAACATTTTCCATTTAGTGGGCCTTTTGGAAGCTACATTACCTTGCAAATGTATTAAAACCTTTAATGGTTTTCACATTTTCTCACATTAGAACCACAAAACATGGGTGAACTTTGTCTGGATGTTATGTGATACACCACAGGCTGTTGGGTAATCCTCCAGCAGCAAGGTAAAACTTCATCCCAATCGGAAGTCTCCTGCAGCATCTAGCAGATTTCTAAAGCACACCTGCATAATACTGCGATCATCAACATGTTTCAGCTTTCTACATGCCAAAAGGTTCCATCTGACTATGTAGCTTCTTTCACAACCCTGTTTGATGCTTCTCTGAATAATGTCTCTTCTTGCCTAGCCTATAAATTTTGATGGATTTCCATGCTTTGGTCAATGTAATGTATGTCTATCCTCTTTGTATGTTCAGACAATGGACCACAAAGCTCTGTGAGTTATTGTTTAAAAGCTTAATGCTGCTTTACACTTTTGCACAACTTCCTCCCTGAGCCATCTGCTGATGGGTTCCTTGGTGTTCATGGTTACAATAATTCTCTAATGTTCTCTAGCCAACCTCTGATGCCAGAAACAGATCAGAAACACTTGGACTGAAAATAAATCATACACAAGTAGACTCTCAGGCGACTTCTAAAGTCACATAAGAGCTACTCTGACTTTGATTTAAGATTACCAGAATGAACAGAGCTAAAACCAAATGATGGGACATTTTTAGTATTATTATGATAATAATGCATTTGAAAGGCTTTTGTAAATCTGCACTACTAGTCGCTTTGTTAATAAGCTGCATCTGCTAATTGTATTGACCGTCTCTTGAGCTTGTTTTCACTTCAAAGTACACTGTAAAAAATTAACTTAGGGGGTTATCAGATTAACAAAAGAATATCATGTACTTTTAACTAAATAATTTCGTGTTTCAAACAAAACGTGATACAATCATGTTGGATAAACAAAAAAATTCAACAACTTCACGTTTATGAAATTTAATCATGTTGAGATAACATGATTCATTATAGTCAGACTCACTCGGCTTCTCACACTGAAGCCGAGTGAGATCACGGGATGTCACGCGAGACAATCGTTTTTGTCTCAACTAGAATATCGTATTCAAGTTGAGGTAACGTGATTCAATTTAGTCAGATTCATTTCCCTCTGAAGAGGATCTAACGAGATCAGGGGATCACGAGAGATTATGTCCTCTGTCTACATTTAAAGGAATACATTGCAATTTTTAGTTTACAGTTATTCTGTCGCCATATAGATTGTGTGCACAATTAGGCAAGTTTTAGTTTTGAACCATATCATTATTTCTATGCATATTTTAAAACTCCAAGCTGTATAAACTTGAATGCTTATATAATATAAACATATCAGCTAATGTGTATTTATTTAATACACATTAGGGAGGAAGGGGCATATAAAGATCAACACCCAATATGAAGGTGTAAAAAATTATTAGGCAGCTTCTTTTTCTCAGACAAAAGGGGACAAAAAAATATTTAAGTGACTGTGAAAGGTGCAAAACTATAAAAAGGGATCCAGAGAGATGCAGCACTGTTGAAATTACTAAAATATTGAAGTGTGATCATAGAGCCGTGAAATATTTTGCTGCAAATAATAAACAGGGTCACAAGAAATATGTTGAGAAAAAAAAGAAGTAAATTAACTGTGTGACTGGCATCATCAACTTACGTAAATGAGTGTGCAGGTGCTTATCTCTGATTGGCTTCTAGACGACACCAGAGACGTCTAATTGGTGGCCTCCCGGAGGTAACGGATATAAAAGCTGGTAACAGACTTCCTGCCATCCATCCTCGGCTCATCCCAACCGACCACACTGTTTGACACCATGTAAAGTTCTGGAGTTTGTAGGAGTGAGCTGCTGTTTCTGTTTTCTTAGTTTTCTCATGTTTTTCTTAGTTTGGGAGGTAAGTTTTTGTCATTTGGATTATTTACTTTTAATGTAATTTAAAAGAGCCAGCCCAACTAATTTGCAACGCTTTGGACAACATAATTTACTTGACTAAGATTGATGGCAATTTAGTTAAAACCAACTTTTTTTTCCTTTATTTTATTTTTTCTCCAAAGAGTTTTTGCGGCACTAGTGTCTCATATTTTTTTGAGACAGTAGGCAGATGTGCAGCAAAGGTCACCAGAACCGGGAGTCGAACCAGCAACGTCTGCGTCAAGGACTAAGGCCTCCAAACATGGAGTGTGCCAAACCCCTGCGCCACCACAGCACACTGGAAAAACCAGCTTATGTTACAGTGATACCTTCACACTACTTATTAAGTTGATCCAACTCATGAAAATTGAGTTGGCTCAACAAACATGCTTCATGCCGAAAGAAAGCTATTTAGTCGTGTGTAAATCCTTTCCGTAATTTAATTACGTTAATTCAAGGACTTTTCTTAAAAAAAGTCTTTTTTTTAAAAAGACTTTTTTTTACAGTTCTTAAATGCTGAAAGAAAGAACTGCACTGTTACAGTGGAGTCCTTAAATGCTAAAAGAAATTTAAGAACTGTTTCAGTGCAGTTTTTAAATGACAATAGTGCCCTGCAGGAAAAAAACAAATATCTATGTTTAATGTATAACTAAATCCACTCTGAAGTCTTGCCAGGCGCAAAAGCGTTATGTTGCATAATCTCTCGTGATCCCCTGATCTCGTTAGATCCTCTTCGGAGGGAAATGAATCTGACTATATTGAATCACGTTTTCTCAACTTGAATATGATATTCAAGATGAGATAAAAACGATTGTCTCACATGAACTCGCGTGATATCCCGTGATCTCACTCGGCTTCAGCACTATATCAGTCTGACTATAAAGAACCATGTTATCTCAACATGATTAAATTTCATAAACGTGAAGTTGTAGAATTTTTTGTTTATCCAACATGATTGTATCACGTTTTTGTTTGAAACATAAAATTATTTAAAACATATTGTCAAACATATTGTCAAAATATGTAAGAGTGAGAACAAAATTAGTGAAATAAAATAAATACTGGCATTTGCTTTCAATACCACAAATACCCAAACAAAGGAATGAGATCAGATAGGTTATGTTCAGATATTTAGGTAGAAGGTAATCCTTCCACTGAATTACAGTCTGGTATTTATGCATCAATTTTCAGAGAATGTGGGACAGCCCTTCATTGTCTGTGTTGTTCAATCTGTGCAGACAAATGAAGCAATGTAGGCCATTATTATTAGCAGCCTTCAGTTATTGTTACCTGTAGGCAGCTGTTAATCAGTGCAGTTAAAATTGTCTGTTTCTTGGCAGGATGAGGAAGCTGAAGGAGACATTGGTCACAATTCAGCAGCTTGATAAGAACATGAGCAACCTGCGAACATGGTTGTCCTGCATCGAGGCAGAGCTGACAAAGCCTGTGTTCTACAACATGTGCCACAGTGAGGAGATCCACAAGAAGCTTGCTGAGCAGCAGGTGGGGAAAGAAGAGGTGTACCAAGACCTTTAAATGACCTTTCAGATGTGTCAACAATACACACCTTTTTTTTACCCCAAATACAATGACGGTATGAAAGGTGCAATCACATGTCAGAAAGGTATTTGAAGACTACAGTTATCGTTCTGACTTTAACTGATGTTGTAGATGTTATAAAAAGAAACAGCTTTGTGAAATAAGAAAAGTGCCAGCAGTTGGAGCCTCCTGAGTATAGGCATTATTGAGCAGCTTTTAGAATACCTAGCATTCTATAAAAGAAAACTTTTTCATGTTTCATGGAAGAAAGGTGAAAGGGTGGGAATACTTTTTCACACTTTTGGAAGTCTTAAAGGGAGGCACTTCAGAGAAAAAACAACTGCTCATAAAATGGGCTTAAGCAGATTCTCGTTGGTCTCAGAAGCAAAATGGCTATCAGCTATCAATAAACCACCATAAGACCAGTGTGCACGGTGTCATCTAATCATGTCATAATTAGGTTAGTCAGGCCAAATAGATTCCCTAATGAGGATAAATTCTTAAATATCCCCAGTATCCTGTTGTGAGGTATAAATGTGTTATCTTGTAACTGTTAATTTAATAAATGTTCCTAATTTCCTCCAATGAGGACAATATGAATCCAGAAAGGGTTTAACAGGAAGACTAAACTAAAGTGGAATTTCATACTGCACAGTGGCACAGTTGGTAGTACTGATGCGTTGCAGCAAGAAGGTCCAGGGGTCAATTACTAGCCTGTGGTCTTTCTGCATAGAGTCTGCATTTTCTCACTGTGCATGCGTGGGTTCTTTCCAGGTACTCTGGCTTCGTCCCATAGTCCAAAAACATGACTTTTAGGTCGATTGGTGTCACTAAATTCTATTTAGAGAGACATGCGTGGTTGTTTGTCCTGTCTGTCTCTGTGTTGCACTCCGATGGACTGGCAACCCATCCAGGATGACCCCACCTCTTGCTCATTGACCGCAGGAGATAGGCACCAGGGGCCTGGTGGGTTCACCAGATGTCTGGCGAACCCACCAGTCTCCTGGTCGATAGGAACCTGGTGGGTTCCTGTGGAGTCGTGAGCACCCTCACAAATGATATGGAAATGGATATCACAATATGATTAATAGCAACATATTCAGAGAGTTTTAATCAAATTAAAATGATCAGAATCAATTGGCTTGATGCCAATCTGAATATAGTTATAATTTTGAAGTAAATAACGTGGTCTTGGACCTGACATGGATGGCAGAATCTGGTGTGGATGAACTGGACTTGCTTGCACAGAGTCCTTACCTCAATCTCATAAAACATCTTTGGGATGAATTAGAAAGAAGACTGAGAGCCAGGCCTTCTAGTCAAATATCTGTATGTGACCTCAGAAATGTGCTTCTGGAAGAATGGTCAAAAATCCACATAAATGCTCTTTAACCTTGTGGACAGCCTTCCCACAAGAGTTGAAGCTGTTCTATCTGCAAAGAGTGGACCATATGCAGTCTGGTCTTTGCAGTCAGGGATCCACAGGATCCATAGGACAAGAGACAATAGATAATTATTTACACAAACCTAACACAAAACAATAAATTATACCAATAAATAAATACATACATGCAAATCAATAGAAGTAAACTAATCTAAGGTAAATAAAAAATAAATTAAACTTAATATAACTCCTCAGAGCAGGGGTGCTGCCAGGAATCATTCACTCACTGCTTAATGTGCTAATAGTGGAGAGACAGCTTATAATTACAGGAAAAATGTTTATCTGCCATCATTGGTAGCTACAGCATAGCACAAAGCAAGAGGAGGGACAATGAGCAGCTACATGAGATTGTAATTGACAGCACTAAAACTCTCCTTCACTGACAGGTTGTTTAAAGAGAGCACTGGGAGAAAGCAGAGGAAATAGATCTTTCACAAATTATCTCATGCTATATTGTCACATAATGACAGTTTTAACAAATATATGATTTTTATTTTTTTTATGGAAGTTATTTACTGCAGCTTTAATTCCATTTAGGAGTGGCTGGTCAGGAGGGACTTTGGTTAGAGCGGCTGCTGATTGACTCTTCTGTTAAGGTACAAGGGTCAAGTTAAATAGATTAATATGTTGGTAATTTTTTTTCCTTAATTCATTAATCCTATTGAAAAGAAGGCAAACAGTAGTCTGTAGCTAAGTTAATTATGCTAACTGGTTAATAATCTCACACAGTCTACCCACCTCTTGGAGAAAAACTGGGTTACAAATTGACACTTGTCTTAATCTTTCTCCCTCTTGGTCTGGGAGTGGGAACATTAAATTTTTACTGTTAAAAGCAATCTTAGAAAACACAATATGATTCATTTTGTTATTGACAGGGCCCCAATTATTTATCTTATTTCTATGAACAAAAAATAAATAAATAAATTGTGGAGGTCCCCCTGTCGATCAGGGGCCTTTAGAAATGTCCTAACGTTTTCCCCTGGAGGTCCCTGCTTTAGAGCAATTCCCCTCTTAACTGAAAATGGTATGCTCTCTTTGGTGTGCCACCCTGCTGAGGAGACACACCCTGAAAAGTACTTAAACAATTAGCAAACTCAAACCAATAGAAATCAGTCAAAAATTGACATTTTCCCCCACATTCTACTTGAACAGGAAAGATGGCCAGACCCCCTAGCCAAAAAGAATGTTCAACTAAATGCCACAATGCAACTGAAATAAAGAACTGAAACAAAATGTTTGGTCTGAAATTTGGTCAAAATTAAACACAACATAATATCAGTAATCATTTATTAATGATGGAATTCCTGGTTTCCCTCACAATCTGTCTAAATATGATTGTAAAGAGCAGTTTAACATTTACAGGAATGGATCCTGAGTGATCATGGTCATAACCTCTATCAGTGGGCAATTTTTGCATGTAAACCTATGCCTTTCCTTGACTGCAGTCATTGACTCTGATCACATCCTAACTAATAATACTAGAGATGCACCAATCTCTAATATTGGTGGATCTCAATCACTTTGATTTCTGGCCAATTTCTAGTCACCAAATTTATAAAGCTCTGACTAATTTTGGCAACTCAAACTTCACAGAAAAATCCTTTTTCCTGTTTTAAGCATAAAATGTATTCAAGAGAAATTAAACTAAAGCTGAAACGCAACATTTGGGAAAGAGTCAGCCATGCCTAGGAACCCTATTCATGGTTTGCACCACAATTGCACAAGGAAGTTGCATTCAGAAATATTGAAAGAGAATTTGCACTGATTGGTCCAGAAGCTGTGCATCATCCACCCTGAAAGTTACCATAAACAAAAGACCAAGTTTTGGTTCCAACAGAAAAAAGTAAAAATTCTGCATTGGACATATTAGTCTCCAGATCTCAGTATTACTTGCTGTGTTTCCATTACAGATGTGTGCAAATTTATGTTTTACTAATGTTGAAAAAAACCTAATTTCACCATGTATTGTTTCCACTAAATAAGAAATTTAATTAAAATCACACTCAATAATAAGCTAGTTAACACGATGTGTCATTAAAAATTACAACCATCAGAGGACACGTCAACATCTGATTCAGTTGTTGGAGCCCCTTTTCTACTAGGAGCTGCTCTGTGTGCGGTGTTTTGGGGAAATTGCAGTTGGCCATTTCACATCAGAAGGGTGGATTCAACACATTGGAATGACACACAACTTCTGCTAACACTTTATTTGAAGGAGTGTGCATAAGACTGACATGACACTGTCATAAACATGACATGTTATGTCATGTTTATGACATGACAAGTCTTCATGTATAGTTATGACGGTTGCTATTTATTGTCATTCGGTAAATAGTGACACTCTTAATACAAAGTTGACATTTACAATGATACAAGCTATGACAACTTGTCCTAACATTCTTACCTCAAATAAAGTGGAACAAGTAGCACTAATTATCAAGATGAACTAGAACTTTTTCACAAATACAATAAGAAATGAAAATTTACTTCCGGTGGGTGATTCCTCTGTTCGTAGTTGGAGAGGGTTCATCAGAGATTGTCTGACTTGTCATTGCTGGAGAAATACTCAATATTTCTCCAGCAACGACAAGTCCCGTGGCCAAACTCCACCACACTGAGAGGACTCTCAGCAGAAGTGGAGGGAAACATAAATACTCTCTGCATGACTCATTAATCTTGATTTTAATCAGTGGGTCAATTTGACCCTGAGCAGTATGTCTGTCTCAAGTTAAATTCTAAAGATCACCCTTTGAAAAAAAAAAAATAATCAAAATGTAACATAAAAAAATGTACCAAAGATCAATTCAAATGAAATTATTGTTTTTTTATGTGTCTCAGTTTTTTTCAGTGGACATAAATAATGTAAAATCCATTTTTTATTTCCGAATGAGTAAATGAGTTGGTTGACATTATTGATCCTTAATTTCTGAGAAATAAAAAACAGCATTGCACAAATATTGATTGAAATAGTTAGTATTGGAGTTAATAATCAGATACAAAAATGTTTTGGAGGAATTTTTTGGATTCCTACACCATTGCATGATTGAACGCTCCCTGGGTCAAATTGACTCACAAGCATTATTGCTGTACCTCAGAAATAAACCTATCAGGAGGGTTAAGTGATTTTTTGTAAGCCTTTCTTTTGGTATTTTTATGTCAAGGATGACTGAGAAAAAGATAGAAATAATGAATATCCAGGAAGTATAACTAAACTCAATGCTCAGAGCACCATGTTTTTTCGATAAAAATATTCAGATTTTATTTTGTGGTTTTAAAGGCTCTATGTTGAAGATAGTAAGAAATTAAAGCATATTTCTCCGTTTTTCAATCTGCTCTATCTGTAACTGCTCTCGGCTCTCACAGCCCATCCCTCCCATTTCAAACTCTTCTCATTAACATAAGAGTTAAAGAGCTAAATATGATTATATTTGCTATATAATTAAATATAATTAGATATTTATAATTATATTTAATACCTTTGATAAAAGAGCTTAAGTCTGTCAAAGCAAAGCAACCAGTTTTGCTAGTTTTGATTTCCAAGGCATAACTGAACAGTTTATCATGACTCAGCCAAAGTAATAAAATATTAAACTTCGGTCTGATTTTTATTGTTCATGGTATAGATATCGTTTGCTTTAAGTATTTACTTACTGGATGTTTTTTTGTTTTTGCTGCAGAGCCACAGCTAGCTCCTTACTTCAGCTCTGCTGTTGCTCCTCCCACCCTTTGGACTGAACCACTGTTTTAACAATGGCAGGGGAGGATCTAAAAATCTATTTAAATTTTTTTCTTAAATGTATGGCAGGGTTTTTTTTTTATTTTTATTTTTTTATTTTTGCCTTTTTATATTGATATTGTTTAAATACAAAGGTTTCTATTATGATTTATTTCGGGGGGACAATGCTAGACTTTTTTAAGAATGGAGAGGTCCAGACCCCCCTCCCTGTGACCCCTCTAGTTCCGCCCATGGATGCCATCCGGAATCCACTAGGACATGGTGGTCAATTCCTGACAGCTCCAGCTTGTCCTTCAGAAGTTCTAGATGGATGTTGTTGAAAGCACTGGAGAAATAAAAAAAAGGTGATTGCCACAGAGCATCCAGGCTTCTCCAAGTGGGCCAGAGCTTAGTACAAGAGGTACATAACGGGACCATCTACCCCGATGCCAAGCTGGTAGATGAACTGAAGCAGATCCAATGAAGACCTCACCACCAGGCAAAGATGTTTAAGGAACAACTCCTCAAGAATCTTCATCAGATCCAAAGTCAGGTCTAACAGCCCGTTCTGCTGAAGTCCTTTGAATATTTAATCTTTGGTACTGGTACCACACAAGAGGACATCCAGTTGTGATATTTTCCCCAGTACCACTCTTGTGGTCTTGTTGTGGCTACTCAGAAAGATTGACTTTGCTGTCCCTAAGTCATTTTGTAACTAATCTGATGGTGCCATATGTCTTTGCTCTAAATTCAAATTAGAATTTGAATTACACATATTTATTCATTCTAGAGACATTTTATTCTATTGTTCTTAGAATCGTATAAACTTTTGTGTTTTGGGGAACTTTCTTGAAACAAGTTTAGAATGACATCTGGAGATGTTACATCCCCAGGGCAGTCTAGGGGTTTTGGGAGGGGAGCTGTAACAATAGATAAACACAGGAAAAAATGAGGAGACAAAACCAGGAGGGTAAAGTTAAAGGTTTATTATTTAAGGGGGATGGGAAGACATCTCCAAAAGTGAAAGAAAGAGACCCTAAAAGGAAAAAAGAGGGAGAATGACAAACAAACCAGGGTTTCCAGCAGAAGAATCCTCCGACACAAGTATCACCAAGCTGCAGCACACATGCTGCCCAATTGGCCAAGAGGCCCCGAACCTCAGTTTCCCAGATAGCTTTATACTCTGCTGATCAGGCCCAGCTGGTTTACGGAGTGAAACCAGCTGGGCCTGCTTAACCAGCCGGAGCTCAGCAGCAACCTAATTGGGGGGGGAACTCCCACATGCAGCCACCACTGCATGTAACACCTCCTCCCATAAAATACAAGCCCTAAGAAAAAATAAATAAATAAATAATTATTCCAAATAGCACATGAACTAGGTTCAACCATACACACGGGATAAGGCGTCTGCCACCACATTCTCTGAACCCTTCTTGTGCTTAATTATGAGGTTAAATCGCTGTACCATCAACGACCAGCGCATCAACCTTTGGTTGTGGTTGTACATCTGTGACAAGAACACAATGGGATTATGATCAGTAAACACAGTCACTGGAGAAGAAGAACCAACATACACCTCAAAGTGTTGTAAGGCCAACAGCATCCCAAGAGTTTCCTTTTCAATAGTGGAATAATTCATCTGGTGAGTTTTGAACTTAACGGAAAAGTAACTTACAGGATGGCACACCCCATCCTCACCATCTTGAAGTAGTACGGCACCAGCACCTTTAGCACACGCATCCACTTCCAGCTTGAATGGCTTAGTGACATCAGGAGCTGCCAGGACTGGCGCACTGCAGAGAAGAGATTTAGCTGCATGGAAAGCATCATCACACTCACTGGTCCACACAAAAGGGACTGCAGGGCTACACAAAGCTGTAAGGGGAGTAACCACAATAGAAAAGTTTTTGCAGAAACATCGGTAATAACCCACCATTCCTAGGAAACGTTTCAAGTCACGTCTTGTTAAGGGGACAGGATATGCCAGTATCGCATCCACTTTAGCCTCTACTGGACGCACTTGCCCAAGGCCGACTTTCTTACCCAGGTAGGTAACCATGGCCTTTCCAAATTCACATTTTGCAAGGTTAAGCGTTAAAGACGCTTCATGTAATCTTTGAAACACAAATTTCAAGATGGAAACATGCTCATCCCAGTCATCGGAGAAGATGACCACATCATCAAGGTATACTTTGCAGTGGGTAACATCTCCCAATACCATCTGCATAAGACGTTGGAAGGTGGCAGGAGCATTTCTCATTCCAAAAGCCATGACAGTATACTGGAGGAAGTGGTCAGGGGTCACAAAGGCCGAGATATCAGAGGCTCTCAAGGTTAAAGGAACTTGCCAATAACCCTTTAACAGATCCAACTTGGTGATAAACGCAGCAGGGCCAACACTGTCAATACAGTCTTCCATGCGAGGGAGAGGAAAAGAGTCAGGCACTGTCACCGCATTCACTTTACGGAAATCAGTACAAAATCGTAAAGTACCATCAGCCTTTGCAGTTAACAAACATGGAGAACTCCATGGACTGTGGCTGGGCTTTGCCAGTCTGTTCTCCAGCAAATAAGCAACTTCTTTTTTTTGTTTCTCTAGGGAGCAGCGATAAGCATGTTGCTTCACTGACACTGCAGTACCCACATCAATATCATGTTCAATCACGCAAGTTCTAGATGGAACGTCACCAAACAGAGAGGGGAAACCTTGAAGCAGGGCACATATGTCATCCTGCTGAGCTGGCGCCAGATACAACAGATGAGCTTTAATGTCAGCCAGAACCTCAGAGTTCCCCAACCTTCCTGAATGCTCTTCTGGCGACCAAACCAACCCATCTTCTGACATGTCACAAGGAACACAGCAGGAGGTCAATACAGACATAGGAGGACTTTGCTTTTCTGCCACATCCGCTCCCCGATCATAATAGGGCTTCAACATATTAATGTGACACAATCGAGTCTTCCTTCTGCGATCAGGTGTAGAAATGATGTAGTTTAAATCTGACACTTGGCTCTGAACCAGGTAGGGGCCAGAAAAACGAGCAGCCATACTAGAACCAACTATGGGTTACAACACCAACACTTTGTCACCAGGATGGAACTGTCGGTGAACTGCATGCTTGTCAAACCTCAACTTCATCTTAGTCTGTGCTGTAGCAAGAGCCTCCTTAGCCAGGGAAGTTGCTTTATGCATCTTCTCTTTACACTTCGTCACAAACTCAGCAGCGCTGAGTTGAGAGGGAGAGCCACATTCAAATTGTTCCTTTAATACCTTCAAGGGGCCACGCAGGTCATGCCCAAAAACAAGTTCAGCTGGACTGAAGCCAGTGGACTCTTGCTTGGCATCACGGATTGCAAAAAGTACGAAGGGAACACAATCATCCCAATCTCGTCCAGTTTCATGGCAGTGCCTGCTCAGCATGGATTTAAGAGTTTGATGCCACCCTGAGATTCGGGGTGATAGGCTGAGGAGACAGAATGTGTAATATCCAGTGTTTGTATTGTTTGTTTAAATACTCTGGAAAGAAAATTTGTTCCCTGATCAGTCTGCACCGTTTTTGGCAGACCAAATGTGGTAAAAAATTTTGTCAAAGCCTTCACAATTGCTGAAGTTGTAATCCGGCGGAGAGGGATTGCCTCAGGGAAGCGAGTAGAGAGACACATGATGGTCAGCAAAAACTGATTTCCTGATTTAGTTTTGGGCAAAGGACCTACACAGTCAAGGATAACATGTTCAAATGGCTCATCAATAGCTGGGACAGGGCGTAGTGGAGCGGGGGGAATCTTTTGATTAGGTTTACCCACCACCTGACAAGTGGCACAGCTTTGACAAAACCGAACCACATCGGTTTTTAATCCTGGCCAAAAGAAGTGTTTCAAGACCCGATCATAAGTCTTGGTGATACCCAAATGATACCAAATTGTTAAATCCCCAGGACAGTCTAGGGCAGGGTTGTCAAACTCCAGTCCTCAAGGGCCACTGTCCTGCAGTTTTTAGATGTGCCACAGGTACAAAACACTGGACTGACATGGCTTAATTACCTCCTTCTTGTGCAGAGGCCTTTCTAATAACCTAATTATTCTATTCAGGTGTGGTGCAGCAGAGGCACATCCAAAAGTTGCCGGGCAGTGGCCCTCCAGGACTGGAGTTTGACACCTGTGGTCTAGGGGTTTTGGGAGGGGAGCTGTAACAATAGATAAACCCAGGAAAAAATGAGGAGACAAAACCAGGAGGGTAAGGTTAAAGGTTTATTATTTAAGGGGGATGGGAAGACATCTCCAAAAGTGAAAGAAAGAGACCCTAAAAGGAAAAAAGAGGGAGAATGACAAACAAACCAGGGTTTCCAGCAGAAGAATCCTCCGACACAGGTATCACCAAGCTGCAGCACACATGCTGCCCAATTGGCCAAGAGGCCCCGAACCTTCTTCTTCTTCTTCTTTTCTATTATGGCGGGTCGCAATCAACTTTAAGGTGCATACCGCCACCTACTGTACACGAGTGTGTAGCAACAGTATTCTACATCAGTCATATTCTATTTTTTAATTTTGTGTTTTGAAGAAAAATAAATAACGCTTTTCTTATCATACAAATATCCATTATATTTCCATCATTTCCCAATATTCCTTTCAGACTCCATTCTTGATCTGTCTTTCCAACTATTCTTCTCAATTTCTCCCTTTCACGTTCATATGTTTTACAGTTCAGTAGTATATGTTCTACATTTTCTTTCTCTCCACATTTTTCGCATTTATCATTATTTTTCTTCCCTATTAAATATAAAGTATCATTTAAATATGTGTGCCCTACTCTCAATCTAGTCATTATTATTTCTTCCCTTCTATTTCTCTCCTTAACATTTCTACTAAATATTGACTTCTGTATTTTATATAATTTCCTTCCTTTCTTATCTTCATTCCATCTTTTTTGCCATATTTCCATTTCTTTATTCTTAATAATTGATTTCCCTTCCCCTTTGCCAATAGGTATTTTAATCGTTATTGCCTGATCTAAAGCCCTTTTTGCTAATTTATCTGCCCTTTCATTGCCTTTTACACCTTGATGTGCTGGTACCCAACAGAACCAAACATCAATGCCACCTCTGTATAATCTAAATAAGCTATGTTGAATTTCTAGTACTAGATCTTTCCTATTGTTTCCTTCTCCTTGAATACTTTCTATGACTGCTTTGGAATCTGTGCAAATTACTACTCTGTCTGGACGCACCTCCTCTACCCACTGCAAACTGATGATAACTGCCACCATTTCTGCCGTGAATACAGATAGTTGATCAGATAATCTTTTAGATATGTCAATTTTAAACTCAGATATATAAATTCCTATTCCCACACATCCTTTTGAATTCTTAGAACCATCTGAATATATTTTAGCATAATTATAATATGAGTTTCTTAAGTATATATCGGTTTTTACCCCTATTTCTTTTAAATTCCAATCGTTTTTCATTTTAAGGAGTTTTATGTCTACATTTACTGCCGGAAATATCCATGAAGGGCTAACGTTAATTGGATTAAATTGAGCTATTTCTTTATCTTCTAATTCATATATTTTAATCCATTTGTTTATGATCCATCCAAATCCATTACTATGGAACTTTGAGTATTCCCAACAATATTTTAATATTGTTGAATTTACATTTTCATCTTTTTTACTTTTTATTTTCATCCAGTATGTCAGAGCTAATTTTATTCTTCTTATTTCTAGTGGAATCTCTCCAGTCTCTACTAGAAGGGCATTAATAGGTGTCGTTTTCACTGCTCCTGTACATATACGTAAAGCCCTATTCTGTAAAGTATCTATGTTTTGTAATGTTGTTTTAGCTGCTACTCCATATATAAAACTACCGTAGTCTATTGTTGATCTCATGAGAGCCCTATATATGTTTAATAATGACTGTCTATCTGCACCCCAGTTATTTCCAGCCACAGCCTTTAGTAGATTTATCACTTTCTTACATTTAGTTTCCAGATTCTTTGTATGCGTTTTCCATGTATATGATTGATCCAACCATATTCCCAGATATTTAAATTCTGCTACCCTTTCCAATGGTTGTTCATATAATGTTATTGTACCTATGTCTATGTTTTTCTTATTTGTAAAAATCATATAACAAGATTTACTTGTTGATAATTTAAAACCCCATTCAAAGGACCATTTTTCTACTTTATTAATCGCTTTCTTAATTTTACCTATAACAAATCTTGTATTCTTTCCTCTCATCCATAAAACTCCATCATCAGCATATAATGCAGATTTTATACATTCTTCTGTTTCAGAAAAGATATCATTTATCATAATATTAAATAGTATTGGGCTAATTGCACTACCTTGTGGAATTCCATTTTCAATATTCAATTCTTTTGAGTAATCATTTCCAATCTTAACTTTTATTGGATAGCAAAAAATTTGCTATCCAATTAAACATTTTCCCTCCTATTCCCATCTGCTTCATTTTTATAAGTAGTCCTTCTCTCCATAATGAATCATAAGCTTTTTCTATGTCCAAAAATACTACAATCATAATTTCTTTCATTTTTAAAGCTTTCTCTATATCATTACTAACTCTAGTTATTGTGTCCATTGTTGATCTTCCTTTCCTAAATCCGCACTGATTTTCATTGATTAATTTCTTATGATCAAGAATAAATTCTAGTCTATTAATCACTATTTTCTCCATCCATTTACTTAAGTGTGAAGTTAATGCTATTGGTCTGTAATTATTTGGATTTGCAGGATCTTTCCCTGGTTTGTTAAACGGCAGGATTATTGCTCTCTTCCATCTATTTGGTATTAAACCTTCTTTCCATATTTTATTAAACAGTTTTAATATTAATTCTAATGTTACTTCAGGAATCTGTTTAAACATAGCATAGCATAGCTGATCTTCCCCAGGAGCTGAATATCCTGTCCCTTTCAATACTGCTTTAATTTCCTTCATGGTTATATTTATGTCTAATGTTGAATTATATGTTTGACTTTTTCCCAAAATATTTTTATGCTTGCTAATTTTTTGATTCATCTGTTGTCTATGAATGTTTGTAAGATGTTCCCCACTATGTACTGCCGCAAATGCTTCCCCCAACAAATCTGCCTTATCTTTATTTAACACTACTACTTCCTGATCTCTGACTAAGGCTGGTATTTTAATACCACTCCTTTTCCCAATCATTTTCCTAAACATTGACCATACATTTTGCAATTTAATTTCAGATCCTATTGAGGAAGTATATTCTCCACGTTTTCTTTTTGGCTTCCTTAATAATTTTACGAGCTACTGCTCTTTTCTTTTTATAATTAATAAGAGTTTCAAGTGTTAAATTTTTCTGCAGTATTTTAAATGCCCTGTTACGATCTTTAATCGCTCTAGTACATTCATCATTCCACCAAGGGACTACTTTTTTCTTCCCTTTTATTATTGTTTTTGGTATACTTGAATTTGCAGCATTTAAAATATGTTTTGTTATCTGGCTTGTACACTCTTCTATGTTACCTTTTAATGTAACCAAATGTCTGCTTTCCTCACACTTTACTTTAAATTTTTTCCAATCAGCTTTATTAAAGCACCATCTTGTGATTATGACATCTTCTTGCCTCTTTATATTATCATTAATTATAGTACTTACTGGAAAATGATCACTCCCTATTGTAGATTCCCTGTTGACGTTCCATTCACATGATCCTACAAGACAGTCAGATACTAATGTAATGTCTAGACATGAGGTTGTATTTTTATATACATTAACTCTGGTACCTTTTCCATTGTTAAGACAAACTAGTGACCTTTCATCCATTATTTCTTCTATTATGTTGCCATTTTGATCTGTCTTTTTGCTGCCCCAGAGACTATTATGAGCATTAAAATCACCGCACCATACTTCTCTTCTATGTAATTTCCCAGCCATTTCCTTAAGCTTTTTACAATCGAGATTTTTACATGGATTATAATAGTTTATAATTTTAATATTACCATATTTTCTTACATTAAATATTTCTATAATAATACATTCTAATTCATTATTCATTGGGATTTTCTTATAAGCTATTCCATCTTTAATTAAGGTAGCACATCCTCCTCCATTACAATCACTTCTATCCTGTCTTTCCATGTTATATCCAGGGATCTTAAAATCTAGATTTGGTTTTAACCATGTTTCTTGTATACATATAATATCAGGGATTATTTCTAATTCATAAATATACTTTTTAAATTCTTGTCCATTGGCTATTAAGCTTCGAGCATTCCATTGAAGTATATATAAAACCATTAAAAAGAACACTTGGATCCTAGTCCTGTGTATTTCCTGTAGTTTCAGTGGCACTTAGAATGGTATGTATTTGATCTGCTTGTATTTCTTTCATATCTAAAAATCTTCCAGCTGCTGTTACTATTTTATTTTATCACTTTTCTTCTTCATTTGCACTGTTACATTAACAATATGGCATATAAATGCTACGAAGTTTTCTTTTTTCACCACCATCGTATCTTCATCCACTCTACATTTATGCAAGCATGCATTTTGGATATTTGGATTTGGAGCCAGTATTTGTCTCTGCCCGTTCTGCACTTGATTTATATTCCAAGCTGAGTTTCTTTGACCTGTTTCTCCCATTCCTCTATTACTGTCTTTCTTTACTCTTTTTAAGGCTTCAGCATATGAAATTCTTTCTGTAATTTTAACTCTTTGAGCTTCCCTAGCTTCCTTTTGTATTTGACATCCACCATAAGCTGCACTATGTTCTCCTCCACAATTACAACATTTGATTTTTGCATCTTTCTCACATTTTCCATATTCATGTGGACCTCCACATCTTGCACACCTGATTTTTCCTTTGCATTCCTTTGCAGTGTGTCCCATTCTTTGACACTTGAAACAGCGGAGGGGTTTAGGGATATACTCTCTAACTCTATAGTTCATGTAACCCAGCTGGATATTTCCAGGCATACTATTTTCAAACTGTAAAATTACTGCCATAGTATCTTTAAGTTCCCCGTCTCTTTTACTTTTAATCCTAGTGGCATCAGTTATTTTCCCTCCTTTGATTTCTGCTTTCACATCTTCCATTGTCATTTCCAGCGGAACTCCTGAAATCACTCCTCTTAGCCTCGCTAACAATCCTGGTATATGAGTTCTAACTCTTTCCCCCATTAGGTTTTTCATTTTCATGATCTTTTGTTGCTGTGATTCGCTGTTAGCATGTATCAGCACTCTTCTGTTGTTCATGATTCTAGCCATTTTTATTTTTCCTATTTCTGCCTCTATTGCTTTAGTCAGTTTTATGGGATGTATAGCTCCCCCCTCTTGCTTGAATTCTACCACAACTTTATATTCTGCTTCTAAATTAGCTTGACTCTGTTCATCTGAGTTTGCCCTTTCATTTGTTTTTGTTCTTTTGCTAATGTCTGCTCTTGTCTCACTTTCTTCTGACCAACTTCTTGCTCTTACTTGTCTTTTCTAAATTGTTCTTTTCATTTGTGATGATCTAGAAATCATCCACTCCATCTCATTCCCACTATTTCCTCCTGATGTAGAAGCCATGTAGCTACAGTCAATGTACAGTTTATGCTAACCGCCAAAATTCCAAATCCTACTGCCTTGTTTGTTCCGTTCACTCTCCAACCGGCCTTCTCTCGATTTCAGGCCCCGAACCTCAGTTTCCCAGCTAGCTTTATACTCTGCTGATCAGGAGGCAGAGTGAAACCAGCTGGGCCTGCTTAACCCGCCGGAGCTCAGCAGCAACCTAATTGGGGGTGGAACTCCCACATGCAGCCACCACTGCATGCAACAGGAGATATAAAGAATTGGTCTGATGGAAAATAATAATGACTCCAGTTATGAGGAAGAGAAATGGGAGCAGACTCCAAACAACAGTGAAATGAAACAAATTTAAAATGGTAAAATCTGAGAAGATGAGGCAGAACTTGTCCTGTTTCTTTGAAAAGGCCACTAGTCTGTCCCAATAGTGAATGGGGATGACTGAAATGACTACTGTGCAGCTTTGAAAGCTTTTAGCTGTTGTCATGGAAACCCAGAGAGTGCCAGAAAACAAAACCCTGCAAAAGTACTGTCAGATCTTGAGGACAGAGGTGCACACATACATAAACATTCTCACTGTCATATAACAGTTTTGTGCTGAAGCACTGCAGTCATATATTAAAAGCCCTCTCGTAAAACATAATTCAAATCTGCCAGCAGTTCTGTCACCTACAAGTCTGATTTAAATCTACAGAGCACTGAAGAATCAAACAACTTGTGAAAAACTATGGACACCAATTATGACTTTACTAATTTGGATAGACTTGTGTTTATAAAATAGGCCAGAAGTTTGTGTGAGACATTTGGAAAAGACAGCAGATACATTCCGATTAGTTTTCAATGGAACTGACATTCCTCACTTCACTAATACAGGTATTACAAGTAACTTGTATTGATATCTGTTTAATTCACTACAGTCAAGTATATTTACTTAGACAAAATTTATAAAATATTTATATCATCCATTCAGTCCAATCATACAGACAGATTAAAAGTCCTTTACAAATATCCCAGTTTGATCCTGGTTATTATTTTAGGTTGCATGTCAAAATGACTCCAGTAAATTAGACATTGCAATTAATTACTAAATGAAACCCATCAGATGGCATCATAACACAATCCTTGCTGACAGCTCTCATTCTTTACGTGCTGACCTCTGGTTCAGCATTCTCCATATGAAAATTAACAGGTACAAGCTCCCCTTTTTACTCCAGCAATTTATCTTTTTAATTCAGGGGAGACTCGTACCAGACTGTTGACTTCCGTTGTTATTTGTTCCAAATATTACTGAAGTTAGTAGTAATTCGAGAAGGATGTACACTACTATACTCTATCATGTATATTTGATGTTTTTTTTGTGTATTTTATTGTTTTTTTTACTTTTTACGTTTAGTAGTTTAAGTCTCTCTGTATATGACAAATAAAAGTGCTGTAATATTAATTGCCTATTTTGGGCTTCAATAAAGTTATGTAAGTGTCAGGTTTAACACCTATTAAAGACAAATTAAACAAACACAAGAAAGACAAAACAGTTAGATTCTTTTGTACTCTCGAGGAGAAATGGCCAGAGATATGTTTTCAGTTCACAAATCTCTTCCGTTTCTGAAAACATATGTGTCCGTTCTCCCTTTTTATTGCTGTTAGGATCCCTGTCACAGAGAACGTTGCAATTTCTCAAAGGAATGGGGAAAACACTTCAATCATAATTGCAACGCAAATGTCAATCACTAGCTAGACACATGGTATCTACACACTAGATTATTCTGTTTGAGGCACAGGGTAAAACAGAGCAAGTTGTACGTCTTCACTGCGACAGTTTTACAGCTATCTAAACAGGTCAGGAAGGCAGAGGTTTCTGCTGACCGATAAACCCTGTTGGACCTGGTCGTCACTGCTTTTCTTCAGAGGCCTTCTTGAGGAAAGAAACAGAGCAACACAACAACACAACCATTCTTTAGGCTAAGATAAAAAAATAAAGGTATATAAGTCAAGAACATTATATAGGTAAAACTAAAAAGCTACATGAGACAACAAATATTTGATAACAATATATACAATTTACCTAACAATAATTAATACAGACTGCATTGAGTCATTGACTAGCAGTAATCCCTCATTCTGAGCATGCATGCATAGGAACGGAAAACAGGAATATGACTTAAAACTTTCTATGATGAAGTAAAGTAAAAGGTTAATGTCTGTAGTTATTTTTTTAGTAGCTTCATCAAAGACAGAAACTTAAATAAAGTGGTGCTTCTATAAAAATGACAGCAGAATTCCTACATCCATACTCTACTAGTACAGGCAGACTTTCTCTGTGCTGACATCTGACAAAATCATGAATTATTTTCATGTTGAAACCAAAACTCCAGAAAGTAAGAATGAAAATGTAGCCTTAAGGGATGGAAGTCAGTTCCTCGTTTCAGACAGTTTTTCTCTCTGGTCCTAAAGCTGAAACATGTTAATGAAGACTTTACCTGTAAAATGGGCAAAAAGACTTTCACAGACCAGACTGAACACAGTCAGGGTTAGACCAAGCAGTAAGAATTTGTTGACAAAAGCAGAATTTGTAGTTTTGGACAAAAATAACTTTTGATGATATCTACTGTTTCCCAAAGGCAGATATATTTTTAATCCACATCATATGTCATATTGACCTGTAGGATCTTCAATGGGACATTGAGCAGCACACTGAAAGTGTGGCATTGGTGCTAACGCTGTGTGACGTATTGCTCCATGATACTGATGCATGTGGCAGTGATTCAGAAAGTGACTTGATCCAACAGACTGCTCGCAGCCTGGACTGTCGCTGGAGGAACATTTGCTCCATGTCCATGGAGCGGAGGATGAGGTCAGACTCCAAGGAAAATTCTTTTAAAATTTTTTTAAAATGTTGTTCATAAAAAGATGAAATGACTTATTTGGTGTACTCAGGATAGAGGAAACTGGGCATCTTTGGTGTAAATTCTTGGATGAATATTCTCACTTTGAAGACTGGTTGAAAGCAGCTGAGCTCACTGGAGCCAACCCCAATTCCTCTGATGTCCTCTACACCTGTGCCAAAGAAGAGCTTAAGAAGTTTGAGGTCAGACAATTTGTGCTTCTGTCTCTTTTCTTCAACAACATCCACTTTTGAGGAGAACTGGACAGGGTTTTTAATTAGAATCGTGGATTCTGAACATCAGTAGTGTTTTTTACTACATTCAATCTCCCAGTGAAATACAGTCTTTCAGATATTCCTCAAAGGTTTACCAAGATCCTGCTTTTGATGTACCATGTTTCAATAGTTCCCAAAATATTACAAAAGATGTTAGTAAATGCAAACATTGTATTTAATTGAAAAATGAGTTGACTTAAATGTTCAGCATGCCACCATTCACCCCGTGATGGTGACAATCATGGCAGAAAATTTTGTTTACTTCTCATTCTTGGGGTCTTCTGAACTTGATAAAGCTCTGTGCGAGTACAAGCCATTTACTATTTACCATTTTTAAGTATTTGATGTTATAACAGTAGTAATTCTGTAAAGTGGGAGAGACGGTGCAGTGGTGGTGCAGGGGTAAAGTACAAAGCCTTAGTTCTTGATGCAGCTCTTACAGGTTCAAGTCCTTTGCCACATGTCTTCCCCCTCTCTCACCCACTTTGCTCTCTGACCACTGTCAAATAAAGACCTCTGAGCCAATTAATCTGTAAGAAAATGGAAGTGGAATAGAGAGAGGAAAATTGGTTTGTTTAATTTAAGTGAAAAGTAGTAAATTGCAGGTACTTAGTAATTCTAGGCAGGGTTAAATTTATATCAAACAGTCCACATAAATTTAAAAAATGTAAGTTAGCATGATGCACTAATGTGAAACTTACGTTGCTTAATCTTTTTGAGGCAAATAGTTTGCATTAAGTAAGGTGAACTAATTATATTTTACAGTACAGATATTCTAGCAGTAGATAATGGGAAGTCTCTCCAGAAGTGGATTTTTACTTTACCACAAGTGCTTTCCATATGAAAGACAATATCTATCTCTCCAAGATTACAATTTCATATGATTTACTGTATTGTGTTGGCACGTCCCATTTATAAAGGTCTAATAATTGCTCAAACAAGAAAGTATGTAAACGTTCTGGTGGAGATTATGTATTGCTGGAGGTGGAGGTTACATGTTACTTGCAATTCTCCACATGACATAGTTATGTGGAGAATTGGGTGACAAAAAAAACAACCCATGTTCTATCCTTTGCTTTGTACAGGGGATTTGGAGTCTTGGCTGTTGAGAAACCATTGCTTGCTGGAGGTTTGAACTCTATTAAAGTTTAAGTTTTACCCAATCACTAATGTTTATCAGTGACTGATGTTACAGAAGTGAGCGAGATAGCTGTTAATGTTAATTCAATATTTGGAATGTTATCCAATACAGTCCGAAAGGTTTTGTCCATTTGCTCCACTTCCATTGCTAAAACTACAAACAGAGTACAATTCTAAAACAGTGCAGAAAAATAATGTTATCATTCACAACTTGTCTTTCTATTCACTGATTGGCCTGGTTGAAATTCTACCAAAGGGATCCAAGAAAATGAGAGAAAGCCCACACATATACATAGAGTCAGACAGTTTAATGTTTGTCATACTAGATTTGTCTTGAGTTTCCATTCGTAATTCATGTAATCCTTTATTGCTTTATCACTTCAAGACATTCCAGCGGCAGGTTCATGAGCGGCTAACTCAGCTGGAGCTTTTTAATAAACAATATCGCCGCCTGGCCCGGGAGAACTGCACAGATGCTGCTTGCAAGCTTAAGCTCTTGGTTCATGATGGAAACCAGCGATGTGACTTCCTGCAGAGAAGGGTGGCAGCTGTTCTCCGTAGGCTAAAGGTGAGAACCAAGTTTAGGTCCAAGAGTTGATCAGATGAAGAGAGGACTTTGAAGGAACCCGTAAAGGGATTCTTGTCTGGCTTACAGAGATGGACCTGCAACTCACCAACGTGGAGCACTTCTCAGAGAGTGACATCGAAGACAAGACTAGGCAGCTGAGAGTAAGACTAATTCCTGTTTGTTTATACAAATCTTCCTGATTCAAATTCAAAAATACTTTATTAATCCCAAAGGAAAATTAAATGTTTCTGTAGCTCATTAAATCAGATTCCTGAAAGAATTATTGAAGATCGTGATGGCTGTTGGTAGGAAAGAAAGATTGAGGTAACCCTGCAGATGTTAAAACTTTTCAAAGGTTAGTTGTCAGGTCTACCCATCTTGACATTTTGCAGTCTAATTTTTGTTCTTATCTAAATTTTGATCAATGACACAAAAAAGTATTAATATCTTCCAAAAAAAAGTATCGTCTTGCATATGGAGTAGGAGAAAATGGTATCTGTGAATTGGCAGATCCACTTCAGATTCCCTGACCAATCTTTGCTCGTTAGCCCAATATATCAAGCCGGTTATTACAAATTTAGGGGTCAAGATGGATGCTGGTCTTAAACTGGAAGTACACATTAGAGCCATTTTAAAATCCAGCTTTTTCCACTTAAGGCAGCTAGCCAAAGTAAAACCTATCCTTTCCAGACAGCACTTCGAAACAGGGATCCATGCATTTGTGACCACACGGCTGGGTTACTGTAATGCACTTTATATAGGAGTCAAGGATTTATATATTTCCCAGCTTCAGAGGGTACAAAATGCTGCTGCACGTCTTTTAGCAGGTACACAAAAACCTGACCATATTTCCCCTATTTTACCTTCCTTACACTGGTTGCCAGTACATTATTGGATTCATTTCAAAATCCTTTTATTTGTTTTTAAAGCTTTTAATGGCCTTGCCCCTCCCTATCTCTCTGAGCTGTTCCAAAGACAAAGTTCAAGCTCAGAAGGGACCATGCTTTTTTATGTGGCAGCTACCAAGCTATGGAATGATCTTCCTTTGAGCATAAGACAGGCCTCTCCACTCGCTGTTTTTAAGTGCCTTCTTAAAACCCATCTTTTTTCTTTGGCTTTTGGCACAGTCTGAGAGGTTTCACTATGTTTTATTGTGTCTGTATATTAATATGTATTTTATATTCGATCTTTTCTATTTTATAATTGCATTGTATTTTATGATTCTGTATAGCACCTTGGTCCTGTCGGTGTATAAAGTGCTTCATTAAAAAATGGGTATGGTATGGCAATAATGATGGAATATTGGCAGTAGTCCATTTAAAAATGCCTACACCCATGTAACATGCCAAAAACAAAGTAACAAAATACAAAGGAAACAGGCTGTTAGGCTAATTAAAGCTAAACTTTTCAGTTGGATAATTTTAATTAGTGATTTTATTGGTCAAAAAGCTTGCATTGATGCAAGAGCTGTTGCTATTTGTAGTCCTTACACCCCTCTCTCCCAATTCACAGAACTACTAATTAGATCAAATATTCTAAATACATAATGTATTCAAAAATATTCTGCTGACAATAAAGATGAATTCACTCTCGCTCTCAACTATCACTGTCTGTACCAGGTGTCTCTTGTGAAACAGATTTACAGGAATACCAGAAATACATTACAAATGCTCCGGTGTGGGACTTCTGCATGTAGATAAAAATGTGTTAATTGTGTTGATACCCTCTTTCCCCCCTCCAAAAAAATCAGAGAATTAAGTTAGTTGACTGCAGTCTACCTTAAGATAAAATGATACTTACAGACTTGTTCTGATGTTATGTGAAACAATTCTGTTCATGGAGACACTGGGATTATATCTTTATTATGAGTCAGATTAGATAAATTAATGGCTCCAGAAGAGGAACAAAACCTCAAATAAAGCATTTGTACTTGGATGCATTCAGTATTGACTCAAAGTACTTGGAAAAAAAGCAAAATTATCAAAAATGTACTTTTTCTAGAGTGCAGAGTAAGTTGAAGAAACTTTTCAACCACAAATTCCAAGTAACGTATGAAAAATGAGGATGTCATTTTGTTGGAGGCGACATGATCGACACCCTCCCCACCCCCATTTTTAGTGATGTCCTCAAAATCTCTCTACCCTCTCCACACCCCCTCCTCCCACTTTGATAACCAGATAATCTTAATGTCAACAGTGCCTAATGTAGAGCACCAGTAATCTGCCCCAAAGCGCTTACTCCCGCCCCTGCTCAACAAATTTGTGGAGGGAGTCCGGGGTCCGTAAGAAAGGTGGTTCGTCCAAGGTGCCAAACAGGCTAGGACCACCTCTGGTCAGTGGTGAAGGTTAGTCAAGCTGATAATTGGCCAGTTTGAGTCAACAATATCTTGATGGATCTCTAATCTCAATATGCCAAATAAAGATCCTTCTTTGCTTGTAGCAGAAAGGTAAAAACCTTAGTGATAGCAACCTACCTTAGAGTTTCAAAGTTTCATTGCATATTTGTTCTATTTTGTGTAGGGTTCTCCCTTTAAGGCTATTGCTACCAGGCTTATCCCTCCCATGCAACACTGGAAAAACTTTAGTCTACTCCCAGCTACAGGGTGGGCCTAACCTCTATTGCTCTCATTGTCTTTTTGTGCATTACAGAGATAACTCTGTGGGAAATTTCTGTATGTCCAGCACCTTTCATACTGGTTGTATAAGGCTATATTTATTCTGGATTGGATCTCCCAGAGAATCCCAGAACTCACTCCTCCACCGGGATTTAATCCTTCACCATTCTGCATGGAGGGATGTCTGTGGAGGACATTTACAGCCTCCTGGTCATGTCTGTGATCAATTATTCGTTTTTACCTGCATGACATTTCCACATTCTCTATGATCCATTTTGTACTCAGGGTTCTGACAGAATGATTATTTTTTGTTACTTTTTAATGCATGATCCAATTAATGTTTTATGTTCCTCCTGGAGAGTTCTATGTTGATTTACAAAGCACTGTGAAAACAAAAAAGTTGGCCAAAGTGCTACACAATGAGTTGTTGACTTTATTGTTCATTGTTACACTATTATAGTTACTATTATCCAGAGGCAGTTCTGGATGATAGAGGATGGGATCTAATTGTGATACAGTGAGGAGTTATTTATAAACATTGCTAAAAAAAAAAATCAAAATTTCCACAATCATTAAAATTAGAAATCTGCAGTCAGTCAACCCTCTAAAGTCAATACCCGCTCTAGGGCGGGCATGACATCATGCATTCAAAGGCTACTGTAACAGAAATGGCAGCATTTCAACTCAGTTGTAGCCCACGGATTTCAGACTTTAAAAAAGTAGCATTTTTATATTGGTTTTGTTTTTTATTTACTTCCAAATAAAACCAGACTTATGATCAATCATTTCCGCCATGATTTAGTACACATTTTTTGCATTTTGCTCATTCAGCATACGTTTTGTGACCAGGTAGTGCTTGACCAACGAACCAATGAAAACAGTTTCTGTCAATGTGCTGGCATGGTAGAGTGAGAGACGTCGTGAGACAGCGGCTCTGGAGAGAGTTTTGGAGACAGGAAAAGAACGGAGCGTAGTGACGTTTTGGATTTTACTAGAAGTGTTTTTGGCAAGTTTTTTGAATTATAAGTGTGATAGAGTTTGTGAGTCTGTGTGCAGAGTGGTTTGCTTCTAAAATGTTTCCCTGCTCTAAAATTTATCTCTGTAGGGCTTCCAGCAGGAGATCACGCTAAACACCAACAGGATTGATGCCCTGATTGTTTTGGGGGAGAATCTAATCCAGAAGAGTGCTCCACTGGATGCTGTGCTGATCGAGGATGAGCTGGAGGAGCTTCACTCCTACTGTCAGGAGGTGTTCGGCAGGGTGGCTCACTTCCATCAGCGCCTCATCAACAGAAGACCGGTGAGTAGTAGCAGTCAAAATGACATGAAACTATGTAGAGAGAGAGCATCTGAAGGAGGGTGTGTAAGTTCTCTCGCAGCTCAGATGTGATGGTGCTGATTAGGTGATGGTGTTGAAGTGTTGATTAGCTGATGGTGTTGAAAGCTGAAAGCTGAACTGAAGTCCACCAACAAGACTTTGGCGTACAATCTTGGGTGGTTGAGGAGGTGAAAGATGAAATGTAACCCCTGGTTTACTATATTATCTACAAACATGTTTGTTCAGTCTGAGGTCAAGCACAGGGACACCAGTTATGATGTAATTCAAATATAGTACTTGATGTATATGCAACAGGCCTGTAGTCATTTCATTTTGTGATGGTGTGTTTTTGGAAACGGGGATGATAGTGGAGGAGAGACCTGAAGACAGAGCCCAATTGATCAGCACAGGCTTTCAGGCATGAGGAGGAGACACCTTCAGGTCCTTCAGCTCTCCTGGTCTTCTGATGCTGAAAGTCTATTTACATCTTCCTCAGTGATCTTTGGAGATTATAGAGTTGTTAATGGAGTCATTTTGTATGGGTGTGGTGTGAGGTGTAAATAGATGGTTTTCAAACCTTGCAAAAGCGGTTCGTTAGGTCACCTTCCAGTCAAAGGGCTCTCCAAAGCGTGGTCTCCTTTAGTTAGTGATATTGTTAGGATTCTGCATTTGCTGAGAAGCTGTTCTTTAGCTTGTCACTGTAGCCTCTCTCAGCTGCTTGCTTATGCAGGATTCAGTTCCTGCTGCTGTAAGCTTCTTCCTTGGTGTAATGCAACTTCCTGAAATGTGAAGTGAACCATGGTTTCTTGTTGTTGCATCCACTGGATGCATGCGGACACATAGTCCACGTGCTGGACCATGTGTCCCAGTCATAGTCTGAACACGTCCTCACAAAAGATGATGTAAGCAAATTTGTTTGCTTCAAAACCATTAAAATCTGTGCAGCCAAAGCAGGCCGGGAAACATCTGCTTTGACTCATCAGTCATCAGTCTACTTCCTGACATTGTGAACCATTTACTTGGAGGTTTTCAGTTTTTAAATGTAAGTTGGAGTGAGATGAATTACAGTTATTAGAGAGTCCTAAAGCTCCACAGGGGCAATGTCATAGGCAGGACTGGACTGGCTCTTTGGTGTACCGGAAATTGCCCATTGGACTGATGTCCATTTACGAGCCGGCCTGAGATTGTCGGAATTTATCCCAAAAAAATAATTAAAAAAGAAAAATTTATTTTTATTTTTGCATAAAAATAGGATTGCATCTCTGCTTTTTGCAGATGATGTGGTCCTTTTGGCTTCATCAGGACGTGATCTGCAGCTCTCGCTGGAGCGGTTCGCAGCCGAGTGTGAAGCGGCTGGGATGGCGATCAGTGCCTCCAAATCCGAGGCCATGATCTTGCGCCGGAAAAGGGTAGAGTGCCTTCTCCGGGTCAGGGGGGAGTCCTGCCCCAAGTGGAGGAGTTCAAATATCTCGGGATCTTGTTCACAAATGGGGGAAGAAGGGAGCGGGAGATTGACAGGCGACTGACACAGCGTCTGCCGTCAAGGTCCGGTCCGTCATGGTGAAGAGAGAGGTGAGCCAAAAAGCGAAGCTCTCGATTTACCAGTCGATCTACGTTCCCACCCTCATCTATGGTCATGAGCTTTGGGTCATGACCGAAAGAACGAGATCGCGGATACAAGCGGCCGAAATGGGTTTTCTCCGTAGGGTGTCTGGGCTCTCCCTTAGAGATAGGGTGAGAAAGTCAGTCATCCAGGAGGGACTCAAAGTAGAGCCGCTGCTCCTTCACAATGAGAGGGGCCAGTTGAGGTGGCTCATGTATCTGGTCAGGATGTCTCCTGGACGCCTCCCTGGTGAGGTCTTCCGGGCACGTCCCACCAGGAGGAGACCCCGGGGAAGACCCAGGACACGCTGGAGGGACTATGTCTCTCGGATGGCCTGGGAGCGCCTTGGGATTCCTCCGGAGGAGCTGGAAGAAGTGGCAGGGGAGAGGGAAGTCTGGGGCTCCCTTCTGAAGCTGCTACCCCCGCGACCTGACTCCGGATAAGCGGAAGAATATGTATGGATGGATAGATATTGACTGTGATGCCATTGGTTGACTTTCTTGCAGGACATTAGGCTAATCCATTTAAATCTGCCAGTGCTTCGTAAGGACAAGGACAGGAGCCAGAATTAGCTCCTCCAGTTAAGGAGCTAATTCTGTTGACTGGAGTGACACAAGTGAGTGGATACATGGTGGCACTGAGTAGCACATAAAACCAAAATTGTCACTGGCCCATTAATGTCTAAAAAGTGGTGGAGGCAGAAAAATTTGCCAAACCAACTGATATGTTGATCTCACAGTTTGACCTCTGGAGTAGTTTCATCGCCGAGAGAGAGAGAATTTAGCATGGCTCCTGAGAAAGGGTCAGATTCAGGTTGTGTGTGTGATAATAATAATAATAATAATAATAATAATAATAATAATAATAATAATAATAATAATAATAATAATAATAATAATAATAATAATAATAATAATAATAATAATAATAATACCCCGCCTCTCGCCCGGAGCGTAGCTGGAGATAGGCACCAGCAACCCTCCCGACCCCATTAGGGAGAAGGGTGAACAGAAAATGGATGGATGGATGGGTGGATAATAATAATAAGAAGAAGAAGAATAATAATAAGAAGAATAAGAATAAATGTTGTTTAAACTGCAGGTTCTGGATGAGGATAGGGAGATATCAGACCATGAATCAGACCTGGACCAATCCTCCTGTGAGACCAATAGGAGTTCCTGGATAGAAGAGAGGAAAAAGAAAGAAACCGAAGCTCCAATTCTGGGTGAAGTCTCAGCTGGACGGCAGGCCATGTCCCACCTGCTGATACCGCCGCTAGAACTGTCAGGAAGAGAAACCCCCGTCAGCGTGGACTCCATTCCCCTAGAGTGGGACCACACCGTTGACGTAGGAGAGTCAACATCGCAAAAGGATGAAGAGGATGCCTCATTGTTCAGTGCTTTGTCAGGTGATCAGCAAATATTAATCATCTCTTTCTTTGCAAATCTTTTCCTATCATTTTTTCCCTTTGGGTCTCCTATACACAGTTAACCTCCATTCTTCCCCACAGAGATGAGGGTAATGGAGAGTTCAGATTAACTAGTGAAAACCAAAGTGAACCTCTGGCTGGCCCTCTGTTTGCTGTTTGTGCCTGAATTACTATGCTATTCCTTTTTGTTATTGGTTAGTTTTGATTATCAATATAATTCTACTTTCCCCTCCATGCTACTGCACAGCAACCCCTGAATAATCCAAATTTCCAATTTATTAATCTCTTTGCATTATCCCTCTGTTGAGTTGCACTTGATTGTGCAGTTTTAGATTCAATAAATTGCTGGTATTTATGGCAACATCCAATAGAATTCACACTGTACTTGTAATAAATGTTCATAAATGATTTTTTTTCAATGAATAGTGATGCTTGATATTGTATTTTTTTTTATTTGTTTTGGATTTCTTTCACTTTTTATTTCTTGACCAAAGTGACTCTGTTTCCCTCAGTGAAGTCAGTTATGCAGCGGCCCAGCTGGCACCCGCCCAGCTCCCTGGAGAGAAAACGTGTCTGCAGAGAAATCATCCATAGTCTAAGCACCACGCCAACTCACAACAGCAGCTCTTCACGACATCAGGGAGGCTATGTAAGAGTCTTCCTCTGACCCAAATGTTAATATTGTCGGAGCCCAGCTAGACTTAGGAAGCTGAAGTCTATAGATGAACTGTTTGCAGCTGACCTATAACACTGCAGACTCTGTCAGGAAACAGAGAGATTTAAATGCTTGATGAAGGTTTATAATTCACTGAATGTTATTGGACAAAAAATCATCTAGGTCCAATAGCTCTTCAACATAGTTAACTTCCACTCTTCTCCACATGTGTGGAGAAGAGTGGAGGTGATGAAGATTTCAAATTAATTAGTGAAAATTACTTGTTAATTAGATTCTTAGGTATTTGCAGGAAACAAGATGATGTATCGGTCAGGATACTGGAAGGGGGACATGAGACCGAAACTTAAACTGTAGATTTGAGCTGTTTTTTTTCATCTTGATACTCAGTGTTGCCAGCAGTCTGCAATAACAAATAAATTGAAATTAGGCTAATATATTACAGCAATAGGGGTTCAACTAATACAAACTCAAACAAAAATATCATATAAGAAATAAAGATAAGATAAGATTTATTTGTCGTTGTCATCAACAGATTACAACGAGATTAAGACAGTGCTTTACTCGAGTTAAAGTGCAGGTTATATACACTTACACAACACACAATATAAATATACATACATAAAAAGATGAAGAAACAAACAGCACAAAACGAGAAATAAATAGACATCAAAAGATGGTTGCACCTGGAGGTGTCGCAGAGAATACAGAATTTACATTTTTAAGAGAGTGGTGTCAAGAGCAGAGTTCTTATGCCTTTGAATTTAGTGCCATGATTGCCATTGGATAGAAACTTTGTCCTGGTTTATATTGCTCTGTATCTTCCCTGATGGCAGCAGCTGGAAGAGACCATGGCCAGGGTGTGAAGAGTCATTTAAAATGCCCATAACTTTTTTGCGGAGCCTGGAAGTGTAACTCTGTTCCATGGTGGGGAGGGGGCAGCCTATGGTTCTCTCTGCTGCCCTGACAACCCTCTGGAGTGCCTTCTTGTCCGAGGATGTGCTGCTGCCGTACCAGACACACATCCATATGGACACACATCCATATGGATGTGTGTCTTGTGTATGGTTGAGCTCTTAGGCATATAAATCCACAACTCAATTCACATAAAAATTACATCATTAGGCATAACCTCAGTGATAAAACCACAAACACAGACAGCCTTTAGGCTCAATTTAACATAAGAGGCACGTTGGCTCCATCATGTGGCCAGATAAAATCCCTACTCAATGGTGGCAGCTGGTGCCACATGCCCTTAATCTCTTTATCCACTGTAATAACTCAATGGAAAGCAATAACAGATGCAGCCGAAAAGCATTTAAAAATAATGGGATTTAAGGTAAACCTACGAAGATGGAGCAGGCTCAACTAAGTTCTCAGTGCCCAGAGAGCCCCACAACATCACATCCCCCGCCCTCCCATTGTTTACACATTTAACAAACTGAATCTAGAATAAACAAACAGCACGCTAAATGCGATAACTTACTTTATGTCATCAACTTAACACTCGGAGAAATCACTTCTAAGGACTGCACCAGGAATGTGGTCTCACATGCGGAAAATGCAGCGACCTGACCCAGAAGTATATTTGATTCGCTCATGAGTGGTAGTGCAGCACTAAAACTCAGGCTTACGTCACTGTCTAGGATAATCTCTAAACCACTATTACAAAATAAAATGCAGAAATGTCAGCGCCTTTTATAAAGCCGCCCCTAAATGTGGTTACACATTTACTAAACATAAAAGGCTTTAGTAATTTTGGGGGGGTGACTGGCTGTTCTTCTCATTGTCCTTTCCTTCAGCTGGCATGGCTGGTGATACGATCAACTGAGCAACTGGCCTAGTGTAGACATGTCCACTAACTTTCACATCCACTGATCTGACAAGTTCATCATCACTACGATGAATCTTGATCACATGACCTATCAGCCACGAGGCTCTGGGCAATTGGGGATCCACAACAATAATGATTGCATTCTGCAGACGTTCAGGAGTGTTTGATTGCCATTTGTGTCTTGTCTGTAAGCCAGGAAGGTATTCTCTGATGAACCTTGCCCAGAAGTGATCAGGAAGTATCTGTGAGTGCCATCAACTTCTTCGACTGAGGTTTTCCATCCCTCAGAATTGAGGGTTGAGCCCTCCAACACTGACACTCAGGACAGGTGCGCTGGTATTTGCTTATCGCTTCTCTTCCACGGAGTATCCAGTAAGATCTCAGCAGCTCTGCAAAGACCTGTTCAGGGCCTGGATGTTCAGGGCTTTCTCATCATATGTCTGGATGAGAAGACGTGTGAAGGGGTGAGTAGCAGATGTGGGGACTCAAGTCACCATGACTTGGACTTCAGTCAGACTCAAGTCATTAAAATCAAGACTTGAGACTTGACTTGAAAAAGTGCTTTAAGACTCAGACTTGACTTTGACTTTCACACCATTGACTTGGAACTTGACTTGAAGCTCTTTACTTGAAACAAATTTATATTTTACTCAAGTCAAAAGTTTAAGACACATATTATTTATAAAGTGGACCCATTAATTCATTTCACTCATTCCGTACTAACAGGCTCAGAACATCTCTCTGTTCTTTGACACTCCATATGTATGTATGTGTGTAGCTGCAGCACAACTAATCAAATTAACAGGATTTAAAAATAACAACAGGGGGAGGGGGGGGGGAACAAGAGACGAAAAAATGCTCAAAGCAGATATGATCCTGTGAGTTATTTCTTTTGGGTACATCATGATTAATGTACCCAATTGATGTCCCCATTTTAGTTGGAAATATCCAACTAAAAATGGAGTGAAACCTGTGAAACCTGCAAAACCTGCAAGACCAGGCTGTCAGAAGGAGATACAATAACTTCCAACTATTCAGCATTTAAAGTTGCACAAAGAGGTTTCTTTTACTATGAGACAACTGACTAACGTTGTGTTAGCAACTCTGGATTACGTTAGTGATACCGCTTATATATACTTGTATGCTATGTTTAGTTGTGCTGTATAAATCCGGTGATTCAAATACATCCACATTAATGTGCAGTGTGTTAGCTCAGGAAGTTGGTGGATAGCGAGCGGGTCTCCGGATCAAAAAACAGAATCTGGACCTGAACTCAAGGAAAAGATTTCCTCTCTGTCCCATCATAATGATGAACCGGGTCCAGTTCTATCACAGGATGGACGGTGTATTCATAGGGGTGGAAGAAACTAAGGTTTGTTACTACCCTGCTTCCGTAGTAGTACTTTCCCATAAATATTCCTTCCTCCCGCCACTGCTATTATGTTAGTTTTACGTAAGAGCCCTCCTCTGACTGTAGTACCGGATAGAGACATTTCCCATATTCTAAAATCCAAAAATTTGACAGCTATGGATGTATTTGAAGAAATCTATGTTGGGAAATTATATTGATAATAAATAGATTGTTAACTGCAGACAGTGGATTAAGTCTTCTGTTTTTTCAGTTGTAACTCTTCAAATGGCAGTGTGATGGTCGTTGAAATACCATCTCCAAGTGGTATAATTTTGCTAGAAAACAAATTAAAATCCAGTAATTTTGCTATCCTTCAAAAATTGCTGTAAAAGTAAAAAAAAATGTACAATTATAAGGATCCTGAATGTAATGGTCTTGGGTAGTTCTGAGTGTTTCTGGATGATAATGCAGCATGTTATTTTGTGTATTGGTTAGTGATTCTGGCAAGCTTAATTCAGGCAACATGTTTTCATCAATACTGAGATGTGAAATTGGCTGTAGATTTAACCCCATTTGGACTGACAAATATTTATTTTACCATCGCATCCAAATTCAAAACCACTGTGCTTTAGTTGCAATGAGTGCATTGTGTGTTTGATTTTTTTAAAAACATGCGAGTCTATTATTTGCATTTAGCTTAATTAGAACACTGTTTTAAAGAAAAAGGACAAAAAAAAGAACTCAAAAGGACTTGAAATTCCAAGCTCCAGACTTGAGACTTGACTCAACTTTTGCCTGTCTTGACTTGACTTGACCGTCTTTACTTGAGACTTGAGGACCAAGACTTAAGACTTGAGACTTGCATAACAGTGACTTGGTCCCACCTCTGGAGTAGAGTCCAGGACAATAGGATGCAGTGTCAATCCATCAAGATCTCGTCATGATCGACATCCTACTCTGATAAGGCCTGCTGAGGTATCCAGTTCAGGTGCCAAGATGAGTAATCGGCTTCTGGAAAATACCAAACAGATTTTGCTTTGGCAAGCAAATGACATTCCTCTGAAAATGATTCCTGTTGAGCTCATCTAAGGATGGCTGATATTTCTCAGCACTGGGTGGAGAAGTTGAGAGGGTTTGCGTTTGAATTTCCTTAACAATAACATCTAAGCGCTCCTGTCCTGCAGCTCTTAGATGTCTCCCTGGTCCAACACACCTGAATCCAACAGTTGAGTTACCTCCCAAGTGCAGTCAGGTTCTCCAGAGTCCTGCTAATGACCTCATTATTTGACTCAGGTGTGTCGAAGTAGAGATACATCTAAATGTTGCAGGTCACCGGCCCTCGAGGACCAGGAGTGCCCACCCCTGGGCTTGAGGTTGTCCCTAAGGGCAGGATCTGCCACTGAAAGATTTTAGGAGGTTCATCTACCTTCAAATCTGCCAAAGGAACTTCAACAGGGGGCGATCCTCTGGCAGGAGAAGTACTTAATGGAACATCCCCTTGATATCACCACTCACAGCTACGGAATATTCACGGAACCTAACTAGGACTTCCAGTAAAGAGGCTCCAAGCGTGGGGCCAGTCAGCAGAAACCTATTCAGGGATTGTCCAAGGTATTTATGAGAGCAGTTGAAAACCAGACAATTCTTCCCATTCTGACTGATGAGATGATGGGTAATGTACCAGCTCTCCTTTGGTGAGGTGTTTGGTATTTTTACAGCTCCAGAATGAATTAGCTTCTGCATTTCTGCTCTGTAGGCATCAGCCTGATGTGAATCCTTTAATAGGCATTTCTCTGTGCTTCGATGCATGGCCATGACAGATTCCTGTGCTGCATTCAGTTGTGGCATTTGTGCATGCAATCCACCATTATGCAAACTGTTCTAGCTTCGAGCAGAGCCACAGCTTGACGATCCTGCTTGGATCTGTCCTTTTCAGATGTGTAAGGTACTGCCTCCATCTGCCAGAGCCGCTCTACATGCTTAAATAACTCATCCGATTGGGAGGAATATAAGCATAGGGCAGGCTGGGTTGGCTGCCCCATCAAAAGACTTGACCCCTGAAAGGTCCCCCCCATCCAAGTATGGACAGCTGCTGGGCTGCCAGGTGGGCCAAGCCGAACCGCTTCTATAGGGGTTATCAGATGTGGCTGGTCTGAACCAATAAGGAGCAGTGGTTTGGCTCTGGGATCCCTTGCAGATGTTTACACTTCCTCCGTAGCTGATCAACAGGATAAGTATGATGAGCTAAGTTGAGACTGTCAGCTGTAAATGTTCCCTCAATTTTGTGTTGCAACCAAGGATTGGCAGCTGCAGAGACACTGAAAGATACATTAAGTCCATGTAGCATCTGAATATCATAGCAGATGGTGCATAATGCAAGATCCTTGGGGATGCCCGCCAGTCCAAGGATTTTTGCAGCTGCCAGGAGCAACATGGTCCACTCAGAACCGTCATCCAGGATTGCACCTTTGCAAAAGATACCTTTATCTAGAGTGTGTTGCTCATGACTTAGAACCACAGGTTCATGTTGAGCAGAACATGATGGCCGACCCTATGTCGATCTAAAAAGAGGGAACCCGATGCTGAATTGGTAAGGCAACTTTCTTTCTTTGCAGCGACACCCCTGTCATTTCTTTCAGTTCTGGCATTTATCTCATGAAGAGCCAGCAGGTGTTTTCCTTGGCGAAGGCTGCAGGTTTTCTTCAGTGTGCACTGAGCAGCTAGATGGTTTCAGGCACATCAGCATCGTCTGTTCACTTGAATCCAGTTCTTAATTTCTTCTTTGGAGAGCTAGCCACACTATCACATTGACTGAAATAACATTCTGTGCGCTCATAGGCACAATAGGTTTTGCTCTAAGTGTTCCCTCTAACTTGACTCTCCTTTAGTGGCAGGGAAGTGTGTTCTGAGGGTCCTTTCGCATTTTGTGAAAGGACCCCATTCACAAATGACCTGTTTGAAGGGATGGGCATCTGCCTTTCAGCAGGTCCGTTCTCTGCTACCCTTCCCATCAGCTTGGCTATTGAACCCTTGGCACTATGATTCATGACGAAGTCATTCAGATAAGTCATACATTGTGTAGGTGGTGCCAGGCTGTTTGAACTGATAATGACAAAAGTCAGCTCTTTGCTCTGGAGGGAGCTTGCTTATCAGACGGGCAACGTGAGAGCCACAATTGAATTCTGCTTCTCCCTCAAGTCCTAATATTTGCAACAAACCAAGTAGTGATTGCATCTGGAGTGAGACCCTACTGTATCACCTTGCCTTATTTCTGGACCATCTAGGACACTTGCTATTTTCCGCAAGCTTTTGAGGTTATCCAAATTTATCATGGAGGGTAGTCATCATATCAGTATAAGGCTTTCGTGAGTTTAGGTAAGCGTCAGCTATTAACCGAGCTTCATGAAAACTTAAGATGGTCCACAAGTATTTGAAACTGAAAGAACTCAGTTCTGTTAGGAGCAAGTACGTTCTCCAGGGCTATTTAACAAACTCAGAAGGATCTTAATGAATTAACTTCGGAATTGTTGGTTTGGGCCCCCTATATACTAACTCAAGTGAAAGAGGTGGGGCTGAATATACCAGTACAAGATCTCCCATGGTGCCCCTGTGACTGGAGTAGGGGACTTAACCGGAACAGGCAGACCTGCATTACTTGGTGTTCGCTATGAAGATCGCTCAAGATGTTGTGAAGGAGCATGAACATGTTTCCTTTTACTTAACTTGAGGAAAGACTTGAGACATGTGACTTGGCTGCGTTCACACAATATCCTGAAGTGACTCAATTCTGATTTTTTGTCAAATCAGATTGTTTTGTCGGGGTCGTTCATACTGCCACAGCCACACATATGCGACCTGTATGTGTTCTGCTGTCTGAACAAGCAAATGACCTGAGAGTGTCCCGCATGCGCAGTAGAGGACGCACTGGCATCAACAGTAGCGTAAGCGTTCTCAGTGCCAACAGCCATAAAAAGAAGTGCTCAGTGTTTGTGGAAATAAAAATAGATGCTAACGGTGAAGCATAGCTTACATATTTGAAGTTGTTGTCCGGCCAGAGTCAGCATTTTAATAACTTAATCCTCATTATAATCCGTCATCCAGCCATCCATCCATCTTCTTCCGCTTATCCGGGATCGGGTTGCAGGGGTAGCAGCTTCAGAAGGGAGGCCCAGACTTCCCTCTCCCCAGTCACTTCTTCCATCTCCTCCGGAGGAATCCCAAGGCGTTCCCAGGCCAGCCGAGAGGCATAGTCCCTCCAGCGTGTCCTGGGTCTTCCCCGGGGCCTCCTCTTGATTGGACGTGCACGGAACACCTCACAAGGAAGGTGTCCAGGAGGCACCTCAACTGACTCCTCTTGACGTGATACTTGAGATACTTGAACTCCTCCACTTGAGGCAGGACACCCCAGCCCCGACCTGGAGAAGGCACTCTCCCCTTTTCTCTCCCTCTCGACCTCACACACTAGCTCCTGCTCCTTCCCCACCAGAGAGGTGACATTCCACGTCCCAAGAGCTAGCTTCTGCAACCGAGGATTGGACCGCCAGGGTCCCCTCCCTCGGCCGGCACCCATCACACAATGCATCCGACCCCTTTGGCCCCTTTCATGGGAGGGGGCCTGTGTTTCCTCTCCGGGCTGAGCCCGGCTGGACTCCATGGGTAAAAGCCTGGCCACCAGGCGCTCGCCATCGTGCCCCCTTCCAGGCCTTGCTCTAGAGTGGGGCCCCAGTGACCCGCTTCCGGGCGAGGGAACACCAAGTCCAAAGTTGTTTCTCATCATTGGGGTCTTCGGGCTGCACTTTGTCTGGACCTGTCTGCCTTGAGTGAACCTACCAGGAGCATGAAGCCCCAGACAGCATAGCTCCTAGGATCATTGGGGCACTCAAACCCCTCCAGGTGGCAGCCCAAGGAGGAGTATAATCCGTCATGGTTGTTGTTATTCTTCCTGCTTGCGCATATCAGGATACAGAATAGTGAGATTTGTTGAGTAAGATTGACGTTCAGTTTGGATGAATGCGACCTGAACGTTAGGTCGCTTTTGAATCGGATACGTATCAGATATTCAAGTGGCTTTGGTCGCATTCAAAGCAAATCCGACCTGTGCTGTTCAGACTGTCATGAAAAGATCGGATACAGGTCGCATTACGTCGAAAAACATTGAAATTGGGTCACTTCAGCCTGCACTCATTAAGCCCGAGCCTCAGAGGCCACTTGAAACGAGGTCTGACATCACAGTGTAATGAATTTTATTACTTTTTATAATTTTTTTGCTGTTTAGATGTAGATATTTAGTTTTATATAAGTAATACAATTTAATGCAATTCACCTGATGAAGTTTCTTTAAAATGCTTTCTTTTATTATATTTACAAGAAAGGTGTTCTTCAAAGCTTTATGATTTGTGTATAAAAAGTGTAGAACATAGAAAAAAACTTCTCCCTGTCAAACATAAGGTATGAAGGCGCTTCATTAACTCTGAATGTAACTCTGGTTCTGCTCATGTGTGTATTGGTGTTCAGACAAAGATCATGTCAGACAGCAGTGGGACCATTAACAATGTGAAAAGAGTCAAACTGATCCTCAATGATGACCAGGAAGTTGAGGAGGCAGGTCTGAGCAGCAGCACAGCCAGCAAGCAAACCAACACAGGTATGTTGACAAGGGTTGCATTAAAAGGAATGCCTGGTCACTAGTGAGCAGTGATGTCAATAACGCGTTAATTTGTAACGCGTTACTGACGTCGGACCACTTTTTTCAGTAACGAGTAATCTAACGCGTTGCTATTTCAAATCGAGTAGTCAGACTACAGTTACTTTTCAAAATCACTGTGCGTTACTATCTTCTTTTGTTATTTACCATAATCGTATTTCCTCTACTCGTCTTGTCGAGTGACCGACGTCTCTATGCGACAGAAATGTAAACAATGGAGGAAGATTTTGTTGGTGGAAAAACTGGAACTATTTTCAGTTTCTGTCGCCAAGTCCGACTATTACAAGCGGCTTTGGGCTTCATTTTTTTAAAGTCGCTTGCAAATTTAATGAGCGGCGGGTTGCGCCTTTTTGGGCTCGTTTTTTAACGTGAAGTTGCTCATTTGGGCTTGGAAATAAGCAGAGACTCATAATAAATCCCAGAATTTGTTCGTCATTAAGGTAGTTTTACTCTGGCTCTCCCTGTCCATAATTTCCCCGATGATCCGTCCCGCTGTGTCTTTGTTAATGTCAAGTTAAAGTATTACCTCTGAATGACATCGAGCTTCGCGTTGCGCTCCAGAAAACGGCAAACAACGAGACCAATTTGAACAGCGTAATAAACGTGAAAACAGCCACGAATAAACGTGTCCGTAGTTGCCAATAATTATAATGGAAACTTAACGCCATTATAATTATTAATATTACGATAAGTGTCACAAATCTGTGCAGCCATCTGAGTTGTGGAGCTGCAGGAGGAGATCTGGGCGCTGAGCTTTGACACCAAACGCAGGGCCGTAACACAGAACCTGGAGGCTGGGGGGAGAGGGGGCTCTAAAATCCTTAGAGTTTTCCAGACAACAGTGGACCACACAAATTACTCACGTTTTTTATTTTTTTGTACAATCTCCTCTTCAGTTCAACCTTATCAGTGGAGACACATTGTTGATGTTACCATTATAAAATAGCTGACAATTAAGTTTTGGCAAAGCTCAATGTGATTTTCACAGGAGGCGGAGCGTTGTTGTTTGCAGCTGCTGAAAGTAACTAAAAAGTTACTTTTAGTGTAACTTAGTTACTTTCCAAATCAAGTAGTCAGTAATATAACTAAGTTACTTTTTCAAGGAGTAATCAGTAGTCCGATTAAAGTTACTTTTTCAAAGTAACTATGTCAACACTGCTAGTGAGACAGTATTATTAGAATTATTGGAATAAATGTGCAAATTAAAACATCCATAAATGAATAAATACAATATTTTGTCACAATGCAGCTATTAATGTATGGTACTGAGATTTTATCTGGACACATAGAGCAGGGGACGTCATCTATATTTATTATAGTATAGAAGACCCATACCCATTATATGGGTATACAGGTTGAATCACAACAGTTGAGAAAATTGGAAGCACATTTTGTGAATAAATAACGAGTGTGGGTTAAGAAATTATGTGAGGTCATTATAGCTGCTTGTTTCTCAGCTTTATATTAAACTAAATGATATGTTTCCAATATTTAACTTTTTCATAGTTTGACATTTTCTGAGACACGGAAGTTGGGAATTTTATTGTCTGTTAACTTCTTAAATAAAGGTTTGACATATTATACTCTACGTATAATTAATATATATATATATATATATATATATATATATATATATATATATATATATATATATATATATATATATATATATATATATAAGTTTAACTCTGAGATGAGTGGAATTATTGAACTTTTTTCATATTAGCCAATTTTAAAAAAATGTTTGTGTAGATGTTTTGATTGTGTAGATACAGTTCATGAGGCTAAATAGTTTCATCCAACAGTTCTTATATATCTGCTAAATGCAGATGTATTAACGATGAGATTGAATAAAGATATATTTAACTTTTCACATGACTTGTCTGAAAGACCAAAAATGACATAATAAAAAATAAAAGCATAAATATATGACTCATGAGTTTCCGACAAGAAATGTATATATTTTGTTTTCATTTCCCCCAAACATGCATTTTTGTCAAGAAAAGTAGATATTTTGTTTTGTCCTTTCCTTATACAAGGCCTCCTTCTTTTGTCATTGTCTCCTCTCCTTTTTCTGATTGTCCTTTTTCGACTTGTCCTTTTTCTGCTTCTCCGTGTGCATCTTTAATGTTAATGAGGAGAGCTGCATTCTATGCCCAGCTCCTCTACTGGCCAATAGAGCTTTAGAACCATTGTCACTGTGTAAGGTGTAGTGGGGTGTTTACGTCTCCCGCAGTTGCTTGGTGCAATCTTCACATGTCACAGACCAAAACAAACTTCATCCCAGTGTTTTTATTGTGTTACCAACTGCAGTGAAGTTAGTTTCGAGTTGGATATTGGATATCCCAATCATTAACATTTAATGACATAACAAAGATGCACCCAGAAAAGCAGAGAAAGGACAAGTAAGAAAAGGACAAACAGAAAAAGGAGAGGAGGTAATGACAAAAGAAAGAGGGCTTGTACTTTTAAATGTGTATAATTGTTTTGTCTTTTCCTTAGAAAAGACAAAACAAATTATCTACTTTTCTTGACAAAAACGCATGTTATGGGGAAATGAAAAAGAAAATATATACCTTTATGTAAGGACAAGAAGTGTCCTTACAAGTTTTCTTGTACTATATATAAAGTCCAGTTCTCCAAACTTATCAGACTGGTGTTTTTTCACTGTAAGCTAGTGCAGTCTGTCCTGCTGTCAATTTAATTCAATAATGCAACTTCTCAGGAATAAAATGATTCATAGTAAACAAGACAAAAGTGTTCAGGCAATCACTTCACAAAAATCTAGTAGAATGTCAGGATCTTGGTAAATCTGTTTGAGCATGATCCAGATGGCACCTATGTGATAGACCAACACAATCCCTTACAAAAAAATCCCATGAAAATCACATGTGGTTCACACAAATTTTACATGTGAATGATGTGAATCACATGTGAAAGCACATGAATACATGTGATTTTGGAACATTTTGTGGTAAAATCACATGTGATCACATGTGATCACATGAAAATCACATGTGAAAATGTGATTGTTTGGTGTGATTTGCATTTATCATGTAAAATTTTCAGAAAATACATAAAAATTTAGAAACTTTGCACAAGATTCAGGAACTTCAGCTCCATTTATGGCATTGTTTATTTGGTTTTAAAGCTCTTCATTTACAACAATTCAACTCATGTGACCTCTAGGTGGGATTGAATGCTGGGAGATGCAGCAAGCCCGAAAGCCCACTGCGGAGACAAATGTCATGCATGACCTGGAGCACTGGCACAAGCTCAACTCTGACCTCTGTGATGTCATCTCCTGGCTGGGCAGGGTGCTTCCTGAGCTGGAGAGACTGCAGCACATTGTTCCATCCACCAGCATCCAAGACATTGAGGTCAACATCAAGAAACTCAAAGTAAGGTTATGTTGTGAATGCTGACCACTACATCACAAAACTTTTAATAAAAAGCATTCATCTAAAATGAAACTGTTACCTTTGTTCACATCTATTAAGGAGATGCGGAGGACCTTTAACAGCTACAAGTGTCTGATGATCTCTGCCAACTTGAGCAGCCATTACATCCTGCAGGATGACGATGCTGAGCTCCAGGAACTGCAGGAGGCTTTGTGCTCAGCCAATCACAGCTGGACTCAGGCCTGCAGCATTCTAGAGAGCTGGGAGAGGAAGCTACATTCTGCTCTCATGCAGTGTCAGGTCAGCCCCAAACATTTCCATTAGTATCTAGAAGAATTTCACTTGAACACACCATATTTCTAAAATGTGGCCTCACACTGTTGATCTGTTCCTGCAGGAGTTTCATGAAGCATTGCACTCACTGCTACTGTTGCTCTCTCAAGCTGAGAACAAGTTGCATGGTGTAAACATCTTCAAGCTGTCAATTCCACCATCCACCCTGCTCCAGCAGCAACACACGCTGATAGTAAGAAGGCTCAAATTTGGTTAATCACAGTGGAGCTGCCCTGATCAGGGTTTTTGTGGCTAGTTTTCAATTACTGAGGTCACAAAGCCCTGATTTTTCTATATCAATTTTTTATTCATTGTTTTCCACATGATCCATTCAACAGATGATATGTCCTGACATATCCTCTGTTATTGTTGACGACTCTGTTAAATCATTCTTTCATTGTGACAACAGAGATTAACCAGCAGAAATGGTAGTAAAAGAATCAGTTTGGATCCATCTCCCTAACCTGACACATATAATGTGACTTTGGGCAAGGCATTCAACTCTGAGTTATCCAACCATCTGCATATCTGAGCATGAACATGTGCATGCTATGAAGGTGCAATCACCTATTGTGAAAGTTCTTTAAGTCGTGTGAGCAAACAATCGGTAACATTTAGTTATCCAATCTCGTTACCTTTGAAGAATCCTTTCTGTCCTGACAACATTAGGGAACTGAAGCGATGTTACACTGTGTTACTGACTGAGAACAGTTGGTGTTACACCAATTTTTTCATGTTAAAGGAGAGTTCTTCTTTCCACTATTAATTTTGCATGTTCAATATCACTGCAACATCTACGACTCGATGCCCATTACCATTGGATAAGCTTTGCCTGCGACTGTTCTTTCATTTTATAGTGACTCAGATCTGTTTAGCTCTGTTTCTTGCCTAAATAAAGCCACTACAGTAGCCAAGGCTGCCATGAGCATTCAAAGCAGGGTTTCCCCCAGAAAACTTGATAAGCCCGGTGGTCGGGGTGCCAGGGCCATCCACCAGCAGATAGTGTATGGTCACCATGTGCTGGATTTTTGTATTAAAAATGTTGGCAATATTACTGGGTAATTATGTTAATGGAAGACATATTTGAAAATGCCTAGACACACAAATACAACAACAAACTAATTAATAAAAAAACAATTAAAGTAAGTTAATTTTTGCACATCTGTTAAATCCCAATTCGGATCCCAAAAGATCTAAGCCAATAAATGATAGAATTGAACTAAGCAGCTGCTTAAGGCTCCCCAGAACTTAAGGGGCCCATAATTGGCAACATTTGAACAATTATGCTATTCTATGATCTAGAATTTTAACATTTGTTTATTGAGACTATCAATGCTGTTAAAATTGAGTTAATGGTTTCAGCATGGGTAAATGAAAAGATTTTAAATAGTCCAACACGAAATTCAAGATTTTAGGTACCCAGCAAGTTTGCTTTTCAAAAGTGCAAAGAGAAATCTTCATAATTAGATTGTTTGGTTACCATAACCACAATTAACTAAGCATGGATCCCTCTTGAAAGTCTACTTAGGTGGTACATTTTTATCTTTCTATTATTTTTAATTTAGCTATTCTCTGCCATAAAACTTCATGTGCTGAAGGAAGCTGAACTTATCTCAGGTCATAACTTGACCTGAGATTTTCAAAGAACTCCCAGATAGGATTTCAGTCTTGGCTCTCTGTCGCCCTCTGTTGCAGACTCTGCAGGAGGAGCTTCATGCCAGACATCGTCAGGTTTCAGCTTTACAGGAGATCTCTTCCCAGCTCCTGTTGGAAGCCACCTCTGAGGAGAGTGTAGAGGCCAAGGAGAAAATTCATGTCATTGGCAACAAGCTTCATGTGTTGCTGCAGAAGGTAGCTGCAGCCCTGTCTTCACTGCAGGAAATAGTGGTAGGTCCATGTTTACTTTTGGGCATTTTATTTACTCATTTTTTATTTTCTGCATAAACACAAATAAAAGCTTTGAATAAATAAACTGGTCTGTTATGTAGAGCTAAAACAATCTCAATCTTCACAAATGCAGAGAATGCATAAACTAAGTGGGCCTACAGGTTTACATGTTCACAGGATGATTAAGGGTTTCCCCAGTGAATTATAGGCCTGTGGAATTTACTAGCCCCACCGCCAGACTAAGTCTTTGTTGTTTATGTTTTTAGGAAAATAATAATAAAAAATATATATATTTTTTTTTCTTTTTTTTCCTATTTATCTGTGCTACCCATAAATACATCCTACCTTGTGGTAATGTGCATGCACACATCGATGCTATGTCACATACGCTTACTCAGCAGATTTCTTTTAAATACCTGTACGCCCTACTTGTGGAAGTATTGTTTCATTTGTTTTATTTCAGTGAAGATTACAGTAAGCTTTATTTAATTTATTTCATATCTGATTTTCAGTAAGCTGCTGTATTACTTCATGTTTTTAGTTTACATGACAGCAGCTGGTAAATATATTTATGGCTTTAGTTTGTCGTTACAACTATAAACAAGTCATTAAACAAGTGGTTAATCAAGATAAAATCTGTTGTTTTGTGGGCTATTTTGTCCCTATATTTTAAAAATACTTTAGTTTAATTACACCTTTTTTATTTTTCTAAATAGATATTTGTAGCAATAGTATGTGGGATTGAAGCTGCGTAATAGCAGTGTAATATAAGTGTATATTAATCATATCCCATCATTTTAGTGACCCGCGCAGTCAGGTGGACACATTATGCCTGTGCTGCATCTGATAACAGACAGATGTATTGATGCGCAATAAAGATCTGCGGTGTTCTGTAGTTGTCTACAGAACATAATAATTTCATAATAATTAATATAATTCTATTAAAATGTGTTAAATACAAAGGTGTTTATACTTACAAACACCTTTGTATTTAAAATATTTTTTAAAGGCTTAGTGCATACATCTACATATTTTCATTTTAAACGTGTTGAATATTGACAATAAGTGATCTTCTTGTGGTTACGTCAGGTATATAAATTGTTATGACTAAGCGGTGCAACCCATAGAATATACAAATATTGACTTCTACACTGAAAAAAATACCTCTTTGGATGAACATGAAAAATCATGGAAAGGTTTTCCACCTGATTGCTTTGCTTTATTTCAGCACCATGTAATTCTGTTACTCCTATTTAAAGCAATTGTGTTCGCCCAACTTATGTTATTATGGTTATTCTATGGTTGATTCTAAATCAAACATCTTGGCTCAACTTAATATATTATGGTTATTCTAATTTAAATAAAATGAGTTGGCTCAACTTATTTTATCACGGTCATTCTATTAAGTGTTGGCTGAACTTAATATATTATAGTTATTCCAATTTAAAGCAAATGTGTTGGCTCAATTTAATTTATTAAGGTTGATTCAACACATTTACTATAGTTGGACCCAATGTAATTTAAAAGAGCCAACCCAACTAATTTGCAACGCTTTGGACCAAATAATTTACTTGACCAAGATTAATGGCAATTTAGTTGAAACCAACTGTTTTTTTCTTTTTTTTTTTTTTTTCCGAACAGATTTTGTGGCGCTAGTGGCTAGTATTTTTTTGAGACAGTACACTGTAAAAAATGAACTTAGGGGGTAGTCAGATTAACAAAAGAATTTCATGTACTTTTAATGAAATTATTTCATGTTTCAAACAAAAATGTGATACAATCATGTTGGATAAACTAGAAATTCAATAACTTCACATTTATGAAATTTAATCATGTTGAGATAACATGATTCATTATAGTCAGTCTGATCTTGTGCTGAAGCCGAGTGAGATCACAGGATATCACACGAGTTCACGCGAGACAATCGTTTTTGACGTGATTCAATTTAGTCAGATTAATTTCCCTCCGAAGAGGGTCTAGCGCAGTGGCCTCAAACTCCAGTTCTCGAGGGCCGCAGTCCTGCAACTTTTAGATGTGCCTCTGCTGCACCACACCTGAATAGAATAATTAAGACTCTGGAGAACTGATCTACACTAGGTGGTGATAATTAAGCCATTTCATTCCAGTGTTTTATACCTGTGGGACATCTAAAAACTGCAGGAGACCCCTGGTCTAGTGAGATCAGGGGATCACGAGAGATAATGGAAGATCACGCGACATAACTGTTTTGGGCCAGGGAAGATTTCAAAGCGGTTTTAGTTACACATTAAACTATAGACATTTGTTTTTCTCTGCAAGCACTATTGGCATTTAAGAACTTCACTGGAACAGTTCTTAAATTTCTTTCAGCATTAACGAACTGCACTGTTGCAGTTCTTTAATGCAACAGTGCAGTTCTTTCTTTCAGCCTTAGTCCTCGACGTTGCTGGTTCGACTTCCAGTCCTGGCAACCTTTGCCATTTCCTCACCCTGTCTGCCTACTGTCTCAAAAGACAAGCCACTAGTACAAAACTCTTCGGAGAAAAAAAAAAGGAAATAAAAAGTTGGTTTCAACTAAATTGCCATTAATCTTAGTCAAGTAAATTATTTGGTCCAAAGCATAGCAAATTAGTTGGGCTGGCTCTTGGGTCCAACAATAGTAAATGAGTTGAATCAACCTTAATAAATTAATTGAGCCAACACATTTGCTTTAAATTGGAATAACCATAATAAAATAAGTTGAGCCAACTCATTTTATTTAAATTAGTATAACCATAATATATTAAGTTCAGCCAACACGTTTGATTTAGAATCAACCATAGAATAACCATAATAACATAAGTTGAGCTAACTCATTTGATTTAAATTAGATTAACCTTAATAAATTAAGTTGACCTAACACATTTGCTTTAAATAGGAGTAACAGAATTACATGGTGCTGAAATAAAGCAAAGTAATCAGGTGGAAAACCTTTCCATAATTTTTTTATGTTCATCTTAAGAGGTATTTTTTTTCAGTGGACAGGGTGTTATCTCAACTTGAATACATTATTCTAGTTGAGACAAAAACAATTGTCTCGTGTGAAGTCGTGTGATATCCCGTGATCTCACTCGGCTTCAGCACAAGATCAGTCTGACTATATTGAATCATGTTATCTCAACATGATTAAATTTCATAAACGTGAAGTTGTTGAATTTCTTGTTTATCCAACATCATTGTATCACGTTTTTGTTTGAAACATGAAATTATTTAGTTAAAAGTACATGATATTCTTTTGTTAATCTGATAACCCCCTAAGTTCATTTTTTACAGTATACCTGTATTGAGGTAGGCGGCAATAAAGGTAAAAGTGGCAATAAAGGTAACCGGGGTGTTCGTGAGAAGCTAACATGGCATTCACCTGATTAAACCTGATGTGTTCAAAGTGATTAAGAGTTATCTGTTTGTCTTTATTTCAGGAGGAGGCTGGTTTTCAGGCAGCTACACCTATTAGGTAACGTCTTTATTTTTCTCCATCCACTGACATGTAGTCATGTAAGCAGAATGTTGACATGATGATTGTCAACAATCTAAAATGATGACATCCATCATTTAACTTAGACAAAATTCATGTTGTTTGACAAAAAAAAAAATAAATGCAACTGTAAATCTGGAAATTGGTAATGTTTTAATTGAACAACTCTATGAACATATATTTCTAGTTGTAATTTTGGATCACAAGATGGGAAACGGTATTTCTAACATGTATTAGAATATTCTAATATTAGAAAAAATAAGGCATATGTACGGAGCCTCTTGTCGGAAGAAAAATGGCAAATGATTGAGGGTCATTGCACGTAACACAAACCCTGTAAATTCTAGACACTAACAGGTACAGGTGCATAGAATTGCACAAAAATCTGTGAGGGACAAAATTCCGTGAAAGAGGTGCACTGGCAGTAGGAACTGCTAGCTGAACACTGTGATTAGGTTCTAGCACTTCCTAAGCTGACCTGAATTTGATGTAAGCAGCTATGGATTTGAGAAGTATTCATATTTCTTTATCTTTTTATATTTTGTTAAATTACATTAAAGACAAACATGTATCTCTGTCTGCTTGCAGAGGAGAGAGAAGAGGTCTGTCCCTCCATCGACCTTTGCTCTGCCGGCTCATACAAGCTGCCTTCTCCCTGCACATGCTGTTCCTGGTTCTGCTGGTCCTAGTTTTTCTGATACCACTGTCTGACCAGGACCACAGCTGTAGTCTGTCCAACAACTTCGCCCGATCCTTCTACCCAATGCTGCACTACACCAATGGCCCTCCACCAACATAAGAGCTGCCAACCGAAGGGTTGATCTCACCCATACGTACTGCATCGTAGTTAGAACTACCGCTCTCCTCATAGACACAGAACAGGTGATGTGTTGTTTTGTTGTAATTATTTCTTCTGGATTTAAAATAGATTTTTTTTTATTATTTTAACTTAAAGCTATATTGGTTTGTTTTGAAATTTTGCAATTATTAAACCAACATTTTTCTACATGAAGACTCTGCTGCAATATACTATATGACACAAATAAAGTTCCAAACTATATTAGAATATTTTTAGTTGGACCCCGTTTGTTTGGCAATAACTGTCCTTCATCCTTTTCCACAAACAACACAAAGTGTCAAGAGAGGAAGAAGAGTAGCACCCTTTTCTATCACTGCCAGTTTGCTTTGTTTCTGAAGGCACAGACTTTCTGTACACTATTAAAATGAACGTTTTTAGCTTATAATGTTGTTTCAAAAGATGACAAAGTGGAGATGTTTTTTTTTTAATGCATGGAATCCTCTAGAGACAACAAGTAGCATAAATGGAAATGCAATAATTCTGAATGTGGTTTATGATGGTTAAAATGCATTTTAAAGCCATTGCATTATTTCCCTTTGAAAATTCGGCTTGTCACTTTTGAAAATTTTCCTGCTAAGCAGGTTGTTGACTCCCAAAGAGTTGAAGCGTTAGGCTTTGGCCATAGTTGAACTGGTTGAGGATTTTACTCAAGTTAAGCTCCATTTTATTGTCTGATGCTGCAGTAAACATAGACATGAAGTTTTAGATTGAAGCTGACACTTCAACCTGACTGAAGATGGCTTACCCCTCTTTTTGTGAAGGCTACCAGGGGAATGTGGGCTATTTGGATAACAAAGCAAAAGCTGACCTCATTTCCTACAACATTTACATTCGAGCCATCAGGTAGAAGTCATGGCCAGGATTAGGAAAAGGAGAGCCCAGATATTGCCAGCTGTTATGTGGGCCCCCAACAGTTTACCTTTGGGGGGCCTGGGATCAGTCCATCAACCTGGAGGTGTCAGAGTAGAGGTACACATCAATCCAGCATGAGGAGAAGGTTTGGCTGTTTCCTGGACTTTATTTTAGAACTGAGTTTTCCTGCTTTGAAGCCCAGCCAACGAAAATGGAAAGGGGGAGGGGAGTAGGTTTGAGCTTCCATGTGTATCAGGATGGTGTTCATTTGTTCTGGTTGGAACAAATCAGGTCTGACAAAACAATTTAAGAGTTCTCTTGAATGTTGCTGTGAAGATAACCAACAAAGTTCCCCAAATACATAAATCTGTTTAAATGAAAGCATCTCACAGACATTCTGTAAATATAAATAGATGGTTTGAGTGTAGCCACTCTAAAGGCTGATAGAATTGAAACAGACAACAAGAATTGTATAAATTTGTTTTATTTTAGGATATTTTATTTATGAAATGCAGAGATTGTCATTTTTACCCGATAAACTGCTATTTTGCTGATCTGCAAGATCAGATATTTTCAGTAATTGTAAACAAGGTGATCTCAGCATCTGATTTGATCATATGTGTACATGCGTGTGCAAGCTAAAGACAGGATAGAAATAAACCATGGGTAAACCAAGACACCAAGGCTGAATTTACACATTTTATGGATAAACATATAAAAAGCACCTTAATGTTATTCAAAATATTTGGAAACAGCAGCTCTTCTGTATACACACAATCCCTAAAGTTTTTTACCTGCGAGCTATGAGTTAATGAACAACTGTCATAATATCCCTATTTTCTACAGAAGGCACAGCACAAGAACTTTAATTTTAAAATAAAAGTGAAAAAGATTCCATACCAGTATGATTGTTTGATGGGTGGCAAATTAAATTTCAAAAAGCTCCACTGTGTTTCATGTTTGATGTGACATGTCTGCAGTTTATGCAACTGAGCATTTTCTGGCGTTTTTTACTACACATACAGTTAATTAAAACAAACCCATGGGAAGAGCGAGCTTGCTGTGAGTAGAAGGTGATCTGCAAAGGACAATGAATTAGGGGTGAGGACTTATCATACTGTTTATCATAATAATTTTTTTATAAGACTTATGTATCATTGTCATGATATATTATAATTAATGTTTAAAAGCCCCTAAATCTGTCCGTATTGTTAGATTCACTATTTTTCAGTTTGTTCAATAAAGGTGTATTAATAAAATGCTGTTACTGTGTGCAGTTTCATGATACAAATCACGCTTCTCTATGTAACGGTAACCTAAAGAAACGCATTACAGATAAGTTGTTTTTTTGCAAGAGCAGTATTTGTTTGTGGGAATGACATACCTTACTCCTAAGGTAATTTTACTTTAAACCCTTCTTCCACAAAGTAATAAATTGTTCTTATCGTCACTTTTAATGTAACCAAGTTTTATATTTTACCACAAAATATAAAACTTTAAGTCCAAATTGTCCACCGTACATTGAGGCTGTGAGGCAAGCACTTTAGCGAGACCACTTCTCGTGGTTCTTTTTTTGTTCTTTTTTTAACTTTTTCACATTGTTACCTTTTGACGTCAAACTCCCTCGCCACCCTGCAAGAATAAGCACAATATGACATGATAGACCAATTCTGAGCTGCTGCTGTAGAAATTTTTTTCTTTTGCAGAAAATGGTCAGAGTTGATGGGAAAACAGATGCAGCTAAATCCAGGATAATCCTTAAAGAAATTATTTGAAAGTGGGGTGGAGGGAGGTTCACTTTCAAATGACCCTAGACATACAGCCAGAGGTAGTTTAGTTCAAAACATATTCATATTTTAACATACCTCAAGGTCCAGACCTAAGTCTGTGATAACTATATGGACATCCTGGTCAACAAAGCACTCTATCCAGTCTGACTGACCTTGAGCTGTGTTGAAACAGTCTCTCAATGCTGCCAGAGACATATCCCCAAAAAAACTTACTTTAAAAATGTTATAGATATGTTTACTGATCAGACTGGCAAAAAGAAACTTACTGGGTTAAACACATTGTGAAATTAAGCACATTTTACAATGTGGGGCACCACATCGTGAAATGTGCTTAATTTCACAATGTCCTCCCAAACACCTGATATGGCTGGAAATGTAGTTGGTGAGGGCTCCACCCACTCCTTCAAGATATATAGGGAGACAGGAATCTTTTTGGAGGCCTTGTCTCATCAAGGCCGGGATGGCTCATCAGAAATGTTATCACCTTAACGTAGATAGATAGATTGTTAATTTTAGTTAGGTACTTCTCCCCTGAGCGCCCAAAAAGCATGTGTCATGGATAAAATGAACAAGTAGCTAGTTCAAAATATATTTCATCGAAACACCTGGCTCTGATTCCTCAGTTCTCTCACCACCACCTCTGTTGATCAGAGTTCTGACACTGGGGTTCAGATTTTAGTTCTTCACTCCAGAATGTGTCTGGCCCTCCAGCAGTACAGGACACTACCTGTCCAGCTTACTAACAAAAAACAGAAACACTAAATGCAGCAAAATCAAACCTCATGAACTATTCATGAACTACGTGAAACCAAGTCACTTAACCGGCTCTGCTAATTATAAGATCAGTATTACCATTTTATCACAGAGCATAAATTAATATGCTGAGTTTAGCTATCATATCTACACAGATGATACACAGCTCTACATTACAATGTCACCAGGAGACTGAACCCATCCAAGCACAGATACTTAGAACAGACAAATGTGCAGATGTGCCATAACTTTCTCCAGCTGAACAGAAACAAAACTGAAGTTATTTAGACCCTTCAGCTCAAGCTGACTTTTTGAGCTTCAGCTCAAGCTGAAGCTATTCAGTTTGAAACCAGCAATCTGGCTGAAACCTGGGAATATAGACTCAAACTAGGGCTGGGGGATGAGTATACTCGATGCATGGCGAGTTTTTAAATTTACGATTGTTAAAATGGCGCTATCACAATCATTAGAAATAAATTGTTGTTAAAATAATAAGATTTCGGCAATTAATACAATGCCTGTTCTGACAAACTGCCAGCTAGCCACTCCCCTCTGCCAAACCCCTCTGCTGCATCTTTCTTCTCTGCTGGAGTGATGAGAACCAGGTGGATTCAATCTCCTACCAATCAGAGTGTAGGTACTTAAGGTGTGACTGACCTGTCACTCCTGTTTGAAGTGCCACAGCAAGAAGGCAAACAATCCTGTTAATATGTAAAGTGAAACTGTGCAAAAGTTTCTAAAAAACTGTGAAGGACAGCCGGTAAGCTCAAAATACTGTTGCTCATTCACATGGACTTGGTTTGATTGAGAGTTTTATATTATTGAAAAGAAAAAAAAGAGACAATACACTTGGTGTTTATTGCTTGAAGGAAAAAGAAAAAAAAAAGGGAAAATGTTGGTTAGGATGTTTGACTATGAAATTAAATGTTGTTAAATATGCTAATTTATTCATTGATATTGAACTTTATTATAAAACATTTGCTATTTATCAAACTTTAGGTTTAAATGGTTTAAAGGGGTGGAAATTTATCTTGTTAATTTCACAATGTATTTATCTTGTCAATTTCAGATTGTAATTGATGTGTTTCTGTTTGTTTTGAGGTTTTTCACCTAAGTGGTTGGAAGTGGTTGGACTACAAAAAATCATGAAAAATAAAGATGGACTAACTAAAATAAAGACTCCTTGAGTGAAATCCAGTCATGTTTCACAGTAGAGTCATGTCCCTTTCAAGTGGGAATCGCACAGTAAATAAAATCTAGCAGAACTTGACAATGCCAGTGGTGTTTATCTGAACCCTATGAGTGCATCACTCATCCCTCCTCCCTCCCAACCTGAAAATGTCCTACCTGACATGCTGTTCGAAGAAAAAAAATATGGCCACAAAAAGACTTTCAGGTGAGCGGGTGAATGAAGACTTGTTAGTTGCGCTTTTGAAAGCTGGCATTGAGCACCAGCAAGGCAAGGCAAGGTAAACTAAAATATACATATGTAGTTACAAGTTCTTTGAAAAGTGATTTTAAGGATCGAGATGGCAGAAAAACAGGAAAGTTGATGTCAAAAGCTGTAGAGATCCTCCTGCATCTCTCCCAGCAGTTCGTCCAGGTTGTCAACTGTGTCCCAGAGTTGTTCCTGCTGTCTTGGATTCCTGCTGCCCTTAACCGATTTGTTCCCCTGACTAACTATATGGTGTTTATAGTTAACGCGTATGTTGGCGCTAGTGATGGTGAGATGAAGCCTCATGAGGCATTGAACCACTTGAGCCAACTGGTTCGAGAAAGGGTTCATTTCTTGAGGCTTCATGTGCACACGACACCACCTACTGGCCAGGTGTATAATCACAACCAGCTGTATCTTAACACGTGTGATGAATTGAATTTTTGTCTATTATGGCTCTTGGGAATGACTTCACAAAAGGTGAAGAAAAAAAGAGACAAAGAGAGAGAGAAAGAGATGTATAGAGATAGAGATAGAGAGAAATATATATACAAAACAATCCTTTCCTGTCCCACAGCTATCTTAAAAATCCTAATATAAAAATTAAGAACTTTAAAACTAACTAACCAATCCTATTTATAATAGTGAGATTATTAGTAAAAAGCTCAAATTAAATAAATAACCCAATTATAAGTCCTGAAATAATAAAGTCTAAAAACATTAAATATTAATCCCAGAAAAATAAATAAAGGGGGAAGGGGGGAAAAATTCATTTAGATCAATACCTTGCTTATTCCAGAGCAAATCTGCTTATGATTTGTGTGATGATGGTATTGGAGTTCAAGGTAACTCAAGTTAAATCAAGTGGTGAAAACTCACGTATCCTTAATATTAGAATTAAAATTAAAATTAAAAATAGGATAGCTGTGGGACAGGATAGGATTTTCTCTTTTTTCCTTTCTCTGTGTCTCCCTCTCTCTCTGTATATATATATTTTTTTCTCTCTATCTCTATATATCTTTCTCTCTCTCTTTCTCTCTCTTTTTCTGTCTGTATGTATCTATCTCTTTCTCTCTGTAAATATCTATTTTTTATTTTTCTGTTTCTCTCTATCTCTAGATCTATATATCTTTCTCTCTCTCTTTGCCTGTGTCTTTTTTCTCTCCCCCTTTCTGTATCTGTGTCTCTCTGTCTGTTTCTGTCTCTCTCTCTCTCTCTCTCTCTCAGAGGACGAGGAGTTGTGGACGACGTGCGGCGGCCCGTGCTTTCCTATGACTTCCTAGTGAAACTGCCCTATTGGGTGGGGGAAGTTGTAGTGTTTATTTATTTATTCTCCCTACCTGTCTCAAACTAAATAACCACAATCCAAACTATCAAAACTCTATCCACTCTCTCAACTGACCGCAACTCGACTACAACAACCCACATTTTGAATGGAGCCTGTGGGGTTTATAAACCCCGCGCCAAAATCTGAACCATTTCCCGAAGCAGTCACGTGGTACAGCCGGGCAGCGAGGCTTCGGACGTCATCGTTTTCGGCTCCTCCCCTAAATGAAGCAAGCCTCGATACGCGCTTTACGGAAACGCCCCCTCCATTACTCGACACACGCCTCGAAGCCTCGGCTCATCACGTAACATCACTAGTTGGCGCCTATGGAGCAAGTGCAAAGATATCTGCTCTGCAAAAGCCCTTTCCAAATCGTCCGGTTTGTGTGAACGGTGGCACGTGAGACTGGCGTTGAGTTACAAAACTTAAGAGGTGCACTACCAGGCACAACAACATTGCCTGTTCTTGGCACTGTTTATCATTTTTGCACTTGTGTGGTTGTTCAAATTTGGCAGCATGGGCAATTAGCACATGCTGTGACTTGTTCTGGGTCTGCCAATTTGATAGTAATTTAATCTTTTGTTTCTTTAATCTTGAACCGTTGCCCCTTTTCTCCTTGATGTCCCCAGTGCCTTTTCTGAGATTACCCCCCCCCCCATTTTTTTTTTCAAATTTTTTTATTTTTATATTTTATCTGTATGTCAGAAGGACTGTATGTGCCCCTCAGCAAAAATATTAAGCTAAATATAATAATTTGGCAAAAATAAACTAGACTGGCTGCTCTCAGTGTAATAATGACTCTTAGTTTCTCTGCCTCTATGTTGTTTCCATGGTGAGGGGGGATGTGTGGATCTGTACCCTCTGACTATTGATGTCAAAAGCTTATGGGCAAGAATATTTTGTACATATATTGGTTTGTAAATAAAAACATAGGCCTGATGATGACGTTAGAAAAACTGTTTCTATTTATATTTTTATAATTGTGCTCGCAATAGCGGGAATAAACCTGCCTTACCCTAAACACAGAAATGCTTCAGCTGCAGAGAAAACTTCTGACTTTAACTTAATCAGCCTACTAAATGCCCGGTTGGCTACAGGCAGTCTGAGTCGGTCCCACCGAAAGATATAAGGAATGTATGTCTTTATATCAGACATCCTGATATAAGACACCGACTGTCACCGTGAATCGCTACACAGCTCAAAGCCCCGTTACCACCTGGTACCACCTGCTGACTGTTCGCTTTGCTTCTCCTTAACGTTACTACCAAGCTGGTTAAAGCCGCTGCTGACGGTACCTGGGCTGGAGGCAAGCGGCTGTAAATAGAAGTTATTGCAGAACCTCAAGTGCTAAATAAAGATTCGGCCCATAGCAATTGGAGTTCACAAAATAAACACCAGAGAAAATGTTGTGGCAATTATCAGAACTGCAGCATAAAGCCAAACATGCCGCAATTAAATGAATCAAAATGTCCCCAAAGCATCGATGGAGTGATATAGGGGCTACTGCGGGATTCCAGGTAGATTCCAGAGATGCACATCACAGCAGCTGTTCATGTAGGGCTGGCCTTAGACTAAACCCTCTGTCCCCTCACCCCTGAAACCCTTCCTACTAAGAACCTCAGTATCACTAACATATTTAAATATATGTTATATTTAAACATATATTTTCCAAACATACACTTAAACCTGTTCATTGTTCCATTGTTGGGCTACTGCAACTTGAAGAATAAAAACATTGTGAAGAGATTTTATCTATGTAATGCAAACAATGTGAAATAAAATCTGTAAATCACAGCTACTAGCATTCACGGTTGTCTTTGCTTTCACAGCTTTAAAAACATTTATCATTCACCTACTTTTAGGAACATTATTACAATGCAGAAAATGGAAGTGGATATCTGGCTTGGAGACTGAAGTTTGTCCAGAGGGAAGCTTCTAATGGACAAAAGAAGGTCCCCAGATTGTCACAAACCAAAACAGGTATATGTATTTATACTTTTACACATTTCATTCTGCAACCAAACTGCACAATAAGTTCCCAAGCAGATGTGAGAAAGTTTAACAAAATGAAAAAATTTTAAAACCTTCACTTCATCTATTCTCCAGGTTGAGCAAGATTTTACATTGATGTTTGGGGAAGCCACCTCTGCAAAGTTCCTGGAGAAGTGGCCCACTGTCTACAAGCAGAAAGTCCTCAAACAAAGCCGTGGTCTCACACAGTCTGATGACCTTGACAATGCTGAAGGCACAACAGAAGTGGAAAATGGTAAGTTGCAATGACTTATAAAGAAAGTGTTTAATGTATCAGAATTTTATATAAATTGGTTCAATATAAGTGCACCTCCTCTTGCCGTCAGTGTTTAAGCTTACTCTGGAAGTATTAACACGGTTGCAAATGTTATTCTATTTTATGTAAAATTCCTTTTTTAGTTAGAATAAAATTTATCAGTACTTAGAATAAACTGCAATTCTCTTTAGAGTAAATTATATTCCACTTGGAGTATTTTTTCTTTTAAAAAATTGGAGTAAATTTTCTTGGCATTGATTAAAATTTTTGCACTAAATGGAGTTGATTTTATCTGTAATTTCAACTCTTCCATGAAATTTACTCTTCAATGAGAGTAAATTTTAGTCTATTTAGACTGGGACCAAATGTTGTCTTTTTTAGAGTAATTTTTTTTTTTTCAAATTGAGTAAATTTTACTCTGGAAATTTTACTGTGTACAAAGATTTAAATTCAAACACAAAGATTACACCATATTGTAGCCACGGTAACGCAACAATCGTTTGACTGTCATCAAATCATCATGATAGTTTTAGCAAGATGATTCATTAAACTTTTACAAAGTAAACTACCTAATTAAATCTTAAATGTATTTTTTCCCTCAACTTAATGCATTAAATAAAATATATAACATTGTTATTCTCTATAAATGAGTGCTACAGGTTTAGATCTATAGTCTGTGTTACAATTCAACCATTTCTAGGGGCCCCTGAATGTCTGGAGGGCCCTATCAGCAGCTACTGAGTTTTCTTTGCCTTGATATCCTTAAGAATACACTTATATCTTACAATTCTAGATCTCAGAAATGCTAACATCAAAAGATTATAGAGTTAACTCCTTTGATCCTGCGACAGAATGGCGACCTGTCCAGGGTGTACTCCGCCTCTCGCCCGGAACGTAGGTGGAGATAGGCACCAGCAACCCTCTCAACCCCAGTAGGGACAAGGGTGAACAGAAAATGGATGGATGAATGGAACCCCTTTGAGCTTTCTTGATCTATAAAGGAGTCTGCAGCCAAGTTGTTAAATAGATATTATTTGGGCTTAATCAGTAAAATGGCAGCAAATTTTCTTATTTCATAACTTCACAACCAGCAACCTTCTCTCCGATGGTCTATTTAACACCTAAAGTCTCAGATCATTTCAGCCTTAAAGGACTGTCAGCATCAGAAACAGCAACAATATACCTGTTGGGGAAAATATACTATATCTGCTTTGCGTTGTCGCCACGTGATGGGGATCACGTTAATCTGATAACCCCAAAGTTCATTTTTTACAGTGTGTGCCCTTCTTTTACTTTGAGCCCCTGCCCCTCCAAAGGTCTCTGCACAGCCCTGATTTTTGCAATAGTTATATTAAAAGCACTAAAGAACTCGTTTTTAGTTTCAGCTGTTGATATTTCCTTGTCCGTTCTTGCTTGGTGATTTTTTTTCTGCTGTGGTATTGTTTATTAGAAGTCTAGTGTTGACCACAGAAAACTAATGAAGTTAATTTTTCACTAACTTTATTAGTGAAAAACATCTTTGTGCAACAGATGGCTACATTAATAAATATTAAAATTTGTTGTGATTTCGTATACAAATTAGAAAAACATCATTGCTCCATTTCAAAAGAGTACACCAGTGACAATTTACATGCTGTAGAGTTCCAAATAACATTGGAGAAAAAAATTGTCATATCGCTCATGTATCATGATATAGCAATAAATAAATAAATAAATAAATAAATAAATAAAATCCTGGTTGACGGGGGTGCTGATGCATTTCAATCATTGAACAAGAGGCAGGGTACAGATTATGGATCCATGGAAAGCAACACAAGATATTCAAGCACACACACTTTCTCACATAGGACCAATTAACTTAATCTAAAATAACTCTCATGGCTACGCTGCACGAGGAAGCCAGGGTAGCCAGAGAGAATTCATACATGAATGGGGAGAAAATGCAAACCCCATCCAGAAAGAAGCAAGGCTGGGATTAGGACCCAGGACATAGTTGCTCCAAGAAAACAGTGAAAAGTGTTAAGAAGTGTTTTAGATTGATTTTATTTTTTACAATATCAGCCTATTTTACTCTTGGCATCTTTAAATGAAGATGCCAAGAGAGTCATTTCTTCAGGCAATATAGTTAGATGGTTCCAATAGAACCTCCCTTCAAGAATCCAGCCCTATTCCTTTAACATTTAACAACTTCTGATTAACATGTGGAACATTTATCATACCATTCCTAATTGTTGTGAAATGGAGCTATAAGAATACAGTGAATCTAAATATTTAGTAAAGAAAGGTTTCTAGGTTAAAGATACAACACTTAAAAACATTTTACTTAGATTTGTAGTCTGCTTCTGTTCACATTTTTATAAGAATGTAAATGAGACAATGATTAAATAAAAGCTTTAAATAAAAAGCTATTTCAGCACATAGGAATTTTGCATCCCAATTAATAAAATTATGCATAATTGGGCTCCTATCAGAAGATGGCAGCAAATGGCTTCCAATACCACAACTGTCAAAACTACCCAATAACAAGCTGCAAAAAATAAATGAAAATTAATAATGTCTCTGCATTCGTTGAGTACTTCTTGAAATGAAGCATTATAAATGAAATATTTAACAGTTTTTCACATTTATGTAATTTGGAAGAATACAGATAAAACTGCTGTGATTTTATAGCTAGAAGAATATTCTATTCATCGATTTTATTTCTAGAGTATAGAGGGCCATATAAAATTTCTGGCGGGCTGGATTTGTGCTTTACATGACCCACTAATGTCTGCTATACTTGATTGCATGCATCACCTTTTCTGTGTGGTGGTGTAATCCACATTTTTTTCCTACCTTGCCTTGTGTACTGCTAAGACAGAAAAACTGGCATTACTTAGATCTCAGCATCAGGAAATGGGAGCGCTACTGGCTCGTATTTTTTTGAGACAGTATACAGGCTGAGGACATGCGGCAAAGGTCACCTGGAGTTGAACCAGCGATGTCCGTGTCAAGGATTAAGGCCTCCAAACGTGTAGTGTGCTAAACCCCTGCGCCACCAAAGCACGCCCTAGAAACCAACTTCTGTTACAGTGATACCTTCACACTACTTATTAAGTAGTGAAAACCAACTCATGAAAACTAAGTTAGCTCAAAAAACATGCTTCATGCTGAAAGAAAGCTATTTAATTGCATGGAAAACCTTTCCATGATTTAATTACGTTAATTCAAAGACAATTTAAAAAAAAAGTCAAATACTTTTTTTACAGTTCTTAAATGCACTGTAACTGCACTCTATTTTTGTGACAACTTGCACAAAAATAGACAAACACTCTTAACACTTCTTAAATGCTGAAAGAAAGAACTGCACTGTTACAATGCAGTTCTTAAATGCATTGTAACTATAGTGCCAATAGTGCCCTGCAGAGAAAAGCAAATATCTATAGTTTAATGTGTAACTAAAACCGCTTTGAAGTCTTTCCAGGTGCAAAACAGTTATGTCACATGATCTTCCATAATCTCTCGTGATCCCATGATCTCACTAGACCCTCTTCGGAGGGAGATGAATCTGACTAAATTGAATCACGTTATCTCAACTTGAATACGTTATTCAAGGTGAGACAAAAAATGATTGTCTCGCGTGAACCCGTGTGATATCCCGTGATCTCACTCGTCTCCAGCACAAGATCAGTCTGAGTATAATGAATCATGTTATCTCAACATGATTAAATTTCATAAACGTGAAGTTGTTAAATTTCTTGTTTATCCACGTTGTAGCACGTTTTTGTTTGAAACAAGAAATTATTTAGTTAAAAGTACATGTTATTCTTTTGTTAATGTGATAACCCACTAAGTTCATTTTTGTCAGTGTATGTGCATAGGGTAGATCTTTTCTTGCTAGGTTTTTCTCATGTTGAACAACCTCTGAGTGTGATAGATAATTACTAGCCAAATCATTCAGAAAACAGAAAAAGCTGTCAGCTTTCATTTTTTAATGCTGCAGTGTCAAAGTCCATACTTTAAGTCCACACTTAGAATAATTATAGCTGGTGGTTAATGTTTTTGGATTTCATTTTAAGCTGTAGCTTCAAACATAAACTTTAATTGTATAAATTCAGCCTTAGGTGAAGCAAGCAAACAGAGAAATCTTTAACAGTCACTTTGGTAAAAGGCCACGTAGCATAGTCCTGCTTCACTGACAACTTGCACAAAAATAGAAAAACACTGAATGAACAGGCACCAATGAGACACCAAAGTACACAAAGTATAGCATTAGTGCAAGAGGAAATTTTTACTGCAGAACGACAAAAACAGTGCCTTTTCCTCCGAGTAACAGTCCTCATGGAAATCATGAATGTTAGCTGTGTGGTCTACATGCACCTTTAGATATCAGAAGAAATGTTTGGATATGACTTGTTCTGAATATTACATCAAGATGAAGAGAAAAGATCCCAGTACTGCACATTGAACTTCTGCGTAGAAGTTAGACGACATTCTCATGAACACTTGACATAGTGCACAATCACAAAAAAATACTTACACAGATGAAGCCTGGTACAATCAAAATGACCAAAAAGATCTAAAAAAAGAAGAAAAATAAAATTTCACAACAGAACCTGGTGTTTTTTTTTGTTTGCTTCTTTAAAAAGTCAATTCTCTTTTTCTGATCTTTTAATCATCTTCCTAGGTGGTTTCCATGACAACTTGATCAGCGATTATGTAACCAGGTGGCTCCACTGAAGAACTGGCATCTCTTCCATCCATAGACCAGTGTTCAGGAGCGGTGTAGCTGTGGGAAAAGTGTATGTTGTCACTTATATTTCTGACAAATAAAACCCAGGATACTCACCCAAAGCTTATCTCAAAAATGGATAAGCAACAAGCAAAAACATGACGACATATGCAGGAGCATCAGAGACAGCTAGTATTAGAAGCAGTTATGAGGCTAAGTTATGGAGGTTTTCAAAGAAAGCACATTACATTAATGTTGAATAAGGCGAGTGCTAGACTTCTGAAACTTACTCCTCACTTTTCATTTGAAATCCTATTATAGGTGGAGGAGAGGACAGGAGGCCTTGAGACTGCATGTGTCTAACCATCATATGGTCTTCAACTGGTTCCCCTGGAGGCACCATAGAATTATCATTACTGCAACTGGTGGTGAAGGTCTGATCTACATCAGTTTGCAGGTAAAATGGAGGGGGTGGGTGGTCACAGTTGGTCTCAGAGGTTGGCGAGGACACAGCAGTTTGACTGCTGCTGCTGGATGTGTTGGCGTCCAGCATTTCCAGGAGAAGGTTGTACACCAGAACCACGTTCTTCTTCTTCATGGTCGACAAGTGGTCCATGCCTTTGTTGCTGTGGAGAGAGAAGGTGAAAAACTGAAAAAGCCATGTTCACCATGTCTTCTCTGAAACTCAAAAGAAACTGTCTCATTTGATGTATTTCAGTGTATTGTAATGAAATTCTATGTTACAAATTTAATGAGAGGTGTTCAAAGTTTAATAATTGTTTTAGAACTTAAGCCTGGTTTAAATTTCTCCATAGCCATTTCCCTCACCTATCTGCAGTGTTTATGATAATGGTTGATTGTTGGTGTTCCCAAATACACTAACACTAAAACTAGTGTTAGTGTTCCAGCTGTGAACACTAACACAGAGTTTAGGTATCACTTACATAAACCAGTAAGTGAAACATTTTGATGTTAAACTTAGAAACCAAGTTAGACATCAGATCACACATTTCCTCTCTCACTACAACCACAGAGTCCAGAAAGACTACAAAAAGTCTACAATTTCACTAACTGGAGAAATGAATTAAAACATTAAAATGCTTTGAAGCAGTTATACTTGAAAAGCAACCAACTCCCACTCCAAACTGTGAGGAAATGGCATGGTAGAATGCATTCTACTGTGCTGAGCTTGACAACAGGGGAAAGAAACAGTAGAACTCTGATTGGGATTACAACATCTTAAGGTACCATCACAATAAATGGGTGCAAATACTAAGGATTGTGGTTGGAATGTGACAGAATGGGAAGTTCATTGAGTGAGAGATTTTGACATATGTGGATGCTTCTTCATTATGTCATTTTCAGATGTGTGCACCTGACATGACGAATGTGGGAGAGCAGCATGGTTAGGTGGCCAAGGCGAAGAGTTTGCTGCTGCGTGGACAGTCCCAGTTTGGAAATGGCCCAAACCAGAGCATCAATGACTGAGTCCAGAAGGTGCAGCAGCTTGTTCCTGCTCTCTAGTTCCTCTGTAGTCTGTGGGGAGTTTGTACATAAATCTGAAAAAACAACAACAAAAAAAACAAACATATTTTTTTACATACATTTTAACTCAACAACACTGTCCTTGGTAGTCCTATCCCAGTAAATTCAACCCAAAGTCAAACTCATAAAACCTACAATATTGTCAAAGATTTACTGACCTAAGCATGCTAAATACTGCCATCAGTGGCTTCAACTGATGGCAGCTTGACTTACGTTCTCAATTACTCTGCATTTTTAAATGCCCAGTTTGGGGCACACACAGTTGATCTTAAAACATAGAAAAACATAAATAAGTACAAGTTAACATCATGGTCACCTTGATAGAATTGGTCATTGTGGATACCTCTTGCTTCATATTTGTGTGGGCATACATAAAAGCAACACATACAAAGGAGAGACCAGACTCACAAAGTGTTTCATTTCCTCACATTTAGATCTAGATTTGTTAGATCTAGACCTGTTTGACAACAGTTATCTGATGTCCATAGAAACAGTTAACAGTCTTCTTTTTCTGGAGACCATGTCTCTGGTCCCTCCACCCAAGCTGCACCTCCACCTACATCTGCCGTCTTCAAACCTCTAAACTGTTTCTCCCTGATTTCATCAGAAGAGGTGCAAAACATCATGAGAAAGATGAAACCCTCCACTTGTGAGCTTTACCCAGCCTTCTTCGAAAAATCACAAATCACCACCTTAAGTTCTCCAAGCACCTCTCTTAAAAACCACTTTCTCCAATCTGGTCATGACCCCTTCATCTTAAAGATAGCCATAATCAGATCATGCTTCAAAAAACCCACTCTTGACCAAGAAATCCTTTCAAATTACAGACCTATGTCCAATCTGCCCTTCATATCATACAGCACAGAGACCGTGCTTGTGAGAGTCAGAAATGACCTCCTGATGTAATATGATGTTGGCTCTCCCTCCCTCCTCATCCTCCTGCTGCTTTCGACACAGTCGATCATGGCATCTTATTCAACCAGCTTGAACTCAACACAAGATGCACCGACATTGCCTTCCATTGGTTCCAGTACTTACCTCCCAAACCAGATAAAATTAATCTCCAGGAGTTAGTCTATATCAAATACAAACATAGTCATCCTCAGTGTTCCTCAGGGTTCAGTCCATGGTCCCAATTCTTTATTCTTTACCTCCTTCCCTTTGGTTAAGTCATCAACCCTCATGGTTTGTCCATTCACTGCTATTTCTGATGTCACCCAGCTTTATGTGAATGCCACTGCTGTAACCAGGATAGATAAAGCATAAAGCAACCTCATCAAAACTTGTCTAGAGAAGATAAGGTTATAAACGGAGCACTATTTTCTCCAACTCAACAGCTCCAAAACTGAAGCCATTCTAGTGGGTACATCTCATCATCCATAAACAGCAAGAGACATGTTGTCTAAACATTGTTTTTCAAGTCCATTAATCTTGAATTTTGAGTTTTAACTTAATACTGCAATTTAAACCAAATAATTATTTCAAAATATAAAAAACTATCTTGACCTAGTTAAAGAGCACACATTTCTTTATGTTTTCACTCACAATATAAAGATAAAATGAGTACTTAATTTATTATAGAATAATTTCACTTTTTGTTTCAAATTGCATCAACAAAACTTCTGACTGACAAAGAATTTTATTAAACATCATCACAATAAATTTTGGATTGCCCTCCCTGATGCCACAATGCACTGACTGTTTTACAAAAGGCATTTCTTTTTAGCAAAATTTTGGTTCATTTTCTTAGATATTGCTTTTAATATCTTTTATTTATTTACTTATTTAATAATTATTCATGTTTGAGTAACCCTTTAATCTCCTGCAGCAACCATTCACCTGTGCAAAATGGCTGGGTGGACGTTGGAATCTGAGGCTCCTACTCAGAGTTACTAACAAAAGTCTGAATTACAGCTAAATAGAATATAACAGTTTTAATAAGATACTACAGCCTCATGAAGTGAGATTTGCATGTTTCTACAGAGCCTTCATCCTGATCATCTGGCTCATCAACAAACCCAAAGACTGTTTGTTTATAACAAACACTGGATGAAACGATAAGCTATAAATCAACCTGTCCACCTACAATGAGTACAGAGAACACATGAAAGAGGAGAGACACAACTTTCTTATCTAAATTCATCATTCCCTTTACCTCTGGATTTTTTCTCCACCTTTCACCATATTTCTTCTTGCTCAATTTGTCCTCTTTTGGAATACCAGCCAAGCTGCAGTAGAGCAAAATCAATAGAGAGCAGACCCTGGCAAAGTGATGTGTTCTGTTGGGAGGAGGAAACTTTGTTCGAAAAGGTCGGTCACCTGCATAAAACCTGTAACTTGTCTGCTGGTCAGGAGGAGGGGCAGGAAGAGGGTGGTGTGACCACTGGAAACTACTGCACCCCATATTGGCAGGTCATTTCATCCACATGGGTGTTTACCCAAATCTAACCATGACTTGTGGTGATTGCTGCTAAATAGTGCTGCAGCCAACAAATGAGCCACTACACTGTAAAAATTGAACTTAGGGGGTTATTACATGAACAAAAGAATATTATGTACTTTTAACTAAATAATGTTTCAAACAAACATTCATGTTTCAAACAAAAACGTGATACAATGATGTTGGATAAACAAGAAATTCAACAACTTCACATTTATGAAATTTAATCATATTGAGATAACATGATTCATTATAGTCAGACTGATCTTGTGCTGAAGCTGAGTGAGATCACGGGATATCATGTGAGTTCACGCAAGACAATCGTTTTTGTCTCAACTTGAATAGTGTATTCAAGTTGAGATAACGTGATTCAATTTTGTCAGATTCATTTCCCTCCGAAGAACATCTAGCAAGATCAGGGGATCACAACACTGTAAAATGTAAAAGTATATCTTACTCAAAAAGAAAAGTGACCTTAACTCATTCCAGCTTACTCTGTTGACTATACTAACTTAAACTTAGCAAAGACAACTTTCTACTGAGGCAAGTAATCAAACTCATCAGCAGCAAGTAACCCGAACTTGGAGTTATGAGTGAGCAAAACGCATCTGCATAACCAGCAAAAAACTCGGCATCATTCGGCAGCTCTCGTTGAACGCACATGCGCATTGGACACTGACGAGTGTCGACGTGTTTGAAAGAAGCGCCAAACTGTCAACAATACGGGGGTTGCTGCAGCTAAGTTTGGTCACAGTAAGTCCCACTGTTTTTTAGCAAACTTATATTCGTTATCTCGACCGTATAATTCATCCGTAAGTCCAGGTTTTGAGGTTAACTTTATGTGTAATGATTTAGCGATGCCTGGGACTAACGTTAGTCGAAAATATCATGTTTATTTAGTGGCAACAAGATGGAGCGGCAGAGCAAAAAAGCTGTCTGGGGCGCAAAACAAAAAAGGAAAAGGGATAACGATAAAGATGTTGGCGGGTTAAAAAAGCCGCTGTACTGTTATAGAAGGCTTATGATGAGTAGACTGCCATAGGTGGGGCAGCTGTAAACTGTAGGAGAAGCAGCCGTGATGAAGAAGTGTAGGGTCACCAGATTTGGGTTTAGAACACATCCATCCATCCATTATCTGAACACCCTTCTTCCCTAATGGGGTCGGGAGGGTTGCTGGTGCCTATCTCCAGCTGCGTCCCGGGCGAGAGGCGGGATACACCCTGGACAGGTCGCCAGTCTGTCGCAGGGCAACACAAAGACATACAAGACAAACAACACACTCACACACGCACTCACACCTAGGGAGAATTTAGAGAAACCAATTAACCTGACAGTAATGTTTTTGGACTGTGGGAGGAAGCCGGAGAACCCGGAGAGAACCCACGCATGCACAGGGAGAACATGCAAACTCCATGCAGAAAGATCCCCGGCCGGGAATCGAACCCAGGACCTTCTTGCTACAAGGCAACAGCTCTACCAACTGCGCCACTGTGCAGCCGCGGACACACATGTGCTACCGATTTCTTTGCCATACAAAGAAACCTGGAATGGAGTAGTGGAACGGAGTGGCAATGTAATCACAATGCACTGTAGCTATGTAATGTGTTTTGAGGCAGTTGACCAAAATCCCGACGATTTTTAAATTCCCCCGGACATTTTTTTAGGTCTGAAAAGTAGGACATGTCCGGGAAAAAGAGGACGTCTGGTCACCCTAAAGAAGTGTTACGGTGATATGTAATTGTGGTGTTGCTTCTATTGGTAGGACTGCGAAGACCCAGACGTGTCTCACACCCCCATTGGGATCCTGACCATCATTCCTGAGGACAGGCAGGCCTCCACTGACTCACTGCACCTCCAGTCTTCAAGTACTGCCATCATTTTGGAAAGAAGTCTTGTCATGAATGATCTTGGAAATCTTCCACATGCCATGTGCTTGCTCTTTGGACTTATTTATACTCTGAATTTGGAGTACCCTCAACAACTGAAGTACACCTTTGACTTCATCCAAAGGGTGCTTCTGTCACTTGGACATAAATCCCTAAAACCAAAAATACAATCACTCAAAAATCTTCTGATGCAGTGAGTGAATGTGATGTGACATTATGGATCAACGTTGATACCTTTACCCTTATTGGAAAAGTGATTTTTATTTCTTGTTTGATTCTTTTTTTGTTGGAGAGAGCATCATTGCATTTGCAGACTACTAAATGGTTTTATGTTAATGAGGAGAAACATTACTTCACTTCACTACTTCACTATTTGCTTTATCAATGTTATGATAAATGTTGGGCTCTAGTATTGAGAATTGAGTTTTTGTTTCACACCAGTCAGCAAAGACATTTAAGCAGGGATTTTCAAAGTTTTAAAGACTGAGGGCCATTTGAAGGATTCAATATTAGATTGAAGGCTACCCTAGAAAAAAAGTCTTGTCATTTTTTTCCCTAAAAAAGTCTATGGAAAACTTTGTTTCCAGGTTAGTGTGTATGTAACCACACTTGAGAACCTTGTTTTTAAGTTAAACTTGTTTAATTATTAAACATTTTTTTCCATTCAAACTATTGTCTGTTGGCTCTTCGTTCCAATAACTTAACACTTTTGGTTCATCTTACTTGAACATATCAAGGCAATTGGTTTCCTGATATTTTGCAAGTAATGTGAACGCTTAAACGTGTAAGCATAACTTATTTTTATGAGTACTGCTTAATTGACATAACTCACAATTTGAAGTAGTCATAATTGACATTTTATAGTCAACTTTACTAATGATTTTGAGTTAACGGCACTCAAGTTTACTGCCTTTATCTGAGTGGTCTAAACATAGTTATTTTTAGCAATAACACCTTAAAATTAATTAGCTACTTTACTTGGAGATTTTGAGGCAATCGGTTTCCTAACTTTTTTTAAGTAAAGTGAACTTATTACATTTTACAGTGAAGATATTATGCGTAATAACTGTTTTGCGCCTGGGAAGACTTCAAAGCGGTTTTAGTTACACATTAAACTATAGATATTTGTTTTTCTCTGCAGGGCACTATTGGCAATTAAGAACTGCCCTCTTATAGTTCTTAAAATTCTTTCAGCATTTAAGAACTGCACTGTAATAGTGCAGTTCTTAAATGAACTGATACAGTGCATTTAAGAAATGTAAAAAAGGTATTTTAAAAAAAAAACACTTTTTAAAAAAAACATCTTTGAATTAACGTAATTAAATCATGGAAAAGATTTTCACATGATTAAAAAGCTTTCTTTCAGCATGAAGCTTGTTTGTTGAGCTAAACTTAATTTTTATGAGTTGGATCAACTTAATAAGTAGTGTGAAGGTATCACTGTAACATAAGTTGGTTTCTCCAGCGTGCAGGGGGCATTAGTCCTCAACGCAGACGTTGCTGGTTCGAGTCCCGGCAACCTTTGCTGCATGTCCTCACCCTGTCTGCCTACTGTCTCAAAAAAATATGAGCCACAAGCGCCGCAAAAACTCTTCAGAGAGAAAAAAAATTGGTTTCAGCTAAATTGCTGCTAATCTTAGTCAAGTAAATTATTTGGTCCAAAGCATTGCAAATTAGTTGGGCTGGCTCTTTTAAATTACATTGGGTCCAACTATAGCAAATGTGTTGAATCAACCTTAATAAATTAAATTGTGCCAACACATTTGCTTTAAATTGGAATTACCATAATAAAATAAGTTGAGCCAACTCATTTTATTTAAATTAGAATAACCATAATATATTAAGTTGAGCCAACACATTTGACTTAGAATCAACCATAGAATAACCATTATAACATAAGTTGAGCCAACACAATTGCTTTACATTGGAATAACTTTAATAAATTAAGTTGACCCAACACATTTGCTTTAAATAGGAGTAACAGAATTAGATGGTGCTGAAATAAAGCAAAGTAATCAGGTGGAAAACCTTTCTATGATTTTTTTATGTTCATCCAAAGAGTAATTTTTTCAGTGTACTCCTTATTATTAAATAATATTGAATTTCATTCAGCAATATTGTAATTCGGTATGGGACTTCCATATGGTACATAATCTGTACTTGTATAATACTTCATGAAGTCCAGAGGAGACCAAAGTTCCTCACACTACATTCAGTCATTCACACACTGATAGTGGCAAGTTACTGGAAAGTAGCTTGACCCTCACCACCAGACAAGACGGTGAAGTATCTTGCTCAAGGACAAAAGGGCAGAGATGGCTGCAGAGTGGATTGAGCCAGTGACCCATTCCTGCCACCATTGCTTTATGATTGTTGTTCCTTGTGGTGATTAAATAATGCCACAGCCACCATTTTCTTTGTTGCCAAATGGGGAGGGAAAGTAAAATATTCTTTCAATAAGCTAGTTTAGCAAATCATCTTATTAAAAAAACTATTTCATTTTGCCTTATGCGTAGCACTGTGAACAGGTTGTTTGAAAACCAAAACCAAAACCAAATATGTTTTTTTGTTAGCTTTCAGAGCTAATCATGCCTCATTTCAATTCATCAAAACAATCCTACGTACATATTTATATTGACCTGTGATATTATTGCATTGTTTATTAGTTATTGGTTTCAGTTTATCTTGATTGGTTCCTTTTTATAATTTTTGTCCCTTTAATCTCATGTCTTTTGTTCTCCACACTTTATTAGTTTTTCTTAATCTTTTCATTTTCCTTGGTAGGTTAGCCATGCTGTTGCTCACCTAACTATGTGAGATTCCTAGTTAAAGTTTTTTAGCTGGAATTTGAAGTATTTTGTTTATAATTTTTCATATTTTGAAGAGAATTTGTTTGTTTGTTCTGTACATGTGTGCAGAGCTCGCTATTTGAGTACATCAGTTCACAAGTTCCCCTTTTCATTCAATGTTCATACCACATCTTATGCAGTTTTTCATAAAACAACACTTGAAAGAGATTGAAAGTTGTTTGGCTACTATTTCCCAATAATCAGGTGGTTCCCCTGCCTGATAATTTCTTTTAAATTATTCACTTTGTTAGTAATTGCCTTTAGCACATATTAATAGTTATTTGTAGCCAAACCAATATAATGCTACACAATACTAGCAGACTGCTAAAAGTCCTGCTTTTAGAGAGGTAGTCACACTAATGATGCTTTGAACTGTGACATCTTTTCATTCTTCTTTTCTTCAAATTATACTATTGTGTTTCAGCCTTTTTTTAATGTATGTGAACCAGCAATGTGGTGACTGTCACTAACCCTCCATGTTCAAGATTATGACAGTAACAACAACAAAGCTGAGGGTCAAACTTATCTAGGTTATGTAAGGACCATAAGCACACATTGCTTTACTGATTACACAGCATCAAGCACACTTTGTATCTTCATGCAACCTTGGTGCAGATGGGTTTTTTTGTGTGCGTTGGTGATACTCACTAGAGTTGAGCAGGATCATGGCCTTGAGGCAGACATACTCCTCCCTCTGCAACTTGAGCTCCCGAAAGCGAGAGGTTGCTGCAAGAAGCATGTCGAAAATCTCCATGATGCCCTCCACACACTGTCCCTCCTCCCTGAAGAGACAGAGAGTAAGAAATGGTAAATTATTCGGATAGCGCTCTATCAAATCCATAAGACCCCAAAGCGCTTTAATCTACATTCAGTAATTCACACATTGATGGTGGTAAGCTACTAGGAAGTAGTCACAGATGTCTGGCGCCACCAGTCTCTCTGACCACCACTGTCAGGCAAGGCACCTTGCCCAATGACACAACAACAGAGACAGTCAGAGCGTGAATCGAACCAGCAACCCACCAAATGTGAGGTAAATTCCTACCACCGTTGCCACCATTGACAAAGAAGCAAAAAAAAATAGATGCTTGGTTAATCCAACAAGATGGAGACCGGGAACAAAAGCATTAATAAACCAAAATAATCCCAGCACTTCATAAACACCGACTAGCGGGCCTGATTGCAAGACTGATTGTTAGGTTGCATATATTGGGAAATTTTTCTGCCTTAATCCAAGAGCACACATTTTCAGTCAGAAAGCAGGATTTCATGTCTTTTGTTCTCAAAACCTGTAATGATTGAACTCTAAACTTCTCCTCGCACTCAGACTTAATCTCTGCTCGGAGCAAATCTTCATTTGCAAAACTCTGTGCTCCTTTGATGGATTTTTTCCTGCCATAATCCCAGAGCACACATTTTCAGTCTGAAAACAGGATTTCATATCTTTTGTTCTCAAAAATTTTAATACTTTTGCTTACATTTTCATTTTGAAAGCAGGACTTCATGTCTTTATTCTTAAAACTTGTAATGCTTGTACTCAAAACGTCTCCTCACGCTCACACTTAGTCTCTGCTCGCTTATGAAACATGGAACTGTCTTTTGGCACAGTCACCTGGCAATCTCTCAGCCAATAGAATGAAAATGTTCTACTGGGTGCGCTTATTTCCTTCTAGCAGGTGTGGCTGTTTGGCTACTTTCAATTGCAGCAACCAGCGCCACCCACTGGATGTGGGTTTCTGCTCCGTGTTACATTATACATCTCCAGCAGTCTGCTACTAATCGCTAACAGCTATTGATCTTAGGTAGGATTTTGTTCACCCAACCATAGACAACATAGTCATAACATAACATAGTCGTAACATAACAGTCAGACAGATACAAGGAGAAGTTTTGAATACAAGTTACAAGTTTTGAGAAGAGAGACATGAAGTGCTGCTTTCAAAATGAAAATGTAAGCAAAAGTATTAAGAGTTCTGAGAATAAATATCCTGAAATCCTGCTTTCAGACTGAAAATATGTGGTCTTGGTTTATGGAAAGAAAATTCCACCAAACAAGCAGAAAGTTTTGCAAGTGAAGATTTGCTCCAAGCAGAGACTAAGTCTTAGAGCAAGACGAGGTTTAGAGAGCAATCATTATAGGTTTTAAGAACAAAAGACACTAAATCCTGCTTTATTTATCCTGGAAACCTTTAGTCGTCTGCTTCTACAGTCAGAGCAAGGTGGGTATAGTGAACCGAAGAATGAGAATGGGGGGCCAAGGGAATGGTGGCGTGGGAGGAACGGGGAGAGGAGGTTTCTAAGAAGAAGGAGAGAAGGTGGGGGAGGACTGGTGGGCTAGCGTATCGTTAGAAGGGGGGGTGGGCAAAGAAGGAGGGAAAGCAACGGGTGGTAAAGTAGAGAAGTTGAGGGGGGCTAGCATGCCTTTAGAGTGCGGGGGGTCATTATCTTTCATTAGAGCCCTCACTGATGACTGTATGTTGAAGCACTGAGGAGTTACAGTCATTTGAAGTTTGTATATCAGATGTTGTCTCCATTTGGAGACTCCAAATGGCACACTTGGACAACGCCAGTACATCCTCAACAATAAACATGTCCAAAATGACATTTCTTTTTTGTGCTATTTTGATTAGTCTTGAAATCCATGAGCAGAATACTTTATTCTACAGCTTTATTGTATTTCCAGTCCATACATTCAACACTCAATGTGCATTTACAAGAAATAAAAATGAAAAATCTGGGTGAAGCAAAATTTCCTTTGTGTAACAAATTTAATAGCTACAAACTACTTACAGTTGAAGTATTTTAGACTGTAAAAATAGAATATTTAACTTGTCATCTTCATAAAGAGACCAAGCCTTTGCATGTACTCCAAATTGTTCAAGAAGAGCAAGTGATTTAATTTGGGTATACCTTTTCAGCCATTTTTGGTGAATTAGGGGGTGAGGGTTAAGGGGTTAATGAGACAATAACTGTGGTAGAGGGCACAGTTCTGCTTCATAGGTGCAGGGATGCTACAAATACAGGTCAAATTATGGTGGATATCTGTTTCTTATTTTAGTTCAGTCAGATTAAGAGCTTTACATAAGTCAGCGAACATAGCATCAGTGGTTATGAGCTTGTTAATTTACATAAAAAGCTGCTAACTATCTTAAAATCATTACAGAGCTGAAATACAAAATGTGATGGATCTTCACATGGGTGACAATTATTATGGGATTATTATAGCTTCTTTTATTTTAGTAGCACTAAGCATTTCCCAAAAGGCATAACAACTTCAAATATTTGCAGAGACATATGTTTGTAGAAATGCTCTGTAGTTTCAAATTGTTATTCTAATTTTGGGTGACCAAATCTAGAGCTACAATCCTCTAACTTTAATATGGATCCCCACTCTAGCACACCTAAATTATAATACTGCATCCCCTCATTAGCAAGTCATGGAGTTGTGGCAAGAAGGTCTTCATTTGCTTCAGATATGTTAGTAGAGGATTATGCCTAAAAATTACTAGAAGCTCTTTACGGTTGGACTTGTCCCTGAGCCAATGCATGAGCGGTTTGCTGAAAAATACAAAGCTTACATAGATTTACTCCAAGAAATCAGGTTCTGTGGAGAGGTGAAATGTTACCATTGGCAACATCTTCATGCATTTCATCATAAATTAGAGTTGTGACAAGTTAGGAAACTTTTGGTTGACCGACAAAGTTTGGAAGTGAGATGAGCACAATATAATCCAATCACTGTGTGCTAAAATTGCAAGTACTAATTTGGTACAGAAAGAAAGTATGTAGTTCAGTCTGATTAGGGCATCCAAATTTGACATTGCAGGAATTGTCTTTCACTTTTACAGGGGATCTCGCTGCAGATGTCCTTGTTTTCTTTAGAGTGCTTGTTTGCTTTTGAAAAAAATTGCAGACGGCAATTCAGTCTCTGTTGGAGGGGATGTAATCTGGCAGTTTTGTTATTACAGTCAATTTGTAAACAGATTTAAAGAACAATTATGTTCTTCAATGCACTTTAGAACAATAATAAGATCACCCAAAATAATGTACCTTTAGTTCACTGCTTATGGTAGTAAGAAAATACTGATTGTAAACAACATAAATGCAATCTACTGTATTGGGGGAGAAAGAACGTTCGCTTTTAAAAAATAAAATATCGGATTGATTAGGATATTGGTACCAAAACCAATTTATAAATGCAGTTTAGTTACAGGAAAAGGTATTACACATGGCACACAAAAGGAAATATTGTATGGAACAACAATGGGGTCATTTTGTTATTTTCATTATTTATCTGTTTACTTGCCTATTTATTTACATCCATCCATCTATCACAACATTCTGCATTTCTATTGGTTGTGCAGATCACATCACATGGCGGGAGTGATCCTAACCAGGACTTTTTATTTTTCAAATAACTTTAAACATTAATTTTGATCTAGTGAACTACAACTGCAGCTTATAACATTTCCGGACCTGGACGATAACTGTACTATTTGCACAAGGTATGTGATGAAATTTCAATCTTGAGATGGTATTACATCATACAGTGCAGGTAAATGATTTTATGATTATGAAACCGTTTCCATCTTTTTCCAACATTGTACCACTAACATAGCAGTGCACATCAGTTGGTGTTAGCTAAATGGTGAGGACGTCCCACGATCAGAACAACCGATTAACTCTCTCTCTTTCGCTGAAGTAAAAGTAATTGACATATATTGGTAGCTATATCTGTAGTATAGCTTCTGCCATAACTTTTCCTTGGAAAACTTTCAAATAAACAAATAAAAAAAGGAAACAACCCCATCAGGGATAATTCCAGCAAACAACAGCTATTTACAACTTTTATTAAACACGTGTTATGTAGCATTGTGAGACACGTATTCCTCTGTCGATGTAAGCTAAAAATGCTAAGAGCGAGCAGTAGCCATTACACTAGATATTAAACTATCGCTCTTGTTTTACTCACCTTTTGTTCTTTAATTTTAAAAAATGGCATCTTCGAAGACCCCTCGGACACTGAAAAGCTGACTTAAATCCAACATGTTCCTCAAGATAGTTTGTTGTCCTTCTGTATAACTAGCATCTAGGTCATTGAAAGCTGGTACCCACCAGTGTCCATAAATAATAATGTCAGAATTCTGAGATTAAAGTCAGAATTGTGAGAAAAAAATCTGGATTCTGGGATTAAAGTCAGAACTCTGTTTTTTTTCAGTGGCCCTAATCCTCTTCTATATTTCTGAATGTATGAGCAGCAAAAAAGAAAAGGAGGTGGATAAGCAGTGTTTAGAATCATCAGATGGTGTCATTCAGGACATGTTACTGTGAAGTGTCGTCTCTGTAGCCTAGATTGGCAGTAAACGTCTGTCCATATTATTAGCCAAAAGAGTTCACCAGTGTTGCTTACATTCCACTCTCAGGTGTTGCTAATGATACATGTGAAATCATCAGTTCCGTTGTTGCTTCAATAAACCCACTATCATATGGATAAGACAGGAAGCACTGTGAGGATCATGTTCTTTGATTTCTGTGAGAATCTCAAGAAAAAACAGGTGGAGGCCTCAGTAATTACCTGGATCTATGACTACCTCACAAACAGACCACAATTTGTGAGACTGAAGGACTGTGTGTCTGAGCAGGTGGTTTACAGCACAGGAGCACCACTCTTCTCCAAATCTGGGACCATGATCTCAAGGCCATGATCTTGAGATGGAAAATGTTGCTTTCTCTGGGTTTGGGATGAGTTCCTGTCCCAAGTGGAGGTGTTCAAGTATGTTGGGTTCTTGTTCATGAATGAGTACAATGGTGCAACTTGGTTGCCTAAATATAAAGGGATTTAAAGATAACTAAAATATGTGGACTGGAAAGAACACTGGTGTTTCCTGCAAATATATGTCTCATGGTTAACTTAGTTTCTAGTCTGCAGTGTTAATAGCTGGTATATACAGCATACAGGAAACAAAACAATTCATGTGATGTACACAATAGAAAAGATTGCATTTGCAGGCAATGTGGCTCAAGCAGAAGTCACACAGAGAGTTGTGTGGATGACATATCTTAGATGTACTTGTGATACCAGATGGTAGAAAGTTTTCTCACCTGCTGAGTTTGAAATCTGGAGAGAAGATGAGTTTCCCAGGATGATCCACAGACCTCCACATAAGGCCCAGCATCAGGATCTCCAGCCAGCAGCACTTCAGCAGGTGAATTTGGTCTGCTAGACTTAACTCCACAAAGCCTGTGAAAAATCATGCAAAGTAAAATAAAATAAAAGACCAATTATGACCTAACAACTCAAAATATATAGGGTCAAAATTGTTATCCTCCCAGGAAAATGTAAGATTTTTCAAAAATTGCCTAAGTGTTGTTAAACAGATCAACAATTTTCTAAAAAATTGCTTTAATTTTTGGAAAAACATTGTAGTTTTATTTTGAGTAGTAACAATATAGCTTTTCTCAATTGCTTTAACCTGCCTGAAGGAACTGGAATCCACTCAGTTGTCATCATCACTCCTTCAGCAAAGCAGAGGACAACTCTCCCAAATGTCTCAACTATTTCTCACTGCTTTGACACATTACACATTCTGTCATTTAACACAGATGTCATTCAAGCAGTCCAGACTCCATTGTTTAATGGTAACCAAACAGAAAACATCTGTTCCTGACTATTAGAAGCTACCTATATCAGTATTAATCCACTAAAAGCACCTGTTTAACTCTACATCCCAAATGTCCTTATATTTGACTGCAGGCCTTTACGTGCTTGTTGGTCTTTGTTGGAATCAGCAACCAAAAATATGTTGTTCTTTACCAGTATGTTAACTTTCTTATTCTGGTTTTATCTCTGTTTACATTTATAGTATTTTCTGTAATATGCAGTTTTCAGTAAAGGTTTGAAAAATGTTGTACAATGAATACTTTTTTTTTTTTAGATTGTTTACACACATTTTCTGAAAGCATGCCCCAAACTTTCAGAAACCTGCACACAAATCAAAAAGCCCACAATGACCAAAACTTTTCTATAAAATTAAACTACATTCAATGCAATGTTGTCTCTTCTTAAAATTGTATTTTGCTTTCAGATTAATACACAGAGCTTCATATGAACAGGCTTTCATAAGAACCAGCTGAACACAGATGTGCTCAATTTAAAAGACTATGATGAATGGAAAACACTAACAAGTAACAAGTATATTTTATTTTTTCACACAAAAAAAACATGTACACACTGTACATCCCAACCAACACAAAATTGCACATGCAGAGTATAAGGTATACAGTTAGAGTAAAACAAAAACTATGCTGCCTCATTTATTCTATTCTGGAAAGGTCGCAGTATTCTCATCCATCAAGTTTTTCCTGGCAGCAGGGAAATGTAGCATGGCTAACCCAGCAATGAAAGCATCAGCTGATATATCTCCACATGCATTTCCATAACTTGAAGAAGGGGTAGATGCATTTGTGTTTGTTTGCTAATGTGATGAGTCAGTGTGCATAATAGGGAAACTAACTTTGTTTTGAATGCTGAAAATTGTATGCTGTGTTTTGAAAAAAGTATTTTAGAACTGCAATGTCAGTGTAAAGCGGGAATAGTGCTTGTAGTTTAGCAGGTCAGGGGATTGGGGCATGACTTACATGTTATGGTCATTATGTCTCAAGTACCAGTACACATTCAAGAGAAAGTGTAAAATTTGCATCAGAGCATTTCTGGTTCTGGATCAAATCCTTTTCAAAAAGGATAATCTGACACAGTTTATGTCGAAAAATAACAAATGGTATTCACATGAAAGCAATGTAATAGATTACACTAGGAATTTTCAAAGTGTGAGCCATTTCTTTACAGGGCTGTCATGACTGTCTTATTGACACTGCAATTTCGAGACAGAGTCCTTTACAGCGAGTTAGGAATGTAGAAGTTTTTTCTAAATAGAGGAATCATGTGTATAAGATTATGCACATTTTATACAGATGTGGATTCTGTATAAGATGAATCACAGCTGATTTCTGATTCACAGAAAAAGTGTCTGATCACCTTGTTGTTTGTATGCTCTGCGGTTCAAACAAGAATTTGCACTTGGATCTCTTTCTTTTCTTTCTTTAAAATGTATTATTTTTATTTATTTTTTGTGAGGCAACCTTGGGTGCCTTAAGAGCAACTTTGAAATAAAATATACAAGAATTATTATGATACACATTTAACGCTACAAGCAAGAACCTTTGCCAAAGTTATTGCTTCATGTAGTGGGAGTCATGCAAGGTATTTATGCTAATTTACACATGTAGGCCTACAGTATGTAAGGGTGGCGACATGGCGGACAAGCAGCTGCCCTCTATTTTCCAAAAATTGGGATTTATAAAGGAAACATGCACAAGTATATGCATGTGCAGAGCTTTGTACATCTGATTTTGTTTGTGCGCCGTACTTTTCTAAATGTGTCTATGCGCCAATTTTTTTTTACTGTGAAAAGAGCAAACTCTTTTATACATGAAACCCTTGATCTTTTCAAATGTGACCTGCGTCATGATATGTGCAAGAAGGAAGAAAAACAACTATGATAATTCAGATTAAGCTGTCAATGTGCTGGCTCCAGTCAGACAACAGTTTTAAAATCATAGGATATTACGGTGGGCAACAGGTGCAAATGTGCAGCTAACAAGTGAAGAACAAATGCAACACCAAAGAGATGCAAACAAAAAAAGAGACCCAAACAAATAACATTCAGCAAACAAAAAAGAAACACAAACAAAAAAGAATACGACAAATAAAATTAAGCAAGCAAAAAAAGAGATGCAAACAAGGAGCAAATTAAATGCAGCAAACATAAAAAGACACGCAAACTGTAAGTGTCAATGAAATAATTAGTTTCTTTAAAAAAATTATGTTATTTCTAACAGTTAAGATAATTCTAACTTGTTTGGTTCACGTTTCGAGAATTGTGTAAAATGATTGTATTTTATTTCACGTCAAACTATTTTTTGTTGAAAGTTATCGCAAGATTTGCGTATATGTGAAAGGCTGCGAGACTTGAATACACAGAGAAGGAGCAGAAGCCTGGAATCAACCTACGTGCAGCAGCCTTGTGTCTCCTGTAGCTTTAGAGGTATTTTGTAATTATGCTTCCTCCCACAGTCCAAAAACATGACTATCAAGTTAAATGGTATCTTTAAATTCTCCCTAGGTGTGAGTGTGTGTGAATGGTTGATTGTCCTGTCTGTTTCTGTGTTGCCATGCAAAAAGACTGGTGACCTGTCAAGGGTGTACCCTGCCTCTCGCCCGGAACGCAGCTGGAGATAGGCACCAGCACCTCTCAACCCCATTAGGGACAAGTGTGAACAGAAGATGGATGGATGGATGAATATTTGCAATATTTTTTTAATTTATTGGTTATGGTGTTTTAATTACTTAATATTTTAATTTAGAGTGGACGACGAAGAATTAATATGCTAAAGACATCTGAAGTGGCAGGCGGCCACAAGGTAACTTTTGTTAAAGCTTGTGTCACCTGTCTGTCTGTAAATGTATCTATATCTAAAGCTTTGTGATTTATTTTTATAGTTTTCACAGCATTTAATAAAGAGCCTGTCTAAAGGAAGCCATGCCAGTGTTGTCACATGGAGCTACACAGACAAAAAAGAGACGCAATCAAAAAAATCTACAACCACAAACGTTCACTTGTTTGTTGCACATTTGCACCTGTCAGCCACTGTAGGATATGCTCCACCATTAGCGTCCATGTTTATTTCAGCAAACACTGAGCATGCTTGCAATATGCAACATTACTGTGTGCACATGCACTTCTATAACATTTTTGGATTGTTTGCAGTTCACACAGGAGCTCATGATCAAGTCACATACACTCACCGGCCACTTTATTAGGTACACCTGTCCAACTGCTCATTGATGTAATTGTCGAATCAGTCAATCAAATGGCATCAACTCAATGGCATGTAGGCATTTTAGGCATGTAGTCATGACCAAGACAATCTGCTGCAGTTCAAACTGAGCATCAGAACAGAAGAAAGATGATTTTAGTGACTTTGAACGTGGCATGGTTGTTGGTACCAGAAGGGCTCGTCTGAGTATTTCAGAAACTGCTGATCTACTGGGATTTTCACACATAACTATCTCTAGGTTCACAGAGAATGGTTCGAAAAAGAGAAAATATGCAGTGAGTGGCAGTTCTGTGGGCGCAAATGCCTTGTTGAAGTCAAAGGTCAAAGGAGAATGGTCAGACTGGTTCGTGCTGATAGAATAGCAACAGTAACTCAAATAACCACTCATTACAATCCAGGTATGCAGAAGAGCATGTCTGAATGCACAACATGTCAAACCTTGAGGCGGATGGGCTACAGCAGCAGAAGACCACACTGGGTGCCACTCCTGTCAGCCAAGGACAGGAAACCAAAATTGGACAACAGTAGATTGGAAAACTGTTGCCTGGTCTGATGAGTCTCAAATTCTGCTGCAACATTCGAATGGTAGGATCAGAATTTGGTGTCAACAACAGGAAAGCATGGATCCATCCTGCCTCGTACAAACAATTCAGGTAGTGGTGCAATGCTTTGGGGGATATTTTTCTGGCACACTTTGGGCCCATTAGTACCAATCGAGCATTGTGTCGACACCACAGTCTACCTGACTATTGTTGCTGACCATAACCATCCCTTTTTGACCACAGTGTACCCATTTCTGATGGCTACTTCCAGCAGGATAACGTGTCATGTCATAAAGAGTGAATCATCTCGAACAATGAGTTCACTGTACTTAAATGGCCTCCACAGTCACCAGATCTTAATCCAATAGAGCACGTTTTTCGATGTGGTGGAACGGGAGATTTGCATCATGAATGTGCAGCCACAAATCTGCAGCAACTGTGTGATGCTATAATGTCAAATGGACCAGACTCTGAGGAATGTTTCCAGTACCTTATTAATTCTATGCCACCAAGGATTAAGGCAGTTCTGAAGCCAAAACGGGAGCCAACCTGGTACCAGCAAAGTCTACCTAATAAAGTGGCTGGTGAGTGTATATTTAAAAATATGAACAAACATGCAAAAATATTGGAATTTCACAAAACATCAAAACCTAATATTAAAGCCTGTAGTACGAACATAGTCAATGGGAACTTCATACTGTCTATAAAGTATAGCACAAACCTTAGATTTACCTTGATTGATTACAAATGGTGATCATAACAAAGTGAAAGCACACTTTATTATGTGTGCTCAAAGCAGTGGTTTGAACTGTTCAATAAAAATGTCAGCTGGAAAAATGCCAGTTTTTAAGGTGACATTAAGTTCATTATTTATTGCCAGCTATTATTTTGACCTGCGTAGCTTTTGTGAAATAATTTGGTGTTTGTGTGTAAAGTACGTCCAAAATAAAAACTAGAATTTTTGTAAAAGCGCCACTGGCCAAGAAGGAGCTGGCCCAAGTGGCTGGGAAAAGAGATATCTGGCCTCCCTTCTTCATCCAGACCCCAGATAAGTGGAAGAAGATGGATCTGTTTAACAATGCTTGAGAAATTTTTGAAAAACCTCAACATTTTCATTTATTTTTACCTCAACTGTACATACAGACACAGCATACAATATCTGATAGCCAATGAAATGGTTGAAATCAGGCAGATGACTTCAAGGCCACTTGCTGAAATTCAAAGTGAGCATATGAAAGAAGAAAGTGGATTTAGTTGACATTCAACATGGAGTGGTCATTGGTTCCAGGTCTGAGGATTTAATAACCTACTGTTCTGCTTCAGCAAATTTTCACCAACAACTATCTTTCATCTTTATCTGTTTACAGTTAATGATCTGGCAAACAAAAAATATGCAGTAACCAGCAGCTGTACAGGTAAATATACCCTGTCAAATATCACATAGGAATGGGTGACTGTTTTTAGATTATGGAGGAGCAACAATGGCTCTAAGAACCAACGGCAGAGCACCAACTATAAACCCACAATATGTAAAACCTGGAAGTAGATGATTGACAGCAGCAGAGCACCAACCCAGCTACCAACCTCAGCTAACACAGACATGATGCCACTATTCACAAAGACTAGTCATCTTAATCTGGAGTTCAGCAGCAACATTCAGATGACAGGGTCAGAACTTTGTGCTAAAGGGACAGTATTATGTAAAATTGACTTTTTTAAGCTTTACATCATGTTACAATGTTATTCCCTCATCAAAAATATATCTGGAATGTTGCCTTGATTCTTTCATGCATGTTTAAGAAATCTTCTAATTTACATGGCAAGTATTGAGCTGTGGAAAATGGTTAGGTGGACCTAGCGCCTCCATAGGTGAAGAAGCTCTTCCTGGAATCTGGAATTTCCAAGTTTCTGAGCTTCCGCCTCACAGAGCCACATTCTCCCCTTGATGCCCCCACTCATGTCCTTCAGACTAGCCAGCAGCAACTAGCAAACACCTGGTGGAACTGTACATCTGCTGAGCTCATTATAGGAGCTACTTCTTAGAGCAATGCTGATAAAAATGTTGTTAAAGGTTAAATAGAGAAGCGATGTTGTGATGACTTCCTGAACCCAGAATGTTGGAAAGAGGAGGAGCTGCTTAAAGAGACAGAGACTCAATTTTAAGATATCAAATTTCTTTTAAGTCATATTTGTTAGTGAAGGTAGCAGCATTACTTGATTGTGCTATAAAACAATATACTATGTGGTTGGAAAACACATAAGACTGCCCCTTTAAACAAGACAAAAGCCTAGATCCTGTCTTGTATCAATGACTGGTGGTGGTGGTTTCATGGTTTGAGTGATATTTGTTGCCATTTTTGGGCAGAAAAAAAACAACAACAAAAAAAAAAACCTTCCCAACTTTTTTCAGCAATTAGGATTGTTTTCTTAGTCTACCTTCGCCATTGTGTCTCCACAGCAGGATAAAAACAAATGGCATGGGTAAAACATAAGTTTAGTTAGGTAAGGTAAGAGGTTTAATTAAGTAAGGTGATAGGTTTTTATTTACTCCTGTGAACTACTTTGAAAGTAGTATTGTGGAGAGAGTACTGAGAATTTAAATCTTGTTAAAAATTTTCAGCAATATAATTCAACCAGGTCAGCTATTGGTTAAAATGGTATAGTTCAAAGATTGATTAACTGTAAAAGATATTCAGTCATCTACATCTGTTCACAAAGAGGGAGGAGATCTTGCAATCGAACTAATATTTTAACTGTGGCCACATTTGAATTTATAGCCAATAGAAGCTCTCTGTTCAATCAGACAGAGCTACAGCTGTTTTACAAAGAAGATCGGGCAATGGCAGTCTCTTTGTTAGAGATTTAAAGTCCAGAGGAGCCCACAGTACTTCACACTACATCCAGTCATTCAACCTTTCACATGCTGGTAGTGGTATGCTCCTGGATAGTAGCCACAGTTGCTCTGGGGCACACTGAGAAGAAGCAATGCTGCCATGCACCAGTGCCACCTGTTGGGCCCTCTGGCCACCCATGGAACATGGTTTTATAAAGTTCTCACTAGGAGCCTGAAAACAGTGACAATTTCTTTATATAAAAAAAATTGAAAACCATGTATCATATTCCTTTTACATTACAGCTGAAGAAAGGGAGGCACTACTTAGTGTTTGTCTGTCACATAAAATACTAATAAAATTCATTGAAACTTGTGGTTATAACATCACAAAATGGGAAACAGTTTAATCGGAGTGAATACTTGATGTTAACTGCAGAAACATCTACATATAACTTATCCTCACCTCATAACCAATTAAACTTTTCTTAGTGCATCAATATTTAAAACAAGAACAGACCAAGAAGAAATAATTACAATTTAAAAATAAAAAAAATTGAAAACAGTGCTGCATTTTACCTGACAGACAATACCTAGATCACTTGTAGCTGGCTGTTAGTCTTTGTCTGAGAAGAAAATGTGCACTCATTTTCACTTCAGAGGTAAGGTACAAAAATCACACAAATCAAGTAAAAAAAAACCTACTTCTGGCAAGATTATTTTTATTCAAAACCACTGGTTCCTAAGCTACCTGCTGGACTGAACTGTGACTGAGAGGAGGAGGATGAGAAAAAATATGGGGAGAGAAAAGAAACAGGGAGAACACAGAGCAGAATGAAAGCAGAACAGAAAAAGTACAAATGTGAAGTGATCTGGACCAAAAGCCACCTTGATGGAAAGATCAAGAAAAAGGGAAAGGAAGCCACCAAGGTAAAGAAGCCAAGTATTTTAATGTTTTATTTGCTTCCATGTTAGAGGTGAAATGATAAGGTCAGTATTTTCCGCCTAGAAACCTTTAAGTTTCTATCCAGCTAAAGACAAGCAGCAGTAAATAATCTGAAGAGATTTGATCCATCTCACCAGGAATCTTTTTGGCCCAGCTGATCATGAGTACCAGCTCCTTGTCCGCCAGGTTGGTAAGAGACATCATCATGCTAGCCTGAGTGAAGGGCTTCTTCAGGTCCTCCATGAGGTAGATCTCAGGGGGCTCTGCCTCCATGATTCGGGAGATGAACTCCTCTGGGCTCATGAACGGCTGGTTGCCTTTGCTCAGCTGAGCCAGAGGGGGAAGGGACAGTTCCATCGGGGGAAGGCGCTGATCCTGCGGAGCCATCCCGACCCTTACCAAACTGCTGCCTGTTGCATCTCGAAGGTGGAGTCCACTACGACGATGTCGGGCCCCTCGATAGCTGCAGCGTTCACGCCTCACACCTAATAATGTAGAGGGGCAAAGGAAACCTACATTACCTGTAATAAATACTTGCACTTTATGCCACAAAATGACAAGTTTTGATGTTAGTTGCTAAGTAAAAGACAAAATATACAGAGAGATTTAAAGGTTAACTGTTATGCAAAATTCACTTTTTGCATATTTCTGTATTTCCAAGTGGTAGTACAGAAACAGTCCAAGAGCAAAAATGAAACAACCAACCATTTCTTGGGAATAAGTAAATGTTCTGCTGGTGTCTGCAAAATTGTTTCAAAGACCCTTAAATTGTTACGTCATAATTTTTTACAGAGAAACAAAAAGCCAAGTCCAGGCCCTCAACCTGCAACTTGGAGCTCCACCCACTTCATTACAAACTACCTCTGTACAGTGGCTGCTGAAAGAGAAAAGTGTTCTGTTGTTGGCTTCTATAGCGCATGCATCAGTGCATTTTCTCCCAGTCATGAAGAACAGAGATTCATTTTATTTTTGCTTGCAATGTTACTGCAATATTGCCAAAGAAAGTTATAGCTAGCACAGATCAGTTTAGGAACAATACTGTTGAAAACTACCAACAGTCCAGGCAGGATGGATTTACCAAAAAAGGTGGGCTGAAGGAAGTCCTACTGTTCAACACAAATCTGCTGATGATGACAATGCATAATTTGTCATTTAGCTCAAGCCAACGCTGAATGATAGCTCTGCTAGAAATGTGTCTCACGTTACTTTACCTACAATACCTGATCATTTGTTGTGGCAGTACATGCAACAGTAAAATGGAAGCGATAGTCTACATTGAGAAGATGCAGTGTGCATGAGGCATGAAGGTCTGTGTATTTTCTGGCAGTTAATTTTTTCGTTTGCAAGAAAAAATGGAAAAACAAAAATAAACTAGAGTTTCGTTTATTAAACCAAAATCGGAAATCGGATAACGACCCGTTATCCGATTTTCCATTTAGTGCACAAAACAAAAATGGAGGAGCGCTCAATTTCAATTTTCATAACATTTTTGAAAAGTGGTCTGACCCGGAAGTTCTTTCTGTGTAGAGACCTGTGTACAGACCCGGTTTTGTACACTTGTCCATAGTGGCATGTAATTAATTTGATCATGATACATTCACATGTGACATTCTTTGTTTTGCATGTGAAGCTAATGGCTTGTAAATGCAGCTAACAACTCAGTAAATGGCTAAGGGGCTAGTCCGCTCAATTGTTCACAACCTTCAGTCTGTTCTGTTTTTAAAAGACGCTCAAACTCGAACTAGAACATTCTGGCAGTCATTGAAACCCTATAGTTTTTTTTTAAAGTTTTTCCTTTCTGAATAGTACTACCATATCAATTATAATCCATTATCATAAACAAGCTTGCAGAAAAAAATTGATTATCCAAAATATACAATAAAAATATTTCTACCAGGTAGGATATTTTTAAAATAATGTGCCAATTAGATTACTAAATGTTTGCCTATAGGAGAGAATTTGGGCCACAGAAAGAAGGTCATCCTTTTAACTTTAATCTCAGAATTCAAACTTTAATCTAAAAAAATAATCATGCACACCATTAGAAAAATGTTATGGGGTCCCAATATCCTCTTCCATGGTTTATCACCTCATAATTTTTCAAACGTTTGTAAGTGAAGTATGACTGTCCAATATGAAATGAAAACCTTTGTCCCCTTCATGAGAGTATTTATTAACAACTTATTAGATTCAATTGACTAAACATAATGAACAACTTTTGAGTTGATGCTTTCCATTATTGATTTGCACTGGATGTATAAGCAAGAAACTTTAAAAGAATTATTTCGTATTTAACATGTATTAACCTGTATGTAGCCAGACCTTACATGGATAATTTATTTACATTACTATATACTGACCATATTTAATCTTATCAGATTGTAAACTCAAATCTTACACAATAAACAGAGACAAAATGATTTCATAAAAATTTATTTATTACAATAACATGCAAACAGATATTCAGCCCATGTTTGGGGAATCATGAAATAACATTCCTATAATTTAAGTATATAAAATATGAGAAAGTGAAGAAGATGAGGAAGAAGATCACTGGGAAATTTCTGAGAAGCGTCATCCAAAGCTGTATCTGTAGCTGTGGCCTCTCCTCCTGATCAGCTACCTCCCTGAAACAATAAAAAAACAAATATTTTCAAAAAGAAGCCAATCGAAGGAAAGAAAATATTTCACACACACACAAATAATGTGAATTTACAAAACACAAAAAAAGTCAGAGGAAGGGTATAGAAGATACTAACATATTCAGAAGTATCAAAATCTCCACAGGGGAATATTATATTTTTTGACACACGTATCAAACGGTATATATGCAAACACATTAAAATCTTCATATCACACTTTGAGCTGCTACGATAAGACAACAAGCAGCAGAATACGACAGGGTGACTTGCCGAGATCAGGCTGCGGTTAGCAGGGAACACACACTCCACCCGCCCGCTGAGCATGGAGCCACCTGGACCCGTTAGTGGAACTACGCTGCTCCAAAAACTACAGAGAACATTTCAAAGAAGCCTAATTTTAGATTAACTAAGTGGATAGATGAAGCAATGAGGACTACTTTCTAGCTTAAAAACATCTTATTACAACTTTTTGTCACAAATTGATAGTATACTTACCTTTACGTACCGCTGCTAGTGGCGCAGAGAAATGGAAGCCTGGTGTTGGAAATCACGTCCCCGCTCTTTGGCTTTTCAAAATAAAACTCAGACTAACCATTTTTTTCAGTGACCAGATGCCTGGTATTGTTTGCTTCTCACAGCAGTAATACTAAAACTGACTTACGGTTGGCAGAAAATACTACAGCATAAAAAACTAACAAGCTTGTCTGTGTGCAGCCTGTATAATATCTATGTGTGATACAGCCCTTGTCGAATAATTTTGTTAAAATTGTTCGAAGTTTCACATAACTCAGAAGTTGATGTAAAAATAATGTTTGCTTCAGCCACAAAATGATTATGCTCAGCAGCAAACAACAAATCCCCTACCTCATCGATGTAGCAGCTATGTAGCCTGACGTACAAACATTTTGCTAGACAATGTAAAACATTGAGAAGTTTTAATTATTCTTAAACGTTATCAAACATGGCGTTTTGAAGCCAAAATACCTCAGAAATATACAGAGCCAACAATGAGAATCAACTCATTTAAAGTTTAAACTCAGTTTCACACAAACACCCTTGCATAAATGTTTGGCTGTTGAACTGGACCGTTCCAGGTCGCTATCAAGCTAATTTTAAACTAGCAGCTTTACAAATCTTCTACATTACATTACATTACCAACGCACATTAAAATAGACCTTTATCTTGGCTTTATTCTATTGTTCCTCTTTCTTTTCTCCCTCCCTGAAGGATAAGTCGTTTTGGAGACATTGTTTTGCTTACTTCACTTCTGACCGGAGCTTTGGACGTTTGGACGCGCACTTCATGTTTCACAACAGCTCATGTTACCGGCAAAGCGTGCGGTACCTACCACGACCACCAAGGGCCCCCAAGAGCATTTTTTTTCTTTTTAAAATAATGATTTCTACATACATCAACAAATATATATTATTGTAAAAACAAATAATTTCATAGTGAAATTGCATGCTTTGTAATAGAAATTACTACAAAAAATAAAAAATAAAAAATTCAGTTCCACTGAAGGGGTCCCTTAGTGGCCTTGGGACCGGCTGCTTAGTTTGCTTATGCCTTGGGCCAGCCCTGATGAGCTGTTATCCAATTTTGGTTTAATAAACAAAAAACAAAAAAACGAGTCTATTTTTGTTTTTCCATTTTTCATTTCAAACGAAAAAACAAACTGCCTGATAATACACCAACCCATGGACATGCCAATTTCTCAACATTGCTTGTTTGTTTTTTTTTGTTTTTTTTTTTCATGTTGACAGAAGTGCTTCTCCTTTAATCTCCCAAATATATATTTTAAAATAAGGTCATATTTGTGAAAAAATGTCAGCTGCTCGACTTCACATCATGGCACACTGGCCTGAAGTGAAACAGAATCCTCAGTTTGAATTAAAAGCATTATAAATGTGCGTTAGATCTGCGTCTACAGTGGTTGTGATGGTTGTTCAGAAGGCACCACTTCTTCTGCTTCTGGGTCAAAGATATATGTTTGTACCACTGCTTGTAGCCACATGTCTGAGGTGCTGATGTAAACACTAAGTTAGGACGGTTTGGTCAACAGCAGCTCATTTGGATAATCGAATGTAGCCCTAGAAGAACACAATCCTTAGTGAACTCCAAACATGCAAAACTGATCAAGTGAAATCTCATTATCTGAGAATAATTTTGTCTATTGAATGTAATGGACATATTTTGTACAGTCCACAGGCCTATTCCAGCTTGAATAGAGCATAATAATAGACCTTTCGTAATAAACGGTTCATGAAACATTTGATTTGTTTGTCTGGCATCAGGAGTCAGTTCTGTACATGTGCCAAAGAAGGCATTTGAATATAGCAGTTTTAGCATATTGAGGAAAAGTGTTCCTACAGTGTAGTGACTTTCTTTCAACAATAGGTTTCCACATTTCAATAACCCACAAATGCCCAAAAATATCCACGTAAATAAATGTCCTGAGTTGCGTAGCTGATGTCAAAAACTTTGTAGATATGGAATCATCTAGGCTGATATTGTACTCCTTAAGCCTTTTTAACACAAATGTTAACACTAACACAAGATGGCAAAATGCAAAGAATATTAGTAAAATTATGCGTACCACATTTCATCATGCCTACTTCGTAGCATTTCCGTAACCGGCAGGCCTGGCAGCTTTTACGTCGGTTCTTGTCAATAGTGCATTGATTTGTGGCAGGGCAAATGTAGTCATTGTGTCCTGGGAAAAGAGGAACAATACCTGATAAAGGTTTTTTTTACAGTTAGAAGGCAAATAAATTCATAAACAGGAGGTTCAGAAAGAGTCAATACCCTGAATACTTCTCTTGAAAAAAGCTTTGCAACCTTCACATGACCACACACCGTAGTGGTACCCAGAGGCATAGTCATGGCAGACAGCACAGAAGTGCATGTCAGCTTTCCCTATAGTAGATGAACATGAAGAGGACTTAATTCCTTCTCCTGCTTCTTCTGATTTCTTCCTCTGCAGCTTGTTACAGCTGATGACAGAGCTGCAGGAAAAAGCACAGACTCAGTGAAAAGGACAACTTGACATCATGGATTTTTGCCTCATCATTCCTTGGTAATTTATCCTCCACCAAACTCTATTATCTGGGAAAATGCATATATCATTGGTACATATGAAATCACCACTACATAGTCATGTTGTCGGATATATAATGGCTGATTACATTACTTTGCAAAACCATTTCTACCCATTAAGTTCAATAAATTTTATAGACAGTATGTAATAGACCAGCACAAAGTGGTGCATATTTTAAAGTGGATAGTAAATTCTTCTTTTAACACTAAAAGTGGGAAGTGGAGATATGTTCAAAACCCATTTTATTGAATATAGTAGAGAAACAAAATCACCTAATCACAGGATTAGGATCACCTGTGTATTACAAAGGTCTGAGCTTTATGGAAGAGTGGCAAGAAAAAGTCAAGTTGAACGTGCTCTGGTTGTTGAGAGCAAAACTGAACTTTGCAACCAACGTGTAAAACAAACGGAATATCCCCCTGAACTCACCATCTGAATATAGAAAAAGGTGGTGGTAACATCATGTGTTCAAACAGTGAGTTGGACATTATTTTACATTTCTGAGAGGGTTTACTTACTCCTGTTTACTTTTACCAACAGTTGATTGTATCCTGTATTGGAACTCAACACTGGAATCTCTAGAATCTTTAGCTTCCCCATGATGCGTATTACGTACCGTACATAAAAATGTTGTCACAAGAATACATATAACTTATGCAATACCTGTAAAACATTTATTTATTTATTTAAAAGAGGAATAAATTAAAAGAAATTGGATCTGACTCAGCACAGTTGCTGTTTTATAGCAGGTTCCTATTCTGCACAACAGGACAAATGCATGAGACTTCTTACAAAGTAGCAGTTGCTTTTTTTATTTCAAAAGAGACAATGTTGTGTGTTGAGATGAACTTTTTATGTTATAGGATGTTATTCTGTGTTTATTATGTTTATTTCTATAAACGTACAAAATGATCTCTGGTTGTAACACTTTTAAAGACTGGTCTTTACATGGTAGCAGGTGTCTGCTGTAGCATATTTTATTCATAAGGACATTAACGGATTAATACTGATCAGAAGGGACAAAATCAGCTGATGTCACATTACAAGCCTTTTTGGACCTCCCATTCTTTCTTTCTAAGATATCTGTTTTAGAGATACATTTAGTTAAAAAAAAATTAGTGATGTTTTAAAGTATCCCAAATATCCTTTTTAATATTCAAAGCAGGTAAGGACTTCTCCCCAAAACACTTACAGTTGTAATTAAAGAAAATTCTGCTCATTGTGCTTATAAAGTTTTTACTCAGTGGCCGGAAAACCACATCATACAGAAATTTATTTGTACAAAATTTGGAAAACCATGTATCATTTTCCTTCTACTTCACATCTGCATTACTGGTGATGTTTTAAGTCTGTCACATATATCTTTTATATATATTTTTTTTATTTTATTTTGCAAGACACTGTAAGCAGTTAGTTTATTCTGCATGACTAAGTAACTTTTGCTCTGCATGTGTGTATATAGGGAATAGAGAACCATCATGGTTCACTATGGGCCTTGGTTTTAGACTCATGGTTGACAAATTTTCTGTACATTTCAATCAGAAAACAAACAAAAATGTAAGTTTTCTAAGTAAATAATGAAAAAAATCATTTTAATAATTAAACTACTTGAAAATAGTCTGAATTTTTTAATAAGATTTGTTTACAAATAGAAAAATGCTTTAGCCATTTTTAGGACTTATACACAGACAGCTGTCTGAATGATGAGGGGATGCAGACAGTGCACATTTGATATATAGACGATTCAGTGTAGGACTTGTTCTTGAATGCATCACAGAAGCAGAGCAGTTGGGGGATGCTTCCAAAATGTCAAATAACAATATAGAAATAGCATTTATAATTCCGGATTTAGATATTATGAGAAATAAAAGAATAACAGACAAATTAACAGTGTACACAGGTGAGCTAATGGCTATTTTAATGGCTCTAGAATGGGTTGAGGAAACAAGAGAGAGGGAGGTTATAATTTGTTCAGATTCAAGTAGTGCATTAATAAGTATTTTAGAACAAAATTCAGAATCAAGGCAAGATATCATAATTGATATTAATCATTCAATGTATAGGATTAAAAAGTATGGATCTCGGGTCAAATTAGTTTGGATTCCTGCCCATATTGGAGTAATAGCAAATGAGCTGGTAGATAGTTTTGCTAAGAATGCAGCAAAAAAGTGTATTATTATGTAAATATTAAAATAAGCAAAAATGAGATTAAAAATATTAGTAAAATGTATATTAAAGAAAAATGGCAGGAACAGTGGGATAAAGGAAGCAATGCCATATTTTATTATAGCATCCAAAAAAAAGTTGGTGAATTTAGGAAATGTAGCAGGAATAAAAAAGAAGAGGATGCTATATCTAGATTAAGGTTTGGACATACAGGTTTAAACAGTACTCTTAAAGTAATTAATAAACATAGTACAGGTTTTTGTAGTTATTGTGGGAAATTAGAAACAATATAACATATTTTTTTAGAATGTAGTAAGTATGTTCAGGAAAGGGAGGAGTTAATTAGAGATTTAAGTAGGAATAAAAATAAATTAGATATTAGAATTTTGCTTCAAAGATCGTCTGGGGATGTAGTTTTGAATAGTATTTTTAGTTTTCTAAGGAGAACAGGTATTATGGGAAGATTATAGTGAATTAACATCTGATCCTTACTCCAGTCTAGAAGGTGGCGGTAATGCACCTAAAAGTTGTTTGCCAACCGCCATAAAAAACAAGAAGGAGAAGAAGAAGAAGAAGAAGAGCAGTTAGGGAAAATCTCTTGATGGATGTGCTCTTCTAGCGTCAGTACTGCTGTGAGGTTTCATGGCTGCTGCTATGAACACTTCCATGTGAACGTACCAATGATCCTTATGTTTGGCTTGACATTGTTTCAGGTTAGTAATTATATTCAGGGAGCCAAAAAATGCCGACTTGGATTTTAGTTTTCATAGAAACTAATTTGTGTTTGGTACATTACCGAGATCAATTCACTAGACCAGGGCTAAGCCACTGCTACCAGCACCATTATCCTTGTATAAATTATACTCTTGGCTCTCAGTGTTTAACACTATCCCTCTCCCAGATGGGGACAGATGAGACTGTAAATGTAAATAGTAGTATGTGATCTCTTTCATCCATTAGATTTGAACACAAGCTCACAGATTACCTGTTTAGCTGTGTACATCTCACTAAAGAAGCTCCTGCTACTTGTTATGATTCATGTTGTACGTCATGTCCATGCTGAGTTTTGCCAGTCATTCAGCTGCTACACCTGATTGCTTACTTGACTCACCTGGACCCTGACTTAATTAAACACCTCTCAGCCTCTGCCTCCTTGCCAGATTATTAATAGCCACGAGCCAGTAGAGATTCAGCGTTTGCTTCCAAGCCTTCAGTGTATTTATAACCCTTTCTGCCCATGGATTTACCCTTTCTGCCAAGCCCCTCATGGATCCCATCTGTTTTGGATTTCTGGACCCTAACCAAAGCTCTGCCTCACAAACACCGAGTACTGCCTGGCCCTCCTAGTAAGTTTGCTCTCTCTGTCTCTCTGACCTTAGCCTGATCATTGTCTATGTCCCTGGATGTTGCTTTTCACCTATGTTATATTTTTCCCCCGTGGAGGTAGTCATTTTTTTCATCCGCTGGATTGATGTGGGTCTGTTCTGTACTGAAATCCACGCAGGGGTCTCAAACTCCAGTCCTCGAGGGCCGCAGTCCTGCAACTTTTAGATGTGCCTCTGCTGCACCACACCTGAATAGAATAATTAAGGCTCTGAGAACCGATCTCCACAAGGTGGAGGTAATTAAGCCATTTCATTCCAGTGTTTTGTACCTGTGGCACATCTAAAAACTGCAGGACTGCGGTCCTCAAGGACTGGAGTTTGAGACCCCTGCCACAGAGTAAACACAGGAAGGCTAACTTTACGTGAGTTGTTTATCATGTTGCATTTGCCTGGTGTAATATTAGATAATGCCACACTGCAACACTGTTGGCTGTAATATAAAAAAAACAACAACATTGTGGTGAGTCTGTATTGCTTTCCATATGAAAAACAAGATTGCACTGGGAGAGAGCCAAACACAACTATCAAAGGCCCTACATTTGTGTTCTCCACATTTCTGTCCAGAAGACTTTGAATCATTTGTATGAGCAAAGCTGACAAAGGCTCTATCAGGTGATTGTTATCTTAACAAGTTAACGCTGACAGGTTTCATCTACACTGGAAGGAGACCAGACCCTAAACAGCTTCTTTAACTCTTGTGATTCAGTCAGTCATGGCAGATCCTGGTTCAGCTGGAGGGTTCTTTGGGTTGAAAGTGAGTTTTCCTTTCTACTGTTGCTACATGCATGTTCTGTATGAGGGATTGTAGCTCAATTAATGACACTATGCAAGTGTCAAATGGACTGGGTTGTTTGAGATTTTGGATCAAATTAGAATTTATTTCGAGTCTGTCAGTAGGCTGACTTTCTTTCTCTACTCTGTCTGAAATTGAATGAGAAGTCTTAAAGCCACAACAGCAGATATTAGTGCTAGCTGGGAGTCCTGTCTGCTTTGTTTTAGTGTCCCTTTTTAAAATTACACAGGAGAACGTAGAATTCCTCACTTTATTTCTTGATGTCTAGGTTCTTTATGGGTTCAGGTTTAAGACAACACAGCATTTGTGTCAAACACTTTCAAAAACAAATCCATGCAACATTACACCATTGATCAGTGTATTTTTTTTTCATCCTACCTGTTGGGGTTCATGCCGTGGGATTTTGACTCAAGCCAGGGTCCTGGTGGGTTTGGTTCATTGTAGACAAGAGGTTGGGTGCAGTGCAAAGTCAAGGAAGGTATGCTGTGGTGATTGTGAGAGGGCCAAAAGGCAGGGGGACTCAAAGGGGAACACATGGATGATGGGCTGTCAGTAATGGGTGCTCTGGTATAGCTCAGCACCGAAGGACTGTAGAAAGTTAAGGGTGGATGTCCATGATAGTCATGACTACTGTCTGTGTATGGAGAGGGGATGCAAACGGTGTGGCTCTCTATGCCCATTGGAGGACTATACATAGTAGGGAGAGGTACTGGTGAGGTTGGCCTCTCTGAAGCTTTGCTGTAGTCCCCGTCGTGGAGCTGAAGCATGAGTAAAGGGTCAGCACTTAACCCAGGGGAAGACGCCATGCTGAGTGGATGATGATGATGCCTTTATTGATCTTTGCAGCTCTTTGCTCTACATGTTCTGGACATAAATCCTGTAGCAGAAACAGAGAAAAAATGTGAAAATGTAAATGATATAGTTTTTTTACTCTCTATTTGAGAGAAAATATTTGTTGCCACTTTCACCTAGTAGCTTATCATCTTTGTCATGTTAATTCTGCTCAACTAAAATGATAATAAATAACAATACATTTTATTGGCACGTTTTCTAACACTCAGTGCCACCTTACATCATTTAACATAAAACACAATATAAGAGACAATAAAAATAACTACAAAAATGAATGAGATGATAGAAGAAGAGGATCTGAGGGTCGGGGCAGGAGATCCAAAGAAATATAGAGGAGTGAGGGTTTTGGACAGCTCTGAAGGTAAGGAGGAGTAGTTTCTACTCTGTAAAATATATTTTTTAGTATTCATCCCCAAAAAGTTGAGCTAACAATTTGGAAATAATCTGCTTGGGTAAATTTAACCAAAACATTTTTGTAAAGGGTATCTATGCCAACAGCTCTGAAACACTAAAATGAATTTGGTAAAATCTGTCTAACATTTCTCGTAATATTTCAAATCAAATTACCTTAAAAATCTGGGTAATGGTAATTTGTTTGTCTAATATAGTCTTATATGAATTGCAATGTATTTACAATCCTCCACAATTGTTTCTTATAGTGCAGTTGATGCAATATAGGATTGGAACCGTTGTAATTTAGTAGATTGAGGGGTTCCGTGTAATGATACAGCAACTGAAGTTTAAACAAATTGTAATTTATGGAGGGTTTTCTGTGGTAGTCCAGAAAGAAGGGAATTGCAGTCATTTACGCAGGACGGGACCTCACTGGGGAGCAGAACAGTGAGGTCCCGTCCTCACTGTTCTGAGGACGGGACCTCTGAGGACGGGTTCTGAGAGGTCCCGTCCTCAGAGGTCGGGACCTCTCAGAGTAAGAGTAAGAGAAGAATGAAGACGATTCATATTTCAAAGATGGAAGTTGGCAGAAAAAGTAAAAACTCATTTATACTATCTTGTTTCTTAAAGGGCTAGATAAGACTGTATCCATTTTTGTGAAAATATGAAATGGGTGAAAATTATACACTACATTAAATATATCTTAACACGGATGCTACATTAACATGGTAATACAATAATGGTTGACTGATGATATCAACATCTGTAAGTTTCCATTAATATGTTATTAGTTTAGACAAATATCTTTCCAATATTTCATTAGCTTGTAAGTTGTCATAAATTATCAAAACTTGAGCGTTACAAAACATCAATGCAAATATAAATTTTTGAGACAACCAAAGGCAAGGAAATTGTCCTTTGAAAAAATCCTCAAAAATGGTTTGAATAAAACTTCCTAAAAGTTGTTTTTTCTGATGGTCTTCCCTGACAGATTTATGATTAAAAATATTTTTATTTAGCCAAGAAGTAATTGTCTAATCACCCAAAACTATGTAAATGAGGAAGTAAGAAAGAAATCACTCAAAATACATAAAGAGCAATATTTATTGGTAATTGTCTATATATATATATATATATATATATATATATATATATATATATATATATATATATATATATATATATATATATATATATATATAGATACCCCTTAAATTATCAAAAACAGTCATTATTAATAATTTATTAACTCAAGGTTAGAGAGGTTGGAAGGACACCTTACCATCACCCTAATCTAAAGCGTCATATTTTCTATCAGATTCAAGTCAGCACTGTAGCGGGGCTGCTCCACAACATTAATATTGCTTCCAGTAGAAACATGCTGGTCAAATTAAAAGATTGCCTTAACCCTAAATCTGCCAGGTGTATGAATAATTGTGGGTTTAACTCTAAAAAAAGATGGTAAATACATATAGGCCCACATTGGTTTAGATTGCTTACTTCCTTTACAGCTATTTGCATAACCTGAAACATTAAAAAGTGACAGAATCTGAAGCAAAACCAGTCAGTACGTAAGCTTTTTTTCAGCACTGTACATATCCAATTACTGAGAAAAGGATTGCTGAGAACGGATATTTGTCTTTTTCTACCTCTGAGTTTTCTTGTTGTGAAATGGATCTCAGTAATGGTTTAGTAAGAAGAAAATTGAGGGAAAATGTTCCTTTAATGCTTAGTAAGCATTAAAGGGGAAAAAAAAGTATTTTTGCAAGGAACAGACAAAACAACACCCTGGTCCTACAAACAGTATTATTCAAGGACACAACACTTTGCAGCATATTCAGACAAGTTTGGACAAGTGGCATAAAGGAACTAATTGGAAATGCTTCACTGTGTCACATTTTGTTACATTATAATCACAACCTTTAATGTGTTTCATTGGGACTGTTTGGTGTCTGCCACATAAGAATGTGGCAGACACCAAACAGTCCATCATGATTACATAGAAGGCAAATGATACAAAACTTTTTTCTCCATATAGTATATACAGTAGCTATATAAAAAGCTGAAAAGTGAGGTCAGCATGAGCTCCAACTAGACATGTCATGAAAAATTTTGCTGAATGATAAATTGTCCCAGAACTTATTGCAATGAACAATGGTGTGATAATGCAAGAGCACATTCTCAAAGATCAGTAAACTTTTAATTATAATGAACATTTAAACACTGGAACTGGAAGACATTTGAACTATCCAAATTAAAACAGAAACAACAAATAAAATAAACTATTTAGTCTATGTAAACAAAATTATATATTTTTTTAAAAAAGGGATAGTTGAGACCAAAACCCCAGACTGATGATTTGTATAACTAAAATTTTGGCCAAAAGAGAGAGAAAAGATAAAAACGATAAATCAAGCAAATGAAAATTGAGTTTCTTTTAATTTATTATGCAATTAACTGATTTATTTTTTATTGTGACAGGCCTAGCTACAACAATATTTAATTTCCCCTTTGGGGACATTTCTGTCCATTCTTCATTGTAAAACTGCTCATGGCCTGTCTGACTGGATGGAGAACATCTGTGAACATTAATATTCCAGTCTTGCAACAGATTCGCAGCTGTATTTATTATCTGGCATAATACCATGAGTGGGGGCCGCCGGTGTGGGCTGTTGTTTATGTCGCCCATATCAGTCACTGGCCCCAGGTCTTTAACATTGGGAGGTCTCTTACCATCTCCCTAATTTTTAGCATCCTCCATAGATTCTCTATTAGCTTTGAGTCTGGTCTCTGATTGGGCTGCTTGACAGCAATATTGCTTTCTTGAGTGAAAAGCCCCAGTAAAATGTGTAACACTTACTTAAGCTGAAATCCTCCTGGGAGTCCATAAATTAAGCTCAAATGTTTTGAGCTTAAATGTTGTAGTATTCCATTGTTATCCACATAACACCTGAACTGCACTTCCCAGTATTTCTTGTGGTAGTTGTGACATCACTGCCAAAATTCCCATCCTGCAAAATAACTCTGATAAGAACTGATCCCCAGAACATATAAAGTTACACCTTTGGAGACAGCCTCCAAACAGCTCCGCGCAGCTTAGAAGGACCTGGCCAGAAAAGAGAACTTTTAAAATCTTCAAAGGGTTCACCGGAGAACTTTAAAGAAGCCGGCCATGCATCCACTTCAGTTCTTGAGATGTACAAAACAATTTTGATGCCTATTTTCAGAGACCTCCTGAACCAGGCTTCTACATCCATTGACGAGAAGGTGCCTCCTTGGTTTTTTTCCCTTTTCATCTTTTTTTTTTTTTTTTTTTTTTTTTTTTATATTCTAGACATTGCTTTGACCCGACTGACCAATTGACTCAAAGTAAGACTGTTCCATTATCTGGGCTGCTGCATGTTTGAAGGGAGACTGAGTGTGACTTATGATTCCAGAAGTACTGGATGGTGCCTTGTTTAAGCTAAAAAAATTATTATATATTTTTATTTTAATAATAATTATTATATTATTTTATTAATATTTTAATTAATAATAAATTGCTAATTATAATTAAATAAGCCAAAACACTGATTCATAACAGCAAAAATAGTGCAGTCTGTGTATGTGCATGGTTTGTACAACAGCTTAGCTCAAGCAGACCCAAAAACAGTCGACTAGTTAATCAGTAGCAGAATAGAAGACACAGCAGCTGGCGTAGAGGCTCAAACTCCTCCACCGTGGACTCAAAAAATGGAAAAATATATCTAAAATGTCTTGGAAATGTGTTGCATGTCTGTGGGAAATCAGTTTTTGTCTACAGTGATACACCATCAGGTCAGGGTTAAAATGTTAAATTTAGTATTTTCTTATCCAGTGTTGACATTGGAAACCTATTAGTTTCCAATGTCAACACAATGACCCATGGGTCAAAAATAAATTTCAATTATCATCACAAGTAATTACAGAAAAAAACATTGTATCAGCATTGGGCATCAGACCACAAACTAATCAATCCATGGTCAACATGTGTTTCATGTGGGTCAGGTTGAAATGACCCTGAGCAGAACAATGCTCGCTCTTTGGATCACCACTGCAGTGCCCTAATTTAGAGGGTAGGCCCTTCAATCCAGATTGCCAGTTCTGTTCCAAGACACAACACTGCTTCTTATGTCTTCATTTGGAAAGATGAATTGCTCAACATTTAATTTAAGTCAGCTCTGATTTATAGACTGTGTTTGTAAAATCAACACAAAGAATAAGGAAATGTTTTTAATCAACAAATTTTTAATGTCACTAAATTTTAGAAAGAGTAATTACCTAGGGTTTATTATAAGTAAATCAAGCTTTCAATAAGTAATTTTTAAATATCAGACTCCTAATGTTCAAGTGAATAATATGCATACCTTTAATATAATTCATTATTACAATGTGAGGTAAATGCAAGTGCATGCATACAATTTATCGCCAAGAAAAACTTTATGTACTAGGTATGACCAGTTGAATAGAGAGGCAGAACACAAATACTTATTCATACTCATAAAAGACAAAACCTAATTAAAAACACATAATTAATAAAAATATGAGTGGGATCAGAACTTTAATAACTTAATTTACTAGTACTAAGTGATATAATAGGCTTTAAGGTCTTCATCTAATGACTTCCTGAAGAGAAAAAAAGGGAAAGTAATGACTAGATATCTAAAATACTTCTAAATGTACTAACTTTAATAAAAACTTTAAAAACTTATGAATGTATTGCTTTATCAATAAAATATTCAATGATGACAGTAATAATAAAGGTCATTTTACAACGTTTTGTGGCAATTGCGACAAATTTACGGCAAACAGTCATGTAGCAGCCATTACTACGACCCATCCATTAACTGCTTAGTGTTTACTCCATCTTATGGATAATGGTTCTCACTGTTGTTCAGTGGAGTACCAATTCCTTGGAAATTCCTTTCTACCTTTTCCAGACTGATAAATATCAGTGACTTTATTTCTTATCAGGGGCCTGTGCCAAAAAATGTGTGGTGGCGTATTTTACACACAAATTGCTTCTGTCAGACTGCCCTCCAGGGCAACTGTGACTAGTATTCAGTAGCTTTTCCACCATCAGCGTGAGTGTGTGCATGAACAGGTGAATGACTGTAGTATGAAGTACTTTTTGTCCTCTGCACTTGATAAGGCGCTACACAAGTACAAAACCAGCCAAACGCCAACCAAAGAAAAATTACCATCTATAAAAATGAACATGAACTACTTTAGGGACAACGGCAAACTACAAAGTGCCAAAACTCATCTAAATACACTAGAATCTCACTCCATTCAGTGTTATTTAATCAAAGAAGCATCAAACCCAATGTTTTTTCATGATTTTATTATTTTATTGTTTAAGCTTAAACAATGAAACTGAACCGCATTTTTAAAATGTGAGACGATCATTGAGTTCAAAAACATCTCTGCACAGTGAAAGTGGTAGACATTTTCGAATAATGTTATAACAGTTTATACTTCATCTAACAGTTTTGCTAATTTTATCAACATGGCTCCTAAAATTTAACTGAGCATCCAGAGTTATTCCTAAATATTTTTCATGTGATACTCATTCAGTAGGGTCCCCATTCAGCTGGATACTATAGGACTGTAATGATGTATTGATTGAAAAGCAAATGCACTTTGTTTTCTTTGTATTGAGTGTTAATCAAGAATCCTTTAGCCATGACGATAATCTCTGCAGGCTGTTCTGAAGTTTTTCACTGACTACAATACTTCTTTTGTCCGATGTGTAAACAATGGTGTCATCAACATACATTTGCAGGTTAACTTGGGGACAAATTTCAGAAAGACTGTTAACATACAAATTTAAAAGGACTGCACCTATTTCACTCTTGTGAAATACATGTTATAATTTTGCAGAAGACAGATTTACTATTATTAATGACAACACATTGTCCACGGCTTTTCAAAGATGATTGAAACCAAGACAATGATCATTCTGAGAAATTAAATAATGAAAGCCTTCAGATCAGTAAATTGTGATTCACCGCACCAAAAGCCTTTTTCAAGTCAAGGAAAACTGATCCAGTGATTTGTCCCCTGTCAAGTGATTGTTTAACCTTTTCAAGCAGCAGAGTTATAGCAGTCTCTGTGGAATGATTATGTCTGAAGCCAAACTGAAGAGGATGTTACTTTTTTTTTTTTTTTTTGATTGTTACTTTTGAAATACAATAGTAGTTGTTCTAGAATAATCTTCTCCAGCACTTTTGACATGACTGGAACAAGCCTTATTGGGGGACTTCCTGTTTTAGAAATCATTTTTACCAAAGCTTTTTTCCATGCAACGGGAAATTGTCCAGTTCTGATGGAAATTTTAACTATGTGAGTTAAAGGTTCTACTAAAATATTGTTGTATTTTTTTTTTAAACATAACATCTAAATTATACATATCCTTTGCGTAAGAATTGCTTAAGATATTGATAGCTTTTTGAACATCAGGGTAATGAATTTCCTTTATCTCAAGCAAATCAGAACACTTTAGGATGATTTTGTACTGTGTATATCTGTTGGAGCTGGTAGGAACTTTAAGTCTTTAACTGAAGAGAGGAAAAAAACCACTAAACATTGTTGCTAGCTGAGCAGGATCAGTTCTGATTTTTCTTGCTACTGCAAGTTCATATTTGTAATTAGTACGTGCATTGGGATTCAGTAAACTGTTTAATTGTTTCCAGATCATCTTACCATTCCCTCCTGTTTCTGACAAAACATTTATGTAATATTTAGATTTGTACATTTCTTTAACTACTCCATTCCTCAAACATTTAAAAAGCAGCCAATCTGTGGTCCTTTTATTTTTAAGAAAAGATTTTAGGGCATAGACTCTCTTTTTTATTAACAGCCGAATGTCATCCGATACCCTAGGTAGCTGTATTTTTCTTTGTTCCTTCATTTGAGTCTTAAGAAACTTATTCATAGTATTACAAACAGAAATGGATAATATATGTATTGCAGCAATCATTTATCTGATTCTGGTTTGAAAGGTCATCCCAATTAACCCTTGCTAATTCAGCCTCAAATTTGGGTACATCCTTTCTTGGAATTTGTATTGCAATCTGTTTCTGTGTATTATGGCGACTGACAAAATGATTTTGAGGTAATTTTCTTACAATGAGAGTGGAATTGTGGTTGGATAAGCCACACACTAAGTTATAGGACTTTATGATTCAACCAGGTTAATTAAATCTATTACGGTTTGACTGTTTTTGGTTATACGAGAGGGACCATTGATTAACTGGTAAAAATCAAATTTTCCTGTCATTTAAAAAAACTATTTCTTAAAATTTATTGTCCATCCAATTGATATTAAAATCTCCCAAAATGATTACTTCACTGTTGTATTTAAATCCTATACAGTAAAAACAATAGAAATTTGGCCTATGTTAGAAATCTGTCATCTACTGACTACCCTCAGTAATGCTTGTTAATGACATAAATGGCTGGCATCAAAACAGAGCAAGCGGAAAGCAGCATGGAGGAGAGCACAAACCAAGAGCTCATTAAAAAGGCAGGTGCAAAAATGTCAATTATCCGGACATGGTCCGAGTTTAAACTAGGACATTAACGCATGCAATTGATCTAAGAGGTTTGACTTGTTTCTATTACATAACGCAGATTAATTATACCACCTATTTTGATCTCAAGGCCTCGCTCCCGCAGATGGTTAACTAGCTCACAACAGTATGTGGCAGTGAAAAATGAGTGGAGAGAGTCAGACTGGTGTGCTCAGTGCCAAATTTCACTTTAAAAAATACAGTGATAGCAAAAAACAAGGTAGTATGTAGCCAGCTTATTGCAATGATGAATTAAAGTATTACTCCACCAAACCACAACCAGTTTATATCTAATATTTCTAAATAATTTTTGAAACCAAATGATGTGTGATGTGTAAACAATGGTGTCATCAGCAAACATTTGCAGGTTAACTCGAGGACAAATTTCAGAAAGACTGTTAACATACAAATTTAAAAGGACCACACCTATTTCACTCTTGTGAAATACATGTTACAATTTTGCAGAAGACAGATTTACTATTATTAATGACAACACATTGTTCACGGCTTTTCAAAGATGATTGAAACCAAGACAATGACCATTCTGAGAAATTAAATAATGAAAGCCTTGGGATCAGTAAATTGTGATTCACTGCATCAAAAGCCTTTTTCAAGTCAAGGAAAACTGTACCAGTGATTTGTCCCCAGTCAAGTGATTATTTAACCTTTTCAAGCAGCAGACTTATAGCAGTCTCTGTGGAATGATTATGTCTGAAGCCAAACTGAAGAGGATGCAGAAGATTGTTACTTTTGAAATACAATAGTAGTTTTCTAGAATAATCTTCTCCAGCACTTTTGACATGACTGGAACAAGCCTTATTGGGGGCCTTTTGCTCAAAATGACTTATTTTATACAGTCCTGAATATAAAATTGGTAATGGAAAATTGAGATGTTTGGTTTCAGGCAAAAAAATATATATATATTTTTTTGTTTTTTACATTTCATGCAATATAACTTTTCAGGGCAATGTCAGGCAGTGTAAAAATCAGTCAATATTTTTCACTTGAACTGATTTGGCATTTCTGCTTTTCAGACTGCTTTGCTTTTATATCAAAAAGGTAGGGCCCTTTATCAGTAAGTTTCACACAAGGCGACACCATTAGTGGCATACTTACCTCCCCCCTGCAGTTTACATGCAGGGTTATTTACACAAGCATTGTGTAAATATCCTCCAGTGTAAACATGGTGGTGGTTTAAAGGCTCAGAAAATCATATTAATAAATATCACTACAATATTTTCTAGATTTCTAGTTGTCCACTTAGATTAGTTATCTTTGATTTTTGAAAAAACTAATCTGGATTTAGAGAAAGGTTCAGTTAAATATTTTCCCATAGAGGACTCATCTCTCTGCTTTCACTTTTGTTGCTTTGTTCTTTTGTTAGACAGTCTGTAAGATAAGAATGTTGATGCAAAGAAGCAAAACAAAAATATGTTTCTGTCATTGCGTCCATGAAAATTAAACTCTTGAACATGATCAGCTCAAGGTTCAAAAAGAGATAGGGGGGTGAACCGCTGACAACATGAAACTGTGAGCCAGTTTGTATTTTCTCAGACTGGCTAAAACTGAACATTTATAACATTTTCTCTACTAGTAACAGCCAGGCAATTTAGAACTAAGCTGGGACAACAGTATAAGCTACAGGACAATATAGATACTCCAAAAGCTGTCCAAATAAGATTTAATAGTGCACTTACTTTGTGGGCTGTGCAGACCAAGAGCTAGGGTTTCAGCAGCAGATTACCAAAATGCTGCTTTGTTGAAACATGCACCTGAAGGTTGAGCTTTGAACAGATTAGTGTTGATGGCAGCCACCCATGGTAAATCACAACACAAGCAACAAAGAGTCAAAGGGCATAATCTCAATACACTTTGCAGTTTTATTCCACTGCATCGTTCATGGCATCAACAATCTGGATTTTAGTTAAACTGGCTTATGCTGCATTCAGATAGGATACAATTTAAGTGTCAGGGGCATCTGGTTTACATGCAATCTCTGTGTGGACAGGTGTCAACAGAGTGTCGAAGCCTTGTGGCACATTTTGTGCATCTAGTGCCCTGTGTTTGAAGTATTTTGAGCATTTCAGATGTTCGACATGAGGCAAGCGCATCCAATGCAGCTGACACTGAACTTGGAAAATCGGAACTTTTGCCACTGGATGCAGAGCATTAACCAATGAGGGAGAACTCCAATATGTGACGTAATGGAGGAGATGCAATGACCATTCATCAGCTCCAAGTTAGGATGTGAAACACAAAATTCACAGCACCTTTGAATTATCAGCTGAATAAGGTGATAATTAATTCTCTTTCTTTCAGTAAATAAAACCAAAACACTCTGTCAATACTTAATTTGTCATTGTTCAAAGTGGGAGAGGGGAAAAGAAGGTCAAGAGGCTCCTCCAGGCACGCATCTACAGCAAAATGTGAAACGTCTAAATTCAAATTCCGCAAGCATCCAACTTGAGGCATTGGGCACGTTCTTGACGCCAAACGTGTTCATTCTAAACACAGCATTAAAGTAGAGCAGCTTTGTTTGTACAAAAATAAGAAAATGTGTCACAAAGCCCAGATTCAAAAACTTTTCTTCTCAAACAAAACAAAGCAAATTATTGGTATCATCATCTAGATGTCTAAAAATGTAAAAATATACTAACTGAAATAGATAGCCTACCTGTCATGGTGATTTTAGGTTGTGCTGGTCTGTTTTCTATTTCCAAGAAGCATGGCTCATGAGTCAACAGATTTTTTTGTGGTACAACAACCAGAGTAAAACCAGTTTCATGTTTCCACAGCATTACCGTAACATTTTACAACAAAAGTATAGAACATAATCTAATTGCTTTTTATTAAAACAGAAAAGCCACAATTAGTACAATTAGTATAACTGCTGCAAAATTATAATGGCTATTATAGTTCTACAGACGCCATCATGTTTATTTATTTTAATTGTCATAGGAGGAGGTCCAAACCATCTTTTCTATCAGTCCTAATGGAAAAAGATCATATCACAAACACCGACATCTCTCTGCTCAACTTCTAACCATGCAGAATCAACTGACATGAAGACGCCTGAACCTCTGACAAAGTGTTGGGATTTATCATTACAAACTCACTGCAGTCATAAAGGTTGGTTGAAAATAATCTGAAAAATGCTTAAAATTGTCAGAGTGGAACATGCCCTTAAAAAATGCTTTATATGCTGTGATCTATAGCATAACTACACCATGTTCACATGAAGGTTTTTGTCACAGTGTATACTTAATGATTAAATTGTAGATTAATGTACCAAGCCGGGTTCAAAACAATGAATGTGTGATGTGTCTGGGTACAATTTCTTTGTAAAGTAGTAACTTTTCAGGCATGTGGTACAAATATTCCTACATCGCTTGACAGATATGATCAAAACATAGTTCAGATATGTACCACTGAGTAATTAGGACCCATAGTAATAAGTAATAAGGACCTCTAGGTACATGGCTGGTCAAATACTTGCAAAGTTAAATAAATTATTATTATTATTATTAATGTGAATAATAATACAATAGATGACCAATATTCCCCAGCAATGCCAATTCTGAGTACCAGAACAACCTAATAATTCCAGCGCATCTTCATGTGATGACATAACACCGTTATGTCTGGGTGCTTTGGATCTAAAGCCACAAAAGGTTTGGGACAGCTGACCATATTTATGTAATAAAAACAAAAATGAAAAAGACCATGGTTAGACTTTAATTTTGCCATGCTATTTAACAAACAAAAATTTATTTCAACCGCTACCAGATATTAATAATAATATTGGCTGATGAGACAAACATGCCTCATCAAATGTCCCAGCTAATGCAGAAAGCTTTTCAGTGCCATCATCCTTATAACTGTGTTTTTTTTGTCGGTGGTTTGCTCTACTTCTGCATGGGAAGAGCAGTCTTGCCTTGACATCATCCTAAGTAGTGTGGGAATGATGTAAACCATTTCAGAAGACAAGCATCTGAGAATCTTATTTATTCTGTTTTATATACATAAATCAGACAAGATATCATACTCTTCATATGATGAATAAACTTCGTGAGGACATGTATTCATGTTGTATTTTGTTCTACTAGATGAGAATGGACTCCTTTATTTCAGCATCTCATTCATACCATCCAGACTTTAGGAAGTATTCAGTAGACAGCTTATAACAAACTCATACTGGGAAGAAAAAAACAGCCACAACTCTATCAATGTCAGGGTGATCTGCTCTGACAAACAGCACATTTTTCTCTTGTCGCAGATAATTTCACTCTGAATTACGCTACAACTACAGTTTGGGATGGACAGATGTGGCCAGAGCTACTTTCCCTCCATTTTCTTGACAATCCCTTTGGGAAAAATTGTAAGCAATGACAGAAAAAAGTTTGACGGTCAGCAGGTTTCTGGTGCACATTAAGTTTAATAGTGTTCACTTTTTAAACTAAAAGATCAATAAGTGTTAATTTATTCTAAGACTATGAGCTGATTAAAGGAATACATTTGACAATGGTTAAACATAAGTTTTTTTCTTTGAACTATATTTGCACGCAAGCATTGTGGAGTCACAGTGATGTTCCTCCACAAAGTCATTTTGATTGTCTTTTTCTGATTCCTGGGGAAATGATTTTTATTTCTGAAGAATTTAAAAAAAATATTTTGCAGTACATTGGGTAATTGAAAGGTATTTTTACATTTATTAAATTTCTTTGTAATAAATGTGTTCTTTTTTTTCAGCTTTTCTTCATGTTCATGACAGGTGTCATGTCAATCTTACGTACAACTCGTCAAACAAAGTGTTTCCCTCTGCATATCAATGAAGGTATTTCAGACAAAGTTTACATATTAGGAGATAGGATGTCAAATAATTGTGGATGATGAGTAAAACAAGGTGAATTTAAGGTTTTAGCCTAAAATTAAGTCCCTTTCTTAAAAAAGCAAACAAAAAAATAAAGCAATAGTGTACACTATGATACATGAACATTTTTTGATAAAGAACGGCATCTTTAATAGGGTGTCAAAATTGTTCCCTTACAACTGTATAGAATTCCTGATCTTTTATTTTAAAAATAAGGTATAAAAAATTATCCCTCCTCATTCTGATACTAAGACAAAAAGAAATAATTTTGGTAATCCTAACTGACCTTAAACAGGAAACGTTAAGTGTACGTCTATTTTTATACAGTGCATTTAACAGCATTTCAACAGTAAAGTAAGGTTGATCCAGTGTTAAAATCAATAAAACATGAGAACAATTCAGACTCAGAAGGCTCAATGAAGAAAAGGAAAAAATGCCTAAAAATATTCCCTCAGTGGAAGATGGAAGATGTTATCCTTTTTGGCAGCAGTGATATCAAAAGCTTTGTGTTTCTGATAACACCCATAGCTGAGACTTCTCTAATTTAAAATCTAAAAACTTTTTCAACATTTCAATTTGTGTAAAGTTCCAAAGAGCACACACTGCTATTACACTTGAACAAAGCATCTGTCAGCAAGAGGAGACATCTAAAAACTTTACCATGAATGGAAGAAAACATTTTGTTTGGAGAGCATCTTACACTGGCTTCCACATTACAAGCATGTTTATGTTGTGAATAAAAGAAGCCTGGACCTTTCTCCCTTCAGCTGTCAGCCAGAGCCACATACCAAAGCACAATGAGACCCCTTATAACCATTACACAGCCTCTATTCCTGCATTCTCTCAGACTCACAAAGCCAACAAGGAGTTGCTGGAAGAGAAGAGTTGAGGTGGACGGATTACATGTGAAAAAAAAGCTGCTGGACGGAGCTGGTTAGCAGTGAGAGGCGCTACCAGAACAGACAGCCTAAATACAGTGTCAGGATATAGTCATTTTGGCTGTCACCTGGGACTGCTGTGGCTCCATCTACCTGCCACACACCTCACTTCCATCCATTACTGGACTCTCCTCCAAATTCTGGGCCAGATGACAGGAAGTTAATTCCTATCATCTGAGCCGTTTCAGCAGCTATACTATAACAGAAAATAACTGCAGATTGAAGGATTGCTGAAGTCAAACAACCATCTGTTTAAATGTTCTCATCAGACACAGCAATAAAATTCACCAAGCAAATGATCACAACTCTAAACTAATGTAGAACTGTTAATGGCTGGTGTAAAAGTCTTCAGGTATGATAGTCTTAAGTAAAAATATTGGAGTTTTTACAATATTCTACAACTGCACACATTTAGAACAATAAGGCAGAATATGATCTAGAAAGGAAATAAGTATTTTTACTGATTACCAAAAAAGTTTGTTTTTGCCATTTATACTTTCAACACAGTCAATATTTTAGAATGGCTGTGGGAAAACCCAACATGTAAACGTGGGAGATGCTGAAAATTTGTGCGTGAAAGATGTGTCCAACAAATCTCATTTATTTCCAGGTGGAACTAAATGAGATTTGTTTGAAATCCAGAACATCAGACCCAACTCAAGACATATCTGCCATGTGTTGAGTTCCTTACAGAACAAAGAAACCATAGATTCTTATCGATGTTTCTGGGTGGTAATCATATCTTTGTGTCTGCTGTCAACTATGTGCTAACAAAACGTGCAGAAAAATGTTCTCCTGCACTGACCTTCAAATTAATTCTTTTTCTGGGGAAGACGTCTGTCTTTTGCAGATTTTTTTCACCATGGCTGACAGGTGAAGGTGTGAAAAGGAGAGCCAAGCAGATGCAGAGCCCAGCGTACAGGAGCCAAACACTACAAAACACTACAGAAATGGATCTATATCCTTCTGCAGGTCCCAATTAAAGTCAGAGAGGATTTAAAAAAAAATCATACTCCCAATAAAACATGGTGGTGGCAGAGTTATAATCTGTGGTAGCTTTTGCTGCTTTAGAACCTGCAGGAGGCACTGTAGTTCATCCTGCATAAAATCATAAAGGAGAATGTCCAGTGAACAGTTTGTGACCTTAAGCTTACATTTACTTCAGTTATGCTGCGAGGCAATAATCTAAAGGAACAAAAAAAAAAAAAAAAAATGAAGGTTTTGGTCAGACATAGTCAAAGTTTTAACCTAAATCTGAGTGATGTATTGCAATAACCTTGAACAGATGTTTGTCATTTTCACTGCAGTGAAGCAAGCAAATCTCACAAACTACACCAAAATGGTAAATGATGCTGATTACATTTTGGATAAAGTACAGAAACAAGATATGGAATTATGAGCAAAAAAAGAAAAACAGAATTTATGACGTTGTTGGCACCAGCTGTCCTATAGAATTCATTGAGACATGAACTTCACTACTTATCATCAATCAGGTTTCAGATCAGCAGCCTAACTCCAGTATTATGATTTTTTTTACTTCTACAAGTGTGCAGAGCTCAGCGGCTAGAGACGAAAAGGATTCCTGTAAAGTCCATAAAACACATGCAGTGTGTAAAACTGGATTACAAAGAAAAATTGTAAGCTCGTTTTACAACAAATATGAGAAACCACAGCAGCTGGTTTAGCCTGGTATACAGAAGCCAGCGGGAGCCATCAGCCAAGAAATAAAAAGGTGTTATGAAACTTTACTCTCACCCCCTGAGAGAGGAAAAGTATCATTAACGCTGAGCTGAGCTACTGCTGCCAGCAACTTCTTCTTCTCTTTCAGTAGGAGACGGCAGGACCTGTCTTTCTGGGTTTAATCTTCACTCTCATCTACACAATTCAACTGAATTGAATTGGAATAAAGGAATCCTTCAACTATGTATTCTATTTTGTTTTACTTAGAAAGTACTCTTGGATCCATTCTTGTGAGGTTTCTTTGTGTTTCTGCTCTCTTGTCTCAAGCCTTCACTCAGGTGAAACAGATGGATGTTAACATCGATTAGATTCTGCTGGAGGTTAGCATTTTTTTATTATCTTTAAGCCATAATCATCAAAATTATTACTTTATTTTTTATTTGCTAAAAAGGAACATTGTGCATTAATTAATGTTTTGAACAGCACAAATGTAAATGCACCCAATTATAGCCAAAGCTGATTTCCATTGTTTGCCCCCCTGCCAGATGTTGCAAAATTCACAAAGTAAAAAAAAAAACAAAGGAGGAAACCATCAATTTCCAAGTTCTAGGGACTACAACAGGCATATTTAAGAAATGGGTTGCCGGCTCTATCAACAAATCCTTAGTTTCACTGAAATAGCTGGAGCTTAAATAAAAGGCATCGTTGGACTTTAACATTTCAAAGTACTGAAAGCTGCTGCATTTCTAACACTCTTGCTGTGACAAGGTACCATCCTCTCCCCTCCCTTGGTAACCACCTCGCCGTTTTGAAAGGTTGAGTTTCCCAATGCTCCTTGGAGCTAAATTTGGAAAGGTGTCAGATGCCCGTGGTTGGGACAAAACATGTCAAACATGTTCTAGGTGAGGAATGAGACAAAGTGCATCCTAAAGACTTCTATTGGTCAGTAACAGAAATGTAAACTGTGTTCCCTTGCCTGGATGGAGATCATCAGGAGCAAGGCATGGAGTTAGGGCACACTTGTAAGTGCCTATCTTGTTTAATTTGACAGCCAGTTTATTAAAATTAATTTCTTAATACATTCTTAATACATTCTTTTCATTATTGTGCATTTTTAATAATTTCCAAAAAAGTCTGGTTTTACCTTTCATTGTTCCTGAGTTTTATTATTTCTGCTTATTGGAAATGTTGTCCTGTCTGTGGCTGAGCCAGTTTTCAATAGCTGCTTCAGTGTACCTCTATCAGACATTGGCACCCTACGTTCCTCATTTACTCAAAGGTAGAAAGTTACACTTTTTCCAATACTCTACAGAGATAAAGGTGTCATAATCTCTTTGACTGACCTTTCAAACAGATTAATTTGATTTGTCTGCTGAGGGTCTCCCAAGCTTGGTCCAGTAATACCCACTTAGTTCTGCAACTAAACTGCTGCATTCTTTTGGGAACAAATTTATGTGACTTACGTTTTCCTAAATCGAAAAAGGACTTACAAAAATTTAGTAGTTAATATTTTTTAAGACTTTAAGTTTGTTATAAGATTTTATGTGGCAAGATTTTCTTTGGCTCTATTAGTAAATAACAAATCGATTACAGTTTACAATTTATTATCCTGCTATGATTTATTCTAACTAACTCCATGATTTGTGTAATATTTTTTTGATGTTAAAAGTCCCCACCCATTTTCCAAATCTTCATTCTCACAATAATCTCAATCGCATGAAACTTTTCAGCTTCATGCGTCTAAGATTCAGCTACATTTTTTCCTAATATACGTCTTACTATATCTGTGGTGCTGAAGGATCTTTTGGCTGGATAGAGTGGAAAGATAGGGGTGAGGGAGATCAGGGAGTCAGGGTGGCCTTGACGAGTTTTTAGCACCATCTGAAAGAATTCCTTTCAATAAGAGTGATGGAGCACAGCGGAGAACGGAAAGGGATGTCCTCAAAGTCTGACTTTATTTCAGGTTTTGACAGAACTTCCCTCTACCCTCCTATCTGACACACAAGTAGACACTCACATGTTCAACTCCCCCACACTTCAGTTTTTTGTAAGTGGAAAAGGAATCAGATATTTACAGCCACAGGCAGATTATAATTACACTGTGAGCAGTCTCAAGGCTAAAAGGAAGGAGGAATGGGGAAGAGAGTTACCTCCTCATTGGTTTCTAGTAGACATATTGGAAAAATGTTCCTATTCAGCACAAGGACAGACCCTGGACAGAGTCTAGTTAATCAGTTATGTTTGTTTTAAAGTACCAGTTTACAACTGCTATTATCTTAAAACACTCAACTGGTCTGTACTTGTATAGTGCTTTATTAAATCCAGAGGATCCCAAAGAGCTTCACACTATATTCAATCATCCACCCATTCACACACTGTAAGATAGTGTGGTCTAGGGTCTTCAAAGTGAACGAAACAAACTGCATAGATCACCAGGTTCCAGCGTTTTCTGAAGAATTTTATTTTATTTTTCTTCTCTGACATCCATCTGCTCTCTCTTCTGAGCTTCCACAAACACTCTTTTTTTTAAAGCCAATTGGCAACACAGCTGCACATAAGTGGGCCAAGCCACAATCAAACAGGTAAAGATGAAACAAAGACAAAGTCTAAACAGAAACAAGAATAATATTAATCTAATTTACAAACTCAACATAACGAAATAATGTACAAAATAAACCCTGCCAAACAAGATAACTCAAAAGTTACTTTTAAAGAAAAACAAACAAAGCAATACTAGAAAACCCTCTAATTGGTAGATCCCAGCAAGGTAATCAGTGACATCATTCAGCCATTCAACAGGAGACACTGGGCCGGCCACTCCCACACTCCTGACCTGCTGCAAAGCTACAAGGGAGAATGGTAAGTAAAAAGAAACACAAATACCAAGAATATAATATGAAACAAAATAAACAACTTCAACCAATATTTCAAAAGTGGTAGCTTTAAACTAAACATATCAATAGATGGAAAACGCAACACAATATCAACACAAACAAACCCGGGATAGTAAATGAAGCAAGGTTGCACTAATGTTTAAATTTAAGCATTATAACCCATTACAAAAATAAATGTATCAAAATAATAATAAGGGACAAATGGTGAACATACACTGAACCACTTTGTCACACACGCACATTCTCATACTGAGGATGGTGAGCCACAGGATAGTAGCCACATCTGCCCTGGGGCAGTCTGATGCAAGCAGCAAGGTGCCATGCATCAGGTCCACCAGGCCCTCTGAGCATCACCAGCAGGAGCACTCTCGCCAGCAGGCAGAGAGCACACAGAAAAAAGTTAATTAGAGAAAATCACAACAATCTGCAGACTACCTGTCCTGCAAGTAGTAGATGGAATGATTTATATGGAGAAGGAACAAGAGGAAGTAGCTGGCAGACACTTTTCCACAGGCAGATCGCGCTCTGACCAGTTATTGTGGGCTCTACCCAGGGCCGGCCCAATGTATAAGCGAACTAAACAGCTGCTTAGATGATAATGTATGTAGTAATTATTTTATTGATAAAAAGAAAAAGAAATTAATTGCTCTTGGGGGCCCCTGGTGGTCGTGGTAGGTACCACACTGTTCACCGGTAACATCAGGTGCCAAGCAATGAGTAGCGCACATCCAGACATCCAAAGCTCCAGTCAGAAGTTAATTAAGCAAAACAATGTTTCAAAAAGGACTTATATTTCAGGGAGGGAGAAAAGAAAGAGGAAGAATTGAAAAATGCCAAGATAAAGGTTTGTTTTAATGTGCCTTGGTAATGAGCTACTCTATTCTGTAGTTGGGGATTTGTTGTTTGCTGCTGAGCATAATCATTTTGTGGCTAAAACAAACATTTTTTAAAATATGAACTAAGTACTGTGAAACTTGTGTTAAAATCATTTCAAGGCACAGAATCAGTCCAGTACCAATTCACATACTCAGGGGAAAAAGACTCACCTGATATAAATTACATTTTTAGCTATTGGAGTAACGCTTAAGAGAAATTTAATCAAAGAATGTCATGAATATGTGTGTAGGGCTGCACGATTGCAGTTTTCTGCCCGATCCCTTGTTACCGATCTTTAAAAAGGCTGACCTGACAATTTTGATTTTGGCTGATACGTTCTTTTTTTTTTCCCTCCAGGGGGTCTTTTGTGGGCTCTAGTGTCCCTTATTCGAAAGTAGGCTGACAGGAAGGGGGAAGGAGAGGGGGGAAGACATGCGGCAAACGTCAGCCGGGACAGGAATCAAACCCGCGACCGCCACGTCGAGGACTGAAGGCCTCCAAATGTGGGTCGCGCTATCCCCTACGCCACCACAGCATGCCCTAATACAATCTTTTTTTGTCTTAAATCGCTATATATAGCAAGAAAGTCACTGAGTTGGTAACAGTGGGGTGAATATTGTTAACTGCAAACGTGCAGACCTGACCTGGTGGGCCGGTCTGTCAGTCAAACCTTTCACTGCAGAGCAGAAGAGGACAGAGACTGATTTTTAAATCTTTGTTGACGAAGATGTGATTAGGGGATAAGATGGGCTTCATGTGTAAGTATTGACAGACCATAATACCACAAAATTAAGGAAATCGGCACCCAGAAATCAGCTGGTCGTTAAATCAGTTGGCTAATAAATGTGTCCTATGATATACATGTATATAATGTTAACAGCACTATCAAAGATGAAATAAGTTTATAGCAGGTGTGTGAATGATCTAATGATTGGGCTTCTGATTGCAGCCAGTCCACAATGTTAGCAGAACTAGATGGCCCCAAAACCACATTTCACTTAGGGCCCCATGGAGGCTTGGGCCGGCCTTGGCTTTCCCCCACATAGTGAGCTTTTCCATTATACACTCTGTTCCTCATTAATGTGGGTGGGACATGAGCAGCAGCAGCTGTAGTCAGCTCTCTGCTAAAGTTTGCAGTGACACAAAGGAGAACCTTGAGGTTCTGGTTCTGATGGACTCAAACCCAGATATTTCATTTTGTCTTCTAAAAATTCCTTGCTGACTCAAGCATAATGAAAAAGGCTCAAATCAGCTGATTATTTTTGCTATAACTATACAGTAATAACATTATTTTAAAATGTGCAAGCTTTTGGATTCAAGTAAAGCAGTAAAAAGATATAAATCAAGCCTGAACTTCATTATTATTTTTAACCCAAAGGTGAAATAAAATTCACATCACAAGTTAATATTATGTAGTTCTGGCATGTCCATCAGAAAACTGACCACATCTGCAGTGTTTCTCTCTTCTTTATTACTGTTCATATTTCAGTGAGATGAGCTGCTAGCAGCGCTGCTAATTCATGGTCATTCTGCTGCTAAAGTTACTGCATGTTTGTCTGGTGCTGCTCCTGATTAAATTCAAAATTAAACTCCTTCTTAATTAGAAGCTCTCTAGTAGCAGACAGCATGTCCGCGATCCGCAGCTAAACTAAATAATGTTTGGAGTTTTCAGTGACATAAAGCAAGAGCCAATCAACGAATGCGGTCAGAAGTCAATCAAATAGCTTTGGTGCCATACCCTGCTCGGTGCTGCAAGTATTACCCCTGAAATAGGTATCAAAATCTGAGAACAGCTGGGAAAAAACCGCACCGGATCTGCTAGTGGAAAATTAACCTGAATGCCTGGTTAGAGGCGGTTTAGTGAAAAACTGCCTTACAGTAATCCAGAATTAGTTGAACATGCTGACCTCAATACGTTGTAATTTTCCTATTTTCCAAGAAAATGTTGTTTGCGATAAGCCAAAATCCATACTATTCTATTACTATACAAATTTATATCTTTTGTTATATTTTTCACCCCTGGAATCACCATTTTTTTCACCTGATGGTGCTGTTGTGGTCAATTCTATATTGAAATCTACAGAGTAAACACAGGAAGGCTAATTTTACCTGAGTTGTTTATCATATTGGGTTTGTCTGCTGTAATTTTAGATAATGCCACACTGTGTCACTGTTGGCTGTAATCGGTGGCAGATCAAAAAAAATTGTCTATCGGGTGGCAAGAGGGGTGCAAGGATTTTTCCGGGGTGGCAGCATATGCAATTTTTCTTATATTAGTCAATTTTAAATATGCTTTAGGAGCCACAGTTTGATGATTGTTATAAATACATGTTCTATTAACAAAGGAGTGAATTAGTTCAGTTTTTGTCGCTTGTTTAACTTTTAGTAATAGCAGCAGCTGCAGTGTGACGTGATAAAGGTGCAATTAAGCTGATAAACAGGTGAAGAACAAAACTAACCACTTTTATTCTGCTTTTTCTCGCTCTGTGTGTCGGCTTTACCCAACACGCTACATGTTTCCATGGCAACGAACAGACAACAGCTTCACGAGCAGATAGTACAGAGTTTACGTTCAAACCTATGAGGGGGAATCAATACCAAGAAACAGAGATTCCCCACACAAAAAAGTATGTGAAAACACCAAACAGAACATCCAGTCCGTTACATTATGCTGTCAGGCTTGATGTTTATATTACGATTATTAATAAGCTTTCGCCTGAACACAGCAGTGGTTTATTAGCTGATTTAAACACCTGCTCTACTGATGAGTTGGTGTGTGCGTTGTCTTATTTCAGTGCTAACAGAACCAAAACACACCGAACTGCACAACACGTAGGTTATCAAAGTCAATAGTAGACTGGCAACAGTTAGGCTAGCATAACTGATGTTCTGCTCACGTTTTCAATATTTTCTGTAAATGAAATCTTGTTCCTCACCTGTGAAATCTGAAACACTTGAACATTGTTGTCTATGGCTGTCATAGGCTTGAATTAACCGCTAAATATTGAGTTCTTTTTTCAGATTTTTTGCGTGACTGTGACACAGATATTCCTGACTCAATGGATAGCAGTGGAGCATGTGTGGCGCACAATAAGTCAAGTAACGTCCAATCCAGTGATATAGATCCATATATATCAGTCCTGCTGCCTTGCGCTCTGTCTTTGCAGCTTCTCTCGCACTTCCTGCTACTCAGGAGTCAGGTTACATTGTGTTGCCTTCAATGTTGCCGGAAGAAAGATATTCATGCTCTTAATTTCCATTTTGCTAATAATTTCTTGAATTCATAATCACCAGCTGGGGTGGCAACAGGAGTGGCAAGGATTTCAGTTGGGGTGGCAACTGCTACGCTATGCTATCTGAATAGATCCAACCCTGGCTGTAATATAAAAAACAAACAAACAGTGAGGTGAATCTGGATCATTTCTCACATGAAAAAAAGAAAACATACCAAACACTTTTCACACCTGCTTAGACAAATGTAGAAAAGTAAAACACGTTGAAAGTGTACTATTGACTGAAGGTCAACAGTGCCTTGGTTGATCTTGTTCTAGGCTTGAAAATCAGACTGAGCACTTTACATGTTCTCATTGTGCATATGTGGCCTCTCTTAGGATACTCCAGCTTCTTCACACATATCATGTTTTCACAGTTTAAATGGTCTCTCTAAACTGCTCTTGGATGCAAGTGTGTGCATGAATGCAAGGTTTTCTGTCTCTTGTTAAGTTTATTTTCAGAATGATTTTTTTGCATTTATCAGAATCTGATCCAATTTTTCCCTTTCTACTTTTGTCTAGAAGAGCCCTGGCCTTTACTCTCCTAAATTTCTCAAATAGGAATAATTCAAAGTACTTCATGGGTTGACTTAATTTAAAAATGCACACAGTGGAACACACTTACACACAGTCATAATAATACAGAAAGTCTTCCTTTCTTCAATTCTAGGAATTTTTGCTCCTCAATATAATACCCTGCCTTAAAAGCATAAAGCCCTAAATTAACAATAATATAGAACAGATTTTATGTCATTATTAAACAAAACTGAGACTAAAGTTTTTGCACTGAAAAATTCTGTATACCCCAAGACCTCCTTAGTGTGAGCTCCTCTGTTAAAAGAGTAGTTTCTGTAGCTTACAGTTGCTGCAGGTCCCAGCTCCAGAAAACTGTAGCAGTGTCCCAGTCAAAGGGCAGACCTCATTCTGACTGAAATGCAGAGAAAAACTCAAAAGAGCTGTTATATATTGATATCAACCAGTCTTTCATCTCTCATTTACAGCTTGTACAAAACTCTGCCACTCACTTGATCACTCACTCTCATAAACACAAAAATATCACTTGTTTTCATCTCTGCACTGGTGATGTAGTTCAAACTGCTGCTGTTTGTCTTTAAAGCTGAATAGCCAACTTATCTAGCTGAACTTTTGAAAACCCAGCAGGTCAAAAAATGAATGCAGAAAATTGTTGAACTAAATATATGGCGCTATGTTCAAATTAGTAAATATATATGAGTTGGAATTTCAAACATAACTACTTAAGTAAGTTTAACTTTTGACTTGTTAAAGTAACAGAAATTGGTTTTTCAATGCAACATTACTGGGATGAGCGAATTCAATAACCCAAACTTTTGCAAAGTCCCATATCATATTGCATTAAGGAGACATTGTGCATGCTCATGCTGAAGTTACTTTAGTGGTATAACTGTTTTTATGAAGATATTTTTGGTGCAAAAGTAATTTTGGTTTATAACTGAGAAGCTGAAGTCTTTGGGAAAAATTCTAGAGGCGTTTTGTAACTATAAATTGTTTTTCAGTTTTTCAGAAATACAAAAGAGCCGTTGCGCTTCTTCAAATTCTAGTGAAAGTCATCAATCATTTCCTTCTTTCATCAGCACATAACTGCAGTATTAATGTGAGAGTGTAGAGACCAACTTTTTCTACCAATTTGCTCTTTGGTGAATATTGTTCAACATTGTGAAGACGGATAAAGAAGATGGAAAAAGTTGATTAATATGGTAACTGAAGCCAGAATTTATATATTTGCATTATTCTGCTGTGTTTGACTGTCTGTCATGTGGCTTCATTGAGGGATTATGGGTAGGATTTATGTTTATTGATAATCATTTCAGTGAATTGCTTAGCATTGTTCTTTAAGTGATTAGTCTGTTCCTATAACTCTAATTTATGGCCCGGTCTCAATACTCACACTTCACCCTGCATCCCTCTATGAAGTGCACACCTGTCAAGTTTGGATTTAAAAATAAAGGAAATATTCCACCGCAAACTGCCCCACCTGCCCAACTGTCCAAGGTCCAGCATCCCTTGAAGACAGGTTTACAAGAAATCTAAAATATCCACCTATCCAGCACTTACAAGACACAATTAGGTGCTCAAAATCTAATAGCTCTGCCTTTGTTGATGCTGAAATGTAGTGGCGATTTCTATGTAATACAGCCTAAATGAAAAGGAAAAAGGAAATTGAAGCACAGTTATTTTACATATGTATATCAACCTACATGATATAATCCCTTTGAGTTAAACAGTTATTTCAGGTAGAAACTGCATTTCACTGGGCAGAAAATAGACATATATTTGGCATTTTTGACAGCTTTTTGGTGTGATACAAAATGCATTTTACTATTCAGTGCATAAGACATTTGCTTTAATTTTCTGATTTAGCAGAACCCAACAGTTAAAAAAAATATTGATCATTATTATTATTTATAGAGTTCCATCCACTGTGACGGACTGGGAACCTGTCCAGGTGACCTCACCTCTCACCCACTGACCGCTGGAGATAGACACCAGCACCTCTCATGACTTCAGTAGGGATAAAAGTATTGGATAATGGCAGAATGGGTGGATGGAATTCCATCTATCACAGGACAGTGATCACATAGTGGTTCGAAATGTAACGTAGCTTAATGTAGACAACCCATGAAAAAGACATTCCAGCAGACTAAATGTGCTCCCTAGAGCACTCCTTCATGAGGGCGTGCCCCATCGCACGCGGTCAGTATTTGACCCACTCTCCCTTTTTGGCACAACACCTGGTTTGTTCCTGCTGTCTGCACTAATCTCACACAAACTGCCTTCTAAGCTACTGCAGGTGGAAGTTCTCACGAGGTTAATGACTTAATTAAATTTGGAGAAGTACAGAAATTCTTAGTTGAAATCATATATTATAATAAATATATATATATATATATATATATATATATATATATATATATATATATATAGACATAGACTCACTGATCCACACCACCAGGATATACAGCACGGACATTGGGATGTCATTCGGACTAGAGAAGTGTGGTCGGATGGTTACAAAGAGAGGGAAGGTCATCCGCACAGAAGGGATCTCACTCCCAGAAGGAACAATAGCAGACATAGAGGAAGGTTACAAATACCTGGGAATATCACAAGCAAATGGCAACCTTGATGAGATCACAAGAAAAAGAGCCACAACCAAATACCTCCAACGAATAAGACAAGTCCTGAGAAGCCAGCTCAATGGCAAGAACAAGATCCGTGCAATAAACAGCTATGCCCTACCAGTAATCAGGTACCCTGCAGGAATAATTAGCTGGCCAAAGGAGGAGATACAGGCCACAGATGTTAAGACCCGGAAACTACTAACAATGCACGGAGGGTTCCACCCCAAATCCAGCACACTGAGACTATACACGAACCGCAAAGAAGGAGGCAGAGGACTAGTGAGTGTGAGAACCACTATCCAAGACGAGACATCCAAGATCCATAGATACATCAGGGACAAAGCCTCAACAGACAATGTGCTCAGTGAATGTCTCAAACAATGGGGAACAGAACCTGAGGTGCCGGAGGAACCATCATGGGAGGACAAGCCCTGCATGGGATGTACCACCGGCAACAACCGAAGTGGCTGACATCAGAAAGTCCTACCAATGGCTGGAAAAAGCTGGACTGAAGGACAGCACAGAGGCCCTCATCATGGCCGCCCAGGAACAGGCGCTAAACACCAGAGCAATTGAGGCCCAGATCTACCACACCAGACAAGACCCAAGGTGTAGGTTGTGCAAGGAGGCCCCTGAGACAGTCCAACACATAACAGCAGGATGCAAGATACTGGCAGGGAAAGAATACATGGAACGACACAACCAAGTGGCAGGCATAGTGTACAGAAACATCTGTGCAGAATATGGACTGGAACCCCCAAGATCAAAGTGGGAAACACCCCCGAAGATAGTGGAGAATGACCGAGCTAAGATCCTGTGGGACTTCCAGATCCAGACAGACAAAATGGTGAGGGCGAACCAACCAGACATAGTCGTGGTGGATAAACAACAGAGGAAAGCCGTCGTGGTGGATGTGGCAATACCAAGTGACTGCAACATCAGGAAAAAGGAGCATGAGAAACTAGAGAAATGCCAGGGCCTAAGGGAGGAACTGGAGAGGGCCTGGAAGGTGAAGACCACAGTGGTGCCTGTGGTCATCGGGACCCTCGGGGCAGTCACCCCCAAATTGGAACAGTGGCTACAACAGATCCCAGGAACAACATCAGACATCTCAGTCCAGAAAAGTGCAGTCCTAGGCACAGCCAAGATACTGTGCAGAACCCTCAAGCTCCCAGGCCTCTGGTAGAGGACCCGAGCTAAGAGGAAGAAGAATCACCACCCGCGATGGGTGAGAAGGGAATTTTTTTTTTTTATATATATAATACTAATTCGGAAGGATGGCGGGAAAGAGGGGTGAAATACGGTAGTTTCGTGGCTAAAGCGAGAGACTTGACAATTATGGAAGTGTTTACTCAATCAAAGTGAACAAGGGTTTGAGTGTGCAGGTTACAAGAGTGCAAAGTTTTGAGAATTAGAACAGTATGCCTCTGCATATCAAGTTCGATATCCAAAATGGTGGATGGTGGAAATTCCTCTTGCATCTTTGCCATTTTCTGTTTTACTTTCCTCATACACTTTGCTTGTGTGACTTTTATTTTCTTTATTATTTTTCTGCTCAGTCTATCATGCCAAACGTTTTTGCTACGGATATGGGCCTTATTATACTATTTCCTTTGAATTTTCAATAAATACGAAAAAATTCCCATATTTCTGTCCTTTATCTCAAAGTGTATCATGCAGCATTGAATTGTGGGAATATGCTTCGCTGAAGTCCGCCCAGACTAAGCAGTAGTGCGGAAATAGGATCCAAAAAGAGGTGGGGCTTAAGACAGCTGTGGAGAATTGGAACACACTACACAATCAAACCCTTCAACATGAATGCACATTTGAAGGACACAAGGCCAGAACAAGTAAGAATATTGCGACGGGCCTTATGTGTTAGTTTGTTGTGTTAAACCATCCAGCAGAGAAACCAGAAGTGAGAGAACACCATGAACACCTGTGGGATTAACAAAATAGGGCCTCAAAAATGATGGTTAATACTTGAGCCACAAGAATAGCTGTACTTTCTCTCTCTGTAGCTGTAAAGTGTAATGCTATGTTACTTTACCAGGTGCTTTGTTTAATTTGTAGTAAATGTTTGTTCCATAAAGCAAAAGTGGTGTGATTTGAATTTTCTTATCTACAATGTGAAAACTGTTGACATGTCTTAGTTTAGTAAATCACATCTACTGCTATATCTGCTTAAACTAGATAAATAAAGCAAAATTCAGTGATTGCCACACAAACTTAAGCCAGTAAAGTTGCTAAATATTTTTGATATGTTTTACTAAATACAATAAAGGTATTTATAAATAATAAATAAAATATACTAAATATAATTCAGTTTTGTGGAAATTGCTGACATAACTGTATTAAGTAAATGGAACAATCTATGAGAGGACGGGTCTTTTTCTGCACTGTAGTTAGTCCAACATTCTCTTCAAAACCAAACTTAAGACTCATTTATTTAAAAGATTTTTGTCTTTTAGTATTTTTAGATATAATTTTTTTAAATAAGATTAGATTTTGTAGCTTTTTACTATTTTTGTTTTATAGTACACACAATATTCAAATAGTGTGTATTTATTTCTTTTAATTTGTGGAACAATTTGACCAATGCAAGACGTTGTATTGCTCAAATCTATATAAATAAAATTTGATTGATTGAGAACACTGCAAAAATAAATGTGGATAAAACTCAATGACCTGAAGCAATATTACAAACTATCTCCACGGTGATAGAAAACACTACTGAGACGTCTTGCTGCTGAAGGTGTTAATACAAGATGTTGAATCATGGGACAGAAATAGGTTTTCACCCAGACCTCTTCATTTCTGACTTCATTTCTGATTCCTAGTAAAGGACAGCAGAATCTGATGTGGTTTTGTGCATTTAATGACAGATTTAGTAGAACCTGGTAAAAATTAGCCTATTATCTATCCATCCATTAACCAATACACTTATCTTTATGGGGTCATGAGGAGTGCAGTGCATCTCCATCAGTCACCTGTTATTATTTATAAAACAATTAAGGAAGGATGTTCTTTCTTTTTAGGCCATCACTGTTGGCTATGGACCCAAGTAGATTTTGTTTACATGTTTATGTCCTCAGTGTAGTCTGGCATATTTAGCCAACATTTTCTAATAAAATATATAGAAAAAAACAAAACATGTTCAGATCATTTTTAGATCTGCAAAAAAGTTTTTGTCCATTAATTTAAAAGTCTCAAAGAAAATTTTATTGTCTTACAAAAGAGAACTTAAACTACAACTGGCTTCACAGGTAAGTCCCTTTACTTTTTCAACAGCGGTGAGCACCAGACAGGGAAGAGTTGGTGTTTTATGCAGATTCAATCAAAATTTGGTTCTTAGTGCCAAAATGTTTCCCGCTTCATCTCTGCCTTCATGGTCTCCCACCTACACACTCCTGCTCTATATCCAGCTGCCTGTCTCAGTGCTACTAAGGAGAACAAACAAAACATTTATTTTAATTTCATGTTGATTTGTACCCTGCATTTAAACATAACAGCAATAACTCATGTTTTGGCTCAGTTTTCTGCTTCAATTGAAGTGCATGTCTGCATAGCTTTCAAGTTTGAGAAATAAAGATTCTAATTTCTTATAGGGCCTGACTGGCAGCATTCACTGGGTAAGCAGCAACAGCATAGTGGACTTACAGAAACAAAGCCAACAATGTAAAAATAACCTTTAATGAGCATTACATTTAGAAATTAATATGCTTGAATATATATATATATATATATATATATATATATATATATATGAATATTATATAATATATAATAATAATATATGAATATATATATATATATATATATCTTGTCTGGTGTGGTAGATCTGGGCCTCAATTGCTCTGGTGTCCAAGAGTACATGGAACGACACAACCAAGTGGCAGGCATAGTGTACCGAAACATCTGTGCAGAATATGGACTGGAACCCCCAAGATCAAAGTGGGAAACACCCCCGAAGGTAGTGGAGAATGATCGAGCTAAGATCCTGTGGGACTTCCAGATCCAGACAGACAAAATGGCGAGGGCGAACCAACCAGACATAGTCGTGATGGATAAACAACAGAGGAAAGCCGTTGTGGTGGATGTGGCAATACCAAGTGACTGCAACATCAGGAAAAAGGAGCATGAGAAACTAGAGAAATACCAGGGCCTAAGGGAGGAACTGGAGAGGGCCTGGAAGGTGAAGACCACAGTGGTGCCTGTGGTCATCGGGACCCTCGGGGCAGTCACCCCCAAACTGGAACAGTGGCTACAACAGATCCCAGGAACAACATCAGACATCTCAGTCCAGAAATGTGCAGTCCTAGGCACAGCCAAGATACTGCGCAGAACCCTCAAGCTCCCAGGCCTCTGGTAGAGGACCCGAGCTAAGAGGAAGAAGAATCACCACCCGCGGTGGGTGAGAAGGGAATTTTTATATATATATATATATATATATATAATTTGAATAACTAATGTTTAGTACCATTCAAAAATCAGTTTTGTGTTGATAGAAAGTTTAACAAATATTTAATTTGTTTAAAATAGAATTTATGTGTAAAATTAGACATGTAAATTAAATGAATTTATATTGCCTTTTTCTAAACACCTAACACTAGAATCACATTGACCCAGTCACACTCACAAACACACACCTTCCTACACTGATACAATTTAGATTTCCAATCCATTATTATGATTATGGGTAATTTTATGTAAAAATATTTACCTAATTTATTAAAGACAATTCAAAAATAATATGCAGAAAAAATGTACAATGCTCCATAAGCATTGTAAATCTTTAGACACATCTATGGTACACATGCATTGTACACCCAGGATTTCAGGATTTAAAAAGTTCCAATATAAAGTATTATAAGAAAGATGACAGAACTGTAAAAACATTTGCTAAGTAGCACTGTTTACAGTGGGCAAACTTTGCGTGGCATGTGACTGCATCCTCTATTAGAGAAGATAGTCCAACTAATTAACCAGCAGACATCAGCTCCTTAGAATCCTAGAGTTCCTCTAGAAAGACTAGAAAGGGGAAAAAAGGATTTTTTGGCTGCTTTGAGCAGCTGCTCCTGCCTCCCTTCACTCCTCCATTGTAGCCAGCCTCCTCTTAGGCTCACAGATCCTTCCCACATTAGTGTTAAAGAACAGACCTGTATAAATGTTGAATTCTGCACAATAGAACTTTTACTAAAAAAAAACACTTTTATGCTAACAGTTTTTTAACTCACTGCATCCTGTAAAACCCTCCAACTGTTTACATCAGTAATATTATGAAAATGACCTTTAATCCATTATTTTGAAACATATGTTGTCTATTTATTGCCAAAAATAGACAAAAAGCCAAGAAAAAGGTTATAAAACGTCGGTTCTTATTTCAATAACATTTTATTTTCATTTCTGTCCATCTTATAAAACTTTTTTTTTTTTATTCATATTTCATTTATTTCTGTATCTACTAGAAAATATGCCACATTTAGTCACAGTTGGTGAAGTCTGAGCTCCGGTATATTATTTTCCAAACAATTTCTTTCCGGTGTTCTATTGTGAGAAGCTTAGACGCACAATTTTAAATCAAGCTATTCTTTTAATACTCCAGTTTAGATCTAAACCCAGTAAGTTCTATTAGTTATTATTTGTCTTAGTTATGATCTCAGTAAACTTGCCATCAGTATAGCCCAGCCCGGAACCTGTTCGCAGCAGAGCTCCTCTCAGACTCCTGTTGCGGCTCACTGGCTGCAGGAGGAGCACCTGTCGGAGTGAACTCCGCTCTCTGAGCCTGACATGGCGGGAAGGCAGGGAGTCACTGACCTGTCACTCAGTTGATGCGCAGCTCACGCCAAACCAGCTGCTTCAGCTGCCTCTGGACTTGGAAACGGTCTTTCTGCGCCTTCAAAGCTGCAGCACCAATGAGCCAAAAAGACGGAAACACGGGACTGAAGTACAATGAAAGTTTCAGACAGACGCAGCGCCTCTTCCTAAGATTTTTGTCCTCTGAGAACTTCATGCCTGCCGGTATGTTTTCGGCTACCTCCTTTCTCCCCCTCCCCTCTGTCGAATCCAGCAATCAAAGAGCAAACATAAAGCTTTGTCCCATTTCGAAACGTCAGTGGCCACGCCCCCTCTTGCTCACAGAGGAGGGAGCCTCAGCAGCAAACCCCACACTGCTGTTGCTCTTGCCTCACCTGTGGCTACAAGACCATGTGCTAGATAATAATGCTAGTGTAGAGAGAGAAAGAAAAAAGCAACATGGTTTGGAGGTTTCTGAAGCGCACCAGCTCGGGTGTCCATTAAACCGTTTAAGACTGATTAAGACATGTTGTTTAAGATTTCTATCTTAAACAAGATGGAAGTCAGTGAAATGACCGTTTAGCTTCAACCTCAACTTAACATTTTCATTGGGATGCTATGTGATAGGCCAATTCAGAGTAGTATGGAATTGTGACATGTAATTATATTTAGGTTGATATGCTTTTCAAACAAAAACGTGTGGCATGGGTATTTGTTCAACCTCCTTAAGTCTGATATCCCTAAAGAAAATCCAGAGGGGGAGTCCAGAAACCACAAAAGAGCTGTTAAGGCCAAAACTCTGAGAAGAGCAGCAAGAGGGACCAGAACATCTGCAGGCCATCACACGAGGAAGCAGGAACTCCTTTGCAGAAAGGAGGAGCTGGTAGCTAAATCCCCAAAGACAAGAAGGGTTAGGCTGGTGCTGGGAAAGACAGTAGAAAAGAGGTGTAGGTAATAGAGAGACTAGAAAGTTGCAGAAGTTACATGCTGCTTGGTCTGAGGTGCCATCAAGTGTGATTTTATAGAGAAATGAAGGCAGTAAGCAAGCAAAGCAAACACATTAAGAGTAAACACCTTCTCTTAGAATCACATCCAGAATTTAACAAAATACTCCAACTTTACAGTAAAAATTGCTACAGTTTTTCTCCCCAGTAATAGATGCAGTGGAGCACAGAAACTGTCAGATATGAACAGATCAATGCATTAAAGAAACACATTTTGTGTAATTATACAAGTATTAATATAGTCTGGAGCGGGCTCGGGAGCGAAGGCTGGAATGGGCTCGGGAGTGTTTGCTCTGGATGAACTCGTCGTATATTTCAAAAACTAGCTCCAAATTAACTGAGTCTCTCTTGTACAGATTGAATAGGTAGTTAAAATCCTCCTTGGAATTTGGCTCAAAAATGTTCGAAGGTATAGACGGAGTAGCGTGGGTGGTGGCTGTCGGAGACTCAGAGACACAGAAAACTTGAAATAAATACACAGAAAAACACAGATCATGACACAGATAATCCATTGTGTTTTGCTGTTTGAGAAATGCACCAAAACCACAGAGAAAAAACTGTAATATCCATTTCCCAATGGAGCTTCTTTTCGTCGCCTCTTGGGGTACCATATAGTGGACTTTATTCTGTGAAAGTCAGAATCATTACAAAGTTTAAAATAAATTGCACTGGTTCTGTATGGTGTACATATATTTAGCACTGGCTAAATATATGTACACCATATAGGTTAATTTAGCATTAACCTGAATCCTACATATTGCAAAAAAGAAAAGTAAGAGGAAATGAGATCCAGCTTGTGACCTGGATAACTAAGAACCTATACTGACACAGGGGAGCTTTGTGATGATGTCAATGTAGATTTGATAATATATTCCACCTTAATATTTCCAGACACACCTGAAATATTTAAGGTCACTCTGTCTCATTTCAACTGGCTTTTTCTAAACTCATTTTATGGATTTTTCTCCTTTTTGTGTATGCAACAATTCTGCTTCTGACCCCCACTCAACATGCAGCTGAGGGGTTTAGTGAATAGATTTTATGCCTGAAATCAGTTTTAAATAGCTTTGAAAGGGCCAAAAGGGTAACTCAGTGTCATTTGGTTCTTTTGTTAAAAGTTTGCTCACTAACACAACTTTTTGTCTCAACTCTTTTACTCTGGAAAGTCAAATCAATTTATCTTCTTTTTCTGAAAACAAATTGTGTCAAAAGCTTAATAATAGAGCCTTTACTTTAAGCCTTGTTCAGAAATTATGAAGTTGTTCCAATCGTGACTACTGTGATGACAAATTAAAGACAGAGCTATATCTCTCTAAATTCATGTGTTTCTTGACAAATAACACAAAACTGACAAAAATTTTGAAAACTATTTAGATTTTCAGCTATTGCAGTCTTCTTTGGGATTTTATGTGACAGACCAACACAAAGTAAGATTGCATCATCAGGCAGAGCAGGGTGGTCCTGAAAATGAGCATTCAACTCAGACATGGTGCAGTTTTATGAAAACGTTTTACATTTTCATAATGTAAAATACAGGCCACAAGCACATAAATTGTAACGGTCTGTTTGACCACTCAAAGTGCTTTACCCTAGCATCCCAATCACTCATTCACACAATGATCTCTAGGCAATTTGTGGTTAAGTGCCTTGTCCAGGGACACATTGACATGTGGCAGGAGAAAGCTGGAATCGAACCTACAACTTTCCAATCACAAGATGACTGCTCTAACCACACAGCCACAGTTGCTCCACACATAATGTGCTTGATGGAGAAAGGAAGGTTGATGGAGGTGCAGTATCAGGCAGTGTGTCTGAGATTTCCAGAATAGGAGTAGGTGAAGCAGCGTTTGCTTCAATGCTTCTCTTTTGGCAAAGTTTCGATTTGATTGAACTATTTAATTCCCCTGCAGTCTTAGAGTGATGCTCAGGAAGAGCGTGACAGATGTCATAGTCGGCCAACTGATTGACCTGTCACACATCAGCTCTTCGGTTCGACCCCACCAGAACTGTGCAAATGGTGAAAAGCACAGGAGGGTTCTCTTGACCTCTCTTAGAACTATCTGTGCATTTAAACTGTGCTTATTTCATTTTAGCTAACTTCACTACATAGTCACATTTAACTTACAGAACAAGTGCCAAGCTGCCAAATAAGCAAAAGTAAACTGACCAATAACATTTAGGCTCAGGATGTACATGTTCCCACTCCCATAGAGTCACACAGATGTGGCTACATATAAGATCTTTTGACACAAAGGCCTTTTTTTTTCTCTCCACAATTTTGTTTATAGTAAAGAAGGTTAGATAATAAAAATCACATTTTTCTTTTATATATATATATATATATATATATATATATATATATATATATATATATATATATATATAAAGGAGAATCTCATGGTTCACAGTGTGTACAGCCATACAGCTGCAGGTGCCTTGTTGTCTGTCTTTGTGCTCCTCCCCTTTATAGGTGCTGCTGGTTAGTTCATTTGGAGCACAGATCATTTAAAACCTGGCCATCTCCACCTTCTGGGTCGCCTTCGGCGTCCGCTCTGCTGCTTGACGCTTGTTGTGTTTTGGTGCCAGGCCTCAGCTCCCCTCCTTCTGCACATTTGAGTTTGTCTTTGTTTTTGCACTTCAACACTTCCATATGCACTCATACACCACATCCAAGCATTTGCATTACACCACTGATACCGACATTCACAATCCATTGTTGTTTTTGATAATAAATATTCTTTGTTAAGCACTTTAACCACTGCATGGTCTCCCGTTTTTGTTATGACCTTGAGACAGTCGTAACAATAAGAGCAAGGATATTCTCCAGTGTTCTCCTCTCTGCCACTGTTGGCAGAGTCCAGCCTTGTGCCGACCACTGGGACAGCCCACCTGATTTGTTTCTCCAAGGAGAAATAGTGATAAAGTATAGCAAGGAGCTTTTTGGAAACAGACCAGGAACAATAAAGAGAATGCTACAACTGTTGGCTGAACACAGGGACAAATGCACTAAAATGTGTGAGCCTAAACAATGGGAAGATTCAGCTGACTGAGGACCCGTCACCTGGGTAGCTCACACTGGTATGTGGACATTGATAATTCTTTAGCTGTTATATGAAACAGGTATTTTCAAGGTGTTTAGCAAAGAAATATTTTTGTGGTGTCTTTGTCTTAACACTATTATTATTTGAAATCACAATTTTTGAAATTAATGCTTATATAAACAAACAACCTGGCATCATCCATTTTAGAACTGGCATTTACAGCAGAGAATAATTAATCCTAATAATAAAGCTGAAGCAATGGTAAACGAATTTATTGAATAACATGTCCCCTCCTTCGCTGCCGCACAGGCTCCAGCGTATTAGCACTCATGTTGTGTTTAAAGGCGGCTCGGAAAAACAGGTTACAACACAAGGTTACAACACAACCATGTCACCCATATCAGAAACCACCACTGACTTGTAATTCATGCTTATTCAATCTATACTTATATGTTCCCACAAAACTTGACAACCAAACCTTTTGGTATTTCGAAGACTTCTTTTAGAACTCGGAGGTTTGCTTTGAGGGGGGACTTGCTGAACATCCTGACCATGTTGTCAGTTGCTTTGAATATCCTCAGATAAAGGTTGTCACAAGGCGTCCTAATCTTTTCATGGCTGTATGCCTCATATTAAAAATGTTCTTAAAGGAGGCGTTTTGTCACTTATTGTCAGATACATTTTTGAATTACTTTTATTATAAATCTTGGATTTTTTTTTCTGACTAATTTGTTATTTTTCACAATACTTGCCATCTTGGCTACCATCCATGTGTTCAAATACTTTAATGATGATGTATTCTACATGATCCTCAGTAAAATCAGTGCAAGGCATAAAAAGGAGAATGCTGTATATGAGGGAGAAAGAAAGCCTGGGTAGTATCCAGCTCTGCTGGTGTCTGTGATTACTCATTCTGGCTTATTTGCTCTTGTAGAAATACACATTACTTTTTCTGATTCGTTGATTCTTTGACATTCTACTTCAATTATCTTTTGATATCTGCTCAGTTTGCCAAATTAGTGACTGACTCTCCACAGTAGGATGTTACATGTTACAAAGCAGCACCAGTTCACCATTTCCATTTCCCCAAATCCTGGGTAGAAAGAATCAGTACTGTGTGTTCCCTCTCATGTCTTGTATCTCCTTTAGCCTTTGCTCCAATAGACACCAAGTCACAATGAAGACAAATATGTCCTCCCCCTCTTATTGGGAAACATGTTGAGTTGTGTGTATGTTGGAAAAAAGCCTGGGAACGTCTCCAGATAGAGATTCTGCTCTAATATTGAGTTGCTGTGTAGTGTTGGTCCACAGGATTAATCCGTTGCTCAATGTTTTTTTCTTAATCATATCCAAACTATTTTCACTGGACCTCTATGTGCTCCGACCTTTCAGTCAGCAATGACAGATGGGGAGAAGACGCTGGATTTCAGGTGCTTTCATTTGCCTGTTGCCTGTTACACCTGTAATAGACTGAATATTCAGCTGCATGTACTCTATAGAGATGTGCAAGTTATTTCAGAGGGGACTGATGAATTATATCTGTGTAGCCCCCAAATGACACAAAACAAACACTGCCTGAATGTAACACCAGATGAACTCCACGAGTTGAGCTACAACTCAGAGTTGTCCTCAAGCAGGATCTGCAGTTAATCATTTCAGTAGAAATTGACAATCCATTTAGATATACAGCACTGATATAATTAATAGTTCCTGACGTTATAATGATGATGTCATCATTATAATGGTTCCTGAATATAATGATTATAACCAATATAATTAATGATTGAGTATGACAAGGGCACTTAGGTTTAGGTACTCATGATAATTGCTACTTATATAATACACAATAACTTTTGAAAACAAATTTATTTTATTTATAACAGGGTGCCCCTTCTTCATTTTAAGCCTACAGTCCCACCAACTGTTTTAATAAATCATAAATAGAACAATACAGATTGTTTAGTCTTAAAATGCGTTATAAAATTGCCCGTTAAAAGTCTTTTCACTAGAGTTCAAAGGTGGAAGATGGAGATTCCCAGGTTCAGGTGACATGTCTGAGATTTCCACTTTACCCGCCTTACAACTGCGGGAGGGTTAAAAGTCCACTTATTCGTTTTTAGTTAGCTTCACTTTATATGTAACTTACAGAAAGAGTGCCAAGCTGCCAAATAGACAAAACTAAACTTCCCAATAGGATGGACATGGCACAAACTCACACAGATGTGGTCTACAGGCAGGATGTTTTGACAAAATACTTTTTTTTGACTTAAAGAAATATTTCAAGATATGCAGAGTGCTTACAGTCGTACAACTGCAGGTGCTACTTTGAACGGGGGAACGGGTTATTTCAGGCAGCTAAAATATTTGGTTCCCTCTTATAACTTTGGCAAATATTGAGCAAATATTTTCAAACATACAGGATTTATTGTTGATGAAGAGAGGAATAAGCACGGTAAAAAACTTGCTGGTAATTTAGTTAACTTCCATATGGGTGGGAACAGATTTTTTCAGTTGGCTAAAATATCTGGTTCTCCCATCATAACTTTGGCATACACCGTAATCCTCAAATGTTACCATATTTACTGGATTTTTTTGTTGATAATGAGATATATAAGCACAGTTAAAAGTTTGTGAAAAAATAATAACCGGGTAGCACCCTTATTAAAGAGGGGGAACAAATTATTTCAGGCAGTTAAAATATTTAGTTCCTCCCTCATATCTTAGGCAAATAAAGAGCAAATGTTTTCAAAATCTCAAAAATTATATGTGATAGTATGAATGAGCCACCAAAAATTAAGAACTATAAATTTCTTTGATTGAGCAATCCGTCATATTTTACATTAGAATGGTATTTTCCACAAAGCCTACTCTCTCATTTTTTTAAGGAAGTCTTAAATTTTTATGCCCTGCTATCAACCAGCTTCCATCTTCTTATATCAGCAATGAAAAATTATAAATACACACAATGTGTTTGAACTCAGAGTTTGGTGACTGACATTTAATTGTCAGGCTTAAGTGACGAAAGTTGGGAAGAGACCGATTCTCTTGGCAATTTAAAAAAACGACACAAAACTGTATAAGAACTCCACACAAAACCTTGTATATTTATTTATTTTACAATTTTGTTAGCTGCAGATTAAACTTAAAATTATAACCTTGGCATGATTATATGAGCTGTTTTACCGAGAAATAGATCAGAAGCGGCGTTGAAATGATTGAATCTGCCTCTCTGGTTGAAGTGCGCACCGCCGACACAGGGGAAACAGATTTTTACAGGGGAACAGAACTTTGCACAAGACCGGCATGAAAAAAAAAAAAAAAAACATGGTTTAGAAAAACACACATTACTATAAACCACAGTGCAGCTTATAATCCAGAATTTAAGGTAATTACAACTTTTGGTGTAATTACCTTATTTAGTTAAAAATAAGGTAATTATTTACCTTCCCATTATTTAGTTAAAAGGAAAATTACAACATATTCAGGCCGACATGTTCAACCTGTATCCCTTTAAGAAACTCTTGCTGTTTCTCACACTCGCCTTCAGCAGATCATCGCATTAACATTCCTCTTTATGAACATTCTATGGAGAACTGGACTCTATTCTATAGATGTCTTATAATAAAACCTTCTTTGGAGGTTTTATTATAGTTATATTAAAAGCAGTTAATATACCTTCTATTAACTAGGCAGTTATGTTAACTGCTTATGTAACCTGGTTGTATGTTATAATCACACAAAATGTCTTTGTTTTGGTTATTTGTATTGTTCTCTACCTGACCGAAAAGCTGTCATTGTTTTGAACATGTTACTTTAAGAACGGTAGGCCCTCCTTTTTATTTCTTCTTCTATGGTTTTGTCTTTAAAATGTTTGCGTCCCTTAGGCCCTCCCCTTTTGTCATGTTGTCCTGCGGGAGAGGTGTGTCCTATTTATTTTCTATCTAAATACATAACAGAAATTAACTTAATAAATCTATAAATAAACTGGATGTATTTAGATAGATATATTTAGTTCTTAAAGTAACACGTTCAAAACAATGACAGCTTTTCGGTCAGGTAGAGAACAATATAAATAACCAAAACAAAGACATTTTGTGTAATTATAACATACAACCAGGTTACACTTAGTTAATATAATGAGCTAAGCAGATGTGGAGTTCCGTTAGGAGTTTGCTAACTGCTGCTGACTAGTCTGAAAGAGCAGAGTGGGAGAGTAGCGGGGAAGGGGTGGTCTGTAATGTAAAAGCTTGGCAAAGTGCATCCCCGAGGTGGAGTTGCTTGTGGAAGGCGGTGCTGGGCTCTCCCAAGCCTTTTGCAAACTTGAATGGTTGCTATGGGAGATTCAAGGATTTCTCAAACATGCATGAAAGAATGAAAGCAACACCAGAACGAATACAGTGTAGGGCGCAAAGTGACAACTGACCAACAACAAAGATAGTGCTTCAGACACATTTTGGAGGAAGTGTGTGCAACATGGCCCACACATGGACATGTGTCCCTGCCTCCATTGTCAAGGAGTTGTGGCCACAAAATCTTCAGTTAATTTTTTTATGGGGAACTCTAGAATCAACTCGAGGGCATCAGAAGGGAGGGAAGCTGTCCACGGCGCTGAAAGCAGGAACAATGGAGGAGGTCCAGCGAGCAACGTCCATGGCGCTGAAGGCGGAACCCACGGGAAAGGTCCGGAGGACGTCGCAGCGGGTGCAGCGGAAGTCGATGGCGCCAAGGGTGATGACAAGGAGTCTCGGGGGCCTTGGGAGGAGCACTAGTAGGCTGGGACTCGGGAGGAGCACTAGGGGGCGGAGAATCAGAGGAATCACTAGGGAGCGACTAGGGAATACTGGGGACGCTAGGAGGCTCAGAGGGGACGCCAGGAAGCTCAGAGGGGACGCCAGGAAGCTCAGAAGGGGCCGAGAACCCACTAACTGGGGCCGAAGGCACACTTACAGGGACTGTGTCTGGAGCAGAGGCAGCCGGAGCTGGGGTGAGCTCCGGATGCGGAGAGGCTGCAGTGACGGCGAGAGGTGTGGCTGGTCTTATAGAAGCTGGAGCGCCGGCCGGCTGGAGCGCTGGCTGGCTGGCTGGCTGGAGCTCCGGCTGGCTGGCTGGAGCGCTGGCTGGCTGGCTGGAGCGCCGGCTGCCTGGCTGGAGCTCCGGCTGGCTGGAGCTCCGGCTGGCTGGAGCGCCGGCTGGCTGGAGCGCCGGCTGGCTGGAGCGCCGGCTGGCTGGAGCGCTGGCTAGCTGGCTGGAGCGCTGGCTGGCTGGAGCTCCGGCTGGAGCGCTGGCTAGCTGGCTGGAGCGCTGGCTGGCTGACTGGAGCGCTGGCTGGCTGGAGCTCCGGCTGGCTGGAGCGCCGGCTGGCTGGCTGGAGCGCTGGCTGGCTGACTGGAGCGCCGACTGGTCCTGGAGATGCTGGGGCTGGGTTGGTGGAAAGATAGTCCGGCTTGGGAGGCAGAGAGTTACATTTCAGCACGGCAATGGCTGTCAGGCGTTGCCACTCTGCCTCCTGTTGCAGAGGCAGAGTGGCAGGCCCCAGATGTCTAAGTCGCGGGATCCACTCGTTCAATAAAAGCACCAAGCGTGTGGATATATTAAGGCACTGACGGGTGGAATATGGTTTTTCCGCTCTTCTATATCAAAGAGACTCCAAAGGTCTCTTTAATAGTTCTTCTCAATCCAGCTGGATCCATATTAAAAGCAAACCTCACCTTTCGGCCGGGTGGGGTCCTTCTGTCATGTGAAGCATGTGAAGCAATCGCTGCAGACCCAGTTTGAAGAGAGAATGATGGGCTTTTTTTGGTGTTTGTTTTGTTTTTCCTCACCAGGGGGTCTTTTGTGGGCTTTAGTGTCCCTTATTCGAAAGTAGGCTGACAGCAAAGGGGGAAGGAGAGCTGGCTGGAGAGGGGAAGACCGGGAAGTGAACCCGCGACCGCCGCGTCGAGGACTGAGGGCTTCCAAATGTGGGTCGCGCTATCCCCTATGCCACCACAGCACACCCCAGAAATGATGGTTTAATAATGAAAGAACACAATCCAACGTCCAAAATTCTGGCAGCACAGCAGAGCGGAAGGCAAAGGCTCAGTACTGGTAGCTAGTGATGGGCTATATCTGAAACCAGGCTTCAAAACTGTTAGGGTATGTCGTAAACATGTAATAATTTATTTTTATTTATGAACGCTTCAATACATCAACTTTAACAATGTTGAAATAAAAACCTATTGTGTTTAAATATGCCAAATTGTGTTTTTTTTGTTTTTTTTATTGAACTTTATTTTGTTTTATTTTTTCACATATCCCCTTTCCTGTTGTGCCTGCAAATGTATAAAATAACTCTGATCGATATTTTCTTGATCAGAATCAACTTTGATTCGCCAAGTTTGTGCACACAATTTGATCTGCTACACCAGGGATGGCCAACCTCGTAAGCCGCATGCGGCTCCTTGACCGGTTTCATGCGGCTCTTGTTCATATAGTCGCATTCTGCCAGACGTTCAATAATGACGAAAAGTAGTCAAATGAACTGTCAATTATTGACAACAGCAGCACCCCATTACTGTTGGCCGTAACCACGCAAAAACAACACAAACAAAACACAGTCTTTGTTTCTCTTGCAGCCTTACTCTTTCCAGTCGTTCGTTATCTGCTCTCACACAAACCTGCGCTCACCCCTCACTCTCACTCCTCCCGGCCCCCTCGCCACCCCTGAACTAGATTATCACTGAACACAGTGTTGCTCACCTTTTACACAGGTAGGCCTACGTGGAGGAGGGATTATGCTGGTATCGGGGTTAGAGCTGCTGCTGACTGACTCATCTGTTGTTAAGTGTGTTAACAGGTACAGGGACATATCAAATATTTGAATATGATGCTAAATTATTTCCTTAATTCATTAAATGCTAGTAAAATGTTGGCAAACAGTAGTCTGTAGCTAAGCTAAATATGTAAATGGTTGGTAATCTCAGTCTACTCACCTATCGGAGAAAAACTGGGTTATAAATTAACACTTGTCTTTCTTCCTCTCTCTCTCCCTTTTTGATAACCTGATTTTATTATTTTTCAAGGCAGCATAGTAACTGCCACAGTCGTTCTTGTCTTCTGCTGACTGCTGATGAACACAGACAAGCTCATTCAGCAGGAACAAATCATTTCAGTCAGATACAGAGGCTTCAGTGAAAATATGGATGTGTGATCTTTGGCCTGGGAGGGGGTAACATTTAATTTTTTCTGATAAAACTAATTTAAAAACACTGTATGATTAGTTTTGTAATTGACAGTGCCCTCAATGTTTTTCTATTTCTATAAAAAAAAGTAAAACAATTTTTTGTGGGAGGGTCCCCTGTCGGTCAAGGGCCCTTGGAATTGTTCTAACTTTTCCCCCCATACAGTGCCCCTGCAGAGATCAAACTGTAACTTAGTGGAATAAAAAAAGAGCAGCACGACCATAGCAGGCATGTTTTAAGCTGATAAGAATGTGATGATGGTGTGCCAGCTGCACTAAATAAAGTGCAGCTGGCAGTAACATATCAGTTACATATCAATGATAAGTTCAACTAACTCAAAGCTGGTATGAAATCATAGTGAAACATCCTTGATGAGCATCACCTCCTTTAACTCTTCCCAACAAAGACTCTGTGAGCTTTTGTTAGTTTGTAGCAGTGATTCTGACTCACAGTGTGTGTGGGAGTTTAGAGGAGCTGCAGGAGAGGTTACCTTGAACTCCTGTACCCTCAGTCCCCTGGAAATCCTTTCCTTGTCTGGAAAACCTATTGAGTTTTTTATTCTCCGGCAGAACATGAGCTGCTCTCTCACATGATGGCAGAAAGTCCTCAATGAGAATGCTGAAGTAATAACAGATCCAAAAATTTTACTTTTGAAAAGGTTTATATTCTTACAAAACCTACTTCCTTATACACGTAACATAAACATAAACATGAATATATATAGATATAGAAAAGTCTGTCAGTTCTGCATTAAAAGTTTAATTGACTTTTTTCATCTGTTTGCTCAATGCATGTTTTTGAGTTTGGTGCAAAGCCTGAATGAATGGAAGGATTTTATTCTAACAGAAAGAGTGACTGTAATTCTCCAAGACCAAATGGCTTTATCATCATTTGCTGAAATGCTGGATAGCGTGATTCAGAAAGACTGATATGTTCTTTGGTCCTGCAAGACTAAGCATGGTTCCTCTTTTAAAAGTGCAGAACCAAGGTTTAAAGTAGACATATTTTTCAACAAGTAAAACTTGTCCTCATGTTTTGTTTTTTGTTTTTTTTCTTTCAGTTTTAGACTATTGCTAATCCTTTTTTTCCTCTGAGCATTGCACTCTCTAACCTTGAGCTTAATCTCCTGGGAAGATCGGCATCTTATTGCATAACTTTTTCTGATCTAAAGTGATGGAATATAGGTTACAATTAGCCTTGCAATGTTTCACAAATTGATGTCAAACAACAGTGGTATGTTATATCAGTTCAATAATTAGTTTGCTTTATTAGCAGCATTCACCTGGCTCCTTCCATCTTAAATCCTATGCAAACACCAGTAATAACAGTGTTCTTTATATTTTAAACACAGCTTTTAGCTTCATCACATTTGACAGTGTGGTATCTCCTGCTTTCTGTTTACACTTAAACAACTTTACCTCCAACTGAACAGATAATTTATTTGCTTAATGAAAATGTATGATACATGTAGCCTTAAAAGTGAAAAAGATCTCTTTCCTTTGACTGTAATTTTGCACAGGGACAAAAAATAATGTCAGCCAAAGACTGATGAAGATAGGCACCAACAGTCAAGAATGGACGGATGGATGGATAGATGGATGGATGGATGGATGGATGGAACCAGACTTGTAAGAAAAATGCATTCCTGGGTTTAACAGTGGAATTGTGTAAATGGGTTTTCCCCACAAAAACTTGCTAAATCTCTGACCAAAGCCAAACAACTCATTTTTAGTACAGTGAAATAAGTACTATTTGATTGGATGGTTTTACTTCACAGAAACAATACATTTTAACAGTATATTCATTATACTGTTCATATACAGCATAGAAACCTTAGTTCTTATTAGAGAACCACCCACAGCAATCCCATTCTTCAACTAGCATTCAACAAGCAAGTTACATAGCAACTTGTTCCTCAACTTGCTCAGTTGGTCAATCTGACATGTGATCGATTTGATCCGACAAGTTTTCAGTAGGGTTGAAGTCAGCATTGCAGGCAAGCCAGTCTACTAATTCCTTCATAGACAGTACTGCTTCAGTCTTTTTTTGTGTCTGCTGTCTTCTCAGAGCCCGGTTTGCATGTGGTAGATGACCGTTCACACTGAATCGAGTTCTGCTTCTACTGGAGGATTCTTCATGTTGAACCATAGTTTTGTCATTATTTGCTTGCTCAGTATGAGGAAAGTCAATGACAATAAATAAATGTGTATTAACTTTACATGCAGTGTGTTTATGTTTATTTATATAGCACCAAATAACAGATCTCAACTCAAGAGCACGTTACCAAAAAGTCAGATAACAGGAAGAATCCAACAGCAGAACCTGTCTTAGTTTAAAGTGCCATCTCACCCAAGTTTGACAATACAATGCATATACACAAAATAAATCAAAATGCAAGGTAAAATAGCTTTGATATTAAACTTTTTAGAGACAACTCAAAGGACTTGCACATAGAAGATAAAAATTACATCAACCAATTACAATTACACAGGTTTTAAAAAGGCAGCAAATATTTTTTTTTCAAACCTTGTTTTAATTGACCTCTGGCTGGATACAGTGAACAGGAAGCTTATTCCAGGTTTTTGGTGCATAAAGCTGATTTTAACTCTTGGAATGATGAGTAGGTTTGATTCAAATTATTTTAAAGGATTCTTGAGAAGCATTAGAGGAATACTTTACAGGGTTAACTACTGAAAGACAGGGCAGAGTGTACCTCTTGTTTGAACATATGACTTTTGAGAACTGTAGCTCAACTGATGCCCCTCCCCTCTTACAGCTAAACAGAGCACCAGACTTGCAGCTTATATACTGTCTTTTAAATGCCAGACAAAAGGATAAAAAGGTAAAAAAATTACTACAAGGCCTGTATTTCCAGTTAGGGACATGCCACCCTACAACATAACACGGCCTCTACTAGAAGTTGTATTTTGTTGACAGCAGAAATTCGTCCAGATTTTCACAAGTTACAACCCAAAGACAGTAAGTTACATTAATGACCGAATAGTAATGATACAGTACAATTTCATTACTGTACTGTTTTTACATCTAAAATAAATATTTCTCAAATAAAGTCATTTGTTAAAACTAATTGTGAATCCCTAATACCTTTAGTATTAGGTTTTACATTGAAAATGTATCTACTGTATTTGCAAAATTTGACCACCAAAAGTTAAGTAAACCTTTGTCCTTCAAATTATGACAACCTTATAATTAAATTTTTGACATTCTTTAAATCTGCCTGGTGAAAACTTTTCAAATTTTCCTTTTCTGTAAAGTTTAAGTCACAAAACTTCAAAGTCTTTTCAAAGAGCTTAAATACCTTAGTTTTTTTTATATAAAGCCAGCAAACCATTTAGTCTCATTAATTCCACGGCACATTCTGTAAACACAGCTTTATTACAGCAGAGAACTGTAACCTGAGAGGAGTGTTTGCTCACTTTTAATCAATGCTCTTTTTAAAATCTGGAGAGCTTTATAGGAGAGACAGGGAAACGTGACAGCTGAATATTCGTGCAGTCAAATCCTACATTTCTTCAGAAGACTTTTAATACCTTTCAATTGACTAACTTTATTGATGGAGCAGCTAACAAAAAAGAAGTTTCTTTTTGACAAAAAAAATCTATCAGCTTTTTTATTAGACACGTCTTTCTTTTCCTTTCCCAAATACCTGTCTTGAGTCTGAGCTGATAGATACCTTAATGCACTGAGCAAACCTCTCCCTCCTTCACCAAGTAGCTACAGTATTCAGCTCAGCTTTTTTCTTTCAGTGTCGAACTATCCCCAACACCGAAATAGAAGTTTGGCCCTAAGAAAAAGTAGCTCCTAAAATCAGTTTCTGTCTTCATTGTTCTAAAGTTACAGAATAGCCCTTCTAAATCTAGATGTTGAGAAATAGAAACGGAATGGAGTTAAATGTATTAAACTTCAGAATAAGTAAAAACATGACAGAATGCAAGCAAGCAACCATACAGCTCAGGTAAAATAGGCCTCTAAATCCTACAGAACTAAATAAAAATAAGTATCCATTTATTATGATTCACATTTGTGGCCTCCGTGTTTAGTTTGTGTTTTCCTTTTATGTCTTGTCACCATGTTATTTATGCCAAAAGTCTGTTAATCAATCAGACCCACCTCGGCCACATTTAATTATTTTCCTGTCTCGCTTGTATGCTGCACTGCAAAAGCTATCTCCATTCTCAAGCTGTCTCCCAGATTATTGACAGACAGCCTTGTTCCAAAACACGCCCAGTGATCTTTGTCTTCGTTTGTCATCAAGTTGTTGCTGGATGCCTCTCATCTGGCCTTGCCTTGCCTAGAAGTTGGACTTCTACTGCCCTTTGGATATCTGGATATAAACCCATTGTGAGGATTTTGATTTCTGTGTTTGTATTTTGGCTTATTTAGTCCCCTGTTGTCATCTCTTGCACTTGATTGTTACCATTGTAAATAATGGTAACCACTGACTGTTTATTGACCATATATTAGGATTTTGGACTGGTGCTTTAACTGTGGAGTCTTTCAGTGCACAGAACTCATGCTTTGTTTCTGAACTACCTTGCCCGCTTTCATCACTGACAGTTGTCAGTGTCTGTGTCTGTTATGTTACTGAAATGGCACTCTACAGACTGGATAGTTTTAGCGTCTACTTTCCACATGATCAGGTTGTCTAACCAGAGTTCCACTATCACTCGCTCTCTGATGCCACTGTGGCTGCTGTATCCTCAAGTTGTGTTCCTAGACCAAAGCAATAACCTACATTGTAGCTCAATTTCCTCAGTGTAACCTGTTATACCATGGGTCCCTTTAAAAAAAATGCTCCAGTATTCACTCTCCCTTGAATACTGGACAAACTGACGTGAACTGATTGGCTAACAGGTTGAAGGGAGAAAGCAGAACACAGACTGAGGAGAGAGAGAGAAAGAGAGAGCAGAACACAGACTGAGGAGAAAAAGAGATAGAGATAGAGAGAGAGAGCAAGAGAAAAAATGGCACAAGGGGGCGAGGGAGAGTAAATAAATAGTTGAACTATAAAAATGAATCAAGCTGTAACTAACAACAAAACACAAGGAATAAATATTACCCCCACAAAGAAATAATGCAACACAAAGTAACTATAAGCAAACTGAACAGAAACCAGGCTGGTCTAATCAAAGAATAAGAGTCACAGCAAAACAATCAAAATTATTACTCTAAAACCCAAAACAACCCAAGTTCCTAACATATACAAACTTGGCCAGCTAATGTTAGTCCATGAAATCTTTATTATATACCAAAATGAAGCATTTATGTCACAAAATTTCATCAAAGATTTGTAAATTGTCAGTTATTTTACAAACACCATCCACCTACTACAATGTTTAAATTAAAAAATATTCAGCAAACACCAGAAACACATACATTGTTGTGCAAAGCCCAGGTTAGTTTAGTCAGATATTAGAAAAAAATAGATTTTGTGTATATTTTATTCAAATTTTTTGCTTTATCCATAGGAACTGCTTTGTCCCTCTTCTCAAGAATCACTGATTAGTATTGAAGGGTTTTGCCCACTGTGTGGTTTTTTGGTTTGCATGTAATGTTTTCTATGTGTGTAAACAATTGAGAAAAGCATTACATAAATATTGTGGGAAACAAAACATTGCTGTCATCTGCAGACCAAGACTAACTCTTCTACTCAAACTACTGAAATGCAATTTTGTGTAACACTGGGAGAGTATAAAGTGGATTAATTGTGCCCTCTGGTGAAAGGAGATGAAATCACCTGTGCTGTTTCGTTGGAAGAAAATTATACTTACCTCTGCTTTCTAGATGAAAAAGAATCAGAACAATCCTGAAGGATCTGTATTTTATTTATTTTAAACAAGCTGCGTAAAGCAGCAAACACTGCTTTAAGGGTAAGCACATGAGGCATGTGTTCCTCAGCCTTTGAAGAACATATGATGGTAGAGGAAGAGTAGGGAGTCATGTCTTAGGTTATGTATGTCTTAGGTTAATACAATGACAAAATTTATAGAACAGGTCATTTGCTTTCTGATTCTAAAGATGAGAAATTTCTTTTTATGTAGACATGGAGCACACTACTTGGATCATACATTCCCTCTATGAGCTGGATTTACAGATTTACTAGAAACTGGAGATTCACAGGTTTTCTGTGAATGTTCACTAATCTGTGTGAATTTGATGGACAGATTACCACTAGTCTGCTGACTAGGAAAACTAAGAAAAACCTTTAGTAGTCACTGTCCACATAGATTAGAGCATTTGACATTAATCTTCAAATGTCCCTTTTACATCACTTTATTTTCGCTTTTAGTTTATTTTCTTATGAGTGTTCAGTACGTTAATGCATTTTATATGTTCATCTTTTTTTGTTTCATTTTCTGAAATATTTTTAGCATTCTAACCACAATTAAAGTAAGAAAATCATGAGAAACAAATCAAATTTTCCTAATTGGAAGCTGTATCAAACTCTCATACTTGCAAATGTTTTCTATCAAATACCATGAAAGCACAGAAGTTATCTGTAAAATGACCTGAGCATCCTCTTTATCAGACGATCATGTAACAGTTTTCAGTCAGAGGCTTCTTCAAATCTTGCTCTTCTTCATGAACCATAGGCATTTTTTGTTTTCAATATATGGCCAAACAATTCTTTGTAGATTCACAAAATATAAGTGAACATGTATCAGGAACAATAATTAAAAACACTAATAAAACACAAACAATGGCACGGTCATATTCTAATGTGCTACTGCTTTTGTAGAATGGAACCACTGCTTAATTCAGGCAGCATGTCTGGAAAATTCCATCTTAATCTGCTATTCAGGTTTTGTGAAAACGGCCCTTTGATTAATTAGATCAGTGTTTTTTGTTTCAGTGCTTTTTAAATTTTTTTTTACCTCCATTCCATCTGCTCCATGTTTCACCTTTCCTCAGTTTCTTTTCCTGCACAGCTGTTATTCATCTCCTCATTTCCCTACTGCATTCTCTCTGTGCTGTCTGCCAGTTCTTCCTGATGAACTCTTCCAGTTCTTTTGTCTCTTCCACCTCTTCCTCTGTCTAAGCTTTCTTATCTTAATCACTCCTTATTGTTTCTATTCTATTGTCTGCTTATCCAATATCCTGCTCATAAAGACCGCTTTTGCTGTCATTATGAAAGTTTTCTCGCAATTTTTTTGTGTTTAGATCTTCCATTTAAAACTCACCATAACATTTGCAGATGTTTCGGTTACATTAGTTTGTTTTATAGTCTTTGTCTGCTCAGTTCATTCAGCACAATACATAAGATTTATTATATATTATATAGATTCACTAACATTAGAGTCAGTCAAATATAAAAGGCCCATGTATTTATATGTTGGTTAATAGATCCCTTTTGTTCCATTTCCAGGTCACCATGATGCACTGCACTTTTTACTTTCAAGAACATTAAAATATGTGAACAGTTATAAGTGCTCAAGACATGTGAGACAAATTTGTGAAACAATATAAAGATTTGAAAATATTTTCTTTCTTTTTATTACAGGAGGTGAAGTAGTTTTTTGTTTTTCCTGCAGAGGGTGGTGTGGTCAAAGAAAAGTTGCAAATGCTATAATGCTATAAACGTCACCCCTAAGCAAGTGTGGCACTTCAAATTTACTAGAGGGGCCCATAAAGCATAGCACAAAATTAATAATGCCTACATTTCCAAGTTTCATTGAGTTAATGGAATAATTTTACCGTGGCAGCGTGGCTATGGATGGCATGTAAAAGAATTGTCTTTTTGCCCTCCAGCGTTGTCCACATGCGTGAAATTTCCTATGTAAACAATAACATGCAGGTGGTCTACACTTGTATATCTGATCAGGGGCGATTCTAGGATCTGACTTTTAGGGGTGTTTAGCCCCCAGCAAGGCTAAGACCCATGAAAAGATATATGTTGGTGCAGTTTTCTAAGTCTAACTACTTATTTACTTGCATTCACAAACAAAATTAAGAGACATGTTGCCAGTAATTCATAGACTAAACAATATTCATTTTACTCAAACATATACCTATAAAGAGTAAAATCAGAGAAACTTTTAATTTTTTCCAGGGTTGTAAAAACTCAATTTGGAACATAATCTGAAGACTACATCATACCTGTCAACATCTGCTAACGTTAATGAGACACAAGCAGCTGTGGAGTGACAAAGTCCTAGTGTGGTCTTCTGCCTGGAAATTAAAATAAAACCTACTCAAAGCTATGCATTTCCACGCATTTTGAAGAACATTTTACTAAATTCATAGGATTAATAACCTAAAACCAGTTTATTATCAAGGTAGAAAAATGACTAGCAATAATAGTTATTAACCTGAACTTTATTTGAAAATCATACTTAGAAATTGCATTTCCCTTATTTTTATCTGAACATTATGCAGCCATTGGCCTTTTTTCTTTAAAGAAGAATGAATGTCCATCTATGGAAAAGTGGACGTTATGAGTCGGGGTTTTACTATTTTAGTTCACAGTTCATGAAGTGGGTCAATCATAGTTTCAGTAACAAACACCTTTCTGTTCACAAAAAAACAGCCTGAGATTTTGTGCTGTTCTTTAGTTTGACATTTTTTAAGTGATTCCAGGGAGATTTGGGAAACTAATTACACAACAATTCGACAGTCACTAATAACACTCCAAAAAAGACCAATAAGAGTTTATTTATCCAAATATTTTCCACACATACAACATTTTGTACTGAAGTACAAAATACTCTTCAAATAAATAAAGCCATTACTGTCCAATACATTTATGAATTTTCAATCAGAAATATAAAAATAATTCTAAATTAAGTACTACATTGCCATTTAGATTTGCCCATTGCAAAAAGTCAGTAGTGCATAATATTTTGCATTGCAAATTTTCATCTGAATAAAGGTGTTGATGATACAAGTCTGGTTTTTTTTAGCTGGTTAAAAAAAAAAATATATATATATATAATGGTTTTTACTGTTTTCTTTTGAAGCTGGTTCTAAATTTACTAGAGGGGCCAATGTAGTCTGTGTTTTTTTTTTTTTTGTTTGTTTGTTTGTTTGTTTTTTACATAGACTCTTAAAAAGAATTAAACAAAAACAGAGCAATATATAATATCATGTACCAAAGAGACGCTTATGTCTCCACAGATTCAGGTTGCAAATCCCTGCTCTAGCAGAAGGAAAGTGTGCTCCTATCTCCATACAACAGCTAAAACTTTTAAGTGCAGTATTATAAGTTTTAATTCATTGTTAAAATAAAATTGTGAAGATTTAAATAATATCTACCATTGAATAAAAAGACATTTATTTAGTATAATTTCGTCAGAACCCCACTCGGCCCCCTGTCTAGAACCGCTCCTGGGCTTCAGGTTTGGCGTATTTTTGCTTATCATGTTTTTTCTTCATTGGTAGGAAGTCAGATTATTCAAACTGGTAAACCACATTAATAAAATATAAGTGAAATAATACATTAAATGACTACTGAACAATTATTCAGAAAATATATCAACATTTCTGAATAAAACACACAGTAAAATGTAAAGTAATGTAGGAAATATTTATGAATACATAAATCTATTTGTATGATTTGTTCTTTAAATGGCCATTTATTTTGGTTAATGCTATTATTTATTAAATATCATCCAAACTCGACATCCTAAGCAAATAATCAAACCACAACGGTCAACTAAAATCACAATAAAAAAAACTTAATCAATTATAACAAAATGTCCTGTACCATATCAGCATCAGGAGATGAATGAGGATGAAGAGACTCTGATGTCTGGTTCTTTAGGTCCTGACGGATCTGCAGAATGCAACCAGATATCCAGATGTTCGTTCATTACGTCGTCTGCAGGTCAAAGACATTGTCCGGTGTTTAGTAGACCTTTTCTCCAGAGTTGGTATCCCAACGGCGATTCTAACAGGTCAAGGTACCAATCTCATGTCACAAGTGAAAAAATCTCTTCGTGATCAACTGGTTGTAAAAGGTATTTGTACTACTCTGTACCATCCAGAAACCAGTGGTTTGATTTTGCTTTTATGGTACATTAAAGCAAATGTTGAGAAAGTTTACTGATGTTACTGGCAAAAACTGGGAAAAATGGTTACCTTTTCTTTTGTTTACATACAGAGACGTACCACAAGTAACAGTTGAAGTGCAACTTCAACTGGTTTTTCTCCTTTTGAGTTGCTTTATGGGAGACAGGTTAGAGAATTGGGTGGTTGGAGCAGTATCTGGATCCAGCGAAGTGGCTTCACCAACAACAAACATAATTTCCTTCAAACTGCAAATGAGAGACAAACTGGAAAAGTACAGAGAACAAGTTAAAGACTTGCAGAGTTGGTATGCTTCTGCATAACACAAGCAAAAGGTATGGTATGACAGGCATGTCGGTGAAAGAGAGCTGAAGACTGGCCCGAAAGTTTTAGTACTTTTGCCGAGTGGACTGAGTAAGTTGCTAGCTAAATGGCAAGGACCCTACACTGTGGTTAGAAGAGCAGATCCAGAGACTTATTAAATTTTCTGTTCAGAAAAACAAAAGTTAAAACAACTGCTACATGTAATTCTGTTAAATGAGTATCATGAAAGAAATGTTCCACAAATGGATGTGAAGCAGATCCTGATGGTGCAAGATGTTCAGCCTTAAGACAGTGCCATGTTGAAGGATGGAAAAGCTGAAATGAGTCCATGCAGAGAATTGGCCAAATCTGAAGAGGCTCCAAAACATCTGACACATGATCAGTGGCAACAGTTGGGTGAGATCAAACAATCTTTTCCACATCTGTTTACAGATGTTCCTGGGAGAACTGGTATGATAACACGCAAAATAACTTTGAAAGATACAATACCTGTTCATCTTAAGCCTTACAGGATTCCAGAACGAATGATGGAACCACTGAGAAGGGAGGTCCAGATGATGCTGGAAATGGGAGTAATAAAGCCATCAAGAAGTGAGTGGTCAAATCCCATTGTGCTTGTTCCTAAAAAAGACTCAACTCAATATCGCTTTTGTTCTGACTTAAGAAAGCTGACACCATCTGGACTTGCTCCCATTTGTCCACAAAACTTTCAACTACTGCCCATTTTAGTTCGCTCCCTGAAGACAACCTTTTTGTAACCTTTTCAGCTTGTCAATGTTCTTTTTAGGCCTTCCAAGGAGCCATCATTTGTTTTAGTTCTCTCCCTGCGTTAAACCAGGGAGAGAACTAAAACGTGCAGGATGCTGACCCTCGAGGACGAACTTTGGGCACCCCTGTACTAGGCCAATCTGCAAACAGAAGAAACGTTTGTGAATAACGAAATTTCTGTGCTGTTTTTGAGTTAGTATCTGCTTGTGGTTTTACTAGTGGCAGTGAAGGAAGTAAACAAAGCTACCTCATTTGGTTGGTGTATCTTTCTTCACAGTGGAGGATGGTTGTTTACAGCTCAAGCAACTTTCAGTAAGCTTGTGACATATGTAATGCACATTGAACTGCCACATTACATACATCACAAGCAAACATTAGCAACTGAATAAAATGTAAAACTTCAACACAGTCCACTCCTCCAGGGAACTATTCGTTTCTCAGTAGCTTAGAGCCCAGACCCTTGTGATGAAGCAAATAGCACTGGACAAGGGTATGGTTTTTACTAGGCTAGACTAATAGTTGTCCTTATCAGGAAGTTTTCCCACCTAAGATGGGGGTATCTTTAAAATTACCCCCTGGCCTATCTGCTATGTTCCTTGGTCTTCATGATACCTTTTGTTCTGTAAAGTTCTCTAACATACATTAGGGGCCTTCATAGAACAGCTGAACTTAATAAACTACAAGCAGGTGGACTGTGCTGTCTTATTTCTGTAGGTAATTGTTGCTCTGGAGTTTTTAGGGTTAAGGTGGGTAACCCTAAGGTTGTTAGATTTTTATTTTCAAACAAATGGAAAAGTTGTTTATTTTTCTTTTACTTCTTAGTTATCGCCTACTTTGTATTGATCTATAACATAACATCCACATAATTTATACTGGAACTTTTATGAGAAGAAATAGTGTGAATATTTTGGCAGGGCTCTCCATTTGTGTCCATACTGAGGCATAAATTAGAATATATGAGCCAGAACAGCTGGGGACAGATATGTTAGAGTGTTACAGAACTACCCAGTCCAAAACTGAAGATTAAGAAGCAAAACAGATTCTAGATATCAGTCTGCCTTCACAGCTGTGTCTCTGGAGCAACTGGAGACACACTGAGGTCTCAGTTATGCCGCCAGCCACTTGAATGTTCACGTTAAGCCCACAGTGCTTCTTTGGCAGTAATAACACAGCTTTTACTCAACAGTGGTCACAGTGAATGGATATTCTGCAGTGGTCACATGTATTTTGTTGGCTGAGGCTGTTGGCGGGCCTCCTTTACTGGACTAAAGGGTAATGTTTCAGAGCAGCTAAAGTTTCTGATCTATTATTCATTCATACATGTCAGATATCAGAGGAGCACAGACAAGCAGTGCTGCACCACAGGCTCAGAAAGTGGTCGCAAGCAGGCAGCAGATGCACAGGGACTGTAGTGCTTTGTTTGTTTTCATACATGTTTCCAAGTGTTCCTCCAACAACACTCAGCCCACCTCTGCAAACATGGACACTTGTCTCCTGACAGCTGTTCTTCAGTCAGACTTCAACAGTCAGTATGATAGTCATTTAAATAATCTTCAGATTCTATTGAAAATAAATCATGTAAACAGTAACGAACAATGAAATAAAAAGGATTTTTTTCAGAAAGACTAGAAAATCAGTCAGACTGGTGTAAGTGACCAGTCTGACTGACGGAACAGTCAGTGAGACTGGCTGTTAAAGATGGAACACATGAAAATACACACCTTCACTTCAGTCATTATGTAGGTCAGAAGTCTCAAGCCTGTCTTTATTTGAGACTTCTGAAAAAATGGATTAAATTAGTTTGTCCAAAAAACATTCTACTCATAACACATGATAAAATTGATTTTATTACAAAAAGTAAATTTCAGTTAAAAACAAATCACATCTAAATGAGCAGTCATAATGTTTTTCATGAGTCTCAAACCGGAATCAGTTGCATCCTGTCTGCACTGATCATCCTTCAGATGTTTCTACATTTTCATAACTGTTCTGCTGTGGTAAATTTAGGTGACATGACTTGGAATGGAGTAGCTTTGTCAACATAAAGGTCTCATAGCTGACAGTGCATTTCAGAGCAGAGGCCAAACAATGAGGTCAAAGAAAATATCTGTAGACCTCCAAGACTCGACTGCATAAAACCCCAAATCTAAGGAAGGACGCATAGAGTTTTGACTTCAAGGAACGTTCCAGAAGCTTTTCAGTATTTAGATGTGTCCAGTTCTATTGTACATTTAAAGACCTGTACGTTGGTAAACCATTTTGAGAATAAATATATTTTTTACTGCATTCAGTACACTGAGTCTGAACACGAAGTTCTAATTTAGCATTTTTCACAGAATGGTTAACATGGAAGATTAAAATGTAAAGAAAAACTGCTCTTGCAGCTAAGATTAGCTGAACTGTACAGTATAGAGGTGCAATTTTAGAACTACTTCTTTTTATACTTTGTAAGTTTAGTCACACATGTTTGATCATCATTTGAGATAAATGCAAACAATTGCGTAATGAAAACATGGGCTGTTATTTAAAGCTAACATTTAAATGAAACATTGTTAAAATAAAAGTCTGAAAAGGACTTGAAGTTCTAAATTTCAGGCTTAGGACTTGTCTTGATTTGAGATTTTTCATATAGAGGTATATTTTTTATATGTTTAGTTTTGTTATTGGCAAATTTTGCATGTCATATTTTACATGTTTTTTTCATGTTCTTCTAATGGATTCAGCTGCAACACAAGAATTTGCCCCTGGAGGTCAATAAAGTATGCCAAGTCTGATTCTGAAATGTTCATGTTTTCATCACCAAACCTCCAGTAAGGAAAAGGCTTGAATATGCAAAATGTGACCTTTTTCTGTAGCACAATTGGGGATAAGCAGCAAGCATAAATTTTGTTGGCCTGTGTTACTTTGTTGTATGATCATCTGAGGACCCAGCAAAATGAAATTCAATGTGCATAAACAAGGTATTTGTTTGTTCCCAGTGAGTGTTACTGTCTATGCCTTTACAGTGAGCACAACATGTGAAGGAGGGGGAGAGAAACTTTTTCCCACAGTTATGTGATAAAAAGGTCAAACTTCACTCAGTCTGTCCTCACAAAGCCCAGCGGCATGTGAGGGTTATGAGAGCAATAACAGGCTTGCCTAAAAATAAAAGGGACAAAATGACAGTTAAGGATACTGTTACAAAGAGCTCCACTGGACAAATAGCAGGGCTGGTGCTTTGAAGAATTTCTCACAAAAGAGGCAACCCTACCACCTCCTCCACCCTCTCTGAGCCACCTCCGATTAAGTTCCCATTATGAGCAAAGCCACATGAGGGAGAGGGCAGAAGTAGCTTTAAATGACAGTCAGAGACCACTCATCTGCATCCACAAGCAAGCACCCAGTAGATACAAAACATATAGTAGAATCAATTTTTTTAAAACATGTAGTCCACCAACGGGTTCAAGAGTTGTCCATGACAGGCACAAGCAACCTTGCAGCCACAGCTCCAATAAGCTGCCTCAACAATGGATGAGTGAAACATGGTCTACTTGGACTTGTAGGTGGGAGTCAGGGGACCCATATCTCTTCATCAGGCTGTGCCCAGCTGGGTTCCATAGGTGTAACTAGGCACTCGCCAGTGTCTCCCACATCTGGGACAGACTCCAGAGTAGGGTCCCAGTGACCAGCGTCCAGATGAGGGAACAATGATTCCATTGATTTTACTCATCATGCCTTGCCTTGGGTGATCCTATAGGGGGATTAAACCCCTAACAGTATTGTTCCAAGTATCACTGGGGCACTCAAACCCCTCCATCATGGTAAGGTAGCAGCTCAGGAAGGGAACTGTCTATACATTTGAATTAAATTAGCTATAAATGTTAACAAACCTAAGCTGATGTGTTGATGTTTTGTGGTTTATTGCTAATTATGGAGCCCAAATCTAATTTGATCTACATTAATATTTGTATAATTAAATGTGTTTCTTTAATGCGTTGATCTGTTCATATCTGATAGTTTCTGTGCTCCACTGTGTCTATTAATGGGGGTTTGATCCTCCGGCTCCCAGTCATTTTATTCTTCTTTTGTCTATGGGTCCTTCAGGACCATTATAAATACCAAGCCAATTTTTTCTTCCTTTTTGTTATTTGTTCCACTGGGAAGAGGCAGGTTTTATAATCCATCACAATCGCTTTATTTATATTATTCAAATGTTTATTTTTGCTTTCTGTATTACTGATAGGTCTTCAAATAGCTTTAATTGTGTCATTATTACATTGTAGCATTTGACAGTGCTAAACACTTGGATTTGATTTCCTTCAGAAATCAAAAATAAGGGACACCCACCATGGCCTGTATCATAGTCTCATGGGTTGGAATGGCTACTGCAGTGACAAACATTATTTTATGGCAGTGTTGTTAGCATATATCTCAGAGCCAAGTCACAGAGACAAAATATAATGTTTATTCGGTGGGACTTTCATACGGAAGAGGATTAGGGCCACCGAAAAAAAAGAAAAAAGACTGACTTTAAAGTCAGAATTCTTTTTTTTTTTTTTTTCGGTGGCCCTAATCCTCTTCCGTAGTTTAAAGTGTACTAAGTCTACTTCAACATACATTTTTTTTTGACAACCCAAGTTTAACTTAGTGTACTTTAAGTACAGTATATTGCTTTTTATGCAATATAAATGTGCTTGATTAGTATATTTTCAGTGCAGTATTTTTGCGATTGAATTACATTTAAAATATATTTAAAATGTATTTTAAGTATATTGGCATTACGTAGTTTATATATTAGTTGTGTGATTACTGTATACTACAATTACACTTTTGGTTTGTTATAATTGCTAATGAAGTACACTTTTTAGTTATATAATGTCTTTTATTAAGCTTTGTCACTTTGTAAATTACATGCTTCATACACATTACAGCACTGCAAACACATCAGGCTGCCAGAACACAGAAGGATCAATTACAACACACTTTCCAGGTGAAAGTGTCATTATTTACAAAATAATGCATAGTTGGCACTTTTAATGGACTTCTACTCAAATGTTTGAAGCAGCTACTCATTAAAAGTGTCATTATTTACTGAATGACACTTCATGACACTTGTCACTTCATGACTACAAGCCAAAGCACTTTGAGAAGGTTAATGGTTTTTCTTATTGAGCCTTTTAACTCCAATAATACAAGCCACTAACCTGCTTCTCTGTCCTCAGTGGTTCCTGTCCTGTCGCTGGTGGTAGCCTGTCCCGTACACTCATTCTCAAAAACCATTTGCTTTCCTATTGTGTCTGGCTGGAATTCGAGGTTCTCTGTCCTGAGCATTAAACTTTGCTCTTGTGATGTTCTGCGTACACTGCAGTAACTATTATTTTATTTATATATACAGACTTATTTAATTGGCGATACTTTATACCGGTTAAATTTATTTCAGCTCCAAATATTTAATATCTAGGTATTTTATGGGAATGTGGATCTTTCAGATCAATTAGAGAAGCAATTTTGATAAGGTACACTTAATTTTATTGTGTCATGTAGCACGGGGTGCTGGTCTTGACTTGGCCTCAGATTAAGTGTAAAACAGCATTGTTTGATGCATGTCCTCCCCCACCCACATTTTTTCCATCCCCTTTCTGCTTGGATTTCTTTCAAAATAAATGCCACTAGTGGCAAAAAAATGTGAAATTCATGCTGCTAGGACAGGAGACAAGATGTTTCTGTCCCTGAAATTGTGACGCATAGAATCACATATCGAAGTCTAAACTATGTGACAGCGAATAAACACAAAAACATGCTTTATCTATGGCATTGTTCATTAAAATGGCACATTTCTGATGTATTAAAATTAAATACAATAGGTACACTTAATGATATTGTATTAGCAATTAGGTAATTCATCAAGCAAGTACTTTTACTTTTGATACATAAGTATTTTTAAAAGCTAGTAATTTTTTACTTTTACTCAAGTAAAAACGTTATTGTGGGACTTTTACTTTTACTAGAGTACAATTATGTCTCTGTATTTGTACTTTTACGTAAGTAAATTTTTTAAGTACTTTCTGCACCACTTATATATAAGTGTGTGTCTGTGTTTGCATGTTAATGTGCAACTGTATAACCATAATTAACTGGGGTCCACACCCTTCTGAATCTAGCCCTGATAGTAGCTCAACTCAGCTACATAGTGTCCATCTGTAGGCAACCTTGACAACATCTTCGGACCGCATATCAGACCGTAGCACTCTGGGGGTCCTGTGTAGATCCTGCCATGATAATTTAGCTGACCGTACTATTTTCTGGTTTTACTATGGTCATTATTGTTACACTTGTTGAGATATGTGTGATAAGTGTGTATATCAGACACTTATAGAAATACAAACAAATCACGTCTTGTCTTAGTTCAATACGGGATGCAAAATTTCACAGCCAAATAAAGGATTCAAATTCAATTCAAAAATTCTTCATTGAAACCTCAAGTTTTCTATTAATTAAAATTAAAACATTGCTCAACATCTTTGAGCACTTGTGATCTACCAAAAAGCTTACTAAGTGGGGTTCAGTTACAGGTGTTTGCTTTGATCACAGAGTCAAAGAGTTGGACTTGGTCATGTACAGGCATGCATCCCTGTCTTTGTCCTTTCCAGTTTACCTCTGTAATTAAGACCTGTGAGACATAGTGTGGGACAAGGTCATGATCCCACACTACCTCAAAATTCAGGTGCTAATGGAGATTGGTTGCTCAGGAAGATACTAATAAAAATTGGAATCTTGAAAAGCCCTGCTTTGTTTAACTTTTGATTTTGCAAAACTCAAATGATGAATGTGTTTTTCTGACTTGAGAGGTGATATATCATCTCAAAGAGACATGTTTTGAACAACTTTGCTTTGTTTCAATTCAGACAAAATTAAGAATGATTTGTTTAAGGTCAGACCACTGTATCACCATCAGATTAAGTCAGAACCTTACTGTCATTTTTCTTTGTTAGTTTTACTCCAGGTGCAATAAGAAAGACATTAAAAAGTTTTAACTTTTAACTTTAGTCAGAGCATTTCTCAGAGTCTTGAGCATTACCCATGGTAGAGTGGTCTCTCTCTTTTACTGTTGAATTGTGACCTCTGAGGCAGTAAGGCCTGTAGAACGTAAGCCTACTACACAGTGGTTCTATTTAGATAACTTGTAGATTCTATCTGCCAGGCCATAATTAAGCCTGTGTGTGGATGGTGAACCAAAAAGTTTACAGTAAATCACTGTTTAAAAATTGCATTTAGCATTTTTCAGGTAATCCTTTTGTGTTATCTGTCAGGTGCTTATCAGGCCCACCAGCTGGACAGTTCTTTCACCCTGGACCAACGCCAAGGGTGGAATATAACTTAGCATACTCCCATTTTCAACACTGTATTGTTGTGGCTGGAAGCCTGGTACACCTGATTTAGATCTTGTAAGAGAAATAATTATTTCCTGATGTAAAACCCACCTAGGCCCACCTTGCTGCACCTTCCTAAGAAAGCAGAGATCCTATATTTCCAGTTCCAGTTTGTCACTCATTGAAACATAAAATGGCTATTCATTAACAATACTGCTGGTCCCTCCTGTGATTTGCTCACTGATAAACACACAAGAACACACCCATGAACTCATGAAATCACACAGCATTTGGATTTTATACCTTCACAAACAAAAAAGGTTTTTACTAATGTACAGTATTCGTTCAAGTATTCAAGCACCTTTAATGTTTTTACATTTCTATCACAGGCTTTGATCTATTTTATGGCCCTCTGGATGTTATTCAAGACTACTGGGTTGGCAAGAAGCATCAGTCAACAAAGATCAGCTGCATTTTCAAAAAGAGAGAGAAGGTGTAGGAGATCATGATGAAGGAGGAGGGTGTTCCTCATCATGAAGGACTCCACCTATCCTACACACAGACTTTTTCAGCTGCCCCCCACAGTCAGGAGGTTGTGGAGCATCCAGAGCAAGACCACCAGGCAGAGGAACAGTTTCTTCCCTTCAGTTATCAGACTGCTGAACTCAAGCTGGACCTAATTCAGCTTCATTTCATAAGTTATTTACACATGCAAAACAAATTCTTGAATCCTCCTTGAAATTCACCAGCAAATTGATGATTTGCAGCTGAAGGTGTCCCGTCGTAGTTGGGCATTTGATGAAGGACGTAACAGATATTTGACTGGACTTAGCATTAGCAGATGCCTTTATGAATAACTATGCATCGAAGTAGAAGTTTTGTTGTACTTCAGTACAACATTGCAGATTTTACATGTTGCAGTAGTTGAACCAGAATAATCATTTTTAGTAAAATATTTTTATACTGTTATTGAATTCCAACTGTTTGCCAAAACGCCGTCTGCTCTTTGCCTCCTGTCTGCTTGAATGAATCCCTTTTGTAGCCCACAATCATGTGACTGATAGTCGATGTGAAAATTAAAAGCTTAAGAAGATGTTCTAGAATGAGGATAGTGGATTACGGCATAATTTTCAGAATATCCCAATTTAATTAAGCCTCGATTTGGTTTCACAAACGCGGTAACACATAAGTTATTATTACTATTTATTCTGTGCAGCCAGACTTAGGAGAAACCAATGGCGTTTGGCCCCTTATTCCATTTTCTTATGTCTGTTTTGGTCTCTTTTTATTGCACTGCATTAAAACACCACAAATGCACTTTGATATTCATTCACATATTATTAATGTTTTAAAATTATAATGCTAGAAAATAATTTTAAAATGACCCACATGAACTCTGATGCTGTTCAGTTGTGTTTCTGAAGACGACTGTTCTAGTTTGACAGGAAGGCCTTTTTGATAGACTACTGTATTGATGAGGGGATTAGAAAAATGACAAAGAAACAAAAGAATAGTTATAGCATACATTACTACTTTATTGATTATTTTGAACTTAACTCCAAATAAATTAAAATTTTGGCATGTAATTAACCAAACTTCCAGTTTAAATCACACATTTAATTTATGTCGTCAATAAGTACATGTTTTAAACGCCCTGGTCTTTTTTAAGCCTGATAGATTTTGATAAGTTTCCTCAAACCTTACAGTGCCATAGATTAAATCAATGTAAATATGAAAATATTGTGTACAAAGATATAAAGTTGCTACAAAGAGAAGAACATATGAAATGCAAATCATTATTTGTGGTGTGATGTTGGTAAGGTCAAGACAGGTATTCTAGTCCGAACAGGTGAGTTCTGAGGAGGGATATGAAAGTGTTCAGGGAGCACTTATTGATGACGATACCAATAGACCTTTTTCAGAAACATCCCTGCTTATTCCAGTGGGATAACTGTGTGGCTTTGTAGTAAAAGAGGACACATATTAGCAGAACTGAAACGCAGATCTGTGCTCCAATTGAAAATGTGTGGATAATTATAAAGTGTAAAATGAAACAATGGAGACCCTGGACTATTGAGCAACTGAAGTTGTAATCAAACAAGATTGGGAAGGAATTCCATTTATATAGCTTCAACAATTAAATTCATCAACTCCCAAATGCTTGAGTGAAAAAAAGTGATGTAACAGTGGTAAACCTAGTCCTGTTTCACGTTTGAACATGTTTCAGGCATTATAATTCAAATTAGTGCAAATCTGCAAAAAATCTAAATTTATTTGTTTGAAAATTTTCGATCTTGTCTTTGTAGTGAATTTAATTGAATGGTTGAAAATGATTTGCAAAACATTGTACTCTGTTTTTATTATTGTTCTACATTACATCCCAACTTCCTTCGAGTTGGGTTTGAGGTTTTTCTTTCAGCTCCTGGAATAAAACCATCCCCCTTTGATTGTCAATGTATAAAATGTTGGTGGTCGCAGAGCAAATTCAATATTTTTTCACACAACTGGAGCGCAGGTAAGTTGTGTCAGTTCATGAATCTGGATTTCAACTTCCTTATCACAAAGGTACCAGCATGTATCCATATGGTTTCGGACAAAATTCCCAGTTTTGCCTTAGGGTATTTGTCCAATGGTATGCGTGTTTTGCCTGTCAGCATCTGTGTGTTGCAGTTGTATAGTGATTTGTGGTGCAGGGCAATTGAGACTTTATGGTTTAATCGCCCTGGTGCTGCTGTCGACAGACAGACACACCCAGTCCTTCCCTTTTATGTTGCGTTAGGATATTTTCACAGGAGGTGGGCACCTGCCTCAACTTCCTAGCCAATTGTTTTCAGAGCTGGGGCCCTCTGTAGTCCTGACATTTTATGCACTGAGGTAGCGTTTCCTTGCATTATGGTCACAGAATAGCTCCCCTTGTCCATTGTAGAGCATGTTAAAATGTCTTATGGATTTAGGAACAGTGATGAGGCGATGGGGGTGGAAAGTTGAGGGAGGGAATGTGGGGATATTCCGGGGGATTCCAGTGGCATTCCTTTTAGATTGCCTTCCTCACTCTTTTCTCGTTTCCTTTTCAGTTCAGATCTGTGTCAAGGTCATGTCAACCTTTACAACATGCTTTCTAAAAGCTTTTGTATCATTTGAGCTTCAATTCTTTAAATTTGGTCAAACTACAACAAACAGAATTGCATTTTATAGGAGTTTTTTGTGGTAAATCAACACAAAGTAGTATCTAAAAAAATTGGAGGGAATATTATGCATGATTTAAATATTTTTATTAATAAATTGTAACTTTGGCTATATGTTTAGGAGAACTGTTTTGCTCGAAGGAGAACTTCCACTTGTGTCAATTCTTTTGCAGCTTTTAGCAGGCTTTCTTCCAGGACTGTTATGAATTTAGCTTCATTCTTCTTTTCATCAACTCTGACCTGGTTCTGTCACCCCCGAGAAAACTCCTTACAGCAAAATTACAATGCCAACATATTTTACTGTGAGTTTGTGTATTTAGGGTGGAAATGACCATTACTGTTAGATATGATTTTCTCTCCGACCTATCTGCTATGTTCCTTGTTCTTCATGATGCTGCTCATTGTCTAATGCTCTCCAACAAACCTTTGAGACTTATTTTAAAGAGATAAATAAAAATAAAAAATAAAAAAAAGTACATTTAGGATTTAATTGGGAAGTTGACTTCAAAAAAGTGCACAAAATCATCTTGATAGCTTAATTGTTGTGTTACCATGGCTACAATATGGTGCTATCTGTAATCTTTGTGTTTGAGCTCAGTTTGTTCACAAATACATCACAATAGCCAATAATTAGTGATTGATTGCCCATTAACCTGGGCCTCCTCTGTAGATTTCACTAAATCTATTTTAAACACCCCAAACAAATACTGATATTTTTTGAAGGAAGGGGGGGGGGGGCATATCAGATTTACCCCGTATTACCTTGGGCCTCTGCGCTGCGCATCTCTCTGCTGGATGGGAGACCAATAGGAAGATTTAATTTACGAGGCACTAACAGGGACATACCTTCAAACCACGTTTTTCTGTTTCCTGGCTGTTGAGTTTGTAAAAAGCTATACAGAGGCTGTTTTGGTTGCCTGAGCTTGGGGTGAACTTTTTTCTGATCGTCACTGTTCATTGTCAGCCGGGGGCCGTGTTGCTCTGGTTAATGTGTTTACAGGTTTCCTCTGCAGCTGTTGCTGAAATCTGCCTGAATGGAGCAGCAGGAGCTAGGTAGAGAAGGCATTTGATATGATGCAATTTGAGGCATTGTGGCGACACAAAACAAGAGGGTGCTGCGAATTGCACGTTTTGGCATGGAACTGGGCTGGAGCTGCATGGACAGTCCAAGTGCCCACTAACGGAGTGGTCCATCGGGAAATCCTTAGTTATGCCAGCACTCCCTGCTTTTGGGACATCTTGATTTATTTAATTGCAGCATATTTGGCTTTATTCTGCAGTCCAAATTACTGGTACAGTAGTGGTAAAAATGTTAAAGGGGTTAATAGACAAGCGTTGTGATGAGGACAGAGTTTCACATATAGAATAGGAATTTTTAAAGACAGACCAAATTTCAAGGTGTTAAATCAGAAAGTAAAATTTCTTTTAAGTCATATTTGACATGTATTTCATTTTTAGAACAACTGATGGTAACATAGTTACTTGATTATCCTATAAAATGGCACAATGTAACTTGTTAACACATAACACTGCCCTTTAAGCACACATAAACACAGTCAGCTTAAAGTTTCAATGATTGTACATCGCTCAGAGTTTTAAAGAAATCAGATTAGGACTTCTTCAACAAAGATGCATCAGAAAGTGGTTCTTCCACCTCTGACTGAAAGAGAAAGACAAGTGAACCAAGTTCCAGTTCGGGAATGCGTGGACATTGAACACAATAGTTCACTCAGTCTAGGAGAGAGAGAGCAATGGCAGGTCAGCCTGGGTGCTACTTGGCTTTTGTTTTTCACCTGGTGATGCTTGGAATGACTTGAAAGCTTCAAAGGTATAAGACCCCACTCTGATAGTTGAACTGTCCCCTCATCCATTAGTCTTTGATGGTGGACTGAGGAGGTGTGCCCTGGATCAATTGGATCACAGAGCAAGCATCCACATTGGCCATGGGTAACAGGAAACAGCTTCTGTGCTTTATGGATTCCTGAATCTTAGAACATCCTTCCTTCAGGAGCCAGGTATAGCAAAGAGAAATTTCACATTCCTTCTTGTTTTGATTCACGGTTTGAGTGTCTTTTGCATGTCAAATATCCTGGCTTCTTGTTAGTTTGGGCACTTTATAAGCACCTGCATAAATGCAGACAACTGAAAACTAAGTGTTATTGATGATAAATGCTACCCTTCAATAGCATGTGGTTATTTCTCCCTCTGTGTCTGCACTGTGTTTGCAGACTCGTGTGTGCTCAGAGCTCCTGATAGCACACAGGAACATTTTCCCACTGTTCTGTGGAGCCACGGTTCTGTTGTCACCATGCCACAGCCATGCTGATCATTGTATTTATGTCCTGGGTATAACTTCCTGCTTCAGACTGTGGATTGTTAGGAAAACAATGGTGTGCTTTGCCTTGAAAGAACACCTCAATCGTTCACCACCATGCTGTAAATGCAGAGTTATACAGCATGATGAAACAATATGCATTTTTCATTCCTGCACTGTCACTTGAATGGAGGTTGTGCTGACATAATAAATCAGAACGGATTTATGTTTGAGATATTACTTTTTTAATGACATCTGAATACAATGCAGTGAACAATTCTCTGTGCACCAAATTTCAGAAGCCTGAATAAAAAATAAAAAAAGATCAAGAAATCTTCTTAAAGATTATAGAGACAAATAATGTGCAATATCTCTCCGGGTTCTCCGGCTTCCTCCCACAGTCCAAAAACATGACTGTCAGGTTAATTGGTTTCTCTAAATTCTCCCTAGGTGTGAGTGTGTGTGTGAGTGTGTTGTTTGTCTTGTTTGTTACTACGCAATAGCCAGCCTCGCCCTCTCCTCTCAATTCCTCGGGGCTGACTACTGACCAGTTCTCTGTCTAACAGGTCCGGAAAATCTCTTAAGACCAGGGTCTTACCCTGAACAAGATCTTTGAGATAATCTGTTTAAACTGGTGGCGAAAGAAATTCGTCCAGCACTCACTACCTTCGATCCAAAAGTTATGACCTTTTTCAGTTAAAAAAAAACAATCAGCTGAGTAGCCCTCACAACTGCATAGTTTCAATAACCACTTCTGTTAACGGTAGTTTTCTTTCTAAAACTGTAATGTGCACTTGTTAACGGCTGGATAATTTTTAGTGACTAGGAAAAAAGTCCCAAGGTCATTATTTTACACTCACCAAAGGAAAGTCTGAAGCCACCACATTACTAGAATCATGTATACTGGTTTTACTATAAATAGAAGAACTTTGATTCAAATGACTCAATTAATTTCAAGGTCCACAACCTGATTAGAATTTTATATTATATGCATTTATTAAGCAAGCTTTAGCAGGGAAAATGACAGGTATACAGAATTTACTTGAGGTTACCATATAAAGAAAATCAGTAAAATTTAGATCAATTTAACCTTTCTCTAATTAATCTCCCTATACTGTCATCTATAAAATAAGGCTTTAGGATGCGGCAAACTCATACCCAGATGGAATTGGATCTCGGCAACAGAAGACCTTGGTCAGAATCCTTCTCCGTGAAAAATGAATCCTCTTCGCAAGATGAACTGTCTGTTATATCCAACTGAACAGCTCTTGGTCAGAGTCTTTATCTTTAAAAAAGTAAATCCTCTTTTGGAAATGAAACAAAATGAACAGTCTGTTATATCCAACTGAACAGCTCTTGGTCGATCCTGTGACTTTTGTTCAATTCCCCAAGTTTGTGCGATGTATTTTGAGATCGCTGGGTCGAGTGCAGAGTAGGGAAATCCAATGAGGAACCAAGGTAGTGGATAGGTGGATCTCCGTCCTGTTAGTCCAGAGTGAGGTGAGTCTCGCTTTCCTTGGTTCCATCGGCGTAATCCTCTGCTGGTCTTCCTGCCGCTCTTGTGTTGAGCCTCAGCTCCGGAGACGAAGAACCTCGTGTTCCTTCAGTCTCGTGGCTTTATACCTTTCTTTTCTCTCTCTCCATGGGAGTGTACCAAGACAAGGAACCTCTGCGCACGCAACCCATGGTGGCCCAACCAGGCCCCAACTCTCCACGTGTCTCTTTTTCCACGTGGGTGGTTGACTTGCGCAAGCAGGAAGCCAGAACTTGGGTCACCATGACCCGATTGCGAACTAATGCACTTGTGACACCTGCAACCCGAGATCTGCTCCATTCACACCTCACGCCCTTCCTCTGATCTTTATCAGGCAGCTGCATCCTCCAACACCATAAAAGTCACATTTAACTTATTTTACTTTTCTAATTTATCAATCATTTATAATGTTATGATAACTAGAATTTATCATAAAATTTATAATTAAACTCTCATGCTAAGTAATAATCTGAACTATTTTTATAAATCTGCCGTTTCTTAATGAATATTTTGAACTCTCTGAGAATCCGCACACGCTCTGACTTCTAACCACTTCCTGTCGCTGCAAAGGGTTATTTCTCCTCCTGTGTAAAACCTCAATTCATTACATTTCAACAACCATAGATTATTTGATTTTAGTTCATCATTATAACCTTTTCTTTCTTTTTCTCAATAGAGGGACTACATATCAAGTAAATATAGGGAATACACATTTGATAAACAGCATTAATCAACCTACAAAGCCGCAACAATCTCTTCAGGCCTTTTTATGCTCGGATTTTCTGCATGAGCCTGGACAGATCTCACACGCATACCAGATTTCTTGACAATGTCTTTGTGTTGCCCTGCGACAGACTGGCGACCTGTCCAGGGTGTACCCCACCTCTCGCCCGGGACGCAGCTGGAGATAGGCACCAGCAACCCTCCCGACCCCATTTAGGGAAGAAGGGTGTAAAGAAAATGGATGGATGGATGGATGGATAATGTGCAATAAAAACTGTCTTCTTAGTATGAACCAGTCTGCAATGTGGAAGACGAATCTAGCAAAGTTATGCAAGTGAAATAGGGGGTAAATGTGACAAGGTGGCAGTGACCCTGGGCTGCCACCTTATCGTGGTGGAGGTGTTTGAGTGTCCCAGTGATCCTAAGAGCTATGCTGTCAGGGGCTTCGTGCACTTAGTAGGGTCACCCAAGGCAGACAAGTTCTAGGTGAGGAACCAGACAAAGCACAGTCCGAAGACCCCTTATGATGAGCGAGATTGTTGGATCCAATGTTCCCTCTCTCAGGCGTGTGGTCACTGGGGCCCCACCTTGGAGCCAGGCCTGGAGGTGGGGCACGCTGGTGAACACCTGGTGATTGGGATTTTACCCATGGAGCTAGATGGCAGGTCAACCTGGGTGCTACTTCGTTTTTGTTTTTCACCTGGTAATGCTTGGAATGACTTGAAAGCTTCAAAGGTATAAGACCCCACTCTGATAGTTGAACTGTCCCCTCATCAGACAGCTGATGAGGGGACAGTGATTTACCATGGAGTCAAGTGCAATATGGAATGAGTGGTGGCCAAGAGCAGGGACCCTGGCAGTCTGATCCTCTGTTGCAGAAGATGGCTCTTGGGATGTGGAATGTCACCCCTCTGTTGGTAAACTGTGATGGCTGCTTTTACAGCCACACAAATGTGGTAACATTCAACTACACTACATACAATAGTTCACGCAGTCTCACATTTGGGCTTCTTTAAAATCTAGGATTTAATTTATAGGTTTTTGTTTAGAATGCAACACATCATAAAACTCTATTGTAGAATAAGTTCACACATTTTAGCTTACATTCTAATAATGTTTTGCTTGATTTAACCTTTGTTTGTTTTGAGCTACCTCAGTGCCGGCTGGTCCAGTCCTTCAGAGGAACAAAGAGGTAGAGAAGGGGTGGAGCAAGCCTGTGGAGCCTGCAAACTGGTCCATACCACAACTCAGCCTTAAGGGGGGAAACTGTTGGTTTTAGTTAGGTTTATGTGTGTTCTCCCCTTTGAGTCTTCTATATGGCTTGATCAGTCAGTACTTAAGTTTCCCCTTTATCTCATTTAGATAGGTCTGTTTATTTGAGTTAGTCTGAGTATGTCACTTTGACCTGTTTTATGGGTCTAACGTTGTCATTTTTTTCATTATTTAAATTTCTGTTTTGGGTTAAATAAAAAACATTTTTTCTTTAAAATTTAAACCTGTGCCTATTTCTCCTTTGACTGCTTGGTCCATCACAGAATAGTCGGTCTCACCTCAATGCATGGCTCTGGAAACAGTCTGCTTGAGAGGGGTTGGACATACTTCCACTCTGGAGTTGCCCATGGGCAGGAATGGGTTTACGTGTTGCCCCCCATCTTGGTGCGTGCACGTTGGGAGGGTAGCTTCCCTCCACCTACAAGTGGAGGGACAGGTTCTGACTGTTTGCATTTAAGCACTGAACAGCAGTTTAGACTACCCACCCTTTTTGGAGTCCCTGGAAGGGGTACTGGAGAGTGCACCTCCTAGGGACTACCTTGTTCTGCTCACGTGGGCAATGACAGTGAGACCTGGAGGGGGGTGCTTGGGAGGAACGCACCCCGCACCCCCCCCAATCTGAACTCGAGTGGTGTTCTGTTGTTGGACCTCTGTGCTCATCATCGACTGTCCATAACAAACACTATGGTCAAACATAATATGTGCATTTGGCACCAGGACACCTTAGGGAGATGTCCTGCCTGTACCAGTCTGGTGAAGCCTAAAAGCAAAGCTCTCAATTTATCGGTCGATCTACATTCCTACACTTATCTATGGTCATGAATTTTGGGTCATAACCTTAGATGAGTGTAGAGATAGGGTGAGAAGCTTGGACTCATAGTAGAGCCGCTGCTCCTTCTTTGTCAAGAGGAGCCAGTTGAGGGTTGGGGTGGCTCGGGCATCTGGTTAGACCTCCCTGGTGAGGTCTTCTGGGCACATCCCACCGGGAGAAGGCCCCAGGGAAGACCCAGGACACACTGGAGGGACTATGTTTCTCGGCTGGTCTGGGAATGGCTTTGAGTTCCCTCAGAAGAGCTAGCCCAAGTGGCTGGGGAGAGGGAAGTCTTGGCCTCTCTACTTAGGCTGCTACCCCCACAACCTGACCCCAGATAAGCGGAAGAAGATGGATGGATGGATGGATGGATGGATGGATGGATGGATGGATGGATGGATGGATGGATGGATGGATGGATGGATGGATGGATGGATGGATGGATGGATGGATGGATGGATGGATGGATGGATGGATGGATGGACCATGTTTGATAGAGTCTAAGTGTCAGAATGAATGGACAATTTCTTCTCTGATGTGATTCACACAGAATATTGGTACAAAAATAATTTTGATCATTAATTTTTTTGGTTGGGAAAACTGTTGTCATGGTTGAGGTGGAGCCAACTGCAAAAAACACATCAAAAGAAGCATGGAGGTGAGGAGATTTTAACAAGAAATTTCCAGATCACGTAAGGAGGAAAACGGGACATGACCAGAACTAAAAGCAATGAAACCAGGTAACCTAAATTCTATAGCAGTATGATTAAGTGACCTGGAAACACTGTGAGAATCTAAGCAGGGAACTGAGCGAAGGAATAAATGCAGCAAATTAAGAAAAAAGGATCATCCTCTCCAAAACATAAAATCTAACTAATAGGTTTACCTAACTGCTTAGTCTAAAGCCACACATACAGGCAGTGGAACATGAGAAGAAATTACCAAACATAAAGGACTGGCATTAATAGACAACCCTAAAATCAATGGGTGAGGATGGCAACGGTGGTAGGTGGTAGGGGCCTGTAAATGTTCCATCTGCCTTGTGTCCATGGGAAAGACTCTTCCCTCAACCTCCCTGCTGCTGGTGGTCAGAGGGCCCAACAGGTGGCATCAGTGAGTGGCAGCATCGGCTCTGTCGGTGTGCACCAGGGCAGCTGTGACTACTATTGAGGAGCGCACCACCATCAGTGTGTGAATGGGTGAGTGAGTAATGTAAAGCACTGTGGGGTCCTCTGGACTAGGTAAAGTGCTATACAAGTACAGACCATTTACTATCAATACGATCACAGGTGAGAATCAGAAAACCACACGTGGACTATCAAAAGATCAAGGTTGTCACCATTAAACTGTTACTCAGGTTATTGTTATCTAATATTTAAATAGATTTTCAGGTTAGCACTTTTTCATAGCAGTGTCTATTAGCAGTACAAGTATGTTGTTTACTTGGACCCTTTTTAGAAAACAGTAAAGGTCAATTAGTTCCTAAAACATTTATATTTTTGCTGACAAGAATAAGATAAAGAGGCCTAAATGGAAGTGATACTTACATTATGCGTATTTCTTGAAAAAGAAAGAACAAATTTAAGTACCTTGTTGGATTATAACAAAACCTTTGACAAGGGGCCTATTTCATGTAAATTCATCAGGGGTGTTGTATCGCCCACTATACAAAAGCTGAAATATTTGTGTTAGCCAATGCAAACATGCCCACCTCCACAAATATGCAGTCAAGCACACACTTGTTCTGGGTTATGAATGTGGTGATGGTGGTGTGAGGGAAGCTTCTCCCGCATCCCATCTCACCTCCCAGCAAAGATGTTGTGCAAAGTAAAGTTAAATAATAAGTCAAAGCAAACTAAAAGCTAAATGCAAACCTAAGGAGAAAAAAGAAAGAGCAAAGCTAACATGTTCAGACTCAAAGGAATTCTTGGAGTCAGAAAGCCTGCTTTAATTAGGCCACAGCATGTCGGTGCTTCTACTGCTACAAGAGGCAGTAACTGTACAAGAATTGTAAGGAAAAAAAAAAGATTTATTCAGATTCAAATTTATTACAAACACAATTTGAAGACATAAACCCTCTGATGACACTAAACTATCTTCTTTTGAATTCTAACAAGACAGAAGTTGTCATCTGTGGACCAAAACCTGTAAAAAAGGAACTGCTTAGTCAATCATTTGATCTGGATGGAATTGTTGATCAAAAACCAACTCTGATAAATAGAACCTCTGTGTTATTTTTGGACAGAATATGTCATTTAAATTCCATATTAGAAAAATTAGAAATATTCTGTCCAGGAGTGACGCTGCAAACTAGTGTATGCATTTGAAACTTCAGGGCTGCGTTACAGGAATGATTTATAACCAGGAAGTCCACAAAATGTATATGTGTCAGTGTTTATGTTGCCTCATTGTTGACTTTCTGCATGCAGTTTGCATGTTCTCCCTGTGCATGTGTGGGTTCTCTCCAACAGTCCAAAAACATGACTGTTAGGTTAATTGGTCTCTCTAAATTCTCCTTAGGAGTGGGTGTGTGCCTGGTTGGTTTTCCTGTCTCTGTGTTGCCCATCATTTGATTTATTTTCCATTCATCCAACCTCATAAATGCTTATCCCATTGGGATCACCAGGGGTGCTAGTGCCTATCTCCAGCGGTAAACGAATGAGAAGCGGGGTCACCCTGGACAGGTCGCCAGTCTAATATCCAATGTTTTAAAAGGATAAGTGTTGTGTCCATATGAACTTTAATGATGTAACAAAACCTAAATTGTGCTCTGGCTTTATAGAGATCTACAGAAAGACACTGATATTAACCAGGTGAGCCAACCTCAGCTAAGACATTTTAGGATACAAAGATGAGACAGCATACATTCGCTGGAATGTTGTGAAAGTGACTAAATGTTTTATCCCAACTTCTATAAACCCGCTGATGTGTTTCTTGCTTCATTTGCGATCTGTGGGCGCAAGTATTTTCTGTAACAGAGGAATCAGTTCAAAACAGAGAAACCATCTAAACCTGAGCACGGTTAAAGTTTGTATTCAAGTAATAATGTAATTTTGTATGTGAGCTGTGTATATGATTGTTTCATATAAACAAAGATTATAATCAAAATGTATGCATGAGAACCACAAGCATTATTGTACTTGTTTATTCAAAAGACAAAAAAGAATAAAGATAAGAAACGAACAAGATTATATAAAATACAAAATTCAGTATTAATTAGAAATATTACTGAGAGAAACAGAAGGGAAGAAATAATAATGATCAGATTAAGAGTAGGTCATACCAGGGCATGCTGTGGTGGCCAGGGGGTTAGCATGTCCCACGTTTTGGAGTCGAACCCGTGACCTCCGCAACCTTTGCCGCATGTCCTCCCCTCTTTTCTGTCTGCCTACTGTTTCAAAAACTACGAGCCAGTAGCGCCGCAAAAACTCTTCAAAGTAAAAAAATGGGGAAAAAAAGTAGGTCATATCTATTTGAATGACATTTTATATTTATTTAATAGGGAGTAAAAATAATGATAAATATGAAGGATGTGGAGAGAAAGAAACTGTAGAACATCTATTGATGAACTGTAAAACATATGAACCTGAAAGGGAGAAATTGAGAAGAATGGTTGGAAGGAGCTCAAGAATGGAGTCTTAAAGGAATATGTGGAAATTAAGGAAACATAGTGGATATTTACAGATTAAGGAAAGCATTATTTATTTATCTTCAGAATATAAAATTTAAAAATAGAATTTGATAGATGTAAAGTAATATTGCTTCACACTCGTGTACAGTAGGTGGGGTTATGCACCTTATTATGGCGATACGCCATAATGAAAAAAGAATTAACAGAAAACACAGAAACCTACTGTAAATCCTTAGTTGTTAGTCATTAACAGAGGAGTACGCACAATTTTGTTCATTTGTGTATTTTGTTGCTCTGCACCAAATTGAATATGATGAAACCCTTAAAAGATATTTATGCAAACACATTCACACTGATGGTGGTGGGCTACTGGATAGAAACCCCAACAGTGCTGGGGCAGTCTGACAGCTACCATGCCACACACCGGAAGCAGAGATCGAACCAGCAACATACTGGCTGGGGGACAAATTATATTGTATTGTATCATACCTTCTCATATCATACTTAAGCAAATTGTTAACCAGTTTCTAACAATAGAGGTGCCAGTTACCAAACTTCCCATTGACTGTACCGCTGAGCTGGCATAATCTGAGGTATTTGACTGCTTCACACATACCGTCACCCAGTCAGCCTAAGACTCATGAATGACTTTTGTTGGACGACTGCTACATGGAGCTAAAGACCTCTATCTGATGATCTTTCCATGCTACATCACCAGCTCCAATTTGGACACTCTCATTTCTGGAACTTTGAAATAACTGTAAAATGCAGCAAAAAAATTTTTATTTGATGTACTTAGATGTTAGAGTAGTTTGTAAGTTTATTTTTGCATTTTGTTCTTTCGGTGCATTTCTATTTAGCTATTTTAGCTTGATGTTGGTCTTTCTTGATTTGGTATGTCGTCCTGAGTTTCTCTCATGTTGGTCTGCTTCCCGTTTTTATTGTATTTATGCTTTCCAGTGATCTTCCCTTGTTCCATTCACTGTGACGCCTCATCATCCTCATGTATTTCAGCTGATCTGCCACTCAGCTGATTGTTCATCATTCAGCTCCAGATTATCTGTTTTCTCTGTTGTATTCATATTTTTGTTCCTGAGTTTAGTTCCTCTGTGTGTGAGAATAGCGCACCAGTTACAAGCTGAGAATGAGCACAACACCAGAAAGTCCCAGTTCATGAGGGGTCAAATTTAGAAGTGGTAGTTGGCTTACTTAAAGCACGGGAACTGATCATGCCATGGGAAGAACAGATGGGGGCTCCATATGAGCGTAATTATGGAGATCTATCAGCAACATGTTTGGAAGCCAGATGGAGAGCATTCACTTTCCCAGTGAATGTTGGGTGTATGGGGTTAACAGGGTTGTCTCCTCAAAACTCAGAACCTCAACAGGCAGTAGGCTCTCACAGCAGTCTACATTCAACCACAGACTCTGACAGGCACCAAAGACTAGACAGGGTACATGGAAGGTGAGCAGGTTCGGTGACAGGTTCCATGCCTCTGACATGAGGTCAGTGTGAGAGCAGCAGCAGGTGCTGCTCCTTTAATCCAGAGGTGTGTGTATCTGATAATGCTGGAGCCATCCTGGAGATTTATTAGCTTTATCAGCAACGGTCATTTCCCACCTGTGTCAATCCACACACCTCTCAGGCTGTCTCTTGGTGGCCATTCTATGGATGTGATCCCACTTCAGGGTGGAAAGTTATAAAATTTAAAGAAATAATGAGATACAGAGTAGGTAGGAACAGTAAATGGCTGACATGCATACCATGTTAAAATAGAAATCACTCACAACTGGACCAGATGTGTGCCACATGTGGCCAATTGTAAGTGATTCCTAGCTTCTACACTCAGACTGAATTAGGATCATCATTCCTCCAGTGAGTACCAAAGGACAAAAATTACATACCATAATAAAAAATAAAAGCATAAATATGTATATTGTTTTTTCTTGTCCTTACACATATGTTTTCCTCAAGAAATGTATATATTTTGGTTTTCCTGGTCCTTACACGTGTTGTTGTCAAGAAATATATATATATATATATATATATATATATATATGTATATATATATACATATATATATATATATATGTATATATATATACATATATATATATATATATATATATATATATATAAATGTTAAATGTTTTTTCTTCCCATTATACATGCGCTGTCATCCAAAAAGGTATATTCATTTTACTTTTCCTTACATGTGTTTCTGTCAAGACATATATATATTTTCTTTTACATCCATCCATCCATCCATTTTCTGTTCACCCTTGTCCCTAATGGGGTCGGGAGGGTTGCTGGTGCCTATCTCCAGCTACATTCCGGGCGAGAGGCGGAGTACACCCTGGACAGGTCAGCAGTCTGTCGCAGTATTTTCTTTTACATTTTCCTTAAAAATGTGGTTTTTGTCAAGAAAGGTATATATTTTCCCGTGTCTTTTTCCTATACAAGCATCTCTTGAAGCATCTCCTTTTTTTGCTTTTCCTTGTGCATGTGTTGTCATCAAGAAAAATTTAATGCAAATGAGGGGCGGTGTCGTCAGGCTTCAGTTTCTGCAGACTATCATGTGGGCATTCCTGCAGGCCTCTGTGTCAGTTTTATGGACTCCCAGTGGGTTCACAACTTCAGAATATCCAGAGACATTCACCTTTCAGCAGGGAAAATATGTGCCAAAAGCACTGATGGCACATTCATTTTAAAAAATCTGTGTTATTGACATGCAAGAGGAATCTGTGTATGGCGATGAACCTCTGAGTTTGAAAGCCGCTAACTGAAACATACGTTCCACAAGAAAAAGAATAAATTCTGGAGTTATAACACTATTTTCTAATAAGCTAAGAGCTCCAGCTCACTGATAAACAGCTATCTCTGTTCCAGGCAAGTCCAGTGTGATGCTAACCAATCAACAGAAGCCTAAGACTGACGACACCATCCCTCATTTGCATTTAATTTTTCTTGATGACAACGCATATAATGCACAAGAAAAAGTTAAAAAAAAAAAGGAGATACTTTAGGAGATGCTTGTATAAGAAAAAGACAGAACAAAATATATACTTTTCTTGACAAAAACGCATGTTTAAGGAAAAGAAAAACTAACACATATTTGGATGACAGTGCATGTAAAAAGGAAAGGAAAAACAAAATACACAAAGATGATCATGAAGGGGTTGATCATTTTGTTTTTCTTTGGATTCTCTCCTTGTGGGTATTAGCTCAGATATTTACCGGTGCTCCTGTTTCCATTGTCAATATGACTTATGACATGTTCACCTCAGGCTGCCTGATCTTCTGTTTGATCAACACATCTGCCACGCCTGGTGAGCAACCATGATCTGTCATAGTAAGCATTATTTTTCTCATCTTCTACTGGGAATTTCAGTGTGAATCATGTTTCTCTTCACACTCTCTTAAACATCAGCAGCTTCATAAGTGTGGGAGCAATTTTTTTTCTTATGACCTCCCTTTAGCTTGCATTGTTCTGGGCTCTAAGCATAAGGATCCATTCCAGGAAGCTATTACATGTCCTGCTGTATTTATGGCTGAAAGACCACACTGGCAAGCAGGAACAAGACTTAGTCTAAAGTTTGCTCTTTTGTCAGATAAGAGCTGCACTGACTTGCGTTTGCATTCTTCAGGACGAGACTTGTAAACGTTTCCATGGCAGCTCATTCAGCCATCTGTCTGTTTACATGCTGCTGTAAGCTGAGGGTGAAGGTGCAATTGTATACTTCCTAAAAACACACACTTTGATTTCTGACACAAACCTTTAACAGTAGCTCATGGGTCATGAAGGAAAAAAATGTGGAGGTGGGAAGAACCACCAGAGAGAGTGAAAGAATGTGTGAAGAGTTTCTAATTTTTCCTGTATGAATGAGTCATCACCATATCTTTGCTTTTATTTTGTAAGTCATCTGAGGAACAGAAGCTGATTTCAAAGTTTTGCAAAAATAAGCTCACTGGATTCTTCTCCTGTCCTTGTCAACTTTAAAAGAAATGTGTGCTTTTCAAATTATATTGGATAAATTATCCAGAGAACATGCATTCCTAGCAAATTGTGGTTCTAGGAGCCTATCTGTGTTGCCTCATATTGACAAAAATACCTTATCTTCAAATTTTTTGCATTTTCTTTTTGCCTTTACAAATTGGTCCATAAAAAAAAATTTTATTATAATGTTACTAGAGGTGTAAAGTTAGATGAGTTTCTTCACAGATGTTTGCCTGAAGAAAAAATAGGATTCTCCAAAAAACAACACCTAACACGCTATAAGAAATAGCGAATAATTCAACCCCATTTTGGCTAATTTACTAACTAGCCTAAGAAAAATGGTCCTATCATCTGTTAGTGCTGATGACATAATGTCTGATTACTAAGTGTTCTTCCAGTACTGTCTGAACTCCAGCAGAAGGTTGTTTTACAGCAAGTTTAATGTTATCAATAAACAAATTCCTATTTATTTGGTTTTAAGCATTGCCTTGCAAAAGAAACTGCTACATCGCAACTTTCAAAAACTCACTCAAGAAAGAAATGTAGAGGGGGACTTATTGAGAGAACTATTTAAATGACATTGTATGTCTAATAGGGAGGAAGAATTATGATAAATGTGACGTATGTGGAGAAAAAGAAAATGTAGAACATATATTGATGAATTGTAAAAGATATGAGGCTGAAAGGGAGAAATTGAGAAGAATGGTTTGAAGGGCTGGACAGAAATGGAGTCTTAAAGGAATATTGGGAAATGAAGGAAACGTGGATATTTACAGATAAAGGAAAGCATTCTTTATTTATTTTCAGAATACAATATTAAAAAATAGAATTTTATAGATGCAAATAATGCTGCTACACACTCATGCACAGTAGGTGGCTGTGTGCACCTTAAAGTTTTTTGAAATAGTAAGTGATGGCATGTGTTGCTTTAAGGCTTTCCTGTTCTTTTTATTTTTTTATATAGGTTTTGCAGAAAATCATTTGTGTGCACAATTTTTACACTTTATTTTTTATTCTTTAAGTCATGTACAGCACCTTATCAAAAACATTGTTAACTGTATTTTCTTTTTAAAAGAAATGCCCAACCAGGGTCTGTCCCATTTTCCTGACACACATTACATTGTGGGGACCCACTGCAATGCTATTTTTGGGTTAGGGGTTAAATTTAAGACTAAGGTGTGAATTATGATTTAGTTAGGGTCAGACTGTAGAAATGAATGGAACTCAATGGAAAGTCCCCACATTGATAGTGTGACAAACATGTGTGTGGTGCTGTGTGTTTGCACCTGCCTTCCTGGGAGGAAACATCTGGTGGAGAGTGTCAGAAGCCATCTGTTGAACTCCATCAGGCAGTTAGCTGAGTGACCTGTCTGCATGGTAGGATTAGTGTCTGCATATGTTTGAGTTGCAGAGTGATGGTCTGTGTGAGAACAAACTGCTTTCTCATTAAACTGCCTCATGCCTACCACACGAGGGAGTACAGTTTCACCAAAGCCAGTCCTCCACGGCCGGTATCCTGCATGTTTTAGTTCTCTTCCTGGTCGCGGGTACCTCTTCAGCATGTCGATATTCTGCAGAAACCAGCTAATAAGCCATCATTTCATCTGGGTGTGTTAAACCAGAGAGAGGGAAGTGCATCAAGAATAAAACCCTGAAGAAGTTAATTTGCAGTTAGCCACAAGCCTCTCAGTAGAGAGCAACACTGAACTAACTGTATGACATAATTGGAAAAAACAACTCTGTATGTCACCCTGGCCTGAGCACAGTCCCTATGATGACACATGGAGGAGGCAGCATCATGATGTGAGGATATTTCTCTTTAGCAAGAAAAACCTCTCAAAATGTAAAGTTGGTGATATTCCCAAACTCTCTCCATCCAATCTGTGCAACAGATTTTATAGAGTCTTCTTAAGATAGCAAAAATGACTGCCTGTCATGTTTATAACTAACTCTTTCACCATTTGCCTTTCATAATGCAATGATTACAATACACTGCTTAGTATTATTTTAACTTCTTGTGTGTTGAAACATGCTACCTTGGAGCTGCAGAGGGATTGCAGAAAGAGTGTAAGGGGGTATTACCACATTATCCCAAAATGTGTAAATAGGTGAAAGGCTTCAGGGCTGTGAACAAACAGGGTTTTTTTGTGCTGAGCAGGTGGTTGTAGATTGATCCAAACCTTTATAACTGATAGTATCATATTTCACTGGTTCATCTTGGTTGTCAACATTTATTCTAAGACAGAGCCTCCCTGATGATTAGTCTAAAGTTAATCAGCAATATACAGTAAGTCTGATGCTAACAGGCTCTGCAGTGGTAAATGGAGTTTGACACAAGCAAGTTATTGCAAGAAACGTTAGAGCTCCCTTCAAAGTGTTCGACTCCCAGACATTGACCCGTGGCAAGTATTGAGTTTGTGGAGAACAGATAACCGTCTCTCAGCTCTTCAGCTTCAGTTGGCATTATCAGGCTAAACATACAGTGAAACACAATAACTAAACTGATAAGGAGCAGCTACACTCATCTAAAGCCTGGGCTGATACATCTTAAAACCAATGAGGCCATTTCAAAATATGAACATTTTCTGCTATTGTTTTATACCTTACAAATATGTGAAATCTAAAGTTTTAATGAATATTATGACTTTCTGTTTTCTGACTAGTTTAATAAAATGTTCTTCATTTATGTATTCAAATGTAGTTAAAATAGGTCACAATTTGAACTTACTAAAACGCACAATCTGTGTATGCAGATGAGTAAATATATTTGAGCGGTATTTCATTCTTAATCCATCCGTCTATTGTTTATGCTAATTTTTTCCAGACAGGCTCGTGGAAAGTGGGCCTGCTGAGACATGGCAGATTCCTTGAACTCAGTCATCTTTATTATCATTATTATTAGGGACCATCTATCCATCCATCCATCCATCCATCCATCCATCCATCCATCCATCCATCCATCCATTCCTTCCTCCCACCCTCCCTTGTGTATTCTGTTTAATGTGTTTCAATTCATATATATACAGTTGGAATCAGATATTTACAAACACTATATTGCCAAACGTATTAGCTCACCTGCCTTAACTCACATATGAGTTTAAGTGACATCCCATTCCTAATCCATATGGCTCAATATGAAGTTGGTCCACCCTTTGCAGCTAGAACAGCTTCAACTCTTGTGGGAAGGCTGTCCATAAGGTTTAGGAGTGTTAATGGGAATTTGACCATTTTTCCAGAAGCACATCTATGAGGTCACACACTGATGTTGGACGAGAAGGCTTGGCTGTCAGTCAACACTCTAATTCATATCAAAGGTGTTCTATCGGGTTGATGTCAGGACTATGTGCAGGTCAGTCAAGTTCATCCACTCCAGACTCTGCCATCCACGTTGTTATGGACTTTGCACTAGTGCAACTGCTTCAGTTATAGTGGTGGACTGAAAAACAGCTCCTGTAATGGCCAGGAGGATGACAGCCCAGAAGCAGCAGTGAGGGCAGCTTCTTCTGCTGCTGGTAGAAAAATGCTGCAGGGTAGAAACTGGCGATGTGGCAGCAGACTGAGGAGCATTGGAAGCAGACATGGGAGTAAGTTTCTTGTGAGAACCCTTTAGAAAAAAGAAACAGCATCAGCTGCTGGTGATGAGGAGTGGGCTCACGTGCTTGAAGGCGATGAGGAGCAATGAAGGCGTTGGACAGAAGCAGCAGCCTCTCACAGACGCACCGGAGAATAAATCAGTTTTCAATTAGGAAAAAGCCAAATTTTGTTGATCATGTCAGAGTAGTGAAATCAATAAAAAGGATATAGTATCCAAAGGGGTAAATACATTTTGGAGACACTGCATACTGGTTAACTGACAATGGGAAATATTTATTTTTGGACACTGTCAGTTTTAAAATGATTGTTAGCTGTTTAGAAGATTTTCAAATGTTTTTTCTTGTTTTGGGAGGCAGCAGAGCTTCTGTCAATATCTCAGATTCCCCCACAAACAAAAGAAAAAGTGTCATCATAGTTCTATTAACACAAGCAAAGTCTTTCAGAAGCAATTCATGCTCTTCTTCTAAAACAATTCAAGCACGTTAATATTTTTTAAACAAAGATGGTGATAAACTCCACCAACTCAATGAAACTCATCTCTCTACATCTGCTGTGATTGCTGCCATATTTGGAAAAAGAGTATGTATTAAAGATTTAAATACTTTATTGATTTACAGCTTAATGATAAATGAATTGTGCTAAAAGTGGCACTCTTTCATCAAAGTGGTAACATTTCATTGTTTTATGGATTCTGTTTTCTTGTTTCTGACCAGAGGAAACTGGAGCCTTCCTCTGGAACTGTTTATAATTACAGCAACTACAAATGAAGCTCAAGGCTGTCAGATAGTGTCATTGTAGTAGAAAAAACATGAACTGGATTTAGCAAACCACTTGTGAACTCATCATGGTTGTGACAAATGGAGTGAACAACAGCCATGGTGTAGACTCCCAGCGCTTCTTGAAGGTGCTTCAGATTAGCTTTCTCCAGTTGAATCCTTACAGACTTCTGTCATGAAAAGAAGCATATCCTGGACAGTAAAGAGAAATAAGCACAACACAATCTCTTTAAAATGTGTGAACAGGTAAGACACATCATTAGTTTTACTTTTTAAACCTGGAACCATTTTGGTTGGTCATCTAGTTACTAATCTCCAGTTTAGTAACTAGATGATGAACTACTGTACAGCCCACTTTGGGCTAATCACTTGCCAGCTTAAGAAATATCACATCGTGTCATTACATATATAGGATTGGCACAAATAATTTATAAAACTTGGATTTACTGAGAAAACACAAAGATGACATTTCTAATAGTTTTTTTTAGTTTTGAGGTTATAAAGATTTTAGTTTAATCTAAAATATGTCTATTTCATCTGATTGTAGGAAGCCAATGTATCATGTCCTACCTATAATGAGCTGGTACTAATGGAGCAGATATCACAGATAAACACCATCAACCTCTTCCTGTTCTTTCTGTCAGTTTATTCATATTGCACTGATTTGTAAAAAGTTGTAATTCTGCTAATGGTTTACTTTAAGTCAGATTATCCTAAAGGTGGAATGTAGTACATTTTGCTAAACATATGCATTTTTACATTTGATTTTAATGTAATTATTTGATTTAAGTTTTCTTAACTACTTTGATGAGATTCTAACAGTGCTTTGTTTTTCTGTGTTTGTTATTGAATCCATCCATCCATCCATCCATCCATCCATCCATCCATCCATCCATCCATCCATCCATCCATCCATCCATCCATTCATCCATCCATCCATCCATCCATTTTCTGTTCACCCTTGTCCCTAATGGGGTCGGGATGGTTGCCTTTTGCCTATCTCCAGCTACGTTCCGGGCGAGAGGCGGGGTACACCCTGGACAGGTCGCCAGTCTGTCGCAGGGCTGAATCCATTCTCATCGGTCTCATATCCAAGACTGCCATAGTTAGGTGTCAGTAGAGGGCGCTTTCGGCCGTACTCTGTCCCAGTGGACTGAAAAGACACTGAACGACACTGAACTGAATGTGATATTAATCATTTATGGCCCTCATTTGGAGGAGAAATATTTAATCAGCTTCTTATCATAAGAATTGAAGCATATACTGCATCAGGAGCATCCTTACGTTCAGGTTTTAAGGAAAAAAAATTCTAAAAGTCTAATCTTGTAAATAAATGAAACTCGACTCCATGCTGTTGTTAAAATACTTGAAGCAACGCATCAGAGACGAACCTCAACAATAAATCCATCAGAGTCCCTTTCGGAGTTTCTCCTTCTAATTGGCTCTGAGCTAGAAACGGTTCACCTCGGTGGACTATGATTGGCCCGCTGAGCTGCCAGTCACAGCAGCTTCCCTGCTCCTGCTTTGGACAGCAGAGACGCGCTGCTGCTGCGCTGCCCCGCTGCTCAGATCCCGGAGCGGAGCGGCGGAGGGAGGCGGACTGTACGTGGTTCAGACAGCAGCTGCAGCAGCGGTAGAGGTGCACTTCACCTCTTGCAGCCCTGCACGCCCTCGACAATCTGGATACTGCTTTACCTCCATCTCCAGCATTATTCTGACTCTCTGAAGCGCACATATCTGCTTCTTTTCCCTGATGAGCCTTTACTCTGAGCGGACGGAGACATGTGGAATAAACCTGGGAAAGCGCATCGCTTCTTCATACTGTGTTTCCTGCTTACTGTATGCACCGAGGTGAGAACTTGATTAGGTTGCTCTCCTAGCAAGACGATAACTTTGCTTTTGATTCAGCTTTTTCCATGTTTTATTGTTTTCTATATTTTGTAACTCCATCATGTATTTGGAGCTGAAGTCACATCTATTATTTCTAAATATACTCCCTTCAGTGAATGCAAATATTTCTCAGCAGCATGACCTGCGTATTATTTTTAATCATGTCACTTTGAATTAGTGAAGCACTGATCCATGTCTGAAATGTCTGTTATTAGTGGGGCAATCTCCAATTTACTGTATAAGCAAATAGTTAAAAAAACACTTTAACAAGTTTGATCTCTTTTTAGTCAGTTTTAAAGTTGTTGTAGTTTTTTTTTTGGGGGGGGGGGGCAAAGAAAAAAAATGTCTTCAGGCTAAAGGTCAGTTGCACAGCTGCAACCTGAACTGTATCTCCAAAAATTGCACTGAACTGCAGCTCTGGCAGATCGTACAGTTTCTGCAAAAAGTATGCAGTCTGAAAATTAAGAAGACATAAACTAGGAAATTGCACCTTTTTCCCAACACAGGGCTACAGGAATCAACTTCAGAGAAACTTCATTAGTTTGGTGCAATGGTCCCCAAAGTTGAGGTTTGGCATCACTCGGGGTCACGTCTCACTAAGAATGAGCTCCTTTTGAAAACTCATATCCCTATTTTACTTACTAGTTATTGTTAAGAACTCAAACAGCAGTTGGAACTTCATGTTTCCTCCAACAGTGTTTGTGGGTTTGGAAGGTGGAAACGTTTGGGATTGATTTTTAGCAGCCAGTCCTCTGCAGCTCTTTGTGATTCAGCAAGCCAGTTTAGAAAGATTTGATAAACGTTCTGCACTCGTTCTGCAAGGCTTTGATTTTCTGATGAATGAAACAAAGAAATATGCTGTTCAGATTATTCAAAATTCATACAACAAATTAGGAATCTGACCATTATATTTGGCTTTTTTTTTTCAATTTTAACTCTTATTATAAGTCAAGTTAAAGTTTATTTAAATAGCACATTTACAACAACCTCAACAGACCAAAGTGCTTCACAACAATCACAACATCAAAGGAGTATTTTACTATTTAATGGAAACAATTCTAGTTTTTAATATTTGCAGCCAACCCTTTTGTGAAAAGAAAACAAATTATATCCTTTTATGGATACAAGTTTATCTTAAAGTCTATTTGTCAGATTTTTTATTAAACTCAAGTAAATAATTACAAAAGTGCATATTCAATTAGTCCATAAATTGTTGGATTTGAAAGGACAAAACATTTGGATTTTTCAGGATTTGATTTTCTGATCATCATTCAGAGAAACTTTGATGGGTCAAATTTATAAAAGGTCGCTGAGCACTGTAACAAAAATATAATTTGATTATTTTGCATAGTGGAAAATTTTATACTACTAAGCACAAGTACATATGCAGGCAGCTTGCACCATCTATGTCTAAGTATTATAATTTCCTAATGGGAATGCCATAGTACACAAAACTGGATGGCTTCTTGAGCTTCCAACCACTTTAAAGTTTAATTATTACAAATGCACTGATCAAGAATTTCAAAAGAATCTAGAAAATGTCAATTAATTTCTAGATTAATCCTTAGATGTATGACATGCTGATTCTGACTCTGAGTGATCCCATTTTTATTTGTGTGGTTCACGAAACCTGAAGAAGAAGAAATGTGATGTATTTGATAGAGGTAGGTTAAGCAAGCAGAAAAAGCAGGAATTACTTCACTGTCGCCTTTCAGACCTTGAATCAGTTATATCTAATTTGTATTGGAGTTTTATTTAACCAAAATAAATGTGCATCAAAGAACCTGCTGCTGATGGAGGTGTTTACAGCCTGAAGATGGTGAAAATACCTTTTTTGGATGCACTTTATGAATAAGCAAAAGAAAAATAAGATTTTTGGCTTTGATTGGCTGAACGCCACATGGGAAAATTACTTCTGTTTGTTTATTTCAAACATTGAAAGCATGAAATAGAGACAAGCAGCTTTAGCCATCTTCACCTCCCTGTCTGCCCCTCAGGTGTGTCAGTCTTCGGGTTACTTTGAGCTGCAACTCATCTCAGTGGAAAACCCCAAAGGTCAGCTCCTAAACGGCGACTGCTGTGACTCGGAGGGCCGCCAGGCAGATGGAAACTGCGGCCTGGACGAGTGTGATACTTACTTCAGGGTGTGCTTAAAGGAATACCAGCAGGAGGTGAAGATTGGTGGACCATGCACCTATGGGTCAGAAATCACCAAGGTGATTGGTGGGAATACTTTCCAGTTCAGAGGAAGCCAGAAAGGCAGTCACGACACTGGGAAGATTGTCATTCCCTTCCAGTTCTCATGGCCGGTAAGTTGATCATGTCATAGATTATTAAACAGCATGAGTTATTATTTCAGTTTATTTTCTTCAGAATTTTATAAAAATGTTTTCCTGGAACATGTTAATCACTAGTGTTTTTGACTTTACCATTCCGCTACCTGGGGTACATCTGTATCCATTGGTGGTTTTGGAGATCCTTTAGTCTATTTCATGTCGTCAGACATCTGTCAGTTGGTCAGGAAGGTTTCTGTTGCTGAGTTGTCACTCTTCAGTCAATGCGGAATGTGTGCCATCCTGCCTTATGCACTATGAATGAAAAATATTGCTGACTATTTGATTACCATCTATCTGTTTGAGCATTCACAGAGATGGACAAAGAGTAGACAGCTCCTCCTTTAATGTTTCTGTCAAGTATCATGATACAAGGGGTTTGCCACAGTACTGGGTGTGTGTGTTTGCTTCTTTTAGGGAGCTCACCTAGGGCATCTCTGATGCAAGAGCCACCTCTGTGTGTATCATCAGTTTTCTGTCTGGACACATCACATTCTTGTGTGGGGGCTTTGGAGGTAAAGCTCCATGTCTTTCCTATGAAGACAGGACTTTGATGCTCACAGTTGTGTCTTGGTTCAGTGCATAGCTTCAGCTGTTGATGACAGAGGAGTGGGATGGTTCATGCGTTTAGTTTAGGAAAAACTAATGTTTTTTCTAAAGTGGTTCTGATTAAAAAGTGGCAGGTAACCTATTATCTCATCCAAACAGAGCAGCAAGCCAAACAAAACCTGCTCCTGCTCCTTACTTGGAGAGGCAGCGTGGGAAACTGGATCAGCACTGGCAATCAGAGCTGCAAGAAACTGTTGTCACACGAAGAGATTTTAATCAGGGGAGGTTTCATGGAAGATACGTCATTCGTTTGATTCCCATAATAGCTGATGACTTCGAGTCATTGTGAACCCAACAACATGGGAGGGAAAACAGAGGATGAGATTGGGAATGAACCCAGTAATCAGGGAATGTTTTTATGTTCTGAAGGGTTCAGTGGGTTAATCAGTAAATCAGCAGCAAAACAAACTGCTTAAGCTTCTAATGACTGATTCTCTAAGCTATCTGACTGAACAGTTTTTAGCCTCCTTTAAAGACTTAATACAATATTCAGTGAGGACTTTGAAGGCATTCTGTGTTGTAAAAAGAATAATATTAGTGCCAAAATCACAATCACGAAGGATTTTTTGTCCTAAAAATCAAACTACATCAAAATAATGTATTTTTAGGTCACGATAAGTAGAGTAAGTTCAAAAAGCAGTTTTTTTATATTCTGATTACTTTACTACAGTAGACATTTCTCCACACCAACCTGACCTAGTACTCTTGTTGTTTTGATTCAAGTCAAGTCAGACATCCTGCTTGAAGACTTAGAACTAGAGAGCAGAATTTGTCATGAGTTGTAGGTTTAGTGGACAGGATGGACACGGCTGAACCCAGGTTGAGATGAAGTATTATTGTTTTAATGAAAAACAAAAGGTGAACTGAAATCCAGGCAGCACAGATGAGCAATGAGGCAAAGAAAACACTGATACTGGTAGCACTGGGAATACAAGACATTTGAAACACAACATGTCCACTTAGACAAGGACCTGACAGGGAACAAGAGACACAAGTGGGTTTAAACACACAGGGAAGGTAATCAGGGAAAACAAGAAACAGCTGGGGATAAACAATAGGTACCCGGGACAACACAGAGACTCAATTAACTGAAGACACATACAAAATCCAAATCCTCACAGAATTAATCAGTTAGCTCACATATGTCAGAGTCAAGGCCCGCGGGCCACATCCGGCCCGCGAGAAGATTTTTTACGGCCCCTGGGATGATCTTGATTTATTATTAGAACCGGCCCGCAGACCTCAGCAAGCCGGCACCCCGTCTGAAAAAAAATCTTCCTTATTTGAACTGTAAGTAGTTCTTTAAATGTTCTGTGAGATGATGTACTTACCCATGTATCCATAACAACAGGTACTTTCAATATCCACCAAGTTATTGCCGAAATATACCGTCTATTAAACGAGTGCCCCCCGGATTAAATACACTCTCTGCAGCTGCAGCTGCGAAGTTACCGTATTAACCCGATACTTGCTGGAAAGTGCAACGTCTCCCCTTTCAGAAACCGTTGGAATTTTTCCACTTAGCGCTACGTGTGGCGGAATTACGGTACTGCAAATTTAGATAGATTTTTGCACTTTATTTTATTGTATTTCAGTCTAATTATATTTTAAAAATATTTCAGTTGTGTCTGTTGAAAATTAAAGATTACTGACAGAGCCATAAGAAAATATTGCTTTATTTATCTGATCATATTGGAATATATTTGTTAGGTTTTCAGTAGGTTCAATTAGGTTCACTAGACTATATGCGTCATTTAAAAAAATTTCAATGAACATTCGATCAGTCCGGCCCTCGGCTTGTAGCTAAATTTTTTATTTGGCCCTCCGTCCATTTGACTTTGACACCCCTGAGTTAGCTCAAGTTGTTCAGTTCCTGAAGCAGGATAGTAGCTGTAGACCATAACACCATCACCATGTTTTACTTTATTTAAGATATTATTTTTCTTTAGCGTTGTTAGTTTTTCACCAGAAGTAATGGGGTACACATCTTCCAGGAAGTGCTACTTTTGTCTCATCACTCCACAGAATATTCTCCCCCAAATCTTTGAGGCAAATGTAAAAGAAACCTTTGTGTGCTTTTGGGTCAGCGGTGGTTCCCTTTTTGTGTATGTTTTTTATTGAACCATGAACTCTGACCTTCACTTTGGCAGCGTGGCCTGAAGAGCTGTAGTTCTTGATTCTTCTCTGTAGACTGGCCGTTCTTGGGAAGGTTTTCCACTGCTCCATGTTTGATTCTTTAATGGGTAAAGATCCTCGCTGTCAGTTTGGAAAGGGTAAACAAAAAACATTTCAATGGCTTTAGGAGTCTTGAGAATCACAAATGTCAGTAACTTTGTTTCGCATCTGTTCAATTTATATAGATTAGGTGTATTTCAGGTTGTCGGACAGGTCCTGTTTAATTGATTTCTTGATTCTACAGGCTAGGCATTAATCAAATTAATTAATTAAACTCAGTTGCCCTTGACGTGTGGTTATGTGCAGTTGATGTATTATTTCACACGGAGGGGGATTATTCTGGTCGTTTTGGATGCCTTTTTCCCTTCATACAGATGAAATCGTTATTTGGAAAGTGCTCTTTGTTTTAACTTGGATTATGCTTTTTTATTATTAACATTTGATTGATAATCTGAAACACTGAAGTGTGAGGAAAAAAAAACAGGTAATATTATCTGAGAAAAAATGCCTTTATCAGAGTCTTGTAAAGTTGAAGTTCTAAATTTGTCAATATTAAATAAGCAGTAGGTCTTTACACAAGAAACGTGTGTATCCACATCCTTCATTAAATACACTTTGTTGACAAAGTGCTTTTATGATTTTAAATATATGATATTGTGTTGAGGTTTCTTTATATTTAAAGTAAAAGCCAGTATAATAGAGTCTGTGTGATCATTTTTGATCACACATGTTATGAGGGTTGTGGGCTTGGCTGGCTACACGACTCCTCCATTCATCACTCCTCACGGTCAGCTGTCAGCGGAGTAGAAGATGGAAGTAGTAACTTGGGGCTCTGTGGGTAGATAGGATTACCACTAAGTTGTATGTGACACTGGAGCTGGATATCAATAACACCAACTACTCAAACAAGTGAAGATCCTGGAGAATGTTGTCTGGGGATGCCTTTACCTCACAGTCTCTCAGGTTCAGGCTACGTCTGTTATTGGGTCATTGTCTCACTCCACATGCATGGGGTTGCTGCTTTCCACTGTGGAGGGTGAAGAGTGCTGTGTGCAAATGCCAGCAACCTCTTCTAACGGAGGTCTTAGCACCGAAGCAGAATGAGTGCCAAGCTGTGGTATTAATAATAATAATAATAAGTAAAATATATACTGAAAATGCAAGTGGTGGAACTTGAATAAAACTTTTAATTGACTAAATTTCAGGATCTGTAATTATCAAATCACATTTTAATCAAAAACTATATGCTGACAAAAAAAAAGAACAAGAACACTTTTAATTCCTCTCTGAATTCTGGTGATGATGCTGTTTTGGTAGTGGGCTCTTTGGGTTATAAAGGATGATATCCTTTTATTTCAGCTGGCTCAGATGGCAAGATAATTTTGCTGATTTTGACCTCATTTTTCCCACTCCAACAATTTTAAAGATGCTTCTATTAATGACATGGCTCTAAAAACAATCTTAAGAAATATTCCTACTGTATGTGGTGTGTAAAGAGTGACCTAGTCTGATTAGAAGATGGTCTGGACTGCTCTAGATTGATTAGTACTTTATGTATTTTTCTTGGTACATTTTATTGTTTTTTCACTTTTTAAGTTTTGATAGCTTTTATGTCTTTTTATATGTATTAAAAGAATAAATCTGAATCTGATCTCAAATTGGAGGTGTTCAACATGTTGGATCATCTTGACCCGATATCACAGGGTGTTTCTCGAGGACAAACGTGAGCACAGCTTGTTGAATGCGATGTGTAGCCAATAAGAGCTTGAGGTGACAGAAAGCGGACACAGAAGACAAAACAACTGCCATGACTAAAAATAGTCCACAACCTGTCATCTTTGCTTCTTCCTCATTGATCAGGTTTCTTTACTCTGAACTTAAGTTTAATCTCGAGAGGTTTTGAAAGATTTCAATCGGAAATTTCATGAGTGAAATCTGTCCATGTGGTGTGTTGTCTTTGCCATATGATTTTCTCTTCCCAATACACTCAGGAATCCAATACTGTACAGTTATAAACATTTCATCTATGTCCTCTGAGCAACAACCACTATTCAGTTTCACAAATTAAATCATGAAGGCATTCATATTTTCTGACTGAAAGTAGCTGTATTAAGAGGAGTCAAAGTAAAAATAATGTTTATAATTTATCAGCAATGGGCTCTTTGGACATACAGCGCTGATGTCACATCCGCATGAGCAAAATGCGGCTTTCTTGTTTCGGATCTTTCTGCATGGAGTTTGCATGTTCTCACTGTGCATGCGTGGGTTCTCCCCGGGTTCTCCGGCTTCCTCCCACAGTCCAAAAACATGACTTTAGTCGTTCATCTAAAATATTAGATGAACGACTAATATGAAATATCTCCATCATTTTAATTTTAGTGAGGCAGCCATGAACAAAATCCATCAGGTATGAGCATTAAGGATCATTAGATTGCTTCCAATTAGCTGAAAATGTTATACATTGTGATATTATATCAAATATTCAGTGCAGGCAGTTCTTTATGGTTGTTATATTGCACATATTGATATTTTCATGACAAGTAGATATATAGAGTAGATATGGTGGGAGCTGTAATTCTGATGCAAGAAAGCTTTGATTGCTTTCTTGCATCAGATGATGAAAATCTAAACAAATCGGAAATGGACAAGCAAGATGTCAAAATAATTCTGCCTGAAAATGAAAGCTATATCAGAAATTTTGCATTTTTTTTCATAGCTGGTTTTATTGGTTATGCATAGGACTCCTCTTTCATGTTTGTATGAAAGAGTACCTTCTCTCTTTGCCACTAGTGCAAAGAGAGAAGGTAATAAAGACCACTAGTGCCACAAATGTCTTGAAAACAAAATGTATTGGGTGAAGGTTCAGCAAAGTTTCTCAACTATAGGAGGACTAAAATCTCTGAGTTTCTCAGCCTCCCCATAACAAAGAAACTACTGTAATCCCCACATTTCTGAAACCATAATGAGTGAACTTACAACAAGCCTAGTCTTTTTGGAGGCTAGTGTTGAGGAATAGGTTGGTTGATAGATTATAGAAAATTCCATCTGGCATGCTCATAAGAACATAGTATTTTTTCATCGTCTCACTCTTGGTTGGGATCTGGGAAACATTGCTTAGTGGAGGTCTAGTCAGTGTTCCTGTTGCTTTTTCTTTTTGATTTCTCTTTAACAATTATACTTAAGAGGATTACTGCCTCTGCCACCATGTAACAGACTTTTATTCTTGTTACAAAATTAATTCCGTCTGAGAGACTATCAGGCAGTATTACTTAAAGAATTAATTTATGTTAATACTTTCCATCGAAAGTGTTAGCATACTTTATTAAATTCCTCCTGAGAAAACAGTTTCCTTTCAAATAGATATGTACAGCATTGAACCAGTTAATGCCTGACAGTAGCCCTACATCAGCAGCCTGTTTCTTAAGCTTTGGTGACAACAGTAACCTTGCATCACTTTGTTAAACTTGCTGGATGCCTCAACCTTAACAGTAGGCCACTGTTGAAATAAATGCTCTTCATGTGGAAGAATTCTGAGCACAGGTCAGAATTACAGAATATCATCATGTGCAGCTGTGACCTAAGATGTCTGCAATATTCCACCCTGAATTTAACATTTTAGTATTTACAACAGAGCTGTTTGTCAATAACACACATTTCTAAAAGAGTATGAACTTATTTTAACTAAACATGACTAAATGTACACAAATCTGTTTGTGCTGCTAACCTCAGATGACAAAATAGTTCTGTCGTTGCTGCTTCTTGACTTTGTAATACAACAGCTACACCACACTGATGTTGCAGGAAAATCTGTGGACTCCAACCAAATTTAGACTACAGTACCTTCAATTCCTCTTCATAGTGTTGCTTTTTAACAATTGGACCTTATTTTTTAGAACTGGAAGTTTGATGCTTTCATTTTGATTAATCACAAAAATTTTAATGTTTAATGTAAAATTTAAAACTGTAATAGAATTTATCACTTCTTATAGGTATAATTTTTTTATATATATTATTTCCAAAAACTTGTTTCTGATCAATCTGAAGCACAAGTGATTGTGCGTCAGACGCATTTAAACACAGCGTGACGCGTCGTGTGCGCCGTCTGACGCATTTAAGCAAAGCGGGACGTGTCGCACGCGCTGTCTGACGCACTAAAACACAGCTTGACGCGTCGTGCGCGCCATCAGACGCATTTGAACACAGCGTGACTCGTCGCCTGATGCATTAAAAACAGAGCGTGACGCGTCGTCTGACGCATTTAAACACAGCGGGACGTGTCGCGCGCGCTGTCTGACGCACTAAAACAGCCTGACGTGTCGTGCGCGCCGTCTGACGCATTTAAACACAGCGTGACGCGTCAAGCACGCCACCTGACGCATTTAAACAGAGCGTGACGCGTCGCCTGACGCATTTAAACACAGCGTGACTCGTCGCCTGATGCATTAAAAACAGAGTGTGACGCGTCATCAGACGCATTTAAACACAGCGTGACGCGTCACTTGACGCATTTAAACACAGCGTGACATGTTGTGCACGCCGTCTGATGCATTTAAACACAGCGTGTTGCGTCGTGTGCGCCGTCTGACGCATTTAAACAAAGCGGAACGTGTTGCGCGCGCTGTCTGACGCACTAAAACACAGCTTGACGCGTCGTGCGCGCCGTCAGACGCATTTAAACACAGCGTGACTCGTCGCCTGATGCATTAAAAACAGAGCGTGACGCGTCAAGCACGCCGCCTGACGCATTTAAACACAGCGTGACGCGTCGCCTGACGCATTTAAACACAGCGTGACTCGTCGCCTGATGCATTAAAAACAGAGCGTGACGCGTCGTCAGACGCATTTAAACACAGCGTGACGCGTCACCTGACGCATTTAAACACAGCGTGACACGTCACCTGACGCATTTAAACACAGCGTGACACGTTGTGCACGCCAACTGATGCATTTAAACAAAGCGGAACGTGTCGCGCGCGCTGTCTGACGCACTAAAACACAGCCTGGCGCGTCGTGCACGCCGTCTGACGCATTTAAACACAGCGTGACTCGTCGCCTGGTACATTAAAAACAGAGCGTGACGTGTCGTCTGACGCATTTAAACACAGCGGGATGTGTCGCACGTGCTGTCTGACGCACTAAAACACAGCCTGACGTGTCGTGCGCGCCGTCTGGCGCATTTAAACACAGCGTGACGCGTCGAGCACGCCGTCTGACGCATTTAAACACAGCGTGACGCGTCGCCTGACGCATTTAAACACAGCGTGACGCGTCGCCTGACGCATTTAAACACAGCGTGACGCGTCGCCTGACGCATCTAAACATAGCGTGACGCGTCACCTGATGCATTAAAAACAGAGCGTGACGCGTCGTCACACGCATTTAAACACAGCGTGACGCGTCACCTGACGCATTTAAACACAGCGTGACGCGTCTTCTGACGCATTTAAACACAGCGTGACACGTTGTGCACGCCGTCTGACGCATTTAAACCAAGTGGGACGTGTCGCGCGCGCTGTCTGACGCACTAAAACACAGCCTGGCGCGTCGTGCGCGACGTCTGACGCATTTAAACACAGCGGGACGTGTCGCACGTGCTGCCTGACGCACTAAAACACAGCCTGACGTGTCATGCGCGCCGTCTGGCGCATTTAAACACAGCGTGACGCGTCGAGCATGCCGTCTGACGCACTAAAACACAGCCTGACGTGTCATGCGCGCCGTCTGGCGCATTTAAACACAGCGTGACGCGTCGAGCACGCCGTCTGACGCATTTAAACACAGCGTGACGCGTTGTCAGACGCATTTAAACAGCGTGACCAGTCACCTGACGCATTTAAACACAGCGTGACGCGTCACCCGACGCATTTAAACACAGCGTGACGCGTCACCTGACGCATTTAAACATAGCGTGACACGTTGTGCACGCCGACTGACGCATTTAAACAAAGCGGGACGTGTCGCGCTGTCTGACGCACTAAAACACAGCCTGGCGCGTCGTGCGCGCCGTCTGACGCATTTAAACACAGCGTGACTCGTCGCCTGATGCATTAAAAACAGAGCGTGACGTGTCGTCTGACGCATTTAAACACAGCGTCACCGGCCTTTAAACAGCGTCTGGCGCGTAAACATAGCGTGACACGTTGTGCACGCCGACTGACGCATTTAAACAAAGCGGGACGTGTCGCGCGCGCTGTCTGACGCACTAAAACACAGCCTGGCGCGTCGTGCGCGCCGTCTGACGCATTTAAACACAGCGTGACTCGTCGCCTGATGCATTAAAAACAGAGCGTGACGTGTCGTCTGACGCATTTAAACACAGCGGGACGTGTCGCACGTGCTGTCTGACGCACTAAAACACAGCCTGACGACACGTGCGCGCCGTCTGACGATTTAAACACAGCGTGACGTGTCGAAACGAAAACACAGCCTGGCGTGCGTGCGCTCATTTAAACACAGCGTGGCGTTGCCGACAGCGTGGCGTTTAAACACAGCGTGACGGCGTTTTAAACACAGTGTGACGCGTCGCCTGGCGCGTTAAACACAGCGTGACGCGTTCGCATTTAAACACAGCGTGACGCGTTCACGCCGTGCGCATTTAAACACAGCGTGGCGCGCCGTCGTTATTTAAACAGCGTGACGCGTCGCCTGACGCATTTAAACACAGTGTGACCGCGTGGCGCATTTAAACACAGCGGCGTTCGCAGCTGTCTGGCGTTTAAACACAGCCTGAAGTGTCATCGGCGCCGTCTGGCGCATTTAAACACCTGGCGTGGCGCGTCGAACACGCCGTGGCGCTAAAACACAGCCTGACGTGTCATGCGCGCCGTCTGGCGCATTTAAACACAGCGTGACGCGTCGAAAGCGCGTCTGGCGCATTTAAACACAGCGTGGCGTCACCTGGCGCATTTAAACATAGCGTGACCGTTGTGCCGCGCCGACTGACGTTTAAACACGCACTAAACACAGCCTGGCGGCGTCGTTGTGCCGTCTGGCGCGTTGAACACAGCGTGACTCGTCGCCTGATGCATTAAAAACAGAGCGTGACGCGTCGTCTGACGCACTAAAACACAGCGGGACGTGTCGCGTTCTGGCGCACTAAACACAGCCTGGCGACGCGCTGGCGTCAGCGATTTAAACACAGCGTGGCGTTCAAACACAGCGTCGCGTTTAAACACAGCGTGGCGTGTCATGCGCGCGCCGTCTGGCGCTTTAAACAGCGTGTGGCGTGCATGCGTGGCGCGCTAAACACAGCCTGACGTGTCACGCGTCTGGCATTTAAACAGCGTGGCGTCGACGCCGTCTGGCGCATTTAAACAAAGCGGACGCGCGCTGTCTGGCGCACTAAACACAGCGTCGCAGCGCCGTCAGGCGCATTTAAACACAGCGTGACTCGCGCCTGATGCATTAAAAACAGCGTGGCGTCGTCTGGCGCATTTAAACACAGCGGGGCGTGCCGCGCTGTCAAACTAAACACAGCCTGGCGTGCGTCGCGCCGTGGCGCATTTAAACACAGCGTGGCCGCGTCAAACACGCCACCTGGCGCATTTAAACAGCGTGGCGCGCCTGCGCGTTAAACACAGCGTGACCGCGCCTGATGCATTAAAACAGCGTGTGGCGTCATCAGCGGCATTTAAACACTGGCGTGCGTGAGCGCGTTAAACACAGCGTGACGCGCCGTGCTGTCTGGCGCTAAACACAGCCTGACGCGCGCGCGTCTGACGCTGGCGTGGCGACCGCCGTCTGGCGTTTAAACACAGCGTGACGCATTTAAACACAGTGTGACACGTGCGCTGGCATTTAAACACAGGCGTGGCGTCACCTGCATTTAAACACAGCGTGACGCGTTGTGCAGCGACGCCGTTTAAACAAAGCGGGACGTGTCGCGCGCGCGCTTTAAACAGCGCGTGCGTCGCCTGCGCATTTAAACACAGTGTGACCACTGGCGCGCATTTAAACACAGCGGGACGTATGCAGCGTGCTGTCGCCAGCGTGGCCTGGCGTGTCACGCGTCTGCGCGTTTAAACACAGCGTGTGGCGTCGAGCAGCGTCTGGCGCACTAAACACAGCCGCGTGTCAGCGGCGCGCAAACACGCAGCGTGGCGCGTCGACGCCGTGCGCGTTAAACACAGCGTGACGCGTTGTCAGACGCATTTTAACAGCGTGACCAGTCACCTGACGCATTTAAACACAGCGTGACGTGTCGCGCGCGCTGTCTGACGCACTAAAACACAGCCTGGCGGCGTGGCGCGTCGATTAAACACAGCGTGACTCGCGCTGATGCATTAAACAGAGCGTGGCGTGTGCGTCGGCGCTGGCGTGGCGTGGCGCACGTGCTGTCTGGCGCACTAAACACAGCCTGGCGACACGTGCGCCATCTGGCGATTTAAACACAGCGTGGCGTGTCGACAGCGTCTGGCGCGTTTAAACACAGCGTGCGCGTGCCAGACGTTAAACACAGCGTGTGACCGCGCCTGGCATTTAAACACAGCGTGACGCGTCACCTGACGCATTTAAACATAGCGTGACGCGTTGTGCCGCGCGCGTTTAAACAAAGCGGGACGTGTCGCACGTGCTGCCTGACGCACTAAAACACAGCCTGACGTGTCTTGCGCGCCTTCTGTCGCATTTAAACACAGCGTGGCGCGTCACAGCGTGCCGTCTGGCGCTAAAACACAGCCTGGCGTGTCATGCGGCGCGTCTGGCGCATTTAAACACAGCGTGATCGTCGAAACACGCCGTGACGCATTTAAACACAGCGGGGCGTGTCGCGTCTTTAAACACAGCTGGCGCGTCGTGCGCGCCGTGGCGCATTTAACACAGCGTGACTCGTACGCCTGCATTAAAAAACAGCGTGGCTGCGTCTGCGTTTAAACACAGCGGGGCGTTAAACGGCGCTGTCTGGCGCTAAAACAGCTGGCGTGACGCGCGCTGGCGCGTTCACAGCGTGGCGCGTCAAGCCACCCGCATTTAAACACAGCGTGGCGCTGCGCATTTAAACATGGCGTGACGCGTTTTCGCCCGACGTGCATTTAAACAAAGCGGGGCGTTTGCGCGCGCTGTCTCTAAACACAGCCTGACGCGTTGCGCCGTCTGGCCATTTAAACACAGCGTGACGCGCCTGATGCATTAAAACAGCGTGGCGTTAAACAGCGCATTTCGCGCGGCGCGTGTCGCTGCTGAACACGTGGCGCTAAACACAACCTGGCGACGCGTGCGCGCGCGTGACGATTTAAACACAGCGTGGCGTGTTCGCGGTCGCGCATTTAAACACAGCGTGCCAGGCGCGTTAAACACATGACCGTGCTGGCGCATTTAAACAGCCTGGCGTGACAGCGCCTGGCGCGTTAAACAGCGTGACCTGTGCGCACGCGACTGGCGTTTAAACAAAGCGGGGCGTGTCGCACCGCCTGGCGCATTTAAACACAGCGTGGCGTCGCCTGGCGCATTTTAGTGTGCGACGCGTGACGCATTTAAACACAGCGTGGGCGTTCAGCGTGCTGCTGGCTAAAACACAGCCTGGCGTCATGCGCGCGTCTGGCGCATTTAAACACAGCGTGGCGCGTCGACAGCGTCGCACTAAACACAGCCAGCTGTCATGCGCGCCGTCTGGCGCATTTAAACACCTGGCGTTTTCACACGCCGTCTGGCGCATTTACAGCGGGCGTGTCAGCGCTGTCTGCGCTAAACACAGCGGCGCGTTGCGCGCCGTCTCGCATTAAACACAGCGTGACTGCGCCTGATGCATTAAAAACAGCGTGACGTGCGTCTGGCGCATTTAAACAGCGGGGCGTTCGCAGCGCGTGCTGCAGGCGCTAAACACAACCTGACGACACGTGCGCGCCGTCTGACGATTTAAACACAGCGTGACGTGTCGAGCACGCAGTCTGACGCATTTAAACACAGCGTGACGCGTCGCCAGACGCATTTAAACACAGTGTGACACGTCGCCTGACGCATTTAAACACAGCGTGACGCGTCACCTGACGCATTTAAACATAGCGTGACACGTTGTGCACGCCGACTGACGCATTTAAACAAAGCGGGACGTGTCGCGCGCGCCGTCTGACGCATTTAAACACAGCGTGACGCGTCGCCTGACGCATTTAAACACAGTGTGACACGTCGCCTGACGCATTTAAACACAGCGGGACGTTCGCGTGCTACCTGCGACAGCCTGGCGTGTCACGCGCGCCGTCTGGCGCATTTAGCGTGGCGTGGCGTCGCACATGCCGTCTGACGCACTAAAACACAGCCTGACGTGTCATGCGGCGTCTGGCGCATTTTTCTGGCGTGGCGCGTCGACACGCCGTCTGGCGCATTTAAACAAAGCGGGGCGTTTGCGCGCTGTCACGCGCTAAACACAGCGGCGTAAACGCCGTGACGCATGAGCGTGACTCGCGTGAAGCATTAAAAACAGCGTGGCGCGTCTGGCGCGCATTTAAACACAGCGGGACGTGTCGCGCGCGCTGTCTGACGCACTAAAACAGCCTGACGTGTCGTGCGCGCCGTCTGACGCATTTAAACACAGCGTGACGCGTCCAGCACGCCACCTGACGCATTTAAACACAGCGTGACGCGTAACCTGACGCATTTAAACATAGCGTGACACGTTGTGCACGCCGACTGGCCGACGCTGCGGCGTGTCGCGCAGCGCTGTCGCGCTAAAACACTGGCGTGTGGCGTCGCCTGGCGCATTTAAACACAGTGACCGTCGCCTGGCGCTTTAAACACAGCGGGCGTTCAACGCGTGCTGCCTGACGCATTTAAACACAGCGTGACGTGTCATGCGCGCCGTCTGGCGCATTTAAACACAGCGTGACGCGTCGAGCATGGCGTCTGACGCACTAAAACACAGCCTGACGTGTCATGCGCGCCGTCTGGCGCATTTAAACACAGCGTGACGCGTCAAGCACGCCGCCTGATGCATTTGAACACAGCGTGACACGTCGTGCGTGCCGTCTGACGCATTTAAACACAGTGTGACGCGTTGCCTGACGCATTTAAACACAGCGTGACGTGTCATGCGCGCCGTCTGGCGCATTTAAACACAGCGTGACGCGTCGAGCATGGCGTGGCGCGAAACACAGCGGCGTGTCACGCGTCTGGCGCATTTAAACACAGCGTGACGCGTCAAGCACGCGTCTGGCGCGTTAAACACAGCGTGGCGTAACCTGGCGCGTTTAAACACAGCGTGACGCGTTGTGCACGCCGCTTTAAACACAGCGGGCGTGTCGCGCTGTCTGACGCACTAAAACACAGCGTGACGCGTTCGATTTAAACACAGTGACACGTGCCTGGCGCATTTAAACACAGCGGGGCGTTCGCTGCTGCCTGACGCGAAACACAGCCTGGCGTGTCACAGCGCGTCTGGCGCATTTAAACACTGGCGTGCGCGTCGAGCATGCCGCTGGCCTAAAACAGCGTGACGTTCAAAACAGCGCCGTCTGGCGCATTTAAACACTGGCGTGGCGTCGAAACGCCGCCTGGCATTTAAACAAAGCGGACGTGTCGCGCGCTGTCTGGCGACTAAACACAGCTGCGTGTCGCGCCGTGGCGCATTTTAACACAGCGTGACTCGTCGCCTGAAGCATTAAAAACAGAGCGTGACGCGTCGTCAGCGCTTAAACACAGCGGGGCGTTCGCGCGGCTGCGCTAAACACAACAGCCTGGCGCGTGGCGCCGTGCGATTTAAACACAGCGTGACGCGTCAACACGCCACCTGGCGCATTTAAACACAGCGTGGACGTCGCCTGGCGCATTTAAACACAGCGTGACCGTCGCCTGATGCATTAAAAACTGGCGCGTCACGCGCATTTAAACGCGTGGCGTGCGCGCGTTAAACACAGCAGCGTGACGTTTGTGCCGCCGTCTGACGCATTTAAACAGCCTGGCGTGTTCGCGTGCGCTGGCGCGTTTAAACACAGCGTGGCGTGTTCGCGCGCTGTCTGGCGTTTTAAACACAGCACGGCGTCTGCGCTGACGCATTTAAACACAGCGTGACTGCGCTGATGCATTAAAAACACGCGTGCGTCAGACGCATTTAAACACAGCGTGACGCGTCACCTGACGCATATAAACACAGCGTGACACGAAAACTGACGCATTTAAACACAGCGTGACACGTTGTGCACGCCAACTGATGCATTTAAACAAAGCGGGCGTTAACAGCGCGCGCGCTGTCTGGCCTTTAAACACAGCCTGGCGCGTGCGCGCCGTCTGGCGCATTTAAACACAGCGTGACTCGCGCCTGTTTAAAAACAGCGTGGCGTGTCGTCTGGCGCATTTAAACACAGCGTGTCGCGCGTGCTGTCTGGCGCTAAAACACAGCCTGGCGTTAAACACGCCGTCTGGCGTTTTAAACACAGCGTCGAACACGCCGTCTGCGCATTTAAACACAGCGTGAGCGTCGCCTGGCGCATTTAAACACAGCGTGACGTCGCCCGCGCATTTAAACACAGCGTGGCCGCGTGCTGCGCATTAAACACTGGCGTGCGTGCTGACACAACAGCGTGGCGCGCCGTGGCGCATTTAAACACAGCGTGACGCGCGGATCTGGCATCTAAACAGCGTGGCGTCACAAGCGCATTTAAACACAGCGTGGCGTCTGGCGCATTTAAAGACAGTGTGACCGTCGCCTGGCGCATTTAAACACAGCGTGGCGTTCCTGGCGATTTCATAGCACAGCGTGTGCGCGACGTTAAACAAAGCGGGACGTGTCGCGCGCGCCGTCTGACGCATTTAAACACAGCGTGTGGCGCTGGCGCGTTTAAACACCTGGCGTGACGCGCGCATTTAAACACAGCGTGGCGTGACGCGCGTGCTGCCTGGCGCTAAAACACAGCCTGGCGTGTCACGCGCGTCTGGCGCATTTAAACAGCGTGGCGCTGCGTCGACAGCGTCTGGCCTTCACAGCCTGGCGTGTCAGCGGCGCGCTGGCATTTAAACACAGCGTGGCCGTCGAAACAGCGTCTGACGCATTTAAACACAGCGTGGCGTGTCGCCGCGTCTGGCACTAAAACAGCCTGGCGTGTCGCGCGCGCCGTGGCGCATTTAAACACAGCGTGGCGTCAAACACGCCACCTGGCGTTAAACACAGCGTGGCGCTCGCATTTAAACATAGCGTGACGCGTTGTGCGCCGACGCGCGTTAAACAAAGCGGGGCGTACGCGCGCTGTGGCGCTAAAACACAGCGTGGCGCGCTGGCGCATTTAAACACAGTGTGACACGTCGCCTGACGCATTTAAACACAGCGGGACGTGTCGGACGTGCTGCCTGACGCACTAAAACACAGCCTGACGTGTCATGCGCGCCGTCTGGCGCATTTAAACACCTGGCGTGGCGTCGAGCATGCCGCTGGCCGCTAAACACAGCCTGACGTGTCATGCGGCGCCGTCTGGCGATTTCACACAGCGTGTGGCGTCAAACGCCGCCTGATGCATTTAACACAGCGTGACACGCGCAGCGCTGGCTTTAAACACAGTGGCGGCGTTGCCTGACGCATTTAAACACAGCGTGGCGTTAAACACGCGCCGTGGCGCGTTAAACACAGCGTGGCGCGTCGAGCGCTGACGCACTAAAACACGCCTGGCGTCATGCGCCGTCTGGCGCATTTAAACACAGCCAGCGTGGCGAACGCCGTCTGGCGCATTTAAACACAGCGTGGCGTAACCTGGCGCGTTTAAACAGCGTGACGCGTTGTGCCGCGACTGGCGTTAAACAAAGCGGGACGTGTCGCGCGCGCTGTCTGACGCACTAAAACACAGCGTGACGCGTCGCCTGACGCATTTAAACACAGTGTGACACGTCGCCTGACGCATTTAAACACAGCGGGACGTGTCGCACGTGCTGCCTGACGCACTAAAACACAGCCTGACGTGTCATGCGCGCCGTCTGGCGCATTTAAACACAGCGTGACGCGTCGAGCATGCCGTCTGACGCACTAAAACACAGCCTGACGTGTCAACGCCGTGGCATTTAAACACAGCGTGACGCGTCAAACCACGCCGTCTGGCCGTTTAAACAAAGCGGGGCGTGTCGCGCGGCGCTCTGGCGCTAAACACAGCGTGTGCGCGTCAGGCGCATTTGAACACAGCGTGACTTAGCGATGCATTAAAAACAGCGTGCGTGCGTCAGCGCATTTAAACACAGCGGGACGTGTCGCGCGCGCTGTCTGACGCACTAAAACAGCCTGACGTGTCGTGCGCGCCGTCTGACGCATTTAAACACAGCGTGACGCGTCAAGCACGCCACCTGACGCATTTAAACACAGCGTGTGGCGCCGCGCGCATTTGAACACAGCGTGACTCGTCGCCTGATGCATTAAAAACAGAGCGTGACGCGTCATCAGCGCTGCGCTGGCGTGGCCGCGTCCAGCGCGTTAAACACAGCGTGACGGACGCCGCTGATGCATTTAAACACAGCGTGGCGTCGTGTCGCCGTCTGGCGCATTTAAACAGCGGGCGTGTTCGCGCGCTGTCTGGCGCTAAAACACAGCTGCGTGACGCGCCGTGGCGCATTTATACACAGCGTGACTCGTCGCCTGATGCATTAAAAACAGAGCGTGACGCGTCGTCAGACGCATTTAAACACAGCGTGACGCGTCACCTGACGCATTTAAACACAGCGTGACACGTCACCTGACGCATTTAAACACAGCGTTTTCGCCAGCGTGCAAAACAGCGGGCGTGTCGCGCGCGGACGCTAAACACAGCCTGGCGCGTCGTGCACGCCGTCTGACGCATTTAAACACAGCGTGACTCGTCGCCTGGTACATTAAAAACAGAGCGTGACGTGTCGTCTGACGCATTTAAACACAGCGGGATGCTGCTGTCTGGCGCCTAAACACAGCCTGACGACACGTGCGCGCCGTCTGACGCATTTAAACACAGCGTGACGTGTCGAGCACGCCGTCTGACGCATTTAAAAACAGCGTGACGCGTCGCCTGACGCATTTAAACACAGCGTGACGCGTCGCCTGACGCATTTAAACACAGCGTGACGCGTCGCCTGACGCATTTAAACACAGCGTGACGCGTCGCCTGACACATTTTTACACAGCGTGACGCGCGCTGGCGCTTTAAACACAGTGGCGTTAAACACAGCGTGCGCGCCATCTGATGCATCTAAACAGCGGCGTTGGCGCATTTAAACACAGCGTGACGCGTCTTCTGACGCATTTAAACACAGCGTGACACGTTGTGCACGCCGTCTGACGCATTTAAACAAAGCGGGGCGTGCGCTGTCTGACGCCTGGCGTGTGGCGTCGCCTGACGCATTTAAACACAGCGTGACGCGTCGCCTGACGCATTTAAACACAGCGTGCGTGCACCTGCCTGGCGCACTAAACACAGCCTGACGTGTCATCGCAGCGCTGCGCCTGGCGTGGCGTCGAGCATGCCGTCTGGCCTTCTAAAACACAGCCTGGCGTGTCAGCGGCGCGTCTGGCGCATTTAAACCAGCGTGGCGTTAAACACGCCGTCTGCATTTAACAAAAGCGGGGCGTGTCGCAGCGCGTCTGGCTAAACACAGCGCGGCGTCGTGCGCGCCGTCAGACGCATTTGAACACAGCGTGACTCGTCGCCTGATGCATTAAAAACAGAGCGTGACGCGTCGTCTGACGCATTTAAACACAGCGGGACGTGTCGCGCGCGCTGTCTGACGCACTAAAACAGCCTGACGTGTCAAACGCCGTCTGACGCATTTAAACACAGCGTGACGCGTCAAGCACGCCACCTGACGCATTTAAACAGCGTGTGGCGTGCCTGGCGCATTTAAACACAGCGTGACGCGTGCCTGATGCATTAAAACAGAGTGTGACGTCATCAGGCGCATTTAAACACAGCGTGTGGCGTGCAGCGTTTAAACACAGCGTGACGTTGTCGCGCGCTGATGCATTTAAACAGCCTGGCGTGGCGTCTGCGCCGTCTGACGCATTTAAACACAGCGGGACGTGTCGCGCGCGCTGTCTGACGCACTAAAACACAGCTTGACGCGTCGTGCGCGCCGTCAGACGCATTTAAACACAGCGTGACGCTAAAGCTGATGCATTAAAAACAGGCGTGGCGTCAGGCGATTTAAACACTGGCGTGGCGCGCGTCACCTGGCGCATTTAAACACAGCGTCACCTGGCGTTTAAACACAGCGTGACGCGTTTACCTGATGCATTTAAACAAAGCGGGCGTCGGCGCGCTGTCTGACCACACAGCCTGGCGTGCCGCCGTCTGGCCTTTAAACACAGCGTGACGCGTGCATTAAAAACAGCGTGGCGTGCGCTGGCGCATTTAAACACAGCGGGATGTGCACGCGTGCTGCTGACGCACTAAACACAGCCTGGCGTGTCGCGCGCGTCTGGCATTTAAACACCTGGCGTGTGGCGTCGACACGCCGTCTGACGCATTTAAACACAGCGTGACGCGTCGTCTGGCGCATTTAAACACAGCGTGACGCGTCGAGCACGCCGTCTGACGCATTTAAGCAAAGCGGGACGTGTCGCGCGCGCTGTCTGACGCACTAAAACACAGCTTGACGCGTCGTGCGCGCCGTCAGACGCATTTGAACACAGCGTGACTCGTCGCCTGATGCATTAAAAACAGAGCGTGACGCGTCGTCTGACGCATTTAAACACAGCGGGACGTGTCGCGCGCTGTCTGACGCACTAAAAACAGCCTGGCGTTAAACCGCGCCGTCGCGATTTAACACAGCGTGACGCGTCAAACCTGCGTGGCGCATTTAAACAGAGCGTGTCGCGTCGCCTGACGCATTTAAACACAGCGTGACTCGTCGCCTGATGCATTAAAAACAGAGTGTGACGCGTCATCAGACGCATTTAAACACAGCGTGACGCGTGAGCGCATTTAAACACTGGCGTTGACGCCGTCATTTAAACACAGCGTGGCGCGTGTCGCGTCACGTTAAACAAAGCGGGCGTTCGCGCGCTGTCTGACGCTAAAACACAGCTTCGCGTCGTGCGCGCCCAGGCGCATTTAAACACAGCGTGACTGCGCCTGATGCATTAAAACAGCGTGACGCGTCGTCAGCGCTTTTAAACACTGGCGTGTGCGTCACAGCGCATTTAAACACAGCGTGACCGTCACCAGCGCATTTAAACGCTGGCGTGACCGTGTGCCACCAACTGATGCATTTAAACAAAGCGGAACGTGTCGCGCGCGCTGTCTGACGCACTAAAACACAGCCTGGCGCGTCGTGCCGCGCCGTCACGCGTTAAACACAGCGTGAACGCCTGGTACATTAAAACAGCGTGGCGACGTCTGGCGCTTAAACACAGCGTGTCGGCGTGCTGTCTGGCGCGCTAAACACAGCCTGGCGTAGCGTCGCGCCGTCTGGCATTTAAACACAGGCGTGGCCGCGTCGACACGCCGCTGGCGCATTTAAACACAGCGTGGCGTCGCTGCGCATTTAAACACTGGCGTACGTCGCCTGACGCATTTAAACACAGCGTGACGCGTCGCCTGACGCATTTAAACACAGCGTGACGCGTCGCCTGACACATTTTTACACAGCGTGACGCATCGTCTGACGCATTTAAACACAGCGTTGTCACGTCGCGCGCGCCATCTGATGCATCTAAACATAGCGTGACGCGTCACCTGACGCATTTAAACACAGCGTGACGCGTCTTCTGACGCATTTAAACACAGCGTGACACGTTGTGCACGCCGTCTGACGCATTTAAACAAAGCGGGACGTGTCGCGCGCGCTGTCTGACGCACTAAAACACAGCCTGACGTGTCATGCGCGCCGTCTGGCGCATTTAAACACAGCGTGACGCGTCGAGCACACCGTCTGACGCACTAAAACACAGCCTGACGTGTCATGCGCGCCGTCTGGCGCATTTAAACACAGCGTGACGCGTCGAGCACGCCGTCTGACGCATTTAAACACAGCGTGACGCGTTGTCAGACGCATTTAAACAGCGTGACCAGTCACCTGACGCATTTAAACACAGCGTGACGCGTCACCTGACGCATTTAAACATAGCGTGACACGTTGTGCACGCCGACTGACGCATTTAAACAAAGCGGGACGTGTCGCGCGCGCTGTCTGACGCACTAAAACACAGCCTGACGTGTCATGCGCGCCGTCTGGCGCATTTAAACACAGCGTGACGCGTCGAGCACGCCGTCTGACGCATTTAAACACAGCGTGACGCGTTGTCAGACGCATTTAAACAGCGTGACCAGTCACCTGACGCATTTAAACACAGCGTGACGCCTGACGCATTTAAACACAGCGTGACGCGTTGTACGATGGCCGTTAAACAAAGCGGGACGTGTCGCGCGCGCTGTCTGACGCAATAAAACACAGCCTGACGACACGTGCGCGCCGTCTGACGCATTTAAACACAGCGGGACGTGTCGCACGTGCTGTCTGACGCACTAAAACACAGCCTGACGACACGTGCGCGCCGTCTGACGCATTTAAACACAGCGTGACGTGTCGAGCACGCCGTCTGACGCATTTAAAAACAGCGTGACGCGTCTTCTGACGCATTTAAACACAGCGTGACACGTTGTGCACGCCGTCTGGCTTAAACACAGCGGGGCGTGCCGCGCGCTGTCTAAACACAGCCTGGCGTGTCAGCGCGTCTGGCGCATTTAAACACAGCGTGACGCGTCGAGCACACCGCTGGCGCGCAAACACACCCTGACGTGTCATGCGCGCCGGCTGACGCATTTAAACACAGCGTGACGTGCCGCCTGACGCATTTAAACACAGCGGGACGTGTCGCGCTTCTGGCGCTAAAACACAGCCTGGTGTCATGCGCGTCTGGCGCTAAACACAGCGTGCCGCGTCGAGCACACCGTCTGACGCACTAAAACACAGCCTGACGTGTCATGCGCGCCGTCTGGCGCATTTAAACACAGCGTGACGCGTCGAGCACGCCGTCTGACGCATTTAAACACAGCGTGACGCGTTGTCAGACGCATTTAAACAGCGTGACCAGTCACCTGACGCATTTAAACACAGCGTGACGCGTCACCTGACGCATTTAAACATAGCGTGACACGTTGACGCGCGACGCATTTAAACAAAGCGTGGCGTTCAGCGTGGCGCTGTCTGACATTAAACACAGCCTGGCGTGTCATGCGCGCGTCTGGCGCATTTAAACACAGCGTGGCCGCCACACGCCGTCTGACGCATTTAAACACAGCGTGACGCGTTGTCAGACGCATTTAAACAGCGTGACCAGTCACCTGACGCATTTAAACACAGCGTGACGCGTCACCTGACGCATTTAAACATAGCGTGACACGTTGTGCACGCCGACTGACGCATTTAAACAAAGCGGGACGTGTCGCGCGCGCTGTCTGACGCAATAAAACACAGCCTGACGACACGTGCGCGCCGTCTGACGCATTTAAACACAGCGGGACGTGTCGCACGTGCTGTCTGACGCACTAAAACACAGCCTGACGCGCGTGATCTGGCGCGTTTAAACACAGCGTGGCGTTCGACACGCCGTCTGGCGCATTTAAAACAGCGTGGCGCTTCTGGCGCATTTAAACACAGCCTGACGAGTCTTGCGCGCCGTCTGACGCATTTAAACACAGCGTGACGTGCACGCGTCGCATTTAAACACAGCGTGCGTGCGTTGCGCGTCGCATTTAAACAAAGCGGGCGTGTCGCGCTGTCTGACGCACTAAAACACAGCTTGACGCGTCGTGCGCGCCGTCAGACGCATTTAAACACAGCGTGACTCGTCGCCTGATGCATTAAAAACAGAGCGTGACGCGTCGTCAGACGCATTTAAACACAGCGTGACGCGTCACCTGACGCATTTAAACACAGCGTGACACGTCACCTGACGCATTTAAACACAGCGTGACACGTTGTGCACGCCGACTGATGCATTTAAACAAAGCGGGACGTGTCGCCCTGTCGACGCATAAACACAGCCTGGCGCGTCGACGCCGTCTGGCGCGTTTTAAACACAGCTGCGCCTGGTACATTAAAACAGCGTGGCGTTCGTCTGGCGCATTTAAACACAGCGTGACGCGTGCTGTCTGACGCACTAAAACAGCCTGGCGTGTCACGCGCCGTCTGGCGCGCATTTAAACACTGGCGTGGCGTCGACACGCCGTCTGGCGCGTTTAAACACAGCGGCGTGTGGCGTCGCCTGGCCTTTTAAACAGCGGCCTGGCGTGGCGTCTGACACATTTAAACACAGCGTGACGCGTCGCCTGACGCATTTAAACACAGCGTGACGCGTCGCCTGACGCATTTAAACACTGGCCTGGCGTTGTGCCGCCGTCTGGCCTTAAACAAAGCGGGGGCGTGCGCGCTGTCTGACGCACTAAACACAGCCTGGACGTGTCACGCCGTCTGGCGCATTTAAACAGCGTGGCGCGTCGAGCACCGTCTGGCACTAAAACACAGCCTGGCGTGTCACGCCGTCTGCATTTAAACACTGGCGTGGCGTCGACGCGCCGTCTGGCGCGTTAAACACAGCGTGGCGTTGTCAGGCCGTTTAAACACAGCGTGAGGAGTCACCTGACGCATTTAAACACAGCGTGACGCGTCACCTGGCGCGCGTCGCGTTTACGCGCGACTGGCGCGCAAACAAAGCGGGACGTGTCGCGCGCGCTGTCTGACGCACTAAAACACAGCCTGGCGTGTCACGCGCGTCTGGCGCATTTAAACACCTGGCGTGACGCGTCAAACGCGCGTCTGGCGCATTTAAACACAGCGTGGCGTTGTGACGCATTTAAACAGCGTGACCAGTCACCTGACGCATTTAAACTGGCGGCGTCACCTGGCGCATTTAAACACAGCGTGACACGTTGTGCCGCGCCGAACGCTGCGCGGCGTGCGTAACACAGCGTGCGCTGGCGCGCAAAACACAGCCTGACGACACGTGCGCGCCGTCTGACGCATTTAAACACAGCGTGCGTGTCGACGCCTCTGGCGCGTTAAAAACAGCGTGGCGCGTCGCTGGCGTTAAACACAGCGTGACGCGTTACACGCGTCTGACGCATTTAAACAAAGCGGGACGTGTCGCGCGCGCTGTCTGGCCTAAACACAGCCTGGCGATCGCCGTCTGGCGCATTTAAACACAGCGTGTGGTCGAGCACCGTCTGGCCTTTTAAACACACAGCCTGACTGTCACGCGCCGTCTGGCGCATTTAAACACAGCGTGGCGCGTAAACGCGTCTGGCGCATTTAAACACAGCGTGTGGCGTTGTCAGACGCATTTAAACAGCGTGACCAGTCACCTGACGCATTTCATCACAGCGTGACGCGTCACCTGACGCATTTAAACATAGCGTGACACGTTGCGCCGCCGACGGCATTTAAACAAAGCGGGGCGTGTCGCGCGCTGTCTGACGCGTAAACACAGCCCTGTCATGCGGCGCGTCTGCGCATTTAAACACAGCGTGACGTGTCGAGCACGCCGTCTGACGCATTTAAAAACAGCGTGACGCGTCTTCTGACGCATTTAAACACAGCGTGACACGTTGTGCACGCCGTCTGGCGCATTTAAAAAGCGGGACGTGTCGCGCGCGCTGTCTGACGCACTAAAACACAGCCTGACGTGTCATGCGCGCCGTCTGGCGCATTTAAACACAGCGTGACGCGTCGAGCACACCGTCTGCGACTAAACAGCCTGGCGTGTCAGCGCGTCTGCGCGTTAAACACAGCGTGGCCGAAACACGCCGTCTGACGCATTTAAACACAGCGTGACGCGTTGTCAGACGCATTTAAACAGCGTGACCAGTCACCTGACGCATTTAAACACAGCGTGACGCGTCACCTGACGCATTTAAACATAGCGTGACACGTTGTGCACGCCTGGACGCGCTGGCGGGGCGTGTCGCGTGGCGCTGTGCATTAAACAGCCAGCGTGTCATGCGCCGTCTGGCGTTTAAACACAGCGTGGACGCGTCGACACGCCGCTGGCTAACACAGCGTGGCGTTGTCAGGCGCATTTAAACAGCGTGACCAGTCACCTGGCGCATTTAAACACAGCGTGGCGTCACCTGGCGCTTTAAACACGTGACCGTTGTGCCGCCGACGCGTTTAAACACAGCGGGGCGTGTCGCGCGCTGACGCATAAACACAGCCTGACGTGCGGCGCCGTCTGCGCATTTAAACACAGCGGGGCGACGCGTGCTGTCTGACGCATTAAACACAGCCTGACGTGTCGTGCGCGCCGTCTGACGCATTTAAACACAGCGTGACGTGTCGAGCACGCCGTCTGACGCATTTAAACACAGCGTGACGCGTCGCCAGACGCATTTAAACACAGTGTGACACGTCGCCTGACGCATTTAAACACAGCGTGACGCGTCGCCTGACGCATTTAAACACAGCGTGACGCCTCGCCTGACGCATTTAAACACAGCGTGACGCCTCGCCTGACGCATTTAAACACAGCGTGACTCGTCGCCTGATGCATTAAAAACAGAGCGTGACGCGTCGTCTGACGCACTAAAACACAGCCTGACGTGTCGTGCGCGCCGTCTGAGGCATTTAAACACAGCGTGATGCGTCGCCTGACGCATTTAAACACAGCGTGACGCGTCACCTGACGCATTTAAACACAGCCTGACGTGTCGCCTGGCGCGTTAACACAGCGTGACTCGTCACGCGCGCCGTCTGATGCATTTAAACACAGCGTGGCGTACGCATTTTACACAGCGCGTGTCTGGCGCATTTAAACACAGCGTGATCGTCACCTGGCGCATTAAACAGCGTGGCGTCACCTGGCGCGTTAACACAGCGTGACCTGCGCCGTGGCGCATATAACAGCGTGGCGCGCGTCTGGCGCATTTAAACTGGCGTGACGTGCGCACCGTCTGACGCATTTAAACACAGCGTGACACGTCACGCGCGCCGTCTGATGCATTTAAACAGCGTGGCGTCGCCGGCGCATTTTAAACACAGCGTGGCCGTCTGACGCATTTAAACACAGCGTGATGCGTCTCCTGACGCATTTAAACACAGCGTGACGCGTCACCTGACGCATTTAAACACAGCGTGACGTGTCGTGCGCGCCGTCTGATGCATTTAAACACAGCGCGTGCGCTTTAAACACAGCCTGACGCGTCTCCTGACGCATTTAAACACAGCGTGACCCGTCGTGTGCGCCGTCTGACGCATATAAACGCAGCGTGACGCATCGTCTGACGCATTTAAACACAGCGTGACGTTAAACACGCGCGTGCGCCTGGCGCATTTAAACACAGCGTGCGTGCAGCGTCGCTCGCCGTGACACATTTAAACACAGCGTGGGCGTCGCCTGGCGCATTTAAACACTGGCGCGTCACCGCATTTAAACACAGCGCGTGCGTGCGCGCGTGATGCATTTAAACACAGCGTGACCGTCAAACCGCCTCTGGCGCATTTAAACACAGCGTGGCGTCACCTGGCATTTAAACACAGCGTGACGTGGCCTGATGCATTAAAAACAGCGTGCGCGTTCAGGCGCATTTAAACACCTGGCGTGGCGTCACCTGGCGCATTTAAACACAGCGTGACCGTTGTGCCGCGCGTGTGATGCATTTAAACAGCGGGCGTGTCGCGCTGCTGTCAGCGCTAAAAAGCCACAGCGTGTGCGCGCCGTCTGACGCATTTAAACACAGCGTGACTCGTCGCCTGATGCATTAAAAACAGCGTGACGCGTCGTCTGACGCATTTAAACACAGCGGGACGTGTCGCACGTGCTGTCTGACGCACTAAAACACAGCCTGACGTGTCATGCGCGCCGTCTGGCGCATTTAAACACAGCGTGACGCGTCAGCCCTCTGGCGCGCAACACAGCCTGACGTGTCGTGCGCGCCGTCTGGCGCATTTAAACACAGCGTGACGCGTCGAGCACGCCGTCTGACGCATTTAAACACAGCGTGACGCGTTGTCAGACGCATTTAAACAGCGTGACCAGTCACCTGACGCATTTAAACACAGCGTGACGCGTCACCTGACGCATTTAAACATAGCGTGACACGTTGTGCACGCCGACTGACGCATTTAAACAAAGCGGGACGTGTCGCGCGCGCTGTCTGACGCATTAAACACAGCCTGACGTGTCATGCGCGCCGTCTGACGCATTTAAACACAGCGTGACGTGTCGAGCACGCCGTCTGACGCATTTAAAAACAGCGTGACGCGTCTTCTGACGCATTTAAACACAGCGTGACACGTTGTGCACGCCGTCTGACGCATTTAAACAAAGCGGGACGTGTCGCGCGCGCTGTCTGACGCACTAAAACACAGCCTGACGTGTCATGCGCGCCGTCTGGCGCATTTAAACACAGCGTGACGCGTCGAGCACACCGTCTGACGCACTAAAACACAGCCTGACGTGTCATGCGCGTCGCGATTTAAACACGCGTGTGCCGTCGAAACACGCCGTGGCGCATTTAAACACAGCGTGGCGTTTGCGCATTTAAACAGCGTGTGTCACCTGACGCATTTAAACACAGCGTGACGCGTCACCTGACGCATTTAAACATAGCGTGACACGTTGTGCACGCCGACTGACGCATTTAAACAAAGCGGGACGTGTCGCGCGCGCTGTCTGACGCATTAAACACAGCCTGACGTGTCATGCGCGCCGTCTGACGCATTTAAACACCTGGCGTGACGGCGTCACGCCGTCTGGCGCTTAAACACTGCGGCGTTGTCAGACGCATTTAAACAGCGTGACCAGTCACCTGACGCATTTAAACACAGCGTGACGCGTCACCTGACGCATTTAAACATAGCGTGACACGTTGTGCACGCCGACTGACGCATTTAAACAAAGCGGGACGTGTCGCGCGCGCTGTCTGACGCAATAAAACACAGCCTGACGACAAACGCGCGTCTGGCCTTTAAACACAGCGGGGCGTGACGCGTGCTGTCTGGCGCGACTAAAACACAGCCTGACACAGCGGCGCGTCTGACGATTTAAACACAGCGTGACGTGTCGAGCACGCGCCGTCGCATTTAAAAAACAGCGTGGCGTCGCTGGCCTTTAAACACAGCGTGACTCGTCGCCTGATACATTAAAAACAGAGCGTGACGTGTCGTCTGACGCATTTAAACACAGCGGGACGTGTCGCACGTGCTGTCTGACGCACTAAAACACAGCCTGACGTGTCGTGCGCGCCGTCTGACGCATTTAAACACAGCGTGACGTGTCGAGCACGCCGTCTGACGCATTTAAACACAGCGTGACGCGTCGCCAGACGCATTTAAACAGTGTGACACGTCGCCTGACGCATTTAAACACAGCGTGACGCGTCGCCTGACGCATTTAAACACAGCGTGACGCCTGCGTGGCGCGTTTTAAACACAGCGTGGCGCCTCGCCTGGCGCATTTAAACACAGCGTGACTGTGCCTGATGCATTAAAAACAGCGGCGTGCGCTGGCGCGTAAACACAGCCTGACGTGTCGTGCGCGCCGTCTGAGGCATTTAAACACAGCGTGATGCGTCGCCTGACGCATTTAAACACAGCGTGACGCGTCACCTGACGCATTTAAACACAGCCTGACGTGTCGCCTGACGCATTTAAACACAGCGTGACACGTCACGCGCGCCGTCTGATGCATTTAAACACAGCGTGACGCGTCGCCTGACGCATTTTTACACAGCGTGACGCATCGTCTGACGCATTTAAACACAGCGTGATGCGTCACCTGACGCATTTAAACAAAGCGTGACGCGTCACCTGACGCATTTAAACACAGCGTGACCCGTCGTGTGCGCCGTCTGACGCATATAAACGCAGCGTGACGCATCGTCTGACGCATTTAAACACAGCGTTGACACGACGTGCGCACCGTCTGACGCATTTAAACACAGCGTGACCGTGCCGCGCGTGATGCATTTAAACACAGCGTGGCTCGCCTGGCGCATTTTAAACACAGCGTGGCGCGCGTCTGACGCATTTAAACACAGCGTGATGCGTCACCTGACGCATTTAAACACAGCGTGACGCGTCACCTGACGCATTTAAACACAGCGTGACCCGTCGTGTGCGCCGACTGATGCATTTAAACACAGCGTGACGCGTTGCTTGACGCATTTAAACACAGCGTGATGCGTCGCCTGCCGCATTTAAACACAGCGTGACCCGTCGTGTGCGCCGTCTGACGCATATAAACGCAGCGTGACGCATCGTCTGACGCATTTAAACACAGCCTGACGTGTCGTGCGTGCCGTCTGACGCATTTAAACACAGCGTGACGCGTCGAGCTCGCCGTCTGACGCATTTAAACACAGCGTGACGCGTCGCCTGACGCATTTAAACACAGCGTGACGCGTCACCTGACGCATTTAAACACAGCGTGACGTGTCGTGCGCGCCGTCTGATGCATTTAAACACAGCGTAACACGTCAAGCACGCCTCCTGACGCATTTAAACACAGCGTGACGCGTCACCTGACGAATTTAAACACTGCGTGACTCGTCGCCTGATGCATTAAAAACAGAGCGTAACGCGTCGTCAGACGCATTTAAACACAGCGTGAGGCGTCACCTGACGCATTTAAACACAGCGTGACACGTTGTGCACGCCGTGTGTCGCGCGCGCTGTCTGACGCACTAAAACACAGCCTGGCCCGTCGTGCGCGCCGTCTGACGCATTTAAACACAGCGTGACTCGTCGCCTGATGCATTAAAAACAGCGTGACGCGTCGTCTGACGCATTTAAACACAGCGGGACGTGTCGCACGTGCTGTCTGACGCACTAAAACACAGCCTGACGTGTCGTGCGCGCCGTCTGAGGCATTTAAACACAGCGTGACGCGTCGAGCACGCGTCTGACGCATTTAAACACAGCGTGACGCGTCGCCTGACGCATTTAAACACAGCGTGATGCGTCGCGCGTGCGGTCTGCCGCACTTAAACAGTGCGTGACATGTCGCGCGCGCCGACTGATGCATTTAAACACAGCATGACGTGTCGCCTGACGCATTTTTACACAGTGTGACGCATCGTCTGAGGTATTTAAACACAGCGTGCATCGCGCGTCTGGCGCATTTAAACACAGCGTGACGCGTCACCTGACGCATTTAAACACAGCGTGACGCTTCACCTGGCGCGCGCAGCGTGACGCGTGCGCCGTGCATTTAAACACAGCGTGAGGCGTCGCCTGACGCATTTAAACACAGCGTGACATGTCGCGCGTCTGGCGTTAACACAGCGTGACCGTCGCGCGCCGTCTGGCGCATTTCAACACGAGTGATGCGTGCTGGCGCATTTTTACACAGCGTGACGCATCGTCTGACGCATTTAAACACAGCGTGATGCGTCACCTGACGCATTTAAACACAGCGTGACGCGTCACCTGACGCATTTAAACACAGCGTGACCCGTCGTGTGCGTCGACTGATGCATTTAAACACAGCGTGACGCGTTGCTTGACGCATTTAAACACAGCGTGATGCGTCGCCTGCCGCATTTAAACACAGCGTGACCCGTCGTGTGAGCCGTCTGACGCATATAAACGCAGCGTGACGCATCGTCTGACGCATTTAAACACAGCCTGACGTGTCGTATTTAAACACACGCATTTAAACACAGCGTGACGTCCTCTGACGACACAGCGTGATGCGCTGCGCAGCGTGGCCCGCCGCACTTAAACAGTGCGTGACATGTCGCGCGCGCCGACTGATGCATTTAAACACAGCATGACGTGTCGCCTGACGCATTTTTACACAGTGTGACGCATCGTCTGAGGTATTTAAACACAGCGTTGTCACATCGCGCGCGCCCTCTGACGCATTTAAACACAGCGTGACGCGTCACCTGACGCATTTAAACACAGCGTGACGCTTCACCTGACGCATTTAAACACAGCGTGACACGTGCGCGCCGTCTGACCCATTTAAACACAGCGTGACGCGTCGCCTGCCGCATTTAAACACAGCGTGACATGTCGTGCGCGCCGTCTGACGCATTTAATCACAGCGTTGACACGTCGCGCGCGCCGTCTGACGCATTTCAACACAGAGTGATGCGTCACCTGACGCATTTAAACACAGCGTGACGCGTCGCCTGCCGCATTTAAACACAGCTTGACAAGTGTGCACCGTCTGACGCATTAAAACACAGCATGACGCGCGCTTGACGCATTTAAACACAGCGTGACGCGTCGCCTGCTGCATTTAAACACAGCGTGACGCGTCGCCTGACGCATTTAAACACAGCGTAACGCGCGCTTGACGCATTTAAACACAGCGTGACGCGTCGCCTGCCGCATTTAAACACAGCGTGACGCGCGCTTGACGCATTTAAACACAGCGTGACGCGTCGCGACGCGCTTGCCCTCTGACGCACTTAAACACAGCGTGTTGCGTCGTGTGCGCCGTCTGACGCATTTAAACACAGCGGGACATGTCGCACGCGCTGTCTGACGCACTAAAACACAGCCTGATGTGTCGTGCGCGCCGTCTGACGCATATAAACACAGCGTGACTCGTTGCCTGCCGCATTTAAGTACAGTGTGACGCGTCGTCTGACACATTCAAACACAGCGTGACACGTCGCGCGCGTCGTCTGACACATTTGAACACAGTGTGACGCGTCGTCTGACACATTCAAACACAGCGTGACACGTCGCGCGCGCCGTCTGACGCATTTAAACACAGTGTGACGCATCGCCTGACGCATTTAAACACAGCGTGACGCGCCGTCTGCGCAGCGTCGCAGCATTTAAACACAGCGTGATGCACGCCGTGCGCTCTGCCTGGCGCATTTAAACAGCGGACGCTCGCGTCACGCCGCCTGATGCATTTGAACACAGCGTGACACGTCGTGCGTGCCGTCTGACGCATTTAAACACAGTGTGACGCGTCGCCTGACGCATTTAAACACAGCGTGACGCGTCGCCTGACGCATTTAAACAGCGTGACGCGTCGCCTGACGCATTTAAACACAGCGTGACGCATCGCGCTTGCCCTCTGACGCACTTAAACACAGCGTGTTGCGTCGTGTGCGCCGTCTGACGCATTTAAACACAGCGGGACGTGTCGCACGCGCTGTCTGACACACTAAAACACAGCCTGATGTGTCGTGCGCGCCGTCTGACGCATATAAACACAGCGTGACGCGTCGCCTGCCGCATTTAAGCACAGTGTGACGCGTCGTCTGACACATTCAAACACAGCGTGACACGTCGCGCGGGCCCTCTGACGCATTTAAACAGCATGACGCGTCGCGGGCGCCGTCTGTCGCATTTGAACACAGCGTGACACGTCGTGCGTGCCGTCTGACGCATTTAAACACAGTGTGACGCGTCGCCTGACGCATTTAAACACAGCGTGACGAAAGAACGAGATTGCGGATATGAGCGGCCGAAATGGGCTTTCTCCGTAGGGTGTTTGGGCTCTCCCTTAGAGATAGGGTGAGAAGCTCAGTCATCCGGGAGGGTCTCAGAGTAGAGCCGCTGCTCCTTCACGTCGAGTGGAGCCAGTTGAGGTGGTTCGGGCATCTGGTCAGGATGCCTCCTGGACGCCTCCCTGGTGAGGTGTTCCGGGCACGTCCCACCGGGAGGAGAAGACCCAGGACACGCTGGAGGGACTATGTCTCTCGGCTGGCCTGGGAACGCCTTGGGATTCCTCCCAAGGAGATGGAAGAAGTGGCTGGGGAGAGGGAAGTCTGGGCCTCCCTTCTGAAGCTGCTACCCCCGCGACCCGACCCCAGATAAGCGGAAGAAGATGGATGGATGGATGGAATATTATGTCTAGTTATTTTTGTTTAGGTGCAGAAGTTTTACAGAATCTGATCTTTGTACAATGTCACTGTAAGCAGAAATAGCATTTGTAGCATAGATAAAGCTGCGTAACTCTTGATCTGTGTATCCAGCAAGAACAATTCCGAAAAGTATGTGATAGGTGTGGGGCAAATAAAGTTGCCAAAACAGAAGATGGAGTCCTTTCTGTTTTATGCGTGAAACACATACATGCCATAAAGGCAGCAACATAGATCTCCAGAAGAAGGCTCCCTTACACCTGTTTACCTCTAACTTGGATCCATCTATCACATTAACCACATTAACCACACACTTCACCACTGTCTCTTCCATGTCTTACACCATGCCCTAGCCATTATTTCATATTTTTGTAAAGTTTTTGTTGTGATTTTACAATCTTGCTGCTTTAAAAAGAAACTGATATTATGCCTATATACATGTCGTCATGTCAGTTCAGCTCAGTCTTGGAATTGGTTGGCAGCACCTCAGTGACCTCTTCTCTGAATTTGGGTCTCTGACTCTGCTGATCATTTCTGTCAGTTGTGAAGTTGGCTTCCCAATAGTTGTAGTTGTACAACAAGATAAACAGTAGATTTAGACATTGGTGTGTTTCTGACAGGTGGGTATATATGCTCCAAGTCTGTGTTCTGTATTCCCCGGCACTGTGATGCGGTACAGTCTTGCAGGATCTGAGTACAGATGATTTAATGAGATGTTAATAAAACTGCTGTACAATGATTTTATCTCTATACATACTGTGACTTTGTGATTACACCTGCTGGCTCAGGAACAAACAGTTGTGCTAGGGTCTAATAATCCAGAAACTCCAGGTCCTCACACACACGTTGGTCTCACTGTAAAAGACTAATTCACAGAATTCTTCTGTTAGCAAGCATGACCTGGAGCTTTTTACAGGTTTGGTGTGAGAAAAGTGAATTAGGTCATTTCACAACTCTACAGCACAGTATAAAAACCTGATTAGATTAGATTTGATTAGCACAGCTAGGTCTCCTCAGGGAGAAGCAGTGAGACTGGATCAGGGGGTGGTGGGCCTGTTTTGTTAATAATGTGCTAAATTAACCATCCGATCTCCTCTCTGCCAGGAGCAACATGTTTTATTCATGGTAATAGACTAACAGGTGCAAGTTGTCAATTTGCACCTTCATTAGTCCTTCCTCTTATTTCAAACAAATGAAAACTTGTTGGATCTCTGGTGCTGCTGTAAGCTTCATAGCTGAGGTTTAGTCTAACTTTGTCCTTCAGAGTGAAACAGCTCCTGTAGGTGAACTGATCCCAGACAGTGTCACTTATTGGTTTGTGACCATCAGCTAGCTAGGGAACTGCAATTAGATATAAAAAATTGACCTTATTTGGGAAATATTTATCTTAGATGTAAAAACAATACAGTAATAATACTGTAGGTTATTTAGTTTTTATAAATTTTAATGAAATATTTTTACAGGAATGTCGCCACGTTGTTCACGCTGCAATGCATTCTGGGTAAGGACGTGTAGTGGTCCAACTGCCTGGCTCCTCCAGCCAAAACAATGATGAGTAACTTTATTAAGCCTTTTCAAATTGAACCAGAGCTCACTGAAGCGAATCAGAATGTAGGAATAAGAAGAGGTGATGAGGAGGAGGAGGACCAAACAGAGGAAGAGGACAGAGTAATTATGAGTTTTGGCTTATCAAAAACAGCAATTTTTTAGGTAATAGGAAAATTGCAATGTATTAAGGCCAACATGTTCAACTAGTCCTGGATCTTTTTAGGTCTTCACCATGAGGTTATTATCATGACATTAATGTAATTATCTATTTGCAATCAATTGTTTTTATTTCAGTTCTTTTACATTCACAAAAACATGTACAATACAACACAATTACAATACCAAGACATAGGAAGAAGAAAACATAGAAATAGACATAGAAATAGAAAGATTTATATAACCCGCCTGCCTCCCAACTCTCAACCCCATGGAGACCCTCAACCCCATTCCCCAAGATCTCAAAATAATAACAAATATGGAAGTGAGAAGATGAAATCATCACTTATAGCCACATGTTAAGAGGGTTACATAAAATTATGTTGCATTCTTTAATCTCTTTATTTATCTCTTCATTTTTGGCTGGCCTCGTGCATCCTGATCATTGATCTCTCCTTCATAATGATGTCTAGGAATAAATTAGCCCATTGTTGCCAAGGTAATAAGTGTTGTGGTTGCCATCGTAGTGCCAACATCTTCTTAGCTGCAGTGAAGCCTGCCCACAGCATGTACTTTTGTTGAGGGGAAAGTTCTAAAATGGAATCGTCATTCCGCAAGAATAAAGATAGTGATAATCGAATATTAGCTTGAATCATATCAATCTACGTGTTGGAAATTTGTCTCAAGAAAGCAGCCACACTGGGGCAATCCCAATACATGTGCATAAAAAGCCTGGAATCTTAAATGTACTTAAGTCACAAATAGGAGATGTGATAATTTTCATAGCATGATGTTTCCTGGGTGTTAAATACATCCTTTGGATGGTTTTTGGGTGTGTTGTGGAGGTTCCTGCAGAATCTACATCTCCTGTAAGGGAAAGGTCTCTCCCCCAAACATTTTCTACAGGGAGCCTAGCACGAGGATCCGAAATAAATGTATATAATTCAGAAAAAAATGCCACGTGCCTGACCCCACAAGGCAAGACGTTCTTGCAAGGGATGAGATGGGAAAGGCACACCCAGGGCCAGCCCAAGCCTCCATAGGGCCCTAAGCGAAATTTGGTTTTGGGTCCCTCTAGTTCTGCTAACAATGTGGACTGGCTGTAATCAGCAGTCTGATCATCATCAAACATTGAGAAGTTTAAATTATTGTTATCAAATGTTATCAAACACACACACACAAACACCCTAGCATCAATGTTTGGCTGTTGAACTGGACCGTACCAGATCGTTATCAAGCTAATTTTCTATTAGCAGCTTTACAAATCTTTTACATTACATTACCAAGGCACATTAAAACAAACCTTTATCTTGGCTTTTTTCTCTTCTTCCTCTTTCTTTTCTCTCTCCCCTTTGGACGTTTGGATGAGCTCTGCAACTGCAGCTCAAGGTACTGGCGAATTGTGCGGTACCTACTGCGGTCACCAGGGGGCTCCAAGAGCAATTTATTATTGTTTTTTTTTTTTTTATTATTATTATCAATAAAATAAATTCTACATACATTATCAAATATATATATATATATATATATATATATATATATATATATATATATATATATATATATATATATATATATGGTATGGTTTGGAAATTTTTTTATTTTATATATATTATATTGTGAAAACAAATCAGTTCATAGTGAAATTGTGTGCTTTTGATATTATAATGACAGAAATTATTGCAAAAGAAAAAATAATAAAAATTAGCTCAACTGACGGGGCCCCTTAGTGGCTGTGGGGCCCTACGCGGCTGCTTAGTTTGCTTATGCCTTGGGCCACCCCATGGCACACCGTATGCTTTCATGGCCAATTTGAGTTGTAAATAAAAGAAGAATGTAGAATATACTTCGTAGCTCTCTAAAAGAACGCAGGCCATCATTGTTCATAAGGTCTTTGAGAACATTGACACCCTTATCCCTCTACGTAGGGAAGGATAAGAGATGGAAAAGTTATTAAATATAGTTTATGCCACTTCAGGTTGGTGTTTGTGTGATTCAACGCTGAATGACAGGTTCTATGAAGAGAAGAAATTATGGGTCCTAATTGTGATCTGGCCTCTTTAGGAGGTATGTTAGAATATACTAAGTCCTGAAGCCTGTATGGTTTGGATAGATCTTCTTCAATTGGTTTCCCAGAAACGGAGGCCTCAGGATAAACCATACAAGCAAGGTTGGAGCACAAAGGACCAAAAATATGAGATATGAGAGAGTGTAGCTTTTCCCACTAACCCCTTGGCAGTGCAAGAGGAATCATTGTAGAGTAAAAGTTAACACGTGGAAGAACATCCATCTTAATTACTGACACACAAGCTTGAAGAGCATTTGGGAGTTTTGACCACAGTTGTAGATCTTTATCAATACGATTAAATTGACTCTGGCAGTTGTGTGAAGCTATATGAAATATGAAAGGAGAAATGTCAATCCCAAGGTATCTAAAATGGTTCACCACTGGGATGCCAGATGGCAAGGCGAGGGTTCTTGCGACTGAATTTAGACGCAACAATGACTACCTGCTCCAGTTAATTTTATAGCCAAATAGTGAGCCGAACAGATCAAAGATGGATGGTAAATGTGTTAAAGAGGACCCTGTGTCACCAGTTTAGAGTAAAATATCGTCTGCATATAAAAATATGCGATGCTCAGTGCCCTTGACTGAGATAGACAGAACTGAGGGGTGTTGTCTAATTTTCTGGGCCAGAGGTTCAAGGGAGAGGGCAAGAAGTAATGGGGGCTGGGGACAGCCCTGGCATGTGCCCGTTAGTATGGGGAATAGAGACGAACAAGGATTACCAGTATACAGCATTGCAGATAGGTTAGATAAAGAACCTTTAACATTAGGATAAATTGCGGACCTAATTTGAAATTGTCCAAGGTGGCCCACAGATAAGGCCAGTCTGTCAAATGGTTTTTCGGCATCCAGAGACAAGACAGAGCATGGGGAATCAGTTGTCTTTGCTAAATAGCACTGTAGATTGTCTGCCTTTTATAAATCCAGTCTGATCATTATCAGTCTAGATAAAGCTGTTAATAACAAAGTGTATGACGATCTATGTCATGATTCTATGTTGCTGATTAAATAAAATCATATGGTAATGACAGCGGATATGCGTCTGACAGATGTAGCCGTGAGTTTGTGCAAATGGATTTTCTCTCTTTATTGTTAGCATCTACTTTACTTTCTTGTGTGCTTATTTTTACTTATCAGGATGTGAGAAGCTGAAATTTTAAAAAGGTTTCCAAAGCTTAGATTTTTAGAGTTTCCATGTAACATTCTTCTCATGTTCCAATTATCACTTTCTTCATAAACCACAGTTGTTAGGAGATTTTTGTATTCATATTTTTCTCACTTTGTCCTGTCTCTGTTGGTCTTAAACATCAGTTTAGACATGTTAAAAGAGTAAAGATGCAACACAAGCCACAGTTATTTGGAAGGCAGCACTGCCTTAACCACAATTTCCTCATTCTTCTTTTCGTTTTTGCTGTTACTGCCAGGTGCTGTAATGAAAATAACTGTTTTACCAGAGAACATGTGTATGGACACATGTTATCTGTGTCCATACACATGTGATTATTTTACATCAGAAGAAAATATATTATTAAACCAATATCTACAGTAGCCACCTCTTATTAATTAAAAGTGACGCACGGCACTTTTCAGTTTTTGTATGTTCAGATTACAGCTGTATGGTATTAGGACAGCATGAATTCAGTATCATTTCACAAAACGGATTAAAATTACCATATTTTCCCAAGTTCTAACTTGTAAAAATATGACTTTTATTTCTTGGTAGTTACAATCCTTCTTGGCAATATCTTGTTTGGTGTTGTTTTTTGTTAAATGATTGAAGATTTGATAAGCCAGGCATGTTGGCAGTTTAACACTGTATTCTTTTTAGAAACGAGAATTAGAGTGCTGCGTGGGAGAATTATATGCATTCACAACAGCCAGGTGTCCCCTCACCTTTTCACCGTCTTGGTTTCACACTAATAAAGGATGCCACAACATTGTGCAACAGGAAAGTCCACGCAACAACTTAAATGTATTGTTGATGAGTAAAGTTGTAGTGCATGGCAGCTGGAATATTATTGTGCCTTCAAGCTGTACTTTTCAATTGGTATGTTTCACACAGCATAGGTTTCATATATACCTATACTTAAAACTCAAAGGCTAAAAATACTTGTGGTTTCTTCTATATTTTAGAGTTTTTAAAAGAGACTAAACATGTTGTAACATCAATGTTTTTCTCATTACTGATCAGGAACCTTGGAACCCTTTAAAGAGATTAGAAATTTCTTTAAAGAATTTAATTTTAATCTTTAAAATCCAAAACAGTTGCTGTAAATACTAAAATATGTAGCAGCTAGTTATGTTAGCACCACATAGAACACATAGAACTTGATCTATGACTTTTAATTGTATGTGACATAGATGTAGATGATTGACTTTGCAAACTCAATTTAATCAAACCTGTGGGATTTGTAGTCCATACATTGGACTGAGATAGTTGAAGGATGACAGGTCATCCATTCCTTTTCCTATTGATGACATTCCTGCTCTTATTCTTAGAATCAGACTAAAGAATAAAAGCATAAGAAGACAGTTGTGTAAGTCTTCTTAGAAGACAGTAAAACTGTCAGTAGACTTCCATGGAGTGAAATCCAGACCAAGAAGGCTGCAACTTTTAGATGTGTTCCTGGACCAACACACCTGACCCAAACGGCAGACTAACTGCCTAAGCATGCAATCACATTCTAGTCCAGATAGTAACTAGTGCTTGATTAAGATGTTCTAATGCAGAGGCACATCTAAAGGTTGCTACATTCCAAGCCCGTGATTTAGCTAGCCTACATGATTTTCATCAGATGGCTGTCCTTTTAATTTGTCTGCTGTTAGAGAAGTTCTACTGAGGCAATAATTTATAAACATGTGATAAACCAACTTCCTGCATGTGAAGCAGCTCCAGACCATACAGTTGGTCTTTAGAGAACTGTGTGTTGCTGTTTGCTCGTCCTTCTCAGTTTAAAGCAGTAATTTATTCATTAAGTAAGTGAAGGCAGTGAGGAGTGTGTTGGTGTCTCTCCGTCTAATGAAAACTTAAATCCCTCAGAGTTTTGCAGATTAGTTGTGAGGTGCTAGGTTTCTCCCAGCATGCCTGATTTCCTCTCTGTCTTTGTTCACTCTTATAGCCATTGCATTGTGGGTAGTATGGACTTGATTCTTTGTTCCTCAGTCCATCATGGTGCTCACAAACACACACTTAGACACACCTTGAAATGTGACAAGCAGTTCAAACTGCAGAGAAGCTGTGTGACAGCTGCATCGGTTTCAGGCCTGGGCTCTGTGACAACATATGGCATATAGATTATGATCATGTACACTTTTTCAGAGTTACGATTGTTTACAAATTACAGCTCTGTGTTAGTGTCAGTAGCAAATCTGAATGGTAACTTTCCCCAGCTGACCTTATGTCAAATGACTCATGTCTGATATTTTACTTCCAATATTTGTCAGCCCTCCTGTTATCTTGGGGCACGCTCTGAGTGAATGAACTGCAGTGACTGGATATGTAATAGAACAAAAGTTTCCTTTTAAATAGCCACTTCCATTGGGTGCTTCCTCAGATTCTTTAAGCACCTCATTAAGAGTGAGAATTGGTACATTTGTGTCTCTTTCACTGAGCTATAGCGTCCACAACAAAGAGTGTGATTGCCCTACCTGTGTATAGTGCATTCACCAATGTGTTTCTTCTGAAAATAAAAAGATTTCAGAGTGGCCCTAACCAAAACCTGACACTTTTTGGTTTAAACCATTCTCCCCCTAATTTTTCTATGTACAAATGTGTTCAGCTCTTCAGCCTGCTTGATGTTGTTGACACATCCAGAGGCAACAAGTTCCAACATCATGAAAGCATATTTGATTGAGGACTCTATTCAACATATGGGCATTTTCCAACCACTAATCTATAGGCATGTAACATTTTTGGTTTTTATTTAGGTCTTTGTCTCTAACATCAAGCAGCTCAACATTGTTTCTTCTCCTGCAGCCTTCAGTCGCTTTGCACCAGACTTGGGTCACAGGAACTCACAGTTGCTTGAGTCCTGTTACCCAGGAACTCATGCAGCCAACAGAAAGCAAGGTCCATCTTCAAGTTGCTTGCAGATGCTGATGAAAACAAAGGGGAAAGAAAAAAATCCCTGCACCTGGATCAATTTGGAGTTTAAGTTGTTGATGGATTACATCTCCTCTGGAAAGTAGGGCATTGAGTGCAGCTATGCTGGGCTCCTTGACAGGAGATAAACAGTAGGCAGCATATATTTATAAAATACTTAAAAAATAGATTTAAAAAATAACTGTCATCAGTGATGACTCATAGACGTTCACATCAAAATATTTACCAATTTGAAGTAGCTCATAATTGTAAAGTTCCAGATCTTATTAGCTATTTTTCCAGTTTGCTGAAAAGTCTCCTCTGCTTAGAACAGCTTCTTCTGCATACTTGCTGTCTCCCCACTGCTTCTGATAAAATACAAACAGGACTTCTCAAGACTTCCTTCAAAAATGATCTTCTTCTTGACACTTGCCAAAATTACAAGAGGTATTATTACTATTATAGCATTCTTGTCCAATAAAAGAACCCCTCATTACTGAAGATAAGTAAAGAAAAAAATTATAGCTTCTGTGACCAAAGAAAAAAAAAGAAATGAACATGTCTAACCTTGATCAATATTTGCCTGATAGTCCCCTGAGTTATTACCTCAAATGAAAAGGATTTTTAAGGATTCATTATGCAAGACAACATTTGAATTATTATTGATTACTCCTACAATAGAATGTCCATCCATCCATTTTCTGTTCACCCTTGTCCCTAATGGGGTCAGGAGGGTTGCTGGTGCCGATCTCCAGCTAGGTTCCGGGTGAGAGGCGGGGTACACCTTGGACAGGTCGCCAGTCTGTCGCAGGGCAACACAGAGACATACAGGACACACAATCATTCACACACACACTCACACTTAGAGAGAATTTAGAGTGACCAATTAACCTGACAGTCATGTTTTTGGACTGTGAGAGGAAGCCGGAGAACCCAGAGAGAACCCACGCATGCACAGGGAGAACATGCAAACTCCATGCAGAAAGACCCCGGACCGGGAATTGAACCTAGGACCTTCTTGCTGCAAGGCAACAGCTCTACCAACTGCGCCACTGTGCAGCCCTACCATAGAATGTGTGTATGAAAATATTCATGAGAAGATTTAAGAGTTTCTAAAATTTCTGCATTTAAGGCATGTCAAGTAAGGCATGGATGATTGTGTCCCAGTGTGTATAGAATGATTGCAAGGTTGTCGGTTTGATTCCTCCTGTCACTTGTGGATGAGCCCTGGGTAAGGCACTACGTGCCAAGATGCCTACCAATTGATGTGTTAAGTTGGGCATATTGTTGACTGTTTTTATTTATTTATTTATTTCCCCACCAGGGGATCTTTTGTGGGCTCTGGTGTCCCTTATATGGCAGTAGGCTGACAGGAAGGGGGGAAGGAAAAGGGGTAAGACATGAGGCAAATGTCGGCTGGGTCCGGGAATCAAACCCGTGACGGCCGCGTTGAGAACTAAAGGCCTCCAAATGTGGGTTGCGCTGTCCCCTACGCCACCACAGCACGCCCCATATTGTTGACTGTTTTTAGTGTAACGTTCTATATAGGTTTAGTCTGTTCACCATGTAAATGTCTGTATCTTACAACGGACATCCTGAAGTGGCACTACGTCCATTCATGCTTACATTTTTTGTATTAGTGTGCACTATGATAACCTTTGCTTTCCCCTCTTTCTGTTTCAGCAAGATTACACTTTGATAGTGGAAGCTTGGGATAAGGACAACGGCACACGTGGCAGTGGTGAGAGTCTTCCAGTTCTTATCAAAATGTTCTAAGTTATTAAATGTAATAATTTAAGATACAAGGAGCCATGTGATGTTACCTTGGTTAAACAAATGTGAGATTCTACACATAATTCGCTGGTCTGTCTTATCACACAATCAAAAAAGTATTGGTAAGGACTGAAAGAGCATATGTGTTGTTCCCATCAGTCTGGAAAGAGTCACAGGGGAGTTTCCAAGTTTGAGTTTTTGCAGTTTATATTCACAGAGAAAAATATGTTTTACTTGTAAAAAGAGTTTCTCCATCCACTGACTCTGCTTATCTGAAATCAGGTCATTGTAGCTGGAGGGACCCCCAGACATGATTTTCTCTTTTTTGGGGTTTCAAATGTAATGCAAAGCAAAATCCTCCATCAACTTCTAAGTCTGCAAAAATCTATTTTAAAGTGCCATTTTTAAAATCATTCTCCAGACTATTTCAGAGAAGTCAGGGAATTTGAACTTAAAGGTAATTTTTTTAACCTTAAAATTTTACAGAAATTTCTATCCATTTTCTGACTATTTGGTTGAATTTAAAAAACTTTGAATAACTTCCTCATTAACTGGGTCATATATGTTACCCTTTTGCTCTAACACATATTTTCAACTATGCCCCTCAATTTTTCTCTGGGCGTTTGAACCGGACATTGGGATTGACACTCAGAACATTGACTTTGGGTTCCTTAATTCACTTTATAACCAGCTTGGTTATAAAGTGCAAGTGTGTTTTGAACGTGCTCCCAAAAGAACGTAGTTTTCACCGTAGTTTTGGTTAAAAATTCTAAACTTGAAGAGAGAACCCAAAATGCTTCATGCATGCTCATTTCATTGTGCGGATAAAAACCAACGGAAGAAACCCGCATCTGCATCCAAAGCAACTGAGTCAGCGCAGTAGCTACATATGCTAGTGCGGGTTACTTCTTCAAGTCACCATCCCTCCCCGCAATAGCTGTAGGTAATGGTCAAACAATAGTGCCACATTTAAGCTGTGATAGCTGATGTTCCCACATATTTCATAGCCTAAAACCACTGTGGAAAGCCAGTTAGCGAGTTGTTAATATGTAAAGAATTGGCGGTTCTGGTTTGCCGCGCAAGTCATGCCTGTAAATCATGCAAGCCCTCATGGGGGCTATGAATAAGGTGGATAAATAAAATTACCTTACCTTGATTTTTTTTTTTTTTTTTTTGAGTGTGTGTTGCAGTGACTGTTGATTCTTTCAAACATAGTTGTTAAGTTATGTGAGACGTTTTTATGTATAAACAAAAACATAAAAGTTTTTTCCCAAGATATGTAGTTAAAATCTCATCTTGTTCCCAGGAACTCAGTGTGATATATATTCGAGCTGGATGTATAATATAAACCTTTAGATCAGGATTTAAGAGAACAGAGAGAAAGCCAGGAGGCTTGAACTGCTTCTCATATGAATGAGTGAAGTGAACTGAGATGAATCAGGGGAGGTGTCACTGCAGAAAGAGAGAGTCTGTCTCAACATGTTTCCTGTTCATTAAATCAAAGAAAATGAAAAGCCATCCTAAGATTCTGCTCTGACTTGTAAAAGACAGATTATTTTGCTCCTCTGTCACCTTCTCCCTCTTTTCTCACTGTTTGTATGCTTTCTCACACTGTCTTTAGCTCTAGCAGTAGCTCGTTAAGCAATTAATTACAGTCCACAGGGCCTTCTGTCCCGATGTGCTCCTTCTTTTGATGTTTGATTCCTACTTAGCTTTCCAGCCGCTCCCAGACCCGGCCTGCTGTGCCATGGACTCACTCTTTTCCTGCTCTACCACCTTCACATAAACATTGCATGTTGATGACTGAGGGTCTGCATGTCCCAGCTCATGTACAGAGTCTGTCAGCACTACACACTCATAACTCTTCCACTGGTTGTCATTTTACAACCATAAACCTGAGTGGGTTTTATTAAGCACTATGTGATGTGTAGTGGTGAATTGGAAGTAAAACGGTACATCATTTCCAAATTTGGAACAAATAAAAATGGAAAAAGTGTGGTGTGCATTTGTAACTTACTCTAACGCCCCTAAATAACGGAGACATGTGGGAAAAGATCTGAACATAGAACAAAACTGAAATTAAATAAATAAATATTTAATTCACAGTGGCACAGTGGGTAGCACTGTTTTCTTGCAGCAAGAGGTTCGCAGGAGTTTGCATGTTCTCGCTGTGCGTGGTAGGTTCTCTCCGGATATTCTGGCTTCCTCCTACAGTCCAAAAACATGACCGCCTAAGTGTGTTTGCGTGTGTGCGTGGTTGTTTATTCTGTATATCTCTGTGTTGCCTTGTGATGGATTGGCACCCTGTGCAAGGTGTACTAGGCCTTTCGCCCAAAACGTTTGCTGGAGATAGACACCAGCACCCCTTCTGACTGCTTAGGGGATGTTTTCTTTGGGAGGACCAGGGTTTCCATCCTATATGACTTACTGACCTTGAGTTTTTATGAAATAGAATGGGAAACCTTTCAGTCTGGTAGAATGATGAGTTGCCATTAGCTGCAATTGGAACGGCTGCTAATGGCTGTTGTTCAAGGTATCGATCAGGATGCTGATTACAAATCACAATGTTGCTGTGTTACTGTGTTACGGACATTTAATAGGACTTTTCTTATCAATTCGTAAACTACTTTGTTTTGGTCTGTCATATAAAATTCCAATAAAACACATATAATCTTAAAATTGTAAAGTCACAAAATCTAAAGAAAATGAAAGGGATGTGAAAGCCTACCCACTTTGTGTAGAAATGCTTCATCCATCTGGGGTGACTATTCAGTTAAATAAGGATCTTGGGGACTTAAACCACATCCTTTCCTTCTTGTTGCGTGCAGTTATGCTCACAGATATTTCCACCTCCTGTGTCTGGGAATTCCTGCATTTTCCAGCAATGATTTTGACATACGTCAGAGAGCAGGTAGAAACCTGTAGAATCAAGTTTGCATATGCAGGTGGAGCCTACATTAGTGATGTGGTATCATAATTATAGAGAGTGAAAGTTCTCATCTGCCCAGGTGTGCAGAGGAAAAGGTATCTAATGACGTTGCAGTGAAGTTTTGTTTTGCCCGAGAGCCCAACATGAATCCTCTGGTTCTGTGCCAGCACAGGTCTGATGATATCATCCTACATATTAATGTTGAATACAGCTCCGTTATATAATGTGTGTAAGATGTCTGCTGATGCTACTGAGACTAATGCTGCCAGATTGCTAATAATATTTAAGTAATTAAGACAAAACCAAATAAATAAATAAAAAAAAGCATGACTAGGTTTGAATATATGACTACATTAAACCTTAAACAAACCTGAATGTTAAGTCATTGGGTGAAAGGCAGAATACACTCTGGACAGGTTGCCAGTCCATTGCAGTACATCAAGTCAATAAAAAAACTTTAATACAGACATGTAGCCTTAATGAATAGTATTTTTAGTATCCTACATGGTTCTATTATAAAGTTTGTACAGTGAAAATAGTTAATAGTAAATGCAGCTTACTATGCTAAGTTTCTTTCCAGTTTTTTGAACTGAGGTTACCTTCAAAGAACAAGGCTTCTCTAAAACATGGCTACTCTGCTAAATAGTGTAAGAGTGAAGCAACAGGAATAAGATTCCTTACAAAATTAAATCAAACTGTTTTTATTGCTGATTCACTGTTGCATGAGTAATGTTTTAGCAGAGCTTTCCATTCCAGGTGTTCACCCTGAATTATTTTAACTGTCACACCTGGTATATGAAATAAAAGAGAGTATGAAAGGTTAGACCCCACGCTGTTACGGTCCTGAACGAGCAAATTCAATCAAGGTTCACAGTGATTAGATTAGATGGTGTAATTCATTCATTCAGCTGTGTATTTCATATTTGTATGCACACAGGGTAAATATTGGCCATTGATAGCAGTAGAGTGATTTGAACTGAAATGAACACATACAGCCTTGAATTTGATCCTTTCTACACACTTGGTTTCTGAATTCCAACATAGCCTGACTGAGAAAAAGTTTCAGCTGTTGAGAAACATCTGATGTTATGCGAAGGTAAAAGCCTTGGCTCCAGGTCAAGGTTCAGCTCTATCTCAAACAACAATTTTAAAAGAAGTCAGGGGCCAAAGAGCTGGAGATCCCCAACGAAGCCCTTCACTAGGACCTAAAGACGTTTTGCTCTCTGCTTTTAAAAATATGTTCCTTTTAATGTTTCATTGTGCTGATCTCGACATGATCAGCTGCTCAGATCTGGTGCCCCTCACTGTTTATGTAAGCTGGTCTTAAGAACCCCCTGCTAACCCCCCGCCTGCTCTCCCTAGTAACAACCGCCTCTCTTAGTATGGCTCCTCCACTTCAGAGAGAGTTCTTGATTGGTCTATATTTTTATATCTAATTGCTGGAGATGAACAGCCGTGTTTCAGGTGGTGGGTGTGTAACTGAAATCTGTGGCAATGTGTTAATTCTCAGCGAGATTCAATAAAATAGGACAGTAAAAAAAAAATAGTCTTTTTTTTAATACTTTTTGTGAAGGAACTGATTTATGTTAAACAAAGAAAGGCATACAAGCTCGGTGTCATATTCTGCACACTATAAAACAGAATTTGTGGTTAAGTGAGCTACTTTTCTGAAATTGATGTGGAAATGAATGTCATTAATAGTTTTTGGGTTTATCTACTGCAATTTTGTTTTCCTATTTTGTGCTTATGGTTCATAGTGCTAGACTGTGAATGCTAAATGCAAATGTTTCTACTATAAAACTGACACTGGAACTGCAGGACTGAGCATAAGAAGCATCACTGAGGCTCTGCAAGCTACCTTACTGCAAACTTACATGTTATTTATAGGAATTTCATAGGCGCTTAGCATAAAGTAGTGCAACACTGATGTGAAAGAATAAAGATATATTGTTTTCAAAATGTCTAACAACTGAAAATCTGAAAAAATTTGTGATGGGCATTTCATACCTCCATGAATCCAGACGGCTGCAGCTCCAAATGCAGGTCTTCAGGAATCTGTCTGAAATTTCTTTTCTCTTTGGAAAATACACCAAGCTCAGTCTAATTTAACCATAGTTTCCGTGATCAAAAACATTCCACGTCTTACAGCAAATACTTGGTTGAATTTAGGTCTAGACTTTGACTGAACCATCATATTAATAGGCATCAATCTAAAGCACTCTGTTGTAGTTCTGGCTGTATGTTTAGAGTCACCTATGTCTCAAGTCTTCTGCAGCCTCTAACAAGCTTTGTTCCAAGACTGTCCTGCATTTAGCACCGTTCACCTTCTCATCAACTCTGGCCTGCTGAAGAAAAGCTTTCCCACAGCATGATGCTGCCCACTTGTATGTCTCCTAACTAATGATGCAGTGGTACCATCACATCACACTACTTGCACAACACAACCAGGTCATAAACCTGTCTGCCATATTTTAGGTGAAATTACACTTTGGGTTTTTGGATGGGTTGTCTAGTTAGTTACTGTGTTGTCTACTGTGTTCTTGCACAGTTCGGTCAGAGCTCGAAGTCTTGCAGTATTGTGTATAATGTAACAAAGAAATAATAGTTTCAGGTTTAAAAACCTGGTTATTAGTACATTGTCACAAGCAGCTTTCATTACTTTATATTTTAGGGTTGGATGTTGTTCAGTAGACATTTGAGCAGTAACATCAGTGAAAATGACATTATTGCAGCTAAGAAAAAACGTACAGCATTATTAAAAGTGCTCAGACTGTAATTAAACTCAAGTGAAATGACTATAAGGGCAACAGGAGCAAACCCGCTGGGTTAAGGGTGTTTCTGTTCCTTGAGAACAAGCTAAAGTGCCTTTCCTATGTCGCCCTTCCCTGCCTGTCCCTCGTCTCATATTATTTCCTTTTTGGCTCCGATGAAGTCAGGGCCGAATATCCTGAGAGAGGGGAAGATGGTGGAGGGGGCAGAAAAGCCTTTTACTGAGCAGGAAAGCACTTTTTGGTTATCAAGCTAACACAGGCCTTGCTGCTACACCCTCTGTGTTTCCTTCATTTTTCTGTTCTCTTCCACCCTTTCCTCCACTTATTTCTTCTACATTCTTGTAGAAGAAATATGGAGATGAAGATGTTTGATAGGAGATCCCCCCTGCCCTCCCTTATTATGTGCTCTAACAACTGGCATTTTCCAAAGCTCCATGAATTTATTTGGTGGAGTCAGACAGACCTGTTCAATGGAATGTCATTCAGAGGTTTAGATGGTTTAAACCAGGAGTCCTCAAAGCAGCACTGAGAGAGAATAAATAAAGAATTACACTTCTAGACACTCAAAGTACACAAAAGAAGGAGAAGGTGACAGAGGCTAAAAAAGTGGATTTTGCATATGTTCTCTTGAAATCAAAACAAGGTGTGTAGTTTATTCAATGCCAGCTTTGTTATGGGGTAGTTTATGGCCTTAAAAAGTCTTACATTGTTATTTTAAGATCAGAAAATAATTATCTATGCCAACAACACTTGCCTATTTGTACCAAGTTTAATAATTATATTTGCTATATAACAAGTATAACCAGAAGTAAAGTCTAATTTGTATATTTTTTTCATTCAAACAAATCCTCCTGTCATTCACCTCCATATCTAACAAATTGTGTTATTTTAATTTCTTTTTACTTTTGTTGTTTGCAGATGATGAGCTGCTGATTGAGCGAAGCATCTACAAGGGGAAGATTAATCCTGGCGAGGGGAAGCAGTCAGTAGAACATAAAAGCTTCATCGCCAAAATTAAATACACCATGCGTGTGCGCTGTGATGAACACTACTATGGCATGAGATGCAACAACGTATGTCGTCCCCGTGACGACTATTTTGGACATTATGTGTGTGACCATCTTGGGAAGAGACATTGTATTGAAGGCTGGGATGGAGAAGATTGCAAAACAGGTGAGCAGATACAGAAGAATACAGATTAAAAGGCAATAGAGTTGCAAATTAAAAACATACTTCTAAATTTTGGGACACAAGTCAGCTCAATGAACAAAATTTTAACATAAAAATAAAGAAAAAAATAACAATTTTCTTCACTTTGACTTTTCTTGTCTCCCTAATTAGGAGTGGATGGTTTTCTTTCTTTTTTTTTTCTTTTTTAAGAAATTCATAAGAAGTGGAACAAAAAATAGCAGAGTCATAAGTAGAGCAGCTGGACAGAATAAAAACTACACAGAAATGCTTCTTTAGGTCATTGGTCACATGTCCAAAGTCAGATCTGACTTCCTTGTTTGCCATTTTGGAAAAAGCACAGAGGCTGACGGAAGTTCATGTAGAGTGTCACTTCAGAAGAATCTGAAGAATGCTTCCAAACGCCTGTCAGTGTTGAATAGCACCCCCAACTTTTTCACAGTTTGTTTCCCATCCACTGCAAAAACGACAGCAACTTCATCCCATAATCAAAGACATAAATTCAGATTTCCAGAGCAATATTGGGGTTTTCTGTAAATTAAAATAGTAGGAATCAGTAGGAATCTTTCTATTAACTCAAAAATATGTTTTCTTTTTTTCTCTTAAAGCCATCTGTAAACAGGGATGTAGCTCGTTACATGGGACCTGCAGCTCCCCTGGGGAATGCAAGTAAGTCAGCTCTTTTATGCATGTGTATGTTTGTCCCTGTTTGCTATATATATATCTATATATATATATATATATATATATATATATATATATATATATATATATATATATATATATATATATATATATATATATATATATATATATATATATATATATATATATATATATATATATATATATATATATATATATATACATATATATATATATATATAGATAGATAGATACTTTTTCTTTTTTTTTTTTTTTTTTTTTCAAATTTTGTATTTATCACCAAAGATGAAGTAACTTTCAACAAATAAGCAATTTCCCTTTGTGGATCAATAAGGTATATTCTATTCTATTCTAATGCAGCCTAGACAGTGTCACTCTTCTTCCTAATCTTGCAAAGTGCCCCTCATGCTCTGAGACCCCAGCTCTGCTTCCTGTCATGAAGCTGGCCAGCTCCTGGCCGTACACACGCATGCACACGTTTCTCACGCTATCTTTGTGGGGACTTTACATTAACTTCCAATGGAAAGTCAATGGACTTAGGGTTAGTGTTAGGGTAGCCTAGCTGTAACGCTACCCTTAAACACAACTCAACCTTAGTCCTAAACCTAACCCTACTTCCAAAATCATAATTTCCCCTTGTGGAGACCAGGCTTCGGTCCCCCAAGGAGCAGTGGGTGTCCACAATGTAATATGTGTCAGGAAAATGGGGCCCACAATGCATCAAATACACCTTACACACACACGCACGCATGCCCACATACAGCCACACACACAGTTAGAATAAGACAGACATGATTTGGTTCTTCCCTTTCTGTCGTCCTCCATGACTACTTGTAGCTCTCATCACCTTGTCCTGTTTTGCACCTTGTTAATGAAGCTTGACAATATTGACAAGAACATATTGTACTGTTGGAACTAAATGCAGGTAAAGCAGCGCAATCTACCAGCACTCACCCGGATTAGCATGATGGTCAGAAAGCTAAACAAATAACCCAAAAAAATAATTTAAGTCAACAAGCTAGCGGTGTAAAACGCTAGTTCTGCTCTCGTTGTTGATCCGCCACTATGCGTTACTAGTAGTAATATTTCACATATGGAGAGCCATTCATTTTCCGCCCTACAGTGAACTCTGACACCGAACACCTGCTTAAAGCTGTAGAAAACAGCTTCAAAACTTAGACAAACAAAATATTTAAAATTTTCGCTGTCCCATAAAACAGATAATCTCTAAGGGAAAAAAATAAATAAAAATAAATCGAGCTCCTCTACCTCCTTCTGGCATTCTGCAGAACTCAGCTCAGCTCAGAAATATCAGAGCCAGCACAAAACAACGCCATGTTCTCAGGAAGTTTTGATTTAGTAGCTCAGGACTATTTAATTTTATGCAACCTGAATTTGACGTTCAATGAATGTTTAATTTTTTGCTTGATATCATGATATAGGCAGTGTTGTGAGATTTATTTGACTCATTTAATTTAGGGTACTCAGAACCTTGCTGCTAAATATTATATTACTGCTTGCAAGTTTTTCAGTTGTCCTTTAAACTGAATAGCTGCTGTATTGCGCTTTCAAGTATTTGAATTTAGGTGAATTAGGTGAATTTATTGCCAGATCATTTTTCAATTTTGCCAGATCACATAGCCTTTATAGTAGCATAGTAGCATGAAGTGAAAAATTAATAGCCAATCCAGGTGATCGGTGATCGGCAGTGATTGGCCCTCAAGGGTGATCGAAATCAACTGCAAAAACCTAATTGAAGCATCCCTATTACCTAGTAAATACATAGCTGTAGAATTTCAAATTTGATTTTTTTGTTTTTGCTGAAATAATCAGAGGGAGTTCTCCATTTTCAACAGCAGGTGGCATAGTGTTGCGATTTAGTCTGAGTTCTTCTTTGAGATGAAGAAGCATTGAAGTAGCACTTTTAAACCGTTTATGTGCTGGCATTCTGCATCCTCTGTAGACGAATGATACTGGCTAATCTTTTGCTGCTAAAGTTGAAGTTGGCATCTGTTTCTACTTGAGAGTTTTTTCTCGATAGAAAAACTCAATATTTTCTGTTAAGTTTGGATTATATTTGATTATCAGTAGTTTAAATTGTAGAATAAACAGGATTGTTTTATACTAAACAGATTTTTACAACATAGTTTGAGGTTTAAACCTTTCCTCTATTTGTGAAGACACAAATAGGGAGCATTTGCCAGGTTTTCATTGGCATTAGGACTTTCTTAAAATTGGAAAAGCAGAAAAGAGTCAATGAGATCTACTCAAGGAATACTCAAACACTAACTGAATTATTCAACACTTATTACAGATTCTCTAACATGCTTTTTGTCTGCAACATATTTTCTTTTGTTAACAATAAACTATATTCTGTGTTATTATAATATAACAACATGATTAATTATTATATTACAAAAAATCTGGTTGAAAGCAATATTATGTTATGACAGATTAAATGTCATCTGGGAGCTGGGTGCATCATTCCACTCCTGCAAATAGGTCACTAATTGTGTGGTCGCATGCTATTAAAGTTGCTTTCATGAGGTAATATCTTTATTTTTCAGAAAGCATAGTCCTCCCATGTCTCTTCTTGCCATTTCCTGACTGAAACACAAAATAGAAGCCGCTAGCAAAATAAATGTATTTGTGCTGAAGCACTCAGACATAGGCTATGTAGTCTGTAATGATACATCCAGCTCGCAAAATATTATAATACACAAGACTGACGCAGAGATGATACACAACTAAAGTAAAGGTTTCATTTGTCATGTTTTAAAGAGTCAGTAGTTAGCCTATAGTTTTCTAGTGAAGATTATTTTTGAGTTTTTATATTTGTCTAACTTTAAAGAAATGAATAAATCTTAAACAATTCAGTAGCACCTTCCGAGACACTAGTTTAATGGTAAATATTTTTGGGCTATGTGAACTTGGTGTGATGCTAGACTTGATGTACAACTTTTACATTATTTTCTTCAAGCTCCAATCTGTGGTGATGTACATTGATGTAGTTAATTTAAGTTCTGTTTTAACAATGCAGAGACACTGAGCTGCCAGCAGACAAATAAAGGTAACAGTGCTGAGAGCTTGGAAATGCCAGGAGAGCAGTGAGAAGGAGGGGTTAGGGCATTTTAAAGATGCATGTTTGATTTAGTTAAACACATAAATAATGAAGCTGACATTTCTCACTGAAAATGGCCAGAGGATTGGTGGAGAGAGAGGAACACCCAGGAATGTGCCTCAACATGTGATCTGAAGCTCCTTGGCTATGAGGGAAAACACACGCAAATTGACTCCTGTGAAAAGAGAAGAGAGAATAAGAGTTTCTTTATTATGGATTTCTGGGTCGTTGTTTAAATTTATCAAAACAGATGCAGAAAAAGGGCCTTCTTCTGGGTCTGCTGGGTCTTACAGAAATTTGCTTCAGGAAAAATTAGAACATGGCTTACAGTTTTCTCATGCTATAGAAAATGAGTTTTCCCAGCACATGTTCACTTTCCTTAGTTTTTTCTTTCTGAATTATTATTCTAAACTTTTTATTTTATTTATTTATTTATTTATTTATTTTTATTCTAAACTTTTCACTGCCACTTTTTTTGATTAATGGGACATCACAAATAACCATCACTCTCTCATGTCTACATTTTGTTGGAAATGAATGACACTGATATTGACTCAAATTCCACATCATTGTGCACCAATACGTGAATACATGAGTTTACTCCCAAACTCACCCTATATTGACAAAATTATTTGCTCACCATGGTGTGATTTGAATTTCCTTAACGAAACTGTGGAAACTGTTGATATGTCTTAGTTTAGTAAATCAAACTAAGACTACTGCTGCCATATATATTAAAACTAGATAAGTAAAGCAAAATTCACTGACTGCCACATAAACTTAAATCAGCAAAGTTGGAGCTGCAAAGTATTTTTTATGAGTTTTACTAAATACAATAAAGGTTCATTTATATACTGAATATTACTCAATTTTGTGGAAATTGATATAACTGTATTACGTAAATGGAACAATGTATTTTTTTTTTATACAGGTTGTTGTCATGCATCTTGGAAAGGTTAGGTACATGGCCTTCAAAACTGTTTCACATTTCATTATAGACACAGACTTTAGTGTGCTGCCTGAGGATTTCATGTCACACAAAGTCAAATACTCCAAAACTGTATTATATATTATTGCCAAGTTATTATATTATATGGCTTTTAATAATGATAATATTAACAGCCATAATTACATTATTACTCCATACACTCTCTGAGCCTATGCTTTGTAGACAACCATTCATTTATGCAAGTTATCTCTGAGCAGCTTCCCTGTCTCTGGTAAAGAAATATATCCCAACAGCTTTCTGCTGCCACCACCATGTTTCACTGTGAAAATAATGTTTAGAACAATGTGCAGTCTTTGTTTGTTAAAGAACCCGACCCTTCTTTAAACTGAACAACTTTCCTGTCTGTTGTGTTTCTTGGTCGTCATGATGCTGTTTGAGCTTGAATCTTCAACAAACCTTTGGGGTCAGAACCAGAACCAGAACCACTGCTGCTATACGTGCAGTTGCTCTTTGTTTACCAATTAGTTGACTTTTAAAGGTAGTTGCTTTCTGTGTTCATAAGAGGGGTATTTGCTTTCTTTTGGATAGTGATGGCATAGTTACTTTGAAAAAGTAACTTTAATCGATTACTGATTACTCCTTGAAAAAGTAACTTAGATTACTGACTACTTGATTTGGAAAGTAACTAAGTTACATTAAAAGTAACATTTTTGGTTTCAGCAGCTGCTTATAACAACAACGCTCTGCCACTTGTGAAAATTACAAGGAGCTTTGCCATTACTTAATTGTAAGCTATTTTATAATGGTAATATCAACAATGTATCTCCACTTATAAGGCTGAACTGAAGATGAGATTTTTTAATGGTTACAATAGTCAAAAACAAAATGTTTGTAATTTGTGTGGGTTTTTGTGTGTTCCACTATCGTCTGGAAAACTCTAAGAAGGATTTTAAAGCCCTCACCTCTACCCCCAGCCTCCAGGTTGTGCTTTACGGCTCTGCGTTTGGTGTCGGAGCGCAGCACACAGCGTTCCTCCTGTGGCTCCACAATTCAGATAGCTGCTTCACAGATTTGTGACACGTATCTTAATATTAATAATTATAATGGCATTTAGTTGCACATTTTTACGGACTCATTCATTCATGGCTGTTTTGAGGTTTATTGCGCTTTTCATATTAGTGTCGATGTTTACAAGTTCCTGGAGCACAATGCAACATAATTCACAGGTAATAAATTAACTTGACATTAACAAAGACACAGTGAGACGGATCATCCGGGAATAGATGGACCTGGAAGGCCTGACTAAAACTAACTGAATGTCAGACACATTCTGGAGTTTATTATGAGTCTCTGCTTAATTTCAAGCCCAAAGGAGCAACTTCACGTTCAAAAACGAGCCCAAAAGTGCAGCCCAATTTGCAAGCAACTTAAAAAAAAAGAAAAAACAAGCCCAAAGCCGCTTTTAATAATCGGATTTGGCGACAGAAACTCAAAATAGTTCTTGTTTTTCCACCAACAAAATTGCATCCCCCTCCTTTGTTTACATTTCTGTCGCTGCTGACACTGTCGCATAGAAACAGCCATCACTGGACAAGACACGTAGAGTAAATACAATTAAATTCCAAAAGGAAAATAGTAAAGGACAGTAACGCCAAGTGATTTTGACAAGTAACTGCAGTCTGACTACTGGATTTGAAATAGCAACTTGTGAGATTACTCGTTACTCAAAAAAGTGATCCGACATCACTGCTCTGGAAATATGTAAACATTTTCAATAACCATATTTTCCTTTCCTTCCAATTTACAGATAGTTTTTACTTGGTGTTCCTGATAAAATACAGGAAAATAAAAAAAATGACAAAATGTGAGCAACTTCAAGATCCATGAATTTATGTGCTGCCTGTGCAGGATGTGCATAAAACATAACTGTCTGGACATGTGTTTAAAGAGACTGGAATTACGGATGGCATGAAACTTAATAAAATCTGATCAAGTTATACCGTCAATCCGTAGTGTTATGGGTCATCATTAAGCAGCAGTGATTAACCTGAGGACTACAGTGTCTCCCTGTTGCTACTTTGTAGTGCTCTATATCACTTCTGTTTGATCAGCATCTATTTTGGAGTGTTTCATGTCACTCCAAAATAGAGGGTTAGGGATGGAGGAGGTGGGGGTGGTGGTGGATCCTTCCCAAAATAGACCTGACAGAGAAATGACAAGACAGGTGGGGGCAATGTTACCCAGTGGCCTTGAAATAACAGAGAGCTGCTATAAACCAACAGATTAGCTAACCCTGCGCAGGCCTCCCCTTCAAGAAGACAAACTCTTGTTCCACACAGCCAACTGGTCATTCCAAGTTTGACCTCAGCTCAGCTTCCACCACAAAGCCAGCGTTAAAGAAAAGAATAGAAACAATGCTGTTTTTTTATCACATAAAAAGGAGATTCAGGTGCATCAGCAACAGATATAAAGTATCACACAAATTCTTCTTAGTATTAAAAACACTCTGTAAAACATTTGTAGGTGGTTTAACTTGAAAATCAAAGTTCACTTGCTGCCTCAAAAATCCAATTTAAGTCTATAAGAAACTTGTATTGGTTTTAATTCTGAAATTAAAGTTCATGAAGTTGATTTAACAATGAGAGACAGGTTTTCTAAACATTGTTTTCAAGTTCATTAATCTTGAATTGTGAGTTTTAACTTATTAGTCACCAGTGTACTCTCCCTTACCCCCTGTCACTTCTTCTTTCTCTGTCTCGTTCCTCAATCTGCCTTCTGCTCTCTCCTCACATTTGCAACCCGTTAATCCAGGTCTATTGTTCAAGCATTAATTCTCCCAGTTTTTAATTACACCTCCTTCATTTACTCTTTTACTCCTTTTTAGTTACTTTCTCATAGGGATGCTCCGATCAGCTTTTTTGCTGCGGATACCGATAACAATCACCCATGAGGGCGATCTCTGCTGATTACTGATCTTTGCCGATTGCCTGGAATGGCTGTTAATTTTTCGCTTTAGATATAAATGATACTGAGTGATCTGGCAAAATCAAAAAATTATCTGGCAATAAATTCGCCAGATTTTGACATAAATATGCAAAATACTTTCAGGCACAATACAGCAGCTGTTCATTCAAAAGGACAACTGAAAAACCTGCAATCGGGAAAATAACACTTAAAAGTAAGGCTCTAAATTATTAGTCAAATAAACCTGCCTAATAATGTCAAGTAATAAAGGAGACATTCATTCAAAGTCAAATGCAGGTTGCATTAAAATCCTAAATTTCTGAATCAAAACTTTGTGATAGCATGGCTAGCTGATTAATGCTGCCTCTGATTGGCTGTTTCTGACCGAGTAATTCTGCAGAACACAGGGATGAGGCAGAGGAGATTGATTACATTCAGATATTATCTGTCTTATGGTAGGACAGCGAAAGTTTTAATACAACGCTAAAATAATTTTGTTTAAGTTACATGTTGCAGCGTTAAGCAGACATTCAGTGTGAGAGTTCACTGCGGGGACAGGTTGAGCAATGCTACGTCTGTGAAATATTACCACCAGTAGCGAGTACAGGCAGTCCAAGAACAAGAGCAGAACCAGGGTCTTATACCGTTAGCTGGAAGACTTAAATTATTTTTCGGGTTATTTGTTTAACTTTCTGACCGTGATGCTAATCCGAGTAAGTGTTGGTAGTTGTGCACTGTTTTACCTGCTATCTGGCCGCTCCGGATGTCCTTTTTTTCCTACATTGAGCCTCAATGTAGCCGAACTCCTTCAAGTGCTTGTTTTTTCGATGTCATTAGATTCATTATGTTGATGCATTTTTACGTGGTAACGTATAAGATTGTTAGCTGTTAGTGGAGAAGATTGTTGGTTCCTTGCTGTTTATGACCAAAAACATACAATGGCCATGGACATAAGTTGAAAAATGTTAATAATATGTTAATAATGTTAATGTTAATAATATGCTAAAATGTATTGAAAATAAACCAAGAAAAGTCAGACATTAGTTTTCAAATGTGGTTCTACAGAATCATAAAAAAACAAACTAATGAAACAGATTTGAAAAGTAATGATGGATATTTGTGAGCTGTTCTGAGTCATGGTGTACTGCAGCCTTAAGTTGCTGCAACTTTCAATCAAGTCACCATCTCAGACTTCAATAGGATCCAAATCAAGAGCTGAAACAACAAATGAAATCTGAATTTGAAAAAAGATAGTCCTATAAACACATGCACACACACACAGAGACATAAAATAAAAGTGTCTGTTGAGAACTGTCCCCTGTTCTAAAAATAGAGACTGTCACTCAGTTTGATGATGATTTTCTGGAAGCATATTACAGTGGTCACACTCTGCTTTGTCAGCACTTGTCTGTACAGTCTGACTCTCTCTCTGTTGATCTTTGGCCTCCACCACCAACTTAAAACACTCTGAAGGATCATCATTATTTGTTATTTTAAACCAGAGTTCATCCAGCACTCTTCACTGGCAGCAATTGCTCGTAAAGCATGAAAGTATTTATTGTTGCATTTATTGTCACCTCACTCTGCATATTTCAGTAACCCAAATTGCAAATAAGACAGTCAGTTTTCTGTGATAGAACTTCTATGAGTGTCTGGTCACACCTGAACCATATCTTCTTCATTGGTCTTCGCAATGTTAAACAATATTCACAAAAGAGCAAATTGGTAGGAAAAGTGGGTCTCTACATGTTCACATTAATACAGGCAGAAGGAAATGGCAGGTGACTTTCACTAGAATTTGATAGATAGAGTAAACAGACAACAAATATTCACAAGTTATTTTTTCTGACTCGCGTATGTGAATTTGTTTTGCATTGCACCATGTGTTTTGTTTGATTTGGGGCAAAACTGTAAGTGTAAGATTTCCTTAGTGACTCGAGTGTGTGACTTGAGTGTGACTAAAAGAATACAATCTGTGTCTTGTACTTAAGAATTTGAAGAGGTTTAACTGCTCTTTTATATTTCTGAAAAAATACAGAAATGTGTCTGAAATAAATCTATAGTTACAAAACTATTCTAGGATTTTTTTCCAAAAACTTTAACTTCTACAACTAGTTTTGTACCAAAAATGTCTTCATAAAAAATCATTCTGTATGACTGAAGTTACTTCAGATTGGACTTCTGAGCATGCACAATGTCTTCTTAACCTGATATCATACAGTAACAGATCGGGTTGTTGAATTCACTCAGTCCCTGTTAAGTTGCATTTAAAAAAGCAGTTTCTGTTACTTTAACAAGTCACAAGAAAAACAACAACTGTAAAATAAACTTAGGATAGTATTCTATGTTTATGTTTAATTCCATCTCCTTCATAGTAATTAATTAGGTTCTAAAACAACATCTCAAGCTCTGATCATCTGTTCAGTCCATTACTTGGACATGTAGAGGAGCACCTGCAGACGTACCAAAACATGGAGGTTCACCTAAAGTAAAACAGTTGGCAAGGAGAGCATAGATGTCCATGGTAACTCTGGAGGAGATGCATAGATTTACAACTTAGGTGCACAATGTCTAATAATAATACCAATGTGTTCCAGGTGTAACTATGGGTGGGATGGCCCACTGTGTGACAGGTGCCTCCCATACCCGGGATGTGTTCACGGTACCTGTACTGAGCCCTGGCAGTGCACCTGTGAGAAGAACTGGGGTGGGCTACTCTGTGATAAAGGTCAGGTTTCTCTAACCTTTTGTTTAAACAAACCTATGTTTGCTATTCAAAAATAGATAATATGTCCATGTCCCATTCCAGAAGTGCAACAGCACAAAGTTTCTCTCTAATCTAAAGAATTTATTACTGATTCTGGTGTCCAGACCTGAACTACTGTGGGACCAATCAGCCCTGTAAGAATGGAGGAACCTGCATGAACACAGAGCCAGATGAATACAACTGTGCTTGTCTTGATGGCTACTCTGGCAAAAACTGTGAGATTGGTGAGTATGTTATTAATACCCAAATCAAATATGACTGTTTTGTTGCAACAGAATTCCTGAAAGTTAGAAAAAATCAGAAGTAACATGTACAACTGTCTCTCTAGCGGAGCACGCTTGCCTCTCTAACCCCTGTGCCAACGGAGGGACTTGTCATGAAGTTCCTTCAGGTTTTGAGTGTCACTGTCCTGCTGGCTGGTCTGGACCAACCTGTGCTGAAGGTGAGAGGCAGAAGAGATGCTTGGTTCCCTTTCAATTTAGAATAAAGGAGCAGACATAAAGAGCTGATCATCAGGCAGGGGCTTTTCATTGGTGGCAGCCTGTGTAATGAAGAGCAGTCTGATATGAAAAACACTTTCTAGGGTCAGAACAATGTCCTTTATGCAAATTACATATTCCCTTTAAACCAACCAATTAGGAGAACTAAAATAATTGCTTGTAGTTGTTAAAAGTAATTGATTCAAACGCCCTAATCAAAGGCAAAATTAGAGGCAACATCAAGTTTCCAAAATTGTCCATATCTAAAAACAGCTGACTGTTTGCAGCATAAATTAGAGCAGAGCAAGAATCAGTCACTAGGCGATCATGGGTAGTCAAGCTATATCAATCCGCTCGAAAACGTTTGTGTCATGAATTGCAGTGTGAAGTCGTGAGGCAGAACGCAGTGGAAACAGGATGAGAAGTGGTGAGGTGTGAAGTCGTGAGGCAGAACGCAGTGGAACCAGGATGAGATGAAAAATGAATGTTTAATGGTGAAATAAATTCCAAAAGTCTAAAAAACCTGGCAGCACAGTTGAGCGGAAAGCTAGGGCTCAGCACTGGTAGCAACAGGCTACACGAATGGACAAAAATACAGACTGGTGCATCCGACAAGGATCCGACAAAGTCACAGAGACGCAGGTGACACTAAATACACAAGATCAGGGAATGAGACATTCATAATAATCAAGGGGAGACAGGACAACATGGAAACTCAGACACAGAAACTCAAAATAAATACACAGAAAAACACGGAACATGACAGTTTGTTTGGTTTGCATAGCAAAAATGTTTGGTTTTGCTGCTTTTGCTTTGAAAATGTTAATGAAAGTTTAAAGGTTAAAAGGTCAACCAGCCTTTGGCCAACACCAAATCTAACAAATTGATGTGAACTGTTTGTGCTATGTTTGTGCAGTAAAAATGCCTTTTGTGCCTATCATTTTGAAGATATTAATAAAAAGGTTTCCCGAGGTCATTAGAGGTCAACCATCCCCTCCCCAACCCACTCAAATTCATAAAATCAAACAAATTTGGTGTCAATCATCTCGGCTACATTTGTGCTGGTTTGTACAATAAAAATTTTCATTTGTGCTGCTTTTGCTTTGAAGATATTGATGATGACCTCTGATCTTTACAATGATAGCAGCACAAACAAAACTTTTTACTGTCCAAACCAGCAGAAGCATAGCCCCAATGCTTGATACCAGTTTGTTAGATTTGAAGAGGGGGCAGAAGGTTATTTAACCCAATATTTTTTTATTGAAGTTTAATTATGAACTGTATGTATGAGATATCTGAACCTTTATTGACAGACAGATAGAAAGCCCTAAAGGATTCAATGGCTCCCACAGATTTTCTTAGTGTTCCCAGTTCAACCTAGAAAAAAACAATTAGGGCTCGGAGGCGGGTCTTGTGATAACATCTGCATTGTATGTCTACATTTCAGACACAGATGAATGTGCCTCGGCCCCCTGCGCTCATGGAGGGACCTGCATCGACATGGAGAACGGCTTTGAGTGCCTCTGCCCTGTGCAGTGGACAGGAAAGACCTGCCAGATTGGTGTGTTGTCCCTATTGTCTCTGTCTCTGGTCATCCTGAGACAGACACATACCAACAGATGATTTGCTTTTCCTAGTAAAACACCACTGCTTTCAGAAAGAGCTTGGCCATTTCAGCATTAAATTGCTAACTAGTACATGTGGGATGACTTTTTGCTGTGATAATGCTGGTGTGTACCCCTTTGTGCAGCAGCAGCAACAGTGACAGTTGCGTTAGTTAACATGAAGTATCTCCACATTTTGTCTCATTAAATAATATTACAAATATAAAGTTTGGTGTGTTTGTATTCAGGGCCTCTGATTCAACTCTTGATAGGACTTGCTGCTACTGCAGGTTTGTCTCTCCCAGATTTGAACATCTACAGACTGAATATTAAAACAGCCATAGCCAAGTCAGGTTGGATGGGGAAGATCTGTGAACAACTGTTTTCAAATTCTGCCACATATTCTTAGTTTGAGCTTAACTAATGGCCAAATCTACTTTGATGTAAACCATCACATTGCAGTGTCAGGTCTTCAGCTTCTAACAGTTTTCCTTCCACGATTCTCCTCCACTGAGATTCAGTCATCTTCCCTTCACCTGTGAGCCACTTTTTTCCTTGCTGAAAAAAATTCCCACAGCATGATACTGTGGACGGTTAGTCCAGAACGTTGATTTTCATCTACACGTGAGGTTTTCCATGTTGACCAAAATGTTGAACTTTGGTTGCATGACCAGAGCAATTTCTTGTTTACTGTGCTCTCTAAAAACACATTGTCCTCTGGGATTTTAAATGCCCTTCTTCTTGCCGTTCTTTCATCCAAACTAAATATGTTTGTTGCATTTTAATTTTTGTCCTGTTGAGAGAGTCCCCCACTGGAGCTGTGGATCTCTGCAGCTCCTCCAGAGTTACTATAGGAATGTTGGCTGTTTGTTGATTAATGCTCCCTTTAGTCAGTGTAGGAGGATTTAAATGTCTCAGTTGGTCCATCCTCTCTTCATGTTCAGGTTGAACAGAGAAATTCTCAGTGCTTGGGACTTTTTCTGTTCAATTCAACTTTTATGTAGTTCACAGCAAATGTCTTCTCACGCCACTTTGCAAAAACAAAAATAGTTGATTCAGTCCAATCAAAGAGGCAGAGTCCAAGTAAAGTACACACAGTCCAAATTGATCCTATTTTTCGAACCGTTCAGGGAGCTTCTGTTTATTATTCAAATTGGTTAGAGTTTTTATCAAAAGAAACTCAGAAAGCTGCTCTGAGTTAATGACGAGCAGCAATCCCTCCTAGAGGAACATGTGGCGACAGCAGACTGTTGCTTGCATTGTGTCGTTGACCTGGCAGTAGCCCTTCCTATTAACCATGCATGCTTTAGAAAATAACTCTGCTCTAACTTCCTTCTTGACATGTCTGATGTGTTCCTTTGTTTACATGATGCTGGTTGTTCTCTTATGATCTGTAGCAAACCTCTGAGGTCAGAAACAGAACAACTGGAGCTAGACTAGCATTCAGTTACACACAGTCAGACTCCCTTTAGGTCACTGCTGAAGGTTGCAGTACCTTTCATGTAGGGGTATCAAAGTATAGGGTTATGAATACAAACGCACACCAAACTTTGTGCTGGTCTCTCACAATGAATAAAAAGAGAATGCATATGGCTTTTAAAATGAAAAATGTGGAACATTTTAAAGCACTATGAAAACTTTTACATGGTTATATGTGTCTTTGTATCTGTGGGAGTGTGTGTGTGTGTTGTCTACACCCATCCCCAGCAGTGGTAGTATCTGCAACCCAAGCCAGGTGACTTGAGTAAGGCTAAAAATAATCACCGTGTGGCAGCTGCTGGCCTTGGGAGCAAATATCATCCTGTAAGGGGAATTGGGGGGAGGGGCAGAGAGCTCCAGACAGGACATAACAGAGGAGTAAATGCTCTACGGTCTGCCCCTCCAGCTTCTCCCAGGAAACATTAACTAACAAGCAGCAGTAGCAGCAGTTTGCTCTGGATGAAAAGAGGACCCTGTGGGACACAGAGAGCTGGTTTGGAGGAAAGGCTCCTGGGTGTTTCATTTAACAAGCCAACAGGTGCCATTCATCTCCTGGGAGTACTATTAATGCTCTGTGTTGGGTTTAGTGGATGAACTGGTGAAACTGACCACTTGGAATGTCACAGGTTGGCCTTTAGGGAATGCAACAGAGACACATTAACCCTGGGGGAGCAGTGGAGGAAATAAATCACTGTTCAACATCTGCTTCAAATGTTTCTAGTAATCTTACATTTGGATCAAAATCTCATAAAAAAAAAAAAAAAACAGTTTTAACATCTCAGAACAACACATCATGGAGCTCTTTGACCTTATTTAATGTTTTACAGTCAAAGATCTGGAGGGGAATCATATTTGGTTTCATTTTTAATTTACTACTAAATTTGTTTAAATGACATGCAATGCCATGACACAACACCATAGAGCAATGTAAACTTTAATGAAATGTCAAGACGTAAATACATTGATTCTGGTAGGATGAGTGTAACACAGCTGTGCTTGGTGATGGGGCTTCTTATTCCCTGTCTTTGTGTCTCTCGTCTCCACTTTGCAGACGTTAACGAGTGTGGGGGAAAGCCTTGCCTCAATGCTTACTATTGCAAAAATATGATTGGTGGATATCACTGTGCCTGCTTTCCTGGATGGGTGGGCCACAACTGTCACATAAGTCAGTATGATTTCAGAAGTGTTGGTCTTCAGTCTGTTTCCCGCCTGGCTGCATTACTCTGAGCTGTAATCCAGAGCCTTTACTGACCAACCTCTGTTCCACTCCCAGCATGTTATACTGTTTGTGTGGGTGTTCTTTCTCAAATATTCCCAACATCCTGTCCATGTTGTTGGTTGGTTTTACATCAGAAGCTTAAAAATGTATGCATAAAAGTACTAGTTCCATTTGCACTAATGGAACTACTACTAATGGTTCTATTATGATTTTTTTATATGGGAAAAAAAATCATAATTGAAATAATCTGCCAATGGAACCAGTACTTCCTCATCAATATTAAGGAATTGAAACAAGTTCATATATCTGCTGAAAAGGTAGATGTAAGATAGTCTTCTCTTATTTCTAGTGTACTCGATTTTTGCACTGAAACTGAATCAAAATTACTTGGTAAGATTTTGTGTTTCTGTAGTATACACATAATGCCACTATTAATATTTTTTCTAAATGTCCCTGAATGCATTCTTTTTCCAGTCATGAAGAAGCTTCTTAATTTGGTTGACATGAATTGTGGCCCTGATTGTGGTTTGGGACATTCTGTGTTTGTCTTTTCAATCCTTTCCAAAACCATGTGTTCCATATGGTGCATTAGTACCGCTGACAGTGAAACAGCCCCTCAGCATGATGCTACCTCCACCATGCTTAACAACAGGTCAATACCTGTTGTTAAGCATGGTGGAGGTAGCACCATGCTTAACATGGTGGCTTTTCATTTCCATTTTCTTGGAAATGAAAAGCCTCACTTTGATTTACCACAGTGACCTACAGCAGTTCAGCCTTTGTCTACTCTGACCATCAGAGGTTACTTGGCTTGAGCGTATGGTCAGCTGGAAAGAATCCCATCCTGAACAGGACTCTGCTACTGCTGGTCACAGTTGGTCTTTGAACATCCTACCTCATTTCCTTTCATCAGAGGTCAAAGTTTGGGTCAGATGATTGGAACTTTGAAACTGTTGGATGTCCCAGCCTGACAGTGATCAAAAACACACATGAAAACTGGTTCATGTAATTCATGCCATATCTCAACCCAATAAACATTCATGTACCAGCAGGATTTCTATTTTAAGGAGAAGGAATGTGTCTATAATTTTAGCTATATTTAGAAAATCCACAGTAAATGCAATCTTTTGCACTAATTCATAGCTTTTATATTCCTTGAACTTGTTTGCGGCATACATACAAAACTATTCCACCTGATGAAAGAGTGATTCAAATGCATCATTAAATGAGTGGATATAAACGTTTGATCTAGTTGATGTAAGTGCAATAGAAGCTGGTCAGTGGAGGTTGCTGGAATATCTTCCTCTGTCTTTTGTCTCATGCCTTTCTGCTGGATTTTCCCACGGTTCACCTGGGCTCCAGGGTTTCTGGCTAAATCTTAAATTTCTAAAAACTCTGTTCAGTCATCCATGAGAGGGTTTCCTAATTAGTATAATTGTTTAGTTCCACATCTTTCTTCCTCTGAATCTGCATCTCTTCTGGGCATTAATCACCCCGCTCTGAGTGTACACCAGGGCACCACTCCTCCCAGCCCCCAACCACTTTCTCGCATGTTGCTCCATCAGTGTGCTTCTGTCTCCGTCTTCATTGAATTTCATTTCAATCCTTTGGTTTTTTTCCTCAGACATGAACAGTTGCCATGGACAGTGTCAGAATGGAGGTACCTGTAAGGTAAGGCCCACTTTTCATTCTCTTCAAACATGCTGCTGGTTTTAATGAATTTTTTTAATGCTTTTTTGAAGATATGAAAAAAAGCATCAAAGAAAGAACAATAGGTGTGTCAGTTTTCCAAGGGCTTCAGCTGCTATCTAAACCATGCTTCCTAACCACTTTACCAGATGCCATTGTATGATAAAACTGTCAATACAACTACATTACTATGCATTTTTCTATCAATTAGGAAATAATTAGTGTTATTGATAAATAATTGTTGACTCTGAGCTGAATTTAGAATGTCTTTGAAGTTGAGTTGTACTTTAGGCTTATTGCTGCTGGATGACTGAATTATGCATTAGCTGGTGTAGTTTTGCAGTTTGATAAAGTCTTACGTTAAGAAGATTATCTGTTGCTGCTTTAGTGATCTGGTCTTTTCTCTCTTGCAACTAAGTGAAATGAGAATTTAACCTTGAGTTACTTTTGACAGCTGTTGGATCTATTGACTGACTTGCTGAGAACCACACTTGTTGTCTTCATACCAGAACACAGCCAGAGGCTACCAGTGTGTTTGCCTGCCAGGTTTTGTGGGTCGGCACTGTGAGGCTCAGAGGAACCATTGCTCTAGCAGTCCTTGCAGAAATGGTGGCCGCTGCCACTCGCATCTGGAAGGTTTTGTGTGTGACTGCCCACCAGGGTTCACTGGAACCACCTGTGAGGTGAGGAAAGTATTGTAAACATAGCGACAGTTAATGACAATGAGACAAGATGAGATTTTAATATTTTAAAGAAAATGGCAAACCTCAGTTTTAGTTCTTCAATAAAGCTAACTATTACCTAAAAATTGATGCAATGAGACTGCCTGACAAAAGAGCTCATCACAGCCCTATAAAATATGATGTAAAGCAACTGTTTTATTTCTTATGTTGAATAACATTGACAATGTGGAGAGTTTGAATGTGCCTCAGTTATTGATTTCTTCTCTGAAGGTGCAAAAGGATCCTTGCAATCCAAATCCTTGCCAAAGTAAGGCTCAGTGCAACAGCCTAGCTGGTGACTTCTACTGCAGCTGCCCTGATGATTATGAGGGCAAAACTTGTTCTGAGCTCAAGGATCACTGCAAGACCCACCAGTGTGAAGGTAACAAGGCTTCTGCTAGAGCCATTGTTTTTTTGTTTTTTTTATTTATTTCAAACCAGCAGCAATGCTTTGACTTGCTGATTTTGACCATTTTCTTGTCTGTGACCTTAAGTGATTGACAGCTGCACTGTTGCCATTGCAACCAATGACACTCAACAACAAGTGTGGTACATTTCATCAAATGTGTGTGGGCCACACGGCCGTTGCATTAGCCTGCCTGCCGGGAACTTCAGCTGCTCCTGTGATCCGGGATTCACTGGCACCTACTGCCACGAGAGTGAGTCATTATTAGCTTGACACTCACACATGTTCTATATTTATCACCAGTTACCATCACTAGGAACCATAAGCCTTATAGTAATTCAGGCTCAAGTTTCGCTAATCATCACCATCAGTTTGGTGTATAGTGGAAATTAAACGTCCAGAGGAAAACCTGAGCCACATGTCACAGCATTACCATTCTCGTTCTATTTACAAGTTGTTTGACACATGCCCGTTTTTATAGCTTGGCATCTTTTTTTAACTGTGCATTTTTTTGTCTTGTGTTTGTTGCTGCTTCTGGGCCAGGACTCCCTTGAAAAAGGGCTTTATTCTCAATGGGTCTTTATTCTGGTAAAATGGCAAAACAAATTAAAAAAACATTTCAGTTCAAATCACAGTGGTCAAATATAAAAAAAATTTTGCTAACAACTGACCCACGAAGTGGATGTTTTTATTTTCCATTGTTTTTATTTTTCCAAAGAAAGGAAAGCATACCATGTGTTCATTTATTTATTTTTAGCAACTTCCTTCTCTTAAATACTAACTCTGTTTGCAGATATCAATGACTGTGCATCAGACACATGTAAAAATGGAGGCACCTGCATAGATGGGATCAACTCCTTTGAGTGTGTCTGTCCAGGCGGCTGGGAGGGTGACCTCTGTGATGTTGGTGAGTGTGTGACTAGGCAGCAAAAATTTAAACTGGCAAAGTCAAACAGCTCTTGTGGGAATCTGTAGAAAAATGTTTTTAAGTTACAGCCTTCTTCTACAGAACCACCATAACTGACTCCCCAATGCATACATATGATTTAGCTCCAAAAGTGATGCTGTTTGGTAAATTATTATTATACATTATTTTATGGTTTTTTTATTGTATCTCTCCAAAATCATAAGGTGTGTCATTATATTTGATGCGGTTCAAAAAATGTTAACTTTGTTACATCAGTTTTACTTTAGAGCATTAAGACATGTTTAAGTCATTTTTCTTAAGTCGCCAGTCATGCACATTAAACATTACTCGTCTGACCATAACAGCATCAATACAGCTTAGAAATGCAAACCTGCAATGTTTGTCCTAAAGCCTAATTTAGCACTTGAATATTTATAATTATTTTTTAACTTTTCAATGTGCAGAAAAAACAATTTAGAGTTTCAATCTCTTGGTTTCACTCCTGATCACTTAAGATAAAGATTGTGAATAAGATTGCAGTCTCAGACCATGAGTATTAGTCAAGACTGAAGTCTTTGTTTTTCCTCTTTAAGTTTGTGTCAAACCACTGTTTCTGGTTTGTTTACAATATTTATTTGGATGTTGTCGTTGTATCTTGTTTGGGCTCATATATAGCACATAAATTAAGCATGCCTATTTTCCGATGATGCTGTTTAACTGCATTGTAAAGGCGCTGGCGCAATCCAATATTTTGCCTATTCTGCATGTTATACCTACACATTGTGATTTTGTTTCTTGTTGTACTTTCATTTTGTTACTGTAACAAAATGAAAGTACAACTATAGTGAATTGATTTCACCAATTATGAAGATGAAAGATGATAAACATGCTGAAATCTTATGTATAATCTGTTAAAACTTTATATTATTTTTCAAAAACTTTAAGACTTCATTGCTCTTTATTTTGATTCTGATCATGATTTGCACTCATTATGACAGATTATGATCCAAGAACAAACTAAATAACTCATGCTAGGTGAAGTTATTCATTGGAGATCTAATGTCTCCTTCCTTTAGACATGAAACTTTTGCCTGATCTGTGCAAAAAGTGTCTACCAATAAGGGGCAAGCTTTTGTACCAAAAAACATTGATCATAAAATAACCAAAATAACCAAATCTTCAAAGGCTTGAAATGATAAAAATGTGAAAGACCAACACCTGCTTTAAATGAGAAAATTTACCAACAAAAACAAGTCCTTTTTCTGTCTTTTCTAATCATTTTATTTAAGTACTCCACATACCTCTCCATAACCCAAACTGACCTTTCACTTCCAGATGTGAATGAGTGCAGCAGCAACCCCTGTCAGAATGGAGGCCAGTGTGTGGATCTATTTCATGATTTCTACTGCAACTGTGTAGACAACTGGAAAGGAAAAACCTGTCACTTAAGTGAGTTCGACTGCAGTCATTTAGGCACACATTGAAAACTATTTCTGCGATTACCACAAACTGTTAGACCTCCCTCCCACTCACATATCTGTCTTATTAGTGTCAGTCAGCAAAAAAAGGTGCAATATGTTTTCCTTCACATTCCTTGCATGTCAGGTCTTATATTTCTGAACTGCTTAATCTACTTGATCTTTGGGGTGAGGAAGGATTCCAGAACTGCTTACATGTCAGTGATCTTGATCCTCTTACTACTCTGTAGTTAGGGTTATTTTCATATGTGGAGTGGAAGTAGGTACTTATCAACAATGGCAGAAAGACAAATACCAGCAGTGTTTGTGTGGTGCTTCCACCCTCCAGGTGAGAGCCAATGTGACTCCAACACATGCAGGAATGGCGGGACATGTTATGACCGTGGAGACTCGTTCCTGTGTCGCTGCCCATCAGGGTGGACAGGAAACACCTGCAACACAGGTCAGCCATTGTTTCCATGCAACTAACCAGTCATGATGACTGCTCAACTGCTGTTACTAGACAAAATTAAATCAGTGGATGATGAAATGTTGTTTTACTTTAGCTAAGAACAGTACTTGTGATTCGGATCCATGTGAGAATGGAGGAACATGTGTTGGAGGAGAACCTTTCACCTGCATCTGCAAGGATGGCTGGGAAGGGCCTACTTGTTCACAAAGTATGTCTCTATTTTCATAGATACACACAGAGAGAAGTTATTGTGTCTTAAATATAAGCCACATATTAAAATACACTATATAAAATGCCTAGCCTTATTTTGCCGTACCCAGTAAAGAGAATGAACCGTTCTGAGTTCTAGATGTATGAGGTTAAAGAAGAGTCTGTGAGTTGAATACATGAATTCCATTTTTTAATACCAAAATACAGCTTGTCCATTCTAACATGCTGCCTTTATGAGCTAACATGCAAAATGGTGACAAGCAACAGTTGGTAACTACTTTTGTTAGCCTCTGTCCAAAGAGGCCGTTCCCTAGTGTGTCATTTCTTCTAAGCAGAGCTCTCCTTTGCATTTCCTAACATGCCATTCCTGTAGGTTTAGCTTAGCAATTAGCTAAAAGAAACAAAAGGAAAACACAGAATTGTTTATTCTCAACACCAGACTAACTGCTTCCTGTTTTAAGTCTGTTTGATTACCAAAAATGTTATTTTCTGAATGCCACAATAAGGACAGAGAATATCTCACGCAAATCCAAAGATTTGTGTAGGAGAAGTCTGGCACAAATGTTCTCATTCATTCTGAGCCATCTGATCTTTTATTGTTCTTTCATTTTTGCAGATATTGATGACTGCAACCCACACCCTTGGTAAGACAAACTGATGTAGATTACATGTTTATGTTTGCGTTACCCCTGTTATTCAAAAATCCATAATTTAGTATTGTAATATTTATCTTCTTTTAGGCTAAGCAGCAGGTAAATGCGGCCCAAGATTATTTGCCCAGATTCTGACTGTCTGAACAGCCCCATTCTGATCTATTCACTCCAAGAAAAGTCTGATTTGTGCCTCTTCCATCTGTTGTTCTAAATTGGATACATATCCAATAGTTTTCCAAGTGTCTGTAGTCCTTGCTGTCAGTTTGCATTTTATCCATCTTTTCCATCATTGATGTGAGGCATTCATGCACCAGAAGAAGCCAGACTGGTAAATCCTGCCGTAAACAATGTCTGAATCAAGGAGCACCAATACTTTTTTGTAGGCTGTGAGCCGACAATAGTCAGCTGCCATTGCTCAATACCTTTGTAATCGATCCATTATTAATTCTGCAAACAGTACACTGCTGTGTGTTGTCTAGGTTTTTCTGTGCATGTGGGTCGCACTGGGATCATAAACTGTTCACACACAAGTCTGATTGTGCTAGCATTTGATTAGTTGTAGAAAGTCCATGGAAAAAATGAAGAATATATATTTCAATAAAGATTTGGAGTTGATCATCAAGACTTGCTGCATGAACACAGCCCTAAATTCCAAGTAAGCATTCTGGCTATCGGAAAGTGAAGAGAAGTACAAACTGGCAAAGAGTTTGGATTTAGGTTGTTTCTTTTGTTAAGAGCTTTATGTCACCCAGTCGGACAATATTTTAGTTTTTCCACACATTTAGATGTTTAGGCTGTTGTTCTTTTGAATGAGATTTAACAGGTCAGCAAATCTCATAAGTGCAGTGTTTCCCACACCTGGTCCTCAAGGCCCTGCATGTTTTAGGTGCTTCCTTGTTCAGCACACCTGATTTCAATTGATGGCTGATTAACAAGGTTTTACTGAACTCTAATAATCTGAATCAGGTGTGTTAAACCTGATTGATTGATTAAAGCAGGGAGACATTTAGAACATGCAGGGCAACATGTCTTGAAGACCAGTGTTAGAAAACACTGCAATATCTCACCAAACTTCAATAGAACTGTGTAACTACAGAACTACCTTCTTTCTTACTACAACGTTCATATTTAGAATCCATATTTAACTACAGCAACATTGCTGCTATTCTTACAGTGGTCCACAAAAGTCAATCCCAATCTGGGCCTCTGACCCCCACCTACCCTCACCCTGGCTCTTCAAAGACTGATAGGTGGATTAGTGGTGGTTAAGCTTTAGGGAGAGAGGAGGTGGAAAAGGAAGAGAGGCAGGGCAGGGCGATGCAATGCCTCCTGCGCTATTCCGGGCCCAGAACCTGGGGCAAAGTGTGAGAATTGGAGCTGTTCACAGGTGGGGCTGTGACTCTCACTATGTGGTCTGTATAGATTTACATATGAAATCTGGACATTGATCTGGCTTTAGCTTGAAGGTCTCATAAAAATCAAAGAAAATAGTAGCACCACAACTTTATAATAAAGGCAAATTTTCATCTTTTTTCTCATTATTAATGAATAACAGATCAAAATGTTGATTCTTGGTTTCCACCACTTTTCGGTACTTGAAGCTGATTTTAAAAGCACTGATATTTTATTGAAGAAACCTAAAAGCCTTCAAATCATTTAGGAAAACAGGTGCAAAAAAATTAAATCAAATTTCTGAATGAGGTTTTGCTCTTCTCTCATTTGCAGCTACAACGGTGGAATCTGTGTTGATGGTGTGAATTGGTTCCGCTGCGAGTGTGCGTCAGGATTTGCTGGACCAGATTGCCGCATCAGTGAGTGCATGGGAACCGAAGGGAGCTAGAGGCTGGGGTCAGGTGGGCTGGAGCGTTGGGAAGGGGGTCAGAGGTGAAGGGCCTTGGTAGGGGAGCCTGAGCCGATTGTTTCTGGGTGACAGATTTGAAAGCCTTTTAGGAAAACGGTGTTAACCTTTCCCCTCTGTGCTGAGCCGAGGTCAGAGCTTGTGTTGGTTGGGCACTCTCACGATGTCTCTGACTAGAAAGCTTGTCAGAGAAGATTTTGCAGAAGCAGAGTAGTATCCATTGGAGATTTTGGGACCAAACTGTGATCAAACTGAAAGAAAATAATCTCCTTAAAGATTTTCAAATGAACATTAAAATACACCCAAGTTTCAGGTTTTTACAGGTTTGACCTTCTACAAATGTAGAGTTTGACTTGTTTTACTTGATCAAAACACTACTAGCTCTTCTAAGTTTAAAATTCAGTTTTAATCCTGAGTTTATGTCTTTAAAAACAACATTTCATATATCTGTGAATGTTCTACATACTTGTTTCCATAGATATAAATGAGTGTCAGTCATCTCCCTGTGCTGAAGGCTCTACATGCATAGATGAGATCAGTGCCTACCGTTGTGTCTGCCCTCCTGGACAAGCTGGACCTCAGTGTCAGCAGTGTAAGTTAAATACATCTAAATCATCTGTGTATTAATTTAAAACCAAGGCTAAAAACTAGTGGTGAGATATTATAGTGTCTGTGATTAATGAATTGCATTTTTATGAAGAATTACAATCCCCAGCAACATTCTCAATTCAAAAGAACATTTTGCTGCCGGATTATTAAATAAATTAGCATTTGAGCTCAACATTATGAATTTCATATCTTTATCATGTTCTTCACATTTTTCAAGCATCAGATTGGTACAGTGTCATTCAGATTTCCAGTGTTTCAAGAACTCCTAATCATTCATAGAACATCTACAAGAATATGGACCCTGGGCACTGACATTAGCATTAGCTGCTACATGTTTAGCATTGAGATGCTATTTTATGCTTGAATAGCTTCACTGATAGGCTAACTCTTTTTAGTATAACTTATACACAACAACAGTCTTTTCCAGCATCCCATCAGATCTGTTCAAAAGCAGAAACGAACCCCCAGTGGGCCCACAGATAGGTTGGTGAGTACCAATCACCAGTTGTGGTACTCACCAATTTATTTATTTATTTTTTTACCAATGTAAAAAAAAAAAAGTAATTGTGTTAAAATATTTAACGTTATACAATATTTTTTGTACTGTAAGCAGCTATTTTTTTCCAACGCTTTGGAAAAGTGCGTTGGAAAAGCGTTTTTTGCTCCAAAGCTTTGATTGTGGCTTTTCTGTGGATTTTTCTTCAACCACCTGGGGCCCAGTGAATCACTGGAAGTCAAAATTGGAAATCAAAGAAGAGAGTGCTGATTTTCATTTAGAACAAGTACATGCAAGCAGCAGGCATGATGGGGAAATTTCAAACTCATACACCCTCTTCATGGAAACAACACGAGGAAGTTCATATGATGCCGCTTTTAAGTTGAAGGCTATCGATCTGTCAGTACAGATCGATAGCCGCTTAAAGCCAGCCCAATAAAAACCCATTTGCTTACAGTTGCCTTTGACTAATAATAACTAGAATATAAATTAATTCTGGTCTGGATTACAACTTTTTGTTACTTTTTTGAATCTTCCATAATATTTCTCTTTTTGTTTCGTTTATTTACTTTAACTTCATTGCTGCTAAAATGTGCTGTACAAATAAACTTGACTTTGCTCGCCACTGAAGTTTTATATTAAGGTTGCCTTCACAGAATTTGGTATGATACAGGTAGAATGTAGATGTTCTTGCAGATCCTTGGTAAGGTTTTGGTGAGGTTTTCAATACTTTCACAGCAGGGTTGTTTATGAAACTTTGTGATATTCCCAAGCTCTAAAAGAAAGTTTTTGTGAAATTATAATATAGATTGATTATTTTAAAGAAGTTCATCTTTGAAAATCATTTACAATGAGTTGCATCTTAATAAAGCTGCATTTTACCTTTTCAGTCCTGGGACTTGGAAAGTCATGCCGCCACGCTGGCCTGCAGTATCCTCACAGCAGTCACTGGGAGGAGGACTGTAACACCTGTCAGTGTGTCAATGGCGAAGTTCACTGTTCCAAGGTTTCACTGATGAATAAAATTTTTTTTCCACATACATAAGCTGAGAGTAATTACTGATCCACTTTAAATTTTGAGGCATGTACTAAATCCCTCTTACTGTCCATTTCTAGGTGAAGTGTGGCCGTCGCCCCTGCATCCTCCCAAATGCTGTCTTGCCTTCAGTTACCAGCCATCAGCCCTGTCCTGGAGGCCGTGAGTGTGTGAAGCATCTGCTCCTCACATGCCTGTCTCCACCATGTCATCAGTGGGGTGTGTGCTCAGCACCTGACCCTCCCACTCCTGAGCATACCCAGTGTGAGCCCAATAGTGGCTACCTGGACAACAGCTGTGCTCACATCACTCTCATCTTTAACAGGGACAAAGTGCCACAGGTACTCATTCATAGAGGTGTTAGATGTTTTGGAAAGCATTAATCAGAGAAGTACCCAGTAAACAAGGATTGTCAAACTAATCTATATTGAGACATAATTAATGCTGAAAATATAAATGACTCCAAGGTACTCATCAAAACAGATATAAAATGAACCATTTTCAAGACATTGCCCTTCTTCAGACACCAGTACTGCAATAACAGAGATCCTTAGAGTCTCCTTCCCTACTAGAGGTTCACCTGCAGATTAAAGGCTCAGAATAAAACTAGTGGTGTTCCGGTACCAGTGTCAAGTAGTCTTACCAGTACTCGTAAAAGCAAACCGATACTCCAAACTGATAACACTTCACTATGGTGAAGAGGCTAAACCACATTCCATACCAGGTGGTGGTATTAATACATCAATAGGTTATTTGCCGATTCTCCAAAAAAACAGAGACGTTAGACAGTGGAAGGTCCATAGATTTCTAGTAAAGGTTGCACTAGACTTTCGCCGTGCATCATTTTAAAAATCGGTGTAAAAAGAAATCCTGTCATAATCTAATTTTACCATGAATTTTTAAAATGATAATAACGTGATTTAATTGCATTTAATTTTCACTAAATTAAACACAATTTAATTTAATTTAATTCAATGTAATCTGAACAGATGATCCACAACACATCACATCAAACTGAATACATTTAACTTTTTTCTGCAGTGACAAAGTTTTGAAATCAGGTAACATTTCACCGGCGGAAGTGATCAGAAGTCGGCAAGACTCTCTGAATGTTACCTGATCTTGCAAACACTCCCCTCAGCAGTGGTTCAGCTGCCAGACGTGCTTCAAGCTCTTCATAACTCTTCAAGGCGCCGCTGTTTGCTCTCAGATAGTGTCCAGATCAGAGATGATACTCTGTTGGAAATTCTTCTCATATTGATTAGTTTAGGACCTCTGTTTGTGAATTTGAGACCAGGTGTGTGTAATTACATAGGATATAAGCAGACTGCTTGGTTAAGCCGTCAAGCGGGGCGAAACCCAACCTTTTATTTTAATTAAGCTTTTACTGCTTTCGTTCTTAGATCATCATTAGAGTAAGCAGCGTAACTTTTAACTTTTTAGATTTTATCATCTCTGATGTGTGATTAATTGGAGTGGAATGTGGAGCTGTTGTACATTTATTCTTCTGCGCACTGCATTTGTTAGTCTGATGGACATTTGCTCTTTGATTTCTTTCTTTCTTCTACACCAAAAGCTACCTACTCTTCTATTTAGACTATAGCAAGTCACAACTTGATCACGTATTTTCTTTTAGTCTTCTCTGTGTATTTATTGTCAGTTTTTAAAATGCACCACAAAAGCCTGACCCACCATCAGGCTAATAATTTTGGCTCGACAGACCCAGACATCCTAATCAGAAACTACTGTATTTTAGACATTTTGATAATGTTGTTACTAATCTACCTACTTTGTGTGTATGTATGCGTGTGTGGCAGGGCACTGCTGTAGAGAACATCTGCTCTGAGCTGAGGTACCTTCCTGTGACTCGGATGCTGGCTGTGGACCGAACACTGATCATCCTTTGTGACTTGTCCTTCTATACAAGAAATGCTGTGGAGGTTGCCATGGTAACTACTACACATACGTACTCTAACATTTATATTTTCACTACTCAGCCAAATATGAGATGTTTGTTAAAATGCTTCATATGTAAGCTATATAATGACTGCCAAAAAAAAGACATAAATTTTACATTTTAAACTTGAGATACACCTAACAGAATCAAGTCACCAAATCAGCTAATTTGTGTTTTAAGTTCTAACCTTTTGATGCTGATTTATCTATAAAATCAACATTGATATAAGATTAGTCTTCAAATAAATTCTTTCCATCCTTCCTACTCCAGTGGTGGCATTTTTTTCATTCGTGTTGTGGCAGCAGAAGCAGCAGTAAACAATCTTTGTATGAGATCAGTTTCAGTGAAGCAGGACTTAGTTATAAGCAATTAGCACAGGTAGCACCACTGGCTAAATGTGGATTCTGAACTTACTTAAATAAGCATAGGGATGAAATAAATGTACAATGTCCTACTTTTACTATTCTTCTTAAACAAACATTGCTTAACGTGCCACTAAAACATTTCCAGAAAAATTAGAGCAAACATTAGAGCAAGTCTTGATGTCCATCCATCCATCCATTTTCGGTACACCCTTGTCCCCAGTGGGGTCAGGAGTGGTGCTGGTTCCTATCTCCAGTGAACATTTTGGGCGAGATGTGGGGTCACCCTGGACAGGTCCCCAGTCTGTCCAGGATGTTGATGTCATCCTTTAATTAGATTTACAAAAACAAAAAGAAATAAGAGCAACAGGCAGGAGAATAAATTTAGTTTCAGCAACTTCTGGATAAAATGTCTATATTGCTTAGAAACACCTTAGAAAGTAAAATGTCATATCTCTGACATGTTCTCTTTTTTATCTTTAGAATCATTGCTTCTTAGCAATTGCATCAATAACAGATTTTGTAGATCTGCTGATACATATTTTGTCTCTAAGAACTATGAATAACAAGAGACTTATTTCTGTTTTCATTATAAAAACAGAAATGTGTTAGCATAAGTTATTTTTGTAAAATAAAGCAATGTTTTCTTCAAAAATTAGCCACATAGAAGCTTTTCTGCTGCGACTTGTCAGTCATTATGCATATCAGAAGAACTTTACTATAATAGGTTCAACTTCCTGTTCTCGGCTGAAGTCTCACCATGTTTAAAAGCAGCAGCTGGATAAAAAACTGTCCTTACACCCCAGTAGGAAAACTACCTGCTTTGCTCTTAGTTTTCTTTATTCAGCAGCAACTTCCAAACTGAGGAGCACACACATTCATCAGCTGGTCACCAATTACAGCTGATGAATCGGATGTAAAATCCGGTTCAAGTCAGCAACAGATTTCCAATGTATCTCTGTTTTTTTTTGTTTACTGTTATGCGTTTTTCCATATCTCTTGGCCACCTAGACTTGAGAGAAATCAGCAATTTTGGAGCTTAGCGCACTGAAAGAGAGGATTAGCTCTGATGATAGGAAGGCAGCTTTGAGAAGCTGATGTAGGAAACCTGATCCCCAGCAAGGTTTTACAAAAAACACAACAGCTAGATGAATACTAATGGTTGATTTGGACTCCTGTTGCACCAAAATGTTAGCCGTGCAAGGCTTCTTTTAATAAGTAACTACAAGTCAGAGTTTATGTCAAATGCCTGTGCAGTAGATAGGGGAATGATGCGCAGACATTTTTTATGAAGGTTAATGTAATATATAAATAAAATTGAGTATTTTCACTCAGACCCTAGCCAGATTTAGATTTTACATTCTTTTCTTTGTTCTCTTATTGAAAATAATACAGGCAATTATTATTTTTTATTTACCTTTGTACAAAAAAATTTAAATCCAAAATTTTTCATATCTTTGCTAGCTATGGCAATAATAAAATGCTTAATTGCTCACAGTTTGTCTCCACTTAAATCGTTGTACCTCAGAAGGTCTTCTTGCTATCTCCCTAATCTTTTCTCCTGTCCATCGACTCTCTGTCAGGTTGAAGTCGGGATTCTGGCTAGGCCAATCCAAATGTATTATTTCACTCACTTTAAGGTCTATTTAAGGTGGAACTTCTTTGGTTTGAATTTCTGGTTATTGCAGCTCCACAGACCCTCCTTTACCTCTGCTCTGAGGTTCTTTTGCTCTGAGTTGCTCTAGCAACTTGTTTTGCTGCTGTCTTTTGAGATATTTCACTCCTCGTCCCTCTCCAGGTAGCAGAACTTTCCACTCCACCGCAGTTGGCCAGTTTTGTAGTTTAATAGCAGCGATACAATTATCTACCGACACTGAAATTTTTTTTTTCCCCCAAGTGATTTTACTTTTTATAGACATATGTTAGAGTAAAATGAACATTGTTCTTTCATTCTATGAACTACTGACATGTCTCCAAAATTCCAAGCAAAAATTTTTATTTATTTGCAGAAAATGAGAAATGGTAAAAATAATGATAAAGATGCAGTGCTTTCAGACCTCAAATAATGCGAAGAAAACAAGTTCATATTTATTTAGAAACAGCAATACTAATGTTTTTAACTCAGGAAGAGTTCAGAAATCAAATTGGTTTTCATGGTTCTTCCATCATGAAAAACCATCATTTGATGGCTATTCATCAAATGACCAATGGTCAGTGATCTTTGGTCATTTATGCAGTCCATTGACTGCATAAAAATAATAAAATTTAATAATTACACCCAAATTATTGGAAAGTGTTTCATGTCTTTCTTTACGTCTCCTTCTCTGCAGTCTTTTGAAATGGATGGACAATTAAAGGACAGTGACTGTGGCTATGTCCAGAATGCTGCAGCTGCCATTACTAGTGCATTGTCCAAATACCACAACAGCACCATTCTTCAAGCTGTAGTGGAGGCCAGGGTGGAGATGCAGGCTGAATGTCGAGCTGAAGGTAAGTCCAGCAACTGGGTTATGGAAGAGTATTTTGTACAAGTCACAGGTTGTGGGTGTTAATAGAATCAAAGATAAATTGATTATTAGTGGAAGATTAATGATGATGTGATATTTTTGGACTATTGAAAATAGGAAAAAACATGGAAAAACAAAAAAATTGTGAACCCAGCACTGTGTTATGTACCAAACTATTAATAGAACACTTACATGATTGTAATTAGAAGTTTAATGTGTAAATAGCTGCTTCATTGACTTATTGACAATTCAACAATATTTTCACTCTCTGGCTGCAACTCTACTGACTTTGCTGACAAAGCTAGCTTATTAACCACTGCGATATAATGACATTTTTCTCGTCAGTGTGAGAAGCTGTCCACCAGCTCTCTGCATGGCGAAAAAAGTGACATGAGCTGTTTGTTTTCAATGGGCATATTAGCAAACATTTTTAAGAAACAGTAGGTCGAAATAAGTAATCAGAAGAAGTGATGAAAGAGCTTTTAACATTGACTATACCTGTTGGTTAAAAATTACGTAACTTGGAGCATTTTAGATGTTGGACTTCTCTTTTGAAATCTGTGAGAAGTTGGAATCTAAATCACAAAAGTTGCTTCTCCTAAAGACTTTTTTATGTCCTTCTATAAAACAGTCAACTGATAAAGTCTGATGAAATTTGACTCATTCACTAGAAGAAATGTCAGCTGACTTGTTACAATTCTTTTAGTAAGCTAAAAAGCTATGTTTGCTACTGTATTGCTATAGTAACTACAATAGAGAAAATTGTGCCTTTAAACAAAAATACATACTTGAATGCATTAATATTTTATGTTTTAAGTGTGCTGTTTTAGTCAAATTCTGAAATTAAGCTCTGTATTTTTTTTCCATTGATGGAAATAATGCATTTACATGCATTTGAAACTTGAACAGACAACTTATTTATTTGGTTTAAAAATGTTTTTTGTTTTTAAATGTTTTGGGTTTTTTTTTTGTTTTTTTTTTTTTTTTACCAAAACACTAAGTTGTATAATCCAGCTTAAAGCTGAACTCACAATACACTCAATGGGGATGTGTCACAGGAATCAGGTAAAATATGCTACACCATTAATTTGATAAAAATAAATAAATACCCAACCACTCAATAAGAAAGTAGTGGTTATGTAGTGGTTATGTTACAACGTTGTCTGACAACACTTTAATGACTCCTGTACTTTGAAATATTCTGGTTTGGAGCATTCTGGAATTTTAGTTAAAATTACACAGTGGTTTGGTTCTTCTGTGCTGCAACTGGTTAATAATTAGCCGCTTATATCTGTAAATTCAGCATCTGCTCCTGAGCTTCTTAAAGGCCTTTCATCATTTTTGAATCACATTGGACTGCATTTGATCATCTCTTGATCAAAATCCCAAATACTTTATGATTAAAACTGAACTGTTTGTGATTTTCAAACCTTTACTCTATTTGTAACCAAAAAGTTAAGGATGCATTTTAGTTTTCTTAACAATATAGTTAAAATCTCATATCTCTCAAATAGGGTGTATTTTTATACCTCTACTAGCCCCCTTAATTGCCTGTACACCATGTTCCAAATTATTATGCAAATTTGATTTAAGTGTCATAAAGATTGCTTTTTTTGTGCTATTACATTTATAGATGGTAATGTGTCAGGGCTCTTTGAATCACTATAATTAATTTCTGAGAGCTGGTTAATTAGTTTGCCTGGTGAGCTGAATTAAAAGAAATCTACTTAAGAAGGATGTTCCACATTATTAAGCAGGCCACAGGTTTCAAACAATATGGGAAAGAGAAAGGAACTCTCTGAAGTGCCGTATGACAAGGTTTGAAAACATTAGATATCTAACAAAAACTGAAGCGTTATTGTACTGTGAAGAGATTTGTGGCTGATTCAGAGCAAAGATGGGTTTGTGGAGATAAAGGCATAATGAGGAAGTTTTCTGTTAGACAAAGTCATCAAATTAAGAGTGCAGCTGTTAAAATGCCCTTACAAAGCAGCAAACAGTTATTTGAAGCTGCTGGTGCCTCTGGAACCTCAAGCTGAAGGATCCTCCAGAGGCTTGTGGTGCATGAAGCTATTATTGGGCCCCTAACCAGAGCTCACAAGCAGAAACGGTCTCAGTGGGCCCAGCTGTACTTGAAGATTAATTTTCAAACAGACTTGTTCACTGATGACTGCTGTACAACCCTGGATGGTCCAGATGGACACAGTAGTGGTTTGGTGGTGGATGGTCATCATGTCCCAACATGGCTGTGACGTCAGCAAGGAGGTGGTGGAGTCATGCTTTGGGCTAAAATCATGAGGAGACAATTATTGGTCGGCCCCTTCAGAGTCCATGAAGGTGTGAAAATGACCTCAGCAAAGTAGATGGACTTTCTGATCACTTTCTTTCATGGTTCAAAAAGAAGAGCCGGACCTTCAGTAGCAAAATCATCTTCATGCATGACAATGAATGCTGCAAGAATTACCACTGTGTCATTGGCTGCTATGGGCATGAAAGGTGAGAAACTGATGGTGTGGTCACCCTCCTCCTCTGACCTCAACCTTATTGAGAACCTTTGGAGTTTCCTCAAGCAAAAGATCTGAGGGTGGAATGTAGTTCATATCAAAACAGCAGATCTGGGAAGATATTCTGACATCCTGCAGAGAAATTCAAGCAGAAACTCCACAAACTCACAAGTTTAATGGATCAAGAATTGTACTGCGATATCAAAGAAGGATCTATGTTAACATGGAACTGGTCTGTTAAGATGTTTTTGATTGAAATAACTTTTGATTTTATTACATGTGACCAATTAATGCTGCACTTTCAAAGAATGACCGTTTGCAGTTCTTTATAATCCATAAAATGTTTAGAAAATCTGCTGTGCATAATAATTTGGAAAAGTGCATTTTGAGTTTTTTATTTTTGAAAAAAATACTGTTCTCATTGGGAGCTTTGTTCAGTAAAATTTGATTTATACTGTAATAGTTCATGACTTGAAAATTATACTGATCATCATTTGCATTGACCATTTAAGAAAATCTGAGAAAATATCCCTTGCATAATAATGTGGAACACGGTGTAGATAAATGTGCAAAGCAACATTTTAAGTCAACTTCTAATTCTAAAATGTTTTGTATCATTCTTGTTCAGGTTATTTAGTCCCTGTGCTTGGAGTTGTCTTCAGCCTCCTTTGGGTCTTCTGCCTTGTTGTCTGTGTTTGGTGGACCCGTAAAAGAAAGAAAGAGCGAGAGAGAGCCGCCCTGTCTGAAGACACCACTGTTAACAACCAGCTGGAGCCCCTGCGGAGCAACACCCCAAAGGACAATCGAGACAAAGACATTCAGTACGAATGCAAGAAATTAATAGGCCCCTCCGATAGGACGTGTGATGAGGCTGATGAGGAGGAGCAGCAGCTGGAGGAAGATGAGGAGATGGTCTTGGGCTTGGGGGACAAGTATTTGTCCCACAAGTGTCCCATAGTGGGAGCTCAGGACAGGAGCACCTCCATAAAGGCAGATGTGATGTGCACGACACGCAGCGGTCCAGTGAAGGCACCGCATCGGACAGCATACAGCCCCAAAGATAACCGATGTAAAAACCTGAATGCAGCCAAGTTTAGCGAGGACATTACAGACCTCTGTGTGTGAACAAACAAATTCAGCATCACATTGTAACATTAATGAAGACTGCAGATGTTTTCATTTTCTATTGAGTTCATAATGCCTTATTTAAGTCTTTTATTTGCAGCTGGAGGCTTTTTTAAATTATGAAAGAAACTTAAAAATTGGCATGAAAAAAAATCGTCCTTTAGGTATTCTGGAGTACACAAGCTTCTCTTTTTGGTTCAAAACGTTGCAGAGAAGCTGAATTTTTCAGTTTTTATCATTAAGGTGAACTTTTATGGCTGACTGCTGTTTACCTTCAGCCCAAACGCTGACATCTATAAAAAGATTTACAATGTGTGCAAGTTGGCATATTAACCTGGCTGACTGATGCATAGAAAAGCTTTTTTCTCTATTTTTATTTTTATTTTTTATTTTTGTTGAAGCTTGCAATTTCTTGCATTTGCCCTTTTAGGATGAAAATTGTCTCCTGTTTTTCTACACAGTGATTTTTCAGTATTTCTTTTTTTAATTAAAGTGCCTTGAATTGCTAACTTCTCCCTTCTTTACAATAGAAGATTCTTAATACATATAAAGGGAAAGTGACTATAATCACAAATGTCTCGCCTCTAATACTTGTTTTATTGTGATGTACAGAACACTTGTAAATAGGACAGAAATTCCTGTGTATATTTGATTTTAGTAAGTTAAGAGATTATTTGCATTACAGTAATTTTAAAGAATAAGGCTTCCTGTATGTTTGGATTTTTATGTCATTCCGTTTATTAATGGCTGATTTTATTTGAATCATTTTCAGAATTTGTAAATTCTCAAACCTAATTATTAATGTAGAATTGTTTAAAGAGTATTTGCTCTTCTAATTAAAGTGTAAATGCTGCATTTGAAGAGTTGCCTTGTTTTAGCCCTGTGAATGGTTGGACAAACTACTTTTCATATTTAATTTTGGCATATTTGAGCTGTCAAAATGATATATGCGTTTTTTTCATCCCTTCCTGAATCCTTGTTCCCAAAAGTACATTTTGTTCTTTAAAAAAAAAAACATTGAAGACATTGTATAGTTTGTTACTGTTCTATCACTGGTCCCAGTATTCTTGCTACGATCTTAACACAAAAACCTAACCATGGCCAACATTAAAGAAAAACAGATAAATGTCCTTTTTTTTAGTACAAGGTCAAGCTCTGAATTGCCTCGTTTTATCCTATGAGTCTAAAGTATTGTTTTTGAATAGCATAACAACACGTAGGGCTTCTGATTGAAACAGTTCACTATTCATGACAGACGTGTTATGCTCAAGTTGCTCTTTACCTGAATCCACATCAAATCATGGATGTTGTGCTCCCGATTATAAACACACTCTTAGAAGGCAAGTAATGTGAATTTTAGACACATACCTATCAATGGCATTCACTTAGCAGACATAATCATCCACAACTGACTATGCACAGATCAGATCTTGTTGGTAGAGCCTCCCCCATTACCCATTTCACGCTTTTGTGCATGTCTTCCAGTATCTTAAAATAGATGCAACAGGAAATGCATAATGGAAAAGGCTTCAATCCCCACAGCTAAGAAAAGTGGAGGCAGCATCATGGTGTGGGGATACTTTGAAGTAGAGAGAAGAAAGCAAGTCAGGACTGATGAGAAGATAGATCAGCATGTTAAATCGTGTGGACTTAGGCTGCATTGTTCTGCATGTTGTCTTTTCAGATTACTGGACTGAAATTGACAACTGTTACATGTACCAGCAAAGGTTGGCTCTTACATGCATCTGATTTCTATTTTCAGTTCACACTTCATGGGTCACAGCTGGCAGTCTCTCTTTAGCCTCCTCATGTTCCATGTTCAGATCTACAGTTTTACAGTCGGTTGACAGTGTAATCACTATAGAGTTTTAGGGTGCCTGATAGCGAAGTGGCCTTTAGCAACATCCTCATTGCAGGCTTCATGGTAGGAATGAGGCATGAGCTTTTTCTCATCATTTTGTTTCCCTGCGTTATGTTTTTCTGGTTTTATGAAGGGAACAAGCTCTATAATCATTGATCACTCTTTTGAGTGTTTACGGGGTGACGTCAAATATTGTCAATATTTGTGTATGAAAATTGATTGAAAAAAAAAATTTATGCTGATGAAAGAGAACCTACACTCAATTTCTGACTGTAAAATGTACTATGTGTTAGCCCTGGAAGAGGAGCTGAATGTGCAGAATTTTTTAATGATTTTGTACAAAATTTTGGAAAACTCTTGGTTTGTCAGTTGGCTTTTTTTCCAGAAAAATCCTATTATTTATTAAAGTATTTTATACCAAAAATGATTTTGTTAAGTTTTTATTGATGACTCATCATTTCCTCTCGTGGATAATGTTGATGTGTAATTGATACTTTAATACATGTAAATCTAAAAAACTTGAAGCACAATTAAATAGGATAAGAGAAAAATACAAAATACATTTTATTTTTATCATAATGTGTTTTTTAGCTTTTGAAAATCTGAAGATGTAAAAGGCCTTATAAATAAAACATTTTATTACTACTATGACTATTATAGTTTATTTTCTTTTGTGTTTATCCATTCCAGAATTCATATTTTTATCAAAAAAGTTAGAATATTAAAATCTTATCTGTCAGTCGCATTTGCTTAGCAGACATAATCAGTTATTCTAAAACTATGTATACCAACCATGGCCAACATTAAGTCTCCAGAAATGTCCAAACGGCCCATTCTACTTTTGCCCAGTCAGAGTTTTAAGACTCAATAAAAAGCATATACCATGCTGAGAAGGTGATAATGAAGATTGCTTTCAGTTGCCTTCAGGTTTATTGAGTAAGGAAAATCATTGTTTGTGATATTTTCCAATAGGACATTTACATATGCAACCATTAATCCCTTGTCTCCTGTAGTGCCAAGCCAATGAGGTGAGTTATTTGTGTGACTCCATCTGCCCTTATTATGACACTGTGGGAAATTATTAACAATAGACAGCCCTGCATGAAAAGCCTCCAGCAGCTGTGATGGATATCCTTAATGCTCTGTGGGACATTATGTGCCATGCTGGGAGTTTATTAGCCCAGCAGTTGTTTTGGGAAGAATGGGAAATGTGCTAGGAATCCTGGATGGTGCAGTGTTTGGGTCACATGCACATACAGTGTACCACACTCACTGACCTACTTGGAGAGAAGTACAATGAAGGTGTGTGAATGGTGGTGGCAAAGCGAGAGAGAGGAAGCTGTGATGGCATTAGGATCACATGTCACCCCACAATACAGCCTGTAAACTGATTCAGAGATGCAGACAAAATCTATTTAAATCCATTTTGAGATTTTAGACCCAACTAGCACTCCCTAGTCCTAATATTTCTTTTCTGTATTTTACTAGTTTTACTAAGAAGTTTAGAGAGAAAATTAAATAAGTTCCAAATCATATCTCTACATGGCTTTTGTATTTGAGTCTAATTATTTTCAACCTGTAACCTATAGTACAAGACATTCCATGAAGCAACAGATAAGTCTCACACTGAATGCAGAGGATCAATGGGAACATTTCATTGTATAAAGACAGAACTGAAATTTTGATGCCATTTTAATCTGAGCAGCAACAGATGCTACAGCACTTTGCAAAAAGAAAAAAGAAAAAAATCACACCCCCTGAAAACCTTTACAACAGGTTTTGAACACAGACTTTGCTGTATTTTATTGAAAAAGGATCTGACATCTGACAATCTTTGCAGTCTTAGTGCGTTGCTCAGGAAGAACATGGAAAGGCAGCTTTGCTGGTGAGTGAGAAAACAAACTGGCGTCTACATCAGTGGTTCTGCTTCTCATTATGCTCCTCCTCATTGACGTTGATTACGGTAGCTTCAGCGGGGAATTGCCTGCTGACCATGGTCTGTAGTGGAGGAACTTAAAAGACACACACATATATCCCTATACACATATCTGTTTATAAGACACACCAGCACTGGTCCCACCCCATGCATGTGTCAGGGAATCACAGGTGTCTGTATTTTATATAGTTTCTTTTGTGTTTGTGTTCAGTAAGTCTTGCCATTGTCAGTTTGTTTCCCAGTGTTCAATATTATTAGAATGGTGTTGCCATATTTGTTTATTTCTTTCTGTTTAGTTTCTTGGTGTATTCTTATGTTGTGTTTCTTTTACATTTGACATTGTTTTCCTATTTACAAATGGCTTGTTTTCAGCTCCCTCTGTTTCCTTGGTTTGTCCCAGCCGCAACTGGACCACATTTTCTCTGAATAGTTTATCTGATTCCATTTTCCACGTCTCCCTCTGTATTTATTGTTCTTATTTTTCACTGTTCTTCACTGGAGTCTTCCATGTCTGCACCTGCACCTCACTGCATGTCACCTGTAATTGTTTATTTTCATTAAAATACTCTGTTTTACTGCAGCAGCAGCAGCAGCAGCATGACGCTGTTCCAGAACTGCAGCGCTCCTTCAGTAACAGACTTTCAAAAGGCACCTCGGCACAATCTCAGGTGCAAAGGTCCAACTATGATTGTGCATAATATTAGGTGCGTAAAGAGGAATTATCATAGCTCCTTCCTCTCAGCAGTTGTTGGAATTAATCACCAGCACTGCTCCCAGCAAACTCCCAACAACTTACATCCCTGCTGTTATTTGCAAAGGTATTTAAAAATTTTATGAGTGGCCTGTATTTGTTAGCACAAATATTATGAAATTTTTATATTTTCTTTTTAACTATAATCTTTAATAGAAACAGAAACTGTACAGAATTATTATGCTTAGTGCACATTCCTTTGAATCTGCATATGCTTTTTTCAATAACTACAGACTTGTCTTATATTGTAAACTAGATTTAGCTTACAGTCTTGTGATCATATATTATATTTTATCTTAGCATGAAATTGCATGCTTTCATTTGCTTTTTGCTTTGATGCTAGCATATGTGAATTTCACTGCTGTGATACAAAAAATGATATTTCTATTTTACTCCAATATTATCTAACGTATTTACTCTTAAACCATGTGAACAGATCACAAATTCTCTGAAAGACAACTTTATTCAGTTCAGAACACATGGGATGATGGACATCCCACACACTTTTCAGTCACAGGTGAAAAATATTCTTCAATAAATTAAGCAGCGTATTTGAGTTCATGTATGATGGTATATGAACAAGTCAAATTTATTTGTAGAGCATATTTTAGCAATAAGGCAGTTCAAAGTTCTTTACATCATAAAAACAGCACAGCGTCACCAACTATGAAGCAAACAATAAACATCACATTTTGTGAAATGCCACCATCAGAATCATCAAATCACACTGGAAATGAGATCAATCTTCTTGGAAAGCATTTAATCAGCACCATTCCAACATATTTCATTTATCAAGCTCCTTGTTGCTAAGATGGATAATTGTTTTATAATGTTGGTTAAAACTAGCTAAATGGAGTAATGAGTAATGATGGCACCATTACTGAGTTGACATTTCTCTTCTTGGATAATTTATATTACCAACACTGGTCATCTCTAGGGTGATACAATGCAAGTCTTGTTTTAGGTTTAACTAATTGTAGTATCCTTATTCTATTAAGCCAGATGGCTCAGCATGCCATCTACTGAGAGGACTGACTGTCCATAGAGAATATGTTCAGTAACAGCTGATTGGCCAGGTTTTGAATTGGTTGGCTGAAATGCATTGTACACTGGTGTGCTTTAGCAACTGAAACTAAAACACATTTGAGAAAGACCATATAGTTCCCACAAGTGATCATCTTGGTAGGCAAGAGCAGCATAAACCGTGGATGAATCATGGCTTTGACACCAACAAAAAAAAAAAAAAACAGATTGTCCCTCTTGATGAATATCTAAGAGAGATATGGATCAACAAAATCACTGTTGTCGGTTCTGCGATATATGAGCCACATAATGAAAACATGCTACACAATGTGGACAAGCTGCCTCCAATATCCTATTGTGACATAGTTCTAGTGAACACAGAGAGCGTGCACAGCATGGAGGAGCTTCATGGCCTGAAGTCCATGGATGCAAACAATCAGTTTTTCAACGGCTTTGTGGAGTAGATCTGAGTTATTCATAAGAATAACGAGGTTGTGGTGACTGGCAGAGTAAGTACACGTAGTAACATACACAGACTACATGAGTCAGTTATCAAACCTGGACTTAAAATATGCCAGCAGACAGCAAAGAAAGATCAGTTGAATTACTACTGATCCCACCCACCGAGTTCGCAAATTGTTTGTACCACTGCTATCTGGAAAACAGTACAGGCACTTAAAAAGCACAAGTAGGAAGGAAAAACTTTTTCTCAAGAGATGTAAAATCCATCTGTCCACCTTCCATCCCCTCTGGCCGTCTGCAGACACACTCACCCATTGTGACTGATTGAGGTTCTTTATTTATTCATTACAGAGATTAACACTACAATTTTGTTATGTTCTCAAAACAATGACAAATTAAAGCCGCAAGCTTTAATTACAGAGGAAAAATTAATGTAGCAAGTGTTAATTTGGGCTCATGGTGATCACAGAAGCCTCAGTACCTCTACCTCAGTCCTGTTGTTGATGCCTTCACATCATTAACTCCATGAAACGTAACGTAGGGGGCGCACTGGAGTCCAATTCCATTATGGGCCTCTTCAGAGGCTAACAAAGGCTGTTTATTTTCAGTTTGGTGCAAGTGTAATTTGGAGCCAAAAATATGCAACTGGTGAGGGATAGAACTTTGCAGCTAAGCAATGCAGTAATGGCAAAATTTCTTAACTTAAGAAGTCCTTTTATAGGCCTTAACATGTTCAAAAAAACTCACCAAAATTTGTCCCCTGTGTGACATTTTTGGATTCCAATGGAACCAAAAGTGGTCGTGGTCAAAATGCTCTACGGCGACCCCCAGAGATGGGATGTAATGAAGAACTTCATTAATGTACACTAAGGTCATCTTTTTGTGTATCTGTACTTAACAGGGGCTGCACAGTGGCGCAGTTGGTAGAGCTGTTGCCTTGCAGCAAGAAGGTTCTGGATTTGATTCCCGGCCCGGGGTCTTTCTGCATGGAGTTTGCATGTTCTCCCTGTGCATGCGTGGGTTCTCTCTGGGTTCTCCCGCTTCCTCCCACAGTCCAAAAACATGACTGACTGTCAGGTTAATTGGTCTCTCTAAATTCTCCCTAGGTGTGTGTGTGAATGGTTGTGTGTCCTGTATGTCTCTGTGTTGCCCTGCGACAGACTGGCGACCTGTCCAGGGTGTATCCCGCCTTTCGCCCGGAACGTAGCTGGATATGGGCACCAGCAACCCTCCCAACCCCTCTAATGGACAAGGGTGAAAAGAAAATGGATGGATGCTGTCATTAATCATTAATGTGACAGCAAGGGTGGATGGATGTACTTAACAGAAGTAGATTTAATCATAGGTAAATTACTGATGAAGTGGTTTATTGTTAAAGACTATGGTTCCATAGACAACAACTTCTGTCATTTAAAAAAGAAATTAAGTCTTGTCTTTAACTGTCAGAATTGGTATTTTCCCTCCAATATTACAGAATTCTAAAAACCACAAAGCCAAAGTGGAAATGGAAATTTACTCATAATCACAAGGACCAGATCTGAAACTTCATATTTCTGCATTTGAATTCTAACTCTTTTGTTTTTCTACTTTTTCTAAATACTGTTGTATTGTTGTTGTTGGGTATTTTTAATTAGGTTTTTTTGTTCTAATTTTGAAGCATTTTGTTATTTTTGAAAAGGGATTTACAAATACAATTTACTTACTGATGGAAATTTAACAGCAGACATTTGCTGGGCTCATTCTCACCAGGAATCTGACAGAGTAGTTGTTGACATTCTAATACAATGTAAAGCGTATCCTCATACACTAGCTCAGTCAAAGGTGAAGAAAGAAAGGCACAGAGTGCTCAGTAAAGTGACCACACCTCAGCCAGCCTGATAGCAGTAAGCCCTCTTAGGAGGGCGTGGCCCCAAGGTTAGGGCCACGTCCACATGTTCAAACGGAGATGAAAGGCTCCTGGTAGGAAGATTTGCTGGTGCCAATAGCAACCGCCTGCCAAGGGAGCCTTTCTTAACACATTCCTCCAGATGTTACCAATACCAAACCTTCACCCTCCCTAGAGACAAGGAGTAGCCTCACTTCACTTCACTTCAAAGCGTGGACAAAGACTCAAAACAAAGAGCATTCCCAGGAAAGACTGCTGTGATTTTGTGTGTGCTTATACATGCTACATACAAAGAACTTTCACACCATAAAGGAGGGCATTTGATGTTTGATTAAAGGTGGGGTTAGGCATATGTTAATATGGGTTAGGGTTAGGGTTGCTATTTAAAAGAACCAAAGAGCCTTTTCAGAGAGGCTCTAAAAAATAGTTCTGATCTCAAGAAAAAAAGTGGGGCAGATAAGGGAGGAAGAAGGAGAGAAAAAAAGAGAAAAACATTACTTCTAGAGACTCTAGTCAGGACCAACCAGGAGGCACAGAGAACTCATGAAGTACCTTGTCAGGGGTGAACCATGTGACTGGAGGAGCCTCTGACAAGACATTGGAACCAATGGATAAAACTTGGAGAGTGGTGCTCGGGCCAACGGAACCCTTAGAAAAACCTAACACTTCCATTGGCCCAACCTAGCTAGCAACGTAGGGCTTTTTCTTTTTCATTTTTTCATTAAACTTTCATTATGATCCATGTTTCCAGCTCCTGTCCATATTTTTGGTTCATCCTACAACTCACACTTCATGACAATCAGGACCTCTCCCTAGGAGAGCTCTGAATCATAATCATCTTCTGATCATCCAGTGCTCCTGAGAGCATGAGTGTGGGGCAGGCCCTCTTCTGGCCTGCAAAGAGGCATGATTATGTCATTTACAGTAAAATTGGAAAACAAATTAAAAACTGACTGTGGCATGGATGTCATTTCATCTTTCTGCAATATGAAATGACATCATATTGCAGAATATTCTGCAATAGGCCTACTCCTCAATTTTCCTTGCAAAAAACTAAGGAAGTCCTGAAAGTGGTAGTAGCTAACAATTTGTCAGAAGTGTTCTTTGTTTTAGTTGACGTTCAAAATGTAAACAGTTTAAAGTAAAAATGTTCATATTAGTTTGACAGTCTACATTGGACTGTTATATTTTATGTCATTTTGTTTAACTGAAAAAAATCTGTTTTTGGGTTTTACCTTGAACTCATAAGTGGGCTCTTTTTTCAAGAAGAATCAAGTAAAATTTTGTATTTTGTGTCAGTTTGTCAGTTGTATCAGATATGGTGTGTTCCCAAGGAGTACATCCCATCTCATTATTGGTGGGGGAGGGAAAATACACAAGGAAATTTCTGAAGCGTAATTTGGGGGGGAAAGGGTCAGTGAAATGTAAAGTGGTTTAAAAAGTTTTTAATGTGTTCAAGCTGCAGGAATAGTAAGTGGTAATGTACAACAAACGTGTTTTTCTCAGTAAACAAAATGTTGAGGCCCAGAGAAGTCAAACTAAAATTCAAATGTTGTTTAGATATGAGTATGGTTCAGTGTCTAATGTCTGCTAAAACTTTACAAAAATGTAAGACTCTAAATAAAAGCAAGTTTTAATAATTGATTCCACTTTTACAAAAAGATTCTTATAAATATTGATTTATTGTAGTGGCTCTTACATGTGCTTATGTCTTATTTAAATTATAATTTGCTAAGTTGGTTTATTTTTAAACCTGTTTTGGTTTTCCAATATCCTGGATGCCTGAGAACCTGGTAGGTGAACATCTGGGAAGCAGGGAAGCCTGGTGCTTAACGTTCAAAGCACCAGGGTTTTTATGGAAAAATATTCATTTTATGGTGTGGTTTTAAAGGCCCTACATTGAAGACAGTAAGAAATAAAGGTATCCTTTCTTTTTTTACTGTCAGCTGCTCTGCAGTAGATCCTCTGCTCTCGACTTTCACCAAGCTGTCAGCTAGTGCCAACGCTCAGCCCCTCCTGCCCATTTCAAACTCTTATTAATGCAAGAAATGTTTAGCCCTTTAAGAGTTAAAGACCTAAATATAATTTAGATATCTGCTACCTTTTTGCTAGTTTTGATTTAAGGCACAACAATGCAGTTTATTGTGATTCACCCTAAGTAATGAAAAGAACAAACTGCAGTTTGATTTTAGCTAGTCTAACTTCTGGAAAAAGTACTTACTCTCTCTATAAAACCTACCAAAAACATTTATTAACTAATATTAATTTATTTGTATTCTCATAGGTAAAATCTCAGATTTTTACACGTACGTATGAGTTGAAAAACAGGACAAATACAAAACCTACATTTATGCACATTTATCAACTTAAATTCACAAATCTAGATGTATACACATGCATTTTTAATTGAGAGTAGTCTTATCTCATGCATAACTCCTTGTGTTGCCATAGCAACTAAAACAAACAAAAACCTGACACAGGTTGTTTGACATCATTATGTCATAAATGTTCTCATCGATGATGTCATAGAGGTTCAAATGATTATTATTATCATTCCAAATACAAGAATTCTCAGTTTGCTTTACAACTTGGTTGGAGGTACAACACTTTGAGAGAGAGTCGATTTCAAACAGGGATTTTAGAAACCATTTCAACTGCCGTCAACATGATTTTTACTATCGGTTGGAGCATTGGATATATTGTGACAAAAGGAATAGAGAAGTTGCTGGGACATCAGATTAAAGATGAAGACATTTCAGCAAAGCCCTCACTTGACAAAAATTCTAAACACTTTGATTCTGACACTGTCACAGAAGAAGATGAAAAACACAGTGGCAATTCAGCGAAGAGCTCAGATGATCTCAAATTTAAGTATTTTAGATTTGACGAATTCGTCGAAGACTGTATAAAACAAAAGGAGGTTTCAGCAGAGACCTCACCTGACAAAAGCTCAAAACCCCTTGATTTTGACATCGTCACCGAAGACGACGTAAAACACAGTGCTAATTCAGAAGAAAGCTCAGCTGATGACGAACAATTTAAATACTTTGGATTTGACGGTTTTGTTGACAGTTGTGTAAAACACAAGAATGTTTCAGGAGAGAATTCATCTGATGAACAGTCCAAATACTTTGGTTTTAACATTGTGGCCGAAGATGATGCAAAAGACAATGGAATTTCAGGAGAATTGGAAGAGGATTCTCCTGAAATTAAAGTTGAGGAAGTTACCGTCAATACCGAATTGATAGTTAAGACGTCTGGAGACACTGCTGCTTTGGAAAGCGTCTGTCTGCCTGCTAACAAAATGGAGCTGGAATTTGAAGCTAACTCTGGGGATGATTTTGTTGATGTTCCTTATGAACAAATGGATCCAGCAGTGAAAGAAAGTTGTGAAAGCCAGGAAAATCTGATGACTTTTGTAAAAGACTTTGAAAATTCATCAACAGAGGAAGCCTCTTCCGTTGAAATTCAAAACCACACAGACCATTTTGACAACGTGGATACTAAAGAGATGGATGCTTCATTTAAGGAAGTTGACTCTGGAAACATAAATGCAGCAAATGTGTCACATTTTGATGACGTCTCTGAGAATTCTTCATCAGAAGAATGGTCTTCAGAAGAAGAAATCTCAAACAATGATTCTGAAATTGATCCTGACCATTTCGACAGCATTTTTGCTAAAGACTTTCATGCTTCCTCTGAGGAGGAGGAAGTTTGTTCTGGAAGCCCAAATGCTGCGAATATGAAGAATGTCTGCTCGTCAGAGGACTCATCTTCTGAAGAATAAATCTCAGAAGATGGAAATCAGAATGACACTGATCATTTAGACTGCATGGATATAAATATTTTCCCAGCCATGTATTTCTGCAAATTCTCCAACTCCTTTTTCAACTGTTGGATGAATTCCACAACACAAAGTATTATGAATTGTCTGTTGTCAGAAGGTTGGTGGCTCAGTTTCCGGAGGAGATTTCTGATATTTTTGCAGAAACACCATTATTTGCGCAGTGTTTCTTTAGAGCAATGTACCATCCAGGCAGAGATTTTCCACCACATGAAGTCTTTGCTATTCAGAATGAACTGGTTGACACTCTAAAGATTAGGGATGTAAAACATCAGGACAAGCCAGGAGTCCTTTTGTTTTACATGTCACACTGTCTGGTTCAGTATGGCATCAACACAGTCTCTAAGCTGTATACAGCTGACTACTGTCAACAATGTCAGACGTGTTCACAAATTATTCGTACCATTGGTCCTGTCATTCCTCTACCAAAGGAACAACAAAATGACATAACATCAACTCTCTTGGAGTGTTATTGGAATAGAATTTCGGAAGGTTGTGACACCTGCAAGTCCAAGAAAAAGAGGGATTGCTTTTTCAGTAATACTGATGTGATGACCCTGATACTGCCATGGCCAGACAGTCCGGACGATGTAAGACATCCTGTGATACCTGACAGAGTCCTAGAAGTACCTGTAAAATGCGGAACTCAGACATATCATCTCTCCTCCGTCATTTGCTGGAGACAGGCAACTACTTCTGACACCAGCAGCCTTTACACTTATCTGATGTGCGGAGAACTGGTGTTTAAGGCAGAGGATGAGCGGGTGTCACTGTCAAATATCGACTGTGGAGCTGATATTTGCAGCAATGGGTACATCTATATCTATGAAAAAACCACAGAAGGACAGGACCAATACAGTGTAGGGCGCAAAGTGACAACTGACCAACAACAAAGATAGTGCTTCAGACACATTTTGGAGGAAGTGTGTGGAACATGGCTCACACATGGACATGTGTCCCTGCCTCCATTGTCAAGGAGTTGTGGCCACAAAATCTTCAGTAAATTTTTTTATGGGGAACTCTAGGATCAGCTCGAAGGCACCAGAAGGGAGGGAATCTGTCTACGGCGTTGAAAGCAGGAACAACGGAGGAGGTCCGGCGGGCAACGTCCACGGTGCTGAAGGCGGAACCCACAGGGAAGGTCCGGAGGACGTCGCAGGGGCCGGGCATCTGAAGGCTGGTCCAGCGGAAGTCGATGGCACCAAGGGTGACGACAAGGAGTCTTGGGGGGCCTTGGTCTCCCAGACCTTGTTCTCCCAGTCTCCCAGTCCTAAAAGGCTGGGACTCGGGAGGAGCACTAGGGGGCGGAGAATCAGAGGAACCACTAGGGAGCGACAGGGAACACTGGGGACACTGGGGAGTGACGAGGGAACACTGGGGACGCCAGGAGGCTCAGAAGGGGCTGAGAATCCACTTACTGGGGCCGAAGGCACACTTAGGGGGCGCTGGCTGGCTGGCGCACTGGCTGGAGCTCTGGCTGGAGCGCTGGCTGGTCCCGGAGATGCTGGGGCTTGGCTGGCGGAAAGATAGTCCGGCTTGGGAGGCAGAGAGTTACCTTTCAGCTCGGCATTGGCTGTCAGGCGTTACCACTCTGCCTCCTGTTGCAACTCTGCCGGCCCCTGATGCCGAAGTCGCGGGATCCACTCGTCCAATAAAAGCACCAAGCGTGTGTTTATATTAAGGCGCTGACGGGCGGTTTTTCCGCCCTTCTATATTAAAGAGACTCCAAAGGTCTCTTTAATAGTTCAGCTGGATCCATATTAAAAGCTAACCTCACCTTTCGGCCTGGTGGGGTCCTTCTGTCACGAAGTGGTGATGCAAACGCTGCAGACCCAGTTTGAAGAGAGAAATGATGTTTTGTTTTTCCCCACCAGGGGCTCTTTTGTGGGCTCTAGTGTCCCTTATTCGAAAGTAGGCTGACAGCAAAGGGGGAAGGAGAGAGTGGAAGACATGCGGCAAACATTGGCCGGATCCGAGAATCGAACCCGCGACCGCCGAGTCGAGGACTGAAGCTTCCAAATGTGGGTCGCTCTATCCCCTACGCCACCACAGCACGCCCCGGAAATGATGGTTTTAATAATGAAAGAACACAATCCAAAGTCCAAAATCCTGGCAGCACAGCAGAGTGGAAGGCAAAGGCTCAGTACTGGTAGCTAGTGATGGGTTATCTGAAGCCAGGCTTCGAAACTGTTAGGGTATGTCGTAAACATGTAATAATTTATTTTAATTTATGAATGCTTCAATATATCAAGGACATTTGTGGTTGAAATGTTGAAATAAAAACCTATTGTGTTTAAATATGCCAAATTTGCTTTTTTTATTGAACTTTATTTTATTTTATTTTTTTTACATTTCCCTTTTCCTGTTGTGCCTGCAAATGTATAAAATTCACTTATCAATAACTCTGATCGATATTTTCTTGATCAGAATCAACTTTGATTCGCCAAGTTTGTGCACACAATTTGATTTGCTAAGGGTTTGTTGTTTGCTGCAGAGCCACAGCAAAAACCAACTCCTCACCTCAGTGTATCTAACGGAGCCTATGCTGTTCAGCGCTGCTTTTGCTCCTCTTACACTTTGGACTGTACTAACAATGGTCGGGGGACGGGGGGACTTAACATTTCTTCCTTAGTTTTTTTTATTAGATGAAAGGCAGATTTATTTCGTTCTTTGTTTCTTTTGCCTTTTGCCATTGATATTCTTTAAATACAAAGGTTTCCTCCTTGAGTTTTTGGGGGGACGATTCTAGAATTTTCCAAGATTGGGGAGGTCCTCTTTTGAGAAAAAAAGCAGCTATAAAACATTTAATCTAATTTACTTAAATATACAAAGTGCTTCATGCTATATCTAAAAAATATATAATTCTCTTAGTCTCCTGTCCTGACATGTTTCCCAGTCTACATGTGTTGCACTTTTTCAAGCTGCAACAGTTAACAGTTTGAGTCATTTAATGGGGTTTTGAGATCTACAGACTGACTTTCTTATACTTATACCACCCAAGGCTGCACATTGTGAAGACAAGCCTCAACTCAGAAAGGAAAGCTGTGACTCTTAAGATTACACAGCTATTCATCACAATTAATGGTCTGGATCACTTTCAAATCAGTGTTGTGCGTCCTGCAAATAGCTTGAGTCTTGTCCCCAGACAAGGCAAAACTAAATCTAGGATTACTAAAACATATCATATGCTTTTATATAGGTCCATGTGCTAAAGAGTCTAAATATGTCATCTGATGTGGAGAAGTGTAATTACAGAACAAAAACAGCCTGAAGCTGAAGTTCAGTGAGGGTAAAACCATACAACTGGCAGATTTCTGAACTAACACGTATAGAGAACTGGCTCTGAAGGCCTTGAACTCCTTTCTGTTCCTGGTCACTTCTTTTTTGTCTCCAACCCAAATTTGACATTATGCTATGATCCACAATGTTACCCAAATACAAATTATTTAACAAATCATAAAATTAGGCTGGGAAAAAATAACCAATAGAAAACGTAAAAGACATATTTTTCAGCTGCATTTTTGCATTTGTGTCCCTTGACAGAGACACAAACAGAAGGCGGCAGTGACAAGCAGAAAAACAAATACTGTTCATAATATGTTTAGTTTATGATGTTCCAACTTGCACAATTGTGGTCAACATGAACATTTGACTGGTCATGCAGCTGTACAAGATGTGCATCATCAGGTAGTATCAGCCAGTATTTGGCAAAAAAATCTGATTCAAGTTATGCTGAAGAAATCTGGGAGAATGTTCTGTTTTTTGTTCTTTTACTTCTGGATAATAGATTTCTATCTAAGCGATCTTTTGTTTTTGTTATTAATATAGCTAGTGAGGCCTAACAGTTAATTTGAAGTATTTCTCTTCTGTTTCTATTTAGATTTGTTCTTATAAAGTACGGAATATAATTTAATTAATACAGATTTACTTCCTTGGAAATATTTGTTTTCATTTTGAACCCTGGAAAATTGTAATTGATAGACTACAAGAATTCATTTAAGAGAAAAACTGACTCATATTTCAATTTAAAAAGTTTTTCCTCATTTAAATGTTAAAAAAGGTAAACCCAGGAATGACATGAAGAAATTAGATTAACGACGTCACCATAAACTATAACTCTCCGACTGCATGAGAAACAACTTGTCTGACTTTTGTTTCACTTCTGCCTCTCATTTCAAATAATCATTTCTAACTCCAGTGAAATGTTAAAGCTTTCTCAAAATTGATTCAGGTGGGATCAATTATCATACTCACCATAAAAGAGAGAAGTCTACCTTTTTTTCAGCACAATGTTTTAGACCTGGGTACAGCGATAACCAAACTTGAAGAATAAAATTTATGTGGATAAAAATTCATTTTTGCTGGGTCCATCCTATATCTAAACTGTGTGGGCAAGACAGGAAGTTGGACCAGAGTTAAAAAATGTATCCTTTTATCTTTCGTCTGAAACAAAGAGATTCCCATTTGGACATCTATGCTGAGGGCTAGGCACATCGTCAAAGAAGAAAAAGCACACAAACATCACTCTACGACTCAAGAGTACCATTTGTCTGGTATCAAAATTACTTTACACTATTTTCAGTTCAAGACATAATTAATTGAAGCGTTTCTGGTATCTAAGGCTAGATTTAGTGCTCTGGGTTCTATTTATTTAGCGTTACACCCCCAGAAATTGATTTCACTACATTTCCCATGAACCACCAGGTACTGATTTGTAATAACAAATTCCACTTAGTTGAACTGCCTATGTCTGACCCCTCAATAATGAGGCTTCATAAAACAAAAAGTATTTAATTACCAAACTTCAGAATGAAAATTAAAGTAGACCTCATGTGAAATTGTGAAATTTATCATCACACTGAATAGTGTCACCAACCGACCTTATGTCGGACTGAATGATTATAAATTAAAACGGGTATTATCTGTTTGCATTTTCAAATTCACCTTCAAATATCCCAAAAATACAAATAAAAATACAACAGGCTTTGTCAACTACCTGGTTTATAAATAGGGACTTTCCCTTTCTATTAAATGCTTATGGAGTTCTAAATTAAATTATTTTTGAACAGTCCTGAACACATAAGAGTACTTTAGTGTTAACACAATACACAGAAAATAAATGACAGTTTTTAATTAGTGGGACCACCAAAAATAAAACAAGTGAAAGCTGGCAATATAGTCAATAACCCCCCCCCCCCCATTGCAGGCCTGATACTGACGACTCTCACCACTGGTCCTCAATCCACAGTGACGGGTTAATATAATGTCCTGATGACTCATCTCTCCAGATAACAGTTATCTAATCCACGCCTTTCTCTGTAAAAGTGGAGGAACCCGCAGCCAAATCCAAACAGTGGGCCCAGCACAGGCACAGCTAGTCTCTCCCTCTACTTTAGCACATCTTTTTTGGTTTTGCCCAAAATAACATAATTTTTGGTTTCTCATTTTTCAATGGTTCTCATCTGTGTTTAAAGTCATTGTCACACCAGATCCTGGAACTGCTCTGCTAGGGTGGTTCAACACCCTGGAGAATCTGGATTGTAACATGCGGACAGCTCTAATTCTGCATGATGATTGCAAAGAGCTGTAATCTGAAATTGTGGAGGTATGATTTATCCACCAAGATTGAGACCTGGCTAACTGAACTTGTAAGCATCCTACATGTGGAAAGACTAAGATACAAACTTTTGGAGTGGTGACTATAACTACAAAACAGTTACAGTAAATTTCAGGGGAATCAACTGTTGTACGTGATAAAATGATAAAACAAGCTTTAAGAAAAAAAGACATCAGTATCTTTATTCAGTCATAATAACGATATGTTCCTTTTTCATCATATTAATTAAAGTACTGCACTTTAAAAAATTAACCATGAGAGGCAGCAAATCCCATGCATGCTTGGTAACCAAACAACAGGACCTTTTGTTGCTTAAGGATTTAACATTTGAGAAATTTAGTTGAGGATTATGAGATATCAAATGCTTTTCATTCTCCTTAAATTGATGTCAAGGCAAATAAAACGCCAACACACTGGAAACCGTTTTTTTTACTCTCCCAGTTGAAAGCCTACAGTGAAACTTTTAGTTTTGGGTGTGCCACCAATAGCATCTTATTTCCATGAAAGTGAAAAAGAAAGAACCAAGTCACACACCCATGGAGGTTTTCATGTTGAATCAATCAAACTGTGCCCTGGCCCTCAAGCTAGGTGTAAAATATGTTTATTTTGTGCCAGAGTGTTTTATCCAGCACTGAAACACTCTTGTTTCCAAAATGTTTGCCTTCTCCCATGCCCAGACAAGCACAGCTAGGCACGGCTAACGCAGCATGTTAAGGCAGAGTAGGGTTAAGCTTGCTCACAGTAATGTTCAAACGAGGAACAAAGCAGCGCACCTCAGTGTATTAATCACTTCTTACTTTCTGTGACACTAAGTCGTCCTTCTCTTTCAACAAGGATCAGGAACCAAAAGCAAAAACAGTGGATTTGATTGGAGTCAGTCTAGGAGCCTAGTCAATGCATTGCTTTGTAGTTGTGGGGTTTCATGAGAGCAATCTCTGGATTAATATGGCCCCCATAGAAATATTCAGATATGCTGGCTCTCCCACGCAGGCTTTGCTTATTGTGGGTTTGGACAGGAAGCGTGCATCTTGGTGAAATTCCCAAAAAATTTTTTACAACCTATGGACTACTACTTTTAAAAATATACTATTCCATTCCTTTTAAAGGATTAAGTAAACAGTGACTTTGAAAAGTCTTCACACCACATTTAAAACTGCATCAGTGTCTTAACTGAACTCTCCCTTAAATGCATACAAACAAATGTGTAAACACAAGCTGATGCTTAAGTACTCATACAAATAACACAAAACGTTAAAGGTCATGCAAACAGATGATCATATTTTATTAATGCAGTGCTTCTCAATTCCAGTCCTCAGGCCCCCCTGCTCTGCATGTTTTAGATGTGCATCTATACCAGAACAGCTGATTCAAATGATTGCATGATGTCTTCTGCAGCCACCAAGTACTGCAGGAGCCTGTTAATCACCCAAAGATTCAATCCAGGTGTGTGACAGAAGGGAAACAACTAAAACATGCAGGGCTGGGGGGCATGAGGACCGGAATTGAGAAACACTGTATTAATGCAACCTATCTACCATGACCCCAAATTCAACATAGTTTAATTTAGTTAATTTATATAGCACAAATTCACAACATATGACATCTCAAAGCATGTTACAGAAATGTCAATTCAACTGAGTTATAAGAGCTCATCGATGATTCAAATGCATACATTCTAATACAGGGGTCTCAAACTCCAGTCCTCAAGGGCCGCTGTCCTGCAGTTTTTAGATGTGCCACAGGTACAAAACACTGGAATGAAATGGCTTAATTACCTCCACCTTGTGTAGATCAGTTCTCCAGAGCCTTAATTATTCTATTCAGGTGTGGTGCAGCAGAGGCACATCTAAAAGTTGCAGGACTGCGGCCCTCGAGGACTGGAGTTTGAGACCCCTGTTCTAATATGATCCTACTTAAACAATGCAGTCATGTTCTCTTTATTTTTCAAACTGGTTAAAAGGCTTTCTGCCTAAGGGAACCCAGCAGATTCGCCAGTCATTTTGGAAACACCAAACAGTCAGATGTAAGATAATGAGACTTTTGCACACACCTGCTACATGTGTGCACCATGTAACATCACCATGTACACACCTAAATATTTTAAGAATGTGACCTGTGTAATGTTAATCTGCAGTTTATGGGAGTCACACCAATCTAGAAACCTATCTACGCCAGCATTATGACTATTGGCAAGTATTGTTCCCAGTGTGGCACACAGCAGGATATTCTTCAAAATAACTAAAAGATGCAAACACCAGTTTTTAAATTTGATGTCTCTTCTTGTTCTGGGATTTCTGTGTTGTATTACACCAAACTCTGAGGTTTACATTGGCAGTCCATCAGCCTGTAAAGGATAATCATTAGATCAAGACAGATCCATGATCAAATCCAAAATATATCTCCCACGCATTTCATATTCTCAGTGTATTTGGGTTGTTGATGTTCCGGTCCAAAGGCATTAATGAATAAAGTATAATTGGGAAGCTGAAAGGCAATGGTAAATAAAGGTTCAAAGCTCCTCTTCTATTCTTCACAGGCATGACTAATGATGGTGTAGCTCCCAAATAATCACAACAGGTAATTTGTATGGATTCGGAAAGTCTAACAGCTAAAGAAATTGAAATAAATCTGGTTCCCACAGAAGAAGCCTGATATTAGGAAGTATGTCAAGAGGAAGGTGAACTTAGAAAAAACTGAAAATGTATTTGTTTTAACAAATGGCTTACAGCTAGACAGCTACTCTGTTGAGTAAACACAAATTAATTTTCACTGGTCTTGTTTTTCTGTTATTTTTTTTTTATAAAAAAAATTTATATGGTATACATCAAAACATGCATATGGTTCTTTTTAACTTTTTCTTATCTACTCTGTGTGCAGGTGAAGTTGAAGTCCAGTAAGTGAAGTTTATTTGTATAGCTTATTTCAGCAAGAAGGCAGTTCAAAGTGCTTCACATAAAAAACATATTACAGTAATCAATTATGAAACAAGCAATAAACATCACATTTGTCAAATGTCATCATCAAAATGATCAAGTAAAGGCACCTAAAATATTTGCCTTTGCTTACATGATATGTAATATGTTGCAGTTATTAATCAAAGGAAACTCCAAACAGGTGGGTCTTTTGTATAAGTTAAATTATATAAATTAAAGTTACATAGAGTAATTTTAATAACTGCTCATATTTCTCTTACTCTGGTCCTCTCTCCCATCTTATCCTCTCTTTCTTACCACTGCTGTCTAGCAGGAGCTATGCCCTCTGCTGGATATTGGGAATCAATATCAAACCAGTCTTATGCTGGATTGTTTTCTGTTGTATCTTATTGTTTTTTTGTTTGTTTGTTTATTTGTTTTGTTTTTTCTCAAACCACATTCAATATTCTTTGTTGCACTGTGTGAAATGTAAAATCGTCTGTTGGGTTTAAAATAGAAACAAAAAATGGTTAAAACAGGAAACTAAAAAGGCTGCACAGTGGCACAGTTGGCAGAGCTGTTGCCTTGCAGCAAGAAGGTCCTGGGTTTAATTCCCGGCCGGGGGTCTTTCTGCATGGGGTTTGCATGTTCTCCCTGTGCATGGTGGGTTCTCTCCGGGTTCTCCGGCTTCCTCCCACAGTCCAAAAACATGACTGTCAGGTTGATTGGGCTTTCTAAATTCTCCCTAGGTGTGAGTGTGTGTGTGTATGGTTGTGTGTCCTGTCTGTTTTCTGTGTTGCCCTGCGACAGACTGGCGACCTGTCCAGGGTGAACCCCACCTCTCGCCCGGAACGTTAGCTGGGGATAGGCACCAGTAACCCTCCTGACCCCATTAGGGACAAAGGGTGTAAAGAAAATGGATGGAAACTAAAAAAATTCGAGCTTTTAAAAAATACTAAGTAACTGAAAAAGAAACTGTAAATAAAATTGATTAACAGTATTGACTCAAACTTAAATAGACCTATAACTTATTAAATAAATAACGTCCTTTAACACCTAACATTAGATTAAAATTTTAAAACAGCATTAAATAAAATCTTCTGAAAGAACAGGAAAACTATTTTGGATTGAATTCTGTGTTAAATGTACGTCAACTGTTTGTAATATTGTCCATTTCTTTTCAACAAATAATAAGCCCGCAGTTTAAACTTATTTTCTGGTCTGTGGTCATACACCTACACATTTCACTACTCCAGTAGAGGAAACTAGCACTGGTCTTATTATGTGTTCTAGTTACTGTAATCACATTGTAAGTGTTACATAGACACAGGATTGTTTAGAAAATTTATCAAAGGAGATATCTAATGTCCATCACATGTCTAACAATAAAGAAAGAGAAATGATATGGGATGAAACCTGTCTGATCAGTGTCTATAATGGATTTTGAACAGTTATTTTACCTTTCTGTAAGTATTTCATTGAGTATCTTAAAATCTAGATTGAGCAAGAGGGAGAAATTATGCCATTTATGGCTGATAGGATACTTTCAGATCTCATTGGGTTCAATGGGATCTGATGTAGAACTGTAGATATTTGATTTAAAATCCAAAATTAAAATTAATACCAAATCCATCCAAGATGGGGATCGAGTATTAAATGATAGTCCCCAGCAACTGTTAAATTTGTGCTTGAAAGGTCAGACAATTTCTCAGAAATCAATATCCAGCAATATTTCTGAAATATTTTAAATCATCAATAGTGGGCCCATAGATATTAAACAATGTTAAGTGAATAGAATAAAGATATCCTGCTACAAAGACGCATCAGCCATTCAGATCATATAGTGTTAAACTATGTTTAAAAGGAATGTTTTTCCAAGTAATAATTGCAACACCACAAATCTTGCTGGAAAATGAAGATTGATATAGTTTGTCTACCCAAGTACAAGGCAGAGACTTCTGTTCAAAAATGTCTAAAAAAAAGATGGTCTAATGTGAGTCTCTTGAAGGAACACCACATCAGCCGCCAAAGATTTAAGATTTATGATTAACTTTTGCATGTCTGAGAGCTCTGGAGCGGAGGTAGACTCTTTCCTCTAAGTGTCTTGAAAAACTCAAGGTTGAGCTATGTGGCACATGAAATTGGCCAAAATATGTATAAGAATAAATTTAAAAAAATAAAGAAATAACATTTTTAGAAAGACACATGAAGAGAACTTACATTTACTCATCCCAAGCTCCCACTTTCCCAAACAATCGGGAGAAAGCATCCTAACATGCTGTTCTCGGGTGTCATATACTATTTAACCTTTAGCAGTGATATTGCTAGTTATCCAACTTACAAGAGTATATAGCATTCCTTCTTAAAATGACGACAAACATTGTTATTTCAACATTTTAATGACAAAAATAAAATAAAAAATCCTGTTGTTGATATAAGAACTAAAGAAAATTGTGTTCGCCTCTGTTGAAAGAAATATGACTTAATCACACTGTTGACTTGGCAGTCAAATTTTAATGCAGGGGTCTATTTTCACCCCTAAATTTGTGAGAGTGGATTTTTCATAAGGGGTCAAAGAAGAAAAATCAAAGGCAGAAATTCTACTAGATAGACAAGGATCGCTGTTTCATTGGGTAAAGAGTTTTGACCCAATGAAAAAGATTTCTTCAGTTCTGGCTCAGAGTGTGAACTAAGGCATTGACAGGCTAACCCATCTCTTTCCTTTGGTTATATCATTCCCCAGCCTTGACTGTGATATATTGAAGCTGTTGTACTAATTCACTTACTTCACTCACCGCCATTGTTTCCATCTCTTTGTCATCCAGTCCAGTGAAGGATGTTCTCAGAGGAAGGAATTGTTTTCATGCATGATGTCCATTTTGTGGTTCAAAGAAGAAGTTCCCACCTTTGTATTTTTGGAGATTCACAAGCTTCACTCTGTCTTCTCTGCCTTGTAATAGCATCTTTCACTCGTGTTCTTACATGTTTTCACCAGCTTGTCAAAGAAAATGAATGGATGCATCCATCAGCTAAAAATGGTGAGCAGTTGGCTCTTGTTTCTGGCCGTGTGGTTGGTAATCATCACCTCTCAGTTTCTGGTGATTTGTTAAATTAGCAAGCTTGAAAATTTTTATGTGAATTGTTCCTGAAATGTTCAGACACAAGCAGTGTGAGTAATGGGAAGACTGTGAACTTCACGCAAAAAACTCCAGTTTCTGTGGTTAAAAAAAGACGAAGATTGTAAATGGGGTCACTCTAAGAATAATTTTGTAAATTTACAATAAAATACTGGCAGCCACACCATAAATTTCTGTAATTGTCCTGTAATTTACTGACAGTAGATTACTGTTAAAGTAGATACAGTACAGATACTGTAAAAAACTTGTACAATACTGGTGAATTTAGCTGCCAGTAGTTTACTGTAAATTTACATATTCAGCACTGTGATTAATTTTCATAGTAGTTTACTGTTAAAGTAAATTCAGTGATGAAACTACATATGCAGTAAAATTCTGTTGTCTTCAGCTGCCAGTATTTTATTGTAGGTTTTATTACTCCATCTACTTTATCAGTAAGCTTCTACAAAAAAGGCAGTGCAAGATTTTATTGTGCAGTTGCAAAATGCATAATCTTTACATTACATGACACAAAATAGGATGAGCTCACAGTCTTTAGGACAGAATTTTCATATATACAAATTATGTTTTTATTTATACAAGTACGTGAGAATGTGGGTTTATGTGTTTGTATTTTGGTTAATTTAGTCCCTATGAGTCTAAAGTACACATGGGGACATAACAGCTGTCCATTGTTATGCCATGTATTAGTCTGTATGTAAGACTAAATAGATGTAAATAAATGTAGGAATTACAGTTTCTACTGTCTTACACTGCATTTAACTAATTCATTTTTACAATCTTAAGGACTCGAAAAAGTCTGTTAAAAGAAAATTCACAAATCTATGCCTTTGGGTATTATTAAAGAAAAAAGAATAAAGACCCTCCCAAATAAAAAAAAGTAAACATGACTGCAGTAATGCTGAAACCAGTAATAGTTTGTTCTTTAAAACTGTGCTTAGGACAACAAAATGTGATTCTACACTTCTTATTCGGATGCAGGTGAAGGCACCATTGAGCTTGGGAAAATATAAGAAAATATCCGTTAGACCTTAAGTTAACATAAATATTTCAAAGAAAAAATTACAACTAACCTGAAAGTGAGAAAATGATCATACACTGAAACTTTTAAAAGTGGTCACTACATTGTCAAAGAGAATGTTGACGAGTAAATTTAAAAAGTTTCACATTAAAATCTAAATTCATTGTAAAAAAAAAAAAATATCTGATGGTAAAAAGCATGGTTTAATTTTTTATAAAGGGGTTTGTGAAGTTTGTAAAAAAAAAAAAAAAAAAAAAAAAAGCTCTTTGGAGTGAAAGACCCATGGTATAGCAAATTTCTGTATCTTAAACCAAATCAAACTATCATTTTATGTCTGTGATCTCATGAGTCGGATGTATCAGTATACCCTACTAGTTGAATAAAATTGTAATTTTTCTACTACCCATTCTTCATAGAAAAATATTTTGAGGTTACAGCAAGAAAGAATATAAAATCTCAAAATCCTTCAAACAATTAGACCACATGAGTGACTCTACCCTAAAGACTGCAGAAGGTATATTGATGGCAGGAGTAGTCCTGTATTCACTCATCACTATTAACGACTAATGTGCTTGTGTCAGTTCAACAAATGATCCTCCCATTACTATTTTCTATTTGCTAGCTTGTCAGTTAACCAGATAGTTTTTCTTTTAGCCATTAAGCTAATGTCTTCATTCCCAATTCTTCATATCACTTTTTGGCTCTTAGACATACACATCCATGCTGAACTGTGATGCTGATGCATTGTTTCTCTATTGTGCTACTGTTTTTCATTATTTCATTAGCATTTCAATTATTCCTCATTATTACTTTCTTTGTTTTTAATCATCCATTATTTTATCAATTTATCAGGTTGCTTATTATTATTTTTTAGTTGAACAATGAACTATATTAATTACAGAGTTTATTATCTGACATTTTTAACTGTAAAATTAAACTATGTTGTTTATAAACATGTTTTGGAGAGAATCAATCTGTGTTTATTCTGTACAGATAAACGAACAGATAAATGAATTCACTCATTTATCTGTTCGTTAATGTCACCTCATAAGATTAGTATGCATAGAACTAAATACCTAAGAATTATTTGGCTAATAATACCCTATAATCAAGTGGTAACTCGACTTGTTATTTTTGACCCTCCCATTACGCATCCCCCCCCCCCCCCCCCCACAGTAGTTTCACAGTGAAAGCCTTCAAAGTAAAAGCCTGTCATACAGGCTTTTACAGGTGTTCTGATTTGTATTTGAATTTGTTTGGTGTTTCTTGCCGATGCTGACTTTTCTTATGGAAGTCTGACTGTGAACTACAGTGACAGTGATAGCTAGATTTGTGTGTGCAGACATGGAGTCTTTCATTTCACAAAACCACATGTGTGATGCTAAAGAGGGCGGGAATGCATTTGGTTATCTTTTGGAGTCCTTTTAGCACAGTTATAATTGTGAAATATACCAATTTGACTTATTGTTAGCAGCTTGCGGCAAAGGTCTGTGTGGACCATAAGCCTTCCATTCATCAGGCTACCATAACTGATTAGGTCTGTGCTGAGTTATGGTGGGAATCAGTAACATTTCCTCCCTCATGTAGACTCGGGTTCCTGCTGATAACAAACAGCTCCATATAACTCACATGTGGACGTGCAGCACAGTCTTTAATGCAGGGAAAATTGTGTATTTGAAGGCCTTGTTACATTCACACCACAAAGGGGGGTATTAATAGATTTATGAGACATGGAAGAGCTTATATAAAACAGGAAATCCACATCAAATGGAGCTTCCCCCCAATGCCACTTATTCTATTTTCTATCAAATCACAATTTTATCTCACCACGCAGCTAGATTTTGCATGTGCTTGTGCTCAATCCAGCTCTGTGTTTCTTACATTGTTTGTCTGAGGAATGATTTGTTTTGTGCATTTGCTTCTCATGTGAGCTGTTATTTTAAGAGCAGATCCTGTGACTAATGACTTGAGGTTTATTTTCTAGGTTATTTTCACTTCTACAGCTGAATGGTAAAATGTCCTCAGAGGGAATGATTGAATTTTGACAGCATTTAGTCTACATCTAGACCAGCGTTGGGTATGTAAGCTGGGACATGTAGAATGGACATGAGGCAATTGACAGATTATCTTACAGTTAAGTTGATTTAAATTTTCAAACAGAAACTACTCAAGATAGCTGTATAGCGGAGAAAAAAAATTGGGAACTTTTTTAAAACATATCAACCTTAGCCATATGTCATGTACCAAATCCTACAAGCATCCAAAGGTCAACATTTGATGAGGTTTAGTCATTGATTTGCATTGGGTCTAAGCAAGAGATCTTTCACTCCTGACCTCAGGGGTTGGTCTCCTGCAACTTTTGAATGAATGAATATACTTTATAAATTCTCATGCATTAATAAAATATGTTATTCTTTATTATATATTATTCATGAAAATTCACGTGTCCTATTAGACACCAAAAATCTTTACACATGTAAGCAAATTAATTAGTTATATGGCAACAAAGAAGATCATACAACTCTCAGCACCTAACGTCAGGGATGGCTGGACTTTCTTTTCCATGTCTGCTTTGCTGCCCCAGTCAGCAGTCAGCATGTTAGCACTTGCAGAACTGACTACAAAACAGAACATTTAACTCAAAATGAGTAAAATGATTACCTATTACACTGTGTTGCATTGTTTTAATACTTCTTAAACTAGTTCACCTTTTGTCACATTACAATCAAAGCACATACACACTGCAGTAGCAGGAGACAGCGTGCATACCTTCTGCAGCTCTATTCTGATAAGGCCTGAAAATAGATCCATCTTGCCTAAGCGTGGAGTGTTCAGGCTATCACTACTGGTTGTGAGGCCCAGACAATAGCAGTGAGTCTGTGGGATGTGACAAGAGCGCCGCCGTGGGTGGAAACTCCTCTCAAAGGAAAATTCCACCCACTAATCCCCTTGAATATCATCAGCTCTCACTCACCTGTGAGGCTTTGCGTGGGTAAAGCTGACAATGGCATTTTTGCTTTGCTGTGCAGTTTAGCATGAAACTCTAGTCATTGCAGCTTGAAAAATAACTTGCTGACAAAATAGCCTAAAATTTAGGAAACACTTTTAAATGTGTCTGTAATGGCTCCAGAGTAAAAGAGGCAATCCTTTTATTCTGGAAATCCATTACTCGAGATCCATTATTTTTCACACTCAGGTTTCTAGAAATGTAATTTTTAGATAACTTTTATAAATGCATCTGTTCATAAACAAAGGGAAAAAATAGTAAATAATGAAGGAATGGATGGAACAACTGAGGACAGAAGGAGGGATGTGAGAATTGATGCAACACTTAGACAACTGAGGGAGGAATACAGCTTGGCAAACATAAGTACTTTCCTGTGCTGTACTTTGCCTTTCCATATTTATCCAGACCTGGAAAGTCGTCAAAAACAAATAACAACCTTTTGTAAAATGGGTAAGAGACCTGGAAGCCATAAATGTTAGGAGAATCCAGAAATGCTGTTAAACAGCCAACTGAAACCCTCATGTAATGTCATGGTGTGAACTTCTAGTTGCTTCTGTTCAAGAATAAAAGCATGTCTGAGTATTCATGCCAGCATTCTGTAAATTATAAGTTCACTGAAACTTATAATTAAGTTTCTGTAATTATGAAGAAACTTAAATAAGAAATCTTCTTAGAATATAATAAAATACTGCTGGGTGTTAGAGACTCAACACAAAAGCCTGGATCACACAGCTTACAGATGAAACTAATGGTTTGATTTACACTGCTGTCGACTCACAAAACTTCTGGTGTGTGAGTGTGTTTAGGCGTGTATTTGTGTGCGTGTGGGTGTGCATGGGTGGGTGTGCTGTGTTCGTGTTTGCGTGTGTGTGTGGGGGGGAGGCGTGCGTGTGTGCGTGTGTGTGTGTGTGTTATTCACCAGAATCCACACCTCACCCAGCCTTCATCAGTCATGTTCCCACGCCTATCAGGACTTCCTGCTTGTGCAGCTCTAGCTCCACCTACATCTCAGCATCCACTTCCTTCCTTTTGGTGGTGTCAAGGCCTCTAATTGGGCCGCATCATTACAAGCTTGTTTTACATAAAATGTAAAATGCTTTGTGTGGCTCTTTTGGCTGTGACGGAAGACCGTTTTGTTTGTCAGTAGTGGAGAGAAGAGAGGTTTTTACATTTGTGGTTGCTGTTCTTTAGGCAACTGAAGACTTTGAGGCAAACACATTTGTTGTGCAGCATTACTTTTACAGCACAATATACCTTGTTAATGAAGGCTGAAAATCTTTGCTTTGGCTGTTAAATAATTTTGCTGGCTACATAACTGCTGTGACTGAGAGCTCCAAGAATTAGCAATTTTTGGGAGTATCCCTGTGTTTTTTCATAGTGAAGATGTGAAAAAATATGTTTAAACAATCTGTCATCAGTCTAGAATAATTCAGTGTTGGTTATACTGGTGCAGTACAAATATTTTTCCTATTTCCTTCTGAGATGAGACAATTTTCCATATGCTTGGATTTTTCACTAACTCAAATATTTTACTAAAATATTTAAAATATTTACAAATTCAAATGGGAGCCTCTCTCCAACTCACCTGAATCATCTAATGGCCATGTCTCCAACACAAAGTCGTTGCTCTGCTTCAGCTAATCATCACTGTATGAGACCCATCACCCATAGATCCTCCTGCTTTCCATCTGTGATGCGACCCAGCAACTTCATTGAATCAAAGGTTATTTCAACAAAGTATTAAGTTAAAGGTTAAAGTTACTCTCATCCAGTCAGGTTATGGCAGCATTCTTTTACCCTTTCCCAGTTCCAACAGAGTAATGTGTTTTTCAGATGTGTTGTACAGGGTAAAAGTAAGAAATATGAAGAAAACCTTTATCAAGGAAATAAAGGTACCTTGAAAAAAAATTCTTCCATTTTTTTACAAAGAAAATTGGTAAATTAACAGGAATGTGTGTGTGTGCGTGCGTGTACGTGTGTGTGTGTGTGCGTGTGTGTGGGTGTGTGTGCGTGTGTGGTGGTGTGTTGGCGTGTGTCTATCTGTGTAATTTATGTAAAAACACAATTTAAGGGAACTTTTTATTTCCATAATTTGTGCTAAAGGAATTTCAAGAGTTAGTGAACCACCTGACACTATTTGACACTTGATTAACTGCTTTAATTGGTTGTATAATTTTAGTCTCTGCTATCTTTCCTATAATAAACTGGCTAACTGACTTATTGAAAGGTGAGTTCACAACAAAGCAGGCTGCAACAGCATAATTTGATTGATGCTGATGTCTTGATGCTGGCTGTTACGCTTTGTCTTGTGTAATGTGCTGACATCAGGGCTATCATTAGAAAGACCTTTGACCCTCCTCTTTATGACCAGATGGTTCAACACTCCTTCATTAGCTCCATCTCTACTTTACCTGTTGGCCATGTTTCTACCCTACTCTTATCACAAGCACCACCTAACCCTACCCCCACACACCTGTCTAACCCCAACCTCCTGCTTTTCTTAATCTGACTAATGTGTGTGTAAATATTGCTTGCATTGTCCAGATAGCTTTTGTTTTACCGTCAAACAAGTCTGAACCAAGGGAACCTGGTCATTAATTACAATGTGATTCATGGTTATGGCTCTGTTTCTCGTCTCGCTGCTGCTCTGTCATTAGGACTTTCCCAGACTTCCCATCCCAACCTCACCCTGCTAAAAGCACCCCCACTGCAGCAACCAGGCCTGCTAAATTATCAGGCCATGTTTGCACACAGATCAACACCTTTGCTTCCTCTTGGAATAGAACACTTGCCACTTTTATTACTAAAGTTACTGGTTTACTTCAACTAAGTAATATATATATATATATATATATATATATATATATATATATATATATATATATATATATATATATATATATATATATATATATAGACAGACTTAGAACATGTAGACAGACATAGAACATGTTTTAAGAGATCCATGTGAAAACAAAAGTGTTGGATGAACAAATGAATGAAAAAGATAGCAGATGCAAACAAATATTGTGGAGAAAGGACCAGACTGGTCACAGAACAGATTATCCTTCTAGGCCTTCTGCATATCCTAACTATCTTCTATCCCCTGCTTCCTGTTTCTCTCTGTCTCATCCAGAATATGATGCAGAAAAATGTGAAGGTGCTCCAAATCGACCAGACCCCACTGCATCAGGAAGTGAATGTCTCACTGTGGCACCCAAAAGACAGAAAATCAGACAAAGAAAGAACATTGTTGTGAAGTCATGAGAGCTGGAATTAACAACTTCGTTTACCATCTCATGGAAAAGGAATTTCCAGTTTACAGAATATTATCAACCTTGCAAACTTTGATGTAAATTCAGCAGGTTTTTGGTAGGTATCTCTGCAGTCCATCTTTGATTGCAATGATGCACTCCTCTCAGACAAAAGACTTCAAAGTACTTCATGGACTGCATCATCCTTTGATCCATTTGTATTTTTTTTCTCTGTGCTAACTTTTCATGACTGATGATGATCTACACACCTGTAGTGAAAATCAAGCCACTCTTCTCTCTATTTGGAAACTCTGACAACTTTGTGTTACAAAATCTGCTGACCAAAACCTGTTCTGAAAACCAACTAGAGGGCATGGCTGGACTGATAATATTGGGTCAGTCAACAGCTAGGCCAGCTAATTGTACATTGAGGTCCTTAAACAGTGCTACTTTATGCAGAGCTTCTTTTTCTTTATTGCAACCCAGCAGGCAAGGAACTTTGTATGCGACTGAAAACATTTCACATTGTTTCATATGGTGTAGTTATGTTGTTTATAGTCCTGTTATAGTCCTGTTATAGTCCTGTTAGGGCGTGATTCCTGCAGCAGTGCTTGTTATGACCGTTTCTTTTTTGTAATGTTGGAGTTCATTCATTTTTATCTCTGTGCTCCGCCAGGTCCGTTAACCAGTTTCAGGACCCGACCAGAACCCCTCAGCATAAATTCCCTTGAGAAATAATGAGATTTGGTTATATAAAAACATACTTTAATGCTGAACAATTATCAAATGTTACAAGCCATACATGTCATACAAATGGATCAAATACAGTTACATTCACCGTCCAGCGCTGGGCCACATTAGCACACCAAGTGAAACAGGGATTCTAGTGCGAAGATAGCTTCTTATTCTTCTCTGTAATCTGTACCCTCCCTAAAGGGTTGTCTAATCAGTTTCAGTCTGTTTACATATGACTGCTGGTCACACATAAACATGGTTATGTAAGCTGCAGTGTGTGCGTGTAAACAGTTAAAAGAGGCTAAAAGAGATAGAATCTACAACAGTAAGTTTGCAGTGTAATTTATCAGTGTCACTGATAATAAGCTAATTTAGTGAGCTAAACGTCATGTATATGACGTAGTCATTGCATGTTTATTTACAATATGTTATGTTTGCATTATTATATTTACATTGACCCATCCAGCTTGTCCTGTAATCCAATGAAAAGATGTGAGCCTTCAGTAAACCTGCTAAATTAAGAGCTCTTCTTCCGTGTCACCTCTTTAACCAGAGCCTCTGTTGTGTTCTGTGTTTTTCTGTATGTTTATTTCTAGTTTCCTGTGTGTCTGAGTCTCTGTGTTGTCCTGTCTCCCCGTGATTAGTCCCCAGGTGTGTCTCGTTCCCTGATTACCCTCTTGTGTATTTAGTGTCACCTGTGTGTGTCTGTCTTCGTCGGGTCCTACGTCAGTGAACGTCTTGCTACGTCAGTGTCAGTCTGTGTACGTCTTGTTACGTGAATGTATGTCGAGTCCTCGTATAGCCTGTTGCTACCTGTAGTGAGCTTCAGCCTTCCGCTCAGCAGTGCTGCCAGGTCTGTGGACTGTTTTCTGTTTGGTTTTTCTCATTAAACTCCTCATCTCACATCATCTGGGTTCTGCTGCGTTTGCCTCACCACCACCACAACACCATTTCATGACAGAAGGACCCGACCAAGCTGAACGGTGAGGCACGCACAAACCACCATGGACCCAGATGAAACGCAGGAATTACTGGAGACCATACGGGAGTATGAGGCTGCCATGGCCAAGCCGTACGCGGCGACAAGACGGCTTGGATTCGCCATCCGGTTGGGTCTGTTGCTGGATTACTGGGTTCCACGTTTTCCGCTTCCTGAGCTGGTGGCATTGCAGAGGGAGGCAGAGTGGGAGCGTGAGGCAGCGCTAGCTGTCATGGCTGGAGAACCGCTGCCTCCCAGACCCCAAACTCTGTCCTCCCGATCCACCACCCCCGTTCCGCCGTCTCAAGAGCCAGCAGCAGACCCTCCGCAGCCGGAGCCGCCAGCAACACTTCCTGCGCCCGCTCCAGCCGGCGCACCCAGCCCGTTCCTGCCGCCGCTCAGCGCCAGCCGGGCGCCCGTTCCTGCGCCGCTGGCTCCAGCCGGGCGCACCAGCCCGTTCCTGCCGCCGCTCCAGCCGGCGCACCCGCGCCCGTTCCTGCCGCCGCTCCAGCCGGCGCACCCGAGACTCCTAGTGCTTCCCCCGAGACTCCTAGTGCTTCCCCCGAGACTCCTAGTGCTTCCCCCGAGACTCCTAGTGCTTCCCCCGAGACTCCTAGTGCTTCACCCGAGACTCCTAGTGCTTCCCCCGAGACTCCTAGTGCTTCCCCCGAGACTCCTAGTGCTTCCCCCGAGACTCCTAGTGCTTCCCCCGAGACTCCTAGTGCTTCCCCCGAGACTCCTAGTGCTTCCCCCGAGACTCCTAGTGCTTCCCCCGAGACTCCTAGTGCTTCCCCCGAGACTCCTAGTGCTTCCCCCGAGACTCCTAGTGCTACCCCCGAGACTCCTAGTGCTTCCCCCGAGACTCCTAGTGCTTCCCGAGACTCCTAGTGCTTCCCCGAGACTCCTAGTGCTTCCCGAGACTCCTAGTGCTTCCCGAGACTCCTAGTGCTTCCCCGAGACTCCTAGTGCTTCCCCGAGACTCCTAGTGCTTCCCGAGACTCCTAGTGCTTCCCCAGACTCCTAGTGCTTCCCCAGACTCCTAGTGCTTCCCGAGACTCCTAGTGCTTCCCGAGACTCCTAGTGCTTCCCCGAGACTCCTAGTGCTTCCCCGAGACTCCTAGTGCTTCCCCGAGACTCCTAGTGCTTCCCGAGACTCCTAGTGCTTCCCCGAGACTCCTTAGTGCTTCCCGAGACTCCTAGTGCTTCCCCGAGACTCCTAGTGCTTCCCCGAGACTCCTAGTGCTTCCCGAGACTCCTAGTGCTTCCCGAGACTCCTAGTGCTTCCCCCGAGACACCTCGTGCTTCCCCCGAGACTCCTAGTGCTTCCCCCGAGACTCCTTGTGCTCCTGTCACGCCCCTGCGGCCCTAGAGACTCCTTGTGCTCTCGTCACGCCGTGCGGCCCTAGAGACTCCTTGTGCTCCTCGTCGCCGCCCCCGTGCGGCCCTAGAGACTCCTTGTGCTCCTCGTCGCCGCGGACGGCCGCCGGACCGGCTCCTTGGTTCCCGCCTGCGCTGGACGCCCGGACAGCCTCCGTGGTTCCGGCCCCCTGCGCCGCGGACGCCCGCCGGACCGCCTCCGTGGTTCCCGCCTCCTGCGCCGCGGACGGCCGCCGGACAGCCTCCGTGGTTCCCGCCTCCTGCGCTGGACGCCACCGGACAGCCTCCGTGGTTCCCGCCTCCTGCGCCGCGGACGGCCGCCGGACAGCCTCCGTGGTTCCCGCCTCCTGCGCCGCGGACGGCCGCCGGACCGTCTCCTTGGTTCCCGCCTTCCTGTGTTTCCGCCCACCGAGTTGGGTTTGTTTTGTTTTTGTTTTTTGGACTTTGGACCCTCGTGTCTCCACCTATTTGATAGGTTGTTTTTCGTTTTCCATAGACTCTGGCCCCCCGTCCATCTCCCCTCCACCCACCCTGTTGTATTTCAGTTTTTGGGGCGTCTGGGAGCCGCCCGTTAAGGGGGGGGTACTGTTGTGTTCTGTGTTTTTCTGTATGTTTATTTCTAGTTTCCTGTGTGTCTGAGTCTCTGTGTTGTCCTGTCTCCCCGTGATTAGTCCCCAGGTGTGTCTCGTTCCCTGATTACCCTCTTGTGTATTTAGTGTCACCTGTGTGTGTCTGTCTTCGTCGGGTCCTACGTCAGTGAACGTCTTGCTACGTCAGTGTCAGTCTGTGTACGTCTTGTTACGTGAATGTATGTCGAGTCCTCGTATAGCCTGTTGCTACCTGTAGTGAGCTTCAGCCTTCCGCTCAGCAGTGCTGCCAGGTCTGTGGACTGTTTTCTGTTTGGTTTTTCTCATTAAACTCCTCATCTCACATCATCTGGGTCTGCTGCGTTTGCCTCACCACCACCACAACACCATTTCATGACAGCCTCGCTGTAGATGAGGAACTAGCGAAACAGTCTCAATTTATTACAATGGTCTATCGAGCTGGATCTAGATCACAACAGGGAAGATTATGGACAAGCAGATCGGATTAATAGAGCAGAGAAGGCTGAGGCAACTGCCCTCACATTTGTCGGACTACCATGTGACTTTACCTCCTACATTGAAGCCTTCTACTATGGCTGAGGAAATGCTGGCTGTAAGTAACACATCCCAGAGTGCGAGCATATCACATCTGCAGGCGTTAAGTATGTACACCGAGACCAGTCACGCTCTGCGTTTGGGCTCTCATCAATGTTATCACAGCAAGATTCACATTACATGGCTGGTAGACGAGAGCATTTAGTCCGACAGCACAGGGGTGGGCACTCCTGCTACTCAGAGCCGGTGTCCTACAACTCTTAGATGCCTCCCTGGTCCAACACACCTGAATCCAATAGCTGAATCACCTCCCAAGTGCAGTCAGGTTCTCCAGAGTCCTGCTAATGACATCATTATTTGACTCAGGTGTGTTGAAGTAGAGATACATCTAAAAGTTGCAGGAGGCTGGCCCTCCAGAACCAGGAGTGCCCGCCCCTGATCTAGCATGTGAATTCAGCAGTAAATTACTTCTGACATCAAAGACTATATTAGATGTTGGGCCTGAAGCAGCAGTCGCTCTGCATCAGAAGATGAATCAGAAGAGAGCTCCATTATCAGTGGTTAAGTGAGTTCAGCTCAGTCATTCTATGACTTATTACCTGCAAATACAGCTCCACACGCAGGAGAAAAAGCTGATGGATGTTGGGAAACTGAAGAACTCTCACATTCTATATTTGGAGCAGGAGCTCAAGAGTCTCCAAGCAGTGCTGGATAGCAAAAACAAACAGCTCCACATGCTCTGCAACTGCAAGTCACTTCACTGAAAAGGCAGTGACTGCATACCTTCTAGAGACGACATCCCCAGAAGGTATGGAAGATCTATTTAAACAAACGTATAGTGGAACTGCTTGTTCTGTCCACTTGTCCTAGTGTCTCCTAGTGCCTGGAGAGGGAAAAAGAGTTGTGCACTGCTCTTTAGGATGTGACATGGAAGCTGCAGGACGAGCACAACAGTGAGCTGACTGTTCTGGAGCAGAAGCTGCAGGCTGTCCACAAGGCTGAACAGGACAATGTTCACGTCACCTACCAGGAGGGCGCAAGAAGTCAAGCTCACAACTTGAGGAGTGACAAAAATCAGTTTAGTGGCAGAAGCCAGCAAGTCAGCCATAGCAGGTGCTCAACTGAACAAAAATAACATTTCTGGAGGAGCTGCACAAAAATCATTACTTAAATTTTTGCTGAAAACAAAACTCAGTTCAACCCCTTCAGGAAACAAGGGATCAGCAACCTTCACTACAGCATGCAGGTCTGCAGCTTCCACAAGCAAGGTTATCAATCTACACCATAGTATTATCTTGCTACACTAAAGTGGCATCTAGCTACACCATAATGGAGAAAGATTTGTCAGGTCAGATGACATAAAGGTGAAAGGAAGAGTTTATGTCCAATCTGTCACCCAGTTGGTCCAGTTACCTGGGATACCGGATAATGATGAGCCAAAGACGACATCCCCAGAAGGTAGGAACTCATAGGAGTTACATAACAACTACTGTTATAGGGGGGCGGCTGTTCTGAATTCCCACTAGAGGGCATGGTTGGACTGATAATATTACTGTAGGTCAGGCAACAGCTAGGACAGCTAATTGTATATTGAGGTCTTTAAAGTTGGCTATTTTATGCAGATCTTTTTTTATTATTATTGCAACCCACCAAGCAAGGAACTTTGTCAAATCTTGCATTTCATATTGTTTCATATGGTTATGTAGTTTATAGTTCTGTTACTGTATGATTTCTGCAGCAGTGTTTGTTATCAGCTGTAATCCAATAAAAAGGTGTGTGAGCCTTTAGTAAACCTGCTAAATTAAGAGCTTGGCTTCTGGGTCACCTTTTTAACCAGGGCCTCGCTGTAGATGAAGAGCTAGCAAAATGGTCTCAATTTATTACAGAACCTATGAGGTAGTCAGAATCAACTATTGGCTGTAACAGATTTGATAGACTTCTTTGACTTTTTTTTTGTCAAACCCTGAAAGGTTTTAATATATTCCTTACTTCTTCTCATCCAGACTCTTGTTTAAGTATTTTTTTTTCCTCAATAATATGCAGATCATTGATTTTAAAGTCATTCATCCAGCATAGCATCCATTCCAAAGACCCTCTCCCACATCAGAGTATGGATTCAGTGAAAATTAAAATGAATGAGGTATTCCAGCAGAAGCAGTTCAGGCTTGCATGTTTTATCCAGAATCTGACTCTGATGGTCCAGAAGCCATGATGCATGTTGATGTGGATGTTGAGGGTGAAACAAGTGGTAACTAGGATTGATAATTGTCTTCAGTTATTGAATTTGTATGTATCTATAGTGAACAAAAATATGAACGCCCCATGTCAAATATAAGTTTTATGAACACTTGGGTTACGCAATATATAGAAAAACTCAAAATATGTTTTCAGTAATTAACTGTCTTCATAGTGGCACTGATAACATCATGCAACATCCCTGCATTCAATGGCATGCTCCGGCATAACTTGTGACATCTGAGGCATTATGACTTGTGACAAAATTTGACATTTTGGAGAGGCCTTTTATTGTCCAGTTGTTGCTTGTCTTGTTTGATCACCCAGTGGACATGTCGCACCCATGCACTGAGTAAAACAATAACAAAAAATAAATAAACTTGCCGAGTAATGCTCACTGACAGCAAGTTGGATTAAAGATTATACACATAGAAATGTTACTGTTCTGTAAGACTTGGCTTTGGTCACCAGTGTGTCAACACCTGCTGACTGTGTTACTGTCTGTGACGCCACTGATGCTGATAATCATAACCTGTTGTCATAAAGTATAAACAGACATTAAAACTGCTGCTTCTCCAGACTGCACTTATGAGATTGAGCTTAAATGCAGATTAGCCTGTTTAAATCCTCTCTCTCTGAGTTTACAGTAATTAGAAAGATCAAATCACCACAGTCCAGGTTCACAGAGTCTCAAACTTTACTTACGCTGATGTCTGCAGCACCCCCAAGTGGAAAGGATTGATAATACTATCCATTCAGTTTTGGACCTGGGGTAAGACAACAGAAGCCTGTACTATTTCAAAGAATTACTGGGTCTACTGGTTGTGTTCAGATGGTCTTGCCATCTGAACGTATGCCCACAGGAGTATACGTCCACCTTGTAGGCCTGCAGATTGCCTCTACAAATATTAGTGGAAGAAAAGGGAGCTCAGTGAACTCCAACATGGTACCATGAGAGGATGCCACATGCAAAAGATATTGTGGGTAAATTTCATCACTACTTCTCCCTCCGCAGTCAGGTGCTGGTGGTATTATAACATTGAGGGAGTCTTTTAGAGCAACAGCTATTCATCTAGGAAGTGGTGGGCCACATTAAAATCAAAGCAGGATTAGAGGATGCAAAGGCTACCAACTTCCTGCGTGATCAGTAGCTACAGTCCTCCAAACATCATGCCACCTAAACAATGCTTCTTAAATGTCTCTCTCCCTCTCTTCCCTTTTATTGCTTTCACAAATTGATTATTATCAAAGAAAGGTTTTTATGACTAGTAAGTCCAGTGAACTCTTCCAGACACAGCTGTCTTCCTACTGCAATCATTTCAAAACACTCTCATTGCACTCACTGTGAAAGCATTACCACCAATTAGCTAGACCTCTGATGAATTACATCATTCACTGCAGAGGGGGTGAATATTTATGCAATCACTGATTTTTATGTTGAATATTTTTTATTTAGTTGTCATTATGTTTTAGGTTTACATCTTCTTTGTCAAAAGTCTAACTTTGTTGGCCATGATAGGTATGTAACAGCAATAAAAATGGTAAAACACACATGGGGGGAATACTTTTTATAGCCGCAGTAAGCTAAAGTACATAAAGAGCTCAATGGAGAGGTTTTTGAGCAGCTGCATCCAAGCGCTACATTGCTAAGTGAAATGGAAAGGATCAGATGCAGTGGAGTAAACCATGCTGCCGCTGGACTGGAAAACAGTGGATATGTTTTTTTCTAGTGATGAATGGTGCCTCTCTGTTTGGCAATCCAATGAATCTTGTTTTGGCAGGTGCCAGGGGAACACTACTTGCCTGACTGCAATGTGTGTAAAGTAAGGTGGAGGGAGGATTATGTTGTGGGGTGGATTTTTAGGAGTTGGGGTCAGCCTCTTAGCTCCAGTGAAAAGAACACTTAAGGTGCTTTTCCACCGATAAGTTGTGCTCTAACCGGTTAATGTGGACTCAGATCTACCCCAGATAGTGAGCATTTCCATTATGCCCTCATTATTGTGAGCCGGGTGTGATACTCACACCCGGCTCTTCTTTAGGTTCTCTTTGGCTGAGTGGCATTAACACTCAGCCAAAGAGAACCCCAAGATCCTGTTTCTGAGGGACTCAAATAAACCCAGATATTATTATTTTTTTCTTATAGAAATTCACTTTTGGCACAAATATCAAGGTAAAGACTAAGATCGGATGATTATTTTGTATTCATATAAATATAGGAAAACATTTGTTCTCTTTTGGCAGGTGGGGGAGGAGGATCTCAGCAGAACCCCCAGTACGTAGGGTCTGTCAGGAATAGGTACGCATGTTAAGAGGGTTCTAAGAGCTCTATAGGAACGCAGAGTACGCAGACCACTTTGTAGCAGTTCTCCAGAGAACACTTTAAAAGTTTTGAAACAAATATTCTTCCTGGCCATCAGGTTAGAAGAAAAAGTTTCTGAACTCTTGTGTCTCCAACTCTGAATTGAAAAGACAAGGCTTTTATAGTGGGGCTCAGTTATGGGGAATTTTTCTGCCATAATCCAAGGACACACATTTTCAGTCTGAAACCAGGATTACATATCCTTTATTCTCAAAACTTAACACTTTTGCTCACATTTTTATTTTGAAAGCAGAACTTCACGTCTTTCTTCTCAAAACTTGTAATGATTGCACTCAAAAACTTTACTCGTGCTCACTGCCTTGCCTAGCATTAGCCTTTTACCTAAAATAAGCTATTAACTATTTTTCTTACTTATTAGCCATGTTTAGTATACTGAATGGAGTAAGTCAATTACAGACAACATTCTAGTGATGCCCCACATGCTACTGACAGCATTCATGTTAACATTAGCATTTTGGCTAATTTTAGATTATGCATTAATTTTAACATACTGAATGGTGCAAGTCCATGGCAGTCAACATTCTTGTGATTCTCCACATGCTACTTCGTAATTTATTAGCTAAGGTTAGCATTGATGTTCATTTTTAGCAACAGAATGCTGGATCCAAACCGACGGGCACACTTTGGCAGGCCCCGGTTAAATTTCTTTAGGAATTATCTAGTATTTTACCTGATAACTACCTCTAACACATCAGTGATCTTTAATTAAAGTTACACATTTTACACCACCACCAAGTTCAATGTCAAAATCATGTCTATAACTTCTTTAGCTTCTCTGATTTAGCATTCATTTATAATATTATGATATCCATAACTTATTACTCTTATTAGAATTATAATGTGAGTAATTACAGGCATTCTTCTGAAAAGAAAACAAGAATTATCCATTTTTCTAATTGATACCAAAGTTACAGTTGTTTATTCTGACAAGTAGAACAGTATTAATAAAAGTATGTTGCTTTGGGTCTTATTAAATTACTCAAAAGTTTTAAATTTTATTTAAAAAAGTTTATCCATTGAAATAAGGAATAGTCTCAACCATTTTTATAAATCTGCAAGCTGGACACTCATTTCCTCTTTTGGCAGGAAGCCTGTTGTTCCTTTTTTATGCCTTGGCAACACTCTCTCTGCCTGACTATGATTTTTTTATGATTAAATAAAAAAGAAATAGAATTAAAGCAAAGTTTGCATGAGATAACACACGACAAACATAACCTGATTGATTATATTGAAGTTTGATTATTGGGTCTGGATGTTACTTATGTGATTAATTTTAAAAGTAACTTCATGTATTGTTACTGCTAAACTAAAAGCTCCAGCAGGGAGAAATGGGATGAGCTTGGGTTTTCTTGACAATGGCTTCTTGTTGATAAATGTGAAAAGGGCTAGAACAAAAAGCAGTGGGCTCAGTGGGCAGCCCTGCCTTGTCCTGCTTTGTAGGACATGCAATATGATGTAATCTGTTAATACTGAAGCCCTAGGATTACAGTAAAGCAGTCTGACCCAGCTAACATATTTTGGATCAAACCCTTATGTTTCTAATACTCTGAAACATAAGACAACATGCTAGTGTTGTGTCAAACACCTTTTCATACAAGGAGAAGGCTTTGGGAGGGGAAAGGACACTGGCTGAACGTTTATTTTGGACTGTCCATATAATATTAATCAGTCTTCTAATGTTATCAGCAGAGTTATGCGTACCAATGAATACAACCTGGTCAGCGTGCACAAGGCTAGTCATGACCTTCTCCAATCTGGTCGCTGTGCCTTAGCTAAGACCTTGCAGTCATTAAACTACCATACATTGTTTTTGTTTTCTTTCCCTTGTTTGTTATTTCTTTCAGATATTTGAGTGGAGTTTTCTGAATGTCATCTGCATAATATAATATAATATAATATAATATAATATAATATAATATAATATAATATAATATAATATAATTCTAATGATCTGAGTTTTAAAAAAAACAACGCGCAAGGCCAGACTAGAGCCCTCATATTATATCAGTAGAATCTGACATGATTTATACTGACACTGAAACTTCTCTTTCTCTAAAACACTCTATAAAAAGCTCCAGGGATCCCCACTAAGCTAGTCTGTTAGTTAACATGATGGACCAGTGGAGTCAAAGGATGCTGAAGTGTTTAACAAGACTGAAATACTAAACTAACCAGTAACTGTGGAGGTCATGATATCATTGGACACTTACTTTCTGTTGAATGCAAAAAACAGATGGGTGTAAATCCAAAATGTTGTTTCAAAACGAAATCAGTGAGTTGGCTGCAAAGTTTGCTAATTTTTTTTTTTTTTGTTTGAGTCGCATCAAGTTATACTAACTCATAGTCCCATCAGAAATTGGATATTAACTCTTATGATAATCCAAATATATATTCAAGCTCTTTATTGCTTTTCATCACCGTAAAGAGCAGCACAACAATTTCAAGATTAGCTTTACACCACATTACCTGCTGAAAAGTCTCCTCTTTTATTGCAAATTTAAGTCTATTTGGAATTTGTACCTTTTATTTATTTACGGCATAACCAGGGGTTTTTAAGAAAACAAACAAAAATAACAAAGTACTGCTAAATTATCACTTGGTGCTTCTGTTTGCTTTGCAGTAGGCCAGTCCCTTTTGATCTTCCCCGTCTCGCCCGCTGTGTCTCCCATGATAGAGGATGTTTGTGCATCTCTTTGAACTTCACACTAATAGAAGGTCTGCTTGCACCTCTACAGCGATTTAAACTCAGTTGTGTGACCTCAAGAGGCCGAACTAAGGACCTGAGTTGGTTCAGCTGTTGATTGAGTGCTCTTAAATGGAGCTGTCTGCTCAGTGTGTTTCTTTGGGACGTGCGCCAACTGTGGCAGCCTGAGGATGATGAATGTTCCTGTCTTCTAACCAACTGCCAGTTCACTCACTGCACCCATTTGCAGATGATCACCTGTTATCTGGAAACCCTGGAGCGCATTTTAGATGTGTGTGTGTGTGTGTGTGTGTGTGTGGAGAAAGGGGGAGGGGGCTGCAAGTGTGTGCGGACACTCCTTTTCTCTATTACAGTGGGGTAAAATCATATAAATGTTTATAAACAGTTAGCTGCCAACCTGGTAGGGTGCCCGTGTCGCTACATGCTTATACATTCTTAAATGCCCACTATTATAGGTCTGGAATAGGTCATGTTTTGTATAGGATATACAAAATATGTTCATTACATTTAATACACAAAATTATTCTCAGATATTGAGATTTCACTCGATATCTGAGTGAAATATCACTCACTGCCCAATTATGCAGTGAGTGTTATGGCATCACGATTATGATGCCCTAGATATTATGATTATGATTATGATGATCATGATGATGATCATGATGATGATATGATTATGATGATAATCATAATCATGATGTTTATGATGATAAACATCATGATTATGCATAATCGTGCTCATTTGCATGATTATGCAAATGAGCTCCTGCTGGCCAAACCCTCCAGGCTTTGTGTTTACATCAGCACCATGGACTCGTGAAAATGACCACAAGTGGTACAAACATTTATCTTTGACTCCAAAGCAGACCCAAAGTACAATAATTCAGTACATATGCACATTTTTATTCCCCCCACAAATGCAAGCTTTTTTAAATATATATTTGTGAGGTTACAGGAGAAGCACTTCTCTCAATGTGAAAAATGTTGAAAAACGTCTCCCTAGAATTGACCTACCACCACCATGTTTCACTGTGGGGATGGTGTGTTCAGGTGGCTTTTGGTCTGTACTGTATATAGTTATTGTACTCCTCTACAAATTGTATTTTCCATTTAGGCAAAAGAGGCTCAACTTTGCTCCCTTATTTGCTGTCTCTCTTACAAGGCTTATGTTAAAACAGGTCAAATGGCAACAGTTTGAGATCAAAGATCCAAGTGGACCCTGGGAACAATCAGTTATTTACAGACTTGGGCAATTACAGACTTAGCTTTACTATCAAAAATGCAGAGTAGATGTGTAAAACCTGTATTTCAGTAGCTTCAAGTGATTTCACCAGAAACATGCTCTGTTTGTTCTCATATTTATATTGAGAACAAATATAAATGTTCTCAACATTTATATTTGTTGAGAATATAAACAAATACATCACAGACAGGAGGATAATAATTATGTTTGTAGATCTTTGCAGGTATTTTGTGTTTTATGTTGGATTTTCTCCTTAAGCTCTGTAAAAATTGTAACTCTTATCCTGAGGTCTCCATTTGTTTGCATTCAATCCTTTAACCTCCAACTGAAAATAAGGCTTTGCAGGCCTGTTTTCAACTCCGTTGATATTTTGGGAGTTTCTTGAGTTTCTTTTTCAAAACAGATCACGCAGACATGCAACACCAATCAAGAGACCTAAAAGGACCCAGTTAGCCACCAGACATGGTTTTCCAACACATCATGTCCCAGTGACAATCCAGTCAGAGTTTCTGCAAAATATGGTTGATAGTTTTATATAGATTTGTTTGCTGAGCTATATGTCAACAGACAGATCATTGTACAGAAATTACAAAGAACAAAACCAATTCAAAAGTGAAATTCAGAATTACTTGGAGCTACTACTAAACCGTAAATGGACTGAACTTAAATAGCACTTTTCCAATCATTTTGACCACCCCAAGTGCTTTACACTATGATCTGCTTGGTGAATCATCCTTTTCACTGAGTTCAAATGTAAAAAAAAATAATAACAATGTAATTATTAGATGCCGTTAAATGTTTTCCTTATGAAAAGAGCAAGCAATTAAGTCAAGACATGTTAAGTTTAAGAGGATCCTCCTCACTCACACTTCAAAATAGATCAAAATACATCAGTCACAGTTTCTAAATGTGACTGATGTGTGTCTAACTTCTGGAAAAAATACTTACTCTCTCTATAAAACCTACCAAAAACATTAATTAACTAATATTAATTTATTTGTTTACAAGTATTCTCATAGGTAAAATTTTTACACGCACGTATGAGTTGAAAAACAGGACAAATACAAAACTTACATTTATGCACATTTATCAACTTAAATTCACAAATCTAGATGTATACACATGCATTTTTAATTGAGAGTAGTCTTATCTCATCCATAACTCCTTGTGTTGCCATAGCAACTAAAACAAACAAAAACCTGACACAGGTTGTTTGACATCATCATGTCATCAATGTTCTCATCGATGATGTCATAAAGGTTCAAATGATTATTACTATCATTCCAAATACAAGAATTCTCAGTTTGCTTTACAACTTGGTTGGAGGTACAACACTTTGAGAGAGAGTCGATTTCAAACAGGGATTTTAGAAACCATTTCAACTGCCGTCAACATGATTTTTTCTATCGGTTGGGGCATTGGATATATTGTCACAAAAGGAATAGAGAAGTTGCTGGGACATCAGATTAAAGATGAAGACATTTCAGCAAAGCCCTCACTTGAAAAAAATTCAAAACACTTTGATTCTGACATTGTCACCAAAGAAGATGAAAAACACAGTGGCATTTCAGCGAAGAGCTCAGATGATCTCAAATTTAAGTATTTTGGATTTGACGAATTCGTCGAAGACTGTATAAAACAAAAGGAGGTTTCAGCAGAGACCTCACCTGACAAAAGCTCAAAACCCCTTGATTTTGACATCGACACTGAAGACGACGTAAAACACAGTGCCAATTCAGAAGAAAGCTTAGAAGATGGAAATCAGAATGACACTGATCATTTAGACTGCATGGATGTAAATATTTTCCCAGCCATGTACTTCTGCAAATTCTCCAACTCCTTCTTCAACTGTTGGATGAATTCCACAACACAAAGTATTATGAATTGTCTGTTGTCAGAAGGTTGGTGGCTCAGTTTCCGGAGGAAATTTCTGATATTTTTGCAGAAACACCATTATTTGCGCAGTGTTTCTTTAGAGCAATGTACCATCCAGGCAGAGATTTTCCACCACATGAAGTCTTTGCTGTTCAGAATGAACTGGTTGACACTCTAAAGATTAGGGATGTAAAACATCAGGACAAACCAGGAGTCCTTTTGTTTTACATGTCACACTGTCTGGCCCAGTGTGGCATCGACACAGTCTCTAAGCTGTATACAGCTGACTACTGTCAACAATGTCAGACGTGTTCACAAATTATTCGTACCCTTGGTCCTGTCTTTCCTCTACCAAAGGAACAACAAAATGACACGACATCAACTCTTTTGGAGTGTTATTGGAGTAAAATTTCGGAAAGTTGCGACACCTGCAAGTCCAACAAAAAGAGGGATTGCTTTTTCAATAATACTGATGTGATGACCCTGATACTGCCATGGCCAGACAGTCCGGACGATGTAAGACATCCTGTGATACCTGACAGAGTCCTAGAAGTACCTGTAAAATGCAGAACTCAGACATATCATCTCTCCTCCATCATTTGCTGGAGACAGGCAACTACTTCTGACACCAGCAGCCTTTACACTTATCTGGTGTGCGGAGAACTGGTGTTTAAGGCAGAGGATGAGCGGGTGTCACTGTCAAATATCGACTGTGGAGCTGATATTTGCAGCAATGGGTACATCTATATCTATGAAAAAACCACAGAAGGACAGGACCAATACAGTGTAGGGCGCAAAGTGACAACTGACCAACAACAAAGATAGTGCTTCAGACACATTTTGGAGGAAGTGTGTGGAACATGGCCCACACATGGACATGTGTCCCTGCCTCCATTGTCAAGGAGTTGTGGCCACAAAATCTTCAGTTAATTTTTTTATGAGGAACTCTAGAATCAACTCGAGGGCATCAGAAGGGAGGGAAGCTGTCCACGGCGCTGAAAGCAGGAACAACGTTGGAGGTCCGGCGGGCAACGTCCACGGCGCTGAAGGCGGAACCCACGGGGAAGGTCTGGAGGACGTCACAGGGGCCGGGCGCCTGAAGGCGGGTCCAGCGGAAGTCGATGGCACCAAGGGTGACGACAAGGAGTCTTGGGGGCCTTGGGAGGAGCACTAGAAGGCTGGGACTCGAGAGGAACTACTAGGGAGCGACGAGGGAACACGGGAACACTGGGAACACTGGGGATGCTAGGAGGCATAGAGGGAACGCCAGGAAGCTCAGAGGGAATGCCAGGAAGCTCAGAGGGAATGCCAGGAAGCTCAGAGGGAATGCCAGGAAGCTCAGAAGGGGCAAAGAACCCACTAACAGGAGCCGAAGGCACACTTACGGGGACTGTGGCTGGAGCGCTGGCTGGCTGGAGTGCCGGCTGGCTGGAGCGCCGGCTGGCTGGAGCGCCGGCTGGCTGGAGCGCCGGCTGGCTGGAGCGCTGGCTGGAGCGCTGGCTGGAGCGCTGGCTGAATCTCTGGCTGGAGCGCTGGCTGAATCTCTGGCTGAAGTTCTGGCTGGAGCTCTGGCTGGAGCGCTGGCTGGAGCGCTGGCTGGAGCGCTGGCTGGAGCGCTGGCTGGAGCGCTGGCTGGAGCTCTGGCTGGAGCTCTGGCTGCAGTGCTGGCTGGAGCTCTGGCTGGAACACCAGCTGGTCCCGGAGATGCTGGGGCTGGGCTGGCGGAAAGATAGTCCTGCTTGGGAGGCAGAGAGTTACCTTTCAGTCAGGCGTTGCCACTCTGCCTACTGTTGCTACTCTGCCTGCCCCAGATGCCGAAGTCACGGGATCCACTCCACCAATAAAAGCACCAAGCGTGTGGATATATTAAGGCGCTGACGGGCGGAATATGGTTTTTCCGCCCTTCTATATTAAAGAGACTCCATAGGTCTCTTTAATAGTTCTTCTCAATCCAGCTGGATCCATATTAAAAGCGAGCCTCACCTTTCGGCCTGGTGGGGTCCTTCTGTCATGAAGTGGTGATGTAGTTGGTGAAGCAAACGCTGCAGACCCAGTTTGAAAAGAGAAATTATGTTTTTGTTTTTTTTTGTTTTATTTTGTTTTGTTTTGTTTTTGCTCTAGTATCCCTTATTTGAAAGTAGGCTGACAGCAAAGGGGGAAGGAGAGAGGGGAAGACATGCGGCAAACGTCAGCCGGGTCCAGGAATCAAGCCGCGTCGAGGACTGAAGGCCTCCAAATGTGGGACGTGCTAGCCCCTACGCCACCACAGCACGCCCCAGAAATGATGGTTTTAATAATGAAAGAACACAATCCAAAGTCCAAAATCCTGGCAGCACAGCAGAGCGGAAGGCAAAGGCTCAGTACTGGTAGCTAGTGATGGGCTATCTGAAGCCAGGTTTCGAAACCGTTAGGGTATGTCGTAAACATGTAATAATTCATTTTAATTTATGAACGCTTCAATACATCAAGGTTAACAATGTTGAAATGTTGAGATAAAAACCTATTGTGTTTAAATATGCCAAATTGGATTATTTTTTAATTGAACTTTATTTTATTTTTTTCACATATCCCCTTTCCTGTTGTGCCTGCAAATGTATAAAATTCACTTATCAATAACTCTGATCGATATTTTCTTGATCAGAATCAACTTTGATTCACCAAGTTTGTGCACACAATTTGATCTGCTAGTGTCACAATCACCCATATGCCCACACATTTAGATAATGATGTGCACATTGGTAATCAACTTGGGGTTAAGTGCCTTTCAGAGGGGCACATCGACATGTGAGTGACATGTGGTATCAGAGAGAAGGTTCCTGTTAAGATGCAGGTCATCTTGCACGAGTCTTGTCTACTTCATGTTGTGAGGGCAGCAAGTTTGAGTAACTTAAATCTAATTTTCTGTGCACTCATTTATAGATTAATTTTCGATTATTTATTTATTTATTTATTTATTTATTTATTTATTTATTTAATTTTATTTTGAAGAACTTCACTCTTTGGTATAAAGATATTTAAACATAAGAGTATACTATATTAATAAATGTGTTTATTAATATAAAATATAATTAATGTCTCTCCATTTATGTTGATGGAGAGACATAGACTGATTAATATATATTGGCCCTCTTCATCTTTGAGTTCAAAACTATGTTCAGAAATTATTTTACTTGATACTAATATTGCCACTTCTCCTTTATGTTTTCCTTTGTATGAGGAATGATATGATTTACTGTATCCATATCTGGTTAGTTTTTCCTTCATCAGTATTTTCCTCCTATTGTAGCCACAGGAATTGGGCTACTATAGATCTTGGCTGTAGATTTAGGGCTCTATGCGCTCTTTCTATGCTGAATTCAAAGAAATCAGGAAGGCCCAGTTTCTTTTGGAAGAGTTGTTCTACATATTTAGTCATCTATTTGCCTTATTCCTCATTCTCCAGTATATTGAAAATCCATATATTCTTCCTCCTTTCCATTGCTTCTAGATCAACCAGCTTGTGTTCATTTTGAATCTGTGTTTTTAGTTTGTTTCTTACTACTGGCTCTGCCTTGTCTAGTTTGTCTTCCGCTGCGCCGATACACTCTACAGCTTCTTGGATCGCTTTGTTAATGTCTTTCCTTAAAACACCTAGATGTTGCTTATTTTCTTGTCTGAATTCTTGTATTTCTCAAAGGATTATTTCAAGATTTACTTTGGGTTTTTTTATTACCTTTTGGGTTTTTTTATTACCTTTTGATTTTACGAATCCGTCTTTGTATTAGCATGGCTATCTTTGTACTGTGGTTTGTCATCACCATGTCTGGAGAATATTTCTTGCTTCTCTCTTTTGTTTCCATCCTGTTTTGCACTTACTATCTTACAGTAAAGTCTGTGAGTAGTTAAAGTTGCAGGAGAGTTATTAAAATCTTTAAGAAGGACCACTCTTCTTGTGCTGCCATTTTGGTTGAAATTGGAACCAGAACACCATTTTTTTCAATATTTTTTATCTGTGCGTCAGGAGGCCTGTCAGTGCCCCTCAACAATTTTTAGCTAAATATAAGAATTTAGCAGAAATAAATTAGCCTGGTTGCCCTCGATCTAATAATGATTGAACCGATTTTCAGTTTCTCTGCCTCCATGTTGTTAAGATACCGAGTGGTGAGGAGGGAGTGGAACTGTGGCCTTTAACTATGAGATTATGAGCAAGACTTTTTTTTCACCCATTGCTTCTGACACTACGCTGCCCTCTTGTGTGGAAATAACCTAACTACCATATAAAATCAAACTGAATAAAAAATACAATTACTGTTCTGCACAAAATGACATAATGACAAGGTCTCTCTAAAAATAATAAATAACCCAGAAATGTTCAGACAACAAATGTTACTGGATCTTAACAATGGCAGTATTTATGGTATGTAACCATATTTTAATTGGGGAATATTTTATTCAGACATGTAAGTTCTTTCAGTTTGTCTCAAACTAAATCACTTTACTTTATACATTAATAAAACTGTTTAATTTAGAAGCATTGTTACCTTCATTGCCTTGCGACAGACTGGCAACCTGTCCAGTGTGACCCCGCCTCTCGCCCAAAGTATTTGCTGGAGATAGGCACCAGCACTAGGGACAAGGGTGTACAGAAAATGGGTGTTACCTTCATGTTTGACATTTGAAATGTTAGGTTTAAAAGAAGGCCCTTCATTATTGACTGTATCAATGTCTTAAATATTTGAGCTTCTCTCCTTCTCATTTTTGTTTTCATCTTTTTGAATATCTGTGTGATTATAGTTTTAATGTGACTGGAGTTTTTGCTATGCATAGTTGCTTTGTGTTTATGATAATGTTACAAATAAAACTATCAAGAACAAATTATAAAAGTGCCAATGTTTGCCAGGCGTTTCTTTTTATAAGACTTTGTCAAACTTCTTTAGAAGGGTAAAAACTATAAGTCTGCATGAGTTAGCCTAAAAATCTATTCATGTAAGAGGAAAGAGGACTGAAGTCTGCAAGTGAGGGGAACCAACCCAACCCAACCTCAGTAGCAGTCAGACAAACACAATATTAAGAACAATATCTGTCCATAATGTTAAAGTCTACAAAATGTGACTTTTCACAATATTATGGGCTGTAGATGATTAAATCACTAAATATTTGCAATTTTATGTTGAAAAACTATTCTTAAACTGTACTAGATGCTCACACAGTCTTTCACAAAGCAGTGAACCCCTCCTATCCTTGCTCAGGGACATTGTCTTTATACTCAGTTTTTGCTCTCATCTGTTTTCAATTGACCTGTTCACTTGGGTATAACAGAAACAAAGCTGGTCTATACTGGTGACTAGGAAATGAATCTAACACAAGTAGGAGAAAAATAAGTTGCTAAAAAAAACTGTCTTGCTGGCCCTGTCTCAGCATTTTTTAATCATGTTGCAAGAATCAAATTCTAAATGGGTGAACATATGAAAAAATACCAATACAATTTTTCCATCTGAAAATTACATGTCTTGTTTTTGTAATGAATTCAGTTGAATAAAGGTTGAAAAGGATTAGCAAATCATCATATTTTGTTTTTCTTTTGTTTTACACAAGATCCCAACCTCGTTGAAATTGGGGTTGTATTTCCACAACTCTGCAGGTCTATACACAGGCTGACATGCCTGGTATATTGCTGATATCCATCCTGCAGGGTGTTGTGTCACAGATTCTTCTGGGATGATGATGTTACCAAAACCTGTTCTTTTTGTGTGTTTTGACAAAACATATTAGGTTCAGGAAATATCTACAGGTCAGACAGCGTATGATTGGACAAATGCCAGATTTATAATCCAGGTTAAAAGAGAGTAGGTGTATCTGATTATCAGTTATGCAGTCATTTCAATTTTAATGTCATGTTTGAAACAAGTCTTTATTTTCTTGTTTTCCATACTAAGACTGACCAACAGGAAGCAGTAGGTAGCATCCAAATAATATCCAGAGTAAAGGGCTATTTCACAAAATGTTGAGCAAATCACTGCACAACAAAGATCAAACCTTTATTTCCAGTCACTCTTTACAAAGGAACAAAGAAATTTTAAAAAGTGCAGTCGGCTCAATATGAGACATACATGTAATTATTCCTCAATGTGAAGAATAATTAACAAAACAAAGATTAATTAATCTTCCACTCACTGAATCTCCAATGCACATTGAGTATTTAAAGAAGTTTCATTTTGATTTTAAGGCCATGAAGCTCTGACAAAAAGATGGTTCCTAAATGGTTTGTCCTGCTTTTCTTTGCACTGCATCTTTTATTTGATAGCAACAGTTGGAAGAGGCAATGTCCATGATGAGTCCTGTGTGCCCAATGTTTTTTATTGGGAGTTGTACATTTGTTCTGGGATGAGAGTGCAGCCAAATAATTTTTTTCACCATCGTGATGACTCAATGAAGCCCTTTCCTTTCTGAAAAAGCGGAAAGCATGTGGTATGCCATAATGTGTGTGGCATACCACACATAGTAAATGATCACATTCGTAATGGAACAGTAGTAGGTAGTAGGTTTTGTGGAAGAAGGCGCTTCCTGAGGATCCTGAAAAAAATCCATCCTCTGCTGCATTGCCTTCTTCAGCAGCTCCTTGGTGTTGGAACTTCATTTCAGGTCACTCTCCAGCTTGAGGCCCAGAAACCTGAACACCAGTTCCCTCTCCACATGGGCCTAGCACAGTGACTAGTGATAGGATATCAATTGTATTCTTTTAAAGTTAATAATGAGCTAATTTATCCTTGTTGTGTAAAGGAGCGTGGTATTGACTATACACCATTCTGACATCTGCTCAACCTTATCTAACTATCTCACCCTCCTTGCTGGAAATCCAGCCACCATTATCTCACCCACAAACTTTGCTGGATGCAGACATGGTCGTATGTGTAGAGAAGCAGGTTAATCACGAGACCCTATCTTCCTGGTATTGAGTCTAATAAGTGGAGGTGTTGGGGCCCAGCCTGACTTTGTGTGAGTGATTTAACAGGACGTAATGAATCATTCCTGGTGATGAAGTTCCAGATCTGCTCACATACACCAGTCATTGTGGAAGTCCACAAAGACAAGTCTGGTTAGCTCCCGCCCACCTCATCTACAGTCTTATATCACTCTGCCTTCCTTGGGTTGATGCTTACTGTCGTTTGCCTCAATTTGTAGTCTTCCACCAAAAGGTGTGGCGCTGTTGTGATCAGCGCCACACCAGCTCAATACCTTTTCAGATATTGAGCTGGTGGCATTGTCACATAATTCATAATCTGAGATACTTAGACTGGACTAAATTATTTATCAAAACTACTTTTCATGTGAAGCACTTATGGTATACCTGAATTTCAATTTCATATCTCTTAAAACATTCATTTTAACAAACAAAATCAAAGTTTCACATACACTTATTTTTTAAAAATCTTTGTAGTTTAGAATAATTCCACCCAGTTTAAATATATTTTAGATTTTGAGATAGTCAAAGTTTTATACTGATTTATTACAAGCTTAAATTGTGGTTAATTGAATTCATTTCGACATTGTCAAAAAGCTGTTTGAATTGAATCATGGGTGTACTCTAATAAATTCTAGTTATCAAACAGTGCATTAGAGTTGTTCATTATTTAAATTAGTTTAGATGTCTTCTGTCTAAGTAAGCTCAGGAGATTGCGTCGAGTCATTGACTTGAGGATCCTCCTGGATGAGCATGTAGCGACAGTAGAGAATCGCTTGTGTTGTGTCATTAACTTTAAAGCAATTCTTCATACTGAGCAAGCATGTAGCAACACCCACCGCTCAGAGGAAGTACACAAGTCCATGTTCCCTCCTGCACCTCCACGAATAGAGCCAGCTCAACATGGTGAGCGTTATGGAGTACCTTCGCTACCTCCAAGACCCTCACCTTGTCGCCCGCTTTCAGCTTATTTGCGGGATACGGGGCACTCTTTCAGAAACTGTTCCTGCCGATAGTTCGACCTCTGACAGCTGCAGGTCAGTAAATAAGGCTCGTTCTCGCTACAACGGGGCTCTCCATCATCACACAGCCGGGGAAACAGGGGATGAACAGTTTACCAGTATGGGAGTTCCGAGGAGGACCGCAGATATAACTGAGCCTAGAAAACTCAAGCATGACATGGAAGACGCTTCCCCGAACGGGGCTGCTCTGTCCCCAGGTGGAGAAAATGTCGCTGTGCGGGGCAGCACTCTTAAACCCCTCCGCAGAAACTCTCTGACGGGCGAAGCGGGGCAGGAGTTTGTCATCGAGAACCGCTTCTTGTTTTACTTGTTCACCTTCGGAACAGAGTTGGGAAACGAATTGTTTTATATCATCTTCTTTCCCTTCATCATGTGGAATGTGGACGCTTTCGTGAGCAGACGGTTGATCATGGTGTGGGTCTGGGTCATGTACGTGGGACAGTGCACGAAGGATGTGATCGGCTGGCCCCGACCCGCTTCCCCACCTGTGGTGAAAGTGGAAATGTTTTACAACTCTGAGTACAGCATGCCGTCCACCCACGCCATGTCAGGGACAGCTATCCCCTTCTCCCTGTTCTTCATGACCCATGGCCGCTGGGAGGTAATAACTAACACACACCAGGCTACTGCAGTGTTGAAAATGTGAAGAAGTGGTTAGGATCCATTTCCTCCTGGCCAGAAGTATTATTTACAAAGGAAGTTGCATTAGCGCACCACCAGGGCCGGCTCGATGTCGTTTGAGGCCTTAAGTACAGTTGAATTGGGGCCTCGCCAATCAGCTTTATAAGCATTGAACCACAGAGTAAATAACGATGATGATCTACTCACAGGACCACAGCTGAACAGAAATGATTACAATACATTTATAATATGATTCTGACATACTGTTTTCTTTTTCGGGGAGGTCAAAAGTGTCTCTTCTAATTTACATGCATCTTCTGCGCTTTAGCGCACAGGCCAATGCGCATTTAAATCTACATGTGGCGTTTACTCATCATTTTAGTTTAATTATTATTTTGAGGATTTGTGTTAGCATATTGTATGGGGATACATTATGCAATTACATCTTTTATGTTTAAACAATAAAATCTTAAAATTCTAAAAAAAAAAAAAAAAACTTTATTTTTTATGCTCTTTGGGTTAAATAATACTAAATACAGTCAGATTTCTGTGTATTTAAGTGAGTTTTAGTACTTTGTAGTTTGTTATTGTCCACAAAAAAAGTTTGCATGATTGCCGATGATAAAGATTTTGTGCATATTTACTCAGTCGATTTGACCAGAAAAGCCCTTCACAGTCCATCTACCATTGCCCAAACAAAGGGTAGCAGAACATTTTACATCACAGAGCAGGACATCAAACTCATTTTCATTTTGGGAAATATCAAGAATGATAGGCTGTAGATATTATTGCACAAACTGAGAGTTGTTGGGGTTTTTTTGTTTGTTTGTTTTGTTTTGTAGACTTTTGTTCTTCACGTTTTGGGTTGAGGCGTTGCATGTTTAGATACTTGGTCCCTCTGAATTTGAATGCTCTCTAGCTGGAAGGACATTTACTCTTACTTTTTTATTTTCAAACAGTTATGATGCATAATTGTGGCATCAGGGTGTTCTCACAATAAGGAGCACGTAATTAGCACCTAATAATAGTTGAACTATGACCCCAATCATAGTTCAACTATTCCCAGGGGCCGTAGAAAATCTTCTCGCGGGCCGCCTTGACTCTGACATATGTGCTATAGAATATCATCTCTGCTGCCCAGAAGCTGAACTGTTAGCATATCATGTTGGTCATTATAATGTCATACAGCAACAGTCTTCAGTCAGAGGCTTCTTTAGATTCATTGCTGTAAAATCAGCCATAACTTGACACACAGTAACAAGATAATAGAAGCTTGATTAGGTCTGTTATCAGTGTTAATTGAGGTCGGTTCCAAGCCTACTTTATGTGTTTTGGAGCATGTAGTTGAAGTTATTACAGGACAGATGACTCTTGATTGCAGGGCCATGTAGGTCTAGATATTTTTTCCCTTATTGATAAACACCTTCATTTAGAAACTGCATTTTGTCTTACTTGCGCTGTTTGACTACGGTAATATTAAAATTGGTTTGATGTTCTGAATCACTGAAGTGTGACAAACATGCAAAAAATAGAAAATCAGAAAGAGGACAAACATGTTACAATCTAGCTACTAAAAAATCCCAAAATTGAATATTTAATTATTTAATGATGGGCACAGTTGGTAGCACTGTTGCCTTACAGAAAGAAGGTCCTTGGTTCAATTCCCAGCCTGGGGTCTTTCTGCATGGAGATAGGCACCAGCAGCCCTTCTGAACCCACTATGGACAAGGATATAAGAAAATGGATGGATGGATGGTTTTATGATAAATTGGCAATCAGATCAGTTTCATGAATGAACTGCAACAAAATGAAATGGAATATTGGAAAATAAACTTCAAAACTAACTAAACAAGGAAAAGTAGGAAAAAGTCAAATTTACAGAACCATAATTGCAGCACAGCAGTGTTGTAGAGCAGAGTAGCCCCACACTTTAGATAGGGATAATCAATACCAAAGAAAAAGGTGAGGATGACAGGTCACTGTCCAGACTCAGACAACCACTGATACCATATTTACAAAATATGAGGGGTGTACTCTGCTACTGGAAGCTGTTAATGACTGTAGTGCTTTTAGAGTACCAGTTGTTTCAACCAGTCTGTTTTATGTTGTCTGTTTCAACTCTGTCTTCTTGACCATGATTCCCTTGTAAAAGACATTTTAAGTCTCAATGGGATTATTCGGGGAAAAGAAAAGGTAAAAAAAAAAAAAAAAAATAGCTTTTGTAAAATATTTGCCCATTAATGTTTTGAATGTTTTCTCTCAGGAAGTGATGGGTATTTTAGTCAGGATGCAGCTGAGAGGCTGAACTATTTATGACAACATTTGAGTGCAGGATACATTAGAAGTTAATAAGACAGTTTAGGGTTTTACAATGCTCATTTAACTGACAGTTGGCATTGAAAGCACAACCAGTTTTTTGGTGATTTATTAGAAATATAAACTTGCTACATTCAGCTTGACTTGCAGCGGAACTTACAATATTACAAGGAGGTTCTGTTCCAGGATTCAGATTACCAAGTTTGATAATCACTCTTAATATGTTGACAAATAAATACTTATGGAAATTGTTCATGTTATCAACAATAACTTTATTCACAGATTCATAATAATGATAGTAAGGATAAATGATTACACTGCAAAATAAACAGCTGAGCAGTAGCAGAATTCTCTCAAAATAATATCAGTTTAGGTTTAAATAACTCAGTTTATGTCAGCAAAAAATGTCCCCAAATTCAATTAATTTAAATCAGAATGAAGTCCATAGTAGAATCCCATATGCTTAAAAAAATTTCCTATAAATATTTCCCAGCTGCTGGCTTTAAGTGTCAATCCAAAATGAAAAATCCAAATGGCAAAATGCCCCCAAGAACAGCCAAAATTAAATAGTTCAGAATCTCACAGAGCTTAGTTTCCCCCTCTCTATGGCGTCCTCGCTCACCAATTGAGTCTCACCACTAATAAAAGCAGAATTGAGAATAACATATTGTACAATAAGGGCAACATTACAACATAAAATACTGTAGTGTTATTAAAAATAAAAAGCAGTGACTTGATTGGAGGAATTTTAATTGAAACTCAATTAAAATCTCAAAACCATATTCACCAAACATATCAAGCTTTTTGAGTGTCTATGAAACACATCGTATGATGAAAGCAAAAGGGAGTGAAAGTACAGCAGAGGCATTTCAACAACCAAAGACCATAAACTGTTAAATGTAGCTGTACTTTGAACTTTCTAATTGCCCAAGGATACTAAATTATTGTCCCCTAACTCCATGCAGAAAGATACTAGAAGAGCAGTCCTCTTCTCCAACAGCCTAACAACCAATGCTACACAGGTCAACAATTAGTATTTGATCGTTTTCATGTAAGGTTTACTGGCATACTGACTGTAACAGTCTGTTTACTCTTTTACGTGTTTCTTCGGTTTTATTGCTTCGGCCCAGCAAACAGTTAAAATGTCTCATAATTTAGACACTGAAATCTTTAAGCCAAACACTGATATGAGTTCTTCCTAATACCCAGTCAGTCAGTATGAAATTCTTGCAACACACACTCACATGAAAATAGTATAACAACCCTATTCAGTTGTTCTAAAGAAATGCATCAAATGCATATTATAGTTTTTTTTCATTAATCTCAGAAAAATACAATGAGTTCCTTTTAGATAAACAAAAACCTTTGTCTTCCTCAAACAAATAAGACAAATGTAAATATACAGTGACTTTAAAAACATTTATACAAAAAAACATCTTATGATTTTATGCCAGCTTTATTTTAACAGTGACACATAGGATATCAAAACAAAAACTGAGAAAATTGCATAAAATGAGGGGAAAATGCATTTTATTCAAAGAAATAAGTATTTGACCCCCCCAGTGAAACATAATTTAATATTTGGTGTCAAAACCCTTGTTGGCCAGCACAGTAGTCAGACGTTTCTTGTAGATTTTTTATAAGGTGTGCACACACTTTAGGAGTAATTTTGGCCCACTCCTCTCTGCAGATCATCTCATAATCCTTGAGGGTTTTAGGCATGCGTTTGGAAATGTGAAGCTTCAGCTCTCCTCATAGATTTTCAATGGGATTGTGGTCAGGAGACTGGCGAGGTCATTCCATCACCTTGATATTCTTCTTCTGGAGCCACGTCTCTGTTTCCTTAGCTGTACGTTTTGGGTTGTCGCCATGTTGTACTTCTTATGATTTCCAAATAATTGCCCCAACAGTTGTCACCTTCTCATCCAGCTTCTTACTTATGGCTTTGTAGTACTTCCAGCCTTGTGTAGGTCAACAGTTTTGTCCCTGATATCCTTAGGCAGCTCTCTACTCTTGCCAATGGTGGAGATGTTGGAGTGTCATAGAGTCTGTTGACAGGTGGCCTTTTATATAGGTGACAATTTGGGACAGGTGTCTCTAATGCAGGTAACAACTTCACTGAGATTAGGGTGTTTCAGTGGTCTGTGGGAGCCAACATTAGGTTGAAATGAAATGAAATGAAATGAAATTTATTCGAACATGATACAAATATAAAATTAAATAGTGCACAGTAACAAGAAGTGCATAAGAAAGAAGAGAAAATACAGATTTTTTGTTTCAGTTAACATATCATGCTCAAAATGGGGTAGGAAGAAGTGAGAACTTATAAACTCCTACCCCTAAACACTTGAGACTTTAAGCATACTTTGGTTGGTTGATAGGGGGTGAAATACTTATTTCCCTCAATGAAATGCAAATTATTTTGTATTTAAATATTACTTCATTTTCTAGATGTTCTTTTTGATATTCGCTCTCTCACTGTTAAAATGAAGCTACCATAAAAATCATAGACTTTTTAATTATTTGTCAGAGGAAACTTTCAAAATCAGTGGGGAGATCAAATATTTCCTCCACTGTAAGTTAGAACAATCTAGCCCTGAATAATGTTACTGTCTTTGGCTGACATTATTTCAGTGACACACTTCCTGTCTCCATTATGACATCCAACTGAGGCAATGTTTGTCAGATCTTTAATGTATTGTGGTGTTAAGCCGTTCAGGGATTTATAAACTAGTAACAGTATCTTACAGTCTATTCTCTTAGTGGACGGACTTTAGAACTGGGGGATTTGCTCTGTCTTTCTAGTTTTAGTCAGAACACCATCAGCAGCATTCTGGATCAGCTGCAGCTGTCTGAATTTTTTTTAGGAAGACCTGTGAAGAAACTGTTGCTACTAAAGGTAAACACATGGATGAGTTTCTCTAGATCTTGCTGTTACCGCAGCAACCCAATGTGGTGCTGTGGTGACATTTTTGAGTATGTGGAGACTTCTTGTAGCATACTGCTTTGTGCTTTCTGGGTGAACATGTTTGGACAGCCAGACCTTGGTGTGTTGGCATTTGTTTGGACAGGTCGCCGGTCCATCGCAGGGCAACACAGAGACAGACAGGACAAACAAACACACACACCTAAGGAGAATTTAGAGAAACCAATCAACCTGACAGTCATGATTTTGGAGAGTGGGAGGAAGAGAACCTGGAGAGAACCCACGCATGCACAAGAGAACATGCAGACTCCATAGACCGGCCCACCAGGGCATGTCTGCACGTTTGCAGTTAACAATAGTCACCCCACTGTTGCCAACTCAGCAACTTTCATGTGATATTTAGCGACATATCAGAGAATAAAAATCCTATCAGCCAAAATTTGAATTGATAGGCTTTTTATAGATCAGTAATCGGCATTAAACCGTATTCAGTGTGCCCCTACTTAACATAGAATATATAGACACATATTTATGACATACATTGATTAAATTATTTGATTATTAAGTTATTCCAATAGCTAAAAATTAAATTTATACCAGGTGAGTCTTTCTCACCAAAGAATGTGGACTGATACTGGAATGATTCTCTGCCTTCAAATCATTTTAACAGCTCCTGGAGAAGTTTTATAACTTCTAAGTTGATGTAAAAGTAAATTTTGCAAACAACATATCACCAACTACAGCTTAGAGTAGCTCATTGATAAATAAACATAGTAGCCATGTAGCCTGATGTGAAAACATTTTGCTAAACAAGGTCGAATATTGGGAGGTTTCTATTATTGTTATCAAACATGCTGTTTTGAAGCCAAAAAAACTCAGAAACATATAGCGCAAACCATGACAATAAACTCATTTAAATTTAGAACTCAGTTTCACAGAAATACAAAGACACGATAAATGTTTAGCTGTTGAACTGGACCGTTCAAGGTTGCTATCACATTAATATTCTATTAGCAGCTCTTCAATTCTTTTTGCTAAACATTACATTACCAAGACACATGAAAACATACTTTGATCTTTGCTTTTTTCTCTTCTTCCTTGTTCTTTTTCTGTCTCTGAAGAATAAGACCCTTTTTGCGACATTGTTTTGCTAACTTATCTCAGCCCTGCAGCCACGTAGTTTGCTTATGCCCTAGGCCGACCCTGAGAATCCCTCATTTTCCATTTTTCTTCTTAAGTAAATTCCAACCTGTTGTAGTGAATATGTCTATTTCCTTTTGTTTTTAATTAGAGGTTGAATACTTCTGATTGATGTTTTCAATTACTGGAGCATCTTTTCATGTTTTTTTCTGGTTCTATGAAGTCCAGTTACCCTCACTGCAATTATTTTTGCCTTCATTGTGGTTTTGAATGCAATAACTTCAGTGCATCTCTGCAAAGAACTTTCAGACATACTAATTACAAGAAACAGATCATGGATGAGGATGGGTTTAAGAATATTCAAACCCATGTGCATCTACTTATGTGCATCTCATGGCCAAAACATCTGGTTATATAAACTTTTTTTCAGGGTAATTTGGGTAACAGGAAACACTATTGTTGGATAAGGATGAGCTGTATAGAAATGTTCCTGGTTGAAGTGTGCCTCCTCTCATCTCTGCAGTACCCTTACACCCTGGGCTTCAGCTTGGCTCTGTGTTGGTGTCTGTTGGTCTGTTCCAGCCGGATCTACATGGGGATGCACTCAGTCCTGGTATGTCTCACACACAGTCTCAAACATGGTGCCAACTTTGACACTTCCAGCCCCAAGTAAAGCTGAGGAATTATTATCAGTGGTTTTAATAAATGCTAACAGTTATCTTGATTATTAGCCGATGCATCATGCCATAACTGAACATGCTTAGGGAGATGCAAAAGGCCAATATTAATAAACATTCTCTTGTGATAATGGTGCAAAGAAAAATTTTACATAAAATCGAAAAAAACATTGATAACCTGATCATCCTCTTCATGAGACTGCCTTAGGAAAACAGTCTTTAGTCAGAGGCTTCTTCAAATTCAAGAGCTACAAGAGATCTTTCCTGCCCAAAGCCATCACCAACTACAGTGACTTTTTAATTAAATGAATTACAACAACATTTAATATCCCTTTTGGATCAAAAAATTTGTCTTGAATTTGAATATAAATTTAAAATGCTGAAGTGGTCACCAATCACCACTGCCCGTCAGAATAACAGAAAATACTGAAGTAACAAAAAGTCATTTAACGTTGTTACTGAAGACAACAAAGGTTACTGAAGTACATTTTCTTACAATTTTGCTTGTCAAGAGATCTTGACAAGCAAAAAGGAATTCCTTATTTTTAAAAACTAGCTTTGGTTTATATTTTTACTTAGTTTTTTAGCTTTTTTTATAGTTCAAGTCATATTGCAAAAAGTTAAAAACAAAGATCTGGAAGTGAAATTATTTTGCTCAAGACTTTATTTGCATAATATAAGAATACTATCATTCATTAAATTTCATTGCATGTTAATTGAGGATAAGTGTATATGTGTGAGGATAATAATCCCTCAGGTATATATACATAATTTTAATTGTACGCTTCTGTAAAACTTCTATTGGATCTAAATTTGAATTAGATTGACCTCCACAGTTCTACACATTAAGATATGCAAGGTAGAAATAATGAGCAATAAACTGTATGGAAGGCTTAGATTTATTACATCACTGATTTTAAAGGATTACTGAGGATTCAGAGGCAATTATATACAAATGTACCTTTTATGTAATTGACATGTTGTTGCCATAATAATGTATTATGAATAACAATGCAAATAAATTTTTGTTCAAAAACTCTTTTAAATATTTTAGTATCATCAGTTTATTTATCTCAGAACAACATTTTCAAAATACTTTTACCAAAACAAACTAAGTTCTTATCATAGATACAAAAAAAATCAAGAAATTTTGTAATACTGAAAATATACTGAATATAAATTCATAATCATATGTCCTAGCCATAGACCGGCATTAGGTGAGTCTTTGGATTTCCAGTGTATTAACATCCTTCTGCCTGCAAGCAAAGTAGAGAACATAATGTTATATGTGCATGACTTTTAGAGGTAGCCCTTATCACTGACATTAAAAACACTTTTCCACCAGCACATCACGCTCTAACCAGTTAATGTGGGCTCAGTCCTTCCCCACATAGTGAGCTTTTCCATTATACAGTCTGTTCCTCATTATTGTGGGCGGGACATGAGCAGCAGCTGTGGTCAACTCTCTGCTGATGTTAACACTTAGCAATGGAGAGCCTTGAGGTTCTCATTCTGATGGACTCAAATAAATTTTATCTAATAGAAATTTATTGCTGGCCAAACATAATAATAAAGACTCATAACTGAGTCTTTATCATAACTGGACATATAAATATAATAACATTCTGGCTCTTTATTTTTTTGAATGTGCAACCTTTTGAATTTAGGTAAGGCAGTCAAAAGATGTGAACCAATAGCCACACATAAAAATATAATTTTTTTATATTCCATGTTAAAAATAAAATTCACATCACAGGTTAATATTATGCAGTTCTGGTGTTTCACACTATCGGCATAAATCCGCCGCTCCATCAGACAGCTAACCACAGCTGCAGTGTTTGTCTCTTTTTTATTGCTGTCTGTTCTTCAGAGAGAGGAGCTGCTAGCAGCACTGCTAATTCACGGTCATTCTGCTACTAAACATACTGCATGTCTTTCAGGTGCCGCTCCTGATTAAACTCATAATTAAACTCTTCTTACTGAGCAGCTCTTTGACGGCATATCCGCGATGCGCTGCTAAACTAAATGTGTCATAATTTGCGATGTGTCACTACAAAAATTCACTATAGTACCCCACCCTCAAGGGTGGCTCCAAGATGCCCAAAAACAGTCCCACACACAACAAGGATGTGTGGGCTCCACCCTTGTTGTGTGGGTCGAGTGCCCCTCTATTGGGTGGAGGTCCGGCAGCACAAGAGGCGGATCCCTCATGGGAGGTCCAGCGGGCGTCAGTGGCGCAAGAGGTGGACCCCTCGTGGGAAGTCCGGTGGGTGGCGACGGAGCAGCTTGGGCCCGTGATGGTGGTAGACCCCTTGGAGGAGGTCCTGCAGGCGACGATGGAGCAGCTTGGGTCTAGGAAGGCGGACTGGAGGCCGCCGGGACTTGGTAGAGGGCTTGAAGGGGGCCCTGGAAGGCAGAGACTCAGAGGGAGCACTGGGGGTTGAGGCCACTAGGGGTCAACTAGGGGCCATAGGGAGAGGGCGACGAAGAGCCACAGGGACAGGGGGAGCACCCACTAACAGGGTTGGACCATGTCAGAAGCCTTGCCGCCTGTCAATCAGGTGCTAGCCTGGCCAACAGGAACCCCATGATCATAGGAACTGTGGCTGGAAGTGCGGAGACAGCGGCGGCTGAAGGCGGAGAGGCTGCAGCGGCGACAAGAGGCAAAGATCCTGCAGCACCGGCAAGAGGAGTAGTGTCTTCAGGAGCAGCCAGAGGTGTGGTGGGCGCAGGAGACGTAGCCAGAGCTGCGGCTGGAGGTGGTGCTGGTCCCGGAGATTCTGGAGCTGGGTTGATGGAGCGGAAGAATGGGATGTCTGGCTTAGGAGGCTTAGGATCTGCTAATGGAAAATGAATCTGGCCCGGGCGGACTGGGACCGAACTGGTTAGAGGCGGTGTAGTAGAAAACCGCCGTTGACTCATATTTTAACCACCTCTGATTCTCTAAGAACTCGGACACATTAAAGAAAATACATGTGCTACAAGTTCTTTGATAGCTGTAAAAGCTATCGAAGAAGCTACTACTAATGTTGGCTTTTTAGTCCAACAGAAAATGATTTATTAAATTACCTCCTTTAATGTACCAAAGCACATGTTTCTAAGTTTGGTCTGACTCTTATGAAAACCATAAAAGATGCATTACAGTAGCTGTTTATGCAGTTATAAGCTGAAAATGTTGGAAGGTCATTTTATGATTTGGAGGATTTTAGTAGAAGTTCTAATCAAGGGAAAATTTTCAGATTCCCATTCCAGTATGTTTTCTCTGCCTCATGGAGAAAGCAGCCATGCTGTGGATTCACAGATTCTGTTTCTGTGCTTCTACCCTGCAGGACGTCATCGCTGGTATCCTGTACAGCATTCTCATCCTCTTCTTCTTTCTTCCTGCGTTGGACATGATTGACAACTTCAACCTGAGCTGCCGCTACGCTCCGCTGGTCATCGTTTTCATCCCCCTGGCCCTGGCCCTCTTCTCATTCACCCTGGACACCTGGAGCACTTCTCGAGGTGACACAGCTCAGATCCTGGGTGTGGGTGCTGGTGTGGCCCTGGCGTCTCATGTAAACCAGCTCCTAGGTTTGATGCCAGACCTGACGGCTGATCAGCTACCTCTCATGGTGCCTACTGTAAGTGGCGGCCTGGTGTGTGGAGCTATGCTGCGGTTGGTTTTGGGAGTGATAGTCCTCGTGGCAATACGGACCCTGATGAAGGCCGTCACCATCCCACTGGTGTGCTGGCTGTTCAAGGTGCCCAGCTCAGACGTGAGGAAGGCCCGTCAGCATGTGGAGGTAGAACTCCCATACCGCTACATTGTTTATGGGACCATGGGCTTTAGTGTGCTCTTCCTGGTTCCACTGCTCTTCACCTATGTAGAGAACTCATAAAAGGATGTAACTTCAGTGCACGGTCAGTCTCCAGTCAGGAATTGGAGAACCAGCATTTCAATACTGTTTTGGCATCTCCATGTAAACCAGACTTTTTCTTCTTCAACAGAAAGTTAGGGCCAGAACTGACTGAGATGCATTAAAGCCTGAACACTGAGTTCCTTCCTCACTTTCTTTACCTTTATGCTCTTTTTTCCAACAGACTCAGGTTAGCTCTGGAGCAGGATGAGGGCGAGGGAGTATTTCCTTTAAGTGGCACTGTCTTTTATAAGATTAACCTTTGGAAAGACAGACCTATGTATGTTTGTGTTTTTTACACTAAATATCCACACTGTTGCCTTTTTAAAGACATAGTTCAAGAATTTTAATGTGAGGTTTTACTAAAAGGTTATAAGCAAGTAATATCTAACCTGTAATAGATTGCCTCTGATTATGCCTTTACCTAGTGCTTTCACAGTCATATTGACCATTCAAACTGCTTCAACATTACAGTCACAGTCTCCTTGCAGCGCTCCCACATTAACACACCCAACTCTGGATCAGTAGGTAACTTGGGGTGAAGTGCTTCCTCCTACGGTCCAGGTGGGGGAACTGTCTTCAAATACAAGCATACAGTCCTAACCTTAGCCACTATGATTAGATCAAAGGCAGACCATGCATCTTAGCCACATTTATTTTAACACCTTGTATAATCAAGCAAGAATGCTTTCGGCATTCTCACTTCCTAAGATTGTGTTTCTCTTTATTATTATTTATCAATGTTCCATACATTTTTCTGCACTCAACTAATTCTGCACTTAACTATTTCTGCCATTGTTTATATACATTCTGCTTCTTCTGGAGCATTGTGCTATGACTTTTGGTAATTTCAACTATAATATTTTTGAAATACAATTACAATTTCTTTGCAGATTTTAACCGCATTGAAATGCATTAGATTTCTTCAGAATGTCACAAAATTCAGCAAAAACATTTGCACTTTTATGGGTCACAACTTCTGCCTTAAAAGCTCCTTTCAATATTAAGCAAGACACAATATATTAACATGTCTTCAGATGATCTACCTTTCTGATACCGCTTATGCTTTTTCTAAAATTCCAATTTAAGTTTTATGCAGATTTTTGGCCATTGACAGGACTTGGTCAAAAGGGGGGATTTTTCTGCCATAATCCAAGAGCACATATTTTCATTCTGAAAGCAATATTTCATGTCTTTTGTTCGCAAAACCTGTAACACTTTTGCTTACATTTTCATTTTGAAAGCAGAACTTAATGTCTTTCTTAAAACTTGTAATGGTTGTACTCAAAACATTTCCATGCTCTCACACTTAGTCTCTGCTCAGATCTCCGCTTGCAAAACTCTGTTCGCTAGGTGGAATTTTCCTGCCATAATCCTAGAGCACACATATGCAGTCTGAAAACAGGTTTTTGTGTCTTTTGTTCTCAAAACTTTTAATACTTTTGCTTACATTCTGCTACTGATCGCTAACAGTTACTGATCTTAGGCAGGATTTTGTTCACCCAACCAAAGACAACATAGTCACGACATGATATCTATCATGTCTTTACTCCACTGCATTCAAAGCTTTGCATTACACTTGGTGATGTTTGGCTTGGCTGCAGCTGGTTACCATGGAAGCCCATTCCATGAAGCTTTCTGCCCACCCTTCTTGAGCTAATCTGAAGGCCACGTGAAGTTTGTGGCTGACTCTGCAGAAAGTTGGTGACCTCTTCGCACTACGTGCTTCAGTATCCGCTGAACCTGCTCCATCGGTCTACGTGGCCTACAGCTTGGTGGCTGAGTTGCTGTTGTTCCCAAACACTTCCATTTTCTTATAATTCAGCGCACAGTTGACTGTGAAATATTTAGGTGTGAGGAAATTTCACCACTGGATTTGTTGCACAGGTGACATCCTATCACAGTTCCACACTGGAGTTCATTAAGCTCCTAAGAGCGAACCATTCTGTTTGTAAAAACAGTCTGCATGCCTAGGTGCTTCATTTTATACACCTGTGGCTATGGAAGTGATTGGAACTCCTGACTCCCATAATTTGGATGGTGGAGCAAATGCTTTTGGTAATATAGTGTATGTACTGCAGGGATTGTGAGTTTGATCCCAGACCATGTTAGTTTTTGTTTGGTTTGTTTAGATTGTGCTTCAGAATATTTTAAACAAACCAAACAAAAGCCATCATGCTCAGTTTTTTGTTAAACCAGAGCATGGGTAGCACAATCTAAACAGATGTTCACTATATTTAGACTTCTGATAATGCTGTAAAAATAGTGAAAGTTTTTTTTATTCTTTAGAACAACTTTATGAAAATATAACCCTAGTTTTACCTAACATATCTTGTGAAAATGTCAAACGTTTTAACATATCTTCAACCATAAAATGCTAAGTTTATAACTTTCTTGTCACAATCATTTTTAAAAGCCCAGATTAGTTTTACTGGAGTCTGAGGCTAATGAACAGTCTGAAGGGTACATACTGTAAGTTTAATCAGTCTCTGTTTAACATCCTTATAATTATAGATTTTTGTTAACATGAATTGCTTTACTAGTTTTTAGATGGTAGAATTCTGCTTGACTAGCATTTAGCTTCACCCTTTGGGTCCAGATACTGTAGATTTACACTAAATTAAACCCCAAAAAATCATCTACCACAGGTAAGATACTGACTGTTAACAGAACCTCACATTAAAAATACTGAACTGTCCCTTTAATACCCCCCAACTCTGTAAAGCTAAATTATCCCTGAAGGTTATTTTATAAAGATGTTAAAATTAGTATTTCTTTAAATGAAACAAAGGCACTTTTAGAAAACTTCCTCATGAATTTCACATGCAATAAAATCCAATTGAAAAGTAAAAATAACAGATTAAAAACAAATGAGAAAATGACCTTCTCAGACAGGAGAAGCTAAAACTATTTTGTTAATCCACTGAATGTTCAGATGTGGTTCTTTGTTCCAAAGAGTTTCCTTTAACACCTTCTACTCCTTTGACTGAAAACGTTCATAATTGTTTAAGCCCCAACACCTTTTGTGTAGTGTGTTTAAAGATGGTGATCTTGTTTGTCTTACAGAACCTCACATTAAAAATTCTGAACTGTCCCTGGTATATATGAAACTGATATATTTAGGGTTCCCTTTAATTGCACATGTGCAGTGGAATCCACCATACAAACTACTGAAGGGCTTTTCTTATTGTTTTGACTTTTATAGACAACAACCTTCCAGTTTATCACTCTGAGGGAAACTATTACTTCACCTCCAGCACAGTAAAATGTTTCTCCTTAGCAGTTCACTCCTTCGCCAAGTTTTCCCTCGCTTCATTCTTGTGCATAACCACTTTGTCCCTTCCTTCTTCTACTACGTCTCCTTAAACTAATTATTTTCTAACTAAGTTAGAAAATAACTTAGTAAAAATGTTAGTTTAGAAAATAAACTGACATTTTCATATCAGTTTATTTAGCTTAGACACTTCTCCTGAATTTAAATTCAGTTATGTGTATAATTCAACTGGACACACTCATGAGCCGCCAGGTTTTCTGAAGAGACGTAGGAGGCTCTGAAAATAAATTTTAGATTCCATATTTTAGGGATACCCCATTAGGGACAAGGGTGAACAGAAAATGGATGGATGGATATTTTAGGGACATACAGAAAAATTGACCAATATGTAAAAAATATTTACGGTAGTGTTTGAAAGTTTGACTAAAACCAAAATGAATACAGCAAACTAAATTCTGCCTAAAAAAATAAAAATAATTACGTCTTGCTGATAGATCACCTGTATTTGAGTGATCCAGTAGGTCTGTCAAAGTGACCAATTTAGCAGTTAGGGTACGTTTTTTGACACATTGCTCCTTTTGTACCTCAAAAAGTAGGTATGAATGGCACAGTAGTACAATAGTATTAAACGGCGAAGGGGTGAGCTGAGCAGCTCTTGCGGAAAAGGTTTGGAAAGTCTCTGTTTTCATATTTGGCATTTTGATGATTGCTTTTTGCTTTTTCCTGTTAGTGTGAACCCTCATGTCCTGTCTAGATCATTTGTGATGAAATACATATCCTGCTTGTATTGAAGATTGGTTCTGCCATAGCTTGAATATAACCTTATATTTCAAATATGAAGAGGGAGATTTGTACAAAAATATTACTGTATATAAGTCTATTGATGGGACTGCAACCCAAAAGAGTGAAATTTTTGTACGGCCACAGTCAGTTCAACGTGAAAATGTAACCTATGCATACAGGACTTGAGTATGCCACACTGCAAGCTCAGACATATTAGTCAATCAATAAATGGAATCCAAGTTCCAGGAATTTATCTTCCTGTTAGTGTCAGAATCTAAGATAATGGAGAGAAGGAGAAGGAGACAGCAACACATAGCTGAAAAAGGAGGACAAAAACCAGATAGGGTACCTTGCAACATTTCCATTTTCCCAGGTAACATCAGACTGATATCTGTCAAAGGTCATCTTTGTTTGAGAAACAACAGAATTGGTGTATTTGTCACACTGAACAACCACTAATATTGGCTTTACAACCTGACTTTTCTTCTAATGTCATTTATTTGAAAGTTTGTCAAAAAGGCACACGTGGTATAAGCCTGACTTTAATAAACAGTTTCTCAGAGCACATTTAGCTAACGGGTTGTCTGCTGGTTGGCTAACTGCTAATTGGCTGCTGGTGCAGGAAGCTGGGCTAGTTAGCCCCCTGATATCAGCTTGTGGTATTCTGTGAAGAGCAGAGCAGCAAAAAGGCTGAATATTCTGGACAAAATGAATGTGAAACATCAGCTAATTTTATGAGTGTTGATTCAAAGTTTTACTTAACTGTGTTTAAGTTAAAAAAAATTATAGACGACATTGTTATAACTTTAATAATCTGTGTTATTTTAGCAGCAGAAAGAATATTTGTTGGGTATGTATGTGGATTGCAAGCAATCAGTCAGCAATCAATATCTGCAAGCAGTCATTATTTAATTGTAAAGTGATTGTATACAATGTCCTTTCATAACAAGAGCAGCAATTGACCACTTAAGTGTTAATTATGTGTTTCCATGTTCCAAAGGTTGCATACATATTTTTATATGAATCTGTAAAATTTCAGAAAGTGTCCTACAATCAATTGCTCATTGTCTTTGTTTATTGTAAATGTTATTTTTTAATGAAATTATTTAGTTATCAAGGCAGAGCCCAAAACATTTCTTAGATATACTGAGCAGATTGTCATACAGAATTTTTTTAATAATCTATGTCCTCAATTTTAAAATCTTATTATAATGTTTGATCTTTTATTCTGCATTGCACTGTTTAATTTGTTCTTAAATCAGTAAAACATTCCTGTCATTGAATGGCATTTTGGGTTTTCCCTGTACATTTATGAGGCTCCCAGATAAACATGTCATGGGTTGATTCTGTTTTATTTTTATTTTTTTCAATAAAAATTTTTGAAAAATAAAAATATGTTTTTCCTAGCCTCATTACATACCTTCCAGTTTAAGAAAACATCCAGAGCAACCAGAGGGCTAAAGAGTTCCCAGCAGAATGTTTCCATGTCTGTGTCCTTTGTGTTCCAACCAACATCGTATTATAAAACTGTGCTATAGTTATATAAATGTTTGTTACAAATAGTTTAGTTTAGAAAATTCTGTTGCTATAATAATGTTTGAAATAATTTACTTAAAACGTGTTCTAACACATCGGTTTATGGTGATGATCAGATGTACCTACCTCCATTTAATATTTTTGGCTACAAATAACAAAATAATAATCTTTACCATCATTATAGAAACATAAAACAAAAATTACATGCGCTATAACAAAATTGGGTGATAAATGGCACAAGGTGGCATTTAAAGCCCATATAGGTATTGGGTATGAACTGTTCTTCAGTCTGTTTGTCCCTGTTTTAATGCTCCTGTATCTGCAGCCAGATGGCAGCAGTTGGAATAAATTGTATCAAGGATGTGAAGAGGCTTTTAAAATGTTCCCGGTTTTCCTGAGACAGTGGGATCTATGGAGTTCTTCAAGAGATGGCAGAGAGCAGCCAATGGTCTTCTGGGCAGATTTTATGATTCTCCGAAGAGTCTTCCTCTGTGCTACTGTGCAGCTGGAGAACCACACACAGAGACAATACCAGATGATGCTTTCAAAAGAGTATCAATAAAAGGACACCAGCAGGTTTTGAGAAATATTGTTTCTCCTGAGGACTCTCAGAAAATAGAGTCTCTGCTGGGCCTTCTTTGCCAGTTCTGCTGTGTTTACATCACAGGCCAGATTATCCATGGTACAAACTCCCAGGAAACAGAAGTTTGACACCCTCTCCACCTTGTCTCTTCAGATGTATAGTGGCTGAATGTCTCCTTCTAAAATCCAGTATGATATCCTTGGTCTTGGCTGTGTTTTGGATCAAGTTGTTATCTGCACCACACTGTAAGTTGCTCCCCCTTGTTCCTGTAGGCAGATTCATCACCCACTACAGTTATGTCGTCTGCAAATTTCAACAAGGGTGCCATTTTTGTGGACTTATACATAATCATGTGTATGGTGTGGCAGCATCATCCTCTGGATATTTATGGAGCTAAATACAGAACAATCCTGGAGGAAAACCTATTAGAAACTAGAGACTGGCATGGAGGTTCTCCTTCCAGGAAAACAATGACCCTAAGCATACAGAGAAGGCTATAATAGAATGAAACATTGTACTATAGAATAAAAGCATATTTATACATTAGAATGGTCAAATTAAAATAATCAAAAATAATAGATATTTTTCCATCTTTTTCTTTCTTATAGCACCTGCTATCTTTCAGGCTGAAGAAAAAGCAGATCGTGATGCAAAAATAGTTGGCATCTGTTCGTGGGTCAATTTGACCCGGGGAGTGTTTAATCATGCAACAGTGTCAGAAACCAAAAAATTCCTGCAAAACATTTTTGTATCTGATTATTAACTCCAATACTAACCATTTCAATCAATATTTGCGCAATGATGTTTTTTTATTTCTCAGAAAATAAGGCTCAATGACGACAATTTACTCATTTACTCATTTGGACATAAAAAATGGAATTTACATTATTTTATGTCCACTGAAAAAAAGCTAGACACAAAAAGCAATAATTTCCTTGAAATTAATCTTTGGTAATTTTTTTTTATATTACAATTTATTTAATTTTTGTCAATGGGTGATCTTTATAATTGAACTTCAGGCACACATACTGTTTAGGGTCAAATTGACCCACTGATTGAAATCAGGACATATTAGTCATGCAGAGAGTATATTTTTTATTGTTTTACCCTTCCAGGGGGTCTGCGAGTCAAACCCACAGCTGCCGCTTCGAGGACTCAAGGCCTCCAAACGTGGGTCGCACTATCCCCTACGTCACCACGGCACGCCTCATGCAGAGAGTATTTATGTTTCCCCCCCCCCTTCTGCTTAGTGTCAGAGTGGGTGGAGTTTGTCCATGGGAACAAAAAAGATTCCCGTCAAAAGTTATATTTACACCTGCTTTCTCGCAATTTCCTAGTGAAGTAAAGGGAATAGTGAGAAAGTGCGTTTGCGTGTATCTGCGTGTGCATGTATGTGTGTGGTGTGTTCTGTTTGTGTGTTTTTGGTGAAATATGGCTCATTCACCTTGTGTTACTAACCTTCTTTGCTCTCCTTTTTCCTGAGACTTACCTTAAAGGTCACTCCTGATGAAACTCTGGATTCTGTTGCAGTTCATTCCCCAGCTGACTCAGTCCCCTGCAAACTTCCAGCCAATTCAAAGTCAAGACCTAAATCCAACAGAGAATCTGTGGCGAGACTTGAAAACTAATGTTCACACTCTACATCCACTTAGACTGAGCTTGAACTATTGTGCAAAGAATAATAGGCCAAATAGACACTATAATTCAGCTGTACATTTAAAGTGAACATATTGAGCAAATGTTTATTGCAAAGCTCCCTGTAAATAAAAAAAATCAATATAAATACAATTTTAAAAAATGTATGTGAGGCATGAAGCTGTTGTGGGATCTGGTTGTTCTGCATTTGAAGCTGCTGAATCTTTTCCCAGATGGCAGCAGGAAGAACAAGCCATACTGAGGGTGGCTGAGCCCTGGACAGGCAGCAACTGAACGGTGTCCAGGATGGAAGGAAACTCAGTCCTGATGATTCTCTCATCTGTCCTCGCCACTGTCTTTACATTGCCAGTCAGAGGTGATAAGGTGGTATATGCCCCAAACCAGACTGAGATATCGCTGTCTGTTGTCTCTCTGACAAAAGGGATGAGGATGGGAGAGAGGAAGTTTGATCTTCTCATCTGATATAAAAAGTGCCGACATTGCAGAGCTCTCTTGACAGGCCAGAGATTTGGAGTGATCAAGTTAAAGTGTCAGTGATCTGTATCCTCAGAAATTTAATGCTGCTGACCTACTCCACTGCAGCATCATTGATGAGGAGGGGGAACTTCATGCTTATCGCATGTCCCCTATCCAGTGTTTGGTCCTCAAGGCACACTGCTTTGCATGTTTTAGGTATTTCCTTGCTTCAGTCCAGCTGATTTCAATTGATAACTGATTAACAGCCGTTTGTTGAACTGGAATCAGTTGAATCAGGCACATTAAAGCAGGGAAACCACTAAAGCATGTAGGACAGTGTGCCTTGAGGACCAGGATTGTGAAACACTGTCCTAATCAATGGACTGTGTTGTGTGACACCAGTATCTCCACCCTAACCAGCGTGGTACGGTACATGCTTTAAGCATGTATGCTGAAGTATTCCTGATTCTCTGAAGACCAGGTTCATACTTGCAGCTCCTTCATCTTATAGAACCAAGGACTTTCCTGGAGAAAGATTACAAAGCCAACTGTTCCATTCATTCTGGATATGTCATTTGCTGTATAATTAAGATAAAATGCTCCCCATCTCCCCCCCGATTATGTTTACTTCAGATTCATTGAGAAAATAGAACAGTCGTAAACTTGAATCTAAACCACCCCATGCATAGTTTGTTTTATACCAAGACTGAAAGAAGTTCAAAGTTATTATTATAAAGTAAAATGTACCGTACTCACTTTGTTACTATGTCATATTTTATTAAGTCCTACTTTGAGATCATTTACAGTTACTTTCCCAGTTTTAGGGTCACAAACTGAAATGTATGTGAACTGTTCTTCATAAAACTGTACAGCAGGTGCTGTTCTGTTAGCATTTTTGGACCATCATGCATGACTGAAGGGTGCTGAAGCAGTTCTTTGGTGAATATGATGTTGCCGGGAATAGAGTCAGCTGCTCTACAGTAACGTAGATAAGGCTCCAGATCTTCCGGATGACTATCCTTCTTGGACTCCATATTGGTGTTAGTGATTCTGCAGGTGCAGCATAGCCACCTTGCTCTTCTTGAAGGAGGATTTAATGGTACTTTCCCGCTTTACAGTGGTTTAGTGGACCAGTTCCCCTCTCGCTACTGATTACTTTCAAACTAACAAACAAATAAAAAAAGAGCAATGCGACTTGGATGTAACGTGTAATGCTTTATAGAAATGTAGTGAAGTAGAAAGTACAGATACATACTGTAAAATTTAGTAAGTATTATGCAGACTCACTTGTGGAAAGTATCCATGATTGAATCTTCTTAAGTAAAGTACAGATACATGAGAAATGTACATAAGTACAATAACATCCCACCACTGATCAAAGTAGGCAGCAAAATCCTTATACCTGGTTAATCTGCAGTTGGTGAGGATCTGGTCACCATAGTGATGCCTCCCTTCACTATGGACTCAGAGCCTAGGAGTGTCTGACAAGATTTATGTCTCTGATTTGGGCACCGCAGCCTTCCAAAGTAATGAAACACAACCCAAGCTGTTGCAAATAATACAGACATTTGCTGCAGTGTACTTCTTTGTCTCTCTGCATGTTCCATCTGTAGGCTTGGCTTCTCAATGGAAACCTCAAAGCAGTCTAGAATCTATGGAACTTAGACATTAGGAACATTTGTTCCTAATGTCAATTGAGATTGTCTTGAAGAGGTTCTTCCTTTGCAGCTTGGCAGACATTCTGGTTTCTTCATGCTGTACAGATTAGCGACTGTCAAACTTGTGCTTTGTTTCAAATGTAGTGTGAAACAATACAAATCTGTTGGATGGGATGTTTGCTTTACAGACTTGACATCTGTAAATCAAACATCTACACCTGTGTAATATTTCGATTTAATCTCATCTCCATTTCTTATGGTGTCACTGGGATGTGCAGGGTCCAGTTGTCTGTGCAGTCTTCATCCCAACCATGTTTTTTTTTTTTTCTTGACTCTGGATTAAACCATCTCTGACACCCAATATCTTGTATACTCAGAATTCAGCTTAATTCAGTTCAGCCTAAACTGTATATTAGCTTCTAACACAAGTGAAACCCAGAGTGCTGAAAAAGCACATCCTTGAGTTTAGTGCTCATGTTGAGTGGTAAGCAATAAGCAGTGTTGGGTAAGTTACTTTAAAAATGTAATCCGTTACAGTTACAAGTTACCTTGTTTAAAATGTAATTGTAGTGTAACTTTTTTGATTACTTTTAAAAAGTAATGTAACTAATTACTTTTGATTACTTTTTGATTACTTTGAGATTTTAATGAGTATTGACCCATGTTCAACATTTAATTTTTGAGAACTGAGTGGGAACCTTAAAAGAGCACTAAGCTGAGAGGAAATTGATGACAGGCAATCACAGGAGGTCCACAAGAAGAGATGCCAGCACCAGGCATGTAAGATTTTCTCAGACTCTTCTCATCGGGCCATACTGGAGGCAGTTGACCAAAATCCCGGACGATTTTTAAATTTCCCCCCGGACATTTTTTTAGGTCTGAAAAGTAGGACATGTCCGGGAAAAAGAGGACGTCTGGTCACCCTATGTTGCATACAATGTCTCATGGGAAAGAATAGATTCCAACGTTTGTCATGCATCAAATATTCGTAAAACATTTTTATATTCACAGATGTAAATGTAAAGCAGTGCATAAATGTTACAGAAGAGGGTACTATTGTTTTATGTAATTGCTGGTATTATCACAATTCCGAGATGTTTGTCCTATCGGGGACACCGTAGTGCAGGGGATTTTTGCGGGCGAGCTGCTGTATTCCTTACAGTGTGTTTACTGCCTGTAGGTAAGCAGCAGCTCCGCTAGCCCGGTGTAAAATATACATTGCGTTGGTATGGCGATCGTTTTTTCTGTTTGTTCAGTGTGCCAGTTGGCTGCAGATTGCATCTTGTTTTGATGAGGTTTGATTGTTTTGTAAAGGGAAAATTGTTAAATCCTGACAGTCTGTTTACTGCCTGTGGATGAAATAAAGGCGCTAAAGTCTCCCCTCCACGAAGAGCCCTGTGTCCGATTCCTCTCCTGCACCGAACACACCCCACTTTTACGAAAAGAAACACAACGCAGAGCCCATAGGGTGTCTTCCACCAGCACAGGATGGAACATCAGAGTGGCATTGCGGCTGTGATAGAGACAAGGAGCCGTAGCGGGAAACGGCGATAAAGAGCGCAAAGCAATAAAAATATCATTACATATTTCGCAAAGGTTTTTGTTTATATTTTTAAAAAAAATGTAACTAAACTTGTAATTCTTAATATTTTCGGAAGTAACTGTAACTGGATTACATATTTTCTCATTGTAACTGTAACGAATTACAGTTACTCTTATTTTGTAATTAAATTACGTAACGTCGTTACATGTAATCCGTTACTACCCAACACTGGCAATAAGTCAGTCTTAAATAAGTTGTTGATGGTTTTGTTTGTCATCAGAAGTACTTTGTACAGAATTCTGACTTTTACAGAAAGCCACAGTCACAAAAGGACCTAAATAGAACTTTTTGGACCTAACCCCAACCCAGCTATAATTGCATTGTAGAAATTGAGTTTACAGGTTAAAAATGCATACACTAGGTTAAAACTGCGTCAGCTGATGAGGCGACTCATTTTTGAAATACAGTCAAAGGAGGCAATTTTGGAGACAAGTTTAATAGATTTGTCATAGGAAATCAATTAATATGGTAACTCCAAGATTACTAGTAGAAGCTATTATAAAACCTTCACATGTAAGCACTACTTAATAAAGTTATCAAATAGAAAATCAGTCAGTTTGTTTTCCTTAAATCTTGTTTTCTTATCTATGAAGGGGTGTCCACATTTTTTGCTTGTATATAACAGCTGAAGCCAAGTGGTTACAATGGATTTCATTTCAGTGAGGCAGAATTTAGAGGTTTTAATACAAACGCACGCCACACTTTTCAGATCTTTGGTGTTAAAAAAGGAGAAACAAAATATAAATGTTCTTCCACTCTACAATTATGCATTTTTTATATTGTCACATAAAATTCTTACAATTTTTTGTCATTTGTGACTTGATTAAAAATGAATAAGTTTGACAAATATTAATGAATAGTTTTGCGGGACATGTATAAGCGACCTTATGCAGAGCGGTTGACTATTCGCTCTCTCCACACTCCTTTCAGCCCCGGTCTTTTTCGTGTCCCTTCTCCTCCACCTAACCAGCGGGATTCGGAGATTCTCTCCCTCTTCCTTTATTGGCAAGCTCGTTGGACCAATCATAAGATTGGACACTGCGCAGTGTAGCCAATCGTCGTCGTCTGCTGTCCTACACCCGTCTAGCACGTTCATGTGCATTTATGTAATGTGTGCCATGGTTTGGACCCAGTAGTGTTGACAATAGGCTGAGAAGAAACAACCCTGAATCGACAACGAGCAACGGAAAACACGACAATTTCAGGGTGTTGTTTGAGACGTAGAGTTCAACCGGTAACGGGAATGTTTTAGCGTTAATCTAATCGTTGCGTAGACCCGTGTTTTATTCTTATCGGTAGTTAAAGGATTTTCCAGTTGGATGGAAAACTGCTTGTGGGTTTGGCTGTTTTAGGCCGAGATTTTGCTGCTGGGGAGAGGCTGTTTGCACCGAGCTGGAGGCAGCCGCACAGTTAGCCTGACAGTTATCCCGACACAGGACAAGTCTCCGCCACAGTCTTCACTGCAAGCTGTGGAGGATCAAGACGAAGTAGAACGACGGAAGAGGTTCCAACCAGTCTTGCTCAGGTCGGGACTCGGGTCAGGACTCGGAACGGTGTGTGTCTTCCAGCCCGGTCACTCTGTCAGTGTGTGAGCTGTAGCTAACATTTGCATCATTAGCTCTGTCCCTGTATTTACATCCGGGATGATGGGTGATCGCCCGAGCCCGCCCAGGTAATGTTATCTCACCAACACACATTTATATTCAGATTTGATATAGTTCCTGTTTTGAGCCTGTCCGTTGTGTTCCTTTAGCTGGCTTCTCACAAAGCTAGCTGCCGCTGCTCGCGTTTAAAACTACAACTACACGCTCAACTTCGGCTAGCTCCCGGTAGCTGGCGTGCTAACTGTGGCTAATGACCTAAGATATCTTTTTATTAAGCGAGCCTTTTCATTAATATGCTACTCTGTATGAATATGTAAAACATTAAAATGTGGCTCTGCTCTGGTCCACGTTAAAGCAGTTTACGGGCACTTATGTGATTCTCTGTGCAAGGTAAATTTTAAGCTAACGTTCATAGCGAGCTAACACTTCGCTAATGCGCTGTCAAGTTTGCTCCTGCAGGCCCAACACGGCCAAACTGACGCCTGGTATCTAACGGCTTAATTTCTGACCCCGTATACAACACGAAGTACTTTGCTGTTCCAGCTCTAGATGGAAGATGTACATTCTTGCTGCTGTTTGGATCGGTTTTACGTTACATTTTGGGCTTTCCCGTAAGGCTGTTCTCGGAACAACATTCTGTTATCTGACCAAGTCCTCAAGCTGCATTGTTCAAAGGTTCAAGCATAATTTCTAGATGAGATCAAGACACCAGAACTTCTAGTTTTAAGCATTTTAGCAACATTTTCGAGAGGTAGTTTTTTATTATTATGATTTCTATACGAGCAATTTCATGTGGAAGAACAATGAATGGAAGTTTGAAGGATACAGAGATTTACTGATTAACAAGCTGAAATTTTTTTTCTGAAATTTGTTGTTAATTTTACATTGAAATTTGTAAATAGTTATCAAGATTCACCGTTTTAAATTTTTCCACACATCACCATGAACAATTGAAAAACCTTTGATTAAAAAAAATGCCAGTTAGCTGTCTTTTACATGCCACATTAGACCAAACCTCAGTTACAGTGCTACAAAAAAGTATTTTCTCTCTTAGAACTTTTATGTTTTTATTTTCCATAAGGAAATCTTAACTAGTAAACAGGATCCATGCAAACCCTGGCCTAAGTTAAAATGTAAAAGTTGTGGGACACCTGTGGCTCAGTTGGAAGAGTAGTCGGGACCAAAATTTAGTGATCTTGATTCTAGCTTCTTTCATCACTTGTCAGTGTGCTCTTGGTTAAAACACGTGTAACTTGCTGAACTGTGTATGCTGTATGATTCTGAGGCAGGCAACAGAATTGTGAGTGTAAGCAAAAGCAAAACATTGCTCCATCTGTCTAGGAAAAAACACAATGAAAGTTCAGTTTATAATTTTTTTTAGTGGAATCATGATTTAGCTGATCAGCTGTATACGTTGCAAAAAACACAAAATCTTACTAAGTATTTTTGGTTTGTTTTTAGTGCACATATGTTGGCACCCTTGAATTAAGACAAAACTAACTTGCAAGTAACTTTTCAGAAAGCTATCAGAGCTTGTTTTAAGTAAAAATGAAAAAAAATAAATAAATTGATGAAGTACTAATTTCACTGACAGATTATATAATTTCTAATAAGATATTTTCTAGGGATGCTCCAATCAGATTTTTTGCTGCTGATTACAATCACTGCCAATCACTTGGATTGGTTGTTGTTTTTTTCTTTTGCTTTAAGTGTAAATGCTACTATCTGATCTGGCAAAATCAAAAAATGATTTGGTAATAAATTCACCTATTTTAGGCTTAGAACATGCAAAATACTTACAGGAACAATACAGCAGCTATTCAGTCAAAAGGACATCTGAAAAACCTGGAATAAGTAATCAGTCTTTAACAGTAAGGTTCACGTACCCAAAATTCTACATGAGTCAAATAAATCTCAATACTACCTGTATAAAATAATGTTGAGTAAAAAAGGAAATATTCATTCAAAGTCAAATGCAGGTTGCATCAAAATAATTACTACATCAAAACTTCCTGAGAACATTGCTAGCTGATGAATGTTGATTCTGATTGTCTGTTTCTGACTGAGTGGAGTAATTCTGCAGAATGAGGAGACTGATTATTTTCAGAAATTATCTGTCTTATGTTAGAACATAGCGAAAGTTTTAATGTGTATCTAAAATCTTTTGTTTAATTTAATGCTGCAGCTTTAAGTAGATGTTTGGTGTGAGAGTTCACTGCCGGATGTAGCTTGAATGGAACTCCATCTGTGAAATATTACTACATGTAGAGGTGGTCCCACTGTGAGAGCAGAAGCAGCGTCTTACACTGCTAGCTTGTTGACTTAAATCATTTTCTGGGTTATTTGTTTAGCTTTTTGACAGTCATTCTAATCTGGGTGAATGTTAATAGATGTGCGCAGCTTTACCTGCTGACTGACCGATCCAAATGTTTGGGTTTTTTTGTTTGTTTTTTTTTCCTGCAGTGAGCCTCAATATACCCATACTCTGTCAAGTGGTATTTTTTTAAAATGTCATATTAGATTCGGTGTGTTGATGCAGGTGTGAGGTAATTTTCCGCCGGAACACACAAACTTCCCCCATTTACTCTCAGAGCGTTAGGATTTGCTGCTGTGCGCTTGTGCAGTGTAAAAGAAAGGGGGCACACGCAGACTGCGAAGTGAGATATAGGCGATTTGTTTTGTAATCGGCAACAAGAGACTGTGATTGGCGATCACCTATCATACATTTTTTATGATGATTTTTCAGAGCCAATCATAATTGGCTCTGAAATCGGCTAATTATGATCGGTGGCCGATTGACTGGCTCACCTCTAATATTTTCCCAATCTTGGAAGCAAAATAATCAGTCAGTGGAACTAGTACTTTTTCATCAATATTGAGTAATTTTTGACTTAAAACAAGCTCCAATATCAAAATGTTACCTGTAAGCTAGCCTGGTAAAAAACAGCCCTTCCTACACATTGCCTCTTCCAGAGGGTCTGGGCTCTACGCTTCTGAGAAATGATTGGTTCCTGGAAGAGTGGACTGTGTTGAGGTTTTAAATCTTACACAATTGTTTATGTTTGCCTGTGATGTATGTAATGCGCCAGTTTGCCACTATGAAGCTTACTGGAAGTTGCCTACGCTGTAAACAACCATCCTCCACTGTGAAGAGAGAAGAGCAAATTCAAACGAGACGGCTGTCGATGTTCATTCAGTATCTGGAAGTGTGGCCAACATGAAGTGAACATCTCCTGTGGTGGATCTGGTCTTTGAGCGTAGGCCTTTGTTCACTTCCTCTGCTGCCATTTCTAAAATAATATAATATAATATAATTGATAATATAATGTGGGAACACATTTTCAAGTATCAATAAACTTAAAATTAATGAACATTTATCATTGAAACTGAAAGAAATTTTAAATACCCCAAATAAACAAAACAGGGCAAATTGAAAAGTGTCAACTGTCACCCAGTTCTTGGAAGAGAAAAAAAGAGAAAATATTTCATGCAAATAGAAGTTTTAATTTAGCATTTGATAAATTGATTTATTGCTTACTGTGACAGGATTGAGTCTGGTCTAGGTTGGATCTGGTCTGGTCTGGGTCTGGGCCGTCTCATGTGGTGGATCTGGCCTATGAGAGCATGTCTGAAAGCAGATGCTGTTTATTTGTTGGGTGCTGCAGAAGCCTTTAACCTGACTCACAGTTAAGTTCAGATTTGATGTCAAGACTGTAGCTTCTCAAATAATCTGATGTGAACTTTGGCTCTTGTGATAGAAACCAGGCTATCGGACTGTGGACCCTGCAGTGCACTATATTGGCTGTATTCCCATTCTGGTTCCTTTTTATTTCCTCGTTGTGCCCCCAAGCCCCACCCCCAACCCACCTACCAGTTGTTTTATTGGTCAGTGTGTGTATAACATGTAATAGACACCATAATAATTGATATAGACAGTCTACAGTGGGAACACCTTTTGCCCCTGACTGCTAGACTTCAAACTTCAGAGGGTTGAGTTGTTCCTGTAGAGGGATTGCTAAGGGGCGTGGTCTCTTCACCCTTAAAATCTAAAGTTTAGTCATTCTTTTTTTGGGGGGTTTCACTTGGAAACAAAGTGGAGGAGCTACACTGGTAAATCCATCCACAAATGTGTTGGGTTTTTTTTCTCAATTGATTTTCTATTTAATTCCATAGTGGCTAAGTAATGTGTAGTTTGAACTTTTGCTCTATTAGTTTTGAATTATTTGATTAATTACAACCATGTCACAACCATTGCGTCAAGCATATCTACATTAACACTAGTACAAGTCTATGCATCCATACATGTACATACTTGCATACACATAAACATATATACATACACACAGAATTAAACGTATATTAAAGAAAAAGTAAAAATAACCTGTTGTAAATAATTATTTATATATATATATATATATAAATAAATCAGAATGCACACACTTCTAAAAATAAAAAGTAAGAATATACCCAATGTGTACATATCTATCCATACATGTATATTTACACACAGGCATATTTAGATATTTAACATTTAACAGCAAATGTTAGGCATGCCTCTTTAGCCATTAACTGGTGCTTGATGACAGTCAGTATATGTTATATAAGTTTTCTTCTAACAGAAGGAAAATAGTGTATTTCTAATTTAAAATATTAGTAGGATCAAAATATTAAAATTGTTATGTCTAGTATATTGTGGAAATTAAAATCCCTAACGGTATTGGTTAATTTGACGTCTATGGACTGGTATAATGTCTTGTAGTGTTATTAACTTAAAAAAAAAGCTTTATGATGCCACTGAAAAAGAAAAGTAGTGATTTTTTTGAAGTCATGTCAGGACTCCCTTATAAAACAGATTTTTGATTTCAATGAGTTTTCATCCTGGTAAAATAAAAAAAAATCACATTGATCATTGCAGTTCTAATAATGCGTTGTGCCTGACAGTTGGTGGGGGAGGGTGGGCATGCTACTACTTGCTTCGAACAGCTAGAATAAACAAGAGCCATATCAGAGGTTGTGCTAGATTTTTTCATTCCCCGTCATTTTGACCGACAGCATTGAAAAATAAACACCGGTCATTATTTTTACCTGTCAAATTGTAATCCTATTAACATATGTTATTTAGCCGCATTTTTATGCGGTTTAGTAAATATTCACCTAGTTGAACCATGAATCGAGATCCCATCACACATAAAGCAGATAAACACATCTAACTTTTTTTGGTAGTGACCAAAACCACCAACCCCAATAACTTATAATAAATTAAATGAAACGACTCCACTTAAATTACAATCACTTCACCTGCTGCGGTCTGAACTCACAGCTTCACAAGTTCCTCCTGGTCTTCATCTGCAGAGTAATCTGCACCATTTCATCAGTCATTTGGATCTGTCTGATCCAAACCGATCAATTGAACTCTGTAAACTTTTTACCCTGCGCGGTCGGGCGTGCGCTTTTATGAGGATCTTTTTGAGCGGTTTCGCTTCTCCGAAACGGACAGATGTTGCATCTCCTGAGCATTCCCGGGAGGAATGCTCAGTTCTCGAGTTTTGGAGAAGCTTCATTTGTATTTTTAATGGCCAAAGTACTAATTTAGAGGGTAATTTAGAATTCATTTCATTCAATGAAAAGTTTGTTTCTGAGTGAAAGGGAGACCACGTCTCAGAATAATAATATAACAGTGAAAAATAAAAATAAAAATGCTTAAAAGAAGCAGCAAGGATCTCCTTCAACAGTCTTTAAAGGTACATCTTTAAAAAAAATAGAATGTCATAAAGTTCAGCATTTCATCACTCACTTCAGAAAGCAAAACTCATATATTCACAAGAGTGAAATATTTAAATGTTTTTTGATAATTGTTTAAAGATGACAGAAACCCAAATTTGGTGACTCAAATGATTTTGAAGGGGTTAAATATTGTAAAGTCATGGTGTCACATCCTAATCAGCTGATTACCTTTAAACACCTGCAGAGGTTTACTGACAAACTGATGCTCTGTCAGGGTCAACAGGAAGACCAGAAAACGGTCATTGATGCTAGTTGTCACTCAACTTGTCATTCAACAAGTGACCGAAAAAAGTTGAATGGAAGGAAACAGTTGATAGGAAAAGTGTATCAGCAAAAGGAATTACTGCTGCCTGAGAGGATTGTTAAACAGAATCCATGTTCTGTTGTTCTGTTGGCATCTCTAACCCATCAAAGTATTGTCAAATTCAAGAAATGTTGAATTTTTAAAGATGCATTTTGGGAAACGGAATCTTATAAAATGAGCCCACAATTCTGAAACATGTCTTCTACAAGTAACCCTTAAAAACATTGAAGAAAATGCTCTATGATTCTGTTTTAGAAATTGGCTCATAGGCTAAAACCTGCAGTTTCAGCCTATGAGCAGAAGTGATGCCAAGATGTACGATGGAAACGGAATAAATGTTGTGTTTAGGTCATCCAAAATACCTTAGCTTGCTTGCATGGGTTTTGTCATCCAAGATATTTACTTTGACTTGTCAGGAGCCAGGTTCTGTTTAACCTGTAACAGGGTGGATTAGCACTGCCTGTGTAATTTAAAAGAAAAAGTGCTTCTGGTTCTGCTCTTGGTTGCCTAACCCTGCCAAAGTCTGCTACTTGAAGCCCTATATGATATTGCATTCTTTAAAGATGCAATATCTTTGGTTGAATTTTTTTTTTTTTTCATTGGTTAAATCTGATCAGAATGAAGTGTTTTACAATGTAGATGCATTTTTTTCAGAAGTATCTTTTAAAATGTGAAATGTGTACTATTTTTAGCTTTTCATTCAATTCAGAATATTACATTAAATAAGGAAACAACAATATTTGTGTAGCAGCCAGAACATTCAAAGTTATTTGATAAGTGTTTAAAATCTCTCAAAGTGTCATATAAAATGTAATTAAGAAAAAAAAAGAGGAGCTTGCATGTGTTGCACATGATAGTGAACACATGCGAAGGCAAGTGATTTATATATAACAGAGCCCTATCAAACAGGCATTTTTTGAACAGAGAGGTTTGTAATTATTATCACAGGTTGACCTAAAGTGTGAGGAAATAAATCTAAAGAAAAATAAATCCAGAAAATCACATTCTATGACTACTAAATTTATTAGAAATGTATTTCTTAAATATTTGATACTAAGCAGTAGGGCGTTGTAATTTTAACGATTCCGCGATATTCATCAATATATTTTTTTTCTCAAAATGTATCAATTTTTCATTTGCGAGTTTTAATACATTAAATCATATTTTGAGTTTTATGTCAAATCCACATGAATTAAATGAGAGCTATCACAGATGACATTTTTTACTCAGTTGCACATAGGGCTGTAGCGATACAATAATCTCACAATGTGATATATTTTGCTCATGATACAATATATATCACAATATTCAGCAAACGATACAGTTTGTTACAATGCAATACATTTTTAAGATTTTCTGAAAGGTTTTAGAGGGAAAATGATTTTGGTGACATTTTGTGACTGTTCCATTGACTTGAGTTGAATTAATTGAACTGATGGTGTAATATTGGCATAATAAATGTTGTTTTTTGTTGTATATTTGTTACACATTTGCTTTGTTTAAATGTTAATTGTGTTGTTTTGTGTATTTGGTTATGAAGCAAAGGAACCTTTTTGTCTTATTCACTTGTATTAGATACTGTAATTTATTTCATTTCATTATTTAGTTAATTCTAACTGGTTGTTTAATTATATGTAATTCTTAATGCACAAGTTGCAATTTGCAACTTGTGTATTAAAACTAACATGGAAGAGTCAGAAAATGTCACCAAAATCACTCTGTCCCTCTAAAACAGGGGTGGGCACTCCTGGTGCTCAAAGCCTGTGTCCTGTAACTCTTAGATGTCTCCCTGGTCCAACACACCTGAATCCAACAGCTGAATCACCTCCCAAGTGCAGTCAGGTTCTCCAGAGTCCTGCTAATGACTTCATTATTGAACTCAGGTGTGTTGAAATAGAGATGCATCTAAAGGTTGCAGGAGATGGGCCCTCCAGGACCAGGAGTACCCATAAAATCTAAAAAGTGTATTGAATCATATCGGTTGCTGAATATTGTGAGCAGAATATCGCATAGTGTATTGTGAGATTAGTGTATCACTACAGCCCTACTAACCAGCTGTAATTCTGGCTTTCTGACTGGTCGGAAGTCCTGCTCTCTTTTAAAAGGACACTTGTCCTCACACTCAAACAATTAGACCAAAGAACTGTCTAAGGTTGCCACGGACAACACTGTGGTCCTCCAGCTGAATGGGTTTCAGGTGAATAGCTTGGTGAGAAAACGGCAGCTGTTGGTGCGACTATTAGAAAATGGAAGAAATTCCAAATGACTGCAGTCTACATCAGACTGGGCTCCATGCTTGATCTAGCCTCAACGAATCAATAATCATGAAAGTTGAAGGATCAGCCCAGAAGTACATGAGACCTGACGTAACCTTGGAAACTACAGTCTCAAAGTTTACCAAAGGAACACACCTGCAGCATCTGAAGGTCCTAATAAAGGCAGCAGATGTTCAGGTCACAATGTGATTTTATTCTTTTTTTTTTTTTTTTTTTGTGGATTTTTTTCAGATTTTTAAAGTTTCTGAAAAACCTGAAAAGTGTAGTAATCAGTAGCTAATGACTACACCTCAGTAATTGGGTCCTGAGGTGTAGCTATTATTACAGGGCTTTGGAAACCTGGTGGATTGGTGTATCAAAACCTCATTTTGGAGGAGAAACTCCAGCTTTACAAACGGCCAAATGCACTGGACTGGAGCTTCTGATGAGTTAGGTCAGCTGAGAGCAAGGGAACTGAGCTATGTGCACTGGACATTACTGAGCTGTTCAATTTGAGTCCTAAATAAGATCGTCTCCTGTCACGTTGTCCTTATACAGTTTCAATTCAATTTATTTATTTAAAATAAAGTTCACAACAAACGTTGTCTCAAGGCACTTTACAAAAAACAATAAAGTGCTGTACAAGCGCAGGCCATCTACCATTTACTGTGCTAAATATTTTTTAAACTTTTGTTTTATGTGTGTCATAATAAATTCCAAATAATGATGATTAAAAACCCACAAGACCATGTTCGGGAGTGTTAGCTTTACTATTTTCTCTAGTTTGCTCACTGAGAGCATCAACAAATTAAAAAGTATGATTAAATGTGTGTAGTTTAGTGATGAATATTACAGGTGACTAGTATCCTAAAGAGATGCATCATAAATGGGCATATATTTGTTTGAGGCCATGACAGCTGTATTATGCAGTCACAGACATAGTAGCCTAATAAAGACGTAATACACAGTTATCACTTATTATCACAATAGTAGGACAAAAAAAACTTCAAGTCTATATTCTGCACCTGTATTGTATTGTATACCATTCCAAATCATTCCACCATGTTTGATGTATTTTCATGTGCTCAGCCAGTGATGCTTTTTTGCATTTTCTTGTGCTTGCCATTCAGTTTTAGTTTTCTAATGACATGAGGACAGAAATACCATTTTGGCTGCTGCAGGTTCCATTCTGTCTGTGACCTTTGTGCTGAGATCTTAGCGTAGGAAGAGCTGTGCAAAGTGCAACTGAAGTGTCAGTTAAGTTTTATAGTATTCAAAGAAAGTTCATAAAGCACCATAACTATGGTTTCTGTAAGGTATGGTTAACACTTGTTTAACTGTAAATCATTAAGTCAAATCAAAGTTTTGTTTTTGAACTCTCGAGATCTAGTTCACCCATATTGGAGCAGCATAAGGCATTCATTTTATGAAATGTGATATCGGCCTATTTCTTAATATAGTGTTTTGGTGGGGACTAACTGGTCATCAGTCTAGGAAGTGGAGTTTTTTATTTGATTGTCTTCTCTTCACATCACATGTTTCCTTGGAGTTTGCAGCACCTTCAGTCAGTGAGCAACAGTAAAGGTCATTGACTTTTTACGTCTTAGTCAGTCTATATTTGTAATTTGCTACTAACATTTTTCAACATATTTTGAAAACATTAGATTTATTTTACATTTGAACAAAACACAAGTTGTTCTAGATTTAAAAATCTGTAGCTTTAGGACCTCTGGCAACATCACCTTACTGCATTTCAGTAACACAATTTGACCTTTTTTTGCAGCTTAGTGAGTCTTGTCAACATGCATCTGTAAGGCGTGTTCAGCGTGTGTGTTCTTGATAACGTTCATGTCAGGAAAGGCTTATTTCTTTTACCAAAACGGCAACCAACAGTCGCCCTCACACAGCTCATTAATCACTCAAAGAACATAAAACGGATGAAATGCATTCCCTCTGTAGAGTGATGAGCTCCTGTATATGTGACGGCTGCTGCTCCTCTGGACTAAAAGGACTCGGCTGGGCTCCACCTTAGCGGTTTTCCGTGCCTTATTGCCCTTTTATTTATTTTTATTTTTTATGAATGTTGTTGGGGGAAGGAGTCAGTCTGTTCATGAAATCGATTAACTCCACCGCACATTTTACAGCAGGTAATGCCAGATTCAATCTTTTCACATTTCTAGATTCCTCTCTGGAGAAAAGCTTTGGGCCCTAATGTCAAACTGACTTTTCATTGTATTTTTTTTGGATTAAAACTGGCACCTAGCTGTAGTTTAACATATTGTAAATGTTTGCCTTGATCTACTTACGGCAAGTTGTTGCTGTGCTTTGGAAAAGTTACTTTCTGTCGATGAAAGTAAAGATGAAATGTGAATGAGAATATAATAGGAACACTCTTTATTGTCCTGCAAAGGGAAAATTCAGGTGCAACATCAAATATGTAACCTCCCGCCCCCATGTTTCTCCCAGCAGGGCTATGTCCTCGGCACCCACCTCATCGCCGTCGGTGGACAAAGTGGACGGATTTTCTCGGAAGTCTGTAAGGAAGGCCAAGCAGAAGCGATCACAGAGTTCGTCCCAGTTCCGCTCTCAAGGCAAACCCATCGAGCTCACGCCTTTGCCACTGCTCAAAGGTGAGACTGACCATGTGTCAATGTTAAGCTGAAACAGGATATTAATTGCAGCAAATTCTTCATTTATCTAGAGCTAGCTATTAAAACCAAGTTCTTCTGTTTAGAATTGCTTGTAAAAATAGCTCTAAGAAGGCCTGCTGTAAATGGCTTTCTATGTCTTCTCGGATATATTCTGATTGAAGTCATCAGTGACCTCACTGAACATTGTTACACATTCTTATCGAAAGTCATTTAAGGACTAATGACTTAGATGATTTAATCCACACATGGACTGTAAAAAGTGTCCACTGGTAATCTTTCCAGAAGGAAAATCTTTTCTGTTTCTTTTATAGTCCCAAACCTCCAGCAGTGTGAGACTTTTATCTCCCATCTTTCTCTGAAAGTGTGTTGTGCCACTGCAATAACTGACATAATCCGATTGTTGGGAGTCGGAACTCTGGAAACCAAAATGTTGTACCAATCTCATGTGGTGTCATCAAAGTTGTTGGGAATCAGAATTTGCCTCGATATTTGGCTTTTGTAATTATTAATTGTATCCAATAATTAATTATTAAATCATTAATAAAATAAGATATTGATGGAATTGGGGCACCATCCCGTATCTCTGGAGTCACATGGCTAACTTAGTCTGTCATGAAGCAATAAATTCAGACCACTGGCAGAAGAAACTCTTCATACAACAAGGAATGATCACTGACACACTTATTTCTAATCAAGTCTGAGAACAAAATAGCCAAACTTTACAGATTAATTATTCTGTTAATGTCCTCTTTCCTGAGCTACTGGCAGGCAATTTAACTACACACAAAAACAAAAAGGAATACACTAATTAAACAAGAAAACATAGAAAAAGAAAATCAGATTTACAAAACTTTAAAGGCATTACAACAGTTTTATAGAACAGAGTAGCATCACACTTTAGGAAGGAAGTATCGAGTCCAAAGAAAATGGTGAGGAGGTTAGGTCACTGTCCAGAATCAGACCTGCCCACCACGTTGAGACAATAGGTCATAAAACTCAATTCACTCTTGAGTCTTAGTGGGGGTGGGTGATCTCGCCCACCTCCACTATGACCTACTTTGATATCACAGTAAATTTTTAAGTAAGTCAATAAAGATATCACAGACTATAGTCTACATTCTTTTTCTTTTTTGTGAAGGGGCATTTTTTTTTTTTTTTACTTTATAAAGTCACTATATTTAAAAAAATTAATGCAAAATCACACAATGTTTAATGAGTCAAAGAAAATGCAGAATACATAAATGAAAATTTAAGCTAACAAAAAACTGCCTGAAATCAGGTGTCCAATGGAAATACTTAATTAAATATACAAATTAAACAAATGGTTGTGGTTAAACAGAACATTAGTTTTACTAGATGTTAATGTGGTTTCCCCTCATGTTTCTTTTTTAAAATGCAAACATTGTGTGCAAAACTAAAAATCTTTTTTAATGCAAAATAAAATCTTTGTCTTAATTGAGAATGCTTGACACCAAAATATGTCATAAAAACGCTGCAAACAGTACAAGCTTTAGCACATTTCTTAATTATCTGGAACTTTATTCATTTTCATTTCTTTCATCTGTCCTGGACATCTCAATGAGGTAGTGACCGTCAGTCACTGTTTGATTTAGTTTTCTGATAAATTTTTAAAGAAATATCTTGATTCAAGACATGGAGCAATAAGGACTTTCAGCTCTCGCTTCCACTGATTTGTTTAAATGTTCAGGAGTTAGCAGAACTGACTAGCTGCAGCTGCCTAGTTTCTTCTCTGTTTCTCCATCTTATCCTTGCGCCTCCAGTCAACCAAAACTGACAAAACAGTCAGGAAATATTTCTCCTGTTTCATTTATCCCGGTGGTCCTGAGCCTCATGCTAAGCTTTGAGTTATTTGTTTTTAGATCTGTGTTTCAGAAAGTCTTTTTGTCGTGGCGGATTGATTCATTCTTTGCGCTGAAGGGAGAGGTGAGCAGATGCTGAACTGATCTTTATGTAATTGGGTAACTGTGAGTATGGGAGCTGCAGCTGCAGAAATCTGCTACTTCTGTTGAATTCAGTTGAGTTCAGACTGTAAACCAGCTGACTAGCTCCTGCTTTTGTTTCATGACTACAGTACAGACCAAAGGTTTGGACACACTTTCTAATTGAGACCAATTAGAAAGTGTGTCCAAACATTTGCATAAAATCTATTTTCCTGTGCAAGTTTTTTTTTTTTTTTTTTTTTTTTTTTTTAACCAGTATTATCATGAATAATATGAAATGGCCAAGCCCTAGGTCATAGCAATGTTCCAAAAATTGCTGAAACTGAAAAAAAGTTGTACACTTCTGGCAGGCATAAAGTTAGCTGGCTTTCTAGAAGTTCTCTAGTGAACATTTGAAGGTTTTGAAATAAATTTGCTTTCAGGCCAGCAGGTTAGAAGAAAAATGTTCTGAGCTGTTGTGTCTCTGTGGGAGGCCAAAGGTAAAGATGAGACTTTGGGATTCAGGTTTTGCTTTTCTAGTGGGGATCAGATCTTATCTGATTTTTTTTTTTAATGGGGGAGTTTTGGCAGTGATGCCTCCACCAGCACAAGGAATGCTTAGGAATTAGTTCTAATCCGTTTGTGAATTAAAAGTGAAATCAAATGTGATGTGTATGGAAATCTTTGTGACTGCTGTGGTGTAAAATAAACAAAGCTTGATCACAATGGAATAGCGATAGAATATAATTTCAAAATAGTCAAGCAGGATTCCGAGTTCTCATTCCTCATCAGCATATTGCTTCTGATGCTCCACATAATCTGACTGTGCTCTAGGCTTGAAGCAATGTAATTACAATAATAAATCCAATGAGGAGCCGTGGATTGCCGTCAATAAACAGTTTAATATGGGGCAAAGTGCTCATTTCCCAGCAGCAGAGTCTGCGTTTTCCATTCTACCTTTTATTTACTTTGAGTTATCATAAGCTGACCTGCTCATCGTTTATGGTCTGCCCTGTGTTCTCTACTCATATCTGTTACGACAGTTGTCAGTTGCGCATACCTTTAACAAAAGGAAGAATCGTGGAACTGATTTGCTAATTTTATGATGATTGATTGGATAAATAGTTAGGTCATTTAATGTGACTACTTGCATCATATGTGGTTATTTAAGGGGATGTAAGTGAAATGTAAAACAAAAACTCCAACTTATAACGCCTTTCAAAAGTATTCTATCTGAAGACATGTCCTTTATTCCACAAGGAGTGTAAATATTGTAACTGATACAGATTTCTTCAGAGTTGTTGATCCTGATGCTGTAGGCCAGACCTCCTGTAGAGGTCAGTGTTACAGCGAGTCCGAAGAATCCACTAACTGAAGAAACTCTGACGCGGCTGATACTGAGTTTTGTTGTTAATGTTCTTATTTTATGAAACATTAAGTAAAGAACAACAATCTCCAGATATTCCAGAACAGAACCAGCCTTTTTATCAAGTTGTTTAGGAGAGGGGCAGGATGGCAGGATGCTGAGTTTGTTCCTGAACTGAACGGCACATGTGGTAATGTGTATGAGCTTGTCTTTTTACTTTTTATTTTTACGACTTTTTCATTTTTTCTACATAATTTTATTTTTCAATGTTACAAGAAACTAATTTCTCAATTAGTTTCTAATTTTTCTTATCCGTTGAGATGCTTTTTTTTTTTTTTTTTTACTGTGCTGGGCACAACAACTTGGCTGCATTGTTTACAGCAGGAATCAGCTGATTGGATGGAGCTGGCCAGTCACAGAATTCCCCTTGGATATCTGGAGAACACCTTGTGGTTGCAGAAAAGGACACAGAGGAGAGCAATAAGAAAGAAAAACAAGGATTTATGGAGAAGAGGAGATACAAGCTATTTCTCCTCTCTTTTACCATGGGAACGTAAGATCAATAATTAACAAGTTGGAGGAATTAACAGGGCTGGTCAGGAGACTGAGTGAGTACTGGTGTTTTTACGGAGACATTCTTGATGCCAGAGTCTCCATCGAGGGCTAGCAGACTGTTCTGGGCCAACAGGGATTACACCGGGAGTAGTCAGCTCAAAGAAGGGGGCTTGCTGTTCTAGTAAACGACCAAAGGGAGAAGCGTGGACTTAAGTTTACCATAAAATAAACCAAAGTTTGCTGCTACAAAATAAACCTTTTACCCCCATGCAGTGTGCTGTCAAAATATTGCCAAGATGAGCTACGGTCTCTCCGCACTCATCATCTGAGAAACGGCTTTGATCAGTACAAAGTTCTCAAAAAATGTGAACTCTATTCAAGTGACTAAAACCCTTTGCTCATCTAAAATAGGGGTTTTCATCTTTCATCTAAAGGGCCCAGCATTGTCAGACGGAAGTCCCACTGCACAGACGTTTCACAGCCCATAAGACTGAGCGAACAAAGTGCCCCCTCCTGTGGCAGTAACGTCATGACGTTCTTTGTGTGATGTACAACAGAATTAGTAACCATGGCAGAGAGGCACAATTATGAGTTCTCAAGTTCGGAGGAGGAGGTAATCATGATTGTCAGACTGAAAAATCTCATTTTGTTTTCTCCTCATCATAAAAAACAAAAAGAAAAAAGGGAAGGCTTTGTTGAGCAGTTTTCCCACTTCATTGGTCCAGAACTGAGTGTTGCATCTTCACGGCCTCGGACAACTGTTCCTTAGAGTCTGCCCTCTGACTGAAAAACATGTTCTGTCCTACCTTGCACAAGTAGTCAGTACAGCAGGTCATGGAAGCTGAGTAGTGCTGCTTTCTACTTAAATACGCATGAAATTCTGACCAACCACACAGTAGGTTCACATGGAACCGGGGATGAAAAGTTCACCAGTGGTATTGTGACAAGAAGGTCCAAAGGACATGAGGCTGAGAAGAAAATGACGTGATTTTCGTCACACAGCTGCAACAGTGAGAACAGATCTTGGCAGTTCGGCTCAACCAGGCAGAGCCGTTAAGGCCACGCCTTCTCTGTTGTGGGCCCATATTGTTGTTCGGCTGGTGTTATCAGGATTTCCCCACAGATTTATTGTCTACACGCTGGTATTCATGTAGGAGGGCAGATTTGTCTCCCAATTCAGTGTGCAACCAGCTTTAAAAAATGAGGAGCTAAAATAGGTGCACAATGCTGCCCAGCCTAGCTTCTCTCTGGGGCTTCTCTCCAGCTCTGTGTGGCCAATGAAGACCACCGACATGCTGCCGTCTTCCCCACCATGTCCGTCCTCCCTTCAAGAGAAACACGATCCATGTGGTGTCTCTTTACATTTTTCCAACTCCACTCGCCACAAACAAGTCATCAGAGGAGACTGGATTATTTAAGCCTCTTGTCCATATTTTGCACAAATTAATTCCCACAGTCACATTCATGACTGTCTGTTTCAGCTGTTGGTTCCTACTTGAGGAAGGAAATCTGATTAAGTGAGTTACAGTTTTCATTGAAGGAGTCTTGTGAACATGTAGCTGCCAGCATAGCATGGTGTGTTAAAGTTAGCCTCTGCTGTCAGGAGCTGTCTTCTACCAGACAACCCTGTCTGTCTCTTATGTGTGCAAAGGTGAACTTGAAAAGAACTAATGGAAAGCAGCTGCTTTTTATAAGCATTTAGAAGTAAAGAGCTGGCTTAAGTCTGAGTAGTGCATTTGATCATCATTTCTGTCTGGGAATGTTTGGGTTTGGAGCAGAGCATGTGTAACAAGACTGTCATCTTCATCTTGTAAGCAACTAAAAGTTAGCTAAAATTTTGGGTACCGTAGTTATAACCCAGATATATTAATTCATTGCTTCTTTAATCACCGTTACAGTAAGAATGTTTAAGTTCCTGAAATAGGCTTGTTGTTTGCTCAACCACTTAAAATCAATGCTTTCCTCCTACAGTAAGCTCTACTAGCTTATTCATCACAGTGTAAATTTAACTAAAATTTGACTCAAAAGATTTAAAGATAAATCCTGCTGTCTGAGATTATGTTTGATAACTTAAACATCTGAGTCACACACCAGAGTTGACAGACCTTGCTAAAGTTATTTGGCAAGTTGAACATGAAAAGGTTACCTTGAGTTGTTTATGTATTGGCTTTGGTCTGTAATAAAAACTCTTAAAGGGATCTTAAAATTTTACACAAATTACTTTTGTGTATTTCTCACTTGTCAGAGATGTAATCACAAGCCTATTTTTGAGACATTTCCTTAGAAATGATCATCCCAAAATAAATTCAGCACATCTAAGCAGCTGCAAAGTTTGCTTGAATGATTTAAGGGTCTAATAAAGGTCCCGCTCACACACAGGTTACCCCAGAGGAGTAACACTCAGTACGTTTCTTATGAGGTCAGAGTAAACTACACACAATGGAAAATGAAAGCTAATCTTTTGTCTCAAAATTTAGTACACATTAAATTATTCTTTTTAAAAAAAATAATGTAGCAACCCAAAACTTGTACTTAGAAGTGCACAAACTGCCCATTAACTACGGCAATATGATGCTGAAAAAAGTCCCTTTCACATGAGTTCCACAAACACTGAAGCACAAACTCTCCATTATGGATCATTTTGTCCTTCCAGACAGAATTCCCGGATCATGGACTTTGAGGTTTTAGCTCATAGACCTGGGATTGTGGAATCAAAGGGCTGAGACTTAAAATTAGCAACCTTCATTAGAATAGGATAGAAACAGTCTTTATCGTTCTGCTAGGGACAAACTGGTGTAACAGCAGCAACAGATATAAAGGTTCACATAGAAAGTCCTTAGTTTTAAAAATGACATATTAAAAAAAGGACTGATTATAATAATATGCTGTACAAGGCTATAATAGAAAATACTGTGCAGTTATTAGAAATAGGTGTATCGGACAGGCAATCAAAGGGGTGTGCAATTAAGATGGATCCCAATTTAAAATGTACATAATTTGCATGTGTATTGATGGAACATCAAAAAATAAAATCACATACTATATGATACATTTGCAAGTTCCGTGTTCCAATACTCCCCCACACTGTGCAGAAACATATTTTATAAATACAAGTAAATTTCCAATGTTAAGTTGTCAGAAATGTAAAAATATTGTGGGTTATTATGTTACTGGAAGCTATTGTTAACAATGCTTAAACACACATCTATAGTGTTGAAAACAATAAACCAAAACATACTATTAAAATAAATATACATTTTTGCACATCTATTAAATCCCAATTAGGTAATCAGTCAGTGGAAACACTGCTGAACAAATACTGGCCACATGTAGAGCCGACCCAAAGCATAAATGAATTAAGCAGCTGCTTAACGCCCCCCTGACCTTAAGGGGCCACATAAAGGTTAGCATTTTAACACAGACCACAGATATAGAATTTTAAGGTTGGCTAATTAAACTAGAACCCCCCTCTATCAGATTCCATTAAATCTGTGTTGAAATGCTGTTAGTGGTGCTGATGTTAACAGGAATTCTGCTCGGGCCTCATACAACCTTGTACTGACTTGTGCATTTACACTATCCGGTATTCCAATCACTTCCATGGCCACAAGTGTGTAAATCGAAGCACACAGACATGCAAACTGTTTTTACAAACATTTGTAAAAGAATGGTTCGCTCTCAGGAGCTCAGTGAATTCCAGTGTGGAACTGTGATAGGATGCCACCTGTGCAACAAATACAGTCATGAAATTTTCTCACTCCTAAATATTGCACAATCAACTGTCAGATGTACTCTAAAAAATGGAAGTGTTTGGGGAGGAGATGCAGTAGTATATACCCATGCAAGTTGGTAACGTATGAGCAGGGGGATGATGTAACCAATGTGAGAGCAGAGGGGCCACAATATGGGACATTTACAGGAAAATAATTATATGGCAGCACAGCGGTAAAGGGGGTAAAAAACGCTGTAGTCTCCTAGCCAAAGTCTGAGACTTGACAGGTATGACACTGTTTTTGCTTGTTTTCCATTGTCAGCTGTATTTTCACCAATGGTCTGACAAAGAGCTTTCTTTCTCAGTGTTGTGGAAACCTTGTACAACATGCCATAAAACAGTTCCTGGGAGGCTCGGGTTAATTTGTATTTCTGTGTAACTTTGTAGCGAGACCAGTAAATAAGAGATTTTTTAACTAGTTTTTATTGGATGTCAAAATCTTATATCTCATATTCTTTTCCTTTTTGAAAACTATTGATCAGGAGGTAGAAGTTCATCCTCTAGTTGCTGTGTCCTCGGGCAAGACACTTCACACACCTTCCCTGCTGGTGGTGGACAGAGAATCCTCCAGTGCATGTCAGCCTCACATCTGTCAGCCTGTCCAAGGGCAGCAGTGGCTTCTATCCAGTAGCTTGCCACCATCAGTGTGTGAATATATGCTTTGGGGTCTTGATGGACTGCTAGACTAGTACAGGCCATTTCTCATTTAAACTAATATGTCTGGTAAAGATCAGAAAGGACCAAAATGTCCAGTGTCATCTTAGCGGAAGGAACATGTCTGTGTTTTCCCTTTTACTAGTAATTACATGAATTCCAATCTCTTTCCAATAAAATGGCAACACTGCTGGTGTTTTGCTAGGAACACACTGGAGCAGTTGGTGAGTGAGCTGCAGTAAAGGGCAGGTACCTCTGACTTGGGGATTTCCGCAATGTGAGATGTGCAGCTGTCTTAGCACCTGCAGCTGGAATGCCAGAGGCTATATTCCAGTGGACATTTCCAGATGATCATTGCACCTCTATTACAAAACAGATTTTGCATTTAAAAATATTTAGTTTTCAAGGTGCTGTCTGTCTTAAAGAGGTGCCTGTGTTACGCCCCTTAGGAGTAAGAACTCTGTAGGGGAATAATGAAAACACGGACACAATGTTACTACTTTCGTCTCCAGTGTTGTAATGGTAATATTTCAAAACAGTTTCAGACATTACACTGTCACATATTGAGTAAACATTACACACATTCCGGTTATGCCAACACAGTAAAACAAACCTAACACACAAGACGCAGCTATCATTGCACCTCTATTCCAAAACAGATTTTGCATTTAAAAATATTTAGTTTTCAAGGTGCTGTCTGTCTTAAAGAGGTGCCTGTTCTCACTAGAACTATGGAAATGGTTCTGTAGCTCAGACACTAGACTTTAAAATATTTTTGTTTAAAGGAGGGTTGGGGGGCTTATGTAAAATTGACTTTTTAGAGCTTTTCATCATGTTATGTTATTCCTAAAACATGCCCGAAGTGTTGCTTTTTTCCTGTATGTGTGAGGAATCCTTTAATCTCCCATGGCAACCATTCAGGGGTGCCTTAAGGCTTGCTCTCTCAAAGCACATTTCCTTCAAAATATATAAGGCACTTTGACTTGCCTTGTTGCTGAATGAGATCTGGTTGTTATTGTGGATAACTCACCAAGGAGTGCATGAACAATGGGCCGTGTTATGAAGACTTTTTGTAATTGTCACTTTGCTAGGACTAACAGTTAGGGCTAGTAATTTGGGAGTTAATTTATTATTTACACAGTTATTAATGTTCCAAGGATATGATAATGGTTAGGCCCTCTTCCTTGTCAGTCAGCCTCTTGCTGTGATTAACAAGCAAAAGCAGCTGCTGTGATTGCTCTGATTGTTTGGTGAAGCAGTTTTTCTACCACAAAATTAATGTTTACCTTTCAATTTTGTATGAAATCAACTCTGAGAATATTTCTGTTATTTCTTTTAGTGAAGAAAACTCGTTTTTTTTTTTCTTCGTTTGTTTGTTTTGTTTTTGAAAACCAGAAAACTCTCATCGAGTCAAAAACCTCCCCCTGGAAACTATTCTGGCACTTTTATTTTTTGGACCTTATTATGATGCAAGAGTAGCCACAACAGTGATCGCTTGAAGACCAAACCACAATTGAAGAAAAACTGAATTAATTTCAAAACCTTTTTTAGACCAGAACATTGTATCTTTGCAGCATCTCTGAGACAAGGCAGCAATGCTTAGCTTAATGCACAGCCTATCAGTGAAAACACATCATATAAGTTGCATGGTGGTGGAGGTTTGATGATCTGGGACCTGGTCACTTTGCTCTGAATTCCAAATTGTTCTAGAGTCAAATCTGAGATCGTCGGTCTTCTGATTCTTTTATCAATAAATTTCAAGTTTTTGTCATTCATAGGAAGTTGAATTTAAAGAGTATTTAGTGTTTCATCCAAATCTTTTTGTCATTTTTGTCTCATTTTAAGTTTGTTCCAAGATCATGAAGCGACAGATCTGGAAGTGTTGGAAAATTTTGAATTGAATTCTTTGCTGTCTTCAGTTCTTTGATTAATGTAAGGTTAAACGACCTGTAGCCAGGCGACTGCTCCACTTCAGCTGTTACGAACACTGCAGCAGGTTCACACACTTGTTCAGCTGCAACTGTGATGTAGAAACAATCACAGCTTCTTGACAGTTTGGTGGCATTTAAAACAAAGTTGTGAAGTCTTCTCCTTGTTTGTTGTTTAGTGGGTTGAAAGACCCTCATTCTTTGCCTTTTCTGCTTGTACACTTCATTCCCTGTTTCTTTAGTTTCGTCTCACTGTTGCCTTTTGTGTTTGTGCTTGCAGACGTTCCAGTACCAGAGCAGCCGGAACTGTTCTTAAAGAAGCTCCAACAGTGTTGTACTGTCTTTGACTTCATGGACACGCTGTCGGACCTCAAGATGAAAGAGTATAAGCGTTCAACGCTCAACGAGTTGGTGGATTATGTGACTATCAGCCGTGGCTACCTGACAGAACAGGCCTATCCAGAAGTTGTCAAAATGGTAAGAAGGTCAAACACACACTTCTGCTTAGTACTGGGCCACCTAAAAGCACTCATGCCTTTGAGTTTCACATTTTTCCTAGAACTCTTTCTTAGTGTTCCTTTCAGTAGCAGATTTCCTATAAAGTAGCGGCTGGATAACAAGCACTGCTTCAACAACGTCATCCTGCATGCAAGGTTTCTATTTTTCTGTGGAGAACTGATTAAAGGAAAATTTTAAGCTTCTAAAACAAATAAATACTTAAATGATGGTCAAAATATAGAAATTTGAACTTGTATTTTGGTACGTAAATTAGTAGATTAGTAGGCTAAGCGGTCGTAATAATAAAGACAGAAAAGCAAAACTAAAATGAGTCTTCTGTTTTGTCCTTATGTGGAGAACAAAACAGACAAAAGAGCATTTATTTTTTTTACACTAATTTCTACCAGAGAGAAAGTTTCTTAAAAAAAAAAAAAAAAGGTTTGTGCACCCTAGAGTAAGATTATGAGACTACTGTTTGAGTGATACTCATTCAGAAAGATAGAGATCTACTGATTATTTTTTACTTCTGTTATGTCAGACATGAGAAGGCGAGTTCTCTTCTTCTCTGGCAAAATTTTCTCCAAAGCAAACTGCCATCACAGCGCATTTGCAAACCCCAGCTGGCTTTTGGATGAACAAAAATTGTGACAGTGTCTGTGCAAATATTTGTCTACTTTTAATTCTCTAAAAGATGGGTACTTTTCATCCCGTGTATGAAATCAGATTTTATTTCCATTAAAACTTAAGCCACTAACCCTAGATTATTGTAGCTCCACTTCCCCATGTTTTACATGTATGTTCATTATGAACTGTGCCACACTACTACTTACCTGAAACACCCAGATTTGTTGATGTTCTTGGTCCTGACTTCTCAGTGCATCTCCACACTTGGTCCAATGGCCCCACGGCTCCCCTGTTCTGGCACCATTGTATTAGGTACACAACACACTTTGTGTGTTTTAGTTGGAGATAGAATAATGAGAAGAATTATAATCTCTCTTAATTTTCATCAGAACTCTTGCTGCAGTGCGGAAGGCTTTTAATTGTTTTTTGTTAGCTTCTTGATAGTAAAGAATTCTAGTAGTCCAGCACTGAGGTAACGCATGAATAGACTAATTTTTTAGCATCGCTTCTGGACAGGACGCTATTTCTAATTTTGGCAATATTTCAAAGATGGAAGAAGGAAATCCTAGAAACTTGTTTAATATGAGATTTAAATGACATCTTGGTCAAAAATAACACCGAGATTTATAACACTGGAGACGGTGTTCCCAAGTAGCCTTAGAATGTGAAGATTTATCATTAAATGAAAAAGGTGAAATGTTTCAGACAGGTGAGTTCTAAGCCAGCCTGTCTTTCATTCCTACATAATTCCAAGGAGAACATTGCGATCACCTGGATCAGGATGATTCTTTTCTCATCTAAGAATGCTTTCTATGCTTTCTGTTTGTCTACTCCAGGTGTCTCATAACATATTCCGGACCCTTCCGCCCAGTGACAGCAATGAGTTTGACCCTGAGGAGGATGAGCCCACACTTGAGGCGTCTTGGCCACATTTACAGGTAAAAGATATTCATTGTCAAACATCCATCCATCGATCCATTTTCTGTTCACCCTTGTCCCTAATGGGGTCAGGAGGGTTGCTGGTGCCCATCTCCAGCTGCGTTCCGGGTTCACCCTGGACAGGTCGCCAGTCTGTCACAGGGCAACACAGAGACATACAGGACAAACAACCATTCACACACACACTCACACCTATGGAGAATTTAGAGAGACCAATTAACATGTAGAAAGATCCCGGGCCGGGAATCGAACCCAGGACCTTCTTGCTGCAAGGCAACAGCTCAGAACCTGCTTAGATATGCTATGTGTAATGAGTAGTAATCTTTACTTTCTTTCAAATCTTTTTCAGTTGGTTTATGAGTTCTTCATTCGGTTCTTGGAGAGTCAGGAATTCCAGCCCAGCATTGCCAAAAAGTACATAGACCAGAAGTTTGTCCTACAGGTGAGTTCCTGCTGCTGATTGTCCTACTTCTCGTCTCATTACCACTGCTTACCAGTTGCTTCAGTGTCCTTTCTTCTTCACCACATCACTGCTTTTATTCCCCCCAATCAGCTTTTGGAGTTGTTTGACAGCGAGGACCCTCGAGAAAGAGACTATCTGAAGACAGTCTTGCATAGAATCTACGGGAAATTCCTGGGGCTGAGGGCTTTTATACGAAAACAGATCAATAATATTTTTTTACGGTGAGTTTTTCTTGATACATTTCTTTACTTCTAACATTCTCATCTGTCTCTGATTATTTTATAATGGGACATTTTCAGTTTAAAAATATGCACTGCAGCTTTTTTTGTTGTTGTTAAATAAATTAACACATCTGCAGGGCTGAATACATCATTGTCTAGATTTCTACTCAAAACCAGCAGAGCTCCAGGATTATCAGTCTGAGCAATCTGAAGGATAATGAACCCTCAATATGTTCTCTGAACACATGTTCCCTCAGAATCCTTCAATTACCAATGTTCTCAATCAGTTCTAAAGTGTTCCACAATTGCACAGCTACTTTTATACTTGTGATTGTCTACACACCTTGATCACCTTAAGAATAATCAAACCTGACCTGTTTGGATTTAATCTGCTGATTTGACTCCATTTTCTTTAACATACATTTCAGCAAACAGACTTATGCGACCCATAAGTCTGTTTAGGAAAACTCTAGGAAATGTACTATTTATATGGGAGTGAGATTTTTCCCATCCTTTTACTTTGGTTTTATTTATTTTGTGTCGTATTGTCTGAGGATAACTTTGGTTCAGTTTCATCGTTCATCAAAGTTTGTTACTGTGCGCAAAAAAGTTTCATAACATGTAAAAAGTTTATACATGAGGCCCTTGATGTTTACATGTTTGCGGTGTTTTACTCTCCTTTCTCTAGTTTTGTTTATGAGACGGAGCACTTCAATGGAGTGGCTGAGTTGCTGGAGATCTTGGGAAGGTATGTGGGAATCTGCAGTAAAGGTGGTTCTCTAAGTGTACCAAACGCCTACATCAACTTTTTTTTGACAGATAAACTGTCATTTCATGTATGTTTAATTATATGTTCCCTGTTCAACCACACACCCACTGAAAAAAAAACTCTTAATTGGCAGCGACACCAGCGACCAAAGTCAATTATTTGCCACAGGCGACATCAACTCTTGCCTGAAACTGTTGCCTAAGGATAAGCCAACACTAATGTCATTAGTGCCAACTAGTTTGGTGCGTTGTCAGTTTGCCGGAACTGTCAGATTCTGTCATTTTTTCTGATCCTTTGCCTGATCCGACTAGTGATGACATATTTAGCCTGATGCTCATTCAACGGCTGGTTATCTAGGGGGTATCCTGAAAACAATGTGGGCTGCATTGATAATGAAAGACTGACCTGAACAGTACAAATAATGAAATACAGCTCTTTCTCAACATAAAAATAGAACTATTAAATATGGCTTATTGAACATCTCTCTTCAATGACTTTGCCAGTTAATGACTTGATCTGTGATAATCAGATTGATTAGTTATGTTTTACAGAGACCTGGCTGCAGCAGAAGGATGATGTTAGCATAAATGAGTTTAAATTTTAACATTCGTTGAAGTACAGGGTCAAGGTGGAGGGATATTACCATTCAGATTTATTGATCAGTTATTCCTAAATACACTTCTTTTGAACTTGTAACTTTCCTCATCCTAGTTGCAAAACACTGTAACCACAATTTGTAAATCGTATAGTTTAAAAAAAAAAAAAAAAAAATCTGATTTAGTGGTAAATACTGCTAAGATATTGGGGAACGTAACATTCATGTTGACACTGAGAGTGATGGCCTAAATGTAGCTTTTAATGCTATTCTAGACTCAATTGGCTTTACCCAAAGAATTGGAGGTCCTGCCCACTCTTGTCGCTTTACTTTAGACCTTGTGCTGACATATGGCATTGAGTGTGAAGAAATAACAGTATTTCTTCATAACTCTGTGCTATTTGAACATTTTTAATTACCTTTGATTTTATTTTAACTGAGTATTTCAAATCTGAGAGAAACTTTTATTGTATCTTTAAAGGGTCTATTTTTAATTTCCTTCCTTCTCAAATTTATGATCTTGTTCATAGTGTTACTTCCTCATGTAGCATTAGACAATGTAGTGTCCTTGAAAAATGGTAAGTATCCTCAGGAAATTAGCTCCTTGGTTTAATTCAAACTTAATTCTTTCAAGTTTTGAAATTAAGAGCAATTTTGCATCCCATAACAGAAGATGGAGACAATACGTTGACCTTTAAAAGTATAAAATATGTATGTTACCACCTTGCATTATAAAAAGAACAATAACATAATTAAGCTTTTATAAGTGGTATTTGAAACTGAAAATAAAAATAGGTCTTTAAAAACACCTATTTTTTGTAGCCCAACTTCTCTTGTAAAATCAAACTTCAAAATCGCTAGTATTTATAACTATATACTATTTAGCCATTTATTTTCAAGTTTTAGATGGTCTCATGTTTTAGGAAATTTTAATCAAACTCTCAAATCAAATTTTATTTGTGTAGCACATTTCAGTATCAAGCCATGCTTTTAGACATGTGTGATACATCTTAGAAACACAAAAATACAAAGTCATAGAAACGCAGTCAACATTTAGTGTGATTAAGACCAGAGGAAGTAAAAGTACTCTAGACTGAAACCCAGGCACAGCCAGGCTGCTGGGACCAACAGACCAACATGGCTGACCTTTAGCATTGCAAGCAGGTCTCCAGTGTTTCACTCCTGTCGCTCATCAGCAGGCCCATCGCTGCAGCTTCTGATCTGAGCCTTCATGCTGCTGAGATTTGGAACCAAGCTGTTCACACTACTTAAACACACATCCATCCTCACCTAAGCTAAAGTTCACTCTGCCCTTTAAGGAACTTTTATTGCCTTTCTTGTTAATGAGTAATCAGAACCTCCATGCATCATGTTTGTTCTGGAACTGTAGCACAAAACCATACACACACACTCGCACACACACACACATACATTTGCATGGCTATCTTTGTGGGGACTTTCCATTGACTTCCGTTCATTTGTACAGCCTAAATGGGTATAATATACCTATTATATACCTAACACTAATCCTAATCAAAACTTAATTCACACCTTAGTGCTAAATCTAACCCTTGCCCAAAAATAGCTTTTCCCTTTGTGGGGACTAGGCTTCTGCCCCACAAGGTGCAGTGGGTCCCCACAAGGTGCAGTGGGTCCCCACAAGGTGCAGTGGGTCCCCACAACGTAGTATGTGTCAGAAAAATGGTTCCCACAAGTATTACAAACACACACACACACAGCTTCAGACTCTCCCTTCATCTACGTTGATTTAGAGGAGAAATGTTTTGAAGTAAATATGGAAGATTAAATGGTAAGAATTGACGACTAGAACCGGTGCCAGCAGATGTTTATGGCAGCAGCAGCTGGAGTCCAACAGAATAAATGCTATATCAAGTTGTTACATTGAGTCTATGATGACTATCAGTATGTAATACTAAATCAAAAGGGGGGAGTGAGAACTGCCTCATAATCTGAGTTGAGGCATGGTGGCTGATTGAGAGTGGGGGGAAAAGTCTGAAAAGATTTTTCATTTCTGATGATAAAATAGTTAAATGTTGATTAAAAAACTCGTAAATTACGTAAAACTAATCAACTAAGCTGAATAAAGGATTGTTGTGCCTCAATCTCAGCCTGTAGTTTGACTTCTTGGAAGAGGTTACATGGAAACTATTTTTCTTTAAAATGACAGGCTCCAACTAGTTTCAAACTGTTTTCAGACAGATGGGTACCTGAAATTGTTTCTGTCAAACTATTCTTGCACCGATCCATCTTGGTATTTCATTGTCACACATCTTAGAATTTTGAGAAAAACAGATTATTTATCTTTATTTCATATGTAAAGTTTAAGAATTGAATGAATGAGTATTATGTTTGTACTTAGCTCAGCTTAGCCCGTATCATCCAGAGAGACATTGTTAGAAATTTATTTGGTAAATACAGTTTCATTTTCGGACTTTACAGTTTTAGACTATAAACAGATTTAGTTCAAGTTTTTAATTTTCCAAATGTGATCTTTTTAAATATTCATATTACCTCTGCTCATTACTGACTTTTTGCGTTATGAGCTGCTAACGTAGCTTATCTTTGTTTCAGTGTTTAATGGTACTTTTTGTCTCGTCTCTCTTTCTGCCAGTATAATCAATGGTTTTGCTTTGCCACTGAAAGCAGAACATAAGCAGTTTCTGGTTAAAGTTTTGATCCCCCTTCATACTGTCAGGAGTCTGTCCCTCTTCCATGCACAGGTAATGTCTTTCTGGAACATTTAACCTTAGTTATCTTTTCTTGTCAGTTTGACACTGATTGGACTTTTTTATTGTGCTGCTTTAAATTTTAGGATTTAAAATCATTTTTAATTTTAACTGAACTCTGATCAACCATGTGTTTGTTCAAGTGATATTCTATTAAAGATATCATTGGATATTATTGAACTTATTTGATGCCTCTTCAGGGGGAAGCACCAGTTTTGAAACTTGAAATGTTTTGTTTTTAAACACTTCATTTTAGGTTTTGTTTAAATAACGAGGTTTTGTTTCTGGAGGTGGAGTGGATTACAATTGTACAAAGTTGGAAAACAAATAGCTTCTGAATCTTTGATTTTCTGGTCTCTTGAATAGTTGTAGGTTTTATCAAACCAAGCTGATGATTTAAGCTCTGTAATCTACCTAACTAGTTTGAAATAACTTGTATTAAAGCTTGAACTCTTCTCTTTTTACAGTTGGCTTATTGCATTGTACAGTTCTTAGAGAAAGACCCGACATTAACAGAACCAGTAAGTATCACTACACTTCTTGTTGAATATCTGAAATAAATATACAGCTGGCTTCACACCAGATATTCACTATGCTTCTATCATTGCTAAATAGATCACTAATGTTCCAATAATAAAGAATAGTGGGGCTATGGATGACTAAAGCTACCTGGGGTTTTCATCCATCCTGACACTTTCCCAGTGATCCTCTTCAGCTTACTGTAGCCATCCTACAGGATTCTTGAACAACACAACATTCATCATTCCCACTAACCCGGTTCAGCCGGCTGTAATTAAACTCTAATTTGCTTGTGTAGAAAGTCTGGTTTGTTTGAGGAAGTCTGAATATACAATCAAACTTTGATGCAGAACAAAAAAGTGAACCTAAAACATTGGTTTCGGTTGAAGTGAACTCTGGTACAATTCAAATGTATGTGAATGCCAAGCAGACCAGAAACTGCGCCAGAAACAGGAAGTGAACTCCAGCGCTGTCAGGCGGCTCCTCACCACCTCTCACCCCATCCTGCCCCGCCCTGGTGGGAGGCCCACCTTTTCCTGCTTGACGATCAGTCTCAGACGTGGAGGAGCTGACTTGACTGAGTTTTGTCGGCTTGATGGAACCCAAAGAACTGAACATTCTGCAAAAATAAAAGCTGACACTCTTAGATGAGTCTCTGAGGTTACCATTGAGAATAGCTGCTGCTTCAGATATTCTGGGCCCTGCTTCTTGTTGACTTTCCTAAAACTACTCTCAAAGTTGTGTAGCTACACACACACACACACACTGCATTTAGAATAACAAAGAGCTGAAACTCAGGTACGTTTCCATGTTCTCTGCCTCCCTCCTCAGGTCATCAGAGGCTTACTGAAGTTCTGGCCAAAAACATGCAGTCAAAAAGAGGTAAGGCTGCTGAAGAAAAGGACGACTACCTCTATACACTTTGCTCAGTCAATAAGCAATGCTCTCTGTGGTGGTTCAGGTGATGTTTCTGGGAGAGCTGGAGGAAATTCTGGATGTGATTGAGCCCACACAGTTTGTAAAGATCCAGGAGCCACTATTCAAACAGATCTCCAGATGCGTTTCCAGCCCACATTTCCAGGTTAGTGATATCCCGTAGAAACCTGACTGGGCTGTTTAGATCTAGAGATGATTGTGTGTGTGCGCACGTGCTTCCCTGCAGGTCGCAGAGCGAGCTTTGTACTACTGGAACAACGAATATATCATGAGTCTGATTGAGGAGAACTCCAGCGTCATCCTGCCCATCATGTTTGCCAGCCTGTACAGGATCTCGAAAGAGCACTGGAACCCGTGAGTCGCCTGGCACACCTCACATGAACATAAACAAACGGTCTGTTTTTTTTCTTTTTCTTCTTCTTTCAATTACAAACCCCACCAGTACAAACAAATTACATAAAATATGTAATTTATTCTTGGCTCTATGAAAATCAATTTACTGACGATAAGTTTATCGTACATATGTACGTATACAGACTAATTTAACATAACAAAGCATGGACACCTTAACAGAGCTGGAGTGCAATAAGTTCACTTGTAGTAATTACTAACAGCAAACTTTAGCTACACAACCCTCACATTCTTGCAATCATTTCCTATGTTGAACATTTCCATGTTTTGGCTGTAACTCCCCCACTAAAATATCTCAAAATGTGTTCATTATTAATTCCACGGGGCATCACCATTCCTGTTATCGTCTCCTTTTGTCTGGGAATCTACTGTATTTTACCTCTCCCACAATGCTCCAGTATTAGTATTTTCCCTTAAATATCCCCCCTCTTCTCCCTCCCCGCTCACGTTGCTTGCGTTACCCCCACCTTTCATAATAGCTTCTGTCCCTCCCCGCCTTTACGGTAGTAACACCCTTCTGTGACGTTACTGTGTGGTAATTAACATATCAGTTAGTTTGACACATTTTTCTGAATGGGCTTCCATGCTTTTAGCTTTATTTTAAGATCAAGCCAACAACTGATCACTTGGCTAGAATCTAACTGAAGGGCAAAAATGTAGATCATTTATATAAATTGTATTTTTTGGGTTTGCTTTTTTAAGACTACAGTTGAGTGTTTTAGTACCAACTGAGACTTCAGCGAGTCTGTGATGGAACGCCCCCATCGGGGCAGACCCTGCTCTAGCATAGAAATTATGCATTGACCTTTTGTGCTTATTTCTCTAATGTGGAAAAGTCTATTCTGAAGCTTGTCTGTCATTCTGTCCCAGGGCCATCGTAGCGCTGGTGTACAATGTCCTAAAGGCCTTCATGGAAATGAACAGTACCTTATTCGATGAGCTCACCGCCACCTACAAGTCAGACCGTCAGCGGTAAGAGCCCAGAATCCTACCATGCAGCAGAAGCATGCAGAAAACTCCCAGTCAGACTGAAGCAACATTTTGGTTTCGGTTATGCACCCACACTGCTAAAGTAGTCACAGCTTCACGCTCCATCTTTTCTGCATTTTATGACATTCTAAGGACAAACTCGTCACTAGAAGTGTGTTTGACGGACCAACACAGTGTTTCATAACTGTGAAGTGGAAGGAAAATATGTGGTCTTCATAAATAACAGTTAGGTGTGGTGGTTAGTTAGGTGTGGTGTCCCTCCCTGACTGTGGTAACCCCAGTTAAAATTCTGTGCAACTCATCTGCTTCAGACTTGTGTACATATATACATTGTTGTTCTACTATATTATAGACTGTAAGTGAATGATTTACATGAGAAAAGGAAGAATTTAAAAGTATGGTATGTCCACTTTAAGTTTCCCTTGTAATCAAAGTATTTTTTAATTTAAATTGATTTTTCATCCAGTGTAACACAATTTAAGCTGCTTTGCACAGAAATCCGGTGTTGAACTGCTGGACTGGTTCTACACCACATGGAACCAGACTCCATACCAAGGTTATTAGGAAGACCATGAGTCATTTGCTATACAGACTACTTTGTGAGACTGACTCAGACTCATAAAATATTGAAGTTTGTGGTTGGAATGTGACAAAATGTTCGAGGAGTGCGCGAACTTTTGGATTAATTTGGGTTTTGTATTCCAAAACTCAAATTATTCCAGTCCAGGAATCTTCAGAGGCCTCATGTATAAAGCTTGTGTATGCACAAAAATGTGCAGTGCCATATTTTACTCACAAGTCGGCATGTATAAAAATGAAGGTGAAACGTGAAAGTTTGTGTAAATATATGCAAACTTTTGACCTGCCATGAAAATGTGCGGCAGCCACACAAACTTTTTCTGTGGCCAATATCAAATGACAAAGCATCAAAACTCACCTAGTGGCACTGAAATCTGACTACATTCAGTGTTTTGAGACCAAGAAGCAACAAACCCGATGGTTTTCATGATTAAAATTTTATTGTTTAAGCCCAAACAATGAAACTGATCAACATTTATCTTGAGACCTAACATGCACACAAAATAAAGAAAATAAATATAAAACGATGTGAAAACTTCACTCAAATGTAAATAGTACATTTCCTCAGTTTTTCCCTCATAAAGATGTAATTAGTCTGTGCACTGAAGTGCATGAAGTACATCTGTGGGGCAATTTCATTCTCACTGAAAAAGAAAACGGGTGTTTGTCTTTAAATGCTGGCTGAATGTGCTACCTTTCAAGCAGTCTTGGTGTACTCTAATACAAGGCCCCAGGACTTTTCTAGACATGTCCACTTGTTGTGTGTATATGTGTGTGTGTGTGTGTGTGTGTGTGTGTGAGCTCACACCTATTGTTCTGTTTTAGTGAGAAGAAGAAGGAGAAGGAGCGTGAGGAGCTGTGGAAGAAGCTGGAGGACCTGGAGCTGAAGCGGGGCCTTAGGAGTGACGGGATCATCCCCACTTAACAGAGACAGAGCCCTGCTCCCCGTTCATCCCACTCCCACTCCCTTCCACTTCAGCCATGTCTGCCCAGAGCTCGTGATACAGGCTGTGGTCTCTGGACTTCCACAGCACCGCTGGTTTCTTAATCCTTTTATTATGATTTTTGTTCTGTTTTGTTTCCTCTTGTGTTCGTGCGACTTAGTTTACTGTAGATTCATCACGTCTGTTTTCATTATTTCAGCAGCACTGTAAATAATTATTTTCCCCCTAATGTTATTGCAAAGAGATAAAAAAAAAAAAAGAGCAACGATAATAAAAAGGAAAAAACTGAAATGACTTGTGTGTGAGGGGAATCTAAACAAAAGAAAAAAACGGAAAGCATCAAAAAGCCGTTAGGTTCCTGGATTTTTCTTCACCCCACTCCTCCTTTTCAGCACATCCCACATGTAACTTTCATTTTCGCTCTTCTTGTCGGTGTCCTCTCCTGTCTGCGCTGTCTGGATCGACTAGATTCAGCGTCGCCCTCCAAAAGTGTGGTCTGTCGCCTGTTGGCAGGTTGTCCGTCCTGCAGGAACAGACCCACTCTGTAGACGGGGCCCTTCTAAAAAGCCCTCTGAGTGTGTTTACATGCATGGTCAGGAACGTCACAGGAAAAGCTAAAAGATGTCTGGGTTATGTTTAGTTAACATGTAGACTTTCCTTTTGTTTTAGAGGAAAATTTCTGTATTTGGAGATCCTGATGTGAGGATGTTTATTTTAACAGCTCCAGCACAGAATAGAAATGCAGCAGGTTCGTTAATGCAGTCAGTTTGGAATCCTCTTCATTTCTGCATGAATGCACGAGTCTGCAAGCTGTTGTTGGTCGATACATTTATGTACTGAAAACCGTAGAAATTTTGGCTTTAATGCATTTAATGAAGGGGGAGACTAATTCTTTAGCATTTGACCCTCTGATCACCAGTCGTGAAAATTCTTGCTGATTGGTGCAACTGATAAACAGCCTCTGATTTTACTGATCATTGGTGAACAGCAGCAATCAAAGACAGAATGATCATTTCCTGTCGATGCTTGATTCACTTCCTGTTGAAGTTGGTGCTCAGCGGTCTTCAGTTAGATTCAGGGTTAATTGTTTTTCCTTTGCTTTAGTGCCATCTAGTGGTGGGAACAGCAGAAATAGAAAAAAAATCAAAAACACTTTTAAAGTATGAATTCTAGTTTTTAAGAAAAGCCTCCACCAGAGATGTGAGTGTTTAAGCCACTGTTCTGTTTTTTATTGTTTGTATAGTGTGTAGCGTGTTTGACCAGTTTCAGTTCATGATCATTTCTCGCTCTGTGGACTGCATGTAAACACACTCTCATTCCCTCCGTCAGAAATCTATCGGTCTCTTCATCCCTCAGTTCTTCCAGCTGTAGGAGACATGTTGGTAGCGGTCTGGTACTGGTACCAGTCTGCCGTAACTAACACACCAAGATATAAACGGGAAGGAATTGTAAAGTGCACCAAACTCCTCTTCCTCCTTTTGCCACTGGGGGCGCTGCGTTGACTTCACAGTATTACTGCAGATTAAAGACAACCCTGTACATTATTTAATGCAGTACCCTGATATTCCTGTATCTTGTAGTAATTTAGCTTTTTTTTTTTTTTTTTTCTTTTCTTTTTTTTTTTTTTTGCTTAGGAATTGTGGAGAGGATTATCCAGTATATAAAGAGGTATTATGGAACAAGACTTCCTACTATACATGTTAGTGTTTCCCCTTTTGGTATGTTCATTTTTTGTCTCACTTTCTCCCTCTGCTCTTGGTTTTTATCTTTTCAATATTTTTTGTTCATTAGAGATATATGTATATGTATATCTTTTTTTTTTTTTTAGGGGGAAGGGGCGAGAGTTTGAGTGGGGCAGCTAGACATGAGCTCAGAGCTCGGGGTGGGCTGGGATGGGGTTAAATGTGGTGAGGAAGCTTGGAGGAGATTGTGTTTAACTGTTGGGACCTGAGAGTGATCCGCCCCAACACGACCCCTTCCTCTCTTACAGAATTGATGTGTGGTGTAGAATGGCCCAGATGTAATATGATTTAAAATCTGAAAAAAAAAGATCAAAAGGGTTGGAAGAATACAAATGTTTAATTATTTTAAAAAAAATAAAGAGATATTAAATTAAATCTGTTTTGTGATACAGACTGGAATGCTGTTCTGTAGTTTTTTCTTTTCTCCAGTTTTAAAGAGTTTGATTTTCCTGAGTTATGATGTGGTTCCAGATCATTTGCCATTGTACAGCAGATTTCTTTGTCCATGGTTTTGTATGGGGAAAGCCCATAAAGAAAACACTGACAACATAAATTAAAAGAAAAAGGGGGAATGGTGTTCATTTGATTATTTTTTTCCTTAGAAATAAATCTATTATTGATGTTCTTCACATACTTAGAAAAATTGAGAAAATAATTCATGTTAAATTTGGGAAGAGTTTATTTAAAGAGCTGGAAATTTCCCAGGCAAAAATTTAGCAAGATGGCAGGTTTTTTGTTGTAATGTTCTTATACTAAGGAAACATCTTCATCTGTCACTGTAATTTCAATTAATGCCATACATTCAGTTCATAAAGGGAAACCCTGTTGACTCCTCACAGTGCAATATATTTGAAATTTATTTCTGACTTTGATTATGGTTTACTGCTAAGATACTTTAGAAAAACAGGTATTTGATATACTACTGTTTTTTAAATTATTCTGTCTAAAAACTGTATTAAACACCTAAAAACTGACATCTAAAAAATTATTTTGCTCTATATAATAAACTATTTGATATAATAGAAAAATAGAAATTAATGTTTTGCATAGAAACCTCTGTTTACAACGCCATACCTCTGTTTCCTGTCCAGGGTTGAACACGCTGGTCTAATATGATATTCTAATTTTCTGTTACGCTGAATTCTGCAATCAAAATTGGAGTTTAAGCAGAAATGTCAGGCAGGAAAATCTGTTCACCTCTATTTACTCAGTTCTTGTTTGGGCCTAATGCTCCAATACACCGTAGCATGGAGGTGATCAGCCTGTGGTTCTGCGTAGGTGGAACCTACGCCGAAAAATGCATACGCCATATTTTACGCACAAGTCGGCATGTATAAAAATGAACGTGGTGTTAAAGTTTGCGTAAATATACGCAAACTTTTGACCTGCCGTGAAAATGTGCGGCAGCCACCCAAACCTTTTCTATGGACAATGTCAAACTGCAAAGCGTCAAAACTCGCCTAAACGCACAGTGTTTTTTAGACCAAGAAGCATCAAACCCGATGGTTTTTTTTAATGATTTTAATATTTTATTGTTTAAACGACAAAACTGAAACGCATTTGTCTTCATACAATAACCTAACACGCACACAAAATAAAGAAAGCCAAAATAAAAGGATGTGAAAACCTCACTCGAATGTAAAAAAAATAAAAAATAAATCTGTTTTTTCTCATTTCATTCCGACTAAAAAGGAAAAAGCGGGGTTGGATCAGCAGATTAACTCCAAACAGTTCAGGCTTGATTATTTTTAAGATGATCAAGGTGTGTATGCAATCAGACGTCTATAAGTAGCTGCGCAAAGCTGTGTAATTGAGGAGCGCTTTAGCTCTGATGGAGAACATCGTCAATGGAAGGATTCAGAGGGAGCGATTGTTCAGAGATCATATTGATCTGCTGGGAAATGTTGATGATGGTTTATTATTGTTTAGATTAATCCAGACTGATCATCCTGGAGCTCTGAGCAAAACTTAAAGAAGGAGCCGTGCGGTACCGGTACCGGTGCAACGGCAGTCATCCTTCAGTGGAGCCGTGCCCACTTTGTGAATGCGCCTTTATTAACAGAAAGTATCTCTATTCTGTAAATGTACAACTTATGCACATAATTTCTCTATGTAGAATAAACGTCCACATTCCTCACTCAAATGACTGACACGCTCTTTAAATCCCGGCTGAATGCGCTACTGTTCAAACAGGGATTTGCACTTGGATCTCTTTGCTTTCTCTCTCTTTTTTAATTTGTAATGTTTTCTTTAAAATTATTTATTTTTTGTTTATTTTATATACATTTACATATACAATGTATTATACATTTGTATTTATGGATGGCGACAGGGCAGCCCAGCAGATGCGCTCCATTTCCCGCAAATTGGGAGGTATAACGGAAAAGTGCGCACGGCAAACATCGGAATTTTTTTTTTTGTGGGCCTCACTTTTCTAAATTTATCCGTATGCCACGTTTTGGTGTGCAAACTGCGCACTCTTTTATACATGAGGCCCCAGGTGCGCAATTTCTGTCCATATGTAGTCGCTCGTCTACTATTGACACACGCATCATGTAATTTTTATTTTCTTCATTTTGTGAGCGTGTTAGGTTATTGTCTGGGGATAAATGTTTAATTTCATCGTTTGCTTTTAAACAATAAAATATTAACATTATGAAAAACCACTGGGTTTGATGCTTCTTGGTCTAAAATACACTGATTGGAGTCAAATTCCAGTGTATTTAGGCGAGTTTTGACACTTTGTAGATTGTTATTGTCCACAGAAAAAGTTTACTTAAGGTCAAAAGTTTGCATATTTACATACATTTTCACGCCACGTGAATTTTTATACATACAGACTTGTGCGTAGGTTACACAGTGGAGCAGTTAGTAGCTCTGTTGCCTTGGGTCCTGGGTTTGATTTATGGAGTTTTCATGTTCTCTCCGGGTTCTCCGGCTTCCTCCCACAGTCCAAAAACATGACTGTCAGGTTAATTGGCCTCTCTAAATTCTCCCTGTGTGTGAGTGTGTGTGTGGATGGTTGTTTGTCCTGTCTCTCTCTGTGTTGCCGTCCAGGGTGATCACACCTCTAGCCCGAAACGTTAGCCTGGAGATAGGCACCAGCACCCCTCCCGACCTCATTAGGGACAAGGGTGTATAAAAAATGGATGGATGGACTAGTGCATAAAATATGGTGCCACATATATTTTGTGGGTACGCACAATTTAATCATGCTTTCCCCCAGGCTTTACAAACACAGTTCTAAAACCACTGACTTAAAAAAATAAATAAATCACTATATGCAGAATTACAGGCCACTCTCCAACCTCCCATCCATCAACAAAATGATTGAAAAAGCTGTTTCAACAATTAAACAGCTTCCTAACAATAAACAACCGTGTTTCAGTCTGGTTTCCATGCTCACCACAGTACCTAGACTGGTCTAGTCAAAGAGTTCACTAATATGAACTGTGGAAGAACCACAGCGCAGCATTTGACATTAACTCTGATCCAGTACTGAACTGGTTCTAGTCTGACATAAAGAAAAGGTAACGTCTCATCAAAGCCGACAGATATCACATATGGGGCACCCCAAGGTTCAGTCCTAGAAACTTTCTTGTTCAATATCTATGCTTACTGTTAAAACTGTTAAACTGTTTAAACTGTTAAACTGTTAAAACCCAGTTTAGGTTTTAACAGGAAATAAGAATAACTGCGGAGATGATACACAGATTTCCATTATGAATTCATTGAACCCGTGCTTTCTGGTTCTCTTTATCTCTTCATTACAGTCCACACACAGAAACACTAATAATACAAATGTATTAAGCTGACAGACCTTACAAAAGTTAAAAAGCTTGTTTTTTCAGAGCAGCAGCAGAGGTGTGTCCAACGGTCAGGCATGAGGAAAAGGAGAGACTCCATCCCCATAGGGAAACTTCCTGTATCGAACAATTTTGATTGGTTCTTTCAAATTCTCCATCCAATCAAAGCTCATATATTCCAAACAGCCAATCCTGTATTCTGGACCCGATGTGTGTCTGGTACCCTGGTCCTTATGTGATTGTTCCTGTTCCAACTCAGCAGAGCAGTTCTGTTGGGTCATCCGAGTTCAGCCTTGAACAGGGGCCACATCTACAACATGGTGCCTTAGGCCCAACTCTGAACCACTGCTGCAAGCCTCCAGCCAGTTAACATGGAAGAAATGTTCTCCTTTTGAACAGTCAAACTTTTAAAACCAGATCAAAACATCAGTGAGATGTTGAGATTGTTTGTGACTCCAGATGTTCATTCAAAGACTTGAATCTTCTTTCATTCTTAATTTTTTCTGAAATGACAAAAAAGGAAAGTAAGAGGGCAGAACTAAGAGTGAGTCGACAGCAGATTTAAAACACATGATGTTGTTGACCTTGTAAAGCGGGTTCCAGGGTAACCAGATGGTTTATCAGGGTGGTCCTTGCAGCTTCTCTCCCCAGGTCGCCTGGGAAACGCAACCAGAGAGGATTAGTTCAGTCCAATGTGAGGTAAAAAACCTTCACTAGATGTGTAAGCAGCTATGATGGGTTCAGAGGTCAGATCTGGATCATCGCTGTGTTTTTAGGCTATGTGACCCTGAATGTCCTGGACGACACTGTGCATTAGCAAAACATGCTTCTTGTTTCAAACATGTTGACAGAAGCCTTAGATTCAAAGTTTTCTGCTCAACTTTCAAACCTTCATTTTATTTTGAAAGTTAACAGACTCACCTGACATGTGGATCTGCTCTTTAGTTCTGTTTTTGAGAGATGGCTTTTTCACTCTGGAATGGCGTAGCTTCAGGAAGGATTTGTCTTCCTCTGCAGGTAAATCGATCTCCACCTGACGATGGCGCCGTGACTTTACAGCCTGAAAATAGCATCAGATTTTCTGATTCTTCTTCTTTGTCTTTAAATACTTCTAATTAAAAAAGGCTACAGAAGAGGAATAGATACTAAAAACTATTGACTCAGTAAATATGTTGCATTTTATGTCATAATCTGTGACACAGAAAAAGACATTACAGACATTATAGATGAAATCATCTATAAAACGTTGAGCTGCTGTTAAGTTTCAGCAAAGGCTAGACAAACTTTATACATTAAAAACATCCTTTATTGAGACATTAGTCAGTATAAGAATACTGAACAGTACACACCTCTGATGCTTCTTCATAAGCCTTAGATTTGATGGCTGCCAGTAGCGAGGCTCTGTTGGAACACTGAGGACACAAAACAACCAGTTACTGAGGGTTAAAAAGCCTGACCTGCTCATTCTGATTTTGGCCGATTCCAATATGTTTTGTCTGCTATGTTGTTCAATATAGGAAGTTGCTGAGTTGGCAGGGTGACTGCTGTTAACTACAAACACACAGCCATGACCTGGTGGGCCAGTCAGTCAGTCAAACCTCTCACTGCAGAGCAGAAGAGCACTGTGGCAGATTTTTAGACCTTTGCTGACACAGATAAGATCAGTGGATACGATCAGCTTCACATGTAAGTATCGGCTGATCACCAATCTCCCAAAATTAAGGAAACTGGAGTTGATTTATTGGTGCAACTCTACTAATTAGCTGTTAATTTGAGTAATAAAACCAAAAACATTTGACGTCTCCTCCTCAGGGCTCCTTTAACAGCATCCAACATGTATATTAAACTCATTCTTCAAACGTTAGAAGAGTGAAAAATAACCCAGTTTAAAAACATACCTCCTGCTGAGGTGAAATTCTCTCCTGGCTGGGCTGGTCTTCATTGACTGTGTCCTTTCAAGACAAAAGGCAGCAACCATTTGAGTAAAAACAGTCTTGTTCAGCTGTTGGCAGTTCTCTTTAAAGCATCTATCAATGGAGGGTGAAGTTATGTTGAACAACAACAGATCAATTTTAGGAGACATGCATCATACAATTCACTTTCATTCTGGGACTCCTCTGGCTCCTCCTAGTGCTAACTAGAAACAACCAATCAAAGTCAGGAGGAGGGTCTTAGTGCTGTCAGTCACGCCCATCGTTTTTATAAAAGAACTACCATTTTAATTTTATTTTAGGTTTTAAAATAAAGATAGGTTAAGATCTATCAATAGGATGTTGATATTTGTGGAAGATTAAAAAAAGGCATGTATTCTTAATCTCCTCATTGAAAACGCAATGAACAATATTCAATGAAAAAAATAACTGCCATTAGTATTATGTCTATATTTAAATACAATAGTTGGTTCTTTATCCTTCACAGTATTAAGAGCTACCATGAAAGGAGCTTCAGGTTGCAGATATAATAAAACAGAAGACTGAATGTGTCAGATACATAATCATACAAAAAGAAACGAATTACAATGTTTGCTGAAATGAGAAACAGTAAAAGTTAGATAAAGAAAACCATTTTCTATCAAACAATACAATGGCTTTATCTTAAAGCTTTACTGACATATTAGTCAATGAAATGTTTAATGATTTCAATAAGATTTGGGTATAATAAGCGCTAATAGGGGTTAGAAGTGATTAAATGTGGAAAGCTCACCCTGTTCTGCTTCCAGTTGTAGAATTCCATCACAGCGCTGCAGAGCTCCGACACGATTCCATCACGGACCAGGTTGACAGAAGCAGCAGCTGCTGTGGACATCTGGGAGCTGATGGACGCCTTCGTATTTTTGTACAGCTCATGGATATTTGACATTTCCTGCAAGGGTCAAATCAAAACCATTTAAGCAAAATTGATCTTTGGAGGTGAGGCAGAGTACAGCAGGCCTATTTCCAAAGCAACCGGTGTTAGCTAAGAGTTTTCTCAAGATGTTTCAACACCTGTCCAGAATCCTGGCTGGGCAGTAACTTACACTTGGGAACTGCGCTTTTTAAGCAAGAAGAATAAGGGTGAAGAATGCCATTTTTGTCAAAAGGGAAAAGCCCAAAAACTGGACTGAGGGGTGAAACAACCCTGTTCTGAATCCCATTATGAATCCACTGACCAAGCACACACTCTACTCTACTCTAACCGAGCCAGATGGGGGCAGGCAGGTCCTTAACTTATTGGATGGTGATTGGTTACTCTGAACTCACCTCAGTCAGCTGATTATTTATCAGTTCCTGAGGGCGACATGGTCGTTCCATGAACTCATCACACAGCTCTGGCTTCTCCTCAGTCCTCTTTCTGCTGTAATGAAGCTGAATGGAGACAAAGAAGAGAGTCGGGCGTAAAAGAAACCTTTTCCTTGTCAACCAGGGTTTGTGTCAGACCGCTCACCAGAGTGGGCATTGCAGTGAAGAGGAAAGCTTTGCAAGTCATAAGCTGTTGTAAGATGTAGGCAGCATCGAGATGTTGAGCCTCCAATGATTCCTTCTCAAAGTTTCTCACATCCTCCCAGTCCTTCAGGGCCACACGGATCTGCAGCCAGAGACAAACCAACAGGGCAACATGATGAAAAAAGGAGTAGACTGCAGTTTAAACAGAGGGGATGTGTACTGTAGTCCCGACCTGTTCTGGATGTGAGGTGGTCTGGCAGTGGTAGAAGCTGTACAGCAGGTAGAGACCACCCACACGGATCTGGAAGCTGAACGGGGGCAGGAAGTAGCAGTAAGCTACGTCCAGGACCAGACGGCAGAAGGCTCGCTTGTTGTGGCTCTGTCTGTCATTGGGACAAAAAACAAATACTGACCGTAAGGTCCCTGACAACTAAAAAGGGAGCAGAAAGCTTGGAAGGCAACTTCCTGTCAAAATATTAATTTTTATCAACTTAACTACATTAATAACAGAATGTGACAACTTCCAGAAAGTTTCACTAAATGCTTATTGAGGTTTTGGGACAGCAACTTCGATGTAAACGGTTTTAACAACATTAAAGTGTTTTCTATACCTGAAGATCTGAACGAACTTCATCTCCTTCCAAATGTTGGAGAAAACCTCAAATCTGACCGACTGTGTTTGTTGGAAGCGGCTGAGCAACGCCTCACAGTCTGATTTCACAGGCTTCCGGTAGGACTCCATCTCACACTGGATTCAACAACCAGGAGCAGCAAGAGCCGATATTAACGAGCAAAAAGTTAGTCCGTCATAGATTTGCAACCGGATATTCTCTCCGGTTGCAAATATTCTTCTTTTCTATAATGTATTGGAATTATTGCCGCTACCGGACCTTCTTGTTTGTGCCTTCTTTTTCCTTCTTCTTCTTCTTCTTCTCCTCTATTATGCTGCATCGTAAACAACTTCAAGCTTCATACCGCCACCTACTGTACAACACTGCCACACATCCATTCAATTCTATTTTGTATTAAGATAATGCTTTCCTTAATCTACGTATCTTCTGTTTCCTTCAGTGCCCAATCTTCTTTCAATACTCCATATCTGTCTTATTATTCTATTTTTCTCAGTCGCTTCCTTTCCTATATTTTACAATTCATCAGTGAATGTTCTACATTTTCTTTCTCTCCACATCCTTTGCATTTATAATTTTCGCCTTGTAAATGAGGCATATGGTGTCCTTTAAACTAGTATGGCCTCCCCTTAATATAATCGTTATTTCTATCACTAATATTTTTAACCAACTTTGACTTTTTTATTTTGTATAAATAGCTACATCCCTTTCTTACCTTTGTTCTAACGTTTTGTCATAGCCTATCTCTATTTCTTTACTCTTAATTACTGATTTCCCATCCCTTTTCCCAAAATGAGTTTTTGTTGCCCCCTCTAAAGCCTGTAGTGACTATTTGTCCAAAAACTCAAAAATCGTAATCATGATCGAAACAAAAAGTGCATTCAACTCAAATAGTTACGCAGTCCAAAAGCTCAAAAAGGGTCAAAATCCAGTTTTGTTTGCTTGCTTTATTTTATTGTTCAGACAAAAGATCTTACAGGTTTCATAGGATTCTGCTACTGCTCTTTCCCAGCCACCGAGTGGTGACGACTGGACACCTTTATCCACGGCGCACAGGAATTTGACAGTCCTTCGCACTTTATTTGTCAAGAGACAGTTCATGTCGGAGACGCCTCTGGCCATTGCGCCTCCTAAACGAGCCAGCGCCTGCTCTCCATCTTCATCCACCACTCCTGTGAACAGAACCTTGTAGATTTGGCTCCTGGATCGTACACGGCTTACTATAGCTGGAGACGTGAGGAGCGCGGCGTCTTAGCCACGGGGGAGGAGTTTGAGGAAACCCGCCGCTTCCGGGAAGGAGTCATGGCCAAGATCTGATTCAATCTCGTTTCCAGTCGGTTCACATGAAAGACATCATCACCTGCAGCGGCGCTACCTTCCTGACAAAGGTGCCCGCGGCCCACAAGCCTCAGACCGTAGTGATTTTCTGTGAGGAGGACCTGCGGCTGTGTGGCCCCGCCGTGTCTGCGTCTCTTCCTGTAGTCACTGCTGAGTTTATTCTCACTGGAATCCTGCAGCAGAGTCGATTTGCAAACTCATGCACGTTCTCCCTCTTCCACCAACCCGCAACCTGCTGAGGGCAGGTCCCCCACCTTCTAAGAGAAAATACTGCAGAGTTTCCGGTTCTTCTTCTGCAGAACTGTTCTACTCCTGTTCATGTTTCAGAAGGAGAAGTTGAACAAATGGAAACTCAGGCCTTCATAAGCCTCACTTCACATCCACGTAGATGTGCTGTACCCTTCCTCCTTAAGACCAGCACTAACGGTTTCTTGCTCTGTCAGGAAAATGAAGATTACGCTGTGGCTGAGACCCACGCTTTCATTCTTCAGACAAGAAATTGCCACAAAGGCTTTAATCCAAACCGAGCCTCCGTTCTTTAGTCCTCTGCTGTCAAACAATAGGACTGGTCCAAAAGAGATGATTCTTCCCAGCTGGGACTGTCTGACAGCAGCTACCTGCTGTCAGAGAGAACACAAGTTTACGCCGCAGTCGCTGATGGAGTAAACATGAAGGATACTCAGGATTATGAGGAAAGTGCAGAGAATGACTCAAACCTGGAGGCCACGCAACCCTACGAAGTGGAACCTCCCAGATCTTCAGAAATGTCTAAAAAAAGAAACCAGTGTTGACTTGACTATGGAAGCAACTCGGGCTTATATCCCAGAACCTTATGATGAAGGTGAAGGACTAAACTCTGCCAGGACTGGTGTGGCTTCATCTGCTACCGTGTGGCTTCATCTGCTACCGTGTGGCTTCATCTGCTACCGTGTGGCTTCATCTGCTACCGTGTGGCTTCATCTGCTACCGTGTGGCTTCATCTGCTACCGTGTGGCTTCATCTGCTACCGTGTGGCTTCATCTGCTACGGCTGAAACACAGCCAATGTTCTCTTCTGCGGAGGATAATGAGACAGATCCTTAGAACCTGTTAAGAATGAAACGGAGAAGCACGTCACCGATTTTGAATCAGTAGCGGAAACACAGTCCGTGTTTACAAGTGACAACAAGGAGCGCGGTGATGAAGAGTTGTCAGCAGAGTCCATGAAGTCCGCACAGGAGCAGAAACATCCTCTTACGTCTTCAGCTTTATGCCTCGCTGAAACCCAACCCGTGTATCTGAGCGACAATGAGGAGGGCGGCGACGACGATAAGTTGTCAGCGGAGTCCCTTCAAAAGTGGAGACCCATCTAAACTGATGCAGACACAGATGTTGATAAATCTGTTGCTCACCAAGCCGCAGAGGAGGGCAAATCATATGACCACCCACGTACATAATGAGCTACTTAAGACCTATTTATACCGTGAAACACCTACGTCCCAGACTGAAATTAATTAACTAATTTAGTGAATCACTAGCCAAAACCCTATTCTAAATAACAAATTAAAGAAAGATTCTAATTAGAAAATAAGCAAAAAATATAAATAAACTAAATAATAGATTTAACTGAAAATGGAGAAATAACTTTTAGCTCATTATTCTGGCTTTTCATGGCCTTTTCCTTCTTTGTGTGCTGGTACCAACAGAACCAAACATCAGTGCCACCCCTGTGTAACCTAAATAAACTGCCGAATTTCCTTTTTTTTCTCCCCTCCAGGGAAGGGGCTCTAGAGTCCCTTATTAAGCAGGCTGACAAAAAAAAGGGGAAGCAGAGGGGGGAAGACATGCGGTAAATGTCGATGAGTCAGGGAATCGAACCCGTGACGGCCGGGGCCCAAACGTGGGTTGCGCTATCCCCTAGCCACCACAGAACACCCACTGTGCCGAATTTCTAATACTAAATCTTTCCTGTATTTCATTGTTCCTTTCTATTACTGAAATGGAATATGTATACACATACACACATCAGCTGTATGTGATGTACACATCACATACAGCTGTGTATGTGATGTGTACATACACAGCTGGATGTACACATCACAGCTTTGTACATCCAGCTGTGTATGTACACAGCTTTGGAACCTGTGTACATCACCACCCTGTCTGGTCGAACCTCCTCTACTCACTGTGAGCTTATTATGACTGCCACCGTCTCAGCTGTAAAAACAAACAGTTTGGAAATGTATTTTAAACTCTGGAATAAACGTTAGGATTTCCACACATCTCTTTGTGCTCTTAGAGTACGGAAGAGGATTAGGGCCACTGAAAAAAAAAAAAATTATGGCCCAGAAAAAAAAAAAATCTCAGAATTTTCATGTAAAAAAAAAAAAAAAAAAAAAATCCGGGGCCCGGAAAAAAAAAAAAAAAAAAAAAAATTCCGTGGCCCAGAAAAAAAAAAATATCAGAAAACAGAATTCTGACTGATGGACGCCAGCAAGCGACCAGCTTCAGAACCACGGACGCGAGTTGTGGCAGACAGCTAACGTTCTGGGGAAAATGTCTGATTTAAGTGACTTTTTACGTGCCAGAGGAGTCCCCGAATCTTCTATTGCACTAATGGAAGAACAAAAGGTGAGTAAATCAAATGAGATAGTTTGGTGTCTAAAGCCGAACGGTTATGGCTAGTTGTTAGCATATTTGTTAGCTTACGTGGTTAAAGGAATAAACTGATTTACAAAGTTAAATCACACAGATGAACAAAGGATGTAACAGCTGTTGATTGCTGGAATTGTCCAGTAAATGTTTGGTGCGTTTATTTCATTGTTCTGTTTGAATGTTTTACAATGAAACTAAGGTTAGCTGAATGTCAGCCACCTTCTAAATAAGATATCTGCTGTGTTAAATTGTGTAACTTTTAGTTCAGTGGAGGACAGAAACTATGGTATAAAGTGACATCAACGTCTATATATGCAGTATTTAAAAGGAAAATGCATGACTTGCACCAATCTGCGGCTGGCTGTAGATCTGATCTAGGATCTCTTCACCAATGTAAAAGGTCACTTTAACGTTGATGTGCAGAGTAAATAATTATCCTTTCTCATCTGTTTGTGTGCAGATTGACTGGGATGTCGCAGCAACGCTGGAAAATTATGGAGACAGAATCGCCACCTTCAACTTCTGCTAAAACAAACTGGTCAAAAAAATAATCTGAACTTTGTTGTTGCTTATGGTAGAAAACAACTGGGAGGCCTCAAGAGATCCACTTATTGCTGCTGATTTGTACATAAGGTTAAGAAAGAAAAGTATTTAGCAACTTTCAGTGGCATAAAAAGAATTTAAAAAGTGTTGCTGTTTATCTCGATCATACCATTGGATAGTTTTTGCAATTTCTGATAGGAGCCCTCTACACAGGTCTTCTTGCACTGCATCTAATTAGACATATTGTCTGCAAGCAAACATAAAATTTTTGTTTTCATTCTGCCAGAACATGAAAGTGTATTGTTGTTATAATTTAAATATAGAGTTCTGCGATGACCTGGTTTTTAAGCTGCTACTGTGCTGATAAAAGTTAAACATACAGTTTGAGTGATGTTTTTCTTTCCCAATTCAGTTTGTTTTGCTTTCACAGTTATTAGAAGGAACAATGCTAATGCAAAGTTAATTATTGTTCTATGATAATCAGTTATGTACCAAATGTATGTTTTTAAAATGGGTATGCTACTTCATGAAAATTTTATTTTTCTTCTAACACAATGCTGCTCTGTTAAATTAAAGAAATTGACAATGTATGTTTGAGATGTGATCAAAATGGCAGCACAGCAAAAGGATGTCATAAATTTATAAACCTGTTTTCTGTGAAAAACAAATGAATTTCATTGTGTTTACCAAGTGTTTGCATAGTACAATTGATTACAGATATTTAGGAACAATTGATAAAAAGTCATATGAAATTGTTTTTCTCACTGTCTTTAATTATAAGAAACAAAACCTTTCTTGTTTTTAGGGTTTCATTTGCTCTTTCTTTGAGAGTGGTCAGATAGGAAAGTGAGTAATACGAGAGAGGAAACTGCGCAACACAGGTCATCAGGTCGGGACTCAAACCTGTGATGTCCACGTTCAGGACTGAGGCCTCCATACAAGGGTTGTGCTTTTTCAACACACCACCCCAACTTTTATTATTTTAAGTTAGTTAAAATTAACAAAATTGTATTTGCTAAATTCCATAAAACATACGAACATTTTTTAAGAGTTTTTATAACTTTTCAAATTCAGCAGTTTATGTACTTCTGATTATTAGACCTGTTCAAATGAAAAGCAAGCTTAATTAACATATTGAAAACCATAACAGAAAAGTATTGGGTAAAGTAACATTTTATTAGCAAAATATTACAAAAACATTTATTTTGCTATTCCAGCTGGTAATTATAATTTTATAGTTCTCTAACAATATTTTTCTTGTTACCGTTGAAGGTTTCTATTCAGCAGCTGGAGATGTGAGATCAAGTCAAGATGCTTTTGGATGTAATAAACAGTTATTCATTTTTTTGTGGCCACTTCATTGTATGAGTTGAATCCAGGGATAATAAAAGAAACTAATCTTAGTCAAAACTGAGCTACCAACAGAAATGGCTAACTAAATGGCTAATTATTTTTTTAAACAAGAATAATAATGGTGTGTTACAACGAGATCAAATCCAGTGCAAAATCTCAAATTTTTGAAGCTTAATGTCATCCAGCTCTCTTATGAATCTTTTGAGATGATTCTCTACTTCCTTTTGATTAGGAGTTAAATCTGCAGCAAATTTCAGCAGCTGACAGACTTTTTTGGAAGTTGGTTGCAGGTCTGAGAACAGCTTTGTCAGTGCCTCCGAGCTGAGGGACAGATGTGGGTAGATGATCTCCCTCAGTAGTCAATGGCGAACATTGGTTTTTGGACGAGCTCTTTGTGAACTATTTATTTCATCAAGGATTGTAGGAAGATAACAATTTTCCAGCGTTGCTGCGACATCCCAGTCAATCTGCACACAAACAGATGAGAAAGGATAATTATTTACTCTGCACATCAACGTTAAAGTGACCTTTTACATTGGTGAAGAGATCCTAGATCAGATCTACAGCCAGCCGCAGATTGGTGCAAGTCATGCATTTTCCTTTTAAATACTGCATATATAGACGTTGATGTCACTTTATACCATAGTTTCTGTCCTCCACTGAACTAAAAGTTACACAATTTAACACAGCAGATATCTTATTTAGAAGGTGGCTGACATTCAGCTAACCTTAGTTTCATTGTAAAACATTCAAACAGAACAATGAAATAAACGCACCAAACATTTACTGGACAATTCCAGCAATCAACAGCTGTTACATCCTTTGTTCATCTGTGTGATTTAACTTTGTAAATCAGTTTATTCCTTTAACCACGTAAGCTAACAAATATGCTAACAACTAGCCATAACCGTTCGGCTTTAGACACCAAACTATCTCATTTGATTTACTCACCTTTTGTTCTTCCATTAGTGCAATAGAAGATTCGGGGACTCCTCTGGCACGTAAAAAGTCACTTAAATCAGACATTTTCCCCAGAACGTTAGCTGTCTGCCACAACTCGCGTCCGTGGTTCTGAAGCTGGTCGCTTGCTGGCGTCCATCAGTCAGAATTCTGTTTTCTGATATTTTTTTTTTTTCTGGGCCACGGAATTTTATTTTTTTTTTATTTTTTATTTATTTTTTTTTTTTTTTTTTTACATGAAAATTCTGAGATTTTTTTTTTTTCTGGGCCATAATTTATTTTTTTTTTCAGTGGCCCTAATCCTCTTCCGTACTTAGAGCCATCTTAATATATTCTAAAGTAATTGAAATATGAGTCTCTTAAGTATATATCAGTTTTTACACCTACTTCATTTAGATTCTAATGATTTTTCATTTTTCATGTCTATACATTTACTTTGGGATATAGCCATGGAGGAATAGCACTAATCAGAGTAAATTGCGCTTTTTTCTTATCCTCTACACAACCATGTCTGTATGGCATGTTTAATGTAAGTAGAGCAAAGTTGGAAAAAGTAGCTTTATTTCTGAGGGAGTTTTGCAGAAACATATGCTCTCCTTGAATATCTTCTTGAATAAGTTTACTGTTTGCAGGCCTCTGCAAGCTTAAAAACAAAAGTTTTTGTGTTGTGAACCAAAAAATATGTCTAAACAGCACGTTTGAATATAAGTAGAGCAAAGTGTGACACTTTAGATAAAACTACTTACAATAAATTTCAGCAGAAAAATTGTAAAATGAACAGTTTGAAGAAATGTATGATATTCTTGAATGTCCCAGTTCAAGAATTTATGGTTTTTATACCTTTGTAAGCTTAAAAACAAGATTTTTATTGTTTTAAAACAAAAACATGCTTGTACGATGTGCGTGAATACACATTGTACAGACATGTGTATTTACACACATGGGACACATGTACACATGTACTTATGTCTCAGTGACATACGTACAAACTGAAGAGTTTTGAGAAACTCTTCAGTTTGGATTATATGTTCATCTTTGTTTGCTGCCTAACCCATCTCTTCCAGCATTCTCAGGTCATCAGAGAGATGCAGTGTAGAGGAAAAACTCCCCTTCAACAGGAAGGTTATGAACAGCTGCTGTGATGCATCGAACACATTCTTTAAGTGTTTCTCAGAGCAGCCAGTTGGGGGCATCATTCACCCTTTTCGCTCTTTCTCTGTTAGGGAAGCAGCAGCTGTTTGCCACATCCCTGCCTTTGCTTTGTCATCTTCCTCCTCCTTTCTCAGGAAAGGGACCGCCACACCCTGCCAGCCAATCAGAGCTCAGCTCCACCTCCTCCATCACATCATCTCAATCTCTAAGGTAACAGAGACCCCCCCACTACCTCTCTCCCTTTTTCTCGCTCAGTCTCTGTTTCCATACTGAAAGGTGCCGCATCATCATCCTCCCTCCCATCTCATCATCCCATGCTAAGCTGCTGGCTGGTTAGCATTAGCCCTTCTTCTCTTAGCCTGATCTTGCCTTCTCTGCAGTTGGACTGTCTGTTCATCAGAGGCACCCCCCAGCCTCCGGTTGGCGACTCCTCTACCATTTAACAGAGGACAAGAAGGCAGAGAGATGGAATGAAAGAGAGCAAGAGTAGCAATGTGGTACGTACTTCTGACTTGCTCCGTTCCCCTCCCCATGTCTGAAATGCATTCCTGTCTGTGTGTCTGTAATCCTGACCAGAATGCTGCTTTATTGAGCTGTATGATACTGAAACACAATGAGGAGAGGGTTTAGGGGGGGCTGGACAGCAGCAGAGGGAGGTGACTCCCTGGATCTGGCTGAGCTTTTGTTAAGGAGGCCTGCTTCTTCTGTTAATATTCCTCCGCCTGCAGCATACTGAGAAAGGCCAACACCTTCCTTGTTACTCATCTGCTTCCCTTACAACCGATGAGGTTAGAAATGTATAAATTGTGCTGTTTATTACTATGGGCTGCTTGTGATGGAGCAGAAGCTGGTTCTTCTATAATTTCATTTGATGTTGTTGTGTCAGCACAGACCTGATCCCAGCTGGATGCTGCTGAGTTGTTTTTAAATACTGTTTTACTGCAGGCAGGTCTGAAGGGATGCTATGACTGTTCCTCTATTGATCTTTCTAAACTACTGGGAGTGTCACAGCATAACTAATAGTATGATCTAGAGGCCAGTAGTCAAGGGAAATATGAGTAATCAAGTTTTATAGAGGGCACTGGAGATAGGGTGCTTGACAGATGGAAGTTAAACAGCTGAAGATGTTTGTTGTGTGAAGAAGTTTTGTTTCTAATTACACCAGGCAAAGTGGTTGAGTGTGCATGTTAACCCTTTTAAACATTTTTGTTCTACATTTTGGTTACATTTTTAGCACAAAAAAGGGTAGCAGGTGAGTTCTGTTGTCCCGATGGCAAATTTTTATTTCCTTTTTTAAAAGAAGAATTTTAAGTTTTGAATAAAGTGCTAATTTCAGTATTGTGTTTCTCACCTGAGAACATTGTAAATAAATCTAATGTCTAGTAAAGACTACACCTGTACTTTTGGCCTCTATGGGTTCTGACCATAAATAGTAAACTCTATGAGAATGCTCCGTCTGGACAGAATCTAAGTCTTTGCTTCAATATCTGGGACAATTTCCATAATTTGTTCTTTTTTATTGTATTAAATGTTCTTGTCCATCAGTGTAGTAATCAGAATTATTGTCTGAGTGCCCTGAAATCCTACGCTACACATGAATCATTGTAATATAACTGTCAGATTATGTTAAAGCAAGAAAATATGTTAGTTTACCAAAGGACTACTATAGGTCTGCTTTATAATAAATAAAAATAAAAATGTGCACTAGATTGGTGTAATAAGTATGCACAGCCTTGAAGTATCATTTTGCTGAGGTGCCTGTGGGTTTCATTTCAGAGTCCAGCCTTGTTAAGTTCACACCAGCTGTCAGTTACAGTGAAAAGAATTAAACTTTTCACTGTAACTAGGACTTTGCTCTTTTGCTCTTGTGTATCCTTGAGGCAAGGTTATAACTTGTAGAGAGGTTTTAATGGATCCACAGAATGTCGTACAAACATATGTCAGTCAGGAGAAGTGCGTTGCCTCCTGCCACCATTCCAAAACTCTGTTTGGCCAAAACAAGCCAAAAAGAAAACACCTTCAGCTGTCTGGTAAAAGGTTGCAAACATTAAAAAATGTACTGAGTCCACGCGACTTTCAGATCTACAAAAAACGACTTTGTGAAGAACATCAAAGTTATGGAATGGCCTAACTGGAATCTATAACTAAATCTACCAATGACTGTTAGACCTTTGGACAAGAGCTTTGGACTAGACCTAACAATCTGAGAGATTTGATGAACGTCTGCAAAGCAGAGAAGGCTAATATTCTAAAGTTAAGATTGGAGTGTGAGAAGACTCCTTTGCCAAAGGCAGACTGAATGCTATAATTGAGTGAAAAGATGGTTCAACAAGATTTTATTAAGGGAAATGCAAATTTTATTATAGCAGCTTTTTAAATTTCCCATTTTCATTCCAGAATAGTTATTTGTTTTCTTTTCACAGTTAATTTGCCTACACTTAACATCACATTATTCATGGAAAAAGTCTGTAATTATGATCTGATCATTTCACACCAGCTGATTTTGTCAGGGATGTGTAGATGTCTGAAAGCCACTGTGAGGCTGGTTTCATGAGAAGCACCAGTCCAGCTGATTGTTTCTGTCAAAAATGCCAACAGGTCGCATCAAACTGGACGCTTCAAGCGTCAAGATGTTTTCTACAAAATTCTGTTGTGCTAAGTCCTTGGGTTTATTTATATCAGTGGTCAAGAGCTACTATCCTGCAACTTTCAGAGGCATCCCTGCTCTAACACACCTAAATCAAATGAATGGCTCATTACCAGGCCTGTTCAGAGCTGAATGACCGATAGTGAGGGAATTCAGACTTTTGATCCCAGTCTGATTGAGTAAGGATGCATTTAAAAGTTGCAGGACTGTGGTTCTTGAGGACTGGACTTGAGCACCCCTGATTTATATAAAAGTGGATGGTACTAATCACATTTTCCTAGCAAATACCAAGTAGCCAGATGTTGCTGTTTTGAAGGGAGTTCTTTGCCACACTTAAAGAATATGTTGATAATTGCACATACCTACAAATATTTGTATATTCCAATATTGAATATCTTTTAGCTATTCTTGTTTTAATGTACAAATATGCACATCTTGAAGTAGCCTTCCTCAAATTAAAGAGATGTTTCTCCGAGACCCCCATTCTTATTCAACCCGACCCTCAGAAGCTGTTTGTTGTTAACATTTATACTTCTGAATCAGGAGTCACTATCATCTCATCAGGTGCTGTATCTTGTTCAGTGGAGGTCGGGTTTCAGCCTTCCTTCCCTTGGTCATGTCTCTGAACATCTTGTACTTCTGGACACTGCAGGTAGGTTGTAATCCTGGAATGACATCACTGGAAGATAATGGGTTCCTGGCAGCTTCATGTTTGATTGTTCTCAAATTTTTGGCAGTTAATTTGCGTCCTTTTTTTCTCAAAACGTTTTTGTTGACTATTTGTAGCAAAATGTTCTGCGATCACGGCCCAATGTTTTAGCAATTTCAGAAGTGCTGCATCCCTCTGAAAGACTTTTTACAATTTTGGACTTTCAGAGTCACTTAAATCTTTTTTTCTTGGCCCATTTTATCTGAGTAAAAGAAGCTGCCTAATAATTATCTACACCTTAATACAGAGTGTTGATCTCCGTGGGTCCCTCCTGCCCTCATTAAACAAATACACATTAGCTGATATGTTTATACTCAACAGTTATTCAAGCTTATGCAGCTTGGAGTTGAAAAATATGGATAAAAATGATGATATGGTCAAAACTCAAACTTACCTAATAATTGTGCACACCAATCCAAAAAGTTTGGGTTAGAAGAAACAAATTTCTTCAATGCTCAATCTACGCCAGTAGTTACCATAATTATTAAAGCATAAGTATTAAGTTTTAAACAAAGTTGACAAAGACTATAGTGTACATGAACAGCTTGGCTTGGAGTCATCACCCAGATCTGCTTGCCAGAGTTGCCAGAGGTGGTGTGTGCTGGTCAATCTCATTCCATCTGGTCAATAATGGATTTTCCACACAGAATTCTCTCCCTGCCTGTCTGCAGTACATAAACAGGCCAGTAAGCCATCTCACTATAAAATTATTCATTTTTATTGAGAGTTTGTTTTGTACAGCTGAAATCTAGCAAATATGTAAAAGTTGGCTCCTGGTCTAATTTCCAAAGCCATTCAACATCCTCCTTTTGACTTCAAGAGCTCTGAATGAGCAGACATCAGTTTACATCAGTGAACTCTTGCATCTTTACACCTGCAAGCTTCTGTGGCTCCAAGACTCTGGAACTCTCTGAGGTCAGGTGAGCAGAGTGACTTTTAAAAGAAGCCACATGGAAATTCATCTTCATAAATCTGGTTTTGCTTTAAGTGTCTTGGTGTTTTTATTTTGTTTGCTGAAGTACTTTGTATAAAGTTGGAGTTCAACTAAATATTAAAGCCTGATTTTCAATGTCAATTCAGTTGTAGATTAATTCTGCACACTTATTCCCATTAATCACGCACACATAGATATTGTCCTAAAAAAGCCAAAATCTTACTTTTACTTTCTTAATAGAAAGATTAACAATAGGTTTGATATGTTCTTAACATTTTGGATTGACTGAGAGCGCTGTAGTTGTTCAATGATTAAAACTTTAATAAATTGTCAAAACTATAACTTGCGTTATAATTGTACATACAGTGTAAACTTCTCACTTTTAATTGATCACATTTGTTATTACTTTAGACACATAAAAGATTACGTGTCTGTAATAATAACAGATTATTTATCAATTATTATGCACTGTTCCAAATGTGAGTGCATAATTTGAAGGCACACTTGATCAAAGTGGTGCAGTGAAGGCTGTTCATAAAAAGCTTGAATGTCTTTTCTTTCACACAAGGACAGATCTTAGTCGCTTCCTGATTCCTAGAGTTTCTGCTGTGTCAGAAATAGTCCACACACCTGTTAATAATTTATTGCATCTCTCTCATTTTAAGTTGCTATAAATATGTAAAGTTAATGCTCAAGTACAAATGATCATTTATTTTACTGAAGTGATCTGTATATTGAGCAAAAATGGGAACCACTCTTCCTGTCATTGTATAATGCAAAAACATTCCCTGTCTTCTTTGAAATGTAACAAATTGTGATGGGAAGGAAGTTATGGACTGAGTGAAAATACTTGAAGAACCCTACTTTATTTATTTATGTTCCTTACACGAGTCCAGCCTCACATTGTATTTTGTTGCTCTAGGTTTTTCCAGACGCACACTTTGCGCCATCTAGTGGTGCCTGGATGCTTCAGTATGTGACCCATTCAGGTTTTCTGTTTCCTTCTTCTCTGCTGCTTTTTATGCAAAATACAGAGGCATGATGGAATCAATGCTTGGAGTTATCTGCTTCCCCTCCACCATGTGATAAATTATTCAGTCATGAGCAGACACACACTGGGGGTGTGTGAGCAGTGCCATTCAGTGCCAGCTTATGTTTCCAACAAAAACAAAGTTGTGGAGAAAATTGTTGGACAGAAAATGAGGCATAGATGGACTTTATTTTTGTTATAGATAGAGATCAAAGATAAAACCAAGGTTCTTTATTACTGAAGGCTAATTTAATGTCATTATCAGATCAAGTGGTTTACTAAACAGGTTAATTTTCAGACATTCTGCTCCAAAGATGAGAACTTCTGTTGTTATCTAAATCCAGAAAAAAATCAAGACCTCCAGGTTTTTATGTAGTCAAGTCTTTCTAACTGATAGGATTTATGTTTGAATACAGCATCATCTGTATAACAGTGGAAATTAGCTACTCTCTTGGACTTGGCCTGTGTTCTGTTTCTCATTTATATTTTCTTTTCAGGGTTTCTTCTTGACTTGTTGTTTTCATTTTCATTTACCTCTAGACTTTGTCTCTTGTTTCTCTGCAGTTCCTGTCCCTGAAGCCATTCCAATAACATTTGGAATCCTACTTGCTCTACCATCATGAGCGTTTCAACTCTCTTACCTGTGAGTCCTGAGGCTCCATCCCCAAAGCTCATGTTCATCACAGACGTGGAGCCCTCCCTGCACCCTGCCAACGCCCCTGTGTGTCCAGATATGGCTCATCGGTCTCTGAATGGAGCCTCTTCCCTCGGCCCTGAGAGCAACCAGTCCAACCTCACCGGTGAAGAGTCTATTACTGATCCAGTCTTCTCCCAGAGGTATGAAATCCCCTACAGTTATGATGAAATTTGCTTAATCTTGCAGTGTAGGTCCTTTTTTCCTCTCCTGGACAATGAGATGCAACATGGAAAATGTTTTGTGATGGTTGTTTTTGCAGTGATCACTAGACTACTGTTTTATATGGAGGATCAAAAAGTTAGGTGACTTGACTTGGCCATAGCAACCTATTTCTCCATGCTGACGAGTTGTTTCAAAGTGCTACAGAGATGTGCTGATTCTATTCCAGAGATAGAGTCTGGGAATGAAGAGCACAAGGAATTTTGTGATGATGCATGGCTGCTTGATCCGCTGCTTTTAACTGCTAAAATTGCTACCCTAAATGTCCTCAAAATGAACTCCTGGAGAAAGAAAACAAACATTGGTCCAACATGTTTGTTTGGACCAAACAAACATGTAGCCAGTTTAATGACTCTTAAACTGGCTATCAGTTTAAGAGTCATTGTCTCTTAAACTGATAGCCAGATTAAGAGACAATGACTTTTGGGGACTTCAAAGCAGAGATAAGTTCCCTCTTCTCATTATATATCCACTAAAATTTAATATTTATTTTGGCTCCACTTACCTGTGAAAGGGAGCATTTTCACAGATGAAAAAAAATTTAACTAAAGGAGCACCTTCCTGACTGAGACCCTGCAGACTGCATCAGACTGGCTGTCTGCATCTATGAACCAAACTACAGAAAACCTACAGAAAGACTTTGTTCTGAAACATCACATTGACTTGTGAAGCTCCTCCTTCTAGCACTGTAAAAGGTGATATGGAATGAGATTGTTCAGAGCCACATTCAGTTTATTTGTTTGCAGGAACATGTCACGTCTTATCTGTGAAAATTTGTCATTTTTCACAGAATGTGTAAAGCAGTCCCATCAATATTTCCTTCCCTTAGGCTCCTGATCTTATATGTTCCATAATCTATATCAGAAGACCTAATGAGGGAGTGTCTCTTGTGAGCCAACATTTTGTGATGGGTTTTTTGCACTCATGAGCTTCTCTGTTAACTCATCACTGCATAAATAAAATGCCTAGATTTAGGAGGGACTTTTATCATTCAGTGTGTCAACACAAATCTGAATCAAGTTCAGGGATTTTGATTCAAAAAAGTTAATGAGTGGTTCAGATGGTTGGCCAGCTGTAGGAAGAGTCCTGCTGGTTCCAAACTTCTTCCATTCACCAATGATTCACTGAGCCCATTGCCTCAAAGTTTACAAAGTTTTCTGGATTTTTCTCCAGATTTGTGTAATTGTGACAATGCTGTCTCTGAGATCTGCAGACAGTTCCTTAGATTTTATGCTTGGTGTTTGACCTCTGAGCTGCAATGTCAACTGTGGGACTTGATATAAACAGGTATTTCCATTTCAAATCAAGTCCAATTAACTGAATTGACCACATGTGGACTTCATGTTTACCTTAGAAACATATCAAGGATGTTGAGGTTTACAGGTAAAGCATTAAGCAAAGACTGTGTATTTTTATGTATATGTGCCTGTGACGGGGTTCTATTATGACTTGGTCAAACATAAATGACTGGCTAAGGCTGGAGATCACTTTAGAGGAATTTATTAAACTTGCACAAAGATGGCAGGTGCAGAACCAACACAAAGGATATCCAGAGCAGGTTGAAAATCAAATAAACTGTGCAACAGTCCATCACTTACAGTGTGACTTCTTCAGGAGTCTAACCACAGACTGCCTGCCTGTCTTCTTCTTCTTTGTCTTGTTTTTTTATGGCGGTTGGCAAACAACTTTTAGGTGCATTACCGCCACTTTCTAGACTGGAGTAAGGATCAGATATTAATTCACTATAATCTTCCCATAATACCTGTTCTCCTTAGAAAACTAAAAATACTATTAAAAACTACATCCCCAGATGGTCTTTGAAGCAAAATCCTAATATCTAATTTATTTTTATTCCTACTTAAATCTCTAATCAACTCCCCCCTTTCCTGAACATACTTACTACATTCTAAAAAAAAAAAAATGTTGTATTGTTTCTAATGACTGCCTACCTGTGAAGCAGAGCCCTGCTTTTAAAGCCACAGGCTCCGCCCACAGAAAGTCCAAACAATCAAAAACCAAGCAATTACTTCTAACTAAAATAATAATAATAATAATAATCAATGATAAATAAATAAATAAATAAATAAATAAATAAATAAATAAATAAATAAATAAATAAACAAACTTGTAAAGAAAAATACAATACTCAGTTTAATAGAAAACACTCGGTACGTTCTGATGACATCATGTGACTCCCTCCCAGCAAGCCACAATCTGGAAACAACCCTACTTGAAAATAGAACCGGGAAAATGTTTGATGCTGAAAATAATGGGTTTAGGTTGAATGTTAACTGAAGCAAGAACACTGCGTGTGCCCCCACGATGAACCGCGTCAGTTTAAGCTGCAACAAAAAGTAAGTTAGTGATTGTGTACGCGTTTGTGTGTATATATGTTCGGGCGTGCCTGCATGTTGACACTGACTCTAATTAAGTCCCAGTAAGTCACCGTGACTTAAAACATAAGTCACAGTGACTTATGTTTTACTTTCTATTTTTAATACTTTCAATGCATTTTATAAAATATCTCAAAAACTTTTTTCTCAGGTGTGTAGAATTTTGAGTTTCTGACTTGGATGGAATGCGGCATTCAGCTAATGAAAAGTAGAAAATTAAACACCACCAACAAGTGAAATATTTTTCTTTATAAAGTTTACTGAATTCTTGTTTAAATTTAAACTAACAGGGAAACTTTAGATTTTTCTCCAAAGATGTGTAGCTATGAAGTGAAATACATTTGCTAATTTGACACAAAGGAGGGGAGATGCTGCATTATGTCTATTCTAAGCAAAGTATAAGATTTAACTATATTCAGCAAAAAGAAAAAAATGAAATACAAATTGTGTAGCTACCATCAGAGTAAATAAATAAATAAAACACACCAGGGTTTGGAGCTATTTTTAAACACATTTAGGACTTTTGGGGCATTGCTGGTTTTTCACAAATTTGAGTTTTGAATTGTGACTTCCAACACCCAAACATATGTTATTGTTCAGATATTTATAAGTTATTATAACTTTATCAGAACTATTTGCCAAGAAAACTAAATTTACATTTAGTACTGAGAAGACAATAATTCTGGGTGTCGAGTCTCATTCCTTATTGTATTTATTTCTCGTGTTCTGCTTTAAGGACAAAGAAACCTCCTCCTCTCCACACTGGAGCCGACTGGAAGGTCGTCCTCCATCTGCCAGAGATTGAGAAATGGCTAAGAGCAACCAGTGACAGAGTTGCTCAACTCACACACTCTGTTGGACAAGACGGTGACAACAGACATGTGGATGTCCACCTAGTACAACTTAAGGTAGGCAAAAAGTGTGCTCTTCCTGTTACTATGGCAACAGGGCATGCACCCCTGGAAACCAGGGGTGCATGCAAGATTTACTACAATTTTATAACCTCCTGCAGTGTGTGGAGTGTTACGTGGTGGTGTGTTGAATATGCTCAATCTAAAATCGAAGCAGTTTGAGCTTCATTCCCTCATTAGCGAACCGGTCACCACATCATGCAGAGCGGGCTTGGAATGTGGGAATCACCTGCCAGTCCGGGATAAATCCATTCTCCTGTCTCTTCTCTGGGCCTTTTCCCCTTCATAAAGAAACTTTCCAAAGACATCTGATCTGTTTCCTACTCATTTTGTTGCTGGTGGGCTCAATGTTGGCATGCAAAACATGACCGAGAGAATCCGGTTAAAGGATTTTCAAGAAAAAAGATCCGCCAGACTCAAATAATATATAAAACAGAAATCTTTAATTATTTCTTGCGCGGCCCAGTACCAATTGGTCCACGGGCCAGTACCGGTCCGTGGCCCGGGGTTGGGGACCACTGTTTTAAAACACTATGTTGGATTAATTGCAACTGATTGTCTCTGTTGTATTAAGTAGCCATCACAGTGACTGAATGGAATGATCAACTGTAGCAGATCAAATTGTGTGCACAAACCTGGCGAATCAAAGTTGATTCTGATCAAGAAAATATCGATCAGAGTTATTGATAAGTGAATTTTATACATTTGCAGGCACAACAGGAAAGGGGATATGTGAAAAAAAAAAAAATAAAGTTCAATAAAAAAAACCAATTTGGCATATTTAAACACAATAGGTTTTTATTTCAACATTTCAACATTGTTAATCTTGATATATTGAAGCGTTCATAAATTAAAATAAATTATTACATGTTTACGACATACCCTAACAGTTTCGAAGCCTGGTTTCAGATATAGCCCATCACTAGCTACCAGTACTGAGCCTTTGCCTTCTGCTCTGCTGTGCTGCCAGGATTTTGGACTTTGGATTGGGTTCTTTCATTATTAAAACCATCATTTCTGGGGTGTGCTGTGGTGGTGTAGGGGATAACGCAACCCACATTTGGAAGCTTCAGTCCTCGACGCAGCGGTCGCGGGTTCGATTCCCGGACCCGGCCGACGTTTGCCGCATGTCTTCCCCTCTCTCCTTCCCCCTTTGCTGTCAGCCTACTTTCGAATAAGGGACACTGGAGCCCACAAAAGACCCCCTGGTGGGGAAAAACAAAACAAAACAAAAAAAAAATTCAAACTGGGTCTGCAGCGTTTGCTTCACCACCTACATCACCAGTTCATGACAGAAGGACCCCACCAGGCCGAAAGGTGAGGCTCGCTTTTAATATGGATCCAGCTGGATTGAGAAGAACTATTAAAGAGACCTTTGGAGTCTCTTTAATATAGAAGGGCGGAAAAACCATATTCCGCTCCAGCCAGCCAGCGCTCCAGCCAGCCAGCACTCCAGCCAGCGCTACAGCCAGAGCTCCAGCCAGAGCTCCAGCCAGAGCTCCAGCCAGCGCTCCAGCCAGAGCTCCAGCCAGCGCTCCAGCCAGCCAGCGCTCCAGCCAGCCAGCGCTCCAGCCAGCCAGCGCTCCAGCCAGCCAGCGCTCCAGCCAGCCAGCGCTCCAGCCAGCCAGCACTCCAGCCAGCGCTACAGCCAGAGCTCCAGCCAGAGCTCAAGCCAGAGCTCAAGCCAGAGCTCAAGCCAGCGCTCCAGCCAGCGCTCCAGCCAGCGCTCCAGCCAGAGCTCAAGCCAGAGCTCCAGCCAGCGCTCCAGCCAGCGCTCCAGCCAGCGCTCCAGCCAGCGCTCCAGCCAGAGCTCAAGCCAGAGCTCAAGCCAGAGCTCCAGCCAGCGCTCCAGCCAGAGCTCCAGCCAGCGCTCCAGCCAGCCAGCGCTCCAGCCAGCCAGCGCTCCAGCCAGCCAGCGCTCCAGCAAGCCAGCGCTCCAGCCAGCACTCCAGCCAGCCCTCCAGCCAGCACTCCAGCCAGCCAGCGCTCCAGCCAGTGCTACAGCCAGAGCTTCAGCCAGAGATTCAGCCAGGTGGGTTCTCTGCCCCTTCTGAGCTTCCTGGCATTCCCTCTGAGCTTCCTGGTGTTCCCTCTATGCCTCCTAGCGTCCCCAGTGTTCCCAGTGTTCCCTCGTCGCTCCCTAGTAGTTCCTCTCGAGTCCCAGCCTTCTAGTGCTCCTCCCAAGGCCCCCCAGACTCCTTGTCGTCACCCTTGGTGCCATCGACTTCCGCTGGACCCGCCTTCAGGCGCCCGGCCCCTGTGACGTCCTCCAGACCTTCCCCGTGGGTTCCGCCTTCAGCGCCGTGGACGTTGCCCGCCGGACCTCCTCCGTTGTTCCTGCTTTCAGCGCCGTGGACAGCTTCCCTCCCTTCTGATGCCCTCGAGTTGATTCTAGAGTTCCTCATAAAAAAAATTAACTGAAGATTTTGTGGCCACAACTCCTTGACAATGGAGGCAGGGACACATGTCCATGTGTGAGCCATGTTCCACACACTTCCTCCAAAATGTGTCTGAAGCACTATCTTTGTTGTTGGTCAGTTGTCACTTTGCGCCCTACACTGTATTCGTCCTGACCTTCTGACAACAGACAAATTCATAATACTTTGTATTGTGGAATTCATCCAACAGTTGAAAAAGGAGTTGGAGAATTTGCAGAAGTACATGGCTGGGAAAATATTTACATCCATGCAGTCTAAATGATTAGTGTCATTCTGATTTTCATCTTCTGAGATTTCTTCTTCAGAAGATGAGTCCTCTGACAAAGAATACTCATACACTTCTCTGAAATGTGTCCACATATTCGCAGCATTTGGGCTTCCAGAACAAACTTCCTCGTCCTCAGAGGAAGCATGAATGTCTTTAGCATAAATGCTGTCGAAATAGTCAACTTCCTTAAATGAAGCATCCATCTCTTTAGTGTCCACGTTGTCAAAATGGTCTGTGTGGTTATTAATTTAAACGGAAGAGACTTCCTCTGTTGATGAATTTTCAAAGTCTTTTACAAAAGTCATCAGATTTTCCTGGCTTTCACAACTTTCTTTCACTGCTGGATCCATTTGTTCATAAGGAACATCAACAAAATCATCCCCAGAGTTAGCTTCAAATTCCAGCTCCATTTTGTTAGCAGGCAGACAGACGCTTTCCAAAGCAGCAGTGTCTCCAGACGTCTTAACTATCAAATCGGTATTGACGGTAACTTCCTCAACTTTAATTTCAGGAGAATCCTCTTCCAATTCTCCTGAAATTCCATTGTCTTTTGCATCATCTTCGGCCACAATGTTAAAACCAAAGTATTTGGACTGTTCATCAGATGAATTCTCTCCTGAAACATTCTTGTGTTTTACACAACTGTCAACAAAAACATCAAATCCAAAGTATTTAAATTGTTCGTCTTCAGCTGAGCTTTCTTCTGAATTAGCACTGTGTTTTACGTCGTCTTCGGTGACGATGTCAAAATCAAGGGGTTTTGAGCTTTTGTCAGGTGAGGTCTCTGCTGAAACCTCCTTTTGTTTTATACAGTCTTCGACGAATTCGTCAAATCCAAAATACTTAAATTTGAGATCATCTGAGCTCTTCGCTGAAATGCCACTGTGTTTTTCATCTTCTTCTGTGACAGTGTCAGAATCAAAGTGTTTAGAATTTTTGTCAAGTGAGGGCTTTGCTGAAATGTCTTCATCTTTAATCTGATGTCCCAGCAACTTCTCTATTCCTTTTGTGACAATATATCCAATGCTCCAACCGATAGAAAAAATCATCTTGACGGCAGTTGAAATGGTTTCTAAAATCCCTGTTTGAAATCGACTCTCTCTCAAAGTGTTGTACCTCCAACAAAGTTGTAAAGCAAACTGAGAATTCTTGTATTTGGAATGATAGTAATAATCATTTGAACCTTTATGACATCATTGATGAGAACATTGATGACATGATGATGTCAAACAACCTGTGTCAGGTTTTTGTTTGTTTTAGTTGCTATGGCAACACAAGGAGTTATGTATGAGATAAGACTACTCTCAATTAAAAATGCATGTGTATACATCTAGATTTGTGAATTTAAGTTGATAAATTTGCATAAATGTAAGTTTTGTATTTGTCCTGTTTTTCAACTCATACGTACGTGTAAAAATCTGAGATTTTACCTATGAGAATACTTGTAAACAAATAAATTAATATTAGTTAATTAATGTTTTTGGTAGGTTTTATAGAGAAAGTAAGTATTTTTTCCAGAAGTTAGACACACATCAGTCACATTTAGAAACTGTGACTGATGTATTTTGATCTATTTTGAAGTGTGAGTGAGGAGGATCCTCTTAAACTTAACATGTCTTGACTTAATTGCTTGCTCTTTTCATAAGGAAAACATTTAACGACATCTAATAATTACATTATTATTTTTTTTTACATTTGAACTCAGTGAAAAGGATGATTCACCAAGCAGATCGTGTAGATGGCAGCTTACGATGAGCAAAGATCTACAGTTTAGCAGGCGTGATGATGTCACATCCAGAATAAATGGTTCAGCTGACGATAATGAAAGTTAATGCCTCTGTGCTGTGGGATGGCATCACATTTTGATTATGACACTCTTATCAAAATGTAATGTTTGTTAGTGTTTTTTTCAATTGTGGACTGTATGGTGTCTTTTATGATTTTGCATATCTGTTTATGATGTAAAGTACTTTGAACTGCCTTGTTGCTGAAATGTGTTGTTCAAATAAACTTGAGTGATTGGGCAGATGCCAAGTGTTGCTGGAAAATGAAATCAGCATTTCCATAAAGCTGGTCAGCAGAGGGAAGTAGAGAGAGCACTGAGACTTCCTGGTAGATGCATCATACTGCATTAGTTGAGAGAGGGGTGGAATGGGATGAAATGGCACAATCTGATCAGAACCAGCTTTGGATTCTGGGAGTCTCATTCTATATAATGTTTTTATATACAAATTAAATAGATTTCAGTTTATGAGAAATAAATTCAGTCATTGTTTTTGACTTTCTTTAAGTGAATGTTTTTTTTATTTATTTTTTTAGAAATGTTTTATGGTGCATATCATTTATCTTTATGTATAAATATGTCACTGGCTCACACATCTCAAACATGTAAAATATTAGCAATATTTGCATTAAGCTTGTTGAATAACCTTTCAGTTCCACTTAAAGTCTAGCTATTCTGAAAAGCAGGATGTGTTCCAGAAAAACCAATTAGGTTTGAATTTAGACATTTGTTTAAATTTTTCTCTGTGATTGGATGTAACTGACTATTTCTGTATAAAGATAATATTGTACATTATCTTTATACAATTTATTTTGTATAATTCTAATTATTATGGAGAATATACAATTATTTTGTATAATTGTATATTTTGTGTATTCTGTGAATAATTTGAATGGGCTGTTGTAATATTTGAAATATTTGTTGAAAATTGGGTTGATACGAATAATAAGAAATGAATGAAATTGTTCTAATTAGAGAAAATCTAAAATAATTGAGGCTTTTTCCCCCCAATTCTTGTTTTTGATGTCTTTAAACTTGTGCTATTGTTTAACCCTGGAAAAAAGGAACAATTCAAATAACAAAAGTCTAGAAATTATGACATTCATGGAGATGCTGGGTGGATGTAAACTTCATGTGCTGGTGCTCAGTGCAGTTCAGGGAAGCGACAAACCCAAACTTTTGCATAATGCATGTGTCAGAGCATAAAACAACAGCTTACTGTTTGGGTTCTGAGGTCATTGTGTGTATGTGTGTGTGTGTGTGTGTGTGGGTTTGTGTGTGGGTGTGTGTATATGTGTTCTAATGTGTTTTGTGTTATTTTTCACCAGTTTTAGAAGCTTTATTTGTGGAACTGTCACTTTGCTGCCTCTACAGTTAATAAAGACAGCAATAGAGAGATAGAACCTGTTGTGTCTTGTAGTATTGAGAATACTGGGCAAATTAACAAACAAAAACAAAACACCATGTACATTTTTTCTAAAATAATGTGTTAGTGATATATTGAGATCGTGTGCAGCTTTTTAGTGCATAAATTGCTCATGTAAAATTTAATGACTTAGCTGTGAAACTGTCTACTTTCTGTCTGACTTGATGTTTGGTTAGCCTTAGGCTCATTTTCTGGTTGATGGCTCCACCTACTGGTATTAGTTCTGTATTACAACAAGGTGGAGAATAGCACTGGCATCCCACCTCCTGTGGAGATACCGATGAGATAAAAGGCATGTCATATGTAACCAGTCTAATCGCTTTTAAGTTTTCCAAAGAAAACTGTTTTGTTGAGTGGACTCAAATGTTTCACTTAACTCTAGACAACTTCCTAAAACATATTCAATATTTATTGTAGAATTCATTGTCTAAGTCTGCTGAATCACAGAAATTTCTCTGCATTAATGTTTTCAAAATGTATAGTGATATCTCTACAAAATGTAGAGCACAAAGTGAATTATAGAATTATACATGATTTAAAACAAAAGTGTGATGTGAAAAATGTATTCAGCCCCCTGTACTCTGAGTGCAACCAATTGCCTTCTGAAGTTGCCTGATTGCTAATTACTAAACAGAGTGCACCAGAGTGTAATCTGATCTCAGAACATATCCAGCTGCTCTGTGACGCCTCAGAGGTTCACAGGATATAGGAGAGCAAACAGTATCATAAAGTCTAAGGAACACAACAGACAGACCAATGAGAAGTTTAAAGCAGTCTTTGGCTCTAAAAATATTTCCCAAGCTTTGAAAATCTCTCTGTTTCATATATCATTTGGAAATGGAAACAGTCTGGCACAAGTGTAAACCTACCAAGACAAGACCATGCACTTAAATGTCCAGCAGAACAAGGAGAGCTCTGATTAGATATGTCGCCAAGAGGCCCAGGGTGACTCTGGACCAGATGCAGAGATTCACACCTCAGGTGGGGGAATCTGTCCACAGGACAACTATCATTCATCACTGCACGTTGTTTCTTCACCATTAGAACATTTAAAAGTGCGTACAAGAGGATGATTGACGGCGGCAAGCACCTCCTCCTGGCTCTAATTGGGTGTTTTTGACCTTGGGGGGCGGGGGGTTCTCCAGATCGCAGTAGTAGCTCAGATGATCTGTCTCTTACTCTACACTGTCATGACATGGTGACAATTTTAACAAATAGTAATATATATATATATATATATATATATATATATATATATATATAAACGTTTCTATGTTACATACTGCATTATACTGTCATAATAAGAGTATGATGTGACGAATTCTTTTCTTGTTGTGAATTGCATGACTTTCCAGCATTTTACATTTTGAACAAATAACAGTTCATTTGGTCACGTTTTTGACCCTTTTTAATTTTCTTTTATGTATGATTTTGATGCATGGGATATCACTGGATTGTGTAGTCTTAAAACAATATCTAATCATCTAATCTGGCCAGTTTAGCTAAATACTTATGAAACAAAAAGTGTAAATAAAACGTGAAATCTGAAATCCCTGTTTTAAGTTTTCCCTAACACAACTGATTTTGGGAGAAACTTAGGGCAAATTGTCTCAGTTTTAACTATACATACACTAGTTCTATAATGCGTAGCTTACTAACCCAGTAAAGTCAATATCTGACTGGATACAAGCTAATCAAAAGTGTTAGATAACAGTAAAACGTCATTTCTGAACTAGATGATTCACTGAGAAAACACCATCATCATCCTACCCTGACCAGACTAGCTGCTAGACTTGATATGAAGCTTTTCTGAAATGTTTTGCTTGATTATTTTTGTAAAACTAAATGGCTGATGTGTTAAGTTTGAAATCCTAGCTTAAGGTTTTATTATAGCTTGTGAAACAGGTCTCATCTGTTTTCCTTGTTCCTACTCTAAAACATTTAGCTTACCTACATTTATGAATTCCACAAACAGCTAATGTCTGGTTTCTGGCCAGGACTCAGTCTCCCCTTCTGACCGGTGACATCCTGGCTGTAGGGGTTTAGAGCTTCTCTAGGTGAGGAGGTTTGTGGTTGAGCAGACTCACTGAGTGAGCCGGCGATGGGAACAGACACATCTTCAGATGGCTGTTTGAAATCACATTCATGCCCCTGGTGATCTCTCTCCTCCTTCATCATGTCCTTCCTACCCTTTTGTGGCTTTTGTTTCTTTCTTATCCTCTCCATCATTTGCAATCTCTCTCTTCCACCTCTCTCCGTATCTCTGTCATTTTTATAATGCGTTTGCCTGCAGGGCATTTTCTATAACCCGACCTTGCCACGGAGAGACTGTAGGATATGATTATACTGATGCAGCTGCTGTCTGTGTGTGTGTTGTTTCTGTGTCTGGGTGTGTGTCTAAGTAATGGTATGGACTCCTCTGAGCTATTCTTAGTGTCATACAACAGGTGGAGTCCAACAGCTGAATGGAGCTGCTCTGCAAGGGAGAGGCTGCTATTTGTTCTTAACACTTCCCTTGGATTCTGTGAAATAGTAAGACTTAAAAAGCTACAACTACAAAACACTTTCAATAGAGCATTTGACTTTTGTCTTCACCAAAGATTAATGTCTTCCTTAGTCCTGGTTGCACCCGCCCACCCCCATTTCCCCCCCTCAGTTTGTCCTGGCCTGTCATTTCTTTAGTGAAACCAGTGAGTAAAACAATAACTAGTATTTCTAATGAGGTCTCACCATTTTTTACACATTGAAGCCATGTTTTTAAACACTTGCCTCCCATTCGCTTGTGGAGGATATCTTTGGTGTAAACAAAGTCTATGATTTTCTACTCAACACCACGCATCTACTAACATGAACATTTAACATTGTAAAAATTGCTAACGAGTTGGCCACATTATCACTTTAATCACCATATTATTGTTAAAATTAAGAATAATTTAAGCTGAAAATTAATCTAACACTAAATCAAACAGCACAATTATAACTATCAAAATCCTTATAATCCAAAGTAGTTGTACAAAAAACTACTATGCACTTTGACAACTGCTCTTTATTAAATGAAGTTATAGACAAAAGACCAGTTAATGAATTGAATGCCAGCTGAAGATGTTCACCAACATTAAAAATATCAAGTTAGATGTTAGAATAAATAAAAATGTAAAGTAAAGAAACCATTAATTAGCCTTAATTAATGGTTTGTATTGTATTAAATGTTTACAACAACATTTTAATGTCATCTTGTACACAGTTTATATTAAATGCATGTCATAACTAAATCTGGCATTTCTGAGGGTCTTCAGACTATTTGAGTCTGGGAGGTTCAGCTGTCAGTCCAGGAGAGAAATGCCATAAAAACATTGGGGGAACCATCTCCAAGCGAGTGTAGATCACAAAAAATTCCCCAAAACAAACAAAACTCACATGACATTCACCCAAGCAACCTGTAAAGTGTGTGTGCATGTGTATGTGTGTTTGCTTCCACTCCACACCTTGTACTTATGCTGTGGTAACAGCTGTCTTTACTCTGTTATGTATCACTGCAGTAACTGTGTGACTCTTTGAGTAGAGTCATCATGCAGCAGCAAGGTGTGCATCTTTTACAATTTTGTAAGGTTTTTAAGCTATCACTTGGAGGCTTAGATGTCCAAAACCGTTTTATTTAGTGGCATGTAAGAGTTTGAAGCAAGTCTGGGTGGTTAAACTGAGATCATTGTGGGGAGAAGCAACACTTTTTCCATAAGTGAGACTATGTCAGTTTCTCCCCAATCTGCTGCCACTGAGGGCGCCACCCTTTACTTTGTCAGTAGGTGAGGAAACAGATCCCTAGGCTAGGAGTCTAATACTTTTCAAACACAATAATAAACTAAACAACAGTTCTTTGGCTGGTACTCTCATATGCTGCGTCATGAAAGTGGAACCCACTGTTCTTTTGAGATGTGCCAGATAGCTCCAGGACCCAGGGTTCATTACTGACTGGTTTGGTCTCATTCTGCCGTAAAGCGAGCCTAAAAGCAGTCTGCATTATTTTAGTGATTAAGCACATTATGTTCCCTGGAAATGGACTTCACTCTTACTGCTTTCTCATTTTCTTCTTATCTGCCCCATCATGCCTTCATAGCTCTCACTGTAGCAGCTGCCATGTTTCAACCAAAGACAGGAAACATTTCAGGAAACAGTAAAATGTTGATTTTCAGTCTTTGGAGTCCAAAGTCTTAGGAGGCAAAATGCTCTTGTGTCTCTTCTGTTCATAGAGGAGTCATGCGGATAGCAGTGACTTGACTTCATTACAACTACAAATTTAGAACTATTCCTTTCAAGATTTGAAATGAATAGTTCATTTCTTGGGGTTTTATGAAGAGGAAGATTATGTAGATGCCGCATTGTTCAGTGGTAGAGAGGAGGACCATAAACAGAGGCTCTAGTTCTCAATGGTTCAATTCCCTGCCCCACACCACTTACTGCATTCTTCCCCCTTCTGTCTCTCTCTCTCTTTCTCTCTCTCTCTATACACCTACTGTTGAAAAAGCCCCACTAGTGCTTACATGTATATGAAAAAGGAACTTTTCCGTCAGCCATAGTCTTTGGTCTGGTACATTGCTTCTTCATTTATGCATTGCAATAAATTGAGTGTGTGTGTGTGGGTGTGTGTGTGAGGCGTGGGTTAGACTCGTCCTAAAATAAACCATCCAACTGTTGCCTCCTCTTCTCAACACCAAGAAGGAGGAACTAGGTCACAAACACTTCCAGCCCCCTACACACATGTCACACACCCTACTGGTGTGTTATTTCTTATACAGTAGCAGCAGAGTTTTTAGTGCTCTTTTCTTCTCTTTTGAAAAAGGATTTAGATTTTTTTTCTCTTTTACGGTATTAAAATGAGTGATCTGAAAATATCAAGGGGCGATAAAAGGTAAGAAATGGAATATTCTTAAAACTGGATTGAAAAATCACTTTTACCTAGTGAAAAGGTAAAATAAAATAAAAAAATAGAAAAAGAGTGGGATAAAGATTTTCAGGGATTTGGTTGCATGGCTGGATGAGAGGTTTATGAATGCTGTATTGGGTTTTTGCTATTTTTAAATGTTCATGATGTGTTTGTAAAAAAAAGCAATAACCCCCCCAACTAAAATAAAAAATAAAATTGTAGATACAATTTTATTTTTTATTGTGTTTAGGTGAATAAAACCCAAACAAGGGAGCTGGGAAACCATTAACCTAACCAAAACAAAGAAGAACTGAACACATGAAGTAAATAAACAAAAATCTAACTAAAATAATTAAAAGCAGTTTGATTAATAGTAAAGCAGAACCAAGTCTGATCTAACAGAAGATCTAAAGTAAAAGAAACGATCAAAACTCAAAATGTGTAAACCCAGAAAAACTTAAAAAACAACCTCAGATCCTAACAAAAAAAAAAAAATGAACAGAGTGCCTTCTCCGGGTCGGGGGGGGTGTCTTGCCCCAAGTGGAGGAGTTCAAGTATCTCGGGATCTTGTTCACGAATGGGGGAAGAAGGGAGCGGGAAATCGACAGGCAGATTAGTGCAGCGTCTGCCGTCAAGCGCGTGCTGTACCGGTCCGTCGTGGTGAAGAGAGAGCTGAGCCAAAAAGCAAAGCTCTCGATTTACCGGTCGAACTACGTTCCCACCCTCATCTATGGTCATGAGCTTTGGGTCATGAACGAGATCACGGATACAAGCGGCCGAAATGGGTTTTCTCCGTAGGATGTCTGAGCTCTCCCTTAGAGATAGGGTGAGAAGCTCAGTCATCCGGGAGGGACTCAGAGTAGAGCCGCTGCTCCTTCACATCGAGAGGGGCCAGTTGAGGTGGCTCATGCATCTGGTCAGGATGCCTCCTGGACACCTCCCTGGTGAGGTGTTCCAGGCACGTCCCACCAGGAGGAGAAGACTCAGGACATGCTGGAGGGACTATGCCTCTCGGCTGGCCTGGGAACGCCTTGGGATTCCTCCGGAGGAGCTGGAAGAAGTGCCTGGGGAGAGGGAAGTCTGGGCTTCCCTTCTGAGCTGCTACCCCCGCGACCCGACCCCGGATAAGCGGAAGAAGATGGATGGATGGATGGATGACTGAACACTTCAGTTTTAGTTAAACCAAAGAACATTATTTGTCCCTGAGTGCATTTGCAAACTGTTATCTTCCTTTCAGTATGTTTTTGGAGGAATGGCTTTGTCCTCCCTTAATGGCAATTCAGTTCATGACAGAACCAGACTTGTTTCTTTGAACATAACTAACGACCCACTCAGACAAGCTTCAACAAATATTTTTATGAAAACTATTATTTTGAGTTGTAATTTAATAGACACTTTTCTTAACTAGTTTATAAAGTTATATATAATATTTTTCTTCCTGTTTGATCTGGAAGCTGTACGCAAAGATGAACTAAACATCAATTAATTCTGTTTATTGATTTTTGGTTTTTGCATGTTGGCCTAAACGCAGCAGTGTGTTTAAGGCAGTGGTGCCCAAAGTAGGTCCTCGAGGGCCAGCATCCTGCATGTTTTAGTTCTCTCTAAGGGTTGTAACAACCTTTTCAACAGGTCAGTGTTCTTCTTATGCCTCTAATGAGCCATCATTTGATCCAGGTATGTTAAATCAGAGAGAGAACTAAAACATGAAGGGCCTCGAGGACCCACTTTGGGCACCACTAGTTTAAGGTGTTACTTTAAAAGGCATCCAGAAATACCACCATTGAAAGTGTATCAGAATCTTACAAAACACGACTTTGTCATAATTTTAAAAGCATAGCAGTCTTACTTTAGGCAAGCTTTTAAATTTGAAGAAATGGTATCTTACTCATAATTTTTACATGAATAGAAATGATCTGTTAATCCAAAGTGACCCTCAATGCCTTATGAAATTCACTTTTTATTAAAGAGGCTGACTTTTGGTGGTACACTGCAAGTGTGTGAGGGAATCAGAGAATAGCTTCTTTTGATGAGAAAAGGAAAAGATTGTGTTTTCTGGTATATACATGTACACGGTCAAAATGCTTGAGCACAAAAGGAAACTGTCACAGAAAAGCAGGTCTTGAAACCAACAGACTGTGCCAACATGAGAAAGCAGAAAAACCAGGTGCAACTTAAAAATGTTCTTATTGATTCTGCACTGAGCCCATCAGGAAGGGACTTTCCATACTTTTTGTGTGTAAGGATTCCGATTTATGACTTGAAGAGATGAGATATAGTTCTCAGCTGGTATTTCATCTTATATGTTTAAATTAGAGTCATGGAAATGAATTGTAGGATTGCTGTGGATACAACCTTATAATACGTTTTAGAGTTTTCAGTGTTATCACTCAAGCTGTCCCTTTAAAGAAATAACTGTAACAAGTCTTTGTATCACAACAGCGGGTCTTGGTTGTCTTTGAAGCTGTTTAATTTGAATACTCCAGGGAAGGAGGGAACACATGGTTTTTGATCTCCAAGGTGAAATACATTGCGTTGATGGGCTGTAGTGAAGGAGTTGAAGGTTATTAGATCGAATGGGTATGGATGAGGCCAAGCTGTCATGAGCAGTTTGAACACGACTAGTAAGAAGCCCTTGATGTTGGTGGTGATGAAGCTGAGCAACGATTGGACCTGAAGGAAAAGTCTACTTGTTTTAGATTGATTTTGGGCAATTAGAAATGCTGCTGGATGTATGAGCTTCTGATTGACAGTTCATATCTTGAATGTACGTGACTGGAGAGTAAAAAATGTGTGTTATTGCTCCATTAAGTGTGTATTGCGACTATGTGTTTGATCGTTGTTAGCTCTCTCTTTTTAATGTACCTTGATGATCCACACATAGCAGCTCTGAGATAGGAGGCATGCAAAACTGCAGCACTGTAATATATCAACCAAAAGACAGATATTCATCTTGTACTTATGATAAGAAGAGAAGAAACATCTGCATACTTACCAAAAACATTTTGACCTGCACTACTTTGTAATGTCTCAGACTGAACATTAAAGTATAATCGCAGACAAAGGACAAACGGAGGAGAAGAATCCCCGATTGCCTTTTTGATTTTGTAAGCCAACCTGTATACAGGATTTTGTTCTTAATTCAGTCAACAAAAAGTTGTTAATTTTCTTCTTCTTTGTTTTAACATGGTTCTCACTTTATTTGGTTATTGGTTTTCATGAACCTGCTTTCAGTTGCCTATGAAAGTGGTAATTTTCTTACAATCTAGAAAAGAGTTTGCAGAGTTCATAGCAACAGTTGATCAGTTCTAGTGTTCAATATTTTTGGGGGGAAGAGGAGTTGAACAAACAATAATAGTAATGTGGTAGGTGAAACAGAGAAACTGAAACTCTTTTAGAAAATGTAAGCTTCACGATAAGGTTTAAGAGAAGATTAAACCTAACCAGTATTCCAACACCAGAACAAAGTGTTGGAATACCTGTTTACCCCAAAGACTTGAAATATACAGCGATATTAGATCATCATTGATTTACCCTGTATGTGTGCACTTTAAATGATGATATAAATGTATTTACACAAACATTAAACAAACAAGATCTTCTAAGTTTTAAATTATTCAGATTGGATGATAGACTTTATTAATGGATTTGTGTTGATTCCGTTTGCCAGACTTTCTGTTGAATGCTCTTGTGTGTGTTGGCGTGTGTGTGTGTCATTATTAGTATTTAAAAGTTTGTGTAAATTATTCAAACATCTGAAAGACCCCACTGACATTTTCACCAGTTTTAGACTGACATAATAGAGCTTTGATGTCAAAACTGAGTGTGTGTGTGTGCGTGTGTGTGTGTGTGTGTGTGTGTGCGTACTCTGCCAACCAGAGTCTCTGATAAATTAGAGTGTCTGATATGTTATAATAGTGCATGAGAGAATATTCCATGCAACCTTACTGAGATTTTGTATTAATGATATGTATGTATCATGGCCTGGACATGTTTTCTTTTCCTTGCTCCCGCTTAAATCCTCCTTATTGTACTTTATACATATAAATTTCTATTTACTGTGAGAATTGCATTTTATTTGTTTTAATTATGAAATCTCTACAAACAGTGTTTCATTGTAAGCAAACATTTACTAGCTGTCCTGGGGTAAAATGTTCTATTGGACTAAAGCTTAGACTGAATTCTTCCCTTACATATTTTCCAGTTCTTTTCTTTTGACTCAATTCTATGCATCAGACCATCGAATACACAATCAGGTGGGGGGAAAAGGGCAGCGAGGGGTTCAAGGTGAGTGGGTTGTTTTGTTTAAGGAGGGAACCACAAGAACCTCCTGGGAAGGTTCAGCTCTGTTCCATGTTTCCTCTGTAGATAACAGCTCTCACTGTAGTTCATTGGAGCCCCAAGCCTTAGAGATGGCTTTGTAACGCTTTCAGAAATGTCTGACCTGGTTTCTCACCTGTTCTTCAATTTCTTTGGGTAAGGTCATGATTTTAACATACTTCATGTTGCTAGACAGGTGCTATTGATGTGATCTCTTGATTCTACAGATCAAGCTCATAATAATGTTCTCGGGTAAAAGTTAAAAGTACTCTTAAGAGTATTTTTTTTCCAAACTCAGGTAAATGTAACTGAGTACATTTAAGTAGTTACTACCCACCACGTGGCAACAACTTTTTTTTCTGGGCCCCCATGGATTACAATAAACCCCCCCCCCAAAAAAAAATAAATAAATAAATCAACTGGGGACACACATCGTTCAACCAGATGTAAACCTATGTCTGGTTGAACATTGGTTGTTTTCAAACTCCACTGAAGTGTATTTCACACTTCAGGTTGCAACAAAACACGCTACAAATCATCTTTACAGTGAAGCACTTTTGTTTAACTCTTTTTATTTTTCTTCATTCATCCACTTGCAAAACAAGTCAGAGGCGTGCCGTGTAACTTCACTGGAATTTGCAGTGAAAATGTCTCGGAAATTGCAGTGAAAATGTCATTGGAATTGCAGAAAAAAGTTCGCTGGAATTTGCAGTGAAAATTCACTGGAATTTGCAGTGAAAATTTTCTGGACATATCACTGCAAATTCCAGTGACATTTCACTGCAAATTCCAGTAACATTTCACTGCAAATTCCAGCGACATGTCACTGCAAATTGCAGTGAACCGTTTTCTGCAATTCCAGCGACATTTCACTGCAGATTCTTCACCTACAGCAGTGGTTCCTTAATATTTTCTGCCACGCCCCCTGAAGATTACAATAAAATCCCTCCCAAAAAGAAAATGACATCAATTGGGCACACACATGTTTCAACCAGACATTAACAAATATTTTGTTTTCAAACTCCACTGAAGTTTATTTCACTCTTCAGGTTGCTGCAAAACACACTACAACTTTCCTGCTCTAGTGCATAGTGTAATGTGCACAGGACAGTTCTCAGTAGGTCAGAGTATTAGCCAACGTAGCATGAGACAGGCCGGCAGAGTATCTGACCTACATTCTGACTGGCTAGGTGCCTGTTATAATTCAGGAAGCGGCAGAACAAGAAGTGTTATCTTGTTCATGGAGGTCACCATGGAGCAACATGCAACAGCAGCCAAAGATAGAAGCAGAGGATCACCCGGGGGTTCAGTGCCAAGTCACCTGCTTTCTCATAGGTGGCACAATAGAAAAATGGGCTGGTTTTAGAACTGCACACAGTAAAGTTTGAGTGGAACAAAATTTCTGTCTTTTTTTTTCACAAATAGGAATGTTTCTTACTTCCATCCTGTTAAGTTTTCAGTTACTGTAGCAATTATTACAAAGAAGAGCCTGTTAATATGTTTATATGGCAAACAGAAAGGCAGCAGGAGAGGGATTGCTGAGGGTATGTTGAATCTGGCTGTGGCTGAAGTCAGCAGAGAGCAGTATGGAGATGGTGCAGTGTTTCCTTGTTTAATTTCCAGAGAGAGTAGAGGAGGTCAGGCAGGCAGGGGATGTGATCCAGTCTGGAGGTTGAGAGGATCTTTGTCCTGGTGGAGGTTAGCATGTTTGGGAGCCATTCACAAGGCAGAGGTTTCCCCAGGATCTGCAGCACAGATGGGAAAAAAACAAAAAATATAAGCCACTAGTGAGCCTGATGACCACTTAGTGTATGTAAAAATCAGGGAGATGTGGGAGCTGCACTTTAAGCAGGATTAGTGGTTTACTGAGCTCAGTTCAGCTGCAGATTACTTGTTATCTAGGCCTGTTTCCATGGTAATTCAATCTGGTTCCCTAACTGGTTCAGGAGCAGATTGATTTTTGCTGTTAAAGATCAAGAAAAAATAATTTCTCTGCCATTCTAAGTTAGGCTGTTACATAACAGGAAAATCTTGGAATAATATTTATGCTCTTTGATCATTTGTTATTAAAGCAGCTTATTCTGCACCACATCAGAATCCAAGTAACACTCATTTTAAACTCTGGCCACAAAGAAATTCTGCTGGTGTGATAATTCAGCTTTGCATTTCTGGTTACCGTTGCCATGTGTTGTGCACTTTCACAAATCTCCAGAAGTTTCCACTAATGCAAGATAATGTCATTAGAATCGTTGCTGGTCTCTTGAACAGTTGCTAGAAAAAGAAGTTGAGGGAAGAAACTTTGGAAGAACATCATTAAGAAGGAGCTTCAGAAGAGGAGCACACTTTCAAAGTAGAAATTCTAAAATATTGATTAGAAAAGAAATGTGGACAATTCCATGGTTAGGGGATCATTTGGAGACAAAACCAAATGACAAATTCACTCAGTTTTACCTGGGACTTATGTGACCACAATGCATGCTTGTAGTATTTAATCTTCGAATGCAATGTTCAGGGATTAACATTGCATTGTGAGATACAGCCAGTGGAGTGATGGTGATGATGGTGGTAGGAGTTTGAAAATGTACATAATTATTCTGTCTTCCTTCTGTCCTTGGGCAAGACACTTCACGCTTGACTGCTGCTGGTGGTCAGAGGGCCGATGGGAGCGGTGCATGACAGACTGTCCCAGGGCAGCTGTGGCTACCATCCAGTATCTTGATCAGTGTGTGAATGTGTGTGAGAATGGGATTGACTGATTTTATTGTAAAGCGTCTTTGAGGGTCCAGAAAAGTGCAATTTAGTATGATGGCCCATTACAAGTTTCCATCATAAGTGACAAAGTCAAAGATCCTCTGAATTTCCTCTCAGCATTCATAAATCATAAATGGGGGCAGTGATATCAAATATTTTTGAGCTCACAAAAAAAATGCTAAATCCTGTGGTGACCCTGTTATCGGTTGAGTAAGTGCTTCAAATTTGAATAAATGTTTAAAACTTTAAAATAAAACTTTAGGCAGTCACTGTGATGTCATCACACGCAGCCATCTGTGTATGTGGTCATATACTGTCCATGTCCATGTTGAGAAAAATTCCTCAGCGGGGTTAAAGAATGAGGAGCAGAGTGAGAGGAACTCCATCAGAATCCTGCTGTGGGTCATAAACCATTACCTGATCATGTTGGTATGATGGAAACTGACATTATGTCCTCAACCTCTTCTGACTCTTCTTCCATTTTGAAATTTATAGATATATGTTTGGCATATTTTGACAACTTGTTCAGGCATTTTGCATGTGTGGGTGGAGACCCATATGGTATATTTTGATCAACATGACATAAGCAATTCATAATGTAGGAAACAGAAGGGAATTGTACATAATCACTTGGATGATGTGCAAAAGCAGTTGCACCTTGCTCATTTCTGATTTGAAAAATGTACCAAAGCGACAGAAAAACTGTAATGTTCTTGATGTTGCCACTTCATGTGGAGTCAGTCCCACATGAAACTGACTCACTGTTAAAAGTGGATCCTTGGTGTCAAACTTCCCTCCCATGTCTTCTGCTTTTTCAGTGGTATTGCTCTGCAGATGTTTTTCTATTACACACTTGCACACACACAATGTGTTATGGCTGATGAGTGTATATTTGCTTTGTGACATTCTGCTCACTTTTGAATGTATGTATCTGACTTTAGGACATCTGTGAGGACATCTCTGACCATGTGGAGCAGATTCATGCTTTACTGGAGACGGAGTTCTCCCTGAAGCTGCTGTCCTACTCTGTAAACATCATTGTAGACATTAGGTGAGTTTTCACAAGAAAATTATTTTAGCAAGGTATAAATTCTGCAATGTATATTAACATTTAAGTAGGCTTAATCAAAAGCACTGTTCATGTTTTTGTGTTTTTCCAGGACAGTGCAGCTGCTGTGGCACCAGCTGAGAGTCTCGGTTCTGGTTCTGAAAGAGCGTCTGCTACAGGGTTTACAGGACCCTAACGGAAATTACACCCGGCAGACGGACATCCTGCAGGCATTCAGCCAGGACCAGCACCAGGTTGGTTTCAGATGAAGTTAAATTTCTACACTTGGAATTAAAATGCAGTCGAAGGAAGGATTCCTTCAACCATTATCAGATATGTCTAAAAACATTGTGGTAATTTATTTCACTTGGCTTGGGTACTGACAGTCTGTAACTTGAATATTGAATTATTTGTATTCAGACCCGTCTGGATGCTCTCACAGAGGTGGACGACTGTGGTCAGCTGACGATCCGCTGCAGCCAGGACTACTTCTCCCTGGACTGTGGCATCACTGCCTTTGAGCTGAGCGACTACAGTCCCAGTGACCATCCTGAGGACCGGGAGACAGACTCCACAGTGGAGGACACCTCCCAGGATATCATTCACACCACAAACTCAAATCTTGAACTGCACAAGAGTTTAACTCGGCTGTCTCTGCCCATAGACGTAGACAACCACAGCCATTCTACACCTGAAACACCCACAAATCAAAGTGACATGCCCAAATACAGTGAAAGCTCCAAACGCCCGCTACAGGCTGTAAGTCACAGCACTGAATCTTCCCCCACACAGCCATCCCTTCCCAAGAGAGCAGCCTTATTCTCAAACAAAGGAACCAAATCAAGAGGCAGTTTTAGGAAGGCCAGGCAGCAGTCTGAGCTGCAGCATAAGGCTGAGCTGAGTCAGAGCACCCCCTCTCTTGTGAATCCTCCAGACAGATCCAAGTTCTGGCTAGAACTGGACTCGGTTGATCTGAGGAACCTTCCACAATCCAGCGAGAGTCTTCAGGTTTGAGCTAATTTCTATACCTTTTTCATTTTGTTCTTATTTTATTAGCATTTTGTTAAGCTAGGATTAACAGCAAAATCAGAATAAATCAGATTTATTTATTTTGTCATTCCATTCTTGTGTGTGTGTGTGTGTGTGTGTCGGGGGGATGCTATCTGTTTCAATGATTGTTGACAGTATTGAGCTACTGTACAAACACACATAATCCCTAACAAAAAGCATTACTCCTGCAAGGTGCTAAATCAGTTGTTTTACTTTGGAACAATAAAAAAACATTACAGATCGGATACAAAATTTGTATGAACAATTAATTGTTAATTGTTCATACATGGTTCAATGTTGAGGGGAAAAAATAACTAGTCATGAACAGAAAAATATCGTAGGAAATATTATGTTAAAGATTCTATGGTTTTATGACAAACTGAATTTCTCAAAGCTTCACAATTTCACAAATTGAAACGACAATCAGCCTCAATCAGTTACAGGTTCCAACATTTTTATTCAGTTTGTAGGACGCAGCCTCATCACTTACACTTTTAAAATAGATTGAACTCTTCACTGCTAGCCTAGTCACTGAGGTAATGTTCTTTTTGTAAAAAATGAAATGTTTGAATGCTCTTCGCTAAATGGGAAAACACATTATTGTAATAAAATCTCTTTACCAAACCTACTTTTAATTGATGGGGAAAAAAACCCTCTCTAATTTTAATGTCCATTTGTGTTTTTAATGTGGCGGTAACAACTGCCACCAGTATCTGATGCCCCTTTATCAGATACACAGTCCCATAAATGAATTTGAATTGGATTCATTATGCTAACCAACCCATGGCTTTAGGTCAGTCGTTGGTTGAGGTTGTGATCGTTCGGTGTGGTGGATAAGGATCACAGCTGAATGGGGTATCCCTACTTGTGATTTCTCAGTAATAGACCACTCAGATGGGATTTGCAGGTTTATGACACCAGTGTTTTATGATAAAGGAACATGGAATGATGGGAAACAAATCTACCTTATCATTTCTGTATCTTCAAACACGTCAAGTTGGGGCTACACCCAGAAGCTTGACTATAATGTCATCCTATCACAAGCTGATAGCTCCAAAGTTGTCTCTGATTTTTTTCTACCTGTTGACTTGCAAACTTAACACAGAACTGAATAGATGCGCTCTGCAGCTTCTCAATGACGTGTGCTACCAGTGGTGTTATTGTTGAATGTGATCTCAGCTGCTTTTAGATTATTCACATGATTCTCTTCTTTTGATCATCATTTTTACTCCATTGTTTCCATCTTGCATGGAGCTCCTGATCAGTCACTGACTATATATTTAGATTGTGTGATGATAACCTCAATCACTCTCGCGAAGCTTGTTGCTGACTGTAGCAGCCCATTCCAACCGTGTCCAGACTTACTATCATGTCCCTGACGTCTTTGGGTAGCACTTTGGTTTTACTCATGATGATGAAACATTTGGAATGCAGATATTGAAAGGCTTTACATACATAATCCATCTGTGACTGACACTTGGCCACATAACCAATCCAACATATTGTAATGGTTCAAATATTTATTTTACTGAATGAGATTCAAATTAAAGCATTTTCCTCTGATGATGTTTTGGTCCAGAACAGGGCTTGGTTGAATATTGCATTTATAATCAAACACCCATGAGATGTATGAATTAACACATGGATTTAAATTATTTCCTTGCATAAATCAGGTTTACACTTTTTAACCCCCTAGTGAGCTTTTAACAGTTTCATTAATTATTTTTAAAATAACTCAACATCTTTGTAGGGCAGTTACTGCACTTTTTGCCAGGGGCAGAAATTAAGCTGATCATAATCATATGTCGGTGGTTTGTGTTTAAGTATTTGATTGACGACATTTAAAATGAAAACTTTTATGAATGACCAAGAAAAGAAAAAAATGTCCTAATAGCTGGGAAGTTTTGTTCTGACATAATTTTATTATTATTATTATTATTATTATTATTATTATTATTATTATTATTATCATCATCATCATCAAACCCAGGTTTCCTGTCTTGGTGGACAGATTATGGTTCTTTGGACATTTCAAAATAGAGAACAAATACATGTATTTCCCCTTGCACAGAAAATAGAAACTTTTTTTTTTCTACTATTAAATTTTGGTCAACTTTCTAACTTTGGATAACATCAAATTTTATTTTCAATGTGAAAATAGAAACAATGAATCAAATCCATTGCAAGTGTTTTGATAAAAGGCTTAACAAACGTTTCTCTTCCCAGCTGCACTTTGGAAAATTGCTTTTTGAAAACGACTGACTATTGCTTCCACTTTTTAAAAGTATGTTAAGCAAAAGTTGTCATCTCTAACTAAAGATTTTGATTACAGAGAACAATTGAGCACAACCTCAAAAAGCACCATGTGAGCTCAACACATAGAAAACCTGAGGGAAGTTCTGGCGCCAATGACAGCCTGTCTGTCTGCCACCTGATGTCTCTGGATGAAATATCCACCCCAACAGAAAGGAGGCAGAAGAGGACATATGCAGTCAGTATGGGTGACTCGGACTCCTCCCTGCCCTCCCCCATTTCAGAGCAGCTTATGTCCTCAGACTTGGAGGCATCTGGAGAGGAATCTGATGCTCAGCGAGGTGGAAGCAGGAATGCAGGGTGGACAGTGAACCGGCAGGGGCACAAGGTGACTATTTCTTTGCAGGAGCCAGGATTTTGCAGATGCTATTCAGTTTTTACTTTCATGATGCTTCTAAAACTATTTATAGGTTTTACTTGTGGATTTTTTTCCAAAGCAGCCTTAAAATGACTATTTTTTTTTACTGTACAAAAGGCATGCACCTTTTGACACCATTTCATGTTCAAGTAAATTTTTCCCATCTCAAGCAAAAACATTGTTTGACAAACACTCATACTAATACTTCTTAATTAATACATTTAACAGATTATTTTTTTTGCATCATCTGTTCTTCATGTGAGCATTTTCTTTCTTAAAGGACTTGAAGTGGCATTTTCCTCCTTGTGTGTTTAAAACCAATAAAATAAGTGCTGGATAGTTCTGTAAATATTTTCTGAAAAATACATAAAGAAAACAAAGTTTGTTGGTGTTGAAATAAACACATTGAGATTATCTTGTTCATTACTAAGTACTTGATTATAAGTCATTTTGGTAACACTTTATTTGATGGGGTGTGCATAAGAATGACATAACACCTGTCATGAAGATGAAGTTTTCATGAATGTTTATGACTGTTGTCATGAGGTGTCAATTGGTAAATAATGAAATTTTAAAAGCAAATTTGCAATAAAAGTGCACTGAAAGCATGCACTTTTATTGAAACTTTTCATTCAGTGAATGATGACATTTTTGAATTAAAACTTGTATTGAAAGTGCATTAAAATTGTCAACTTTGCATTAAAAGTGTCATTATTTACCAAATGACTCTTCATGACAATTGTCATAAACATTCATGAAGCTCTTCATGATCATCTTATGCACCCTTCTTACTTTTTTCTTTGTTGACTGGTCCTTGGAGTGAATTACTGTACATGTGAAGAAAGAGGGTGAAATGCTGATGCTCCTTTCTTGTGCAGAAGGGATCCCAAGTTCCATCAGAAAGGATCCAGTCCAGAGAGCACTGGTATGGGTCAGACGAGTTCCTGGCTCTCCCTGCTCAGCTCCATGAAACTGAGATGCTGGCTGTGAAACTAGAAAGTCTGATACAGTCCAGCGCCCTGGTCAGTACAGAGCTGTGGCTCATTGACCATAACCATACCCAATGTGTTGAAATTGGTTTCTGATGTTTTTGTTGAACTTGTTCACAGCAGAACCAGAGAGATGTGCAGAATGTGGATGACTGGGAGCTGTCAGAGCTTAACGTAGACTGGGACACCGGAGAAAGTGGAGTCAACATGAGAAACATAGTGGGGAGCGGGGATTGTGGTCCATCTCCCCTGCTGTCACTGGTATGACAACATATTTTGTGTTAAGAAGTATCAAAAAGCAAATCATTTGGTGGTGAAGTGACATGTTCCTGTGGACTCTTCATCAGCATCCTCATAGACAAACCTCAGTGAGATGCTTCAGCTCCTCCTCCAGTGACGTTGCTCCATCATTGGAAGACAGCATAGAATCAGGGCCCTTGAGTGACCTTAAGTCAGGAGAGGAGCAGAGCAGGAGGTCAGTGGATGGCTCCCCCCAGCTGTCTGTGCCCCTGGTGGATGGGCGTGGATGTGCTTCTCTGATGAAAAAACTGCTGGACGACATCCAGGATCAGAACGAAGGCATCTGGGTAAAGATGGAGGTAATTCCTTATACACAGTTTGCTCCTATGTTTTACAACGGCCTATCTTTCTGCTGGTTCTGTTTCCATCTCTGCATTTCTGTACTGCATGACCAGGTTTGATAGTCAGCATTGGCTTCTGTTTTCCCTGATCTATATGAAGCAACTCATCAAAATATTTTCACACTTCACATGTTCAAATGCAGTAGGACAAGTCGACCTGAATTCCCTCAACATTCGACTGATGGAATGAAAAGCTGGTATTAGATATTCCTGGGAACCTGTTAATTCATTAAGCTTCTTCTAAAAGGTCACATTTGACTGGCAGGCAGATTACTGATGAGGCTTCCTAGTGAACTAATCAGTCATATCTGTCATTTGGAGTTTACTGTTTTGTAAAATTCCAATAACTGGAATATACTTCTCATACCTGCACTTTTAAATACAACTACAAAAAGAGGGTTTTTACGTTTTTGTTCCCCACCTTTCACTGCTGGTATATTTTAATTTTAATCTCTCCAGAGCAGTTTAGTTAGCGAAGATAATGTTTACTCACCTCTACTGTCTGTTAGGCATCAATAGAATGTAGCAAATCTAGCCTCTTTTGTTAGTGGGGTAAAATGCTCTCTGACAAAACCAGAAAATTGTTCTGGGATATTCATTGTTGACTCAATTTAGCCAACTTCATTTAAGACTCGATATCTAATAAATGTCAAACATCTTACTCATCTACGTGAAAATTATTCACACCCATGGGAAATTTAATTTTAAAATTATTTTTAAAATTAGGTGATAGTAGCTTAAATGAAATAAGGGGGTAGCTCTCAAAATTGCGAAAAAGTTAAGAGTATAAACTTTAAAAATTAAAAATCACCTTTTATATTTAGGCGAAATTAAAAAATGTAGCTTGAAGCAGAGGTCATGCTGTACTTTTTTTGTTGTCTGTCATTTTGACTGACGGCGGCAGAAAAATTCCGTCATATTGTATTTTTGTCTGTCAATTTTTAAACGCTGTCTACATAGGCTATTCAGCTGCATTTAATTTTTATGAAGTTTAATCAATCAATCAAATTTTATATTTCAGCAACAAGGCATTTCAAAGTGCTTTAAATCACGAAACACACAAAAACATAGTCATGCAACATACAATCAACAATCTGTTCATTTTAATTAATATTCAAATTGAACAGAGAATGTAGGTCACATCTAATGTTTTCTCCGCAGTGTCAAAAAACATTGATCGTTGCAAAAATAACAGCATACAAACAGTGAAATTAAATGATTTCACTTAATTTATGACCGACTCACCTGCTCTGGTCTGAACACAGCAGCACAACTTCCTGCTGGTTTGCATCTGGAGGTGAAATTTGTGCTAATTTAGATCGGGCCTGAAATTCCAACTTGACGGAGTTTGTGTCTGAGCCAATCCGACTGATTAATGTTAATTAAGGCAGAATTGAACCTCACATAGTTTAATTAAGATTTTACTGTTTTCATTTTTAGACCACCATTTGAGAAAACTTTGTTCTCCCCTTTTTAGCTTCTGTTTAACATCTTCCATATTGTCGCTTGTTGTAAGTTTGAGTCAGGTGTGAATCATCTAGTGTGACTGATAGGAATCCTGTGATTGATAGAATCCTCTAGCTGCTGCTAGGGTGAAGCAGGGTGGAGTTGTGTCATTTATTGGTTTGGTTCTCTCTCTCTCTGTTTGTCTCTTTGTTTCTTTTGCACTGCATGCTGGGAGTTGGTGGAGGGGCATATGATGTGTGGACTGGGAGACTGAGAATTTCTATCTTTGCTTTTTTACCTCTAATGGTTTTTTTCCTGGGTATTATCCTTAGATTATTGTGTTTTGTGGAGTTACATTAATTGATTACATTTCTGTGTGTGACAACCAAAATTTTGCCTTTTGGTGCAAAATGCTGGGAATGGATTTTACCAAAGTATGAGGCAGATCATACCCAGTAGTCTCACACCTACTGTGGAGGAGTGCAGTCTGGCGGTGGGAGGAGTTGTAGGTTGTAGCATTAAATCTGCTGCTCAGATGAACAGCGCTGTGGTCCTTTTTGTTGACAGCGTGGAAAAGGCAAACAAAGGGCATTGCTGTGAATGATGTATTGTTGACTGTTTCTCTGTTGAGTATTTCTGCAAAAACAAACAAAAAAAATCACAGTGGCAAATATACCTCCATTCATCAGGGATGAATTGTTGGTGAGATAACTGTTTCAGGAAAATTGCCTCACATGAATTATAAAAAAAGTGGGTTATAGTGACCAAGAAGTTTAAAAGATTTATTGGAAAACTTGAGCAAGCATTTAGCAATGATGGTGAGTTTGAGTGAAGAAAAGACAGACACTTATCTAATGATAAGTGTCTGTCTTTTCTTTTGGTGCTAATCCTTCCATCTTTGGTAATGATCCACTTCAAAGTTTCTATATTAAATTTGGATGGAATCAGAGATGTGAGGAAGAGAGTTAACAGTATAAATGTGTTGATGGTCCAAGAAGCACATAGTGATCATTTAAATGAGGTAGATTGGAGAAAATGGGGGCCAGAAATTATTTTGAGTCATTTAAGCCAGACCAGTGGGGGAGATGGAATTCTTTTTTCATTTTTTATTTTTATTTTTTACTGGAATAATATCAATTTGAAGAAGTGACAAAAGGTAGATTAATGGTAGTGAAAGCAAAATATTGTTTCACTACAATCAGAGATTGACATAAAATAGTGATCCCCGATGATTAAAAAGTGAAAAACAGTTACATAAATTTCAAATAGAGGAGATAGATACAATGATAAATGTAAAAGCAAGGTTAAAATCCATAAACTGATGTGAGGATGTTGAAGAAGTCATGAGCAGTCTTACAAAGCTTGAAAGTGTGAAGAAGACAAGTTGACAAACTCAGAAACTCAGCAGGGAGTTGGTGCAGCGAAAGCAGTACAGCTTGTGTTCGCAGGTCACACTGCAGCTGTGACACACAGCAGCAGAGTGGAGAAAATAGTTGAACCAACTTACCGTAATTGAATTGCTTCAGTTGGTAACAAGTAATTCAATGAGTTTATCCAACTTTATTTATCAAGTTGGTTTAACTTGACAAATTTAATCAGTTTTATTCAAATAACTTAGTTTACTTAAAATAAAGAAGTGAACTAATACAGGATTTTTAAAAAAGGTTTTATTGGCTCCGGTGGCTTTTATTTTAGAGTAGTTAGACAGGAAAGACACACAGCTAAGGTCAGCAGGCAGGAATCAAACCTGCGACAGCCGTGTTGATGACTAGGGTCTCTTTATGTCAGTTGTGCTCTATCCTTGCATCACCACAGCACCACAGTCAGCACAGGATCTGTCCCTGGTGAAGCTTAATTGTTTTAATAAAGTCATAGCCAAAAGTTCCTTTAAGTTAAAAATGTATAAGTTAATATAATTCAACACAAATAGTGGTCTCATCATTAAACCAAACAAAATTAACTGAGATTAATGTAAAAAAATCCATAAGTTGAACTGCAGCCCAAATACACTTTTTAGAGTGTGTGGGGAAACTTCACATATGTAGGAGACCTTGCTCGCCTACACACACACACACGCATGCACATGCACACAGGCATACACACTTCTCACTCCTCTGTGCTCTGAGTAATTAGCTGATTAGCTGCTTATGTAGCAGCATGTAATCATAGCAGTGACTGAGCTGACTAATTGAGGAAGTAAAGACAGAATAAAGTAACCAGTACATGCACGTCTTTTGGATGAAACTAAGAGATCCGCTATAGCATCAGTTTGAGCAACTAAAACAATCCACTAAAGTGGACATTAAACTACTGTAGTACAGACTGAAATAAAGAAAACTTCCCAAACAGGCTCAACATTAAGCCTAGTTTATCACTGCATAGCAGATCAAGTGAAAATGAATTGTAGAGCCAACATTAACATCATATCTAAAAAAGCCTTGGGAATAGAGGCTGGGGTAAAGGAAACATCCCTGAATAATCCCTACAGAGGAAAATATCCATCCATCCATCCATTTTCTAACACCATGTCCCTAATGCTGATGCCTATCTCCAGTGAACGAAGTAAACCCTGGACCGGTCGCCAGTTTGTCGCACAGAGGGAAACGGCTCAAAAATATTGTTTGAACCTTTTTAAGCAGCACACATCTTATTAATACTTGTCTTTAGGCTTGGGGTGCATTCAGGGGCATTATGATTCAGTGGATTTGCATTCTCCTGATACTATTCAGAATCAAACTATCTTTGTCACTCAACATAACATCAGAGATGTACTGCAGAATGGAATTGTTATGCGTATTTGGCTACAAACAGAAACTTGCAGGATAAACTATAAAATAATATGAAAAGAATAGATTAAGAGCCAAATCAAAAACTGAGGAAGCTATATTATTAATTTATGTTTTTATTCTTAACTCTTTAATTGATCTGAAAGGGTGAAGACCGACTCAGATCAAATCCTCGTTCACAACGGTGACCTGGCAAAGAAAGGCAGCAGCACCATGTCAGCTCTTACTTGGCAAAAATTCTCCAATAGAACAGACACGTTTGAAAAAACAATTGCTTTAGATTTATCAGCATGTAAAGCCAGTTTTGGTTCCTCAAGACAAATCTGCTCTGCACCAAAAGTGCAAAAAAATAAATATTAGTCAAAATATTTTCAATTTGTGCATGAAATGTACCAAGAGTGATGCATGCAAAACTATCAACCTTATTATAATCTGATTATAATATGATTCAAAACTCTGATGGCGGTCGGGCAGAATTTGTCATGGACCTTATTGTTCTGCATGACAGGCGTCTTCTGCCAGAGGCTAGACGAAAGAACAGTCCATGACGGCGGTGAGGGGGGGCTCTGACGATACTTGTTGCCCTCACAGGTAGCGTTGTTTTGCCAGGTTCCTAATAGGTGGCAGGGTGATCCAAATCATTCTTTTCAGCTGACCTCACCACTCTGCTCAGTGCCTTCCTGTCTGAGGCGCTGCTGTTCTCATGCTGCTGGTAAGCGCGCTGTCAATGGTGCCTCCGTAGAAGGTAGTAAGGATCGATGGGCTGAGGTGAGCTCTCAGGTGAGAGTGTCATGAACCTGATGACCCCCTGATGTGCCGGTCAATGTCCACAGCAGGGTTGTAGATGTAGAGTGGGATGTGCACTTGCCCTTTCCTCCTGAAGTCCATCACCAGTTCTTTGGTTTTTCCCACATTCAGAACCAGGTTGATGCTGCTGCACCATTCTAAAAGTCTTAACTCCTCTCTGTGGTATTCTCCTCACCGTCCTGGATCAGACCTACCACTGCTGAACACATCCCTTCTGTATGTCACACTTCTCCTTTCAAATTTCATTCTGTGGTCACCCCCCCTCCCCATCCCCTCCCCATAAGGCACAGACGTGATAAACAAAGGTATAATCCCTCATTGGTCCCTCGCATCAGTTTAATGTTTGCTGGTGTTACCTGTGGTCATAAAGGATGAGTGGAGGACACAAGAGCAACCCTACATCAGCAAACAGGACCAGATTAATGTGAATTTACAAAAAACACCCATATTTCCTTATAATCACTGAACTTGGCAACTATGCTTAACATCCCATCACCCTGACTCAGACTGCAATGCCATATTAGATTGCTTGTAGAGGGAGATGAAATATACAACCAACTGTATTCTAGGTCAGAAAATATTGGGATAGCTTACTCATGCCTATATATATATATATATATATATATATATATACATTGCCCTACAATAAACTGGCAACCTGTCCAGGGTGACCCCGCTTCTCGCCCGGAACGTTAGCTGGAGATATGCACCAGTACCCCTCCTAACACCCTTACCCCACTAGGGGCAAGGGTGTTAGAAAATGGATGGATGTATATATATATATATTCTTTTCCAAAACTCTTGCCATTTTTCTTTTTAGAAATGTTATCTTGACCTTGACTTTCTCATTATTTGTCTAAAAGTCAAAACCAAGACTATATTCTGGTCACGTATTTCCTTAGTCTTCTAGACAGGGACCGGATGTATTTGTAGATGGGAAGCCACAGTTCCTTTTGCGCTGTATGAGACATTATACCTGATGGGTTTTAATATTCACTAAGAACCAAAAACAATGCAAAGGCTGGGAGAGAAAAAAAACAATCCATCAGTTAGCTAAGTGTCCTATGCATCGTGTGATTACATGGTATGGGCTGTCTGTGCGAGCATTAATGGCCTCAGTGTGAGATGTCTGTGTATTTGGAGACTCTGTGGCATGCCAGTCTATCTGTGAACAGTGGGAGACAGACAGACAACAGACTTACATCAACAATCGTCTGATTGGCCCAGCAGGGGGAGTAGAGATGCACAATGACAGGAGAGAGGATAGCAAAATAAGAACGTGCCAGAGGACAGTGATGAAGAGGGATGTTGTTCACATGTTCTGTGAGACTTTATAAGTAAGGAAAAAAACTCCTAAAGAGCTGGTATACTCAGAGACCAATATGTTTGTTTGTAGAGAAGTGGTTATGTTCTAAATATTTACATTTATATTTAAAAGTTATTGAGTTTTCAATAAAATAATTTTGACTTGTTGCTACATAAAGTTTGGGCCTGGTGACATTGACATCAAAACCTCACTTCAATGCTTGTTAAATGAAACACCTGCTAGTAAATTAATTTGTTTCAGCTGTTTGCTGGAACAGAGCAGAGTTTAGATGGAAGCCAAAAACCTCAAAACAAAAACAATAAAAATAGATATATAAATGTCATGCATAAAAATGATCACTCAAATTGATTGAAAGGCAAACGTCCAATTATTTTATAGAGGGATCCAGTTTTTCTTCCTTCCTTCCTTCTCTAATCCTGCAGTGCATGAACATGTCCTCATGGATCAAATGAAATATTACCATTTTTTCAATTTAGGTTATTTAATGAATTTCTAATCATACACCCCCAGCCCCCTCCCGAGTCCTTTACTTCCATCCCAGCAGTGTATGTTTGATATGACATGTTCTTTTTGTCGGTCTAATAACTTAGCCTGTTGTGCGCATTAGCAGTCTCACCTAATCCTCACAAATTTCATCATTTCAGAATTTTAAATTTTGTCAGCTGCAGTTATCCCAAAACTCTCAGCTTTCCTTATTAAAAGAAAATTATATTTGCCCTCAGCTACTCATAAATCTACAGCACAAGGACAAACAGCAGAGAGTTCAAGCTTATGCTATGAAATGTAGGAGGCAAGGCTATTATTCAGATGTTATTATATATATATATATATATATATATATATATATATATATATATATATATGTATATATATATATATATACATAGGGCTGCACAGTGGCGCAGTTGGTAGAGCTGTTGCCTTGCAGCAAGAAGGTCCTGGGTTTGATTTCCGGCCCGGGGTCTTTCTGCATGGAGTTTGCATGTTCTCCCTGTGCATGGTGGGTTCTCTCCGGGTTCTCCGGCTTCCTCCCACAGTCCAAAAACATGACTGTCAGGTTAATTGGTCTCTCTAAATTCTCCCTAGGTGTGAGTGTGTGTGTGAATGGTTGTGTGTCCTGTGTGTCTCTGTGTTGCCCTGCGACAGACTGGTGACCTGTCCAGGGTGAACCCGCCTCTCGCCCGGGACGCAGCTGGAGATGGGCACCAGCAACCCTCCTGACCCCATAAGGGACGAAGGGTGTTCAGAAAATGGATGGATGGATATATATATATATATATATATATATATATATATATATATATATATATATATATATATATATATATATATATATATATATATATATATATATATATATATATATAAATAAACTAAAAGAAGTGTCGGATCAGCCAATCACATGTCAGCAATTCAATGCATTTAGGCATGAAGACATGGCCAAGACGATATGCTGCAGTTCAACCGAGCATCAGAATGAGGAAGAAAGGCGATTTAAGTGATTTTGATCAAAACAATTTTGAACCAACAACAGTGGTTGTTGGGTTGGTCTGAGTATTTCAGATTCAAATTAAATTGAATTTGTAAAAAATAGTCATCAGCTTCTGATGACTATTTGCCCCTCGCTCCAGAGTATTCTTTTTTTCCAGCTTTATGTAATTTGAGTGAAATATTTGTTGCTCTTTATGCCCGTAGTTGTATAGGAATAATTCTCCTATCCTCTCTCATTTTGTACAGACTAAAAGATTATCTTTGTATATCAGTACCATTTCTTTATATTGTTTATGCTTTATACTCTGGGAGGATAAATATCATGTTGGCTGCTTTTGAAATATTAATAATTGATCGTATTATCCCTACTGCTCTAAACATTTTAAGTCAGGACTTTGAGTCCAGATCTATAGACCTCATCCTTCAGAATACTCAGTCAGCTGAACAGTAATTATCCAGAGGTGAAGAGATGAACGGTGTGAGGAAGAGAAAGAGAAGAATATCAGAATGGTTATCCAGGCGGCAGAGGATCAGATCAGGCATTCCAGCTCCCAGTAGGCCTTTCTGCCCCTCCAGGGCCAGACTGGTTTGGAAACATCAAAGCATCTGTAAGCAGCCCAGTGCATGCTGGTCGATATCCAAACCAGTGCGGCTCTCTTTGCCGTTTTTCTCTCTCACATCCTCTTCCTCTCTCTTCTCATCTTCCCTTAACCTTCCTTTTTAACACATTCACTCTTATTTCCAATTTTCTTTTAACATTATTGCTCATTTCTTCCTTCTTCTTCTTTTTTTCTATAATTTATCTTTCCTTATTTCACCTTATTTTTATTGTTTTTTACCCTAATGTGTTAAAATGTATTAATTTTTTAATTTCCTTCTCTTCTTTTTTTCTTTGCCTCTCTTCATCTAGTTTTTCTATGCTCTGTAAATATTTTCATGTCCTTTCCTCCTTTTCCTCCACTTCCACTCATGCTTCTTCATTCTCCATCTTGTCATTTTCACTTTTCAATGTTTCAAATGTCCATTTAGCTTTCTGCAAAGAGTCGTAGAGACACAAACTTAACAGAGACATGAGGGTTCTAAACAAAACCATGTTTAATTCTATGCATTAAGCTATTTCCATGTGATATTGACATGATTTAATCCAGCTATTAGTAGGTGAATTGAAAATGTGATAAAAATGTGGCATCACAAGTCATTTCCACCAGCTTCACTTTCATTCTGTTGCCTCTTTCTCTCTGTTGTTAGTTTTCCAGATAATTTTCAGATCAGTACATTAAAACAACACTCATTCAACCTGATTTCATTGTTAAAGGGATGGTGCTATGTATATTCCAGGCACATAATGCAGTTTTATATCACAGTCAAGTAACTATATTACCTTCAGTGGTGGTAAAAATGTTGTATATATCAAACATGACTTAAAGGAAATTGACTTTGCAATTTGATGATTTGAAACTGGCCCTTGTCTCTTTAAGAAATTCAACACTCCACCTTCAGCACATCATCACAACAATGCTCCTCCACGATGCTGTTTTCTACCATTCTTAGAGTGATGCACTAAGAAGTAGTTCACAAGATGAGCCCAGCAGACACACATTTCCACCAGGTGTTTGCTATTTGCTGCTACCGCTAGTCTGGAGGAACTGAATGTGGGAGGGTGGGGGTGGAGTGATCTATGCTTGGTTACAGACTGCACCTCTAAAGAGGAGCTTTGTAGAAATAGACAGGGCTTGATGAAAGCAAGTGCTTAGGCACCCTGAATGGTTGCCATGGGAGATTCAAGGATTCCTCAAACATGTATGGAAAAATCAAAGCATCACTCCAGATAGGATTTTGTTGAAGGTATAACTTGATGTAAAGCTAAAAAAGTCTTTCACATAATACTGCACCTATTACAAAGCTGCAGGAGGAGCTGCCAGTAATTTTATGTTTTTATCCATATGCTGTATAGATACATTAATTGTGAGTTGGTGCCAACTCACCACTAATTTATTCAGACAAGAATTGAAAGTCAAAGCGGAAAATGATGATTTTCATTTTGGTACATATTCAATTGAGGAGCAGATTAAGATAAAATTCAAACTCCTTCTCCCTGGAGCTTAAGTCACCTACCAGAAAGTCAAGTTATCATCCATGGCTTGGACCAAGAAGAACTATCTGGTCTGAAAGGTACGTAGTTTCATACCATCTTAGATTAAACCCTGTGATATCAGAGAAGTGTCTCACTGTGAGCTAACAGTGGACAGAGTCTATGTTTACAACATTTCTCTCTATTTTTCTCACTAAAAATGATATGAATATAGGTTATTGATCAGTTTAAAATAATAGTCAAATGAAGATGTCTGGGTTTCGGTTAATGATTTCAGAAATTTCTGCACTGCTTACAGACTAATTGTTGACCTTGCACATTGATTCTAAATCTAAGATAATCTAAGATGGTATGAAACTACCTTTCAGACCAGGTAGTTGTTCTTGATCCAAGCCATGGATGATAAAAAGTTTAAGTTTACTGCCAAGATATATCATTGGCTATTGGTGAAATTATGCTCATGTAAAGGTCTAGAATCTTTGTTCTTGACTACCACCATTATCTCCTTGAATCTCATCAGTACAAAAAATTATCATCATCAACAAAAACATATAACATAATCTATAAGCATAAAAAATGAAACTGGGTACAAAAACTTTTTGTGTAATTAAATTGTTTCCTGTGCCCGTTCTAAGGACTATACAATGAATTACCTTCGGACAGTGCAGGCGTAGTGCCAGTAAAAAATAATGTCTCATAGGACACCTTCAAAGATTAAAGAAGAAATGAAGCACAGAACATCAGTCTAGTCAAAAATGGACATCTTTGTAATCATTTTCTCCAGATGTCTGATTTCTTTCACCACAGACCTGAACAGCTCATTAGCTTCCATTTCAGTGACAGCTTCAGTCGTGCTAAAGGTTAAATATTTCTGTTTGGAGCTGCAACATAGTCATCCTTCCCCTCCTGAACAAACCTTCTCATCAACATTAGGACATTTTGCTCAAGTTCAAAGCAACATAGAAGATCTCTTTGTTGCTGGCAGATGCTCATTATCACTCAGAAACAATAACTTTTTCAGTTTGACTGTGGTGGTATTTTCATGTTGTCATGCTGGTTGTTTTTTGCTCATTAGAACAAAAAATCTGTGCAGAACAATGAGAAACTTTATAACATAACAGTGTTTCTACAAAGACTTGCAGACTGAAAAATCCTTTAATTTTCCTCCTGTCTTTTCTGTATGTCTCCAAAAAACAAAACCCCCCAAAAAAACAAACTTCAAACTCCCTCCTTAAGCTATTATTTTAGTAAATGAATCCTTTAATCCCATTTTAGCATTTTTCTCCCCTTTCACCTCCTCAGTGGCCCATTCAAGGATGAAGATATAAATACATACTTAATTCTTCTTCCTTTAAGCCATATTCTCTAACCCTCTTTGTGACTGAAGTTGCTTCAAAGGGGGAAATCAATATTGTATCAGTCTCTATTCTGATACAATATTGGGTTTCTGATCGCCAACTGAAACTTGAATCTTCCAGCAGGAATCCACAAAAAAAAAAAGAAAAAAAGAGAGATAATCTAATGTAGTGGCTTTTTCATGTATAAACCCTGATTTTTACCTTTAGTAATCTGTTTTGGTGGTAAATTATGGCTTAAGTCCTTCATGAGTGCTCCTTGTGGCCAGCAGATGGCACTAACACTCCACTAAGCAGCAAGCCCTTTTCTTCCTCTCTTCAATCAGTTTTCACATCTTCACGTAGTTTTTTTTCTTTCTGTGTTCTACTGTGAAGGGCAACCTGCCATACTTGTTCTAACTCACAGTATCTTTTTATGTCTTTTATCTCTATCTACATTTTTCTTATTTTTATTCCAATATCCTCTCCTTTTTAATGTTCTCTCCTCTTCTTTTTTCTGTTGTCTTTTTTCCTCTTCTTTTCTCTTCTCATCTCTTCTCACCTCTCCTAGGTATTTTTCTTTCTTGGTTTCATATTTCATATTCTTTATTCCTCTTCATTACTATTTCATTAGCTCTAGAGGATTCTGTCAGGGTCTTCTTGAACACAGTCACCAAGGATGGGGGCAAAGTGCTGCTCAGCTGCCTCCATGAATTAGGTGTGTGTTGGGTTTGGGAAAGGAAGATGACTGATAATAATTATAGTAAAAAATAAGATACTAATGTTGTCATCTCCCTAAAATAATGGTGTGACAGTTTTTGCCAAGGTGATTTATTTATTTATTTTGTAAAAATAACTTTTCATAAAAAAAAATAAAAATGACTTAAGCTATTATTTTAGGAAGGTGTCAATATGCAATTACTTGCGTAGTTTTTCCTTCTGTATTTTACATTAATATAAGGTTTATGAGTCATCAACCACTCTAAAAGCAACACTCACCCTCACCAGTGGTGGTTTCTAATCTGGGCAACGGCCCAGTGCAACATCTATTGGCCCCATTAGAAAGAGGTGTGTGTGTGTGGGAGGGAGTTGGGGGATGGGAGGTTGTGGTGCTTGCTGTCTTGCCCAAAGGCACATCAACATGTGGCAGATGAGGGAACCTGGAACTCAACTTGTGACCTTTGCTTGCAAGTCCAGTACTTTTCAAACTCATCCTCCACATGTTGTGTACTACACTGAACATGGACCACAGGAAGCAGAGGAGAGAGTCGTCCCAGGAGGTCAGGATGAGAATTACAGAACACAATTACACAGATGATTCAGAAGTTTAAGGTCCTCCAACACATCCCTGGATGTAGGGGGAAAATTGATGACAAATAAAAGAGAAGGAAAATGTGAATGGGAAATTTTTTGGAGAACAACCTCCAAAGAAATTGAAGGTCAACTCCAAAGTCAAGGTAAAACAAAAAAGTGTCAGATCCCACCATTCATCATTGTTTGAGCCAAAGTGGACTACAGGGGAGATGACCAAGAAGGAAAGAAAAGCATAAAAATGTTAGACTGTAATTTTCCACAGTACATACTGACATGTCACAATGCATCTGGGAGAATGTTGTTTGGATAGTTGAGACAAAACTGGAGCTTTTTAGCAAGACACATTAGCTCTATGCTCACATACACAAAAAAAAGGAAGCAGACCAAGAGAAGTGCTGTGCTTCAACGATTCTGATGAACCACATTTAAAAAGCAATATTTCATTTTTATTGGGTTTTTTTAGGACACGTTTATTCATTAGTACTTTTTTTGTTATAAGTTCTTCCAGTGCCCATTGTGGGCTTCTAGTTCAGTATCAGAGGGGTACCAACAATTTGTTTCCCGTGTTTTACTACTAGTTTTGTAGGATATTTCAGATTAAATTCTCTCATTAATAATCCGTGTCTCTGTTCCCAGTGTTTTGTGCAGAAGTTGGACGGGTTCATCTCATGGCTACAGGAGGCATTAGACAGCACTGAAAACTGGACGCAGCCCAGGCAGGACTTGGACAGCCTTAGGGTTTACTTGGACACCCACCTGGTAAGCAAACATGCTAGTGTGTTGGTGTGTGTTTTTCTCATAAGTGAACATGCCACAGTAAGATAATATTTTATTTTACTTCTTTTTTACTTTAAATAATGAGATTAAGCAAATCTCCCTGTCTTCTAGAATCCTTGTGATATCAAATCACCCTCCACACTTAAATACAAAGGTAACTTGTTTGATCACAGGAACAGCTGTTCATGCAGCTCTTGCACATATTTATACACACTACATACATGGGTTTACATGCAGTGCATCTTGATGTGACAAATCCAAGCTTTCCCTCTGGTTGACAGGAGAAGCCTGTACTCTGTATCACAGCATGGTGTTGAAATGGAAATGTACCAGAGAACTGAATGTCAACAATCCAACTGTTGAAAATACACTATATTGCCAAAATATTCACTCACCTGCGAGCTTAAGTGACATCCAATTCCTAATCCATATGGTTCAGTATGACGCTGGTCCACCCTTTGCAGCTAAAACAGCTTCAACTCTTCTGGGAAGGCTGTCCATAAGGTTCAGGAGTGCTTATGTCAAGTTTACCCACCTCAGACTCTCCATCCATGTCTTTACAGACCTTGCTTTGTGCACTGTTGCACAGTCATGTAGGAAGAGGAAGGGTCCAGCTCCAAACTGTTCCCACAAAGATGGGAACATGGAATTGTCTAAATGTTTTGGTATGCTTAAGCATTCAGAGCTCCTTTCTCTGGAAAGGAGACAGGAGCCAGGTCAGGGGCCAGGTCAGCTCCTGAAAAACAACCATACACTATGATCCCTCCTCCACTGAACTTTACACTTGGCACAATACAGGTAGTCAAGTACCGTTCTCCTGGCAACCAACAAACCCAGACTCATCCATCAGATTGCCAGATGGAGAAGAGCGATTCATCACTCCAGTGAACTCGCCTCCACTGCTCTCATAAAAAGTTGTGTGTCATTTGAACATGTTGAAGCCATAGCTCTTTTGTAAATGACCAACTATAATTTCCCCAAAGCGCAGTATATGTATAAAACGTTGCTGTCTCCTCAGATGAAAGCTGAATTAATTTCAGTTTTATTCATTTTGTTAGTACACATACTATGAGAACTGACTCATGCTCTAGCACATCAATGCATGGTGCACTCAAAATAATAAGAAAATAAAATATGTATTTCAAAAAACCTAGAAAGGTATTAGAGGCTAAGCCAGGGAGACTAAGCTCAGTAATGGCTGTAGGAATGAAAGAAACCTGACGCCTGGTTCTGATATTAGCATCCTAAAGGGGCGGCCAGATGGAAGAAGATTGGACTCTCTATAGAGCGTATGATCAGAACAGTTAAGAACAAGAATTAGGAAAATAATCTCATGCAACAGTTTACATCCATTGCTACCATGATTTTTAATGATTTATCACATCAATTAGCTTATTCACAGGGGATTTTAATTTGTAATTTAATGGAAACAGGATTTTCAGAATTATGTTTTTTTGACATTAGCAGAATATGAATAAAGATTTGTGCACATTTGCAAAGGAAACACAGTCATAGTGTCTGTTAGAGCTGTTGAAGCCTTTGGATCTATTGTGCTGCCTGATTCTCAATACAGCCATGTTTTATAATAATCAGAAGTCTGTTTAATATTAAGGTTAACTTCATGAGGAAGCCCTATGCTATATCAGAAGTACCTATTTTAAAACATCTGTATGCTGAGACCTGGGTCGCCATCCAAAATGTCTTGGACGGTGACAGGTGTTGATAAAATGTCTGGTTTTAATTGACAAAATTATATTTAAAATATCTGCTTATCTTTAAATAAACTAGCTGATAAGGTTTTTCCTGAGCAGTAATTATCAGGAATTATTAGCAAGAGCTTCACACAGCTTATTGGTTTAGCTAGGTAAACTATAGCCTCACAGAAAACTTGATCCAGGCAAGATTTAAATGAATGACAAAAGTAATCTAGGTTTTGTTGAGTGCATGAGCCCAAATCTAAAATAAGGTCAATGACTTTTAATGTGAAAAGCAATTGAAAAGCACAAATTGCTACATAAATCTACAAACAATGGCTTCATTTATGCATTAGGTTAACATTTGAATCTCTGAATCTCCCTCCTGGACATGTTGCCCCTGTGGCCCTGATTGGACTGTGCAGATATAACAATCTTAAAAATAAAAAGTTTGCACAAAAAACAACAAGAAAAAACTGTAAACGGGCAAAAAGCATTTTAAAGTCTGTCTCTTGTGTTTTCCTATTTGTGTTATTTTGCTGGTTTGTTTACATATGTTGACTCACTTGTAGGTGCCAGCAGCATTACTGTTTGTGGTGGTTTGCTTCAATTAGAATTCTTGGTTCTTAATTGGCATGTCTAGTAAATAAAGCAAAAGGGGATGAAAAAGCATTGCTAATAGGACTTTGAACTGCTTCACTCTTGATACCATGTTAGCCAACAGACTTGATGTCTGAGTGTGTTTTTGTGTTGATAGTCACACTTGCACTTTGTAGTTATTAGCTGGATGAATAATTGCATGTATTTTGTTGATTTATAGTAGAGTAAACCCACGATTTCTTCCTCGTCTTTTTTCTCTTTAGATCTGTTGCTTTTTCATCTCCTTTTCCCTCACATGTATTATATTGTGCAGCAATGATCCTGTTTGACTATCAGTACCTATTAATGTGACCAACAGCTTTTATTAACACATTTTAAATTTTTAAATCCAAATCAGCCATACATATTATAATCTGCTTGACCTGGGCTCCATCTATCAGCCATTCTCGACTAACTGCTTATGAATAAACACAGGAATGTGTTTTAAGACAAATGTATATTTGGCAAATTGTTTTGTATTCAAATTAAGTGAGATTAAGATAGAATTTTTAATTGTAAGAACATCATGGTCATGTAATTTCTGTTTATAAAACAGACAAGATTGTTTGCATGCTGTCACTTGAGTATCAGTAATGGATATCAGAAAATATCCTATTCATAAGAGTAAAAGGTGGAACTGAAGACTTAATACAAATATCGACAAATTATTAGATCATAAATTACAAAAAATATATTGCACACAAGCCAGTTTCATTGAGCAAATGGATTGGATATATTTTGCCCCCAAACCACACTTTCTAATACAATAATATCAAATAAAAGCACCACTTTGCTGATCTAAAGATTTATCTCTCTTTCTGGCCATTTTCCTCAAAAATGACGGCGTGATTGTTGCTAATGATTCAGTTTTGCCACAAATTCAGCTGAACACTCAGAGCATTTCTTGCAGTTTGACACTTGTGCAATTCACACTGTAAAAAGTAATAAGTTCACTTTACTTAAAAAAGTTAGGAAACCGATTGCCTCAAAATCTTCAAGTAAAGTAGCTAAAAATAACTATGTTTAGACCACTCAGATAAAGGCAGTAAACCTGAGTACTGTTAACTCAAAATCATTAATTGGGTTAACTGTAAAATATTCATTCAGACAACTCATGCAATGGCAGTAAACTTGAGTGCCGTTAACTCAAAATCATTAGTAAAGTTGACTATAAAATGTCAATTATGACTACTTCAAATTGTGAGTTATGTCAATTAAGCAGTACTCATAAAAATAAGTTATGCTTACACGTTTAAGAGTTCACATTACTTGCAAAATATCAGGAAACCGATTGCCTTGATATGTTCAAGTAAGATGAACCAAAAGTGTTAAGTTATTGGAACGAAGAGCCAAGAGACAACAGTTTGAATGGAAAAAAAATGTTTAATAATTAAACAAGTTTACCTTAAATACAAGGTTCTCAAGTGTGGTTACATACACACTAACCTGGAAACAAAGTTTTCCATAGACTTTTTTAGGGAAAAAAATGACACGACTTTTTTTCTAGGGTAGCCTTCAATCTAATATTGAATCCTTCAAATGGCCCTCAGTCTTTAAAACTTTGAGAATCCCTGCTTAAATGTCTTTGTTGACTGGTGTGAAACAAAAACTCAATTCTCAATACTAGAGCCTAACATTTATCATAACATTGATAAAGTAAATAGTGAAGTAGTGAAGTGAAGTAATGTTTCTCCTCATTAACATAAAACCATTTAGTAGTCTGCAAATGCAATGATGCTCTCTCCAACAAAAAAAGAATCAAACAAGAAATAAAAATCACTTTTCCAATAAGGGTAAAGGCATCAACGTTGATCCATAATGTCACATCACATTCACTCATTGCATCAGAAGATTTTTGAGTGATTGTATTTTTTTTTTATTTATGTCCAAGTGAGAAGCACCCTTTGGATGAAGTCAAAGGTGTACTTCAGTTGTTGAGGGTACTCCAAATTCAGAGAATAAATAAGTCCAAAGAGCAAGCACATGGCATGTGGAAGATTCCCAAGATCATTCATGACAAGACTTCCTTCCAAAATGATGGCAGTACTTGAAGACTGGAGGTGCAGTGAGTCAGTGGAGGCCTGCCTGTCCTCAGGAATGATGGTCAGGATCCCAATGGGGTGTGAGACACGTCTGGGTCTTCGCAGTCCTAACAACAATAGAAGCAACACCACAATTACATATCAACATAACACTTCTTTAGGGTGACCAGACCTCTTTTTCCCGGACATGTCCTACTTTTCAGACCTAAAAAAATGTCCGGGGGGAATTTAAAAATCGTCCGGGATTTTGGTCAACTGCCTCAAAACACATTACATAGCTTACAGTGCATTGTGATTACATTGCCACTCCGTTCCACTACTCCATTCCAGGTTTCTTTGTATGGCAAAGAAATCGGCCTTTATCATGTACACACATGTGCTACCGATTTAATGCTACCGCTGGTTCTACCCCCACACCCCGTTGGCGCATGTGTGTCCGCCGATTCTACCCCCCGCCAACAAAAAAGTGTCCTCCTTTTCAGAAACCCAAATCTGGTGACCCTACACTTCTTCATCACGGCTGCTTCTCCTACAGTTTACAGCTGTCCCACCTATGGCAGTCTACTCATCATAAGCCTTCTATAACAGTACAGCGGCTTTTTTAACCCGTCAACATCTTTATCCTTATCCCTTTTCCTTTTTTTGTTTTGCGCCCCGGACAGCTTTTTTGCACTGCCGCTCCATCTTGTTGCCACTAAATAAACATGATATTTTCGACTAACGTTAGTCCCAGGCATCGCTAAATCATTACACATAAAGTTAACCTCAAAACCTGGACTTACGGATGAATTATATGGCCGAGATAACGAATATAAGTTTGCTAAAAAACAGTGGGACTTACCGTGACCAAACGTAGCTGCAGCAACCGCCGTATTGTTGACAGTTTGGCGTTTCTTTCAAACACGTCGTCACTCGTCAGTGTCCAATGCGCATGTGCGTTCAACGAGAGCTGCCGAATGATGCCGAGTTTTTTGCTGGTTATGCAGATGCGTTTTGCTCACTCATAACTCCAAGTTCGGGTTACTTGCTGCTGATGAGTTTGATTACTTGCCTCAGTAGAAAGTTGTCTTTGCTAAGTTTAAGTTAGTATAGTCAACAGAGTAAGCTGGAATGAGTTCAGGTCACTTTTCTTTTTGAGTACACTTTACTTTTACATTTTACAGTGCAGTTCAAATTGTGCAAAATGCCAAGTTAAGCGATGAGGTGCAGCAGTCAGGAATTAGTGCACCACAACCATTTCAAGTCGAATGTATGGCATCAAATCTACACCGAAATTTGAAAGGACCATGATCCCCTTGGATTTAGCCATGGTTAACATTGTGCAACAGATATAGTCTATACCATTAGCTGTCAGGATGCCATCACTCATATGTGCACCATTTTATGAATACCTCGATTAATGAAATAAATCATTTCTCAGGACATCACTGGAAAAAAGGGACTAAGTAAAAATGACAGTTCCAAGGCTTTTGGCCTTTGTGGGTCAGTCTGTAATGATTGATGCCTGTAGTGCAGATGAACTCATTCTAACTTCAGTACAGTCATATAAACAAGTATTAAAATGTTCAAAGCTCACCAGCAGAACATTCTCCATGTGGCCATCAGGTAGTTAAAGAAAATCTGTGGCATGAGGTGTAAAATATGGTTTTTTAGTTCAGCCATTAACCTTGTTCAGTTTAAAAATGACTACTGCTTCCTTGTTCATTCCAGAATGTGGTAACTTTGAAGTTCTTTAGACTTTCTCTTAAAGGAGAGAAAGGTTTGCAAAAGTCATAATTCATCCTTTCAGCCTAATTATTTTACAAAGTACATTACTAGATGTACTTTGTATTACACAAGTATTACTTCTGTTTCTGTATTGCTTGGTCACATACATCATTATACATATGCAAAGATTGTGTGGCTGTCTTTGTGGGAACATTCCATTGACTTCCATTAATTTCTACAGCCTAAACCTTACCGTTGCCCCTATCCTAACCTTAACCATTACATACCAAATCCTAACCATAAACTCAATCCACATCGTAGTCCTAAATCTAACCCCTAACCCCAAAACAGCATTTTGGGGTCCCCACAAACACATACATCTCCTAGGCAACAGTGGGTGGAGTGGAGGTGCTCTCTCAGTTGAATATTTGGTCCAGCTGGCATAGGTAGGAGGGCGTGTATTTGTGTGTGTGACATATGTGTATCTATACGTGTATTTTAGTGGGTGTGGAACAAATAAGTGTAGGTCTTTCCAGAACTCTGTGGAGATCAGTGAGGGAAGAGGATGCTAGAATGCACACAGTCCTACACACACTCACACACATGCATACACTGCTCTTTTTAAAGCGCTCAGAGATTGCAGCCAATGAAAGGCCTATTGATTGGGCCTGATGGGTGAACCAAGCCTTTGAATCCCATTAGAGACAACATACTACTGGTGGAATGTCTTTTAATGAAGGGAGGGGCTTGAGAAAGATGTCTTTATATATGTGTATAGATATGCACGTATATATTTGTATATGTATGCATACACAGTATACTGGATAAATCAAAATGCAGGTTGCTTGCAAATTTCATCTTTAGTGGCTCTTATACAGTATGTGGGATAGTATGCAGTATATAGTCCTTGACCATGTTATCTTAATCATTAAATACAATATAATTTTATTGTGATTCCAATGACTAAAACAAGTGATGTGTAAATATGAAGAATATATTTTATTTTCTTTTGCTCTATTTTTATTCAGTGAATATCTCACAAGTTTAAATTACATTTGAAAGCAAATAGAAAATTAGAAACATGCCAGACAGGTTCAGAGATAAAATGGTGAAGAATTTTAAAACTGGGATCAGGTTAGAGCCTCTCATGGAGCTCTGTACAATACGTCATCTAAACATGAAAAGGATGGCACCTCTACACACATGCTGAGAAATGGTTATCCACCTAAACTGTGAAGCTGGGTAAGGAGACAATTACAGGTAATTAGAGAAGCAGCCAATAGTCTAATGGTGACTCTTAAGGAGCTGTACACCTCAGGTGGGAGAATCTGTCGAAAGAAAATCATTTACACACTTCACAAATCTGGCATTTACAGGAAAATAGGAAGAAGAAACACCAAGAAGTGATAATTAAATTTTGCCACAAGCCATTTGATGGGAAACAACCTGAAAGGCGAGGTGGATAAAAAAATGTCATACGGGTTTTTCATTTTTCTCTTAAACAAATAAATTGTGATCTTTTACTGTGGAATGTTTGATGACAAGAGAAAAAAAAAAAGACTTGTAAAAAATGGCATGACAGAATTATTTTGTTTTCCCATGTGTCATTCAGGACTTAAGGAAAAAATAAATCAATGAAAAATAAGAAAACTTAAAGAAAACTTCTCTTAGTGCTTTGTCAGTAAAAATGAAATAAATATGCATTTTTATAGTTAAAAATAGTTAGTAGAAAAACACAGATGGTGAAATTCTGCACCTCTTATTTTTTATGTTCACCTTGAGAAGTAAAAAAACAAACAAAAAAGAAATGGCATCCATGGATAAAGATAATCCAGTCAGAAGAGATGAAAAGACAGCTAACCTGATCTAGGAAACTCCAAGTTTTTCCTGTTCAACCTTTGTGTTCTAAAAGTCATAAGTTCCACTTCATTTTAACAACATTGGAAAATGTATTTTAAAATCAGTTCACTGCCAGCTTAACCTGTCTGTGCAAGACCGTGTGATTAATGATGATCATCTCACTGTTTCATGTTTCACATAAACTGTCTAAAAGAAAAACTGATATGTTCAAAATAAGTGGTGAATTATTGCTCATCTATATTTCTGAAGTGTTGCCAAAATAGAAAATAAATTAAGTGAAAAAAACTGAACAGAAAACAATGTCCTTAAAACTAAATTACATACACTAAATTACACATTCCCTCATATTTATCACTGGTAAAATTAAAACTTCCCAGCCAATATGTGCAAAGAGTTTTTGTATACTTAGAGATTTTTATATCGATATTGATAAGTGTCCTGACCTGGACAAAAAGCCGAAATAATGATAGGAACATTTAACTAGCTTCATGTTAGACTCAATTAAGAACTTTTTCTAAAAGGGTAGAAGGAAAAGGGAATTTAAGGTGGGAAATGTGAGCAGCGATAAAGTGAGAAAAAGAAAAAAAGAGGTTTTGAAGAGTAATAAGAGCAACAAGTCAAATTGAGATGAAGTTATGAAGTCAGAGTGAGGGAGGTTAAATGACATGGAGAAAGAAAAGAGAAAACATGAGAGAGGGGACCGGAAAGAAGAGCATTTCATTGCTTAACATAAAAGCTCTGAGGAGGAAAACCGAAAACAGATGATAGCCAAATGAAGAGAAAGAACAGTGGATCCTCAGGGAATGCCATCATCCTGCTGTAGCTCTCGCCTCCCTATGAATGGAGACAATTTGATCACCATTATTACAAAGACTCTTTGATCAAATCATGTCTCATCAACTCAAAGCTGTCTGCTGTGTGTTTATCTGCCTCTGATCAGTTCAGCCCAATCAGCAATCTCAATGACAAACCTCAATGTCAGCTTGGTATCAGTCCTCTTCACCTCATACCATTGTGCTTATGCCAGTGTTGAAAACTTGGTATTATGGGTAATCTTCTGAGATTGTCCCACTATGGGCTGCAGGCTCATATGCTAATGCTAACAGGTGGTCTAATTACTCAGGCTTTGAAGCTGCTTAACTTACAACTAAGTGTATGTACTGTATGCTAATCAGAGCAGAACTTCAAACCATTAAGCCAAGAGCTGCTAATACATCCCTAAGTTTGTCTTTACTACCCAACGTGCTAGTATGTTTTATACACAATTAATTACTCAAACAAATTCATGAACAAGATTCACCACTGTCAGATCATCCATCCATCATCCATGCCTCCATGCCTCCATCCATCCATCCATCCATCCATCCATTCATCCATCCATCCATCCATCCATCCATCCATCCATCCATCCATCCATCCATCCATCCATCCATCCATCCATCCATCCATCCATCCATCCATCCATTCATCCATCCATCCATCCATCCATCCATCCATCCATCAGGTCATCAAGGCTCAACAGTCACTGGGCAAGTGCTGCGGCGCAAACTGTCAGATGAGACTGAGTCAAATGTTGTTTTCTTGGACCCACATTAATAAAGCCATGAATGTGTATTACTTATAGACTAAGTTGGAATAAGTTTTGTCTGTATTTGCAACCCAATTGCTGCCCTGTGTGTTTCACATACACTTTACTGGAAAAACTGGGATTATGTCTTTGCTCCTTCTTGTTCTGTAGCTACAGCTTGCAGCAAATATCAAATCATAAAATTGAAAAACATTTAGATAAGCATGGAAATGATCACTTGACCTTTGGTCCAAAGATACTCAAGTTTTGTTTTTATTCAGCTGAAGAAAGTTATCATGCATGCAAGCATTAATATGCATCTACTCAACATCTGAATGGGTTGATAGTCAACTGGTGACATTATAATGTGGAGCTGTGGTAATTTATTATAATGATGAGGTGAAAATGAAGACCTCAGAAAATTAAGATTGTTTTAGAAAACGGCATTGAGCTGAAGAAAACAGCCATGCTTCTGATAAGAAAACTTTCCCGCTTTTCAGATCTGAACTGCTCCATCTGTAACTCCACATTCTAACTTTATAAATTTTCTTTGACAGAACACTGGAAATAACTTTTCACCGTCTTCAACTGAATGTCTAATTAAACAGATACTTTTCTGTTGGCATTTAGAGTTAAAGTCTCTGCTAGTCAAAATAATGGCTTTTGCTGAAAACAGTAGGAATATTTATAGGTAGAAATATTGGTAGGTATTTGTAGGTATGTGCTTGATGAGCATCTTCTGCTAATGCCTTTCAGACTGCTATTATATTTTCAGTTCAGTTCTGCATGTATTTGTTAAATAAGAAGGAATAGGGTTTAACCCTGGGGTACCCCGCATAAGATGTTTGTCATATGAAAAGTCACCTATCGACACAAAAAACTGCTTGACGCTCAAGTAAGACTCTAATGAGTCAAGTACTGAGTCCAGCCCAGTTCTCCAGTCACTTCCATAACATACCATGGTCCAAAGAGTCAAATGCTGTATTCAGGTCCAGTAACGCCAGCATCCTGGTTCTTCCACAGTATATTTATATACATGTCATTGGACGTATTCACAATGGTGACCAGGGTTAAAAGTTAGTTTAGCTCATTAAATTCAGTTCTGTTTAGTAAATCTCAATCACAATCTGAAGTCAAAAATTGTGCTGACCCAAAAGTTGAGTCTAACTTCAAGGTGTTTGAGGAGAAAACAGAGCAGTTAGCATTTAAACCAGCATCTTCTAATAGTCTTTTGTGTAATTCATCAGTTTTGTATTTAACAATAAAAGCGAGAAATATGAAAACTGCTGTTTGTCTACCTCCTCTTTTCCCTGTCTGCTGCGCTGCATAAATTTGCTACAGTTTATCCTTCCATATGCAAACACAGACACATAGATTTCTAACACACACAGCCTCCTATTACCGCCTGCTGTCTAACGTGCATAAACGCTGAGCTGCTTTTCATGCCTTATCATCCTGTGATTGATAGTTGGCTTTTCTACTCTTATCGATTCCATGCTCTCCATATATTAAACGGAGGAAACTGAGCCAAATCGTTGGTGGAGGAAGGCGTTGAAATGAGATTGCTCTCTGATAGCCTAGCTAATCTGCACAACCTAAATCCTTCCTAACAACCAACCCTATCCCAGAGACACAGGCTGTCATGCTGTTTCTTCTGTAGCTTTGATGGATGTATTTTATGTTTATTAGCTGTGAGGTATTCATCAGCTTATCAGGAAATTAAGTAGGTCTGAGTGGCCACTGTGAAATTTCACTTTCAGCAGTGAAAGTTTCAGCAGGTAATTTACAATCAGCAAGGATTAAAGAATTGTTTTTTATTCGGTTAATAGTTGTATAAATGTGTTGAATCTGTGGAGGAGAGGTGAAGAAAGTCAGTCATGTTTTATGGATTATCTGTTAATTCAACATGTAATGTGCAGTGTGGTTTCTATTTTCTCACACAAGAAATGTTGCGTTTTAATTAAAGCAGGTGTTTTCTAAGTACGGGAGCCCTAGCCCCCCTCACAGAGCAAATTGAGAACCACCTCCTTCAAATTATGTTATTGCTATTATTTCAGTTTTTGCTTTTGCTGTACTTGAGGTTCCATTCATCTTTCACAGATCTTATGGAGTTTACCTGCATTAGCTATGTGTTGCACCACATGTGATCTTCAGCAGCCTTGTGCTAAAATTCTGAATAACTTTCTGATGGGGGAAGAAAGAGACTTTACAGGCAACTTCAAATCCAGCCTGTAAAGTCTCAACTTTAAATAATTATGGTCATTATTCCATTTTTTTATTACTATTATCATCTGGGTACTAAAAATATATCTGTTCTGTCTCTGGTTTAGGACATAGGCTTGGTGAAGTTGGCTAAATGTCCAATTACATTTTCAGTTTTCAGATAGATCTATGTGCATAGAAGCACCACTCATGTTTTCTCCTTTTCCAATTTTGTCTATTAAAATGTATGAAGTTTGAAGAAATTAAAATGTATTTACATTTTATTAAAGTGTCACACCTCCTTTTCATACCACACAAAATAATATAACGTGATGGCTTTTATAAATCTATCCTCTTTATGTAGGCCAATAATTACTTAATATGTATTATACTAAAATTAATGGAAATATTTCACAATTATCTCTTTCATGCATTTGCAAATAAACATTAATTATATAGTTGTGTGGTTGTCAGACAAAAGCAAACATGTGGGATTGTAAATTTACAATGAAAGCTAAGCTCTAAATGATTCTATGTTGACCGGTTTTAGACAGATTCTTCCAGCTTCTTGCTAGTTGCCTGGGTTTAAAGCGCCCTGCTCCATTCATCTCCTCTGTTTATATCCTGCTCCATAAATATTGGCCGTGTGGGGGTGTGACCTTGTCATGTGTTGACTGATGCCATGGGCCATCTATCTCTCATCGAAGACGAAGGAATGTCTCAGGAAAAAATGTGGAGATGCACCGAAGCTGCATGCTGGCTTTTCTTTGCTTCTTCTCGTCATGTTTTTTTTAAACAGGAGTTTCACATCCATGTGTTAAATATCTTAGAGCTTCTGTGTTCAATAAGGGTGAGAGAAAATAACACAAAGTCAGCCAGAATTTTAATCCAGCATTCTGACAAATAAAACATTCATTTAGAGCAGCTTCCAATACCTAGGAAGAAACGGGCATGTCTCTGGAGCAACAAGAACTACTTGATCTAGGAGTCTGGGAAACAGACAGCGGTCCTACTTCATCATGGGTGGAGGAATACCTTCTCAATTCCATGATACAATGCTTACAAAAAGTTTCACCTCCTTTGTTTCATCTTTTCAGTCAGGATGAAATCAGGGTCAATTTCACTTTATATTTTCAATAAAAAATTAAAAAATCCTTTAATGTGAAATTGAAAATACTTTTGCAAACTAATACCAGCTAATTATTATTTTTAATAAGTAAACTAAATAAGAGCATTAGATCAGCCCGTCAAAGTGACTGATCTAATTCAACAATAGTCAAGCTAACACAAGGCACAGAAAAGATCACTGAATAGTAAGGAGATGTCCACAAAGAGAGCAACACCCCGAATGGAACCACAGGTCCCGGGCTACCAGGGAGTGGGTAGCAGGATGGAGCTGAGTGCTAAGTGCTAATGCAAACACCGGTTTGAATCTGTAAAATGGCTTCAGGTTGATGAGCAGTGGAACACTGGTATAGCTTTGATTCTTGAGTCAGAGCCAGAAGCAGAAGAAGTGGCGTCTCCTCCACTACCATCAAGAACACAGCAGCACTTTCTGAATGATAAGACAATGCTCCCACAGCCTCAGGGAGGGCTGAGTGGACCCGCTTGAGCTCTCACCTGCCTGCGCCCTATGGTTGCTAGGTAATAGGGCAGTACCGTAATATTCATGAGGCTTTTTAAATGTCTCGTTTTCCAGTAACCAAATGAACATATAGTCAAAGAAAGCTCAGATTTTCTAGAAGCAGTAAAGATCCAGATGGAAGTACAGACATGTACAAAAACAGATCACACAGCTTACAGGTTATAGAGCCCCTTTAAAGAAAGTCATGAATGGAAAAACTAAAGCATTTCTTTCATTTAGGTTTTAACAATCACACCTAATGCATCTCATTTATTTATTAGCCGATTCAGATTGATGTTTTTATTTTTTCTTTCTTTTGATGTACTCATAGAATGTAGTCTTAGGAGAATGACACAAAACCACCTAAGCACACATATACACACAACCTACAGTAGTGTGTTGACCGAAGTGTGTGTATTGTGTGCGCATGCATGGATCTAAATATCAGTGTGCAGCATTTCCCACTGCAGCACAGCAGGTTGTCAGAGGTGGTTAAGTCTTGCGGCTTGAGCTCCTCCAGAGAGACTCATGCACATACTAGCGAACCCACGCACACACACCCGCACGCACACACGCACACACACGCACACACACGCACACACACAAATAAGATCAGAAAGAGCTCTAATGGTGTTCAGAGACCAGACTGGAGGGTTTTACCAACACTGCCTCAGGCTACTTTGTGTCTGTCCACCTATCTATCCATTTAACCATTTATAATCAGTTCATCCAGCATCATATCTACTCTCACTTTTTTATTCATCTTCCCTTTTCCTTTGTGTTTTTCCTGCTGACTATACTAGAGTTCTCTTTTTCTTTATATTGAAGTAGGACTTCTGTTTTCATGTTATCACCCTTTGCAGATTTCTAGGTTCAGATGTATAAATTGTACAAAAACTGAGAAAATGTATTATACAATTATATGTGATGAGAATTTTCACTGCAGATGTTATAGGAAATCCGAGACGTTTTTTTATTTATTTTTTTTTTATTATTACTGTTGTTCAAAGCTTACAATCAATGTGGGTCCTGAATGCAACTGCAGTCAAAATCAGATGAATTCACCAATTTAAGCAATGAGACCTTAAATAGTATAGTTGCATTCAAACATCCAGGGTCTCTCTCTTTTTTTTTCTTTTTTTTTTACTTTTTGAACCAATCAGCATCCTCTTCTCTCAGAACATCAGTGCTCATAAGGGAATCATATCAAACTCTAAACCACCAAAATAACTACAGCTTTCTAAAATAGCAGCAGAAATGTGGCTCACACATGTTTACATAATGTTACACCAATTTAGATTTCTAAAAAAATTACACAAGCAGAACTTTGTGAATTCTATTAAATTCAGTTCAATTTATTTATATAGTGCCTATTCACAGTAAATGTCATCTCAACTGTACAAGAAAATTATTTTAATGTAATCATACAGACATTCCAACTGATCCTAGTTATTAATAGTACATTATGCAGAATTAATTATTCAGTTATTACCTGCTTAGAAGTCTGGGAATAAGGCATGTGCTGTATAAAAAGAGAGTTACCAAAATGGAAGAAAATTTTGAAAAGTCAAATCACATTCATGATGTTTTTGGGCCAGAAACACTATAAGGATGACAAATCAATCTGACAACCTTCATTAGAAGGATTGCAGTGAGCCGTGCTATATGTTCAGAGAGCTGATAAAGATTTTTACCATGAGATTCTGGTTAAGAAAACTAGCTTACTTTGCTAGATTTTAAACATGTGCTTTGATATTTTCTAGAATTATCTGATGGACAAAAGGAACCTTCAAGTTAGTTACTTTAAGATAGACTGGTTAAGTTTCCAAACCCATGAATTGTTCTGATTGTTTATGGTGTTGAATTATGGTGAATTTGTTTCTCTTTTAGACCTTCAAGCTGAATGTGGACAGTCAACTTGCGCTGAAGGAGAGCATATTGGCAGAAGGAAAGTCACTACTCAGCGTCATCACCTCCCACCAGATGGGTATGTTCTTACTTCGCACATTAATATTATTGTTATTGTTTTTACCTGGATTAAGCCAGTGACCTTCAGGAAGTAAACCTTATTAGTGTGGCAATAGATAAGGATGAAGACAAGAAAGGGGATTGAGGCTGAGGGATTTGAGATGTGAAACCAAACAACAAGAAACAGAGACAACAGTGTTTATGGCAATTTATACTACGTTCAGTTTCAATATTATAGCTGCAATTAAATTCAGAAATACTGCAATTAAAGGGAAATAAAATGTCATAAATTCAAGTATCTACCATCCACAACAACCTCAAGAGTCATGGATGGTGATGCTGGGGGCAGGAAAGGGTCTGGTAGCTGTTAGTCTCACAAAGAATAAAGAATTTCTGATAGATCACTGCTACTGTAGAACAGTCTCATAACATCATGATATGCTAGCAGCTCTACTTTCAGGCGCTTGAGATGATATTCCACAGTAACATGACCTGGATGACACTATGCTCTGCTAATCCACCTCCTTTGCTTTTGCTGCTCCTCTCTCAATCTCTGGTTAGAAGCCTAGCAGGGAGACAATGGAGTTGGGATATGATTATTATTTATTATGATCAATTAAAGAGATGATTTGAACTTCCTGCTTCTCTTTCTCTCTGTTGGCCCTGCTCTGCATCCATGAAGCTCTGGGATTTGGGCTCATAGTTAAGGTATTATTTGATATATTGAGATTAAACTAATCATCTGGTCCTAGTGGTAAAACAACAACAATAAAAACAACTGTTGAAACAGTTATAGTTGGATAAAAACAACTGTCTGTCAGCATAAGACCAAAAGTCCGTCCAACTGCACAGCATCCCAAACCACAGGAAATAATTACTCTAAAAAACACTCAACATATGTAAGACCTAATGTAGCAGACCTGCCTTCTCCAGTGACTACTAAACTGTATAAACTTTGAGATGGCCGGGTCACCAAAATGTATTTTCTTCAAAAATGGACAAAGCACTGAACCTTCTGGGTGATAAAACCAATAAACTAAATTCAAAAGATAAAACTATTGAATAAGATTCACTAATTAGCACTTTTTACAAAACTCCCAACAGTGCAGTTTTAATCCCCTTATTTTGTTTTGTCAAAATGGTTTGGTTGAAAGAATTTTCTAGCTTACCAAAGCAATAGGTAGGTAAGTTATTTAAATGATAAATATTATCCTTTCTGACTTGTCCCCTGGTTCCTCCTGTTCTTATCCCTCCAGCTCTGAAGGATATCCTCCATATGGTTGGAAGCCAGTGGGATCAGCTCCAGTGGCAGATCCGACGCCAACATGGCTGGATGCTTCGCGCCCTTCGTTGCATCCAGACCCGCCTCCTCTACACCAGCCATTCGCAGCAGCCCTGTGCATCCACACTGGACTTATCAGCCAATGGGCAGTTTCCATGCTTTGCAGAAGACCTCAAGGTAAGCAGCTAGTGTGCTCCGTCTTCTCTGTGGCGATTAATGTTTGTTATTCTCATGTGCGTTTTGTTTGTGTTTCATTTTGTGAATCCTTCTGTTTCCGCTCTGGTTGATCCTCCCTGCATTCCTCTTTATCTGCTTCCACATGCAGCTTACAGTAACAGCAACTCATCACCTATGGAACACTTGTGTGTATGTTTATTCATTGTAGGTGCCAGTTACCTTCCTGGCTTGTATGTAATTTTGCTGTTGCAATTTTCCTTCCATAATTGATTAATTGAGATTTTTGCAGTGAATGTTTCAGTTAGACTGGTCAGGATTTCTCTACAAAAAGTCTTTAAAACATCAGTCCTGCATGGTAATGTCTTCTAGAACTCATCAAAACTGTGTTTGAACGGGTGATAATGTATTACTTGTTGTTCCTTTTTGTTTTCTCATGTAGATTTTAGTTATGCTTTACCTAATATTATGTTCATTCATTAGCAGTTTGAATGCAAATTAATAAAATACAGGTCAGTATTTATCTACCTTCAAATTATTTTTTGGCTAGTTACTGTCTTTCCTCATCCTCATCACATTCCTTTTCTTCTTGTTTTCAGTTTTTTTGAAGAAGCTCTAATTATTTCTTTGTGTGTGTATCCATTAGTTATCAGCACATAAATTATTCAGGTACTTTTTTTTTTTATCTGTGAAACTCTTTTTGCATCTAAAGCTTTGATCCATAAAAACCCAAAACTTCAGTCTGAGGTGCCAGTCTGCTGATTTATTGTTGTTGGCTGATTGCACAGCAAAGATGCAAACAGACTCAGATAAAACCAAGGAGTTCACTTAGTGCACATGACATTTTAAATGACACACTTCCTGCAGTTTATGGCCTATAACAGTGGTGCCTAAAGTCTGTCCTCGAGGGTCAGCATCCTGCATGTTTTAGTTCTGTCCCTGGTTTAACACACCTCCATCAAATGATGGCTCATTAGAAGGCCTATAGAGAACATCAACCTGCTGAAAAGGTTGTTACTACCACTAGGGAGAGAACTAAAACATTCAGGATGGTGGCCCTTGAGGACCAACTTTGGGCACCACTGGCCTATAAAAACTAAAGGTAACTATAATGTGACTCTCAATCAGGTAGAAACACACTGGCTTTGTCTTGTCCAAAGACAACTTGTGGTTGTTGTAGTCAGCGATGCAAAAAATAAAAATAAAAAAATAAAATAGAAATGAAAAAGTTAGAGATATAACATGTCTGAAAAGTCACTAAGGTACATAGAAGCACCACCAAATCAAACACAAAAATGATCTTTTTGTTCATGTGTAATATAATCTTGTTAATATAGATGTGTCAGGAGCCTTGTTTTTACTTTAGGTTTGAACATTATTTGACCTCTGAGGTTGCTGTGATGTCTTCTCCAGGTTCTTAAGTTCCTCGACAGCAGACCTTTTTTCTGCCTACTCATTTTTATCTCAGTGATGTAGATTCTCTGAATGAACATTGCCTCTCTATTTTATACAATATCTGCTGTGTTAAAAAGAGGTTATTGCCTGTGCCTCTGTGTAGGTAATTGACAGTATCTGCTGCTTAAAGCGTTTTTGCACCAAATTGAACACTTGTAGAAGAAATCTAATTTACAGGAGCATATTCTATTCTTTAAGAATCTTCTAGCCTCTTTTAACAATGCAGTTAAAGAAACAAGGGCAACATATTTTTATAATTTGATTGCTAGGAGCAAAAGCAACTCTAAATAGTTTTTATATTATCAGGGCAATACTACCTTATCTCAAAGGATCTTGCATGTTCTGGAGTGAGAAAGGTACGTTTTTGCTCAGTTTTTGTCTGTGACCTGGAGCATGGCGGGGAAAAGCATCCTGTAAAGGAATCCAGAGCTCCTAAACTGCAGGAACTGCAGGCTGGAGAGGTGTGGATTTCTTTGCTGCGATAAATGAGACTGTCTTTTTCCTTGCAAGTTTGAGCATTCACTCTTTATCTTGGTAAGGGAGTATTCTTGCAATGAATGGATGTGGCGCCTCTAGGTTACAACTACACAGATCTGATGAGCCCTGTGCATCTTTTGAGCTTTATCATCCTGTTTACCATTATTATTACCATTAGCATGTTGCAGGTGGCTTCGAACTCCAGCACTCTGCTTTGGGTGTTGTTCATTGACGTCTCAAGTACAGCCCAATCCAATGAGGGTTGAGCAAACAGCTTTGAAATGAACTGTTCCTCCAGGCCTTGTAGCATCACCTTCATGTCGGCCCTTGTCAGCGGAGACCCAGAGATGCTAGCGGTGTCTAGTGCTTGGCTAGCCTCTATTGTTTGGTGGTTTTCCTCCTCACCAGGTTCTTGTTCTTAAAATGTTTGGGTGTACTTTTTCGTTGTCTTACCCATTTTGGCACATGGATAAGATGTTCAGGGCTTGCAGAATATTTTTCATCCACTTTAGAAGGATTTCACAGAGCTCTTCTAGTGCGATGCCTACTATGCCATTAGCCAAACTGGAGTTACAAAATCTTTGTATCTGCTGCCCTTCTCTTTGTCTTTCCTTCATTCATTTTGTCCTTCCTCCTCTGTATTCATCACTGCTTTAACTTGGCAGTCTGCTCATCTGAAGAGATTGAGACGACTCCTATAAATGTCAGGAAATATCAGACGCAGGGTGGTGGGATTTAAGGACAGGGAGAAGATACACTCATCCCAGCAACTATATCAGTTCGACATTACAACAAGCACTATGGATTAAGACACATGTACACATGTCTTAATGAACAGTAGTAGTACTGTGGTGAAGGAGCTTAGCACCATGTCTCTGCATCTTGTTGTGTGCTGACGATGGAAGAAAAGATAGAGTGCTTTGGAGGTGTGAACACTAAAAAGGAGATGAGAGAGGTTTTTAATACCAGTGTGAAAGCAGTGTAATATTTAACAGCTTAAGGAGATTTGTCAGGCACATTACAAGTTTTCAGAATGAGTCTAAAAATATGCTCACACAATCACACACATACAAACAGCCAATCCCAGTTTCTTGGATACTGAAATGCGGATTTGTGTTTTCAACGACAGCAGGTAAATCAGAATCTCTTAGCTGTTTCAGAACCCCAATGTCATCATGTTTCGACATTCAAAGCTCTTTAAGCACATTTAACAAGAACACGGTGTGTCCATTCATGAAAGGGACTGTCTAGTATGTCCCAATTTTAAAATTCCAAGCTATGTAGTTCTTTGCAATACAGATAAGAAAAATGTAACCAATGATAGTTTGGTCTGGCATGTTTGAATTAGTACTTGGAGCCCAGTTCCCCCTCAGTCCCTGAAACCCAGAGACCTGTGGTTCCATTGGGTTGTCCAGGCGGGCTGGTTTGAAATCATCCGTTGATTGGAAGAGGGTACAGAGATGAGTCATCTTCCATTTCTCAGTCATAGGTTGCACTTGAATATTTTTTTTGTTAATTTTACTGATGGCATCACAAAAATCTTGTAATAATATTATTACCCACTATTTTTTTTAAAACAATAATGACATATTCAAATGCATTTAATTTTCATTCAGTTTAATATGTAACAAGATGAATGGAAAATCCACATTGTGCCACCAATCAGATATAATGTAACTTTTTACAATGACAAAAACTACTGACTTTGGCCCCAGTGACTACATGTAAACAATCGAATTAAATGATTGCACTTAAATTATGAACATGGATATGAACTGTACACCCACTTGTACTTAATCAAAAGTATCAGGATTTTCATATTGTTCTGGAGGCTGGCAAACAAATTGCGAGCACCACTTAGCCAAAATTACCATTCAAAGTGTTCAGAAGTCATCAAGACTCTGAACGAGGAGAATTGGGAGGAAATCTAGCAGAATGTGCTCCTTCTGCACTAGACCTGTTCAACTGTATCCTGTCCATAACTGTACAACGTGCTATCAGCTCGGAGACATCAAATTGTGTTGTTCATTGTCCAGGTCAGAGTAGTTACTCTGATAAGAACTTTTCATTGATCTATTTTAGTAACCTGTGCAATGTACTTTGTGCTTAAGGTTGAAAAACATCTGTGTGTCTGTATCTGTATGAAGTAGTCTAGTCAGGTTTAGATTTTAATCCGTCAAAATGACAGAATTTACTGTAACCATTAAAAAACAAACAAGCAAAAAACAAAAAATCAGTCTAAGATTGAATCTATTTTTTAACACCACCCCTGCTCAAATGGGCAATTTATTTATTGGTAGTTAAAAGATGAAGCTGAGGTAAATATTTTTCCAGGCCAAATGGTCTCAGCAGCTTCAGCAGACATTTGATCCACAACCACATTCCATGCAAACAATGCAGAACCAATAAGGGCCACAATACAACAGGGCTCTGGTGACTGCAGCCACACAGGTGTTCTAAATATCTGTGCTACCCATGAATCCGTCCTACCTCGTCGTATTGCGCATGCACACATCGATGCTACGCCACATACTACCTACTCAGCAGATTTCTTATCCTACCTGTGGAAAAAGGCTGAAAGATGTAGACTGTCTATTTACAAAAAAGTTGATTTGGGGATTCGTTACTCTTTAAAGAAATACACATTTTATGTTGCAATGTTGTGGATGAAATTACTTTAACTTATTAATATTACATGCATTATATCAGTGTATGTTGGGTGGTGGTGGCTTTAGTTGGTGCCTTAAAGGGCGAGTTGGAAGGGAGGTGATGGTTCAGGATTAGACCAGCCCCCATGTCCACAGGCAGATTCCTTTGAACACAGGGGACACAAATCGTGTTAAAGAGCTTAACCAAACCTCCCCCCACCTCTTGCCACTACACACACTGTCACACATGCACATTTTGACTTAACGCACACACATCGACAACTACACAAGAAACGTGTGTCATGTCTCCTGACAAATACAGCAATGGTACAGTAGTACCATTGCTGTATTCTTTTAAAAATGCACTTTTTTAAATGAGCTTTTTATATTTTGGTGCATATTTTTTTTACTAAATGTCATCTGTTCTTCCATCTATCTATACTTCCGTCCGTCACTTATCTGGGGTTGGTGGTGGGATTAGCAGTCACCTGGTCCAGCTCCTCCAGGGGAAACCCAAGGTTTTCCTAGGCCAGGGTGTTCTGGGTCAGAAGAAGGATGTCAGACATGGTGAAATTTGTATTGTGTGTGGTTTTTTTATACCTTTGAAGTTATGTTTAATACATATAAAGTTGAGATCATTTAAACACTAAAACACAAAGTAAAACTTAGACACTAGAAGTCTAGAATTGAAAACAGACTGAGACAGTGATGTAACAACATTAGATGATGATTTCTCAAAACACAGCTTAAGACTGAGCTTCAAAGAAAATGGTGGCTTGCTAAGGTTTTCATGCCCTACGAATTTTGTCACAGCCACAAACTTGAATATATTTAATAAGAAATTAATGTTAAAGACCAACACAAGGTGATATACAGTTGTGAATTAGAAAGAAAATGATATGATTCAACACATTTTTACAAATAAAAGGAGTGCAAAGATATTCAGCCTCCCTGAGTCACTACTTTATGGAACCACCTTTTGCTGTAATTCCAGCTGCTAGTCTTTAGGGTTTGTCTCTACCAGCTTTACACATCTAACAACTGAACGTTTTACCCATTCATCTTTGTAAAACAGCTCAAGTTCAGTTAGAATAGATGCAGAGGTTTTGTGAACAGCAGTTTTAAGATATTGCTACAGATTTTTGATTGGCTTTACATCTGGACTTTGATTGGGTCATTCTGGCATATGAACGTTTTGTTTTTAATCATTCGATTGTATCCCTGGCTTTATTTTGGAAGGTGAACCTCTGATTGAACTCGCATCATTCAGTTCTGTGAACAACCACAGACACACAAAAAAATGTATTCAAGCAAAAAAGCATGAAGATTTGTTCTGAACATAGCCGAAGTTCAACACAAAATGGTTTATAAAGCAGAACAGCCTTTCTGCATGTTTGTCCTAAGCATGATTTACTGGAACTGCAGTAAAGTGTTTTATTATGTAGTCATATCAAAACTAAAGGCAACCATGTTAATGTTAGACTAGGAAGTTGTCCCAGTCAAAATCAAAAGCAAAATTAACTGACCATGTACTGTCAGCTATATGTTAAGAAACAAAAAAAATGTGACTGTCAGGATACTATTGCTTTCTTTTCCAATTTAACTTTTGTTTAAGCTGCATAACAAAGTTAACCTTCATGTTAGTCTAAGATTGAATCTATTTCAGACAATTTGATGGGGCTAAAGTACATGCAGCTTGTGGAGTGCATCGGTTGACGCACAATCACAATGTGAGAACAGAGCTGTTAATACTGAAGAAGCACATTATTTTACTGCATATACATGACAAATAATGGTTATTACCAGGGTCCAAAAAGTCCTGATTATGATATCCACTATATGCGACTATGAAAGTTGTTTTTTATTTTAGATATATATTTAGTATTTGGTCATTTATGGGCTTATAAAACGCGCTGCTGGTCATAGCTTGGGTTTATGGACGGGGTACTGCACAGCGGCAGAGAAGGGTCCACATTTGTCTGTTAAACAAAAGTGTGTGGGCGTGTGTGAGTTGTGTTTGAAGAATTATCAGGTAAAAGAGATAAGTGACCTTCTGTGGATCCCTCTTTGGACATTCTGAACTGAATTTAAAAAAATTCATGCATGTGTGTGAAGGTGTATGCACGCGTGGGTGTGTGAGTGTTTGTACACCTTACGATTGTGACTGTTGGCTCTTCCATGTGTGTGTGGGTGCGTGTGTGTGTGTGTTTGTCTTATCAGTGTAGCTGTGGAGACAGCTTGTTGGCCCCAGGCCTCCATTTCACCCTACAGACCCCACAGAGAATGACTGAGAGAGGGAGGGAGAGAGGGAGTTTAGGAGCACAGATACTTGGAGAGGGGGGAGAACACAGGAGGGGTGAAGGTTGTATGGTTACAAAAACTCCAAATGGAAGGATTCACCAGTCAACCCTAGTTAAATGTAGATATTTTGGAAGGTGGCAAACATGTTCTGTTTCTTCAAATGTTCCTCAATATTCTGCTGGCCCAGGAGAATTACCGTAGACATTTTTCACTTTTTCTCTTGTTGTAATTAATCTACCAAAACCACATAAATTAACTTTTTCGAATCCTGATAAATGAATATAGTCATAAACCTGTAACATCAGACTGGAGACTGGTCCTTAACCTAAAAATGAGCAGATGATACTTTGAACTGAGAGAATGGTGGTACCAGAACGACAAAGGGAAAGACGGGCAGGTAACAGCTGAATTAATTGTGATCCAACTAACCAGAAGCATGGTGAATGAAGCATTCTGTACATGCAGAGTGATATCCCAACCCACCCCGTCACTCTGAGTGATTTAAATATTGACCCCAGGTTATTACAAGCTTTTTAAATCAAATTACCTAGTGTTGGCCTCCTGCCTGATACCTGATAGTGCCAATCAGACAGCTCATCCTGCACCTGGAGCTCCACCACAGCACTTTACATAAATTGAGATTACAGTTGGGAAGTTTGGGGAGTTAGTTTAACCACTCAAGGACACTTTAGTAGCATAGTTTGTGTTGATGTGATCTGTAAACTGCATTTCCAAGTTATGGGAAAGTGATAAAGTTTCAGATTTGCAGTTGGAGGGATTTTGTGTCAAACAGCAGCAGGAGCAACAACACTGCAGGTTATGTCTTTCAACTGAATCAAACAACAAAAGATAGAGGTCTAAAAGATAAAACAGTGACTCTCTAATACAAATTTACATGATTGAATTACTGTCTTCCTAAAAGGCCACAGAGTATTGACTGAATCACTGTACCAAAGGAGAAAAATGTGTATAATTTTTCTAATATTTTACAAAGCAAGCCTATCTCTAGACTTTGGTAGAACTGAATCAAGCTGGAGTGAACTGGATACATTTGGGACTCATTTGATCAATTATTGTAGAAATGGATCATTAATGTCCTTCTGATTGAAGCTCTCTGAGTTGTTTCAGGTTCTTCTGTTCTGGTTTTAATCCACTCATGCCTTAAAATGAATGGACACACAGTTTCAAAAATGTTTTAGTCAAATGTTTTTTGTTTTTTTTTTGCATCAGTAAAGGTCAATATAGTTCATGACCACCACTAGAGCAGCTACTGAAAGCTACTGAAATGACGCTAATTTAATGCTTCTTCAAACACATCCGATCACTGAATCATTCTTTTTTTAAAAGTTGTTAAAAATTTGAAAAGTGCCTTGGACACCCCGTCTCACCCCCCTCCCACCTGCAATATCTATAGAAACTACATGAAATATGCAAATAATTATCGCTGATGCCAATAAGAAATAGTTAATGCTGTCTGCTCTCTCTGACAGCATGCCAAAGCACTCCAAAATGTAATTTTTAAAGTGAGTTTAAAAAAAATCCCACCCTGCTCTTTCTGTTGTTGCCACCGGCATTCTGACGTTTCTCTTGCACTCTGAAAGACGGAATAAATTGATGGTGCTGGCACATGCTTTTTTTTCCTATTTCAATTTTCTATTTCCATATTTCTCAAGTATTAATTCCTGGAATGGTAAAAGTGGATTTTAATTAATTATTAACAAAAGAAAAAAATAGTACATAAGTGCGAAGCAAAAGAAAATTAGAAGACAATCCAGTTATATACTTTACCCTTTGACTTGTTCAGTTAAAATATCCTTGATAAAGATATTCTGTAAGGTAAGTGTCTAGTCAAGTAGCAAGTATATTTAATAAATCATAGCTTAAAGTTAATTTATTTCATATCTCAATTTATTAAGTAAAACACATATTCATCCCACCTGTGTAACAAATCCAGTTTTGAAATTTCCTCGCTCCTAAATATTCCACACTCAACTGTGCGCTGAATTATAAGAAAATGGAAATGTTTGGGAATGACAGCAACTCAGCCACCAAGCTGTAGGCCACGTACACCGATGGAGCAGGTTCAGCGGATGCTGAAGCACGTAGTGCAATGAGGTCACCAACTTTCTGCAGAGTCAGTCACTACAGACCTCCAAACTTCATGTGGCCTTCAGATTAGCTCAGGAAGGGTGGGCAGAGAGCTTCATGGAATGGGCTTCCATGGTAACCAGCTGCATCCAAGGATCACCAAGTGCAATGCAAAGTGTTGGATGCAGTGGTGTAAAGTCACCGCCACTGGACTCTAGAGCAGTTGAGGTGCTTTCTCTGGAGTGGTGAATTATGCTTCTCCATCTGACAATCTGATGGACTAGTCTGGGTTTGGTGGTTGCCAGGAGAACGGTACTTCTCTGATTGTATTGTGCCAAGTATAAAGTTTGGAGGAGGGGGGATCATAGTGTATGATTATTTGTCAGGAACTGAGCTGGCCCCTTAGTTCTAGTGAAAGGAACTCTAAATGCTTCAGCATACCAAGACATTTGGACAATCCCATCCCATCTTTGTGGGAACAGTTTGGAGCTGGACCCTTCCTCTTCCAACATGACTGTGCACCAGAGCACAAAGCAAGGTCTGTAAAGACATGGATGGAGAGTCTGGTGTGGATGAACTTGACTGGTCTGGAGACTGAGAGCCAAGCCTTCACTAAATTGACAACATATTTCAGACTGAAGGCACGTTGGTGAGCCAGAAGCGTTGACAACATAGTAAACAGAAATCATTTAAAGAGCAGATATTGGAATGGAAAGCAACATGCTCACAGACCGGGAAATGCTAACTGCAGTGGTAACTGCTAAGAGAATTTTGGAAATATATCTTTGTACAGATTTTTAGATCTTTTTATGGGTGTTTATCTACCAAAATAAGATTGATGAATAATAAGCATACACACAATTAGGCTAAAAAAATATTCATACCTCTGGGAAATTTAAGAATAATAACTCCCTCCACTGATCCTCTTCCAGGTCAAAGCTGGGACTCACTTTGTTTTGTCTCTGCTCCCCATCAGCGTTGTTCTTCACTCGCTGCCTCTGCTGTGTTACGGTAGTACTGCATTGGATTTCAGCATGATCTTTTCCATCTTTTGTCCTGGATCCCATCTCATATTCAATTGGGTCGTTTAAAGCCTCCTCACAAAAGGGCGTGTCGTGGTGACCCATGTTTGGAGGCCTTGAGTCTTCAACGCGGCCGTCGCGAGTTCGATTCCCAGATCCGTTGACATTTACTGCATGTCTTCCTCCCTCTCCTTCCCCCTTTCCTGTCAGCCTACTTTGAAATAAGAGACACTAGAGCCCACAAAAGACCCCCTGGAGGGGAGAAAAAAAAGCCTCCTCACAGAAGTGCCCACTGCAGATTGCCATGTTAGTTGACATACTATCGGTGGCAAAATCTTGCCTTCCCAGCTGTAATAATATTTAGTAGCCAAGAAATGGAGCATAGGGTACAACATAAAAGACATGCATGTTTGAAATTTCTGGTTTAACATGTAAGACTATAACCACTATGTTTAAAATCGGACAAATTTAGCCTTCAAGGAAATTGGTGATTGGTCACTGTTTTAACAAGAGCAACGTTATATTGCTTAAAAAGCCAACAGTGTACCTTCTGTATGCCATTTACGGCATATATATAGATAATATAGATCTATATATATATATATATATATATATATATATATATATATATGTATATATATCTCTATATATATAACATTGGAGATGTTAATCCCATATTTTATGAGCAAATCAGACATTTTGAAAGAGCCTTGTCTCGTTCTGCTCTGGGTATTTTTCAGCTGATTGAAAGGATGTTCTGAAACAGTGGACACTATTTATTTTTCATTAGGGAACGTTGACGAAGGAATTTTGCTCTAATGAGAAACCAGTAAATGTTTGCACAGACACACAAAGCACAAATACATTTCATCAACTTGAACATACACATAATTTGAAATGAATGACTATGCCTGGATATGAAAAATAGACACAAACAAAAATACTCATTAACAAATGGACTCTCTCTCTTTCTAACACACACTCACACTCTCCTCCCAAACCCAACACACATGCAAACACTTGCTCTCCTCCCTGGTGACTTAATTACATTCTCTTTCTAGCTCTGCTCTTTAAGTCACACAATCAAAACCACATTTTGATATCATTTCACTCATTTGTATTCATACATCAAGGCATGCACACTTTCTATGCAAACTCACTGACATGCCTTCTCCCTGTTTCTGATCAAATTATTTCCATCTTGTTCTTAAATAAAAGTGAACAAAAAACACTAAAAGGCTGTAATTACTCTCTAGAATGTCTGTGTGTTTTGTAGCATTAAATGCAGTTGTAAAGCTCTATTTACTCATGTTTTGCTGTTTGTTATTGCCACCCCAAATCTGCAAAAAGCTTTTTGTCTTGTATTTTCCTGTTATGTGGTCAGTGGAATATTTAAGTGTTATAGCATAGATAGGTGACTGGTGATAAATTAGGTGAAAAAAAGTAATGTTCTGACATTTAGAGGTGAATACAGAAAAAGGCAGGATTAGAATCAAGTTAATGCATAGAGTATAACAGACCAATATGAAGTCAGAAAAAGGCTGTTCTGTAACAGTGAAAAAGTAAGGCACAAAAATGAAGGTTTTAAAGAAAAGATTCAACAAGAACAAAAGGCGACACGGAGGAGGAAGGCTTTACTGAAAGAGGAAAAGAAGCAATGTTGAGATGTGAAAAAGGGGGAGTGAAGGATATGTGAGGAGGCTGGAGGATGAAGGGATGCAGAGATGGATCAGACAGAGGTGTGGAGGCTGTTTTTGTCTCTCTACCTGTGAGGCACAGTAAATCAGCAGCAGATAAGGTAATTCAGTGAGTTGTACATCATCAGGCTGCAGACAGTTTTATGGCCAGCAGATTGGCTGTAAGGGGTGCTGATTACAATGAGAGAAAGAGCAAGAAACACGAGGAAGAACAGGGGAGAAAGCTGTTTGGAAGTAAAACTCTATTTATTAGGATGAGACATGATTGTGAATTCTAGATACCATGCAATTGACATGAAGTTTGTGTGTGCAATGTAAACTAGGTAAAAAAAAAAAGATCTTATAGGTGTCATGTCATGTAATTTCAAACAAATCACCGTATCTTTTGCATCATGTGAAAAAATGATGAACACTGTTTTTGGATCACTTACCTTTGAAAGACATAGCGCCGAAACACAACATGGAAGAATACAAGCATCCAGCAGCAGAGGCTTGCTGAATGCTATGGTGAATGTCGTACTGAGAAACTTTGATTTCTATCATCCATCTACATGATTGATTCATTCAAGGTTTGATCAAGTACATGCCTACATGAAAACCTTTTCTGGCTCTCGTCAGGGTTTTTTTTTAAAGAAATGTGAATAGTTAGTAGTTAATAAATTCATGGCATATACATGTAATAGGGCTGCACAGTAGAGCAGTCGGTAGCTCTGCTGCTTTGTAGCAAGAAGGTCACAGTTCAAATCCTGGGCTAGTGTATTTCTGCATGTTCTCTGCATGTCCCCCAGAATCCAAAAACAAGACTGTTAGATCAACTGGTCTGTCTAAAATGTCCTGTGGTGAGGCAGTTTGTGTGTGTATGTATGCATGTTTGTCTCGTGTCTTTTTGTTGTCCTGTGATGGACTTGCGATCTGTCCAGAGTGTGCCCTGCTTTCCCAATGACAGACAGAGATAGTTAGATTTGTTAGGAAATGCCTTAATACTGCAGACGTTCTTAAAGATACTAGAATTTAAGGTGAATAGATGAGGATTGCTTTGTGACAACACTGTCAGTTATGCAATCTGTTGCTCTTTGATGGATGAGATTACATAACGTTTCCCACTCTCTTTTATTGATGATCTTGGCATTTTAAAATTTGGATTATTTTAGGTTGATTATTGTCAAATAGGTAATTTTATCACTTTTCTTAAAATCTGCAGCAGATTCTGTCCTCTTGCAATGCCAAGGACATTGCAAGAGGACAATACATCTTTGCCATTTTGTTAAGCTTTAGTTAGAGTCTAACAATCTAGTTAGTTTTGTGAGTCTAACAAAACAAGAGTTTTCATTGGATAAAATCTCTAGTTTTTGTATAACAAATATATTTTCTTTTGTCTTGGCTAGATAAGAGAAAATAACTAAAAGTAGTATTGTATTTTGTTTTGATATTTGCTTTATTAACTTAGCTGTCCACTTTGGACATTAAAAATTGTAAACACTACAATTTCAGCTCCTCCTTGCACAGCATCCAACAGATACACTGGTCCCTTGTTACTGACACGAAACACCAATAGCCAGTGAACATCATTGTAAAGACGTTTTATTTAGTCAACAATATCATTTGCAAAGCTGATAACATTTTTACAGCCTGTTTACAAGAAAACAGGCTATGATTTTAAAAACTGCCATTTTAAATCGTGTCTACACAGTTTGCTAGGGGAACAGCTGGCATAAAATCACACAGTAAACAAACAACAGATAACGGGAGTTGAGTTTAGTCAAGAACTCCAATACTGATCATTTACCAATGACTGGATCAGGATCGTGAGCTGACGCCTGGGCTCAGATTGGGACATTCTGACTCTCCACACCAAATGATTGCAATAGCCACGAGTGGATAATTATTATTTAATTACAGTCATTGGTACAAATCCAGTTGCTGAAAGGGAGGTCAAGAAGGACAAAAAATATGGCTGCAGAGAAATACCTGCAAGCTTGGTTCCTATTTGAGGAGTGAAACCAGAGGGTGTTTATTTAGTATTTATTCTGCACTTCATCATCTCCCGCCGACTAATCCACTGGCTGCTGTACGCACCACTGACCACGCTGTATCGCTAACCTCTGCCTGGATCACAGTTAAATACGTGTGCGTGTGTGTGTGTGTGTGTGTTTGAAAGAGCGGGGGAGAAAAAGAGAGAGAGGATGATGTCTATCCCACCATCTGAAACCTTGTTAAATATTCATTGACAATTATTTCGCTTTGACCGAGGAGTTGGATGGTGCTGCTGCATAGAGAGAAAAGCTGAGAGGAAGTGTGTGTTTGAGACAGAGAGAAAGACATGGTGAGTGATAGCAGGGAGATGAAAGTGAAGAATAATGCATGACAGTTTAGGAAAAATTATGATAAATCACTTGTTTGTAAAATCAATATATAACTTGCAGCCAAACCAAAAACATGATTTTTTTTTTAGTGAGACTCTGCCTTCTATCTCCCACACACACGCACGCCCACATGCCTACACACACACCCGCAGCCACACACAAGGTCTAATCATAATAAGATGAGCTTGTTAAATATTAAATATCAAATAATGCCCTTGGTTGACTTTGCTGCTCCCTGAAAGACTGGCTGTTAGTAAAGGAGACAGAAGTAAAACACTCAGCCAGTCCAGGTGCAGCCATCTTTGTCTGCTCTTTCTGATACACTCATGTATGAACCTAGTCTCAATGCCAAATAATTGATTATCCTTTGTTTAATTCAAACATCATCCTTTGAGTATTTATTAGCCACCAGAACTTGGACTTTAGATAATTTAGAAGGCTATTAACAAGCAGAGATGTTATAAGGAGGGCTGGTATTGAACTAACGTCAGCAAGCTGTGTGGTTTAATTAGCCCAATATTGTAGCTTTGCATGCAGTAAACTAGTGTTTCGTGAATATGTTGTCTGTACCATTCAAGATACAGCTATAACTTCAATGGATATATAGAAACATCCACCGAAATATTTTGCATTTACACAGAGACAATATCATGCACTAGACTAGACTAGGATACAGGTTACAGTAGTTTGGATTTGAGGTGAGGGGTCATTGGGGACAACCTCATGGTGAGGGAACTGCGCCTTTGGTGTGGTGAAGTCACCACAGACTTCACCAGGTTCTTCCTAGTTGAACCGGGTTCAACCAGGAACCCGCCACAGTGGGAAAAGATCGATCTTCTCCACCTTCTCCCTGAGCAACTATTGCTGTCTAAAGGAATGTTGGGGCAGAGTTAGGGCCTAAGTTACTCAGTATTCACATAAATGATCTGTGCTATCCAATGCAACAAAATTAAATTATTTTACTTGCAGATCACACACATTTTTGTTGCAGACTATTTGGTCCAGTTGCTTGATGATGTGCCTGAAACTATGACCAAAAAAATGTGAGGTACGAGCATCACAATGGTTACAGAATTTACACATTTCCAAATATCTGTGTAGCTTGGCTTAACTCTCAATCAAATTATCAGAAAAGTAACAAGGCACAATGAAATCTAAGGTAGATACCGGACAGAGTGATCCATTCGACCATGTTTTTAATCTTGATCATTAGAATAAACAGTTTTAGCCAAAGACTCGAAGCTCCTGTTGGTTGTCCAACTTCCAGCTGATTGACTGAAAGCCCTGGTTCACACGTTCCTTTTAGCAACTTGAACAACCTAGTAAAGTAGCAGTCAGTATCCAGCTCTGATTTATTTTCTAAGTTAAGACTGAACCTGGTCATTCAGCCTCACTTGATAAAGAAGCTTCAACAGGAGTTTAGATGATATTAGGAAATTTAATAAAGATAAATTTCAAATCCATTCTGGGTTAAACAAAGATTGCAGGGTGAGATGGCAAACATTCAGAGGCTTAGACAAAAAAAAGTCATTTATATTCTCATCAGAGCTTTGACCTTTTATACATCCTCATGACAAACCACTCAAATTCAGGCTATATGTCAGTTCATCCAAGTTGATTCAAACTATACTAATTCAACCCAATGTCATTTTGAAGCAAGACAAACCAGTCCAGTTTATGTTCACTCTGACTCACACTGATCCAATCTATTAATTTGCTCAGGTTCAGATTCACTAGCACAGGGATGGCCAACCCGCGGCTCCTTGACCGGTTCCATGCGGCTCTTATGTTCATATACTTGCATTCTGCCAGACGTGCAATAATGACGAAAAGTAGTCAAATGAACTGTCAATTATTGACAACAGCAGCACGCCATTACTGTTGGCCGTAACCACGCAAAAACAACACAAACAAAAAACAGTCTTTGTTTCTCTTACAGCCTTACTCTTTCCAGTCGTTATCTGCTCTCACACAAACCTGCGCTCATCCCTCACTCTCACTCCCCGCGCCCCTCGCTCTCTCATCTATCCTGATGCATTTGCAGACAATGGGAAATCATACACTCTAATTTTAATCTCTAAACAGCGTAACATCCAAAAACATTTAGCACATGCTGTAGAGTCGCTATAATCGGCTTGAGTGCACACGGTATTTTGTCAAATGCGTAATGCGTAGTTTTTCAGTAAGAGTAAAATCATTTGAGTAAACCTTTTGCGCTCAAAATGGCAGGGAAAAAAAGTCCCATTAAATAACACATGTAATGCACATAATAAAAGGAAAAATGTATTGTAAATTGTTCTATTATTGTTTGTTTATGTGGTTAAACAGAGTTTGTTTGCACAGTGTTCATTGTTGAAAATGTCTGGCCTGTGGTCTTTGTAGTGTTAAAATAGTGTGTGAAAATTACAATAAATCTGGCTGAGCAAAAATATGAGTATGAGGAAAGGATGGGTTGATGTTCATGTGTGCCCATGCATATGATGTGGCTTTTTGTGGTAACTTGGTAAAAAATGTGGCTCTTGGTCTTTGTCTGGTTGGCCACCCCTGTGCTACACAATCTGCTGGTGAATCATCCTTTTCACTGAGTTCAAATGTAAAAAAAAATAATAACAATGTAATTATTAGATGTCGTTAAATGTTTTCCTTATGAAAAGAGCAAGTAAGTCAAATAAGTCAAGACATGTTAAGTTTAAGAGGGTCCTCCTCACTCACACTTCAAAATAGATCAAAATACATCAGTCACAGTTTCTAAATGTGACTGATGTGTGTCTAACTTCTGAAAAAAAAATACCTACTCTCTCTATAAAACTTACCAAAAACATTAATTATCTAATATTAATTTATTTGTTTACAAGTATTCTCATAGGTAAAATCTCAGATTTTTACACGTACGTATGAGTTGAAAAACAGGACAAATACAAAACTTACATTTATGCACATTTATCAACTTAAATTCACAAATCTAGATGTATACACATGCATTTTTAATCGAGAGTAGTCTTATCTCATACATAACTCCTTGTGTTGCCATAGCAACTAAAACAAACAAAAACCTGACACAGGTTGTTTGACATCATCATGTCATCAATGTTCTCATCGATGATGTCATAAAGGTTCAAATGATTATTACTATCATTCCAAATACAAGAATTCTCAGTTTGCTTTACAACTTGGTTGAAGGTACAACACTTTGAGAGAGAGTCGATTTCAAACAGGGATTTTAGAAACCATGTCAACTGCCGTCAAAATGATTTTTTCTATCGGTTGGGGCATTGGATATATTGTCACAAAAGGAATAGAGAAGTTGCTGGGACATCAGATTAAAGATGAAGACATTTCAGCAAAGCCCTCACTTGACAAAAATTCAAAACATTTTGATTCTGACACTGTCACAGAAGAAGATGACAAACACAGTGGCATTTCAGCGAAGAGCTCAGATGATCTCAAATTTAAGTATTTTAGATTTGACGAATTTGTCGAAGACTGTATAAAACAAAAGGAGGTTTCAGCAGAGACCTCACCTGACAAAAGCTCAAAACCCCTTGATTTTGACATTGTCACCGAAGACGACGTAAAACACAGTGCTAATTCAGAAGAAAGCTCAGCTGAAGACGAACAATTTAAATACTTTGGATTTGATGTTTTTGTTGACAGTTGTGTAAAACACAAGAATGTTTCAGGAGAGAATTCATCTGATGAACAGTCCAAATACTTTGGTTTTAACATTGTGGCCGAAGATGATGCAAAAGACAATGGAATTTCAGGAGAATTGGAAGAGGATTCTCCTGAAATTAAAGTTGAGGAAGTTACCGTCAATACCGATTTGATAGTTAAGACGTCTGGAGACACTGCTGCTTTGGAAAGCGTCTGTCTGCCTGCTAACAAAATGGAGCTGGAATTTGAAGCTAACTCTGGGGATGATTTTGTTGATGTTCCTTATGAACAAATGGATCCAGCAGTGAAAGAAAGTTGTGAAAGCCAGGAAAATCTGATGACTTTTGTAAAAGACTTTGAAAATTCATCAACAGAGGAAGCCTCTTCCGTTGAAATTCAAAACCACACAGACCATTTTGACAATGTGGACACTAAAGAGATGGATGCTTCATTTAAGGAAGTTGACTCTGGAAACATAAATGCAGCAAATGTGTCACATTTTGATGACGTCTCTGAGAATTCATTAGAGGAATGGTCTTCAGAAGAAGAAACCTCAAACAATGGTTCTGAAATTGATCCTGACCATTTCGACAGCATTTTTGCTAAAGACATTCATGCTTCCTCTGAGGATGAGGAAGTTTGTTCTGGAAGACCAAATGCTGGAACTATGTGGACACATTTCAGAGAAGTGTATGAGTATTCTTCGTCTGTGGACTCATCTTCTGAAGAAGAAATCTCAGAAGATGGAAATCAGAATGACACTGATCATTTAGACTGCATGGATGTAAATATTTTCCCAGCCAAATTGTTTTTTTTAATTGAATTTGATCCCCTGTCCTGTTGTGCCTGCAAATGTGTAAAATTCATTCATCAATAACTCTGATCGATATTTTCTTGATCAGAATCAACTTTGATTCGCCAAGTTTGTGCACACAATTTGATCTGCTACCAGAAAGTTCAATCTTGATCAATACAACACAGTCAACTTTAGGCAACTGCGATATATATCTTTGACATTAATCACAATGAGTGCAGGATTAGGATTCCCACAAGATTCAAGAATTTTGAATCTTGTGAAGAAAAAATCCTATTTTTTTAATTTAATATTCTGTAAAATTTCTATAAATTCTGTAAATGGAGGCAGTTTTTGATATAAGAATTACATTTCTGTACAATTATACTTATACCGTACTTTAGTTATTAGAAAATAGTAAAAAGTGACAATGATATATTTTCTCTAAAACATTATACAACTAGTTGACAAATGGTCAGTCATTAATTAATATATAATAACTGTATTTACAAATATGAAATGGTGCCAGAGTCAGGCTAGGTTTAAAAGTTGGTGGGATGAGGGTTTTCAAGTAGTTTTGTGAGGATAACAAACCAGTTCTTGACCTGAACCTTTTGCATTATGCTGCTGCTGCTGTGATATGCCTGAGCAAACAGGTGCACCAGCATTTCTAATATGTTTTTCTAACGTTGTATTCATATTCAAACAACTTTGAGCATTGCTCAAAAGCATGACTGCTTTTTTTTCATGAGTTAATTCCTTCTGGAAGACTTCTTTCTCAATGCACTGAGGTAAATATTATGATCTCTCAGCATCAACAGTCTTGCCACATTGTCATTATTATTATGTTGTATTCATTATTTTAACTTTAATGATCTATTGTGAATGAATACAAGTTAATAACAATATCTAATTCATTTTATTCTTAGGATGTGTATAAGGAGCAGCTAGTTATGTCATAAACAGACAAAAGACCTACATTTTAAATTCCAGTTCTTTTGTTCTTTTGTTTTTTTTTACCAGTTGAGATTTTCATTAAATCCTAAGAATAAAGTTAATGAATCAGTTAAAGCATGTGCTTACTGAGATGTTTTGGGGTTTGGGGAAAGTTTTTGCTCTTCTCCTAAAGAATTAAATTTGTTGTTTGCTAATAATCTCATCCACTCATCTCAGATATTATATCATTTGGCTTTGCTAGCCATCTTATTTATTACACACCATGCAGAAAACAATCCAGGTCTTGTTTTCATTCTTGCCCTTTTAAAGGCATTAAGAAAATATTTCAATCTCAATTACCGTAAGCAAATTCAAATCTGTTCTTAGTTTTGAAATTCAATTTTTCAATTTAATTAAAGTGATTTAAAAATATCTCAATCAAACTGAAAACCATCCAGCCAAACCAAATTAATGCAAGGGTGTTAATTTGTCCAAAGAAATTAATATTATCTGGGTTTGAGGAATTATCCAAGACACAAGTGGAACTTCGTTCTTACAATATTATTTTCTTTGCTCAAAAGTGCTATTCTCTATACTTGATTATCATTATATCAATGAATTACACAAAATTGATTTTAATTACCTGTAATTTACCTCCAGAATCTTGATTCCCTCTCCCACCGGACACATAAATAAAAGCCACATCTAATTTACTTGTTCTGAGCCCCATAGTGATGGATTTGAGAACGCTCTAAATTGGTTTAAGGTAACTTTATTATGAAGGCATCTACTGGATTTTTAATGGTCTGAACTGAGATTGGCACCAGGGGATGTCTTTTTGTTGTGTTAACAGAAATTGGAAGTCTACTAATTAATTTTTGCTACATGTCTCACTGTTTGAATCCATGAAATCAGATCATCAGTCTGTAATTATATGATAATCATTGAAAAGCTTGAGAATGAGTAGATGTAGATAACTACATTTTCTTTTTTCTGATTGATTGTTTGGTTCCTTTTTTCTTTTTCTCTGCTGACAGTACAAAAGTGACTACTGTTAAGTCAAGGGTTATAAACTATTTTTACCAAGAAAGCTGTGATGACCAAGTGTCAAAAAAGAGATAAAAAGGATAGGCTGTGGTTTCATGGTTCCTCTAGCTCTATGTTTTCAGTAGTAGTTTTCTTTTTTTGCCTGTCAATAATGCAGCCCTTAGTTGTAAAGCTCCATGATATTAGAAATTCTTGCGATGGATGATAATATTGGTGAATATTGCGGTGATGATGTCAGGTGCAATAAAAGTATGTTTTCTTTTTTCCTGTCTTTCTATAACTGTGGAATATCATCTCTGTTTCTCTGAGCTGTTAGCGTGTCATTACTGTCATGAGACTGTCATATAGCAATAGTTTTTTTGTGAGGTGTTGTGGGACTTGGAGATCCTTCCTTCCCACAGCATTACCATCCAAAACGATTCTTTGAAGATATGCGTTTTGACAATATTTAGTTTCCCTAGCTAACATTACCACCTATTCTTTATTGTGCATATGTATTATTTGTGTGTGCATGTCAGTGTGTCTCTGTGTGTGTCTGACACTCTGGATGGGAAAACCAAAAGAGAAAATGTGTTGAATGACATGCAAAACCTGTTTATCAATGTGTTCAAGGTACTTTCTTTTATCATTCCAATGAATAAAATAAAAATTCATAGCTATATAAATAAATGAATACATGTAAATGAGCTGGAAAATAATAGAGTGCCTTCTCCGGGTCTGGGAGGATGTCCTGCCCCAAGTGGAGCGGGAGATCAACAGACAGATTGGCGCAGCGTCTGCAGTGAAGCGGGCGCTGTACCAGTCTGTCGTGGTGAAGAGAGAGCTGAGCCAAAAAGCGGAGCTCTTGATTTTCTGATCTACGTTCCTCCCCTCATCTACGGTCATGAGCTATGTGTCATGTCTGAAAGAACGAGATGACGGATACAAGCGGCTGAAATTAGTTTTCCCCTGTAGGGTGTCTGGGCTCTCCTTTAGAGATAGGATGAGAAGCTCAGATATCCAGGAGGGATTCAGAGTAGAGCTGCTGCTCCTTCACATTGAGAGGAGCCAGTTGAGGTGGTTCGGGCATCTGGTTAGGATCCCTCCTAGACGCCTCTCTGGTGAGGTGTTCCGGGCACGTCCCACCTGGAGGAGGCCCCTGGGAAGACCCAGGACACGCTGGAGCAACTGTGTTTCTCAGCTGGCCTGGGAACGCCTTGGGATTCCTCCGGAGGAGCTGGAAGAAGTGGCTGGGGAGAGGAAAGTTTGGGCCTCCCTTCTTTACTGTTACCCATGTGACCAGTATAAATAGAAGAAGATGGATGGATGGATGGATGGATGGATTGATAAATTGATAAATGCACACACATATATATACACTCACATGCATGATTCACATAGTATAATAGAATACAGACAGTAATGTTAGCTAGCTTGGTTAGCTAGCCTGTTTCAAGAAACGTGCTCTTTCGCACCCCCTCCCCATTCCCACACATAATGGATGTTGACATTGTCCATTATGGACATTTCATTATTGCTGTTGTAAAATTGCTTTTGTTGCAATTATTAATAAATAATAATTATAATAATCAATAATTGTTAAATTACTGTAATGTAATAATTATAAGTAAAATTATTATTTTAATTATTTTTGTTTTAAAAATGTTCTACAAATTGTTCTAAACACGTTTTAAAAAAAGCTGAAAAATTAAAATATTTCAAACATGAAATAACTCTTGTGTGTAATAAAACACAGTAGAAAGTATTATATCAAACATTATTTTGAACCAAAATGATAAAAGTAGCAAAAAAACACATTGATTGCACGCAGTTCAAAAAAGACCCTTTCACGGAAAACTGTATAGTCAGTCACTCACGCAGAAGAGGGTTAATAGCGTTTCACTGAGAAGTAGTTCTTGATAAGATCAGCAGAAACTCAGTTCCTCCAGGTGTTTGCTGAGGGCTGCTCTGTGAGGTGAAGGCTCAGCTGCAGACTACAGCTTTCAGGAGGACCTTTGTGGAAATGGGCAGAGCTTTGTGAGAGCAACCGTTTAGACACCCAAACTGGTTGCCAAGGGAGAGTCAACAATTCCTCAAACATGTATGAATAAATCAATAAAATAACCCTCCGTCTATGTTTTTGATGATGAAATAACATTGTTTTAAGCTCAAAAAAAGTTGATTTTTCATACCTCCACCACCCCCTGTATTAGCAGTCACTCAATGAAAAGATGAAATTCATCCTTCAGGATGGCATGTGACAGAACTAGACACAAGGAAACTTTCAAATTTACATAAATTCAAGTTAGGACCATCCATCTGCCATCTTAAAAAGAGCACATACTGCCTTGCTGTGTCTATGTAGGTTTGCATACAAGGCCTGCAGACTGCTTCCAATTTGCTGATCTGGTGGAAGAGAGAAAAAGAAGAGAGCAGAGTGTTCTTTTTTGTCAGTCAGATTAAAACCTTAATCATGTTTTTAAATTATATTATAATTCAATATGGAGGAAAGCTGCAATGGATTGGCACCAAAATAATTAATCACACATCAGAAAACCAAGTGATATCGTTCTGCCTCGGCCAGCAGAAAACAAAGTTGGCAGACATTCTAGCTCAGTTGAACATTTATTTCACTGTACTGTGTTTTCTTTTTTCAGACCAACCCAATACACAGAACAGACTGTTTCAACTGCAATACATTTAGAATAACTCTCAGATGTAAATAATTATTAGGATGTGTTTTAATATTAATTGTAGTGTATATGAGCTCCAGTTATGCTTGCTTATCATTATAATTGTTACTTAATTGTGTACATCAAAACCAGCAGCTCACTGCCTGATGAAAAAATTATATGCGATTTTGTTTAATGATGCAATCTTCAACACTTAGTCACAATCTGCAAACAATGTCAATTCATTGACACAAAATGAATGCTGTGTCGGGATTTTGGGTTGTTTGAGTTGTTCTGGCTTTTTCGTTATTTCTGTTCCTTAGTTTCTTATTTTAATTAGATCAGTCTTGTTTCTGTTTTTATTTTACTTCAGTCCCTTCTTAGTGATTCTAGTTTATGTTCTTGAGTCCAGTTATTCTAGATTACTCTAGTTTTATTTTTTAGTGTTAGATTATTTCCTAGTCTCCTGTGTACTCTCCTTTGCATCCCGTGCCAATTTCTCTCTCCCCTCACACCTGCAATCAGTTCGTTCATGAGCTCATGTCCTTTGTTCCAACATCCACTCTCTCAGTACTAAAGCACTTCTGCTGCTCTCACTCCTTGCTTGTTCCTCCTGTTCAATCCCATTAGGTCCTGTTCCCCTGGTCACACTTTTTTTTTTGAGTCTCATGGTTTTTGGTGGCCAAATGAAACCTCATGAAGCTTAGCAGCCCTCTACTGTGTGAGACTGATGGGTCCTTACTAATCTAGCTACAAATGAAAATGGAAACTTCCAGAAGGCGAGTATTTGCAGAGGCTGAAGGGTTCATTATTTTAGAAACTTATTGTGAGCAGTCATCTCAAAGTATTCTCAGATAGGAGAGGTTAATTTCTTATTTTGTTGGCCTCATTTTGGTAAATGCTGATTAAAACCCCTTAACTCTCACCCCTGGAAAATACAATGGAAAAACAGCACATGGGTGATCTGCTGCATGTTAAGGGGCTAAAAAAAATCCTCTCCTCTGATGCTGCTATCTCTGATGCTTGATCAAACTATCTAAACCAACCTGCAAATCAGCACAGGTTATATTTTAGATGTTACTGTTTATTTGGAAAACTCACATGCAATTTGAAGCAGTGGCATGTCCAATGAAATGAGATGCATTGGTTGTCGGTTTTCAGCAACGCGACACAAACATAGAAACAGGGACTTTGTCTGGAACTCCCTCTTTTGCTCCACTCATGCCTTTAAGTCTAGCTGATCTCCCATCACTATTTTTTGTTCTCCTCTGGCTCCCTGTGCTTTTTTATTCTTATTTTGGCATTAAGTCTTCAAATTTTTTTACCGCCTCAGCCTCTCTGCATCCCCTCTTCATCAACACAACATATCATGTTGTTAGTGATTGAATAGAGACTTAGAATTTAGATTATTATGTACAGTGGTTTTATACATTGATTTAGTGAAAACGGTTGCGGTTTTACTTTTAAATGCTGTGGTTCATCCGGCCATATGGATCCTGAGATAAACCAACAGTGTTGCACTATTTACACATCTAAATGACAGCAAAAAGTTATTTATATATACAAATATATATACATATTTTCTATTTTTACAAAATAGTGTTGCACTTCGAGCCTCACTTCACTCACGTTAGTTTTGGCCTGTGATAAGTTTAGTGTTATATAGATCGTATGGCAGGGGTGGGCACCTCCTGGTCCTTGAGGGCCAGTGTCCTGCAACTCTTAGATGTCTCCCTGGTCCAGCACATCTGAATCCAACAGCTGAATCACCTCCCAAGTGCAGTCAGGTTCTCCAGAGTCCTGGTAATGACCTCATTATTTGACTCAGGTTTGTTGAAGTAGAGATACATCTAGAAGTTGCAGGAGACTGGCCCTCGAGGCCCCTATCGTATGGGCTGTGTTTATTTTGTAGAGAATGAGTACAAATAGCAAAACTAAGAACACGGTGTCAGGATGTTCAGCACCACAAGCTCTATGTTTGTTACACAGAGAGGAGGTTTATTAATTGTCCAACTGCAGTGTGACAGTATTGGGTACCTTGCTGTTAAGTTTGTTCATACTGTCAACAAACAGCGTTAAATTAATTTCCAAATGCCTGCAAGTCTTCTAATGGTTTTTAATTTGTTTTCAGTAACAGATGCCAGTATTTGTTTTGCTTTGCAGGGATCAACAAATTTAATCAAATTCTGAATTAATGTCTTTAGGTTGAAACCTTTTTCTTGTGAAATCAGTAATTAAATGTATTAAAATACGGTAAAATATCTCTTTAGCATTCAAAGCAGTACATGTATTGCTTTTAAACTTTTAAATTAGCATAATTTATGTTTGGATGCATCTGAGAAGTTTAATACAAACTTATTTGAAGCTCATGTTACTTTCCCTGTGTTCTATCTCCTCTTTTCCTTTAAGCAGGTTGTTAAGTGGTTTGGTTGCTGAAGCAGAGCTAGATGGACATAGAGGAGAAGAGATGTGTAAAGGAAGGAAGAGAGGGAGATGATACAGGCAGTCGATATTTCTAGCATTCTAATTAAGACCTCTGTGGAATAAATCCATATAATTATCAGTAAATGAAATACAAGGTCACTCTACCTGACAGAAAGATGGACAGAAGATGAAATGGGGAAACATGCAGGGAAGAACAACAGGAATGCAGCATGTTTAGCTGTGTGGATGCTACTGGCATTGTATTAGAACCCTACATGTGCTTCTTGAACTACCATTACGACGTTTCCCATTAAGAACCAGCATGTGAGGCTTTGTGCTAAATGAGAAGAACTCCAACCAGAATTCTGATTGATCCTTGTATATTTACATAATTCTTTGGTGTTGTGGCAAAACTGGTCAACACAACATTTTGGCATATTTCCCCCCCAAAAAAACCACCATCAAGAAAACAATATAGTTTTTGTGGGTGATGAAACCAAAACTCAAAGCAAGTCCTCCAAGATTTTTTTGAAGGTTTTGTCCTCCTACAAGATCATTTTTTATATATGGCAAAGATGAAGGTTTTTATTATCTGATCCAAAATGCTATTAGAAAATGTAGTTTTGATTTATTTACCTCTGTTCCAAATTTTAGATGTGTAAGTTGTATTTGTTGCTATTAATTTACATATTTTATGTAGTGAAAAGAAGACCTGGAATAAGGTTTTTATTCCCTCACCTCTGTGGGCAGCAGTATTACAGTAATGTTGACAGTTTTTTAAGTGGACATATTTTGGTTGTTCTGATTTTTAAAACTTTAATGTGTCGTAGACCAAAGAATAGCCCACATTGTCATTGTGCAGTGTTGTATTTTACACCCAGTTCTAAGCTCTTTCCTGTCTGGCATTTTTAAACTCTCTAAGGTGGGTCTGGTTTGTGCTGAAACTGTTTGGCATGCAGTGGATCCCAGCGCTGGGAAAGATCGCTCCCATTAGAGCAGCCAACTAGCATTAGTCACTGTTCTAATTAACATGCAAGCTAATTGGGAAATAATCAATTTAAAAAAATCTAATCTTTATGAGGCAGTGTAACAGATTACATCCAGGAGGTATTGTACTATCATTCCAAAGTGGAATTATTATGCAACTGCAATGAAACAAAAAAACTGAATGAATTTCTGTTTGTTGACATTTGTTAATTTCAAAATGACATCTAACATCTTCTCTTCTGATGTACAAATCATCTCCGCTCCTCTAGAAGCATTCTGTCACCTCATCTTCACACTCACTGATCTATTAGTTGTAAATGTGGCTGTATACACTAAACACTGTTGTGCTTTTGTAGGAGTCAAGTCAGGCTATGAATAATTATTATAATTCCTTATGGGAATTATTCATACGGCTAGTAATTTTACCCTTACTCATACTATTGTTAAAGAGAAAATAGGCAAAAAAGTTCAGTGTGTTATTATCTATCAATACCTGCCTGGTGAGGCCTCAGTTTTACAGTAATAGATGAATGCTTAAGTGCAGTTTAATTTTTCAGTTTCACTGTTCCAGAAATACTGTTTATCCTCCGTTGTTAGAGACCATGCTAACTATCATGAGCATTCCGGACAGGCTGTGCTCAACCAGCTGTAGCATAGCAGAGAGAAAGGGGAAGACTGTGAGCAGCATGTACACCATGATGACCGACAGCACTAAGTCCCCACTGCAGGCTCTGATTGGTTGTTTGTGACAGACCTGTGTATGTGTGCAGATGACAGCAGGACCATAGGGGAAGGCAGAGGGGCTAAATTGTTTACACTGATTATCTGACTCATACGTCATGAAGCAACCAACAAATAGATTAAAGGTTTTGTCAATGAGGTCATGTTGCTCTAAAACACATTCAACAATTAGTTTAGATAAACTGTCAAGCTCGTAATGTTTTCCAAACAACATTTAGAAACATTGAAATCAATAACCATTTTGAAATGTTTTTCTTAATCTCTGTAGCAGTTCTTGTATTAATAATGTAATAATTTGGTGTAGTAAAAAGGCAGAACGGTTTGTTTTGCTGATTTTTGTTGTTGTTTTCCTGTATTGTCTGCCATGCTGAAAATATTAATTGAATCACATCAGATGTCAAATTGCACTGTCAGCTCCCACAGTATATGTTCATGTGTACAAACACACATGCACACACATTTGTGTGTGCATGTGTATATTTAAGTGTCCAACCAGTGTAATGCTGCTGTCTCATATCCATTATTGATCCTGTATCATTACCCACTGCTTTGTTCCGTCAAGACAAAACCGCCCACTTACTGAAATCTCTCACCTTAGATAATAGACTAAGACAAATATACAGATACTTTTATGCGTGCATGCCATATTTGAGGTTATTTAATGTGTGGAGTTAAGATCCAGGGCATGAACAGAGCAGAGTTATGGCTGAATTGTGTCTGTGGACAGAACAAAGACTCATTCTGATCAGTGCTTCTGATCTTTCATCACCTTCTGTAATCATTAGATCTACAGGAAGGCAAGGAAATACCAGCTGTAAACAGAATGACCTTGTCTTACCACACGGAGAGGGAGACTTGTGGTGGTAGTTCCCCCCACTACCACTACAGGGAGGTAGTGGGGGGCAGTAGAATGCATCACATAACTGCAAAAATTGCTAATTATATGATACTTCAGATTTTTTATATGATAAATTTTGATAAATTAACAAAATGCATATGTTGAATTTTAACAATAACATAGTATTCTCTCCGTCCGTCCACCGATTATTCTGACTATTAATTGAGTAATCAAATAAGAAATTCGATCAAATAAAATACTGGTAAATTCGGCCAAGTCAGCAATATAAATATGTCAGCCTAATTTGTCATATTTCTACATCCCTAATAGTTACAGTTGTGTTCGAAATAATAGCAGTGCCTCAACAGCAGCAAGAAAATCACTGGTTTTATTAACATTTCAAACTCTATACCCCAGATAAGTTTCTGGGGGGTAAAATAAAGGTATAGAAAACCAACAAACCCAACAGGACAGCCATGCATACTGTGGATTCTGTGAAATTGAATGATTAACTGAAAAGGGTGTGTTCAAAAAAATAGCAGTGGTGAGTTCAATTAGAGAGGGCATCAATTAGGGAGGGTATTCTGGGAAAAAAGGGTGTTAACAGGTGATCCGTATTTAAGGATCAAGACAACTGGCATGCTGGCTGTGCATTTCTCCTGAAAAAACAATGAAAATGGGTCGTTCAAGACACTGTTCTGAAGATGAGCGTTTCCTAATAAAAAAATTGATTAAAGAAGGGAAAACATACAAAGAGGTGCAGAAAATCATTGGCTGTTCAGCTAAAATGATCTCAAATGCCCTGAAATGGGAGCAAAAAACTGAAAAACGAGGAAGAAAAAGAAAGACAACCCCTCGAATGGACAGAAGAATAGCCAAACTGGCGAAGACTCAGCCAATGATGGGATCCAAGAGGATCAAGCAAGACCTTCAGTTGACAGTGAGTACTGTGACAATCAGAAGGCGTCTTACTGAGGTTAACCTTCCAGCAAGAAGCCCCGCAAAGTCCACTGCTGAGAAAAGACATGTGCAGAAGCGTTTACAATTTGCCAAAGAGCACATTGACTGGCCTGAAAAGAAATGGCATAATATCTTGTGGACAGATGAAAGCAAGATTGTTCTTTTTGGGTCTAAGGGTCACAGGCAGTATGTCAGACGCCCTGCAAACACAGAATTCAAGCCACAGTACTCACTGAAGACCATTAAGCATGGTGGTGCAAGCATCATGATATGGGGATGTTTTTCATACTATGGTGTTGGTCCGATTCACCGCATACAAGGGATCATGGATCAGTTCCAGTACATCAGGATCCTGGAAGAGGTCATGCTGCCATATGCTGAGGAGGAAATGCCTTTGAGGTGGACCTTTCAACAGGATAATGACCCCAAACACACCAGCAAGCGAGCAAAAGCATGGTTCCAGATGAACAAGATTCAACTGATGGAGTGGCCAGCACAATCCCGGACCTTAATCCCATTGAAAACTTGTGGGCTGACATAAAAAGTGCAGTGCATGAGGCAAAACCAAGAAACGCTGAGGAATTGTGGAATACAGTGCAATTATCCTGGGCTGCAATACCTGTGGAACGATGCCAGAAGTTGGTTGACTCCATGCACCACAGATGTGAAGCAGTCATCGGAAACCGTGGTTTTGCAACAAAATATTAGTTTAGGATACTCAGCTAGGTTCACTTATCAAGAATTTCTTTGTTTGTACAGTACATTTTTGAGTTTCCAAGGAAAGATGGCAACACTGCTATTCTTTTGAACATGCCATTTCTTACCTTATTTGAAATATTATTATTATTATTTAAGTTTTGATGACTTTGCGCAATTGTTTTGCTTTGGAATAGAATGTACTGTGTCCCCAATGTATCTGTGTTCATTAAAGTACAATTTCTTTGAAGAATTTTGACATTTACTCATTTTTCTAAAGGCACTGCTATTATTTCGAACACAACTGTACTTATCTATAGGTTGAAAGATTAACAATAGCTCAAGTTAACCTGGACAAAATCATGCAAGAATCTGAAATTATATTCAGTCTAATAATAAACCAACATGTAGATCAGGAACAACTGCTACTAATAGAATTAGTAGCAGTTAACTGAGCTTTTCTGTCATTCGGGTAAAGAAATGCCCTTTACATTATGTTTTGTTCAATGACACTTAAATAACTAGTGGAGTTCAGACTACAGCAATAATAAGTATTAGTAAAGATATTTTTTCTGTTATACAGTCCATTACAGACAGGCTGTGATCAAGTCATTGCACCTCGGAGGACGGGAAGGAAAACTACAGCAAACAGTCTTGTCTGCAGGTATAAGACTGCAGCTGAAATCTACACACTTAGCTTCCTATTAATGTTATGCTAATGCAGTGCTGCTCTCTAGCTTAGTGATTAATGTATCTGTGGTTTATTTATTGTAGTGTTTTTATCTCTTTTAACCTGAGAAGAAGAATGTGTGTTTTGGGTTGTGCAGACAGGTTGGATGGTGCTACTACTTAGGTCTCACTCTTTACACTGCTGTGTGATTGGCAGCTATAGCCCCAGGAAAACCCAAGGAGACACACACTCACACATAAACACACACAAACAACAGGAAAAACAAGCACAAACACCTGCACATTCATTAGAGATCAAGCCACACTCTCCCTGTAGAAGATCAACAGACATTTTCTCCACATAGGTTTTACACATGAAGAAATAGCAGGAGAACACACAAACCTCTGGGCCTGCACCTCCAGAGATACGGGGTTCTGAGGGTTTACAGAGATGCTGGATAAATTGGTTCTGACATGTAAACAAAAAACCCTAAAATGTCTTGATTCAGCACATCTAAGAGCAGCACATTTCTTACAGCATTCACATCCAGAACCGCTTGGTGGATGCGTGTGTCTGCGTGTGTATGGGAGTGTGCATCAGGGGAAGCCCTCCTCATTCATCAAGTGAGGCAGATTCTTATCGATTTGTGTGTCTATTAGCAGCCCTAAAGATGCAATTGAAAACCCAGGACTCAGCCATTAAGTCTGAGAACAAAATCCACTTGTACATAAGTATACGAGGCTCATCTGTTGTATGTTTTTTGAGTAATGGACAAACAGGAAATAATTTCCAATCTCTACAGTATTTACTCCAGCTGTAAACACACACTTTAACACAGATGAATATTTATGCCAAAATTCATTTATAGAAATAAACCATGCAGATTTTTTGCAGTGTATTTTTTGAAAAAATACCATTTGCTAATTATTAAATTCTTAACTTTAGCTATAAATGTTTTTTTTTTTTTTTTAATTTAAGCAATATTGTTTTTTTCTGTCCTCTGGGAAAAACAGGGTTTGAGCATCAGAGTGACCAAAAACACGCAGCTTACGTGGTAAAGAAATGGTTGGTTGACCAAAATAATATTTTGGAGTGAGCCAATCCCCAGTTGAGCCTGATAGAGAATTTCTGGCAGAGGTGGGCAGATCAATTCAAATAATATTGATGCAATTGAAAACTATCAGCATACTGATGGATGCTAATAGTTAGCAACTATCAGTATTAGATTGATGCTAACGTTACAAGATTAGCAATTTAGTTCCTATTGAAGTTTTATTTTATTTTTATACTGTAGTTTCTAAATTTGACCATAAAAGATAATTTGCTTTGATATTTTCTAATGTGTGATTTTGGATGGATACATATTTTCTCTAAAACATTATAATTTTTTTTTGCACTGTTTATTTAGAAAACCATTCACACAAATTTGCTGTGTTTTTATATTGTCCATATGTTTTTGAAGTATTTTGTAGACACATTTAAACTAATTCTGTCCTGTATTTTAAGAAAAATAATTCAAAGGAAAAACAATACAAATAATCCAAGTGCAGAAGTTTGATGACCATACTTTACCATACTTTAATATCAATAGGTATTGTTATCTGTATTGGCAATATTGGCCATGTATTTACTTGGTATTCCACACCTGTGATCTACAGAGTGATTTGAGAGAAGCTTTCCAGCCTCAAGCACTTGTAGTTTATCGCCAAAAATAAACCATAAAAATGTAAGTGGAAACATTCAAAAAGTTTTTTTATGACCGACTTTTGGATTGATAATTAAGAAAGGATTCAAACCAGCTGTTATTATTAACATGCGAAACAAATTGTAAACATAGTTTAATTTGTGTATAGCGACACATTAGCACATAAAAATGTTGATGCAACTGATCTAGAACCTGACTCACCGACCAGGCAGGCAGCAAACAGCCTGCCAATACAAACCAAGATGGACGTGCAGGACAGTAATGAGGGAAGATGAGGAGACATTAGACAGAGTGAGAGTCTTTTTTTCTCTTCTGATAGCTTCCAGTTAGCTTTGTTTGTTCAACAGCAATGCATATGCAAACAAAGCATGGTCTCATTTGAACACATCTTAACAGTGATCCAGACAGCGGTGTTGATTGTGTATGGCCTGCTTGTTTATTAGCCCTTTGATTGAGCATCTCTGCTTGCCACAGATTGGATGACCTTTCCAGATCCTTCTGTCGAGTCTGCTAAGTAGATCGGATGGTAAACGCAACTCCACGCGCCAATACTTTATTCAGATTGTTACTGAATGAGGAAAAAGGGGTGTGTGCGTGCGTGTGTGTGTGTGTGTTTGCCTCGCTATTTGTACACACTCAGCCTTCCTTCATTGGTTCAATTGAAGCCTCATCTCCATATAGTTTGTATGCAATTACATCTGTGCCGCGTGCTGAGTGCCTCTATATGATTGTGTTTAGAAACGACTCACTGTGATGTGTGTGTTCATGTGTCTGCAGCAATTCGTGGTCAATTTGTGAGCTTGTGTGACTTTATGCGAACATTTTGCCAGCCTGATGGAAGTTTGTGTGTGAGCCGCTGCTTATGTTAGAACAAAGCTGTTTATGATAAATGCAGGTGTGAGAGTAATTTGTGATGACAAGATTTGTATTTGTGGATTCAGAGTACATTACACATCTATAATAAATATGTAGCATATGGATGGTGTGTGGCTGAGTGTGTGAGATACAACGGTTTGTCACTCGAGACGTGACAGCAGGGTGAGACTGGAGTGTTTCTCTATTGGGCTTGCTGGACCACTTGCCGGGCTTTAAAGGACACAGCACACGCATACCTGCGCACACACACACACACACGCACACGCACACCAGATTCTTACAGCAAACAGCTAATCACACCTGGCAGGGGTGTGTGTTCATCCACCTCTCTCTCGTCTTCCAAAGGAGACATGGCTTGTTTGAATTGTTACTTTGATTCTGAGCCTCTTGTCATGTTGTAATCGCCTCCATTCTACAAATGTTGTATCTGCATTCCTCAAAAGTTTTTGATTAGGTCATCTTTCAGGGTATTAGAAATGTTCTTGACTGAATCTACACAGTCCTGCTTGGACTCTCCAGTTAGCGGCGTTGGACCCTGAGGACACCATGCTTAGCCAGCAGATTTTAGATTGTTTTCTCATTCAGTCACTTTTCTGCTCTGATGTTCTGGTTACTGATAAGTCATGGATATGATAAAGTAACTTTAAAACTGCATTTGAATTCCCAGCCTCCAGTGATGCAGTGATATAAACAGATTAGTAGGCTAATATTTGTTCGTCTTCAGACACTTGTCAATTGATATTGGCGTAGAATTAATTCATTATCTTATTTTGTTTGTCTTTTGTGTTTCTGTCTTAACTATTCTTATCAATTATTTTACTCTTCTTTCTGTATATCATGCGAGTACAACTAGTTCACTAAGTGCTACTTAAGCAATGTTGACATTAAAATCTCTACCACATTTTTCTACATGTGTTTATTCTTTACAACTAAGAAACATATTGGCGAAATTAAAAGATTACTTTTTATCAGACTTATGAGTCATTTTGATATTAAACATAAGATTGTGTCCACTTTGATTTTTTCCACAACTGAGAAAGTTATATTTAGTTTGAAAGTAGATGCATTTAGCTTTTCATCAAGCTAAATGAATTAGCAGGCTCAGTCATAACGGTTATGTTGGTGGCTACATATTTTGTGGGTTTTCATAAGGTTTTGTCCTGTGTACTTCAGGTGGAGCAGAACTCAACTGAATGCAACATCCAGCAAGTTGCCCTTGAGACGATGTCAGTTAGGCTGAGAGGACTCCACTACCCATCATCCTCCAGGAGGTACAACAGGAGCAGCAGGCAAGCACAGAAGACTCTTTCCATCAAATACATTTATTTTCTCTGTATATATGCAAAAGAAAGACTACAACTGTTTTTCTTTGTATATATATATACAATGTTTTTACAAAGAAGAACAAAAGATTGATTTAATGCATATATGTATTGTATCGATCCGCTAACTGATCATCAGAGAGACAGGGTGTAACAGATGCTTTTGAAGATGTGTCTAAACAGTTTATGTCCAACATGTGTGGAGTCTGCAGATAATTCAGTAAACTGTACCATAGACATGTACACACCCTGATTGTCCATTACAGCTTGGAAGATGACTATGAATGGGACAGACTGAATATTAAACCTTCCTTTTTGAGTTGCCGCAGGAAGTCCTGTGTCTGCTGGGCCTTCTTCTGAACAATTAAGTAAAGTGTTCATCTAAAAAAGTTGCTACTCATTTAGACTGGCTGTTGGAGAGCTTGTCTGTCCATAGCGAGGCTTTAATATCTACTTAAGGCCTATCTACTGGCCATCAGTAAGCAGTACCCTGACTGACACTTTTGTCAGTCATTTTACAGCATCCAGAATGTCAAATTCTAGTTTCATGTTTCCTTTGTTTTTTAATGGACATTATCTGAATACTGTAATGGGAGATGTTTAAAAATTTAATATGCTTAAAAAAATAAGAAAAAATTAATTTACAAATATTTTCTTTTGTCTTTAATGAAAGAAGACAAATGATATCAGTAACTGAATAAACATAGAGTTGAATGCAGTCACACACACGCATGCGCACGCCCACCCACCCACACAAACACGCCCACACACACACCCGCACACTCCAAGCATGTAATGCGGTGTGTCCAGGCTGAGCTCGTCTTCGGTCATGCTGCCTGTTGGCCTTTTATCCCCCGGCTCTGTGGAGCTTCCCTGGTGGTTATCATTCACTGGCAGGGCGACATGTACATTCACACATTAATATAAAAGGGAAATATGAGCCAAGTTCTGCGTATGCAAATAACAAATGAAGCTTAATTTGCTGCCTGTGAGTGTGAAGCATTATGTTTACCATATGTTGTTTGCGTTGTCACAGGGACTCAGATGGTGTTGTGTGTGTTAGAATAAAACATCCCATTTTCATACTAAAGGATTGTTTTATATTTTGACATAAAAAGCTAATGCAGAAAAAACAATCTACAAATATAAAGTTTCTTTTTTCAGGTCAGATGACAAAACAATAGGCTACTCTTAAGAAGGGAAAATGGTTGTTTTATAAAAATAAACAACTCAACTTTCAGTATTAAGTGTGTTTTTGATTAAGAGATTTGTGCACACTTTGTGAAAAATGATTTTACTTGCATGACAGGATAAATGAATAAATAATGAATATATGATGTTCCCCAAAAGTTTATGAATATCCTTGTGGACTGAATGTAATACCCATGAAGAGTATCCTACAAACCCTCATAAATCTGACTGAATCATTCAGTGAAGGGCCATAGCTGCCAATATGACTCATTCAACCTTTCTATCTATGGCTTTATGCTTACCTCGACTTTCAGTTTCAGAACATGTTCCACTACTTCCTTATTCACCTCATTCTGCCTGTTTCCTTTATGTTTTTCCCATTTCTTCTTTTATCCTCTTCCAGTGTCCCTTTTTTCCCTTTTACATTCCCTTATTTCTGTATCCATTCTTTGCTTTTATTTATTCTCTCGATTTTCATTCATTTTTCCCCCCTTAAAATTTTTATATACAGAGTTTGACTGAATTTTTTATATTCAAACTCTTTCCCCTTTTCTTTCTCCTCTCCAATTTTTTCTCTATTGTTTGCCACTGATTGTATTTGTTGGTTCTTTCCTGTATATTATTTTGCTCAAGGTTCTCATCTTCTACTTGTCTCTCTTTTATGTTTATATATATAAAACATGGGTTCCAACAGATAACCCAGGATCATCAAAAAGCAGATTGGTGATCTGCTTTTTGCATCTCATCAATCTGCAAAAAGCAGAGATGCGATCCTAAGTCCACCAAAACGGATCCCCTCAACACCTTGGCTGTGCCTAGAAATTCTGTCCATAAAATTAATTAACATAATCGGTGACAAAGGGCAGCCCTGGCGGAGTCCAGCCCTCACCGGAAATGAGCCCAACTTACTGCCGGCAATGCGGACCAGACTCTGACACCTGTCACACAGGGACCTGACAGCCTGCATCAAGGAGCCCGGTACCCCATACTCCTGGAGGACCGCCCACAGGGCTCCCTGAGGGACACGGTCGAACTCCAAGTCCACATGTAGACTGGTTGGGTGAACTCCCATGTACCCTCCAGGACCCTGCTGAGGGTGTAGAGCTGGTCTAATGTTCCACGACCAGGATGAAAACCACACTGCGCTTCCTGAATCCGAGGTTCGACTATCCGACAGACCAACCTCTCCAAGACCCCTGAATAGACCTTGCTAGGGAGGCTTAAGAGTGTAACTCTCCTAAAATTGGAGCACACCTTCCGGTCCCCTTTTTGAACAGGGGGACCACCACCTCAGTCTTCCCTGATGTCCATGCAATATTGCAGAGTTGTGTCAGCCAGCACAACACTACAACAACCAGAGCCTTAAGGAACCCAGGACGAATCTCATTCACCCCTGGGGCCCTGCCACCAAGGAGCTTTTTAACCACCTCGCCGACCTCGTCTCCAGAGGTCAGCCCGGTCTCGGAGAGCTCAACCCAGAGTCCCCCGGCTCAGCTTCCTCAGTGGAAGGCATGTTGGTTGGATTGAGGAGGTCTTCGAAGTTCTCTGCCCACTGACCCACAACGTCCTGAGTTGAGGTCAGCAACACACTATCCCCACTATAGACAGTGTTGGTGCTGCACTGCTTCCCCCTCCTGAGACGCCAGATGGTGGACCAGGATAGCCTCAAAGCCGTGTGGAACTCTTTCTCCATGGCCTCTCCAAACTCCTCCCATTCCCGTGTTTTTGCCTTAGCAACCACCCGAGCCACATGCCGCTTCGCCTGCCGGTACCCATCAGCTGCTGCTGGAGTCCCACAGGCCAAAAAGGCCCAATAGGACTCCTTCAGGCTGACAGCATCCCTCACCGAAGGTGTCCGCCAAGGGGTTCGAAGGTCGCCGCCGCGACAGGCACCGACAACCTTGCAGCCACAGCTCTGATAAGCCGCCTCAACAATGGAGGCACGGAACATGGTCCACTCAGAATTAATGTCCCCCACCTACCCTGGAACGTGTTCAAAGTTCTGCTGGAGATGGGAGTTAAAGCTCCGTCTCACAGGGGACTCTGCCAGACTTTCCCAGCAGACCTTCACAACATGTTTGGGCCTGCCAGGTCTGAACGGCATCCTCCCCCACCAATTTACAAGTGGTGGGCGAAAACACAACTGCATACAGGAGGATGTCCACTATTTGGATGAGTGGAATACATTTCCTAAAAAAGAGCAACTTTTGTTTAAACAAAACTTTCAAGGTTTTCCACTACATTTTCTGACTATCTTAAGTTGCTCTGTTGTTTTAAAAAAATATATATTTTTCTTTATTCTGTAACTCTGCTGTTCATTAAGGACACACTTTAAAGCACAACGTTATGTAAAATACAATAAAGAAAATTACTTAAAATGCATTTTCAACATTTTAAAAATATATTTATTCATTTCCAAGCCATATAGCAGATTTTATTGTAACTAGGGCTGATTGAGATTGTCATGGCAGACATAAATAATAGATTCCTAGAATTCAAATTTCCTCAGGTGACTGAGTGTCAGAATAGCTCTCCATAGCACTCCTACACACTCCACCAGCACGGTATGACAGAAATAGAAGCTGACACTTCAAACACTTTGTAACCATCCCAGTACCGAACGCGGTGCCACAGTGGCACCACGTCGCTCCTTCCTCTCAGATTTGTCTGTTTTTTCGTCTTCAACCCCATGAGATATCCTGTTTTACAAAGCATTTAGTTAACATTAGTGTGTGAACAAGACAAAAACGATGGAGAGAAAAGGAGGGGGAGTGGAAAACTGACAAATGACAAGAGAAAACAATCTGTGCAAGTGTTGTATCTGCTTTATCTTCCTGAGTCAGTAAAGGGCCGCTCTGCTCGCTGCATAATGAGAAACGCCGCCTCAAGGGAAGGAAGCAGTGCTTGCTTGCTGTGCTTCATCTTTTCTGTGTAGCTCTTATTTTATTAGGATGTAGAGAACATGAAATGTGTAAAGCTGCACGAAGGTGTTGGAGGAGCAGGCAGGGAGGACGTGGGAGGAGCAAGAATTGGAGGAGAAGGAGGGAATGCAGTTCACTGTACCTGAGAGGAAAGGAAAAAAGGTAGAGTTTGGAGACAGAATGGGAGAGAAAGTTCAAACTTTCATAGAGCCGCTCATCAAAATGTCAGTTTTACAGCTAACTTAAGCAAGCAAGATTTCTCTGAGATGTATCCTAAAAAAATAAAAATGTATTTGTTTTAAGGAAAATCTGGAGAATCTTTTTATTTTTTATTTTTTGTCAAAGTACCATAAAAATTTTAGAAAGAAATAACTTTTTAAGGACCTTTGGGGGTAGCAAGCTACATTTGCTTGCTATAAAGTTCCAGTCTACAGGTGCAACAGCATCCAGTTATTATAATGTAATATTATAACATTGCTTTACCAAAATGGATCATATATCTTTAATAGAGAAATGAAGTTCTCTGTTTTTCATGCTTCAAGTTGTCCCTTTGATGAGGAACGCTTTATTTTACATGGATATATATTCTTATTTTGAGATAATTGTTTTTTGTTTTAACAGTATATCACATAAAACATTGAAGACATTTCCAGCAGTATTTCTGACATCCACTTTCATTTCAAGATGATTGTGACGTCTCCATTTCTCCCAAGATGAAAATTTCAGAGTGAAAGAGTGAATCGGTTTTTTAACATGGTTACTCTCTTCAATGTAGGTTCTGTGCTTTATTTGAATTAAAAAAACAAAAACACAACATGCACATATATTCGTTGGTATGGTCTGTACCTTTGTGTATAATACCTTGGTTAACTGCCATGGCCAAAATTGCCAAGGTCAGATATATAAGCTGCTACTTTTTCCACACTCTTTGAACACTGCAATGCAGCTAAAATACAGCTTTTTACCAAAAGGTTTCAAAAGGCTGGCCTGTTGTGTGATGAACAGAAGTGCACAAGCTCTGGAGCAAAATAAAAATGACATTGAGAGTGACAACAACAGTGTGTGTGAGGCTGAAGGCCTTTGGTGGTGATAGTGGACAGGTGGAAGATGCCATCAATTGATTTTTCTAGTAGTCTACTGTTTATTTTTACTTTTCTTACAACAGTAAGATAGGCAATGTTCAGAAAAAAAACAAAAAAACATTTATGGTACATATTTGTGTTACTGAAATATATTACATTGAAAGTTAAAGAAACCTTTTGTGTAAATATCTTTTGTTACAACATGGGACAAAAGTACTGTAAGGCACGTGTCAGACAAAATACTGACACGTGCCTTACAGACAAGAACGGCTTAAGCTTAAAGTTAATCTTTTGCTGAAACTGTTTGCTGTTGAATTGTTTCTTAAAAGAGCAGTATTGTGTAAAATGTAATTCTAATGTTATTCTCTCATCAAAATCTCTTCAAAATTATACCTTGGATTGTTGCTTTACTTCTTTCATGCATGTTTGAGGAACACTTTAGTCTCCCATGGCAAACATTCTGGTGCAGGAACTCTCACAAGGCGCTGCCTTTTTCCACAAGGCTCCTCCTCAGACCTACTGTTCCTTTAAATATGATGCTATAAATATATCAGCCTGTTCATCCTATTAGGAATGTGTATGTCAATGTATCTAATGTTCTAATTGTCTAAGAGGACAAACAAATTGTCTATTAGGACTGTGTAAAAAAATATTCCAGGAAGGACCTTTGAATTTTTCCATCTGATAAAATAGTCTGAAATTTTTTGAAAAGCCCCTTCATAAAGTTTCCATTACCATACCTACTAATTGTACAGGATCATTTAAATAACTGCCATACTGACAGGACACAGTTGATTGTGTTTTTAAAAGTTGAAAGTGATAAATCACATAGAAACTTTATTATTGCTAAGAGTGGAGCGAAATGAAAATGTTTTTTAATTATTTTTCAGCATTGTGACAGAGAAAGTAGCATTTTGATTTAAGTTCTCTCTTCTCTGCATTCACAACTAATTTAATGTTAGTAGTTTTAATTGTAATTAGTGTGTTATATAACATTTTCCTTTGAGAAAAATCCAGATTTTTGGAGTACTTTTAGAGAGATCAATAAATTTAGTTTTTTAATTCTCAGATTTGTTGCCTTAGAATGTATGTATTTCTTTGTGTACATGTGTACATCCATTGTGATGAGGCTATTTGTGACTTTATTGTTGAAGAAAGTGTCCCTTTGTGTGTAATTATCTTAAATTGTGTGTGTGAGTGTGCATGTCGTAATGAAAATGCTGTAGGCCCAACAGATTGTCAAAGTGTCAGTTGTGGTGACAAGACAACTCCAAACAATTTCGCTGCTAATGTTGAGAAACGTGTTGGTGATCCCCACTGAGACTAAAAAACAGAGAATATATAAATAATAAACACACACCTTAACAAAATGGCTGACAGTAATCTGTGTGTTTGAGCAATCGGCCCCTGTTCCAGGAGCATAAATATTAGATGTGATCCTGCGTCGAGGAGGATAGTGAAGGTGATGGAGGAGGAGGAAATGGAAACAGAAGCAGCTGCAGATGTGGGCAGGGAGGAGAAAAATGTTGGGAAGAAGATTACAGAGGTAAAATAGCGGAGAGAAAAGCAGAAGAGGAAAAATAAGATGGACTAGTGAAAGAAAATGTGGGCATGATACAGAGGGAGAAGGATGTTGGAGATGAAACAAGGATGAACCTGAAGAGAAAAAGAACAGGGCTGCTCTTAGAAAACGACAGCCGAGAGAGAATGAGAGACGAAAAATACTGAAATAAGAAATGTGATGAAAGCAGTAAAAAAACGACAAGAGGCAAAATAAATGAGGTATAAAGTAAATAACAATGGGGACAAAAAGAAAATAAACTGCAACATTTAAATTTATTATTTGATCAGTTTCCAAGACAATATCATCAGACTTTCAATATGACAGACAGAAAACAGACTGGCGTTACATTATGACATCTAATCAAAACAAACATTTATCAGTAATTAATTTGAATGCCATGGCAGAACTAAGTCATTTGCTTAAATCTTATGTTACTTTACACTCACATACACACAACAAGAATATTATTGAAATGTTCATGTAATGAGAATCGGTCAATACACTGAATGAAAACACATTATATAGATGAATTACATACTGACAAGTATTTTCAAACCTTTGACAAAATTGACTCATAAAAAAAAAAAACATATTTCTAAAAAGCAAAAAATATCTTCATGTCAACCAACCAAAACAGCACAGACCTGCTTTTACAAAATTGACTTACAACAAACTAATAAAATATATTATGTATGTATAAAATTCCTTTTGAGAACAAGTTCATTTAATGATTTAGTGATTGACTCTTTTCACCTGGATGCACTGACTTTGTTTAGGTTGAAATTCAAACAGCAGAGGCAAAAATATAAAGTCAGAGAACACACAGTCAACAGTAGAGACATTAAAATTTTTGGTAACACTTTATTTGATGAGTTGTGAATAAGACTGTCACGACACCGACGTAAACATGACATAACACCTGTCACGAACATGAGTAAGTCTTCGTGAATATTTATGACTGTTGTCAAAGTGTCATTTGGTAAATTATGACACTTTTAATACAAAGTTGACATTCAAAATGTCTTTACATATATATATATATAACATGTCCTAAAGAGAAAACTAACTTCCCGATTTAATGCCTTGAAATTGGGCCAATTGGGCCTCTGTCGCTTTAAAAACTCCTGCTCTTCTTGAAACTCTGTCTTCAGAAAGTCATTGCAGTGTAATGATCTCTGCAGACGCGCAACTCAGTTGGATGTTGAATCGCGGAGGGCTACTCTGTGAGGCAGGAACTTGGAGACCGCAGCTCCCGCTGCACCATGAAAGTGGTGCTATGTCCAAACAAGCATTTTGCACAGCACAATGGTTGCCATGGAGATTACAGGATTTCACATGCTTAATAGGATCACATGTATGTATGTATGTATGTATGTATGTATGTATGTATGTATGTATGTATGTATGTATGTATGTATGTATGTATGTATGTATGTATGTATGTATACACACACACATTCTAAGGCAACAAAGCTGATGTCAACTGAGTTAAAAAACTAAATTAACCGATATCTCTAAAAGAACTCTAAAAATCTGGATTTTCTCAAAGGACAATATTATATAACACACTAATTACAATTTAAACAACTATCATCAAATTAATTGTGAATGCATAGAAGAGAGAACTTAAATTAAAATGCTACTTTCACTGCCACACTTCTGAACAAAAAAAAAAAGAAATCACACATGTAACTTTAACTTTGACAGCCCTGATCAAAACATATATCTGATTTCTCCATTATCTTTCTTAAATAAACTTTTGTTATGACTTTAAGAAAGACGATTTAGGTGCTCTTTATCTAAATTTTACATTTTCTCCATCGTCAGCTTTTGTGTCATGGTTTGCAATGAGAACCAGTCAAAGATTTGTGATTGTGTCTGGATGTTGTAGGGATGAAACCACTTAGTCGAGCAAATACAAGTCAAATAAGCATTTCAAAAGTTTTAATCACAGCAAACGAACTCATGAGTCTGTTTCTTTCTATTATTAGTTTGCAGGAGTTTGAAGCAGAGTACCAGGAATTGTGGGAGTGGCTGATGGACATGGATGCTATGGTAACCGACAGCCACCAGTTGATGATGTCAGAAGAGCAGAGACATCACCTCTTCAAAGTAAGATGGGCTGCTTTGTGAGTCTCTTAGACGGAAAATGTTCTTTTCCAGCACAAGTTCTTTGACTTCATAAGTAGTCAGGGACTGTTTCTGTCACTGGCTACCAGTGACAGTAAGAGTCAATGAACTGCATCTATGTAGCACATTTCTAGTCATATCAATCACTCCAAGTACTTCTACACTAGAGCCACATTTATGCATCAGTATACAGATTGTTAGTCAGCCTAAGCTAAAATTAAACCCAAAACTTTCTGTTTCCAAGACAGCTGCTTTTACTACTGAGCTCTCAACATGATAATGATGCATAAGAAACTCTAACTCTGAGTCTGTTATCGGACTAAAGCTTCCTCATGTCCCAGGGAATCTAATGATTGGATATCATTGGGAACTGTCCAGGCTGGTTACTCAGCCTTGTAAATGTGTGATTTATTTGCAATGTGAACATGGAGTAGAATTGGTCTCCTCTGCTCTGACTATTGGCAACATTATGCTACCAGACGACTACCAGACTGACTGCAGTGCTTGATGAGTGACAGGAAGTGCTCGCAGCATCTCTTGCTGCTTACTTAGGACAGAGCGGGGCTTCAGCTGAGTTGTATACAAGCCTCTAACAACAAAGAAAAATAGAGCCCATTTCTAAAACAAAAAACAAAGACAGTCTAAATGCTGATTAGAAAGGATCAACTGAACATATTACCACGAAGCAAATTATTTTACCTAACGATGGAAAATACAAACACAGAGAGCCAAGATCAGACAATACACGCCAGACAGATATGAGTGAACACTAGATTTGTTACTTGCTGGTTTTTTAATCAAAAGTCACCAGAGGTGTATGGAAAGTTATTAATTACTGTGACAAAGTTTATAAGTAAGCAAGAGTGATTCTTCCTTTCCCAACCAACCATTCAAAAATATTTCATTGCTGTTGGTGTCACTCATCAATTATTGCATATAAGGCAAGTTGAAGATCTGAAGGCTTCATGTTAAAGTGGATTGAAAAAAATCTAAATAATTTCAATTTGTCTATCAGCTATTGAGAGGGATCGTTGAACGCTGCTCAGATGAGTGACAGTTGTGGCCCAAAATTCTACTGGTTTGTAACAGACAGTCAGAATTGACTCAACAAATTATTATAGGTACATCCTGCTCTGCCAAAAAGATTTGGCCGTGACTTTTCACTTCTTATTTAAGATAATCATAAAAAAATTGTAAAGTACTAATATCTTAACAGTCTATAGCATGAATGCAGTATCAATATACCATGTACTTCATTGTCTCTACTAAGGTGCTTCAGTTAACATCACTTATCTGCACAACAAATTAGCCAAAAGTGAAATTAAATGGAAGGCGATCTCAACATTGCCATTGTTCAAAGATATTGATTTGTTTATCATTTTGCATAGAAAGTGTTTTTTGAACAGTGTGTGCAGGTTTGAACCGTCAGTGTCTTGAGAGAGCTGCATTTTTTTCATGTTCATAGCTTTTGTGATACTGGAGTTCCTCTGTGGTCGGGTTAGGGTTAAAGCTTTTCTCTCTGAGGCTGTGCCACTGCAGAACCCACACACACATGATGTATGTTCTGGATGGAGCACTGGTAGTAGGTCGGTTTCCAGTGGATGATTTTTCCTGAGAACTTTCAGGAAACAGCATTTCTGCTCTGGATTTGAATTACAGCTGACTGACAAATAAATTTGTACTTAGAAACCTCTGACCCTACTTTAAAAACTGCAACCTTTAGGTCTGTGATCCTGTCAATCTTCTCATGCTATAAGTGATTAAAAGCAGTCCATTTCCAAAACAAAAAGCAAAGACAGTCTAAATGCTGATTAGAAAGGATCAACTGAACATATTACCACAAAGCAAATTATTTTACCTAACGATGGGAAATACAAACTGAACCAGAGAGCCAAGATCAGACAATACGCACCAGATAGATATGAGTGAACACTAAAATATTCACAAACCGTCAGTTACTCTGGATAGACCACCCTCCTCTTTCCCACTTGTAGTCATGAGCTACTATGACTACTTGCCCAATCTGATAATCCCTTGAATTAGATGTTTGCAGTCATTTGTCATCAAAGGCCATAACAGAACAAGTCAATGATGCAAATATTTGCGGAATCATGTTACATGAAATATCAAGGTGGTTTCCATATGCACTGGCTGTAGGGAATGAAGACGTCTTCCATTTGAACCAGAACATAACTATGAAGAATCATAACTTTGTGTGGTTTTCAACAATTTCCTTTTCTTTGTTTTTCCGCCTTACTCTGTGTGTTTCTGTGTGGGTGTGTGTGTGTAGGCGTGTGTTTGTCTATGCGCTTGCTCGCCTGTGTGTGTGCACACAACGGCATGATTTATTTATTTGCTTGATGAGAGTCACCTGGCCTGCGAATTATTGATAAGTGTAAAGATGAACTTAATTTCTCCATAGGAGTCACACTTAAATATTCATCTCCTAATGAATATTCATGGCAGCGATGATGCATGCATGAATTTTAGATGACTCCAGAATCAGTGGGCATTGTCTTCTCCTTTTTCACTTTCTCTCTCTCATTTTTTTGATGTGTCAACTCTTCTGCTGAATTATTGATGTTGATCTCAACAGTATTTCTTCGCCTAGTCCAAGGTCGCTTTGGTATACTCTTTCTTGCCCTCTTCACCACAGCGACTTGCAGAGACAGGTCTGCAGACAGGTCTACGCTGCATGCTGCTCACATATGGATTATTTTATACCTTCATGTTAGAAAAAGCCTGTGGACAGAGACGTCATGTTTTTTGTTTCCCACACTTTATCTGAATCCATCTGCCAGTCCATTGTGCATCTGTATATAGCAAATCTCTGTTCAAAAGAATCTAACAAGCTAAATACATTTAGTGGAACTTACCACAGTGTATTCAATTGTTCTGAATTTTCAATGTCATCTCCTAAATTTTTGTCTTTTCAACATTTTAAAGGGTAACATTTTTTTTCTTCCAGAGTATTATATAACATTACTTTGCAGTATTATTGTCTAATATTTTCTCTCTTCACACCAGATTGGCAAATACTTTCTTAAATGGCCTACCTAAAGCACTGAATCTGCATTTCTGTGTAACTTTAAGTGAAAATTTAAAAATAATTTGTGTGCGTCAAGACCTGTACACTTTTACGTCACATTAGAATTACATTTAAATCTACAGGACAGATCTATAGATTTATTAAAATGCTTAATCGAGTTATACCAGTAGGTGACTACCCTACTATAAGAATAAAATACAAAATGTACAAAATTTTATTAATTTAATTTTTATAAAATGTACTATGCAATATCTTTCTACCATTCCCCTTGTAATGATGGGACTAATTCACATTCTGATATTATAAAATTGCCCCTTATACAATTCCCATTAGCTCAGATGAAACAAATAATAGATAAGCTCTACATTTCAATGTCAACAGGTTAATATGAACCCATTCAAGTGCTAAGTAGATCCATAAAACAAGTCAATGCGAGGATATGTTGCAACTTTTTTCAGTTGAGCAAGAAACAAAATTGAAGTAATTCTTCTGTCCTTTAATTATTTTCTCCACTTGGAAAAGGCAAGTTTTATGATCCACTTTAGTCCTCTTATTTATACGGTTCAAATGCTTATTTTTCCTTTCCGTATTAATGAGAGGTCTTAAAATACACTATATTGCCGGAAATATTGGATCACCTGCTTTGACTCACATAAGTGGCCTCCCATTGATAATCTGTATGGTTCAATATGACTTTGGTCCACATTATGCAGCTAAAGCAGGTTAACTTATCCATGACATTACCAAATTGAGAAGCACGATTCATCACTTCAGAGAAAGCGCTTCCGCTGCTCTAGAGTCCAGTGGCGGTGGCTTTACACCACTGCATCTGACGCTTTGCATTGCACTTGGTGATGCTCGGATCCTTGGATACAGCTGGATACCATGGAAGCCCATTCCATGAAGCACTCTGACCACTGTTCTTGGGCTAATCTGAAGGACACATGAAGTTTGGAGGTCTGTAGTAACTGACTCTGCAGATAGTTGGTGACCTCTTCGCACTAGTTAAATTAAAGCTGCAGTATGTAATTAAAAAAAAAGAAAAAAAAAAAGTTTTTTACATATTTGTTAAAACTCTCATTATGTTGTGACAGTATGGCATCAGAGATAATCTGTGAAAAATCTATTTCCTCTGCCTTCTAGTACTATCTAGAAACAACTAATCAGAGACAAGAGAGTTTTAGTGCAGTCAATCACAATCTCAGGTGGCTGCTCATCCCTATGCTGTAGCTTGCACAGCATAGCTTGTGAATGGTCAGTATAGTTAGCATAGCTACCAATGACGGCAGATAAACGGTTTTCCTGTAATGATAAGTTGTTTTTCCACCATTAGTACATTTAGCAGTGAATGAATGAGGTTGATTGACAGCGCTAAGACCCTCCTACTGGTTCTGATTGGCTGTTTTGACCGGAATGTTGCATTACTTTAGCTTGCAATAGTAGTTCAGGGAGGAGGTGGAGGACATTGATTGTTTTCACAGATTATCTGTCTCATAACAAACTGGCACGACATGGTGACAGTTTAACAAATGTGGAGAAAACATATATTTTTAAAAGTTATATATTGCAGCTTGAATAAAATGCAACTACAAAGCATTTGTTTAGAAGTCCGGATTGCTTTATTTATATTTTGCACGTTGCCTATGACTGGTGCTTGTGGAGAGAGCCATTTCAGTAAGAGAAAAAAAGTAACCAACCTACTTGCATACTGTATGTGAACTGGACCAAAGAAAGCAATGCATTTGCAAGCCTTTAAAATTGTGATGCTTTTTGTAGGTCAAATAGACTTAAAAAAATTGTAACAGCAGCTGCGTGGGGGGCAATCTGAATTTTTGTCATGGGGCCCAAGATTCCTGGCGGCGGCCCTGCCTGTGGCCATGGAAGTGATTGGAACACTTGACTCCGAGTATTTGGATGGGTGAGCAAATACTTTTGACAGTGAAGTGTGTTTCCACCCAAGTCTTTCTTACACCATAATAACATTTGACGGTGTTTTGTTACGACTACATGTTGCGACATATGCTAACATGGACTGTTATTTTGTACAGATTGGGCTAGAGATCTGTGGCTCATGCTATCTGCTAATGCTAATTTATCTTGATTGTTAGGTTGAATAAATGCAGACCGCCTCCCAATGAAGATCTAGTGTTTTGTCAGTTGTCTGATCACTCCAAATGACATATTAAGCAGAAATCCACCAATCACAACAACTCCCGCTGCTGCATGTGTTGAAGGGAAACATCTTCAGCTTGCCTGTTTTGAGTGCCATGTCAAAGAAAAAAAAAAAAAATCCTACCTTCCGGTGTTTTCATTCAGTTGCATTTTGTTTTTTCACTCCGTGTGACTATTAAAGAACCTTGCAGTGATTCCCTTGAACACAGAACTCGGCCTTGTAACCATAGTAATGCCAGGGCCAAACAAAAGTTGTTCTTTTCCCAAAATGTTTCTGCAAGTGTGTGTGCGTGTATGTGATGTGTGTGAATTGAAACTGGGGAAGAGTAAGATATGTGACTGTGTGTGTATGTGTGAGGGATTTGTGTCCTCCGGAAAGGGAAAGCTTGGCTGACAGTTGTTGTGCGAACAGCCTTGGCAGGCTGAGACTCTACTGTTTATTGTGATGTTGTAGATGGATTCACTTATCAACCTTGGATAGGCGGGAGAATAGCTGCTGAGGAGTTTTTGTATGTTCTTTGATTCCGATGTGTGTAGTGATGCATGCAACCACTAATAGAATACATTTGATCCATATAAATTAAAATAAACAAAATGTTTTCTTGTTATATTATAAAAAGGGAGTAAAACGTCTATATTCACCAAGTAGTCTAAAAGTAACTGCAGGAAAATCCATCTGTTGTTTTGCATTCATTCAAGATTTGGTCTTAGCAGAAAAAGGTCCAATAGAAAAACTAAGACATTACTCTGTGAGACTCTGCAGTTCATTCTGTAAGATTTTTAAGGACAGATAAGTTTTGGGTCTGCACAGTGGCCTCTTACCAGTATAAAACTAAAAAAAGTTTACAGTAAATAGCACAAAGTATTTGAAAAGACATTTCTCACCCTGGGCATTTTCTGCTTAAACTGATGCAGGTGGGAAGATGGCATAAAAGAAAGAATATTAGGACCAACAGAATCAAATAAAGTTTCTACCCCACAGCAATAATACATGAAATCAGAATGCATTCTTAGACACCTTATTTAATGTGAAAAGGAACCTACAAAAACAAAAACAAATGAATAAATGTAAACAGACATCTACTGTAGTTACTGATCAGCTGACTAATGCGTAAACAGGAAAGTTTGCTTTTCAGCAAATTTGACTGACCCTCATTCATAATTTCCATGCTGCTTACATAAAATAAATTATGTTTGGTATGTTGATGTACATCGTTGTAGCTCTGACAGTCATGCAGTCAGACTTTGTTTGACTGCATGTTAAAAAACTTTAAAAGTGAAAAGGTGTAGGGATAATACATGTCTCCCAGTGGACAAATCAAGAAATTCCATTTAAGATTTAATTTGACGTTATTTCTTTGCATTAAGTCATCACAGATATAGCTCCACTCCTTCTTGCTTCCCTCCCTCTCCTCCTCTTTCTCTGTCGTTCTCCCTGCGGCGAGTTCCAGTAGAGTCCAACTAATTACAGTGGCTATCAGGAGAGTGTATATGTGAATGTGTGTGTGTGCATCCCTGCCGCTAAATTCTCATTTCAAATAGCCCATGGTGCTCTGATGGAGCACTGAACCACTGGTACACACACACTCACACAGTTTCCCACTTATACACACACCTGCTCATTAACTAGGTTCCAAAACCAATCACAGCGAGTGTGACAGAGGAGCTCTGTCTGAAGTCATACTTACAAGCTGTGTGTGTTTTACTGGCTGTTATCTTTGGTTTACCAAATGAAGAAACACTAAATAAATTAGCACACACTGGTGTATTGAAACTACTTCCTTTGAAAAAAGACATTTAATATTTAAACATAATTATTTCGTACTACTGGAAACTTTCTATTCGCACACAATATTCATTGTAAAAGCAAATAAATATGGGAAGCAAGGCCAAAGTTGCATTACATGAACTCAACCTTCTAGTGTCGAAGACTTAAAAAAAAATAAAAATCACATCTACCTTTCAAAATACAGTGGAGTCCCATATATTTATGATTCAATATTTACAATTTGTTTCTTAAATCCAAATAATTCACAGGAAATCTGCCTATTTGCTTATAGATTTAATACATCATATGTCTAAATTATGAAACAAAAACAAACAGAAATTAAGGCTTAAAAACAACCTGTAGAAATAAACTACATAATGTTTCACTTAGTGAACTGAGCTACTGAAATACATTAACTTTTCAATAAAAGAAGTCAGAAAATGAGACATTTTGAATATCAAAATATTTCATAAAAAGAAAAAATTGTCCAAGCCAGCATCAAAATGAAACACCATTTAGAGGACTGCACCCATCTGCTCTGTTTTTCTGTAGAATTAAGGTTAAGATAATTAATGTGACTACAGACAAGAGAATGTAAGACAACAGGAATTTTTTTGTTTCAGTAAGTATCTTCTCATCGCAGTGGACAGAAGTCACTTTTGGGGTACCCCAAGGATCAATACTTGGATCCCTCCTATTTATATCTACATGCTCCCACCAGCTCAGGTGAAGAAGAAACAAGATAAGATAACATAACTAAACAGATGATACACAACCATACATTATGATGTCACCAAGTGACTCTGAACCCATCGGTGCTTAGAACGGATAAATGTGTGGATGTGCCATAACTTTCTCCAGCTGCCCAGAAACAAAACTGAAGTTAATATCTTTGTACCTAAAGTCTATAGTCAGCACACAGCTTCAGTTACAACAGCTAGAAACTAGTGAAAGCTAGAAACATGTCTCTTTGAATAACCTTCAGAGACGCATGAAGATAATTACAAAGTTGGCCTTCTATCACCTAAAGAATATTTTCAAGATTAAAGCAAGATTCCCCACAATAGAGTTTTCACAGGTTTGCCTAAAAAATATCAATCAGCTACAGCTGATCCAAACCGCTGCTGCTGTTCTCACTAAAAGCAGGAAAATAGAGCACATCATCCTCTTCTACAGTCCTCCCACTGGTCCCTGTGCTCAGAGAATAGACTGTAAAATACTGTTGTTAGCTCAGAAATCACTCAGTAGCTTAATGCCACAATACATTAATGATCTGTTGTTGTTGTATCAACCTTGTAGACCACTCAGGTCCAAACATGGAGAAGAAACATTCAGCTTCTATGCACCACAAATCTGGAACAAACTGACAAAAAAAAAAAACAAACCCTGCAAAACAGGCAAAACACGGAGTTCCTTTAACTCTACACTAAAACCCCATCTGGTTAGATTTACTATAGATCAGTAGTAGTTGGAACATTGATTAACATATTTTATGTGTATTTTCATAATGATTTTGATGATGGCATATGACAAGATGTAATATGTGTTGTTTGTCTCATAACTGATAAATATATATATATATATATATATATATATATATATATATATATATATATATATATATATATATATATATATGATGCACTTTGAACTGCCTTGTTGCCGAAATGAACTTGACTTGATTTTTTTCACTAACTCTTTCAAGCAGCCCGACCATATTTGAAAGAGAGAGACCGGGGGATAAGTAAAGTTTAGTTTTAACCTGTGAGAGAGAGACAGAGAGAGAGACTGGGAAAGAAAGAGGTTGAGAGAAAATCTTTAATTAGAGACAGATGACTTTGCCACGCCTCAGAAGGTTGGAATTACACTCTAGGCTATGAGGCGAGGCTAATTTCACATGTAATTGTTGCCACGATCCTTGCTGTGTTAGTAATGCTCTCACCCTCCTTCTGCTAAGAGCTAAGGAAAATAAAATGCAAACGAAAGACGAAACGAGGGGAAAGAATTTGTTTGAAGATAGGAAAGAATTTTGATACTTCCAGTGAGTAAAAGGAAATGTAAATAATAAAATACACAAATGGAAAGTAGCTAAATAAAGAAAACATAAAAATAAGAAAAAGGACAAACAGCTTAATAAAACTCACAGCAGTCGTGTCAGGAATAAGTGAAAAGAAGAAGAAAAAAACAGCAAAATAAATGTCAGTGAACGGGAGAAAAATGTGGAGAAATAGAAAATCAAAGAACAATATTTCAATGGTCTAAAGATTATTCTTTACACAAATTTTACAGTAAAAAGTGGTTAAAAATAGCAATAATAGTCCAACATCACTAATCAGATCAATCACTGTTTTTGTAGAAATTGTCTAGCAATTTCTTTTTTTTTTCTTCCAGCAAATGTGCTGAGAAGGTTACATCTCGTCAGAGATCATCTAGACTAAAAAGCGAGATTGTTTCTTTTGTAAATGGAACAATTGTTATTAGAAATACAAACAGAGATTTGTGTTCCAAGAAAACATAATATGAACATATAAAAACATGTTGGAGTCAAATTTCTGAATCAGTCAAAGAAAGGGCTTTTGTTTCTGCAATCACTAAGTTAACACCTGCTTGTCCCTGTCATCATATTCTCCACTTCTTTCTAATATATTGCAAGTAGGATCTGAGGGTTTGTTCTCCTCAGTTCTTAGTAATAAAGGTGTTCAAATTTAGAGTCAAAATCCCAACATAATGAACAAGTCAAGTTTGTTTGCATAGCAGAGTTCAGCATTAAGTCAGTTCAAAGTGCTTTACTTGACATGAACATAACAACTAATAAACAAACCAAAAAAGGAACACAGAGAAACATTCTGTATTCTGCCACAACACAGTGGCAGAATAAAGACAAGTTATAAAAAGTCCAGACCACAATTAATCTGTTTTTCATTCTTTATTAAGCACAGGCACTTCTAAACGTGTGAATTTTTAGCCTGGAATCTAAGGAGCTCAGTGGTTCTGGGGATGCAGAGCAGAACCAGAAGACCTGGACGGTCTGGAAGGTTGATACAACAGCAGCAGATCTTTAATTTATTGTGGCGCTAAACCGTTCAGTGATTTATGAACTAACAGAAGTATTTTAAAACTGGAATCCATGAATGGGTTGCAGAGAGGGCAGCGTCTGAAACAGTAGTCTCTGTCAGGTGGGAGGAAGTCAAGGATCAGCTGCATAACTAGAGGAGCCTGGATATTGGAAATGTGCTTGTTTTGGGTGAATGCAGTCCTCATGAAGTTATCTGTAGTGTAGTGTGTTTTGACTTCCAGCTGTTGGATTTTCTTCTGTCAAAATTTGTAGGAGTTTGCACTCTACCATGCTGTCATCAGTCTGGGATAATAAATAAAACTGTGCAACAAGATTCAGATGGAGGTAAAAATTTCTGCAAATGTTAGCGATATTTGGTAGACCCTTCGTCTCAAGATGGAGGGTCTGCCTGGGTCACATAATACCCACGGTTTTGTAAACGTTGTACATATATTGTTAATGGAATATTGACATAGTTGAGTTAGTTGTCTTTTTCTGGACAGAGAAGTTTGTTTTACTTTAAAAGCTTTGGACTTAGCGCCTGTCATTGTTCAGTAGTCAGTAAATGAGTGCTTAGAGATGTGCATGATCTGTTTAGCATCACTGTCCTCTAAACTTTTACAAAATCTCTTTGCTTTATATCTCTACTATTTTGTCCTATGTGTATGTTGCTAAGTATGAACTAACTCTTTGTGTGTGTGTGTGTGTGTGATTGCGGGCGTGTGCGTGTGTGGATTATGTGTCCTGTGGGAGGCTGTTTCCTCTGCGTTTGTTCTGTCAGTCTTGATAAAGTCGGGGATATATCTGCTTTAGAACAAAGAGACACGACTCAGCAGCATCTCACTAGCTCCCCCCTCCCCCGCCCCCTCTCCTCTCTCCAGCTCTGTATCTCGTCTCTCTTGAGACCCCCTCATCTTCCCAGGAACACTTTCTGAGTGAAACCTGACACTAACTCTCTCTCACAGGCAGAAACAAGCTGAAATCTAACGTGGAACTAAAAGTAGTTTGACGTGGAGCACTGAGCCAAAGTCATACCAAGGTTGGCTCCAAGCCTGTTCACAGAGATTTTGTAAGAAACAAGCATAGACGATATGATATGCAGTAATCTGGTTTAAATAAATATTTCATGCATTTTGAATTTTTATTTATTTTTTTTAAATATAATCAACTTTGTATGATTATAGTAGGAGGTGCAATTGGGGATGTCTTATGCTCTTTATATTTTGCGTTTGCATAAAGTAGCCACTAGTTGCTTTAGGTCGTGTTTATATTCAGTAAGCAGTCAGCCTTTTGGAGCAGGTGACACCATATGAAAGGAGAGCCTATGCAGAAAGCAGAAATTTAAGGATTAGTTCATCTTCTGTGCTTTATTACATTAGCACAAGCATTTTGTCCCGTTCATCCCAAACTTTTTTGAGAATAGGTAACTGACTGTAACAAAAGTAACAATCTCCTGCATGAGGTGTCTGTTGAACTAAATGTCCAACTCTCTGATTTTACGGTGAGTTTTTCACACATGCAGGTTTGGATTTTTTTTCTCCTTTAACAAACATTGTTTTGGAGTCTTGATTTAGATATTGGATATCAGTGTATCTGGACAGAAAGCCAACAGTTAGGAGTTTAAGAAGCAGGTTACTGAACACCATGTGTCACCAGAACCTTTCAGTGACATTAACAAAGTTCCCCTCATGTTTGACTATTTCTAAATAAATGCAACTTATATCCTCTCTCTTATGAAGAGAACAAAAAATATATGTTTTTGCATTTTTCAACTGATGCAACTCATACTGCAGAACTACTTGTAGTCCAGAAAATACAGTAAAAGGAAAAAGGCAACGCCAGAGTTACAAATCTCTCAAATAAGTTGAATTTTCCTGAGCTTTCTCTTTCAGGAACAATCAGTGCTGTTTCTTTTTTTCTGAGTTTTACATCTTCAGGTGAAGTTTGTTGTTTAGGTAATGTTTACTGGGTTGTTTTTCTGCCTTGTCTTTCTATTTACTTGAATGCATGAGTCATCTGCTTACAAAGAAAAATTGAGAGATGTTTTATATGAAAGCTTTAGGGATATTTTCCATTTAATCTGAAAATTTATAAACAATCTCTGCCTTACTTCATAAATGAATTTATGAAGTAAGGCAGAGATTGTTTCCTTTAAGCTTTAAATAATCCCTGTTGAATACTGCTCAGTTTTTACTCTCTCCTATCTTTTTTCTTTAAATTTGTGTGTTTATCTCAACAGACTTATAGAGACCTCAAACGGTTTGTTTAGCACAAATGCCCTGAGAGCCAACCACACAACCTCCAAACACACACGTGATTCGATGCAAGGCTGTATTTACTGGTCAGTCAAATGGCTCATTCATCGAGTTTCCATGGTGACAATTCAAACATGTTGCCAGGTCTTTTGTTGTTGCCTCATTTGCAATGCCAAAGTCTCACCCACTTTTTCCTCTGACAGAAAGCTTTTCTAAACTTTCAGAAACTAACACCAACACAGAAAGTAGAGTCAACATTTATGCAAAATGTATAATTACACTAGTTTATTCTCCTTTTATCAACAAGAGGTGAAAGTTAATGACATACAATAAAATAATGAAAGACTGTTTAGTTCTAGATACACAAATACATTAAAAGCACAGTAAAATGAACTTCCAGCAGCTCTTTATGGAGGAGTCAACACAGATTGATGAACTGATAAATGGGAAATTCTGCATCTCTCGTGTTTGCTCAATATTCATCCATGAATGATCTAATGGACTGATCCATTTTCAGATATGTTGCCTTCTGTTATCCAAGTAGTGGTTATAACACCTGGGAACATAGCGGCCTCTGTGGCTTGTAGCATTTTATAGACTTTATAAGATTTATATACTGTTGTTTTAGAGTTTGATAGAAATTTGTAGATGCTCCAGTTTAAAAATTTATTTTATGATTTCTAGAGAGGCCCATCATGTCCTTTATAGCTGCTCTTCCCAAAATTGAAAGATGGCGAGTGTTGCATTTCCATTGAGTTTAAATTATTGGGATATGGTTTAACCATTTTAGTTACCCTGCTGCAGATTTAATTTGCCATAAGTTGGGCACTGAAGTAAAATCATCATAGGTTCATCATCGTGAGGTTAGTGAATGAAGTCCTCTGTACTTTTTGGTCCATGCAGTAAACAGTCAAGATGACAAGAGTTACTGACTCCCACCATAAAAAGTCTGAATTTCTCCAGTCAATAGGAGAACTGATTGTGAAAATGAGACATGTAGATATCCAGTATAACAAACAGACAAACATGATGGTAATATTTGTATGAAGACCTCTGTTACTTATTAATTCACAGCAACATTTTTATGTCATTGTTCATGTGGCTTTTGTAAATGCCTGTTTATTTTAAGGACAAAATTAATTACATGATTTGATCTTGTTATTGTGTGAAGAAAACATGGGCCCAATTATAAGTTGTATTTCCCAGTAACAACCAGTATTTTTAAATGGCTTTTTCTGCAATTTTTCCATCCACATTGATTATCATCATAATTCAGTTTTAAATGTTCTTTCTTGCATCTAATCATGAGGAAAAAAGCCTCAGTCACAGGCAAAACCTTTCAAACCTTCTGAACAAAAACATTCACAGAGGTCACAAACATCAGAAACCACCACATTTATTAACAGAAATAAAAACTATTCTGAAAAAAACATTCTAGAAAAAGAAAATATATCCCTCCCCTAACACTTCTGACAAAGTCGCTCTGCTATGCAGCCTCTAATTTCCCTCATTTGGTGGATGAATCTGTGAGAAGAGCAAGGGAAAAAAATCTAATGTTCAAATTACATTAGATGTTTTTCATGTATGACTGCCTTTTTGCTGACATTTCAGCTCTGTGCTCATTAATATGGAGACCAAATTAAAGTTATGATTGCTTGTTGATTTTCTTCCCTCTATACCCTCTCCTCCCCTGCTCCCATCCTTCTTTTCTTCCCTACTCCCTCTTTTTTATTCGCTTTTCTGCTTTGTAAGACATTTATCCCCTAAGTTTTTACATGCACTATAAAATATGTTTTGATAAAGTTTCTGTTCCAAGCAGTTGAGAAACAGAAGAATCAGCGCATATATTACTTAGTATAATAACTAATTTAATAGCAAACATCCCGATCATACTGGGGATTCAACGAATGGGGTACACATCACCTGACATACAACTGTTGCAAATTTCATGTCTGTCCGTCCATCCATCCATCCATTCATCCATCCATCTTCTTACACCCTTGTCCCTATAGGGTCAGGAGGGGTGCTGGTTGCCAGTTCGTCACAGATTTCACATCATATTAAGCTAATTAGCAAAAATAAATAAATGAATAAATAGTCAATCTAAGGAACCTAAGGTGATCGACAGATGAGAAAAGTCCCTCCCTTTCAGCAGAACCACAGTCAGAGAGACAATCTGCCACAGCTGTCTTGGAAAGGCAGAAAACCCTTTCAGTTATGACTTCTTTGGGCATGAAAAAAACAAAGAACGGTTTTGGTAGTTGTAGCTTGGGCTGCGGCTCCTTCCAGAATAGAGACACAGCTAAGCACAGAACTAACACGAGAACAAAACATAGAATCATCCATAGCAAATTTATTCAAACATTTTGTACCACAAGCCATCTTCAGCAAGTTGAAACTATTCACGGAGGCTTCTTATTGATTAAAAAAAAATGCAAAAATATGATATTTTTTCTTTTTATCTCCACTCCAATAAATTAGACATGTCATTTTCCAGTGAAACAACACAGAAAAGAGCAAATAATTGCAGATCCAAAAAACAGTCTCAAATGTTTACTCTAAGAAAAGAAAGCTGGACATTTTCCTAATGTTTTGGATAAAATTTTTTCTATTTTGTTTATCTAGAATTTTTTTTCTTTCTCTGTCATATTCAAAACAGACAATCTTTGAAACATTTGCTGTATTTAGACAAGTTTAATGAATGGCTGTGCCTAAGTCTGTTTTTTGGTAAAGCAAAAAAAACATGCATTTTTTTTCTGTCTGACTTTTCTTGATACTATTGATAAAATGAAATATATTTAAAAACATCTTATCTTTTGAAAACATTTTTGGACTTTTGATTTGGTCACGCGTCATATTTTTGGGATTTCTGCTCTTTTTCATGTTGCAGTATAAATCACCAATTTGTCAATGATCACAGTACATTTTCTTCGTTTTGTTGAAAGCGTGATAGTCTCCTTTCGTAACGTTTCGTTTCTAGTGTCATGACAACCTGAGATGCCAACATGGCTCAGTGCTCTGGTTTGTTAGATGAAGTTCAAGTTGTTATTTTGTTTCTCTTTTCTCATACAGCAAACTTTTACGTTCTTAAGTTCTGTTATTGCTCAGCTTGGAAGCCTTTCGTACCTTTGTTGTGTGCAAGCAAATTTTCTGGGTGGGTTTTTCTGTGATGTTTGGCCTGAGTCTTTATGTTTCTTTTAGTGTTGACAAGTTTTCACATTTATTTGTTACATTTCTTCATCTCCTCCTTTCTCTTTTCCTCAATCTGCTTTTTTGTCTTCCTCTTCCTCCTTTGCGTTTTTTGGTCTCCAGGCCAGCGCTTCTGAGTCCATCCTTGCATGAAGACTGACTGGGGGCATGAATACATCACAACTAGCCATCCATGCATCTACCCCCCCCCACCCACCTCCTTCCACTCTCCTATTTTACCAAGATCCCTCTCTCAGCACTTATCTCAAACTTTGAATCTCATGCATTTTAATCAACACGTCTATCCTACACGCTCCCCCTCTCCCTCTTTGACTTTGCATCAGTGGCGTCTTTCACACAAACAACAACAAAACAGCAACGCTCTTCTTCTTCCCCACCAGCTCCATGTCCCCTTTTTAAATCAATATTTGCCATCAGCAGATAAATTGTATAATTTCCTCACTGTTAGAGGAATGTGACGCTGACATATTTACTTTCCACTTGTTTTCTTTTTTTTTGCCATTGATTCCTTGTTTTTGTGGCGTGGCTATTAGCTATCTGAAGGGGATGGATGGCCATGAAGTGAAGAGCAATAGCATCTCCATCAGAATAGTTGACATTGAAAAATGGCCACCACCTTTTTGATGACAGCGCAGCAAAACACACTCATACGCACACACAGATACATGCACACACACACACACACACACATGCAGGCAGAGCAGAGACATTTAAATATTCAAACAGGCACAGGCGTTAATGATAAAGGACAAGGGAAAAGTAGAATCAAGTAGCTATTGATGCAGAAAATGAAAAGAGGGGAAAGAAAAAAGAGAGGCAGAAAATTAAGTAAAAAAAGATGGAGCTATTGCAGGATTTACGAGAGGAGACAGATGGAAACACATGGAAAAAAACTGATGAATTAGGCAAACACAAGTGAACGGGACGAACAGTTTTACAGTAAAGTTACTAAAGATAGAACATTTACCTCTGTGGGTTAAACAAGAACAACAACAAAAATGTGATCTGAAAACATAAAATTTGAAGTTAGGAAAAATATGTCATTGCTATAAACAAAACAGCAAATAAATACAGCAAAATATAAGAAAATTGAAGAAAGATACCCATAATGTCCAGTCTAATACAACACACTGCAAGTATGAAGCAAGCAATGGAAACAGAAAACCAGATTTTCAAGAAATTAAAATTGATCTATAACAAATATATCCAGCTGAAGCCAGATACTTGCATACAAAAGATAACTTTTTTTCTCACTGACAAGAGTACAAAAAACCCCTTTAAAAATAACATTTGAAAAAATAACAAATCCTACCAGTGTGGTTGATAGACTAACACTGCTACCTTTGTGAAATTTTGTTGTGTGTCTATGTATTTTCGATCACAGTAAGTTTGGTGCAGCTTGGCTGAACTATGTGGACTTTAGAGCCCAGTGGTTGGCATCAGAGTGACATCTGTCTTCATCACACCCACATCCTCCATTAAAACGGCTCAGTGTTGGAAACCAAGTTACACCAATACCTCTTCCATGTTGATTAGACCATGAGGGTCAGCTAGGAACTGTTAAAGTAAAACTTTACAATTCCTGTTCTAAGGGGTTGTGGCTTCAGTGATGTCATGATTTGACCATTGAATATTGTCATATGGCCTCTGTGGACTTCTACATCTCTAACCTGACTGTGGTTGAGTTGAGCAGAAAGGGAGGAAATCAGAAACAAACCTAAAAACAAGATAAAGGAAAAAGAAAGGAAACTTTCTCTTGTTATCTTACTAACAGGATGGTGGCAGTTTATGGGTTTATAAACTATTATGATTTTAGATGCTAGTCACAATGTATGTGAAATAGATTGCAGTTCTGTTTGATTTTAAACTGGCTCTTTTGTAAAAATGCTTGTAGTTGTCAATTACAAAGGAAGGAAAAGGCAGCAGCGTAACTGTTTCTCTAAACTTACTGGCAGAGGGATTTCAGAGATTGAAAGTTTGCTATTTTATTCCATCTGACTTGGTACAAAAGCACAAACCAGAATAAATAGAAGTGAACTATTCGACAAGACTTTGTGTTGCAAAGCCATGTCTATTCAAGAAAAGAAACAGTTCCATAAACACTCAGCATCCTGCCATCAAATAATGTTTGTACCTCTAGATGACTGCAGCAGTTTTTACCATAATGTGGTCTATGCATGTAAAGTGAAATCTGCTGCCAGTCCCTTGAACATGTCACCATAAAATCATCAAATGATAATAAAACAAAACAGTGAATAATAAAAAATGTGTACAAAATATATACCTTTTTAATAAACCCAGTGAGGTTGTTAATATCCAGAATTGAATGTGAAAGACATTAATAGCAAAAGCAATATGTAATGTTTCTCTGTGTGCTCTGTGTTTTGCATGTTTCTTCCTCTCCAGAGCAGCCTGGCTGAGCTGCTGCTGATGGAGAGCCGGAAGACGAGTCTGCTCAGGCAAGCTGCCAGTCTGAAGAGGAGTGGGACTGAACTACCGAGCAACTTACACGTCAAAATACACAACCTCACACACACATGGCAGCAACTAGAGGTAATACCCACAAAAGGACAAACATTGATATTATTGGCTAGATATTTAATAATGTTGTACAGTGGTGAGCTTACCAGGCTATAATGGAGAAAGCATGTTTCTGTTTTCCAGCGCTCCAGTTTGTCCAACAGAAAATTTGCTGCTGGTTTTTCTGAAGAGAGCGTTGCACTTTTTTGCTCCCATGCTTGTTTGTTGTTTCTTTGTTCAGCTGACCAGCCTCCTTCTCCAGCTGTTCACTGGCCTGTGAGTGATGTCAGCTAAAGTGGCGGCGTATTTTATATCTGTAACAGGGAATGCTTCAACAGGAGGTTAAAATGCAACATAAGTTATGCTTGCCACACAAACAGAGAGGAACAATGGAGTATGAAACACCATATGTGTGGGTGGGTGTGGGTGTGTGCGTGTTTGCATGTGTGTCGTTACTTTTCATGCATAGTCAAACACAAAGATAATTGTCTCATGCACGCATTCAAAGTTTTTGGGAGTGTGTGTGTACATTAACATATGTATCAAATTCTCTGAGACGATTTCATTTTTGAAATTAAACAGCAGCAGCAGCAGATGAGTCTCCCTCTCTCTGTCTCATCCTTTCCTTTCTGCTGTGTGTGTTTCCGCAACAATAACCAGGCTGTGATTAAACTTCTATTACTGTTGAGGAAACAGTTGGACTCATTCAGGCTCCGATATATTTGTCAATTTGTCACCAACATGCAAAAAGACCCTGGTTGGTGATACAAAAATGTTAATTATGTTTTCTCTAACTTTGAGAGATATAGGACTTTTTGTATTTTATTTACGGTGCATTTATTTAACATAAATTTAAAACAATAATCAGAATAAAAAGAAAACCTGAATTTAGTGATTTCTTAAAACAGAGCTTTTTGGTTTTTGTGCAGATGGAGTCTTGAGTTCATTTAACATTTGAGAACAGAAAGATAGAAAGTATCATACCATAGATAGACAAAATATTTCTAATTGATCCAATATTTATTATAAGTCCTGAAATGTCATCTGTGATTCCACATGGACAAAACATCACATTAGGGCTAAAACTTTTGTCAAGCCCAACAATGCAGCTCATGTTTAAAATCATCACAAAACATATGTAACTTAGCATTACAGAAAGGTACACTGAGGTTTGGATTCAAGATCACGTCTTGCAGGGAGATGTTCACTTCTGTTTTACCTGTAATCGGTTGATTTTAAAGGAGCAGTGTTATGTAAAATTAACTACTTTGAGCTTTAAATTGTGGTATAATGTTATTCTCTCATCAACAAAATACCTGGAGTGTTACCTTGATTCATGCTTGAGAAATCCTTGAAATCCCATGACAACCATTCAGGAAGTGCTGCCTTTTTGACGAAGCTGCAGTTTACAAGCAGAGTTTTCTCAAAACAGACCACCTATCCCTCATGACACCACTACTTAGCTCCTCCAGACTAGCAGCAGCAATTAGCAAACAACTGGTGGAACTGTGAGTTAGATGAGCTCATCATACGAATGACTTCTCAGTGAAACATTGTTAAGGCTTGAAAAACAACTGTTATCATGATGAACTGAAGCAGAGGTGTAAAGAGCAGGCACTTCTTAAAGAAACAAGAGGCTAATTCCAAACCATCGCATTGCAAAGTAACATTTCTTTTAAAGTGGACATGTCATGCTTTTAAATCTTGCCTTTTCACATGTAAATCACTCACGTTATGGTCTATACAAACCTTCAGAACAGCAATGCTTTGGTGTGAATTCCTGGTTATTATTCTCTTGCTTTTATTTTTTGATTATCTCGTATCACACAGTACCATATGAGGGGACTCTCTTATTCATCCTGTTTCCCTTTGAGTCCCATCTTACACCAATAAATCTTCTATGAACACTTTCTGTTTTTTTCTTTACTTTTTCTAGTAGTTTTCCTTGATTCATTTTTACTTTTTGATTGTCAATTTATTGTCTTTTAATCAGTATTCTGAGATGTGAAAATGTTTTGCTTATTTAGTTTTTTGTGCTGACATGCTCTTATTTAGTTACTTTCTTGCCATCATCCCAACATGATGTCCCAGTTGCACATTAACTGGCCTATCAATGCTTGTGCTAGCATCTGCTGCATTGATGCAAATTGGGAATTAACTGGAATTGATGTCCTCTGTCTTTCCTCTGAACTATTGTGGCCTTATGAAGAATTTATGAGCAAGTGTCAGATTGAATTTGCAGATGCAGACGCAGCTAAAATATTGAGGAAAATTAAGCAGTTGCGATTTAGTTTTCATTTTTTCTCTTGCTAATTTTGGCACAAACTCTTCTCATGCATGCGTGGCTTTTCTCTTTATTCAACTCAGTGAACAGTTTGATACAAAAGTATTCATACTTCACAATGCTTTTCTTACAATGCGCAGGCAAAGGACAGGATGCAGGGCTTTTAAAACTTTTTAGAAAAAGCGTTGTCATCCATCCCTTCCCAGAGTCAATACTTATACGTTTTGATTCAAATCCTGCTGTAAATACTTAGCACTACATTTCTACCAGCTTTGCATACGTGAAGTCTAATTTGTTTTGCTTAACAATTGGTGCTCAATGTCTATGTCTGTGAAAATCACTGTTCAAGGCTTTTTACAAATTCTTATTTAGTGTGAGGTGATTGCATTTCATCTTTGTTGCATTTTTTTCAAGGATTCCCCTTTAGTTAACCCAATCCATCTATCCAACAAGTTTAAGAAGCTTTCATATGTCTCCATAGTGACGGTGTGTTCAAGGTGGTGGGAGTGCATGTTTTAGCACACATAGCAGTGAACAGGTAGAAAACTTTATACTTTTCTACCTGCAACTCCTGCATAAAAAGCCATATTTTAGTTGTTTAGTTGAGACAACAAATTTTTGTTTTATCAGTTTCCAACCTGTTGTTTTCCGTCACTGCTTCTCAGTCCACTGCTCCTATAAGAAGCTTATGAGAAATCCCTGTTCTAATAGGTCTGCAGTTGAGTTATAATCTTTAGATTTTTAGATGATGGATTAAGCAGTAGTCTGCAATTGAAAGGCATGATCTTATTGTAGGATTTCAAACCAGCCAAAAAGCATGCTTTTCATTTTATTATTTGATGTTTTGTGCCACAAGTGGCTGATTCATACTAATTCATCAGATTAGTACCTGGACAGGGAAAAGGGCAGAGAGAGAAGTGGAAGACGGTCTGGCTCTGTTGAGCTCCTGCTGGTCCTGGACTTTGCTGCTGACAGGATGGTTATTCAGCTTCTTTTCCTTTTGGAAGTAGCTAATCCTTAATCTCATCCCATTCTTCAAATTTTGAAAATTGTGAATTCTCATTTTGCCTGACAATCATTCTGTTTGCTTCCAAAAATCTTCATAGTAATTAGTCGTTCTTACAGGCTTACTATGTCTCACTTTGTGATTGAAAGGAGTTGAAAAATTACCTATGCAGAACACACACACTGAGTCAAGCTTATTTATGTTGTTTCAATTTGAAACAATGATTAATATTCCAAGCTCTTTTTAGTTAGTATTGTGTCAAAGTAATATTTTGTGTGAACTTCACATCTCTGTTGTAAGTGAAGCTGAAATAAACTCCAAATTAATTAAAATATTTGGTGTTAGGACTTAAAAGTAAATGAATGTCATGAGAAGTAACCAAATATGAGGACTTAAAGCAAGCAATACATTATCACACACATTTTAGTGTTAACATTCAAGTTCCCTCCACGTGATTGGTGTGTAAAGCAAATTTACTTCTCCTAATACATGTTCAATTTTATCCCAGACTTTACAGACTCAAGTTACACATTTTTGAGAGAATTATTCATATTCACCCTCTGTTAACTTCAGATCATCATAACAGTATGACAAAGGATCAAATTTGACTCCAATAATAGCAAATCTCCTGAAGTCTTGTTGTTTTGTCCTCTAAAACATAAAGAGGACTATCGTTTATAATATTTTATATGACACAAGGGTTGGGCTTAGGGTTTGGTAATAACAAGTGATAGTGGCCGAGCAGCTTTCAAGTTTCAAGGATGGACAATCAGTGATAGTGGCCTTTTGACACGACAGTTAAAAGGCCACCAATCAGTAGGAACCTTTACTTCTTGCAAACCTTCATCATGTGAAGTAAAATCTATTCAGGTACATCTCTCTTACTTCAGGAATAACTTTCTTTGCTTCACTACAAGAAGAAAAAGTTCTCAATTTCATTTCATTGTTATTATAAAAAATAAATAAATAAGTAATAATAATAATAATAATAATAATAATAATAATAATAATAATAATAATAATAATAATAATAATAATAGTGAAGTGTATCCTAAAATGACTGCTGTTTTTGAAGTGAGGACTGTATATATGTCCGTATTTGAGGTACAGTACACCCTCATTAACAACACAGAGAATATAATAAAAGAATTAAAATACAGATTTATTCATTTTGTTTACCAAGATTTTTACTCATCTAAACAGGAACATTCAATATATATAACTTCCTCTTCAACTGCAACGCTGGTATTAACTGTGTTATCTATAATGTCCTGATTAGTCTGTCATTCAGCCATGTGTTTAATCAGAAACACATTATTTTATTGATGTATACATTTAGGTTGTCTTAACGATCCATCCTTTTGTTCCTCTTCTGTTATTTTTCAGAAAATTCTCTCAGAGCATTCAGTACCCTGTTCTTCTGAGCAAAAGCTGTCATCAAATGTGAATACTCTGCTGGTCGCTGGTCAGGATGTGGCTGCTGAAAGTCCTCGCTCAGCTTTGTCCCCGATGACTAATTCACTACTGGAACAGCTGGAGGCTCGAATCAAGGAGCTTAAGGCATGGCTTCGAGACACAGAGCTGCTCATCTTCAACTCCTGCCTCAGACAGGAGACGTGTGCCTCCGAGCAGCTTTCAAGTTTCAAGGTAGGACTAACAGTGATAGTGGGAATTTTATTATGATACCAGCCATATGTCTCAATTGAACCCCGAAACTAAAGAACACATGGACGATTGAGTTTGGTGTTGAAGAATGGGATTAGTAGAAGATCATCAGCATAAATTAGCAGTGTGGTGAGCCAGGCTTTCTCACTCAACATCAGTGTTTGACCTCACATGCATTTCTGGAAGAACGGTAAAAAGAAAGATGTTATAATCTCAACCTTGAACCTTGTGGAGAATCACCTCAGAGTGGTTCTGCTGCAAAAGTAGGCTCATATATTAATCCGCATGGATTAAGAAGGGAATCTCACTCAAGTTCATAGTTGTGTGTGGCAGTAGAAGAAAGATTTGGCTACATTGAGCATATTTTTGACTAGATCATCTAGTTTATATTGTATTAAGAGGCACTTTTTACATGTTAAGCTTTCCATTGACAGAAGTGAATGCAGTATTACATCTTGTAACAAAGACAAAAAACAACTTATTGTGTGCTTGCATGTCTATGTGCTGCTGCTGTGTTTAGTAATGCATCACCTTAATGAGGCCAACCAAAAGCATGGCTGTTTTGAAGCCATGGATGTATAGAGGAAACAGCAGTTAGCCTTAAAAGCAACGGGACGTTAACAGGATATTAATCAGCCCACATCACACGGCAAAAAGCTAGCTGCGCTAATTAGCCTAGCCCCGCAGTGTGACTGACAACCACAAACACACACCTACACACGCCCTCACACAACGTGCACCCGCTGAACTAGAAAAGCAAATACACAAAGCTAAATGAATGCATGTATTTCTATGTGCCCTCACATGCTGAGAACTCAATGTACACTTTCAATCCACTCTGAGACAATGAACAGAAATATGCTAATGAATGACATCCAACTTATACTGACTCAAAAGATAAATATGCAAAATTAGGAGGATGACTTTAATAACACAGATATAATCACATCTTCACTGCAGACACAAACCAGCTGATGAATTCAGTTGCTTCAAGTCACGTCCAATACAGCACAATGCAAACACTTTGAGAGGAAACTTTTTACCATGCTATTTTAGTTTTCAAAAATGTATATGATTGATTCTCCACCCAATGATGGTCGCCAATGTTCTCAGAAAACAAAAATATATTTTGTCGGTTTTACTTCTCCATCTTGTGTAGAAACACTTTCTGAAGGTAGTTCTAATGAAATTATTTCAGTAATATTGAACATAGTTGTTTCCATTTTAGTCCAACATAAGCGGTAAATCATGATTTCCATCAAACAACAAAAAGTTATTTTAAACAAAATTAACACAAGAGATTTTTAAAAACAATAAATTAATTTTTACAAATCATAGATGTAACCAAATGTAGTGCATTTATCGTAAGCATTTTAAAGATAACATTTTCATATGATTTAGATGACCAAACCTTTTGTTTGTTGTGCTCAAGGTTTTACATAATAATATCATAAGCTTCAGAATGTACTCTGTGATGTTAAATGTGTGTTGTGAAGACAGTCCATGACATTACTTACAAGTGCTGAGAATTAGGGATGCTCCGATCAGGTCTTTTGCTGCCGATTCCGATACCAATCACCTGGACTGGCTGTTAATTTTTTGCGTTAGGTATAAATGACACTATGTCATCTTCCGAAATGGAAAAATTGTCTCGTATTAAAGTCACCGAATTTAGACATAAAACATGGAAAATACTTGCAGGCACAATACAGCAGCTGTTCAGTCAAAAGTACAACTGAAAAACCTGCAATCAGTAAATCAGTAAAATAATACTTATCAGTAAAGCCTAGTTTATACATAAATTAAATAAATCTCATAACACTTCTTTTTTAGTTGACATTTTTTGACATTACTATTTATTTATTTATTATTATTAATTTTATTATGTTATTTATTATTATTTATTCAAATAATGTCAACTGAAAAAAGGAAACATTCGTTCAATGTTAAACACAGGTTACATCAAAATATACAGTCCTGAGTTACTAAATCAAAACTTCCCGAGAACATGGCTGTTTTGTTCTGGTTCTGATTGGTTGGTTCTGACTGAGTTGAGTAATTCTGCAGAACACTGGAGGAGGCAGAAGAGATTAATTATTTGTTCAGAGATCATACGTCTTATGTTAGAACATAGCAAAAGTTTTAATACATATGCAAGTAAGACATTTGGTGTGAGACGTTCACTGCAGGGGGGAGTAGAAGCGGGGCTCCGTCTATGAAATATTGCTACCAGTAGTGCGTAATGGCGATCCAACAAAGAGAGCAGAATCAGCGTTTTATACCGCTAGCTCATTGATTTAAATTATTTTTGGGGTTGTTTGTTTAGCTTTCTGACCGTCATTCTAATCCGGGTGAGTGTTGGTAGTGTGCACTGCTTTACCTGCTGTCTGTTCGCTTTTTTCCTGGAGGGAGCCTGGATGTAGCCAAACTCCATCAAGTGCTAGTTTTTTAAATGTCAGATTTGTTGAGTTGATGTATTTTGACGTGCTTCAACCCCAAATTTTCCGCTGCAACATACAAACGTCCCCATTCACTCTGAGTGTTAAAGTTCCACATGGCATTGCTTAGGATTTGTTGCTGTGTTCTTGCATAATGTCAAGGAAAGAGGAGATAAGCTGCACACACAGCCTGAGAAGTGAGATAACGGTGATCGGTTTTAGTGCTGCGCAATAAGAGATCGTGATCAGTGATCACAATCTCTTATTGCCGATATTGTGAATATTACTACTGGTAGTAATATTCACAGAAATCGGCCAATTTTGTTCAATGGCTGATCGATCTGCACAATTCTACCGAGAATACTAGAATCCAGCAAGTCAGCACCCATAAAATTGCTTGACATTTTAATCAACTTAAGAAATAATGTACAATATATTTTTAGAGAAATTATTATTTGAAATTATTTCCTACACAAACAATATTCTCAAATTCTGAAGTTTAAATATTTTAAATTTTTATTTTTTATGATGTTTTACACAAAAGTGTGTAGTGAGCTGAATTGTAATATTTAATTGACACTTGACATGTGACTCTGTTGGAAAGAAGGGAAATGTTGAATTTGTTTATAGAAACTTTTGTTATAAAAACAAAAGTTTGAGCAACAAGAACTAAAACAACACAGCAACAGAAATAAAGCCCTTGCCACCAAACAATATCAGCTGTAGGTTTTTTTTTTGTTTTTTTTTTTCAGAATATCTGTAACATGATCTTGTTGAGGCATTCACAGTTGTTGCTGTGATCACACATAACATAAATGAGCAAGCCTATTTGCACACACACAGACAGTCCTAATGATGAAACTCTCTGAAATGAGAGTTTATCTGAAGAAAGTGGGCCTTTTGCGTTTGATCATTGTCACAACTCTCAGTGGGAAGCCATTGATTTCTGGCAGAAAAAGGCTGAGAGCTTCAGGAAAAATGAAGATTGGAAGTATTGATAGCAGTCATTTGTATGGAGAGACACAGAAGGAGCTCCATTTCAAGAAAAGTCAACTCCATTTTAGCAATCATTTGTCTGTTTTTGGCGTTTGGCCTTGTGAATGGCTTCGATTTCTGCACTATAGTTTATTACTGTATGAGAAAGCAGCAAGGGTTGCTATGAGTCACAACAAACACAAGTGCAAGAAGTGTATTCACAAATTTATCTGAATAATGTCCAGACAAACAACAAGAACATATTTTTAATTAAGAGCACAGCTTACTTATAATATGCACATTTAGAGGGTGACTCTATGGCTAAAATACACTACGGTAATTAAAATTTCAAGGAATATCACTACATTTCAAGCACTTGCACTTATACCCATGAATACAAAAACTGTTTTTTTAAAGAATGCAACCCTTTTGTTAGTTTGACAGTTTTAACATAAAGGATCTGATCTTGCCACTTTTACAGCTTCAAGATGTTTTTTCTGTACTCTCTTTTATCTAACCTCAAATGCAGCCACACAAAACTACACACTTCAGATTTCTCCATATCTGTATTTGTTTTACAAAATGAAGCCCAAATAGAAAAGTTTGCAATAGAACCCTTTGCATGAGAATATAGGACATATACCTTTTATCTGACTGCAGGTATGGATCAATCCAAAATATGCCTTGCTCAGACTGTTACAGGATATTTTTGTCCAATACCATCTTATTGAGCCTAATGTGTCAAATGTTGGAAACAATAGTTTGGTTTGTGCTGTAAAAAGATGTGGAAGCCTTTTATGGTTTCAGTTTTTGCTGTAGAGGAGCCCAAACACACTTATTAAAGTAAAAAAGTTTGAAGAGTAAACAACTTTGAAAATCCTCAGACTTACTGAATGTCATTGTTAAATGTCGCACTTTATTTTAGCAATAAAGTAAATATGAGTGTATGATGCAGAAAATACTAAATTATAAATTCAATGTTGCATAAAGATGGTGTCCATGAGACTAATTGTAGTTGTTTAGTTGGCTTGGGCCACTTTCTAAATGTAAAGCTGTTTAGGTCTTATTTTGTGACAACTTCCTTTTCTCTCTCTTGTTGTATTACTTTCTCTCTTTTCACTCTTGGTCTTTTCTCCCTCAAGCCTCCTCCTTTCCACCTGTCTGTCTCTATCATGACTCTTAATTGAATTAGCAGTCTTGTAAGATATGGCATCGACCAGACGTTCCTCTGGCAGCCCTGGGCATCCGATGACTCTTTATTGTAGAGAAAAAGCTCTGGGGGACAGACACACTAAGAATTAATGAACTGGAACTGACACAGATACATTATTATATTCATAGCTACAATGTTGAACTGGGAAGAAATACAAATTCTAACTTGCTGTTAAGTATGCAAGATTTGAAGTCCAAACATGTCGATTTATTCTGTTCAACCTAAATTGTTCAGATCATTAAACAAACTTTAATATCAGACAAAGACAAAGTTTGCTTGGATAATTAGTTTATTTCTTAGGGAAAACAAAATACCAAGCCAATTCTAGTGCTGTCAGAAAACAAGATTACCTCAACAACTTGGTTAATCATAATCTACTGAGCGACTTGAAACATTAACACAGTAAGAACGGGTAAATGTTGGAGATAGGAAACAAGTTATTTTCTGCATTGATGGCAAAAAATATTAGTTCACTCTGGGTAGTTCAGTAACATTTGAGTGTTAATACACTGTTTAGTGAATGAGTCACACATTTCCTAATTTTAGCTTAGACTTTTCAAGGCCCATCAAAAAGCTTTTTTATCCATTCAGGGTCGACTTTGTGTTGTGCTCTGATTACTAACTAATGATTTGATGTTTTCCATTGAGATTTAGTCAGAAAGAGCGAAAATAATTGTTTTGTTAATTATACCAAGTGATCCGGGTCTAGAAACAGCAAATATTTTACATATGATCAGGTTGTTTTTTTCCAAACCAAAGGAAACTGTCATTTGAAAACTTTTCCTTTCGACTCGTGTTTATCTTTTTCCAGTATAAAAATTAGTTTGACCATATAAAAGAGCAAGGTGTAACACAAGCAAAAACAAAGCAAGTATTTAGAGGGGTTGAAGGATTTTTTCAGCGTTTCATAGCTTGCCTAATATTCTTGCATCGTACAAATCAAATCAACCTAAGCAAATCAACTGTTTAGGTCAAAGAATATTTCATAAGCTCTTCATTTTATTTTGCTCTGCAACTTTGAGGGAGTTTTTGTGAAGTAAATTTTGCCTTTCTACATTGTAACTACACACTTTTTTGTTTGTTTCAGTTCTTTGTTTAGCTTGTTTTTCCCCTGTGCCTGTTGCTGTATATCTCTCCATCTCTTAGTGTTATCTGCTGTCAGCAGCAGATGAATCTATCCTCCCTCACTCAGATCACGCTCTATTCACTCCTCATCATGTGCTCCACATTCTTCCTCTCTTCAGATACTTCTGTACTTAATCCAGGCCCTGCAATTAGATCTGTCTGCATGACATAACTCATAACCCCATCCATACTTTTTGGTTAAAGATGGATCCATGTAACTTCCTGTTTCTGATCTTACAAAGCAGACCTATACACGTATTCAGTAACCAGTTAATCATAAAACAGATACAAACGTGGCATCGGTAGGCAATAAGTAAATATTAAGAATCTAAAGATTGATTATGGAAATTGTCTTCATTGTTTGGTTACTTTTGTACAATATTTTGTTCTTCATTTTTCTAAGAAAACGGCTGCAAACTTCAGGCTGTTTGGCATCTGGAAGTTAACTGTAGTGATGCTGTCTTTTGTTCAGGTTTAGTCCATTTAACTGCCTGATAATTTGAATAAACAAACAAGTAATAAAAAATGGCAACTAAATAAAATGGACAGCTTCCCAAAACTCCAGACCCTCGGGGGTCTCAAGAGGAGCACAAGGTTCATTTTTGCCCTGGGTTATCCCGACTGGGGTAATTGAGTTCTGGCGTATTCCGGCAGTAATGAGTGGGTTTCGTGCAGGAACTGTAAAACCGACAGTAAACCCTGATTAGACTGCCAATGGAAACATTGCAGCACAGTTTGGAAGAACACTTTTTTACCAGATACAATTTTAGGCCACATTTCCCATAGTGTATCAGTATCTACAGGCTGAGCAGGAGCCCAGAGCTGGGCTGTTTTATGAAATGCTGCCTAGCAACCTTGACAGCATGAAGCAGAAAACAGCAAAGAAAAAGAACAACGAAGCTATAGATTAAACCAAACATTTTACAAATCGATATTTCCTGTCTGAATAATATCGGTTTTTAAATTCCAGTCATTGGAGAGAGCTAGCAAGAGCTTTCATAACAATGTGTCTGGAATTAGGCATTCTCCTCCGGTATACCGAACCTGGAGCGCACGGCCAGCTGGCAGCTGGCGAGGGGAGCTGGCTATTAATGCAGCGGGAGCAGACATGTCCAAAAATGTTAGAGCAATATTTCAATAAGGTGATGTATTGATGAAATAAGCAGACATTTGACACACTTACACACATACATTCTTGCCTAAAAATGTTGTAAAAAGTCATGTGTCACTTAAAGAGTAATATAGCAAAATAATTTGCCGCTCTTCATCGCCATTGCCGCTTTGCCTGAACACCCAGTTTGGACCTGCAATGAATTATGGGATATGGTGGACCATGAAGGATACACCAGATCCATCCTTCAAATTTGGGGAAAAGAAAGACCCATTTGAAGGTCACATTTGAAGGAGTCTTCGAATTCGGACAGGTCTTGTCTGAATTCGCGCTATGACATAAATGGCCTACAAATCCGTCCATCAAAGGACGCAGACCCTGAATTTGGACATGGCTAAATTCAGGCCGTGTCCACCGTGATCTGAATTGGTATATGGCCTGAACTTGTATAAAGGGAGGCTTTGACTACGGCACCTAGAATGTTTTTGCTGTCAGTTGTGATCATTCCATTTTAGGGTCCAATGCAGGCCATTTCTGTACATTTTTGCTGCTGACACTAAGAGGATATGTTACGCCTCTTATGAGTTAGAACTACACCTGTAGGGGAATAATGAAAACATGGACACAATGTCACTGCTTTCGTCTCCAGTGTGGTAATGGAGGAGCAGAATCGTTGCGTTCCCCTACATCCAATCAGAGAAAACCAATCGAAACTCAAATGATTAACAAACTCTCATAACTTAAAACATAAAAGGTTTAACTATTCAAGAATTAGAAACAAACATAGCCGGAAAAGTGACATTAAAGAAAAATACATTGTTTTTAAACTTCATTAAACTTAGGCTACCTTTTACTGTCTCTGTCTATAGCACTGAACTTGAAAGACCAAATAATTGATCGCTGATCACTAGATCTTGTTTTCCCTTTTAGTTGTCTAAAATAGTTTTATAACCACTACAGATAGTCCTTCTACTAGTCTGGAGGACAGTTCCTGCATTAACTGGTTTCCTCTCAAAAACGGTGAAATAAGTTAAAAACTGATACTTATGGTTTAAAAGTAAGACAAAGTCACTTCAAGTGAAGTAAAACTCTGGTCTCCAATACATAAACTTATGGAAGCCCATTTCTGCCATGAAAAAAAAAAAAGACCAACAGGAAGTCATAATTTCGACTTTCAAAGTCATCTCATAATTATGACTTTGAAAGTCAAAATTATGACTGAATCTCATAATTATGACTTTAAAAGTCGAAATTATGACTTTGAATCTCATAATTATGACTTTGAAAGTCAAAATTATGACTTTGAATGTCGGAATTATGACTTTGAATCTCATAATTATGACTTTGAAAGTCGAAATTGACTTCCTGTTGGTCTTTTTTTTTTTTCATGGCGGAAATGGGCTTTTTTTTTTCATGGCAGAAATGGGCTTCCATAGGATTAGGTTACACTGTAAAAGAAGTCTGAATTTACAGTAATTTATTGGCAGCAGGGTTGCTAGGTAGTTACTGTAATTTTTACAGTACAATATTTAGAGCACAGTTGTAAATTTCCACACGTGATCCAGCGGTCCAATCACATCCCGATTACTTTCCATAAGCATTTCCAAACCCTTTACTGTATTTTCATGATGTAGTTTTTACAGCCATTTGTTACAGTGTACTGAAAATATCTCAAGCTTTGAATGTTTAATGGATCTTCAGTCCATGAAAATGGAACTTTCTCTTACAGAAAATGCTCTGCAGCAGGAATTGCAGTGGAAGGTGGCCCTACCCAAGGTGACACTACACTTACCAGGGCCTCTAACTGGGATAGATTTCTACTGTATACTGGTAATCTGATTTGGACTTGGTTCTTACTGTGGAAGCAACAGTAAGAGTAACAGCACTGTTGGGTTTGCTGCTAAACTGTTGCCATAGACACCGGTGGATTCTACCATGTTCCGTATAGGCTATAATAAAAAAGCAGCCCAACCCCACTATATCTGACTGCAGACTAATAGAAGGTGATAGTGATGGTCTAATGTTGATACCTGCTACACAATGAGGATTAATGATCCCCCGACTCCCTGCCAAGAACGCTGCCTACTACATATAGAAGAGTCTTTTGATGATGCCTGCCTTTGTGGTTTAGTTTGCAGCTCAGTCTTATGTGTGAGTGTGTGTCTAGTGAGTGTGCTTGTTGGTGTTTTGAAGTAGAGTTTTCTCGTTAAGAGTTGCTCGTTAGGGGTTGAAGGCGAGCAAAAAGGTAAGACATCGCCACAGTAACTGTATCAACAAACAGATCAGACTTTCATCTTCGTCTGCTCAGGAAGGGAGAAAAAGCACTGAGCTCTTTTATCAGCTAAAGAGAGACCACGCACACACACCCACACGCACACACACACGCACACACACATGCCCACACACATTCACACAAAACAAAAAATAAATAGTCCAAAACAGACAAAAAGGCATCAGTAAAATGTGGATAGAGAGAAGAAAAAAACAACTCGCTCTAAATTAACAGTAAGATGAGAAGGAGGGTGATGATTAACGTTTCATCTCAAAGACTGTTGATAATTCATCTGTTGGGAAACAGAAGTAATTTTAGTTTTTATTGCTATCTTTGAATGTCGTCAGGTCATGATGAAAACTTTACATCTTCTCTAGCTTTATTTCATATTTTTAAAAATCTGGTATTACAGTCAAAAATTAGAATTCCAGTTTGTTTGCAAGTGAACTCTCACAACACATTCCACACAAATATTCTGTTAGACTTTGGTTTAATATCAGTTATTACCTGCAAAAAAACCCAAAAATCTCCATGTATGAATAGTGATGTATATTTTTATTTAAAATATTTTATTTGAAATTTAGTTATGTAGATTGTCTTGGTTACTCTTTCTTTGTAGGTACCTTCAACTTACAGTACAGACCAAAGGTTTGGTCTGTACTGTACCTAATATTTCTTTTTATCAGCCATTTAGCCTCTAATTAACACAATATTTTACCATGTAACGTCTTTTGTTGAGGGCTTGGTCAATATGATTTTATTCATGATTTCACACAAACGTGGAATTTAAAAGATTGAATTCCTAACTTTATATTTACATATTGGATATTGGAGGAAAAAGCTGTTTTCTCTCTTACCTTGTTGACTCAGTGACATGGTTCTTACAACTTTTCTGTCAAAGTTTCCTCATCCTGAAACTTAACCATATTCACATAAAATTTAAAAAGGAACGTATTATTAAAACAATAGCCCTACAGCAAAATGTAGAGAGCTTTAAAGGCCTCACAGACAGTATGCTGTTTTTTTATGACTGCAATCCATAAAACAAAACATTAAAAAAGATTTAGATTAATTATGATAGATGGCAGAGGAACTAAAAAATGTTCGAATTCCAAAAAAGTGAAGAAAGGTAGTATGTGTTAGACAAAACAGTCAAAGGTGAAAAAAAAAAATAAATAAAATACTTTCAGAAACCAGGAAAAAAGACACAGAAGGAAATCCTAGCAAGAAGGCAGATATGTGAGACAAAAACAAATGAAAAGGAAATACAGAGCAGCAGGAAGAAAGATAAAATAAGGCAAATTGAAGGTATATGAAAAAATAAATGCACAGACAAATCCTAAAAGAGGTAGAAACTTGATAAACATCATTTAAGCAGCTGCAGTGAATTCATTTTGCTGCATTAGTTACATCTATAAATGCCTTTACTCCCAGAGACTTTATATATTCCCAATTTATTTTCTGCTCCAGAATATTTTAAGAGCAAAGCTTTCACCCCTAAGATGTTGCAGCTTATTGAGCAGCAAAAGAACTTTAGATGATAACTTAGAACAATCATTAAGGCCTGGTGATGTCAGCAATAATTCATCTGAGCTTCACAGAAAGGCTGCATAGATTTGATTTCACCAAACTAAAGTTTCCTTCAATAAAACATTGGACTATTTCTGTTTGTTTCTGTAAATGAAGTTCATCCACTGTCAGTATTATGGAAACAGAACTCTGAGACTGTCAAGATCTTTGAGCAACTTGTTTTGCTGCAAAAAATGACATTCATGTGTTTCCATTTCATTTTAATATTACTGTGTGCAGAATCAGATGCTCTCCATCTTGTCAGACTGATCCTGAGCTATCTTGCAATGAAAAATGAGCAAAGATTTCAGTCTCTAAGGATGTTTTCACACCCAGTGGTCTGGTAGGCTCGGTTTGTTTGGGAACCACAATTACAACATTTGCTACATTTTCAGTTGGTGTGGTTCTTTCGCACTGTGTCAAACTAACCAAATCCTTTGAAAAACCTGCCCACCTCCTTGCCTGTGTACTTCCTCAGCAGTTCTTTGTGCAGTGCAGCAAGAACTGCTGAAGTAAACAACATGAAGACACACAGCGCAACTTCCTTCTTCACAAAAAGGAAACAAGAATGGACTAGCTTCAGATTTTAGCGGTTGTAAGATTTTTCTTTTGTCATTGGTCAAAGCCATTTCTTCGACTAGCACTAGACTCACACATTTGTTATCTTTGTATTTACCCAGAATGCAATGTGCCTAGCTCCATCAAAAAACTGACCACATCTGCAGGGTTTCTCTCTTCTTTATTACTGTTCATATTTCAGTTAGATGAGCTGCTAGCAGTGCTGCTAATTCATGGTCCATTCTGCTGCTAAACTTACTGCATGTCTGTCTGGTGCTGCTCCTGATTAAATTCAAAATTAAACTCCTTCTTAATTAGAAGCTCTCTAGTAGCAGACAGCATGTCCGCGATCCGCAGCTAAACTAAATAATGTTTGGAGTTTTCAGTGACATAAAGCAAGAGCCAATCAACGAATGCGGTCAGAAGTCAATCTTTGAAGTCAATCAGAAGTCAATCAAATAGCTGTGGTGCCATACCCTGCTCGGTGCTGCAAGTATTACCCCTGAAATAGGTATCAAAATCTGAGAACAGCTGGGAAAAAAAACGCACCGGATCTGCTAATGGAAAATGAATCTGGTCAGGCGGACTGGGATCAAGGGTCCAAAAGTCTTTTTTGTATTAAACTTCTGTGTTGTAAATATTGTAAATAAAATATGTTTTACTTCTGATGCTACTACCCCTCTTAAGCAGTACTTCATATATGTTGCTTCTTCAACCTACTGGGATTAGGTGCATGTGGAGAACAAGGATTCTCACATGCCATATTGTGTGATATGGAACCAAGTGCTCTGTTCATTTCTACCATCTTCCTAACCCTACAAACATTATTTCCATTCTGCCAGAGGATTTAAACTGGTAGATTTCTGTAATTTGGTCATGCAGTCCTAATCTCATGTGAAAGGGGATCCAGAATTAAAACAACTCGCCTATAATTTAAAAGATTGTTGGTTCAATTTCAGCTTTCATATTGCAGCATCACTGATACTGAATGATTACATGCTTATTTTTGCCATATGTTAAAGTAACTTTACCATGGAGCAGATGTGGGCTGCAGGCCTCAGGCTTAATATCTGTCTTGAGGGATGAAACCTTGAACAAATCTTTGCAGAAGATTATGGTTATACTCTGTTAATGTCTGCTTTTACATTGATCCAAACGCACAGCTTGAAGAGCTGCAGTTATAGAGAAATATATTTTAAAAAGGACAAAAAAACTTTTGAAAATATGGTGGAGGGTGGAGAATGAGAGCATGAGACGAGAAGAGGAGGTCCAAAACGGGACTATGAAGACATGTACACTGAAAGACACAGCAGAACCTTTAGGCTGTATCAGCAGCAGCAGAGGGAATATGTGTGGGAAGAAATTGTCGACAGGAATTCATTAGGCTCGTTGTGTGATAACGAGTGCTTGTGGTTTTAATTGACTTAATCAACAAATAGAATTAATCAGAGATTTCTAATTAATGGTAATTGATTGAAATTTCCACTGGGTCACGAAGCAGGCAGCGAAATTCTCTTCTCTCTTTTATCATATCTCTTTATATATTTCCTACTTATTTTTGTCCTTGTCTTCTTTACCTCTCATCGTTTCTATTGCTTTTCTTTATCTAAGAATGTTAGTATCTTAATATTTAGGTTTTCTGTCATCTTTTTGTTGTTATTTTCTTGTGCAACTTTTCCTTCTTGGATATTTATGTCATTTGTCTTGTCTTCATTTTTTAATCTGTGAATATCAAACCGTTTTTTTACACTGAGACTGTTTAGTTTTGTTCCCTTAGTTAATGTTGAATGATAAATCCACATGTTGTAGTGTTTATTTAATCCCAATGCACCTCTTTACAGAGGATATGCTCTGACAAAATGGCACAAAAAGCCATATCTCTGAAGAATACTTGAGTTTCAGCATTAGGGAAAGACGGGTTAAGTTAAATTGATAAATTATAATCTGAATATTACATGCTGCTGAATTAAGCTGTAGTTACTTTTGCAAAGCATTACTAATTAAAGATTAATATAAAATTTCAGAGAAATTGTGGACCCTTAAGTATCTGAGTCACCCTGAATCTGAAGTTCATCAATGGTGGTAAAATTGTCTTGGTGCTCACTTCATAAATCTTTAATTTTTAAAGGTTGTCTTAAGTCCAAAGTTAGTGAAAAATCCCCCCCAGGGCTCCATACGAGTCGCGGAGTAATACCTGGCCCAGAGTCAAGAGCAAGTTGCAAAATAGAGGGAGAATGACGGTTGATTTGTGGACTATGATCGCAGTGCTACTCAGTCTGATTAATTCACAGAAGAGTGTTGGGCCGCTCAGATGTAGGCTGTCAGAAGCCAGTTGAGTCTAAATGGGCTTCCTACAGATCCAGATCAGTTAGAAATCCCGTTGGATGCAGAGCTGGTTAGGTGTTAGCCTCTAACTGGGGAGTCAGTTTGGAGGGATGGAGAGGATTTAACACTTCAGACAGCAAAAGTGTTGACTCTTGTTTATTTTCCTGCAGTCTCTCAGCACTCTGTGGCCCTCATGGAATGTGCTAATACACTCTCCTTTTATCCTTTTAGTGATCACCCTCCCTGATATTTATACTCCTGTTTCATTCAGTTCTTGATACTAATCCAGTTTCATGGTTGGCTTAGTTCCTCGTTTTTTTTACTTTTTTTTCTTGTTTGTGATTTTTGTTTATAGCTTTGGCCTCTTAGACTTAGACTTAGACTGACTTTATTGTCATTTTGTATGCACAGGGGTGTATACAGAACAAAATTTTGTTGCATACGGCTCAGGACAATGTTTTGAGGTTCCAATGTTATGAGGTTACTCCAGAATAAATAAAATACAATATAAAGTATAAATATAAATATAAATATTAAATATAAAGTGCAGGAATGACAGTAAAATAGAAGTTATTTCGCTATGTACATGTGCAAGGTATGAAGTGGAGACCAGTTTTTGAGTGCAGTCCAGTTAAGAGTTCAGCAGTCTGATGGCAAGTGGGAAAAAGCTGTTTTGGAACCTGGTGGACCTGCACCGGATGCTGCGGAACCTCTTTCCAGAGAGCAGCAGGGAGAACAGTCCATGGTGGGGGTTTGAGGGGTCACTTGGTTTAGTAAAGTTTACTCCTTCATTACACCACCATAGTTCACAGCCTGCCTCCTCCCTGTGGTTGGTAAATTCAACATTTTTCAATGACAGCATGGGAATCAGTTGAAATTAATTATGTTAGTTTTTTTTTTTTTGTTTTTTTTTTTCTGTGCAGTACTTTTAAATGTCAGAAAATTGTTTTAGTAAAAAATTCCAGGGATTCTTTTACATCTTTATTGGCTTAACATACTTTACTGTTAGACTGGAAGTCTGATAAATGTTTCTCAATATCCCTCTGGGTTAAAGACATGATGTTTTTTTGAAGCTTGAGAAAATCAAATTCACCCTGCGAGGGTCTACAGAAAACTTTAACCAAAAATGGCAACACTTTCTTTCCTATTTTTCAAACTTGGAAGTTTTACCCAACTGAAGGTGCCTGTTGCTGAATTTAGTTTTGGTTATAAATATGAGTAGCCATATCTGTTTGTTTGTTTATTTATTTATTTATTTATTTATTTATTTATTTATTTATTTATTTATTTATTTATTTATTTATTTATTTATTTATTTATTTTTCCATCAGGTTGACTTTGAGCTGAGAAGGGAAGGACGGAGATTGGGTTTGTTTGTCTTTTTTAATTATTGTTTAATTTTTCTTTTTTTGTTGAAGAAAAGGGCTGCTGGATTGTAATTTTGTGATTTTTCTTTTTGCACAATGTTTCATCAGTATTCTATTGAGAGTATTGATTAGAATGTGTGCATAGTGAGATGTGCATTGTGTACTTTTTATTTCTTTCTTTCTTTCTTTTGGCTCGGATAAAAATAAATAAAAAAGATTCCAGGAAATTCATGAAGCACTGATATCTGCTTCAAATGTTGCAGCTTTTTTTGATTCAAGCTAATTTCTTTATTTTTACATCAGATTCATGAATCAGTTTATACCAAACACACACAAGGGGCATGTCACTCATGAAGTCCAGAAACAAATATTTTTATGAGGTTACAGTTGTTCTCTCTTTAGCAACACAACAAGAGAGACGCAGAAGTGATAGAGACAACCTTTTTATCATGATCTGAATTAACTGTCCTGCATCTTTGTTGATTTTTTAATTTCCTTTTTTTCTTTGTCTTGCAACATAACATTAACATGTAATTATTTCCCCCAAAATGTTCCATATGGCTTTTGAACTAAACATATCAACTGCTGTATCTTTTTTGTGCCAATTTTATGCACTATCTACACAATGTTTCATTTCTGTTTTAATTCATTGGTGATGAAATTCTTTAAAAATATATGATTTATTGTTTTTCAGTTAAATGCGTGTTTTATTAATTTGCAAGTTTCTGCACTACAGCAGGTTTTGTAAAACATATCTGTGGAACTGTCACTGTAGTTTCTTCCACCAGAACAAGTTGGTTCTGTATCATGTTGCTATGCCTGTGGCCTAATATCTTGACAGTTGAGTGTTTTGTTTTCAGTTTGTCCTTCTCTTTTTCTCTTTTCTATGTTCAAGTTCTATCCAATACTGACATTACATCTGCTTTGTCAATCTCCACTGCCTTGGTTTTGCTCTTCTGCTTTTCTTTCCTCTCTTCATCCATCCATCCCTCTCTTCACGGCTGGTTTCAGTAATTAGATTATTGTGATGAGGAGGTAGAGGGGCTTAAGAGGATTTTGTTTTTAGGAGACAGATTTAAGTGAGCGATATAGAAGTGTCAGACGCTGTGGAGGGTTGAAGGTGGAATCAGGAAAGGAGTGAGCCTTTGTTTGGTCTTTTTCCTGAGTTGCTCTCTTTTCGTGATGGAAGTTGATAAATGATAAACAGATTGAAAGAAGAAGAGAAAGAGAAATAAAGTAAAGGATGAAATAAACACAACTTAATATTTTGCTCTTGGAACCCACCAAAACATGCCAGGAAAGGCCTGTATGTATAGCAACAAATAAAACTTGACATGTTTTGGGATTGTAAGAGGAAGCTGGAGTAACCAGAGAGAACACACATGCACAGGGAGAACATGCTAACTCCATGCAGAAAGACCCCAGGCTGGGACTTGAACCCAGGACCTTCTTGCTGCAAGGCAGCAGAGATACCAACTGCCACTGTGCAGCCATATTCAATCATTTAAACATTTCCCAATGTCATCACCGTCTACTTTCATCAGCAAAATCTTAGCATGAACATATTTAAAAGTATTTTTCCAGTATATTCAGCTGTCTTTGTTACTACAATATAAATTAAGATCCATATAAACTGTATTTGAGGATCTATGTGTTTTTGTGACTGTCACTTTAGTTTTCTGTTTGAATTACATTTGGATTATTGGTTTTGTTCAGTCTTGTCACTTGCAGGACTCCATACTTGGCTTATTTTTTGTTTTGTGAACTATAGTTCATTCTTGTGTCCTGCTATGTGCTGACCAGTCTAAATGATTGAAGAACTTGTTGTAGTTTTTAGCTTCTGGTTCAGTACAACACTCTGGTATCATTTTTAGATTCCCATCGGTTAATTTCTGCAAGAGCCATTTCCTACAGTCCCCTGTTCAGATCACCACTCAGCTGTCATGTGGGACTCCATAGCATTTCACTTCCATTCAGTTTATTTATACATTGCCTATTTCACATACATTACAATCAATCCTACTTATCAGACAATGCAACAGGTTCTATTAATGAAATTGGTTTAAAAATATTTCTATCTAATGAAATGCAGCAGATTGCATTGTTGTCTTGCTGTCAGTCTTTGTCTTGCTGGTGTCCATTTCCAGCAATCATTGGGCTGCAGACCAGATACACCCTGGATAGGTCACCAGTCCATCACATGGTACAGACAAACATGCACACACACACTCGCACCGAAGGACAAATTAGACAAAACAATTAGACTAATATGTTTTTGGACTGTTGGAGTAATAAGTATGTTAGACTCCAATGTAAACTGAATTAGTCATGGTTCTGCAATGGGCCAGTCAAAATTAAAACTTCCACTTCATTGAAATGACTCAAAAAACCTAAGAGAACTGTGCACAAATAAATTCCTGTAGGACGCAACAAAATGAATCATCCCCGTCATAAAGACGATAGCCTCAAGTTACAAACTACAAGTGCTGGGTGGACAGGATGTTCAGTTTCAAGATGAACAATCAAATTTCTCATCAAAATGTTCAACTTATTGTTGCAACTGTAATCTAGCTAAATATAGTGTATGTCTGTCGTTCCTCTGTGTGTTCTGCAGCAGTCGTCTGATGCAGTGCAAGCCTCACTCAGTCATTTTGTTGTTTAAAGCTGTCTCCTTCAACTTAATACATATCTCCTGTTTGGAATAAATTTATTTGCCATCTCACAAACACACCCTCAAACACACACTGAGCTTGTCCTCTTGATCCCGTCTGCAGTATTCTGCATCCCCATCTCCTGTTTAGACAAGCAGCCGAGCCACAAATATGCTAAACTAAAGAAAATGAGGAGGAGCAGAGGAAAGAGAGAAGTAGTGTTGAGTGTGTGTGAGAAAGCTGCAGAGTAAGAGAGTGTGCGCACGGAAGACAGGGACAGAAAAGAGAATCCCATTTCATTGTAATAGTGTTTAATATTTATTGGAAAATGTAAGGAAAATGTAAAAGAAGTGCTTTTCAGTAAGCAGGCAGGATTAGCATAAATAGTTTGGGGCTTGGATGTGTTTGGTCTCGCTGCTCAGGAGTAAGACTGTCCCCTCGTTTCTCTGGAGCACACAGAAATATATGCATATGTTTGCACATACACACACGCACACACCTATACACACACATATCTATGCATGCTTGTGCACATACCTATATGAGCAAACATTCAAACATGCAAACACACACACACACACACACACGCAGACTGACCTTTGAGAATGAAAACTCATCAGCATATAGTAATTTATAATAGGCTCTGCCAACCCTTCTTTCTTTCTTCTTTTTGCATTTATTTAGCAGTGGCGGGGTGGGAGAGTTTTGGTGGATATTTTCACTTCTTTTACATGTTATTCCTCATCACAGATCTTTGTGTTGAATTTAAACTTGCATTAACAAAACATAATGAATTATACTACCACTAATTGACTTTCAACTTTTCTGAATGATGGATAAAAAAATTTATTTGGCTCATGCTTGGACAGAGCAGTTTTGTAATGTGACAGAGAAGCTTGTATGACCATATTTTGCTGTAGTGAATACTAATTAAGAACTGCATGGCTGGTTAACTCCAAAAAGACTCTGATATCATAAGTTTATTATTTAAAATAGAAAATAGCTTTTTGGTTTTAGCTACAAAAGTTGGTATTCAACCATAATGTCTTTGCACTGTTATGACCCGTCTCGGGGTGGCCAGATCATAACATGAAGGATCCATCCTCTTCTGATCTCAAGCAGCCAACAGAGACAAAGTTTAACATTTTATAATGATATTTATCTTCAAAAGATGTATTTTTGGAAAAGTGATATCTTTATAGAAAAATGGTTCTCAATTCAAGCATTCATTTCAAATCATGGAAATTACGATTAATGAATGGGAGATTCCTCTGTATTTTTTTTATTTATTTTTTTTCATTTATTTGTTATTTTTTACTATTGTTACTGTTTTTTCTGGTCTTTTCTTTAAGACCCTCGACAAACAAAATCCTTTTTTAAAAATATATCGTGAATTTCTACATGTAATCTGTGAGATGCGACACGTCCTGGAAAATCTGAACAAAAAGTAAAAAAAAAAAGATTTATTTTTGAAAAAGATGTTTCCAGTGGCATATATGGCTTCAGAGTGAGTTATAGTGCAGAAAACAACAAACAAAAGGAAACAATCTGAATATTAACCAAAACTTACCTATTTGAAAGTAAATGAACCAAATGACAAAAACTTACCTCCCTAATTAAGAAAAGAAAAATAAGGAAACATAAACAGCAGCTCATTCCTACAAACTCCAAGAACTTTTACAAAGAGCGTTTAACAAACAAGCAGTATGGCCGTTTGAGATGAGCCAAGGATGGATGTCAACAAGTCAGCAGATTTTATATCATTCACCTCCAGCAGGACACCGATTGGACAACTCTGGCGTCTTCTGGGAGCCAATCAGGGATGAGCAGCTGCGCACTCATATTTGCATAATCAAGTTTACGGCACCAGTCATAATCGCACAGTGTACATAAGAAACAGATGGGAAACTACAAGGCCAATTATTTTGAACATTTATTTATGTGCTTGCCTTGCCTCTGCTTGGATTGTGGTTCTTCAATATTGACGCTGAAAGGGGATATTTCACTCAGGGCAAAAACAGAAGTTCTAGTCGTGGCAATGACCAAGGTCCAGGGTCTTAAGTCATATAATGAGAATTTTATTAACTGGATTTAATGATAGGTCCATCCAGTCATCAATTGTGGTTAATGGGAGGGTTGAAGGCAGACACCACGTTGACTTTTCTGCTGGTCGTCATTTAGACTGAGGGTGTCAAAAATATTCCATCATGTTAAATTGATTGATGATATTGACATAGGATATTCAGTTGCATTACATTTATATATGGTTAAAATATTTTTGAAGAATCCAGATTTCCTTTTGTCAGTTCAACAGACCGGAGCAAAGGCATGCACTACTGCTGACGTCTATCCATCTCCTTCTTCATCCAGCTATCACTCTTGAGCGACACTACTAGATATGTCAACACCTCCAGTGGAGGCAGACACCTCTAACCCAGAGGCATCAATCTCCCTTTTTCAGCTTGAGAGCCATGGCCTCAGACAGAAAGAAGCTGATTCTCATCCCAGCTGCAAACCACTCCAGCCCTGGCTGGAGGTCATGGAATGAAAAGGCCAACAAAGCCACATCATCCACCAAAACCAAAGTTAGAATGCAGAAGTTCCCAAATCAGGCATCCTCTTCTCAAAAACAACACCTTGATACCCAACACACAAGCAAAGCACTCATATAGCAGATCACCACAGTCCTTTCACTCATCTTGGATCCTGAGTTTGATGTAAAATCAAACAATACGTGGATATTTGTGGGACCAATGATATGCATTCACAGCTTTATTACCTGCTCAAAACTGATATCAACTCCAGTCATTAGAGTTAGCAATTAATCTGATGAATGTAATTTGCATGTGGTAATTATCATGGCATTTAACATGTAATTAGTGTGTGCTAATTGACATGTCAGTGGACACTTTACCAATGTCACAACTCTAGAAAACATTTTGCTTCAACCCCAATACAAAGAATATTAATTGGGCTGTTTTGTGAAATGTGGCAAAGAATAGATAAATGAATGAACATTGTAATAATTTAGATACACTACAAAGAACAGCCAAATACAAACAATGTTTCTTATTGTTTAATACCGTAATGTTTAAATTTATTTCCAATCATATAAAAACTACAGAAATTCATAGGAATAAATAAAATTTTCAGTGTCAATATTTGGATTGTTTTATTGGTGCTGCCCTCCTCAAACAGAGCTTAAATCTATCAACAGCATAACTGATTTAACAAGCAATTCATGTCCATCATTGCACTGTTTAAAATGCACAGATGTTCCGCAAAATAACTTTACTGCACTCCAAACTGCTAACACAAAAATTGAAAATTAATTTTCATTACGTAACAGTGTATGGGATTCTATAATCAGTTTATTTAGTATTGCACCTTGAAATATCTGTAGAATTATTTCTACAACTGTACACAAATCTTGAAAAAGGTTTCTAATGTCTGTTTTGCTATTTATGAAATCATTTGTGGTTTTGAACCTTTGCCGTAGCACAGAATTAACCAAATAGAGAGAATTACATTTTCAGCGACAATTTCTTTGTTTGACAATGATTCATTTGAAATTTTTTGGTTCTGACATATTTGAAATCTGCAGAACTTCTCAGACTTGACATCCATCCTGTCTTCCTTCATCTGCCTGTCTGTCTACAGTCCCTGTGTTCAGAGATCGGCAGCCGGCGCAGAGGAGTCGCTTCAGTTCTGAAACTGTGTCAGAAGTTGCTGCAGCAGAGCCATGTGAGTGAAGGAAAACACAATTAAACACCTCTCACTTGAAAAAAAGTCACAAAATAGATACTTGTCAAGCACGGAAGAATGTAAAACAATTCCCGTGACATAAACTTGTTTTAATAAATTATCATTCACATTAGTTTTAAAAAACATTTCAAAGTTTTGAAATCACAAACATGAACTCATCTATTTGTGAAAAGAGGAGTTTTTTCATCTCCATCCATTCTTCCACAGTCGGGCCTGATGGCTGAAGTGGGCCCAGACGCGGAGCAGCACCGGGAGGCCCTGCAGCTGCTGTCAATCAACCTGGAGAGGAGGTGGGAGGCGATAGTGATGCAGGCGCTGCAGTGGCAGAACAGACTGAAGAGAGAGCTGGGAGAGCAGCAGGTTGGACTGCCCTCACATTTACACTACACAACCGTCATTTCACACTGCAGGCGGCCAGCTGACACAGTTCCACTCAGTGAGCATCACACTGTTTGATTTGGCACTAACGTGTCTTTTAGAAGACATATGGTGTTATGACTGAACTTATATCACTTTAATTGTGGAGCCATCTTCATAGAGAAAGTGATCCTGGTTTATAAACCAAACCTACCTACAGCAACACAAGTGAATGAACATGCTAATCTGTGCAAAGTGGTGGTATACATGAAGAGTCATTTTTAAAAAGCTTGAATTTACTCTGATTAAACCAGCTGGGTTTGGTTTTTTCGTTTTTTTTTCCTTTGCTCAAACACTATTAGACACTGAGGTTTCTTTCCTCTCCTTGTATATGCACATAGAAAAACCTATAGCAACAGATAAATCACAAAGGCCAGACACTCTGACCTTGGTGCCTGGCTGGAGAGTAATTTCACTCCTACTGGAGGTTGGAGAGGAATAAAAAGAGGGCAAGAGGGGGAGGAAAACTTGGGCAGTAAGAACTAAAGAGCTTTATGTGTGGTTCAGGTTATAAATAAGCACTTTCTTTGCTGAATGATAAAACGACTGTCCTCTCCTCGTTTTTGCGTGTGTGTTCATGATTGTGTGGGAACAAACTGTACACTTACAACTATTACAACTGGCTTATAAAAGTCTCTGATCTACAAAAGTCTTTTTACGTCAGAATATGCTAAATGTATTTCCCAGACTGTACCAGGGATTCCTGGACTAGTCATTATGTTTTCTACCATCAAACGGTGCTGTTACACACAGTAGCCTTTTAAAGAGGATCGTGTTTATGGCATAAAAGAAATCTAAAAACTTAAAGAAGTTTCATGAACTTCACACTGATTTTTATCTGATCAAAACAGCACTCTCTGCAGACAGTTATATTCAAAAACCAAGTCTAAGAAGCACATCCTAAATTTAATGGGCTCTACTTCAGAAAGATTTTAAAAAGGCAGTGAAAAAGCAGATAAAGCAGGTTTCTCACTTAATGCATCTTCTTGTATTAACTGCAGTGTGCTTTGGGGGGAAGTTATGTTGTGTTTTACAGACGCATTACACATTCTTTCATTCCTGTGGTTTTTCATGTTTTGTGCTGTAAGGTGACTGGACCAGACAACTTTGCCTCATATTTGTCTAACAAATGACCTGATTGAAACTGTAAATAGCCATTCTTATTCATTCATTATTTTTTCACTTTTTTCCAACATTTGATCCTCTGATGATCTAAAATTCTGTATTGGATTAAAATGTGTGAAGACAATTTAACTACACAAACTGCGGTATTAATTTGTGTTTGAACAACCTGATGTTCTGATGTTGCCGTCAGAACATGTCAGAGAAAAGAAATCCTGATTTTAAAATGAATAAAGGACTAATAATTGCAAACAAATATATTTAGATGCTATTTATTATTTAGCCCAAAGTCAAGTCAAAGATAGAACAGGAAGAAATAAAACACATAAAGTGGAAAAACTCAGAATTCCTACCCCAGTGTTTCTTAATCAAAATGGCCCCACATTCCCTATTGTATTTCTATGTATTCATGTAAATACTACCAGTGTGGTTTTTCTATACGTAGCTCAGTATTACAAAATATTCTGGTGTGCATTCACACATGAGTAAGTATGTGTACATACATCCATACACAAAACCATAAACTGCACCTATTAAAAGGTACTAAAACCTGGCCTAAAACACAGGCCTAAAACCTGATTATTAAGTTAACTGGTCTCTGTAAAATGTCCTTAAAGCTGCAGCATGTAACGTTTAGAAAGAATTTTTTTTTACGTGTTTGCTAAAAGAATCAGCATGTTGTGACAGTATGAGACAAATAATCTGTGAAAAGATTAATCTTCTCTACCTCCTCCTTGAGCTACTGTTGCCGTCTGAAAGAATGCACCACTCCCGATCAAAAACAGCCAATCAGAGTCAGGAGGAGGGCCTTCGAGCTGTCAATCAACCCCATGTTCTTACTGCTAAATGTGCTAATGGCAAAGAAATAACTTACCGCTGCAAAAAAGTGGTTATTATGATTGGCTAACCTTAGTCAGATTTACCAAAATTCCTATTGCTACATGTAATACGTCTACTCTTTAATTATGTGTTACAAATTCACACCACTTGAAATTGCAAACAGACCAGTTCTGTTCCATAGCCAGTTCTGCCAGTGGCCTGCTCTCAGCTGTAATCAAGTAATCTTCTACTTTTAAAACAAGGTTTGAGTTATTGGCAAATAGAAGAAGTGACTTCACTCTTTACTGCCAGAAAAAATACTTGCAATTCAGCCCTAAACTGATGTAAGGGGTGTTTCTAGAAATGGGAACAATTCCATCGAAACTTTCTAGAAGGTTTTTAACATTGATTGGATTAAGCTAACAGGAACGCTGCCTTTTCAACAATGAAGGTTTCTCGAATGCATCTGCAGCGCAAAACTCAGTTCATTCATTATCCACAACTCCCTTATCAGCACATTGGGAATAAACACAAGTCTAATAGAAATTCATTAAGTACAGCCATAACCACGCAAACTCACTCCGTCTGAAACACACACACTAACACACACGTTTAGACAACTAGTTTATTAGATTAATAGGCTATGAATGGCTAATACGAATTACCCCCCTCTCTTGTTAACGAGACGTAGAGCAATTTGTATAATTATGTCTGGGGCAGAGAAGGTTTCCTGTGTCTAAGCATATTTTTAGACAGCCAAGCTTTCTGAAGGCTTTGATTACGTATTTACCTTGGGATTTTCAGCTTGGCACTCTTTCTCTCAGAAGTTGTCTTTGAATAATTCATTGCTTTGTTCCAGAGTGGAATAATTTGTGTTGGGCCTTATGACTAGTTTCTGTGGAGTAGGTTGATTTCACTTCTTTTTTTGTTTCATGTTGTTTCTGGTACATGACCCTAGAACATGCCTTTTTCAGAGTTTGGTGTCTGTTTAACCGTAGACTTGAGAAGAGACACTGATCTCAAAGCAGAAAACAAAACATGTCTTTTGAAACAAATTGGTACCTAATCAGGGCACCATAAACTGAAGAATAACAATAATTCATCAGTTCTTTATTCACAAATGACCATGGCACCACACAGTCAAAGGCAATTTTAGTCAATTTTATATTTTTACAATTTATACAAAACCTTAATCAGTAGCACATTTTTTATATTGAAACAAGTTTTACCAACCAGTGGAAGAAAAGCAGCATCATGCAGCACATGGATTTATAGACCAATCTTTATTTCTTTTTCATCTGTTGTCAGACTCTTATCAAACAAATCAAAACAACTCACAGTCCTGAACACCACAAGGTTCCTAACTGGATCACCTGCTTTAGCTTTCTCCAAAAATTTCTTCTTTGTTTCCTTTTTTTCATAGCATTTTTAAATTGTTCTAAGTTTACCAGACTAATACTAAATGAAACACATCTCTCAGTAATAGCTACATCCTTGGGAATTTCTGAACATAGGTAGGTCTGATACTTTGGTAAACAGACACTTGCACTCACTTCAAAAACAAAGACTGAGGGTGTCCTGTTCTGAGTGATGTGGGACATACTGACGAAGAGAAAGTGAAGACTTGGACTTACTGGAGCCAGAGAAAAATGGGAAATATGGATTTTAATATGTCATTACTCCTCTAGTGCTGAATATATCTAAGACAGTTACAATCTTGTGTGGTTTAAGTACTTGATGAATTCAATTTAGTTCAGGTTAGTTTATTTATATAGTGTTTAATTATAACAAGTGTTGTTTCAAGGCACTTAACAAAAACGTTACTTTAATCCCATCATTCAAATTACATTCAAGCTATTCCTGGCAATCAAATGCAAGCTTTCAAACATTTTTTTTTTCTCTTTTTTTTGTAGGTTAATGGAAACATTCTCGAAACTGGCCTAGTGGATCTTCATCAGATTAGCCCTGTGTCAGTGGCTTCAGTGACAGTGCCACCAGAGGACTCCTGGGAATGGGATGAGACAGATATGTCGGTCATGGAAGCAGAGCGGCAAGATGTACCACAACCTGACCTTACAACCAACCTCCCCACAGCCTTGCAATCAAGACTGCCATCAAACAATATTTTGGCCACTGACAATCAACCTGTTGAGATTCAAACTGATATCCAAGCCACTCAGTTAAAAGAGTTGTCTAATTTGAAGGATGGATCCTCGATGGATGTTAACTCCCATTCCCCACCAAACAATAACGTATATCAAGTGTACAGCCTCCACAGTATTGAATTATGCAAGCAGCCAGTGTTTCCACTTCCTTCCACATTAATGCACATAAATAAACCTGTAAAAAACAAAGAAAATTTTTTGCTGAAGAGCATTAGTAAGGATTCTTCCTTGTCCTCCATTGAATCTCTCCCTGACCTCCTGGGAGGTTTGATGTCAAGTAGCAAACAACGAGATAGGATCAGTGAATTTTGTAGTAGGGAAACTGAGGGTGGCAGAAGGAGCGGTCAGTCGGAAAATAGTCTACGATCAGATTGTGAGAGTGGGATTGTAAGTGACAATGGAGATTCAGAGACATCATCAAATTCTGGAGTACATGGAAAGAAAGAGGATCAGGGGATAGAGAGACAGGAGAAAAGAGACCGGAGGAAAGGTGAAGTTACACAAGAACATTATAGTTTAGCTCTGGAAAAGAACTGCATTGCCCCTTATAAAAGGAGCCAGATGCAAATCTCTACGAATTTGGAAGAATGGAGAAGAAATGAGCTGAGATGTGAAATAAAAAGAAACAAGGAGGAGAAGAAGAGGTGCAAACAGGATGTGGGGGATTCAGTGGAATTCCTGATAAACGGACATGGGATCCTTACACCGGCAAACTCTGACATTGATGTGAAAGGACTTGATGACTCTAAGATGTTCATGTCCCAGAGGGACAACACACAGTGTAACCCTGACCATTATAACAGTTCAGAAACTCCCCCTGCTCTCAACAGTAGGACATCAAGTCCCGTTTTGTCTCAGAGCTCTTCTCTGGAGTCTCTATTGGCTCTGGGTATCGACTTATTCCCCTCCAAAGAACGGCTGCATCATAGCGTCTCTTTGGAGAGCTGTCTTAATCCATGCCACAGCCCTGACAGGGAGGCGGCGGGCAGTCTCACAAGTCCCAACGAGATGAACCCGGGCCAGGAAAAAGACCAAGATAGAATTAATTTAAGAGCAACCATGGATACTGAAACAGAGGCATCTTCTGGAGAGCTAAGCCAAAGAACTCTTGATCTCCTGAAACGTTTGGAGAACATTCAGAATCCTTTGGGTGGGAAGATGACTCGAAGTGTTTCTGACATGTCAATTCAAAGCAGCATCCCACAAAAGAACCACTTCCCTGTTTCACCCTCTTTAGGGGGTCAACACACTCCTCTCTCCAGGATGTTTAGCACTTCATGGAAAGGACAGCCATCACTGATCAATGAAAACTTATCAAAAATATCACTAACTGAACTGAGTAGCACAGAAGACTCATCTCTGGGGTCTGAGGATTTTGTCGTGCTCAGAAACCAGCACCCTCTTTTCCTAGATCCAAACATAGCAACCATTTCCAGCCCTCGTAGGAAACATTGTCACAACAGGGGAGGGAAAGCTGTGGATGAGTCGGATGCTGCTAGTTTAAGCATGGTGGTCAACGTTTCATGTACATCAGCATGCACAGATGAAGATGAAGATGACAGTGATCTGCTTTCATCCTCCACACTGACTCTCACTGAAGAGGAACTTGGTGTTCGAGATGAACAAGATGGAGATGATGACAGGGCTAATGGTGTGTCTTCTGGGAATGAGGAGGATGAGGCTAATGATGAAGATGACATGGAAACATCCTATGAGTTGGGGCTTGAGTACATGAAGAGGGAGTTACAGAGCTGGATACGACTTCCTCGCACCTCTGTATCCTCCTCGTTCAAATCGGAGGCAGGTCTTCTGGATGAGCTGCAGTGTGGAAGTGCTCCACTTTCCACCTTCACATTCTCACGTGCACAATTAATGAATAGCAGTAACAAAGCTGGTGGCAATATAAGTACAAAGGAAAGAGAAGATGAGACCAGACCGAATGTGACGAGAAGCTACATCAGCCAATTTGTCGATGATGTGGAGAATGGAAACATCGACCACAGCTGTCTACAAGGAAAAGACGAAGACGATGAGCTACTCCAAGAAGAGTCTGGCTTGTTCACTCAGAAAAGAGACACTTTAAGGGACATTTATGTGAACACGAAAACAGAAGACCAAGTTGAAGACGTTGGCAACTTGAGAGCTGAAATGGATTCAGTTTCAACAAGTCATATTTGTTCATCACCATCCAGTGAGCTGCATCCCTTCTCTTCCAAGCGTACTTCCTGTTTGGTGGGAGAGCTGAGAGGGGAGCTCCCCTGCCATAGTGCTTCACTTCCTTCACCCCCTTCTCTGTCTCCAGTCAACTGCAGATCCCACAATGCACTGGACAACAACCTCTCAATTGCTGGAGGACGGAAAGCCATCACAATTCAAGAGAAGTTTAAGTTCTCATCGTTGGTCACAGAAGAGACAAGGAGGGAAGTCAGAGCAAAAGATTCATCTCCGCCATCCACAAAAGGCCACAAATCCCTCGCTTCCTGCTGCAGCCCCTTCCTCCTATCGGCCTCGCCACTCAGCGTTGACGAAAGCAAGAAGAAGAATGTTCATGACTTTGTAATGGAGATTATTGACATGGCCTCTGTAGCACTGAAAAGCAAAGAGAACCAGTCAGATGGAGCAACCCAGAGGGAGACCAATGTGTCTGTCCCAGACCAGTCCTCCACCTCACTAGCACACATCCGAGACAAGGTAGAACTTTAATTCTACAGAATAATCAGATTCACACAGTGTCTACCACACAATTGTTGGATGACTAATGTAAAAACATCTGACGTAAATTAATCTGAGTTTGAAGCTGTCCTATTTGACCTGGTATATTCTGTGCATTTCAAAGGAAAGTTATCTGTCTTCATTTGTTTATTCAGCTGAAGTAATTCAATAAATCGCATCACGGATCAGAACTTTGAGGGTGTAATTATTAATTTCTTCAGTAAGTAAAGCAATCTAAAAGTTCATTAGTTTTCAGTCCACATTTTTTAAAAGGAAAAGAGAAATCACGCAGAAAACATTGTCATAATGTAAAACATTAATATGTAAATAAAGATTTTATGGTATGATAGTTACAATGCAGTACAAACAGAGAATGATCAAAGTTGTATATATATCCTATTCATGGCTGAACTTTTCTATTTAATTTGAGTAATTCTTAGCTTGAAATCGGATTTCACTTCAGATTAGCTTTAATTAAAGCATCAAAATAAGACATTTGTGTATGTGGCTGTCAGTGACTGTCAATATTGTTTATTCTTACTTCAGACCCTCTACTTAGAAACCGGTACGAAGCAACAAACTGTTCATTTTCTTCCTTCAGGTGCTTGAACACTCCCATAGGCCTCTGCATCTTCGAAAGGGAGATTTCTACTCCTACCTGTCTCTCTCCTCCCATGACAGCGACTGTGGTGAGGTCAGTCAGTGTGCTGAGGACAAGAGTTTGACCCCTGTGCCCTACACCATCCCATCCTATTGCACGTCGACACCAACCTCAAACAGTCCAAGCCCTGAACTGTTTCCCAGCACCAAAGTGGCAATGTCTTCCTTTCAGTCAGCTCAGTTGAGCAGATGCTCTTCCCCTAGCCTGACTGCCAAGGACTACATCGGCAGTTTGGATTTGAAGTGTTTTGATGGTGAACCTGGCAGCGTCTCAGATGAAAGCCGAGTGGAGCAGCAGTGTTCTAGCCCCTCTCTGTCCGTACCCACCAGTCCTGACTTCAGGAATGAGGAGACGCTGTTTGAAGCCTGTACAGAGGAAGTTTACCTTGGACCACCTTTGTGCTACAGCATGGTGATCAAAAAGAAACCTCAACCCTCCAACTATAAACTGTGTTTGGAGACCTCATTGGCTGGTGGCTGTGAGCTGATTGAAAATGCACCTTGTTTGTCCCAAGAGGGAAAAAGTTCCAAACTGGACAATAGGCAGACGGACCACTTGTTCTCGACACAAGGCTCTGGTTCCACAAATGAAACCCAGAACTTCTACCGTCCTGAACCTTGCTACAGCTTATTTTCCACCTCTTCGCTCTTAAGAAGCAACTTCAGTTCTTCAGGTGACAACCTTTTTTCTCCTCTACCTCTGTCGACTGAGGCAATGGAAGAAAAGCTCGGTGAAGACCTGTACCTCTCCTCTGATGGTGTTGTAGGAAAAGTCGCGACTGCTGTGAGTGTCAGCACGCCGCAGGAGGAGAGAAGTCGTAATGAGGGGCCTTCTTATCTTAATCCCTGGGTGCGTGTCGCCCTGATAGACTCCTTCGCCACAGAATGTTTGGCAGATACTAAAACGCTTGAATCCAATATGGGCACCGTAATGACCAAGATAAGTGTCTGCAGCTCTGCTACAAATCCCTCAAAAGAGCCAGCCACCGCCGCCACGCGTATTAATCCCAAAATTAACTGCTCAGCGATGAGAAGGCCTGATAGGGAGGAGGGGAAGAGGAGCAAAGAGGCAGATACTCGATGGGCAGAGGAGGAGGAAAAGAGGAGAAAGGGCTGGAGCACTTCGCAGCAAGAAGCAAAGTCTGCCCTGGTGAAACAGGTTAGTGTTCCATGTATTTGCACTATCTCCAGACATTATACAGTGTGTTGATACTGGACTCCACTTCTCTGCTTTGGGTATTAGTTTTAGTCAAGCCCGTCAGCGGGAATGAAGGCGGTGAAGCTGTGCTTTCTCTTTATTTTGTTTCGCAAGTTAGACAGATTTTCCTTTCCCTCTGAGCTTTCTTTGTCTTTTATCTGCTGTGCTGTCTTTGTTGTGTTATTTTATGTTTGTATTCACTATCCTTCTTAGCCCTTTAGTCTAATAGACTCCTCCGAAAGACTTGGAGTCTTTAGGACTATGGGACTTCAAGCACTAAAGAACCATGTGGTTCTTTATGACTCAATTACTTACTACTGTCAGTGCATACATTATTAAATTTCTAATGTATTAATTGACCATTTACAACTGACACAAATGTCATATTTCTGGAGATCTTGGTATTCTTGAGGAGTGGTGGACAGATCTGAGAGTACTGATCTTTCATCCTAATACGTACTGATGGGAGATATCCTGCAAAATAGTCTAATTTCCTTTTGAGATATTTTGACATTTCGGTTGTGTTGTGCTAACCTTTGATAACCAAAATGACAGCTCAGTGGTTGGTGGTAGAAAAGTATAAGTGGCTGCTTTTCCTCCACTGTCTTGTTTGTGGTATTCATGGACAGGATAGTATGGCACAGTCAGGAGGAAAAGCTGAGTGTTATAATCAAATGCATGTATGATTTCAGTAGACTAAATGTGATTCCAGAAAAAACCTAATATGTCAATTTGTCTTTGGCATTTATTCATAGTATTTGCAATTTTCTGTATTAATAGTATTATGATAGAAAAGCCCGCTTTTATATAGTGTGCTAACACTATCTGCTCCTTGTGCTGTTTGAGTAAAATAACCGTAAGATTGGGCTCATTGATATAATTCTGGTGATGCCCATCACCTGTTTGATTTAAAGGCATTCTAGTGTTTTTGTTGCTCTTTTTAAATTTCATATCGTTTTGCTCCCTGTCTTTTTTTGTCTTAAATCCTGCTATCTGTGTGTCTTTCTGTATTCCCTACCTGTGACGTAGGCGGGATTTTGGCCAGTTCTCGGTCACAGCGTTGGAGCAACACAGGACGAAGCAAACCCTCAGTGAGGACTCCTTCTCAGATGAAAGCAGTCAGAGTACGTTAACATGTAACATCCTGGTACTGTGTGGATGAGATTTCAGAAAAATCACAGCTGCTTAAAAATAAAAACCAAAATCTTTTTTGTGGAAATACAACCAGGCTTTACATCAGTACATCTCTGTTCAAGTCTGTTACTTTCCATGTGCTTTAGAATCCAACAAACTCATCAACAAAACAGGCAGTTTCAGTGCTTCAACTATGTATCCCTCCAGACTTTGGTTCCCACCTAGTGAATACGTGCCAGTTTTAAATTACTTTCTGATTATTTATTCACTTATATTCCGGGTCCTTAAAATGAATTTTTGAAACTTGAATTAGAATTAGCTACAGTTGAATAATTTTGATAAGTAGATAGTAAAAATTTTCTTGTTCCCTTTTTCCAATATGTTAAAATCTAAGCAGAAACTGAGAACATGAACAAAAGGACGTTACTGACAGTTGGCGTGTGTGTATGTGTTTTGGTGTATGATGTGTGCACTCTATGGGTGCCTCCAGGGCTAAGCAAAACCTCCTGCCCTCATACTCTAAACACACAAATGTGCACCTGCACATCCACACACACCCCTGAAGGCAGGGCATGAGAGTCCAGGTAGAAGCTATGACAGCCCAACAGCTGCGGGTTAGACAGACACACTGCTCACAATCACACACACGCAAACACACCAACACACACAACAGAGGACAAACTTTCATAAACACCTTTATGCAAAGAACCAGAAAAATAAATCCCAGTGAAAACACACACAGTGGATGTAGCGCTCCGACAAGGGACACACACCATCATCCAGACATCACATCTATGATGCGTATAGCTGGTCCTGACCTCCATGACGTGGCTGAGTCTAGCCCACCTGTTCACACACAGACACACACAAACCCACTGTACACACAAACACAGGTGCAATTAAAGCAATCGTGAATGCAACTCATGATGTGCTCTGTGACCCAGACAGCAGAAGGTCTACAGGAAACACACAGGAGAGAATGGGAGTGTGTGTAGTGTTCAGGTTTTATCACTGACTTGCATATAAAAAGTTTCACCAGACAGCAGCCTCAAAAATGAATCAAAATAAATAATACACAAACATGTTAAAAAACTTTCAGTCAGTGAATGAGAGCATAGATTATATTTATTTAATACTAAATATAATATATTTAGCATTTATTTTTCTTAAATATTGTGTATACATCTGTATTGTAGGAAATATTCGCTCAAAAATCTAAACTATTACGTCACTTCAGTGACAACATCTGAACAATATCCATGAAACCATGCAGACTTCTACAAACATTTGTGAAGGAATAGGAAACTCTAATGGTGTGTTCACACTAAACGTTTTAGTGTACCTGACGCGTTTTGAGTATCAGGTGCATTTGGTTTACATTCAAAGTCTATGTGGAGGCGCTTGAGGGCCATGGAGGCGCTTTTTGAGCATCTAGAACAGCGTGATTTGAACCGTTTACTGTCCAGTGCATCCAGCGCATCTGACGCTCCACATAGACTTTGAATGTAGACCAGACGAGCCTGATGCTCAAAATGCGTTTGGTGTGAACGCATCATAAGAAATCAAATAATACTAGAGTGGTACTGTGGCAGAAAGTACTGTGCAGTAAGTCCAATCACAAAGATTCCTCAGATTCCCACAAAATATCCCAATATCAGAAAGTGATATTGCCAACTGTTAAAGGCAGTATCAGAAAGTGACTGGGAATAACAGCAATGAAATGGTAGACCAAGGAAAATCCCAGGGTGAGGTCAATTACTTCCTATGACCAAGCTTCTGCATCAGTACAATGCAACTTGTCGGAACAATCAGTGTAAATTTGCCACCAGTGGACTGTTTGCCAATTCATATGAGGAGTCTGGATTTTTTATTTGGGGCAGAACCTCGTCTCTGACCTGGGGAGGACATTCTACCCTCTTCTGGCTCAAGACCATGCCCTCGTATTTAGAGACACTTATTATCATCCAGACCACTTCAGACTTGACTGCAAACTGCACGAGTGACACCTGGAGATCACAGTCTGATGAAGCCATCAGAACCACATTAGCTGCAAAAAACAGAGGTCCCCAAAACAGATCTTAACACTTTGGCTGTGCCTAGAAATAAAGGTTATGGTCAGTATCTGAGACAATGGGCAACCGGTCAGAGCAACTTTGACCGGAAACAAGTCTGACTTACTGCTGGGAATGCAGACAGATAAAGTTCTGACTCCTTGCTTTCAAAGTACTGGGACTGGGACAGATTACCCTCCCTTCTGGAGTTCTAGGACATGGCGGTGGAGACGCTCCTGCTAGGGACTCACTTGTTCTACTGAGGGACTTAAATGTGAGACTTGTAGCATATGAGTACATTTTGGAAAATTTTTTTACTTCCAACTTTATGGAAGTTTAGTATAGAAAAATTTGACTGGAACAGCTTTGGGATAACTTGGGGCCAAAATTCACCCGACATCATTTTCTGACAGGTGTGTTTGGAAGAATGGTGATTAATTCCCATAAGTGTATTACTTAACTCTATGTTAAGGCCTTTTGAAGAATTTATTAAGCCAAAGCGAGTGGGCAGACATCATAGGAATGGATTAAAAATCGGATGTCCCTCAAACTTATGCGTGTGGAGGCAGGCAAACAGTAAAGGTTTCATATGTAAAAATTGAAAGCATACTACTTTTACTATTTTCACTAACAAGAAATGAAATACTTTTTTCTATTTCCTTCAGAGACCATCTGGGTTGGGTGCAGGAGTCTGAAGGATGCAGTTGTAGACCTCTCTGGTTCTCCCTCTGTGCTTCTGCAGACTTCTACCTCCCGGATCTTGTCTTCTGACTCAACTCACAGGAGGACATTAGCTGGAGCTGCACAGGTTGGGATTGGCCCAGCTCACCAGCCTGATGAGTTGGTGAATTTATGATCATGAAGCAGTTATAAAGACTTTTCCTGAGGATATTTCAAGGTTCTCTGAGGTCTTGCTTGAATGTAAAATTTAAATGCATGTACACTTAGTAAAAAGGTAATTGACTTATTTAAAGGTGTGACAGAGTTTTTGAATATTCAAGGGAATAAGTAAACATTTTAGATCATTTACTGTGTAATCACCTTTTTCAGGGAGGCTCCGAGAAAAAATAGTTCTCCATTGGAGTACTTTGTCAGACATTAGTCCAATTCCATGTTCGATTGCTCAAATTGAAGTGGACTAAACTTATTGTGTCCTATAGTTTAAGAGACTGAAATATTTCCTAGGAAGTATTTTGTATTAACCTTGGTTTCAGTGAAAATTGACATTGTCTTTTCAAGTATGATTGCCAACATCAAAACAGAAATCCAAAATGTTTTGGTCTTGAATCCTACCTGTCATGGTGAAAATGGTGGATTACAGCAGGAATCTGTGAATCAGGTGAATTCACCTGATTGTTGAGTTGTTTGACCAGTTGAAATGGCACATTCAAACCAAATGGAACAAAAAAGATAAACCTAAATGACTGTTTCCATTTCTTTACAGAGATGGTTGTGAAACTGAAACACAAAGAGAATGCAGCTTTTTAATATATATTGAAATAGTTTCATGTTTTTGTCATGATGCAAGAGAAGACAGCAGTGGGGCGAACATTTGCAGAATATTAACTTCCTAGTTTTTCACAATATGTTACTTTATAAAGAATAAGGCTCCAGTCAGTTCCAGTTTCTAAAGTTCTAGCTTCTGAACCAGTGATTGGTAGACTTCAGAGTTTCATTGCACTGTTTAGAGTGTTGATGTAATCAGCTTTGGTAAATGTTTTGATTTCTAAAAGTTGTGCTCCATTTGCATAGTGAGAGGTTTCTTCACAAACTGAAAATCTTCACACAATAAGTAGTACTTTATTAAGTACTACTTAATAATCAAATAAGAACTGGTGAACAAGAGCTGAACTATTCTCAGAAAAACTGCAATGAATAGTCCAGCTAATAGGAAGCGACATTTAATTTTTTTATTTAACCATGAGAGCTAACACTACAGAGACCTGTGGAGCTCCACTAGCCCCCCTCTACCACAGACATGGTGACCCATGTTGCTACCATAACAACTGATAAGCAAAGGCCTGCCACAGAATGTGACCAATGTCTAATCCTTCCATTAGTATTTTCTGTTTAGGGAAAAGGGAAATTTAGGCTGAACAATACTTTAAAAAATCAAAAAACAGCAACTTGAGATCAGCTGAATTTACTCGCCTTCAAGTCCATAACAAAGATACTGAAAGTTATGCAAAAAAGATTTATAGAATTATGTATGCTGGTCTATATGGTACCTTGCAAAAGTATGTACACCGCATAAGCATTTTCATATTACTGCATTACAACCACAAACATGTAGATATTTTCTTATTTTATGTGATAGATTAAGTCTTTAGTTCATAGTAAAGAAGTACAAAGAAAAAAACATAATTTCATTTGAATTTGGATCTTACTTTTCTTATTACTCCTTTACGCTGAAACGAGTGAATAAAATTTCATGCTATGAAAAACAGCCTAGTTGATTAACAGACCAGCCTTTGGTTTAAGGACTCTCAGTATAAAAGCAGTACAGTTCTGGAAGAAAACCTCTGAAAAGACTGAAGACAACTCTACACACAGCCAGAGAGCTGCAGTAGGCATGTTGTCATGGACACAAATAATCGGAATAGAGGGCTGAGGAGAATAAACATTTAAACAATTTATTTTTAAAGTCATAGTGAGGTGTCAATAAAATGTTAATGAACAAAACACAATGACAAAGTTGGGAACAATCAAGCAAGAGGTTGAATACTTTAAAATGCAAACTTTCATAGTCTGAGAAAGAGGAACAGAAGCTGATGGGCGAAACGTTATTGCAAATGAATTTTGTTTTGTTTGGGTTTTTTTCAGTTCTCTGCCCAAGTTCCTTTCAAGAACAGTTATATTAATTTTGTAAAGAAAAAAAAAAAAAAGATTTCTGGCCCAGTATTCCAGAGTCCTACAAAACCTCTGGCTTAGATCAAAGATTGTCCATGTGTTGCAATGAACTAGTCAAAGGTCATACTTGAATCTAAGTGAAATCTGGGGCAAGAAGACAGCTTTTGCAGATGTTTTTCATCCAAACTCAATGAGCAAAATTTAAAGAAAAAACTGAAATCAGTCCAAACTGTTCTGTTCAGTGCTGTAACTATTCTACAAAGCACACACTAAAAACTGAATACGCCACACTTTTCAGATTTGTTTTTTATTGAAAAAAGTATTGTAAATCCATAAAGTTTTCCTTCCACGTCACTGTACTGCTGTACTTTGTGTTGATTCATTAAATAAAATGTGGATAAAGCAGATTAAACTTTGGATTGTAGCCTGACAAGATGTGAAAAAGCTAAAGGGGTGTACATACTTTATCAAAGCACTGTGATGTTTTTAGGGGACAATAAAATGTAACCTGGAAGCTGTAATGAAGACCAGACTCCAGAACAGCTTGGTCTTTCTCTAAAATGTACAGCAGGAAAGGAAACGGCAGAGCGTCCTTTCCTGCCCTCCAGCTCATGGATCTTTATGTGGAAAATAACTCCTAAATATTCAAGAAAAATCTGCCTCATCATTGATTATTTTTTAGCACATTTCAGAAATAGTCTAAAGAAAAATCAGTTTGAGAAGTTAAAACACCTCAGTGCAGTCCTACTCTGTATTTTGCTTGGCACTAATTGGACCTCCAAGAGAGGAAATAAGGAAGACAGTAGATGTTCTTCTGCTGCAGTGCTAACACTGGCTCCACTGAGAGCATTAATGCTTATTAAGGTATGTTTGGAATTAGAACTATTAAAACAGGCATTTCTAAGCAATTACAGGAGAAGTGTCAAGTTTTAATGGATTTAACTATCCACAGGTGGCTGTGGTCACCAACGTTGCCAATACTAGGGGCCCACTGTGTAGATGAGAGCAGGGTCTGAAAGGACAATGAAGTCAAATAGTGAAGTGAATTGCTAACTTTATATTAAAAGTTAGCAATTCCTTCTTTCGTCTCTTTTTTTCTTTCTTCCCTCCTTCCTTCCTTCTCTGTATTCTACCACAAATCTGATGAACTCAGTAAAACATTACCCTGTATGCCGTTCTTGATGCTGCCGTTGTAAACACTGATCAATTACCTGTATGCACTCCTTAAACTACGCACTGTAAAACCAATGTGCTGCTTGCTTCATACCTGTATGTCTTTGTCTGGATTTGTAAAGGATTTCAGGATTCACTTGGTAAAACTCATAACCTAGAGTCATAGAAATGGCCTCCTCGTCTGTGTTCGAGATGTTTGACTCAGTAGAGATGTTCTCTATGGATGTTACTTTAAGAATAATGAAAGACTTGAAATAAAGTTCTGTTTCTGATGCAGGGAAAACTTCTGACTGAACAGAGACTCTTCTCCCTCCCCATGTTCACCTTTGCAGCTCTGGTAAAACTTCACGTGATTTAAACTGAACTCTGTTTCACTTTAGATTTAACACTAGTTGTATGTTACTGACTAGGAAATATTTGTTCTATCAGGTGACACTGTATGGATTTTACCAGTTCTCTTGTTTTTTGTTTTTTCTTAATTAATTCAGCAGCTGACTGAGGAATTATGATTTCTCATATTTATATTCTGCTGGGATGAGAAAGTCATTTTTCATTTTACCTTAAAGCATGTGGAACCAAATATTTTCACTCTTTGCTTACAGTAGCTTCACCAAACTACAGGGTGAAACAATTGTCTTTTAAATGGTGTTTTATCTATGCAACACAACCAAAGTTAGCACGAGCTAAAGCAGCGTTGTGTATGAGTAAAGGTTCACTGATGCGCATTGTGTTAATACTTCTTGGACTTTGTAACATTTATTATTTGTGTTTTTGTTCTTAAGCAGCTCCTGGTATGATGAGCAGTGATTGAAGTGGGACTGTTTTCGAGAGGCGTGGAAGGATGATGGGGTTTGAAGGGTTTTAGTATACTTCTGTGCCTTGCTCTGCTGTTAATTCTCACACCTTTTATTATTTCTGAACGCCAGTCTCCCTGTTAGTGAATAAACAACAATCAACAAAGAATAAAATAAACACAAGAGGCTTGTTCAAAATTCACTGTACAAAGCACAGGAGGAACTCTAGTTGTATGTGTTTTACTGTGTATTTCATTTGTGATATGGGCTTTCTTTATTACCAATAGGAGCTTGACTGCATGGTTTCTGCTGACTATATTGTAAAACTAACTGCTGAAAAATAAACTTTACCGGAAATAAACTCATGAGATATGATTTTTTTGGTGGGGGTAATTTTAATATTGTGTTAACCGTAATATGAGACTGTGTTTGAAATCGAAAACAAACATGGAGTACAAAAAGGTCATGACGTCAGTATTAGTTTTTTATTAAGTAAGAATGGATTGAGACAAAAAGAGGCTGTGAAAACATCCATACTTACTGGAGGTGAGAACCTTCTTTCCATGGTTCCTTGAACCAAGATCAGAGTGGAAAGCTTTCACTGTGGCTTTAAAATTAGCTAAAATATTATATCCTATAGATATAATATCTGAGACTGTCAAAATATGCAATGTTTAGGACCTTGAATTTGTCATTACCGTAGATTGATTACTTGAAAAAATGTTTGAGCTTTTAAAATGTTTTGAAAGAAAGAGTAGATTCTGCCGTTGCCTTGATTGTGTAATGTTCTACAAACTGCTGTTGTCCAATGGCTCCTGGTGAGTCTGATGACATCACAACTCGTGTCTAGTGCTGACTCAGAGACCCAGACTCTAACAAACAGGTTCTGCTGGGTTGTTCATCAGGGCTGATCATTTAGTCAAAGATGTGGTTGGAACATTTTTTGTTCCACTTACAACTTTTAATGTTTCGTTGGCTCTGCTTATTGCGCTAACAGTTAAGATAAAATCCATCTTCTCAACAAAATTACTCTCTGCTCTGTTTCAAAATACCACGTCAGAGAAAGGAATCAGTGACTGTAACACTGATGTGGGTGAACAAGCAACTTTAAAGAACTGCTGTGGAGGTTGTTATCCATTTTTCAGTAACGATATGCCATGTTTATCTTCTGTGAAGAAAATGAGGAAAATCTGACTGTAATAATTTGATTTAGCACATAAATATGGATCAGAGGGACGACAGAAGACACATCGGCTTCTGGTTGGAAGCATTGCTGGTCACAAATCACACCTGATTCTAATCCTACATGTAGTTATCTGTCCTTTGTGATAGGTAACAATTAATCAGTGATCCCAACTTTTTTGTCAATATTTTTGAGAACTCTTTTGATCGCATCGATTTCATTGGACAGTGGAGAAAGTCTTTCAAATACTACTGGTTTTTCAAGGTTCCCAGCTTAAAAAGAATGGAAAAGTCTGTGATTTTTCTCACAGGTACACCTCAACTGGGAGGGCTCTGTAAATAAAGTCTGATTCATTGATTTTTTTTATATACTGTCCACATGTCCTGCTCCTTTAACTGTTATGTAAATGATGATTAGGTGACTTTACTTCAGTCGTGCTACACTGTCCCAACACTTTGTCTACTCTCATCAGGAATCCTTCACGATGTGGGTGAAGGATTCTTTGTAATTATTGTGCCCCAAAACAACGAAATAATCACATCAAAAAGTTTGAAACATTGTCCTTATTTTCATTCCTATAGAATAATGTGTGAGGGATTGTGTCAGTGGCATTCATTAACTTGAAATACTTTACGAAGTTCAGTCCATTTACTTGTATTAGCTTGCTGGTAAATAAGCCACTTTCAATATGGCGGACGCTATAGCGCAGGGGTGTCAAACTCCAGTCCTCGAGGGCCGCAGTCCTGCAGTTTTTAGATGCGCCACAGGTACAAAACACTGGAATGAAATGGCTTAATTACCTCCACCTTGTGTAGATCAGTTCTCCAGAGCCTTAATTATTCTATTCAGGTGTGGTGCAGCAGAGGCACATCTAAAAGTTGCAGGACTGCGGCCCTCGAGGACTGGAGTTTGACACCCCTGCTATAGCGTATCGCAACAACGGGCCCTCCAGTTCAAGCGATAACTTCCGGTTCAAAAGCACTTTCATCGTTAATTGGCAATTTCTCAGGTCTCCTACTGGGACATACACTTTCCGTTTTCATTAATGTTGTAGTGTTTTTGTTAATGTTGTTGAGTTTTTGAATTTGTAATTGTGCTTCGTTAATGTTGTAGTGTTTTGCACCTCAGGGCCACCGAACATGTGGGAGCCTGAAGTCAGATAGCCCAATAATTCAAACTGATAGAGGAATCCTTTACAAGAAGACAATGGAGACAAAATTATTTATTTAGTTTTTACAGAGTAGCACACTGTGCAACAGTTCATCTCACTACATAGGCAATATGTGAATGTGCTATATGTGAACTTTATTTTTGACAACAAGTGTGCACTTTATATGTGCACACTTGCTGTCACTGTGGCATTTTTGAATACCCAACATACATCTGAGTAACACCACTTCTCGCTGATGTCTCCTTATAGCAGCACACTGCTACACATCCTGTAGACTTAGATGAATCCCTTCTCCAACATGGCTCAGTCAAATCAATGGCCCGTCTTCAGGCCCCTGAGCGCTAAATGACTAGTGAGGAGGAAATTTGGTTTAGGCATGTTGGAGACGGAATATTACATGGTTAAAGACGGCCACTCTCCAGGCCTGGACTTAACTCAGTGCACCAATCTTAACTGTCTGATGATGTTTTCACAGTTCATTATTCTTTAGCCTCCAATATTTTGTAGGATCATGCAAGATAAGTACATATTCTTGATTTACCCATCAAGAAGGGTCCTCTTTGAATTCTCACCCATACTACAGAATTGGAGTTGCACAACTAACAAAAAGATCTCTCATTAGCTGACCATTTAATCCAGGTCTCTCATTGGCTGACCATTTGATGGAGAGGAATCCCAGCACTCACATTTGGAACCTGATGATAAAACCCCTTACTGCCTTTTTTTATTTATTTATTTATTTTTTTTGCATATCATGTTTTTATCAAACATCTCTATCCACAGTATTTGACTGGTTGTTGTAAGTTACTGCTACTGAGGTATGGCAGCATTAAATACTCTGACAATGTCTCATGGATGTCATGCAAATTTTTGATGTTTTAGTCATTTGATAATAAAGTCAGGCTCGAAGGTTTGATTATTTCTCAAACAAGTAGTTATGTGCCAAGCCCCCAATCATCAGACCGTTTTTTTAAAGTCTCCCAAGGACGTTTCTATTTTCCCATAATCACCTGGGTTTTCTGCCCTCCTGTCCTCCAGCTGCTCTAATAGAAGACACATTTAAACTGTTAAGGAGAAGAACAACAACCAAAAACTGAAGGAGACTTATCATAAACACACTTCAGGAAATATTACTGAAAAATAATTGATGTTTACTTTATGACAAGGTGGTCAGAATCAGAAACCGATAAGTGCTGCTGATGACACAAAGAGCAGCATCTGAATGATGATGAGGATGATGAGGAGGAAGAGTCAAACGAGTTTCAGTAATGTGACACTGAATATTAACTCCTTCCCTGACTCTGTATTCTATACTGCAAATCATTTTGTCACCAACTTTATAGTTGGTAGGTGAGATAAACATGTAGAAAACATTCTGTTAGGTTTTGGAGGGAAATGCTCAATGCCTTAATGTGTAATAATACATTAAATTCTGTGACATTGACATATAAAGCAGAAAAAAGTTCTAAAGGTATTAATGGTTTTGCAAATCAGTACATAACAATCTGACCAGGAGACATGCTGCCTTGAGATTGTATGTTCTCCCTGTGCATGTTTTGGTTGTGAACAGAAACTCCAGCTTCTTAACACACTGCAAAATCACGTTAGGGTAACTGGACTCTCTAAAATGCTCTTTGGAGTTTCCTGTGTGATGGATTGAGGGTCAAGAGATGATCATGTCTAAAGAACAATTACCATCAAGACTAAAACATCTACATGCACTTTCAGTATACATGTTACTTCCTTTACACATGTGACATAGGAAACTTAGAATGCTAAAAATGGGAGTGAGACAGCAGGGCTGGGAAAAGCACAATATTTGTAGCAGCACTCACAATGTTTACATACAACTTTCTGTCACACTGCTTGACATTTGTAGATTATTCTTAGGTATAGACTGCTGTGACTGAGCCTCACCATGACAACCACAGATCACTGATTACAAGACGCAAATCATTTCTTAAATTTCTTTCAGTATTGGAGATCAACACTACAACATCCGAAAATCCCAATGTGAATTTGGTGATATGAATTTTTTCATATGCGTAATGTGTTTAACATCATCATAAAGCAGGGTCTGACACTTTTCCCTTCCGTTCAGAAAGAATCAGAGCAGGCCTGTCAGAGGATGAAAAAAATAGCAGTTAGAAGCAACAAAACACTCCACATTAAAGCAAATTGCTTCTCGCGCTTGTTGATAGTTTCTCCTTGTTGCGTCCCTCTCGGTTGGAGCTGTGATGTTGATTGTTGCTGAAGGGGCCTTCAGATGACTGATAAGCATTGATGAATGAAAATGGAAATGCTTTTTAGTGTTTTGCCTTCAAAGGGAAATCAAATACTGTGGAAGGAAAAGCGAGAGAAGAAGACGGAGAATATTTGCCTTTTTGCAATTAACGAGATATGTTCTTTTTTTGTGGTCAGAAAATGAAAATGGCTTTTAAGGTCGTAAAGGTCGAGCGCATCGAAGCATGGTGGCTCGGCAATTACTCTTCAGGCAGTGGCCTGATTTGAGGAGGATGGGGGAGGAAGGCCTGGCGGCGTACTGACGGTCAAATTAACGAGATGACCGGCTCCCTGTCCAAAAGATCACATATGATTACCGTACATAAAACAGACAGGGTGCTTAAATTATCTCTTCTCTGACTGTTAAGTCAGAGACAAAGGGTAAAAATGCAGATGGACTGATTAGTTAAAGGTTTTAAATGTCAAAACTTTTATTGTCCAGAACTTGTATGAATTCACATCATCTCTGTTTAACGGACAGTAGGAAGGTCATCTCAACTTTACACTAATACGCAGCCTTCTTACCCATCCTGAAGACATCATATATAGTATTTTTTCATTGTGTTATAAATCTTTCTAGATGTTTAGTGAAAGGATTATGGTCTGATCAATATTTTGCAATATACAAATGTGCTAAATCGGAATCTCATAAGTTCTCCCCTTAGGCCAAATAATCGGGGAATTTTCTTATTTCTCTGCTGATGATATTCAGCTTTACTGTTGTTTTAAGTCAACTGAATATTTAAATATGTCTTCCTCAATATCAAATGGTGGTTGTGTGACAACCCAGACTATTTCCCCAGGAGATGAACATTAAATCTTGGTGTACTGGACTGGGCTCTTGGCTGGTAATATCTTTGCTTCTGTTATGTTCTTGGAAAATGTTTTTTTCAGTTGAGAAATATTTAAAAGTTTTAACTGTAGAGTCAAAGGCTTTGTTACAAATGATCATTCATGCTTTTATTTAATCTTGTCTTGACTGACATAGTTAGAGCTATTTCATGTTTTTCTGTTACAATTGCAATGTGTTGGGCTGGACTCCAGGACCCTGGTTCCTACCTGCTGTCACCCAGCCTGATGACCTGGTGACCCGGCTGGCAGGTTCTGCTACATGAACCTGCTCTTGGTGGCTCTGTGCCGGCGAATGGACCTTGACTATCTTCTGGTTTACCACAGCACAGATGTTTTAGAATAATTAAGAAAGGTCACAATGATGAGAAATCAAATCAATCAAGTTTTAACCTCACAGAACAGTTGATCTTATACTGAGATTCAGCTACAGACAGGATAAAGTGATTCTGAAGGCAGATGGAGATGCACTAGATACTGAATTCCAGGCCTCCAGTGGTTCTACATCTAGAAGTGACAGGACAACAACCCTCAAGCCTGTGATTTAAATATCTAAAAGGAACTAAATATTAATACATAAGTAACATACCAAGCCTTTCAGATTTTTATTTGTAAAAAAATTGGAATACCACTTCAGTTATTTTTCATTTTACAGTTATACACTTCTTTGCCTGTCACTTGAATCCCCACCCATCCACTGCCTATACCTGTACAGGCTAACTTGTCTTCTTATTAGAAGCAGTTGTAAACTTCATTGTCACCATGGTCTTGCAGCACAGGCACTTGTTACAGGACATGACACAGACAGCAACAGACAATATCAGGAATATTTTTCCTGCCCACACTGGGTTTGACCTGATCTTCTGGTTTACAAAAACTCAATTAAAATTTTAAAACCCAGGAGCCCATCCTGAGGAATAATTTTCTTATTCTGTCCCTCGATTGTGTAAGAGCCGCTCTGGAGACGAAAGAGCAGCTGAGACCATCACTGATTTTAAAAGCAAACTTTAAAACTATAGTTTTCCATCTTGCCTTTAGCTGATTTTTAGAGGTAAAGCAACTTATTTTCTTAGTTTTTTTTTTTTATTTTTTTATTTTATTTAGTCAACTATCTACAACAGTACATTGAACACAGGGACAAAGTAAAACATGACATTTTTTTTTCCCTCTTCCCATCCTGTGGTCTCTTCCTTTACCTTCTGTTTATTCTGTCCCCTACCCCTCCCCATCCATCCGTACCCGGTTTTCTTAGTTTTAAAGCTATGATGTGCATTTACTTATATTGCATTTTTAATTTGGCTAAATATTTGTCATTATATTAAGAGAATTCTAAATATAATGAATTCTCTAAATATAATTCTCTATATTTCTCCATATAAATATGGAGAATTATATATTTATATATAATAAATAAATGTAAATATAGTATATAATTAATGATGCAGTGCAAAACTAAGTTTATGTTCAATGCACATACATTATTATTATTATTATTATTATTATTATTATTATTATTATTATTATTATTATTATTATTATTATTATTATTATTATTATTATTATTATTACTATTATTATTATTATTACAGTTAAGTGTTGAGTATTGCTTCCTTGTGTCTCATTGTTATCTTTACACAAAATTATATTTCTGTCTACATCGTCTCCTGTTTTGATCTTTTATAAACAGTTTTGTTGCCTTTGCTGTGCATGAAAAGTGCTCTAATTATTAACTGATCAATTGAAAATGGAATCAGAAGACAGATATAAATCATTTATAGAAACTTGAAAATAAAATAAAAAATACATATAAAATGTTATCAGCTATTTTCAGTGAGAAATATTCAGAAGCTGAATCTTACAAGCATATTCATCTGGAAACATAAATTAGTGATAATTAGTGGAATTGCAAATGTTTCAAAAACAATCAAAAGTTTATGATGAATGACCTTCATGTAACACCACATCACAGTCCTGCTGAGTGTTACAATGATAGTGTTATTACCACATGTATATGAAGGAGTGCATTCCTTAACTGGATTCATAGTTTTAGCCTGATTGCATTTTCACATCAGTCGTCAAAATACATTTAAAAAACTATTTGATATTCGATGGAGAGAGGCCAAGAGCTACTCTGAATGGCAGAATAAATAAAAGCAGTGATGATGCCAGCATCAACCGAAGACCCCGATCAATCATTAGCATATAACAAAGTGTGCTGGTGGGAGTTAGGTAAAAGAAGCAATAAACCTAATGTCAGTGATGTCTATTATCAATCATTTGCATGTGGAGGTGAGCAGATGAGCATGCGTAGGAGTGAAAAGTTTATGTGTGCATCGCTTCAACATGCTCCATCTGTAATTCTTCCTAGCAGATAATTCATCATCTGTGCTGTGGCGTCGGGGGCGTCTGCAGGAGTTTAGGACTAATATTTCAGCTCCCATTACAGTTGCAAAGCAGAAAGCTGAGTCTCTGGTTAAACCTTTGACATGACCCGAGAAAAAGCAGCCTGACCCCATCCATCAATGTTCCAAGAGTGAGAAAATTAGGAGGGTAACAAAATTAGTTAGATTACAGAGAAGAGAAATTTAACCGTGATTTTCAGCTGGAAATGAAGGTCGAGAGAGGGTGACTGCATCTCTCTGGATACCGAAGCTACGTGTCAATTTCTTTTCCAACATTTTGGTGGGAGACAATTAATGAAAACTCCAGCTTATTGGGGTACATCCCAACATTATTAATGTTTGTGTTAGGGGTGTTTTCATACCTAATAGTCTGGTTGACTTGGTTTAGTTGGAAATGAACATTTGCTTAATTTTCAGCTGGTGTTGTGCTTTCACACTGCACTGTCCAAAAACCAAACCCTTGGAGCAACCTGTTTACCCCCTTGCCTGTGGTGGCGCTGCACCAAGAACTGCTGAAGGAAATGACACAAAAAACCTTTGAAAAAGACACTGAGTTTAACTTCCTTCCTCTCAAAATGTAAACAAAAATTCAATAATGTCAGATTTTAGCAGTTGTAGGATTTGCCTTTTGTCCAGACAAAAGTTTGAAGAGAATCTCTTCTCTTAGTTTGAAGAGGGTCAAACTAACGCTCTTCAACAATAAAGTTAGTATGAGCATTAGATGATACAGAGACCATGTTGTTTTTCACATATGCGCCTGCACTGTAGTTCACTTCCTGCTTTTGGACCGGTCTCTGGTCTGCTTGGCATTCACATACACATTCAAACTGCACCAGAGTTCACTTTTTTTGCTCTACATCAGCGTTCAATTGTACATTCACACCTCCCTAAACTAACCGGACGATTGGGGCAAATGGTAAACAGGGTTGGTGTGTAGATTCACAGATCCAGTTCTGGAACTGGAACTGTTAAAAAAATCTTTCATGACGTGAATCCAAATCCCTGAGGAATGGGAAGTATGTATTTAAATCTAGAGGAAATGTAATTGCATCAAACACAATAAATCTCTAAGTTTCTGAATAATGTTTCCACACCAAACAGAACTAAGGCAAATCTTAAGAAAAATTGGGTCCGACTCAATAAAAATGGTGTGCCTAATTCATGGATGGTTGGTGTGTAGGCTGACTGTCCCTGTCCTAATTCTGTCTGCAAAACTTTACCAGTTCACAGTTCACAAATAAAGAAAGAACTGAATACACCCTGCCTGTATTGTAAAAACCCCAAATCCAAACTCAATAATAGTTCATATTCAACTCTACACTTAAACCATTGGCAGTGATGTGGTTATATTAAGACATATCACATCAAACAATCTCTGATCAGGTTTGATTCTTTAACAGAACCCAGCCGGTCTCTTCTAAAACCTATTAGTACAACAGTTAATTCATTTTGTAGCACACAAACACATATAAACACAAGCTAAGAAAAAAAATATAAACCAAGGCTCACTAACAGTGATTTTCATTAGCAGTTGCTGGTTAGAGCTGCAAACCAATTTAAACTCCAGGTTGGCAGAGAGGCGAGCAATGTGTTTTTATTTCTACTTAATCAGTTCGATTGGATCTTTTTATTAGTCCAATACTTTGTGTCAGGAGAGAAAAGAAGAACTGTAGGTTATTAGAGTTTCTCCAAGCAAAGGTAGGGGTCTCTGCAGGGATGTTGGTGGGGTGGTAGCCATTTCAGAGGAATATGAAATGTTGGCTAAATACAAAAAATGCTGGGCAATTAACATCATGTGCTGTAAATGTGAGAATGCAGATTAGAAATGAAAGCATGGCATTAGAGTAGAAGCATGTAATGGTGAGTTAGTCATCTTAAATAATGTAGTAAAACCATTGACAACAACAGTGGGTGGTACAAAATAACCTCTCCTGCTCCCTTGAGCGTCAGTCACTGTTTGAAAACAAGGCCGACCCTCAGGCCATTATGTTGTTGGGTACAGACTTTTGAGGCTCTACAAGCTTATCCAAAAGTTCTTCTATGGGACTCAGGTCTGCAGAAAGTGCAAACCACTTTATACGATGTACCTCAGCCTTCAGCAGTCGTTCCCTAATAATGCAACCTCAATGAGCTGAAGCATGTGAAGATAAAGTTAATCCTGTGTTGTTCATGGAAGAGTACACAAATTATCTAAATGACATTATTCTTGTAGTATGGCCTTGTCACAAAGTGCCCTCCTACCACCTACTACCACCGAAAGGTTTTCTCATGGCAACAGTGACTGATGCATAGCGCTCTCCATGACATCCCCAGTACCACTAACCTCCATCATTTCTGCTCAGAAAAACTAACTTTCTTCAGAACAGCATTGAGGCCCACTGGTCCTTTGTTGAGTGTAAATGGTTCTTAGACGCCTGTCCTTGGTGTTGCAGTCAAGTACCCTTGTGTTCGGTCTGATTTTACAAGCTTCCTTATACATAATTGGATTCTATTGGCAATAATCAAGGTGAATTTTTGTTGATCAGCACAAAGAAGACTGATCAATCGATAGAATGTGCATAATGTTGGGTCCTTTCCATCTTTTAGTTTCAATGGTCACTATTTACCTATATTATAAATTATTTATATTTCCCTACACTCTCAACACATGTAAAAGCAACCACCCTGCCTATATCACTTCTCAGCTTCAGTCAAACAGCCCATAATCCTGTGCGCCATTATGAACAACCACAACCCTATCCCTTCCCCCTCATGAAACACAAACAACATGGAATAAAACATTGGGCCAGTTATTATGCTAAAAAATTACTAACAGTGGCTGATACCGATGGCAAAGCAGATATCTTGTGGATCCTTAATCTAATGAAGATCACAGTAAATAATTCCCCCAAATACATTTTGACTTGTTCAGTATTTTGCGTTAAATGATCCAACCTCTTTTTCCACCAAACAGTGTTTTTTCATTTATGCAAGTTCAAGCACTGGCCCAAGAACCAACATGGAGCTGGGACAGAGACAAGCTAAAGAAAAGTTTCTCAGATCCAGCAGCATGTTTTCTAATCCAAAGTTGTTGTTTTTCTGATCTCTCAAAATTAATCAATAATAAAATACATTGAGAAGGCCAAGAAAACTCATCAGACTGTAGTCGTTGAAAGCAAACAGATGAGCTTTTGATGAATTAAACAGTGATAAAGAGAGTTTTATTTTTAGCTTCTTCATCGGATCCATCAGTCCCAAAACCTTATGCAGCATATGGGCAAGAAAATGTAACAAGCCAGTTCAGTCATGGCTTTGTAGAGTCAGATTTTCTCAATTTTCACTTTAGCACCAAGTTTCAACAGATGCAACCCCTGAGTTCATAATCCCACAGTCTCACTCCAATACTATTTCTACTGTCTTTTCTAGATTAAAATCCTGCACAGGTTTCTGTTCATTACTTTCAAATTTATTCAGCCGGTTGTATAAAAAGGTATTTCAGCTGTTCTCTCTGATTAAACACAATGCATGACAACAAACAATGAATTTCCAATTCATTTACTTGATATCAGGACTGGTATTCCTCCATCCCTCCCACTTATCTCATCAGTTCAGTATTCGTGTCAGGACCAATATTTGACAGCTTGTCGAGAATGAGTTCAGTCAGCGATAGAGCATCAGATCTGTCAGAGGTCAACATTGACAGTAGTATCTCTTTGATAGTGCACACTTGATCCACATATCAAATAAGAAGAGCTGTTTTGTGACCAATAGAATAATTTGTTTTATCCATCTTTTTTTCCCCACCAGGGGGTCTTTTGTGGGCTCTAGTGTCCCTTATATGACAGTAGGCTGACAAGGAAAGGGGTAAGGAGATGGGGGAAGACATGCGGCAAATGTCAGTCGGGTCCGGGAATCGAACCCGCGACGGCTGCATCGAGGACTCAAGGCCTGCAAATGGCCTTGAGTCATTTGCAGCACACAGGGTGTGCTGGATAAAACAGCACACCCTGTTTTATCCATCTTAATTGTAAACCAAGATGTCCCGGACAGTTTCCTCTCGTATGATTCCTGGTGGTTTTGTTTGTATGTATGTGGTATCATTAAGAATTGAACAGGTCAGTTTTAGGTCAGTTTCTTTAAACTGACTGACCTAAATCCATCTTTAAATATTTGTTGTCTGAAAGCAGGCAAGCAGCTAATTTCTTAAAAAATTGCAACTACCTAGACATGAAAGACTGAATACAAGGGCTGGTATGATAACTGTTGATTTAGCAACACACTGTTAACTCTATTCCCCGCAGAAGAGTTGTTTCAGGGGGTTCTTTAAAACCCCCGGACCAGAGCAAAACTGCAACTTTTGGAGTCAGCATGCTCACTTCTCCAGCTGCAGAGACAAGACATGCAACATGTCTAGGAGCTTTGGATCCAAAAAAAGAATGAACCTTTTTTTTCATATCAGTTGATTTCTTCAGAAGTCTGCAGAAAGAACCTTATAATTACAGATCCTACATCAGAGCTGGGAGCAACTTAAGCTGCACAAAATACAAAAAATGGAAAAAAAAATAGTCCACAAAATGTTATATGTGACACAGGAAATTAGTTTGAACACACAAACACAAATATCAATAATTTTTGGAAAGCCTTTTTGGTAATCTCAGCTTCATAATGTCTCTTAAATAGAGCAACTAGTTGCCTGCACTGCTCAGAATAACAATAGAACAGTCTCCTGTCTGAACTGGAGGCTGGACGTTTGGAAACAGTGTGTATCCTGTCTTAGCTTGCATGGAAATTGCAAACCACGAATGAAATTTAATTCATTTACATTGAATTATGAATTGAATTTCAAATTTTTATCACGGCTATGGACCACACCATCAGTGATCTGGAAACCAGGTTCCAGACTACTGCAGGAATAGTTGATGAGTTCTCTGCTGTTTTAAAGATGGGCAGATTAGGACACAGGCCCTTCTGTGTGCCAACTAGTTATGAAGAAGGAAGAAATATACCAGAGGTCTCACCTCTGAGCAAAAATGAGATACGCCACCTGAACATGACATATGCTACCACTTTTCCTGTTAACCAGTCCCCTCTTGGTCTCCTAAATGCATTAAACAACATGCAACTACGAGACATTTTGGAGAAGTGTGAATTATTTGTTTTGTATGTTCCCTGTGACTGTATGGAGAGAGCTTTCAGTAAGCAAAAACTGATCAACTATTTGCGGTCCACTATAAATCAAGACAGGCTGTGCAGTCCTGCAATGTTGTCCATTGAAAGTCAGTGGGCTATAAAGCTAAACTGTGAAGACTTGATCAATAAGAAGGCTCAGTACTGGTGAGTCAGGCAGGGCAAGATGGCTCCCTCAGTGCATATTGTTCTGAACAGTGTCCACACAGTATATTGATAATGAAGTGTAGAAATTCAGTATTTACTTAGAACACCTGTTATGGCATGCTATGCATCAGTGATGTATCTATTTAGGACAGGAAGTAAATATGGAACTAATGCAACATTTTTATCTAGTTTGATGTCATTCTAATAATGTAGACCTGACTGTTAAAACATTGCCTGCTTCCAGCCGGGAACTGGCCATTGTTGACCCCTTCCCAATTTCCTTCATGCTTCTAATAAGAGTCCAGAGAGGAATCGGCCCACTTCTAACTCCTTTATCAGAATGAACTTTAATGATACAGACACCACATAAATGTGTTATGGGTTTTTTCAATTTATTTCTTGGCTTGTGAGAAAAGTAATTATGTCAGACTTTTAAAAAAAAAAAAATATATATATATATACCCATTAGGGTAACACCACCAACAACTAAAAGACAATGAGGAGACTTTTTCTGTCTATTCAACTGACTGGAGTGAAAAGAGAGAGAGAGAGAGAGAGAGAAAATGAAAGAGAGAGAAAGGGGAGGAGACAGGTGGAGAGAGACTGCCTCTGAATATGACTTTATTGGTGAGTCTGATCACACATGTAGCTCAGTGAGCGCAGCGAGGATAGATAAGCGTCTTCATCTGTTGGGATCACATTAGAGCGAAAAGACCTTCTGTCTCACATAACAGACGCCAGGCAGCACACACCAAATATTTCCTTAACAGAGGCGTCAGATGTTCCCCACTGCGGCTCAAAAGCATCCACTTCTCCCTGCTTAAGAAAGGCGACACAAACTCAACGCAAAGACATGCTGCTTTCCCCTCTTCTGTTTTTATTTATAACTGTAATATTGCACCTCGACAGCTTCTACGGAGCTTTGTTGAGGATAGTTATATTATAAAGCGTGCGAGACCTTCTATTATAAAGCAGAGCTGTCCCAGACTGACCTGCTCATTTTTAAACACATGGAGGAAAATCTGATAAAAAATCTGACAACACTTTCCGCACCCCTTTAACAGTAGCTACGTTTTTAATACCGTACGAGTTAATGTATTTTTTTTAATTAGTTCATATATATATATATATATATATATATATATATATATATATATATATATATATATATATATATATATATATATATAAATATAGATATATATATATATATATATATATATATATATATATATATATATATATAGCTATATGGGTGTGTGTGTATAAGAGAGAGAGAGAGACAGAGAGAGGGTGTGTGCGATGCGTGTGTATAAGAATAAGCAGTTCTTCGTCTTATAGTCAGAGTAACAAATTCCTCCCGCTGCACCGTTCCTCTCTCTTCCCTGTCTGTCCGTGTGCGTGTGCGTGTGTGTGTGTGTCAGCACAGACACAGAAACACGCACACACACGTAACCGCTCATCGACATACCGACACACGCTGTATCGCTGTGTAGCTCCTCATTGGCGAGCTGGTGCAGCTGACTGACTGACCGACTGTCTGCTCCAGGCTCCTTCAGGGCTCCCCGCTCCCTCACCGTCACTGAGCTGCCAGCAGGCTCCGCAGGGAGGAAGGTCCGGGGACGGGATGCTTTTTACGGCGGGGGCTCCGGCGGCGGCGAGCGCTTAAAGCACAAGTCTCCTGCCCCGGCGTTCCAAACACTTCTGTTAAGCTTTCTCCGGTGAAATAATGACTTCTCTCATTTGTTGAGTTCGGGAGGAAAGGAGAGGTTGCAAACAGCGCGCCGGACACCAGGACTATTATCTGAGGCAGGATGGCTTTTTTTGATGAACAGAGCTAAAAGGAGAAGCGAAGAAAAAGCAAAGGAAGAAAAACATAAATCAATTATAAAAATAACAAAACATAAAAAAGAAGAATGTTTTCAGCACTTATTTGATGTTCTTATACACTCAGTAATTTTTACTATCTTATAGTTGATTGAGTTGTGACTGTTTAGTCACTGGGTCCAGGGTCTGAATTCTGCTTCAAAGTTCTATCCGAGGTTCGCTGAGAAGAAAGAAGATTGCTGTTTAGGTCTCTGTTTGAATTTCACTGCTCAGCCGAATACCCAGTCCTCCCAGTGACTCCAGTAATCAGTGGCAACCGGAGGTGAGGAAGGAGCGCACCGGAGACAGCCAGGACCATGATCAGGATCTTCCCGGATTTCAGCGTCCAGGTGACGGCCTCGGCGACCGGAGGAATCGGGTCTGGTGGTGGAGGAGGCGGAGCCGGAGGGATGGTGACTGGACCCCCTGTTGGTCGGGTGCCTGTTCCGGTACCAGGGGCCACTAACGGGACCCCACAGGGTGTCCAGGGAATATCCGCATACCAGCAAAGGTTAGTGGGGATTTAGCAGGACTTTTGATCTGTAGCATAATAACAGTTGTGAGGATAGAAACATATTGTTTCAAGGTTACCTAAAATGGAAGAACAAAGTGAAAAGAGTCCAAATAGTGAATAAAAAATTGCAAATAGCGTTTATTGGATTTTATTCAACTCAATTCTGCATCTGTACAATCTGTGTTTTCTGAACTGACTGAGCGTTGGGCATCTCTAACTCAATGGATGAGGAAAAGGGTTTTCATAAAAACATGACTGTAATTTAGTATCTCCACCTGTACATTTGCAAATTACAGATAATTTTAGATCTTTTTGACTTTGGGTGAAAAACTGTTTATGACACGTTTTCTAATAACTGAAAATCAAAGAGAATATTTTCACCTGTTTGGTGTATTTTTCCCCTAAAACTGTTAGTGGAGCAAAAAGAAAAAGCTAATTGAGAAAAAAACAACAAATGTATTTAGGATATTCATAAGCTCTTAAAAATATATTATTTTGTTTAGAGATTTGAGTATCAAAAAATAGAAATTTAAAATGTGCATCTGCCAAACCAAACAGATTAACAGGCAGCATAGTTGATTTAGTACACATTCACTGGGTAAGGCTGCCTAAATACATATGTAGATTGTTGCGAGAAAGAATGGTTGTTTTCCTAAAATACAAGACAATTGATCAAAAACGGAGAGATGAATGTTGTCAAGGAAAATATTGTAATAATTCAACGCTTCTCTTTTATTTCCACTTTGAATCAGAATTATAACCTCTCTGTTCTTTTTTCTCTGGATGCAAAACAAGACAAAACAAATCTCCAACATACATTATTACCCCCAAACCTGGGGGTAATAATGTATTACCTACGCTACGGGTGAGCTATGGAAAGCAGATATGCCATAAATCACAGCCGGGAACTCTGTGAGTGCAATGAGACAGTCTCAGCCGTCTAATCAACAAACAACAGGCAAAGAAGCTGTTATGTTTGGACTTCAAGTGTCAAAGAACACATGGCATATCTTCTGTGTTATATTTTGAAGAGTGTTTGTGCCCATATTCACGTGGGATTTAACTTTATTGACATGTGGCTGCCGATGGCCTTTCAAGAAAGCTTTAAAGAGCCTTGATGACAGCCTTCATTGTCTAAAGAAACTAGTCTAATTGTTGGGTTTTGTATAAAATGTTTTAATGATTTATATGAGGTTTCCACCAGCAGCCGACGTGTTTTCTCTTGTCTTTATTGCCTCGTCGTCAAGCTGGCCTTTTTGTTTTTCTCTATTCGTATTTCCTTCAACAAACAGCTGGGATCTAATATGTTTACACATTATGCTCCATTATCCACGTCTCCTTTGTTCCAGAGCTACCAGTAAGCAGAGTTGCGATGTAGAGACAAGGATCTTTCACCAAGCGGGGGATATAAACATATTGTCTCTCACTAGCTGCTCTAGTTTCACTTGTAAACTAACAGCAGGAGTACAGATGTCTACTGATTAAAGATGACAAACCCTCAAACTTTTAAGTTTTATACACTCCTGTAGACATTCGTCCAGGATTTCAATAATCAGACCTTGGTTCAGGAGAAGCTCTATGTAGTGCAAAAGCTGAATACTGTTTTGTAATCAGAACAGTATGCTTGAATTTTACTCCAATATATCTTGATAAATAGGCAAACAGTGGAAGAACTGGGAACTAGTTCAGTTTGAAATGTATCTAAATTTATGTATTTTGCAGCTCAGTGAAACAATCAAGCAACTTTTCTGTTTCTAAGTTTTACAGCGGCTGGCAAAATGACAAATGGAGCACATTGAAAGAATCTGACGGCTTTTCTTAGAATTACACGGCATGTGTTGATCGACGGGCGAGGGGCCGGGGGAGGGGGGGGGGGGGGTCGGCTCCTATTGACAGCCAAATGGAGCCCACTCTTCTCCCTTTATAGTCTGCTTTTTTCCACCATTGCAGCACCTGTAACAGCGTTTGCGTGGAGAATACCTAGCATGCCTCTGACCTTGACAGGTCATTGGTGCAGGGAAGGGGGGAAGAGGCTGGGCTTCCAGGGACTGCAGCCTTGGGGTTAATCACACAGCACATCGAATAGGTTCTGATGAATTATACATTAAAAATGGTGCAATTCAAATGAATGTGGAGTAAACGGGTAGAAATATGAAGCAGGTGGGAGTCTGTGTTGGAAGATAATGAACTATTTCTGATTTGCAAATATGAGAGCTTAGGGGGGAATATAATTCAGTGGTCTCAAACACAGGAAGTGAGGACACGTCCATGTTCAGACTTCCATGTGTCTTTTACTGTCATCATCTAAAAGATCTTTATCTACAAGTACTTCAGTAACGCACCAGGATCAAGTTTGGTTTTGAAATCTTAGAGGTAGACTTTGGCTGTGGTGAGTTTATTTCATTACAAAGTGAAGCAGGTGGAGAGGAGGGGAGGGTGTGTGTAAAAGTTTGGAGACTCAAGTAATAACTAAATTTATCCCCATCACACCTTCACCATGTTTTTATTTTAAAAAATTTTGGAGGGTAAAATAATTCAAATAAGGATAATGAGCACACACTACCAGCTCAAAAGGAATGCAGTGAGAAAATAAAATTATCAATTGATTTAAACACACACAGACAAACGCGCGCGCGCACACACACGCAGAGACACGCAAGCTGAGTCCAGATGTTACAGTGTGGCGTTGTTGCGCCTGGGCTGGAGAAAATACTAGCGATGTGGGGTGTCCCTTTTCCCCATCAGCAGCCAGAGGAGGGGAAAGTACTCCAGAGAAACCACAAGGACTTTGACTGGAGAGACGCTCTGCCACGGGGATTCTACGGAAACAGACGCTGCGGAAGAGGCGAGATTGGGGAGATTTGACGCGCCTGTTTGCCTTTCATTTTTTCTACTCCGGAGCGCATGCTGGAAATTCCTGTGAAGTCCCAAAGAAACAACGCGTGTACGTGGAGGGACGGACTGAGAGACGGACAGAAAGAGCCAGGACAGAGGCATCTAGGAGGCATCCACCCCGCTCCCCTTCCTCACGCCGCTTGGCATGCTCGTGCGGCCGCATCGTTTCCCCCACGAGCCGTTGTTTCCACGATCCTGAGCGCCGAGCCGAGGAAAAAACACGCGCACAGGGAGCACGCACGCGCAGATCCCCTACGTTCACACTTCCACACACAGACATGGCTTTTGTCTTAACACGCCGACCATGACGCATTGCTGTCAGGGCGCCGCACCGCGCCGCGGCTCCGTGTCCACATAGACAGCTGAGGAGGGGAAGCGAAGGAGGAGGGAAAGTAAGAGATCCAATTAATTGTTACAGGAAGATGGCGCCCACAAAGCCCAGCATCCAGCAGGACCCAACGCGGAAAGAACGGTAACACAGCTCTGAATTAGTGCGTTTTTTCCTCACTGCATGCTGCAGCTGCACAGACTCGAGCGGTTTGCAGGCTGCTCCGTGTCCGCTTTGAGGGGTGTATGGAAAAGGGGTAGGGGGGCGGGGGGTGTTGGGATTCTACCCTTCCCAGAGGAGAGCTGGGGCGTGCGTGCTGGCGCGCGCCTGAGACTGGCAGGCATGCGGCTGGTTACAGGTCGGAAACACATGACTGCTGTTGCTGCTGCTGCTCTCCTCTCGCGTTTCTCTTCTGCAAGTGTGTGTGCACCTGTGTGTGCTCTGTGCTGCTGCTGCTCCTTGAGCATCATGGGAAACGATGTTATTAATCGATGACAAATGTGTATGTTTGTGTGTGTGAACACGTCAGTGTCCAATACAGTTATTAATGCGCTACAATGCGTCCCTCAGTTTTATTAGATTATTATGTGGAGGAATTCTTCCCGCGTGCGCGTGACTGTACGCCGATTGGAACTTCACGTGAAAACACGCAGACCTCGAAATGACCTCAAAGGTGTCTCAGTGGCTGGGATTTCAGAGTCAAAACCTTTTTTTTATTATTATTATTATTTATTTTTTATTGCATTTTGTATGAACAGTTATCAACCTTAAATCTCATCTCCTGAGTGTTTATTTCTAAAATAAAAATCTGTGATTTTTGTTATTACATTTATTTGATTCAGGGCGTGTTGATTGGTGTGTGAAATGCAAAAGTTTCACCTGTTGATTCAGGAATGAGATGATGTCTCAAAAGGCTTTTGATCTAACATGTGATGGGTGTGACAGGAGCGATTTATAACAGCAGGATGTCAGCAGTGCTAAAGACATGACAATAGATGTTCATAGACAGCAGGGAAACCTGGTTGATCATAAAGCTGCTTTATCAGGGGATGATGCTTCAACATCCATCCAGAACTCAAGCTCTGGTTGGTCCAGATGTTGAAGTCCCTCTGAAGTCAACACTCTTCATCACTTTAAATCAACCCCAAATTGTTGATCCTCCTGGAATGTTTTTTTATACAATCCAATTCTTTTAGGATGGACTGTGTCTTTGTCATTAGTGATGGGGATTCCTACTCTCAGCTCTCAAACAGCCCTTAATATATTATTTTCTGCCACCCCATAGCCTGTTTTATTTTTCCAAGACCTATATTTTGGCAAATAGGAATGTTTTATACAATAAATCCTTTTGCATTCAATGTTCTCTACGTGAGAATTCTTAAACTTCTTTAATTTTATGTATTTATTCTGTTGCACACATTTTTGCTTTTGTATATTTTAAACAAAATGTGTACTTTTATCAAAAACAAATAAACAAAGCTCTGCAAACAAATCTTCTGAACAGGCCCATAATAATAATTAATTATTATTAAATATATTTTATCTTCATTCAGATACTGCTTGTCTTACTGGTGTCAGTTATATTTACGATTTTTGTCTATTAACAGAGGGATGGACTCGCCTGAGTGTCTGACCCCATCTTTGTTTACACATAATGGCATGATCCTATATTCTCACTAGTGGTTGGCTACAAGGCTGCTATGCTAATCAAAACAAAGTTCCACCATTATTACAGACTCCGCCCAGCGGAGCGACTGAAAGAGTGAGAGCTGAGCAGCTGAAGGGAAAGAAGGTCTCATTCCTTTTTCTTCACTTTCTGACTGTCTCTAACATCATGGTTTGCTCGCTGCACTGCTGTGTTTGTAGCCTCACCCAGGGAGGAGCTGGATCCCATAGTTCACTTCAACGCACCGAAACGTTCGTGACTGACCCATCACTACTTGCCGTCACCCTACTCTTTAGCTCCCTCCACAGATTCAAGTTGAGATGTTTTGTGCCACTCCAAAACATCAATATTTGTAGTCAGAACAAAAGTCTTGGTAACCTGGTTAAAAAAACCAACCATCTGTTTGCTTCGTGCAGAGGCTTTGACCATCAGCTTCCTCTGTTGCCTTTATCAAATACTGTCAGGATTCGGGGTTGTTTGAGTTTTTGGTGTTTGCATTTTAATCATTTGCTCCTTTGTGTTCTGCTTTAGTTATTATTTGCTTTTATTGAGATTATTCTTCTTTGTTTACTTATGTCCAGGTAGTATTTATTTCTGTGGATTGCTCTGGTTTTCTGTTCCTTCCCATTCTCTGTTTCGGTTTGTTTCTTCACCTCTTCTCAGCTTCCTAGTTTGGTCCCTGTCTCGGCTGTTGGCCATTTCCTCATTTGTCTCTACCTGCTCCGTTCCCACATGCATCTGTTTACCTGTAATTAATTTCTCCCAGTTCTTTGTTCTCTCCACACCTTCCGGTGTATAAGCCCATGTTCTTTTGTTCTCCACTGGTTCCTTCTGTTACACACCATGCATGATCGCCTCATTGCTCCTTCCTGATTTGACTTTTGTAACTTTGTTTTAGTTTTTTTGTGATTAAAGCTCAGTTTTTATTTAACTATCTGCCTCCTATTGCCTGCATTTGGGTGCAAAAAATCAGCATTTGATTTTAGTTTGAGTTTGAGTTGACTGTACTGCACTCGTGTTGAGTTTTTGATTCAACTAAATCATCTCGAACCTCTAAACCTCGAATAGAGGTTCCTGTTAAACCTGTTAAACATTTAGAAGAAATGTTTTATTAAGTCCCATTACATTTATGTCTAATATTCTGAATTGTTTGACTTATTTCAATAAGGGCCTTTATCATTTATTGTAATTTAGTTTGAAATATCTGAGTATGTCTGTGGTGTTTTGTCTAGTTTTTATTGCAATGTTATTAGGTTAGCTAGAGTTTTTTGGTTTGAGTCATTTATTAGTTACTGCGTTCAGATCCACCTCAAAAAATTCAAACACGTTCTTGACTACAGCTGAGGTTGTTCTGTTCTGTTCTCAGACTCGCAGACTTTATGCTATTTCAAATGAACATATACTGACTGGCCTACCTGACTGATGATCACAACTGTAGATTTTTTCTGACTGAGAATCAGGGGTAAAATCATTCAAACAAATTACTTTTAAATTCTCCTTGAAAAACATTTGAAAACTGTTTTAGAGCGTGAAGTGTGGCAAGTGAATTTTTCAACAAATTTTGATAAATATGTATCCATCAAAATAAGAATCAAGTGAGTCAAAATACTTTTAGTTATGCAAGTCTTTGATCTGTGTTTTTTATGCACTTTGATCAGTTTAAGGAATTGACCTGCATAATTTCAGAAAAATATGTAGTTGTGATTTTATTCCTGGAATTTGGTATGCCACCTATGATTTAGGTGGCATAAATTATGCCCCCTAAATTTTTCCTAATATATTTTCTGTCTTTGCCATTCTAAAAGATCTGAGGATTAGCATCTGTAATTACAATATGCATCACATGTTGGCAGTAAGAGCCTACATGTGATCAGTTAGATCATCTAACTGACCAAAGGTGTTACTAACACCAAGAACCTGAATGCAATTGGCACTTCATATCTTGTAAATAGACTTTATAAACGAACAGATATTGAAATATCAGACTAATATCACAGTTCAGTATCTTGTGCAGATTTGCTAATTGTAAAACATTTTCTCAGAGGCTCAAAAAGATTAAATCAATCCCAAAAATTCAAATTTGTGAAAAGATTATTTATTTATTTTATTTTTTCTGAAATGTTCAAAAGCCTACCTTTAAATTCTAGTCAAGAATTTTAGCAAAGCAAAAACTCTCAAACAAAGCTGTTGATGGTATAAAGAATTCTGGAAATTTTACAAAATAGCTAACAGAGACACACTAACAAATTGAGGAAGCTAGTGTGTTTGGTCTGCTTATTATTTTACAGTTATTTTTCTGTCCTTGGTTCAAAAATCTGATAACTTGAAAACAAACAATAAAAATATGGCGTGTCTATATTCAGGGCAGGTAGAGAGTTCATGAACTAACACAACTAATATGGAGTTACACAAGACAACCATCACACACATTCCCTAGACAAGAGTAAAATATCCTGACAAAACTAAACCTGGAAAGTTAAGACATTTTATTTTTCCTCTTCTCTTTTTATGGATTAGGATTAAATCCCAGTTGAAAACTGAAAATTATCCCTTACAGCTCAAATTTCATATAAATAGGCACAATGCATTGCTTTTTATTGCTGAAGTTAAAGGCTTCAGGTCATTTCAGAGCAGTGGTTTACCAGCTATTTATTGAATACAAATGCTTTTAAAGAGCTAAAAAAAACATTGAGAGGTTATGGAAATTTTTCAACCTATCTCTGTTTGAGGCTCCTCAAAATCTTTCATTTATACTGAATTGAAGAAACAGGAAGTTCTCTGAACTGAAAGGGGAAATTTGTATGCATGTTATAAGTTGCATAAATGATCTAATAATAAATTTTCAGCCAAGGTTCATCTATTGATAACAGACATACTGCCTTTAGCCCTGATTGGAGAGGTCTTCTGATGCAGCAAGAAGGAAATACATTGTTTTCTTGGTATTTTTAGTATGCACACATCTTATGTGCTGGGACTGTGATTGTTCAAAATCATAGTGGGATCAAATCTGAATTCAGAGCAAGGAGAGAAATAAAAAAACAGCATAAGTTGGTGGGTCACCAAAGAACATAAAAGAATGAGTTACAACCTTGTTGCGGCTGCTGCTCCTCCCTCTGTGTGGGACTGATGACTGCCCTGGGCTGGTATCTTGTGTCCAACTGCTGGGGTCTTCCAGAACCAAGTCCAATTGTCTTTTGCTGTTCTTAGGCATTGAGTCATCCAGGCCTCTCATTGTTTCCACAGTAGTGAGAAGCTTACTTACACATACCCTCAAAACCCAAACACACACACACACACCGACACAGATTGTTTTCATAGAGCAAATCTACCCTGGCACACGTAGACAGCCAGCTTCTCCATGAAGTACACCTAACATGCTAAAAACTGGACACATAAAAAAAAAAAGAATGACAATAGACTTCAACAAATGTCAGACAAACTCTCAATACACTATGTGTGTTCAGCTCAATTTCTGCTGCAGTAAAAGCTCCCATATTGTTTGGGGCCGGTTGATTGCTACAGGCAGCTGGGTTTAGACTTTAGCTCATTTTTTCTTTGTGCCACTGTGATTGTCTTTGCCACTGTAGCTAAAAGACAAACCCAAATGTTGCTACATAGCAGAGTTTGATAAAACTTGGAGGTCCTCTTAGCTTTTTTTTTTACTACCTAAAGTTGTGCTGTGGAAGATAGAGTTCCACTCTCAGAAATGTTCTGCATTTGTAGACTATAGGTATCTGTTCGATGTGTGTTGGTTGAACAAAGAAGGACTGTACTTGCATATTAGGTACAAATGCAGCTACTGTTACCCCCTTAGTTGATGCTCAAGAACAGAGACACATAGCAGCCAGTGTGACCTCTTGATCAGTAGTGTCACTCTGTTTCCAAATTCTCAGTGGTAACTAACAGCTTTAGAGACTGACTTCCATTACTCCCTCAGATATGTGCCACAGCATCAAAACATAGATTTTTCTACAGATCAGCTGTTTTTTCACCTAGAAGGACAAATAGAAGCTGGCAGTGTGCTGCTATATGTATGTCTGGATTTGAGAACAAACTGCAGTCTTTTACCTTGGTGTAGACATGTGCTTAAAACTGCAATAATCCATTTTGTCATTCAGAAAAAAAAATAAGCAGGAGAAAGCAGTAGTGTAAATTTTTTCATGGTGGTTGTAAGCTAATGACTAACGACTCCGCTGCCCAGCACCAAGCATCCCACAGTCTGTGTGTCTTCATTGGATCAGATTGGAAAACTGGCTTTGCTCCCAGCAAATTTCCATGTAACTTACTGACCTACCAACACGCCTTTTATCTACTATACTTCATCAAACTTTCAGTGAAAACTGTTACAACATTTTTTTACATTGAAGGTTAAGGAATTAAAGTGAATTTTGTTTTTCTTGAAGCAGTGGTAGTCTCTTTATTTTGAGGCAGTCAGGACTGATGATGCTGTAGGGCAGTATTTTTATTGAGACATATTTCATTTAAACTTAAGTAGTTTGGATAGTTGTTTCCTCAAAGCACAGGTTAATTATTACTTCATATTCTTGCACTCAGTCCTCACAGTCATTTGCATGATAAAACTAGGATGTAGGATTGAAGAAGACTTAAGTGTAAGAAGAGAAGACATAACCCAAAATGTGGGGGAAAAATGACAGAGCAGAGCCAGAATCACAAAGAAAAATTTAAGGAAGTACTAGAGATCAGACACTAACTGTGACTAAGGGGAGCAGAGCCAGTGAAGGAGAACAGAGAGAAGTGGATGAATGAAGGTCGAATCACTCATCGACCTGATTGACTCTCACTGGTGCATCTCTCAGGATGACTCCAACTCATCCTCAGGCTGGATAAGAACCTCTTAGAGCCCAGCAGGAGAGCTTGCTTAACTGCCCCAGAGGAAGCAGGTGGGGGGGAACACCTGCCTGATAACCTGACGGTGGACTAAATGTGTGTATCTTATGGGTGTGTTATTTCTGAATGTAGTTCTGGATGTGTCTCTTAACCAACCTTACAGTAGAGTTTAAGTTTTGATTTTATTAATAGACAGACTTTATGACTTACGTTAATAATTCAAGATATTTAAGAAATGTTCTTTTGGTGATAGTGTCATTAATTACATTTAAACATAATAAATGGTTTTACCAGTGAACAAAGCTATTTTGAAAAAATGAAAAAACAGGATGCACCAAAATCACTGGATCCAGAGCAAAACAAAAATAACAAATCCAAAGGCATCAAACCGGGCAGGAAGTGATGGGAGTAGACACAAGAATTAGGCAAGTAGTGGGTGAGAATGAGAGGCTTTAATACTAGGGAGGTTGTGAGGTTAACAAAAGGCCTGGCATGATGAACTAATTGATCACAGGAAGAAAAGTGGCACAGGAGAGTGAGAGAGAGAATACAGGGGAACAGGGAATGATACCAATACTAAAGGATTACTAAAGAAACATGATAAACTAGAACAAGAAAAAATAACTAGAAACAAGAAAAAAATAACTAGAATCACTATGGAAGAACAGAAGTGGAAAACAGGACAAAACAAATAGAAAAACCTAAGGAACACCAAAAATGACAAAAATCCAACATCAAACTCAAACAACCCCAGACACTGACACTTACATCCCTTAAGGTGAGGTTGGTGATGGAACCTGCTCCCAGCAGACTGTAAATCACACTTTGCAGAAACAGACTTCGGTCCAGTCCCAGGGTATCTGTTTAGTGCTTTTCCTTTTTGTGGATGAAGTCGTTAAAAAAAGGTTTTGCAGTCATAAACTCTGTATAAAATGTACCTTAAACTAGTTCTATGGGTTATTTTGTGACTTTCTGTCCTTTGAACCCCTGGCCAGGCACAAATGGATGCTCATGTTGTGATAGCTCTGGTTTTGGTGGAGGTTTCAGAGTATCTCAGCTAGGCCTGTCATGATAACAAGCTTTGCTTGATGATAAATTGTCCCAGAAGTTATTGCATCACACTATAAAGTTGTTTTTGAAAGCATTTTCAGGTAATATAATGATAATTGCATAATAATGCAAGAACACTCTCGAAGATCAATAAACTTTACGTTCTAAGGAACCTTTAACATCGGAACTGGAAGACATGTTGAATATCCAAAATAAATAAGCAAAACAGCCAGAACAACAAATAAAATGAATTATGAAGTATTTGTAAATAAAATTGTCCACCAAAAACAAGGCTAGTATAGATTAAAACACCAGAAGACTTCTGTAATCCAGAAAAACAGTAAATCATGAAAATGGAAATTACTAAACTCATTTTAATATATTATGATTAATTGCTTAATAGCTTATTGCAACAGGCCTACATGCACCACAGCTTGACTGACAACCTTCTGCTAGTTTGTATATTTTCATCTAATGTTGCTGATTTGGAACCGGATCATAAGTTGAACTTCAACGAACAAAGAAATGAAATAGGAGTACCAGACAAACTCAATAAATTAGACAAGTTATTGAAAATAACTTTTAAACTCAAGTAGGGTGTTCTACAAGTGATCAAAAATTGAAGACACAATTAAAAAGATCCCCAAAAAGAAGAAATTGTCAAATAGGACTCAGTAGTCGGTAGCCATGACACTGCTGTTGGTTACTTGGAAATGTTGCTTAGGTGTCTGATTTAACTGCTAACATAAAGCTGCTGGAAATGTTTCTTGGTGGTTTCATGAAAGGCATGTAAGGTCTGGAATTAACATCTACAAACCTTCATTGCCATCCATGTTCTAAAACAGAGAGATTGCTCTAACGTCTTTGTCAGAGGAGTGTTATGAACTGGAACATAGTCCTCTTAAAAAACCTGGTGATCACTACAGAGACCAGGACTCAGTCAAGTGAGTCACTGCAACAATTTTGCATAGACACCCATGCACAACGTCAATGTCATGAGTTAGTTGTGAGGTGGTGAGGCAGACGCTTGAGAGAACCAGGATTTGAGGAATAATAGTATTTAATAAGGAAATCATCCACAATTGTCCAACAACAAGGCAGCACTGCTGAGCTGAATCCAGGGCTCGACACAGGTAGCACAAGTGATAAGAATGGACAGAGACTGTAGTGACATCAGACGTAAACTAGACGTACACAGACTGAGGACCCGACGACGACAGACACACACAGGTGACACTAAATACACAAGAGGAAATCAGGGAACGAGATACACCTGGGGACTAATCACGGGGAGACAGGACAACACAGAGACTCAGACACACAGGAAACTAGAAATAAACATACAGAAAAACACAGAACACAACAGTACCCCCCCCTTAACGGGCGGCTCCCAGACGCCCAAAAACCTAAACAACAAGGGTGGGTGGTGGGGAGCTGGAGGGGGGGCCAGAGTCTATGGAAAAACGAAAAACAACCTATCAAATAGGCGGAGACACTAGGGTCCAAAGTTCAAAAACAAAACAAAACAAACCCAACTGGGTGGGCGGAAACACAGGAAGGCGGGAACCACGGAGGAGGTCAGGGGCCGACCTCGGCGCGCAGGAAGCGGAGCCACGGAGGCTGTCCGGGCGGCCGCCCGGGCGCAGGAGGCGGAACCACGGAGGCTGTCCGGGCCGTCCCGGGCGCCGAGGAGTCTCTAGGGCCGCACAGGGCGGCAACGAGCACAGGAGCACAGGGAAGGGGCCTGGACTGGCACAGGGAAGGGGCCTGGACTGGCACAGGAAGGGGCCTGGACTGGCACAGGGAAGGGGCCTGGACTGGCACAGGGAAGGGGCCTGGACTGGCACAGGGAAGGGGCCTGGACTGGCACAGGGAAGGGGCCTGGACTGGCACAGGGAAGGGGCCTGGACTGGCACAGGGAAGGGGCCTGGACTGGCACAGGGAAGGGGCCTGGACTGGCACAGGGAAGGGGCCTGGACTGGCACAGGAAGGGCCTGGACTGGCACAGGGAAGGGGCCTGGACTGGCACAGGGAAGGGGCTCGGACTGGCACAGGGAAGGGGCTCCGGGACTGGCACAGGGAAGGGCTGGACTGGCACAGGGAAGGGGCTCGGGACTGGCACAGGGAAGGGGCCTGGACTGGCACAGGGAAGGGGCTCGACTGGCACAGGAGTCTCGGGGAGCACTTCAGCGCCGCTGTAGCGGGCGCAGGAACGGGAGCCTGCGCGCCGCTGTAGCGGGCGGCAGGAACGGGAGCCCGGCGGCGCCAGCGCGGCGCAGGAACGGGAGCTGCGCGGCTGTAGCGGGCGGCAGGAACGGGAGTCGCGCGCCGCTGTAGCGGGCGCAGGAACGGGAGCGCGCTGCTGTAGCGGCGGCAGGAACGGGTTTCGGTGCGCTGCTGGATCGGGCGGCAGGAACGGGCTCGGTGCGCCGCTGGATCGGGCGGCAGGAACTGGTCGGTGCGCTGCTGGATCGGGCGGCAGGAATTGGCTCGGTGCGCCGCTGGATCGGGCGGCAGGAACTGGCGCGGTGCGCGCTGCTGGATCGGGCGGCAGGAACTGGCGGTGCGCTGCTGGATCGGGCGGCAGGAACTTGGCTCGGTGCGCGGCTGGATCGGGCGGCAGGAACTGGCGGTGCGCCTGCTGGATCGGGCGGCAGGAATTGGCTGGTGGCGCGCTGGAGCGCGGCAGGAATTGGCTGGTGCGCGCGGCTGGAGCGGCGGCAGGAACTGGCTGGTGCGCCGGCTGGAGCGGCGGCAGGAACGGGCTCGTGGCGGAAGCGCTGCTGGCGGCTCGCCGCTGAAGCGCTGCTGGCGGCTTCCGCCGCGAAGCGCTGCTGGCGTTCCGCCGCGAAGCGCTGCTGGCGGCTTCGCCGCTGAAGCGCTGCTGGCGGCTCCGCCGCTGAAGCGCTGCTGGCGGCTCCGCCGCTGAAGCGCTGCTGGCGGCTCCGCCGCAAGCGCTGCTGGCGGCTCGCCGCTGAAGCGCTGCTGGCGGCTCCGCCGCGAAGCGCTGCTGGCGGCTCCGCCGCTGAAGCGCTGCTGGCGGCTCCGCCGCTGAAGCGCTTGCTGGCGGCTCTGGCGGCTCCGCCGCTGAAGCGCTTGCTGGCGGCCCGCCGCTGAAGCGCTTGCTGGCGGCTCCGCCGCGAAGCGCTGCTGGCGGCTCCGGCCGCGGAAGCGCTGCTGGCGGCTCCGGCCGCGGAAGCGCTGCTGGCGCTGCTGGCGGCTCCGGCCGCGGAAGCGCTGCTGGCGCTGCTGGCGGCTCCGGCCGCGGAAGCGCTGCTGGCGGCTCCGGCCGCGGAAGCGCTGCTGGCGGCTCCGGAGATGCTGGGGCTGGGCTGACGGAGAGATAGTCCGGCTTGGGAGGCAGAGGGTTACCATTCAGAACGGCTATGGCTGTCAGGCGTTGCCACTCTGCCTCCTGTTGCAACTCCACCAGCCCCAGATGCGGAAGTCTAGGGATCCAGTGGTCCAGCATGAGGACCATGCGCGTGGCTATATTTAAGCGTTTACGGGCAGAGTATGGGCTAGCCACAACTGCCACATAGTCCTCAACCGTATCCCACAATCCTTTTGGGTCCATGATGGTTGCGTACCTCACCTCGGTGTGGTCGGGTCCTTCTGTCATAAATTAGTTGTGAGGTGGTGAGGCAGACGCTTGAGAGAACCAGGATTTGAGGAATAATAGTATTTAATAAAGAAATCATCCACAATTGTCCAACAACAAGGCAGCACTGCTGAGCTGAATCCAGGGCTCGACACAGGTAGCACAAGTGATAAGAATGGACAGGGACGGTAGTGACATCAGACGTAAACTAGACGTACACAGACTGAGGACCCGACGACGACAGACACACACAGGTGACACTAAATACACAAGAGGAAATCAGGGAACGAGATACACCTGGGGACTAATCACGGGGAGACAGGACAACACAGAGACTCAGACACACAGGAAACTAGAAATAAACATACAGAAAAACACAGAACACAACAGTCAAGTTCCGTTCCACTACAAACAAAGACCCTGCAGAACATTATTAAGTCTCTGTCATTATATGACTCAGAAAGTATCTCCAGTGTGACCTCCTTGTTATACAGTAATGTTAGCAACCAGTAAAAAATCCAGAAGAGTTCAGTTCTTGTCAAAGCACAAAACATCCTTCTATCTTTCTGTGTCCCATGTTTGGAATTCTCTTCCAAAGTCCAGTGAACCTGGCTCAGTGTAAGAGACCATGGGCCACAACCGATGGGGGTTTGAGAACGCAAAGCAGACAGAGAAAGAAAAGAAGCAGAAGTACTGATGTCAGAGTACTTAATATGTTAATGGAAATTAATAAAGTCATAGCAGCATAGGGAGTGTTTAGTTGATAGCAGGTTTATCTCAGCTGACATCCTTGTCCAGGAAGGTAGCGGGACCTGAACAGAATGCTAGACCAGGTGCAGCTCACCTGGAGAGAGAAAAACTGAGAAAACTTTAAGTTAACAGTTGAAGTAACAGAAAACAATGCAAATTGGAGTAGAAGAAGAAGAAAGTAGCAGAGTGAGGAAGAGTGATCAGTTTGTTCTCCAGTGGCCTAAACCTATGGCAGCATAACGATAGAGTTTTAAGGTTCTGTGTAACTTGATTTGAATTGGACTGCATGGAATGAATCTGTATGACTGGATTAGAATGAGTTGGATTGATCTGAATTGAAGGACTTCTCTTATTTGTTGTTTAGTATTTGTCAATTTTTCTGTGAAATATAACTCCAAATTATTCATAGAAAATGTGTCTGTTTGTAGAAATCCTACTTGACACGCTACTGGCTGAGGTTTGCAAAGCAGACAAATCAGGAGAGCCACTCATTTTTACTACTGATTTGCTGCACCGTAAGAGTGGACATGTTAGTATCTGCTGTAGTGCCAAGAGGATTTTCACACATTAAATTAGGCATTTTTAGCAGGGGTCTCAACTTTTCACAGATTTCAGTTACTTGTAGGCAGTAACTCAGCTGCCTGCAAACCTGGTAGTCCACTGTGTCATGAATTCTAACACAGTGGACTACTTTCTCTTAAAAAGGTTTTGACATGATATGCCATCATAATATATTATCTATTACATCACTTCTTATTCTGATTAATAATTTTCCCTTCACCGTTGAAGGTTCTTATCCTGTTCTAGTCACACGTGGAAAACAGAAACAGACCTTAATGTCTGCTGCCAAAGATGAGAATTTCATCCACAAAAAAAAAGACAAATGTTTTCTCTCTTCATCCCTGAGATGATAATGTCTTTACAGCTATGCTTTGAAAAACTGGATAATGACCATCATAAACATCTCCATGGATAAACAGACAAACAGAAACTTAAAATAATCTTAATTGTTGTATGGATGACTTCTTCTTAAAAAGTACTCCATAAACTTAGGGAAAATTTTACTTAAGCCTAGTTATTCATAACAACTGGGAGAGTTGAGTTTAAAGTACTCTATTTACTCTGTTCATTTTACCAACATGTTTCTTCTGACTTGAATCTGTAGGTGTCGCTAAATATTTGGCTGACAGCAGTGAGGCATTATGTCTTCCTAACAGAAAACCATGAAGCTCATCTACAAGGATACAGGATCAACATGCCAGTGGAAACAAGCAGTAAGCTGCTCTGCAGTCATAGCAACCGTTTTACTGCTGAAACAGCAGAAATTACATTTCTATTCATAACTGAAAACAGTAAGCTGGCCACTTTTGTAAATTAAAATAAAATTAAAAGCTGATTACGAAATCCATTTCTTAGTACAATGGCAACTCAAATGCTCAAATAGTCAAATACTTGACTTGTAAAAACATTTTTTTTATAGAAGGGAGGCAGATTAAGATGAGCCAAAGACCAAAATGAAACCTGCGACTCAAAAAGGGACGCTGTGGCAGTGAGTGTTGGCAACATTTCAGAAATGGCATAAACACACAAACTTGACCTTTTTTTCCAAATTGTTTGTCCTTCTTCCTCCTCCCTTGAGACAAAACATCTGAAAAATGTCCAATTTCCCCGTCCTATTGAGAGAGAGAGCGAGAGAGAGAGATGCTCAGACTTTGGGCAGCTGGGAGCTTGTGGATTTTAAAAAGTTTTATTCTTTCTTAGCCTGAAAAAAAGAGATTTGTTGTAAATAACATCAACAAAAGGAAAATCAAACAGCTGGAAGGTTTTGTTTCAGATGTGGTGTTTTGGTCCTGCTTCAATTTTGAATTTGACAGATTGATTTTGTGCATACTTGCATGTAAACATAGTTATCAGACAGGAAGGGAAAAATGATTTGTTGGTAGCTGATGTCTAAGTGAAAATAGTTTTTCATTTTCAGACAGAATTTATATTTGTCTTTGGGCTGGAATTGCATAGGAAATAGGTCTGGTCAACAATTGAGCCTGAGCGACAGCCCATTGTAACAGAACAAAATATGGTGTAGATTTCCTGCAGAACCTCTATCCTGAATACTGAACTGACTGAAATTGTAAATAATGTTGCACAGCAGACAAACAAGAATATTGCAAGATGCTGAAAACATTTTGTTAGTGATGTTTTCTTGAAGTAACATTTTGTTTTTACCTGCAATGCATGAGCAGTTTCATCATATGTACATTATTCTTTTTTGTTCTAAGCCTCTGCCTGAATCTCTTTGCCTCTCTAGAGCCATGATTATATACAAGGCATTTGAAATTATGGTGTATTTATTGCAATTTTGTTTATTTTTATTAGTTTAAGTAGCAAAATTAAGATCAAATAATAAATGGTTAAGAAAAGATTGTTTGGCAGTGCTAATAGCATCCAGTAGTGAATTTTTCGCATCTGGAAAATAAGCAACCAGTCAGATAGACAAAACTTCGCTTATGATTCGTCAAACCATGTTTAGATGAAAACATTTCTAGTTAATGTACTTTTTTTAAAACTAGGACTTGTAGATTTGTTGAAATATATGATAATCATTTAAAGGTTTATTAACTGTGTGAGTGTCTCTGGGTATGGAGGAAGTTTTCCATTCTTATAAGGTTTTAAGTCTCTGTCCTCACTGTTCCTTCTTACCTTCTTTTCCTTACTTCCGTCTCTCCTCTGCTCTGCTGTGTCTTCCTTCTCTCCAGTCCTGTCGGAAACAGAGGATGTAATCAGCTCAGACCTGCTGACTAGGCAGCTTCTTACCTCAGTACCAATATCTACCTGTCCTTGAAAACACACACTTCAATTATTCTACACCTTGGATTGGTTAAACACACACACTCACTCACCCACACACACCTTTCCTTTATTGCTCTTCTGACTTTTGCATTATTTCTTCTCTTTTCGTCAGTTCTTGCTATCGTGTACTTTTATTTTGACTCATACATTTTCTTTCTGCTACAGCATAACATTTCTTTCTCTTTTCTTTCCTTCTCAGCTTTTCCCATTTACATGACTTTTTTAAAACTCCCTGTGTTGAACTTGTCCACTCTCTCATAGTACTGTCACTTGGTTGGAAGGACATGTCAGATGATGAATGCAGCAACTGCAGATGTCTTTAAAGTAAGGGCTTGTATTGATGAAAATTCAAAAGGTGACCTCCACCTCGGTCAACATGAGCTGGTTGTTTGGTAGACCCATGTTTCTGCTCACACTGTAATTCACTTCTAAAGCAGGCTGTAAAATGAAGGTGGTAATAGAATAAAATAATGTAAATGTGTTTTGTGGTACTACTGGCCTTTATTGATAACAGACAGACAGGAATTGGGCAAAGGGAAAGAAAGGTCCCAATATTGGGAATTAAACCCTGGATGGTGTATTGAGGATGGGGTACCCCGCTACCTTACACTACCAACACCACATTCCATCAAAAACTAGAACACTTATTATGTCTAACCCAGTTTTTCAAAATTAAGCCGACAACAACTCCCGTTTGGACATTTTGAGATTATGTTGGTGTCTCTGACATTCCTTTTCCCCTCTATGTTGACATGAGATACTTCTGAGTGTACATATTGGAGTTGCCAAACCACCAAAGGTTATTGTAAAATGCCATTCAAAATGAAAATGACATTATTATCAGATAATGTTATGTACCGATGGTCCAGGTCCAGCAGATGGACTGATCTATGATGAGTGGTTAGTGTCGGACTCTGAAACTCTGTGCAGCAGTCTCCTCACAAAAAACTTAGCCAATTTTCTTAGAAAATGAGCCAAACTAAATATAAAAACCTCCAAAACAAATGAAGACCGATTTAAACTTTTATGGCTTTTAAACACCAAGGGCTTCTGCAGCTGCTGTGTGTGTGTGTTTTGTGTTTAGTTGTCACAACAAGTGTTCAGCCATGGCAATGGGTTATGGTATTTATACTGTTTGTATGGCCATCTAATCACAATCTTATATGTTGTTTTTTTGTTGTTTCTTTTTGTGCAGTTTTAAAAATCTGGGAACAAAGTGAAAACTGCCTCCTTCCTTTCTTCCTGTTTTCCTGCTCATGTCCCTCTCTCTGGTCTCATTACCTCTTCTCATCTCCTCTTTTGCCCTGGCACGGTCACTTTTTGCCCCTGTAGCCAGCAAGGAGACCCAAGGGTGAAATCACTATTGATTATTCTGAATACCAGGGGCCAGTGGGGGAGGGAGGCATGGGAAGGTACAGCTCAGTTAGAACAATGTATTGAGGAATTCATTAGAAAAACATCATTCCACCAAATATAAATATATACATATGTGAGATTGAGTCTATAGCTGAAGAATTATCTGAAAATTTGTAGTTTATTTTTTTACCTATATTATTGATTATGTAAATATTTTTAATGAGTTTTTAATTGAATGTGCAGTTGCAGTTTTCTGGAAGTTTGTGCTAGATTAGTGGTGCATAGAAGCTGAATGCTGATTCTCCATGTTTGGTTCCTGGTTCTGGATGCAGAGCAGAACCAGAACCAGAAGACCTGAAAGGTTCTGGAAGGTTGATACAACAACAGCAGATCTCTAATGTATTGTGGTGATAAGCAGTTCAGTGATTTCTAAACTAACAACAGTGTTTTAAAGTCTGTTCTCTCAGTGGAAGTGAATAGACTTCTGTAGAACTGGGTGATGTTCTCTATCAGAACACCAGCAGCAGCGTTGTGGATCAGCAGCTGGAGGATTGATTGTGTCTTATTTTTTCTTTCCTTACTATTGTTTTTCCTCACTTTTGTATATTTAAATAATGAGATGGAAAAAAGATATTCTTTCATGCATAGTGGTCACTACAGTGGACAGCTATCTAAAAGCCATTTTCTTGTGCTTCTTGTTGATTTTTATGTTATAAATGCACACAGACCACTGAAGTGGACACTAATGTGTCATAAAATACACTTTGAACTACTGGCCATCAGCTGCCAATGCAAGAAATTATCTTTTGTTAAATCCAATATGGCTGACAGACAAAAAACCCATGCCAACCGACCCTGGCTTTCTCTCTCTGTATATATATATAGATATATACACTGCCTGGCCAAAATAAAAGTCGCCACCTGGATTTAACTAAGCAAATAGGTACAAGCCTCCTATTGGATAAGTACTGCATAGGCGATTATCTTTCAGCTGGCAACAAGTTATTTAACCCCAGCTGATGCAATGAGTAACTCCTCATTTCTTAAACAACCATGGCAAAAGACACAAACTGTGGTCGTGGAAAAGACGTTAGTCTGTTTAAATAGGGCATGCATGCATGACATGCATCAAGCAGAGAAAACATCTAAGGAGATTGCAGAAACTACTAGAATTGGGTTAAGAACTGTCCAACACATAATTAAAAGCTGGAAGGATGGTGGGGAGCCATCGTCTTCCAGGAGGAAATGTGGTCGGAAAAAAATCCTGACTGATCGTGATCGGCGATTACTTAAATGTTTGGTCAAATCAAATCGAAGAAAAACAACAGCAGAAATCAGGAGTATGTTTAATTGTGAACGCAAAAGCATTTCCACACGCACAATGCGAAGGGAACTCAAGGGGTTGGGATTGAACAGGTGTGTAGCCGTAAGAACCCCTCTAATCAGTAAAGCTAACCAGAAAAAAAGGCTTCAGTTTGCTAGGGAGCATAAAGATTGGACTCTGGAGGAATGGAAGAGGGTCATGTGGTCTGATGAGTCCAGATTTACCCTGTTCCAGAGTGATGGGCGCATCAGGGTAAGAAGAGAGGCAGGTGAAGTGATGCACCCATCATGCCTAGTGCCTACTGTACAAGCCTGTGGGGGCAGTGCTATGATCTGGGGTTGCTGCAGTTGGTCAGGTCAAGGTTCAGCAACATTGTGTGCCCAAAGAATGAGGTCAGCTGACTACCTGAATATACTGAATGACCAGGTTATTCCATCAATGGATTTTGTCTTCCCAAATGGAACGGGCATATTCCAAGATGACAATGCCAGGATTCATCGGGCTCAAATTGTGAAAGAGTGGTTCAGGGAGCATGAGACATCTTTGTCACACATGGATTGGCCACCACAGAGTCCAGACCTTAACCCCATTGAGAATCTTTGGGATGTGCTGGAGAAGTCTTTGCGCAGAGGTCAGACTCTCCCATCATCAATACAAGATCTTGGTGAAAAATTAATGCAACACTGGATGTAAAAAAATCTTGTGACACTACAGAAGCTTATTGAAAGAATGCCACAGCGAATGCGGGCTGTAATCAAAGCTAAGGGCGGTCCAACAAAATATAAGAGAGTGTGAATATGTAATGTTTACATTGTGGCCCTTGGTTACCAGAAAACGCTGTCATCTCTTAGCAACAGCTTAACAACAAATATTGTTATTGTTCAAAAAACATAAGATTTCCTCTGCTCTTTTAAAACACTACTCATCTGATTCTACTTAAGAATTGTGAAGTTGGTGAATTTTGGAGAAAAGTGAAAATGTTTTTTAACCATTAATGGTAAACAGACATTGAACACAGAAGTCAAAATCTTATTTAAACTTCATGGCAGTTTGTTACCAGGAAAAAACGCTCATCTCTTAACACCAAATTAATGAGTATTATTATTGTCTATAAAACATAAGTTCTTTTGAAATACTGCTTATATGCTTAGACAAGAAATTTAGAGTTGGTAGACTTTGAAAAACTAAAATATCTAATGTTTACATTGTGGCCCTTGGTTACCAGAAAACGCTGTCATCACTTAGCAACAGATTAACAGCAACTATTGTTATTGTTCAAAAAACCATTAATGGTAAACAGACATTGAACACAAAAGTAAAAATCTGATTTATACTTTGTGGCAGTTTGTTACCAGAAAAAGAAAAAACGCTCATCTTTTAACACCAAATTAATAAGGCGTATTATTGTTTACAAAATATAAGTTCTTTTGAAATACTGCTTATATGCTTACACAACAAATGTAGAGTTGGTAATCTTTGAAAAACTAAAATATGTAATGTTTACATTGTGGTCCTCGATTACCAGAAAACGCTGTCATCTCTTAGCAACAGATTAACAACAAATATTGCTATTTTTCAAAAAACATAAGATTTCCTCTGCTCTTTTAAAACACTACTTATCTAATTCTACTTAAGAATTGTAAAGTTGGTGAAGTTTGGAGAAAAGTAAAAATGTTTTTATTGCCATTAGTGGTAAACAGAAATTGAACATAAAAGTAAAAACCTGTTTAATGCTTCGTGGCAGTTTATTACCAGAAAAATAAATACGCACATTTCTTAGCACCAAATTAATAAGTAATATTATTGTTTATAAAATATAAGTTCTTTTGAAATACTGCTTATATGCTTAGACAACAAATTTAGAGTTGGTATAGTGTGAAAAACTAAAAAATGTAATGTTTACATTGTTGTCCTCGGTTACCAGAATTCGCTGTCATCTCTTAGCAACAGCTTAACAACAAATATTGTTATTGTTTAAAAAACATAAGATTTCCTCTGCTCTGTTGAAATACTATGTATCTTATAATACTTATGAATTGTCACTTTGGTGAATGTTACAGAAAAGTTATTTTGTTATTTTTATCATTGATGGTAGATATACTATACAACATAAATTCAACACAAAAGTAAAAATCTGATTTATGCTTCGTGACAGTTTGTTATCAGAAAAAGAAAAAACGATCATGGCTTAGCACAGAATTAATAAGTAATATTATTGTTTACAAAACATAAGTTCTTTTAAAATACTGCTCATCAGTTTGGACACAGCAAATTTAGAGTTGGTAAACTTTGCAAAATTAAAATATCTAATGTTTACATTGTAGCACTTGGTTACCAGAAAACACTGTCATCTCTTAGCAACAGCTTAACAACAAATATTGTTATTTTTCAAAAAACATAAGATTTCCTCTGCTCTTTTAAAACACTACTTATCTTATTCTACTTAAGAATTGTCAAGTTGGTGAAGTTCAGAGAAAAGTAAAAACGTTTTTATTACCATTATTGGTAAACAGACATTGAACACAAAAGTAAAAATCTGATTTATACTTTGTGGCAGTTTGTTACCAGAAAAAGAAAAAGCGCTCATCTTTTAACACCAAATTAATAAGGCTATTGTTTACAATATATAAGTTCTTTTGAAATACTGCTTATATGCTTACACAACAAATGTAGAGTTGGTAAAGTTTGAGAAACTAAAATATGTAATGTTTACGTTGTGGCCCTTGGTTACCAGAAAACGTTCTCATCTCTTAGCAACAGCTTAACAAAAAGAATTGTTATTATTTAAAGAACATAAATTTCCTCTGCTCTTTTGAAATACTATGTATCTTATAATACTTAAGAATCGTCACTTTGGTGAATTTTACAGAAAAGTAAGTTGTTTTTTTTATTTTTATCATTGATGGTAGATATACTATAAAACAGAAATTGAACATAAAAGTAACAGTTTATTACCAGAAAAATAAATACGTTCATTTCCTAGCACCAAAATTATATCTATTATTATTGTTTATAAATTATAAGTCCTTTTAAAATACTGCTTATATGCTTAGACAACAAATTTAGAGTTGGTAAAGTTTGAAAAACTAAAATATGCAACATTTACATTGTGGCCCTTGGTTACCAGAAAACGCTGTCCTCTCTTAGCAACAGCTTAACAACAAATATTGTTATTGTTCAAAGAACATAAGATTTTCTCTGCTCTTCTGAAACACTGCGTGTCTTATAATACTTAAAAATCGTCACTTTGGTGAATTTTGGAGAAAAGTGAAAATGTTTTTTTTTTTTGCCATTAATGGTACACAGACATTGAACACAAAAGTAAAAACCTGATTTATACTTTGTGGCAGTTTACCAGTAAAAGAAAAAACGCTCATCTGTTACCACCAAATTAATGAGTTATATTATTGTTTATAAAATATATGTTCTTTTGAGATACTGCTTATATGCTTAGACAACAAATTTAGAGTTGGTAAAGTTTGAAAAACTAAAATATGTAATGTTTACATTGTGGCCCTTGGTTACCAGAAAACGCTGTCATCTCTTAGCAACAGCTTAACAACAAATATTGTTATTGTTCAAAGAACATAAGATTTCCTCTGCTCTGTTGAAGTACTACGTATCTTATAATACTTATGAATCATCATTTGTTGAATTTTACAGAAAAGTTAGTTTGTTTTTTTTATCATTGATTGTAGATATACTATAAAACAGAAATTGAACATAAAAGTAAAAATCTGATTTATACATTGTGGCAGTTTACCAGAAAAAAGAAAAAACGCTCATCTCTTACCACCAAATTAATGAGTTATATTATTGTTTATAAAATATAAGTTCTTTTGAGATACTGCTTATATGCTTTGACAATAAATTTAGAGTTGGTAGACTTTGAAAAACTAAAATATGTAATGTTTACATTGTGGCCCTTGGTTACCAGAAAATGCTGTCATCACTTAGCAACAGCTTAACAACAAATATTGTTATTGTTCAAAAAACATAAAATTTCCTCTGCTCTTTTAAAATACTACTCATCTTATTCTACTTAAGAATTGTCAAGTTGGTGAATTTTGGAGAAAAGTGAAAATATTTACTTTGTCATTAATGGTACACAGACATTGAACACAAAAGTAAAAGTCTGATTTATGCTTCGAGACAGTTTGTTACCGGAAAAGAAAAAAACGCTCATCTCTTTACACCAAATTAATACAGTATATATATATATATATATATATATATATATATATATATATATATATATATATATATATATATATATATATATATATATATATATACATATGTATGTAATGGATATTAGATACACAGGTGAAATTCTTGCTAAAATATGTTTGTTTAAAGCTGTTACATATATATATCAACAGTGTTTTTAAGCTTGGCAGTGCCCTTGAACCAACTCTTCTATACTGTCAATGAAGGTTTATTCACTGCTTTCAGTTACATTTTGGGCATCAGAGCAAACAAAAGAGGTTGAGACACACACACAGGATGCATGATATGTCAGCACTAACACCAGTATCGGCCGATATTGGTTATTTTTTAACATATTGTATCGGTCCAATAAATAAAACTTCCATCTTGTTGCTGTTTGTTTCTGGATGGGGAAGGTTGGAGGTTGGTCATGTGGTCTCTGCTTGGTCATGTGACAGTGATGGTGATGCAGTGCAGAACTGTGGAAACCTCAACTGAAGAAGAGAAACAGTGGAGTGGTCATTTCTTTCAAGGTGTTGAAAAAGTAGTGAAATATATATAATATCGTTAAATATCAGTTATCAGCCATAACAGTAAATTAAATGTCTGACATCAACATCAAGCCAAATCTTCGGTGCATCCCTCCTTTTTACTAATTAGGACTGCATTATGAAAACATATTGAACTGGTTGTTGATCTCCTTGCTCCTGCACACTGTTTTTTGGGATGTAGCTGTTGTTTTTACTTGTGTGCTCAGAAAGCAATTGGGTAAAAATAGCCCTCAGAAATACTCAAAAACAGTGCATGTGCAAATGTGCACTACATGTGCACTGACATCCACTTTTGCAATGAATTCTAGTCTAGATGATTAGGACAATGCTTGGCTTGACAGACTCGTTCTTGCTGCCAGTGATGGATTAGCTGTGTGTAATTTCATGCATGTATCCTCTGGTTATAAATGTCTGTGCTTATTCACTAACTTGACTTCTGCCCTGCTCCCATATGGTTATACACACACAGACACACTTTTAACATTTGTCATCAAAAGCTTCTGTCCAGTGTGTGCTGGATAACTCAAAGGTATTGACAGGTAAATGGAAGGATGCTCATCGCCATGTAGGTGTGTGTTTCCCTGCTTGGACTGATACAGCATAACATACACATGTCGCTGTTTTTCTGTTCAAAACCAAGAGAAAACTCTGTCATCCTACCAATATGTCATTCTCTTAGGTCTTTAAAATGACTAAATCATTATAAATCACAAGATTTGGGGTGTTTTTATGCATGAGGCCTCACGCATAAAGCGTGTGTGCGCACAAAAAGTGTGCGACAAAAAAATTTACGCACAAGTCGGAATGTATAAAAATGTACTTTGCGTCAGTTTGCGTAAATATACGCACACTTTTTCGCTGGCGTGACAATGCAGCCATGCAAACGTTTTCTGTGGACAATATCAAATTACAAAGTGTGAAAACTCACTTAAATACACTGAAACCTGACATTCGGTGTTATCTAGACCAAGAAGCATCAAATGTTTTTCATGATTTTAATATGTTATTGGTTAAACGTAAACGATAAAACTGAACCACATTTATCCTCAGACAATAAGTTAACACGCACACAAAATAAAGAAAATAAAAATAAAATATGTGAAAACCTCGCTCGAATGTAAATAGTACTTTTTCTCAGTTTTTGTCTAACTATGTTTAGCCCTACTAGTAGTTGGGATAATTTGCCAGTAGGAAAGCAATCCTAAAGTTGAAGGTCCAAACTGTACTCAAAGCAGGAAGGTGAAATTTCAGATAAAACTGTAATTGATAGCTTGTTTCTTTTTTCCACAGGTCATTTCATCAATAACAAAGTCAGCTTCAAGTTTATCGGGACCTCAAATACAAATATAACGTTTAAGAACTTTGACATCAAACTGTGGTTATAGTCTTTAAAAGGTTTCTCATATGAACTTAGTTTCTACTTAATTATAGCTTTGCAGCTCTGAGTTTCAGGTTTGTGTATGGGTAGAAGTTCAAATAATTACAAGAATTAGCAAGTATGGCCACATTTTGTTTTTCAAATAAAATAAAAAAAATTGGATTCCTCCTCTTAACCACCTTAAGTGTTTCTTAATTATTTGTTGAACTCACAAGCTTTAACTAAACCCTCCATTGTCTTCCCCCGGAGTCCTACAGCACAGGATTTATGTAGGACTTCTATCTATCCTACTTGACTATTTGTGCTCAAAGTTGTAAATTGTGTCCCAGGGTTCAATGGTACCATTCAGGCATTTTCATTGTATAAAAAATGTATTTTCACCCCACAATAATTTCAATTCTGATTTTTTTTTTTTTTTTTTGCCATAAAGCCTCTGGAATATTTGTCCCAAATGAATATATTTGTGGGAAGTTACACAAATATACACAAATAAAAAAAGCAGAATTCTAAAAGTGTGGAATTACAGTTTCTCCAAATTATAAATACTTAGTGGCTTTAAGCTCAAGCTTTCTAAATCTCATCGCATCTTCAGACTTTTTGAGCTTCACAGAAAACTGGAACTAAAACTGTTTCATTATTTTTCATCTGAAGAACAAGGATGTACAAGTTCTGTTCTGAAGAGCTCCTATCCTGAAACTTTCAAATGCTTCCCTTTTTGAAAACACCTGAATCAAACGGTCAAATCCCCCATCAGCGTTCAGTCTTTCAGCTCTGCAGAGTCCAGACGGGAGGCAGAATGAAACTCTTAGATTGTGATGCTTTTCTCAACACTCAATGACATGAGATCAGTTATTTCCATTCACACACCGACGGTGGCAACCTACTGGATAGTAGCTACAGCTGCTCTGGAGCTGTCTGACAAAAGTGAGGCTGCCATGCACTGGCAGTCCTCTGACCACCACCAGCAGGCAGGTGATGTGTGAAGAAAGACTTGGCCTGTTTAAAAAAAATCACAGAGCTAAATATAGAATACTAAATTACTAAAACCTTGTTATGTAAATTAGAGAATTATTGACTTGACTATATGACTTCTGGTTCTTTTGGCAGAACTGAATTCCAGTTTCCACCAAATCAAGGTAGAAATCGTCATCTTAATCCAGATTTTATGTTTTAAAACGGTTCCAGTCATTCAAAATTTGTTTGAGTTGAAACATTTAGATAATTGTATCAAGTACTGATTTTTGATAAAAATGTGCCATCAGAATTTAGACTTAATTTGCACACTGTGTGTGCCAGAGGTTGTAGTGATGGGAGACATTGAACTTTATTGTAAGACAATTTAAAAGTCAAGCATATGTCAATGTCTGTAAAACAATATTATCTATAAGGACAAAAAGAAATGTATGCCAAAATCTAGAATCTATTTATTTTACTGTCTTATTAGTGATAAATTATATTAGGTTTTAAATAATCCTGCTGCTAAAAAAATAAAACAAACTGCGATGTGGTTTGATTAAGAGCAGAGGAAAAAAGAAACAACACTAACACAATTTGAGCAAAATAAAAAGATCAAACGATGTAAATCTTTCTCAAACATTAAAGAACTGTTTACTGGCAGCATTTTGTCTCTCTGCTCGGCCAAATTAAAGGGAGATTCCATTAATTTTTCAGTGTGTCTGCTTGGCCTGTTGAAGTAAATTTGCATTTCTATCTCACAGCTTAGCGGATACTCATTAAAAACAGAACTGCTGAATTTGTAAATTGTGTTTTTTTTTTTTTTTTTCATTAAATCAAAGCACGCTCACATTTTCAGTCTTCACCTTAACCCCCCACATCATTTGACAATGTACAAGCACACATGCACACACACACATACATGCAACATATAAGCAGCTCTTTGCAGGTGCCTCCTGCAGCTCGCTGGCCCTCTGCGTTTGTGTGGCAGGCTCATCTATAGGTGTGCTTGTTGTTGTTTATTAGAGTGTGAGGTCCATGACAGCGATCAGCGGCTCATTCACTACATTAATGAGAATGATAGCAGCTTTAAAAGACTGTTCCACACTCTGACCAAACTCATTAACACAGGCTTGCATTTAAATACTCTCTGCTCTTCTTCCTCTCCTTCTCATCTTTCTGCATTTATAGGTTTACTGTCCACTTGTCTCTTTCTTTCACCTTCTGTTCTTCCTTATTTATGCTTCATCTTTCTTATTCTTTTTCTCTCAGTAGGTACTTTATAGACTTTTTTTCTTGTTTTGTCAACCGTTGGCAGAAGAAGCTCTTCCTTTTTTGTTTTTATGAATTCTTATTTCTTGTTTGTTTTCTGGGGGTTATTCTCATTTGTCTTTTATATTCTTGGTTCATACTGCAGTTGGTACAGTTATATAGTAGCTAAAACGGCATGTTTATATGTGTGAAAAAGAGACAGGTTTTTTGTAAGTGTCTGACATTAATATACATAATGTATACATAATGTTTTCTCATGACAATATGCTGCTACTCTTATGCTTCACAGTTGTGTTTTCAGGCAGGCTTCCTCTTTTCACTCCAGCTACAGTAAAACTGCAATTCTGTCACTTAAATTGTAGTTTTTCTCAGACATGTCTCCAAAATATACATCTTAGACCTTGACTTCATTTGTTGACATCAAAGGTGGCTTCTCAAGTTACCTTTGGAGCTTTGCCTTCTTCCATTTGCATTTAGAAAGGATGTTGGTAGTACTAACTGATGTATGACAGGAAAAGTGAAGTTTGATCTCATATCAGATAGTGAAAATAACTTTTTGTACAGTATTTATCTGCTTGGAACTGTAAGAGATCCAGAACTGCCTAACTAGTAACTGGATGTGACTCACATAAACTGTTTATGAACAGATAGCTGATGTGTTTAGTTCTCTGAGCTGGTCAGGATTTTGATATTCAGACTGATGTGTCACTGCTTGTCCTTTTTTACAATCCCACATCTGTGAAAATCATACAAATAATAAATTGTTTTGTAAAGCAGCATTAAATCAAACTGGGATATGTGTTGATTAAGAGCAGAAGAAAAAAAGAAACAACACTAACACAATTTGAGCAAAATAAAAAGATCTAATGATGTAAATCTTTCTGGGATGGTTCAGACCTGCACATTTACAGCATTCCACTCATCAGAACACACTCCAACAGATGATTATTTTGTGTGTGTGGGTAAAATAATGCTGTCATTTTGCACTTTCTTTGCAGTGATGTTCACGCTGAAAACATTGCAGCTTTTCTCAACAGTGTGTGTGTGTGTGTGTGGGTAGGTGGATGTGTTCAGAGGCTGTCTGAGCTGTGGCCTGTGAAGGCATTGATGGACCGATCCACCTCCGGCAGCACACACGCACACGCCCACACACGCCTACACACACGCACAGAGGTGTAAAAGACAGGGAGGCTGTAAAATGAGCAGTTGTGTTGAGGAAATAAATTAAAAGCATCACATTAATGATATAGTGACCTCTGTGTCATTGTGTTTTATGGGACTGGGAGGATCCCTTTCATAATCAGGTCTAATGTTCATGCTTGTAAACAAGATAGCAAAAAACTTGATCTTTAAGAAGGCATTCATAAATTGATTTCAAGAACAGTCATATGATGCATTAAAAAATGTTAGATTGAAATATATTCCTCTTTTAGCTTATAGATAAACACAATAAGCTTCACAACTACATGTTAAGTTTAAACATAACATTGACATGGTATTTTTAGAAAATGTAGAGATTAACATGTAATTTTATTTAATTCAAATTTAGTATACTTATGTTGATTTTGATTTAATGGGTAGTTTCAAAATGACTCCATATTGTTGCATTACATTCAAAATGCTGTTTTGTACTACAGTGAAATTTGAAATGGATATTTCTCTGAAATACTAAAATTTGGCAAAAAATGCTCTGTGCCTGTTACATGTCTCTGTATATATTTTTGAAATGTATAAAACACACACACACACACACACACACACATATATGTATATATATATATATATATATATATATATATATATTGAACCCTATATATATATATATATATATATATATATATATACTGTATATACTATCATTATTATCTTATGTTAGGTTCAGTGCTATCTGGACTATATTTGTGTGCCCTTGCTGTGTTTGTGTGGTTGTCAGTATTTGGACAGCTACTCTGTGTCTCACCAGGTGAGTCTAGCATCTGTTTCTTGGCAAGACTTGGAGAAGGTGACAGACTGTGTTTTGTGTGTGTGTGTGTGCGTGTGTGTGTGTGTGTGTACTTTCACTCCAGTATGCATGTGTATCATTTGTTCACTATCTACTCAAATTTTTGAAACAACACATTAAAGATTTTTTTTCTGTTATTTTTTACAAACCCTGAATATCCACAGGGGGAAAATGAGAAACACACATTAGGTCCTAACTCACCTCCTGATATCAAGAACAGACAGATTCGTTAACAAGACAGACCAACATGGTAGCCGACAGGCTTTTGAACGTGTGTGTTAATACATCTTTGGATATATTATATAAGATATATTTGGTGTTCTGAAGATTAAAATAAGTTATAAGTGTGTTCACAGTTGGTCATAAATACTAACAGATGTCAGATACTATTGGGCGGCCATGACCCCTAACCTCCGTGAAAACTAGGGATTCTTTGTACTAGGCTTGAGTGATAAAACTAACTATATCTGCCATGATAGACACATGATCTATATCAATAGAAATTTGATTGAATGTTGATAATTTCACTGAACTTCAACCAGAACCACATGGGATTCTGGGAGATGTAGGCAGGGGAAAGACTTTCGTCTCTCATCCTCTCACTGCCAGCTAAGCAAGGTGTCATCCATTAACTCCTTCACTGGTTGGTTGGCTAGCAACAACCTGCTGAGTAAGACGAGCACTACTAATTTCATGATGAACTCAGCATAGTTGGCCATACTTCACTCCATGGAAGCTCACACTCAATGTGGTCTCAATATTTGTTCAGCAAACTTTGAACACCATAGTAGAGTCTGGCACAGTGAGTGTGTGTCCAGGCTGTGGTGTTTTATGTGTTGTTGTTTTCTTTCTGAAGCTTTCAGTAGGCCGTCTTTAGCTCTTCCACAGATCTTCTCATGTTTCTTTGCATAGTGCCATCAATAAAGAGGAGATATTTTAATGTGGAACCTCTGTATGAGGTTTACATCACAAATTGGGTCTAAAGCAGCTGATATTAATTTCTGCTTTGTGGGAGGATCACTTCATGACTCTCCATGCTTTTTGACACCTCCATTTTTTCATGTGTTTAATACTTTTGTCCGACGTCGTTACTTTTTATTACACATCACTTCATTGATTTACATCTCCGGATTGATTTATTTGCATATTTATGGTGGTGACACATTCAAGTCAATGACACCTTTAGAAACATATTTACTTAGAATATTCCAATGTGCTGAATAGTGTTCAACACTTATTTTACCTGGAAGGGAGAAGTTGCTACTGAGCCCAGCTGGTGACACAGGAAAAAAAGAAAAATAACCTCTGGCCATATGATATTAAGTTGTGACCATGAGTTTTTTTTTTTCTCCCATGTTGCCAGACAGACTCTGTAAATTGGTGCCAGTTTAACAGCAGTAGAATTCATCATTTTCTGGGTTTTGTTACAAATATAATTAAGATTGGATGTATTTTTCTGTTTCATAAATATTTTGTTCCAACCATAGTTTTGTGTGCAAATCCCTCATGTTCCCTTTCTTTTATCGTCCTGTCAGCATCTGCTCAGTGTTAGTCCCCTCAACAAGACTAATCCTTTTGATTTAATGTAATAAAAGTATCAAACAAACTAAAATCATAGAATAAAATGTAAGAGGTTTAAGGCGGATCTCTACTTGGAAGCTCTACTACATAATCCGCTCCTCTTGTGACTTCAAAGGAGGTGGTGAGGAGCACCAGTCCTCCTCCTGCTTACCATATCAAGGCTCTTTTACTGCTGCTGCTACTGCTGAGGAAGAGGAGGAGGAGGAGGTAGAGCCAGTGGAGCAAAAGCGGTTGGAATTGAAACACAGCAATGAATTTGTTAGGTTGTGACGCTCATTAGAAGGAGACCTTGGGGTTTTGCTCGTCCTCTCCTCCTCCCTCCTCATCTTGTCTCATTTTCTCATCTGGATTGTTTCTCTTTCTTGTTCTGCTTAAATATCAACTTCATCCTCTGCTGTTCTTTCTCACGCTTTCCTCTCTCTCACATCTCATGCTGTCTCGAAGTCTCCGCCCTGTCTTTACTTTAACAGTGAACAGTCTTTATCATTACTTTATGTAGTAGATTCCTTATGTGACCACAGTTTGTCTACATGTAAATAATGCATCATTCATGCATTAAGATTCACCAGTTTATGGAGCTTTGATTATTTTATTTTTTAAAGACTATAGCTCACTTGAAGAGAAGTTTCAGAAATACACATATATAGTATTTAATATATTTGTTCCATATCTTTTCTCATGATTTTCACTATAATAGATTTTTTTTAAATTCTTCAATAAGTGCATTTCATTTCATTTATTTGTTCTCATGGTGATTTTTTGTGTTTATGAATTCACTCGTCAGGATACATGTGACGTTAAATACGTCTGTCTATGTGAATTCATCTGTTTCTGAGGCCCATCACTGGGTTTGATGAACAGATAATAACATATAGCATAGAACTGCAGTGTTATAGACCAGCATTGGGAACCTGAGATATTTGATCAGATTCTCTTTTAATTTTTTACTCATAATAACTTATTTAAAGAATCTCTGTGTTAGTAATCAATACTCCAGCAAACTATCATGGACAGGAGAGTGTTAGCATTTACATCTGTGTTTCTGAGATTTGGGTTTGCATAAAATAAAATCTTTTAAAGACTGTATGACTCGCATACTGTCACTATTGTGTCACAGTTTGTGTGAGTGTTCTGTGTTGATGATAATGAGCTTGATTTTTGTCTGAAATATTATTTCATGTAAATAGTAATCTAGACCCTTGTTTTGAAGCATCAAGAAATTTGGATTAAGTGAATAAAACAAAAATATGAATGAACCATTAATGAACACATTTATCTTTAATTAATATAGGAGATTTTAAAAAAATGTTGCATGGTTCTACATAAATAAGTAGAATACTGGATTTCTGGAAGTAAAAGTCAGTGATACACACAACACAGCGAATCTAACAAATTTAATAGATCAGATATTGGATGATAAAATCTGAACGGCATGAGAAAGTTCTATAGAAATATGTGCTGGTAAGGAAGATGTTTCATATGACCAAAACTATGTTGAAATAAGAAACACCAAAACGCATCATTGAGATGGAAATGAAAAATGATGAAAAATGAAAAATAAAAGAATCAAGAGAGAGGTATTTTAGGTTACATGGGGAAAGAGGAGACAGATGGAAAGCTGACTGGACCCGAAAGGACAGAAGATAAAGAGATAAATGGGCTCAAAAAAGATGTGAAAAGAAAAAGAGCTTACTGGGAAGGAGTGGGAGTGAGAGACGTGAGTGGTAAAACAAGGCAGACAAAAAGACAGAAAGAGAGAGGCTTTCTAGTGTCAAATGAAGAGATAAAAAACTAACCCTCCCTCATTCTCTGTTTTGCTCCGCAGAGAAAATGAGTGGGAATTCCCCTGGGAAGCCTTAATCCACACACTGTCTTTCCCTCTCCCTCTTTCTTTTCTTTGTTTAGCTCTACCTTGTTTGTCCTCCCAGTCACTCTCTCCCAGCGCTGCAGGCTGGATAGAATGATGGTTTCTCACTGCCATCACACTTACTGGTTGTACTGGACAAATGAACTGTGGTTTAAACCAGTCTCTAGCTGCAGCAATAACTATAGAAATAGATGGATACTGGTTTGAATACGACGGCTTTTTAATAGGAAATTAATATCTCTGTAGTGGTGCAAATAAATGGACAGCTTAAGGTGAGTGTCAACTGTGTGGCTTAGGAAATGTTCCCCATCATTGTAATAGACTTTAAATAAACCATGTCAGTTCCACCTCTGAGGGAAAAAGAAAAGTGCCCTGTAAAAAAAAAAAAAAAAAAACAGCCATGATTTTCTGCATTAAAGTTATAATCATTTATTCTGTCATTGTAAATAAATTGCATAACTTGTCACCCCACTACAACGTTGATGTACTTCTACTTTTAGTACACTAGGAGAAAGTGTACTAGTTGGTTTTATAGCCCAGTGTTCTCCAGCATAACTTGTAGAAATGTGACAGCAGCTGTAATCTGAAGCTGAAGAAAAATAACATTTGATACTCCAGCAAACTGTTTGTACCTCATAAACTGATTTTGATCTGATTGCTGCATGTGAACATGTCCTGTCCATGTAGCTAAACTATTGACCATGTCCTTCTTGAAGCTAAGCTAACAAGAAGCATGTTAGCTTAGCTTCTTGAAGCTAAGCATGTTTCTGGAGAAAGTTCCTGCTGGTTCTGGAGAAAAGTCCTTGTTCACAACTTCAGCACTTCTCTCAGTGCAACAAGACCACAGAATCTCTAAATGATGGCAAATGACCTGTTTTTTCTAGAACTTTATCAATCCCACAGGGGCCCAGAGCGTTTCTCACTACATTCCATCATTCAAAAAGAAATAAAAATCCAGATGGTTGTCACTGAAAATAGGTTTTAGCAACATAATTGACCAGTCCGAGTTCTAACCGCTATTCTTTTGTTATGGAAATCTGTGTTTTTCATTTGTGAATGACTGGATGGATGGATGGATGGATGGATGGATGGATGGATGGATGGATGGATGGATGGATGGATGGATGGATGGATGGATGGATGGATGGATGGATGGATGGATGGATGGATGGATGGATGGATGGAAGGATGGATGGATGGATGGATGGATGGATGGAAGGATGGATGGATGGATGGAGTGATTGTGTGTTGGTTCTGGTAATCTTTCCACTTACACTCTTTTTAATCTGAATTTATTTTTAAAACTTTGAGTTTTTGGTGTACAAGTCCAGTCAGCAGCAACTGAATATTTTATGATAAAACACTCAGTTACTCAACAATTTGTATGTGCACAAAGAATATTTACCGCACTCATATGAAATGTACTTTATTAGTATTAAACTCCATTGCAGCTATTTTCTTGGCGACATGATTTGTTTTGTCCTTGTGCTGTGTTCCTCTGTCTGGAGGCTGTGCTGTCAGATCTTGTGACAGAAATAGGATGAAGGTTGAAACCTTTTGCCCACAAATTAGTCCTCCTGGATGTAACCCTCATCAATGACAGCAGCCCCACATTTCTTTTTCATGAGTGCTCAATTGCTGAAACCAAATTTAATACTTTCCTGCCACACACCCTCGGTCAGATCACAGTAGTGGTTCGCCTCTCACACCAAAGTGACAACGAATCAGAATTTCATGCATCTGGATACCGGGGCTGTCACACCAAGGTGTCCTCATCTCTCTCTTTCCTGAATTCCCTTTCATCTTTCCACTGAATCCTCTTAAACACATAATATTGTATGTGCTTAAAGATGTGCACAAACAGGACTGGGAGTTGGTTGATAAAACGGCGGGTTTGAATTTAAAGTGACTGGTTTAAATGGGCTGAGTGCTTCAACAGAAGCAACAGCGAGACTTTCCATCTCTTAGTGCCTCTGGCATTTCCTCCAAAAGGCCTGGTTCAGAAAGCAGCCTGTTTGTGTGTGATGTGTGTGTATGTGTGTGTGTGCGTACATACTGCTGGCAGGGACAGCACAGCAGAAGCTAGACATGCATCCTCTCTCTGTCACCCTGTGTAGAAAGGAGCCAAGGCCAGTTTATACCAGTTTGTTATCAACAGGTTCACTTACTTTTTATTGTAAATGGTGGATAATTTCTCCTGGTGTGGAAGTACAGTGGAGAAAGGCAGGAGCAGCTGGTTCATCTCTAAACACTCTTACTGTAAATAGGAAATGTAGCTGAGGTAAAGTCTTACTACAGCAACAAGCTGGATGTTTATGTTCATAGTAGATATCAGCTTTTTTTCAAGTAGAAACATTATTTAAATCTAACCTCAGATGTATAAACATACGCATCACAAATTTCAAATTTCAACCAAGTAATAACTTAATAAGCAAGACGAAGCCAGAATAGAGGCTTGTGTCTCCTGGCTGAGCCAAACTGCCAAAATCCATTTGAAAAGTTGCAGTTGAGTGATGAAAATCACATCATTTTAATCTGAGCCTCATGTCCTCCGCTCCTTCTTGTCACATCTCCCCTGGCAAGCCTTATGAATATGAAATAACCAAAAGACTGCTGTCATCATCAAAATTGGTTTAAATTGGATAATTAGGATAAATTGAAAAAGCAAAAAAGAGAACTCTACTGTAGACTGAGTATTAAGAACAAGGTTTTATAAGCTTACTTTATTTGACACCTCTTAGTAGGAATCTTTACTGTGCAGTGTGGTTTACTGACCATCAGGGCAGAGGGAGCACCACCATGAATATCTCAGAGGACTCAAGCTGCTTGACCTCCTTGATGTTCAGGAGCCGGTATGGTCCACACTCTCTCGGGACCTGCCTCCGAGTCGGGACCTGCCTCCGAGTCGGGACCTGCCTCCGAGTCGGGACCTGCCTTCGAGTCGGGACCTGCCTCCGAGTCGGGACCTGCCTCCGAGTCGGGACCTGCCTCCGAGTCGGGACCTGCCTCCGAGTCGGGACCTGCCTCCGAGTCGGGACCTGCCTCCGAGTCGGGACCTGCCTCTGAGTCCCTCTGAGTCGGCACGAGTTGAAAAAGACAGAAACGTTCCCCTATTCCTTCTGATAAAAACAGTGGGTGAATAAAATCCATACCTTTTATGGTTCCTGAGATATCAACATTTGTTTGGAGGCATCATTTACCAGGGTGACTACAAAAAACATGCCACATGCAGTACGATAAAAGCTCAAATTATTCCCAGGTGTTAACAGCTTCATAATGTTTGCACTAGTCTTGCAAATTATCTTCAAGTCCCAACTGAATTCTGAAAACACCAGTCAGTAGAATGTAACAAAGAAGTTAGTATGTTTGTATTTTATACTAATAGAAAATAAAATTATCCAATAAAAGCTCAAACATTAAAACTATGATTTGGTCTACCAAAAAAGTGACAAAACCTCCCAAATATTTTCTTGTATGCTTCCAAAACTTTAAACTTCTGTTATCACTTCCGGTTTCACAGGTTAGAAAAGAAAATAAGTTTTCTGGTCTGTCCATCTGGAGAGAGACGTGATTATACCAACACATTCACCTCATCTACCCTCTGTGATTCCCTGTGTAGCTTACACACAGAAACAGGCTGGGTCACCAGAGGGTGGGCCACCTCAGGGACACACACCCTCTCCTCACTCAGCCTACTTTCACACACACACACACACACACACACACACACACACACACACACGCACGCACCACACGCATGCGCATACACACATCCTCTCTTGCTGTAATACACTTAAGAGTGACTCCAGACCAGAGGAATTCCCATGCTGTCATGGGAAAACTGTCACTGCTGTGTGTGGGTGTGTGTGTTCTTGCAATCTTTTGAGTGTGTGTGCATACTCAGTGTGTGTGTACTTGTTGCTTGGTGAGAAATTTCCCCAGTAAGAGTCTCTCTTTCTGCTCTTCCTTGGGTATGATTTTGACAAAAGAGGAGTGAGGAAAAACGAAAAGAAACACAAGATTCAAATTGAAGATATTTTTATGCAAATAAGAAACAATTTACAAATCAGGCTCCTCATGACTTCCTGTCACTTTTTGATTACCGGTACATTAATAGCTATCACTGTATCATCCTTTGAATTAATGAAATTAAGAAAAACAATCACTTACTGGTGATCTAAAATAAATTTCATTAGAAAGTGAAACTCAACAACAGAATTTTACAGCAAAATCACCAACGATTAATACATTTGCTGTGTTCACTGAAAAAGATTATTGTTCAGCACTCCTCACATTTTTTGAGAAGGTTGTATTCTTCTCAAAAAATATTAATGACTAAAGTCATACTTTGCAAAACGTCTTACACTATTTAACAGTGTTTGTACTTTTTTCTAAAGCTCAAAATATAATACAAACTCATCTTGTTTGCGTTCTTCACGCCTTCCCTTTCTATTTGTTTTTGACATTTTTCCTCTTGTAAATTATCTGTAAGATTAAAACATACAAAATATGTTTTACCAACATATTCCAATACAGTTTATTTCACAGGAGACTGGGTTAAGAATTATGAGTTGCATAATCTGCAAAGGAGGGATATTTTTTTGTTATTCAAGTTGATGTTATTTGTGTATCCACAATTTAGGTTTGCATGTGTGATTAATATTTATAAGAAAAGAAGCATTTTATTCCACAAAACAGCTGTTACCTTGTAATTTAGTAGTTTTTAAAAGATGTGTTATGCTGCAACATTAATTACAATTTGATCCTTATGGAATTTGTTCAGGGAATAAAAATAGTGTTTAGATATCTTGTTGTTCTGAATGTGCCCCAAATTTCTATTTCCAATAGGACAAAAACTGATGCTGTCAATTCCTTTTGATTGACATATAATGAAAGATACGCCAATTTTTATTATTATTATTATTATTATTATTATTATTATTATTATTATTATTATTATTATTATTATTATTATTATTATTATTATTATTATTATTATTATATAAAATGGTGAAATCTGTAGAAGTGTTTAGTCAGAAGTGTTTTCTTTGCTGCTTGTAAAATCTTGACTGAACAAAGACGTATTCATCAACACCACTCACAGGCCTCACTTCACCCTACAGTCCCACCATCCACGGCTCCTGAGGCCCCTACTTGTCCATTGCTGTCTTTGTCTTTTAGTTGTCTAATTGGGTGCCTGTTTTGAAAAGGAAAGGTGTTAAGTAGGGGGAATTCCCACAATGTTCTTTTACTGGGAGTTGGTACAATGGGAACTAATTGGTTCCTATTAGACAGCAGTGCAGGGAGACACTTAAAGTCTTTAGAACGGGTGGTCTGTTATTTGGGTATATTGTGTCTGTGCTATTTTCAATTTGGTGTTGTTGGAATGACCAAACAAAATTGGAAGGCTATTGCTTTGTGTTTTTGTGGGAATGATAGAAACAAGTAGTAGGTATGTTAAAGGGATGACAATAACGCCACATGTGTGTGTCTGCTTGTGAATGTGTATTAGCATCCACAAGCAGACATCTTAGTTATTTAGCGTTTTGCTCACAGTGCAAAACGCTATAATTTTGAGACCAAGCTTTCAAAGGTCATGTTTACAGAATGACTGAATTTACTGACGTGAGATTTAAAGGTGTATGACTATTATTACTCTGTCGATCATTTAATCAGGCTTTGCCACACATCTATCTTGGTATTTATTATTTTAGTATCAGTTATTTCTTTTCACTTTCATACTACAACATATCTGATGACAAAATTGTCATTTCTAACAATTACTTAGTGAGAAAATACTTCTGGTTGTGCTTCTTGTATTCATGTTTAATTATAAGTGTCAGTAGATTCCATCATTTGCAGAAAGTGACTCCTGAAAGTGTCCCTCTGGAAACCCAAAGATCAGTTCCCATCCACCAAACTTCTGTTTCTTTTTCTTTTTCTCATATTCCTGAGGATTCTTTAAAACAAATATTCCTACTTATAAGGTAAAAAGTCATAATCATTTAAGGCACACTCACAAGTACATCCATTCACACACTTGTTGCACGCAATTCCTTATATGAAGCACACACACACACACACACGCACACACATAACTGTGATTAGCTCTGCAGCACAAGGCCTTCCAATACTCTCAGATAACTGCTTCTCTTTGATAAACATGAGAGCTCAGACACACTGCTGTCTGCTGCTACCATCTGACTGATCAAACACACACACACACCAAGTCCATCTGAAGCGATGTATGCATGCACACAGACACCCCAGCACTCGGTCAGTGTCCAATATCACAGAGTATGTAAAGCCTGGAGAATATTTGATATGTAGATAAGTCTTAAAAGGGTGAGATTTGCATATCGGGCTCCTGTTGCACATCCCTCGGAGCTGCATGTGGTAGGTACATTTTTCATCAGCAAGTGAAGAAAAATTAATTTGTTTTTGGTGGGAGGGGGTGGAGGAGGATGAGTGATCATACCAAAACTGAGAGTTTGAAATGATTTCAATGTGATGTCTGGATGTTTTGGAGTTCTCTGTGAAGGGTTCCACGTAAAAGCCTAATTAAATTCTGAGTTGGCGCCACACATTATAATACTTTATTTACAGTTATTAATTCTTCTCAGCGCAGCGCACCTAAAGAGCACAATGAGAATCATTGTTGTGATGATGTGCTGAAGGCAAAGTGTAAGAACTTAAAGAAACAGAGGCCCAATTTCAAGGTGTCAAATTATAATTTACAAAAAAAAACATTTATTTTTTTTAATGTTTGACATATACCGTCTTTTATATCAATTGAAGGTAATTATTTAATCAAATGCAGCTATGTGCCTGGAAAAATACATATACCCTCTTTAAGATATTAAAAACTACAGATTTCAAGCACCTTGAAATATTAAAGTTTCTGCTTTAATATTTTATCAGCAGACAATGTATTGATTTCTTATTATGATGTTGTATTATATTTCCAACAATATAGAATACAGAAAAATGCACTGAATATGGTAAGACATTTAAAACATAAATAAAAAACACGGACAGAATACAAACACAGAACTAAACCAAATCCTAAACACACAGGATCATAACAAAATACAAATTTAAACACAGTATAATTATTACAATTGTGAGCTTAAATAAATATTCCAGCAATGGAATTGCTTTGTTTATTTAAAAAAAATGGACACACAATTTTATCAACTGGTTTTAATATACACACAGACTGATTTAAGAAAGAATTAACTAAATATCATCACCTGCAGTTGGATTCTGTCTTTCCTGGTATCCATGTCTTCCAGCTGCTGCTGTGTCTAATCTAATTAACACATTTCACCTTTTTTGACAACTACTTTAAAGCACCAGAGCCGGTTCTAGCTGTTTTGGGGCCCTAGGCAAAATCATTGTTGCTACATAACAGCAATGTATCTGAAAGGTTTAATTATGCAGAAAAGTTGTTCCATCTTTAATACATCATATAGAACATTTTTATATTGATGTTGGCTGACTGTGTTCCCTGGATAAACTTTACCATCCAATATTTTTGATTCTACATCTTTTAGGAGATCATAAAACGACAATGTCATTTATAGACATTGTTGTCATTTTGAGAAAGTTAAACATGCAGTAACATCATATTAAAAAGAAAATTAGAATCTGTGACAAAGTCACAAAGTAATCTCCATAGAGACTTAGAAAAGTATAATAAACAAAACAGAATGAATGGACAGATGTGTCAAAAATGTCCTCAGTACGTCTGTCTGGGACAGATAGAGATGAGACTTACCTGTTGTTGAACAAGCACAGCATTCAGCTGCAGCACACAGTCAATATAACTTATTTAGTTAGGATCATGAATTTATTTAATAAAGGATGCTGCATCACCTACACCTAGCAGTTACATCATCTGCAGTCGCGTTATTTGGCAGCTTTGCTTTATTTAAATGATGAGCAAATCAGACCATCAACATGGAAACCAACCAGTTTTCATCATATAAAACATCAAATAAATAGGAAAAATACAGATCATTTTGATTTTTTCTTCTCCTCACCAGCAAAAATGTATTATATTATTTTATAATAATAATAATACAATAAGGGCTGCACAGTGGCCCAGTTGGTAGAGCTGTTGCCTTGCAGCAAGAAGGTCCTGGGTTCGATTCCCGGCCCGGGGTCTTTCTGCATGGAGTTTGCATGTTCTCCCTGTGCATGTGTGGGTTCTCTCCGGGTTCTCCGGCTTCCTCCCACAGTCCAAAAAAAAAAACATGACTGTCAGGTTAATTGGTTTCTCTAAATTCTCCCTAGGTATGAGTGTGTGTGTGAATGTTTGTTTGTCTTGTATGTCTTTGTGTTGCCCTGCGACAGACTGGCGACCTGTTCAGGGTGAACCCCGCCTCTCGCCCGGGACGCGGCTGGAGATAGGCACCAGCGACCCTCCTGACCCCATTAGGGAAGAAGGGTGTATAGAAAATGGATGGATGGATGGATAATACAATAAAATGAATTAAATTATTTGTTTGTTCCCACTTTTTAATATATTTCTAATATTACATAAAAAAGGATTAAGTAGTTAAATGAAAAATTTGTAGAATGGGTCAGTTTTTTTCATCCATTTAATCAGCAGAATAAAAAGAAAGAGATATGTACCAACAATAAAGACTGACACATTCATAATTTATTTTTGTTCAGTTGTGAAGGACTGTATTTGATTCATATATTTAACTACAGCATAGTTTCTTTGCATAATTTTGTATTAACACACTGGGAAGCGTCAACTCAGCTTCCTCTCCTAGTATTCAGTCAGTAATTTGTGCGCATTGGGCTCTGGTAATAACTTTACTGAGCGTACATCCACAGTAGACACACACACCCATGCACACTCAACTACTTGCGCACACACACACCCTCAACTTCTTTGCTCACAGCCACAAAGCAGCCATGACAGAAATTGGGCAGCAGGTTAATAACTACTGCCCATCCTCACAGTGCCTGGAGACACACATACACACGAACTCGCACACACATACACGGTCACAACAGCAAGTCCAGGTACTGCAAATGATAAAGTGTTAGGTCTTAGTATTGAGTCACTGTGTGTCAAGGATGTCCAGCTCTGCTCTATTTCCCCTGCATACTATTAGATTAAGAAACTGACACACACACGTGCGCACGCCCACACACCCGCACACACACACACAACAGCTTCACTCCTGGTTTTCATTTTCACTTTCCAAACTTTATACTTTGCCTTTCATAATTCAGAATTAGGAATTCTGAAGAATTTCCTGTTCCTTGAATGTTGGAGAGATTGGCTTTCCAGCAGCACAACAAAGCCAACATAATGGGAGGTAAGTGTGTTTCGCTGAAGGAGATCAGAGGGCTAGCGCTGGCTATGGCTGTTGTGACACCACATCTTACCCTTTTGAAATGAAGCAATATTTCTGCCTATCTGCACTGGTTATATTTTGGTAGTATCTCCTGTATTGCCCAGGATGCTGGAATAAAATATTCCAGCGATGCTAATGTTTTAGTTAAGGTAAAAGCTGAAGACCAGCTGTGTGATAATGCAGGTCAGAACTGGTTGCTGAATGCAGGAGCAGCGTTCATTAAACAGTGGAGATCAGGAAAAGATTGGAATCTTGGAAAAGTGTAGAATTGTCCTGCCAAAGAAATCATAGGAGAAACCTATGTATTTAAACAATATTAATACAAAAAAGGCAATAGAAATGAAGAAGGAAATAAATCTGCCATACATCTAAGTAAAAATAAGAACAAATTTTTAGGTCCCCCCACCATTGTTAGAACAATAGTTCAGTCCAAAGTGTAGGAGGAGCAACAGCAGCGCTGAACTGCCATGCTCTGATGTGAGGAGTTATCTGTGGCTCTGCAGCACAAACAAAAACTCCTCCAGTAAGTAAATACCTAAAACAAAAGACATTTTACACGTTTTATTTACTTTCACTGCTCAGTAGGGTGAAACACATTAACAATAAAAATCAGACCGAAGTTTGTAATTTCATTACTTTGGCTGAATCTTGATAAACTGATTCAGTTGATCAGTTCATCAAACTGATAAACTGATAAATCAAGGCATAACCAGAGAGAATCATAACCTTGATTTAAATTAAAGTGAGCAAAACTGCTACATTGCTTTCCTATACTTTGCTCTTTGTTCTGGCAAAGGTAGCCAATATTTCAATTATATTTTGCTCTCTAACTCTTACAGAAGACTTTGAAAATGGACGGAGTGGTGTTACCACTAGCTGACAGCTCTAAGAGAGTCGAGAGCAGAGGGGATTTGCAGAGCAGCTAACAATAAAATAATGAAAAAATTAAAAGTATGCCTTTATTTCTTTCCATCTTCAATCTATAGCCTATAAAACCACAAAATAAATTCTTATTTTTCTAGAAATACAGTGAAGGAATACAATGAAACCCCCCCCCCACCTTCCACCTAATAATCGCGGTGTTAGGAGCAACAACCAAACATTTGAGACACCCTCTAAAAACACTTAGAACTGCTTATTTTCTTAGTTCAAACACCAAACAGGCCTTAACATGCATTAATATGTGAACGCCTCCCTGAAACTAACATCTACAATCTTCCTGATCTTCGCTCTTGTGGGCACAGCCAATCAGAAGCAAAGAATTGAGCATCTGGGTTGGCTGCTATGCAAACACCATAAACTTGCGCATCATTGCGTTTTGGCATGGCAGTTTCCTCAGCTACATTTTCTATGGGATATTTTAGAGATGGTGTACATAATTTCACAAATAGGCAAATTTTCCACAAATACTTTGGAGTTATGTTTCACAGAAAAAAAAAGTGGAAAGGAGGACCTGAGTACTGAGCTGTGATTAAGCAGGCACTGTACCACTACAAGCTCTACGTAAAACCTTAGAGTCCTGAAGTGATGAGTTCAGCTTGTTGATTCATGAGTGTATGTTCCAAATCACAACAGGTCTTTGTTTTGTGGGTGTAGAGATAAATCTGAAGACCACCCATCATCCAGTCAGAGTTCTCTGAATAATAACACCACAGGAAGAAGAGCAGGAAGAAGGTGACCAGCTGGTAGTGGGCTGTTTAAATCTGGCTCTCTGCTGAGGTGTTGCTCTGGTAAATAGAAGGTTTTCCCTTTCATCCCCTCCAAGTACAGGGTGAAGTCAGAGTTTTCAAAAGTAATTTGGTTCTTATTTTTGCATTAATCTTCTCTTCTGTCAGTAAAACAAAATCCAGCCTCTGAATCCAACAATTTTTCTTCTCTCTAGTAATAAATTAGAGTCAGCTTGTCTCCACGTTTTTTTGCTATTGATTTCAATTAGTTCTGTTTGGGTTCTGCGCAGGCCGAGTGCAGTCTAGAGAGAGAACTGAAGGGATGGATGGAACGTCTGAGAGGCAGAGAGAAAGAGGAGGAAGTAGTGTGTGTGGCCGATTGAAGAGGAAGATAAACGGGTCTTCTTTGATGGTGTGAGGCTTCAATTGAAAGAGCGAATAAAGGACGGCTTTCATCGGCCAATGGGCTGTTAGTGACACAGGGGTGATCGAGCCAAGCCGATTGGCCTGCAGCCTGAGAACACTTCCTGGGCCAGTAAACTGCATGCTCTGTCACCCTGCTATTCATTCCCATCATCCTTTTCTCCCTCTCAACATTACACTGTTTTTTTCTCTCCATTAATGACTCTTCCTCCTCCTGCTTTTTACTCAAAATGTTTATTTTCTCTTAAATGTTACAGCTGTGAACCTTTCTGCGTTTTTCTCTCTTCTACATTTACCTCACTGTTTCTTTTATCTGTTTCCTGCCTCCTGGTGCCTTTATCCTCCAACTCCGGTCCTTCACTTTTATCCATCTTCCTGTTGCTTCTCTTCTTCCCGGCTCCCTTATTGTTTGCTACCATAATTATTTACCCTCCTTCCCACTTCCTTTCTTTTCATATTGCATTTGCATCTTTATTCGTCACCTGCTTGGTATACTGCTCTGCAACGGCATGAGAAGTTAAATGTTATCATGAAAGATGAAAAGGCCTTTTTCTTTGCAAATTGTTTCAAAAGACGTGAAGAGCGTGTAAGAATAAAAGCAAAAGACAGAGAGAAAGTTAAAAATAGGGGGAGAGTGAATGAGGGAAAAGAGAGAAAATAATTTAGCAATGAAGTAGGAGAGTGAGAGAGCGCCGCTCGGCTGCCTCAGAGATCGATTGCTTTGCGGAGCTCCTGACAGGTGTAATTGTACAGGCGTCATCTGTTCTTGTTTGCACAAAATACATTTTTTCAGTCTCTCTTTTTTTTCTTTTTTTTTCCCTTTGAAGCCACGGTTGTAAGAACGTGGTGAACTGCATCGCCGTCACCATCGCCTAATCTTCCCACCATCATCCCATTCTTGCGCATGCCATCGGACAAATCCCCTGTTATTTGAACAGATGGTCGGAAATCCATTCTGGTGATAAGTTGCCTCTAGTTAGCATTTAGATTACCTGCAAAAATGGAACAATTTACTACACTGCCTCCCAGCATAACTTCTTCCTCCTCGCCTCCTCCTGTTTTACCACGACACGCCACCCACACTCACATAACACTTTTGGGCACCCTCCACTTTTTCAGCTCCCTGTTGCCTTTTGTACTCTTTTTGTTCTTGTTTTGTTCAAAATGACAGAAAGTTTTGACAAGTGTGTTAGGCAGAGGAGGGTTGAGGGCCAAATGGGTAGAGATGAGGAAAAAAAGGTTAGGAGGAAATAAAGTGATGGGATCAGGTTTAAGTATGGAGACGAGTTTTAAAAGGGATGACTTGCTGAAAAAAAGGGAAAAAAGACACACAATAAAGCCTTTGCTACTTACCTTTAATAATAGAAAATCACAGTAAACTTAAATGGTTAGGGAAGAGTACAAAAATTGGCTTGGAAGAAAACACAGGCATTTCATAAGAAGAGATAAAACAGGAAAAGAAAAATGGTGAGAACTTTTCTGTGTTTTTATGACGATTTATGTTGATTCTTTTTTAATGCAGAAATGGTTGCACAGTGGTGCCTTGCAGTAAAAAGGTTTGGGGTTTGAATCTGAGCCTGGGGTCTTTCTGCTTGGAGTTTGTATTTCCTCCGCATTGATGCTGGGTTCTCTGGCTTCAGAAGACATAACTTTTAACTTATCTTGTCTCTGTAAATTGTGTAAATTTGTGTGTGCGTGTGTGTATGTGTGTTTATCCTGCCCAGAGATAGTAAGTGGACTACAGCAGAGGGCATTCTGGGTAAATACAACCAAAACAAATGTGTGCATCCAGTCCTAGTGGGAGAAATTACGCGTGATAATTCACCAAAGACAAAAATCTGATGCCACTCCATTTTTGTTTAAAGTTTGTGAAGAAGAAAGTTGCCTGCAATGCCTGTTTTAGATGCTTCACGCTTTTACAAGTGATTATTTTGTGTGAGTGTGTGGTTTTGGGAACTGATGGTCTGATGGGACATCTGCCACACCCCCTGTCCGAACGTGACATTTGCTGTGCTCCTCCTGAGATTCACTCTCAGGCAGCAGGAGGTTAAACTAGAGGCAATGTGGAAAAAAACATTTATAAAACAGGGGAGTCATCTCGCCTCATCGATACTACCCTGCTGTTTAACATCACAAACCCATAAAAACATTGAAATGTAAGGGCAAATGAGGGGTAAGGGAACAGGTGCATAGTAGTGATACCAAATGAAAACTTTGTACTTACGTGCAGTCTCATTGTTCTTCTTCTCTGATATATATTTAGAGTGGCGCTGTGTGTGAAGCATATCAGGCTGAGCACAAAATGATGCAATTTTCATCACCCATCTGCATCAAGAACCGATTTTTCCTTCACCATGCAGAGCCCTTTACTGTAAGACAGATGTTGGGAAATCCTTTCAGAAAGAAGACGGAGAGAGAGGGATGAGGAAGTGGTCAGTCTGTCATTCCAATGAAGGAATAGAAACTGAGAGAAACTGGCATTACATTTATATTTGTGATCATGCATTGGTATTATGGGCTGTTGGTATTACGGCAGTTTGGTTATGTCTGTAATATTCCCTTGTGTCTGATTCTTGGTTTATTTTTACTAATAAAATGAACCAAGAATCAGAAATCTTTGAATCAGAGCCAATTTTGAATCCTATGTTTAGAAACATATAATATTCCCACAAGTATTTTTGCTGTGCATTGCTCAGTGAAGAAATAGTTGTCTGTTAGATTTAATTAAAATCTGAGGCTAACAGTTTCATTCCTTCCTTGTCTGCCATGCCCATTTTATTGACCTTATTAATTCTTTTATCTGTAGTTTCAGCAAGATAAGGTGATATTTTCCATAGGCAAGGCTTTTAAGAAGTAGCCCGGTTTCTATGGTAACTTGACATAGGCATCTGTGTAGCTTGGAGGCCTGGTGGGTAGAGTGACTACTGAGGTAAACACATCTACAGTTTCTCATAAAGTACTGAAGGAGGAAAATATTTCTTGGAAATAGACAACTAAAGCTGACCTCTTCTGTCATCTGATCAGCATCTCTCTCTCTCTCTCACACACACACACACACACACACACCTACAAGCCTTTACACACACATTTGATAAACCTAGTCACTTTAGTGCTACAAACAAAAAGACTCACTTGCCCACACCCTCCTCAGCCTCCAAGGGCAGCCACATGTCAGCTTTATCGTGCTTCCTGTTTCTTACTGCTGCCCCACAATCCTTCAGTCTTCCAACAACAGGAAATTAAAGGAGTGTGGCGTGGTACCCGGGCGCCTCGACTTTTTGATTTGTGTGAGCCACTATCGCTAATGAAAATCAGCACAGCTCTCCGGACAACGGGGGCTGCTGATAGAGGAGTGACTTGTTCACCACACAAACAGACAAGTGAGCTCTGTAAATCGGCTGCCGGCGATTGGCCATAAAGGGTACACACAAAACATTTCTTTCCTGATTAATAGCAACACCCCTAGAAATGTTGTGAATGTGTAGAGTTGGAGTTAGTATGTGTTCCTTTCAATGCTAGCAGAATGAAATGCTTCAATTGTAGCACTAAGATTTTACTTATCAGCTCTTCGTTAGTCTTCATTCATTATAAGGTAAGGCTTAGATTTGTTCTGACGTCCTTTGCCTTTTTAAGGCTTATCCTGAGGACTGGGTGATATAAAACAAATATTAAATAATCAAACAAAATTTACATTCTCTCCTCAATGAGAGCCTTGAAGAGGAGAGGCAGCATCAACTAAAACCATTGAAACACAACATATGCATAATGACAACGCATTCGGATTGACCCATTGAAGAGAACAAGCTAATTTTCCAGGTGTTTGTTGACAGAGAGCAGAGAGGTTTAAATGCTCTTTACCAACTTCAGTGCTGGTTTATATGGAACAGGAAGCAAAAAACAATAATCCTAAATTTGAACTATGTCAATGCAATGCATTCAAACTGTAAACTGAGGCTATCAGAGGACCTGGAGATACTTTATGACTGAGGGGTTTGGTGGCTGAAGAAGTCCTATCATCCTTTGTCATGTGTCAAAATATGACTATTTCTGATAAAACACTGAGAGAAGATACGGGTGCAATATTATGTAATTCACTCATAAAAAACATACATGAAAGGTTGCTTTGATACTTTCATGCATGTTTGATAACAGATAAAGAAGCCTGACTGTGTGCTGGAGAACACAGAGAACCACAGGAGATGTTGGTGCATAGAGGGATTCTTTATGAAATCAATAAAATTATGGACAACGCTGTCTCAGCATCCTCTTTATGAGACTCCTTTAAAACAGAGTGTCTTCTGTTGGAAGGGTACTTCAAATACACTGGAATACTGACTGCTACAGGAGATCCTTCTAGAATCAGCAGCAATAGCAACTCTTAGAAGATTATATAAGCTACAACATTTTATTGCCATAATAAAGTATTTCTTACATGGAACTCCATATTTCACCTTCTCATCTTTAGATGTAAAATTCATGTTAATAACCAATTGGATCTTCAGTGAGATTAACCCCCATCTGAGGCTTTGACTAACCTGTTGGTGTTGGCATTACCACAGACCCCTTTCAATTTTTAGATGCATAAAAATACCACACTAAAAACTATGTTGCTTTTGATTATTGTAAATATATTATGTACTTGATCTGGATTCCTGCAATTGGCTCTTCAACAAACATACCAGAAAGTGACAGTATAAATCCCTAGACAGTTATCTCAAATTTTGTTGACATAGTAGTCTGGCTAAAAGACATGATTCAAGCTATAAAGATAAGTGATGGTTTGGCCCAACTCAAGCACCGTAGGCTGATAGAATGAGGCTGAAGATGAATCTAAGCTTTGAGATGAAACAGCAAATAGTGTCTCCAGGACACGATGATGAACTGCTAAAGCAAAATCCACAGCATGCAAAAGCCTTTATGGAGGAGAAGGAACATGAGAAACTCTCTTGGAAGGATAACGGTCTTGTACTAGCTGTAGCTTAAGAAAGGGGCTGAGAGTCAGAAGTCCTACCAATGACTGAAGGCTGGTGCAGGAGCTTCATTATGGCAAGAGCACTAGATGTTGGGGTCTACACCAGACAGAACCCGAGATGAGCCAAAATGCCTGAGCGTAAGACAGACACTCTTTTAGAGAAAGGCTATACAGCTTTAGAGGTGTACAAGAACATCTGGACCATGTAGGGGCTGGACATCCACCTGTCACAGGAATGAGGAACTGTCAAGACAGAGATCTAACTGCTATGATCCTGCAGACTCTCCAGACTGAACTGCACAAGCAACCACAAGCAGCAATGCTGGTCATGACATTAATGTTGACAGGGAGAGGTTAAAATGCAATATTTGTTGGCTAACATATTGCAAATATAAGAAATGCACACCTTCATAATTTAGCTTGTTGTATGGAGTCTTAAATACACCTGACACCAATCAAAGTGCCTAATATGCTAAAGGTCAAAGGGAAAAGGTAAAGCGTTATAGTGACAGATGAGAACAACAGCATGAGAAAAACTGGGATTTATTGCAACTTTTATCAGTCCCACAAGCTGGGGCGTGACCTTCTGAGGTTATTGACAAAGTTGATGAGATTAGCAATACATCTATTGTTTTTAAGCAATTGCAACAGAGACAAAATCATGCTATATTAGCAGCTTACAGAGGAAAGCTAAGCCAGCTATGATGCCATAAGTCATCTTAACACTGGGGGCGCTGACTCCTTAACTTGGATGTCATGAACAACATAACAAATTCCTAAACTGTATGGAATATATTACAGCTACTTTGTTTGCAGCCTTGTACCTGTATACCCTGTATGTCGGTGTGCATTATGAGTGTGAGGCTTGCAAATGCAGTAGTTAGCATTTAGCTTTTCAGCAGTAATATGTGCCCTCTTGTTTTCTTTGTTTGCAGTCAGCCAGAGAATACGCATCAGTTTTACCAGCATGAACACACACTGATAGAACACCATGCTGACAAACAAGAAAATAGCTAAACAAATGCTCAAACTGTTGAGCTCTTGAATATGCAATCACATAAACTTACAGCAACCTAATCCACACTTGCTCCCTTAGAATAAAATCACAACCATGCTAACACCTCTGCACACAACCACACACGCAGATTCAACTATGCAGGAAAAGGGCGATGCAGCGGTGCATAGTGTGGCTGATCTCCATTAATATTTATGGGCTGCTTTGCAAGAGAGAAACACTGATAAGCCACAGTTTTGAAAATTAACAGCTGCTTTTTGAAAAAAAAAAAAAAAAAAGGCATTAAAGCAAAAGACCCTGGCCAAATCAGAAAACTACTGTGTGCTGAAAGAGGCACAGCACTTCATTAAAGAAATATAAAATCTTCTGTAAACATTATATTTTTGAATAGTTTGGGTAAACTCTTGAATAGTTATAGATATTGGGTTTTGTTGTTGGGTTTTGCAGTTGGCTGTGTGCTGCACAGAGGGCCTTATTTAGGAGACCTACAATACTCTGGTGTGAATTAAACATTTTCTGGATGAAAGATGAATACTAGGTGAATTTCAGAAACCAGTCACAAAAGACACATGAGTAGCCCTTCCTTGCCTGTTCACAGGTAAACTAAAAAACTAGTTATATATTTTAGAATTTTTTTTAGTGACCCCTCATTTAACCAGGAAAGGTACAATGGGACTTTGAGACTTTTCAGCACAGTCCTGGGCAAGAGACAGCAAAGATAATATTTAAATCTAAATTATGTTTGAGATTAAACAAACAAACAAAAAAACATAAAACACAACAAGATTATATTTTCTACAATCTCTACTTGTGAGCAATGTCTTGCATTGCATTCTTTTATTTTTTACCATCATACTTCATTGGTGTTTTAATTGAGGAACTCGTTGTATTAATTACCACAGTTGATCATTTAAACTTCTGCTTTATGTGCGAAACATTACAGTGTTGGTAAATTACAATCATATTCTATAAATTAGGATATGTATCTTGATGAGTCTGGTACGACAGATGAAAAGTACCTTTGGAAAAATATCCTTTAAGACGGTATCAAAGCTACATTATGTAATTTTTACAAAAAAATATGTTTTAAACATATTTTCTAAAGCTGTGACTGCTCTGACAGTATTATATGAGTCAGAATCTGTGACAAAAACATCAAGCTTTCCCATCTCCTCTCTATGGTAGTGTTGCCTGAATAAAACCTTCTCTCCATCGGAAACAATCAGTCAGAGCCAGGAGGAGGGACTTTCGTTGTCAATCATTAAATTCAAGTTTGTTATCGATCTGCATATTCTTGTATAAATGTTAATGAGTGGAAGGATAACCCGGCTAAAGGAGACAATAAAGGATTCCCACCATGTACAGAGCTTCTAAAAGAATGATCTATTTATGTCAAATGAAAGTCAAATCAGTGTTTCTATTATGAGATGTGAAATCAGTGAAAAAGGAAGTTTTCCATCTTTCTCTTACAGAGAAAAAAGAACAGGTTAAAGAGGACAAGTAGTCATTAACTTAGTTCAACTCTTTCATGTCCAGGTGTTCAAACTGACATGTATTTTTATTTATTCCCTATAAAACTATGCCCTAGTTTACTTTGTTGCTTTACAATTAATGGCCTAGGCTCCACATTCAGCTAAGCATGAAGAAGAAAATCACTTTTTGGTTGAGTGAGAAACCAAAGTAGCTTTGGGTGTTTTGATAGAAATGCATATATTGCGGGGACTGCAGCCTGCAGAGTAAGCTGTTTATTCTTTCACTCCTAAGGACAACAATCTACATCTAGTCTAAAGGTCAAGAAACATTTTTACTGGAAGCATATTTAAAAATAAATGTAAATGGCTAAAATGGGGAATCATGTTGTAATCATGGATTATTTATGGACTGTTGCCAAAGTGGCTCACTGCTCTCTGTAACAGTTTAAACAGAATCAGCAAAATATTGAATTTTGAAAAGTCAGAATATTGCTGTGGATGTGAGCACTGCCCAAGTCCTCTCATCTGATATTGTTTAGTCCCTCTATTTACCCATCCAAACACAGAATTGCTCATTTATCTTGTTTTATATTTGGTTACTTTATGTTGTGCCTGTTAATGGCGACGCAGTTCTGACTCGAATTCTATTGGGAATGACCTTCACAGCCAGTGGTTTCCAAACCGCTCCTTGTTTTTTTTTTTTTCAACAATTGTCTTAGCCCTACACATGTAAAAAAAAAAAAAAATCGCTCATATACAAAAGGCATGATTAGCATATATATTGTGTTGACACAGTGGCAATATGCACCCTGTTTTCCTTAATCTGTATTTTTTCTCAGCGTACAGCTCTCTATTTTAAGACTTTCCCTTCCTTCTTCCTGTCTGTCTTTGAAGTTTAGCAGCTCCAGGTTTTGTCATTTTTATCCGTAGAACATGGTTCTGAAATTGTTTACAGTAAAAGCAAGAAATGAAATACACTACATAACATACTTGTCTCTGATTAGCATTTTCCTGCTATTTTTGATTGATCCAGAAATGCTCAAGGCAAGACCCTGGATCTGACAAAAATATTGAATTCTAATAATGATAATGTAAATGAAAAAGAATTGAAAATGTAGATTTGTTCTGTTTGCTGGGGATTTGCTTGAGAGGGATTTAGTGTTCACAGGAGACTTTGTTCTGTTTTCTTTCATTCATGGGATCCATTTGCACTCTGGTGCCTCTTGCCAGCCATTCACATTTGCCATGGTAGCTGAACATAAACTCACAAGTACACACTTATACACACAAAGTGAGAATGTGTTAAGTTGCCTTGGTTATTGAATGAGTTTTTCATTGACTGTCTGTTACCATGGAAGTGAAAGGGTGTGAGGAGATGATCAGTGGAAAAACCAGGAGACGAGGAGAACGTTGCAGGAGATTTTTTCAAAGAAGGGAAAACAACAACAGCCTCAACAAAGGATTACAGAAAAAAAAAAAACACAGGGGGAGCGAGTGAAGAAAACAGGGAAGGAGAAAGGTGAAAAAACAATGATCACAAGAGTGGAACAACCAAATAGAAGATTGATGAGAGGAAAGAAAGGGAGAAGATAGACAAACTCAAATAAAAAGTGAAGAGGAAAGATATAAGGAAAAGAATAAAATGGAAAAGAGGATGACCAGAAAAGAAGACATGAGGTCAGAGGGCTGACATGGTAGGAGAAAGTGAGATGAGAATAGAAAAATAAGGAATGGGGAAAGGAAAAGCAGAAAACCCAAAAATGACAACAGATAAGTGATATATGGTAAAACACAATGATCCCCATCACACACACAGACAGACATCAGCAGAAATCTGTCCCTCAGAAAGGATTTTGTAACTCATCTCTGCTTAAACCATCCAGAGTTATCCCCTGAACAGGCAGTGAGAGGCAGTCTGTTCCTACCACACAGATCTCCATTAAATGGTGAACTAAATGAATGAATGAACAAATGAACTGAAATGCAAGGCAAAGTTAGTGTCACTCACTTTTTTGGCTGGACACATTCTTTAAGAAGCCTCTGAATTCATTTATCTAACATTTTGAAGGGTGACATGGCTGATTCTGGCCATTTGTGATTCTTTGTGAAAAGTTTTCAAGATGTTGTCCAACTAATGGCCTCTTTTACAACAGTTCTGTCTTGCCACTATGAACTGCTTCTTGGTATTTTCTTCACAAGATCACAGAACCACAGGAGTCATTGGAACTCAATGGGATTCACACAGAACTCTTTACCTAAACTATGTCTTCAACATTTCCCATTCATGAGGTCAGTTTCTAACTTTTTCTGATTACACCAATCAACACCAGATGCTTCTGGTCTCCAGTCATTTATCCATGACATTTCACACGTCTTGCTTTTGTTTTGGCTTTAATCTTTGGCTTCAGCTACTCAAGAACCTATGGGCCTTACTCCTTTGTTATGTTCTACATGTGCTGTGGTCAACATAGGACTAGAACTGCGCAACATTCTTGAGAGATGGTTTCGCTGACACGATGCCTTAAGGAAAAATCTGTTTGATCATAGCACTGGACACAACAGAACAGAAAAGATTACCTTGAACATTAGACATTCAATCTTTTCTCTCCGTCTGTATCTTCAATAAGAGCATGACAGTTTCTTTAAAGTCAGGGATCAATTTTCTTTTCAGCAGTCTCGTGGTGTCATCCACTTTGACTGCTCACCATTCTCTCATCTTGTGGTGATCTGACCCTAAACCGTCTCCATGGTAGTCTTGATATTTGTGTGAATGACTGGCTGGAATTTTCTACAACATAATTATGATAATTTAAACTTAAATACATTCCTTGAAGTCACAACAAACGCTCAGTGTAGTGGACCATCTTGATACATCCTCAATAGGAGAAAAAGGTTATCAAACATACATTAAAATTCACCATAAAAAATATTGTTGCATCTGTAACTGCATTCTTTTATGCTATTTTGTGTATTTTCTAACAAAAAATGTTCCCCTCTTGGTCTGAGACACTCTCCTTCTTTCTCTCTTTGCTGTAAATTAGATAAGACATGAAATATTGTGCTTGTAGTGGAGACTCAGGGTGCTCTGCTCCCGTGTCTCTGAAGTAGCTAAATGCACAGATTTACACTCACACCATATGAAGAGTGTTCATATCTGTGCAACAATCGATGTGAATTTTGCTCTTTTGTCACTTCTTTCTCCGTTTCTATGATTGTTCCCTAATCATACAAATCACAGTCACAGATATGTATGTATATTACACCAAGCCCGGATTTTTGCAGAACCTTACTGGGGCCCAGGGCTCCAGCGGTTAGTTGCCCCTGCCCACCCCGCTTAGATGCTTTGTATTTTTGTGAATAATGTAAGAATGCCTTAATTTTTTTTCGCTGGCTAAGTGGATTTTGACGGTGTTGTTGCAAGAATATCTATTTTGTTCTGGCAAACGTCCATCATGAATGCTTGATTATTATTTGTCTAAGTTTGACACGTCTTATACATTGGGGCGGAGCATCAGGGAATAATCTCTCACAGTGGCGGACAACAGAAAGTCTGACAATGGAGCACAGAAAAGAAAGAAAAAGAAGAGCGGACAGAGAGGTGATGAAGAAAATATCCAAGCTAACAGGGTTTGTTTAAAACTCATATTGGACATGGAACAGTACCACCGCCGCTCTCCGCTTTTCAAAACGCTAGTCTTGCTAACAGCAACACAGAGCTGTGTCTGATCTGGCGCATGCGGAAACACGATAAAAAAAATGATGATCATGAACAATCCATACACAACTGTACTAATCCTGCGCTTTGGGTAAAATCTGATGAGTTCGTGTGAGTTCACTGGGTTGAGCAAGAAGCAGGGAGTTGTCAAAATATGGATGTTAATTTTAAAAGCATCGGAACAAGTTTACAAACATCAGAAACAATTCTTCTCCAGATGGCGCTTTGAAACCCAGCTCCAAGTGGTGAGTGCAGCCTAACACAGTCTGATTTATCATCCATCCGTCGCAGCTGTGTTTTGCTTTGCATGTTGTATTCAATGATGCTTTGAAACGAGTTTTGTTGACAGGAAACACGCCACAGAAAGAGCGAAAAAACAGCGAAACTCACAGTAAAGTCATGCGTCTATGCTCTCGTGCGCTCAACGCGAACTTAAAACGCGCTACTAGCTTTAGGCTCTCCAGCTAGTAGCAGCGGGAGGAACTGTCCTACTGCTACAGGCGAAGGAACAAAGTTTACAAAATAGCTCCTGTGCATCATGCCCTGTCCTGACACGCGGCTAAAATACAGACATCACCGAATAAAAGTTTTGACCATGTTTGGCTGTCAGAGAGGAAATACTTTACCCTGACTATTTGAGCTGTGTAAGGAAATAAACCTGATAATTACAGAGAAAGTTACAGTTGATAAAAATTGAAAGATAAATGGAGACAGGTAATGATAGAAATGCTCTCTTCAAACATTAGGCAGTTCTGTCAGCTAACTGAAGCCAAAGTGAAAATAACTGCAGGATCTTGCTCAACATCCCTATCAATGCTGAAGCTGCATGACAGTATGTGCTTGACAGGCTTGCAAGTAGTGTTTTGGAGCTCAAGTTGCGAGCTGAAGCCTCTCAACTCATCTGTTTTCATGTCAGCATCGTTTGAATGTGAAAGACCTGCATGAGGTCCTGTCTGTCAGTAAAGGACTTAATAAACATGAATATGTGCAACATAAAAGAAAACCAAAAACCTGTGGTCATGTAAAAGGGGAGCTATATTTTTGGAGAACTGAGTTTTCCCTGGTGTTTGTGTTCAAGTAAGAGTGTATAGTGAGCTGCCAGAGGATCTGTGTAAAAGGTGATGTGTGACAGACGATAGACTATGAGAGATTTGGAACTCTAGGACAAAAGGAAAAAGGAATTCTGAGAGGGGAGCAGATTGAGGTTGACAGACAACAGATGGGTCTGTGTCTGATTTCTGTTAGCTTTACTAGAATGGAGAAACAGCAAAAAGCAATTCATTCTGCTTTCAGTATTCATCTCACCTCTGCTCAGCTGGCCTTTGTCCTTCTACTTTGTTCTTTCATATATGTAAACTTAACCCCCCCACTCAAACCCCGCCCACAGCCATTATGATGAGCCCATAAGACTCTGTTGAGAGAGGCATCTTATTCCTGTTTGATCATCTCATGATGAACTTTAGCAATAAATCACCAATAAGCTATTTCAGTTCAGAAACAATCTAATCATGGATTCTTTACAAGAAGAGACGGTGTCTATTTTTTTTGATGAAGTGGTTTTCCCTCCAACACCTTGAGAGAAGAATGGGCAACTATCTACTCTAGATGATGCACCAAGAGCAATGCAATTAACTGGCCATTGGATTTGTTCATCAGAACAGGCCACAGTAAGATGTTGTGTCTGGACAGTGGAAAATAGCTTGATAAAAACTACTTAAAATATTTTTTTGATTGTCTTTTATTTTGTTTTGATGCTTTAACCATGTTTGGCAGGGGTAGGCAAAGAGCGAGGCAGACCTGCGGCTACTGGTGATTGAAATTTTATTTCAATGAGTGGTTTGAGCACTGAGTCTGGTAGTGCAACCTTGTTCTGTTTCAACTTTTCTTCCCCTTTCTCTCATTAACTCTCTTAAAATTAAGGGTGGACTGATTTATCTGTGCCGATTTTCTTAATTTTGGGAGATCATTGATTGGCCAATACTTACATGTGAAGCCGATCTTATCTACCTCAGCAAAATCTAAATATCAGCCACTGTCCTCTTCTGCTCAGTAGTGAGAGGTTTGACTGACAGACCGGCTCACCCGGCCATGTCTGCATGTTTGCAGTTAACAACAGTCACCCCATTGTTGCCAACTGAGCAACATTTTTGCTAAAATGAGTAACATTTCTGACCAAAAATATGTTATCGGTCAAAATCTGAATTGGTGGGTCAGGATTTTTAAAGATTGGTAAGATTTGGAGATTGGCCAAAAAACTGCAATTGGTGCAGCCCTACTTAAAATATGTCCGCATCCATCCATTTTCTTACACCCTTGTCCCTAGTGGGGTCAGGAGGGGTGTTGGTGCCACCAGCGAAATATTTCAGGCGAGAGGCGGGGTCACCCTGGACAGTTTGCCAGTCCATCGCAGGGCAACACAGAGACAGACAGGACAAACAACCATGCACACACACCTTAGGAGAATTTAGAGAGACCAATTAACCTGACAGTCATGTTTCTGGACTGTGGGAGGAACGATAATTGCGAGAAACGATAATATTGTTTGAAGACCATTTTAAACTGATGTAATGATATAATAATGCAAGCACATCCTCGCAAAAATAAACACACTTTATTTTCTAAAGAACACTTAACACTGAAACTGGTAAATAAAATAAACAAAACAACCAAAGATAAAAATAAAATGGACTCAGTCTCCGTTAACAAGAAATGTACTTGAATAAAAACTAAACAAGTGGAAATAAAAACTACATTCAACCAAAAGAGTACAGATTATGATGTCTGTATACTATACTGCCCTTTAATAACCATTCGATTTAGATGGAGAAGATGGGCATATCTAACTACCTGATTCAATAGTTCACTCCTCATGAGGAAGGGATAGTTCACTAATAGTTCACTCCTCTGGTCAGAGCGCCAGAGTTGAGCCTTTTTTCATCCAGTGTCGTCAATAGAAAGAGAAAAAGGCAGGAAGAAACAATACAGCTGACAAATTAAAATGAGGTCAATAATTTTCATTTATCATGCGATTAATTGAGTTACTGTTTATTGTGACAGACCTATACATGTAATAAAGTTGATTAATATAATTTAAGATTGGTTCAACAACTCCATAACCACCACCAACACAAAATATCCAGATATGGAGCATAAAATATCCAGATATCCAGATATTACATGAATCCAAACTATTGGTTATTTCTGTTACATGTTTCAACAGGGTCCTGTAGTACACCGTTGCCTTTAAAGTACATTGTTGTTTGGGTCTTTGCAGGCTTTTGATTGGTAGTAACACACATGTGGTGTGAATGACTGGGGTGAAAGCTGCTGGATGCTCTGTCTGTCTCTTCTATCCACTCTCTTGTTTACTGTGTCCTGCTGCGATGTCTGGCCATACAGAGGGGAGAGAAAATAGACATACTCTCTTTTTTCTTGCCTCCTGCTTCTCTCAATCCTCCTCTCTGTATTTTTGTTTTGAAAACAAAACAAACTATGGTAACTAAAATCCAAAGAGGCAAAGCAGCACACAAACTGAACAGTGATGAATTCAAACACCAAACACATTTTAAAGAGGGGTTTAAACTATTTTAGAGACTACACCTGTGAGGAAATCATTCTTTTTAAGGTTACTGTAATTCTAATTATTCCTAATGTTGTTGTAGACTTTGGTAATCTATTTTAAGGCAGTTTAAAGTACCAGTACTGTATTTAAATGTCTGTCTTTTCCATTTTCTTGTCCTCTTCTGCTCCTCTCCAACCAAATGTCCAAAGAACCTTTTTGTTCAGACATGAGGACTGCATGATTTCTCTTATCTTTCTGATGACATCTCCGCTCACACGGATGTTTAAACTCACACCAAGATTAGTGGGGTTATCAACATCTCAAACACAAGGCTCCCTTCCAAAACTCTGTTCTTTAATTTGTCAGAGAGGAAAGATTGGTGAAAGGTCTTAATAGAAATTAGCTGAAAAAAACTTGCATTGAATAAACAGAAATGACTTCTTTGTCTTCCCAACTCTATCCCATCTGTACAATGAGATTAAATTGCCACAAATGAAAGTGCATTAAAAACAGAAACAAGATAAATATGTAGAATAACAGGTACAATTTCACAATGTAACTTATGAAATGAGTGAAAATGTTGTGAAATAGATAGGGAATAAATAATAAAACCTATACATCAAATTCTAAGCTTGAACTGCCAAACTAAGCTTAAACACTTAACTACAGGTTGTGGATTGATTTATATACGAGTGTAGGGCTGTAACAATTCCTCAATTGATTCAAGTACCTCAATTATTAAAAATTCAAAAGGAAAATGTATCTGCCTTGAAAATTTTTGTTTTATTATTTTGTGCACCGTGTTCCATTCGAGACATTATTTGCGATGCGCAGCGCTCTCAATCCCACCTCTGAGTTGTTGATAAAAGCTAAGTGCTAGCGGCATAATGTCCAGTTTTGTAATGTCCAGGTTTTTGCCCTGTTTCGTGGGACCAATAAGCATCCTTAAAATGACTGGCGCGATGCCTGGAGTACGGCAGCCTTTCTTCGCTCAGAGCTGCTGGCTCAGAGCGATCGCTGTGGAAGATCGCGGTGGGAGTATTTATGTTGATGAGCAGATAGACTGAACATTGCGGGTGGCTGCGCTGTAGCTGATGTTTAAGTGTAGCTTCACAGACAAACTGTAAAATTAATGTCATTTCCTCCCGGTCTCAACAAATCGCATCATGGCGGTACATAGCTGGTAGATGTTTCTGTGTGTGACGAACAAAGCTGTCGAATCCCGTCACTAATGTTGACACAAAAGCTATAAATGTCTGGATAAGGTGAGAGTTAAACTCTTAAATTGACTGAAGATGAATACATGCACTGAAAGCTGGAGTATGAACATTTTTACAAGCGTTTGTGAGCCATTTAATTAAATGAATATAATTTAAAATTTTTGTATAACTTTTCTTCAGGTTAACTTAGAAAGAGAGCTATTATTGTTACAGGTTAATTTTCTAAACTACAGAAAGTTTATTGTTGGGGAAGTTCAAATATGGAAAATTGGACTGATGTTATGTTACATTTACCAATATTTTATTTTCAGATTTTTTTAATCCAATTACTCTATTAATTGTGAGAATAATTGATAGAACACTCGATTACTAAAATATTTGTTTACATCACCCCTATATGAGTGTATGAATACTTGTCAGTGTAATGGGTACATGGTGGCTACATGCACCACTTTGTGTGGTCACTATTACTGGGAAATGGTGTGTAAATGTACTGCATTTAGTAATCACTTCTTGCTCTGGGCAACAGTTTGAATATGGATGCCAAAATAAAACGGAGACAGGCATTCTTTGTTTATATGGTCCAATTTATGAATTTATCCAAAACATTCCCAGTTCTGTTTGAATCCCTTCCTGAAACCCTGATGGGATGTATCCTCCTCTTTCCTACTTGAGAACCTTGATTCTGCTGGATGAAGGCAGTAAAGGAGATACTACTTTGATTGCATGTTTCATTTTCTTTAACACAGAAAGTACTGCTGGATCAGTTCTTCTGGGGTTTTGTGTCAGTTGTTGGCAGATGGCTGTTTACAGTGAGCCAGGTTCTGGTTCTGCTGGAGGTTTCTTCTTGTTAAAGGGAAGTTTTCCATTCTGCAGGCTCAGTGTGAAATATTTCTGCAGTCAAGTGACTTAATGAAATTTGCTGGGTTGTCCTAAATGTTTTAACCTACCGTATTTGAATCATGAACTGAATTTGACTCCATTGTTGGATAACTAGTGTCAATTTACAATATATCTGTATTATTGGATTAGATTTATTTTTTATTTTTTGGCAATGTGTCTTGAGACAACATGTGATTTGTACTGGTGCTATTTAAATAAACTGAATTCTGTTCAGAACCAGGTCAGACTGGATTACAAACTCAGAAAAAGGACTAATTCTGCATGCTAACTGAACCAGGTACACTCCCATATTCACATCCACATTCACATTGTTTCACTGTCTATGAATTTAAGAGTTAAAACTGTTATTGGCAATCTGTATGTCTTAAAACATAGCCTCAGAGAAAATGTAAAAAGTTTGAAATCTTATTGTCTAAGATGGTGTCTGGGCATCTCTTTTAGTCATGTTTTCTGGGGGAAAATATCAATGCTTTTCTTTAAAACACATTTTTAATAACGTTCTGCTATTTTTAGTTTTTTTTTTTACTTTTTCACTGGTGAACAAAAAGAATTAGCATGGGGACAATTTTGACTTGTCAAACAGTTTGAAATACTAGATAAACAGATGAATCTGAAAAAAAGACGAAACAGAAACAGAAGAGCAGAATGGGAGCTTGTGAAGGTGTGTTAGTGTGTGACAGACTTACTGGCGTGAGTGTGTCCACGCATCATTTGTATATGTACAGGACGACTTGAGCAAGTCCTTTTTATGACTGTGTTCTGCATGTTGTGTGTGTATGTGTGTGTGTGTGTCATCCTGCAGAATGCTTCTACCTGTAAATGTCAGCCAGTTGTTCTCGGGGATGACAGCTAAGAAATCAGCGGTAAATCAGGCTGGAAGCCTGCTAAAGAGGTGATTAATAAACATGTCATCTATGCGTGGATGCATCTGTGAGTGTAAAGAGGTGTGGGCTTGGGCGTGCTTGTGTGTGTGTTTGGGTCTGCTGACATAGACCCTATTTACTTTAAGACAGAAAGCAGGTGAGTGATGGATAAAAAATATCTGAAAAACATGGACAGAATTACATGGTAGGACGGAGGATTAGTAAGTTATGTTGATTTAAATAGAAACAGAAAGTAGCTTCAAACTGCTGCATTTAAAATGGGACAGGTTATCGCTAGTCTCTAAAACAAAGGGAATTTTTTTCTCTTACCCAGTTCTAAGAAAAATCAGAGACTTTCTCTGTTTTTGCATACGTCTACCTTTCTGTCTGCAGACTCCACAATCCAACTGTGCTCCATTATTCCAGAGCCAGGATGCTGCTTCCTCTTTGTCGTTGTTAAAATAAAAAGAGAGATGGTAAAGCTTCGCCCTTCATCACACTTAGCCCGGCGACCGTGCTGCTCTCTAATGGAACTTCATCCATTTCAAATGACAGAATCCATTATGGCTGCATGCACTGCTCTTCAGCGCAAGTGTTGCATGCACTGGATTTATTCTAGTTATTTGCAGATAATGTGTGCAAACTAAACTGAGCCACATTTTTTCTCATGCACATGCTTAGCTTGAGGTGGGGTGGTGGATGTAAGACACTTAGAGAAAATCTACAAAAACACTTATAAAGAGCTCTTGTATGATTATTATAGTTTGTGTAACAACTTGCTTGTTTTTATTTATTTAGAATTTTTCTTTAAACCAAGCTCTGGGTTCTTATTGTGGTTGATGCATTGTCTAATGCTTACATAATGTTTAAAATACCATCTGAAAGCTCCCAGCTTTCATAAGGTTTAGAGAAAATAACATTTTTATTCTAGATATTTATTATTTTATATGATGGGGCCCAAAACAACACTATGTATAATACTTCTTCCCTGGACCCCCTGTATTTTCAGGGGCCCGGGGCCACAGCTGCCTATGAAAACCTAAAATACGCAAATATTTGCCACTTCTTCTACAAATGCTTAAAACTGTCTATTTTAAAGGGGCATTATCATGTGTTTTCCAGCCACATAAAACCATTTTATAGCACAATCTAGAAATTATATTACCTTCAGTTGTTATGAAAATATTTGTATATAGCAAATATGACTTAAAATAATTTTGACTTTGTGATTTACTCCCTGGGCTGCACAGTGGCATGTTAGAACTTAAACAGTTTCAACACCAAACATACCGCAGCATGCATTAATACACATGTCTACAATCTTCCTTACTTCCACTTTCAGGGGTACAGCCATCAGCACCATTGAAAATAGATGGCAGACAACAGTGTGTCAATGAGCTTTGTGTCTAGGTGTTCGATCTTCTCAAGCTTCACTTTCTTTCAAATAATTTTGAAAAACTATGGGAATTGACAGATTTTCTGTGAATATTTTTAAGTTACATTCCACAGAAATCTGTGAATACTGAGAGGTGAATAGTTGGGGGTCCACCACGTTAGCCTTTTTAACATTTAACATAAAAACGTAATTTTAGGAGCAAGCCTTTATAGAGTGCATTGTTGAAAAACACAAAAATTTCAAGGAATCACAGAATGAGTATCTGACTTTTTTATATAATTGTTGAGTTGAGGAACTATCTACTTATAATCTGGATTTAATGAATGTCATCAGAAAATGTAAAGCAAAATGTTTCATTAAAAAAAATATTGAACAGGTGTCCTATGCATGGTTAAAACTGCTGGGAAGTACCAGTTTACCCACTTCACCTCCCAATCACCCATCAGGGAGCTCAGGATGAGAATACTGATTGTGGAAACAAACAAAAAAAAAATCTAAATAATTTATTTTCTCCTTTAAACAGAGGACTACTTCTCTGTGATAGACTAGTGTAAAAGAAGAACAACTTTTCAGGCATCCTGCATTGTGCCACAGTAGTTTAATGTTGTCACCAGACAGGGTTTGTTACAGAGCAGTAACATACATTCAGAAGGACATTTTGATTAGCCAATCATATTTTGATTTGTAGTTCCCATGTATTCTGGACCCCTCCAAGTATTGTTGTTGACCCAATAAAGCTGACCTTAGTAACAGATCTTTGTCAGTGAAAATGCCCTCAGCTGGTTAGGAGCCAGTTTATTGGTGCAGCTCGGCGTTCACTGAGAGCTGTCAGTTTCTATTGGTCGATAGCTGTGAATACCTGAGGACATCAGTTGTCTATGCTTCTTATGGCTTGTTGTCTGCATTTTGTAGAGATTTCAACTACCAGTGCTGCTGTGGCCATGTACCAGCTTTTAGGTTTCTGTTGTTAGAAAAGATGAGTTTGTTTTCAGATACTCCAGACATCTGCAAGTCTTTAGAGTCTCCCCAGCAGTTGATTTGATAAACTGTAACTCTGGTTTTAAAGTTTTGGCACTGACTAGCAGTCAGTTTTAGAATTCATTTTAAATTTTTGATCTACACCTTCACAGCTTTATGTGATTAAACTCTGTGCTTAATTTATAAAGCAATAAGTCATTTTACTGAATTTTATTTAATTCTGCACCGAAGGAAAACTGAGAGGTTGAACCTGAACCAGAACATGAACACTAACTGTGGACAGCTGTTTCTGTCAGTGGTGTGTATTGGGTGTGTATGGCTGCTGCAGAGGGTGGACGTTTGACCCTGCCCTGGAAGTGCTTGAACAGTCTCATAACAAACAACGTGGTTACACCAAATAAACACTGATGTGTATTCTTGTATTTTATTGGTATATGTGTGAGGGTGTGTGTGTATGTGTGGCAGTGTCGCTCCCCACTAAACTGACACATTTTCAATCACACGGTTTATTCTGTGGAAATTGTTGAGAATGAGAAAAAAGACCAGATTTCTGCAGCTGTATGGGCTACAATAGGACAAGCCAGGATTAGGTTTTTTTTTTTTTAACTTTGTGCGAATGTGCGTGTGCGTGTGTGTGTGTGTGTCAAACCGTATGTGTATGTATTCCCAGACAATGCCCTGGTAGCCAATTTGTAATATATAGTCAGCCTTGAAAAATGGCCCAGATCTCCCCTTCGCTGTCTGCAATTTAGCTCTGCCTGCACCCGGCAATACCCATTGTGCTGCCTCCCACCACTGCCATTTTGGCTTGATGGAGTGTGTGTTTAGATCCAGTGTGTCTGTGGGTGTATTTCAGTGCGCTTTTACCTATAAGTCAGTCTTTGGATGTGTGTCGATGTGCACAAACCAGTGACATTGTTTATTCACAGGTTATTGAATTTCTACTTGTGTATCTTTGCCTGTGTCATTACGTGACTGTGTTTGTGTGTGTGTGTGTGTGTGGTATCGCATTGAAATTGTTTGCCCAAGTCTTTATTCTGTGAATGTAGTAGTTAATGTGGCACAGCAACAGGTCTGTCAAAATTAGAGAAAGGTGAAAACCAAGAATAAGAAAGGGGGAAAAAAGACTAAAACAACAGGGAATAGGGAAAAGAGAGTAAGAGATCTGGAAAGAAAAAAATCACCGTAGATAGAAAAAAAAGAGAGAGCCAGAGAAATGGAGTAGGAGTGTGATGTTGCTGAAAGAAATAAGTGACGTGATGAGTGACCTTATGAACCTCATTCTTTCTCTGGAGATTGATTGTTTTACCAAAGGTCTCACTTCTGTTAATAGCAGACACAGCAGGGTGGAGAGGTCAGCTGTGAGTGTGGGTTTGTGTGACGGAAACTTCATTTAATAAAGAAAAAAACAGGACCATTTCTTTCTGTTCTTTGAAATAAAAGGAATCTGACCTACAGTCAAAAGGAATCTGACCTACAGTCAATTCATTTACATGAAAAGGAAAATATTAGTGAATCTATAATATACAATATAATATAGGCAGCTCTGGAAGAAATTATGAGACCCCTTAAAATGATCAGTTCCTCCTATTTTACTTTTTATAGGTACATGTTTGAGTAAAATGAACATTGATATTTAATTCTATGAACTACTGAGAAGATATCTCAGAAATTCCATGTAAAAAATTAGTAGTTATTTGCAGAAGATGGTCAAAATGCTGAAAAAGATGACCTCAAATAATGCAAGGAAAACAAGTTCATATTCATTTAGAAACAACAATACTAATGTTTTAATTCAGGAAGAATTCAGAAATCAATATTTGGAGGAATAGCCATGAGGTGTTCAATGGGGTTCAGTGCAGGGGTCTCTTAATATTTTCCATAGCTGTTTATGATCATTGTAAAAATGCTCATGTAAAGCTGTACAATTATTCCCAAAGTTGTGCAGCGTTGGGAACAATTGCCCATAGCTAGGGTTTAGTTAGATGATGTGGAGGTGACATTTTCCACAATTCATGGTTCCATCGATTGTAAGATGTAATCAAAGTAGCAAAGACCTTCACACTGATAGGTACTTTTCCTTGAACCTAAATAAAGAACCACAGACAAATTCTCTAACACACACTATCACCATGTTTGTCAGGATGATTCTCCTTTGATGAAAAGCAGTGTTAGAAATAGTTCACAAACCACAAACTGTTCCACTTCTGTTTTCTTTGTCCACAGAATATTTTGTCAGAAACCTTGGGGATTGTCGCTATGTTCAAAAATGAGACTGGTCAAAGGTGTTAGACAGGTTTCTGGTCAGCAGTGGTTTTAGCATCGGAAGCCCATGGGGGGTCTGTCTTTTATATCTGAATCATGACCCCTGACCTTCAGTGAGGTGCTTGTCTCAATGATGTTCTTGTTGTTTTTCAACCCCAGGATAAAACAATGCCACTCTTGGATTACTGACTGACAGCAGTAAAGACAGAGCAAAAATCGGGTGGATGTAAAGGCGAGGTTTTGTGGTTTGAAACCATCATTTTTATGTTTTGCTGTGATGTATTTTCCCTGGAATAAATGTAAAAAAAAGGCACACAACGCAGAGCTGTAACTGGAGATTCCTCAGGGTAAAGCATGTGTTGGTGCTTCAGACTGAGAGCAGGAACCAAGTCTTGCTTGAAAAGAAAACCACCATCTCCACAAAGCTTTTCTACACAGGGAAAATGCAGTGCTGTAGAATTTTCTGGTATATTGCTGCACTGAATATATTGATCTATTGACCTCATTTGACCCAAATCAGATGATCCTGATTGTCTCTTGAATTGGCTTTGCTTCATAATCCGTTCAAAGCTTGAAGTAAATGATGTTTTTCCTTTATCCTCAACTTTCTAAATGATCTACTTAGAAACAGCCCTGTGTGAACTGCCAGCTGCTTTAGTGATGACTTTCTCTGGCTTAGATTCTTTAACTCTCCATTGGCTTGGCGCACGCTGAGCAGGAGCGCAGCAAATGTCAAAGTCGGACAGCGGGGGCTTGGGGTTGTACCTTTAGATCTCGAAAGCATAAAAAAACACCTGGTAAAAGCACACACAGGGTCAGGTGCGACCCCGCCGGACTGCGCACAGAGTAAAAAAACTTGTGGGGTCTTAAGACCAAGGCAGGATTAAAAAAGAAGTAAAAAAAATGTTAGCATCTGTATGCTGGACAGCTGTTAAGTCACCAGTCTTCACTAAGATGATTTAAGCCACAACATGAGATTTGTTGATTGTTTATTAGAGTGGATACCCTGTATTTCAAGGAGTAACAACCACAACCACCCACAAAAAGCTGAAGTTTATGAATACTTAAAACCTTTTCTAAAAATTCTTATAACTACCCATTATATAGTTCAGACACAAAATATAACTTAAAATGCATTAAAACACATATTGGAAACATTGTTGGTTCTACCACAGAAGTTAACATCGGCAGTTTCTTATCTCCGCTCTTAGTGGGACAGCCAATCAGTGCCAAGGAAAATGAATGTGGCTTTTGGATTGGCTGCTTTGCAAATGCTAACCAATAGCATGTCAAGTAGCATTGTGCCTGGCTGTTTCAGCTTCTCAAGCTGCATTTTCTGCAGAATTCTTTAGATGAGCTCAACAAAAAAATCTACAAATAGTCAAATTACCAACCAATAATTTGAGTTACATTCCAGAGAGAAATCTGCAAATAGTTTAATGTGGGAATACTGAACTGTGAATAGTTAAGGTCCCTGTGGCTCTGTTTGATTTAAATTGATGCATGTATGTGTTACGAATAAAAAAAATACAGTTTTAATCTACCTAGGAAATTAAGCAATGGAGTCTGTCTGTCATCTACTATTAATTCAAATTATTTCTGCTACTGCTCCATTGATTAACCATTGTCATGATCCAGAATCCATTTTCCAAATAGCCACACTTGTCTTATTTTTACTGCTTTTAAAAACATTTTTAACCGATATGTTCCCTAAACATGCATCAAATCAGAAAGCAATCCAATTTCTGGACTTTATCTGGGTCATTTAATCTGGAAAGCAGCTCTTTGTGTTCTGCTGTTGCTGTAAACTGAAACAGGTTATGCCCTCACTTCAACCTCTGACAGGAACAATAGTGGGCAGCTCGCCTCAGAAAACTGTTTTACAGTAATACATGTCCACAAAACAAGGACGACATTATCAATGGTTTCATGGTGCGCTACATAGTTCGGCTAATGTTCCCCTGGAAGCCGGCACTGCTTCACTGTTTCTCCTTTTTTTCTTCCTCTCCCTCTCTAGCGTCTCTTGCTCTGCCTCCGTTTTGTAGTTTTTCTTCTCTTTTATTTTTCTGACTTCTCCTGTGCTCTTTTTTTCAGTATGAAAAATCCACATCAACATGGGTTTTGACAGCCTGTCTTTGGTGGGTGTGTAAAATTTGAATAATTCTCTGTGCATAGACTCTGGGGCGGCTTTGTGTTTTGTATTTGACTGCGTCGCTTTGCCTTCCTGTCAAATCCCAGCCAGCACCATTTAGCTTTGCTATAAATATATAAATGGAGAAATAAAGCAGCTAAACTGGAGTTGTATCTGTTTATTCCTGAATATTTTACAAACCTTGAGCTGTTTAGTCAACCAGTGGATACCAGTGGATTTCTTTTTTTTTTTTGCTAGGTGACGTTTAATCACTGAACATTTAACATGATGTTGAGAAACTGTTGGTTCCTAACAAGTGAAGTTAGGTTGAAATTCTGTGCTGATTTATCTGAATCAAAATCAACTTTATTGCCAAGTTTGCAGGAATAAAAAAGGAATTATTTTTATTTTCATCACTGTCGAAGAACAGTTGCAAAACAACAAACTACAATATAAAACAAACTAGGGCTGTCAATGCAATTAATCTAAAACGTATTAATGTCTTTAATATTACATAAGGCAGATTTACTCATTTTCACCTAAAAAGCTCTCTCTGGTGGTTAAAGGTTACCTAGATCACAGCAGCGCTTTACACGGTTAACCACAGTTTTGTGCAAAGTCACAAATGTGAGAGAAAAGATGAACAAGGAGTTCAACTGGTGGGCTCAACGGCAACACTGAGGTTAGAGCGGTTCGCCACACATACAGTGGCTTCAAGCCTCCTGCGGCCGTCCCAAGTTCGAATCCCGTTTGTTCCTTGCTGCTTGCTGCCCCCAAATAAAGGCCAATAATGTCAAAAAAAAATTGTTAATAAACAACAACAAAAACACAACAGTGATGTACGTTTGGATAAAACCAAGATAGTATGTATCTTATCCATTTATTGCGATGACGAATCATTGTTCCACCAAAGAAGCACAATCAGTTTACATTTCATTTGTAAATTGTGTTTAAAACAAATGACTTCTTTTAAACCGCTTTTAAACTTAGAAAGCTGAGATGTTTGATTTGAGACATCAAAGCATTTTCCTTAATAGTTTTGAAAATGTGCAATTTTACATTTCAAGCTTACAGAGTTTAGCAAAGCAATTAATCAAAATTAATCACAACGCTGGAGTGTGATTAGTCTGATGAATTATTTTAATCGATTGACAGCACAAAGAAACACACCTAGTAAAAAAAGGACGAGGATATTAAGAACAGACTACAGAAGGACTGTAAGGGTGTATGAGTGTGTGCAGCCTTTTTTGTTGGCTTAGATTCCTCAAGGCTTCTTCTTAAAATTGTTGTTGTACATCTTGCATAAATTATCACAGAGGCATTTTATTATTTTTTTGATCAAACTTTTTTTTGAACAGAAAATTTAGAGCATTATTTTTTAGCTGGAGAGTTTATTCATTGGATTTTCTATTCCATTGAGCTAAAAATGCCCATTTTTAAGTAATTTTCTGACATGACAACATCAAATTGTTAATACTGTTTAAAAAAATACTTTCATGTACAGTATGTGCCTGCCAGAGGTACTTGTACTTCACTTTGTATTAGATTAATACATGTATTCTTAATATCTATTCTCCTTTTCCCCTTTTACAATGGTGCTGATATTTTGTCCTGTTTATTTTCCCCTCACTCTCTCTACTTTTCCTGGTTCTGTGTCCTAAGGCTGTCGTTTAAGAACTTTTCCACGCTTTATCTTTGTGTGTGTTTCACAGTGACCCCTACTGGGAGCGGCCGTCTAATGCAGGCAGCTGCTCGAACCCCCGGCCCAAGACCCTTCACCTGGCCGGCCAGCAGCATACCTCCTCACCATGGTAACGTTGGCGTCAGCTCCTCAGTAGCTGTAGAATTAGCAGTGGTAGATTTTGTGTTTGTGTTATGCATCTACCAAGAGCAAATGATGAATGATAATTGGGATTAGGTTATTTTCTGCTTAGTTTGAGTCTCTCTTTTTTGGGGCTTCAGCAATTTTTTATGATATTCACCAAGTACCGTTACTGGATGAAAATATGTAGAGTTGGTTGCATAATTAGTTTTAAAAAGTCTTTCATAACCTGAATGTGTTCTAGAAAAACGCTGTTTTTCTGAAAATGCAACGTCAACTTATCCATTTAAAGTTGTCCATTAAATGCCCTGGTTTAGTCACAAATTTAAAATCCAACACCTTTGCTTGGTGTTGGAGTAATTGTCTCTTACTTTTATTGACCTAATGGTTATCAATAAATGGATAGAAATAATTGTCCTGAAAACATTAATGGTCTCTTTTTGCTAGTATTGAAACCTTAAAGGATTTGTTTAATTTATAGTTGCTTAGTGATAAAAATAGAAGAAGGCCAAAGTTTTTTTGGATCATGTAACAAATTGATATATTGGATTTAACAAAGCCTTAAACAGTCAGTCAATGAGTTAAAAATTAGTGGTTTTGTGCACTCATTAAAATGATTCACCAACATGTTTTTTATTAAAGATAGTCTGGTTGGGGCGTGCTGTGGTGGCGTAGGGGATAGCGCGACCCACATTTGGAGGCCTTCAGTCCTCGACGTGGCGGTCGCAGGTTCGATTCCCGGACCTGACCGACATTTGCCGCATGTCTTCCCCTCTCTCCTTCCCTCTTTCCTGTCAGCCTACCTTCGAATAAGGGACACTAGAGCCCACAAAAAGACCCCCTGGGAAAAAAAAAAAAGATTAAAGATAGTCTAGTTAAAAAACATCAAGAATTCAATTCTTCTTTGGTAATGAGTACAGTCTAAATTTAGAGTCTGTGTAAAATAAAGTGGTTTTCAGAGATTATCTTAACAGATGTAAACAGTGGTTTAGAATAAAGGAAAATGTGGATTAAAACCAATTAAAGTTAGTAAAATATTTCTTTACATGTGAGAATATTATCCTTTGTTCCGCTTATTATTATAGAGCAACAATTTGTTCACAAGTAAGTGTGAACATTTGTCATCATATTTATTTGATCATTTTCATAATAAATTTTAGTTATTGAGGGTAAATAAAAACAAACCTGACAGATTGATCAGAAATGTTATTTTTGCTATTTTCTCCATTGTTTGTCCCACGAGAATATCAATAAGTATCAGTCAGTTTGGAAATATGATTAAATGCAGTTACTGTGTGTATGCCTTGGTATGTGTATTGTTTAATGTCTACATGTTTACATGAAAACGTGTTTATATGTACTGGTGTTCTGTACTGATTTCAGAAATCTGTAATTCCTCTGCAGACCATCATCCTCACTTTTGCTGTGTTTGTAAGAGAACAGAGCTGGAAAAAATAGATTTGACCCTATGAAGTGAACTCATGCCTGGTGCATTGTATAAAATATTTAGTTTTTGTGTCCACGTTAGATTACAGTACTAGAGAATAAACGGGATTTGTGACAGAATGGGGCAGAGCTGAGAGGTGACAGCAGTCAGTAGCTCCTAATTCAGTAAACATAAGCATGTGAAGGTCACTCTGGAGCAGGAACTGCACAGATAAAAATAATGACTAAGTGAACAACTTCCAGGCACTACAATTAAAGTCCAGATGCAGGTTTCACCAGTCAGGTAAATTAATGTCTAAATCATTGGTGTGAGTCATGACTCACTAACAAAAAAAAAAATAAATAAAACTAGAAACTATTACTCATGCCCTCTTTTCAGAAAGCAGGGTTAAAAAGCTCTGAGTTGACGGCAGTTACTCTGAATAAAGTGACCCAGCTTAATGATACCCAGAGTCTTTGGTTTCAGAACAGGAGCTATCAACTAGGCAACTCAACTCTGAGTCAAGTTACCCGAGTTAAGCCTAAGCATGAGTATAGACGCCCTTATCAGTGGAGTGCAGATAATGTGATTCACCATGGCAACAGGAGTAAAAAGAAGCCTGCAAGTGTGCATATCTGTCCAGCAGAATTAGAAGTGTAATGAGAGCATAAGCAGAATACAGAAGCATATTTAACATATGCAATATGTTAAATATGTTTTGATATATTTAGCAAAAGTATCGTTAAATATGTCAATACTTAGCAATAGTGCAAAATATCAAGTGTTCGCATGGCAGACAGTCCATGTGTGAGTGTGATTTTGCAAAGAATTAGTAATATTTTTGACGCTACAAATATTTAACGTTGAAAAGAAGAAGGATAATTTTATTTGTCTGAACCAAATATCCATAATTACTGTACTTAGGACAGTAAGTACAGTAATTCATTTATTTTGATAAATCCATCCATCCATCCATTTTCTTACACCCTTCTTCCCTAAATGGGGTCGGGAGGGTTGCTGGTGCCTATCTCCAGCTGTGTCCCGGGCGAGAGGCGGGGTACACCCTGAACAGGTCGCCAGTCTGTCGCAGGGCAACACAAAGACATACAAGACAAACAACCATTCACACACACACCTAGGGAGAATTTAGAGAAACCAATTAACCTGACAGTCATGTTTTTGGACTGTGGGAGGAAGCCGGAGAACCCGGAGAGAACCCACGCATGCACAGGGACAACATGCAAACTCCATGCAGAAAGATCCCCGGCCGGGAATCGAACCCAGGACCTTCTTGCTGCAAGGCAACAGCTCTACCAACTGCGCCACTGTGCAGCCTATTTTGATAAATAAATGAATAAAAATAAATCTATTCATTTTATTTTTACTCAAAAATAAATGAATAGATTATACGTCAAAATGTGGTAGTGACTACATTACCGGTTTCACCAATATCTGGCTTTCTGAAACAGAAAACCCAGGTTATGCTCATAGTTACCCCAAAACTTACTCAAGAGTTTCACTTATCCTCCTGCCTGAAACGGCGTGTAGGCGTGTGTGTGTGAGTTTGTCTGCTGTGTTTATGTCTGTCTTGCTCTGGCTTAGTGTGACACTAATGCAATGAGCTTGTGTATGTTTGAGCGCTCACGTCTACAAGGTGAAATTGAGATAAATGGTGGAGCAGCTGGGTGGCCCAAGATGTCCTCTCCACCTGTCTGTCCTGCTTATATACGTATATGTGAGCATTTATGTGTGTTTAAGACTCTGCATTTACTTTGATTGTGTTTTTATTTGTTTATTTGTACATCTATGTGCAAATCTCAGCCTGTGGTGGTGAGCTGTTGAATGGAGGTTTGTTCTTCTGTAAAAATAAGCAAAGTTTCATACATATACAGTGACGAACAGTTTGGGGTGATTGATTTAAACTTAATACAATATTTTGTGGAACTGTTGTGATAACAACAAAGATTATGATAAAAGAACAGCAACAACTGTTTATTACTTATTTTTAGGTAACTGTATGGATGTGATTACCATAAACACAATTACTGAAAAACATTCCCAGTGACTCATTCAGGACGCCACTGTATTAAACAAATATGAATTATATCACTGAACTGCACTTAGTCATTATTCTGGAATTACTGACATTTTATGTTGCTCTCATTGAACTAACAGCAGAGAAAATGACAAGAATATCATTTCTGATCATATTGTCACTTTGGGTTTTTCTGTAATTTATCTTCAATAACTGAAATTTATCATGAAAATGATAAACCAAAACTCTTATTATGATGGGAAATGCTTCAGAATTTATTTTCTATCTAGATTTATGTCAGCATTCTGACTGGGCCACTGCAAAACATAAATAAATAAATTATTTTAAACCTTAAACCTAATTATTTAAGGAACATGAATAATTATGGTCTTAGATGTATAGAATGCATAAATAAATACAGTTAAAATAAAGACATAAATAACATTGTTATGTTTTTTTTTAATTGTCAGAACATGCATCTTGTTTATAAATGTTGCAGCACAAAAAACCTCTGAAGACCCTGAGCACAACTTCTGTCTTCATGAAGTTGAAACTGGGATCAGAAAAATTGGTTGTAGAATTTTTCTCTTGTCTTTGGTGAAAGACCAGCAGACATTTCTCGCACTAACGCTGGACCTACGTGTTTGTTTTGGTTGTATTGACCCAGAATTCCCTGTGCTTTTATCTGTTTCCTGGTTTTGGAACAGTCTCTGGTCTGTTTGGTGTTCCTATATGCATTTGAACCGCACCAGACAGTTTGCTTCAACCAAATACAGTCTTAGGTTTGCTTTTTTGATCCACATTAGATTTTGACTGTGGATTCACAATCAAACTTAGTTGGAGTAACAGGGCTGGTGGGAATGGACCCTGAGATGATGTGTCTCTGCTGTTCTACTACAGGCTCAAAGGAAATCTTCCCCTTTCATAATCTCTATTCCACCTCTCCAACATGTTCAGAACATATCGTAACTTTAGTGCTTCAGAAAAAAAATACCTTCTCATTTACTGTACATTGCAAATATGACATTTCATCTATTTTTCTTTCTGTTTGTTTCCTTACTCCTTTCTATGCCTTCCTTCCTTCCCTCCTCTCCTTCATCGGGTTCACCTTTGTACTTGCTTCCTCTTCATGTGTCTGTCTCTGAGAATAGTTTAGATGGCGGGGGTGTGATGCACTCTGATGTGAGCTCTGTCTTCTCTCCAATGTCGCACGAGTCGACTCTCGCGTGTTGCTGACTTTGGTTAACTTTCTTTCTTTGATGCCACACCTTCTCCCTCACCTTGCCTTCATTTTCTAACCTACCGTATTTTCACCTTCGATTTTTTTATTTTTTTTTGTCATTCGCCAGAACAAGAGATCCTTCTTTTCTCTGTCGGACTTTGTATTTCAAAGAGAACATCCGAAATTCAATAATTTAACCCTCTCTCTGTCTTTGTCTTTATTTTTCTATTTTTCATCACCTACCTGTGTCTTTGTCTGACAGAGAACATGTTAATAATGGATTGCATAGATTCAGACAGGGAGAAAAATATGAGCACATGAGCATAAGGTATTCTTTAAAGTTATATTGTGAAAGGCTGTGTGCTGCTGTCAGTCTTTGGGTTCTTCTCCTTTTTAGCTAATCTAACCAAAATCTAGTTTTGTGTTCTGAAAAGAAGATAGATTGTGGAGTCAAAAAAATGTGCTGCTTTTTTGAAGCTGCATTCAAAGTATAGCAGTATTCTTATTCCTGGGACTCCTTTTTTGTTTTTGTTTTCGACGAGGATTGTAAATCTAATGTTTAATCTCTGAATCATCAGTTATGAGCATGATGAGAACAGATCATTTTTCCTTACCTGAGTTTGGTCTGTCATGACAATCAGGACATGATGTTCCCAACAGATAGTGTTGTCTACAAGGTTTATTAAGGGTTCTCTGTGGTTTTAATAAAAGTGGTTATTTTAGTTGAAATTTTATTTCATCTTGCTGGTTTGATAAAACTTTAGGACTATTCTAAACATCTGACCTGATTTACAACAACCCCCCTGTGTTTGAGGTGGAGAGATCTCCCTGCCATCACCCTAATCTTTAACTCATGTGAAAGATTCAAGTCAGTAACTACCTTATTAATACAAGGACAAATCTGAAGATCTCAGCTATAATTAATAAATCACTGCAGTAGGCAGCATCTGCGTGTGCGCGCACACACACAGACACACATGCATGCAAGCTTTTAACATTGTTGTTTAATGCCGCTACAACGAAGCGGGTTGCTGTAGATGTAAACCTGATGAATAGATTCTCATTAACAAGTGGTGCTGAAGTTTAATCTGTGATTGTTTCCACTAAACAAACACAGCTGTTGGTTCAGCGCAGGGGTGCATAGCAGGGAAAGCAAAGGAAAAACAAAACTAGTTTAAAGTGGCAAGACTATTTACTGCTGTCTATAACAGTAGAACTGACTGCATTTGTTTTCACTCTATCATAGTCGAAACAAAGGCATAGAATGCACACAGTCTACCTGTCTGCCTGATCTATGAAGATAGACACTCCAAGTGTGTGTGTAGCCGTGCGTAGGCGTGTGCGTGTGTGTGTGGGATGGTCTTCTCCTGCACCTGTCTGCATTCAGATGAATGTGTGTGAGAGAGAGTAAGTCACAATACAGGTCTAGAGCGCAGGCTGAATGAATAAACATCTTTACCTGTCAACAAACACAGCTTCATCACGGTTCTATTCTATTCTATTCTATTCCATTCCATTCTATTCTATTCTATTCTATATCATAGTAAAGATTCCTTGTCTTTAAACTACTGTAAAACTTTTGTTTAGTTGGTTAGGCTCTTTGAAAAATCATGAGAACATTACAGATAATTTCACTTCACTACTTTGATTTATTTTAAGTTTTTGGTGTTGATCATAAAAATCGAGCCAGAACAGCCCTCGTCTTTTACAGTTAATCAAACTGTCATCCAAACTACAGTAAGAGCTGCAGGGTCGACCAGCCCGGCTGTTAAATCCTGACTGGAGCAGAATGGAGGTCAGGTTTTCCTTCAGTTACTGGGTCAACTCCAGGTAACTTTTTTTTCGGCCTGTAAGCACATGAGTGGGACCAAATATGTTTGGTGAAATTATATAGTTTAGCATTTATTATTAATACTGACAATTGTAAATGTGTTTTTTAATTACAACTTATTTTGTAACTAGTATTGTGTTATCCAGAGATTTTTCAGACAAGATAATCAGTCTAGGACTTGTCTTTTTTTTTTCTTTGGCTTTTGATTTAGAGAATAATATTAATGTCTTGTAAATGTTTTTAAAATTACTTTTTGTCACTTTGTGTTATTCTTCTGATTTTAGACAATACTTTTTTTTTGTATGTCTAATTGTGAGTTAACAGAGTCATTTTTTATCCTTAATAGGCTCATCATTATTACAGTGTTCACATTGACCTTTTTGTTAAAACCCTCCACCAAAAGCAAACTCAGTTTTGGTAAAAGCAATAAGAAAGTGGCATTGAATTATAAGGGGTTTTCTGCCTCGCTACTGTTGGTGTTCATTTTTGTTAAATATGGAGCTCATGTACTGGAGTTCGGCCCATTTTATCTGAATTGAAATAGCAATAAATAGAAGAATGAAGTGGCAGATTGCAGGTAGAAACCTCAAAAACACAATTCCTCATGGAAAACTTTTACTGAAGTCTCTATTTCTTTTTAATGCACATAATTAAACCTGAGAACATTTTCCTCTTCACACATAAACACACTCATATCAACAAACTGAGACCAGAAGCTTCAGTAGATCACCTGAGGACTTCCTACACCTACGCCTTTGATTTCTGTTCCAGCCGCCTTTGATTCGCACATCATTTATGATTTGAAGCTGAACCTGATCACTAAGTTTAATTGGATTCAGATTCTCCTGGCTCACACACAACAGGCCTTTGGCAGTTGGTTGTTGGATACATTAGGGAGGCAAAGCAGGTACAGTGCTGCCTTGAGTTAGCTCCAATTAATGGTTGATGTGTTTTCTTTTTTCAGAGCAAGATTTATATTTTTTCTTGCTGTTTGTGGGTTTTGAACTCAAACTTAGACTGAAAAATGCTTAAAAAAGTTTTCCTTTATTTCCCTACAAAGTTTCAAAAGATGTCAAGGTTCAGCCCAGTGGATGGTGAATATCATGATAATGTCTAGTTGTTCTTTCACAACAATGCACTGAATAAAGAAAAATTTTATCTATTTAAAAAGCTAACAAGTTAGCACTCGAAAAGAATGGTTAGTTTTTGGAGATACACATATGTTTTTGGTCTGTTGCCATGGCTATTACTCATATTTGTTTAATACTTGTGTAACAAGCAACCCACAAAAACAGGTTAATTAATTTAGTATATATATATATATATATATATATATATATAAGAAGTTGGGCCTAATCAGATTTTAAATTCGAGAGAACACAGGTGTGAGCAACAACAGAACACACAGTGTCTATAAGAAAAGAGCAAATATTTAATATAATAAACAATTGTGGATCCACATTTAAAACAGACAAACAAATACTGCGCGCTTTAAAAAATAAATAAATAAATAAATAAATAAATAAATTGAATACTTCAGTCTCCAATGAGTCAATTGTTCAGTCTCAGTCTCTCAGCTGGTGACCAGTCGGGTCACTATCTACCCGTGCGCCTGGTCCTCTGGGCTGGGGCTCGCCATCCAGGTTCAGGAGAAGAGGGTCTTGGAATCTTTGGCCCTCCAGGCCAAAGGTGTATCAAACAAGCGATGCTCCGAGCTGTCAACGGCTATTTTTCGGGGTTCAGCTGTTTACAGGGGAAACTCTCCGAGATCTAATAAAACAAATTTAGTACTTTGAATTACATATTCAGTCAATTTATATTAATATTGATTTCCTTACCAACCTCCAGATTTGTCAATTTCTTTCTAGCTCTTTAAGGAAACAACCGTCAGCTGTTAGCTCTCAGGCGTTCTGAGCGAAGCAACCGTCAGCTGTTCTCAAGCGTTCTGAGCGGAAGCAACCGTCAGCTGTTAGCTCTCAAGCCTGTCTGCTGCGCTCCGAACGAAACAACCGCCAGCTGTTGAAAGGGGCGGGACAATCAACCCCATTGGCCGACGCGAAACCAGACCGCGCCAGCCATTGGCTGCTCAAACCGCCAACAGAAGCTAACACTAAAGGCCTATTTCACTTTTTTTTTTTTTTTTTTTTTTGAAGATTTACGTAATTACCTTTTAGTTCTTTTGGTAGAATAAGACATTGAATTAACATCTATTATTATTCTTTTTTCTTGTGTTTTTAAACACTGGGTTACACTTGTATTTGCAATGTCATTCCTCTGCCTTTAGGATTCCATCCTCTAACTTTTTGTGATTAGGTCCCTCCCTTATTTTGTAAGTTTTCTGTTGTGTTCGTCTAATATTTTCTGTATGGTGAATAGTTAAAGTCTGGGGTGGAGGGACTGGCTTATAGTGAACAAGGCAAGTCCGAACCAATTTGATGAGATTTTTAAATTATTATTATGTCACATATATATCCAGTCACACACGTCTTTATCTTTACAATGCTTTGACTTTACAGTTAAAACACAAATCAAGAAATGCTACAACTGAGCTAGTAGCTTTCAATTAAACTGCAAATTCAAAGTAAAGTCAAGTAAAACATTAAAGAATTACAAACAAAATGAATGTTTAATGCAGGAAAGTCTGTCCTGCATAATGTTTATGGCTTGAACCAAGGTGTGTTAACTGGAAGTCTAGTTTAAGAGACTTCCAGTTCTTCTTTGGTCTTTGTCTGGTTGGCCACCCCTGTGCTACACGATCTGCTTGGTGAATCATCCTTTTCAGTGAGTTCAAATGTAAGAAAAAATAATAGCAATGTAATTATTAGATGTCGTTAAATGTTTTCCTTATGAAAAGAACAAGCAATTAAGTCAAGACATGTTAAGTTTAAGAGGATCCTCCTCACTCACACTTCAAAATAGATCAAAATACATCAGTCACAGTTTCTAAATGTGACTGATGTGTGTCTAACTTCTGGAAAAAAAATACTTACTTTCTCTATAAAACCTACCAAAAACATTAATTAACTAATATTATTTTATTTGTTTACAAGTATTGTCATAGGTAAAATCTCGGATTTTTACACATACTTTTGAGTTGAAAAACAGGAAAAATACAAAACTTACATTTATGCACATTTATCAACTTAAATTCACAAATCTAGATGTATACACATGCATTTGTAATTGAGAGTAGTCTTATCTCATACATAACTCCTTGTGTTGCCATAGCAACTAAAACAAACAAAAACCTGACACAGGTTGTTTGACATCATCATGTCATCAATGTTCTCATCGATGATGTCATAGAGGTTCATATGATTATTACTATCATTCCAAATACAAGAATTCTCAGTTTGCTTTACAACTTGGTTGGAGGTACAACACTTTGAGAGAGAGTCGATTTCAAACAGGGATTTTAGAAACCATTTCAACTGCCGTCAACATGATTTTTTCTATCGGTTGGAGCATTGGATATATTGTCACAAAAGGAATAGAGAAGTTGCTGGGACATCAGATTAAAGATGAAGACATTTCAGCAAAGCCCTCACTTGACAAAAATTCAAAACACTTTGATCCTGACATTGTCACAGAAGAAGATGAAGAACTCAGTGGCATTTCAGCGAAGAGCTCAGATGATCTCAAATTTAAGTATTTTGGATTTGACGAATTCGTCGAAGACTGTATAAAACAAAAGGAGGTTTCAGCAGAGACCTCACCTGACAAAAGCTCAAAACCCCTTGATTTTGACATCGACACCGAAGACGACGTAAAACACAGTGCTAATTCAGAAGAAAGCTCAGCTGAAGACGAACAATTTAAATACTTTGGATTTGACGTTTTTGTTGACAGTTGTGTAAAACACAAGAATGTTTCAGGAGAGAATTCATCTGATGAACAGTCCAAATACTTTGGTTTTAACATTGTGGCCGAAGGTGATGCAAAAGACAATGGAATTTCAGGAGAATTGGAAGAGGATTCTCCTGAAATTAAAGTTGAGGAAGTTACCGTCAATACCGATTTGTTAGTTAAGACGTCTGGAGACACTGCTGCTTTGGAAAGTGTCTGTCTGCCTGCTAACAAAATGGAGCTGGAATTTGAAGCTAACTCTGGGGATGATTTTGTTGATGTTCCTTATGAACAAATGGATCCAGCAGTGAAAGAAAGTTGTGAAAGCCAGGAAAATCTGATGACTTTTGCAAAAGACTTTGAAAATTCATCAACAGAGGAAGCCTCTTCCGTTGAAATTCAAAACCACACAGACCATATTGACAATGTGGATACTAAAGAGATGGATGCTTCATTTAAGGAAGTTGACTCTGGAAACAGAAATGCAGCAAATGTGTCACATTTTGATGAGTTCTCTGAGTATTCTTCATCAGAAGAATGGTCTTGAGAAGTCCTTTTGTTTTACATGTCACACTGTCTGGCCCAGTGTGGCATCGACACAGTCTCTAACTACTGTCAACAATGTCAGACATGTTCACAAATTATTCGTACCATTGGTCCTGTCATTCCTCTACCAAAGGAACAACAAAATGACACGACATCAACTCTTTTGGAGTGTTATTGGAGTAGAATTTCGGAAAGTTGCGACACCTGCAAGTCCAACAAGAAGAGGGATTGCTTTTTCAATAATTATGATGTGATGACCCTGATACTGCCATGGCCAGACAGTTCAGACGATGTGAGACATCCTGTGATACCTGACAGAGTCCTATAAGTACCTGTAAAATGCGGAACTCAGACATATCATCTCTCCTCCGTCATTTGCTGGAGACAGGCAACTACTTCTGACACCAGCAGCCTTTACACTTATCTGATGTGCGGAGAACTGGTGTTTAAGGCAGAGGATGAGCGGGTGTCACTGTCAAATATCGACTGTGGAGCTGATATTTGCAGCAATGGGTACATCTATATCTATGAAAAAACCACAGAAGGACAGGACCAATACAGTGTAGGGCACAAAGTGACAACTGACCAACAACAAAGATAGTGCTTCAGACACATTTTGGAGGAAGTGTGTGGAACATGGCCCACACATGGACATGTGTCCCTGCCTCCATTGTCAAGGAGTTGTGGCCACAAAATCTTCAGTTAATATTTTTATGGGGAACTCTAGAATCAATTCAAGGGCAACAGAAGGGAGGGAAGCTGTCCACGGCGCTGAAAGCAGGAACAACTGAGGAGGTCCGGCAGGCAACTTCCACGGCGCTGAAGGCGGAACCCACGGGGAAGGTCCGGAGGACGTTGCAGAGGCCGGGCGCCTGAAGGCGGGTCCAGCGGATGTCGATGGCACCAAGGGTGACGACAAGGAGTCTGGGGGGGCCATGGGAGGAGCATTAGAAGGCTGGGACTCGGGAGGAGCACTAGGGGGCAGAGAATCAGAGGAACCACTAGGGAGTGACGAGAGAACACTGGGGACGCTCAGAAGGGTCCCCAGTGTTCAGAAGGGACCGAGAACTCACTATCTGGGACCAAAGGCACACTTACGGGGACTGTGGCTGGAGCAGAGGCAGACGGAGCTGGGGTGAGCTCCGGTGCGGGGGTTGCAGCGAGCTCCGAACGTGGAGAGGCTGCAGTGACGGTGAGAGGTGTGGCTGGTCTTGTAGAAGCTGGAGCGCTGGCTGGCCTGAGCGCTGGCTGGAGCGCTGGCTGGCCTGAGCGCTGGCTGGAGCGCTGGCTGGCCTGAGCGCTGGCTGGAGCGCTGGCTGGCCTGAGCGCTGGCTGGAGCGCTGGCTGGCCGGAGCGCTGGCCGGAGCGCTGGCTGGCTGGAGCGCTGGCTGGAGCGCCGGCTGGTCCCGGAGATCCTGGGGCTGGGCTGGCGGAAAGATAGTCCGGCTTGGGAGGCAGATATTATCAGATATTCAGTTGACTTCTTACAAACGTAGCCAACCTTTGTGGCTGTGTAATTCTCTTCTACTAGCAGATGAAGAATTTGGTGACTTTATTTCTAGTGCAATTGATGAGTTTCTGGTTTTTAATGAGAATAACTCAACTTCTCATTCACTGTTATGGGAAACACTTAAGTACTATCTCAGAGGACAAATAGTTTACTACACTTCTCTGTCTAATAAAAGACAAATCAAGGCTTACTGAATTGGCGATAGCCATTGCTAAGCTTGATCAAAGATATGCCATACGTCCCTCACCAGAATTATTTAAAGAGCTTATGGGTGTTCAATAAAGATTGATTTAATTTCTATCAAAGAAGCTGAACGCTTACTTTTACACAGTAAAGGTTCATATTATGAATACAGCGACAAGACTGGCCGTTTATTGGCCATCTCTGTCTAATAAAAGACAAATCAAAGATATGCCATACGTCCCTCACCAGAATTATTTAAAGAGCCCATGGGTGTTCAATAAAGATTGATTTAATTTCTATCAAAGAAGCTGAACGCTTACTTTTACACAGTAAAGGTTCATATTATGAACATCGGTTATGGCATCAGGTCAACTCTCGTATAATACCTAATATTCAAAATACCCAACAGGTAATTACAACCGACCCCACCAATATTAATGAGACTTTTAAATTATTTTATTCTTTATATTCATCAGAATTTCTTCAAAATCTTTCCATTCTTGCTATTCATATGGATACTGCCAGGAGCATGGATTCTTCACTCAGCCTTGTGGAAGTAATAAATTCAATAAAAGCGCTGCAGTCAAACAAAACCCTTGGCCCTGATGGGTTTCCCATCAAATTTTCTAAAAATTTCATAGAAAAATTGGCACCACTATTATTGGCTATGTATAACAAATCTTTAGCACGCAAGACTTTACCTCCAATATTAACACAGGCTACTATAGTTTCACTTCACAAAAAGGACAAGGACCCAACTTTTTGTGGTTCTTACAGACCATTGGCCTCGTTAAATGCAGATGTAAAGGTGCTAGCCAAGTTGGTTGCTTCTCGTTTGGAGAAGGCCCTCCCTTTGGTTACATCTGAAGAGCAAAATGGCTTTATCAAGGGGTGTCAATTATTCTTAAATATGCGCACCCTTTTTAATGTCATCTATTCAAAGCATTCTTCTGATATGGCCGAAATGGTAATTTCCCTCGACGTTGAAAAAGCATTTGACAGGGTGGAGTGGGAATACTTATTAGTGGTTTTGAAGAAGTTCGGATTCGGTGATACATTTGTTTCTTGGATTTGTCTCCTCTATGCATCTCCCAAAGCCAGTGTCCATACTAATGATATACTCAGATTATTTCTCTCTTGGGCGTGGAACACATCCAGGCTGTCCATTGTTGCCTTTGCTCTTCATTATTGCAATTGAGCCTTTGTCTATCGCATTGCGTGCATCCCCCTCATTTAGAGGGATTTTTCAGAATGGGACAGAATATAAATTGTCCTTATATGCAGATGATCTGTTGCTATATGTATCTGATCTCGCTACTTCTGTCCCCACTGTCTTGCGTATCTTTAATAGTTTCAGCTCCTTTTCAGGCTACAAATTGAATTTGTAAGAGTGAATGCTTTCCCATAAATACTACTGCTTGTGGTCTTCAACATTCTGACTTTCCATTCAAACTCAGTCTCACAGGATTGAAATATCTTGGCATAAATGTGACACGTTCTTCCTTGCTTTTGCTAACTTTTTGCCTCTTATTACAAAAACTGTGTCTGATTTCTAGAGTTGGTGTAATCTTCCTCTCTCCCTTTTGGGTTGGATAAATTTTGTCAAGATGAATCTATTACCTAAATATCTTTTTCTATTTCAGTCTATTCCTCTTTTTATGCCAAAAATCTTTTTTGATTCCTTGGATAGGTTGATTAGTGGCTTTATTTGGAATGGGAAACCTCCTCGAGTTCGTAAAACATTATTGCAAAGATGTAAACTCAGTGGTGGACTTGCATTGCCTGATTTTCAATCATATTATTGCTCTGCTCACATACAAAAGATAGGTTATCGGTTAAAATTGTCCAGTTCTCTTTGGTGTAAATTGGAACTATCATCATGTGCTGGGTCTTCATTATCTGGTCTAATTTTTTCTGTATTACCTATAAAACCCTTTTTATTCACTAATAATCAAGTTGTTCTTAATACACTGAAAATCTGGTTTCAATTTAGAAGGCGTTTTAAGTTTGTTGGGGCCTCCTCTTTATGCCCCTTGACTAACAACCATTTGCAACCTTGTCCATGTGTTGCCATAATTGGTATACAGACCTGCATACAGCTACATGCAGACCTGCATAGACCTCTACAGATCTATAGATCTGTATAGACCTGTCCAGGTGACAGGGACTTCCTTCCTGGGAGCTGAGATCACAGATGTTGTGCTGATGGAATGTCCAGTTAGTCAGCATACTCACATTAGCTCATTTACAGACTCACATTTGGTAACACACACAGTTTGACCATCATGTCTTCATTCAAGGACAAGCATCAGACACACAAACGCACACGCACACACGCATACACACACACCCAGGGACACAGACAGGTCCATCTGGCCAAAAGAGGTGGCAATGTGTCTATGGGTCAGCCATGAGGCTGGCTGTGTTTATTAGAGGCTTCAGAGTGTCTGCCAGGTCTCAGTATGATTAAGAACTCAGCGCTCCACTCATGCACTGAATGTGTGTTGCTTGGGGTGAGGAGTGTGAAAGCAAGCGATAAAAGGATATTGAAATGCAAAGATTTAAACAATGCATCCAAAGCCAGAAAAAAAGAATCATCCACTGTGTAAGCTGAAGGTAACTGGAATTTTAGCAGAACTTTTATCTCACAAATGTACATACAGTCCATATGCACTGATATGTATGGATATTTATAGGTAGTTATGCATATGTCCAGTTGTGTGTGACTATTTGTAAAGCTGTAAATTTTCAGTCATGTGGTACAAAGTAACTGAAACAGATTTGTAGGCACAGCACACATTTATTGTTTGGACTCAGCTTTATGCATCATGCTTGATTTAACCATTAAGCTTAATGATGACAACATGGGAGATGTAATTGTAGTTACCTTCATACGGATGGACACATGGAATGGAGGTCGGTCACAATCATTTATCCATCTTTTACAGTTTTCCAGATTCTGTTTGGGTTTTAGAAAAGGAATACATTTTATTCCCCCTTCTAATTCCATGTTCCATGATGATGATGATTAAAAGAAAATTAACAACTTTGTCTTCCCATTTACATGTATCAGTAGCAGAATAAGAACATTTGTCGTATCAATGATGTTGTCGTTGGATGAATGTGAACTGGCCCTTCAGATTCAGGTCACATTTGAAAAAGATTGGATACATATCGAATATCCAAGTGGCCTGGGTCACACTGGAAGAAAATCCGACACGTGCTCAGACTGTCATGAAAAGAACAGATACAGGTCACATTAAGGCAAAATAATTGGAATTGTGTCACTTCAGGTTGCAGTGTGAACACAGCCTACATGTGGGGATTGTCTAACTTACTAGTGTACAAAGAGCTGCATTCATGTTGAGTTTTCTGCTGAGACAGGGGGAAATAAAATAGTTAATAAAAAATATCTTCCCAAAGAAATTATATTTAACATCTTAAAATAGGTGTAACCTTAATTTTTTAGTCATTAAAATAGTTATAGTAGGAGTGGGTGGCTTCTTATTAAAGTAGTTACAGCATTTTTCCAAGATGTAATAGGAAATAGAGACCTAGCTTTGGAGTTGATATCGTCAAGAGTTCTTAAAACTGTGTACAACCGAGGTTAGCAGTACCACTGAGACAGTTATTATTTAAATGGATGTAACTCAATAAAACATAGGAGAGCCTTCCAGAGACATGGACCTGGGGAAGATGTTTGGAGAGTACTCACTGCTGTTGATAGAAGAATATTTATTAGAGCCCTTTGGTAATCATTAACATCTGAGAAGGTCTACAAACTCTGAATAGAATTGCTTGGACTACACTGTGATTTCTTACAAAGAAATGATTGTTGTGAGCACAAATTCTGAGCGTACAGGTTAGCTCTCTGTGGTCATTTGTGGCCCTTTCAGCTTCTATGTGAGCAGTATTAAAGCTTCCCTAGTAATGGGGTGTCTGGGTATTATTCTGCATTCTGAGACATATCATACTGTGCAGCTCTCTTCATACCAATGTTCCCACACTGCTATTGTGAGAGTAAAAGGCTAAAAGCTATTGAAGCTAATTGCAACAACAATAACACAATGGGTGTTTATGCAAATCTGTCATTCATTTTGCCTCTCACCGCAGCTCTATTCAATCCTCTCCCATATTATCATTTAATTTTCTGCTTTTCTTATTCATGTCTCTCCCTAATTTTCCCTTTAATTCTTTTTTCCACATTATCCGCCATATGTATTACCGTTCGCAAAGCCTTTTCTTGGTCATTTTTTATCTTTCCCTTTTCACTTCCTGCACTCTGTTTCCGTATTTTCTTGTGTAAACATGTGTGCCTTCATCAGGACTCGTGTGTGTCTCTCACCTTTTTGTCCATGTCATTACTTCTTTCTTCTTACTTTGTTGTGTAATATCGACAACATCCTTAAATACTAGTATGAAAAATCGGATTTTTTACTGCTTGTAAAAATATAATAAAAAATAAAATCCACATTCCTTACACTTGTAATTACAATGATAAATTTACACTATATTTTGTTTCTTTTGAGAGTAGTTTGTTGTAATCTAATCAGATTTTATGCTAATGAAGAAAACATTCCAAAATCTAATATACAGTAATGTAATTCCAGACTGGCTGGTAGTGAGTTATATTGTAGTCATAAAAGTCTGATTTTAAAGTACAACATTTGGTTTGGTAGAGGTATACCTCAAAAGACATGGGGCTCTAATTGCATTGACAAGTTTATTGGCTTAGGGAGGCTAAATAGAAATGCAGATTACCTATTTTTCTTTGTAAATAAAAAAAAACAAGCAATTATCATTTTACCTCCACTTCACTATAATATGAATCATATTTTGGTGTATTGCAAAACATGTCAAAGCTCAAAACCCCATCCGAGCCGTGATATAATCCCACTTATAAATCATTTCATATATCTATTATTAAAAGCCCGTTGATCCCTTGACGCGGCCGTCGCGGGTTTGATTCCCGGACCAGACGACATTTGCCGCATGTCTTCCCCCCTTTTCTTCCCCCTTTCCTGTCAGCCTACTGTCATATAAGGGACACTAGAGCCCACAAAAGACCCACTGGAGGGGGAAAAAAAAAAAAAAGCCCATTGATCAGATAGAGATATGAAGTACAATTTTATTGGCCATTTTTTCTGAGCATATGACAATAAAGTTATTTTATTGTTCCTCAACATACAAAGCTCTGATGCCATTCAGACCACATGTCCCATAATGCACCAACAGCTACTCAAGCTTGGCCTGTGGAAAGTCAGATCCACTAAGTGTTGCCAGTGATTGATCAACCAGGTCTCACCAACCCAACTGTGTTCTCAAATGCACTCATTTCTGATAACCATACAGTTCATACTGGACTTTATGAAAATACTTATTGATGTGCACCAAAATAAATGGTGTATGATTAATTTTTGCTGAGAAATTATGGCAAGCCTGACATAATGGGTGGAGAAAATGAAATATAGTTATTACGTCTTTTAAATGATCATATAACAGGTTCCTTCCCCAGTGTGTCATAAGCCTGATGGGCCACCAGGCTTTACTTATGGCCTCACCAGACTAAGCATTGTTTATTTATTTTAGTTTTTCTAATGATTGTCTTTTTTTAAAGCCTTGATAGTCAGTGTTTAGGTAATAATCAAGTGACATTTTCAAAATTTCTCTCAACTTTAAACATTTTTTTTAAAACACTGTGGCCGGCTGGATAACTGCCCTGCCGCCCCAAGCAGTGGGTTTAGCAAGTTTTCTGGGAGAAACCCTGTATAAAATCCCAAGAAAATCCACTGAAGTGTGTGTTTGTAACATGGAAAGATGTGCAATATTTTTGCAAGGCAGCGTAACTGGTGACGTAATAAATTTATGATGAGCTGGTAATTACGGCATTTGAATGAGCAGTGACATTCATTATGTATGAACAGGTCAGCCGGACGGCTTGCTGTTGACCGAGTTGTGTTGTCCTACAAAGAACTGAGTCAGTGACCTTGTAATATTCTCTAAGTGTTAGTGCTCAGATTGCTCCATAATCTGGAGGCTTCATGAACAAGTCAGTCATCTGTCAGTGTGTCACTTTATCAGTCATTTAGTTCACACACACACACATTCAGGTACTCTAACAATTTCCTGTCCTTCAGCTGCCTATCAACCCGGTTCAGTCATATCATTTATGAGCCTCCAAAGAAGCATTTGAGGCTGACAGACACGTAAAAATACAGATTAGAAGATTTTACAAAAGACATGAACTGTTTTAACATTTTTATTCTCTAATTGAAATAGCATTATACCTGAAAACAAGGATACTGTATTCCTGTTTAATTTCTTACAACGTATATTAATGTGTGAAGTCTGACATATTCAGATTTATCCTCTGCACTCTTCTCACCATTTGTTTATTGTTTATTCCACTCCACGTCATATCTGCCGATTTCTCAAGAGTCTTCTGGCTCTTGTCTCTTTGCTTTTGATTATTATTGACACAGTGAACAGCAACAATAACAACAACAGGAGGGGAATTTGCTGGAGACGGGAGATTTTTGGAAAGCGAGAGGTGTAAGAAGGCTCGAGAGAGAGCCTGCTGTGAACCACATCCAGCATCAATTATTCAGCTTTCTGTTGCTTTGTACAAACAGGATTTCTGTCAGAGAGGGGGACATACAAAAACACACACAGAGCGCTGAAAGTAGCAGACAGCCAGGTGTGTGAAGTGTGTTAAGAAGAACAGATGAGAGGAAAACTTTGTGCTGATTGGCAGGCTGATCAACATGTAGATATGATCAAATTCATATCTTGCAGCGAGGAAACATTGTAAATTTTCTATTATAGCAGCATCAATTTGTAAGGGTCACAGAGGTCAGAGTGGGGATCAGCTGGACGGCAGAAATATTCAACTGAATTTACAATTTAGTAGGCTCTTAAAAAAAAAACCTAACTGCTGTCAGATTTGTTTAGAAATCTTGTTTTAATTGTTAAACAAGATTTCTAAGGTTTAAAATGGTGGCAGATAGATGGAAAGAAGAAAAACGTGACTGAAGGTGTGTGAAGACAGTGATTTATTTCTGTAATTTGCATGTTACTGATGACATCACTGAGTAGAAACTACCATCAGAGAAATAGAGAAGTAAATATTTGTGCAGTTTCATTCATTTTTGTTCATAAGTATTCACTAAATTCATATAACTCAAGACAACACTGTACTCTAATTTTTACTTATAGTATTTTTAAAACTGTTTTTCATTTCATCCATATTCTGTACCGAATTAGTTCGAATTTACCCAAACCTTTTTGTTTTCTTTTGTTGGGTTTATATTTCATTTTCAAAACTGAACGTTAATATATCCAGGTCCCTGTGATTTGTTACTCCACAGTCTTTAAACCTTGAGTCTGTTTGTTTGGACAGGAAATGATGACCTAAGTTAGTTATTAGTTAACCGTCCTGTTGTCCTCGGGTCAAAATGACCCGCCGCTGTGTTAAAGATCCACTAACATTTAGTGGATCTTTGGGGAGTTTCACTAAAAGATTCACTAAATGTTATTTTAGGACAACAGGAGGGTTAAGTAAATCAGTTTAAGCTGCCTTACCTTATCTAAGTTCAGAAATATGCAGTTCTGGTACGTTCCAGTTCCCAGACAGCCAAAGGACTCTTGAAACAACCTAATGCCATGCAACATTCAGAAAATTCTGAATTAAAGTTTTAGCTTTTCTTTTTGCAGTCCTCCGTCAGTCTAACTAACTCTAGTCTTACGGTTCCCCAGCTGTCTGCTCTACCTCGGCCTCCTGCAGGCTGTTTGACAGCGGATCACCACTTCCACAAAGTAAAGCCTAATCTGAATCTTTAGCAGCAAAGTTTTGAATCAGTCCATCTTCCTTATGGCATCTTATGTTAGACAGAGGGTGAACCACTGCAGTGCAAAAACAGATACAACAGCAGTCAGTGGGGTAAGAAATGTTTAACAGAATAGTCTACGTTTCAAATTAAGTGTGTATTTCTTCTGCACAGTTTTTGCTGACTAAGTGAGCTCTTAATATATTCATGCATGTGCATTAGTGAGTTATTAAATTTTTCCAAGGCAGATTTGTCACACCATGTGTGTGTTAGGTAGTTTATAAAGGTTAATTCAATCTGAGGGCCCAGTCTACCTTCAAAGGATTTTTAATCACTTGTTCTCCTACTGTAACAACTTTCAAATTAATAATTGGATGTTATTGTTGCTACTTGTAATATTTTTACTTTGCTGTTTGTGCCTGTTGTAGTATGTCTTAACCTGGAAATATTATTTTTGCTAGACAGAAAATAACATATTTGCCATCTAACAAAATGGAACTTTTGTTAAAAAGTTCTCCAGACAAACACACAAAGCATTGATCTCTAATGGCTAAAACGTTGTGGGGGTTTACTGACAGCAGAGCCTGAAATTCTGGCTCCATTGTATGAATCATATTGCGATGTGAGCATAAGTACATGCTCAGTTCATGAAGGTCATTTGCACTTGTTTTCCAAAGATTATAAGATAAAAAGAATAAATGTTGTCCTAATTTAAAGTTAACTTTGGGGAAATGTCTGATTTCCATCATAATAACAATCAAATGGCTGCAGATCTTTCATCCTTACTTTCATTTGAAGAACAAGTAAGTCTTTAGAAAAGTATTTGAACAAATAGTGTAGCACTTTCTTCTCCAGTCATTGATCAATGTGGCCTCTTCACAGCCCAGCAATAAAAACAAACCAAATGATAATAAATAAGTCATGATTGGTCATTGGTAGAAATATCAATCCAAAGTTTTGTTGTTTCTATCACGAGATTAAACAGCTGATCATTTGACATCAATGTAACTTCAGTCTTTTATCTATTTAATTCAGTTATAGAAAATATCATTATGACTTAAATTACTAGCAAATAAAAGAAACACAATAACAGAAAACCCTTTTCGTTGCAGCCCTGTTCATGAACTATTCTCCCCTCAGTTAACGTGACTCTCAATGCTACAATTAAGGATCAATTTAAACAAGCTCAATAAATAAAACTGAAACCTGGTCAAGCCATTAAGTCAACTCAGTTTAGTTCATGCATAAAGACCTAATTTACCACAAATGTTATCTCAGCACGCTTAACTGAAAATGTCAGTTCAATCCAGTCAGAGTCAGAGTCAACTACTTAAATTCTAATTTGATCCTAGTCATAAAAAAGTTTGATTTATTATTTACATTGGTTTAAAAATGTTTCTCCTACAGAAACCCAACTCCCAAGAGTTATTTCTCCTGCATGAGCTTCTGGTGACAGTGGAAAGACCCTTTTTTTAATATTCAGAGCCTGTACTGGGACATTGAACACAAAAAGAAACTGTCTCATGGGCACCTCATAGTATCTGGTGCGCACCAGAAAGTTTTTTTTTCTTTTCAATGTCTTTTTAGGGGCTCTGTAGCTGTAGGATGAAAGAGAGGACACACAGTTCACAATTAAATCTTTATCAAAGAGAACGACAGAGCTAAACACTGAAAGACAGTGACAGCAATCTATATAAAAGGAGACACAGTGACAGTTAAACATAACTCGACGTTGCCCTCATAAGTGGAAGAAACTTTTAAAGTCTGGAATACCACTTATTAATGCAAAATTGGAGCAAAGGAGAGGAATGTATTAGAGGCAGCCTAAACCTGTAACAGCATCCAGATCTACAAAGATATCAGAATAACTCTTAAGTTATTAAGAGTTAATTAATAATGTTATAATAATGTTAATATTAACATTAACTAATAACTCTTAAGTTATTAGTTAATGTTAATGATAAGTCTAATGATAAGCTTTGTCCAAAAGGAACGGTTTAAACCTTTTAAAGCTTTTAAAAGTAGACAAGGTGTCTTCCTCATGGACTGAAACGTGCTGCTGGTTCCACAGGAGAGAAACCTGATAACTAGATCTGAGTCTCCAGTGAAGCGGCCAGATTCATCTCCATCCAAACATCCTGCACGGCTCTTCTCTGTTTTTTGTGCTCATTTCATATCTAGCACTAGCCACTCCATGCTGCACAATGCATGCAAGTGATTTGATTGACAGCAGACTGGATTCGTTGATTGGCCCATGATTTACGTCACTGCAAACTTGACAACATGTCAACCACCGAAGTGGAACGGCGGACATGCCGTCTGCTACCAGAGAGCTGCTCAGAGTGGAGCTCTATGATTCTGAGTTTAATCATGATCAGCACCGGGAACAGATGCGTCAACCTTTGGAGTGGAGTGACCGTTATTGAGCTGCCCTGCGAGCAGCACATTCTGAAGAACGGGCAGCAATGAAATAAAGAGAAATGGAGCAGCTCTGCTCAGCGTTCGGTCAGAGCTGCAGGTTAGCACTGACTGGAGTGAAGCACCAGAAATACAGAGAACCACTTAGATGTTATGTGCATTTTATTATTGGTTTGGAATTTAATAATAGGTTAGAGTTATATCTTTTGACTGCATTACCTAAACACAATAGATTTACAAAAACTGCCAGAATATAAATACAAATATGATCTCTCTTTTTAATTTTCCTCAGAACTCTTCCTGCAGCATTTTGGATCAGCTTAAGGCAGAAATCTGCTCTTCTTTTTTTTTTTTTTTTTTTTTTTTTTTTTAACCTGCTACATTTTGTAATTGATTACAAAATTACAAAATGTAATTGATTACTGCTAAAAAGGTTTATAAAACATAATTTCAACCAGAAGTGAAGTTATTTAGCCATGGGATTGTAGATCAAAGGAAACCCTTAACTTAAAATAGCATGAAGTACCTCCATCTAATCATAGTTCAATGTTGCTGGGTTGAATTTCATTCACAAAGATCGGTGCTCTGGCTTTAGCAGCCTGTATGTTATCAGGATTAAATAATATATATACATACATTATACATATAAACACCTGGAAGAATAAAGAGCTGCAAGGAAGAAAGAGGAATGCTCTTTTCTCTGTGCTTAGCTCATCTTTCATGAATGAAGTTGACCTAACCCCATGTGTTGGTGTGTGTTGGTGTGTGTTGGTGTGTGTTTGTGCGAAGTCTCCATCCTGGCCTCAGCACTGAGGTTGTTTTGATCAGCAGGCAGGGTGGCAACCACTGGGTTTTCTTCTGTCTTGTTTTTCAATCAGTTAATGCTCATGGCACAATCCTCACTGTTATTGTGCGGATGTAGTTTTGTTAGTTAATAATAACAATAATAATAATAATAATAATAATAATAATAATAATAATAATAATAATAATAATAATAATAATAATATGTTGCTAATAACTTACGGTAAATAAATCAGTTTGTCTTGTAGATATTTGTTGTGAGCTGCTTCAACTGAATTAGAGTTTTATTTAAAACTGAATAATTCATATTCACATTACACAACTCTACTTGTTTTGCATTAGGGAAGGAATACAGTGTGTCAGTCCATAGTTCATCCAGTCTTACTCTTTTTTTGAGAAATGAACTAGCATCGGTGGTGCAGGGTGTGTGCCTCTTGTTTCAGTGTTTCAGTATTACATGTTGGACAGAGCTGTTGGGGTGTCCCTGACTACGTGCGTGTGTGTGTGTGTGTGTGTTTACATAGGGGGCTGTGGGTCAAAGGCCTGATTTTACTCAGAATCAGGTAGTAACCTTACAAGGGTTTTTATCTTCCAAGAAGTTACATAGCATGACTATTCCAACCAAGAAAATAACATGTCCTATGTCAGAATTTTCCAGTGTGAAGGATCATAAAAACCTGCCACTTCCAGTTCTCCTGCTGGTAATATTGGAAAATCATTTGACAAAGTAATAAGGGAAAACTACCTACACCAACCCTGCAAGTCAGCATCCAAACTGCCCGGAGAGTGATTCTGAATGTTCCACCAGACCAAGGATGATCCAAATTTTCCAATACCTCCAATTGATTTATTGATAACTGAAGTTCTTCACAATATCCAAATAAGGATACCAAAGTTCATAAGACTTTATGAATCAACAGATGCAGATCTCGAACAGCATTTTGTTGTGCAGTGAAAGCTGCCTGGTGTGGAGAAAATTGGCCCAGTGTAATCCAGTAATCACGTTGAACTTAAAATATTTCTGGCCATGGTCATGGGGCTTTGATGTGTCATATGTCCAACACACCTGATTCAGACGACTGAAATACCTTCTCATGCACTGTGTTTTTTTTTTTTTTTCAATAACCTAATTATATAATCCATGTGTGAAAGACAGTGGAAAAATCTACAGAATGTCTGCCCTCGTTTGCACTGCAAAATCTTTTGCGTCTGTGGCTTTGTTTATTGTGATTGTGTATAATTGTAATACAACTAATATAAATTAGCGCAACAAAAAATGTCAAGCCTCAGTTTCTTATAAAATAATTTATTTACATTGCACATAAAAGCATCAGAAAAACCGTTCCAGATCAAAACCGTTTAACAAATTTGTTCTCAATCTAGAAAAAGTGTTGAAAAAGAATCTTAAGCTGTTCAGAAACACAACTGCCTGCAATTTATTTCTAAAAGTTAAACATTTACTGGATAAATCAGATAACTAAACCAGATGACTGACAGTTTGTCTTTCCTGTGAATAACTGAACAAATATTTTTTAATACCATAACACTGGTGACCAGCCATAAGATTGTCAGGAGTTTTTCAACTGTGTTAGGGTCATGTTGATGTGCTGAATCCAAAAATCACATTGGTTTTGCTCAATCAGGTCAACTTTCTGAAATATGGATGCAGCATGAGCATCAAAATGCATGACTTGTTCTCACATCTGGAGAATCTGGGATCCATGAGTGATGAGCAGGGGGAGAGATTCCACCAGGACAGAAAAGAGATGGAGAATTTTGCACAATGAAGATGCAATGTTCAATTTACATGTACTTACCCTTATCAGTGTTTTATGCAATTTACAGAAATCCCAGTATGTAACATTTAATTAACACATTCTGTTAGAATTGTTTTTTTTCTCCTAAGGCCTTTTTTGGAGGATAAATATGAATGGGAATGAACTGATAATGTCACAAAAATGTAATTAATTTAGTCAGATCAAATTTTGCTAAATCAAGTTAGAATTTTTCTGACCTGACTCAGAAAAATGGATGTAATTCCTAGATTCAGTGTTGCAAAATAGTCCTAATTCAGTTGAAAAAAAGATAGACAACTCCCAAAAATATTTTTTGTAACCCAATGTATTCACTATTTGTGAGAATGTCTTTGCAGCTCAGTTCCACGTAGTTGGTTAACTTTAGGCAACTGTTACCAGAATGACAGATCACTTTCCACAGTTCCTCTGTGGTTTTTGGTTTTCCCTCAAAAACAACACTGATGTCACTCACAGTTCATCTGCTGGACTAAGCTCTGCGATGTGGCTCACAACACCACACTGTTAATCTTGTTGGCTTTGAACCAAACTGCTCATCCCTTGTAGTTTTGAAGATATTCTCTTGTTAAACATTCATTTCAAGAGTGTTTCCCTCTTTAACATAAGGCATCATGACTATAACTGTTTCAAAGTGTTCAGACTGATGAATGATCCCTGGTACATGAGAAATAAACCACACAGCACAGAATGAGAGTCTATAACAAGCCTTACAGTTTACTGAAGCTTAAATTTGGTGTTTGGAGAACATCCTACTGTTTGTCAACTATAATCTAGAAAAGTTATTTAATTTATGCAAAATTTGTTATAATTAACCATCACCTCAGAAGAAACGGTCATAAAATGTGCTTAGTGTAATTAGTAACAAATAAGATCATGTATTAAAACAGATAAAAAGACGCATATAGAAAGAAATGATGAGACCAAAGGAACAGTACAAGGGGAGTTGATGTAGGTTGCCAGGGAAGAGAGACTCATTCACTGTCTGCTGGCTGCAGGCCAGAGGAGGAGACAGAGAGAGTTGTCTTGTTGAAGGTTAAAGGAGGACAAGACGAGAAGAAAGGGTGAGGGAGGGAAGAAATGATAGAAATCAGAAGTGGTTGCAGAGAAAGGACAGAGAAAAAGAAGAAAATAAAGAAAAAACGACTGTGTTAAGAAAAAGAAAAGGAGGAGGACTGATAAAGACATGAAGCAAAAGACGATCTGAAGTAATTTCATGTCTCCAAGGTGGCAGCAGCTTTTACACCATTAACACTTCCCACTGTGAGAGTGGGTGTGGGTGTGTCTGAGTGTGTGTGCGTGCGTGTGTGTGTGTGTGTTTGTCTGCTCCTGCCAACTCTTTAACGGGGGATTGCTGCTAATTTCAGAGCTAATACTGAACTGTTCCACACCGCTGAACCCGGGGAGGTGGAGGAGGAGTGGAGAAGAGGAACAGGAGGACATATGGATCGAGTGAAGGAGAGGAAGAAAAGTCCGAGCTGATGAGAGGAAAGAATCTGCAAGAAAAAAAACAAAAAACATGAGCTACAGAAGAGAAGGACAATGAGATACAAAATAAAACTAAAACAGGACAAACTGGAGGATGATCAGAATAAAAGATGAACTGAAAATACATTAAATTATTATTAAAATGTAGGGTAGGCATAATTTGGAAATAATTGTAATAATTCTAAATCAGTAATTCTGAAGAGAATGGTCCATTGGATAGTTGAACCTCAGATTCAGAAGTGTGGTTTTCATCCTGGACCAGCTCTGGACCCTCAGCGGGTTCCTGGAGGGCGCATGGGGTTCACCCAACCAGTTTTCACATTTTATGGACCTGGAGATGACCTGTTCATAACTGGAGAGAATTTTTGGTGTTGCCAAATTGATGAGGGGATTTGTTAGGTGGCCTTAGGATTGGGTCTCTACTTTATGCAGATGATGAGGCTCTTTTAGTTTTGTCAGACAGAGATCTCCAGCAGTTCGCAGCAGAGTGCAAAACATCCAGAATGAGAATCAGCACCTCTGAAGTCTTGAGCCAGAAAAAGGTGAAGTGCCTTCTCTGGGTCAGGAAAAGGGTTCTGTCCCAAGTGGAGCAGTTTATGTATGTTTGGGTTTTATTCAGGAATGAGGGAAATACAGGGCAGTAGATCAATAGGCGAACTGCTGCAGCATTTTGCTGTGATTTGAGCGCTGTACTAGTCTGTCATGGTGAAGAGACAGATGAGGTGATGGGTTCTGCCCAGAAAACCTCCCTAGTGAGACCCAGAGGTGTGAAAGAGGCTGTGGGCCTCATGCTGTTGCCTCAAACTGACTCCAGACTAATGAGAAGGTAAGGATGGATTGTAAATTACATAACTAAAATTGACAAAAAATGACATAACTGTGATAAACTCTGCTAGCACTTTGAATGGAACTCTGTTCTTTGGTCAGCCAATACTAAGACTGGGACTTTTGGGCAACTGCCCAAAGATAAAGGATATATATTCTGAAAACCACTCTGTGCTTGCTTTGGGAACCTTCTTGGACTTTGTGCTGTTATTAACTCAGTGCAATATTAAGAGATTAAAGTTAAAGTCTGAATTCATCTGCCTGAAAACTGATTATTTATACTGGTTTTCAGTAGAATAACCAGTAACTCCTGTATGTAGTCAGTGGTAGGTTCGATTCTAGCTTCTCTCCACATGCCAAAAGGTCTTTGGGTGAGATTCTGGACAGCAAGATGCCCACCAGAAAATATCTGAGTGTTGATGGTTGATGTGTTGAAAATGCTTTAAGTGATTGTATTATGTTTGGTTGAAAACCTTTTTATCCATCAATACATGGTCACATCCCTCTACCGGGTTGGAAGATCTCTTCATTTATCATTTTTTATTTTAAAATATTATTGACCTGAGACATGCTTTCTTTCTTGCACAATGACAATAAAAGAGATTCTGATTCTAAATTATTTGTGAGGGGTAACTTAACTTTAAAAATCCTAATGTCTTCATGGAAAAAAAAAATATAGAAAATAAATCATTTGCAGTCTTTTCTTTCAGTTGCCTTATTGAAATATGAAAAGCCAGCAGCCAGTGATTGATTTCAAAACATCCCTTTTGGCTTCGGATTTATTAATTTGCTTCATTATTTGTATTTGTTTTGTTTCTGTTGGTGGTTTGACATGTAAAAGTATGTCACAAAGCACAGTACCCTAAAGCCATTAGTTCATATTAATATTCATACTTTGTAATTAATACTCTGAGCTTATATCCATAAAGTTCACATTATTATCCCCATAATATTTATTATCTCATTAGTCAGAGGAGCTTTGGTTAATTGTGCTGTGTGGAACAATAATGGATGTGTGCCTTAAAGTTGGAGATAACTGTTGCTATGAAATTAAATGACAAAATGTCTGGAAGCAAAAATGGATGTTGTAAAAAGTCTGTGAATTATCATATAAGTACTTAAATGGTCAGGATATTAAAAAAATATATTTAAATTCCCTAGATTTATTTGACTAAATAGGGCCTTCATTAACTTAGCTGGATTTTGACATGGATTTTGAATTGAAGTAAAGTTATAAATCTTACCAAAAAAAAGAAAAACAAAAATGTTCATTATAAACGTAAAAAAAATGTTTCCACTGGAAAAGCACTTTAAAAGACATTAAGTTACCATTCAGTTTATAATTCGTCATTAGAAATATATTAAACCCCCACTGCATTTGTTCTGTTGATGTGAAAAATAAGCTTACAAATATAAAAAGTTATTTACATTCATATTAAATTCATTGTGAACTAAAGTGGACATGTGAAGTAGCTACTGGGGAATAATGGAACAGTCCTTTATCATCATCATCAGTTCTATAAAGAATTGTGACTGTCAGTTGGTTTGTAGGTGAAGAAAAGAGTGACAGGTGTTTCTGGCTAAGTCCTGTCTCTGTAATGGCATCCACTGATGTTAAAACATGGTTCAAACTAGAATAAGTGCTAGCAAAAAAGATGAATGAAGAATGCATGAAGTGCTCTTATTTTGCCTTTGTTTTGAGTAGAAAGCACTTGTTTGTTTCAGTGTTAAAAATGTCCCTTGTTTCCTTTACTCTAGGCTGAAAGGGGTTTGAAGGATTTTCTTGTCTTCATTTCGATATTATTAAGGATTTACAAGATTGAGAAAATCAGACTTGCAATTGCCGTTAAGTCAAACAATAAACAAGTTCCATATTAGGTAATTTACAAAAATGGAGCACGTGGGTGAATATGTAGGGGACAGAAGAGAGATTTGTATTTCTAGATGAACAGAACAGGTGATGCTTTTATTCTGAAAAGAGCAAAGTTCCTTTGCCATTAATGAGACGAGCTGAACAGCAAATGTCTGAGACACCAGAAGTAAGAAAAGTTGATATTGTTCCAAAATTACCCCAAGTCATACTGAAAGTAATAAATAGTGTTCACATCAGTGTAGTTATATTGAGGCTACTATTAACTTTGGACAGATTGGTAGAAGTGATTAACAGCCCTCAATCTGTGAACATCTTTCAGTCAAATCCTCCCTTTCACAATCTGACTTCAATCTAAGTCAAATTATTGCACATTTATAATCAATACAAGATGCAGCTCAGTTCTGTTACCCTCTTAGTCGGAGCCTCACAACCTTACTTCATTTTTGTCCCGTTGGGATTTCTTTATTTTTTTTGGTCCTTTTTATCAGTAGCTATTTGCCCTTCTTCTTTTCTCTCCTTCTTCGCTGTCGTTTCATACTTCTCTGTACGTAGATTGCTTTTGGCACTCCCCTGATCAGTGATCACACACATATAGTGAATAGTGGTGTCATCACCATGGCAATGTCAGCAGGCGGGCCTTAATGCAAAGTGACACTTGTTCTCTGCCTTCCTTTCCCATCGCTATGGAAGCAATTACCCTCCTTCTGAAGGGCCTTTTGTCTCAGTTTGTGTGTGTGTAAGTGTGTGTGTGTGTGTTCTGGCTGGAGTTGACAGGGTGGAACCTTGGCTGTGGGTCATCTGATTGGTTGTATTGAAAGATGTGGCTTAAAAGAAGAAAACAAGGGGAAGAAAAAGTGCATCGCAGGAGAACAAGCAAACTGAGGTTAGAAAGAAGTCAATTTTTTGTTTCATTTTCTCTTTGCGACTCTTTAAATGTCTGTCCTTCCTTCCTTTTTCAAATAATACTATTTGCCATTTGTGAAGAAACAAGACACAAATTCAACTGTAAATCAATTAGTCTGTCAGCCTGTCCATCTGTCTTTCTATCAGAGGCAGATGCAGCAGTCTAGCAGAGGCCCAGACTTCCCTCTGTCCAGCTAATGGTCCAGCTCCTCCAGGGGAATCTCAGGGTGTTCCCAGAGCATCAGAGAGACATAGTCACTCGAGGATGTCCTGGGTGTCTGGGCAGGATGTGTCCTGAACACCTCACCAGGGAAGCGTCCAGAAGGCATCCTAACCAGATGCCTCAACGGGATCTCAACTGGCTACTCTACTCTTGGTCCCTCCTGGATGGGCAAGCTTCTCACCCTACTTCTAAGAGTGAGCCTTGACACCCTGTGGAAGAAACTCACTTCTGCCACTTGTATCAGGGATCTTGTTATTTCAGTCAAAGCCCAGGACTATAAATGATGGGAGGAATGTAGTTGATAGACTAGTCTATCCATGTCGTGATAGACTAGACCCCATCACTCCAGATGACGCACCAATCCGCCTGTCAATCTCTGTCTCCATTTTTCCCTCATTTGTGAATAAGACCCTGAGATACTTGAAACTCCTCCACTTGGAGTAGAATCTGGTCCCTGACCCAGAGAAGGCACTATACCTTTTTTCATCTCAAGACCATGGTCTTGGATTTGGAGGCTTTGATCTTCAACCCAGTCACTTCACACTCGGCTGTGAACTGCTCCTATGGAAGCTGGTCCAGAGTTCTACAAGCAGGACGAAGATCACACTGCTCTTCCTGAATCCGAGAATAAACTGTGACAGACTCTCCTCTCCAGAACCCTTGAATGGAATTTACCAGGGAGCCTTGGGAGTTTTATCCCCCTATACTTGGAACACACTCTACAGCCCGCTTTTGAAAAGGGAGACCACGACCCCGGTCTGCCAATCCAGGGGAAACCACATTCTGTTACATGTTACAGCCTTATTCCTTATTCCTGTTATATTAAATTAATCTTTCCTCAAAACTCTGCACACAAATATAAGTCAGGGAGGTACCATGAACCTCATTGTCACTCTGCCAGAGCTCCACCATTCCTCCGTGGAGAGGGGAGAACCTTCCAGAAGGACAACCATATCTGCGTCAATACGTCAGTCAGGCCTTTATAGTAGAGTAGCCAGGTGAAAGACACTCCTTAAAAAGGCTTATGGCAGCCTGTCTGGAGTTTACCTAAAGGCTCCTGAAGGGCACTCAAACCCAGAAAGACAAAATGTAAATGCCAGATGTCATGCTTGAATAAAACCAGGCATCACCATCAGGATCACTAGGCCAATAGCATCCCTACAAACCTTCATAACCCAACCTAACCTAACCATAGGAAATCATACCTCATACCTGTTACTGTTACAAAAAATGATTTGTTAAAAGATTATGTATAAAAAATATAAAAATACATTTAAAACTGAAAAGCCGAAACCCCGCCTCCCCCCCAAAAAAAAATCAATAATCAAGATATAGCACAGGCTGTTACCAGACCATCTGAAATTATATTATCTGTGAAACACATTTTTGACCTGTAGGACTCTGTAATTTGTTTTTTAAGGTGCACTATTTTCCAAAATAGTGAAACTTTAATCAGCTGTTGTTCTGTTGCTCTGGGAAGGTCAGTGCTGATTTTGTCTTCTCCTCCGGCGTGGTACTCACTTCTCAGCAGATGGCGAACTTGGGCTCAATGGAGTTTCCAGCTCGGCCACAGCCAGGGTCAGGGAGCATCTCATCCCATATGGACATTCGTCCTACAGCCTAATTTTCACTAAAACATTAACTGCTTCACAAGCTACTGACATCCACAAAATGTCACAAGCCAACACAGGAAATGGTGAAGAGTTTTTCCTCCTTGCCACAGCAACATTACTGACCCAGAATTCAATCCACTTTGGTTTTATATATATATGTGTGTGTGGGCGTGGGTGTGTGTGTGTGAATACTTTACTCTTCTTGTTTATTTTATTCCAGAAACATTACAGAACCAACTGAATACTCCAGTTTCTTTAAGAAAAAACTTACTTTGCCACAATCCCTTCTTCTGAATGAGCACGTAGTGATCTGTATCTGTGAAAATACCATTTTGGTTCTACTCCCCTTTTGTCTTGAGGCAGAGAACATTTTAGGAACTTCAGGTGCTTTAATATCTACAGCTGCAGCAGATTTACAGATCTCTTGACATCTTTTTGTGGTTTTTTAAGCTGGTTAAAAATATATATCTTATTTTCTCTAGTGCCATGTCTGTGAGCATTCCATGTGCACACCTAGGAGTTGTGTGTGTATGGCAAGCACATGTCACCATAGAAACTGATTTGAGTTCAAAAGTAGAGCTATAGGAAAGAACTGTTGTGGTGAAAGATACAAAGTTGTATTATGACATTTTTGTGTGTGTGCGTGTGTGTGTGTGTGTATGTGCATGTTTGTGACCAAAATGAACATTCTGGACCTGACCCGTTCTTCAACATCTGAACACATCTGAACCCAGTCGTCGGGGCGACAGGCCAGTAGTCGTTACACAGCTCCGGACAGATGTTGACAATTTGAGTGAAGATTGGGGCCGATTAACTGGTTAAACTCTAAAAATAGCAAGCTGTACCTGTAAAATGACACACTTACTAGACGTCAATGACAGTTTATCCAGCTGCCATTTCAAACCATTTTTAAGATGTGTGATCTTCTTACAAACTTATCATCATTAAGGTTCAGAACTGAATCCGCCTAGTAACAGTCTGCTGTCACACGACGAATAACCAGTGTGACCTCTGGTTGACCTGGTAGTTAAACCCTACACTGATCCTACCTAAATGCAACTAAAAGACTAACACACACACATACAGACACACACACACTTACAGGAACATGCATCTTTTATTTCGGCTGACAAGCTCTTTATAAAGCGCGGACCCACCTCACTGAACTTTATGACTTAATACACAAAAACACACATACACACACCCCACCTGCCACAACAGGTTCTTTAAAACACCATCAAGTCGCCTGGCTGAACTTTACGACAAGGCTTGATTTCATGTTTATAAAACCCAAACGGTGACATACACACAGGCACAAACACAGATCACAGCCACAGTTGCATTTACTTACTCCACCACTACATGATAAATATGTCGCTTTGAGTCAAGGTCAAATACACCTCCTTGTGTATGGACTCACACACATATTCACAATCCTACACACAGCAGACAGACATGAAGACATATTTGTTGTGCCTCAGTGTAATGCTTTCCAATTTTGTGAACAAATAAATTCCATCTGGCTGCCTGCACATCGCTTTCCCAACACCCGTCATCGCAGGCTTCAGGATCTTCGGTATTTTGGGTTTTTCTAGGCTTGTAGTTTTGTTCATGTGTTGTTCTGTGATTACCTTAGTTATTCCTCTGGTTAGATCAGTCTTGTGTCTTTATTTCAGTCGATTCTTAGTTATTTTTAGTTAGGTTATATTTAGTTATACCCTCCTTTTAGTTAGATTTTGTCACAGATTTAATTTCACAATTTCCTTGTCTGTTTCCTCCTCCTCTCTCTTTAACCATACTCTTTCACTTTCTCTCCCCCGCCTGCCTTCTATTCTCTCCCTTCACACCTGCAACCTGTTAGTTATTCAGCCCCACTCCATTGATCCAACATTCACTCTCCCCGTATCAAAAATCTTTCTCTCGTTATATCTCGTTACTTCTTCGCTGCTTGTTTCTGCTTTTGCACCCAGTGTTGTCCTGTTTTTTTGTAAGACTTTAATTATTATTTCATTAAAATATCACCCTTAACTTGCCTCTGCTGATCTTCACTTGGATCCAATCACCACACAAACACTTTGAGAGAAGAACCTTCTGAAGGAACATGCACATGTAGATGCCTGTATTACAGCTAACCCAAAGAGGCCTCTGACTGAAGATGTTTTATTGTTGAAAAACAGTCTCATAAAGAGCTTCAGGTTGTCCATCATGTTCTTGATTTTATTCTTTACAGCATAATCTCCATATTTAATATAGTCAGTAGAAGTAAAGACTTCTCTGTCCTTTCTTTTAAACAGCTTCACTGTTGAGTCTCCCATCCAGAATGTTGAACAGGTGTTTGACTTCACCTTGTTTCCTTGAAACCTCCAATCATCTCCTTTGTTTTGTTCACAGTTAGGATAAGATGATAGTTCTGTCATCATGCCACAAATCGCTCCACCAGCTCTCTGTACTCAGCCTCTTGTCCATCTCTTATAAACCCGACAACTGCAGAGTCATCTCAGTATTTCTGCAGATGACCGGTGCTGGAAGTCTGAAATGTACAGAATTTCATTTTTATTCACACCTGAAATATGATTGAAGATGTTTCCATACTTTTCCACACCTGTATAGCCCTCAACATGCCAGTTAGGGAAAAACAGCTTTCAACAGATTTTTTCCCTTTAGAAGCTTTTAGTTAGATCAGCTAAATTTGACCCATGTTGTTCTTCCTACCATGTTTTACAGTGTTACCAATATATGTTATTTTTATTCTGTTGTACCACAATAGTCTAGTAGCAGAAATGGATAAAGGAAAAAATAGGGTTTGGTAATTTTATGAATTATTAACTAATGTGTTCAGTTATTTATAAATTAGCCTTTTGAGATGTAGTTATTAATTAGGACAGCACCAAATGACAACATAGATTACTTATTTAAGTTTATATTTTTATATCTGTATCCAGCTAGAAGTTCACAGTGAGGAGCTCCTTCTGCCGTTACCCTGGTTACATGCGTCTAACTGCAGCTCAGATGAAATTGCCTCTGCTCTGCCCCTTCTGATGATGCTCTTTTCCTTTAACTTCCTTCAGGTGTGGGTTGTTGCTGTGGTGATGGCTCTAAGAGCCAGCGCTTTGTAGTGAATCAGAAGAGCCGACTCTCTGCTTTCTTCTTAACTTTCTCTGCTAAGCTCTCACAGTCACTTGCCTGGTCAGGACAGAACTTTGTTTGGATTAGCATGGCAGCCTTGTGGCCAATCACCTATGAGGATATGGGATCATACCATTATGTGAAAACAGAGAGGGGGGACAGTCAGGTGGAGAATCTGTCCGTCCCGTCAGTGAGTTGGACAGATGGGTGTCATAAACTTTAGCTTACGACATCCATCATGATAACTGTTACAGATATAGAAGTATTGCATGCCAAGTACTTAGATGAAATAAAATAATCTGGGATCTTATTTATTTATTTGTTGTTATTTATTCTTTTGATACAAAGTGAATCAACAAATTGAACATTCGCTAAGAGCAGGTATTCCATAGTTTTTGCCAAGTGGATAAAATTATCAAAGTAAACGTGTTCTGGTTCAAAGCAAAATTGCAGCATTAGGTCTCAGACAATGATGTCTTCACTTTATCTGTGGTATAGATGCTATTGGAGGGATGCAGCTTTGGAGATCTGAGCACAGAGAGGATGAACTTGTTGCTGTGCAGCAGAAGGTTTGAGAGGCAGTGACTGAATAAGAATGAATCTAAAGGAAGGCGACTGTAGGGACTGACTTCCTGGGAGGATCCTCTCAGATAGGTTGCTGGATGAGTAGAGAGGTTGAAATTAGGAACTAAGTGATTTTGACAGTGTGGGAAAGTGGAAGTGACACAGAGACTACAGCGGAAAGGATAATCCATATCTTCTAAAACAGAATATAGAGAGAGAGGTAAGGAACACATGCAGCTTTCTGAACACTCTGCAATGTTCAGTTTTGGATCCTGGGTGGATGATTAAAGGAAAACCATAAACATTACTAATAATTTGCTCATTATGTTATTTCTGATACAGCTGATATGTTGTCTGTGAATCTTGAACTCAAATACACACAATTTATGGCGGTTGAGTTTTGCACCGACTTCCAAACCTACTTTTATGCCCTGAGTTGTTTTGAATAGTTTTTTTTAGGTTTGATTGTTCTGTGTCCTTTAGTCCCTTTCTTTGATTAGATCAGTCTTGTTTCTGTTTTACTTTAGTTCAGTCCTGCTTAATGTTTCTAGTTATGTTTATTTATTGTCTCTAGTTATTCATTGTTTCCCTAATTTAATTGGTTTAATTGGTTCTTAGGCCTAGTAATTTTTAGTGTTAGATTCATGTCCTAGTCTCTTGTGTACTCTCCCTCGCCCCCTGTGCCATTCTCTCTCTCTCTCTCTCTCTCTCTCTCTCTCTCTCTCTCTCTCTCTCCTCAGCCAGCCTTCTGCTCTCTCCCCTCACACCTGCAGCCCAATAACTCATTAGCCCAGGTCTTTGTGCCAGCATTCACCCTCTCAGTATTTAAATACTCCTGCTCATACTCCTGGCTGGTTGTTCCTTTTGTGCGTTACCTCTGTCCCCTGCCAGCTTATTCCTTGGATGTTTGGTTTTTGTTCTGATCTGGCTCCCTGTGGTGTTTTGTAGCTTTAGATTTTTTTTTTTTATTATTTAAACTTTCAACATAATCCATGTTCCCAGCTCATGTCTGCATTTTGCTCCATCCTAAAACTCACACACCATGACACCTACAATAATACAAAGCCAGAAACCTCTACAATGTTGTACCATTGTCTCATCTTTTTTGGTAATGGCCATGATTTTTACGTAATATTCCAGGGAGCAAGTACTTTGACTTGAACCTTACAGAACTTGTTTTTATCATTTTTGTCAGTAAATGTGAAAGTGGCATGGTCTTATGGGAAGCAGAGTTACTTTCCTTGGTTCCTGACATGCACTGTACCTCATCCAGCCACCAAAACGATGCTAATGTCTTGTAGCCTGGACTGTTTTGTTCTAAGAGAATGTTGAGGTTGACTGTGTCAACAGCAGCACTGAGACCTAGTCAAACCAAAACAGACACAAGTCCATCTCTGAAGTCAAGAGAACATTAGTAACTAAAGCTCCTAAGACAGGTCATTACTATTTAAATGCTCACACACTTGATTGGAAAATATATTTTTTTATTTTAGATAGGAAAGGACGATTAGATATAGATCTGTAATTAAATCGAGAGAAGGTTTCTTAAGTAAAGGTTTAATTACAGCTACCTTAAAAGCTTGTGGTACATGTCCATGTATTGATGATACAGTAGTCTTTTTTAAAATGGGGGCAATAATCACAGGGGACACTTTAAATCGTTTGGTTGGGACGAGGTCCAACATTCAAGTTAAAGGTTTAGATGAAGCTAATATTTTTGATAACTCAGAAAGCTCAGCTACATCCAAGCAGTCCAAACATGGATCAGTTGCATTCAGTTCTACATCACTTACTGAGGATGAAGTAATGATCTACTGCAGGATGCCAACCAAATTATTTAAAATAAGATACATTTTATTTTATTTTATAGGCAGCATAGCAATACTTGTACTTTTTTCTGTCTTAAGAAAAATGATTGACAGTCTGGCAAAATAACATGCCCAGTCTTGACAATGGGATACTGTGAATTCTACCCAGTGATCTGAGAATACCAGTGATGTGGTGCTTATGAATGATCCAATTCTTTTGAATTGCTCTTTAGCCTCTGAGGTCTAAGTTAGTGAGAGCTGTTCTTTGTTTTTTATGACTTTGCTTGTTTAGTGCTTACTGCACATGCTGCAGTAAGCATTCTGAGTGCATGCTCATTTCACTGTTGGCTTTCATCACATTTCATGGCAGCGGACAATCTCTATTTAATTATTCTGCATTTAAAAATTTCCTAGATTGTCAGCTTTCTATTTACTTAGAAATTTATTGTATATGTGTGTAGGCATCTTTTTCATGTGTTTTTGTGTTAATTACTTCCTGTGTTGTCTCGTCTTCCCCTTGATTGCACCAGCTCACCCTAGTTTCCCCTGATTACCTTCCCTGTGTATTTAAACCTTAAGTTGTAAGTTGTATGTCAGATGACTTTGTCAGTCCTGTTGAGTTACTACCAGTATCAGAACTATTGCTTTTGCTCACCTGTGCTGCCTGAACCTTGTACTCTTTAGGATTTCATTAAAACCATCTAATCTCACCACAACCTTAGTTCACCAAGCCTCCATCCTCACCAACAACAACCGCAAATTGTGACATTGTAGGTAGTTTAATTGGTAGAAAGAGAAAAAAAAATCAGCAAATGGAAATCATTGAATTTGTTTCTATTTGCTGTATAATTAATTGAGCATAAAACAGAACAGTATAAAACATTTAAAACAGAAATGTGGTTTTAATGAAAGTGTATTTAATACCTGTTTAAAGGTTGCTAATTCTTAAATGTACTTTTAATTCTTTATCCATAGAATAGGATGTTGATGCTGTAAAGTGCCTTAACAAATTAATAAGGAAAATCTTGCAACTTATAATCTGACAAGAGAAGTTAGTTAAAAAAAGCAGCACATTTCCTTTTCTCCATTTATTGTTTATGCTCCCTGATATGTGAATGGGAAACAATATGAAAATGATATTCTTGGCCAGATGACAGCCATTTTTCATCTCTAGCCCTAAACAAGTCCCCCAACAAGTGTGTGTGCTATCTCTCCATCTCATCCCCTCGTTCCATCCCCCTGTTTCTTTTTCTCCAGTAAAAATTAATCACCTGTCTTCCTGTGTGTGTGTATGTGAGTGTGTACGTGTGTGTGGCCAACAGGAAGCCCACAGAGGTTTTTAGCAGCTGATTTATTGCCAGGTTAATTCATAATGGCGTCCTATGATGATGAGTGGCCGCAGGAAAAAGTGTTTGTCACAGTTGTTGTTCAAGGGTGAGAGAGAAAGTAAACAGAGTTATTCTTTGATGTAAAGTAACAGAGTTGAACGGTATTAATAAAATTTTATGAATAAGAAAATCAGGAAAACCGTAAAGCCTGAATGTCATTACTTTGTGTTGTAGCTTTGTTATATTCAGCAAATTTTTAAGTTTTATCTGAAGGAGTCAAAGTTTAACCAACGTGGAAGAAAGGACTGCTGTGAAAAGTTAGCTTTTAGCCATGTTTAGGTTTTATTTTATTCTGTCATTTACCCAAATGCAACAGAATAACTAAAATCTGCATTAAAATTACATCAGAGACACATTATTGGATAAAGAACTTAATGCGCTAATCTGATATTTTTTTTCTGTGTTGTAGATATTTTTTACTAAATCACATTTGGCATGTCATCTTCATAATTAGATTCCTTACAGTGCTCTGTGGTTGCTGTGTGTCCAGGCTGCAGGCTCTCCGGAAGGAGAAATCAAGGGACGCTGCAAGGTCACGGCGAGGGAAAGAGAACTTTGAATTCTATGAATTAGCCAAGATGCTGCCATTGCCTGGTGCCATCACCAGCCAGCTGGACAAGGCCTCCATCATCCGCCTCACAATCAGCTACCTGAAGATGAGGGACTTTGCCAACCAAGGGGATCCGCCATGGAACCTGCGAATTGAGGGACCCCCGCCCAACACCTCAGTGAAAGGTAGGGTTCACACTGTTAGTAATGTCCGGTAATCTGTCCTTTTGAGTTTTTATATATATATTAGAGGTGTGCCGATCAATCGGCTACCGATCATTATCGGCCGATTTCCATAAAAAAAGTGTACGATTGGCGATGGCCGATCATGGTCTCTTGTTGCCGATCACCAAAACCGATCACATTTATCTCACTTTGCAGCCTGCGTGTGCAGCTGATCTCCTCTTTCCTTCACACTGCACAAGTGCACGGCAACAAATCCTGTCGTGTGTAACTTTAACGCGCTGAAAGTGAATGGGGGAAGTTTGCGTGTTGCGGCGGAAAATTACCTCAGAGGTGAAGTACGTCAAAATTCATCAACACAACGAGTCTAAGTAAAGCAGCGCACAGCTATCAACACTCACCCAGATTAGCATCACGATCAGAAAGCTAAACAAATAACCAGAAAAAGAATTCAAGTCTTCGAGCTAACGGTGTAAGACACTGGTTCTGCTCTCGATCTTCTCTGCCTCCTCCCTGTGTTTTGCAGAATTACTGAGCTATGTCAGAACCAGCCAATCAGAACCAGGAACAGTCAGCTAGCCATGTTCTCAGAAAGTTTGGATTTAGTGACTCAGGATTATTAATTTTGATGCAACCTGCGTTTGACTTTGAATGAATGTTTCCCTCTTTTACTAAACATTATTTGATACAAGTGTTGTGAGATTTATTTGACTCATGTATAATTTAGGGTACAGAGAATCTTACTGTTAAATATTGTTTAACTGGTTGCAGGTTTTTCAGTTGTCCTTTTGACTGATTAGCTGCTGTATTGTGCCTGCATGTATGTTGCATGTTTACGATAATTAGGTGAATTTATGACCAGATAATTTTTTAATTTTGCTAGTTCACTCAGCAGCATTTATACCTAACTTGAAAAATCAACAACCAATTCAAGTGATCAGCAAAGATCGGTGATCGGCCTCATGGGAGATCAGTATCAGTATCGGCAGCAAAAAACCTGATCGGAGCATCCCATAGATATATAGATATAGATATATAGACATAGATATAGATATATAGATATAGGTAAATCTATATCTATATCTATCTATATATATATGGATATTTTGCCTTTTATTTGTCAGAAATAAATTAAATCCCAAGTAAGACTCCTACAAGGAAGTAGTCATCCTGGGTTTTTTGGTGTGGATGCTTTTGGGGAGTCAGCAGAGAATAAATTTGTCAGACTTAAGGGTGCTGCACTGATTGCAGTTTTCTGGCCAATCAGTAATCACAGATTACTGATCTTTAAAAAGCCTGACCTGCTGATTTCCATTTTGGCCAATACCATTTTTTTTTTTTGCCTGAAATATTGCTAAAGTAAGTAAGTCACTGTTGAGTTGGCAACAGTGGGGTGACTGTTGTTAACTGTAAATATGCAGATGTCACCTGATGGGCTGGTCAGTCATGCAAAAAACCTCTCACTGCAATCAATCAAAAATCAATCAAATTTTATTTGTAATGCACCTTCCAGCATCAAGGCATTTCAAAGTGCAAATCAAACACAAAAACACAATGCAACATAGAATCAACAATCAAAACACAACATTAAGTCAGGTTCTGTCATTAAATTTGTAACTGATTACGTTTCAAATACAACTCTAAACAAGTGGGTTTTTAGTTGAGATTTAAAAGAAGTCAGTGTTTCAGCTGTTTTACAGTTTTCTGGAAGTTTGTTCCAGATTTTTTGGTGCATAGATGCTGAATGCTGCTTCTCCTCGTTTTGTTCTGGTTCTGGGGATGCAGAGCAGAACCAGAACCAGAAGACCTGAGAGTTCTGGAAGGTTGATACAACAGCAGCAGATCTTTAATGTATTGTGGTGCTAAACCATTCAGTGATTTATAAACTAACAACAGTATTTTAAAGTCTATTCTTTGAGCTACAGGGAGCCAGTAGAGGGATTTTAAAACAGGACTATGGCAGATTTTTAGACTTTTGCTTATTTAGCTAAGATCAGTGAATAAGATCAGCTTCACATGTAAGTATCAGCTGACCACCAATCTCCCAAAATTAAGGAATTTTGGGGAAATAAATTGTCTGGCCGATTTATCTGTGCACCTGTAGTCAGAAGAAATAGAAAGAATACAATTTGTGTCCTGAAATTGGAGATTTGGATCTCACTGTGCATATGAATAGTGACAATAAAAGCATTCTTTTTTATTCAGTCACACAGGAAAACTGACAAATTGGGAAATTTAATTGGGATTTTTTAAAATATACTAAATATGGTCCATTCATATGTTTTGGATCTTTTTTTGGTAATATTTACCCCTGTAAGACTTTTTCATACCACTTTTATTGGAGCACATTGCCATCTGCATTTCTGAGACAGAGACACAGTTGTCCAAATTGTGAGTATAATACTGCTGTTGATTTTTTTATTTTATTTTAGAATGTAAACATTATTTCAATTGCATAAGCAGAGGTTAATAAATAAAATTCAAAGAGGTCCGTCTCATTCGGTCTGCATTGCAGTGAGGACAGCCTGCCCAGAAATCACACCAAACCGAGATTTCTGGGAGGAGGAAAAAATGACAGATTTTTTTTCCAGATTGACTTCTTATGTGATCAGGAATCTGCCTGAAACCACCATGCAGTGAAGGTGGTGGATGGTGAGGCACCAGTAATGCCTTTGGCGTTTTCAACACATGCCAAGAATATTGTAGGAAGAATATTCCAAACAGCCATCTTTCAATCAGAGTGAATCCCTTTTTAGCAAAACTTGGATAATTTCCTCACAAAAAAATGTAGATGTGTGTGTGTGTGTGTTATATTGGAATTATAAATGAAGAGTTATTAATCTTCATAGCAAAAGCACACGCACACACACGCGCATGCCCCCACACACACCATCCGTGTGCTTCTGTACAATCAAGGAGTTTGCATGGACTTCCATTCATTTTTAGTAACTGCATTCATGCCTAACAGACATTATCCCGAAGCCTAACCTTCCCTAGTCTATTCCTTAATCTCATTCACACCATACCTCCACACCTAACTAGTAGAGTGCAGTAGAACAGCAAAAACAGTGAGAACCAGGAAAAAGTTCACACTTTGCACAAATGACCAGCCTGTTGATAAATACTGTGAAAGTTGTCCTTTATGTACACACACATGTTCACGCACACACCTAAACACCCAATTTTTCATGTAGCATGTATTTTTGTAGAAAAATCAAAGTAACTTGATTTCAGATGGAAAAAATTAAGCTTACATTTTACCCAGTTTGTGTGTGCCAGTTTGTTCATTTTCATTACGGCCTGTTTCTCTTTAAATAAACCTCATTCTTATGAGGCTGAACATACAGGAAGACGTGAAGGGTTTACTGCATGTGGTGCTGCTGTGACTGCTTGGCGCTTTAAGCAGCTATCACACAACAATGAAACATTGTAGAAACACACATTCACATAGACAGCCAGCCTCTGCACTAAGTGATTTTCTGTGAAGAGAACATTAAGCTTTGATGAATTTCTGCCTGGAGTACCAGAGTATACACAGCTCTTGTGAATCTAAGTGGAATTTGCCTTTGAAATTGGTCCTTTGTGCAACACACTTAGAGTAGAAGTGGGGTATTTGCTTTAAAAAGGGCTTTTGGGCTTGTAGGGATGACCTGTGAATGAAAGCTCAGCGTCTGAAGTTTCTGGTGTAGAGTGTGGGAACTTAAAGGTGGAATATGTACTAGAACATGATTTCAGTCCATGGGTGATGAGATTAGTGTCCGTGTTTGTGATGTGTGTATTACATTTGTGTAGAGGTATTTCCACACGTGTTCGTCCCATATATGATCATACACACACTCCTTCTCTAGTACCAGATGGCAGCATTGTCGTCAGTGCTTTGAAGAAGCACATGCATTTTAATGAACACAACAGATAGGCAAATACTACACGTGTGTGTGTGTGTGGGGTGGGGAGGGGGGGACGTGCTTGCGTGTCCGTGTGTGTGTCTGCTACATGTAGATTGACACAATTTGGACAGATGGTCTAGTTCATGAAGTTGCACTATTTGTGTAAACTTTTGCCTCTGGTTTGCTTGTGCTGTCTAAGTTTCCACTCCATTCACAGAACTAACAGCTTGATCCAGATCGGAAAATTTAAACATCAAGTCCAGCAAATGTGAGGAATGTGTGTCTGTCTTTACGTCAGGTCACAGTTGTCCCCTGTTTAGTCCTAAACACACTCCAAAGCCGCAGCACCTGGCTGTAGGATGGAGGATGGATATTTAGGGTTATTCCATGTGGTTGTTTCTAGCGCACAGCTGCAGCTTACAAAGGCATTCAGGTGACTGATCCATTTAACCGACTCACCAAGTTCCAGGGAGAAAGTCAAGCATAAATTAATTTTAAAATATATTAGATTTTTTTCACTATCCCATACCATCTAAACAAATGTGTTTTAGTATAATATCTGAGTGAAAACTAGATGGTTGTCTGTGTGTACTGTGTGTGTCTTTGATTCCTATCGGTGTGCTGCCGTCTTCATGGTCAGGATGAACGTGGAATCGACTGGAGATTCCTCAATGAATACTGACAGAGATGCAACTCAAAATAGAAAATAATCAATCTGACCATTCTTTAGGCTGGTCAGAAATTCAAATCTGATTTTTTAAATACATTTTTTTTTACGTTCAATGAATGTACCATACCAAATCTGACAAAGTTGAGCTGACAACATTTGTTTGCGTTGACTGCTGCTGATTGAGGAAGAAGTTGGATTTTAATGTAAATCTGGTTCCTAATGAAACATGGAGAATTGTAAGAAATGCATTTTATGTTCTTCAACATGTCTGGACATGCATTGGTCCATTTAGCCAGCAAGACAGAACAAGACTTTCAGAAGAAAGACAGAAGTCTGAATGAAATATTCTTTTTAAAACTTGCTTCTAAATATGTTGGATTTTAAATTACTGGCAGTGTTTCTAAGGTTTATGCATAGAATTTGCTTTGTGAATTGCTAACTGCGCTAACCAGACTAATTCCCAACTTTATTTTCACACTTTATTTTCCCATTGAGTTTTCCAGTCTTACAGCGTAGGTTGTTACTTTCTCCTCTTTTTTTCTCTTCATACTCATCCTCTTCCACTCCTTCCTATCCTCCACCTCTTCGGCTTTCTCCTCTCCGATTGACCTTTGCAGTAATTGACCCATCAGTTGCTCTTCTCCAGTTTAGCGTTGGAGGTTTTGACATCCTGTCAAAGGATCTCCACATCTGCTACAGGACTCTACACAAACAACCGTGACCTTTGAAGCATCTTGATTCTGAGATCGTGTGTGTGCGTATGCTAGCATGGGTGCACATAATGGTGTTTGTGTGTTTATAGTACTGACCACTCACCAGTTAAAGTGTCTGAATTTTGATTAGTCTGTTTGTGTGGGGTTTTATGGCTGGCTTTACGCTTCCACATATGCATGCAGTCTGTTTGTCCAACAGTGTGTGTGATTGGGTTTTGGCTTCTGGAAGGTGTTTGACAGTCTGTTATATCGGTGTGTGTTTGTGTGTGTGTGTGTGTGCACATGTGTGTCATCACCACCACTCCACCATCTCTACAATCCCCACCCCACAGCCCCCAACACCTGGCTATTCATTATGCATGCAGAGAGGAGCAGACATCGAAATGCCACACTTCATGAGCCAGTCTAGAGTCAACACGCACGCACACTCACGCACATCCCCCCCCCCCTCACACACACACACACACATGCACACAAGGACTCTCTGACCCACATGCCAACAGTTTCTAAAGTGAAACAATAGCATGCTTTGTGCATGCTTCATTCATGCAAATACAAACTAGTGGTGAAGATATTAAGAAGACTGATCTGTAACCTAAAACCTGAACGCACACATTTTGTGACAATTATTCAGTCTCAACAGTAGTAGAAACAAGTGTCTGTTTTTGTTATTAATATTCATTTCAAAACATTTCTTTCAATTAGACAAAACTGGGTTAAAGTTGTGGTTTCAATAGTTCTAGTTCTAGTTATGACTACTGAAACCGTGACTAACTGCCTCGGTAGACAGTTTGTATAATCAGGATATTTTTTGTTTATTTCTGCTGCACTGTAAGCTTTCTTTGCATATGGATGTGTTTTAACTATCAACTGTCCTGATGTTGTCTGTCTTAGATAGAACACTATACCAAAAATATATCTCAAATTTCAAATTGTAACACTGTGCAGCATTCATTTTAGCTAGAACTAGAACTATGGAGAATCCATAGAGTTTAGATTTATGGGGTGAGCCTGACCAGAACCCAATCTGAATTATATGCTTGATGACCCGGTTTGGTTGGGCTCAGGGTTCTGTTGCGAGTTTGATATGTCTGCAATACATACAGCATAGAGAAAGTCAAATGAGAATGATTGATATAAAATGTTTATCTGTTTTTTATGCTACAAATAAAGGATTACAAGATTTAACTTCTAGAGAAAAAATAATGTAAGGTGCACAAGTTAATTAGACTGTAACAAGCACAGTTCACTGCAGTGCATGCGGCTCCGGCCTCCTCTACTTTAGCAACAGCTGAGATAGGTTCCTATCAGTCACACACCCCAGATGATTTGCCCCTGACTCACCCTGTGGTTACAAAAGCAACACCATGGAGATGGAAGATGTTAAACAAAAGCTAAAAGCATGAGAAATTATACTGCTTACATAAAATGGTGGTCTAAATGCAACCAGTAAAATCTTCATTAAATTAATTTGCCAGGTTTACTTCAGACTTGGGCCTGTAATTAAAGTTAATCAGTCGTGTCGGATTGGGCTCGGACACAGTGTCTGTGTCTCTCAGGCCGGGTCAGGTTGGATATTTTTAGGCCTGATTTAAACTCTAGAAAATAGAAAACTGTTCCAGTAGAAGAAGCACTTGTAGCTTTTCTAAGTGAAGATAGTATTCTGTTGGAATAGGAATACTTTACCCAGGGGCCCATTCATTCAAGAATGTTGTTTTTCTTCTAAAAAGCTTGTTGGTGTTAAAAGCACCAACTTCTACGCAGAACAGTTTACTGAAATGTTTTCATCTAACTACCAAAAACACCAAGAAGGGCCTGAAACGTCTTGTTCCTCCCCCAGACTCAGCCTGGCCTTTGCCTTCTTACGCAATTCTGCTTGATTCCCGTCTTCCTTCCCGGCTCTGTCTGGACCCCTCCCCTTAACCTTCATATCGCGGGTTGAATTTCAACAGGGACAAACACAAGGAGGTTTTGTGAACAAAACTACCAATTTTATGCTATTTTAAAATTGTAGTCTGCCAGTAGTTTTAGCACAAAGCCGTTCAGGTCATGTTGGCTACACTTTGAATTAACATTAACATCGGCTCTTTGCCGATCGAATCAGCCTCTCCGTTTCGATTGGCACTTCTCTCTTTGCAGTGGAGGATGGTTGTTTACAGCGTAGGCAACTTCCGGTAACTTGATAGTGCCTAACCTAAAAGGTTAAATGTATTCCTATTTAGATGAGGCCTGGTAAAAATGGAGACTCATTAAATAACTTTCAGAAGGGACATAGTGCATCAAGTATTAGTTGTGAATGACACACCAAGTACAGGGAGAAAAAAGTGCTTGTTATACCAAATAACTTAATAACTTAACAAATAGTCTGCTATTGGTGTGCTTCATACAAGATGTATTTGATTGAGTATTATTTGACTTTGTGTTTCTCTAGGTGTATCCTATCTGTGTTTTCCATCCACCAATTATAACCCACCACCAGACTACTGTCCAGTGCAGAAATTAACCTCCAGGTCAGAAAAGGCTCAGAGCTGAAAGATTAAAGGGAAAGAAAAGGAAGCATCAGAAGAATGAGGCCGACTAGAAAAATGAAAGGCATAACGACAACATGGAGGAGAAAGAGAGAAAAATAAACGAGACGAGTCAATTAGAGAGACAGAGGCTATCAGTGAGGCTGAGAGACAGAGAGCGGGAGCAGCGGGAGTCTGCTCTCGTTATGATCCATCTCGTCTCTTTGTACCAGCTGACGTTTTTATGATGCAGCCTGCTGGCTGGGCTAATGGCTTCCTCCATTATACTAAGGAAACACAGTGACCCCAACACCCGGATAAACACTGTGCTCACATAAGACCCCTCCCACCTCCACTACTCAGGCTGCAGCCTCTCGTCCTATAGTGATTCAGCATTATCCCTGTGAACAGCATGGAGCTCTTCAAACAGGGTGAATGTAGTGAGAATGGGACACAAAATAGCAGCTCTTGATGCACCTAAAGACACCGCAGACTGAAACCTGATGTCCAAAAATATACCACAGGAGAAAAAGCACTTACACTGCTCTGGAAGTTACTGAAACAAATTTTTAGTTTCAAGCAAACGTACTTATGTATTTATTTACAACATGTATTTAAAGTATTGTTTTGATGTGCTGAAATATTCATTATACTTCTACCAAAGCAGCACAAGGACTTTTCAATGTTTTAAATCTTTAGATTTAGAAATGTACATAAAATAAAGAAACAAAAAACTGAAATGATTGTACCATACCAGACTGTCATTGGTGTAAATATATTTTTTACAGAAATGTAATAAATTACAAGACAAATAGCCATGACAATCAAAGCACATTGAGAAAGGAGCCATCTTTGGTCATGTTGTTTCTCATGTGGAATACTCTCAGCCAGCCTCCAGAACGTCACATTTTGGGTTCTAACAAATAGCACAGATCTGAGTTTGGAGGACAGCAGTTACAGTTTTGTGCTCCGACGCTAACTGTCAAAATATTAAAACTGATAACTGAAAATTGAGAAAACTTTTTTGACTTGAGAGTATATTCAAAAATGTTGCTAAACCTCATGATATTGTTGCTTGTGCAATATTTCAGTACATGTATGTTTTAAAAAAATGGTCGGAACATATTAGATCACGTAAGTATCCTCTCAAAATATAATCAAGCGATACAAAACTAAAGTTTTTAATTTTATTTTAAAAAATGACATATCTGATACTTTTCATACCAATTTTTAATATTCAATTGGCAAAATGTTGTTTGGATTACATCAGTCAAATCCATTTTGTATCTGTTGGGTGTTTTTTTTTTTAACTCTCTGCTGGTATTTCAATGAGGAGCTGTAAGTCTTCCCCTCCAAGCCTTTTAGCTCAATCCACATTCTCTGTCAGATTCAAGTTGTGCCTGGAAAATACATAATACTGCCCATTTAAACATTTTTTTTAATAAGTTTGAATATTCCAAAATAGTGACATGAGGTTCATGGAATTGATCTTTAAATGTGATCATTGAACTCCAGAATACTGCAGTGGGCTGTAACCCACAGCATCACGTGATGATGCCATCACATTGGCTTCAACACACATGTGCCATCATGTATATTGAAGAGAAATTAGAAAACAAACTTAAGAACTAAGTTAAGCCCTACACTGATGGGGTGTACATCTTGGGGCGGTGCATGGAGTGGAGGTGGAGTGTGGAGTGTAGGTTTGACTCCTGATTCTGGGACTTCTGCTTCCTCCTTCTCCCTTTACACATTTTCATGTCAAATACGTCAAATAAATTCCACTATACCCACAGAAACCTTTTTAGACAAATGTACATGACTTGGCAAAACGATGCTTTGAAATGATGACCTCTGGGAATAAGAGAAGCTAAATGGCACATTGTTGCAGATTTGTGGCCGAACATCTCAGAATGATCTTCATCTAACAGCTTGTTCCTGCTTGTGCATGCTAACAAATATCTCCCTCCAGCTGTTAAATTCAGTATATTGGCCATATAACAGCAGTATTATGTCCCCTTGGCTGCCTCATGCAACATAACACAGCTCTCCTCTTTAACTGCAGCGCAGTAGGGGTGAGCCAAAGCGTTTGAAACTCCAATTCGGATTACACCATGTGCACACTGTATGATAATGGTTAATTCTTTCTCATTCCCCCCTTTACTGTCACTTCAGTCCTTTACCCACAAATCTCATCTTAAACCTAAAAAAGCAACAAGCTGGGGATCTGCTGCTTCTCTGTGTTGTAAATGGCAGCTTCAGCTCCGCTGCTGCAGAAACTTGTGGCGCCGTGGCTGGCCCTAAGCTATGCACTGTGTGGTTCTGCAGCGCAGATGTCACTCCATCTAGCTAAAACTACCAGTAATGCATGCTAAACTTAATAAACAAAGTAATTTGTCCAGCTGCAAGTGTGAGATGTTTAGATTCCCCAGTTGCAGTGTAAGGAAAAATGGAACGACAGAGGAAGAGGGAAACAGCAGTAATTATAAAACTAATTACTAAATGCTGATGATGCCCATAGGCTTTGCATAACTAAATTTAGACGAGGAAATTGCTTTCGGCTGCCGACGGGGCTGCTGGGTGTTTTGCTCATCTAATTTTTTTCCTTAATTCTTTCCTCGGTCTTTCTGCATGCTGTCACAGACTGGCACAGCCAAAAAGAACATAATCACTATGGAAACAATTACTCAAACACCTTTCCCCCTATGTCTTCTATCTTTATTTTTTTGTTGGCAAACAGAAAACCGCTCTAGGAAATACCATTGTCTAACAATGTGTTGTAATGACAGAAATTATTGGTTCTTGTTTCTGTTTACCCCCAGAAAGGCTCTACAATTACGTAGAACACAATGGTAGTATGAGCCGGGCCCCTTATTGAATCAGGCTGGGCTTCTCTCTGCGGGGTTGCATATGAAAGGGATGTTTTTGTCTTATTAAGTGTCTGCAAGCATTTGTACACAACTCAGATCTCAGGCTTGATTCTCCAGTGGAGTGAGATCATTACAGGCTGTTGTAAAATAGCTTCATGGCCAAATGCAAACCGAAACAGTTCCAGGAGACCCTTCAGACTTATATTTGTCAGATTCCACTTCTCTCAGATATGTCTAGTCAGTGTAGCATAAGGGGGGAATGCCTATCAGTAAGCAGATATTTTAACCATCATGAAATACTGGTCCTGGTACCTTTGCCATATATTTATATATTTTTTTCTTGTCATTTTATCATGTTTCATTCCTCTGTACTTCTTAGTTCAATGTGACATTATGCAGTGCTCACTGTAAGTAGTCAATCACCTGCTCTGGAATAAAGTAGCAGAAGTTTTGACACTGAATTAAAGCCAACATGAAAAGCGTGTGTTTGACAAAGTAAAGTATTTCCAGTCAGATGTAATTGGCTTGTCGGAGCTAGCAGTGATATATGTTGGTAATTAGTTAACAGCCTTAGTTTGAGTCAAAGGGTTTTTCCCCCCCTTTTATAATTATTTTCCCCCTCCTCCCGCAGCTGTTTGTGAAAAAAAAAAAACAAAAAAAACCAACAACTGGTAAACAGCAGCTGCACACACAGAAAATACATAAATCTTCTGTTTATGGAATATTGGTTCTTGGTTTTGCTTAACCCCAGAAACGCTGTAGAGTTTAGATTCTCTTTGCATAGTAGAATATATCCTACGAAAAAAAAATTAATTACACTTACTATGGAAACTCTGTACATGTCAGAAAACCATGTAATAAAAATCAACCCACTACTTCCCAGGCAAAAACTGTGCAGACCAAATTTTAACAGCGTTCTATTTAAGCACCCTGTACAGTGGCTCAATAATGGCCTCAAGTCACCATGATTTCTGTGACTGAAATACTAACATTAGTATTTTAAAGCCTGTTCTCTGAGCTGCCAGGAGCCAGTGGAAAGAACTGGGTGATGTGTTCTATCTTCCTGGTTTTGGTGAGAATGCCAGCAGCAGCGTTCTGGATCAACTGCAGTCTACAGCTGTGTATCGTCTGTGTAGTCATGACAACTAGTCTTATTTCCAGTTATAACCTGAGATAGTGGAACCATGTAGATATTGAATAAGAGGGTTGTCTGTCTGACGATCATTATCAAACAGTACAGAAGCTCAAATTATCATTCAAAGTAGTTTCATTGAGTCTTAAATTTAGTTTTATAATAATAATAATAATAATAATAATAATAATAATAATAATAATAATAATAATAAATTAATCAGTTATTATTATTATTATTATTATTATTATTATTATTATTAGTAGTAGTAGTAGTAGTAGTAGTAGTAGTAGTAGTAGTAGTAGTAGTAGTAGTAGTAGTAGTATTTTAATATGGGTATTGAACACCTTACCAAAATATATTTGCACCAGTTGAAGCTTTTAATTTCCCTAAATTGGCTGCAAGTTTATCAGGAGATATTAAATGAAATTTTGTTTGCTGTGTTTCAGTCATCCACTCTATCTCTGTCTCACACACACACATGGACACATACACACATTCAGTCACACAAAATGAAGTTGTGGAGGTGTACACAAAGATGAGTACATACAGACTCACACACAGTGATGCACTCTCTGATCGAAACCAATGGATTTAATGGATTTTTTACAATTCAAAAATCTAAGAGGGGAGAGTTAGAGGACACAGAGAAAGAGATGAATGGATCAGAGAGGGAGAAAATTATAAATGGCAGAGGAAGAGAGAGAGTGCAGCCAGGCTTGTGTTTGCTGGGGCGTGAAGCATTCAGCTGTACCACCATCTGAACGCTCGGTTAGCAGTTCAGCCGTTTCTTAATAACACTCATATCTGTTCTCTGAAATACTCCTGTTCTCCATCCCCATGTCTGCTGGCTGCCCTCCCCTCTGGCTCCATTCATTTATCCTACATCTGGATTAGTTCACCTTCACCTCCTCTTTGCCTCATTTTCTACTTTCAAAGTAGTATCAAACTGTTAATTATCTGTTAGTATCTAACAATCAAAAAGAAAACAAATCAATGACAAAAACGTGTAACTGACATAAAAGAAGGGCTTTATGTAACATAAAAGGTATCAAAGTTATATTTTGTTGCATTATTGTTGAATGAGATTTAAAGATCTAAATGCAGTTTGATCACAATGAAAGAAAGTCAGTTAGTCTTTCTTATATAAATATCATTAAATGACATTGATTGTAAAATGTAAAACTGGAAAATGTTTGTTTCCTGGTTGAATTACTTTTGATTACTTATGTGAAAAATATCAAGTAAAAATATATAAGATTTTTACATAATCAGTTTATTCAGTTGTTGAGTCACTTTTCCCCAGAAAAAGAACAAAATATATTTTTATCAACCACATTTTTACAAGTATTTGTATGAATTCTAAAATTATCAGCTTGAGTTGTTGTAGCTTCTGTTTTTATTTTCTAAAAGCACCAAATGATTGTTTATTTCTTAACAGTGTTGCATTGAACTAGGTCTTTACAATACAATGACATAAAAATTAATGTATTGACAATATTATAAATTGATGCTTTGGTTTTTCTACATCAATGTTCTGTTGTTTCATTGTCTGATGATATTTTTTTCCATTTTCTTCCCTGATCTTTAACATAACATATGTGTATATATATATATATATATATATATATATATATATATATATATATATATATATATATATATATATATATATATATATATATATGTATATATATATATATATATATATATATATATATATATCTGCCATTATTTTCGTGCCTGTTTCCTACAAAACATCCATGTTTTCTACCATGTTTCAGAATTCCTTCGGCTCCCAATGGTTTTGCACTTTCCTTGGATTTTTCCTTTATTGTCTCATCACTCTTCGTCCCTCCCTAGGCTTTCTTTTGTTGTATCATGTCTAGTTTTTTGAACCAAACAGAAGCTGCTGCTCAGCTAATTGCAGCTTGTGTTGACTAACCAAAGCTGTTCAGATCGCTGTAATGAAGATGAAGAAAATATATATTACTATAAGGCTATGAGCAAAGACAGTTTTAAAGCCTCTTATCCCTTTGGATCCTGATTAATTTGTCAGTGTCTTCCTGTCAGTCAAACTGTTTGAGCTCCAGTCATACTAATTGGTTTTTCCAACATATTTTAAGACAGAAATGCACAACCTGAAATGACAGTAAGGAGGTTAGTCACAGAATCTTCACACAGTTAAATTCATGAATCAGGTTTCTGGTGGTCATGCAGAGAGGCACAATAACTGGAATAATGTTTTTTTCTTTTTTATCTTATTTCCTGTCCTGACATGCTATGGTAGAACTGGTTACCTACATGTACCAGGACAGTTTTGTGCCCTGGTACATGTAGCCTGGTAGCCTGTGGAGATGGTAATCTAAAATTATGATTTACAAAAATGAGAAATCCGGTCATCAGTGGTGTTGGGAGGGGATTGCTCTCAGGACCAGTTATTCTGCACATCATTCTAAAGAAGGAGAAGAAGATGTCATGGTTATATTTGTAGCTTTTTTCTACGTTTTGTTTTATGACAATTTCTACATTTTCTTCATCAAAGAGGTGATGAAGAAAATAATTACTTTGTAAGTCTTTGCTGATTTTTTTTTTTTTTTAATGCAAGAGCGAAGAGTCATGCACTGCATGCTTTAATGCTTTAATGTGCCAATCGATGCACAGTTAATTTGCTTGTTAGGGTTTTACCCACTTTATTGACTTTGATGTTTAGCATGGAACAAAACTCCTTTGACCTTACTCTAAAAATGTGTGTGGATGGCTTTATTCAGTAGTGTAACTTTCATGCCACTTGCTATTTGAAGTAACATTTGATTGAGTTTTGCATTTCAACCCTCTGGGGTACAAGTCCAGAAAATCTGTGATTAATCCCAAACAACATGCAAAAGGATCAGAAGTTTAACACAAACAGCACTTACGGAATATTATTAGTTTACAGTAATGGTAAAAAGATTTAAACTCAATTGTTATATAGCTTCTTGGTAAAATTGTGATGTGGGATTTCAGGGGCTGAATGCACAAACACTAAAAGCCATCTTCTTGAAACTTTGGATTGGACTCTCTGTGTGTGGCTCCATGACTTGTGGCATTTTTCTAGAGTAACTTTGGCGACACCTAGATGGTATACTGCATGTTTGCAATTATGTGATCACAACACACATATAAAAGGTATGCAACACACTGGTGCAGAAACAACTTTCAACAGCAATGACTCTGAGTATAATTATTATTATCAGTGGTTTCAGTCGATATTTCACATGTGAATAAGATAAACATCAAAACCCATTTGAGGCAGAAACAATTATCAGGCCCAAGATGAAAAACATCATCAGTCACCCTTTACCCTCGGAGCTCCAACCCACCTAGAAATATACACTATGTTCAATATGACGTAGCTCCATTTACATGGGCTAATAAGTCAGCATTTTGGTAAAGGAGATGTTTTCACTGTCCACAAGAATACACAGAAAATTTTTACTGTGGAGCTCATTACCAACAAGAAGTGTCTAGGATCCCCGAAAATTCTGTTTCCATGTGGACGTCTTGTGAAAAACGTTTCCATTTTAGACAAAACATTACGAGGGGCCTAAAATGCAGTCGGCCATCAGAACTGATTTTTCTGATGTAGGCTGGGGTTTGAAGCAGTGAACTGCACAAATAATTCTATACGTTCCTTTTCAGAAGGAAGATCTTTAAGTGAACAGAAAGCATTAGAATCCAATTTGTCTACTTATGTTACAATGCACATATGCTTCAACCAACATAGTGTTGGTTTCTTCATTCTAACAAACAGCATGTTTTGGCAACTAATTACAAGCTGGCACTGTGTGGGATCAGTGGGGTCTTGGTGAATAAATGTATCTATTTGTCCCATAATTAATTTCCCTGCTATGCATTCAGGCCTGTATGAACACAGACTCAGTGCACATCGGTCTGTCTTTACCATTTCATGCTTTTCTGCTTGGTGCTGGGCCAGGCGGCTGCTCATGTGGCTCAGTGAAAACCTACACCTGTGTTGGGTGAATGGCAGCTCTGAGACGGAGCTTTGGTTCAGTCTGTGTCGACCTGCTGCTTGTTGCTTTTGGGTTCTGACTGTTACAAGCTTTCTACTGTTCTAGTATTGCAGCAAATATATGCCTCCAGGTGACAAATTCACCCATATGCACCAACACACTTACTTCTATACACACATCCACTTTACCATACACAAATTCACAAATAATCCAAATTACTGAAGATCATACAAACACAGGTGGTTATTCCAGCAGAATGCAAGATGGCTTGTCTGAATAAAGTCAGTTTGGACATCAGAATACTATCTTGGAATATTGTAGAGCAAATTTGTCCTGGTACCTTCAGGCACCCAGCTTCTCAGTAGACTATGCCAAAAAAAGGGGCTTTTCCATCTTACATTTCATTAGTTTTTTCTTCTTCCTGTGAGAAGAAATGTTTTTGGACAAGCTAATAATTAACTATTTTCTCCTTCTTGCATGTATAAATGGAAGCGTGCCAGGAGTCTAGTGAACTCACATGTTCATTCATTTCCACTTTCAGGATGTTTAAAAGAAATGTTGCTATTCAATAGGGTTTTTTGATGCTTTTGTGTGTACAATGTTATAAATGACACTAGCATCCCTTCCCTCTTTGTTCTTTTTCTCTCTTAAGTACACACAAGCACACCACCCCCCCACACACACACACACAGTAAGAGTGTGTGTTTGTTATTAAAGTTATCAAGCCATTGCATCAGTTACCAACCAACCAGTGTGTGTTAGCTGTAGTGCTATCAGCGCAGTGATGCAGCAGAGCTCTACTGTACCTGATAGCATTCTTCATCTTCGTTCACAAACTCCCCTCCCTCCACCACAACACACACACACACACACACACACACACACACACACACACACACACACAGAAAGATATAACAAACTATACAATCTAAAGTGTATAAAGGATCTTGAGGAGCAGATATTTTCCTCTGTTTCTCCATCATGTACTCTCTTCATTACTTATGCAATGCAGTGGTCTGCATGTGGTTTTGTTTTGAAGTTATCTGTGATGTTTCATTGTTAATCATAGAAGAAGAATGTTTAGATTGTTTAAACTAAATCCATAGAAGCAGCTGGTTTATTAATGGAACAATAAGGTTGTGACTATTTGTAGATCTTTATGTTTTTAACAAGGTCTGTATTGACTTGTTTATAATCCAATTGGCAACTCAGCTAAATATATACCATTGAAAAGAATTATGGCAATATTGTAAGTACAACTATTTGAACAATAATTTATAATGTTTACTTCATAATATGGTTGGTTTTTTCCAAGATAATGTGGAGCAAAAATTATTACAGATGTTCATGTTGCTGAAATGTTTTTGTAATATTTGTGCTGTATACTATTATAATAATAATAACTAAAAATGCCAAAGTAGTCTTCTCCTATATTTTATTTTTTCTTCATGTGTGCCGACCAGGAGCTGCTGCTTTTGAATGATAGTAATCTAGCTTTCCCTGTTTTTTTGTTTTTTTCATCCAAAACACTTGAAATTGATTCAGTATAGGATGAGATACTGAGTCAAACTCATGGTAAAACGTTAGCTTGCTTACTGCTAATTTATCTGGCCATGTGATATTTTCACATGGTTTCAGATGATTCATGTTAAAAGAAAACTAGTTAGAATTCAGTTGAACAGCGTCTTTTAAATGACCAGGGTGTTAATCTACTCTGCTTTCCCACCCTGATAACTCAGTGCTGATTGGAGGAAACCTGCTGCTGAACACAGAAACATGTTCACTGTACGTTTACTGTGGATGTCATGGTAAAACTGTAAAATGTACTTAGACTGGTGAAAAGAATTTATTTTTAATGTGCAAGGCCTGGATAATGTTTTGCAAGCATTGAATTGGAAAATAGGCTGTGACTTTTCTTCTTTTTCTTTTTTTTTATTTGGCAACACCAATAAACAACAGGGAAGGATGGACAAGCTAATGCTTAAGTGGAACCTGATATTAATGTGTTTACTTCTGTAAGACCTGCTACACAAACATAAATGAATAAGATATTCACTAGAAAATACATTAAGAATAACATTAAATGACTCCTGCTTATAAACCATCACACTTAAGATAAAACACAGTGCATAAAAGACATGAACTAGTCATTTCAGCACTTGAATATAGAGATGAAATAAACAGCAATAATGTGATAAAACTAAATCATAAGTCATTGTAAATTGTTTTTGTACAATATCATTAGAATGTGTTTATTCTGATAGGAAACAGAGCAGATAGGGTTGTGCTGAAAAATGGATTTGTGCAATACATTTTGTTTATCTTGGTGTGATGCAGGCTGGAGATATCTACTTTATTTGCAGCAAAAAAGATATTAACTGCAGCCGTACCTGCTGCCTTCAGTGTCTGTAAGAGGATTTTTTTTTTCTTACTTATATTTTCCCCTTTCTTTCTATAACCAAGGTTCTTCTCCATTTACTTTTTTGATTTCATGGCAACCATTGAAGAATGCGTGCATGTGTGTGCACTCATGCTGCTGAGATGCGGTGCTAATCGATTAATGGCAACATGTCTGAACCAGCATCACATTAGTCAGCGTCACACCGCCATCTGCGCACACAAAAGTGCTTATGCATGTATGGGTTGGAGGATAGTTAGGCACGAAGGTCTGCAGGTGATTATACACCTTTCACATATGACAGAACCAGGAGATGAGAAAGAAAGTGATGTGAAATGTATGACAGAATGATGGAGGGAAAATAAAGCAAGAGATGGAAAAGAAGATTATTGATAGCCTGGAAAAATAACAGCTTGTTGAATGTGTTAATGCATAGTCCAATAAAATGAACTTTTTTTTCACTAATTAAGTATTCCTTTTAAAAAATAACCAAAAACTACATTTCAAATTATACCATGGCAACCAAAGTTTTGCCTTTTTTGTGAAAGCAGACATAATATAGAGACAGATACTTCTAGAAAATGATGCCTTGCTATGTATGAGACGTTTTCCTAGACTCACTCAATGTTTTGCATCAGATACAATAAATACAATATGAGTGCATCAGACACATGACCTGTTTACTGATGGTCAATAGAAATTCTGCCTGCTCAGTTTGATGCAAAATGTTCTGATTTGTTTGATTTTTTAATGATATTTTGGAATTTGTGGTTTGTAATGTTGTTGGCTCAAAGTTTCATGTAAGTATCTTAGAACCAGGTAAAGGTCACATCATGTAAGTTATATTAAATCTTGCAACTGAATTCTGAATCATTTTTTTAAACTACCATCTTGGCAGTAGTGCTGCTGTAATGTTGCCAAGTGAAGGAAAAAAAAAATCCCTGCAGAAAATGGTGAACAGATGTGCAAAAAGCTGCAGCTCTAAAGGTGGTGACAGCAGGGTTGATATGTGCTTTTTTTTTTTCTTGTTTCTTTGGATCATATGTTGCTGTGTTTCAAAAATTAACACAATCATCTCTGCAAAGAGGAAGGAAGAACTCAGGTTGTTTTAAACTAACAGATAACCATTAGCAACATCATTTTAAATAAAGGTAAATTCCTCATCTTTTTACGTTATTTATAAAAGATCACTGTTACACATGTTGTCATGATACAAACCTCTTTATTTGTTTTAGCTCTCATCTCTCCTTGTAGTGATGATATTCATCTTATTATCTATGTGTGTGAGAGTGGAGGCTAAAAGTCCACTCAGTCTCACACTGAAGTGCATTTTGCTGTAATGTAGAGCACTCTTAGTTAAGTGGAAATGTCCCTGTCTGTTCATTGTATCCCAAAGGTATACTCTGCTCAGGTGGTTGAGGTCAAATGATAGAAAATAATGACTAAACCCTGCAATTCTCTGTACTATTCACTTCTGTTCAGATTACTCCACTGCAGACTGGACTGTTACCCAGAACTTTAAAAGTCTGGTGGTTTTCACAGAAAGAAATCTTGCTAAATTTATCGTCTATTGTCTCTGTAAATCCATCTTAACTGCTGATACAAGGCCAGTTCCGAGCACAACAGCTTCAGCAGAGGTCTCTGCACCGGCCTTTCCCCAGTTTTCCTCCTCCAGGTCATCTGGAGCAACTCCAAGCTGTTCCCATGCTAGTTTGAAGATATTCTGTTTCCTTGTATAGATTATAAAGCTCCTTCTAGGTTTCCTCCCATCCAGAAAGTACATAAATAGTTACAAAACTAAATATTTAATTTCTAACTAAATGTGTGAGCTAAATATTTATATTCGTACTAGATATTTATCTCCAAATTAAATACTTATTTTGGTAACTAAATATTTATTTTAGACTAAACTAAATTTTCAAACTAAATATTTAGCTTGCAGCTAAATATAAAAAGGTTTACGCTAAATATAAGTTAGATATTTAGATCCAAGCTAAATTTTTAGCTCCAGATAAAAGCTGGGTTATGTTGGGTTATGTTGCTCAAGTAATGTTTTTTTTTTTTTTTTAAATCATCTTTTCTTTTCTTCTAGACATGTCCAGTGTGTTAGTTGAAAACATAAGACATTCCATTTTAACGACTGGAACACTTCCCCTCCCTTGTTCTTTGTGTCACAACGTTGTTAGATTTTAGGCTAAGCCAACTCCTTTTTTAACAGTAACCACAAACAATGTACCGTTAATGACAATGACTCTGCTAGGCTTTTTTCTCACTGCTTCTCCAGCCTTGCTTCTCTTCCAGCTCTTCTGCCATTTTAAAATCCATTAATCTCTTTCCGACCCAGCTCTGTTTCCTTCCTTCTCCTCTGTCCTTTTATCTTTTCATTTTTTTGCACTTCTCCATCCCTCCTCCAAACTATCCTTACATGTTTCCCAATTTGTCTTACATCTTTATCTAATGCTGTGCTCTGACCTGGCGCCTCTTATTGCAAGGACATTTTTGAGGACATATTATGGCAAGCTGTGAACACTTTTCCTGAGAGCTGTCTGCTGGCTATCAAATGGCCCAGGATGAGTGTTGGTGCCAAGGTTTAACAGGATCTTATATATCTCTCTGTTATCCTGACTCTACTTCTTTAATCTGCTCTTTTTTTCCACATTTCTTTGCCGTACATTTGTTGTCAATTTCTGCCATTTGTGTTTCGTCTATGTAATGTTTTGGTCTGCTTTGTTTTATTCCTCCATTAGTGAAGCAACACAAATTTGGAAGAATTCTTGAGAATCATTGCAAATGTTTAAACCAATAAATGGTTGGACTGTGGTCAGACAGGAATTGGCACGGTCTGCATCAAGGTGTTGATGTTTATTTGATGATGGCCCCAAAGTCAGTCAGAAATATCCCCGATGCCACCAGACCCAGTGACTCAAAGCAGGGTGACTCCGTTCTTATATGTAAAGTTATGTCAAATTTTGACCTTATTGTCTGAATATTGCTGCTGAGATTGAAACTCATCAGACCAGACATATATTCCAGTCTTATTATTGTTTGATTGGTCGATGCAAACTATAACCTTGATCTCTCAATGCTGTTTGACAGGATTATGACCTGGTGTGGTCTTTTGCTGTCACCCATGGTCAGACATGTTGTACATTAAAATATGGCATTAAATCTAAGCAAGTGTTTTAGGGCTGTTGTAAACCAATATTTTAGTAATCGTGTAATCTATCGATTATTCTTACGATTAATCGAGTAATTGGTTAAAAAAAAAAAAGGTAAGTTAGAACATTGGTAAATCTAACATAACAGAAGTGTTACTATTGGATATCAACATCAGTCCAGTTTTTCACAGTTGAGCGTCCCTAACAATAACTTTTTTGTAGCTTAGAAAATTAACTCGTAACAATAATCACTCACTTTCCAAGTTAACCAGAAGAAAAGTTATACAAAAATCTGAAATTATATTACATTCAGTAATAGAGCTTTGGAACCAACGTCACTGCGTATGACGTTTACGTCTCGCGTCACTCGGCACCATCTTTAAAGGCCACAGGCCAAAGCTGACTTTATTCCGGCATTTTCATTGTGTTACCGACCGCAGTGAAGTTGCTTTCAAGTTGGATATTGGATATCCATGCTCTGCAGAGTAAGGGGCATTTAGCTCAAGGTAGATCCAATTTATGAACGCTAATTCCAGCCAGCTGTTCTCCAGCTCTCCCTCCTCAAGCTCTCGGAGGTTCACTTGGGGACCGTCAATTTCTGAACCAAACACTCCTGTAAATAAATGCCTTGCCTTGTGACCAACTGATACAAAAATGTGGTAATTCATGCTATTACACAAAGCATATTATCTTCTATTAAAATTTTAAGTTATATTCAATATTTTAAATAATTTTAACATTAAATAATATGTTTTCTTCAATAGCTTCCAAATTGTTGGAAGCTATTGAATTTCATACTGAAAATCAGTGTGATATCCATACAGATGAAGCACACTCATCTTCATTACATTTGGACCCCTTTTTTTATTTTTTTTAACTAATTTTCATCCATCCATCCATTTTCTGTTCAACCTTGTCCCTAATGGGGTCGATAGGGTTGCTGGTGCCGATCTCCAGCTACGTTCCGGGCGAGAGGCGGGGTACAACTAATATTATATTTAAAAAATGTTCATGGGGCGTGCTCCGGTGGCGTAGAGGGTAGCGCGCCCCACGCTTGGAGGCCGTCAGTCCTCGACGCGGCCATCGCGGGTTCGATTCCCGGACTCGACGACATTTGCCGCATGTCTTCCCCCCTCTCCTTCAGCCTACTGTTGAATAAGGGACACCAGAGCCCACAAAAAGACCCCCTGGTGGGAAAAAAAAAAAAATGTTCATAAAATGTATTACATCAGATGATCATCAATTTTGTTACCTGTAATGTTCAATTACATAAAATTCTATCATCATGGAGGTCACCACAGTCCAGGCTGGGATGATATGAAATAAATTTTCTGATTTGTCTGTAAAGCTACACTTACATTAATTATCTAATGTGGAGCCGCCCGCAGTGTACTTCCGCTGTTCACTCTGAACCGCCACCAGGCAGCAGCTCCGGGAGGAGAAAAGTTGCCGTACTTCAGGCATCGTGCCAGTCATTTTAAGGATGATTATTGTTCCCCAGAAAAACGACAAAAACCCAGACATTATCATGTAACAGTAAAATCTTCCCAGGCCGAACTTGAAAACTGGACGTTATGCTGCTATCACTTAGCTTCCGTCAACAGCTCAAGCAGAAGTGAGAGCTCCACGCAACGCAAGTTATAACCTGGCTTGAACACTGTGAACTAAATAATAAAATATAATTTAACAAAGCTTCGAGGCAGATACATTTTTCTCAAAGAATTTTAATAATCGAGGTACTCGAAACACTTTAGGAATCGTTTCAGCCCTAAAGTGGCTATCCTGCTGCGGCCTTTCTAGAAATTCATCCTGGTCTTTCAATTGTCCTCTGACATCAGCAAGACAATTTCTGCCTACAAAACTCTTTGATAATGGAATTTAATGAAAATTTGCCAGTGTTAATCCTGCGTGTTTTTACATGGTACATATGTTTGATTCCAAAGCTCCGTTAAAATTTCAGTTTTGTTGCTGTAGTAGGGTTCTTAGTGTAACTACACATTAGGCTGTAATTTATGCTAAACAAGGGTCATCCACACATATCAGATTTTGTGTCAGTGACTATAGAGACGAGCCTCACACACTGCCTCATAATCTAAAGCAGTGTTTTCACTTTGCCCTGGATGTTGTAGGTGTTTCCTTGCTTCAGTCCAGGTGATTTCAATTGACAGGTGTTTGCTGAAATGCAGTCATCTGAATCAGGTGTGTTAAAGCAGGGAAAGATATAAAACATGCAGGGCTGTATGCCTTGAGGACCCGGATTGGAAAACACTGATCTAAACTAAAAGCAAACATTAAGTGGGCAGGCATTATACAATATGCAGCAGTTTGTCTTCAGCAATGACATTTATTTGATGAATTGGTATAAAGGTACTTTTTGAAGTCATTTTTGGTAAACCTTTCACATTTCAGGTTCTAGGAAGCAAAATGAACAGAATAGTTAAAGGGCAGTGCATAAGTGGTCTTGTAGTTTACCAGAGTCATTTTAAAGTTATCCACCTTTTTGGCTACTTTATTTAAAGATCCATAAGATACACACTTTCCTTGAAATCTGACTCAGTCATAAAATATTCTGCTTCCTGTCGGTGATCAAGCCCATTCAGTGAAACAGGATATGAGTTCCAGTGAGGCTCAATGTTGCCTTTTGAAAACAGCCCTTAATGCTCCTACATGGAACTTTTATACATTTTTTCACATATTTCAATCAATCAAGTTTATTTATGTTGCATATTTCAGCAACAAGGCTGAAATGCTTTACATCATAAAAAAGACAAAAATATAAAGTCAAAGAACGCACAGTTGCTAATTGAAGCATTAGTTTGTTATATTTGTTAAAACTCTCACTATGGGGTGACAGTATAATTTGACAGATAATCTGTGAAAAGATGGAGCTCCTCCACCTCCTCCTCCCAGTGCTGCTGTTGCTGTCTGAAGAAATTCACAGCTGTTCTAAATACCACATGTACAGTTGGCCCTGTGGTCAGCGGGGTCAGATACCACACCTGCACTCAAACCACTGAAGTCCACCAACAGTTGGTCCACCCTATAAACTGTCTAACAAATAATCTGTTATATTCTATTGAGGGAAAGATATAAAACATGAAGAAACTTTATTGAATATATTTCTCTATCCATCCATCCTCTTACACACTATCCCACTGGGGTCATGAGAGGTGCTGGTGCCTTTCTCCATCTGTCAACAGGTGAGAGGCGGGGTCAACATGGACAGGTCACCTGTCCATCAAAGGGCGAATATATTTCTATTCTTTATATTTGTAATACACATACATAGTTTTGTATTAATATTTTTATATCATAATAATTATAGTTTTATATTTCAATTGACCAATATGTTGTACATGTGTTTTGTGGACTTGGAGAAGGCGTTCGACCGTGTCGACCGTGTCCCTCAGGGAGCCCTGTGGGGGGTTCTCCGGGAGTATGGGGTATCGGGCCCTTTGATACGGGCTGTCAGGTCCCTGTCAGACCGGTGTCAGAGTCTGGTCCGCATTGCCGGCAGTAAGTCGGGCTCGTTTCCAGGGCTGCCCTTTGTCACCGATTCTGTTCATTATTTTTATGGATAGAATTTCTAGGTGCAGCCAAGGTGTTGAGGGGATCCGTTTTGGTGGCCTTAGGATCGCATCTCTGCTTTTTGCGGATGATGTGGTCCTGTTGGCTTCATCAGGTCGTGTAGATCACGTCCTGATGAAGCCACGCTGGAGCGGTTCGCAGCCGAGTATGAAGTGGCTGGGATGGCGATCAGTGCCTCCGAATCCGAGGCCATGGTCGTGAGCCAGAAAAGTTTTAATGATGAAACCGCTAAAGAGCAGGTTAAGACTGATTGGTGCGTCTGTAGATAATCTGTGGTTTGTTTTTACTTGTGTGCCTTCTCCGGCACACAAGTGTCCTGCCCCAAGTGGAGGAGTTCAAGTATCTCGGGATCTTGTTCACGAATGAGGGACTCTGGATAAGCGGAAGAAGATGGATGGATGGATAATATGTTATAAAAAAATATATTTTAAAAAATCGCCATACCCCTAAAACTGTTTTCCCGGTCTCCATAGAAACATTATTCTCAGACAACCAACCTTTCTACTCTGACAGATAGGTTAACAGAACCGCTCACTGTATTTCCATTGTTCTGTTAAAGCAACAGATTGAAGAACATCACATCCTCCATTGCACAAACCATAAAAGCACACCTCCTTCAAATCAACAGTATTTTTAGGACACACACACTTGCACACCCCCACACGAGCACGCACACACACACACACACACACACACGCTGAGTTCTACAGTGGAGTTATTATATGTGGTGACAGTGTGACAGAGAATAATGAAGACATGTGGCCTTATTCACCTCTGTGTCTGGTAAATTAATGACTAACAGGTTCACTTTAAACTCCTGCAGCTCACTGTGCCTCATGTTAAAGTCCAGACAAATTAAGAGCAGATTAACACTGAAGAGAATAGAAGTATGCTTGCTCCCTTCATTTGTTCTGCCTGGCACAGTCAGAAAGTCATTCTGAATTAACTTTTTGTCAGACTAAAATGCTATAATGGTAAGCATCCAAAACAAACACTTATATAAAAAATATTGTTAATAATATTTTAAATATTTAAATATTGTTAATAATCCTTTCTGGATTATTAGGTTTTCTCTCTTATGTTGGCCATTTTGGCTGCACAGTGGTGCAGTTGGTAGCGCTGTTGCCTTGCAGCAAGAAGGTCCTGGGTTCGATTCCCGGCCTGGGGTCTTTCTGCACAGAGTTTGTATGTTCTCCCTGTGCATTCGTGGGTTCTCTCCGGGTTCTCTCCGGGTTCTCTCCGGGTTCTCTCCGGGTGCCCGGAACGTAGCTGGAGATAGGCACCAGCACCTCCCGACCCCACTAGGGACAAGGGTGTAAGAAAATGGATGGATGTTTGCCATTTTGCTTTTTGTCAACATTGTGTGTTTTTTTGTTATTTTTACTTGTATCTGGAAAGATGAAAAATGACAAAATAAAATAAATAAATACTGAATGACATTTGTTAATTTTAAACCCTTCCTTTATCTTTCAAAAATACACTTAGCATCAGTACATAGATAGTTCCAAAGAGGACAGATTATGCTATATGCTGTTCAGGAAATATGAAACTTGATACCAAACTTAAAATATTCAAATACATCACACATAGCATGACAATAGTTGTAATTACAAGAATAAATCATGTTTTTTTTTCTTTCTGGATTTTTAGTTTTAGCTCACTTTATCAAAAGTGAGCTATAACAAAAAACCACTGCAACATTGCATATTCAAAGAGTTAAAAAGATTGTGTGTGCCAAAAAGAATATTTTCAATAGGGGAAAAACACTGTTTTGATTGTACACAAGCAATTCTTTGCTGTGGGTCAGATCTCGTCATCCTCCGCCTGCATCTCACAGGATTAATAAACCCACACCGCCAGACTAACAAGCAGGATGAAAGACGGAGTTTGGACTGTAAAGTAGGAGAAATGAAAGAAATGATCCAAATTCATTGGATTTGGGTGTAAAAATAGAAAAATATGTCTCAAAACAAAACACATGTGAGATAAAGTAAATGATAAACCCCTAAACATTTTTATGGGAGAAGAAAATTATGGTGAACAAGCAGGAAGTCGTGTTCAGCTCAGGCAGGTGGACTCATGTTAATCCTAACTACTGCTGGTTCAAGTACACTCCCACTGTGGCCTTCCACCGCCTTGTTCCCTTCACGCCCAGTAGGCTGCCACTTAATTACCGTGCGTGTGTGTCTGTTCACACCCCTTTCCCTCATATTATGGTCTTCAGGCATTCCCAATGCGGGTATTCAGGGGCTTGTTCAGTTCACCACTGGGGCATTAGTGCCCCTACCTAATTACATTGTGTGTGTATGCCCCTAGAATAAATCTGACTTGTGTGTGTGTCTGTGTGTCTATGGTACAGTAGACTGGCTCCTAATTACTGTCTGCTCCTTGTATTCCCACAGTGTCAATACCATCCTGCCTCACTGAACTGCTTTCTGTGTCTGCGTGTGTGTGCATGTTGGCGTGTGTGTGTGTGTGTGTGTGTGTGTGACAAGAATGGGAAGCCAATCATGTACACTGACAAATTCAGACACCAGAGAAGCCTGAAATCTCATGAGGTTTTGGATTGACAGCACAAACACCAGCCACCAAAACACTAAGAAACAGAAACGCTTCTGTGCGGACATCTTAAGCCCTCCAAGCTGAATTTGCGTTCACCAGAATTGGAATCTAATTTTATGTCAGCCTTGAATATGCTGATTCAATATGATACACAGAGTAGCATATTGGCATAAAGTCAGATAAGAATCCTTTGGTTGCTGAATAAAGGTTATTCCCTAAAACGATCCTGCTGTGGAAATACAGGAGTAGACAAGACACCAGTACAACCAGAAGACAGAAAAACATCTCATCATGGACACGCAATCTTAAATTTGGATTTAAAAGTCTTTTCATTTTGGGTGACACAATTACACCCCTGCACACATTAAAGTTGTTCAAAAGTTTTATGCATGTTTCTGGGAGGTTGATGAAAACATGTGCAACCATGTAACTCCAGGCTCCAGGGAGGTGTAATCTCTTGGTTCTACAATTTAACATTTTGTCTCAAGCCAGATTTTTTTTTTTTTTTTTTTTTGGCTGTTTAGTCTGTTGGCATCATTGTGATTAAGTAACTCTTTTTCAAGGGAGAGCCAGAAATGATAGGCAGCAGCATAAAACATAAAACAAAAGTTACAAGACATTACATGTGAATCATATCCACAAAGACTATTCAAAAAAGAATGATAACCTTGAATTGCATTAGATTATGAGTTTCACTTGAACTATTTGGTAATATGCCTTCCCCAGCAAACTAATGTCACCTAAAGAAACAACATGTTGTCACTACTTTAACTTGCAATCTCCCTTCTGACCTTTTCCTAATCCATCTCAATGTTAGGCCATTGTGGTCATTTTTCTTTCACCCTGTTGTCTCTGTGCTGCTTCGCCTCAGTCTCTGTCCTCTCTCGTCCTTGACTTCAACACTTACCAGCTGGCACTCGACCAAGTGAAAAGGCAGCAAGGATGAGTGTACACACCCACCCACACACGCACACCCACCCACACACACACACACATTCTTCTATACAAACTGAATACTTTGTATTGACTTCCATTCATTTTAGTAACTACCTTTATGCCTAAACCAGACATTCTTTTTTTAATTCTAACTGTCACTAGTCCAGCTCTTAATTCTTGAATCAGTGTTTGCTATTTGATGTGCAGGGGATCTTGTTCTCAGACGTTGTTATGGTCAGCTGTCAGGTCCTCCTCCTCCTATGCCTTTCTTCAGAATACAGAAGACTGAGTGTCTACTCTAATATTATAATCCTGTCAAATAGAGTTGACTTGAAATTGTGCATACTTCTACTTCTGGCTTCTGGTTCTCTAACAAACCTCTGGAGGCAGGTAGCCAGAGCTGTGAGCAATAGCATATCAGTCTCTTGAGACTCTGCTTGAACTGGTTGTTGCATTTTCATTGGTCTTTTTTACTGTAGGCCAGTACAGAAGACTGTTTCCCAGCTTGCTAATTTGTGTTTTTTTGTGCCATCGTGTCTTGAAGCTCTGTTGTAACTCCTTACACTCAGGTGGTGTTAAATGTATCATATTTAATTATTCTTTAATTAACTTTTCTTTTTGATTTGGTCAGATGAGACTATGATTAAATGTTTTAGCAGGAAACATTCCAGTCTGTCACTGAACAAAGATTGGATATTTGAAAAATCACCTCATGCATGCCATTAGAAAGGATGGAGGACTTATGTCTTTTTAAATAAAGAAACAAACATCTTCCTTATCTGTGAATGTTTCAATGACGAGCACAAAGATTAGAATAAGGTTTGGTTGTACAGTGTGTGATGTTCAGCCACATCAACGGAAAAAACACACATGAACTGATTTCACTCATGTATGTTCAGATGTCAGAAAATCTTGCAAAACTTCTCAAGACGAAATGCGAGTTCAGACTAAAGAAATATGGCTGGCTGGGAAGAAGCAATGCCAATGTGGACCATATTTAATAGAGAAAAAACTATGGAAAAAGTAATCTCTGATGTCCACTGAGCTTTCAATGCTTAAAGGAAGACATTATTAGACTATGTATTGTGTTAGAAATTGACAAGACGCATAGATTGCTAAGCTTAAAGCTGTCTTGTTACATGCTGGCTTGACCCAATTGTAGTAAAGAACTGGCAGTGGTGAGGATGTTTGCTACTGTAACAGCTGGAGAGCGAAAGGCAGATTTGGAAAATGATCTGTTTTCAAAACCAGGACAGCAAAGAGTTCATTCTCTTCCAACATTACAAGAAAGCTTTTGCATTATGTATGTCATTAAACTTAATGTGTGTTAAAGTAACTAATTGTCTACTTTTGACAGTCTGTTGTTCTTCATACAATTGATTTTGCATGATCACCTACAGCTACGTGAAAAAAATAAATAAATAAAATTCTTGGGCCAGAATATTTATCTATCTGTGGTTGACATGCTGGGCAGCAATGTGTAACTGTACCTAAATGTTCTGCTGTTTCTATGTAACAGTCTGGTTATTTTTAACTCATTACCTTGATATAGTTCATGATCTTTCTGTTGTGATGGATTTGAATGTTTTTATTTCCGCACATTATCGCTTTCTTTGCATTTCTGAGTTTGAAAGTATACAATGCAGACTTTTGTTCAATTGCATGTGCTCTTTGTTTCTGACCTGATAAATGTTGTTTTAGAGCAGGGGTGTCAAACTCCAGTCCTCGAGGGCCGCTGTCCTGCAGTTTTTAGATGTGCCACAGGTACAAAACACTGGAATGAAATGGCTTAATTACCTCCACCTTGTGTAGATCAGTTCTCCAGAGCCTTAATTATTCTATTCAGGTGTGGTGCAGCAGAGGCACATCTAAAAGTTGCAGGACTGCGGCCCTCGAGGACTGGAGTTTGACACCCCTGTTTTAGAGATTTCTTCAATCGTGGCTCAATCGTTTCTATGTTATCAACACAACAAAGTTAAACTAATACAAACACATTTTGAATAGTCATCTGCTTTTTCTTTACCGGTTGCTTTAACATTGTTAACATTTTATACTCTTGTGATTACCTTCTTGATCCACTTTGACATAAGACCAAATGACAAGTTGTTGTTTTACTCAAACACTAAAATACAGTTTTTACACTTTTGAACATCATTTTTACCCTTTTTCTCCTTCTTTCACTACATGGTAACATCTGAGTTTTCTTCACTAACTTCTCTTCTCTCATCTCGATCATTCATGCTACCTGCTGGTCATCCTAAGAGCTTTTCTTCACCATGGTTCATCACTGCTTCCTACAAAACACTTGCTTACTTGTATTCCTTGTCTTTAACTTCAGAACTCATCCAATACCAGATTTGTCTCAATTTAAGTCCCTATATTCTCCATGTAATTCTGGTGCTGTGACCTTTTGGTATAGTATTTGACTGATTTGAGTCATACTTAAAGGACAGGGCCTACTTTGTGTCAATGAGAGACTTTACACAGGAATAGACAAAATAATCATGTATGGGGTTCCATTATGTGGTCTCTCCTTTTTATTGTCTTTATGCTCAGATCATAACAGGCAACAATATATGTAACCATAACTATGCAAATGATGCACAGTTATATTACAATGTGTACAAGAATATTTCAGCTTCACATCTCTGTGTGATACAGGATTGATTCCAAAAGCTTGTTGTTAGTGATGAAGACTTTCCATAATCTAACCTGGTTTATCTCCATGACATATTCACACCCAATCAAAAGTCATTCCCAGATTCAAGTTAATCCAAACATCCAGACTGCTTACATTTGCAGCCACTGTCCCAATCCTCAGGAACAATCTACTTTGCACAATTACATCTGTTGACAACATCAGTCATGTTAAGAAACTCATTGCGCACAGTGCTTTGACTCTACTTAAAATCTATTTTCTGTATCTGCATTTGACCTGTTTAATGGTTTAGATGTTTTTTTATATAGTTTTACAGGTATTTACAGTATGTTCTTGTGTGCTTGTTGTAAATGTAATCGGTAAAGCCCTTTTTATAAACCTGAACTTTAAGGACTTTTATAAAGTCGGTCTTCTTTCACTTGAAGAACATTTTCAAATTAAATGACTTCTATTCCAGCAAGATCCATGTTCTTATCTGTAATCAAATTGGTTACTGGATAAATATTTTCACTGCCTAAAAAGTCAAGCAGGTAGTTGCAACTGAAATAAACCCTTCTCCACCAAAACTAAAAATGTTAATGTCACTTCTATTCTAAAGTTCTTAATCTGACTCCCTACTTTTTTTCTAAAATAATTACCTGAATGGCTTAGTTCCTTTTAGTCAAAGCTTTAACCCCATTTGCTTAGTGTTTCCTTTGACTGTGTGAGTTCTAATTCTAAGTACATCATTAATTTTGGTCTGCAATCCAACTTTACTTCACCTTTAATATGTCACTTCAATATTTCATTTTTTGTTTCGTCATTAAAAGCACAATCATTATGGTGTATCGATACATAGGTTTGAATTTCTTTTTTGGGAAATTTTTTTCCAAACATTTGATTGCCAGTAGAGGGCGATCCATCAGAATGTGGATCTACTAGGTGCGAGGGGCGGGGTAGTAATTTATACATTTTTTCAGTCTTTTTATTTTTGATGAAGAACTTGAGAGAAGGGTCAGGGCTGGAAGTTGCTGCTCTTTACTTTGTTTATTGTGGCAGCAGCTGCTGCTCCAGGCACTGCCTCCTTCCCCAACTTCATCTGCTTTATTTTTATTTAAGAATTTCTGTCCTCCTCTGGCTTTTCTTACTGCTTACTATCATCATCTTGACCCTCTGTCTTTCACCTTCTCACTTGAACAGTTGAAATAATTACCATGATGTTTTTCATTCTGGATTATTAGATATGCTGTCACAGTGAGCTCTGCCGTTTGGCCTCCCCACCCTTCTTGACTATTGAGGTTTTTGTTTTTTCTGCTTTTGTTCAAAGTGGCTTGATTGTGCCTTAATTCAACATTATTCTGCTTCATTAACATACCACTCACCTCTACTAAAAATGTTTTCCTAGCATTTATGTCAGTGTTTTAAATGCAGTGTAATGAGATCTGCAGGGAGACAATGTGAATGGAAATTGTGCCGAGTGGAAAATGACCTCGGGGCAGAAGAAATTCTCTTCTGTTTGTTTGTTGCTTGAATTGTCTTTCTGATTTTTAAGAAAGGTCCAAAAGCATTTCTTGTGTTGTCTTTTTACACCTTGTTTTGCTCCTCTCATCAGGCTCAACTTTTGTTAGTCTCTATTTCTATACATTAACTATTTTTGTTTTGTTTTGTTTTGGTGCTCCCCTGCAAAGAGATGTTAAAAGTCTGGCAACAAATAAAGGCCTGAGGGTGGACTTGGCTTTAAGCATTTCCAAAGGGCATTCCAGTAAACAAACATCAATGTAACTCGGTGCCTTTAATCTGCTGCTTTTGTTCTGTAATCACTTTAAGTCCGAGCCTTAGCTGTACAGTTGAAACGGTTTACCTGTTAGCATGCGTCTTGTGCTTTCCACTTGTGTCCATTTTGTCATCTTTAAGAAAGTAGAGTGCAGATTGTTCATATGGTCATGCTCCCTTCTTGGCTGTTGAACTTCCTGTTTTTCTCAACTACTTCTGGCCTGAGGATCAAATAAAAAAAAAAAAAACTATAAAGCATCATCCATGTCCCTTTCATTTTTTCCTTCTAATGAAAGGTTAAGTATGTTTAATGAAATTGCACTAAAATGCAATGTCGTCTTACAATTCTGTTTTTGGTTTGAATGTGTCGATTAAATAGGAATTACAAAGTGGCTTTTAAGAACATTGGGTCTCTCTAATACATTTCTTCTGACTACAATGAAAGCAATCAATAAAGAGTTGTTTAAAGAGCAGTGTGTAATGCTTTAGTCGGTTAGATTGGGACACCAGAGAGATGGTTCCACACAAAACATTTTTATGTCTTTTTCTTTATAAACCTTTAAAGGTCAATTTTCAAGCTATCCTAACTATGAAACATATTTCACTCTACATTTAACGGCTCTCCTTGTTTCCTTTCACACATATGTCATAAGTTTTATTCAAATGTTTCTCTTGCTGATTATCTTAATCACCTCATTAATGTGAGCAACAGTATCACAGTGAGAACAGCTAATAGTGCTAATCTTTCAAGCAATGTTAGGTTGTTCAGAGATGACCTCACTGGGTTCCTTTTGTCTTGTGCCATGTGTGTTTGTCATGCTAGGCTGTATAAATGTGTGTGGGTGTGCGTGTGTTTGTGTGTGAGGACACATATTTGTGTGTGGATGTAGCTTTGCTCGTATCAATGTGTCTGAGTCTCACCAGTCTCCTTCTGTCCTGTCCTGTGCTTTCTCTCTTGTTGTGTGTGAACTCGTTCGTTTAGCTATCGGTACTCAGCGGAGGAGGAGTCCCAGTGCCGTTGCCTCTGAGATCTTCGAACCTCACCTGGGTAGCCACATATTACAGGTAGGAATTATTCAATGCTTACAAGTTCCTTTAATTTCTTTACTCTACTTACCCAATGTAGTACATACACAAATCCTCTAAATTCCACTTTAATTTATATTAAGCCTTTAACACTTTACAATCCTTTTAAAAATATGGCTTACCATATTATAGGCAAATGTTGGGGTGGTTTTATTTTACATAAAAATAGTTATGTTTTGTGTTTCTTTGAAGGATTAGAGCCCTTTCAGTTCAGATTGTTGAAGATACTTTTCCTATGAATGATGATGTTTCTCAGAATTATAAAACAACATCATAACCACTGTAATGTTTCCTTCACTACACTTTATAAGCAGGAACATGCAAGAAAAATACATTGTATTCTCAGTCAAAAATATTTTACTCCTACAGTCTATTTGTAAAATCAAACAAAATGTATTTTATCGTAATGTATGATATTTGCTATTTTGGTCTACCTTTGGTTAATTGTATCACTCCTCCTGAGATCAGTTTTATGCAATGACAATAGACTGTTACTGTTATTTCCAGCACTTTACGATATAGAGATAAGCATTTAAACATTTGTGTGGTCTATTACTTATGGAGCACTTTAACTTCCCCCCTTTTGACTCCAAATCAGCGGCCAAGGAGAATGCCCTCAATTTAAAGAAAAACACACCAGGTTAAATGCATTCCAGGATTAGTACATCAGTAACCATCTGCATCATATTTCCTTGTAGGTCATCTGGAAATATATTTTTGATCAATATACTGATTACAGTGTTCACTGTTGAGGCACTCTGTTTAAATCAGTAGGAATGTGTGCCTCATCAGAAGTAGCTCTCTTTATCATGCACAAAGTTCATGAACTCATTATAAGTTCTGAAGGTTGTTTCTTAACTTTCAAATTTCCAAATGTCTCATAATTTCTTTTAGTGGAACTGAATTCGTACAGCACTTTTACTACTTGCAAGTGTTTACTCTCACTTAATAAAGTAGACTTAATGAAACGTATAAATGCATTTACACCAAAATCATTCTTCCAGTTTAAACTTAATAAATAGTTTCAGGAAGCTCTGATCATTCATGAAACATCTTTAAAAATGTGAACTTTGGATGCTAACATTAGCATTTGGGACATCTATGCTGATGATACATGTTTAGCTTTGAGATGCTATTTTAAGCTGGAAAGCTTCACTGCTAACTCCTTTCACATAACTTGAACACAAACACAATAGTCTTTTCCAGATTCCTGTCATTTTGGTTTTTGAACCCCCAGTGAACTGAGAGAAGCTGCTTCATTGTCTATCACCATTCTTCAAGGATGTTGCTTGTGCATCACATTTACAGGAAAGAACATTTTTAATTTGTCAAAATACATTCCCTAAAAAGGATGCTGCAGCATGAACAAACTTGACCGCATCATTTGCTTATTTTGAAAAAGGGATTTTTACACACCAGTTATATTAAACTAGGTCTACAGTTGATGCATTGAACTTGGTGAAAGGGAATGTGAACCAATTGCACTGCACCTGCCTGTTGGCCTCAATACCTTTTATTTCCAAATTATAATGAAATCAACTCAGAATTAATGTAACTTTTAAAACTTTTAATGTAGATATGTTATATTAAAAATAAAAATTTTATATATTTAATGGTAATATATACCAACAGTAGCTGTATTTTTTGTATATTAAAAAATACAGTTACTGGTGGTATAATCAATTTAAGTGTATCTTATTCATTTGACCTAGTCCCCCAAATGCTTTATTGGGTATTAATTTGAAAAGCTTCGGGTAAAATGACAAAAGTAAACAAATACTTTTACTCACTAACTATGAAGAAAGAAATACTTTTACTCACTAACTGTGAAGACACAAATACTTTTACTCACTAACTGTGAAGATCGAGGAGGAGCAAATTTACTTTTATCTGTTTTGTTGTTCAGTGATATTTAATTCATAATGTCTTCTTCTAAATCATAGACCTGTAAAACTTTACAATCCAATAACAAAACCTTTTCAAATACTCTTTTTTTTTTCCACAAATTTGTCATTTGAATCATTTCCTATAATTTACTTGTCAGACACCAAATTATTCTTCATAATTATTTCATACTTTTACATTCTTAGCCTAGTAATTCTTCTTAATTCAGCTTCGGATTTTACACCAAACAAGACTTCAATTATTCCTCAACATGCAGCTCTTACTGCAGCTAAGCTGGGTTATTAAATGGAATTACGAAAGTATGATAATGACTGGGTTATCATGGTTCACTCCCTGGGGTTTGTGTGTGTCTGTGTGTTTCTTGCGGCTTTAATTCTTAACATGCTCCACTCTTTATCTATTTAACATACAGCCCAAAGGCTGAGCTTTAAAGATCACAGCCAGGTTTATGCGATACCACAACTGCTAGAATCTGGTAGTGTGTGTGTGCGCGTATGTGTGTGTGGCTCAATATCTTACCCTCTTTGTAAATGTGCATATATTGCTCCATTTTAAGTTATTGCTCTGTAAATGTATGTGTATTCTGACAAGACAGACAGACACACATGCACACACACACGCCTGCACACCCCCGCACACACACACACACACACACAAACACACAAAACAGGACTGATCCATTAGGATTTTCTATGCTACAGAAAAAGAAAACAGTTAATGGCAGCAGTGGCTCATTTAGTGGCTTCACCTGGGGGAGAAACATGGCTGAACAGAGGAAGTAGTCGTAAAATGTTCAGCTCTGCCTATACAGTTTCTTTGGCACTGAGGTCAGGTCTAAGTGATGGCAGTTCTAAAACATTGACTCTGTTCTTCTAATGCCACTTTGTTGCTAATTTGGTGGGAATCTTCAGGTCGTATTTTATCCAGAAGACTTGGTAACCAAGCTTCAGCCTCCTGGACGAGGTCTTGAGATGTTTCTTCTATATTTCCACATAATGAAAATTTGTGTAAATTTGCTCTCTCTTGATGAGAGCAAAAATTTAGGCACCCCAAATGGTTGCTATGGGAGACAAAAAAAATTCTTAAACATGCATGAGAGAATCAAAGCAAATCTCCAGGTATGTTTTTGATGAGGAAATAACATTCTAATATGATATACAACAAGAATAACATTACAACATGTTCTGTAAAATAGAGCATGTTAATATGTTAGCTGAAATATCTCCAAATGAAAGGCATCATGGTGCTAGCTAGAGGAGGAATGAAGAGTTTAGTTTTGATCGGAACGTTTTTTCCTAACAATGATTGAAACAAGGAGAATGATCATTTTCTGGTCCAGTCGCTGGTGTCATCCATGTTTTTTGATGCAACTGCTTCAACACTACCAGTACTGTGTGGGTTACTTTTACAACATAGTTACTGATTGTTATAAAGAATCTCATTGTTCCAGAGTATTTATTACATTTTATTTGCTTTTTATCTCTTTGATTGCAACAGAATGTACTTCTGTTCTTCCACTTAGAAAAACGTTACCTGGAAGTCGTCTCTGTGTGCCTTGTTGATGATTTGTGTTTGGTGTGTGTAGGTGATAAAGCAACCAGTCTGCTGCTAGTTGGTTTATCATGTTTTTACCGCTTAGCTTCCTGTAAAATGAAGCTTCAGCTGCACCAGTTCTGAGTAATAGTAACACATTGTGATTCGTCTTATTATAAATGATGACAGCTTTGACACAATGGAGAATAAACCAGTTTATTACCTGTTACTAATAAAAATATTGATGTTTATTCCCATCTTTGAACACAACAGGTTCACAGAGCTACAACCTCAGCATAGATCATCAATCTAGAGCTGCCAGCTTATGACTGGTTCATTTAAATGAAATTTGTTGAACCAGAGAAACATTTCATACAGAAATTAATAAAAAAAATCAACACACCTTATTTTTGTACAACTGCTTATACACATTCACAATGCATTTCTTGGTCTCTTTTGACCAAATATATGTTGTCGGCATGATAAATGGTGAATATTTAAAGGCATATCACACTTGTCTTTGTTTGATTTATCTGGCCAACATGGTGGAAATAACCAGAGGCAGAGTTTGACATAGAGCAGTTTGAACGTATGATTTGTTTGCAGATTCAAGCGGCAGCATCCTTCCATTAGATCAGAGCTTGTTACTGTATGATCAGAGGTGATACATCAGCCCACACTGGTTTATGCACTGCTCACAGAGCAAACTATCAGAGCGGGATGGAAGCTGGAAACTAACGAGTACCGTTCCAGAGGTCCCACTGGTCGGGACGTCACAGCTTAGTGCTGCTTACAGCTGTATCTATTACGCATCTTTATCCTCGCATGTGTTCTTTATCTGTCCTGCTTCACTCTGACAGACAGCCACCACACAGAGGAAGAGTGTCGCCGTGACAACCCGTTCTCCTTTCCGTCCGCTCTGCAAATCATGTTGTCATGTGTGAGTGTTAACATGGAGCTGGAACAAGACAAGCTGCCACGCATCACCTCACAATTTTGAGTGTAGCTGCCATGTTGAGCCTGTGCATGTGTGTGTGTGAGTGTTAACACCATGCTCTGATCCTTCAGGTGGAGACATTAGACATCCCCTAACACCTTGTTTTAATCCCTGGAGAGTCGCTATGACAACCGTATGAGACAGAGCAGATTGAATCCGATATGAGATACGGAGTGGCAGAAACAATGTGGAGCCTTTCTCACCTGGAAGAGGTGTGTGTAGCTTTCAGGTTGATAGAGATTTTTTTATTATGGTTTTGCTTTGAATATGTATAGATTTATACTTTACCTTCTTCCAATTATGCTATTGAACTTATCTTAGATTGCCCTTATTGTGAGGCATTGTTAACTTGAAACTTTATCTAGTGACAGTGGCAAGCTGAGGACCTGGAGACCAGGAGGATGGTTGCTCATCGATGACCATAATGGTTTAGAATCTCCATAAAAAGCTCCACAGAAGATCAGCAATACAAAGGCCAAAAAACAAAGCAGAAAGATCAGGGAGAAAGTTCTGGTGAAGACATCCAGTAAAGGTCTCATAGTCAGGAATCAAACCCAGGTTGAAGATTGTGTGCTCTGAATGCCTGCTATACGCCACGCCGTCCCACACCATGGCACTGCACGCTACATTTGAATTGCACCTATTTTATGTTCTGTTAAGGTCTCACTTATGTTGTTCAGCCAGATTTGTGAGCTGTTGTTACCCAGTTAATCAGTCTCATCCTGTCCCTATTCTAGTAATCACTCCTCTCAGGACTCATTGTCCTCACTCATTGTCAGATCCTCCTCCTATCACTCTTCGTACTCACCCATCTCTCCTTAAATGTCTGTGTTAAATTATTCCCTGAGCTTCATTTGTTTGAATTTTGCCCCCAACTTTAGCCTTTCTTTATTAAAGTCTTATTTTAACATTAAACATTTTGACTGTATCTCCCTATTAGTTAATTCAGCAATGACAAGACACAAATTTTAACCTGTACAATTTGAAATGTTACAAGCACTAATTTGGCAGCAATGTCATTTTGTGGTTGGGTGTGTTTTCTCCGGGGGGCTAGAATAATCTTACTTTCTGCTGGAAATAACATTTTAATCTCCCCACTTAAACCTGTTTCAGTTCGCGTGTCTCATGCTGTGTAGAAGCATGAGACACACGAACTAGAAGTGTTCCTGAAACATTGCAAGAAACATGTCGTTCTTCGGCCTTTTCAGCAGAGAAAGAAGGCCAGCCTGTTGGCAGCAAATTGGCCTCATTAATCTCCAGCCTAATTGATTGTGAGAAGTTTGAGGATGACATTTTAAGAAAGCCTAGCGGACAGGGCGTAGTGTGATTGATTTGGCTAAAACGCAGCACTAATGAATGCCAGCCAGTCACTTAGGTGGTAGAGACCAGACACTAATATCACAGAGATTAGGCCAGAGAGGTTGATAATGCTTAATGAAGAGAGAGCAGGAGTGAGAGAGAAGCATCATTAAACAGCATGTTCAGATTGTATTTGAATGAACTTTATCCACCATAAATAGAGATCGTTGTGTAAGAAAATTTGCCTTCTGTCTTTGTCTAGGTGTAAGTTTTACTAAGGCCTGTATCATAGACAAGATCAAATCCTGACTGAGAGCTTTCTCTCTGGAGTGTGTATGTTGTCCTTTTACATACACAAGTACTTTCCCTGTCCTCCAGTTCTCTGACTGTTGATGGAGGACGTTCCCTTCTGACATAGACCTTAGCCTACTACAGTGTGGTTTATCTGCAGCTAGCTTAAGACCATGTTCCAAAATGAGCAACTCATTCTGGCGAACATAGAATGGATCCAATCTAGAAAAGCTTAAAAGTTCCTACTATATATTTGTCGCTTTAAACATTTCAGTGGTTTCTTACTTCAAACTTATTCAGGTTTTTATTGCGCTTCCAACAAATATGATTATAGTATTAAAAAATATACCTTTATTTTTACTTTGTGAATATGTATTTTAAAATGTTTCAATTTGAGTACATGAAAAAGTGAAGGCAGTTTTTTGTTGTTGTTGCTGATCAAATGAAACTGCTGGTGTTTTTGGACTTTAAAGAACAGATTGATGTTTAGTTCTTTAAAGATGCCATGTGGTGTTTAAGGATGGTGAGCAGCAGACAGACGGGACTAATTAACCAGACTGGGAAAGAAGGGATCAAAGTACACCTGTGTGCTCTTTAGTCTAAAAAGTGGGAAAAGAAGTTAAACAATATTTTATTTCTTCTTAACTAAAGTTGAACAGCAAGGTAGGATAGAAGAAAGCAATTTGTGAGTTTACAGCATAACTTTGCAAAGCATATTTACTATTTAGATAAATATTTTGGGCTCAGAAATGGTGAGGAGCAAACTGGGTTAGTGAGAGAGGAAGATGAGATGATGATAACACTTAAATTCTAGATATCTAAAATGAGCTTATAACAAGACATATTAAGTTAAGGTATCACTAATTACATTATAAATAGTATAATTTATATCAGATTTACCATTAAGTTGTATGGAAGATTTATTTCAAGACTTAGGTCAGACTAGTCCAAATTAAATTTCAGATAACTTGTAAGCAAATAATGACTTTGCAAAAGTAAATTAGAGATATAGGAAATTATAACTTTGACTTGTTTGAATTTCTTTTAAGATATCTCCAAATGAATTAGAAATATCTTGAATATCTTGAACATAGTCAGCTTTTCTACTTCTCATACCTTGAATTAACATTCTGTCTAGTTAAAACATCTGAAGTTTATTTCAAACTTTCAATTAAATAATGAGAAAAAATAATTTTTTGGAAATACACCATTGGGCCTCGGCTCATAAGATAATGAGAATAGTTTAATGATAAAACTTTGATCAATAGTCAGGACATAACATGGTTTTAACATAAAATCACTTTTGTTTTTAAACAACTTGCCATGCTGAAATTCATTTCTTACTATTCAGCTCTATTTTCCGTCTATTTACCATTTCCTCAGGATTTATGTTGACTGGAAAATAGTTTGAAAATCTGATATGTAACCTGTCATTCATTTGTCCCCAAAAAGCCCCAAAAACATTGTTCTGTAAGTAATGGGAAACATGCAGGGTGAACTATTTGGAGAGCGCAGTTATTAATTTGTCTGAATAAAGCCTTCCATGGGCAATAGAAAGAAAAAAAAAGTCACATTTTATTCTTTATGAAGCTTCATCCTCACCTTTTTTGACACTGCCTCTAAATTTGCAAAAATCTTTATGTTTCTGTGGGGTTTTTCTGTCAAGATGGGCTCCTGAGTGAACATTCATGAGAAATAATATGAACTTTTTTTATTTTAGCAAATGGCTGCAATGAAACAAAGAGTGAATAATTTAAAGGGATCTGAATACTTCCGTACCCACTGTACATACATGCACTACGTCTATTTTATCTATAAATTGCAATAATATTGGCATGTAAGAGATGTGCTTGAACAGATCTTTTTGCAGGATACAAGTGAATTTTAAACGTTATGTTTTTGTGATTCATTCAGGTTTCAAGCTTTCAAATGTTTTGTGGTTTCACTTATGTATGAATTTTGCCCTTTGAACTTTCTTCTGTTGAAAGATGTATTCCTCTTCTTCAGTGGCGTAGATCAAGATGACATTTTCAGTTTTTTCTTTTCTACATCTATAAACTGCATCTTAAAAATAGGCATGATTCTCAGTTTTTCACATTTTGTTACATTAAATGGCAGCAAAGTATCAAACAGTAAATTACAATTTAATGCTGCGTCCATGAAGTACCATGACCTGTCCTGTTTGACAATGTCAGAATCTTTGGTCGTCTTGGCCTGCAGCTGACATGCTACCATCTTGTTCTGCAGAGCACAAACCAGATGTAACATAGCCGTGTGATGTCACTACAGTAGGTGGGAAATTAAAAATGACAGCAAACTGCACACAGATATGAAACTTGTTTCCTGTAAGCCTGTCAATCTTTCTGACAGCCAGTAAGTGTTACTACAGGTAAATTTTCATATATCGACTTGGAGAGGTGGTGGACAGACTTAATGATGGCACTGGGAATCCAGCAGGTGAAGAGCAGTTCACACAGGCATGAAGCAAAACGGAAAAGACACAACAAATTTATATCAAGCTGATCTATTTTCCAATTATTATTTTTATTCACCAGATTTAAACAAGCTCAGTTCTTTTTGTCTTTAACCCTCCTACTGATAATCAATACACACTGTCACCTCTACTGTCATTATATGAGTAAAAATGAAGCAAATAGAAAAAGCAAGGCAGGGACCAACTAAACAAACCTTTAGCTTGGAGGAACACGGCAGATGTCACGGTCGGACAGCGGGGAAACGAGACGGTTGTCCAGTGAGGTCCAGTTGTCTTTAAGATTCTCTTTATCTTTCCAACATGGCTTCACAATGTTTCTCCGATATGCTGCTCACAGCCATTTTACACTGAGAAGTCATCTGTATGATGAGCTCATCAGAGTCAGTTTCACCAGGCATTTGATTCAGGTTTAGGATTAATGATTTAGAAACACAAATGAGTACGATCCTTTGGCCTGTCTCCAACAATGCTTGACTGACACATTTTATTCACCTTTTTGCTGTTTCAGAACAATAAACGTCAGATCTTGAGTTAAATTTTTTAAGACCTGCATATTAAAATATGTGCACATTACACACACACACACACACACACACACACACTCAGAATGATAGGTTTCAGGCTGCATGCACAGATGACTCCAGAGGCTTGGCATGACCCGGCATCGGCGGCGAGACTAAAGGTCATGGTGGAGAGCATCAAGCCTCGCATCCCAATTGCCCGCCATACCCCCCTCTGACTTCTTGTGAGGTCTGGCAGGTTCATTAGCAGAGGGAATAACTGCAAAGAGATGAGTGGAGACGGGGGGAGAGAGTGAGGAGGTCTGAACCAATAAACGAAACATCCAGAGAGGGACATAGGTGAAAAGAAGGAAGAAATGAGACAAAACGAGAGTCTTATTAGAGATGCAGTCAATAAGCCGAGGCTTGTCTGCATCTCTAATTGTTTGATTTTACAGGCGGGTAAAGCTCTTTAAACAAACACAGTCTTATGCTAATAGGAGCGTAGCGATATCCCTTGGCTGTGTCTGGAGGGATGGCTGGCCGTAGAATGATGAGAGATTTCTGTGAGCGGAAGGAAGCTGAAGCTGAATATCATTTGTATAATTATAAATGACAGAATGAAATGGTCCACACACACAACCAACCACTTTGTCTTGACAGGTGAAGGGGGACAGAGGGGGAGGGGCGAACAGGGAGGAGGGGAGGGTAGTACTGATTGCTGTCAATCAAGCGGTCCTGTGGGAGGAGGCTGATAGCCGTGAACTTTGACCCTCCCTTCTTGGCTGACGTGATGCCAACGTGAAAGAGAGGGAGAATTAAACAACCTTGAGAGACGGACTGAATTTCAACAGACTGAGCTGTGAGGGGGGCGATGCCGACGGACAAATGAAATAAAGCAAGGCATGAGTACGGCCATGAAAGGATTTTAATCCTCTCTTCCTGCCTATCCCCACATACTGTATAAAAGACAGTCAGTTATAAACGTTTGGTGACAACTAACTTGGCAACTAAATATCAAAACGAACTGAAAGACATGCAGTAGCATGTTGTTGTATAGTTACTAATGAACCTAACATGTTTGATGGGCAGCAGCTATAAAATAGGATATTATTGATGCCTTTGAGCAGTTATGTATCTAAGTTGGAGTTTATGTGCAGATGATAATAGTTGCATGTTTTCCATAAAGGATTTTACTTGTTCCACGCTGTCAGACAGACACTGTGATTAAAAAGGTTTTGCGGATCCAGAAATCATATCTGAAAGGAGCTGTGACCTTAAACTTAGAAAAACACGAAATGAAGGATTTTGGATTCATATCTTTTGCAGATTAACTTTTGTATTCTGGGTTATACAGCAAGTCTCATGGTACAATTTTGCAGTAACATCTGTATTTTTCTTTAATTTTGATTGCTTTAGTATTGTGGAATATCTGGTAGATTATTATATGCATGTGGTTGCAGGATGAAAAGTTAATTTAATTTTTCTTTAGTTCCAAACAGCCTTTCCCAGAACAATTTAGCATCATGTTGAGTGGTTTTATTTATTATGAAAGAGGACTACAACATGAAGGTTTTATTTTATCCAAAAAACACAATAGTCTGACATTTTAAATATGCATTTGATTGTACATGCCAATTCTATTTTTTCACTTTCTTCCTATCAGTTTTTCTCAGTATTTTAGTTCAAATTTTATCCATGGTAATTGTGTTGTTTAATATTTGGTATTGCTAATTTTAATGTTAAAAATGTCATCAAGAATCCAGATGTGTATTTTACGTGTGATACAGATCTCTCTGATCGATGTAAGAAAATCGATGGTGGACATCCAGCAGCAACAAACAAGGATTCTGTGTTTTGTGTTTCCCCCCTAAAGAGAAGCAAACACACCACAAAACTGCACAAATACATTAGTTGCTATGAGAAAGGAGAATGTTTTTTTCTGGCTGCAGTTCAAAGGTAAAATACAGTGTCATTGTAGTAAGATATGCAGGATGATTCTTACCCACTTAAGTGGGAAGTTTCCAATTTGTAGCAACGTTGGGACAGTTGGGGTTGTAAAGACAGCAGGGTGGCCTTGTTCTGTGCAGGGAGCCTGTTTCCACAGTAGCCCAGCAGAGTGGGTTGAAACAATCTGTTATACGTGATGGGAGTTGGATTCTCCTGCACTACATCAAAAACCTAGGCTCTGAATCATAGCATGGTGGATATTCTAGGCTGTATGTTTTGAAATGATGGAATCACGGATTTCTTCCTTGGTGAGGAGCATCATCAGGAGGAGGCAGACCTGGTGAGGGGCTTTCCTTCTGCTGAGTTGGGGCAAGGGGGTTTGTTATCAGGACCTGAAAACCTGACACCAGCTTCCCAGAGCATCCTGTGGGAAAAAACAAACAAAAAACAAATTGAATCTTGTGGATTTTCCTGTGTCGAGTTAAACAGAGCTCTCCCAAATCTCCCAGCTTAATATAACAAGGACTTTGTCATGAAAACGTAAAATGCAACGCCTATTAATCTCCTTCAGCTGCTAAAAATGTTATTGTGAAAAAGTGAGACTGAGAGAAATCTAGAAGCATTCTATGAAAGCTAAAGCAACAGTAGAATAAAGTCTGAGAAGATGAGATGATCGGATTGTGTGTCTGTCTCCCACCTTCTCTTTTCTGTAAATTTGCTGGTTTCTGATTGTGTGTGCATGCTCATTGAATGCACACCGAGTATGATTACATATTCAGTGATGTGTGCTCCCAGATCTATTCGTTCCTCCCCTGTGTTTTTCAGTCTGCGTGTTGCTCACACGGAGCTGAACAGGGAGGGTTAAGATGTAAAACCCTCCCTCCTCTCCAGACTCTGAGCGAATCGCAACCTGTGCCAAATTAATCTCCTTGCACACACGGTCTCGCACGTACCAAAATGCTTGAAGTGAAAGCGGATTCTGTTGGATAATTTCATCATAAGGATGTGAACACGTGGATTAATGGTTTTACTGTCACAGAGACAGCAGGGATTTTCTCCCTTTCTCTCTTCTCTGTTTATTCTTCTCCTTACTGTCCCTTTATTTAGTTCCAGGCTTGCCAAGTCTCCTGCTAGCATGCAAGGCTAACACTGTATGTTAGTTTATGTTGCTTCTACATTACCTCATGGTTTTCTGCAGACTTCCCTTCCTTCAGTTCAGCACTATGTGCTTGTTTGAAAGCCAACAGAAAAAGGTAGATGAACTGTAAATAAATCACATTCACCCACTCAGTACTGTTTACATCTCAGAAGTCTAAAACAAGCAAAATTTTTGTAATGGCGGAGAGCCAAATGGATGTGCCTGAACTGAACCAGCACCTGGTGAAGTTGACCACTGTGTTCCCATTTCAAACTGAATTCCTGATGTTTCAAAAACATTCTGAGGTTTTTGCATGTAGTTTCTCTTTTTCTTTTTTCTTGTGCTTATATATTTCAAAATATGACCATATTTTCCCTACTTGTGTGTTGATAAAAATCTGCAATGATTTCAAAGATAAACATGTATGCATACAATATGATGGTTCCTGAAATGATAGGAAATTAGAAATTCTAATGTTGGTATGAACTAATGCTCATGCAAATGTCTTATCTAAACAGAACAGGTATTGAACACGTTTCCCTGACCAAGCTCGGCATTAGAAAATCTTAATTGTAACTTCTGCATGATTCTGATAGCCGGAAAAATTCATTGCTTCAGCAGAATTGCAAAGTTCCAACAGAGATATTAATGCAGAAATGAATGGAATATCACATTTTGGCTGTTGTTACAAGGAAGGGTTAGTTACGAGGATGATGAGGAAGTAAGGAAGCATTGACGGCTGGGAGAGGGTGGAAAACAACCTTTAGTCACAACAGCAGTCAAACAGTGGGATGTTTCAATGAAAGCCACTGTCTGATATTTGATATCGGTCCGAACTAAACAGGCTGTTTGTGTGTCAGCCTCTTCAATTCGTCATAACTACTAGAACGAACAGAAGTATTTTGATATCATGTGCATATTTAGCATTCATTTTCAACACACATTACCAGAGGTACCCTGGACGTTTGGAGACCTTTGTATAGACTTCAGACTGCTGTTAGTGTGAAGAAGAGCTCTGTGCTGGAAACATAACATAAAATATTCATATTGAAGCTTTATTTTATGTTCGGCTTCAAGCACAGGAGGTGCTTGAAAATAGAAACCATTTAGATTACATTTATCACTCACAGGTTCAAATGTTTCTCCAGTTATTCACCCAAATCATTTTTGTTCTACTTAATGCTAGGTATAACAAAAATGATTTGTTTTTTTAACTACTCACAGGATTTACTTTCAGTTGGTTCACATCTATTAGAAGAAGTCTAATAGATGTGAACAAAAAAGAGACTGGAAGTGCTTGAAAGTGCTCCAAACTCCAAAATCAGACTTTAGTTCACCCAAACGTCTGACTTTTTATTTAACTTTTTAAAATATGCTTAATTACATCAACCATTTTGAAAGAAATAATGACCAAAATCCAATTTATTTATTTTTTCTTTTGAGAAAAAAAAATGTCAGTCCAATAATTTGTTACTATGACTAACACATCTCTTTCCCACAACAAATTTGAAAACTTTATTTTGAATATTTCATGTTTAGTTCATCGCTGAGCACATAAAACATTACTACATATAATTTTTAGGTGTAATAGTTTAAAAAAAATTTGCCCACATTTTGGCTCACATCCCAAAAGGTTTGGACGCTGCAGGTGTGGAGCCGGGAAGCAGCAGCTTGGTTAAAACACATTTCCACCTAAGTGTTGTTTCTCTGAATTATAACCATGCCACAGCATAAAATGTGAACAAAAAAGAGACTGGAAGTGCTTGAAAGTGCGTGTTCATGTGTGTGTGTGCTGGTGTGCTTCAGTCACCTGGCTCTGTCACCCTCAATAATCACTACAATTCAACAGAGAAATCTGCTCTAATCAAATAGGAAACGCCTCCATAATTTTTGGCAGTTTCTACCTCTCAGCCTTTCTATGCTCTGTTTCTCTCATCATTCCTAAAGTCTTTTTTTTTTTTTTTTTTTCCTTTTGTCCTTCCTTAACCTCCCTCCTTGTGTGTCCTATCACCCGGAGTTTCATTTTTCTCTCTTTTCTTTCCACTGCGTTTGTGTGCATATGTCTGTCAGGCTCCCACCCGGTGATTCGGCGGCGGCAGCATCAGCAGCTGGTGAGGGCAGTCCCCAGAGGGATTGTGGATGGGGAAGGGAAGGTTATGGCTTTACTCTTGTCACCGAACCGATGCCTGAAAGCATGTGTGTGCAGCAGAGTGTTGAGTGTAATGGTAGAGCATGTGTCTCGGGCTGGTCTTGTTTTCTGCTGTAGCAGTTTTTATCCTGCTCTTCTGTATTGGGCTTCAGACGGGGAATGATTCCTTCCTTTCTTGATGTGAACGACGGACTTCATCACCGGCTGGTTTGTGGAGTCTGATTATGAAACGGTGCAGTGAGGTGCCTGGCAAAGCACTGCTTTCTCAGTCAGACTCTGGTTCCTATCGGATGGATTTGATTCTCTCTGGATCAAACAGCAGAACAAAGGCTGAGCCCAGTCCAGTGCAGTGAGCAGGGCTCAGGCTGAACAGCCTCTATGCAACTCATGGCATCGCACCAAATACTCACAATGTAAACCTACAGGCAGTAGTATGTAGGAATCATAGTAGCTATCTATGTTGAACATGCTGGCTACACACTGTTACTGTATTTGTCCTGATTGTTCCCAGGGTGTTTCCTTCCAACGCAACTCTACTTGATGCTCATCTCCTTTCTGCACTTCATCTGGGATTTCTCCCATTGAGCTGGATTCCTCAGGATGCATTTCGTCTGGGTTAATCAGCAAACAAAAAGAGGAGCTATGAACAATGATGTCGAATTTCTGCCCATAATGGCAATGGTGAACAAAGCCGTTTGGTCAGTGTTGGCCTCACTTCTAAATAATGAACAGTGAAAGTCAGAGCAAGAGGAACAAGCAAGATATTTTGTTGCTGACAAAGATGTCGTTCGGCTCATCACTTCTCTCTTGGCAGTGGGGGGGGTGGTTGTTTAAAAAGCACACTATTTATTCACAGCGTAGCTTTCTTTACAATCAAGCTGGCACATTACATCATGTCACAACTAAACGTTAGCAGTTGTATTAAATCAGATCCAGTTGTTTAAAATTTAACATAGATTTTTAACTTTTGTTTTTTATCTAATAGATGCATAGGTAAAACTGCTTTGCGATGTCTAAAGCTGTCTGCCTTCAGTGCATCCTCAGAGAGTTTCTATGTGTATTTCGAGGTGGATCGCTCAGATGGGCGTTAGCACCGGTTTTGAACACTCTTCAGGGTTGACCTCACCAATCCTGTTAGTGTTTGTCCTCAAGAAAGATTTAAAGGTCAAAACATTCCAGCCCATTATGAGAACAGAAGAATCCTTTTGGATGACGGATCAAACAAAGTCCAGAGGTCTTCCATTTTACACAGAGGATTGTTTTGTCCTGTCGGCTGAGAATCGGTCTCACCATCTCTCATGAGATCAAGTATTTTGCTCTCGGCTTAGTTTTTTTAATCCAACTTGTTTTTTATACTTTGACTTGATATGTCTGGTCAGGTGACTGTTTTCATATTTTACTTCAAAGTCCATAACAACTTGAAAAATAAAATAATTCAAAATTGATTTTTCATCTGACTGGGGCAGTTTTGAACAGGCAGATCTCAATTGTATAAGGTAATTGAAAAACTGAATTAATAAAATATGTTAAATAGGACAAGCACAATGAGAATGAATAGATCTGTCACTTTTCCTGCTTTTCGTGCTTAGCAGCATGTCGTATCAGTGGACTGGATTCTACGTGTCTATGCTTTTATTTGTTTGAAGGGGAGGAAGCTGGGAATGTTTTCTCTCCCACTGTTGGACTCGTTGCCACCTGATGGACTGCAGGTGTTGGATATCTGTTGTAAACTGAGTCTCTTTAAATTGTTACTGTGGAGAGTTAGCCCCGTGTCAAACAGAACCCATCACTGTGCCTCTGGTGTTGCTGCTGGAGGCTTTTGTTTTCCACTCTGGTGTGTGCCTTAACACTAAATTAGCTGGTTAGAAGAAAGAGCTTGAGGAGTGAAGCAACTTTCAACCAGCTATTGAACTGAGACGTGCCTTTATGTGATGTTAGACCTATCTATAAATGCTTGTTGATTTACTAAGTGTATGTGTGTGCTTCTGAGTACTCTGTTTGTCAGTGTGCGTCAAATCCCCGTTGCTGCTGGTATCCACAGAAATGAATACAAAAAATACAGAAAATAAAATTTAAATTAAACTACGAAAGGTGAGGAGAGGTCTATCCAGAAACAATACAATGAAACTGAAAATAGATGAGAGAAAGAAACACAATTTAGAAAAGAAGAAAATCTTTCCCAAACCAGGTGCACTTCAAAAAGTCAAAAGAACTGTGCTGTTTTTCTTAACTGGTTTATAAATTAAAAAGACAAAGGGAAAATACAAAAAATATAAAACTTGCTTATTAGACCAAAAATGGCCCACTGCCGTCTCTTAACGGTATTTTCTGCAGAACTGAACATATAGATAGTCAGATAACAGATAGTTGGTTTAGTTAAAAAAATAAATAAATACCTTCAGTAGTTTCTATAAATAAGGTGCTAGTGTGGCTATACTCACACAGCAGGTCTTAATCCTCAATTCTGATTTTTCTTTTTTTTTTTCTTTTTTTTTTTTACCAAAATCCGATATTTATTCTATTTGAATGATTGTTCATATTATTAGTGAAATGCAACTTCAATCAGAATTTTGTGTGAACGGTTTATGACCCCAAAGCAGAGGAGGAATGTAAACATCACACAGATACACACGGTTTCTGGCAGTAATAAAGGACGCCGCCATCCGTGGATCGATTTTAACGTGTTTCAGCGATGGAAACCCACAGCATCGTCACAATGTCAAATGTCACAAGATAAAGGAAGCTAATAAATAAGTTCAGAATTTTCACAGTTATAATTTTCAGCTATTGTTCACATCCCATTTTAATTCATCTGTATTCTTCTGGTGCAGAATTATGAGGCATATTTCACGTCAGTGAGTCCTGAAGATAATCAAATACATGTCTGGTTTAGTACCACTTATGGAAGTGGCACTAATAGAAATTTTTGGAGGGTGAAAAGATCAGAATTGGGTCATTCAGACTGCCGTGAAAAAGTCAGATATAGGTTACCTATGGGCAAGAAAAGCACTACTGGGACAGTTGCTTAGCAGAGAAGAAGTTGACCCAGTTGACCCAAGCACAATGTGTAAGGGTACAAGCCTAAATATTGTTTGTATGTTAAGACCAAAAACACAGTTTTTTACCTTTACCTTTGGAATTCATTGGGATAACATCAAACATCATTCCGTCAGACTTGAAGGAATAAAATTGCATGAATTGAGATGACTGTGTGTTAGATCTGTTGTTCTTACTTTGTGTCCCTTTGAGCTGGGTAAGTATTAGATGTAATGTACTGAACCACCTCCAAAGTTTGCAGTGTTTGTATGTTGTGTGCTTATCAGTACTTGATTTATTTGACTGCCTGTTGCTGAAAAAGCAAAGCTTCCTTTTTTTATCCTCCCACACTCTCCGATTCTGTTTTTGTTTCGTACAACCTCCGTACTTCATTTCCTTGACTCCTCTGCCCCTTTCTCTCCCATTCGACAGCCGTTAATAATAACGCATGAAGGCAGTCACCCCAAATGAAGACAAATGCTGTAGGCTGCTATACAGTCATAATCTCGCTGACTTTTTCTCTCCATGGTCTCTTGCCCTGGTGTTCTGCCTTTGTTCTTGAAAAGTAAGAAAAATTAACAAATTAGCTATTATTTTCCTAGCCTGCATAAGCACATTCAAAAGAAGTATATATCCAGCCTTCAATTTTACACTGTATAAAATGATTAAGCAGATTTTTCTTGCTGTCTTTAACTTCCAAATTTGGATCAGTGAAGATTACCTGAAATTAATCTCCTCTTACTTGCAGATACGTTTTCAACTCTGCTCCCAATATTTTATGGAACTGACATTAGTCGCCCTCTAAAACAGACTCTATTGTACTTAAGCCACTTTGTAGCACTTTTTATGTATTCATGTTTCATTTAGAAGAGCCATTTGTGAACAGCGTTTAGTTTCTCCAGGTCTATTGTAGAGTGAATATCTGGTGAAAACTTCATATTTTGTTGTATTGCTGAAAGTCAACGTTTTCATTTTTCGAGGGCTGTCGTAAGACCTCTGTACAATTAATTTCAGATTTGTTCAGATTTTTCTGCCTTGAGAGTTTGCCTTAAAATTTACAAATATTTTTTCTTCATCACATCTATTTGTGAAATGCACCTGTCCCTCTGATAAAGAAACATAAAACACCCCTTCAGATGGGATGTTGTTTTGCTTGCAAGCTTTCGCCATTTCCATCTGAATGTACTGAGGGTCAATATGGACACACACTTTGGTTTTAGCTTCATGAGTATACAACATGTATCAGAAATCTTTGTCTTTTATGTTTGAAAAGTGTAATCTGACCTTTCATGTTGGTTTGGAGTAATTGTCTCCTCCATTCGAAGGGAGTTTTCATACCTGATAGTCTGGTGAACTCGGTTGGATTGGGGACCAAAATTGCAACATTTGTTACATTTTCTGCTGCCGTGGTTTGATTTCACTCTGCAATGTGTCAAACAACCCAAACTAACAGGTTGTTTGGGTTGTTTGATACTACTGAAGGAATCAGCACAAAACCTCTGAGGACGACCAGAGCAATGTCCTTCTTCAAAAAATGTAAATAAAAATTTTGTGTTGCAGCTAAATTGTATGATTGAGTATTTACAGATTATTGTTCAGCTAGCTATTAGCTTTAGACAGAATACTCAGATCAACTCTGTGTGACAGCCAGGGCCGTTGCTAACCATTTGGGTGTACTATACACAAATGCTTTTTGGTCCCCCCCACCTGAATGTAAATAACTGACAACTAAGTATTTTTCAGTGCATTTCTCCATATTGAGTGGTGGAAAATTACAGCTAAAAAGACAGAAGACTTGAAGTGGCATTAAATAAACAAACTACGACAAATTAAATTTAAGCATGCTCCTCCTATAAACATCTCTTAGAATAACACTTGCTGTTCTCACACACTGAACTTGTTCATTGCTAAAGACACCATAAAAGGTCTGACTTTACAAATACAACTGGCCCATATATAATGACAATTTTTGCTTTTCTGAGGAAAATAAATGAGAAGGAGGTTATTAAACCCAGAAAATCATCAAAACCTGCAGAACTTTTCACATCAAGTTCAATAAATATTTTAGATAAACATACCGAAACACTGCTGTTCAAAGTAAGTTATTTTTGAAGCGGACAAATGTAACAAGCTCAGTGTGAGATTATTTCTTCTGTCTTTTTTAATTTTTAAAGTTTGTCATTTTTTGTTTTTTTCATTTGTTCAAAGCAGTTTGTTGTTGCTTCAGTAGTGAGTAACTGCATGCAAATTGATGATTTGCTATGTGTTTTTTGTCTGCAACAGCAAAATAATTTTGGTGATCTTGTCTAAAGCTAAGTTCATGTTCAACACTGGCCAATGTCACTTTGTTGGATTGAGATGTGGTAACTGTGGAGGCAATCAGAGTACTGCAAATTCATTATGTTGAAAAAACTTGTTTGAGTTAATATGATCTTGTGACACGTTGCATTATCCTGCTGGATATAGAGTCAGAGGATGGATCAGTGTTCTGTAGCAGATCAAATTGTGTGCACAAACTTGGCGAATCAAGGTTGATTCTGATCAAGAAAATATCGATCAGAGTTATTGATAAGTGAATTTTATAATTAGCAGGTACAACAGGAAAGGGGATATGTGAAAAAATAAAATCAAATAAAGCTCCTCCCAAGGCCCCCGAGACTCCTTGTCGTCACCCTTGGCGCCATCGACTTCCGCTGGACCCGCCTTCAGGCGCCCGGCCTCTGCGACGTCCTCCAGACCTTCCTCGTGGGTTCCGCCTTCAGCGCCGTGGACAGCTTCCCTCCCTTCTGATGCCCTCTAGTTGATTCTAGAGTTCCTCATAAAAAAATTAACTGAAGATTTTGTGGCCACAACTCCTTGACAATGGAGGCAGGGACACATGTCCATGTGTGGGCCATGTTCCACATACTTCCTCCAAAATGTGTCTGAAGCACTATCTTTGTTGTTGGTCAGTTGTCACTTTGTGCCCTACACTGTATTGGTCCTGTCCTTCTGTGGTTTTTTCATAGATATAGATGTACCCATTGCTGCAAATGTCAGCTCCACAGTCGATATTTGACAGTGACACCCGCTCATCCTCTGCCTTAAACACCAGTTCTCCGCACATCAGATAAGTGTAAAGGCTGCTGGTGTCAGAAGTAGTTGCCTGTCTCCAGCAAATGATGGAGGAGAGATGATATGTCTGAGTTCCGCATTTTACAGGTACTTCTAGGACTCTGTCAGTTATCACAGGATGTCTTACATCGTCCGGACTGTCTGGCCACGGCAGTATCAGGGTCATCACATCAGTATTATTGAAAAAGCAATCCCTCTTTTTCTTGGACTTGCAGGTGTCGCAAGTTTCCGAAATTCTACTTCAATAACACTCCAAAAGAGTTGATGTTGTGTCATTTTGTTGTTCCTTTGGTAGAGGAATGACAGGACCAAGGGTACGAATAATTTGTGAACACGTCTGACATTGTTGACAGTAGTCAGCTGTATACAGCTTAGAGACTGTGTCGATGCCACACTGGGCCAGACAGTGTGACATGTAAAACAAAAGGACTTCTCAAGACCATTCTTCTGATGAAGAATACTCAGAGACGTCATCAAAATGTGACACAACATTTGCTGCATTTCTGTTTCCAGAGTCAACTTCCTTAAATGAAGCATCCATCTCTTTAGTATCCATGTTGTAAAAATGGTCTGTGTGGTTTTGAATTTCAACGGAAGAGGCTTCCTCTGTTGATGAATTTTCAAAGTCTTTTACAAAAGTCATCAGATTTTCCTGGCTTTCACAACTTTCTTTCACTGCTGGATCCATTTGTTCATGAGGAACATCAACAAAATCATCCCCAGAGTTAGCTTCAAATTCCAGCTCCATTTCGTTAGCAGGCAGACAGACACTTTCCAAAGCAGCAGTGTCTCCAGACGTCTTAACTATCAAATCGGTATTGACTGTAACTTCCTCAACTTTAATTTCAGGAGAATCCTCTTCCAATTCTCCTGAAATTCCATTGTCTTTTGCATCACCTTCGGCCACAATGTTAAAACCAAAGTATTTGGACTGTTCATCAGATGAATTCTCTCCTGAAACATTCTTGTGTTTTACACAACTGTCAACAAAAATGTCAAATCCAAAGTATTTAAATTGTTCGTCTTCAGCTGAGCTTTCTTCTGAATTGGCACTGTGTTTTACGTTGTCTTCAGTGACAATATATCCAATGCTCCAACCGATAGAAAAAATCATTTTGACGGCAGTTGACATGGTTTCTAAAATCCCTGTTTGAAATCGACTCTCTCTCAAAGTGTTGTACCTCCAACCAAGTTGTAAAGCAAACTGAGAATTCTTGTATTTGGAATGATAGTAATAATCATTTGAACCTTTATGACATCATCGATGAGAACATTGATGGCATGATGATGTAAAACAACCTGTGTCAGGTTTTTGTTTGTTTTAGTTGCTATGGCAACACAAGGAGTTATGTATGAGATAAGACTACTCTCAATTAAAAATGCATGTGTATACATCTAGATTTGTGAATTTAAGTTGATAAATGTGCATAAATGTAAGTTTTGTATTTGTCCTGTTTTTCAACTCATACGTACGTGTAAAAATCTGAGATTTTACCTATGAGAATACTTGTAAACAAATAAATTTATATTAGTTAATTAATGTTTTTGGTAGGTTTTATAGAGAGAGTAAGTATTTTTTCCAGAAGTTAGACACACATCAGTCACATTTAGAAACTGTGACTGATGTATTTTGATCTATTTTGAAGTGTGAGTGAGGAGGATCCTCTTAAACTTAACATGTCTTGACTTAATTGCTTGCTCTTTTCATAAGGAAAACATTTAATGACATCTAATAATTACATTGTTATTATTTTTTTTTACATTTGAACTCAGTGAAAAGGATGATTCACCAGCAGATCGTGTTGCACAGGGGAGGCCAACCAGACAAAGACCAAGAGCCACATTTTTTACCAAGTTACCACAAAAAGCCACATCATATGCATGGGCACACATGGACATCAACCCATCCTTTCCTCATACTCATATTTTTGCTCAGCCAGATTTATTGTAATTTTCACACACTATTTTAACACTACAAAGACCACAGGCCAGACATTTTCAACAATGAACACTGTGCAAACAAACTCTGTTTAACCACATAAACAAACAATAATAGAACAATTTTCAATACATTCTTCCTTTTATTATGTGCATTACATGTGTTATTTAATGGGACTTTTTTTCCCTGCCATTTTGAGCCTGAAAGGTTTACTCAAATGATTTTACTCTTACTGAAAAACTACGCACATGCGCATTTGACGAAAATACCGTATTGCACTCAAGCGAAGCGAAACTTGGATATTATAGCGACCCTACAGCATGTGCTAAATGTTTTTGGATGTTACGCTGTTTAGAGATTAAAATTAGAGTGTATGATTTCCCATTGTCCGCGAATGCATCAGGATGGATGAGAGAGCGAGGGGCTGGGGGAGTGAGAGTGAGGGATGAGCGCAGGTTTGTATGAGAGCAGATAACGACTGGAAAGAGTAAGGCTGTAAGAGAAACAAAGACTGTTTTTTGTTTGTGTTGTTTTTGCGTGGTTACGGCCAACAGTAATGGCGTGCTGCTGTTGTCAATAATTGACAGTTCATTTGACTACTTTTCGTCATTATTGCACGTCTGGCAGAATGCAAGTATATGAACATAAGAGCTTCATGGAACTGGTCAAGGAGCTGCATGCGGCTCACGAGCTGCGGGTTGGCCATCCCTGTCCTAAGGGATGCACATAGCTTGGTTGTAAAGTGTGATTATTTGACCTACTGCTTCCTTTCCATCATCTGGAGCCGCTCTGCCCATTTTCCTACTGCAGGCTTCATAAAGTCCTGTCTGTCCACTAAACTGACACTCATAGGATATCTTTTGCTTTTTCAGATGGTTTCCTGTAAACCTCAGAGATGGTTGTGTGTAAGAGCAAGGAACGCTCAAAGCCACTAAAATCCATTTTTCTCCATTTCTTCATGTATCCTTTGTACGTCACAAAATCTAGAAGCCTACTGATATGCTGTGACGTGATTGGCTGGTTCACTATGTGACAGCATAACCAACCACAGACAAATTTTATAAGATTCCACCAAAGTGAGCATTGCCAAAAGAAACAAGAGGCACGGCCAGGTGTTGGGAGACAGAGTTAGTGGGGTGTTGTTAGGACAAAGAAAGCATTCTGGCCAACTTGGTCACTTTGTTGGTGTAATTAGTGACTTTTCAGACCCATCTACAGGCTTCTCTTTTTAGAGTAAATGGAGACAAATTTAGCAATTAAATAAAAATTCTGTGTTATTGGAGACTTTGGCCTCAACATGTGAAGTAACAGTCATTCTACAGTTCCGGTAGAATGATGAGTAAGAGTCGCCCCATACCTTTCCTAAGCATCGTAGTCCGTCTCACAGTTGTCCTGCAACAAACCTCCAGCTTTTTTCACACATGTGGAAGTTTGAAATATGCTATTGAGCAATGGATGCAATTGTCATTCCAGACTGGCCATGGATGTTTTATACCAAAATGGGGACTGTGACATAGACATCAACCAAGATGTGGCATTTGTATTCAACGGGGTAATTAAACTTCAATTGCCACCCTTCAACCCCTGGCCAGGATTTGAACCCAGAACCTTCTTGCTGCAAGGCAACAACACTACCAACTGTGCCATTGTACAGTCCTGGGTCAAAACATTTCAGAATTAAGCAAATTTACACAAAAATGTCACAGTTTGCCTAGTAACATAGTCATAGAAACCTGAAGTCCCAATTTTGACAGTTCATCTGCAAAATAAAGTTGATTTGGAATCTAATTACCCAATAAAATGACCATTTAGTGTATTATGGCTTAGCTTTTACTGTTGGTTAAATTTGTCAGTGTATCTGTCTACATAAACTATATTCAAGCTGTTCCTCTGTTTTGATTCTCTTCAGTTTGGATTAGTCAGTGCTTCCTCTGCTTGGGTTAACCTTAACTATACTTTTATAGTTAGGAGGGAAGGTAAATTATTCAAATAACGTCTCTGTCTCCTCTGACTCTGTTTGGGTCCTTCCTCATTATCCTTAACTTTGTGACCACGTCTTATACCTTCAACAAATGCATCTGCATCCCCCTAACTTTTGAGACTGTAGCAAACTGCTTCTATTATAGTTGATATATATAAAATTGCCGTTTTTGTAAAAAAACACAAACCCAACATGAGAAAGTCAGATGACTGGCAGCATTTGCTCTGTGGCAAGTGTGTTCTTTGGAAGGGTTTTCTAAGGTTAAGTTGCAAAGCAAAAAAGCATCCATCTGGAGAGCATTAAAAAGATTTATCAGCTCGGATGTCCTTGATGCTCACAACGTATTGGGTGTGTTTGATTGCCCATGTGCACCCTCCTGTTGTTTAAAAGTTGTGCAATCACCATGGTAACCAGCCGACTCATAGAAAGAGAAGACTTAAATTAGCATTGCGCACATCTGTTAAAATTGAACAAAATATGTGTACGTGCAATACAGTATAAAGACATATAATTTCAGCCTATTTTGATTATCAGATTTTCCAGTTATTCAATGAAAGGGTGAAATCTTAATTTGTAAGATTAAGGACCGAGCAGCTCCCACAGCTCTGCATGAATAAACAGAGGTAAACAATGGCTAAATGGAAAGATCACAGATTTATTAGAATCAATCACTTTTGTCACACTCTCTTAAAGGGACATCACAATTCAATGTCATAGAATCAGGTAATCGCTGTGGCCAGCGTGCAACACTGTCCTTATTTAAAACTAGTTTGTAAAAATATATTTTTTGTCTAATGATATCTAGCAGGAAGACCAGCCGAATAATCAATGCAGTGAAGAAGCTATTAAAATGTTAGCTCAACTAAACTTTGCTGAAATATTGAAATCATTTCAGTCAGCGTTCATGCTTATACTGATATAATGGATTATTTGCACTATTCGATATGTGACAACTTTGCAAAACAGCTTCAGAATATGTGGTCCATTCTGGACTTCAACACAGAACGCCCCTAACGTCGTCCCCTCACACACACGCACACGCACACACACTTTAGAAAAGTATTTAAGTGATACTGAGCTGTCTGAACTATGAGCAATAACTGGAGGAGTGGAAATATTGCTCCAGAGCTGTGCGTGTGGGTGTGTGCTGTTGCTTTTGATTAAAAACGAGAAACAGCAAAAGCTCAGAGTGTCTGCAGCATCATCCTGATCCCAGCACCTTTTTCTCCTGCTCATGCTGTTCTTTACGCTGTTTTTCACAATCAGGTTCTTTCAGTCACAATCCAGTTCTAACATGCAAAACTAAAAGCTGCAACACTTGAGCCTTTAAATCAGACACAAAAAGATCCAACTGAATATAGATAATTATTTAAAGCCAAAATTCTTTAATGCAAGACAGAGTGGAAAAAAATTACTTGAACGTTTAAAAATAAATTGCAAAGTTACTAGTTTTGATTGTTGAATTTTCTAAATTTGCCCTGTGATGGACTGCTGTGTTGCTGCAGTAGCGTGAATGTAAAAGTAGAAACGAGACACAAGTAACAAAAAATATGTTTTAATACACTTAATGATATTATAACATATCATTTTATAATAGTATCATAGTATCATAATACACTTAATGTATTATGATACATTAAATGTATCATAATACACTTAATGATATGAAAATGTCTTTTTGTTCTGTGTGGTTTTGGACATCTTTAAATATCTACCTGGAAATATTAGTGGTTTGTTATATTAATCACATAAATAGCCGTAATTAGATGACTATCCGTCTCCTTTTCCTGTTTTGGCACATCTCGACCTTTTTGGACCTTCATTCCTTCATTCTTTTCACTCGTTCTCTCTCTCCCTTTCTCTCTCACTCTTTCTCTCTCTCTCTCTCGTATTGCTCTTCCTGTGTCCTTCCTATATTGACATGTTGACCTTTCTGGACTTTCCTTTCCTGTTTCTTTCTCTGTATATGGTCTCATTACCTCCTTTTGGCCATCACCTTTAACTTCTTTCCTGCTTCCTCCTCATTCTTTATCTCCATCTTGTTCCCTTTTTCTTCCTTCCTTGGCCTTCTCTCAATTGCTTTCTCTCCATCTCTCATTGTGTTTGCATCTCAGCCCATGCTGCCTCTCAGGAGCCCTCTCTACCTCCGTTCCCTTCTCTATTGATTGGTTCATTTAATAGTTCTATCACCAATAAGCATGAAGTTGACCTTTTAGGCTCAGCCATGATGGTGTGTATGTGTGTGGGGGTGAGCGTGTGTGTGTATTGGAGACTGTTAACCCCTAAAAGAATGTGTGTCAATATTGACGTGTGTGTGTATATGCATCTGTGCATGTCCGCGCATGTGCGCGCGTGTGTGTGTGTGTAGGGGTGTGCCTGCTGACCTTTGCAGACCGGACTCTTGATGTTGCTTGTCAGATCATTTGCTGGGCACAGGAAAGCTCTGCTCTTAAACAGGACGACATGGCAGAGCTGACTCTCTGATGCAAAGTGAACAATGCAGAGATCGTGTTTTGTTTGGGGGAAATACATTTTCTGTTTTATTCAACTGAAGTGTAACATTTTTCACAGTTTTAATGGAAATCTTTCATGAATGGTTTTGCTACGTGTCTGTTAACTCATACAGATGGCTTTATTCTGGAAGTTTTGGGGTTTTCATTGAAGCAGTTTAGTTTAAACTCCTGTGTTGGTTTTGGTTTGTTGGAGTTTCCTGTCCTGTTAGCACTCAACCACTGGCCCTCCCTAGGCATCCTGCTTCCTCATGTTGCTTTCAGATTGATGGGTTTGACTTTCTACTAGGGCTTTTGTAAACAAATACTTTAGTAAACGAGTAATCTGTTGATTATTCTTATGATTAATTGAGCAATTGGATAAAAATAAAATAAAATATTGGCAAATCTGGCATAACATCGTTGTTACTATCAGCTATCTACATCAGTTCAATTTTTCATTTTCTAGCATCTCTAACAGTTACTTTTTGTAGTTTAGTAAACTAACCTGTAACAATAATAGCTCACTTTCTAACTTAACCTGAAGAAAAATTATACAAGAATCTGAAATTCTATTCAATTTAATAATAAAGAGGCAGAATGACAAACATGCTTATAAATGTGTCCAGCTTTTAGCTTATGTATTCATCTTCAGTCAGTTTAATAGATGAACTTTCATGTTGGCCCATAACTGTCAAGCTTTGAGTTTGAGAACGAATGTAAGTCTGGGGACCGGTAGACCGGGGGACGAAAGTAAGAACAGGGGGAAGCAATACAGGATATTTATGGCACCTTCGTTCGTCACACTAAGAAACTCATCGACCAGCCATGTACCACCACGATGATTTCTCCCTCCCGTTTGTTGAGACCGGGATGATGTGAAATTTATTGTGCGGTTCGTCTGTAAAGCTACACTTACACCATATTCTGTTCTTCACTCTTTTGTTCCCTGTTTGCCTCGTTGGTTTACTTGCTGCAGTAAAGCCCTGGAACTACAAGCGATTACTCAAAAATATCTTGTAAATGTTATGAATAGGAGATATAGTTCGAGCATGATTTTCTTCAGCTGTATCCTCAGTGTTTTCTGCACATGCAGAGCCATGTTTAACACACACAGCCCTCTGCTGGCTGCAGAACATACAACAAGAGGTGAGGAGTCAGCATCTGCTGGGAAAAATATTGAAGGCCAAAAATCCCATCCAGATTGATAATTTTATTGAAGGTTAGTTTGACTTAACTGTCTGGTGATTTTAACACATTTCAGCCCATTACAGATGGAGGTGTGTGTCAGCTTTAATCAGGTTCTGATCAGTTCAACGTCTCCTTAACGCTGCTGTGTGTTGATGGGACCGAATTCCTGCAGTCGGTCCGGAGACAACTGAAACTAAATGAGTTGAAAATGGTTGATTTCAGAATACTTGTCCAAACACAAACAGTTCAGTGTTTTGCTCTCACTAACTTTGCTCTTTCTCCCTCGATAATCAATTGTTAAATTTTCTTTTCTTTTCCCAGCTTTTCCCTCAGTCCCACCTGAATTGGTTTCTTTCTTCAATTTATCTTCTTCTCTCCTTTTGCTTTTAATCACACCCCTTTCCTGTTTCATGTTCTCTTTATGTCTTGATTCTTTATTTCTTATTTTTTCCCATATATCACCCTCTCTCCATTTTTCTTGTCCACCCCTCATTTCATTTACCCCCAACACCCTTTTCACACACACACACACACACCATCCCACCACTTTCTCCTATACACATAAACACACACAGTCTATTGTTCCATTAGTCATTAAGAGGCAGAGCACTAGACAGTAACATTTAAGCCAAGCATTCTGAATGGTTAAAAGATAGCCTCATCTGTTGTAATGTGAGTTTGTTTCTGTGCTGTGTGTGTCATGGTGTGTGTGCGCATGTGCGTGGGCGTGCATGTGTGTGTGAGAGAGAGAGAGAAAAAGGGCGATCGATGCAGTAATCTACAGGAGGTGGAAAGCACAGGGAGCAGGCCATTCAGCAGTGCTCACTAATCAATTGCAATTCTTTCTTTTACTGTCTTAATGCCCAGATTTAGACATTGTTGGGTGTGTGTGTGCGTGTGTGTGTGTGTGTGTGTATTTGCCTTTTTTCCCCCCTCTTTTTATTGTCTATGGTCCAGCATTTAGGCCTGCATGGTGTGTGTTGGTGTGTGTGACGTTTGAACACCACGGCCCATTAAAAGCATTTCCTGTCTGTTCTCTGATGTGATGCAGAATTCCAGTACAACCTGAGCGCCGGTTCTGCTGATAACTTTCTCTGTTCTCTAGTTCTTCTAAAGCTAGGATACTGGGACCGTAGAGAAACTGTTTGGTTGTCGGTCTTACATTGAGCTATGTCCGCTAAAACACTGCTCAGCCAATCAGACGCCCCAAAAGACGCCCCCAGTTCGGTAGTTAGTAGATAATTGTAAAAAAAGACAGCATTAAACTGTTGTCTCATTGCTCCGGTCCTGACAAGATAGAACTTATGCATGAACATGTCAGAGGATGATGGCATGGATTTCCAGATGCATTGCAACATATACTTTTTACTTATGTAAGGCTGCATACACATGTCCACCCCTCCCTCTTGAAATGCCAGTTTTTTGTGGTGCAAAAAAATTAAACCATTATAAATTACTTCCAACATTTTCCACCTCAAAGAGCATTTAAAATGTGCAGTTCTGTTCAGTTCAAAATCAAATATGGTAGACGAAAAAAATAATTACATACATAAGATTTTTCAAAAACCCTGGATTCATAAAGGTAGACCATTAAGCTAAAAATTGTGCTGGTTTTATGAAACATGAATAATGTTCAGCTGAGAAGGATTTTCATAACATTTGCCTGTTGAACCTCACGAGCCTCTCTTTGAATGGCTTTTAAAAAGAGAGAAAATATTGATATGAACTTCATTTAGGGTTCATCATATTCGCTATGCATGGTAGGATGCATTTCACAATAAAAGTAAAAGAATATTTGACAAATATGTTTATGTCACAAACAGCTGCCCCCATAGCAGGAGTCTGGATTCAATTCAACAAAATTAAAAACCCCGTGCTAACCCTGTAAAGCAACTAAATGCTAAGTGCTTCATAATATCCTTGTGTCTTCTAGATTCTGATGACTGTTGGCATGAAGGCTCTCCTCTAGCAGTCTGTATTACAGCATCTCTGTTGAGGCATCTGATAAGATAATCTGTTGCTTTCATACTTTTATGCTTGTCTAAAATCTTCTACTACCACTACCAAAAATAATAGTACAACTATCATTAAAATAGCATTCATGAAGAAGGAAAACACAGAAACTTGAGTCCACTGCAGTTCAACAACTCCAGCCTCTACTTATGCTGTTTAACTCTAACACTCTGTGTCATATGCTCAAAATCATTTTTTTTTTTTTTGATTTTGACCTTTTGATGCAATCCAAACATTAACTCTGATTCGACTGAATACTGAAATATTTCTTTGCACCTTTAAAGTATTTAAACCAAAAGTGAATACACTTGAATGTCCCGGTTTCTAATATGTCTTTGTTTTCTTGAAATTGTTTCTGCAGTTTTGAAATATCTCTCGCTGAGAATGAAGTGGTAAATGGTCGGTCAAATTAGAAGAACAATATAAACAGAAGGAAAGGGGAGCGGCTGCAGAAAACAGATCCTCTGACGGCTCTGCTAACCTGCCAAGCTGCTGTCAGACAGACAAAACGCATCAAAGCACTCTGCCCCGACACACACAGAAAGGAAATATAGAATCAAAATTGCAATTACCTGCTGAATTTCTAAAAGGTAAACAAATCTGTGAACAAAAGACCCCCTTCACCCCAGCTCACTTGCTTCCTTGTTGCACACATACACACCCTCGCAAACAGTGAGAGCAGCATTAGTGTTCTAGTTAGCATGCTGAAATGAATACAGTTAGATCCAAAGCAATTTCCTCTTATTTATCTTACCAGCCCCGCATAAATAAAGGCAAGGGCATCCAGGCAATTAGCATAATTACTATGAGGCGGTCAGACCCTCTGTGATTTCATAAAGAGAGAGAGAGAGACACACACACACACACACGCACACACACGGAAGGGCCGCTGCCACAGGGCGTGTGATTGTATATACTGGTGTGAGACAGAAAGAAAAGAGTAAAAGAGATAGAGACTGCGTGTGTGTGTGTGTGTGTGTGTGTGTGTGTGTGTGGTATTATTTTTTTAAGTTTGTGGTGTGTGTGTGACTTATTCTATGGCTATTGGTTCTGTCTGCTGCATGTGTGTGATATTTGAATCTGTTTACTTCACTGTTTGTCGGCGTGTGTGTGCATGTGCGGGCGTGTTGGTGGGCGTGGGTGTGTGTGAGTGAATATGATTTGTCCTTGATCTGCTTGCTTCCTACACACTGCAAGCCAGTTCATTATAAGACTGGGGCTTATACCCTACTATATAAGTGTAATTGAAAATAAAATGACATGGACAAGCGCATACATTCACATGCAGTCATGTGTGCTGACCACTGAACACTCAGATCAGAAATCCGCATGCATAGGTTTTATAAATATGCAAATCAAAGTGAAGTAAACAAGGAAAAGAGAAACAATATCTCTGCACACAGGCTGAGGTCAGCAGACGTGGGGTCTGTGTTTCTGTTGCAAGGTTTTTTTTTCTATGTGCTCTTTAAGCAAAACTTACTTTTTGAATATCACCTCCACACACACACACACACGCACACACACAGAGACTCTCACAGAACTCTCCTGACTGTGAGCACAAGCTTAAAAAACACACAAACGTAGATAAAGAGTTAGCAGACACCTTTACTTACTTTTTTCCAAAATCTCGATTGAAACCCAAAATTGCCAGTAAAATCACAAAATGATTTTTACATTAACATAAAAAAATTGGTCAGGATTTCCTTGAAAAAGATGTTTTTAACCTCAATGGATATTTCTTTTTTATCTTAGTAAAATAAAGGTTTATTAAAAAAAAAATCTAACTTATTTCCATCTTGTGGGAAAAGATTCTAACCATCTATTTAAGAAGAAATTGCTTGATATGAATATTAATCTATTACATTCATCTTAACAAACACTACTATTGGCAATATTTTCATGATTTAGGACTAGAGTGTGTGTCTTGTGTCTCGTTTCATGTTCCGAGGAATTTGACTTTTTCACAAAGGCAACTAATCTAGTGAACATTTCTGGTGTTTTGAAAGACGCTGATGTGAAATCATGGCTCCTTCTCACTCCTGTTACTGAGTAAATCACTCACAGGCAGCCAAGTCTGTCCCAGCTGCAGTCAGAGATGTTTACAGCTCCATGTCCATAGTCAGACTGGCCATTGTCATTTTTTCACAGTAGCTACCATGGGCATTTTTTCTACCTTTTCCAGTTTGGTTTTCTTGCCAGTCCCTGTCCTGTTCCGTCTATCAGGGAGGCGTAAAATTAATGACTAAAAAACAAGATAAGATTTTACTGAACACACATCAGTTGGGTGGATTTCCCCCTCACTATTTGCCTCTTTGACAGACTTTTCTCTTTTCTGCTGTTTTGCTACAATTACATACATAATAAATTATGGACATTTGGTGATGTCTTCCAGAACCTTTTAGGGAAGCTAATAGCCACTTTCTTTAGTGAGGAGTTGGAAGTGAGGTTGGCGGTACGCACATCCATGCTTTTTATAATCCCTTGATTTTCACCAGTCCAATCCTTCAGTGTGAAAGAGTAGCGAAAATGTTTTTGGTTGTTTTTTTTTTCTGTTTTATTCATTATGGATGTAAGCCTCTCCTGCAGCTTTCTGCTTTGAAACTGTTTTCAAGTAAAACTGTGGTGAGAAAAACATGTGCAGGATCAGTTTGGTGCAGCATTACACAAGTGATTTTCTCTCTTAAATAAGAAAGATTGGCATGTCTGTTTGTTATATGCTGAATATAACACACGTGAGTAAAACTGTTTCTTTGACAAAAGCTGTTCATCCTGCAGTAAGTTGGCCTGTTTTATCCATGTCTTTGTGAAGCGTACAGCCTTTCACTGACCTTTGAGGACCCTGGTGACCTGCAGGAAAAAATGAATCTGAACCAAAAAAAGGGAAAACCACAGCAGAGCTGAAGACAATGTTTTGTATATTTGGTGGGAGTTGTTGCTCTTTAAGGGAATATACAAGGCAACCTGGGCAACGTTATGTTTGCTTGCAACACATCTGCGACTGTGTGTTTTTACATCAGCATTATATCAGAATAGTTTAGACACACACACACACACACACTCCATCACCTCTAAAATTACTTTCCAATTCTAATTAATCCGTGTTAATCCCTATGAAACTGGCAGATTTGCCTACCTTCACCTGGAGGCTTTTGTTGCTAAACCTGGACCTCAATCAGACAAGCCGAAACACCAGAACAGAAGGGAAAACTCTTGCTGGGTATTATCTACACATGTCAGTCTTTCTATGTGTTGTGCTGTGCCCTACTTAACCCATGACCAGCGGCACCTTAATAGAAAAACCTGAGGAAGTGTAAGGGCAGAAGTATTCTTGTATTTTCTTCACAGGACGATAAACAATGTGGGGTCATGAGAAGAGACTTTTTGGAAAAACTAAGATTCCATGTGTTTTGTCTTTGTTTTCAAGGATGTGTTATCAGTGTAAAATATTCTAGTCTAGGGCTGAGGGCTGAGGTCTTTAGGTGTGTGTTTGATTTTTTTTTTTACTTTCGTTGAAAAAGCATTGCCATGACATATACAGAACAACAGCATTAGATACATTCTGGGCTGAAAGGGTCCCCTTTACAATATGCGTGTATGAAATGTGTGTGTGTGCGTGTGTGTAAAGAAAGGTGCTGTAGTTGAGCGTTGTATCGTGAGTGTCACATAAATGCACCATTAGACATGCTGAGCCTTCTGAAGGCTGGGTCTGCCACAGATCAACTTTTCCCGTGGTAATAAAGAAAATAAAAAAATAAAAAACAGCGACTACAACAAGTTAAGACAAAATGAGAACAGTATTTCAAAGCTCAAAACAATTCAAATACCAAACAAAGTTCTATAATTCAGGGGTCTACATGTTTTTAGAATCAACAGAGAAGATAATAGAACAACTAAGGGACAACATATATTTTGCTGATTTGATTGATGCACAAAACAACCCAGAAGTGACCAAGTGCCCTGCAATAACACCAAAACAACAGGAAACTGATGTGAATGTAACTAAGCTCATTTTTCTATAAACAAAGAAAAGGTCAAACAGTTTTCTATGATCAGTTTTGTTTAAAAACAAATTGAACCATTCTTAAGATTATTTGTTTTTTCCCTCTCATTTCATTTTATTCCCCTCAGTTTCTAAATCTCTTCAGATTTAATTGACTCTAGTGGTGTTTATTTGAGGGAGGACAGCGGGTAATGAGACAGGACGACATTGACCGCATGACGAAGGTCATCAGGCCGGGACTCGAACCTGTGAGCCCTGGCTAAGGCTTCCTTTACCCCTGTGCACCACGGCACCCTTCACCCCTCATTTCCTCTCTTCTGCTTATGTTGCGTCTTCCAAAATTAACCTCTTGCTTTTTATAAACTGGTCTAAGACAGAGTGTCCAGATTTAAAGTCTCAGAAGTGCATTTAACTCTTGTCTCCATCTGTGTTTTTCAGTCACTGGACGGTTTTGTATTTGCACTAAACAAGGAAGGACGTTTCCTCTACATCTCTGAGACTGTTTCCATTTACCTGGGATTGTCACAGGTAAGCCTCCCCACACGTCTCATGACAAAATGAAAATAAAAGAAAAATTCCACTGACAGTCATGTCGACTATAACTCTAGCTTCTCCTTTACGTATTGTGTTTTCCTATTTTGATGTGTTTTGCATCTCTGTTATTCTTCCCTCTCCTCCTTGTGTCATTACCAAAGACAATTCCTAACAAATTAGGACTCATTTAAAATCTCATCAGCTCTGCAGACGGTTGTTGATTCGTGCAGTGAGAAACAATGCATATTTTACTGCTGGATATGTGCTTGTGTGTGGGGTTTGTTTGCCTGTGTGGGGTTTGTTTGCGTGTGTGCGTGTGTTTGTGTGTGTATGCTTGTTGGGGTGTTGAGGTTGGAATAACAATAATTATTATTACTTCACTTATTAAAAGTTATTAACAGAGCACATTCAAATTCACCCTCAATTTCATAAGCAGGAAGTCAGCCTCCAGCAGCCTCATGACATTGCTAAAAGAGTCTGCGATATTTGATCCTCTTTGTCATGTTCAGAGCTTTTTTGGTACGTTGTCACGGCGATGGGAGACAGTTTAACTGCCCCACTATGATATTTATCTCAGTATTCCTGCAAACAGATGTCCTGAAATCACCAGTCTGAGTTATTGATGGGGTTTTAAACAACATGTGGTGATTGTGAACGCTTCACAGTCTCCACTGTCTGATCTCTGCAAATAAGAGCTTCACAAAGCATTCCGGACGGGAATTATTACTCCGACCTGGTGACATTACAAGACTGATGGGGTTTGAGAACTGCCTCGAGAATAGAGTTTATGGATTCAGCAGAAAACTGTGGTCATTTGCACAAATCTATGTGATGCAGTTCAGCAGTGAGAACTGCTTCCCTGCTCCATTAGGACTGACCTTGTTATTTATTCTAATACTGTAGATATTCTAACCAGGATGCTGAATACCTCCCAACACAATAAATTCTGCCCAGTGACCGCAGACAGGAAATTCTGACTGGCTAATTATTTCCCTTCCACTAAATACTATAGCAATAAGGGAAGATGTTGAATCAAGTTCATTTTACTCTATCACTAAACAGAAAGGCATCTTGGGTTTATTTTTACTTTGAAAATTGTAAAATGACTTGCCCCAATTGATAGAACCAGGCATTTAATGCTCTACCAGAAAATCTTGAAAGAGGCCATGCAGCCATCAGATTATGACTTTATGTTTCAGTGCATCAGGTTGTCCTCCAGAAAAACGACCCCAAACACACAAGCTAGCTCATCTCTGACTGGCTGAAGAGGTGATGGTGGAAACTTGTGAAGAGCTGGACTTATTGAGAACGCTCATGCTGTTTCATCATTTTAAACATCATGAATGCTTATAGCATCATTTTCTCTCTGATAGATTTGACATGTTATTTCTCTTAGTCATTACGTTGTGGAACGTTCTCAGAAACAAGGATTTTAGCAAAGTGCCAAATTGTTTAACAAATCAAGGATGAAGGTACACCCCCACACATCATCGTCCGCCTCTCCCTCCTCCACCCATGAACTAATTCCCCCAACAAGATTGATTGATGATTTCTATCAAATAATTGATTAATTGTTAAATTGGGTCCCTTAAGCTTTTCTGCCATCGTCGCCTTGCTAGTTATCTTGTTCTTTCAGCTTTTATCAGCTGTTGAAGAAGTGCCACAGATTAAAAGAGTGAGAGAGGGGAAGGGCGATCGAGCCCGTCTTTGCCATGAACAAGTCCCATCCTTTAATCTAACATGCGTACACAAAGTTCCTCAACCTCCATCATCTTAATTGCTCTTCCTTCCTACTTTTCTCTTTTTAATCGCTGCTCTTTTTCATTTTTTTTACTTCATAAGAAGAAAAAATATATCACTAATTATTTCTCAGCTTTAATTAGATCTCACCGTGCAGGAAATGCCTCTGTGAGGGGGAGTCGGGGCTGAGGGATGGTGGATGGTGGATTTAAGCCTTTTGGCAAATTGACGACATCGAGAAATTTCTTGCTTGGTGGTCGATGCTGAACAAAAATCCTCAGGCACATTTCTGTGTAAAGAGGATTTGCTGGTTAAACCCATTTCTTTGCTTTCTCGTCAGGGAGACAGTGGACGTGGACGGCTAGTCAAACAGACTGTTAATAAAGACATTGAAAAGTGTGGATGTGTAATTAAACACGGCTCCTGCCTAACATTAAGGCCGTCTCTGTTCCATAATCTTGCTCCATGTTCATTTTTGTGTTCTTCACAAATACCTTTCCTTGATTTTTGAATTTTTGTTATTTGGGGTAAGTCTTTGCAGCTTGCTCCTTTCTCTCTGCGGTGAACATAATCAATTGAATGCGTCCTCTTCCTTAAATAGACTACTTCCAAGTTCATGCCATTTTAACACATGGAGCAGAAACACATGTAAACATGTTTTTTGTTGGGTTCCAAGAGTTCAAACATACATGAGCTGCAGAATGTGTCTGTTTTACCAACTGTTGATCAAACAGCACAGCATGATGTACACATATTTATGTATGTATAAATCCGTTCATGTTTTCTGGTGCTTGTTTTTGTGGGACCAAGCATCACTTGCAGCTGCCCTCTCACTGGTCTAATTGAGATGTGTGTCTGTGTGTGTGTGTGTGTGTGTGTGTGTGTGTATGGCTACAGCAGATGGCTGTGTGTCCTCTGCCTGATGGTCCAGAGGAAAATAATAACTGCATTGTCTCAGCCAGATCCAAATTAGTTTGCTGGATTGTAGCCCGTTACGCCCAAAGATGATTCGTAGCCAACTTCTCCTCATGCCAGGCTATTATATGTAGCAGCATGATGAGGCACACACACACTGGCCCTGCTTGCATGCCACACATGTAACATGGAAGACTGTTTCTGAAGGGTTGCTATGCATAAAGCAAGTGTTAAATGACTCCAACATTTTTTTTTTTCTTTTTTGGATGAATTCTGTTAAAATTATTGCCAGTTAGGCTTTTTCTTTTTCAAATGCTGTTGTAAGCTTGGGTACATGGTGGTCTTTCTTTAAGGTTGTGGAATGTTATTTTTACAGGAATAGTTCAAAAGCAAAGTTAGGAACAGACACTGTGAGATCCAGGTATATCTCACCTTCCTAACATAATGACCCAAAATGGATTTATTTATTTATTTTGCCTAAATCACTGTTGGCCATTATTTTAGGAAGATGACGGTATGTAAAGTGTTTGGTGTTTGTCTTTGGCGATGTTTAGTTGGACCCATAATGCAGGCAAGACAAAGCAATGTACTAATGATTAAGGATTTAACGCTAGAAAAATAGCAACTTACAATTATGACGCAACATGAAAGTGAAGTTAAACCAGAGGGAGAATAGCACAAGAAACCAGCAAGGAACAATGAACACCAGGGAGCTTAAACACTGAGGAGGAGCAGAGAGCTACTATAAAACCGGGTGAGTTACCACAAAATCACCACAGATAGCAACTACAACAGAGTCTGACACTGACACAAGGAAATAAACCAACTGGAACTAGATACAGGACAAAGAGAAAGGAAAGTCAATATATGGCAAGACCTAAACTACAATAATAAACAGACAAATGACCTGAATATGCCAACATGTTGATACTAGAAACCCTAAAATGATCAGAGCACAAAATCCCAAACCCCCACACTGATAGATTCCTTCACTGCACTATAAAAAAAAATTCAACAACATAATCATTTAATTTCAATCTAGAATAGTGGGTACTAGGGACTGAAGCTCCCGGCCCCTGACCCCAACACTCCTTCAAGGAGAAGTGGCCATAGACCATGGATGGATAATTTGTTAGCATGTGTGTTAAACAGAAAGATCTAGTGCAGCACTGTCTTGACTTACATTTCTCATGGAAATAATTATCACTCTGTTTAAACAATGACCCAATGCAACCATGGCAACAGTGAAGGCGTAATAATCTTGAAAATGAACTTAATTTCTAATTTCTAATTTCTTTCTCCTTGAAAAAGTAACTTAGATACTTTACAGATTACTTAATTGTAAAAGTAACAAAGTAAGGTCACCAGTTAATTAATTGGTTACATTCAGCAGCCACCAATGCCTCAACATAAAAATGACAAACAGAGTGAGTCAGTTGTGTTTAAGGACTGCATTTCCTCTACTACATCCTAACTTCTTCCACTCTCCCCCACGTAATAGTTTTACATCTTAGTGCAGCTGGTCTTGCATTTTAGTCACAGTACGGCTTTTTTATGGTTGGGGCCTGCCCATAGAAAAATGATTTATAATATAAATATAATATAAATAATATCTAATGCTAAGGCAGTGCATTAGCCTTTTACCTAAAAAAAGCTATTAGCTATTTTTATTACTTATTAGCCATGTTTAGTATACTGAATGGAGTAAGTCAATAACAGACAAGATGCTAGTGATGCCCCTCGTGCTACTGACAGCATTCACGCTAACATTAGCATTTTGGCTAATTTGCATTAATTTTAAGGTATTGAATGGTGCAAGTCCATGTTGATCCAAACCGACGGGCACCCTTTGGCTGGCCCCGGTTAAATTTCTTCAGGAATTATCTAGTATATATCTAAAATGGTTTTGTTTAAGACGGGTGTAAAACTCGTCCTCAAGGGCCGGTGTCCTGCAACTTTTAGATGTGCCTCTGCTGCACCACCTGAATAGAATAATTAGGTCATTAAGGCTCTGGAGAACTGATCTACCCTTGAGGACTGGAGTTTGTCCAGTCCAGTCCTTAAGGTATGCTGCAGCTTTCAAGTACACCTGCAGCAAACAGAAAGAGGCGGAGATGGACCACTGTCAGTGTTATACATTATTTGGAAATAGGACCATTGCACTCCGGAATTGAAGGGGGCACTATTTCCTATATTATCCACGGTCTCCCGTTTTTGTTTTCTTTTGAAATCTGTGATATATCTTCACTTTTAGGAAATATTTTTACTCTCAGCATGTATTTGAACTTCTCTCTTTTATTTACTTCAGCACAGCTCGCAGTTTATAATGCCTTCATGAGCTCAGAGGTTCAAACTTATGAATAAAGAGGATGGGTGCTCTCTGCTGAAATTTCTTGCCGTCTTCCATGTTTTTTCAGCAAACAGTTGAGACAGAGTCGTTTTACCAGCCATTCAAAGTATTCTTAAAAGTTTGTCTGTTATTCTTCATCTCATGTGACCAAACCAGCCAATGAAATAAAAAGTTAACATTGTCAACATTGTTTTCTAGTTGGGTGACCCCAAGATCACCGAACATACACTTTTTCACCGAAATCGGCCAATTATGTTTGGTGCCCGACCAATCGGCACACCTCTAATATATATGTGTGTGTGTGTATGTGTAACTGGATCCTTTCTGCGTTGTGCTGGTTTAAAGTGATCAGGCTGTGACACGGTTTGTCTTTAAAAAGAAGATTTCTCGATTTATTCTGACGACAACTGATGAGAACAACAAAAAGAAAACAACCGTGTTATAAGCTGCCCGATCCAAGTCCTACACCAAACAGAAGTGCGTAACAAAAATTAACTTAATAGATCTATAAATAAATGTGTATTTAGATAGAAAATAGATAGTACACACCTCTCCCGCAGGACAGCATGACAAAAGGGAGGGCCTATGGGACGCAAACACTTTAAAGACAATACCACAGAAGAAGAAATAAAAAGGAGGGGCTTCTGCTCTTAAAGTAACACGGTTAAAACAATGACAGATTTTCAGTCAGGCAGGGAACAATACAAATAACCAAAACAAATACATTTTGTGTAATTATAACAAAAGAGACATACAACCATTTTAGACTGTGTCAGAAAGCTGGAGTGCCCGGAGAGAAACCTGCAAATTTCTTTTTGATATTTTACTTATGAAATGTAATTCCAAAATGTAAATCTGACATTTTGTAATTAAATGTCAGAAATACATTTAATTATTTCTGAGTCTTTATTTTGAAATAAAGGCTCTAGTGGCCTTTATTTAATAGAAATAGACAGGATAGTGGGTTATGAGAGAAGGGATTCAAACCCAGGACTTTGTTGCTGCCTGGCACCAGTGCTCCCAACTGAGTCACTGTGCAACCATTTTGTTCACAAAATTAATGTTTCATTCACGTTAATTTTTAGAGAATTTAGAGGCCAATTAACCAAACAGTCATGATTTTAGACTGTGGCAGGAAGCCGGAGCGCCCAGAGAGAAACCTGCAAATTTCTCTTTGATATTTTATTTATGAAATGTAATTGCAAAATGTATTTCTGACATTTTGTAATTAAATGTCTAATCTTTTTACCCTTTTATCCCAGAAAATTTTGTGTCTCTTGTCATGAATGTTTAAGTAACTGAACTCATCAACACATGTTCTGTCCCAGTTACTTAAACTTCTCCAGCCTCAAGATGCTCGGTTATTTTCTCATCAAGGATATTTTCCTCAACCAAATTAGAAATTTCTAGCTGCTCTCGGAAGCACCTTTATCGCTTTTGAGAGGAGGGGCTGGAGAACTTTCTAGTTAGAAGGCTATTATTATATTCCCAGTACAGTACTAAAAGATTTTATGCAGTCATTTTATGTTGTTTTCAGACAAAAAATACTAAAAAAAAGATTTACAGCTGACAGTAAAAAAGGTTCACTATAAATAATAATAATAGTTGATATAAGGCTAAAAATAATGTAAACAGAGACACAAACAGCAGTCTGCTTCATGATTATGAAACCGACTGACTCAGAGTGAGAGACCGTTTAAATGCTCAGGAAATTTTTTTTGATTTAATTAACTGTTTATGGTGTGACACCATATAATATGGGAGTTTCATTTTCTGAATTGACTGGTAGGAAATATGCATGCTAACAAAGTATTCTTAGTTTTTGTAAGATATAGTCATTTAAATTTAAATTCTGGATTGTACAATAGCCAATATAGAGAACTTATGAAAACCTACCATTATCTATCAGCCATTAGCAATAGGGTTGAATGTTTGGATCTACAAAGGGCTTTGTGTGAAACTCTGATGATAATAAACTGTAATAGTCTAACCTTGGATTATCACCTGAATAAATCAGCTTTTTGTAAGGGAGTTGGAGGTTTTGTATCTCTGTATATTCAAAAAAATATCACACAATTTTTCAGCCTATGTTGGTCATCATCACATGATCATACAAAAGAGACAAAATGTAACAAAACCCAAGTCATATGGTATTATTGATGTTTATTTTAGTTTAGTTCGAAGAAAAGAAAACAGGATTAATTTTCATATCCACCAACAGAGTTTGAACCACGGTCACTTTCTCTTTTCTTGTTGACTGGATTAAGATTAGTTCTATGCATGCATGATGTGTGTGTGGGCGTGGGCGTGCGTGTGTGTTTGTCAGAGATGTGAGGAGAGATTTTTTTCTGTCTTTGTCATTTAAAGAGCCTCTGCAGTGTCCAGACCTGCTACCACACTCATACACTTACACACACAGGCAAGGTCATTTTCCTCACATGCAACAATGCACATGAGGGTTATTGTGCTACGTCAGTGCACACACACACAAACACACACTCACCTACCCCCCACCCTCAACACACGCATAAAAGCACACAGGCACATAAAAGGAAGGGTCATTGGAAGGGAGAGAGGGCCTGATCTCTGCTCTATTTCATTGCCATCCACATTCCCTCAGGGAGGATGGGGACCATGCACCACACACTCACACACGCACACGCACACTCACTCTCTCTCACTTTCGCTTCCTTTCCTTACAGTATTCCCTGTGGACTGTCGCTTGTCTGGAGGGTAACATGAATGAATTAGCATTAAACAGTTTGAACCGGCTATTGGCCACTTCCTCCTTTTGGTCATCCATATGGGTGTCCACAAACTCACATCCAACTGACGTCTCAGAAACTACGGCTTAAAAGTTATATAGATTCAACTCCAGGATATCTTTCCTCTACTTGCTCTGCTCCTCATAAGGTTAGTAAAGTCTACTTTGCCATGACAAACACCTCCAGGATCAAAAGTAGTCATGCACCACTGCATATAAAGATCCTACCAAATGTTAACATCCAATTATAACATATAAATCTTTTTTTTTTCTGTGATTTATTTCAAGCTGTTTTTACCAGGGTGAAAATAGCAGTATCTAAGAGCTTTCTCTAACAAAGCATCTCTTCAGAGCTGCAGTCTCCAGCCGAGCTCCTGCCTCACATAGCTGAGCTGACCTGTGACTCCCCCATTCAGCTCCTGCAGACTAGCGGCGGCATCAATTAGCAAACAACTATTGGATCTACTGAGGCTATCATACAAACTACTTCTCAGTCCATTGATTCTAAGAATGATCGTAAATGGCATAGAGGACTGTTGGAGTGTTAATCAACCATCAGATTGGAGCAAAGTGTTATTCTATCGTTTCAGCTTTCCAGAGTTTCAGGAAGTTCTGATCACTCTTTTTTTGTCTTCTGCATCAGATTCTTAAACTTATTTACCTTGAACCCTTTCAGGATCATGGCACTTATCCCCCTGTGTTAACATTTTGATCTAGAGTGTTTCACTGTTGTCATTTCAACCTTTACTTCTGCCCTGATAGAGTGGGTCCTCATACTTCTACTCTGTGCATGAATCTGTATGACAGCAATGTGTGTATGTGCACACTGAGTGTAGACAGAGGGCCGTACAGACAGGTGCCATTGAAATGGATGAAGCTGCACAGCATGCCACTGTGTGAGGTCAGAGGTGACTATCTACCTTCACAGCATGGATTTAAAGTAAGAAGAGACACTTTTATACATTAGAGAGGCAGAGAGACAGACAGCAGGAGGTGAAATAGGGCTGCTGAAGGACACCAAACACGCACCGCCTTACTGTTTTTTTTTTGGCTTAACGCTTGCTTCACTTATTCTTGTCATGCATTAGAGGTGCAAGTGATGGCACAAGGGGTGTGGAGGTCATGATCTTCTCAACGCTTGCTCTGTTCTCTCTCACCACATTAAAAACTGTTGGACATGTTGGGATTCTGATGGCCGGTGGGCTTCATCAAACCAGCATCACTTTGGTTTTATGTATTTCAGAACGACTGAATGCAGCATCTGCTAACCTTCACAACAGCAGCCGGGTGTCTGTGGTTCAGTGCAGAGCTGCCAGTGCATACATTCTAGGAATGCAGCTGTGACTGTCTTATATTTCTGAAGCCTTCACAAGAACCATTTATTTAGTGGTTATCATTGGTTTTTTTAAATGTTTCTCTTTGGAAAGTGTCCTTGACAGAAACAGAGGAAAATAGCTTGATATTTTTTTAAACAAGTGGAAAGCAGGTTGTAACTAGGTGTTAAAGAGTCTGTGGGATGATTAACCTTCCCTCGGTTTTAGTGCGACGCTCTGGAGGATCTCAGTAATGTCATGGTTGGACAGCAGAGAAGTGTGGGGTGGGTTGTCCCATCAGTTTCCAAAACACACAAAGAAATCTTTGTAACAGCGTCTGCTGGACCGCACTGGGTTATAACCCCTACGCTCCAAATGACCCCGTCTCTTAAGACTGCAGGAGGGCTGGAGAACAGCTTTCCTTAACTTTTCAATTCCTGCATTGCTTTTTCCAATGTTAGCCTTGGCATTTGCGTTCAATTCACATTAGCTGTCGCCATTATCCCCGCTCCCACCTTCTCTCTCATCCCTGAGTTCAGATTTACAGCCAGCCGTTAGCTTGGTGCTGTAGAAGCTGTAAACAGATCAGCAAACAAAATTGATGCTTGTTTTATTGAATGTGAGGAGTAGAATTGTGTAAGTGTGCTGTACATAATAGACCGCTTTAGACACACGTTTGTGTGTTTGGTTGTCATGTGTGGTTGGGATTTTGAAGCAGCATCAGGATTAGGATAGGTCATGCATGTTTAATGATTTACCATTGACATAAAACTGATTCTATCTAAGGAGGTCTTCTCTGAGTAACATTTGTTCAGAAATACAGCATTAATGAACAAAGGCAAATCCACAAACAGGCAAGTGTCATTAAAAACTTCTGCAAATTTGAGGAGATGATGTCTTTTAGACATTTGTATCTGGAGTATACATCCTGTCATTTTTTCCATTACAATCTGCCATTTCTGCTGGAAAGCAGAAATAGTTTCATCTTTTTTTTTTTTTTTTTTTACCACTAGACATTGAGTTTTGTAGAAGTCCGGAGGTGAATATAGATTCTGTGGTTTCTTTCTGAACAACTGGATTTTTATTTGAAGAGATTGCAGCCTGCCTCATCCTCTACTCAGAATATATTAACTAATTTCTCCTGAAGACAATGTGGAGACGCCTTCATTTTGTATCTATTTGTGCAACATAACCATTTTTCCACTTTGTGATATTATTTTGGAAGAACAAAATAGCAGTAGTTCATTATTTGTTTAATCTCAAAAAAATCCTGACAAAAAAATTGATTATAAAATAACCTACAATGCAAAACAAAATACAATACAAAACCTACAGTGATTCTGCAATATTACAATATAAAACAGGGCTGATATAGTCCTCTGGATTCTTTTTAGTAAAGTTTATGATTATTAGAAAATGACTAACTTTAGTGACAACCGACATTTTATTATCTGTATATATCCTTTGAATGGACAAACATGAAAAAAAGTTTTTTCACTTTGTCAACAAATAACCAAATTTGGCGTTTTGTTATTTTTGTTCTGTTGTTGTGGAACGTAACTCTTTGTACATTTTTTCATATTCTAACAGAATATCTCAGAAATTCATCTAGAAAAGCTGAAATGCATAGGTGCAAAGCTACTTTGCACACTATTGGCTGATGTTTGCAAAGCAGCCAATCCAGGAGCGGTATTAATTTTGCTTAATGGTAATTGGCTGAATTCAAAAGACTGAAGGGAAGGAAAAGTGTAACCGGTAAACCTTTTATGGATGCAAACTCGACTAAAAACCCACCTGTTTAGGATTGTATTTGAAATGTAATCAATTACATATTTATTGATGGGACTTGACTTACTGTCGCGTTTTGATTGTTGATTCTATGTTGCATTGTGTTTCTGTGTTTGATATGATGTAAAGCACTTGGAAATGCCTTGATGCTGAAATGTGCTATACAAATAAAATTTGATTGATTGAATTTGATGGAAAACTGTGAATGTTAAGTTTTGTGATATTCTATGCAGTGTTTATTTATGCATATTAATATAAATGTGATGTTTGAATTATTAAACTTTGCTGTGGCCACTCAACCCAGCAGATACCGAGGGTCCACTGTATCTGATTTTTGGAAACACTTCATTGGGAAATATTCTGATACAGCTACTCACTGAATAACAGTAAAAACGTACTTAGTTTTTCTTGGTCTTGTTTTCATTTCCGACACGAGTTTGAATTTCTGTCAAGTTTTCTTGTCATTATCCCTGTGCAATGAAGTAAACACCAAATAAAGAAAAATCCTGATCAGAAAGTAAGACATGGTAGTAAATAACTCCACATTTGCTGCTACCACAGATTTAATATGACTGTACTGGGATTAAAGTTAGAGCAGAAGCTCTTGGGGGAAGAAAAAACATTTTTAAACTACTTTTCTAAATTTCTAGTACTACTTACCTTTACTTAATTTTGGATAATTAGGTTGAACACTAGTGTAAAGGGAGAAACGTTTACCAATTAGTGTAGGGTAGTTCAGCCTGAATGTGTAGTTTTCCCCACTGGGACATAGATTATCGTCATTAAATGCAAATGAATACACAACAATCATTTTTATTGACAAAGTTTTATTGACCAGGGGGCTATAGATGCAGATAACTCTGAGTGCTTTTGACCCTCTGAGAGTCAAATTAACATTTAATAGTTCAAAACCACCAAGTAAATGCATTTAGATGTCTTGAAGAAGAAGATTGAAAGTCCTTTCAGCTCTTTCAAGACAGTTCCAAGAGTTTTAAGGAGATGTTCTATGTGTCTGAAGATATTTGTAGGACGTTTTAAGAGATTGTTGCACTACTTTGAGAAGTGTCAGAGTTCTTGGATGATTGAAATTATCTTTGAAGGTCATTTCAGAGGATTCCTGGATATCTTGCTTTGTTTTTAAGTATGAGTGTAATGATATTCAAGATAGCTTTAATTTGCTTGTATAGGTCCTTGGAAGTCTTGTGAAAGTTTAGGAGAGGGTTCTTGAGTACTTTGTTGCAAGATGCTTAAGTTGGAACATGTTCAGATAAATTCTGCTGACTTTAGAGTGGTGTTAGATCTGAGGTACTGGAGACCTCTAACCAAGGTTTCACACATGCTTTGTTTTTTTGTTTTTTCTTTTCCTTTCCTGTCATGGTTGCTTCACCTAAACGCTGACTTTTTTCTTTGCTATCTCCCAGAGACAACAAAGATACAAAAACTGTATTGCTAGGCAAGTCAAAAATAACGTTCTCACTAGAAAGTGATCCTCTTTCTTTCTTGTCAGTTCCTGTCTGCTTTCCCCCGTCTGAGTAGACGGTTCATAAATCAGTCAATTACCAGCCCATTAGTGGCTGTGGTGAAAACAGGACACTGGTCTGTGAAGTTCCTGTTCACTGATGGATGTGGAGACCTGAAATGAATCATCAGCGAGGTCATGGCCCACATCATTTAGGTATTTATGAATTGTTCCATTTACAGTGTGTGTTCTAAGCCTGAATTTCTGTAACAATAATTCTTATCTGAACAACTATAGAGTAGATCAGAACACTTCTCTTGGCTTGTATTTATGAATCTTATATATCTACATAAAATATGTATCTAAAATGCATGCAGTAATTGAAATTGTCGGGAATCAATCAAGCTGTATCTCTGAAGAACAACAATGTATTTTACACATAATCACAAATTGTTTATACCTCAGGTATATTTTGGTCTAAATTAATATTTTACTTTACCAACATGTTCATCCCGTATCTGTGCACTTTACCTGCAAAATGATTAACTTAGGCTTTCTAAATATTTTCCTTCCATCATCTTTCTCCAACAGATCAAACACCTGCTTGTTTTATTTTGTAACCAACTTTTCCAAAGCACACTCCTGTCACTGAATGAGTCATAGGCTATCTGCTTGTGTTCTATTCATGCTAAAAGAAGGAAAAATACTTGAAGCACATACACACAGACACACATAGGCAAAGTCTAGTTTACACCTCAGTATGAATGATATCCCAACCATTATGTCTCCTTTATTTACATGGGCTTTACAAATGAGAGCTAATTACTGGGTCCTAATGATGTGGTCGGGTTAGTGACGGGTGAGGTAGCGTTGTGGGAAGATAACACAAGAGAGGGTTGCGATGTGTTGGGAGGCTCCTCGCAGGACTCTTTTGTAAATGTCATGAGCTGAGAGTTGATGGCTTCATCAATCCTTTATCCGTGCAAAACACCTGGAAAAAGAAGAAGAGAGGGAGAGAACGGAATAGGCTGAAGATCAGGAGGAGGTACAGCTGAAGATCGAGTATTGCTTGTGGCAGACTAAAAAATGCCAACCAAAGAACAAATGTTGGCACGGACGAAAGATAGAAAGAAAAAGATGTTGGACAGGTTGGGGGTAGTTTAAGATGGAGAAACAATATTTTTAGGGAAGAGGATACGACAGGTTTCTGAGATCTTACAAATTTTCTTTTTTCTAAACTGTAAAGTTCAGCTTAGGCCTGCCAGTATTTTGCAGGTTGTTTAATAATGGCTCCTGGTTTGAATTGTTCTGTAACTTCATGGCTATAGTCCTATGGTGTGGGTCTAGACAAGCATATCATCCATACACAGTGGATGGATGATATGATATGTAAAGTCGAAGTTGGGTTTTTTTAGCTTTAAATCATATAATACTATTCCCTCATCAAAAATATACCTGGAGTGTTGCTTTGATTCTTTCATGAATGTTTGAGAAATCTTTTAATCTCCCGTGGCAACCAGGTGTGCTTAACCGGTTGTTCTCACCAAGCACCACCTTTTCCACGCTGCTTTTTCTCAGACCTACAGTCTCCAGCCGAGCTTCTGCCTCACAGAGCAACCCTCCACTTAGACCCCTGAGTGGGGGGAGCTGCCCACTTGAGAAAAAGGGTGCTCTGGTAGAGCTGTGTGTCTGTGGAGCTCATCATCGGAGCTACTGCTCAGTCCAACTGTCCTAAAATTGATGTTAAAGGCTTAATGGAGAAATGTTGTTGTGATGAAATGCTTAAGTCAGAGTGTCAGAAAGTGCTGGAGCTTCTTAAAGAGACAGAGGCCCAATTTCAAGGCGTTACATTATGAAGCCAATTTTCTTTTATGTCATATTTGATGCATAGAGCATTTTTATAACAACTGAAGGCAACTGATTGTACTATAAAATAGCACTATGTGCCTGGAAAACACATACTACTACTCCTTTAAAGATTTCAAACCTTAACAGATGTTTGTGCCAGCTAGTCTAGATGACATTTTCAGGAAATTATGAAACACTCCACCAACACACTGCTCAGCGTGTTGTTTTACCGTCAATATGATGATAAAGAGGCGGTCTCTACACTTATGTTATAGTGTTCATAGAAGTCAAATAATAGTAATTTTACATATAGTAGGAAACCTCATAAGAGACTAACTGTAAGTTAAAACACACAAATCCACCATCATCTTTGGATTTTAAGCATCAGACATTTTATGCTACAGATGCTTACAGGACCATTCCAGTGTATTTGTGAAGCTAGAAATCATATTTGATTAGTCCAAACTTAATATATGGTTACTACGTTTGGGTAATGTTGAGCCCTGAATTATTTCTTAATCAGTTTTGTTTTATTGAAATGATTTTTACTCGCTCACATGGTTGTATTGGACTCTAGGCACGAAACGAAAAATGTTACATTAATTTAACAGAGTGGTGTGCTTAAATCCGTCCCTCACATTTGCAGTTGTACAAATGTATAACTGGTTCACAGGTTTTGTGCATTTAAGGAGCAGGTTCTTTTATCGGAATCCATATGGATTACTGAGAATGCACACCCACACACCCACACAAATAAACACACACTTTAAGCCTGCAGTGGTCACATCAAGTTATGCTGACATGGACTAGCATCTGCTCGGCAGCTCCAGAATGACACTGATTTGCACTTAAATGAGTGGATTTAAGTGCCGCGCCACCATTACCACTCGGCCATATGTGATCCCTGTGTCTTTATCCTGCATTACACTGAGGAGGATGAGAGAAGCTGGGAGGGTAGGCAAGGAAACGGCAAGAGGCAGGGTGGATGGGGCCACGTGAGATCAGGACAGACAGCAACAGCAGGGAGTGAGAGAGTAGGAGAAAAGAAGGCATAAAGAGAAAGAAATGGGTCTGTAATGAGAAAGAGATTGAGCTGAGAGGAAAATGTTAAAAGAGAGAGAAGTGAGATAAGAAACAGAGAGGGAGGATTAGGGCCGACATGATGAGAGAGAAGAAAAGGGGGTGAAAGAGGCAAATGTTAGCAGTTCTAACAGTGATGAAATATTAATATATTCTGTTAAACAAACACAAACAAGCAAGGAGTTAACCTGGATTTCCACATCACCCAGGAATTATATTAAAAAAACCAAGTTTGACCCCAAATCAATCAACCTAGATAGAATCCAAATGTATCAATTTGAAGTAATACTCAGCTTAAGATATGTTCAGATACTGAAGCCTAATACAGTTTTTTCTTTATTTCTGAAAAATAAAGGGATTTATTCTACTTAAAAAAAATTAACTCTTATTTCCCAATGAATAAAAGATCCATTAATACTCTGTACCTTTAAGATGTGGGCACATTATTTATCAACATTATCAATACCAAGTCATTATCAATTCTAGATGATACTTTAGATTCAGATTCCAATTGAAATTTAAATTTTATTATTTTTATTTTATTTTTCTCCCCTCCAGGGGGTCTTTTGTGGGCTCTGGTGTCCCTTATTTGAAACCAGGCTGACAGGGAAGGGGTAAGAGGAGGGGGGTCATTGGGCGAGAGGCGGGGACACCCTGGACAGATCACCAGTCCATCCCAGGGCAACGCACTTGAAAAAGGACAACCACATGCTCATCCCCACACCAGTTAACCTAACACTGATGTTTCTGAACTGTGGGAGAGTTCCAGAATACCTAAAGACCCCATGGATGACCAGGGAGAACATGCACACTCCATGCAAAGACCCCAGGCTGACATTCGAACCCAAAATCTTCTTGCTACCAGGCAACAGAGCTGCAGCTGTTCCACTTCCCTGAACAAAACAGATCAACAAAGGTTTTTTACCTGACTAAAAATTTGGGACAGACTGTGTCCTTATAGCTAGTAGTAGCGCCTTGAGCTACAAATAACTTCAGCGAGGCCCTTCTTGTAGCTATATGCTCGTCTCTGACATCAATCTGAGGATTTGGCTGAGATGTTTGAGGGTTTTTTACATGAATAATCAGTTTCAATTTCCACAACAAAAAAACACTGTAAGTTGATATTCCATTCTTAATTGCATAGTGCTAGGTAGATTCACTGGCATGTTGCTGGGTTCAGTTCTGCTTCAGCCTCATATTTTATTCCAATGATGTCACATGATTGGTCAGCACCTCTGATTTCCAAAATAACCTTCATTTTGTTTCTTAGCCTACCAGACTCAGTTAAAGCACGGAGAAGAATACTTAGGCAACAATGATAATTAGATTGACTAAAACTATCATGGAAATATGTTTAATCAACTTAAATAAAATATTATAAAAACTTAGAATTACTAGAGTTATGATGAAAATCATTGAATTTCTGTACAAGCAAAAAAAAAAAAAAACCCAGCTAGTTTAAGGATTAGTAGGAGAGTAGAGAGAGACAGGAAGAACAGAATATGAGGTTTGCAATTAGTTGATTTTTAGTTTTCCTCTTTCTTTCTGGTGCTCTCCCTGTCCAACGATAATCAATAATTACAGCTCTTTGATTAAGACTCCACTGCAGGGCTCCTTATGATCGACCACAAATCTGGAATTTACCTGTTTTAAACAACAATTTTCTAGTCACCACATCTTAACGGGGTAGTTTAAGATCACTTTAAACTCTTTATGATCCCACTGTTTGAGTAAGGGTAAAGCGATTTCTTAGTGCCTTTGGGCTCAGGGACTTTGAGAAGACACGGTGGAAAATAGCTAAATGTTAAGAAACGTTGAAGGAGGAAGACTCCATCTTTGTTTTTATGAACATGACTGTGGGAGAGACAGCTTGACGGAAGTGCAGCTGAGGAACTGAGCCTGGAGCAGTGGGAAGCAGTTCTGATGCTTCAGAACGATGTGGGAACAACTTCCTTACCTCATCTTTTAATATTTCTGTAAGACGAACCAGCAGCTCTGACTTTGACTGGCAAACAAAACATCTTTTGAAAGAATCAATACATCTGTTAGAGGAAGAAGTCATATAATACTGAGGTTTGTTTTAAGTTATATTCTAGATGATTATTTCCATTTGCTTTGCGAACGGTATAGCGGAAATCTAAGTCTATATATATAGAGTTATATAGAGTCTGTTTACAACACATGTTGTGTCAAGGCACCTTACAAAAGAATTCAGTGGTCTCATACAGACACAATCCAAGTAAACATCCCAAACTGATCCTGGTAGTCTTGCCTCATTTTTCTGTTTTTCTTTTCCCTTTTGTTCTTTTTCTTGGTGCCTCAAACTTTGTCAAAAATTGCCTTGTCTCGTTGTTTACTGTCCAATTTTCCTCTCTGCACTTGGTGCTCTTTATTTTACTGTCACTGTGTCATAAGTTTTCCTACTGCTTATTCATATATCTTATAAGAACAAAACTGTTATTGTCCATCTAGTAGTGTTTTCTAGTAGCTTGATTAATTTTAAAAAGCGATCGAGACATGGTTTGACTTCTGAATGCGCTTTTTGAAAAGTGAGAGTCAAGTTTACATTTATCGAAGAGAACAATTATAATTGGGAAAACCAAATATTTGATTTTAGTTCCAGTGTAATCTAAAGAAATGGAACTATTGTGTAGCATTTTGTTAGATGTATGATAGGGACTCGCATTATAACTGTTCATCATTACATAAAATATTTTAAAAAAACAGATGACAGGGCAAGATAAAATCTACTAGGGTTATGCTGGCAAAAACATATTAGCATCACTTGTGATGCTGTCTAAAGATTTTGATTGAATATATTCATGAGGAAATGTACAAAAATCTAAGATCTTAGAGAGTGAAAGCAATAGAAGAGAGAAACAACACAGCGAGACAAATTACAGCTCGCAACTGCCAGAAATTCGATCGGTGTAGGATTAGTGTTTTCAGGTAAGCTGTGTGCAGCGGGTAATTTGCTCTAGGAGTGCAAATTAAAATCATGAAATAGAGATGTTCTCTGCAATTACTGCAAATCACTGGATTTCTCAGGTAATATTAGCTCTAGTGGAACTGAAGATTGGTGTGGATTGACAGACATGGACAGGCAGGCCTTCTCTATCCTCAACGTGAGATCCAGGTTAGTAGACAGTTGTGTGTGTGCACAGATACATACATACATACATACATACATACATACATACATACATACATACATACATACATACATACATACATACATACATACATACATACATACATACATACATACATACATACATACATACATACATACATACATACATACATACATACATACATACATACATACATACATACATACATAAACTATATTAAATTAATCCAGCGATTCAGTAAATTGCAGGGTCTGTAATTGATTAATCACTATTAATTGCATTTAATTGAGAACTAAACATCAACAAAATAAACAACATTTTCAAAGACATGTATTGTTTTGAACCTTTTTTAGGTTATTCAACCATAAGGTTGCTTCAAAATAATATTCTACCTATTTAGCGATGAAGTGTTTCAGGACGTTGATCATTCATCTTTTTTGTGCTGCTGCTGATACGTTTAGCATTGAGATGCTATTTTAGGCCTGAATGGCTGTGCTGATAGGCTACTTGCATTTAGCACAAATTGAACACAACATAATTCTATAGCTGTGTCCCGTTGGTTTTTCAAGGGAAGCAGTTTGTCATTCATCACTGATCTCTAAGGATGTCATTTGAAAGGTTCCATTATGGGACTTCTGTATGTAGAATAGAAAGAAATAATTAATTGTGTTAACATCTTTAATACATTAAAATCTATGTAATTAAGTAATCAAAAACACTGCACTGTTCCAACCCTAATATATTTGCATATGTGATTTTCAGGTTGTATTTTGAGCCAAACTGGCCATTTGAAATTGTTACTGAAAAGGTCAACTTTGAGCTGATACATTCTAATGAAAGGTTTTTATAGATTTTAACAGGCCTGGATGTTTTCTTTGGAAGAAACTAACTCTGTTATGCAATTGCACTCTTTATTCAAGAAATACAGAGAATGCAGTCAATACTTGTTGGAAATTACTGTCAATGTGGCTTTCAGCTTGTTGGCAGTTTCCCTCATCACTTCCTGTCTTGTGTTTTTATCAATTCTGGAGGAATTGATAAAAACAATTCCTGTTGCTGTAACAGCTTTAGTTCTGTTGCTGTTACATTACAATTATTGTGCGTATCTTGCCTTTCCAGTTTGTTTTTGTTTAGTCTTTTTTTTTTTTTTTTTTTTTTTTCAAATGGATCTGAGATCTAATGCTTCCTCCAGCTCCCCTACCTTTAGCCCCAGGGTTCTGAAACATTTACTTTTTTTGTTCCAGTTACATTAAATGACGTGACTTCTATAATTGGAAAGACAAAATCCTCAACTTGTTCATTAGAGGTTCTACTTCAGTCTTTATTAGTTGAGTCTGTAGCCTGCTCTGGTCCATCCATATTCTTTATAATCAACAACTCCCTGAAGTAAGGTTATGTTCCATCTTAATTTAAGAAAGGCTCAACAATTCTAATCTTGATGCCTGCTCTATTTGTAGCGTTTGTTCCATCGAAAATCTCCTTTTTGTTGCTAAATTATTTTAAGAAAGTTGTTGAAACCCAACTTAGAGGTCACTGACATCCTAAAGCAGCACGCATTGAAACTGATTCAATAACACTGCATAATGATCTCTCAATGGCTGCTGATGAAACCTTTAAAACAACAAAAAACAACAAAAAGAGCAAAACACACAAGCTAATTTAGAAATAGATCATAAACAATACTTACATTTCTGTCAATGGCATGAACAGTAAGTGCAGACCAAAACGCTTAAGTAAAAGCAAAAAATTATTATATCTTCGTTTTTTATATACCTATATAATCAAAATCTATACAATAAAATACATTGTACTTTAAAATACAGAATACTATATTTGCTGTTTCAGAGTGCAGCAGCCAGACTTCTCACTAAATCCATCAAACACACTCATATCACCCTGGTTTCACACTCTCTTTGCTCACTCCTGCAAATGAATTCTGCTGGCTCTGGACGCTTTGAAGAATTTGTTGAAATCCTTTTTCTTTTATCAGGTATTATGTCATGATTTTATTTAGTTTTTTAATTGTTTTATACTATGCATAAATTTTATTTAGATTGTAGTTGTACAAAGGAACTCAACTTGTAGTTAACCAGATTAGCTTTCAGATTGGTCAACGTTTATGCAAACATTTATTATTTTGTAGCTTTTTTGTAATTGAGATGTTTTTCTCAAAATCCCGTTCATGGATTTTATGTGGAGTCTGTGTCACATTACAAAACTGATGCATAATATATTCTTGAAATTATATTTCAAAAATGTACATTTTGAAATATAATTTCAAAGAACAAAATCTCAGAAAGTTGTTGTTCTTTCTGAACAAAAACCTACATGCCAGGCCGAATGGACAGATAGAGCACTCTGAAACTGCAAAATACTGAAGGGCAGGATGAGCAGCGTTCCATATGTAGAAAAAATGATTTGTTATGAATGAAAGTTAGATAAATATGAAGAGTGCAAAAAGGCCTTTTTTCTTTCGCATGTGTTGGTCACACCCACGATCTGAAAGAATTAAAGGAATTGATTTCCACTGTGTTTTGAGTAGTACATGTGATCACTTTTTTGTTGATTGTTCTCATTAATGCAGGTAATGAACTGGTGTCACCCCGCTGCTGCTCAATGTTCTTTTTGACCTGCCTCTGCACCCATAGCGCTTCTGTGTAGTTTGGCTCTAATGGCAGATTAGGGATTTGGAGCAGATGGAGCATAAAACAATCGGATCACACATCAGGGAGCAGACCGCTGCCTTTATGAGTTGTGTGACAGCTAAGGTGTACATTAACAGCTTACTGCCTTATTGGTTATGTGGAAGGAAGGTTATTGAGAGTGTGTGTGATTGTAGATTTAATTTATCATCAAATTAAAGAGTCAGAATGGGCATCTCATAAACTTGTCCCATTCTAAATCCTGACAGTGCTATGAAGCTATTTTCACTTTCTTTTTTGTCAAAGTTATCAAAAGAATTTTAATATCCAAGATTAGGCATGCGGATTTTATTTGTTGTGCAAATAAAGCTATTCAAACCAACCCAGACAGCTAGTTATGATTTTTTCATAAGAAATAATAACTGTCTTCTTATTAACTCTAGAGTCAAGACATCACTGAAATACATGTCTGACATCATGATGGCATATAAAAAAATCTCTAAATTTATCCAGAAATAGAGGACACTAGGAAAAGTCGTGGCTCTTCCCAGGAACAGCCTGCCAACCAAAATAACTCCAAAAGCTCATTGAGAACAACATGCAAAGCACTGCAGGCCTCATTTCAGGGCTCTACAATAGGATATTGGCAAAAACTGCCTCCATGGGAGAGCGCCAAGGCCAAACCATGCCTGATTAAAAACAAAACAAAGGCATGTCTCATTTTTGCCAAAAAAATCTTGATGATCCCCCCCAAAAAGGTCTGCGCACTGACAAGAGAAAAGCTGAGTTTTTAGGAAGACATGTATACCTTTACTTATGGCCAGTAAATGAAGAATTAACAGCATTTCAGAAAGCCACACCATGCTGGCTGGGATTATATGAGTTTAGTGTTTGTATCGCAATGGCCTGTTCTGGGGCTGGAAGGGTTAGATGAACTGAATGCACCATGAATTCTACTTCCTAGCAGAAAACCCTGAGGGAGAACTGTCAGTTTGTGACCTTAACCTCAGGCAAAGTTGGGTTTCACTTTTTGATTTTGATAGTTGGTCAATGATCCAAAGCAAGTCAAACTCGGAAAAACTCAAGATGCAAAAAATAAAACATAGAACTACAAGCAGCAATCAACAGGTTCCAAGTCCAACCCAGTCCTTTGGCCCCTCGCCCTCCAGCTCCCCATGCACTCTGCTCCCCTCTTCCTACCAAACTGGTGTTGCTGGACCTCTTAGCATGTCAACCAAATTGGGAACTTGGAGGACAGTGTTTACTCCTGAAAGGTGTTGTCATTAAAATGCTGCTACCCCATGGATGGTGTTGTAGAAGCCAGTCCATGTTGGATCCCTTTTCATGTCAGTCAGCAGAATAGATTGTAATAGATATTTATTGTCCCCCACTGGGGAAATGCAGGTGCAACAGCAACATCAAACTACATAGGTTCAGGCAAAAGACCAAAATGTGTTGAGAGAATATAAATGGGATAATAAGAATATTCAGTGTAAAAAAAATACTGTTCACTTACAAAGATAGACAATGTGAAGGTTTTAGAGTGGCCATGCTGAAGAGAAAATCTTAAATTTGATTGAAACATTGTGGGATGACCTCAAACAGGCAGGCTGCTCCCAGAATCCCTCTGATGGGGCTGAACACAGATCTGCAATGAGGACGGAGCCAGAATTCCTCAATAGTGACATAAAAGACTAATTGCCTCTTGTTGGTACCACTTGATGGCAGGTGTTGCAGCAGATATATAGTAAGTTTTGTACTAACCAGAAGCAGTAATTTTGGTTTAATAATAACATATTAATTGAACTAGTGAAGACTTAATTATCAAACACAGAGCTGAGGTATTAAATGTGTATCTTTGTCTTCCTATCTTGCTGTTCTTCATCTTTATGTTAGGTCTGCATGTGCGTTTCTGTGCACACTCTCACAGCTCCAACCATTTATCTATCATATTTTGCAGTAGTTCTTTCATCCACATCCGAACATCTGCTTTGCCATCATCATCTCTCACTGCTTGTCTCATGCCCATGGCGGGCAGGGAGCAGTACGCAAGCAAACCCTGGCACCGAGGTGGAAAAAAAAATCTGAGTTTACACAACGGAAAGGCGGAGAAATTAAAGATGATTTTTTTTTTATTCGCTTTATCTGAAGGAGAATTCATTACCTGGCAGAGAAGCGAGAGCTGAGCGCTGTCAGCCAAGAATAATGACTTGTCTAACTGATAGGGAAACACACACATACTCACACACACCCACCCATACACACACACACACACACAATTTCACATGCACAAAGAAGATAACTCACAAAATCAACAAGCAAAGACACACAACACACACTCGGTGTCAAACGCTGTGAATCTGCTTTTAGTTTGGTCATAAACACTCACACATACACACACCATACTCAGTAAACAGCAAATAGATTCATTCAAACAGCAGTCGCTCTTAATCATGACTTCAGTCTTACTGAATGTGTGCTTTAGTGTGTTTATCTGCAGAGGCCCCGCCCTTCTGCAGAGGTCAAAACTCCAGCCACCCTTGTTCCATCAATTTCTGCTTTTTTCTGCAGTAAATGTTGATATTTGAGTCATAGCGTATTCTCGTCAGTGAGGTGGCATGTCTACCACAAGATTCAGGAGGGCATAAATGGTGACATCATAAGTGGAGTGACGGTGTTACACACAGAGCACTCAAGAGTGGAAAGTGAAGGTCAGCAGTCATACAGGATTCCTGGTGGACACGTTACAGAGGATTACTGGCACCTGACGGCTTGAACGGGTTCACAGTTTGGCTTTCTATCATGCAGGGAAGCATGATGGACGACCATATTCTGCTACTTCTCATACTTTAGCATATACTCCTTGTAACATGGGGCAAGAAGACATAGGATGTTTGAGTGTCCTTTATGTGCCTACTGGTTCCAACATTTGGTCACTATAACAGCTGGATCAATTGTACGACACAAACACAAACACAAACACAAACACATGGCCCCAGGAAAACCTACAATCTCTGTAGCACTATAAAGTGCTTCCCATGCGTGTCTGAGGCAACGTCTACATTTGGAGACCTTCATTCATGGTTCGGACTGTCAGTCCAAGAACTGGCTTCACTCTACTCTTGGTGTCTAATCTATAAAGGTCATGCCTTCACTTTAGGAATCAAAGCATTTGCAAATCTGTCACTGGCACAAATAGTGAAATTCTCTGGCTTTATTTTTTTTTTTTAGATAGATAGTATTTTGATTAAAACCTTTTGAACTCTACAGTTCTGTAGAGACTGGATTTCATGGATGTGTCTTCACACACACACACACACACACACACAGACACACACAGATAGATAGATAGATAGATAGATAGATAGATAGATAGATAGATAGATAGATAGATAGATAGATAGATAGATAGATAGATAGATAGATAGATAGATAGATAGATAGATAGATAGATAGATAGATAGATAGATAGATAGATAGATAGATAGATAGATAGATAGATAGATAGATAGATAGATAGATAGATAGATAGATAGATAGATAGATAGATAGATAGATAGATAGATAGATAGATAGCACACTTAGAGGTCATTCCACCTAGTATACAAGACTCCATACAAGCTGTATTCCAGACAAACTCAAATCTAATTTCTTTGATGTGACACACACTCTCAGCCCTGGCATGCCTGTCTTTGTTGGTAATAACCTCTGTGTTCCCCAGTCCTAAGGAAATCAGATGGAATGTGAAATTGAAAACAAACAGTCATTTCAGATAGCAAAGCATCTCCGTCAGGCAGCACATTCAAAGCCACAGATTGTTCTCAGACTATAACCCGATATACAGTATTGCTCATGTTCTCTAAACTCCTATCTAATAGTCAACTTAAACATAATAAGATGCAGTTGGAAGCTGATGGAAGCTGCCACTCCAGTCTTTTGAATCTGCTGTGGGGTATCTGTCAGAGAAGCTCCTGTCGCAGAGGTTTGGCTTGTCATTAGGAAGTGATGGCTACTTTTGACATCATGAGCTGTTGAGTGCTGCAGTTGGCGAGTTTGTAAAATGTTTTTATTAATTATTGCATTTCAAATGTTACAGACAGTGTCATAAACACATTTTAATGTTAACTCCGCAGGAACAATGCATCAATGACGGAAGTTAAATTACATAAATTTGTAAATTAATTATTGCAAGTAATTAATTTTTTAATTTAATTACAAGTAATTAGTATGACTGGTTTGTATTTGTGGAATATAATATGTTTGATTTATATGTAAAACTCAATTTAAAAGTAATGACTTGTCCAGGGTGACCCCGCCTCTCGCCTGGAGTGTAGCTGGAGATAGAAACCAGCAACCCTCCCGACCCCATGAGGGTCAAAGGTGAACAGAAAATGGATGGATGGATGGATGGATGGATGGATGGATGGATGGATGGATGGATGGATGGATGGATGGATGGATGGATGGATGTCCTGGTAACTGAAGCTCTAAATATTTTTAGTCAGAAGGGATTTCTTGCATTTGGTTCATTTATTTTTGAAAAAATAAATGATACAAATTCAACAAAAAAAACATTCTAACTTTTCAGATTAGAGAGAAGAAAACACAGTCATGTTTCATCTGTACCAAGATAACCATGTAAATTCTGCTACGTCATTCATTGCTAGACTCACTCCAACAAAATTGGCACTGAATAACGTTCTAGTGGGTTGTTTTTTTTCGCTCTGTGTCTGTGTCTGTGTGTGTGTGTGGGCGTGTGTGGGTGTGCGCGGGGGTGTGTGTGCTTTTCCATTTCTTGTTAAGTTCCCTAAGTGGTTTGCAATATTAAAACCTACTAACACAAACTGACACAAGTCACTGCACTGAGACTTCACTCTGCTGTGCTGACAGAGAACTCAATGCTCTGTTTGTGTGTGTGTCCTTGCATACTTTGTAATAGGCATGCATCCCTTTTGTCTTGTTTGCATGCTTGTGCAGGTGTTTGTCCATGTGCATGTTTGGTATCTCATGCTGTCTGCGTGTGTGTGTGTGGGGGGGTGCATGTGTGTGTGTCATCCTGCGTCTCTGTGTGAAGGTGAGACACAATAGCAGATTAGTCCTTGAGAACTGGTCCAGGAACTGCTTTCATCTCAACAAATGTGCTTTTACTAAAGTGATGAAAAGTACAACAGAGGACTGCAGCCTATTTGGAGATTTCAGTGTGGAATGTAAACTGAATGTAAGTTATTCATGGAAAAGTTGCTTATTTGTGAATTTGTTTATAAAATATTTGATGGAAATGTCGCTTGGGAAACTAAAATACCAAGGTGCAATACTAGATGACAAGCTACTGGCTGCTATAGCAGTCAATCCAGGAGAAGCATTTAGGAGGATTATTGCAGTATTGTTAATTATATTGTTAATATATATATATATATATATATATAAGCGACCGCTGCAAAATAATGAGTAGTTTGATTTTACTTTTCATAAGTACATGTTTGAGGTTTGAGTAAAATGAACAATGTTCTTTTATTCTATGGACTACTGACAACATGTCTTTGAAATTCCAGGCAAAAATTTAGTATTTATGTACAGAAAATGAGAAATGGACAAAATAATGAAAAAAATTCAGTGCTGTCAGACCTCAAATAATGCAAAGAAAACATGCTCATATTCATTCAGAAACAACAATACTAATGTTTTAACTCTGCAACCAATACTCATGGAATAACCATGAGATGATAGCTTTAAATCCATCTGCAAATTATTCCAGGTGGCAGAGGCGTGAAATTTAAAAGCTTTTTACACAGCTCACTTCTGACCTATGGGACCTGCTGCAAAATGATGTTCTGAGAACAGAAGCTATAATGGCTGCAAGTCGTTCACAAAAATGAACATCAACATGTAGGAAGATGCATAAAGATGCTTCTACAGATAAAAACCAGCAAGTGAGAAAGTCTGAGGGACATTTTGCCGTGCAATAATGTATTCAAAGAGCAACACAGGGCACAATAATGTACAGCATCCAAGTTTCCCAAATGCTGGGCTGAAGAGTTAATAAATAGCAGATCTCTATAATCCATCAGAACCAGAATGGCTGAAGTAATCAGGTTCCTTCTGACTTAATGTGAGAAACCCTTTGTTTTTTGAAAAAGAATCTCATTTTAGGTGTTAGAATAAGTACTTTCTTTGTCTGTATGAGATTTAATGAATAGATTCTCATTAATTAGAATGCCTAAATATACAGTAGCAATTGGCAACCTCAGTATCAGCCCCTTGAATAGTTAACTAGTTGGGAGGACAGGTGGAAACTGCTTCCCATGTGAAAATACCGTAACCTTTGATTTTTTTGCATTCAAAACCAACGTAAGCCCAGCCAGTCGGGACTGGACTGTAACAAACACACCTGTTCACGTTTACAAAAAATGTTTAACAAAATTTTATATTGTCTCAAACCAAACATGTCTGAAGATTCTCAGTTTTCCAGGTTTTTATATTCAGGAGGGTTTAATGGAAGTCATTCTGTGTTAAATGTTAATTTAGGGATTTTCCTCTCCATTCATTTCCTATGAAAATGGTGTGATGAGGCGACAGTCGCTTGTCCTCATTCTGCCGAGCGACTGATGTAATTTATACATGTGAAACCTTGAGGTAGCAGACATGCAGATGCAGGCAAGCAATGCAAGTGGAAACATTTTCAGATTTTGTTGTTGTCTGCTGTCACCGAGAACTCCATGTGTGTGGAGTCCATAACTCGCTGCTGTGAAGTAGGTAATGTAGTTTCCTTTTATATGGGCGGCTTGTCTTCAGTTTGTTGTTGTAACTCGACATTTTAAGAGAGGAAAGTTCACTCTAATGTTACCACCACGTGAATTCCCATGTCCAACTGCATCATGTGGCCATTTTGTCATCTGTGGAGTGTATTCTCTGCTCCTGATTGAGCAGGACCTGTTGGTTTGGGAAGAGTTGGACGAATGGAGCAGAAACTTGACGAGTGATTTGGTGAGGAAGCCACCAGATCTGCTGAGATCACATTCATACTTTTAAGTATGTGGAGGATAAACAAAGAATGAAAACTATGTATAGAAGAGTGTAAAATGAGAGAGAGGAGGAGCAACAGAGCCGCAGATACACTTTGGCAGAGAAAGAAAGAGAGATGTGAAGAAGAGAGCAGTGGCAGTTTGTTTTGTTCTTGTCAAGGTCACCACAGCTGAATGTGGAGATCCTGAGGGAACACCGCTCTGTCGGCGTGTGCATGTGTGTGTGTCTATGAAACTGTGTTGAGAAATGGCTCTGAGTTTTATGTATTGTAGTGTTTGTGTGCATGTGTGTTTGCCTTTGGTCTGTGTGTGTTTGTCTGCATTTAAAGCTCTGTAGGGGCTTACAAAGGGAGGGCTGCAGCGACACAGTCCAATTGCTTCTCAATTAATTGCCCTACAGATAGACACACACACACACACACACACACGCCCGCACACATACGTGCACACCCGTGCCCGCGCTCACACATTGTGACCAACAGAAAATAGCATCAGTGTTGGAACAACAGACAAATTCCCCAATAAAAGATTTCAAGAATTTTAAATCTAATTTAGACAAAGGCACATTAATCTGAACACACAAACACACATGCATGCTCACACACACATTCTTCCAGCCGATTTTTTCGTAACAGAATAGCCCATCTTTGATGCTGACCATGTTTGGATTCCTTCTGTTGTGTGGATCCTCACTCATCATCCATCTGCTGCATTGTTAGATTTAACAGTCTTGTGTTCTGTAGTGATATGTCTGCAGTTGGATTAACATTGATTTCAGTGCACTCCAGTACAGGCAACGAGATTTGTCTCTCTTGTTTTTTCTGTTTTTTTTCTGTTTACTCAGATGGTCACTTGTCAGACATTGTAGCAGCTTCTTGCACTGTGACAGTCTGCCATGTTTTAAAAAGGATTTCAGAGTCCTGAAACCCACTGGTGTAGGTCAGCATCTTCTACTTACTGCATTGTTTTAGCTGATGCTACCAGCTGCAGCCAGCAGGGGAAATGGTTGATAATTTTTCAATGAGAATTTAGATGTTCCACATTGCAGATAATTCAGAATAAAGACAACCAACCGATTGTGACTTTTCAGTCTAATCTCATAGATCATAATCATGGATTCCCACCTGGTTTAGTTCATTTGCAGCTGATAACAGATCAGTCTACATCAAATATCAAAATGCCTTTGCTGTATGATCAGGTTCTCAAAAAACGTCCAATGTTTTTCTCAAGTTCATCTCACCAACAAAATGGTGAGGTTATTGTGTGTTTAAAATGTATTTGTGCAAATAATCTTTCAAATTGCTTCACAAATATTTAAGTATGTGTATGTGTAAAAATGTGTTTAATTATGTGTTTATTGCATTTATCTTGCTTGAAAAAGATGACTCTGTGTGCCCATGACTTGAACATAATTCTCAGAGTGAGAACAGCTGCACCAAAATCTGTAAATATGTAGATGTGGAACGTTTCTGAGCTGGACTGAAAATGTTCTTCCTCTGTTCTGTAAAAGAGGTGAACTGTGGACATAATGTGTGTTTCTGGGAACGAGATGTATGAGTTCCCTCCTGGACTTGTTAGTCCATGACCTGAGCTCAGGTAACCAGAGGACAGTGCTTGGATTGGGTTGGAAACATCACCAGTAAAAGGCCTGGTGTGTATTTGCTCCTGTTCTGAATCACTGCAAGAGCCAAAAAGCTTTTGCAAAATGTCAAACTGATTTTCAGAGCTGGACTTATATAATGCACGTGTGTGTGTGTGTGTGTGTGTGTGTGCGTGTGTGTGTGTGTGTGTGTGTTCCTATATTTTGCCCTAAGGACCTCTCTGCTGGATGAATAAGATTCAGCCTTTAGAACACATACACACACCAACTAAAGCTCTGTACAGGTCATTAACACACCAAACAAATGAAATCTCCTCAGTAAGAAGGAAGGCGGTAGTAGATGTATTAGCATGAGAAACATGATAAAAGTGCCCCTCCATTGTGTTCTTATCAGAGTCCCATAATGCACTGGGAAGCAGGGATTGGCCCTGATGTTTGGACACACAACACTAAGCTTATCAGTGTCTGAGGCTCTCGCTCTAATGTTGAAAGACCACCATTGTTGTGAGCTTTAGGCAGAATACAAGAGAGATTTCTGGGTCTTCACAGTGGATTTAGCGGGGTGGATGGGGACATGAGAATATACGTCTGAAACCAGGAAAAGAGCTCAAAGTCATAAAATAGACACAATCTGAAAGAAAAGCAGACAAACAAATCAGCAGGTTGTCTAATTTAAGGCATGCAAACATGTACTTTATGTGTGTGGGTTTGAGGATCAAGTCTTCAGTAGTTGTCACCAGAACTGTCTCCATATGGTCGAAAAGCATCTTCTTTTTGCGTCATGGATGGACATGGATGGATGGAATTACACCGGCAGTAAATGATTTTCTGAGTATGATCTGCAATTCCTGAGGAACCAAACACTAAACAGTTTTGAGATTTTTGCTTTTACTGCTAGAGGTTGGGTTTTTGACTCCTTCAGGCTCTAATGGTCTGTGAGACAAAATTGGTCAACTTCCAGGCCAGGCGTCTCCAGGCCCACCTGCAGTTTGCAAGTCATCCCTCTGGATGATCCAGAGGAGACTTGGGAGAAGATTAGGTTTTCAGATGAGTCCAAAACAGAATATATTGGTTTCATCTTCACATCGCCGTGTTTGGAAGAAGAAGGATGAGTTTAATCCCAAGAACTCCACCCCAACTGTGAAACATGAAGGTGCAAAAGGACTGGACGGTATTGAGGACAGGATGGTCGGACCATGTGTCACTAGATTTTGGGCAACAACCTCCTTCCCTCAGTGAGACCAGTGGAGACGGGTCATAGCTGGGTCCACTAGCGTGACAATGACCCCAAGCCAGGGGAACTAAGAAGTGGCTCCCAGATTGATCTAGCCAGTCTCCAGATCTGAGCCCAGCAGAAAATCATTATTGCCCAGCAACAGCCCTGAAACCTGAACGATCTGGAGAGGATCTGTATGGAGGAGAGGACCAAATCTCTGCCGCAATGTGAGCAAATGTGGTGAAGATCTATAGGAAACTCAGGAACTGTACACAAAGGTTTCTGCACCACACATCACATTCTGTTGCTCTAGTGTATCAAATTCTTATTCCATGCAATGTAATCCTTATTAATTATTTAAAATGGATAGTTTTTTCATGTTGTGTCTTACATTTCAGGTGAACATTATAGACTTTTCCACTTTTGGTTAGTAGGAAATCTTGAAAATTCCTTGGTGTATCAAACACTGTACAGAACTTGTGGGCAGTAAATGTTATCACATGATTCCTTAAAGACCCCAAGGCACCAAATATCGTTATGGGGGGTTGAAGTGGAGACAGAGTGAATGTTATATTAACATCTGTGTCTGTTGCTTTTACTTTAACAAATCATCAAGTTGAACAAGCTTTAGTGCTTTGGGACATGGAGGCAAAGGATGTGTGAGTGTGTATTGATCTCGGTGAAGGATCTCTTACCTCTTCCCTCTCCGGGGGTTTAAACCACACAAAGCACACAAACAGATACTCACAGGCTCCTCAGTGCGGAGTGATTTATTACAGCTTTGAAAAGGTTTGTTTATTCCATTACAGATGCACACAAAGTTCAATATTTTGTTGTTGAAGTCGACTAAAAAAAGACAGAAAAAACTGTTATCGCTGGCTATACCGAGACAACAAGTAACATGCTACTATTGAAGAGAGATATCATAAAGAATCTAGAAACAATTTAGGTAAATAAAACTAGAGAGCTGACTGATATAACCATATTGAATCATGATGGGTGGAACTGCCCAGCCTGGCCTCCACACCGTACAGCTTTGCTTTTTATATTCATCTTTCCTACAAAGAAATTTCTTCTGTTGTCTGCACAGTCTTCCAAAGTATTCATGCCCCTTTCTACCCCTCATTATAATGTTTTCTGTCTACAAACCTATATGAAAATGATTCATGGTTTCCAAACTATTCACAAATCCTATCTGTCATGCATTGACCTTCATTTCCCCTGATTTAATACTTAGTAGAACACCTGTCACTGCAGTTACATCTACAAGTCTCTAGGAGGTGTCTACCAGTTTTGAACAGAATAAAATGTTTGTCAAATCTTCTGCTTTAACCTTCGCTTGTCATATATTCCCACGTATACTCAATTCGACATAGGCTTGGACTTTGACTGGGCCGTTTTTGCATGTGAAAATATTTTGAGGTACAAATCCATTCAACAAATCAGAATATTATTTAATATTATTGGTGTTGTCAGCAGCTACTGAAAGTAACTAATTAAGTGACTTGTTATCTAACTTAGTTACTTTCTGTAAAACTGTGTGAATCCAAGTCATTTTCTCTTTTTCTGCTCACATGGCTTTCTGCAGGGTTACCAGAGTCTGGTCCTGGACCTTTTAGGTGCATCCCTTCTCCAACACACCTGGATCAAACCAGTAGCTCGTTACCAGGCCTCTCTATTACATGTTGATGAGGGAATTAAAGCATGTAATTCAGGTTAATGAAGGGTTTCATATAAAGGTTGAAAAATAGTATTTCTCCAGGACCGGAGGTGGGTGCTCCCCTTTCTCAATGAAAGGGCTGTTTTGATAGACACACACACACACACGCACGCACACACACACGCATCCCATATCTAAGACCCTTTTCTTGTCAACAGCTCAGAGAATGACAAATGGTCAGTCCATTATGAACTGTGTGTGTGTGGGTGTGTGTGTGTTTGTTTGCGTGTACATAAAGGTGTGTCCACCAAGCTGATACATTTTGATTTATTAGGCAGAACAGAACATAGAACACTCAGACAATCACATCATTGAGCTAAGAAGGCGAGGTGACAAGAGAGGGGAAACCTGCACATTAAGTCACTCAGGAAGGACAGGGGTGTTTATCTCTTCTGCTGCTGTTTTAGACCATATTTTATTCTAATCAGTGGCAAAAATATGCAAGAATGCAACAAGTGTGTGCGTGTGTGCGCGTGTGTGAACACATGCAGTTATTGACTCTACAGCTCCATTTTTATTCATGACTGATGATACCCCCGTGATGTCATCAGGTAGTTAGTTTCATCTTCATACACACGTTACTCATAGTTGTAGCTTCACAGAGACACATTTACTGAAACTGTGCATTTAATTCCCGTTGAATGTCCCTCAATACGTCTTGTGAGAAATTATTACTTCAATAATTATTTATTATGTTTTAATATTTTCTAAAACTGACCTTTTTTTAGCTTTATGTCATGTTAGAATGTTATTCCTTCATCAAAAATATGCCTGGAGTTATCCTTTGATTCTTTGATGCATGTTTGACAAATCCTTGAATCTCCCATAGATTCAAGGATTTGAGCCCAATCGCTTACTCTAACAAAGCACCGCACATTTCTACACAAACTCCTTTGAGCTGCAGTGTCCACCCCCTCTGCATCTCAGCTCCTTCAGACTAGCAGCAGCAGCAATTAGCAAACATCCGGTGGAGCTGAGGTCTGCTGAGCTTATCATCAAGACACCATAAGAATGTTTATGAACGACATAATGAGAAGCACCGATGTGATGATGTGCTGAAGGCAGAGTGACAGAGCAGGAGCTTCTTAAAGAGGCAGAGACCCATTACAAAGTGTCAAATTGTGACGGCAAATTTCTTTTAAGTCATGTTTGACATATTCAAGGTTTCATAACAACAGAAGGTTTCATAGTTATTTGATTGTGTCATAAAATGGCTTTATGTATCTGGAAAATACATACTACATAATAAACCTCCTTAAAGTTCATTGCATTCTTGTAAGATGGGAATTTTGTTGATTTGATGACATTTTTACCCCTTTTGTGATGAGTGCAGGACATTCTAAACACTTTGTTATTATTTCCGGATGTGTAATTGCGATTACTCCACATTTCCTGAAGTCTGTGGGATCTTCAGTATTTGAGGACATAAAATTACTGTGTGAAGATTTTTCACTGTTCATCTTTTGTCCGTTGTTTCTCCTCATTTCTTTGCTTTAAAGGACGATGTTCCATGAATCATTAACAGCAGAGTAATTATGCACTATCAAACTTGGAATATTACCCCACTTAGCTAATGTTTAATGCTATAATTAATTCTGAAACCTGCGAGCCAACATCAATTTATTTGATTAGTACTTTGCAAAGTCACACAGAGGTTTTTCACTGTTTTGAGGTATGTGGGTTTGTGCTCGTGTGTTAAGCTTTAAAATGTTTTTACATTAATTAAACTATGATACAGAGCGAGAGTGAGTAATGAGAATTTCTCGCTTCACTTTTCACGTGTTTCGTTTTTTCTTCTTCTTGTGTTTCTGGACAGAATTTTAGCTTTCAAAGCCACATTGTTGATGTTTTCTTTGCCATCTGCCAGGCAGCAAGTTGATCTGATTTGGCAAAGGACTGGGCAGTGGCTGTTATTAAAGAAAGTTATTAGGAAATTGTTGTTTTATTGAAATTGTGAAGAATTAGAATGAATTTTGTCAATATATATATGTATATATGCATGTGTGTGTTTGTGGGTGTGGGTGTGAAACTTGAAACTTTGAAACTTTTGGACTGAAAGACCTCGGATAGAGTAGAGATATTAAACTTCAATATTTCATGGGCAATATTTAATGTGAAAAGGTTTTATTGGATTGAGCACAGAGAAACCCAGAGCCTGAACAGCTGATGCAGCGTGCCATTGTTTCATACACTTCTGAATTTTCCAGGAACAGCATCACTGCTAAGGCTGCAGATGATCCTGTAATCATAGAGCTATGCAGGCGCAGAAGCAGTTCTGACGTTAGCAGGAATTTAAAAGTGAAAACGTTGCTCAAAAGTTCAGGTAAAGAGCCGAGCAGGTAAACGTAGCTGCTGTTGGATGAAAACAAGGCAGCTGGAATGGAGTTTGTATGCTCTCTTTCACATACTCAAGCTTCCTTCCACTGTCCAAATTTATGGATGTAGTTTATTTGTTACTCTAAGTTGCCCTCATGTGTGAGTACGTGCATAGATGGTGGTCTGTCCGTTGTCGCTGTTTGCTCCTTTGATGGACTGGTGACCTGAACAGAATGCCTGGCCCAGGCATCCAGCTGGTTTTAGATTGTCAAAAGACCAGCTCATTTCAACACTGTGCCCAGATGCAGGCCGTCCCTCACTCACATCTAAGAATTCAGATAGCGACAAGCTTGTAGCAGCTGCAGCTGATCCCAGGACAGAGGGCTGGTATATTAAGGAGGTTTTGGTGGTGCAAGAAGGCGTACTTTCAGGAATAAAGACTGGGAACCATTCTGACTGAGTCAACGTTTGGTAAAGATTTCATTTTTAGCTCTCCCTTACTGAACCTTAGATATGCCCCAAACTATTCTGTTTTTTTTTTTTCTTTTTGCCAATTTTTGACTGAAGGTTGAGAAAATCAGGTTTAATCTATTTGTTGTTTTCTCATTTGTTTTGCACTCTCGAGTATTTTCTTTCCCCTTTGAAAAATGAAAAATATCAAATTAAGCTAAGAGTTTTTCTGAAGACATGTTGATGATGTGTAATGTTCTTGTAGGGAAGATATATGATCACTACTTTGACCTGTATTTTGGAGAAAGCAGTGGTGGCTGACCTGGGTCAACAGCAAAAACAAAGATGAAAACATCTTGTTTCTTCGTCACCTTGTGTCTGGCACAGATTTTACTACAGGAAAGTTACTTTGCTCCTTCCAGTGCTGTCTGAAGTTGTCTGTTGTGAACTGATGTGCCAGATGGTTTGTTTCATTGAAACACCTGGAATGTTCTCTGTGGAGATCATGTGGGAAAACGGCTGGCATTTTCAATAAATCCTTCCAGGTGATCGAAAGGAGCATCTGTCCATCAAAGTCTCAAGTGAACGTCGATTAAACACATGAACTGGATGGAACCACAGGAAAAGCGGTCAGGGAACATGAGCTGCCACTGTTGATTGTCATCATTTCTGGAGATGTCTGTCTGGGTTAATGGAACAAACCTTTTGTTTGAACCAGACATGGCTTGAAGACAGGAGAGTTTATTTCAGGGTGCACCATGTATCTATTAGTTTAATCTGAAGTATGTGCATTCAAATGGATCATAGATCTGTCATAGAACCCGTAGTGCTAGAAGCTTGTAGACGTGACACACAGGCAGGAGGCGCTGTGAGCTCAAGTCTACTTGTGCAGAAACACCAAAACAATAATTTTCACCAATGTAATGTTAGTTTTTAATAGCCTGTTTTCTTACACAGTAAATCACAGAGAAGCTTCAGTTCCATGATAACTGTAGAACTCTTTCAAAGTATTAGTCAGCCATTTATTGTTCCTGTTCTGTTGACTGCTTAGCTCTTCCAGAGGCTTTATGCTACAGTAAGTACAGTGTTTGTGAAAACACTGATGTAAATTGATATTGTCTGACAAAAAGCTTAAAACAGGTTGACTGACATTCCATTCCTCCAACCTTGCAAATATATTGCAATTTAAACAAAAGACTGAAAAGCGCAGGGCTCACAGTGTGACAAATGTCGCTTTTCCAAAAAAAAACAAAAAAACTGATATGTTATTGAGCTGATGTCGCAAGTGTTTAACTACTGCCCACTTTGATCACACTTTGATTGTTTATATAACAGATGAATCAGTTAGGATTTGAGTATGTTTCCATGGTAACAACTTGGTAACAGCTTACCTACAGGTCTCTCTATTCCTATGGGCTTTATGACTTCACATCATGGCGGACTCTGCGCTCAGCAGATTGTGGCGCAGCGCTGTGAGCACAGCAGTGAGGTCACCTAGCCCAATCTGAAGTGGTTTACTACAACACCCACCATTAAATAAATAACTGTTTAACTGAGTTATCTATTAAATAGATAAGAAAAGCACAGTTTATGTGCTTTTGAAACACTTAAAATGTGCAACACTGGTTAAGTAGATTAGCCAAGTTGTAATATAAGAAAAGTCATCTTGTCACTTAAATGGAGGAACAGTGCTGATCCAATTAGCAGTGTAACATGTAAACATGACTCCGGTTTGTGTGGGTGCATGTGGTTCAGCTATCAGCGTCATTTTTTAATCATTACTTTCTGTTTCACATGAGACTTTATGAGGGAAATAAATTGCCTTCAAGGAAATTCTTAGTAAAAGGATTACATCCATATAATCCCCTTTGTCCCAGTGGACACCCCAAAAAGCACGCACACATACACACACACACACACACATTATACATAACCAGATTAACACGTGGAAATAAATGTGTACAACCTTTTTGATATGCTACAAATGACAGAACACACCTCCAATAAAACCTCAGAGGATATTATTGGAAACCATGTTTTCCCGTGTGTGTGCAGGTTCATGGATATAACACCACATAACTGTGACCAGAACATGCACCTCCTTGTGTGTGTGTTGCAGGTTTGTTATGTTGAATACACACCTGTGTGTAGACGCTGATTATGGAATGAGACTTCATTTTGTTTATGCTCCCTCTCCTCATCTCCAATTAACAAAGACAAATCCGCTTCTATCATGACTAATGAGAGAGTTTAGCGTGAAGGAACTCTGAATTTTCATAGTGAAAAGAAAATAGTGAAAGGAAAATTATTCAATTTTCATGAAAATGACAAAATGCAGCCGATTGTCCATGACTGTAAAGGGGCAGATTAGATGAGGATGAAAGGAAGAGATGAGAAAATGGGATGAGGGAGAGGAGATAACGGCAGTTTTCACATCTCTGTTAATAACTGTAAGGCTAAAACGGGACTCTTTTTTTTTTCATTTTTATTTATTTATTTATTTACTTCCATACATTCTGCAGTAATGAACATTTCAAATTGTGCCCTTGATAGACCTACAATTACTAAAGTTAAAAGAGAAATAGAAACAATTTCAAGATAAATGCATCATTTAATGTAGAAGGTAGACAACATTTCTCCTCCTAAAGGCCACATAGCTACGTATATATGCAGCCTTTGAAAAGCAAATGTTTAACATTTGCTCTCAGAGCTGCGGAAGACGAGCAAAAAAGGACTGACAGTGAAGCTAAAAGTAGAATATTTACCTTTTAAAACATTTCAGATTCATAGAAATACACGTCTAATTTAGACTGCTTTAGAGAAGCATACCCAGCAACCACAAATCTTAACAAAGTCTATTTTGGATGTACTGCGTGGCTGAAAAAATATAGCTCTAAATCAGATCTAGGCAAAAATGTTTTCTCAAACATGCTTTAAAATCAGTAACTGCTGATTCCCCAATTGTCCTACACAAATAGAACGAATGGCAACATCTTGATTATATGTTGTTTTGCAGGTGGAGCTAACAGGAAGCAGCGTGTTTGACTACGTCCACCCTGGTGACCACGTGGAGATGGCAGAGCAGCTTGGCATGAAGCTTCCTCCGGGGAGAGGCATGTCTCTGTCCCAGGGAGTGGTCAGCGAAGACGGAGCGTCCTCAGCGTCATCATCATCACACTCTGAGACGCCTGAGCCAGGTAGGAGATTTGAGGCAGGGGTGTAAGGACATGAAGCGGGGTCTCTCTTTGCTTTTTAGATAATGTGAGACCTCAAGCTCAGAAGCAACTTCACTCAGCTGACTGACACTTGTAGTGTCACACATCTTACTTCCTTCAGACAAAATCCATGGAGAACTGTGGTTTACTTTAAATAACCTCACAAAATATTTTAATAAACATCAAATGAGGTTCTATGTTGATAATAATCTATTCACCTATGTTGACATTTTTGTGCTCCCTTTGTTAAAAGATCCAAACGGGTGAATCAGATCAACTGTTCATTCATGTATGAACAGAGTAGGAGTTTTTTTCCCCATCTGTTATTGTCAGTAATTATGATTTTCTACTTCTATAAAGTAAAAGCCAGCCAGGTGCTCAGCTGCTCAGTGACAGAGCAGGTGCATCAATAATGGAAGCAGTCGTCCCAGTTTCAAATTTCAGCCATTTACTGCATGTCTCTCCTCTTTTCTCTGCACTCCTTCATATTGAACTTCTACTGAGAACCAATGAGTGCCAGAAAAACTTTTGCAAAAGTCAGTTATTATGGCCCATAGGAAACACCAGCCTGTTTTAAATGATTGTAGATATACACCATGTTCCACATTATTATGCAAGGGATATTTTCTCAGATTTTCTTAAATGATCAATGCAAATGGTGGTCAGTATAATTTTCAAGTCATGAACTATTACAGTATAAATCAAATTCTACTGAACAAAGCTCCCCGTGAGAACAGTATATTTTTTTTCAAAAATAAAAAACTCAAAATGCACTGTTCCAAATTATTATGCACAGCAGATTTTCTAAACATTTTATGAATTATAAAAAACTGCAAATGGTCATTCTTTGAATGTGCAGCATTAAGTGGTCACATGTAATAAAATCAAAAGTTATTTCAATCAAAAACATCTTAACAGACCAGTTCCATGTTAACATAGATCCTTCTTTGATATCACAGCACAATTCTTGATCCATTAAACTTGTGAGTTTGTGGAGTTTCTGCTTGAATTTCTCTGCAGGATGTCAGAATATCTTCCCAGATCTGCTGTTTTGATATGAACTACATTCCACCCTCAGATCTTTTGCTTGAGGAAACTCCAAAGGTTCCAACCCATTCTCACACCGAACTCGTCATATATTGACGCATGGTGCTTCCGTCCTCGTCACATATTGACGAGGTACTTTCGTCAATATGTGACGCAGGGTTTACCTGATGCCTTACCGTAATTTTTGCCCTAAACCTAACCAATTTTTGGGTTTTGAAGTGTCGGCAGTGTTTGCGAGGACCATTCGCGTAAATAATCCATGTAAAACATGCGACCTTCCAAAATCGTCAAAATCGTCAAAATTTTACGGTGAAGGAACCTGCAAATCGTCACATATTGTGTGAAGGTATACCTTCAGCGTCAATATGTGACGATATCAATCAAACGGCGTCCCAACTCGTCAATATATGACGAGTCGGGTGTGAGAATGTGTTGAAGGTTCTCAATAGGGTTGAGGTCAGAGGAGGAGGGTGACCACAACATGAGTTTCTCACCTTTCATGCCCATAGCAACCAATGACACAGTGGTAATTCTTGCAGCATTCATTGTCATGCATGAAGATGATTTTGCTACTGAAGGTCCGGCTCTTCTTTTTGAACCATGAAAGAAAGTGGTCAGAAAATCCATCTACTTTGCTGAGGTCATTTTCACACCTTCATGGACTCTGAAGGGGCCGACCAATAATTGTCTATAATAATTTGACCTAAAAAATCCAACCCGACCTGACCCGGTCCGAGACCGTAGACATTGTTTCTGATCCCGATCTGACCTGACTGGTTAACTTTAGAGTATTGAGTCTGACGTAAAGTTGACATTCTTTAATTCTGGTACCATTTTAAAATCCTTGCAGACCTCTGACGTTGCTCTGCTGGCTTAGTAGGGTATCGCCCCCCATTTTTATTGTTTGGTAATACATTCCAGTTCCATTTTGTTACTTGTAGTAACCGCAGGGTGAATCAAACTGTAGATGTTATGTATTGTGTGATTGATAGGAGTAGAGAAGAGTGGATCAGGTTACAGTTTAACTAACTTCTGCATCTTGTTTTCTTTCTTTCTTTCATCAGCAGGAAGCTACCTGCTCCTCTATTTAGATTAGAATAAGTGGATTAACAGATTGTTATATTGTGTGTTCTCCTTTAGTTTGTCCAGAAAGGTCCTAACCACTTTGCCATGTGTGTCCCATCTCCACACCTGCTTCACTTACTAAACTACTTCAACAGTGCCGCAGTGGTGGATTTACTTTCTTATTTCTACAGCATTTGCCCTTAGTCTAACTTTGAAAAAGTTCTCCAATGCCTGCTTTCTAATATCTCCTTATTCACTGCTGTATTTTGTAATGCAACACTTTTATTGTTCTAATGTGGAAGGGCTCACAATTCTCCAAGGAATTCTTTGTCCTGTCTCTTCCATTCCTTCATTTATCTTTCCCCTCATCTTCCACTGCACCACATGTTCAAGACTTTTTACCTTCCAAATGCTTTTCATTGTGCCCTCACTCTGTCTCTCATGCTGATGATAATTTAAGCATTAGGGGGAAATCCATTTATAAATTAAACAAAATGACTTGATATCCATCAAGTCCCTTAGTTCATCAGCCTGTTCAAACAAGGAGTTGAAGATTGGCTTTGCGGCGACCAGGGTCTTCGGAGACGGCACAGTAATTAGATCTGCCGCGGATTTATTCTGGGCTGATTGGGGCTGGTGATGGGTGTGTGTGTGTGTGGGCGTGTGTATGTGTGTGTATCTGTGTGGGTGGAAGATTTTTAAATTAATTGGAGTCTATTGGAGGTTCACATTTTAGGGGGTTTTTTTGTTCTTTTTTTCCCTTTGACTTTGTGCAAACCTCTAACAAAGCCTCCCCATGCACTAAACTAAAGATAGATAGTGAGGCTAAGGGGACATCGATGTGGTCATCAGTGTCAATTTGTCTGAGAGAAAATGAAAGCAAAGAAAAAAAATTTCACTTTGGATTCACCCTAAAGGTGGAAAAACATTAAAAACTAAAGAAGCAAAAGAAGAAAAAGGATTTAGTGTGGATATCTCAGTGATTGACCAAAGGAAGGCGAAAGACAGAAGTTGCCTGGAGAAACATGTTTGCTCTCCATTGTTAATTTGTCTAGAGAGACAGTAAGGAAGAGAGGCAGGGGATGGAGCGACATGTTCCAATGAGCATGAGTGTTTATCAATGTTAATTTGTCTGCATGAAAAGGCAGTGAAGGGAGGAAAAGGTCTCAGGCAGACATGCAGGAATGTGAAAGAGTGATCCCTAATGACACTCTGGCCAGTCAGAGGAAGAAAGGCAATTAGGATTCATGTATGTGGTATTTAATGCAAATCTTCATTGAGAGCATGGAACCAAATGAGTGAACAAATCTGTGCTGCTTGTAGCTAACAGTAGGTCTGTTGCCAACTGACAACTCAACCACACATTCAACCTGAAAAGATAACTTCAAATATTGGAAGTTGTGTCAACAACAAGGAAAAGGCACGTTGGTTTTCCTTTAACTGATTGATTGTATGCCTTTCCTAAACATAAAGGTAAAAGTTTAGATATTTAGAGAGGACATATTAGGAAGTTGTGGCTCTTATTCGCTTACAAGGTAATCTGTCACATTTGCATTTAGCAAAGTCTAAGACAGGGACGATCATTTTCACCTATCCACTCATAACTGCAGGGTCATTGGACTGGGCCGTCCCAATCAGTGGCGTTCAGACCTGGACAGGTCAATTAAAACCCTACATTGACTGCTCTACATACAGGTTCACTAAAAGTTAACATGGCATTGTCTAGTTATTTGTCATTTCCTCTACTGCTTTGGAAGGTCCGGCACCCATTTATTAGTGAAATTTAGTCTAGCTGATGGTTCTCCTCATGACTACATCATGTATGCACATGTTTCTGTCAAAAACACTGAGAGGATTGGGTCCAACATAAACCATGCCTTCTGTGCTTTGGCCTCTACCTGTAAGGTCAGGGAGGCCTTATTCTATTCTAAACCATTTCTTCAATAATCTATTTCCAATCCTGTTATCAGATTCAAGTTACTCATCCAAGCAACTACAATTGTCACTGACTTGGTAAAAAGATTGTTTCCCTCTTGTGTTTCAGGTAGTTACGTCTGGTTCACGTGACAAGCCAGTCACATTATCAACATGGAGAGACTTGTGTTTTCTAGCTGGAAATGCGGGTACTATTAAGAGTTTATGTCGCTACAGATGAATTTCAAGGTTCGTTGTTCCCTCTGTGCTGGAGACAAAGTGTTATTGTTACACCCTTGAAAATAGGGAAGACAGAAAAACGAGAGTGATTTTTTTTATGCAGCAATTTAACGCAGAGCACAAAAGCCCCCTAGTGGAGGACAGAGCTAATCGATCCCAGAGTAGGTTTACTAGCTGATTGCTGATTATCTGTCAATTGTAAATCTTTTTTTTTCTCCTCTCAACTCTTGCAGTATGAAAATAACTTATATAACCTTCCTAATATAATGGTCTGTCATTTTCTGCAAAACGTGAAATATATATACATACATATTTATTTATTTATTATTTATTAACAAAAAAAATCACGTATGGCAGAAAAACTGATTGAGGCCATTATTTTAGGAAGGTGAAAGTCACTTGTCATTTTTATATAGAGGCTTCTGAACAAAGTACTTGTGATCTAACGTAATTTCTTTTAAATTAAGTAATCTGTAAAGTAACTAACTTAATCAGAAATCAAATTCATCTAACTATTATCACAGGGAAAACAAGTCACCGTGGTAACTTGGTGACTCTAGCTGGAGCAATAGTGATAAACTGATTGGATAACTGCACAGTCAGCCTTTTGATGTTTCTATGCTGATCACTTGGAGCACAATACGCTCAGAGAACACCCAGAATTAGCCCAGCAGACAGAAAATGTCACAAACACTGTTTAGTTATCAGTGCAGAGTGAAAAGTCATAGATGAAGAGTAGAAACACTAAGGCCACATAAAGACATTATGAATGAGAATTGGATTGATTGAGACAGTCTATGCAGCACGCCCGTATGTTACGGCCCATAACATAAAAGTTTTATGCATCGTAGATGCTTAGTTGAAACAGAATCCACATTGTCCATTTGAATGAATCTGTTAATAATTCATCCACATGCAGGACTGAACAACAGGATACTAGTCAAAGTTTTTTCAGCAATATTCATCTTCTGTTATGATTCTTGGGTGTATTGGTTTGAGGGGATTTTTATGGGTTATTTATAGTTCATAGTTTTTGCATTATTAGTTCTTTCTGGTATTTTTTGTTATACATTAAGTCATTGTCAAGGCTGATCAGTCAGGTAAAGTCTGTCAAAACCAGTCAAATTTGCTTTGTGCAGTAACGCACAGATATAGTAAAATAGGAAACAATCATTACCAAACGTTTCTCACTTTTTTAGGGTCATAAAAATAGTCAGACATGACTCAGAGTCAACCTCATGTCCCAACCTCACATTATAATCCCCCTTCCCCATCATTTTATAACAGGCATCATGCAGTCTGTCATGACGCCTGCATGCCAGACTGTAAAACTCCTGGCAACTACCAAACTGGCAGCACGCTTTCCGCCTCTGCATCCAACACTTTGCATCCAAATGCAAAGTGTTCACATGTCAGACCTGAGAAGCTCCATATGATCTCTTATTCAGCTAATCTGAAGCTCACGTGAAGCTTGGAGATATTCATTGCCCTGACTATATAACTGTCCTAAGGGAACCAGGCTGGAATTCACTGACCTCCTTAGAACAACCCATCTTTTTTATAAATGTTTGAAGAAGCAATCTGCAAGAGTGACTGAATCATACACACTAGTGGGCATAGACATTATTGGAAGACTTGAATTGAAAAGTCTGGAGGGCGTGTCTCAGTACTTTTGGTAATACTGTGTATTATTTCACTAACTCTCTGTGTGCTACACTAAGTTCTCAGACATTCCAAGTCTTTAGATCTGCAACCAAATATTAAACAGTTTCAACTTTAAATCTGACCCACTTTTCTGAAGCATTTTATTTGTTCCAGTCGTCCATTTCCCAATGTAATTACATCAGACCTGAGTTCAGCTTTACACTGTTTGATCTTCAAATCCCTTTAGTATAACAAAGCTTGACTTTTTATTACTTAGTCTGTAAATCATGACCTATTACTATTGTAAGGCCCCTGGCACCAGTCTGATTTAACTTATTTGGCAGATTGTGCCAAATTGCTACTTTGCACCTGCAAATCCTTTGCATCTCTTGCTCTACTGGGTTTTTTAGAAATTGATCTGTAAAAGACTTTTCATAATTCCTGTGTAAGTATTGACAAAGCATTTTCTTAAAACTCATAGACTTACATTTTACCTCATTTTTAGTTAGCAAAAACTGTTTATTCCCATTAAACAGTCATAGCCTTTCTCTTACCATTCATGTTTCTTTTACAGAAAGAAATTATTCTTTCTATTTAAAGACATTAAATTATTTTTATAATTTAAGGATAATACTCTTAAATTACTCATTTAGAATAATTTCTTTCCTGTAAATGGAAAGAAATTAATATCAGAAATCAGTTGATATCTAAACAAGCCAAATGTGGATTATTGTTATGTAAGTGTCACCTGTCAGTTTAAACCTCAGGTTATAAGCCAGGCTTTTCTCTCAGGCTGCTCTGTTGTATTAGATCAGAAAACTGGCCCTATCATTTTAATTACAGTCACACTCATAAAGTGCTAAAATTGAAGTTAAAACATAAGATGACCTTGGAGGAAAGAACCTCCTTTGAAGCTTGACGTCTCTTGCCAACACACTCTTGCAGTTAAAGAGACTCATCTTTAAAAGCACATGACGCAATTTGACTAATATCTGTCAAACTGAGGCTGAGAGCACCAATGTCTCCAACTGTTCTCGAGAATGAGTGGTTGAAAATGATTACTCATAAGGGTAATTCAGAGTCAAGCTGAAGGGAAGAAAGACTTCTTGTATCTCTTCACTTTTTTTTCTCTCTTCTTAAAAAAGTTCCATATTATCAGATCAGTGTCTGGTAGATGCTTAGAATGTATCAGTTGTGCTCTGCCTGTCGACTTTGAATATGGACACTTGAGGTGAATTGTAATATTCATGATAAAATAACTGAGAGATGAATAAAGGAAATATATAAGTTGGAAAGTCAAGTTGTTTTAAGGCTGAGTAAAATTGAAGTCTTGAGCTTTACACTAGGTAATAATGTAATTCGGTCATCAAAAACAGACCTGAAGTGCTGCTTTAATTTTTTTCATTCATGTTTGAGAAATCCTTGAATCTCCCGTGGCAACCATTCAGGGCTGCCTAAACTCCTGCTCTCACAAAGCTCATCCTTGGAGCTGCAGTCTCCAGCTGAACTTCTGCCTCACAGAGCAGCCCTCACCTAACCAACCCCCCGACTCCTTCACTTAGCTCCTACAGATGAGCAGAAGCAATTAGCAAGCACCTAGTGGTTGAGTCTGCTGAGTTCATCATATGAACTACTTCTGAGTCCAATGCTGCTGAGAACGGTTGTAAATGGCATGAGGATCATTGTTGTGATGACGTCCTGAAGGCGGAGTGTCGGTAACAGTTCTTAAAGAGACGGAAGCCAATTTGGAAGCACCAAATTTCCAAGTTAGATTTGATAAGTACAGCATTTTGAGGGTCACATAGTTACTTAATTTCACTGTAAAATGGCACTATGGGCATGGAAAATACATAACCCCTTGTGCTTAAATTTATGTTCTAATTCTCCCCAGAAAATCAGACAGTGGACTGTGACTGTGGGTGAACACGCTGCCTGTATACGTGCAGATGGAACGATCCTTCTTGTTATCTAAGAAAATCACATTAGTGGGGAAAAATCAGCAGTGTTGTTGTTTTAAGATGTGTAAGTTCTAGATTTTGCATGTTGTCCAGGCAGATCCTCCATAAAATGCCAGATTTGATCTTCCATTTATTGATGAAGATAATCATAATCTTCATCACAACCAACAGCAAAGAAAATAAAATCTGCACCACAGCCAATAACTCAAAAAAAAAAAATTGAGAACACAAAATTTCATAAACATAATACACAATTTTACAGCATCAGTGATTTCTGCTTACCCTGTTTCAGTTTAAATCACAGGTGGGTTCACCATGTTATAATTTTACCAAGAAACACAAAAACATTAAAAGAAAAAAACCGTTTCAAAGTCCTTCCAGGAGTGACATTATATCTGACCTCAAAAAGAAAACACCATAAGTTCCCTGTTATTAGCCCTCGGCCGTCTAATTGTCCGCAGCATTGCCTTATTTCAACATCACAAGTCTTTGATTATTGTTGCTAATTACACTATTAGCACAATGGAGGGGAATAATTCATCATAATCACTCACATTTATCATAATTATCCAAGTTTACAAGAACCTACTTTTAATGTCATTTAGAGCAACCATCAGCTGCTGTTACTGCTGCCCAAGGACAAACTAAGTGAGGCTGTGTGTGCGTGCGTGGGTGCGTGTGTGTGGGTGTGTGTGCGTGTGCGTGCGTGTGTGTGTTCATGTGCATTAATGTTAGATGGTAAAATAAGTTTACATTTGCTTTGAACATGTACTTTGGATTGCAAACAAGACAAAAGTCAAATATTTGATATTGTTTTAACTAAGTCTGATATGTAGACGTTCATATTATAAAACATATTTTTTATGCCTAAATTCTACTCTAAATGAGTAATTGAGTAATGAATAATTTCAGTAGCTTTACAGCTGTAGTTTCTAGATAGCATTAACAAAACATCTCTAATGCTTTAAACTGTACAAATATAAAGCATACATGTAAAAGAAGAATGAAACAAACAAGAAACTGCTTGTTTCTTGTTTGCTTGTTTCTACATCATATTCAATTAGTTTTAGGGGCACTAAAAAGTATCAGCAAAATAAGTTCTTTTATTGGATACATCTAGAGTTTTAAATGTTTCAGTGTACAAATTGTAAGTTAATTTATTTCTGTCAGTGATAATATTTTGAGTTGCAGTTTTATTTTTAGTACCAATATTATTCCTTTTAATTTTATTTATGATGGATGATTCAGTCTTACCTTTGTTGTTTTATGGTCATTGATTTTACTGGCTCTGATGGTTTTGGGAATTCCCTCTGCGAGGCAATTTGTGTGCCTGAGTGGATTAAAACTAATATTTAAATAGTAAAATAAATAAATAAAAACTGTTGTTTTTGGTAAACTAATGAAATATTTATTGAAGTTCTAAACATTTGACCCTTGTCATGGTCTCAAAAGGTCTGGTCTTGGTCTTGGTTTTGGTCTTGATCTCAGACAAATCGGTCTTGATTCCTCACTTGTGGCCAACTGCAGGCGTACGCAGCCGGTGTCCTGTTTGTTTTCTATGTGTCCCTATTCCAACACAACTCTTACCTGGTCAATATGTCACAACGTTCTGTAGGAGCACGCCATGAATCATTTATCTGACACAGGTGTTTTGAACTAGTGAAAATTTCGAAACATAATAAACAGCTACTCTGGAAGGGATTGTACCAACAGTCAGCATTATATTAAAAATGCTGTTTTGTTTTATTGCATAAATGTGAAAACCCCATAAAAACAATTATCACTAAATACACATGTACTGTCACATACCTAGGATGAAAGGTATAATGTGTGTGTTACCACTTTTGGAGGAAAATAGTATCAAATAGGATAGTATGATTGTCAGCTGATGATTTAAGTCAAAGCAATAAGACTTTATATCTGATATAAAGTTGATACAAAATCAATGAAAAGATGAAACTCGAGCAGATTTCACTTCACCAATTCAAATTTTCTGTTTGCTGCCTTTAGAAACAAGATAAGAGTGAGGAAGTGGTTCTCAGGCCAGGTTGACCACCCAGTATTGTTAGAGTCATAATCTGTGATAATGTCATAGAAATTAAATCAAGTTTAAAATTACTTAAAACCATAGAATGTTTGAAATATTTACTGTATTGAATATTACTGTAGTATGTGTCCCAATGGACACGATAGCTACACACAGACCTGAAGTTTGACTTGTGCATCACCTATGACTCATTATTTATCAATCCTCATTTTGTTTCTCATGTTTGAATAACAGGTTTCAGTTTTTATTAATCCTCACTCATTTCAGTTACACTAATAAATAATAACCATTACCATGTACTGATTAGACTGAACAGCCTATTGTCCACACAGTGAAACTATGTGCTTCTGTGACAGTAAAAAAATCAGAAAATTACTTTGTACACATGGAGGGTTAGCTGTGGTTCCAGCTCTTATATAGATTTATCTTAAAGATTAAATTAAAAAAGTTCATCTTTTGTTTTTGACCTGCTAAATAATTTATCTACACCAAATCTTCTCAACTGCACACATACGGATAGAATTAGTCATGATTCTGAAAGTGCTGGAAGTAATTACATTTGTATTATGAATGTTTTTTTCAGAAAAGCAATGAAACCACTCGAGCCAAACAAAGAACTTCTCAGAAGCAGAGGATTAATGCTAAAACAAAATTATCCGTTTGGTTAAGTTCTATTAAACACTCCACCACTCTAACTGCTATCTGGACTACACAATGGCCAATCAAAAGCCATTATTATTATTAGGGTTTTCTAATTAGGCTTCTTAACGAGGACGGCGCTGTTTACAATGGAAGCCGGAGCTGTTCAGATCACGACAGCAGAGGACAGGACAGCACCGCATGGCAAATAAAGCTCTACTCGCTGCTATCTGTCTGTCACCACAGCGATAACACAGGAACTCTTCTAGGTCCAAGACTGAAATTTTTAATTTGAGCCGAAGTTTGAGGCGTGTTCATGTGTGTCTTCTTATTTCCAGCTCAGTCTCAGACTTCAGCGTTGACAGTGTGTTGCATGTAAAGTGAGCAGTAAATGTTTAGGACTGTTTAGGACAGAAAAACTGCAACTAGGAAGAACAGATCTTACTAGTTATCATTTAAACATTCACAGATTATTTTTTTTATCTGCTTGCTGGAGCAGCACCTTCTGTTCACAATATTGGTACATGACCTGCAATGCCTGCAGGCCTCAACATTATTATGCAAACACCCACAGAGAAAACTACATGTGAAACAGGAATTTAAAATTGTTTTAGATATTTTATCAACTTTAACAAAAAATCTTACATCTTAAGCAAAGTTAATGGAAATAGATTTTTTTTTCTATAATTGCAGAACTTTTTACTTGTTTATTTATTTACTATTATTTTATATTAGTCTGATTTTTTGTTTTTAGAATTCTTTGTTAAAAAAAAATGTTAGAAACTTTTATAAGACATAAATGCAAAACATACTTTTTAAACAAGACTTATTAGGGCTGGGAGTTTAAACCATAACATTTTATTAATTAATTACATCGATCTTCAGGTTAAGAATTTAACGCTAATCACATTTTCTTTTTTTACATACAAAAGCTCTAAGTGGAACTTTTGTATTGTGTTTCTGGTATACCCGTAAATCTGATGCACAAGCTTCATCAGATTTATCAGATGGAGTCTTTATTGGCAAACTCCATCCATGAAAGACAAAGCAGCTTCTCTCGGCCCTCTGGGGTTTCATTTTTGCTTCAAAAACCAATCTGACAGTGCTGGAAAAGATTGTCGTTGTGTTTAAGCTGTGTTGAAGGAGTTAGCCTATCAGTGAAGCTATTCAAGCCTGAAATAGCATCTCAATGCAAAATATGTACCAGCAGCACAGACGTCCCCCACACTAAAGTTAGCGTCCATAGTCCACATTTCTAAAGAAGGTCCATAAATGATCAGAGCTTCAGGAAACTCTGGAAAGATGAAAGAGCAGAATAACACTTTGCTCCAATCTGTTGGTTGAAGAACCTGAAAAAACAGATTATATCTACTTGCTCAATAATTTAGCAGCAAATGCAGTTTTGAATTGAAAATATTTATTTTGCTGATATATAGATTTCTATAAAAATGCAGTGAATTACAATTAATTATTTACAGATCCTGCAGATGACTTGATTCACATTTTTTTAACCGAGACTAAGAATACAGAAATATGCTTTCAGACCAAGTAGACATTTCCATAGCTCTTAGCCAAACATCTAAAATTGTAATCTTTGTCAGTAAACAATTAGAAAACAACTGGTTTTTAACACAATATTTCAGCAAACCAGTCACCAGTCAAGGTCACCAGATCCTGAAAAAAGCTCCATGTCCTGCAGATATTCCCTTAACCACTGGAAGCTGACCTCCATTAAACCTGTAGCTCTAGTTATCATGTTACACAATATGTGTGCATCTGTTCCATCTGATCAACAATAAGTCATAGTTGGTGCTCATCAGAAGCTGCTGCAGCTCCTCACAGACGTGTTTGTAAAACCAGTTAGCAGCTCAATGAACACGGCTGCCGCCTCTATTCCTGCTCACGTCTTACTCTGATTATGGATGCTAAGCTGTTCAGTTCATCCATCTGTCTTTCTATATTCTGCAGCCAAGTGCACTCCCCACTCTGTGATCCTCAACTTCTCTGTTGTTTTTCTTTCTCCACATGCTGTTTCCCTCCTCGTGCTTCTTCTGCCTTCTTCACATGTTCTGTCGGATTTATCAAGGTACAGCTAACAGGAACAGAGGAATTAGATGAAAGACATGAAATGCTGACAAAAGGTCTCAGAAACAAAGGAGAGCAGAACAGTGGAGATGAAAAATAAAATTATTCCAGGATGTGACATAAAAACAGTCCTGTCCAGTGAGTCGAAAACCACCGAAATAATAATTAAAATTTGCTCAAATTAAATGTATTCATGGATGTGTTGTATTTTAATCAATGACTAAGTGTAAATTCCGTCATTTTATGGCTAAAATAATTGAAATTAATTATTTTGTTCTTTGTACTAATCTTGTTCAACCTTCCATATTAAAAAAAAAATCAAGCATGAACTGGTTTGCCATCAAGATTATGAAAATACATATTTTAACTCCATCCAGTCAGCGTGGTATTTATAGATTTTACTTGATCTTAGCAGCTAAGCTTCATACACAATGACTGGATCAGGGCTAAGAACCTGCATGCAGTTTTAACTTTACCCTTGTAGAGTCCCTAAATTAGTTAAATTTGGATCCAAACTTAAATTATTTCCCAAACAAATGTCTTGCAGTATCTTACACTGAATAGATGCAGAAATGCATAAGCTCATAATAGACAAACATTTGGAAACTATCATGACAATTGAGAATATCATCTGACTAAACCAGCGGAACAGCTATCAAATCAGAACATTCTGATTCAGTAACGTTTATCGAATCAGATGGCAAACGTTGTTAGATTCTGATTAGTTTAGATAGCTAATCAGAATTAGTCATCTAGATATAACTAAAAGTAGAATTTAACCATCATTAAATTTTTATAAGCTACTATGGTTGACTTTTCTTATATTTATAACTAATATTTGATGCTCTCCTAAGTCTTTTTTTATAGCTGTAATGTATGCTGTGTAATAAAATGAAAATCCTTAGCTAGCCATCATTACAAAGCAGGTAACTTTCATAAAGTTCTCACATGATGTATATTTGAAATAAAGCCTGTAAAGACCCATTTCATCACTTCCATTTTGTCAGCCACTTTACTAGATATGCCTGTTGCAAGTTTCTTACTTACAGAAATAGTAATCAAGCCAACTATTTAACAATAACTTCATTCACTTTGTTCAAATTAAATATCAGAGTGGTCAAGAAAGCGTGTCATGGTTGGTGGTACCAGACATTCTGACCCTGAGTGTTTCTAGAAACTGTTGATCCTCTTTGATTCAAACTCCCAATTAGTGCTGGATATCGATTCGGATTTCCAAAATCGATTTGATTCACACAAACCCAATTCGATTAAATTCATGATTCAGTTTGATTCATATCAAAGGTTGCATTTTCCTCAGATTTTAGTTGGTTTTTCAATCAAAATAATTGTTTGCTCAGCTCTTCCCCCTCTGTTTTCAGTCTTACAGGAACTTTGCCTTAGTCACGTCTCTGTCTCGGACGGTATTTATGCAGGGTGCATATAAAAACAGTTGCCTATTATGTTTCCGCTAGACATTTGTGTCATTTTAACCTTTAACCTTTCTGAAAATAAACATGGGTTGCCAATCCGTTATCCAACTCATAGGAAACAAGTGATCTTTAGCATTCCCACTATCTCCCTCTTTTCTTTTTCCCTTCACTCTCTTTCTATCATCTCTTTCTGGTTTACTGACTACTTAAACAGTCCACTTCTCTTGTTTCATCCTTTGTACTCTTATCTACTTATTTTTAATGTTATTATGATGTCTCATGTCAATGGGTGAAGTTGTAGGGTTCTCAAGTGGAGAAACTGAAGTGTCTTGGTGTCTTGTTTACACGTGATGTCCTAGTCTGGACAGACAGACTAGGACTTCATCTGCATTAACGTGGGCACTACACCCATCTTTTGTGATAAAGAAAGAGCTGAGCCACGAAGCAAAGTTCAGGAGTTAGCAGTCCATCTACGTTCTGAGACTCACCCACAGTCATGAGACATGGAGCAGAAACAATGAGATCCTGGATAAAAGTGGTCAAGAGGAGCTTCTTCTAGAGGGGAACTGGACTCTGTGTTGTTGCTTGTGAGATGAATGCATGGGGTTGCCTCCTTGATCTGTTGCTTCCATATAGTGGGAGCCAGAAGATTTTCACAGGGTGGACAGGATGGGAGCATTGCTCACTCAGGTGTGGCCAGCAGCTGATCTGCACCAGTTCAGAGCACAACATCCAAATTTTACAAATAATTCACTAAAGACAGAAAATATTTTCTTGAAGTGAAAAAGCTGTATTGTTACATTTGTGTTGTCAACTGTTTTGTAGTGAAGCCAAAGGCCTTGACTCCACCTCATGACCATTCCCATGATGTCACCTTGGATTAGTGGAAGACAACAGGTGCAGTTGTCTCAAAACTGCATTAAATAAAGGAAATAAAAGACCAAATCTGAAATGAAATGTGTGTGTGCAAGCTGCCCCCTCCCAGAGTAGTTCCCCCATTGTCCCTGCTGTTCAATAACTTGAGAGAAGTCCTGGAGTCCCTTTACACCAAGTCTAGGAAGGGGGAGGCAGTTCAGCCGCAGGAAGATGTTTGATGAAAAGAAAGAAAAGTTAGACAAAGGCCGGATCACGATGTCTCCAGACTATTAGAGCTCTGTTTGATTTGAGCTCATTGTCTTGATAAGACTGTCAATGTAAGTCTCTTTTTTTCATCAGTGCAGCAAAGCAGGGGCAAGAATGAGGATAGAGGAGCATCCAGAGATTAATGGAGCGAAAAGACAGGAAGAAAGACAAAGGTGAAGAGGAAGTGGGTTGGGGAAGACAAGGGATTTTAGCTTCTTTACATTTAGTTCCCATGCTTTTGCAATGTGGGAAAAGGCTTTGAAGAAATCTACCTTAAAACACACACACACACAGAGACACACACTTAGTATGTCTTTCTATCTTCACAAGGACTTTGCATTGACTTCCATTCATTTTTTATTAATTTGTATAGCCTACCCCTGGCCCTTTCCTAAACCTAACTATTACCAGTACATACCTTACCTAAACCTGACCTAACCTCATTCCAAACCTAACCCTGACCCAAAAACAGCACTTTGTTTCATGGAGTCTGGGCTTTTGGCCAGCAGTCTGTCCCCACAACATAGTATGTGTTAGGAAAATGGTTCTTACACTGTATCAGATGTAAGGCCACACACACACATACACACACATGCACCAGAGTTTCCTGTGAAAAAGGAGCATGTGAATGGCTTCATATTCCAGATCATGTCTGACTCCATACCAACCATTGTCCTGGTTTTAAGATAAGACCTCAAATTGTTTTCATTTTTATTCTTATAATTTCGCACGTTGTATTTCTCTCTGAGTTTCTCTCACTGATTGTTTTGGTCTCTGATGTTTTAAAGTTCTCCTACGTTTGCTAACTCTCCGTCTGCATTCTCCTCTTTCGTCTCCCTCCCTGACTCAATTTGTCAAATTCCTCCTGATAGAAAACACATTCTATTCATAAGGCAGGTCTCACCCAGCAGCCCCCCCATCCCCTGACAGTAGCAATTCAATTACAGCCGTAGAGGCGATAGGGAGAGAGAGGCAGCAATGTGACAGTTACAGAGTGTTTACATAAACAAACTTTCACTCACAATCCAAGCTTTGTAGGACAAGAATGACTTGAGCATGGCTTTATATGCGAGCTGGGGGATTTCTGTTTGTGTGTGTGTGTGTGCGCATGTGTGTGTGCTTCATATTTTGGTTATTTTAGATCAGATTCTCTTTACTGGACTCCCTTAAGGTAAATTTGAAAGTAGGGGAGCTGCAGTACTTTGGTCGAGCATCTCTCTCTTTCCACTCACTTTCCACAACTTTTGAATTATGATTAAGAAAAGGACAAGAGAAAGGAGAAGGATTTTAACAAATAACAGTGATAAAAATGCTCATTGATGGTCCACTGCAATACTGAGTATATTAAAAGCTACCTGTAGTTTTCTTTTAATACATTCAGTGAGAGATACACGGTGATTCCCTAACTGTTCTCAGGTCTGTATTCACACACTGTATTCTGTACACATATATACACATGTATATACCACATAAATTTACTGCATTTACTCATGATCTAGAGTAAATGCAGACATTTTGGACTCACTCACTGATAATGTGTAATGATGAGGTTTCTTTTCACAAACTGTTTCTGAGCACCAGTTCTATCTTTCATAACGCTGAACATGTCTGAACTTTTTTCTGTCCTTAGGTCCTTTTGCTTTTTCAGTGTTTACCTCATAAGGCACCAGAATATTTGTTGTAGGGACATACAGCGCAGCAGTGAAATTGTTGGAAAATGCTGTTTCTGGCCAGTAACAAGCAAGCACTTAGACAGATGTTATGTCTGGAGATGGTGATGGAATTAACCTCAGAAATTGATTTCCATTTTCTATCAATACTATTGAAAAGACCGTTGGAAAGTATGCATTTTGGCCTATAGTTGTGCGCTTTTGTTATCTAGATTTATTTGAAAATATATGTATGTACAGTATATTTATATTTATAGTGTTAAACACTATTTTCTGAACCTGGACATGAGTGTGTGTGCCAACAAAACAGTTGTGGAAATTACCCCATAACTTACTATTTAACATTGACACATCAGTAGTCTAGATTAAACTTTGCTGCAAAACATAACTGCTTTTTAAACCATTGTTACACAGTTTGCTTTTGCTGGATGGTTCTTTACACTGATTATCATTGAATGCTTATGAAAATAAAACATGTTCTGTTACCTTCCACATTTACAATATTTTGAATACATACCTTGTATTGCATAGTGAGCAATTAGTTGGCACCATTAAGGCCCAGAAATGATCTCCAAAGGAAATGGAGACACAACAACAGGAAAGTGTGATGATGAAAGGATGAAGGTATGTAATGGTTTTGTTTATGCCCTTCAGGATTCTCAGTATTTGTTCTCTCTTCTTCCATTTGCTTTGGGCCACTGAAATTTACTAAATGACTCATTAATGCGCTACATGTGTCTGCCTTATCTGCTGTATTATAGTCCTCTTGTCAAGCCAATTATATTTGTGTTTTCCCCACTCTGCCTTAGTGTGTAGGAGCCGCGTTGCACTGCAGTGGTGATGGCAGCCGGTGGAGGAGGTTGTGGTGACCTTGCTATTGGTGGCTTTTGTATCGCACTGCTGCTCCTCCATCACGTTAGCTCGTTAGCTAGTTATCAGTCTGACTCAATGGGCTCCCTGAACCAAGCAGCATTATTAGACTGTCTGACAATGATACGCAGTCCCACCGAGACGTCCCTGCAATCGCATTCACATATGCAAAGAAACCCTCTGCAGTGGGTATTGTCCACAGATGAGAGGCGTAGGTGAGTTGTTCTTTTTAATTAATCATTTGTCCTTCAAACGAGGGAAAGTTTCAGTGCCACAGATAATTAAGTCCCAGAGTCGGGCAGCGGTGGAGCCGGCAGCCACCTGCTGCCTTTGTAGCACTAATCTTTGTCTTGTAGGATCGTTGTCCCCACGGTAACACAAGCAAGGCAAGCAGAATGAGAAAACACCTCTGAATCCCCACATGATCTTCATCTTCCCTCTTCCACCTTTGTCGTCTTGTTTTTTTAATTCCTCTTGTTTTCCTCTAATTCTCCTCGTCCTCTGTCTATTATACGGACCTCGTTTTTTGTGTCTGCTTCATCCATCTGTCCTCATGTCAAACTTCTCTCTTTACCTAAGAGAGAAGTGGTTCAGTTGCAGACAAGCAAATTCTCATGTAAGAGAGTGCAAATGAATGAACGTGTGTGCTAATTGAGTTTCATGAGAAAACAGTTATTGACAAAAAGACAGAAAAAGGATGACAGTGAGTGCTCCATTTATGATTTGATTTAATGATTTAATTTGCTGTCATAATATTTCTTGTCCTTTCACATACATCTAAATGTGAAGAAATTACCTTTTGTGAACCATCAAGTTCTCTCATTCTTAATAACAGCCACAAAAGCTGGCAGAAAGGCTACACGCAAAGCCTGTGAGCGCACCCTGGTGGTCAAATCGTTATTAGCTGTAGTACTCAAAAGACAGGGCCGTGTCGGCCACTTCAGTCATCTGGTGTGCTGAGGAATTCTGGGTAACCTCCTTAAGTCCAGTTGTAGGGTTGCGGTGATGGCTCATGGGTTAAACACCAAATCCACATGGCCTCAGTCCTCTACCAGGCCGTTGCAGGTTCGAGTCCCGCCTGATGACCACTGCAGTGTGTTCCTCCTCACAACCCGCTTTCCTGTCACATCACTGTCAAATGAAAGCCGTAGAAAACTTTAACCAAAAAGGACAGCTATAAACGGCATAATGGATAGTCATTGGTGTGATGACGAGCTGAAGGAGCTGTTGGAAAGAGCAGGAGCTTCTTAAAGAGACAACAACCCCATTTCAATGTTTGCTTGTTCTTATTTTGATATATATACAGTATTTCTATTACATAGTTGCTGGATTATGTTACAAAATGTCTCTATGTGCCTGGAATATAGATAATATGGTCCTTTTAAGACAAGGTACCATTAGCCCACTGCTGTGACATACATTTATTAGTGGTGGTGTAATACAGATGAAGTCTCTAGGCTGAGTTGCTTATACTTTTGTCAATATACATAAAAAATGTTAACCAGTTGGAGCTGCTTGGGATAGCTAGATGTCACATTATGGATGTTACATTGCCACATATAGGTGTACCTAAAGTTTTACACCATAGAAAATACATCATAGTTTGATGGGGACATTGTCTCTCCATCTGATTAGTGGAGGGACAATCAGGTGTCCCTCTGACATCTGATTGTCAGAGGGACACCATCAGCCAGTTAGCCCTGACGGCTAACTGGCTGATGGTGTTTAGAAGAGAAGCAGCAGAGGAAACAGTGGTGAAGAGAAAGAGTTGTTCCCTCTTCTGGTAAATCTCATAATCTTTATTTTTCTTCCTCATTATAAGTATCTCTCTTTTTTACTCTCAAACATCTTTAGATCCTGCAATACACAATTGTTTGCATTCAGTGTTTTTTGCGAATCATTACTTTAACTTTCATTTTGTACCTCTTTCTCTTTTGTTCGCCTTTCTTCATATCTTAATACACCAGTCCATCTAATTTATTTATTCCGTTTATTTTTCATGTATTTTCTGTACATGTCAGATTTTCCCATCTTTTCTTCCTTTCCTTCCATTACTGCCGCTGCCCCTTCCCTCCACCTCTTTCCATTGCATTTCTCTCTCTATCACCACCCCCTCTCTGTTTCAAGGACATTTATATTATAAAGGATGAATTTGCATATTAATTCATTTCTTTCAATTTTTCAGATTAGACGTTGTCAACATGTATCAGCAGTGATCAACCAGTGCATCCACCAGAGACCTGGCTCTCTGTGTGCTTGCTTGCATGTGTAAAATGTTCTTCATCTATTTATTCAGTGGATCCATGCTGGCTGTTGAGGACAAGCAGCAGACTCAGAGATCCTCCATGACTCTGATCTTGGTGATCTGATCTTGTATTTCTACCTGCGGAGATTACGTGTTGATGAAGGGATAACGTCTGCAGAGTTCAGGCTGTGCTCTAACAATCACAGAACTTATTTCTGAGTTTCTTCTCTATGTTTTCAGATGTGTTGTGACATTTGTTTCAGCTTGAATGTAGTAAAAGGCATCAAGCTTAATAGCTTAATCGCTGTTGCAGTTATCCAATAAATCTGCCTGACAGAAATGTTATATTTGTTTAATTCACAAACATGTTTCTGATGTAACTTCTGGATTTTTGAAACCATCTAAAACATTAACATTAACATTAACTCAATTGATTGTAGTCAAATCAAATCACAAGTAATAAAGTAAAATATCTTTCTCTTTATTATGACCACTGATGAATTGATCATAACTTTGTTTTTGGAAGAATGAATAAGCCTAAAAGTAGATTTCCCAGCATTCACTGTTCATCCAGTTTTTTTTTTTTTTCTTTGTATGTTGATCAAATAAAGTGGAATAAACTCTTGGAGTGAAATTGAAATAATGGTTCAGAAGACTTCAAGACCTATGATAACATTTAGTTTTCTCATCAAATGCACTTGGACTAAAACCTGAAGAACTGCAACAATCACTGACATCTACTGGTCAACAGAGAGAATTCAGAAATGCCATCCATCCACCAGCTGGCAGGAAGGAGAGAACATCACCTTTGTTTTTTGTTCTTAGTGGTTCTCTTTTCAATTTTTCTTGGTTTTATTATTTCTTCTCCCAACTATATACTACTATTTTAGGAGACAATAACTCTGATTCTGCACTTTTATAATAGTGGAAAAAGAAACAGATAGTAAGGTTTCTACTTTAATGGAATAAGTTGAAATATGTGCTGAGGAGTTTCTCACTTAAACTACGGTTTTATTAAATTGAATGAATTGGACCTGTTTGTTTTACTTGAAGTGTTTTTTTCTTGTTTTATTTTTTTTTTTTGGGGGGGGGGTGTTTTTGTTGTTTAGGGGTGGTTTTGTCTGGGACTAAGGCCTAAACAAATATTAGACCACAAAACAAGTTAATGGAAACCAAAACCAATCAGAAGACAGTTAATAAAATTGAACAACCTTTTAGGGTGACAAAGTCTTGAACCAAGTCAATATTGCTTGTAATAAAACTTGCAGACACTCACTTCTCCATAGAAACACCTAATTCTGTCTTACCTCCTGGAGTCATTTAACTTTATGGACCAGTCTGTAGGATCCCTCACAAATGAGAGAGGCATGTTAAAGTTGTTTGCAAAACTACCACTGACTTCAGGACAGGAAGCATGTTGGTCAGACTGTGAGGAACATTAAGCCTAAATGTTCACAGCTGTTGGTTAGCTCATTTCTTTTTGTGTTGTCTGTTGTGTAGTGGAGTCCAGCAGTCCCAGCCTCCTGTCTCCTGATAACTCTCTGGAACGATCCTTCTTCATCCGGATGAAGTCCACTCTAACAAAGAGAGGTGTGCACATCAAGTCCTCAGGATATAAAGTAAGAGAATCAGCCCAAACTATGCTTACAATCATTGAAGGTAACATGATTTCTTTCTTAAGGTGAACATTCAAATTCTTAGACATGTTTGTGGATTTTAATAGTGAGATTGGAATAAAAGGAAAATCCGCAGTTACTTGAGACACCTTGAGACACTAATAGGTTCTAGAAATACTTCTAACTGCCCATGTTAATAGTTCATGCACAATGTATGCCTTAATAAGCATTAATATGAGCAGTGAAAAACCACCTCTTTTCCTCTCCTGAAGCTAACATGCACAGTCTTTCTTTTCTCTGTTCTTAATGAATCAGTGGAGAGGCAAATGAATGGCGCTGCTCAATTGGCTGCTTTGCAAAGGGCAACACATAGTTGCTTAGTACTGTGCAGCTTGGGAAGTATTTTGCCTTCCCAAGCTGCATTTTATTTCAAATAAAGGATTTGCTTCATAATAAAATCTGCAAAAAAATCAAAGTTTCTACAGATAATTTGTCAACGTGTATCAGCAGTGAACGACCAGACTTTTAGACCCAAGCAGACATTTAGTTTCTTTAAAGAACTCCAATCTCAAAACATCCAAGCAGTTTATACAACTAATAGTTTGTGAATCTTGAAAGTCTGTTGTCATATTTGCAGTAGGCAGTTAATTACACAGAATTATTTAGACAGAGAGCAGATGTAGAAGGTCGTGTGCCACCAATAGTCTGGTGTGAAACACGTACTGAGAAAGGAACATGTGAAGAGTTTCCATACAGAAAGAGACTATTAGACTACTGCATTTAACTGAATCTCATTGCAGGAGAAATTGCATCTCTTATGTAAAGTTTGATTCAACATATTCAAGGTGAAACCTGTTCATGGTTGTGCCAACATTAAAGAAAAAAGTGAGTTTCTCCTTAAAAAGCTGTGCTTACTAGTTGACTCTGTTTTCCAGGTCATTTTAAAAACAAGAAGGGTTTAAAATGTTCTTTTCTATTTTGTGTTTTTTTTTTTTTCAATGGTTCGCTGTCAGGTTTACGTGGATTCTCCCTCTCTGGCATTTAAAGTAACAAATGTTGGAACCATCCATGTCCACATCCAAAGCTGTCACAGCCTCTGATTGTGACCTGCTGTGTTTTCCCTGTCAGGTGATCCACATCACAGGGCGTCTGCGGATCAGGATGGCTCTGACGCACAGCCGCTCGGTGCCTAATCAGATAATGGGAATGGTGGTGGTAGCTCACGCCCTCCCACCGCCCACAATTAATGAGGTTCGCATCGACTGCCAAATGTTTGTCACCAGAGTCAACATGGATCTCAAGATCGTCTACTGTGAGAACAGGTAGGGGGAAAAAAAATTAGCTTCCGGGACTCTTTTGTTTGTGTCAGAGGATAACAAAAAAAAATTGTAATGGATCTGAACAAATGCATCTAGCCTTTTCAGATCAATTTCTATAAAGTGTTTTCTATATATATCTACAACAGGACCATAAAGATGTCAGTTTTACCCCCTGCAGAATTTTAGCTCTCTTTAACTCCAATAAATTGGATATAAAGAGTGATGTCATATTTCATGTTTTTTACTAAGGTGTCTCTGTTCAGCAGCTCCTCTTTAGGAATATGTGTAACTTATTGGTTGTTACAACAAGAACAACCAATGGAGTCATTTTTACTACTTCTAATAAAAAACTGTGGGACGCTCAGCTGTCACTGCTGGGTTGTAATGCAAACAAATAAAGAAAACTTGACTGATATGGATTTTTTAAGAAGCAATAGAATAGATATATTCTTCATTGTCTCACAGTAGGTAAATTCATGTAAGGAGAAAAGTGAAAGGCAAAGCTTACATATACACACAAAGGTGAATATATGAGTATCTAATTCTGCAAGAATTAGACTCAGTAGAGAAAAGGCAAATTCACTCCATGAGAAAAACAAAAACAGCCGATTGAAATGTGCAACTGAGTAGGATACATTTAAAAATGTACAACGTTTGCATTTAAATTTTTGCAAAAAAAAAAAAGCATTTTTATTATTTTTTTAAGAAAAGAGGCTAGTCCTCCATTTTTCCATAGATAAGTCCTTATGCAAGTACTTGTTTCTAAGTAATCACACAATTATGCTTGGAAATACGCAACAAAGAAGTTCTGCCCAGATTTTACGTTCAGAGAAATCTGCAAAAAAAAAAGACAAACCAAGTGTTGCATGAACTGAATGGTGTCGTCTTATCTTCCAACTCTGGGAAAGAACTGATTCCTCCTTTGTTGCAAAGTACTTACTGATGTTAAGATCTGAATTTGAGAGAAGCTGCTTTGCAAACCGATCTGAAGAGAGTGAGATTAGTGATTAAGAGTAAAAAAAAAAAAAAAAAACACAAAGAAGAATGTGTTGATGACATATTACAGCAGAGCTGGGACCTAAAGTTTTCCTGTCACTTTCATCAGTAAAACTGCCACATAAAAAGATAAAACCCTGCATAATGCAGCTTGATGCAAACATCTGCTGCATAATTAGGGGTCCAAGAAGGTGGAAGCAAGTAAACACAGCTGCCTTCTATTCATCCATGGACATGGAACCCTGCTGTAACTCCTGTTTTCTTGATTTTTTTTTTTTTTTGTTCAGAATAATGCCTTTAGGCTTATGACCTAAATTTCAACATCTAATAAATGTTATTTTACTTGATATGATTAGAGTCCTTGCATAATAAGAGATTGTTGCTACACCACAGAAAATGCAAATGCTTCTTACAAAACCTCACCTTGGGGTTACACTTAATTGATAGACCTGCATATCTTATGTAGAGATGCAGTCAAATAGTCAAAATTAATATTTTTAAAGTCTCTCAAATTAAAAACTTTATTGCTAGCTCAAACGGTGAACAAAGGTGGACAACTCTCAGACATAATGACTGATATTGAGATTAAATTCTCATCCCAAACCTGAAGCCTGGTCCTGGGTTTACACAACATGGAAACACCCAACAGCAGGGAACGCTGCAGTGAGGAGTTATTTATTTTACAAACATGTTCTTACAATCTGGACATTACATTAAATGTATCTTACATATGTTAAGGAATAGCTAAAGTGAACATGGTTCATGTGGTTATGTGGTCAGCAAACATATAAATCTGAAAAGAACCTAAACCTGAACTTAAAAAACATGAACATTATGGTGATCAGCCCTGTAGTACAGAGAGCTGGAGTGGAGAATAGCACCCCCACCCCTGTCGCTGCCCCTCAAAGTATAATGAGGGGCAGTACATCATACTGCACTGATGTAATTTCAGTATCAGTTTGAAAATATAATTTTTATTTACTTTTTTGTATAAAAAATGTTATACCTTCCACAACAATCACAGGAATAATCATTGTTTGCAATACAGACTCCAAATCCCTCCTTTAAATTCATGTTTCCACTGACATTATGACAAAACTTCTTTGGTGATGTTAAGTCACTTTACCATCACCAGAGTCTTTGGTTTCCTCTATAGACTCTACTGTAACTCTGTCTGGCTCAGAATCAAATCAGCTACACATGAATAATTTTTGTTTTTGATTGTACACGACATTCACATTTTTAAATCACTTTTAAAATCAATAATTGTTGCACAGGTCAGGTTTTCTTTCAGTAAAGTCGGGTTCCAAATAATTCATATTATACATTAATTATAGACAAAGCAACATATTTTCTGAACAGTTGGTCACTCCACATTTTGCATTGTTCAATTACTGACTCTTATCTATTTTTTTGTGCAGAAATGTGGGACAATACTTATAAATCAATATTGCTAACAATCACTAACAGTACTGCAAAAAAGAGCTGCCAGAGTAAAACACTATGCTAGTTTTCTTACTCACACAAATCCTTTATTTCTTAAGTCTACTTTATTAAAATTGCAGGAAATTGAGAAAACTCAAACTGCATTTATGTTTAATATCCGTTATATTGTGTTTCCTAAACATCTTTGGGATTTTATGAAAGGGAGGGTGGGTACAACTTGAGGGGAACACCGAATTTCAAACCATGTAGCATCCGAACATCTGTGAGAAGATTTTGTATCACAGTAACTGGAGTCAAACAATGGAACGAACCGAATATGGAGCTAAAACAATGTCCAAACATCAACCAGTTTAAAAATAAATACAAAGCTATGATAGTCACATTGTACAGGGAACCTTAGCTTTATGTCAGGTTGTTATTTACAGTCATCTGTTTTCTTGTCTTATTAGTTAGTTTGTAATAATGTTGTCTATGTCATATAATTTATTATTGAACAGGCATGAATACTATAACATGATTTTAATTACAAATCTTTTATCAATTTTGAGTTGTTTGTTCTTGTTTTTGTTTTTAAAACCTACTTGAAATAAATAAATACAAAAAATGCAATATACATTATATTTTGTCTTTTGACAAACTTCCTGATTACTTAAAGATGTAACAATGTCACAGTTTTTAAACTGTCCTAAAAATGATTTGACTGTTTCTGCATCCATGTTTCATGGCTATTTCCAAGGATAAAGAAGTTGTCAGCCTTGTTGGAGCTCCGTATTCATGAGGAATATGACCTAATCCTCCCAGGTTTAACAGTGAAATATGTCTCTGATGGTTCTATCGCCTTCCCTCTGTCCAGATAAAGCAGATAGCCATCAGGATCTTGTGCAGGAGCTAATGCCTTGACTGCAAAGATTCATATCAGGCAAAATAAAAAATAAAAAAAGGAATACCTCCTTCATGTTTTATAATAAAAAGAGCAGGAAAATGATGGTAGACAGATTGCTTTTTTGTGGGTGGAAAAGTGGATACAATGCAGCAGATGATGATATTCACTGTGGAGCGACAGAAATCGCTGCTGTGTTAAAGAGACAAGCGTCGGTTCCATTACAGCTCAATTTTGAGGATAAGTTTCTATGAGAATGAGAAAATGGAAGGATGCTTTTTCTCCAAAGAGCAAAATGGGCTGTTATCTGCCGTACAGACATTAGTCGCCCTCAGCCATCCTCAATCTGACTAAAATGGGAAATTGTCTGCTCCATTCTGTGGTATTTTTGTTCACGTTAATCTTTTTAATGCTGATGAATGTTAGCCATACCCAAACCTGACTGACTAGTTTCTTGTCCCTTAGTCATAAAGCATTTGTTTTAAATGGGAAATGTGTTTCTTGTGAGATAGTTGGATCATGTTCTTGGTGCTATTGAGCTTTAAAACATTTCTAAAATAAATGTTAGGTTTTTGTAACCAAGAAACCTACAAGAGTTGTAAATGTGAAACAGAAGGACCAAATAATTTCATCCTGACACATTTTGTTGAAAAAAAAAAGTAGCATTTGAATCAATCACTGATCCCATCTGAGCAGTTATTTTAATACAAACATGTCAGGAACATTTACATGACACATTATCTATGGTAAATATATTTCCGAGGTGGTTGTGGTGGCTTTATAATTATTTTAAAACTATAAAATAATTCATAAGGTGAGATAGAAGAATATGCCTGAGCTCTGGACGAGACAGTGAAAGACATTAATGTGTTTTTGTTGACTCTGTGTCCCAAATCCACTGGATCCTCTTTAGTTATCTCATAGTTATCAGAGTCAGCCCAGTTCCTCCTGCCCAGATCCACTACAACACGCTTCAAATACAACAAAACAGTTTATGCTCAGTTAAGGTTTGCTTTGCTTCACAACAGGCTGAATTAATAAGGAGATGGATTACTGTTACAGACAAGTTGCATGTAAAATGACATGGACTGATTGATTAATGACAGAGATTCAGTTTCAGTTCAGCCGGTTCACAACATGCCGCCTCAAGGTAGTTTCCACAAAAGCATCACTTCAATCCATTCACACACACATTCCAGTTGAATCCAGTTATCAAGGCTAGTGCTGTTCTCTCCTCCCTGGCTTCCTGCCGGGGGTTGGTTGGGGCTCCTGGGCGTGGCCTGCATGGCAGTGGGGCTGGGTCAGGGGGGCGTGGCACCCTACATCTCACCCTATGCCTCTTTGGCCTGGGGGCTGCTGCTCTGATGACCAACCTCTGTCTGGGATGGATTCACCCTCAGGTGGTGCCCTGTGTTACCAGCCTGTCCTGCTGCAGCCTTCCACAGCCTAGTCCAACCACCCTTTGCTGCTTTCTACGTTTTTGCAAGTGTGCGCATAAGTGTAGACACAAACGCACTCAAACAGACAGTACACAAATATGAATGGATGCAGGTCAGACAAGCACAGTAATGTGGCCTGCCTGCTCTGACGCTGTATGCAGTCTTGGTTCAGTCAAGTCGATCACTGAATTAAACTTCAATCTTGAGGTATTCTAGTTATAGAGTAAATATTTTTCTGGCGACCAGCTCAGTTATGTGGTGTAGCTGGAATGCTACAACAAGATGACGTAGCATAACGAGCCAGTGAAACGCAGGTCCCTGATTTTTTCATTTTACTGCAGTTCTGTGTCACTGGCCATACGGTCCTTTTCTACTTAATGTTTCATTTTGAGAGTAGCATGAAGTTATCTTTGTCTGCATGTCTTTTATTTCTGGGGGATCTCTAAATTAAAACCAGACTCAATGCAGGAAACTGCTTCGACATTATGAGATGTGAAAGATTCTTTAATAGTCACACAAAAGTTGACACAACATTTTCATTTTGCAACTTGTTTACTTTGTTTCAGAATCAGTGATTACATGGACCTGACCCCTGTGGACATTGTAGGGAAGAGGTGCTACCAGTTCATTCATGCAGAAGATGTAGAGGGGATCAGACAGAGTCACCTGGACTGTGAGTACCTTCACCACTTCTGGCCCACCGCAGCCACAAAAACATCTGTCATCTGTCTTTATCGTGGCTTTAGCTGTGCTTGTGTAATTCATTTTCACACATTTTTTTCCATGGCAACTGAATCAGCTTATAAATCAGTGTCTGCCAGGCCAGAGAGGCACCTCTTCACCCAGCCACACTGTCTTCCACCATGCAGACCAAGCCCAGGGGCCAGTTCCCTATGCAATTCAGGTCAAAGGGAGGAAGAGCACGTTACCACTCCATTTAGTGAAGGAGTCCCAGCAAGGTCAAAAGCGAAAGTACACCTCAGTCCTTCAGGGCCTCTGTCCTGCAATTCTTAGATGTTCAGCAGACCTTATGATCCCTTAGATGGACAGAGCAGGGGTCCAAACTGGCAGTTACAGGAATCCCCCTCAGCCACTTACACCATGAGTGCTGAACCTCTTTTCAGTTGCTTCAAGCAGTCCATTTTTCCATCAATATCCATAGAACTGGAGCTGGGCTTACTGACTGTAAGATCTAAAATATTTTGTGTCATTATTCGTTAAGCTGACTGCCCTGGGTATGAGTTTATTTTTCTGGCTGAGCAGGTGTTCTAAACAACCAAAAGCTCTTCATACTCTCTCAGTTCTTTTTGAGGTTTTATATTGCTGTAGCCTAGACCTAACCCTAACTCTCTCTATATGCAAGACAGTTTACATGGTTAACAGCCATTTTAGCCCCATAAAACACTTGGATGCATATCTAAGAGTTGACGAGGACACCAGTGTCCTCATAACAGTTATGGGGTTTTAAATATGCTCTTTCCCTCTGAAAGTTACCAGACAGAAAGTTCTGATAGACCTCTGATAGACTGTGCTCCTCTCCTGTACCTTTGCTAAGTTTTCTCTCAGCTGCAGCTCTACAATCTTATTACTGCTGTCAGTAGGCACAATGCACCCAGTGACACGGACATGCATGTGCAGACTGTGGGTTTGCTGTGCCTTTTAGAGTCTGTCTGGATGATTTGCAGCACTGTGTTTGTTGCAGCAGTCAGATCTTTACAGTGGCAGTAAAAGCTGAGGAGGCATTCAGAGCAGCGCAGCGTTTCACGGTTCGTCTGATGCAGTCAGGGTGTTTAGGCAGAACGCCAAATAATAACAAGCACACAGCAAGGACAACTGGCCTGATGGTAGTCAAATGTTGACAGCAGCTGTCAGATTCTTTCATATGCTAGCCCCTGTATCTGATTATTGTGACACAGAGAAAGCATTCCTTCTTGTCTTCAAGCGATGGTTCAGGTCTTTTGAAGTTGGGTCGTGTGAGGAACATGAAGTGTTTCTTAAAGGTGTTTTTAGAAGCTGTGCGCTCTGCCAAGACAAGCTTTCAAAATATTCTCCAGGTTTTGTTGTTTATTGCACAATTAAAACATCTGCAAAGATTAAAAATGCTACTGTGTTGAGTTGTCACAATACATATTGTCTAAGAAATAGATTGTTATTGTGTAATGTTGATTTTGAATGATTTTTTGTGTTTTGTTTAGAAACCTTTACAGTCCGAAGAGCAATTTCTCCTCTCGCTCCAACAGATTAAAACTTATTTACAGCTGCTAATGTTTCATTTATTATTTTTAATAATTACCTATTGTAGGGTTTTTTTCTGGCATTTTTAAAAACCACCACTTTATTTCTTGTTTAGGTTTTTAAATTAAGAGAAACATAAAGATCAATATTTGTTCTTGGTTAGTATTTGTGGAAATTGATGTAAAAAAAAAGAAATTTGAGCTAAAAATATTTACTAAATAACTGAATGCATTTACTCAATGAAAACACTAATATGACCTGAATTTGTTATATCTATGTTTAAAAACGCATTTGGTAGTTTTTAGAAGTTTTAGCCAGTTATTAAAGGTGCAAAGACTTTCATCTGGATGCAGTAAGACATTAAATGTACAATTCTGAAAGTTCTGTATGAAGAGAAAGTTGAGTTAGGTGATGGATCTTCCCTGTTCTCGGGCAAAAAGACCAGCTGTCTTTAGAGACAGAGTCTGACCTTTGACCCCAATAAAGCCTCTCACTGCTGTCGGCTGTCAGCATCTGTAAGAGAAGAGTTTAAAGAACAAAAGAACAAACAGCTGCCTCCTCCCAGGCCACGTTCTCTCCTGTACGTCCATCATTTTCTGGGATCTGTTGGAAATGTAACAATAAAGCTTTGGCTTGTGCTGGGCCGGCCTCCTTCATGACTGAGGAGAGTTGAGGTCAGGATGTTTCACCAATGACAGGTGACATAACCCTCCACTGTTTGACCACTCTCTGTGGCCTCCTGACCACTAAATGTTACCAACAGGAAGATAAGTGGAAACAAAAGTTTGATAGAGCAGATGTTGGTAAGTTCCACATCATGGCTGACCTTTGTGAACTCTCCTTCACCACATTCCCACCACGATCCCACCAGCCTACTGGGAACACTTCATCAAGCATTTAGCTCTGCTGGCAGCTTTTTAATGTATTTTGTAGTGATGCACAATATATCGGCACCAACATCGGTATCGGCCGATATGAGTGTATTTTCAACATATCAGTATCGGAATCATAAATAAAAGTAGGTCAATATTAACAACCAACATTTATTTCCATATTCAGTCCTAAAATCTCAGTTTCTTTCGAAATAATAGCAATTTTTTAACTGACAACCTGATGAGGATCCAGCAGTGTGAACCTCGAATACAGATACATTTCCTTCCTGGGTTTTAGATTTTGAGCGAGGGTGTATGATATATGTCCAACACAAAGAAGTGACATGCTGAAACTTTTCTGTCATTTGTTTTACCCAAAGTTTTTGAGCTCCAGACATTCTGAGTGGTAATCAGGTAAGAACTTTACACTGGCCTTGAAGGGTCAGACAGAATGAGGTGGGTTAGATTAGAATGTGTAAAACACACACAAAAAAAGGTGTGCAGTAGTGAGGCAGATGATTCCTCACTGCGGTGAGGACGGGAGGTCAGGAAGGCGAGCTGGCTGCCAGCAGTTTAAACGACTTGGTTTTAGAGGAGCATATTCTAATAAAGCACCTTCAGTCACCCCGGCTGCTCGTTTTATTCAGCTTCTTTCAAAATTCATTTCTTTGTGAAAAGCCAGATTTGAGAAACGGGGGTTGCAGGAAGGGGTCTATGTCTCTTCTTTTTTCCCTCTAACCAGGTGGAGTGTTGGTGATGTTGCTGTGAAAAATGGCTTTTTGTTCCAGGACCGTTTGATTCGGTGATTTATTAGCATGCCAGCGATTCTCTAGAACCTTCTAAAGCAGATAACATCTAAACCTTTTCAGCAGACCTTATGATCCCATCTAACTGGATAGATATGGTTTTTGGGGAATGTATCACTTTTATATCTCCTCTGTCCTTTTTCTTTTTAAACTCTCAAAAAGATGCCAGCTTTTCTGATCCACTTAGTGTCTTTGCCTCACCATGATTAGTAATAATTATGAAGATTCCTCCAGTGGGAGGAGAAATTCCACATTTTTATCTGGTACCATAAGAGATATCTTCTGACCTTAATGTACAGCTCTAAATGACAGACCCTTCACTCACTGCATTGTTGCACTCATGATGCCTCCACTGATAAAGTCTATCACCTTAGAAATGAAAGTATTTTCATTCCCTCTGCTGGTCTGTTTGTGTCCAGCAGTAACCATTGTCTCTGGGTGCTTCATTATTAAAAATAGTAATAGAAAGGACGTCGTGTGGCGCAGCGATTAGAGCGGGCACCGCGTGCACAGAGGCTACAGATCTCAACTCCGCCGACCCGAGTTCAAGTCCCGTCCTCAGTGCCTTGTGGCTCATGCCTTTCCCGTTTTCTCTGCCCCTTTTCTGTTGTATTTCTGTCAAATAAAGACCACAGAAGCCAAAAAAAAAAAGTCTTAAAAAATGGCTGTAGAAAGTAATTGCACAACTGTTAATGTGATCAAAAGAATAATAATAAAATTTTGTGATGGACTAGTGACCTGTCCAGGATGACCTCTCACCCGTTGACCGCTGGAGGTAGGCACAAGCACCTCTTGCAACCCCAGTAGGGACGGACGGAATAATAAAATTTTATTTTGATGCACTATATGTGTAAATCTCAAAGTGCTGCAGAATTACAATAAAAACATTAACCAATATAAAAGCAATAAAAACTAATTCAACACATGGTGAAACTGCTGGTTTCTTACCCACAGACCTATAAACTAACACTGTGTTGGAACATCTTTCAACTGAATTCCAGCATTCAGTTTTCTGTGTTAGGCTTCTACTGTAATCTAACACTGACTTCAAAGTTGTCAGAATGTCCCAGGTTGTCAGGATATCCACTGGTGACACTACAGATTTTCTTTGTCAGATTTTGTATTGAACTTGGGCTAACCCAATATATTGATTTGCTTCCTTTGCTGATTTGGACCTATAAAAGTTCCAGATTGGTTCCTTCAGATGATGACACTTTCTTCCTCGATATTTTATTAGACTTGGATTGCATTCACACCAGCGCTGTTCAATCAACTTTAATCAGTTTTACAACACAGGGCATTATGGGTATTTACAACAAGAACAAATGTGCGATTCTTGATCTAGAGGAAGAAATGACTTGTGATTTTTTATCAATGACAAAAGAGAAATCCACTAAAATGTAATGGCACTGCATTTTTATTTACATTTCACGAAGAACGAAGTGGACGTTTTTGTATAGTTTCCTTCGGATCTGTGGCGCCCCCACATATCAAAACTCCAAGATGTAATTCTCACTGAAGGTGTAAAAAGTTTTGACATGATCATGTAGCAGATCAAATTGTGTGCACAAACTTGGCAAATCAAAGTTGATTCTGATCAAGAAAATATCAATCAGAGTTATTGATAAGTGAATTTTATACATTTGCAGGCACAACAGGAAAGGGGATATGTGGAAAAAAATAAAATAAAGTTCAATAAAAAAAAACAATTTGGCATATTTAAACACAATAGGTTTTTATTTCAACATTTCAACATTGTTAATCTTGATGTATTGAAGCGTTCATAAATTAAAATGAATTATTACATGTTTACCCTAACAGTTTCGAAGCCTGGCTTCAGATAGCCCATCACTAGCTACCAGTACTGAGACTTTGCCTTCCGCTCTGCTGTGCTGCCAGGATTTTGGACTTTGTATTGTGTTCTTTCATTATTAAAACCATCATTTCTGGGGCGTGCTGTGGTGGCGTAGGGGATAACGCGACCCATATTTGGAGGCCTTCAGTCCTCGACATGGAGGTCGCGGGTTCGATTCCCGTACCCAGCCGACGCTTGCCGCATGCCTCTACCTTCGAATAAGGGACACCAGAGCCCACAAAAGACCCCCTGGTGTGGAAAAACAAAACAAACATAAAAAAAAAAAATTCAAACTGGGTCTGCAGCGTTTGCTTCACCACCTACATCACCAGTCCATGACAGAAGGACCCCACCAGGCCGAAAGGTGAGGCTTGCTTTTAATATGGATCCAGCTGGATTGAGAAGAACTATTAAAGAGACCTTTGGAGTCTCTTTCATATAGAAGGGCGGAAAAACCATATTCCGCCCGTCAGCGCCTTAATATATCCACACGCTTGGTGCTTTTATTGGACCAGTGGATCCCGCGACTTCGGCATCTGGGGCCGGCAGAGTTGCAACAGGAGGCAGAGTGGCAACGCTAGGGTGACCAAACGTCCGTATTTCCCGGGACATGTCCATATTTCACGTCCTGTCCTGGGCGTCCTGGGATATTTTTAGAAAGTGAGGAAATGTCCTGTTTATTGCAGGACCCAGTCCAACGTGTCGTGGTTTCTCTCCCCCCCACCCCCCGGTCCAACGTGTCGTGGAAACGGTCCTTTCCCCCCCACCCCCGAATGGTGTCCCGGTTTTCCCAAATGAAAATATGGTCACCCTAGGCAATGCCTGACAGCCATTGCCGTACTGAAAGGTAACTCTCTGCCTCCCAAGCCGGACTATCTTTCCGCCAGCCCAGCCCCAGCATCTCCGGGACCAGCCAGAGCTCCAGCCAGAGCTCCAGCCAGAGCTCCAGCCAGAGCTCCAGCCAGAGCTCCCGCCAGCACGCCAGCCAGCGTTCCCACCAGCACGCCATCCAGCGCTCCAGCCAGCCAGCGCTCCAGCTTCCATAACACCAGCCACACCTCTCGCCGTCACTGCAGCCTCTCCGCGTCTGGAGCTCACACCAACTCTGTCTGCCTCTGCTCCAGCCACAGTCCCCGTAAGTGTGCCTTCGGCCCCAGTTAGGCCTCCTCTGAGCTTCCTGACGTCCCCAGTGTTCCCTCGTCGCTCCCTTGTGGGTCCTCTGATTCTCCGCCCCCTAGTACTCCTCCCAAGTCCCAGCCTTCTAGTGCTCCTCCCAAGGCCATCGACTTGGCGCCATCGACTTCCGCTGGACCCGCCTTCAGGCGCCCGGCCCCTGTGACGTCCTCTAGACCTTCCCCATGGGTTCCGCCTTCAGCGTCGTGGATATTGCCCGCCGGACCTCCAACGTTGTTCCTGCTTTCGGCGCCGTGGACAGCTTCCCTCCCTTCTGGTGCCCTCGAGTTGATTCTAGAGTTCCTCATAAAAAAATTAACTGAAGATTTTGTGGCCACAACTCCTTGACAATGGAGGCAGTTACACATGTCCATGTGTGGGCCATGTTCCACACACTTCCTCCAAAATGTGTCTGAAGCACTATCTTTGTTGTTGGGCAGTTGTCACTTTGTGCCCTACACTGTATTGGTCCTGTCCTTCTGTGGTTTTTTCATAGATATAGATGTACCCATTGCTGCAAATATCAGCTCCACAGTCGATATTTGACAGTAACACCCGCTCATCCTCTGCCTTAAACACCAGTTCTCCGCACACCAGATAAGTGTAAAGGCTGCTGGTGTCAGAAGTAGTTGCCTGTCTCCAGCAAATGATGGAGGAGAGATGATATGTCTGAGTTCCGCATTTTACAGGTACTTCTAGGACTCTGTCAGGTATCACAGGATGTCTTACATCGTCCGGACTGTCTGGCCATGGCAGTATCAGGGTCATCACATCAGTATTATTGAAAAAGCAATCCCTCTTTTTGTTGGACTTGCAGGTGTCGCAACTTTCCAAAATTCTACTCCAATAACACTCCAAAAGAGTTGATGTCGTGTCACGCGGCCGTCGCGGGTTCGATTCCCGGACTCAACGACATTTGCTGCATGTCTTCTCCCCTCTCCTTCCCCCTTTCCTTTCAGCCTACTGTGGTATAAGGGACACTAGAGTCCACAAAAATGACCCCCTGGTGGGGGGAAAAAAAACAAAAAAAACTTAACATGTCTTGACTTAATTGCTTGCTCTTTTCATAAGGAAAACATTTAACAACATCTAATAATTACATTGCTATTATTTTTTTTACATTTGAACTCATATGTAAAAAATATTCACCAAGCAGATCGTTAATTTATAACTGTCACAAAACCTAGCATTTTAACAGAGATGTATAGACTTACTGTTAATCGCCTGTATTTTTGCCACGTGTATAAGTCCAACCTTATTCTCGTGGATGAGCAGATGGAGAGTTTATGCCAGTGTGCTGGTAAAAAAAAAAAAGACGCACAGCATTACTTTTTGTGGGATTTATTTGAACGTCTTTTTGGTTTTTCCATTGCTGCAGGAGTTAGAGAATCAATCAACATGCATTTTGGAGGGATAGGGTGTTCTCTGAACAGGGATCTAAATTTTAAAAGGCTTCTTTTTAAGTGTAGCACACAGGATGATCCCTTTCTGTGAGAAGGTGTCAGTCGCTAAGTCTCTATCATTACCTGCTGACAAGCCGGTCTTAGCTGGGGTCAGATCTCAAAGTCAGTCTGTCCTAGTTTCCACTCCAAGAACAGAAACATAAAAAGAAGATATAGAAGGTGAACTGCAGTTTTCACAAGTAAAAGGAAAGGTAAAGGAAGGAGAGATTTGTCAGCAGAGCAAAGGGAGCGGGTGAAAGAAAGGCAGAGAACTTTAGATTCACAGGCAGAAAATGAAAAGAGGGTAAAATCCCTTTCTTCTCAAGGACAGATGAGAAAATGAACAGTTTTGTTGGGGTGAAAAAGGGAAGATATGCAGATAGAAAAAAATTGATTGTTACACTTCCAGGAAGTAAAAGAGATTATGCAACAGCTTTTTCTAAACAGTAGAAATGAGTCAGACTGGGGATGAGGAATTTTCTTAGTTAATGGTAATGCAAATTAGAAAGAATGAGCAACAACATGGAAACTAAAGGTTATCAGTTGACTGAGCAGATTCTGCTAATTTTAGTGTCGTTATTAAAGTCAATAAAATGTAAAAATTGTTAATGATATGTAAAGTGATGAGAAGAAAAAACAAAAGGAGACCAGAACAAGAATTAGAGATGCTAAAAGGTTCTTTGATTTATTTATATTTTTTGGTAAAGCCTAGCTCAATTTCAACAATAGAGTAAATGTAGTAAAAATATGACAGACAGGATGTAAGAGAGAAAAGCTGGGGAAAAAAAAGAGAAGAAATAAACAAAAAAGTGAAAACTCTGTGGATTTAAGCCTGCAGGCGTTTCAGCAGAGCTCGTCTCTCAGGACCCACATTGCCTTTAATGAATCCTCACCGACACACACTCAAAAAGGCATATTTTATCTTCCCGGATAAAACACGCACACACTTGTTGTAAAACACACACACAGAAAACCTTTTAGAACACTAGGATAACAGAAGAAGACTCGCTCTGTGGATGAAGCTGGATGAAGGGACGGAATCAGCAGCATCACATGCTGACTTTCCTCTCACTTTTCTACAGTTTGAGGTTTCCGTCTCAGAATGAAGTCTCTGGTATTTCTGCATTTGTACACCTTTCCAAATTAAAAGCATTGGTTGTTCTGCAATGAAATACACATAGAATGGTCTCACTTTACAAAGAAGCCTCCCACCAAAAGTATAACATGTATTACAAACAAATACAGAAAAGTTCACTCAGGTAGAGATTACATAAGTCAATATTTATTTAATGATTGTGCAACTAAAGATTGTTGAAAGAGAACATAGCTGTCCTCTTCGTCAATACAGAACTTGTCACCTGTTTGATGAAAACGGAGCTCCAGGAAGAAGCAGGCTGTACGCAGAGCGGCTCAGTCTGCAGCAGGAAAACGTTTCCTTTGGTTCAGAGCTCCTCTCTTTGCTGTGGACAATGGCTGTTTACAGAGCAGTCTACAGTAAGCTTCACAGTGTCAAAGTAGCGCATTGCAAACGTCATGGCCAAATGTTAGTGATTGGGTAAAATTCAAAACATCAACAGAGTCCATTAAGAAATTGTTTCTGAACAGCAGAAAGCCCTGACAAAGTGGGCTGGTTCTTAACATGATAGAGAACTCCAGTTCTTTAGGCACCAAGAAGACCTGATAGTCGGTGACGGAACACACAATGCAGTTAATTAGTTTTCATACTAAACTTTAAAGCCCTTTAGCTCCTACAATCCAAAAATATTCCAGAAGCCACATCTTACACCAGCTCTCTCTAACTCCAGTCCTGAGGGGCCGCTGGCCTGTCCCTGTTTCAACACACCTGAATCCCCTCCTCAGTATGGGCTCACAGTCCTGCTAATTACCTAATTATTTGACTCAGGTGAGTTAGAAAGGAGACCTCTCCAAGCTGCAGGATGCCTCATCTTTAAGACCTCTTTCTTATACCAACATTATCCGCACTTCTTTGAAGCTTTCTGGGCAGATTATCACACCAAAAATGAGAATATGGGTACATATCCGGGCTGCACAGTGGCCCAGTTGGTAGAGCTGTTGCCTTGCAGCAAGAAGGTCCTGGGTTTGATTCCCGGGGTCTTTCTGCATGGAGTTTGCATGTTCTCCCTGTGCATGGTGGGTTCTCTCCGGGTTCTCCGGCTTCCTCCCACAGTCCAAAAACATGACTGTCAGGTTAATTGGTCTCTCTAAATTCTCCCTAGGTGTGAGTGTGTGTGTGGATGGTTGTGTGTCCTGTCTGTCTCTGTGTTGCCCTGCGACAGACTGGCGACCTGTTCAGGGTGAACCCCGCCTCTCGCCCGGAATGTAGCTGGAGATAAACACCAGCAACCCTCCTGACCCCATTAGGGACAAGGGTGTATAGAAAATGGATGGATGGATGGGTACATATCCATCCATCCATTTTCTGTTCACCCTTGTCCCTAATGCGGTCGGAGGCGGGGTACTGGGTACATATCAGTATCTCAAATATTTTATCTTTAAAAAATAACATGAATGTTGTGCAGCGTGAAGCAGAAAAGAACATGTGCCTCCAGAGGGGTTCCAGTCTGAGTCCTTTGCTAACTAATTTGGTAAAATGACAGACGGCAGTTCAGAACTGAAGTGATGTAAGGATAAACATGAACACCAGCTTGACCAATCTTATCAGTTAAGAGATTTTTTTCACATCATTATGATTAGAACAGATAACTTGGTTAAAGTATGTGATAAATACCATTGATCAATGAATGAGAAGTGTGGCAGGTGATGAAAGAAGAAAAAAATTAATGGTGAAAAAGATGAGAAAAAGTGAAGTGAAGAGACTCAACTTTAAAAGGGAATAGAACTCCTTTAATCGAGCGGTTTCTCTCCTGCAGCCTCAGGCTAGCCTCCAGCACTCCCTTTCTTCCCATCTCCATCTATTCTCCTTCTCTCCCTCTGTCCTTCATTAGTGAACAATCAGTGAGGGAGCCATTTAAAACTGAAGGAGACAAAGAGTAAGGTTTATCATACAGACTGGAGGTTTTTTTGGTCATCTCAGACTACATTTCCCTACATTTGTTTCACCCAGACTCCCCCCCCAAACTCCTCAATGTTTTTTCAGCTACTGAACTGTTGCCAAACTTTCTGGAAGTGTTAGGAAAATTTACCTTGCTGCTATTTGAACAGAAAAGATGAACATAAAACTGTTTTCCTTGTCATACTATGTGTAGTGAAGAGACTTAAGGAGGTGTCCTGATCTGCCACAAACTGACTCCTCCTGATGCGCAGGAGCAGATGACTGAGCTATAAGATTTGCAAAAAGGCACAGAACGCCAAAAAACCCAATGAAACCAAATGAAACAGGTAGAAACATTTTCTGCTGCTAAGTGCAGATCATCAGCTGCTGAGTTAAAACTCCCTGATGACTTACTGCATGGTTTCTCAACAGCAAAGTATTGGTGAAATCAGTAAGACCTTTACAAAAAAGTATATCATTTTAAAACAGATTTGTGTGACAAAGGTTACAGCTGCATTTCTAAACTTCTGAAAAGTCCAGAGGGTGTCGTTGGAGACAAAGTAAATCAGACACAGTTCATCATACTATTTCTGACAAAGGAGTCAAAATAATTATCAAGAGTTGTCGAAGACTCAAGGAGCAATCACAGACAGATTTAGAAAACCTGGAAAGAAGAGATTTGTTTATTCCCATTAATGAACAAACATACAGTACAGACCAAAGGTTTGGACACACTTTCTAATTGAACTCAATTAGAAGGTGTCCAAACTTTTGGTCTGCACTGTACATGTTATTAACATTTTTTTTATGTCGTTGAAAAGAACAACCAAGACAGAAATCACAAGAGAGTCTCTCTAGATCTTTAACGATACTTGCATTAATTGAAAGAAAGTAGAAAATGCAATGAGCTCCAGAGTTGGTAAGTCAGAGCGTTCTCTGATCTTGTATGAATCCACTTCCTACATTCCTTCACAGCTGTCAGGTGGATGTTTTCCAGCCCTGAAAACACCTAGAAATGACGGTTCCTCATCTCGTCTCAAATAGGAAACAAACTTATAAACTTAGTCTTCCTACATACAATAAGTGCTGCAATGTGTAAGTTTCACTTCAACTTTATTATGTCACATTTTTCCAAAACTATGTCTAGTAATATGAGATCAAAGGGCGACAAACGGGTAAATGATCAATGTCAATGTAGCCAATAAATACAATTGACTCTCAGTAGAAAAGATAAAATGAGTGAAACATTTTTCCAAATATTCGGTTAGTAATTCACACACACACACACACACGCACACACACGCCCACATACAACTTTCGAGAGAAGTGGAACAATTTTGATCCACAGTGCAGAGAATGATAAAGTTTATAATGATTCTACATTCCTTTAAATTATTTGGATTGTTAAAGTGCTTGTTCATCTGCTGAAACAGTAACATGTCTGTTGGTGCGGATTCTCCTTTAAACTAGGAGAGGACCAGATATTTAGTTGAGATGTTTCATTTTGTGCGAGTTGCTGGAGATTGAAGGACGGCTTCAGAACAAAGTCATTCTCATTGATCGTGTGTAGTCGAGCTGTTTTCTGAGTCAGTTATTTTGGACCTGAGCTCGTGTTTAGATTTCACCCACAGAAACAGTCTGCTCCAGCAGTTGCACCTTCTACGTCTCTGGGTGTGTGTGGGTGTGTGTCCTCTTCCGTTGGGCATGCTAATACAGCCAGCATCTCTCTGAGGACCTGCCGTCAACTGAACAGCCACCACTGCCATGCTTGTGCACATGTGTCTGATGGTGCGCATGTGTGCGTGAGTGTGTGTGTATTCACTGTGCTGTTATTTACTCTGTTGTACAAACAAAACAAGGTCACATTCAAGGTGACATGATCTCACCATCTCTACCTTAACATGCAAACAAGTTATTTTCCCTCTGACTCTGTGCCTCTCCCCTCCTATGAATAGGCAAATAGAGAAGGAATAAGCAGCAGCCGACCAACCAAAGTCAATTACTGAAGCCCTGGGGATGTCGTCTTAAACAATGCTATTAGATTCTAATAGTTTTTAATTACTGGCCTTCTTTTTATATAAATCAGCCGTCGCTTTCTCTCTCTTTCTTCTCTGTCATGGAAAGCCTATTTGTGTCCGTAATTAAATTGAGGAGTGGGATATGAATTCAGAGGCCTTCGCTTCTCGTCTCTGACTGTTTCTGTTTGAGCGGCTCCTGATTAATGCCAATACATATTGCTTGAGATAACCATTTAGTGGTTAATTTAGCCAAATTTATTACCCGCGTGCTGTCTCAGGGTGAAGCGAGGTTTGGGTGTTGGGTGTGGGTTGGGGGCTGGGGGTTGGGGGCCACCTTTGAAAGGAGACATGTGGTTGCTGCAGTGGCACAGCGATGTCTGGTGGAGAGCAGGAGTATTACTTTTATTCACTTATTCAGTGAAAAGCTCTTGCTGTGTGTTTGAAAAGTTAAAGAACTGACCATGATGTGATCCAGATCAACTTACCTTAACTGAAGGTTTAATAACACTAAAAAGTTCAAATCTTAGCTGTATAATAAGGTGTTTTTGTTTCTGAGAAGATGCTAAAAACCAGCAGCACAGAGGTTAATGCATCATGACTGAATATAATCACCTTTGTCTCTGTTTTTCTTTGTTCTTGTCTGGGGTTGTGGGAGTGCAGTAGGTGCCACTAATAGGCGTGTAAGAGGACTCAGCATAGACAGGCTAGCAGAAAGTGCTAGTTCTTACTGAATCATATGTTCAGGACATCATCTTCTTGTCATTGCAACTCTCCATCTGGTGTTCCTGACCTCAAAGTTTTTCTTCTTTAGATCTGTCTTATGTAAGAACTTATTTAGCTTAAAGCTGCAGTGTCTAGCGTTTATATATATACTATAGTATATATATATATATATATATATATATATATATATATATATATATATATATATATATATATATATATATATATATATATATATATATATATATATATATATACAAAGTTTATATATATATATATATATACTATATATATAAACTTTGTTACATATTTATTAAAACTGTTGCTATGTTGTCACAGTTTAATATGTGACAGATAATCTGAAAAAAAGCTCCTCTGCTTCCTCCTTGTGGTCGTACTGTCATCTGCAGAAATATGCAGCTCAGTCAGAATCAACTAATCAGAGCAAGGAGGAGGGTCTTAGCGCTGTTCATCAATTCATGTATGTGCGGTAGCTGTGGAGAGACAACTTACTCTGAGAGGGTAACTTTTTATCTGCTTAGCCAGGCACAGCAGGCCTCTGGTGAGGGAGAATAAAATATCTACAACATAACCATCACTCTAGGAATGTGTCGTTGTGTGTTTTTATACCTGATAATAAACTTAGATACAGTTATGATTGTATCACAATAATTAAAGAAAAAGTTTAAACCAAAACTGATTGCAGTTCTGTAAAATAAACCAATTTCAATGCGGCTAAAAACCACCTCATCCCAAGTTTCAAACCTGCAACAATTTAGCAATTTTGAGTTAACATAAAAAAAACAGATTAGTCATTTTCCTGTGTCTTTCTGTCTCTCTCTAGTGATGAATAAAGGTCAGTGTGTGACAAAGTATTATCGGTGGATCCAGAAGAACGGTGGTTACATCTGGATCCAGTCCAGTGCCACCATTGCTATTAACGCCAAGAATTCCAGTGAGAAGAACATCATTTGGGTCAACTACGTCCTCAGGTCAGACAAGACTCACTTTTGGAAATAATGGACAATAACTGCAGCAATACCCCTTTCATTTTGAATTCTGCATCATCATTAACAGTTTTCCTGTTTTTGTTCACAGTAATCCTGAGTATAAAGACACACCAATTGACATTGCCCAGTTGCCAAATCTTCCGGAGAAAGCGTCTGAGTCCTCCGAAACCTCCGACTCTGAGTCTGAGTCCAAAGAGAACTCAGGTATGTTAGTGATAGCAGGTTGGAGGAACAGTTTCATATAATAAATCTAGAGTTATAGCTGAAAGACAAAGGAAAGAAAGAAAAGGACTACAAAGTAAAATATTATTGAAATGTTTAATAAAATGTTTGGGTTGTTTGTTTTGGTTTTTTTCAATGTTTTAAAGTTGGACCATAACAGAGATGTAGTTTTCATGTATAGAAAGTCGTGAAGAAAACAAGACAAACTTGAAAATCCAACTATGCATAAGAGAAGGCCCAGATATTTTATCAGTTGGTGCCAGTGTGCGGTCTGTTCCAGGCAGAGCGGTGGTGTGTGCCAGCAGCTGCAGGGACTGGGCTCACTGGCAGACCAGCCTGCTGCCGCAAAATGACAACATGATAAAATATGCTCCAACAAAATACACAAAGCTCTGCAAATTCAACAACTTCTCAAAATACTTCAAAACATTTCTAGACAGTGTAGAGCAGAATGTATTTTTGAGAAAAAAACACACTTGTAATATTCCAAATATGACTTAGAAAATGGGCAAAGAATTAGAAATAAATACCAGTGATAAATGTTTATTCCCTAAGAGAGCTTACAGACAGAAGGACACACTGATCTGTGGAGCCAGTGGGCCTTGTAGACACATTTTATTCAATTCTGTTGATGTGAGTAATAGTTATTAGTTATTATTATTAGTTATTAGTTACTAGCTGAATATATAAATCACATACACACCAGTACATTGTTCTTTATTTTGCTTTTGCCTTTTTGTGCCTCTTGGTTCTAGTTGTACTTTAATCTGTGTAACAATTAACTCATATAAAATTATTTTTCCTCTGCGAACCAAAACTGTAATATATGTCCACATCTTCAGTGGGCGTCCTCAACATGATGCTTTCAGATTCCATGTCCGCAGCCTGCCTCAGGACATGATAGATATCTCCTGGAGGAGCTAAAAATTATTGAACAGAAACCTTTGCCAGGGCTTCTGTTTGGGTTGGTGAAGTCATTATTACAAAATAAATCATCAGCCTTTAACCCATGGTGGATTGGTTCCACGTACAGCTGTCTCCACTGAGTGGTAACGACAGAAGTTGGTTTGGTTTTGTTTTAATAGAACTGACTCTTACCACACCACTCCTGTGTCCAAAGGAACGCTCTGGTACGGTCAGAATGGAACTACACAAAACATGAGCCATTGATTGTCACTGTTTGCTTCAACCACAAGACATACCAGTGTTTACCCTGGCATAGTACTACTTTAGACTCCTCGGTTTGACCTCGCTTGCCTAGTGAGAATCCAACTGTTGGTGGAAATGCTCTGCTGAATACGGCGGATCTTAAAATCGCACACTGAACCGCACTGACACGGTGGAAAAGTTTAAAACAAAACTGACTGCAGTTCTGTAAAAAAAACATACGTGATTGCACGTATCGTGGGTTTCGATACGGCTAAAACCCACCTCATCCCGAGATTCAAACCTGCAACAATTTAGATGATTGAAAGTATAAAAAAATAAATAAATAAATCATTTTCCTGTGCATTTCTGTCTCTATTCCACATAACACCACTTTGTCTTTTCAGCATTAAGTTTCCCAGGAGCACCCCATAATCCCAAAATGGTTCTACTTCCAGGTCATTTGAACAGTTGTTCAGTAAATAAACACAGGTGACAGTGAGAGAGCTCTTTGTGTGGTCAGTTACTTCAGAACCTTTCAGTTGCTCTGAGACTGACCCGTCCTATTGGACCCAGTTTGTCATAGGAGACCCTACCAGGAACCTCTGCTCCTGACATAAAGCCCATAATAATTAGTCAGAGTTCTAGCTAACACTATCTTTGTTGAGTTGGAAATCTACACAGACCAGCAAAGGCGATAATAAAACATTTTTTATAAAAGCCTTAGAATCAATAGTAATTGAAGCATCTTTAAGATAATTCAAATTACTTGAGCAGAAACAGTCAATCTGCTAACACCACTACCTTCCTGTGAGCTGTTGTTCACAACTTAAACATTATTGTTGCATCATATCTTTGTTGCAGCCAGCACTAAGTGACTTAGAGCTTACACATTGTAAGTGAATTTAAACCAAGACAGCCCCTCCACTTCGAGCATAATACTATCAAATCCTAAAGCCTGTGTTGGCACAGTGGAACTCAGGGCCAGCTGGTATTTTTGCTAGAGGATAGAGATTCTGGCAGGCTGCTGGTTGTAAACTGATGCCAGCTGCAGCAGGAGGGAGCCAGTTTCAGCAAATGTCCAACAGGCCCAAGGTGCTCTGATTCAACATGTTCAAAAATGAAACAGATGCCCTTTGACCTTTCTGCAGTTAGATGGCAACTAACATGAGAAGATGCGTCTGTTTTGTTTACAGCTGTTACAGAAAAAAACGACACCAAAGACTAATTGAAGCCACACAAAGAACATCCCCCTGCTTTAGTTTGAAATCCTCTCTTTTAGTTTCCGTCATGCGTTTAGCTTTTTATCTCCTGTGTTTGCAAATGCTTACAAAAATGTTGCAATACCTTGGAAGTCAGACTGAAACAGTAGATCTAAAGATTTACCACCACTGTGCATCTCTGTGACTCCACCACCTCTCTGTTAAGGCAGCTGTCTTTAGTCCACACCTGAGCTTATAGGCAGTATGTCAGTCGTGTTGTATTCCAGACGAGTTGTCACTAAAGCAAACAAAATCTCTGGATGTTCAATAAATAAGTACATTGATTAAGGAAATGGTAAATGAATTATACAGAGATGTTTTTCCACTTAATGTGTTTTGCTTTCATCCAAACTGATTCATTAGGCGCTCCAAACAGAGCCAACTGGCCAGTCCTTTGTTTGTGCTGGTATAATATGTGTATTGTTTGTGTGTAATTGGCTGGATGGAGCTAACATGACTAAACAAAAACAGATGGTGAACATAGCAAATACAGAAAATAAATTCAATTCATTTCAGAACAAATCATCTCAAGACACTTTACAAAAAAGGTCAATTCAGTTATTATTATTATTATTATTATTATTATTATTATTATTATTATTATTATTATTATTATTATTATTATTATTATTATTATTATTGACCTTTATGTCAACAGCAAAATCCCATTGCGATTAAAAATCTCTTTTACAAGAGAATCCTGGCCAAGACTGAGTTTACAGAACATTCACGGCAAAACACAAACACACACATGCCAATCAAACACACACCTTACAATTCATCCTAGTTATCAAACAGTGCTTTAAACTCAGGTAATGACCCGAATTAGTTCAAATGGTTTTATCCAATCCAGTGTTTCTAAAACGTTTCAGGCTGAGGACCACTTCACCTATTTAATAAACACTCACTGACCACGTAACTTCAAATATGCCCCCACAATAACATGACATTGTAATATATATGATCTGAAATGAAAATATTAGTCTTCTAATAATTGTTTTTTGCTTTGTACATCCTAATGAAAAGGGTTTAGATCTGACTGGCCAGGACTAAACCATGAACAACTCTTCCAAGTTCAGGTTCTGAAAGTGTGGATTCAAACCTTTCCAATGATGTCAAACACATGAAGATAAAAAAAGAAGTTGTTCTTTACTACCAAGTGTTGTGTGCATTAATAACAGTTTAGGACAGTTTGTAATTTAGAAGCACAATAAAAGACAAATAGAATGGAGTTGCTTTGGCGGAAACAAAAATTCTCTTCTGGTCAATTAAATATAGAAATTATACACACATCTCTGTCAAATGTATTTATCTATTGTATTTAATTAACTTAATTTAATCATTTTAATTAAACATGAATAAAAATAGCTTTATAAGCCAGCAAAATTGTAAAAAACAGTTCTCATTAACTGAGACTCATGGAAGCACACCTGACTGAACGCATGTGAGCAATAAAAACATGTGATTTTGTCCAGTTCTTGTCAACTTTGACGCATTTGAAAATTTGTGATGAGCTCATGCAAGCTGAGCAAGAGGTTTAGCTTGATGTACACCCTCACGTGCGTCAAGCAGTCGGACGATGTGACCTGGTGTTACGTAGAAAGGCTGATGAAATCAGTGACGTCACTACCTACATCTACAATTACTATATGTTGTGATCTTCTTGGGGGGGCAGGAGGTCTCGTTAACCAGGCTGGAAGCTCCGCTGGATAATGGTAGGGGAAACTCTGCTTACAGCTGGATGTCATGTATTCATCTTCTTATGTAGGTAACGTGTCTAATATTTCTATTTCAACCATCCTATTTTTTTTAACAGACAATGAAAATACCAAGTCTGAGGGAAAGCCAGGCCACCAAGCAGAACACAGAGAGGATCCAGAAGCAGACAGCAAACGTCAGCAGCAACCAGGCCAATCACATTGCTCATCCGAGGAAATGAAGAACCATGACGACGGAGACAGTTCAAGTAACCCTGAAAGTCAGGACAGTGATGACAGCCTGGAGCCCTCAGACGGGGAGCAGGAACAGGAGCAGGAGGTGGTCCAAGGAGAGGGGGGAGGACTGGAAGGCAGGTTGGGGAGATTAGCTGGTCTGGGAGCGCTGGAGGGACTCAACACCATCAGTGGACTGGGTAGTTTGGGAGGGCTCCATATTAAAGTAGAGCACTATGGAGAAGGAGAGGAAGAACTCCACAACTCACAAATGTCTTCATCAGAGGATGACGAAGAAGAGGAAGAAGAGGACATTGATGAGGTTGATGATGGAGTACAAAACTGTGACGATGCCAGTGCTGGCAGTAAGCTCCAGAAAAGGCGGAAAAGGAGAAAAGTGCAAAAATGGGATGGAACACGAAGCAGGAGGCTTCGTCTTTCCACAACTCCCCCTAGCCCAGCAGCAATAGGCGACTCTACACCACAGGCCAATCCCTCAGGGGCCGCCTCCATCACTTCCACACCGCTTCTAACTTCGTCCGACTCCCCAAACAGCACAGGAACCACATCCTCTGTTCTTAAAATCAAGACAGAGATGGCAGAGCCTATAAACTTTGACAATGACAGCAGCATCTGGAACTACCCACCCAACAGAGAGATTTCCAGAAATGAGTCTCCATATAGTATGACCTCTAAGCCTCCTGCTGCAGGGAGTCAGGAGACATTCCCTTCCCCACAGGGTGGCTCTCTACAGGTAGCCATCCCTGACTCGGTCCTCACCCCTCCTGGACCCGAAGGGGCAGCAGGTGGGGTGAGAAAGCCTCCATACAACGGAAACTCCGCCTCGTCCTCTTCTTCCACTGCTACGAGTTTAGCTCCTCCTTCCAACACTTCCTCCACTGACCCCCTGTCTCCTCCGCTCTCTGCGTCCCCCCGGGACAAGCAACAAGGTACTCCTACAACATCCTCAAACTCTTCCTCATCCTCCTCTTCAAATTCAAGCTCTTCTTCACTGCTGTATTCTGGGGATCTTGAAGCACTTCAGCGCTTGCAGGCTGGTAATGTGGTCCTTCCACTGGTTCACCGCGTCACGGGAACTCTGTCTTCTACCAGCACCACGACGCCTCGTGTCTACACCACCGGCACCATAAGGTACGCGCCAGCAGACGTCACTTTGGCCATGGCACAAGGGAACCTCCTTCCCAATGCTGCCATGAACTTTGTGGAGAGCTCAGGGTTTGGTCTGGACCCTAAGACGCCTATGGAGATGCTCTATCATCATGTCCACAGGCTAAACATGTCCGCTGCAGCAGCTGCAGGCCCTTTTGTCGGATCCCCAGCACCCACAGTTGGCAATGGCAGCTTGGGAGGCCAGATGTCAGCGACAGCCAACGTTTTCACCACAGCGGAAGGACTTTTCTCAACACTACCGTTCCCTGTGTACAGCAACGGGATCCACACTACGCAGACAACTCTAGAAAGAAAGGAGGATTAATGAAATACATCCAAGACCGCATTACTGTGTTTAAAGAATCAACAACTGTTTCTAACTCAAAGACTACTCAGTAGTAAAAAATAGTAAGAAAGAATTTATCAGCGTGGAGCAGCACTGTGTTTCCAAGATGGAACAAAAGACAGGAACTGTCAAACGTACTCTAGCACTTTGAGCAATTGAGCTTGTGGAAGACATGGGTGGCCCTCACACACACACACACACACAACCCTTTTCTATTGATTTTCTCTATCACCGATCTCTTTGCTTCCATTTATTGTAATCAACAACTTTTTTTTCTTACCACAGATGAACAAAAAAAAAAAAGCAACGATTCTTTACTGTAAAGAATTCCTTTTTGCCTACAGAGAATTCATGTTGCCTAAGGATTCCACTGGAGCCTGAAGGGAATCATTTTATGATATCACTTGTTTTGGTTGCATCTTTATGAAGATGTTGATTGTGCATACTTTCAGGAGGTTGGTGCAGGTATTTGTGACACACTGAAAATGCTGTGCCTCTCCTTATGTATCTTGATGTGATCAAGGCTAAAGAAAAAGAGTTTTTAACCTGAGAGGAGAGGTCAGCTGTCTCAGAGATAATCTTTTCACAAAAGGTTTTTGCGAATGTTTCTTGGTTGAGGGGACAGTAATCGATGCTTTTTCCTCTTCTATTTCTTCCTTTTTATGAAATATTCTAGCTCAGATGTAACTTTGGAATCAAACATTATACAGAAAAACAACAAAAAAAAAAAGCAATTTCAGCCGGGTAAAGACCTGTGAACTATCGAATGTTACTACAAGTTTCCTCATTTATCTGAGGAGTTTACCTACAGGTCTCACACCAAACATAACCTCCACTTCATCTACTCCCATCTCAGTCTGTTGAGCTTTCGTACCTTCACTCTGCTTATCTGACCCTTAACTTTCTGTCCACATTTTTTCTGGTAATTCTACAGATTTGTGGTGCTAACAAACGTCCAGTTACCCAGTTTCAGCTGGCTGATGTGGGTACTGTAAATTCGGCCCTCCTGTCCTTCCTCCAGTTTGATTAATGTTCATTTAATTACTAATCTTCAGGAATGTCAGAATACACACGACAATGTGAAGCTGATCACTAGATGTTTAGGTTCTCTTCTGTTCTTTTTATTTCTGTATATATTGAGCATGGGACTTAACTCTCGTCATATTAGTTTGAGGCTAAATACTTAACATTGCTAATATGTTGACAACCTTGACAGGATTTTGTTTTCCTGATGCTCGTTTGTTTGTTTTTTGCTCTTAAACCTAACCAATTTTTTTTGAATGTCCATGTTTGCGAGACCATTCGATTAAAACTACATATCAACAAGGAGATTGTAAAGACATGCATTTTCAATCAATCTGTCAAACCTTCCAAAATCGCCAAAATTTTAGATGAATGTATATTTGATAAGTGAGTCACTTTTAACTCTCAGTTAGTTTGAGGCTAAATACTTAACATTGCTAACTTAAAAAAAAAATGAATGTTGACAACCTTGACAGGATTTTGTTTTCCTGTTCCGTTTGTTTGTTTTTTGCTCTTCTCGTTTTCTTCCTGAACCAGAATCACCTCCACAACATTTTCCTCAACAATCCACTCTCTTCCATCCCATCGCCAGAACCTGTGATTAAAAACTACATATCAACAAGGAGATTGTAATAAAGACATGCATTTTCAATCAATCTGTCAAACAATCAATGTACAACAGGAGTAAAGTGGGATTTCCTTTATTTAGATGAATAAAAAAAGAGAAAATCCCTTTTCTTTAAAAAAAAAAGCTTTGTTTTTGCTTTGGTTGCGTCCTTCTTCCCCCAGCCTCCTTTGCCAAAAAAAAAGAAAAAAAAAATAGAAAGAAATGCTAAGTTCACACATTTGGTGTTTTAAAAGCACTGTGATCCTTGCTCATTTGTAATTTTTTGGTAAAAACAGAAAAAAAACATACTAAGTAATAAATCAAACTGTAATAAGCTATCACAATGTCAATCTTTTGAAAGTTGACAGCCCTGTCTTTACCATCCCGTCATCTTATTACCCCGTGTGATTAAGCCGTAAAACCGTGTTACCGATGTGTTTAGTGTCACTGGCTGTCAAAACGTCTTTCATGGCAACTTCTCTGTGTGTGTGTTGACTATATGCAGTATATACTGAGCTACTGTAGCTGTTTTTGTCCTTTGTCTTCTCTGTGCTCTATCTCTAGTGTGGCGAAGGAGAGGAAGTGGCGTCAGAGGTGAAAAAACTGTCAGCTGGATGAATTCTAATCTAAACTCTGCCTCTCTGCTTCCTCCTCCTTCTCCTCCGTTTCCCTCTATCTGCAGTCTTAGTGAAACCAGTGGAGGTTGTGGAATTTCGTGTTTGGTGGCCTTTGCAAAAAAGAAAAGAAAAAAAAAACACAGGAGTAAAAATTGGCAGAGTCCACCATTTACTTTTTGCTGCTTCCTTTTTGTCTTTGTAAAATTGCATTTTTATTTTCTAACCCTTCTCTCTTTCACTCGACTGTTGCTTTTTGCTGTTGTGTAGTCTTATTCAAACCTCTTTATCTTGTTGTCTTTTCTCTCAGAGATGAAAAGAATATTTAACTAGCTCAAAGGTTTATGGAGCCATGTATTTGCCTCTAAGGAATTCTGGGACAGGTTTCCTGCTCATGCACCCAAAAGAACATAATAAGAAATATTTATACTATTTAAATTGTGTAGGAATAATATAATTTACATAATTTAATATAAAGTTTGATGAGGAAAAATCTGAGGAAGGACTTTAAATATACCCTGAGGTTAAAAACTACCACAGCCTGGCCTGTGAAACGTTTTCCCAGACTTCCTGGAGGTGTTTTCTGTGCATTGGGTGTATTTCAATGGTCCGCACCAAAATGTCTTGAACTCCCAGTCAAATTTGTCTTTGGGGATCAAACTGACTTAGATAAAGGTTTCGAGGGATGTGAAAAACATTCACGATTGTCTTTCAAAACACAATAATAAAAAAAAAAAAAAAAAGCAATTTTAACAATTTCTATAAATATTAAAAGCAGGAAAAAAATTTCTCACTATAAATCTATTTTTCTAGGTGTTTTGGAAAACTGAACTGCATGTTTAGTAATTTTGTCCATTTACTGTGAACAATCCCATTTTTGATTTTTATTATTATTTTAGTCCTGTTGCTGTAATTTTACTTCGTGTTTGATTGTTGTTTTTTTTATGTCTGGAATATCCATTATGTGGATAAAATGTAGGCCTTTTGAAAGATAAAGGTTTGCTGAAGTTCAGCAGACCAAGTCTCTGATCCAGCCGTCACATGGACAAAACAAACTGTCACGTCTTGTGTTTATCAGTGTTAAGATTGGTGTTTCAGGAGCAATTTCTTTCCACGCTCTGAATTTTAACATTTTCTATGTATGGATTCAAAGGGAATGGAATAGTGCAGGCATATAGAAAATACTTTAGCAAGTGTTTAATGGGAGGCATATCACAACTGAAACCAAGAAATACACCCAAATGTAACTAAAACTAAACGGCTGCTTCAAGCTGTTTTAATGTTTTTCTGTGTTTTTTGTCGAAAAATGAAAACTTTGCTGGTGATTTTAAACCCTAAAAAACCTTAATCACAGCTGCTGTCAAATACATAGTGTTTAAAATTTTCAAATATTGAAAAGTCATCTCATTCACCTGTGAAGAAACTGTGTCTGTGTTTTTAACTATTTCTTGTACAATTAAACAGATTCTTTTATGAGGAACCTGGTGCCAAGTAGCTGAAATACGGGAAAGCGGGAATCTCTTATTATCAGTGTTAACAGTGTTATAAAATTCTAAATACAAACAAATTAAAATATTAAAAAAGAGAAAACTATGCTACCATGGTTTGTATTTTTTTGTGTATATTTTTATTTCCCTTGTAAAGGAGTCCAAACCTCATGACAAACTGATGCTAACTGTGAGTGCCTGGCTTATTTTTATCTTACTTTGAAATTACATTTTCATTTATCATAAATAACGCTGCAAATCAAAAAATGTACATATTTCATTTTTTATAGCTATGTTCCTTTTTAAGTTTACTAGGTTCTCATCTGTTCAGAAGAACGTCCCATACATGGTTGTCTTTCTGTAACCCAGTTTTGACCATCTTGCAGGTGCCATATTCATAATAAAAGGTTCTATTAAATTGGTTACCAGATTGCATCATTTCTTCTGTTCCACATTTAGCCATCTCACTCCTCACCAGACTATTAACGCTCTCACTCACTGAGATGCAGGTTTGTTTTGTCTCCTTTCTCCTTCATGTCTTCCGATTGATGTTTGTGATCAGCAAGGCAAGTGGAACTTTGTCCTTAAGATAATGTGGGGAGCTGTTTTACACTGGGTTCACATTTACAACCTTACATCTTCAAGCAGCACCTCAAATTCTCCTATATGTGTTTCACAGCCTGCAACCAGTAACTAGGAAACACAGAGGTACTTCCTAGTACCTGTAGGAGGCAATCCATTAGCGTTATACCATCCAATTAAACCTGTACCTCTTACCCTGGATGTGGCTTCGCTCCGCTGTGAAGCCCAGAAGTTGCAATAAGCAAGTGTGAGAAATGAGAGATGATATAATAAAGCCGGTGATAAAAACTTTTTCAGTTCTTTGCTTCTTCTGCGTTGATCAACACTTGTACTGCGACTCGAGCAACAGAATTTGACTAAATAGGTTTCAAATTTAAATCCACATTTTGTGTGTTTGCATAGTCATAAATGCATGCTGACATCATTTATGTAAAAATATACTCATACATCCACTAACATGACAATGTAAATATAGTCTGTCTTGGTTAATCTTTTTGAAAATGCAGACATTGTGCTTTTCCTGTTGGACTCGTGATCTTTGAAGATTGATTCCAAAGATAGAACTATTTCTAATTTTGATGGATGGCAATCCAGAGGTGCTTCACCTTTTGCCTTTTGCTCTGGTTGACTGTGACTTTATATAAATGATTGACTTGTGTAACTATTACAGCCTGTAAATCTTTTAATTCACAGATGGAGCTTTTGTTTGTTCTGGTCAATGTTTGCATACCAACACATCAGATGCTGGAAAACAGCTTACTAAACTGATTAAAAAAAACGTGAAGAAAAAACACCTAGAATTTCTCACCAATGTTCTTTAGGATTAAATAGTACAAACCTCTCCAATGAACTCCTACACTACAGATAAGATCACGTGTCCCAGCAGGAGTAAAAACTGGCTTTCAAAGATGCATATCTGGCTGTCTACAGGGTCGTTTTGTGACTCTGATCATCACTGCCTTTATTTCATCCCAACCTATTGGCAGAAATTAAAATATCCCTGTGTTTTACAGCATAGGGGAGTGAATGGAACAGTCAAAGCAAGAGATAGGTCTATGCTGAGTGTTTTTGAAGCTTCAGCCACTGACCTGAGCGAGCTTTGCAGAACCTGTGACTTCTTACAACTATTCTTGTGAGAACATGTGTGACAAAGACCTTTTGTGTTCACAGCAACATTAAACTATGGGCAACTTCATATTTGAGGATGTTACGCAGTTGCAATGCAAGAACTGACGTGGAAGGTCCTCAGTCCTCCTGCTGAGGAGGATGTAGAAAGTCTCTGCTGTTAGCACATTAAGTTTAGCATGTTAAGACAAATCCTGGTTGGGTTCAACCTGAACAAACAAAGGAAAGCCTTATCCTAGGCTTCTGGAACAGCCCAGAAGATATATAAGATAAGTCAGTCATCAGACCTTTAGTTTTTGCTAAACCTTGTGGGTTAACATTGTGATTGAACTTTGAGAAGCTTTTTAAAATGTTACTAAACGTAAGGAGCTGAAGGACAGTGTTCTCTTATGACCTTGTTGCATAAAACTTACCTTCATTCTAGTATCAAAATGGCTAAAGTGACACATAAACTTAGCTAACCAAAAAGCAATGAAATCATTATTATTATCATTCTGTTTCTTCCATCTTGTGTCTAATTAGTACTTCTCCAGTCTCGGCTGTCTTCATATCCTTTTTGCTTAAAATGCCTCCCGTTTCTTCCATATCGTCCTCCATGCATTAATAAGTGGAGAGAGGTTAGTCATTGGACCCTCAGAGGGCCAACCAGCTAACTTTAAATATTTCACTCTATTTTAAATGAGCGCACATGAATCATAGATCACAGCTAGAGCTGTGTGCGTGCCCATGTGTGTGTGTGTGTGTGTGTGTGTGTTGTGCTGCTCCAACCTGAAACTCCTTTTAATAACCTCTGGCTGTCCATCTCAGTGAGAAGGCCTGATGTTGAATTTAGATCCTACTGCGTCAGACGTTCACCGCAGGCGTAACGAGCAGCCTTTCATCACAGGCCGTGATGGACAGATGATGAAACAAAGCGTTAGAGATGAAAACATGGTCTGTTTTTCATCTACACTTTCACAGGGGCTCCTACTAATTCCCAACATGCAGAAGAAGTAAAAACATCATAAAAAGCTGTATAAGTATTTTGAAGACAGACCATCTCTTGACATAGCGGGGCGTTACATTTTGAAGATGAAAGCTGATATCTAATGGTGCTGCTGGGTGTCACTGGGGCTGAAAGTTCATGTGTGACAGCCAGGTACTGGAAATGTAGGTTTCATGCATGGATTTCTGTGTGAAGCATTTATATGTATTTGCATTTGTTAAATTTATGTAATTGTATTGTGTTGTGCATTGGGCTGCACAGTGGTGCAGTTGGTAGAGCTGTTGCCTTGCAGCAAGAAGGTCCTGGGTTCAATTCCCAGCCCGGGGTTTTTCTGCATGGAGTTTGCATGTTCTCCCTGTGCATGCGTGGGTTCTCTCCGGGTTCTCCAGTTTCCTCCCACAGTCCAAAAGTGTAGGTGTGTGTGTGAATGGTTGTGTGTCCTGTATGTCTCTGTGTTGCCCAGCGACAGACTGGCTACCTGTCCAGGGTGACCCCGCCTGGAACGTAGCTGGAGATCGGCACCAGCAACCCTCCCGACCCCATTAGGGACAAGGGTGAACAGAAAATGGATGAATGGATGGTGTTGTGCATTAACAGTTAGCATAGCTAAATGTTTGATTTTAACATTAAAATCTACAGAGCAGTCCATTCTTACCTTTTACTGGGTAAGAATGTTTATGTTTACATATTTTAAATAAATAATTTTTTTGCTGTCAGATTATGAATTAAGTAGAGTTCATCTGAAAGGCCACGATGGACACTAACCCATCATGTTCATCTCATTTTAAACTGCCACATGCTCCCTTTGTATTGCTGAAATCCATCAACATGGTTTACATGTTCTTATTTTAAATATGTTGCATGATGCAGTACATGGGACCTGCATGCTGATCTGACTGGTGGCTCATTGCTCCGTGCAGACATGGGACAGTTTGTCGGAGCAGAATAGCCAGTGTTCAATTTGGATTTTGCTACTAAGCTCCAGATCACTCACAAATAAAACTTCATCCCTAATGTATCTTTCCAAATTCACTTTCTGGATTGGATGATGTTGAGAGAAACGTGGATTAAAGTGGGTGACAACAGGGTGTTCTCTGAGCTCCTCCCTTCTGGGTGTTTGTTCTTCAGCTCCCCACTTTCTACCAGACATGGTGCTGGGATTGCAGCAGTCTACAGAAGTTATTTTTAATGCAGCATTTACAGTGACTTCATCTTCTTTTGACAGATGTTCTTTTGTGGATGCTTGTTGCTGAGCTCATACATCCTGTTGGGTGTGAGGTTGTTTACTGTCCACCAAAGTACAATATGGATTTTATGCAACACTTTTTTGAGTTGAGTGCAGATCTGATAGTCTTGTAAACTGTGATGGTTTTTAAATATGTGTTGCTCTGCTAAGTCATTGGCTTCTGAGTTTTTAAGGCTTTAAGTCTCTTACAATCAATCTGTGGATCAACCCATCTACTCAGATAAACTCTGGACCTTGTTGTTTCATGCTGTGACATTTCTCAAACTGCTACCTTAGATCATTTTCTCAGCTTGATTGAATTTACAGCTCTCAGCAGTAATGAACCACCGTTAGCAGGTCTCTTCCTCACCTCTGTTACTGCTCAGCAGTTTATTGCTGCTATAAGGATTTGCACTTTTCTCCTGTAATCAGTCAAGAGGCTCCTTTTGTCCTACTGACTTAACATCATCTGTGTTCAAAACTGTTTGTGAGATTCTGGACTTTGTTGCACCTATTGAATATAAGAAGTCCAAACCTGAGGCTGAACCATGGCTACACAACACTACCACATTTGAACTCATGCTACAATGCAGCAAGGCTGAAAGACAGTTTAGAATTAACACAATTAGCTCTTTTTTAAAGTTGCCCACATCTCCTGTCACTAATATCTCTGCTGTCTGTGCTGGTTCTGCTCTACAGTTTGACCATGCAGTGTTTTTCTCCTGTTTGACCAAAATTGTACAACACATGAGAAGTACAATTTTTTCTTCTACATCTTCACTGTGTGATTCACTTTGGTGAATTTTATACAGTCGGGAAACATCTATTTCACAGAAATCAAGAGGTTTTCAATAATATACACACCATCAATATTCCAACTATTGCAAATGTCCTAGAAAGGCAGCAGGAGTCCCTAAAACAACCTGTTGACAGAAACACCAGCAAGACATTCAAACATGTTCAGGGCCATGTTGGCTCTACTTGGTGCTAGTGAACAGGAACCTCATCAGCACTGTCATCAGTGAGTGTCTTTCCAACATGTCTGTATTTCCTCCTGGATTCTGATGGGCATCACATTAATTTGCTGTATGTATGTGAATCAGGCATGCAGTAATCTAGCCAAACCCAGGCAGAGAGGAGATAAACATATTTGTAAGAGGAACATGATGATAGCTGGACAGAAGCTGTGGCATGGTGGGACATAGACCTGATGTTGGCTCCTGTAAACTTCCCTATAATTGGAGCACACCCTCCTGTCCCCCTTTTTGAACAGGGGGAACACCACCCCAGTCCGCCAATCCAGGGGAACTACCCCCGATGTCCATGCAATATTTCAGAGTCGCGTCAGCCAGGACAACCCTACAACATCCAGAGCCTTAAGGAACTTGGGCGGATCCCATCACCCCCAGGGCCCTGCCACTGAGGAGCTTTTTAACCACCTCGGCGACCTCATCCCCAGAGATTGGAGAGCCCAACCCAGAGTCCCCCAGGCTCAACTTCCTCAATGGAAGGCATGCTGGTATGATTGAGGAGGTCTTTGAAATATTCTGATGGAGACTGCATAAAAGTGGAGATACAGTGACATCCAGAGGCTAAATAGTGTGACAACAGCCAATAAAGCGACTTTCTTCATTGTGAATGTTCACTTTTATGTTAATTAAATTCTAAGCTAAGATTCAATATTTTCTCAGTTTGCAAAGCATAACAATACATAAATATTTCTCCAAAAACACCAACAAAATTGTTGCTATTAAAAATGTAAAAGTCAACATTTAAAAGATGTCTTTTTCACAAAACATTTTTAATTGATACCTTGCTGACAAACGTTTGCTTCAGAAAAATTACTAATTCAAAAAAACAGAAAAGGTTAATATCATGGTAGTTGTGTCCTAGATATGAAGCTGTTGTGTCAGGAGACACTTCCCAAGAACTCCTGGAAGAAGGAAATTAGTTAGAAGAAATGTCCGAATGATTCAGTTATATTTTATTCAAAAGAGAAAAACGTAAGCTTGTGGAAAATTATGATTCAGTTTATTGAAACTATTGATACTTTTTTGAAAAATTGGTCAGTAGAATTACAGCAGAACTGGTTTAATGGAACAACAGGAGCTAACCGAGCATTGTTTAGAAGGACAAACACTGGAAGATTTTTATCTTATCTAGATTATTTCCGCCTAAAGTTATTACAACTTTAGCTTGCCATATTGTGACTACTGAAAATGTATTATGACTGGCAGTTAAAATCAGTCTGGAACACTTCTAGATTAACCAGTCTAATGGTGAAATAGTACTAAGACTTTGACTCACTAAAGCGTGGATGTAAAAACTCAACACGCCCAGATTACAATGTCTGCTTTTTGTGTCATTACGAAAGGAGAACCTGATAAATCATTTAGAACTCTTCTTCCTTTAACCTAGCCAATTCAATTGAAAAATGTCATTTTTTATTCATATGTCTGAACTGTGTAGTGTTGAAACATTCACATTTGATAAAATCTCCCAGCACTGGTCTGACGGAACTAAACAAAAACTTTCACTACATTTCCAACATGTACGTCTGGCACAATGACACAGAACACACAATAACTCATTCAATGAAATGCATACATGCTGATAGATGGGATCACTCTGGTATCACTCAGGGATTACTTTGCTTCTGATAGAACAAAAAGTGGATGGAACCATAACCAGTTCTGAATATTACTTTTGATTTTGGCTTCTGCTAGAAAGCTCAAAATGAAGATGGATTTTATGTTTCAGCATTGCTGAGTCAAAGAATACACCCATATCAATATAAGGATACTTGAACTTCATCAGACTGGAACTTGATAACATGAGCAACTTGATGGAGGATGAAGTTTTCTTCCTCTCTTCACTCAGATTCTGTCAGAGCATCAGTAGAATCATTAAAGGTTTCCCCCTGGTGGAATTCAGCACAAACAACACTTCAGATTCAGGAGCCGCTCACCGAAGGAATTTTTTTTTTTTTTTTTTTTTTTTAAGAAAGACTTTTTGACATATTTTTAATGCTTTTTTGATGAAATAATAATAATAATTGCAATACCCCAATCTGAAGTGAATGTTCTGATACAAAGATGATGAACTCCTAGTTTGAATTAAAAACCAGAAACTTTTTCTTGTTTGTTTGTTTTTTGCTCAGCAATAGATTAGATTATTTTAGGAAATGTTTGTGATTCTTTTGTGTCTGGCCATGGCTTTAGATAAACAAATATGCATGAAACTATAACTGGGTATACTGGTGTGGACCTGGATTATAATCCCAAAAAAAGAGCCAAATTTCCAGGATTTGGAGCTGCTCCATCCACAGTGGGATGGAGCAGCTGTTGACTAAATCCATGGCCAGCAAGTTGCTATTTTGATGCACTGAAGACAGTTTTGTTACCTTGACCTTTATGTTTCATTATCACATCTGGTGTTTTGGAACAGTAGGCCCGTGTCCCCCAAAGAGAACCTTTTAGCAGATCAAATTGTGTGCACAAACTTGGCGAATCAAAGTTGATTCTCATCAAGAAAATATCGATCAGAGTTATTGATAAGTGAATTTTATACATTTGCAGGCACAACAGGAAAGGGGATATGTGGAAAAAAAAATACAATAAAGTTCAATAAAAAAAACCAATTTGGCATATTTAAACACAATAGGTTTTTATTTCAACATTTCAACATTGTTAACCTTGATGTATTGAAGCGTTCATAAATTAAAATAAATTATTACATGTTTACGACATACCCTAACAGTTTCGAAGCCTGGCTTCAGATATAGCCCATCACTAGCTACCAGTACTGAGACTTTGCCTAGCGCAACCCACATTTGGAGGCCTCCAGTCCTCGACGCGGAGGTCGCGGGTTCGATTCCCGGACCCGGCGGACGTTTGCCGCATGTCTTCCCCTCTCTCCTTCCCCCTTTGCTGTTCATCAGATGAATTCTCTCCTGAAACATTCTTGTGTTTTACACAACTGTCAACAAAAACATCAAATCCAAAGTATTTAAATTGTTCGTCATCAGCTGAGCTTTCTTCTGAATTGTCACTGTGTTTTACGTCGTCTTCGGTGTCGATGTCAAAATCAAGGGGTTTTGAGCTTTTGTCAGGTGAGGTCTCTGCTGAAACCTCCTTTTGTTTTATACAGTCTTCGACGAATTCGTCAAATCCAAAATATTTAAATTTGAGATCATCTGAGCTCTTCGCTGAAATGCCACTGTGTTTTTCATCTTCTGTGACAGTGTCAGAATCAAAGTGTTTTGAATTTTTGTCAAGTGAGGGCTTTGCTGAAATGTCTTCATCTTTAATCTGATGTCCCAGCAACTTCTCTATTCCTTTTGTGACAATATATCCAATGCTCCAACCGATAGAAAAAATCATCTTGACGGCAGTTGAAATAGTTTCTAAAATCCCTGTTTGAAATCGACTCTCTCTCAAAGTGTTGTACCTCCAACCAAGTTGTAAAGCAAACTGAGAATTCTTGTATTTGGAATGATAGTAATAATCACTTGAACCTTTATGACATCATCGATGAGAACATTTATGACAATGATGTCAAACAACCTGTGTCAGGTTTTTGTTTGTTTTAGTTGCTATGGCAACACAAGGAGTTATGTATGAGACAAGACTACTCTCAATTAAAAATGCATGTGTATACATCTAGATTTGTGAATTTAAGTTGATAAATGTGCATAAATGTAAGTTTTGTATTTGTCCTGTTTTTCAACTCATACGTACGTGTAAAAATCTGAGATTTTACCTATGAGAATACTTGTAAACAAATAAATTAATAGTTAATTAATGTTTTTGGTAGGTTTTATAGAGAGAGTAAGTATTTTTTCCAGAAGTTAGACACACATCAGTCACATTTAGAAACTGTGACTGACTCATTAAACTGGGACTGGAGCTCAATGGAGATGAAAAACAGTCCAGAAATCAAGATAATATTGACGACATTTCTTTTTGCATTTCTAGACTGTGCTCTTGTAGTGAATTATAAGCATATATTTGCAATTTTGGACGTTTCTCTAAGCTATTTCTTTCTGTGACCTTCCAAAAATGTCTATGTTCAGTGCAAACAAAGCAGCAAAAACATCATTGTGTTTAATTGATGGATCTTTAATTCATCTACATGAAACTTTAATTCATAACGGTTTGTAAACAAACGTGCGTTTTTGTTCCCTGCAGTACAGCATTTCAGAAATGCACTGTCACTGCATTTCTGAAAAAGTCAACATTATATAGGATATATTTCAATCTCTTCTTAACTGGTTTTCTTGTTTAATTTGCCTCCGGTGAGCCATTTATGTTGTAGGGAAATCTGTAACATTTCTTTAAAAAAATTCACCAAATCGTTCAAATTTGAGTGAAGTATATGATACAATATATGTTTTAATAAGACGTTCCTAAATTCAGCTTTCATTAGTTAGTTTATACTCAGACATTCCATACTGTCTTTTCCTCCCAGTTTGTAAACCTGCATCATACATGTGTGCCACCTTCTTCAGACCGGTGGAGAAACAAGTTCTGGATCATTTGTCTCATATGCTCGCCATTTTCAAGTCCATGTAAACTCCTCAGGCTTTCTGCCAACTTTTCTCTTACTGTCAGAAGCTGTGAGATCAAGGCTGGAGTCTCAGCTGGGCACTCAGCAAGAGTTGGCAGAGCATTACACAAACATTAAAAACAAAACACGGAAGTAGTCCAGAACAGCTCCTCTGGTTAATCGGATGCAGTCCTGCCAGCTCTGTCTCAGACTTGACACGGTCAGAGCAGCATCGGAAATACGTATTTCAGAGAATTGGAGACCACAAGACTCGTCCGTGCATTCTACAATTCATCTTCCTATTTATCCTCCACTGTGTTGATTCAGCTGTTTAGAGAGCTGGGTCTCAGTGAAAGTGTGATGTTCTCCCCAAACACCAGGTGGCAGTGTTTCCTCACCATCAACTAGAACTGCTGCCCTGCTGCTCTGTGGAAGCTGAAACGAAAAGAAAAGCTTTAAGGTGAAAAACAGAACAAGCCAAATACGAGCTAAGCCAGGCGAATATTCGAAGATAAAACTATGATTTTTGGTACTAACTTTAGAGGTACAGAGTTGTTACCTGTTAGATCTCTGAAGCGCTTCTTAGCCTGGGCTCGCTCCTCAGAGTCAAAGTACCAAACTGTGATAGCATACCTGAAACCAATACAACAGTGAGTTCAGTGGTTGTGTCGTTTTGACAAGTTACAAATACAAACTCTGCAAGAATGGAGTCCTGCCTGTTTGTGGCTACGTTTCTCAGATTTTCTTTTTATTGTACATAGTGCAATGCTTCTTGAAACATTATTTCCTGGCATTTGCAAAGCCGACAATCCAGGTACAACATTCATTTTCTGCTGACATCCAAGATCGGAGATAAGGCAGAGCATGGATGTTAGCTTTTGTGTATTTGCCAAGATGCTTTCCACTGTGTGTATTTATGGATATGAATGTATATTTGGTGTTTGAACTATAGAAATAGGCATTTTAGAGACATTCTCTAAAATGGTTAGTGGATCCCATCTATTCAAGATGTAAGATTTTTTTAAATAAATAATTTGTTGATATGTCTGACCTATGAGCTTTTTTCCTTTAGTTTACCTGGTGGAATAGGAGGGCTGCACCTCATGTGGGTTCCTGCGGTCAGACCAGAAGATGAGGAGCCTGTCAAAAAGCGGCTTGATGTCAGCCACGTATGGTTTTCCTTCTGGAAAGATCCTGAGGACACCACCATGCTCCTGTCAGCACAAACACGTTGAACTATTAAGCAACAGTCACTGAAGGGTGGTGTGATTACAATTTTAAATTGGCTCAGCAATTTAAAATGTTATGTTTTCATTTCACCATCATTATGCTGTATTCAAGCCATCATGGCCACAAACAGAGAAGACAGTAGAGCTTGCGGCACCTTTGGGTTCCAGTTCTTGTTCAGGTAGTAGATGCAGGTAAGACGGCGTCCGTCACGGTTTGGGTTGTCCACATGCTTCACGTAGCCTGCCCCATCTCCTGGGTAGCATGCCACCATGGCCTAAAGACAAACAGATTCACATAAATAGGAAGCATCGGAACGGTGGAAGACATTACGAGTTATCCAAGAGAACACATCATCAAAGTTGATTCTAGATAGCAAAAAGTGTTAAATGCCTCCATCTAAAAGAATATCGATGGAAATAATGAAGAAGCAGATTCACAGTGAGTACTTCACACCATCAGCACCAACTCAGAAGCTGATGAATATCAGCTGCAGCAGATGACAGAAGTTTCCTGTGTAGCCGCCTGCATGCAGAGCTATTTGCTAATATCAGGGGTGTGTCATGAAGTTGTGTGCCTACACCCTCAGCAGCACGTACACAAATAGTGCACATGCTTACTCATCTTTGCAGGCGTGGGTCTGTGTGTGGGTGTTTCTAGCTGTGTTGTTATGTAGGACTGGCCTAGTTTGGACCACCAGTCCTTAAGGAACACAAATCAAAACAGGGGTGAACTTCAGGAGTCAATGGTTGGTATTTTGGGGTAAGGGAAAGTGGGTTAGACTTTGTACTGTAATTATAAGCTGTGTTGAAAACAGCTATTAAAGCGTGGGCATGTGAGGGTTAACTACAGCTCACATACTGGGGCAATATTCACTGCCGGGTCACATACTCATTAATCTTCCTCATAGATCCCATTCTAAATCAACCACCTCAGAGCTGTGATACACGCTCTACGTCTGGCATTTGAGTGAGAATGACCAGAAGCATGTTGTATACGTCAGCAGTGAGACGTCTCTCACTTCGTTACAACAGATGACAATTTCATCAACTCCTTCAGCCTGATAACAACTTGGAACAAAGCTGTAAATATTAGTTTTCTACAAGTTAAATCTTTTTTAAGAGAGAATAAGGAGCATTGTTTACCCTGCACACCCGTCCTGACTGGCCGTGACCTTTACACCTGAGCAGGAAGTGTTTGCTTGGCTAAGACTAGGATATGATTATCAAATATGAGACTGTGAAGGTCAATACAAACTGTGGACTTCCTACCACAGAAAATAAAAACAAAGCAAAGTCAATGCCACAAATAGCTGATCCAGCTATTTGGTGGATCAACTACTTGTGATCCCCCAAATAGCTGGATCTACTCATCACTAGTGAAAGCAGTGAAACAACTCCCAACAAGCGGTTGGGGGTTGTTTCACTATGTCACTAGTGAGTTTCAGGGTAAAGGTGCTTGTGCCTCTCAGCTCCAAGATGTTGACATGTTGGGTTTAGCAACAGGCAGCAGAAACATGAAAGATGGAGCAGTATTCACTCCCAGCCTGTCTGGAAACCTTGTGTCCTGCCAGGATTTCTCTTTTGTTTGTGCTAAAAAAACTTTTAAACCCCCCCAAAAGAAAACGAGCCATTTCTCCAGTTTGCCATAGTCTCACACATTTGTTTTGACTGTATTTACCCAGAATGCACTGGGCTAGACACCACTTGCTGCTTTTGGGACAGTCTCTGGTCTGCTTGGTTGAACAGCAACAATGTTCACTTCAGCTGAAGTGAACTTTTGGTCTGCATCAGAGTTTGATTCACACTTCCAGAAATAAACCAGACCAGAGTTAGACTAAAGATGACGAAACAAGTGCTGGTGTGAACCTCAGTGGAGAAAGACAAATTGAAACTTCTAAATTATTCAGTTGCAGGACATTAAGATTATGATACAGATTACAATTCACCTACTTTTTTTCTACATCTTTCCCGTCTTTGCTTCTTTCCCTGCCTTGTTATCTCCACTAAAATATAAACCCACTGAAGACAGACTATCCAACTAAACTACTGCCCAGCAGAACCTGCATGCATTCAACTTGAACTAGAATAATTTAGTAAATATTGTTTCTGCGTAGTTCACTGCTGCACACATTGATATTGCTATGACTTCTTTACTGTGGAACTCTGTTCTGTTTGTCTTGACGTCAGCTCCTCTCGGCTACTGATGACGACAAACTCCCAGCACTGATAAAGAGCGGGTGAACTGATCCGGCACCACAGTCTGGCTGCGGGAAGATCACGCAAGCTTGTTTACTCACTCGCACCAAAGCACGTACGCACACGTGCACTGTACTCTTATTTTTTATCATCATCGCTACACAAGTGGAGTGAAAAAAAAATGTATAAACACAGAGGAGGGGAAGTGGAGCCCAGCTGAAGAAAGAGATTCAAAACCAAACGCCTCCAAGTTTAAACGTTATCTTATCTTATTTACAAAGAAAGCCCCGGGGTGGTGGTTGAGTTGGGAAGCTCTGAGCAGCAGTTTGGCTGATGTCCAGCCTGTTGACGGTTTAATGGCAGAGCTACGTGAGGCGCGTGGAGCTGCAGGCCGTCTGCACAGCTGCCCACAACTTTCCACTGCTTCGGTGCCAGTAGTCTCCAACGCCTCAACAAACAGACTCTCACTGGGCCGTGACCTTTATGTGAAAGTACTGCTACTGCTTCAGTTTGTGAAGCACAAATAAATTCTAAATTGTTCTGTTTGAAAAGGCAGAGCTGTAAGTTCACCTTGTGCTCCTGGCCCAAGGCATATGTGAGTTAAGCGGCTGCTCAGGGCCGATACACCAGCTAGATTCTCCCCAAGAGCACCCAGCTTGCATAATAACTAACAGTGGCAATTCTAGGCCTGTTTTAGGCCTAAAAATGTTTCTCATCACCCCTGAATAGGATTGCCACTCATCCTGTAAAATACGGAGACATCCCATATATGGCCGTGAAATGTGCGTCCCGTATTGAACCGATACATAATAGACACGCCTATAATACACACCTCAACACTAAGTTTAATAATAATGCCCAGAATAAAACACAGGAAATATTAAGGTCAGCTACATTGTCGTGGCGGGAGCTAAAGGACCCCAGAACGCTACGGACCGACGCTGCCATCACGGTTGCCTACACAGCCGCGATGAGCTGCTATCAACCCACGTCTTTTTAAAATGTCCTCGACCCGATTCCATGTCCTTAGACGCAAAAACGCTTTTAAAAATACAGACGTGAGTGAAAAGACGCGCATTATAAGTGAACAATTTCAGAGAGGATGGAGACTGTGTACATCAAAAGACAAATAAAAGTGTCCGTCGTGGCGCAGTGTGCTGCTGTATGATAGACAGAATGGATCAGGAGATCCATTCTGCAGACGTATCAGAACCTAGAGAAACAGAAATCAGCGTCTCTTGATCCTCAATCATCTCCTGAGGCTGATATGGTACAGAACATTTAGCTATGATTGATTAAGTTTCTCATTGTGATTTTAGTTGATTGTTGTGGTTTGATTATTTTCTTAGTATGTCGAGTTTGGATGATATTTAATAAATAATAGCATTAGCCAAAATAAGTGGCCATTTAAACTACAAATCATACTCATAGATTAACAGTTAATACATAAATATTTCCTACATTACTTTACTTTCTGTGTGTTTTATTCATAAATGTTGATATATTTTATGAATAATTGTTCAGTGGTCATTTAATGTATTATTTCACTAATATTTTATTAATGTGGTTTACCAGTTTGGATAATCTGACTTCCTATCAATGAAGAAAAAACATGATAAGCAAAAATGTACCAGACCCAGACCTGCAGGCCAGGGGCGGTTCTAAACGGGGCCCAAGAAGGGTTGTAAAGAAATTGTACTAAATAGATGTTTTAAAAATATTCACTGGTTAATGAATTAAAAATTATAGTACTGTTCTTTTAACTGCTGTATAGATATGTGATCACACTTTCCATCTACTAAATCAAAGATCTCACAATATTAAATCATAAAATATTGTTCTGTTTTTGTTTAATTCTTTTTTAAGTGTCTCCATAAAAACACTGACTAAACCCCCGGCCCCTCTAAATTTGGTCTAGAACCAGCCTCTAAAGAAAACAGTAGACTATATATATATATATTTCAACTTTATATACAATTAAAATAATATTACTCTGCATTTCAAAATCCAAATATATTCTTCTGTTTGCTACTCATGTAAGGTTAAACTCAACAGCCATAATAACACTGGTACGATGTAATTAATTTATTTTTTTCTACCAAAAAAATTAAAATAAAATGTATGTTACATACATGGAGTGACTTAGGAACGATAAAGAATCTGAAGTTGACATGTTTTCATTGTGTATGGGGGGCCCCAAAGAAACTCTACCTAGGGCCCCTGATAGCTGACATTCTAACAACAAAGCTACTGTGTTCTGTTCCACCAAACGGAGCTAAAATCATTTATCACATTAAAATGACAAATTCACATCAAACAGGTGATTTTTAAGTTTGAGGAGTTTATGTTTTTCCAAGGAAATGTTGATCATTTTCCCCAAGTTTTTTTGTTTTTTTTTTCCACCAACAGGTACTGTGTGTATGCGTGTGTGTGTGAGTGTGTGTGTATGGGGTTGTTTCCCTTAACACCCCCTCCCAGCGTTCCATCTGATCCAAACAGATGTCTGATAAGGCCTTACTGTACAGTGCTGGAGCTGGGTGGGCATTCTGGGAATGTGTGTGTGGGGGGGGAGGGGGGTGTTTGTGTGTGTTTAGTTTACTGTAAATCTGTGTGAGTGAGCAAGCCTGAATTGGTTCTGAGAAGAAGTGAGGCAGTAAAAATCTGAATGAATGGGAGATCGTGGGAGAGATGAAGCCGTGAGCCTAAGCAGTGGAAGTGGGTGTTTCATCGTGTTTTATCTAAACTCTGGCTCAGGAAAGTTTTCCAAACAAACTAGTGATCAGTTAGTCTGAAGGATCAGAACACAGTGTGTACAGGAACATTTATCCCCGCCTGTCTGTCGGGGGCCGTTGACCCACTGACACCCTCACTCCAGATGCTGTGGAACTGGTGGCTTTTTCAGACCTCAGCAACACTCTCAGTGTCTCCACCAGGTGCAGACAGTGATGAGCTACAGACGAATATCTGATGGCACTACAATTCACTGCAGGATTTCAACCAGAGGTTTGAACATTTCTGCTTATTTAATGCATCATTTTTCTGACAGGAAGCTTCCCTGGATACTAAACGAGTCAAAACTAAAGAGGTCTGAAGTGTGTGTTGAAGTCTGCGTGTGTATGTAATGAGTGGCTGTCGCCAGAAGGGGGCAGCCTGAGAGAAATATGGAGCATCCTGTTTAATGCCAATGCTGTGGATGCTGCCGCTCTCCATCCAAACAGTTGACTATGGGCAGGTGCTGCTTCTTCTGCCACCATTCCAGGATCCGTCTGTCAGGAAGCTTGTTGACAGGAGGTCCAACACAAGGTCAATCCAGAGGCAGACTCACACCTCAGGACCCTGTCTGTTTGTCTCTGGGATAAAAATCCTAGTCACAATTTCCTTGTTTATTTTTGAAACCTTAGTTATTTAAAATGATTGTTTTAAATAATCATTTTATTATAAATGATTATTTGATGAGTTAGTGCAATGTATCCCAGTATTTAATAAACAAACTGGGAGTATTAGGAATGGACCAATATGAGAGCTGGGACCAAGGTCAATATTCATATTAATAATGCTGTTTTAGCCCATAACTGATATTTAACAACATTATGGTTTTTCACTATGCTTTTGACACCTTGAAAGAAAAGACCACACCTCTGCTTCAGTTAAACTTCCCACAATTCTTTGTTGCATCACTATCACTGTCAACCTCCTCCACTCCCTATCCAGAACCAAAAAGAAACTAAATATGCTTGATTTATTGGACAGATACCAATATGTTGTTTTTTTTTTTTTTAAATGACTGATATCAGCCGTTAGTGCCGACATATTGTGCATCCAACCCAAACCAAAAAAGGTAATCCTACATTCTTGGTTCTGATCACCTAGAGACAAACAATACACAAACTTTACAGGGATATAGTTGCAGTTTTTTTTTCATTGCATTTTTGTTATATTAATAGAAGCAAAACCAGAACGAATCAGAACGGAAGTAGAAAAACAACCAATGAAGAAAAATCCTTTATGCTTTCAGGCAAATTCATCCTTATCATGTAAATAGATTATCTCGTGGTATTTTACTTCATCTAAATCTGCTTGTGGAACAGTTCAAAGGAAAGAAGGAAGAACAATATCTTTAAATATATATATATATATATATAGATATATATATATATATATATATATATATATATATATATAGATATAGATATATCTATATATATATATATATATATATATATATATATATATATATATATATATATATATATATATTATGTGAATGTATATTATGTCCTTGTCCTTGTAAAATCGTCTGGCTGGTGATTTTAATCTGCATCCTATAATTTATTCACTGTTTAGCTGCAAGTTTTCCTGCGATTATCTTATGTAGCTATATAAACATTTTGTATCAAGTGGAAAAGAGAAAAGTAATGAACATCTATGTATAGATGTTCTCAGGAGGCTGCATCTCTAATTTAGGGCAAGAATAAAATAAAGAAGAAGGTAGAAACACAGAGGTTCTAAAATCTTTAAAAGCCGTTATTTTCCTAAAACTTTAAAAGCACTTATGGGACAAACTGTTCTCCAGTTAAAGCAGCTGTGATGCGGCCAGCACAATGTAACTGCAGCTGATGTCAGTGTTTTTAAAGTTTCTAAGGAGGGGCGTCCTCACCTTAGACCTTTCCCGGATCGCCTTGTCTTCCAGGCGGCTGGCGCACACGGAGATGAGCCGATCAATCAGATTGAGCAGGAAGTTGATCGCCTCGCAGCCGCGTTCCGAGCCGCTCACCCAAGCGATCTGATCCCCGCGGATGCTCTTGCGGCTGACGCCCGGGATAGAGCCGGCCAGCCGGCCGTCTTGGAGCTGTCCGGAGCGGTGCATCTCCATCACCTGGTCCAACACGGCGCTTCCGGCCAGATCCCCGAGGAGACCGTCCACGTAGCAGAAGCCGTGGGACAGCAGAGCCGGAGTGAGCCGCTCCAGAGCCAGCCGCTCCAAGTCCGAGTACGACACGTTCTCAATAAAGGGCATTTTGACGGGCGGACTTGAACTGAGGTAGAGTGTTTAAAAAGTTCAGCTAATTTTTACAAACAGAGAGAAAAAAGTCGCGTGTTCGGACAGCTGTCAGAGACTCAGCTGAGACTGAGTGGAAGCACAGATGTTCCCTGTTGATCTGCTGTCAGAAAACGTTTCACAGCTCAGGGAACCACAGGGCCGTTATAAACACTGAAAATTGCAGAGGCAGCCACTTTGCCAACACACTGCTTCCAGTAGCACTTCAAAATAAAATGTCATCGTTAAATTTTATAACAATATTACATACCTCTCCTACCATACAGTCTTCTATGCTTTTAATCAATATACAGAAAACAATAGAATAGCATCAAAATATTAATTTGTTTGTTTCACAGTAAAGTAATCACATTACGACAGCACATAAACAACTAGAAAAAAAGAAATGTAAAAAAGAACATCCAAACATGGACATACTGACATACAGTTCCCCCACACCCCTTCTTTTAAATCAGAGGAAAATTTTAATTAATAAAATAATTTAAGAAAGAAATAGTTCAGCAATCTTCAGAATCCAGCTTTTGCAACAAGTAGATGAAGATAGAAGAGGCATGGCTCTTAGGTCTAATCTAAATTATGTTTGGACTCATCCTGGTCTGCGGATGAGCCAACAGTGAAGGAGGAACACATTTCAACTTTCACACATTTAGCCACCAATCCTACTGTTTGTATCAGTGTTTGAGCTCTTTTTATTATGTGACAACTATTCATCATGGAACTAAACCTCAACAGTGAAACTAGGACTTTATTTTGAAAAGCAGGTTCCACATGTTCCGCTGTTGTTCTCGTTGCTTCACAGAGAATGTGTGAGCTGAATGTGAGAGAGGTGTGGGACGTGCTGAATGTGATGTTCGCTGTGGGTAGAACTGGAGCTGAGGAACGGAGGCAAGAGAGGGGGGTCACTGGCTTTAATGACAACATGTGACGTCACATTTCTTATTAAAAGTATGTTTTGGGTAAAGTAATCGGGACTCGGGAGCCTTTAATGTAAAGCCAGACGCGCAGCATTCAGCGGTTGTGGGTTCTCCTCCCGTCAGCAGTGGAGCTGATCTATGTTCTACTGTTCATAACAGTTCAGTTAAAAGACAATATGAGCTGTTTTCGACGTGCTCGCACACTGGGCGTACCCGGCGCCATTGAGAACAACGTGGAGAACATGTAGCCCTCGCGACTTCACGAGCACAGTTCCTCCTGTTAGCAGTGGACGTGATCTTCGCCACGCGCAGGGAATCTAACTATTGCTACAGCTGAACAATATAGCAAAATTAGAAAATTATGGGCATTAGACATTAGACATCGGCATAACAAACTTCTAACAGCACTCCGAACTAAATAATCAGGTCAGTTATTAATCAGTCAGCTCAAAACAGAACTGATACAACAGACAGAAGATGCGTGTCGATTCCTTTCTGTTTATATGGCTAGCAGAGACCATAAGAAACACCGATTACTGCGCAAAGTCACGGAGTAAATTTAGTTGTTTGCAAAAGCATTTAAACTTTGTAGTATTTTATCTTCTTGTTGCCCCAAACGTTACCGAAAATGTATAGTGATTTTGTAGTTTAAGAGCAACACAGAGTAGAATACAGCTGTGAAGCGAAAAGAAACTGATGAGGTTTCACAAATATAATTCAAAAAGTGTAGAATGCATTTCATTCAGGATTTTCTAACCCCTACATGCATAAGTGGGTCAATAGTTTATACTACTGATATAACAGTCTCTATAGGTTTTTTTTTTTTTACCCCATAGTTGTATTTGTACAATTACTAGCTAACTAATCAGCAATTTTTTTCCAATTCAGTTTATCATAGAACAACGTTACAACTGTTTTGCTCTAAAACCTAGATGACAAAATATAATCTCAAGGCACTTTAAAATAAAAGTAATTCCAATCCATTCCAGTTGTTCAGTTCGTTATTCGTTTAGCTTAAAAAGTTTTCTAAGGAAAACACTGATGTGGTGACAGAAGATAATTGCTTGCATTGTGACTTTGGAGCAATCATTCATATTGACCATGCATGAGAAAAATTTCCTCCATTATTGTGTATTTTGTATGTGTGATTCATCACCATCATTCATTTTGTCTACCTTATAGTTTTCTGAACTAGCTAACACCACCTTATTTATAGGGTGTGTGTGTTATTCATGACTGAACTAAAATCATTTTCTTCCATTGTCTAAAAATGCAAGAAAATATGTTTTATATTTTCAATCAATAGACAACAAAAGAAATGTTTCAGATTTGACTAAAGGCCATCTTACAAGACAAAACTATAAACATGATGAAAACCAAAAGTAGGTAAAACAAGTACTGTATAACTTTAATCATTTCAGATATATAGAATGGTATTACAATGACTTCACCAAAACATCTCAAGTCAAATTATCTGACTACAAAACTTTACAAATATGTATACAAGAATATATACATTCAAGAAAAGTACATATTTTAGCAGACAAAGTGTTAGCTGTGACAGTGGGAGTTTATGTTGCTAATAAATGCAACCAAAATCTAAAAAGAACATGTGATATTTTGTGATAAGGACAAATTAGCTTAGACTTAATTAGATTAGGCCTTATTTTGACTGATTTTCTTTCCCACTGAACCTTCCTTTCAACATTCCAATAAATCCTTCCTGATGTGTTGATCAAGTGCCAAGCTGGAGGAACAGATTGTTACGACCCACTGAGAACACAGATAAGGAGCTGCACTGGACTGAGAATAGACCCCAAATTCTCTCAAACTTTGGCTCTCAGAAAACAAATTCTGGTCCAATTTTGCAAGTTAACCACAAAAACATCCTCTGATACCTGCAAACAAAACAATTAAAAGGAGATGGAGGTAACTGCTGCTCACAACGATGCCTGAGGATTGGTGGGAGCATTTCACAGATTAAACAAATACAAAGACCACAGTTACATCTCTGGAATGAACAAAAAAGGAAAACTGAAAAATAACCTAAACCTTTAATTGTTTAACCCTCCTGTGGTCTTGCCCTGACAGAGAACAGGGAAGCGCACACAGGGTCACTGCAATCCCACCGGACTGCGTACAGGTTAAAAACTTGAGGGGTTCAATGGACCACAGGAGGGTTAACATGTTTTTTACATGTCAAACATAAATAGAAAGTATCTATTAAAATGCTAATCTTGAGTTACTGGAAATTCAAAGAGATGTTTTTGCTCTTGACAATCAGATTTTCATAATCATTTCATTGCAACACATTTCTTAGATCTATCGTCTGTATAGGAATTTGTCAGCTTTTTACAGTTTATAATTCATCTATGAATAGCTTCACTCTAGAGCTAGAATTCCTCAAAGTAGTGGTTAGTGGAATTAATTTTACAGATATTTGTCGTATGTTTATAGATTTGAAGTTAAGAATCAGAAAAGTCATGATGGATAGAAAAATATTAAAACTTTTGCAGATTGTTTCTTTATAGTCAAAAAGTAAACTATAATTTTTGGATGCAGAGTATGGCAACAATCTATTCTATTTGTTCAAAAAATAAAATAAAATAAAAATAAAAAACACCCAGATATAAAGATAAAATATAACATAATGACTCTGAAAGAAAAGTCAGAAGATAAAATAAATTAAAAAAAATCTACATTAAGGATTGCGTGCCATAAAGAGAACTACAGCATCATGTTTCATAGTGAAACATCTGTTTGTTGTTAACTAGCTGTAACAGAGCTAACCAGGCTCTCCCTGTAGAGGCTTTATGCTGCATATGGTTTTATTGTCCAGATCAGGTTGGAGGAATGCTGAGCTTCGTCACAGGAGATGGAAAGCTCCAGATCTAAAGATCTCAAGATCTCATCCTGCTCAGCCAGTCAAACAACTACAGGAGTTAATTCAACTAGAGGATAGCAAAAACAAACTACGCATCACTCCAACACTAAAGTGCACTTGAGTCAAGGTGAAAAAGCAAACATCAGCTGAAACGAAACACTTCTCCTCCAAGTAAAACACTGCTTACAATGTCCGCTCTCACAGCGGTTGGATGTAGTCTTAAATGGCCTCCGGCACAGTGTCCCCAGCTTCCACCTTTGATCTGGATTCCATAAGGACAGAAGTTCTGTGACAGTCCGACTTCAAACAGGGACGTGTATCCAAGCACAGACAAATGGAGGGTTGTTGGAGGATGTGGTAGGGGGATGGACGAAAGGCTGGACTGGTGGAACACCTTAGGAAATGGCTCACTGGACAACCTCAAAGTAGTGGAGGATGGCCATGATGTGCTGCGGCATGAAGACGTAGCCAGTGTAGATGGCCATGGCAGCCACGGAGATCAGCAGAGAGTCTGACAGGCAGAGATTAAGGAAGAACTTCCTAGTGGGAAAAGACTCTTTCTGCTGCGAGGGATTACAAAGTTATTAGCAGCATCACATCGTAAAATAACAATTGCACTGCATAGAAATTCCTTGTAGAGAAAAAAAAATTAAGGTGAGGGTTAAAGGTTAATACATGGCATCTACACTATGTCAGAGGAAGAAGATGATCAAAAACTTGGTTGTGTTTCTATTTGGGCTTAACACGTTAATTGTGATTTATTACAAAGATTTTAATGCAGTTATTCGCTTTCTCTTTCTTTTAAAACATACCAGTACTGGGACCCCCATATTTGTGTTTCTGGTATTTTGTAAATATTGCCACCAGTCATCCTCTCACCGCCCCCGTTGAGAAACGCTAAATGAATTAGTCATGTCCCGTCAAAACGAAGCAGTGACAGATCCATCGGTTAAACCAGAAACCTTCATTCCTCTTCTCTCGTTTGTATTTAAACGGGCCAGGTTAATGGAAAAACTAAGTTTGTCACGCAACAGGAAGAGTTTCCACCAGTTTCAACTATAAACAAGCTCTGTATTAAGAGAACTCTCTTACGCTGGTGGAAATTCTCAGGACGGAGTCAGGGCTGGGAATTACAGCCCTTTAAATTCCCAGGTGAAAACAATAGGAAGAAGTAAACCTAACTTCCTACTTAAATACATAGAAGAAAATCCTATTGATCATAAACTCGTGTAGTTTAAATTTATGACTGACTTGACGTGAACCTCTAAGTCAATTTAGCTCACGTTATGTCAAATTATCACTTAGCCTAACGCCAAGGTTAGCTTCCGCTAGCCACTAGCAGCACGTTTGAGTCACTGTGACACGAAAAAGGATACTGAACACCGTCCTCTCCCAGGGCTCCAGCATGTACAGCGCTGTCACTAGCAGATACTGGTAATAAAACCAGGACAGCTGTTTCCAACAGTCTCCAAGCGCCATAGTCCTACTTCAGAATACTTCAACTTAGCTTTCACCAAGTCTGCCTGTTCCCCGGTTCGTCTTCCGCCGTTTCCCAGAGTGACTTCCTGTATTTCGTATTGTGTTTATTTTCAACCAATCACAGCTCGGTATTCTATTGCGCGAATCTGACGTAATTCAGGACATATACATGAATATAGTTCAGGATTCGCGAGATGAAAATGTTATTGTCATCATCTGTTCAACACCATACTGATTACTTAACAGAACAATTATTCAATGGAAACTCTGGTCTGACCCATTTTTAAGCAGAAAATCTAATAAATGTATCAGAACAAATAATAAGAGCTCATATAAACAAACCAGCTTCTTTTTGGGGGACAATATCTTTAATGATATTTACTGGAAAGATGTTTGGTTATTGCTGAAGAAATGCTTAATAACTAATAAGATTTAAGAAGTGTCTAAAGATTCTCCATAGATGTTATCCTTTTAATAGTAAAATATGTAAATATCATTTTGTCACAATTCTGAGGAAACCATCACTCATCTTTTCTGGGACTGCTCTTATATTCAAATATTTTGGAAAGATATGTTTTTATTCCTAAAAAGAAAACTGGAATTAGATGTACCGTTTAACTTGTATGGGACCATCTATGTGGCCTATACCCACCACAGCAAACGTCACAATTATAAAAGTCCATCCCGCAAAATTGATGTCTCAATTTTTTTTCCTGAGGAATATGAATCCAGCTGATGAATAACACAGGATTACGTCTCGACATCTAGTCTCTGTATTTTGTATTCTACTGACCTGTGACCATAAACGTTTCACCATAAATAAGTAATCCATAAAAGCATCTCAATGCTTTCAGAACTGTGCAGGAGATGACAGTTGTTAAAAAAAAAGCAGATATTAAAATGACAACTGTTTAAAAGGCTTTTAGTCATTTAAAAAGTTGCTGAAAACAAAGAGAATTATGTGGATTTCACAACATGACCTCAGAGCATAAAGTTAAAATGCATTCCCAAGCAAAAGAAAATAATTGTTATTGTTCCAGAAGTGGTCTGGGACGTGAAGTAGTAGTTTATTAGGCTGTGCAAGACTCTCTGACAGCAGGTTGAGGTGAACCTCTATGAAAACATATGCTAATGCAGGAAACAGGAGTTATTACAAATTGAGAGGAAATCCAGGTATTGATAATAGAACAATAATTTTAGTCAAAACAGGTAAAAGTTTCTGTTGGACGAGGTTCCACAGACAAATTGGAAAACAGACAAAAGAGAAATTCAGCATTTGAACCCGTTCAGTCCACCTCAGCAATGACTGGCCAGTATGTTAAAGAAATGGTAGACCTCATCTTTGTCAAACACAGCCACCTCTGTGGAGCACTCAGAACATTTCACAGGGTGGTAGATCTCATCAGAGTCCATGCCTGCTGGCCTCGGGCTGGCAGCCTCTGCTGTCTGGCCTTTCCTCCTCTTCCTGGGCTTTTTCTCCTGCTGCGTTTTGTAGCGCAGCACCTCATCTGTCTTCACTGTGCAGTTCATCACAAACATGGCTCGATACTGCGTGCGGTACTTCTCATGCCTGGTCAAGACAAAACACAGAACGGTATTTATTCAACACGGTTTCAAATTCATCAAACAATGCTTTGAGATGCTACAAATCTCAACCACTTTACAATATGGCTGGGCTGGATTGACATCCCACAATTAGAAACAGGACAGCATGTAATACGTTCACATTAGAAACCATGGAAAGGTTTCCTGTTGATAAAACCAGTTTAAAAACATATATATACACACAGTACTATGCAGAAATGTTCATACCCTTTCAACATGCTCACAATTTTGTTCAATTAAAAATTTTATTCAAAAATACATTATTTATACCAAAGGGAAATTAAATGTTGCCATAACTGATATAATCCAATTATCCAAGTAAAGTGTCATCATGGACAGTGATGCTGTGGCCAGGAAGGATCTCCAGTAGCAGTCAGTCTTGAAACTAATCTCAAGATACCTCTGACGGCAGACTGAATCTCTATGACAGTTTCAAGACTTTAAAGACATGCTAGCAGCTCACTTTTTAGGCAGCAACGATGATATTTCATGGTGGAATGACACCAGCAGTTGTTCCCCACTCTGCTAATCCATCTCATTTGGTTTTGCCACTCTTTTAAGTTATTGAGGAGGATTATACAGAAGCTGCTCAGAGTCAAAATTGGGAGACAGCAAAGAGAAGTAGAGGAAGAAGCAGGAGAATAAACTGCAGAGGAACAATATCAGAGAAGTGTGGTCAGAAATGAAGAAGATTATAGGGTTCAAACAAAAGGAGGATCAGATAGATTAGGGTGCCCAAAGTTGGTCCTTGAGGGCCGGCATCCTGCACATTTTAGTTCTCTCTCTGGTGGTACTAACAACCTTTTCAGCATGTCAATGTTCTTCTTAGGCCTTCTAATGAGCAATCATTTGATCCAGGTGCGTTAAACCAGTGAGAGAATGAAACCATGCAGGATGCCGGCCCTCGAGGACCCACTTTAGGGTGAATGAATGCTTTGATTTTGCCACGCTGTACTTTTTTAGAGATAGATGGACGCTTGTTCCTGAATAGGTTCAGTTCAGGAACAAGCTCATCATCCTCATCCTCTCCTGTCCACAGCCAAACACACATCCCACCTTCCTCTAACCTACAGCTTTTCTGTCAAACCCCGGATGTTCTAGTTCACATGGATTCTTCTGCTTCTACAAGTTCGTCTTCAACTGAATTAGGAGCTGCTGCTACTCCCACTTTTCTGGATTTAGAAGTCAGGTAAAGAACCAGAACAAGGCTGCAGGTCCAGATGGTGTCAGCCCCAGAGTCCTGAAGGCCTGAAGCTGCAGAGCAGCTCTGTGGGATTCTGCAGCATCTCTTCAACAATAGCCTGACCCAAGAAAAGGTTCTGTTGTTGTGGAAGACATCCTGTCTGGTTCCGGTACCAAAGAAAACTCAGCCATCAGTCATCAATGACTATAAACCAGTTACCATGACAACCCACATCATGAAGGTTCTGGAGAGACTCCTGTTGACCCATCTGAATAAGTGGACAAGCTCATATCAGGACCCCCTGCAGTTTACTTATTGCCTTGGAGTTGAAGTTGCCAGGATACACCTTTCCCAACAAATCCACTGTCATCTGGACAAAGCAGGCAGCACTGTGAGGATCATGTTCTTTGATTTCTCCAGTGAATTTAACACAATTCAGCCTGATCTGCTCTGAGAGAAGCCCCACAGTTTGTGAGACTGAAGGACTGTTTGTTTAATCAGGTGGTCAGTAACACAGGAGCACCACAGGGGACTCTATCCCACCATTACTTTTAGCTCCACACTTCAGACATCCAACATTACACTGACTTCTGTCATCTACAGAAATACTTAGGTAATTCTGCAGTTGCTCGGTGTATCAGGGATGGACAAGAGGCTGAGTACACAGACCTGGTGGACCACTTTGTGTCCTGGTGAGGAAACAATCAAATCATCAAAACAAAGGAGATGATTGTACAGGTTACAGGTTGGCTATAATCTCTAAGATTACCAAGAGGTTACAGTCAACCTGTGGAAGACGGTGCTCTGTGATCTCAACAGTTTGACGTATGTATTGTCCACGCTCAGTGTGGATGCAGAGATGGTTGTGTTTCTCCTGACCTCTGACAGTCCAGGCAGAGCGTGGTCATGCAGGCAGGACAGTTCAACACGGCGTCACTGCTGGGGAGGCGATAGTTCTGGCCAGCCTGGGACCGGGATGCAGCGCTCCGATGCTTTCTGCCGTTATACCTTCACAAGATGAAAGAAAGCCGATTTACACAGAGAGGAAAAACATTGTTGTGCTGCACTTTCATAGCAGGAAAAAGGACATGCTGGTACCTCCTTGCGTCCACCCAGGCCTGGTCCCTGTCGTCCTCGTTTGGGTCGTACAGCAGCTCATCGTTACTGAGAACCGTCCGCTGCCTGCGCCGCCGGTCTTTGGAGCTCCCTAAAGCACAGATTAGATCACTGTTCAAGACTCAACATGGCCACTTAAACCAGGTGACTGTTTTTTCCTCCACACTTTCTAACATTAAATCAGGGAGTTTTCCTGCTGCAGGTCAGTTGGTTGAACTCTGGTTTAGATTTTACTTAATACACGTCAGCACCCAAGTATTATCAGGAGCAGAACTTTGAAATGATTATATAAATAAATGGATGAAAGAACCACTGACTGAGCTGCACACATCACACCCTAATCTATCTAAGCATCTTTTCTCATTCAAATATCTTTCTTCTCCTAATCTTAAGTTTTTGTATTTAATTTGTTTTTTTGTAAAAGTATGTTTTTACTCTGCTAATGTTATGACTATATTCTTGAAATCAAACAAAAGAAACTCTGGTTGTACAACTCACAGAAGGAATGACTGGAATGATGGCATTTTTTAATATATTTTCTGTCATTTGTAATTTCCCCATTTAACATTCTGAATTAAACACAAAACTCAAAAAGCCCCAACATCCTCATCTAGGAGTATGTTAACTTCTGAATCCTAACTGACCTGATTTAGGCATAGAGAGAAAGAATAAAAGGTCTTTTTAATGATGAACCATGCAGACGGATATCTTACCTGATGTGTCATCATCCTCTGAGTCAGAATCAAAGTAGACCTCATCGTACATCTGAGGTCTGGAAACGCAGGAAGCTCCAGCACTTCCTCCACCTGTGGGATGTGTCACAGAATATTCATGTCAGTTTATTTGAAAATAGATTCTGTCCAACAACTCACAATGTTCAATTTAGGGCTGAAACAATCTGATTCATCAATTACTGAAACAATCACCAACTAAATTAGTAATCATCTAAATGTGAACTGGAGCAGACAGACTCACTATAAGGCCATTTGTTATTGAAGGAATAACAAAATTAGAACAGCAATGAAGCTAAAACTGTACAGGACACATATTTTGCGTTTAAGATGTCTCTAAATCTGTTCTCATATGCTTTGCTATTTATGTTGCAATTTACTTTTAACATTCAACCCTCTGAATTTCTACAGAATAATCTCCAAACAGACAAACTCTAAATAGTGTGAATCATTTCGATTCATTGAGACTGTAGAATGGCAGTTGGGAGTGTAAACCAACTTACCAGCTGCTGGTCCCCAGGTTCCCTCCATGGTTCGAATGGTGGAGCTAAGTTCGGCCTCCATCTCTTTTTCAAACTCATCCTCACTGGATGACTCGCTCTCCCCTGTCAGGTACTCCCGTATCAGCTTCTTCTTCTGCTCCGGGGTTCCGTTCAGCAGCACGTCCAGCTCGTCCTCTGAACTGAAACCAAGTGAAACGTTCTAATGCAAACATATTGTTGCCTTATGTCCCTCCTTTCTGTCCCATAGAAGGTAGAATAGACACATTCATAGATACAATCGCAAAGGTTGAGATACGTTTGTAACACCTGTTACCTTTAACCTTATTGCAGTAAGGTTAAAGATGACAATACGAGTATTCAAAAATAAATGACTTTTTCTTCCAACCAGTGTCGGACATAAACACTAAAATAACAGCTGTCAGTGTGTTTAATGAAGACCCTTCATGCGCTGCCTTGCTCTGCTGCCTACAGACAGAAATAAAACCATGCTTTCAACATAAAACCCTGACAGTTAGAACTAGGCTTCAATATATAACCACCGCCTGCGTTTTGTTTACATGTTAGCATCCAGATAGCCTTTAGCTCACAGCCTCATGCTAATGGTTCAAAGCTAATGTGTAGCATACCTGCTCTCAGCTCGCTCTTCGTCGCTCGGTTCCTCGATTTCATACGAGTCAAACTCCTGGGGTTTACTCAACTTGTTCATTCTGTAGACATAAAAAACAAAACCTATGGCAAGATAAAATAAATCTAATCCACCTGGATGTGAAGTAGCTTCTTCTTCGTTTACATTTATTTGGACGTTGACTAATTTAGAAATGTCTTTAGTGCCTCCTGGTGGACTAGAAAGTAGCACGAATGCATCTGTCTAAAATATTTCATGGATTCTTTTATTATTAATAATAATAACCCAACTGAATCTGGTACCAGGTGAAAAAGCAATTACACCATAAAACTAATAGGATGTTTTGTCATAATTTGCACCAAGGTCAAGCCACAGCATATCTATTGAATTTAAATCCAGACTTTAACTAGGCCTCCCCAAAAGCTTTATTCTGTGCCTGACTTTCTGGTATGTTTCCCCACTGAATAACTCAAATCTACTTAAGAAAAGACATTGTTTAGATTTTTTTTAAGATAAGGTTTAGTTATGACTATATCTGTGCTGTCGCAAATGAGTATAAAACATGATGGGAAGGATGGATTCTAACAATTAGTCAGATTATAGAATTTTAAAACAACTCAAACTGAAAATAACGGAATGTGATCTGAGCTGACTCTATGAATTCAGAAACTAACGGTTCAAGATTCTCCCTCTCAATTTTCTGCTATTGAGCAGAATTCATGACTCCATTCATTACAGAAAATCCCATGGATCCTACACCAGTAAACCAGCCAAGTAAAATCTGAATAACTGTCATGTTTGACTTCTTTCTGAATTGATGGGCTACAGTTTTTCCTCAAATGCTTTGGTACATTTTTCTGGTCAGAATAATTTTTTTCTAAACTCTTAGCTCTATTTGTTCTACATTTAGTGATTTGTGCATAGCATGGTAGTAGAGTTTCTTATTCCTTCCAGCAAATTGCAAATCCTGGCACACAACACAGTGGAGTCCACTAGAAGGCTGAAATTAGGCATATATCATCTGCCTGTAGCTCATTATTTGGCCTGTGCTGTGATGTCACCTTTAGGTCCACATTCTGGATATATCAGCTCCTTGTAAATCTAATCATTTACACCACTCAGACCACTTCTTCTGGATGCTTCACCAGGGTCCTTATTAAAGGTATTTATTTACCTTTTAAGGAAAAATATTAAATTGAAATGGAATTAAAATAAATCAGTACTGAGCACAATTAAGGCTTGTTGTGCAGGAGATTCATTGCAGCCAGGAAGAGCTGCCTTAGAGCTCCCACGTTATCTTTACATTCCTTCAATATTTGTTGAAAATTTTGGCCAGTTATCTTTGGATAATTGTGAAAATTCAGCCCCGTTGGAGGGGCATCCAGCATTTTCCCAGCCATTTTAAAGTTATGCTGCAGTATAACTATCAATAGAATTCAGGAAAGGACTTTAATTAGCTCACTTCAAATCTTCAGTTTGTTTTTCTTCAGCCATTCAGAGGTGGACTTGCTGGTGTTTGGGATCATTGTTCTGCTACAGAGCCCTCCTTGGTTTCAGGAGGTTTCAGGCAGCTGGGCGCTCTCCTTCTCTATGGCTTCATTTATCCCAGCAAGTCTTCCAGGTCATGAAGCAACAAAACAGCCCCAGACCATCACGCTTCAGTAAAACATAGCAGCATCATTTACTGCTGCTATGAGGTTCTTTTTCTGAAGCCCATGTTACTTTACACCAGATGTAACAGGGCACACACCTTACTCAGAGTTCAACTTTTGTCTCGCTAGTCCACAGAATGTTTTCCCAGAAGTCTTTGGGATCTAGATGAGACAAGCCTTGATGTTCTTTTTGCTCAGCTGTGGTTTTCATCTGGGAACTCTGCCATAATGACAAGTTTTACCCAGTTTATTTCTTATGGTGGAGGCTTAACCTCTGACCTTCTCTGAGGCCTGTAATTCTTTGGTTGCTGTTGTGGGTTAATGACTTCTTGGATGAGCTGTTGCTGCATTCTTAGGGTAATTTTGATTAACAAGCCACTCCTGGGCAGCTGCACCGCTAGTGGCAAAGGTTTAAAAATGCAATTTTGGATTATTTTTCTCTCTTAATTATGAATACTTTAAATTAAAATTTGTATTTTGCATCTACTTGTGTTATCTTTGACTAATATTTAAACTGGTTTGATGAAAAACATGCAAAAAAGAGGTAATCAGGACGTTCAACTTCATTTGTGTTCTTCGTTCAAATGTTCATCAGTACGGCCACTAGGTGGAGCCAACAGATAGGACATGTGAAAAATGTATTTTAGTCACTCTACTCTGAGGTCAAGGCTGCTGCTTTTCTTCTGTTTTTCTCGTGCAACTTTTCATAATAAGGTCCAATGTTGAATACAGAGACAAGATTCTGAAAGCAAAACTTAAAAATAACAGCAACAAAAATATGTATAACAGAGCTATCAGCCACATGACCTCTAAAGGAAAGAAGTGTCTGCAAGACTGGTTGTTTCATACCATGTGGGGGAAATTTGTCAGTCACCAGCTGACAGTAAATGACGGCAGACCTCAGCGTGTCCTTTCATTTCCTGCTCTGATAATGGGATGGATGGACGGACAGATGGATGGATGAATGGACGGATGGATGGATGGACAGATGGATGGATGAATGGATGGATGGATGGACGGATGGATGGACGGAAGGATGGATAGAAAGAACTGATTATTAATAATCTGGTCTGCTCTTCAGTCCACCAGGGATAATACTCATGTAAGCTATTCTTTTCTAATTCCAAGTGAAAGAAGAAGCTTATGACAATATATTAGAGCAATTTTAGACTAAAACAAAAAAAGGGAGCAAATTTCCATCAAAAAGTGTGAAAAGTCTAAAATTTGCAAGAAAATTTCTGAGATTATTCTTAAAATTTCAGGGTTTTTTCTTTTTTTTTTTTAGGACATTTACTCCTTGTTTCCTGTCTGAAATGGCCCCAATACTGTAGAAGCAATTCCCATCCAAGATAACTAAACTTATTTCATGTTGTCATAGTTAATTTTTTTAAAACTGCAGGAGTAAACAACATGAAATCCCAGGTGTTTGACCCAAATGACTCTGACAAACTGAAAGATCGAGAACAATGACTCAAAAACACACGACTGGTGGATTGAGAATCTGCCGCACTGCGCCTGTAGTTTTGTAGTTGAATTTTCCTTCAACCCATAATGAGGTGATTGTTTGCTTCTTTCTCACAAAAGGCCAACATGCTTCAGTTATTACTCAAATATTATATCATGTTGAAATTTTTGTTGAGTATTAATTACAGATGTTTATTACTTCCTGGACTTTTGCGCCCACTTTTAATTTCCAGCCTGTAATACAGTTTTATGCCTGGAGTTACGATTAGATATATCAAGAAATAAACTGTGACGTAAAACAAAACGACAACAACAAATAACTTGGAATATTTAACCACGTTCCTCTCCCAGGCAGAAGAAGAGCTGTCCTCTGGGGACAAATTGACCACCATGCCTTGAGAGTCTCATGAAGCCTCCCGTCCTCTGCTCAGCCTCTCTGTGTTGACATCGTCATCTGTTTTTGTTTGTCTGTTTATTTGCTCGCCTTTAGCCGAGTTTGCGGCTGAACGCAGCTTTCAGTTGTGTGACTGTGTGACAAAGTGTCTTCTTGTGTGTGGATTTGCTTGGTGACATTTTCCATCGCAGGTGTGACATGTCGCTCCCCTGACAGCCTCCTGCACCACACACAACAACAACTGTTTTCCAGTTTTACCTGCCTCCCACATACACACTCACACACACACCTCAGCGTCCACCTCTGTCTCAGCTCTGCTGCTCGACAAGCTAATTTAGCCAATTACACGCAGGTGTGATGCTAATTTCCCCGAGCTGGCAGCCAGCTCCTGGAGGAGGTAAAAATAGCATAATTACACTCATCTGTCCCTCTGCAGGCAGACAGGCTCTCCCACTGGGTGTCGGCTTTACTGCCACCGCCAAACACACGCAGCAGAGAGACAAACACTCACTGTTGGCTTAGATCATAGACAAGAAGGCAGCAGACAATCTATGTGGATGGATGGAATCGTGTGTATGGAGGAATTTCAAATGCGGCCGCTGTTGCGTTTTCCCTCTTTTGTTTGAGGCTTTCAATGGATTTTCAGTAATACACTGCAATTTCCTGCAAGAAAGGAGAAACAGACTTTTATTGTGGCGGGATAATTATGAGAAGCTGTTTTTCAAAGCAACAGGGTTGGATGTGTCATTGTTAGAGTTGTGTGTGAGGAGAGGAGGAGGCTTCTTTTTTCAGAACTCAAACACAAAACAAGGTCAGCACGGGGAGAAACTGACTGAAGTGTTCACAGTGTCTCCCTGCAGAAACAGTATGAAATAGTGTGGCATGAAAAAGAACCAGAAAACAGGCTTATACCCATTATCTACTGAATGTCTTCAGTTTGTTTTAGCAAACACAGCCCATACTGGAAACGCTTGCTAAAGACCACAGCACAACGTGAAAACACAACAGGAAGTGGATGCTCTTTGTAAGGTGGTGTCTCCCAACCTGGTCCTCAAGACACACTGCCCTGGGTGTCTCAGATGCTTCCCTGCCTTTACACAGTCGATTCAGAAGATTGCAGTTCAGCAAACATCTGTTAATCAGCCATCAGATGAAGTCAGCTGAGCTGAAGCAAGGAAAAAACATGCAGGGTAGTGTGCCCTGACAACGAGGGGTTGAGAAGCACAGGGTACAAAAAGAACGCAGTGAGGGAACCACTACCTCATAATCAATACTTCATCATGGATTTTTTTGTTATGGTTTCATATTAGGCCCTTTTTAGGCTCTAGTTCCACAATAAACAACCTTTAAAACCACTTTATGATTCATTATCACATCATAAAAGTCAACTCAGCAGAATGGGTGTGGCCTACAACTAGTGGCAGTTCTTGCATGAATGCCACCTTGAGCGAATACCTCCTTGGACGTCTCCACCACCCACACCACCTCTACACCTACACCACCTGGTGGTGTTTAGTGCCTCAACTGGTGAACAACCAGGAGATGCTCGTTCACTATTCATTGCTCATGGAATTTTATCTACAGAAAACTTGTTTGGTTTATGACAATTTTCTTATTCTTTGTCAACCCCTGACATAGTGGCCCTCTGGGTGGAGAGTCATATTTCCCATGTCAGAAACTGGGCATCTTTGAGGAAATGTATTTCAGTCAGATACTGTCATGAAACGGTGTGGAGTGAAGCGGTGAGGCAAACGCTGTAGACCCAGGTACTGAGTAGTAGTGATTTTAATGATAAGAAAGATAGTCCAAAATGTCCACAAACACAGGCAGCACGGCTGAGCTAAATCCAGGGCTCAATGCCGGTAGCAACTGGTTACACGATTGGAATAGACTGCGACAACATCAGACGACTCAGACAAGGACCCGACAAACACACAGGTGACACTAAATACACATGAGGTAATCAGGGGACGAGACACACCTGGGAACTAATCAAGGGGAGACAGGACAACAGGGAAACTCAGACACACAGGAAACTCAAAATAAACACACAGAAAAACACAGAACATGACAGATACAGTAATGGTAAAAAAAAAAGCACATCCCTTTAAATTAATTGATTCTATAGTATCATATATCAGTGGTGGGACATGCCCAAATGGTTTCAGTTTTAATTTTATTTATGGTTAATAAGCAGTGGCATTATGGAATTTGCTCTGTTTGTTTGCATCTGAGATTAAACTTAAATAATTTTTTTTTACTTTTAAAGCCTTTGATAATTTATCCTTTAAAAGCCCAGGCAGAAGGGTGTGCTTTCTTTCCACCATGAGCATACACACATTTTCACTATTTCCCTTGTGACAAAAAGTATTTCTACAATCAGGAGTCAGACAACAGAAAGAGCCTCTTGCTACAACAACCAGAAGTTGTTACTATTCTCTCAGTAGGAGTATTTGTCATGGCTCCTTTGTTCTGGTTCCAAGACCTGAGTGTGGACAGTTGCTGTTGTTTTGCAGCTCCAACTCTTTGTGTTTCACAGAGATTAATAACAGATATGATCTGGAAGGTCTGACAGTATTTCACCTGATTACCTGACAACCACCATGCTTGTTTTCTGCAGCAACACTTACCATCTACAGTCTGCTGCACACAGCAAAAGCTAAAAACAAGTCCGGCTGTTTTTTCTTTTTTCTTTTTTTTTTTCACAAGCTGCAGAAGAAATAAACAATGTGAGAAGATGCAAAGGGACTGTTGGGGCTGATCGTTATCCAGCCAGCCGCCAGAGCGCCTTCCTGTCACCTAACTGGACTGGAGGAGGTGCAGATATAAATACAGTTTGAAATGATTTCTCTATTGCGACCACTGCTGTCTTGCAGACATATGAAACATGTCGGTGAAGCCTTCCCACCCTGCCAGGAATAATAAATTGGCCCTCACACATAACCTCCTTATCTACATTCCTGCCGTTTGCTTCTTATGGAGCGTGTGTGATGACTGTGTCGGTATGGATGGCATTATTCTACACCCTCACTTAGATCCAGATGGAGCTGTCAGTCTCTGTCACACAGCGGTGTGCTCCAAAGCCCTGCTGAGACCCAACACACTCTGACACATGAAGGTTCAGAGTCTGCTCTGAGGCAGAGCTTCCTCTTGGACAACACTAAGATTTTACAGAACAAAATGAGTTTGTTAGTGTACTATCACTTTTAAACATAATGTTGGATTAGGAACAAAACCCTATGCTAAAATGTAAAAATGTTAATAAAACAAAGTATTACTTTCAAAGTCATGCAGGTTTCTAATTAAAAGTTTTCAGGAACTGTTTAGCATCTGAAGATTATCAGACGTTTTGCTGCTTTGAAGCACTGAGTAACATCTTGGAACTAATTCCATCCAATATCAGTTCTGCAAGGACTCAGTATGTTCTCCCTGTGTGTGTGTGTGAGTTGTGGGTTGGTGGGGGGTTCTTCTCCAGGTACTCTGGCTTCCTGCCACAGAGCCAAAAACATGACTGTTTGGCTAGACTGCCATTCATCCATTGAGATACACAAATGAATGTATGGATGAATGGATGAATCCATTCTGGTAGGAATGTTCCTATCAGGAACAGCTTCTGGTGTAAACACATCAAGCAGGAACACAGCAGAGAAGCAACTGTTGCTCTCAATCAATCTGGACAGGGTTAGAGCGCCATTTCCAAATTGACTATTATCCACAACTTCTATAATTACCTATTACCAGAAGTAAAAAAAATAATTGGAATTCCTGCTGAGCTCATCACAGAAAGGAATTACTTCTCTTAAGACAGGGTTGCAAATGGCATAATGTGGAGCATTGCTGTGAAGGTGTGCTGACTTTTGGAAACTTCTTAAATAGACAGAGGCTCAATTTTAAGGCACTAAATTGCAAAGTCAAATTTCTCTTAAGTCGTGTTTCATATGCAACATTTCCATAATAACTCAAGGTAACATTGTTTCATGATTGTGCTATAAGATGGCACTATGTGCCTGTAAAGTGCATGATGCCGCCCCTTTAACAAGTCAGCCTGAATCCATTTCATTTGTTACACTTTGAAACGCACATTTGGCCTCAGAATGTTCACCATGTCACCAGGCTCTGTGCATCAACACGGGTCACTCTGAGATGTTTTCTACTTGGGTTCTAATTGGTAACCTTAACGTTACCTTGCTGCACAAATTGTGGGCTCCACCCTTTGACCTGCACTGCAAACACAGCAGACAGCCAAGCTTCATTATCTTGTGCCACCTCAGATGAGGAGCCCCCCAGCCCCCACCCTCTACCCGTAACCCCATCACCTCCTCCATGTAAAAAGTGCAGGGACGTGATTAACGGCCCATGTTGGTGAGCTGAGACTGTCAGGAAGCCTCTGATGAGATTGAAACACACCTGTACAATTTCTTTCTCTCTCTTTCTGCTCGCCTCACTCTCTCCACTTTCACGCACACACACACACACACACACACGCAAACCCCACATGCCTGTTCTCCATGAAGGCAAATTAAATGAGTCAGTCCCTTGTTATTTCCTCACACTTACCTTGTTCCTCTTACACCAGGGAATATCTGAAAGACCTGTGTTTGTTTCAGCGGGAGTATTTCCCAACAGTTTGAATATGAATCACTTCCATCCTTTCTCCTTTCATTTCAGTCCTCTGTTCCTGCCTGCAGTCCTTCAGGTAAATTAACCCCCTGCAGGTGAAGCAAATTCAAAATGTTCCCTTCTCAAGCCCACTCATACACGTCATTTCATTTGTTCCAGAGACTTCATCATTCTGAACACATGTTCCAGAAAATGCTAATTTTGTTCTGTTTGTAATCAAAAGAAAACAGATTTTAAGAACATTTTTAGGATTAGAGGACTAATGGAACTAGAAAAACTCCTCCATGCGTTTATCTTTAATCATATTCTCTGACCTACATGGAGCTCAGCAAGTAGACTTTAAAAAACTGTTGTTAATTTATAAATCTCTGAATGGTTTAGCACCACAATACATTGAAGATCTGTTGTTGTGGATCTTCTGGATCCACAACAACAGGACTGGATTCAGTTCTGCATCCAGAACCAGAACCAAACATGGAGAAGCAGCATTCAGCTTCTATGCACCACAAATCTGGAAAAAACTTCCAGAAAACTGCAAAACAGCAGAAACACTGAGTTCCTCTATGTCAAGTCTAAAAACCCACCAGTTGCTTTTAAGCCATAATAAATGGAACATTGACCAACATAACTCATGTGTATTGATGATTTTAACAACGGCACCTGAGAAAATGTGATGTTTGATTTTGTTTTTTACAACTATTGACTATATGATGTGTTTATAATGTTTTAAATTTTAATGATAAGAAGCCCTTTGAGCTGCCATGTTGCTGAAATGTGCTGTACAAATAAACCTAGAGAGAGCTGTCGGCTGAGGTTTTGATGACTAACTGTTTTTTCTCTACTTCATCCATTTTATCTTAAATGTTTGAAAACTTCTTTGGCTCTGTTTCTTTCCTACATTAAGTCACTGAAGGTGCTTCTTCTGCTGATAATGTTTTATTTCTCCTGTTGCAAAGAGAGCACTGCTGCATGTCAATGTCTCGATGTAATCTACTGGGTTTTGTTAGAAAAAAAATCAAAACATCTTAAGGGAATTTGAACAACAAGCTGAACTTGACTTGTTTGATGACTATCATCAATTAGGAATGTAAACAGTTGACTTGGAATCTGTCTATATGACTGGATTCAACTGATTTACTGTATTTTGGAAACTTCCTGCAGTGTTGTGAATAGACATAAAACTGAACTGAATTGAATTCATTCCGGATTTTCTTCAGTTATTGGTGACTGCTTGCACTGTGCCATGCTGTGATGTGGAAATTCCATAATATTAATAGGATTAATATTATTAAATTGAACTTTACTTAATAATTAACATTACTTAGCACTCAAAAAGGGTATAGTTACTGGGAGATGTAAACTCAGCACAACTTAAAGCTGAAACACAATGGTTTTAGATTGAGGGAGTGAACGCCATCAGTGAACAGGTATTTTATCTTTTACAATATTTATGCTCTCAAGAACATTTTGCCCATGAAACTGTTATGCAACAGGGTGGCTTCAGTCAGAGGAGCCTTCAGTACCAATGTAATACAGACCTCTACAGCAGATCCTTCCTTTCCACAGCCATCTGCATCTACAACAACTCTGAAGAAATGTGGATGCATTACACCAATTTTTAATGTTTATCTGAAAATAATAAAGTATTTCTGGACTGAATTAAATTGTATTAAACTGAAGTGAATTGTGCAGGATTTATATCCCTTGTGTGGAGAAAAAATTCACATGATTTATTCCATTCCATTCCATTATTTTCATCAGTAAAGCTTGAAATTTTCACCTGGGTGTGTGAAACTTCTGGAAAATAAGATTAAAATAAATTTTAAAAAAAGCACAACATTAAATGCAGACAGTAAAGACCTGGCAGTTCAGAGGAGCTACATGAGTGAAGAAAAGTTTTAGTATCACCTGGCAATGTATGTTCTGCATGAATTCAAGGAATAATTTACTGCCTCAAATTTAGCTTTTGCTCTTCCTTTCATGTGTTTTGGCCGACGTAAAATTGTGATTGACTATAAGTGAGAAGCCAGTATCTGTATTCAGCAGCTGTGTGTGATGTTCTTGATCCTCACCATAAAGTCTGCTTTCATCAAGAACACTTCGGTAGCCTTTCTCACACATTATTTGAAATAACCCATATTGTGTCATATCTTCCAACCAATCCACAAAGGTCTGTTTGAATCAGAGGTTCTTCTTTGAATTGAATGGGGAAAAAAAAATATGCAAGGTTTCATTTATTACCCTTGAATGTCTATTCAGTCTTTGTAGTTCCATTCTGTGAGCGTGTGTTTCACTTCCTCTGCATCAGTCGATTGTTCGGATGGGATTAGCATGCCAGAAATGCTAAAATGCTCATAATAAATACGACAGAACAAGCGATGAAGAGATACAAAAGTCCAGCTGTGGGAAGAACATGGGAAGAATGAAGGAAGAGTGAGGCGGATCTCATCTTACAGAGAAAAACTTCCAGAGCATGGCCCGGTTATTACCATTTAAATTACACGCACACACACACACCCACGCACGCACACACACACACACACACACACACACACAGAGGGAGAAAGCAACTAACTGGCATTTATTGAGATGTTGCACAAACATAAATCACACTCACACACACTCCTTTGACTGTGTTTGATAGGGTGTTTTTGAAAGAAGTTGGCTCCTGCCTGGTATTTTTCCTGCTTATCTGTTGGCTGATGAAATTATCTTAATTGCTTATTGGTATTTTAATTAAGTTTCTTTCTCATTGGGATTTTGAGTGATTTTTAGGAGTATTTATTGCCATTTTAATGAAGTATTATTTAGCTGTAGACTCAGTGGGAGAGCAGCTGAACAGGCATACACACAGCAGGTGGCCTAAACACACACACGCCTGCACACCCCCGCAGGCATGCACACACACACCCTACAGACAAAAATCATTGCACCACATGCATCCACAATAACATGAGTACATTTTACACAAACACATAGGGCTGAGTATCTCTTTGCATTCCTCTAGAGTATCACTGGAGTTTATGACAGTAAGAAGAAAATGAATAACTATAAGATGCTACATGAAACGAGATAAGATACACGAGAGGTGAACTTTGGTATAAAATGTGTGTTTATGCAAACAACTGATGTAATTCCATCAATGTCTTAATAAAGTTAAAAGAGCCACTGTCAGGTTGAAGGACAGTCGTTTCATCAATAAACTCTTTTAAAATATTGTTTTAATTCAGCCATGTTGTAAATACAGCATCCAACCCACATTCAAGCATAAAACGAGTTTCCACTCAGAAAGAGACAGGCGTTCACTATTCTAACAATCATTTATTTGGCACTGTTGGAATTGCTTTTACTTTTCTGGTGGACAGGGACAATATGAAGCCATTGTTTGTGACTTAACAGAAGCTGCATCAGAAGACCTTTCAATTGATTTTCTTTTAATTCTACTTGAGATAAGTGCGAGATGTAGCACTTTTTGCAAGGGGACATATGAAAAATCCACTTTTAGCTCTGAAATGCATTTGAATGTGTAATCTAGAGTCTCTAAGAGAGCAAAAAATTTGAATTCAGTGACTCCTCGTGCTCTATGGATCTTTATGTACTTGTTGAGTCATATATACTTAATATATATATATATATATATATATATATATATATATATATATATATATATATATATATATATATATATATATTAATTCATCCAGTTTTTATGACTTGTGTCAACAGTTTTAGGAGTCCTTCCACAGGTTTCTCACAATTTGACAGATGAAAGGATCCAACATTATTGTCCAACAGCTACAGATTCATGAGATAGTCTGGCCAGGCAGTTTATGAGTTCTCCACTTGTGTCTCTGAATATTCTGACATAGAAAACTGTGTTAAATGCACTAAAGACATAAACACGATCTTCACAGTGCTGCTTGCTTTGTCCAGATCTCAGTGGGGTTGTTGACCAAGGAGCATGATGACATCTTTACCTTCAATCCCCCAATAATCAAACTCCCTGGTGAAGCTTATACAAATAGGACCAGCAGGGGGAGCATTGTGCTCAACCAATCTACAGCCTGCCGGAAATTATTAGTAGAAAAAGCTTAAGTCTTTAAAGTTGCTGTCAATAAAAACTTGAAGGCATCGTCATACTTTTCTGGAAGATACACATCAGAAAAACAGATTTCTTGATCAAAATTGGATAGAAGACCAAAAGAATAGAAACATTAAAAAAAGAAAAAAAAAACATGTTTTCAAAAAATCACATTGTGAAATGGAGTTTTAATTTTGTGTGTCAACATTTTGAGATGTGTTCAGAAAAAGAGGGGAGACAATTTATCTCCTAAAAGAACAATGTTCTTCTAGACATGAAAAAAGGTTGTTAAGTGTAAAGGTAAGTCACATGGAAGTTATATTGTTTCTTTAAGACAGGAAACTGCTTTTTGAACCATCACAAACATAACCCACAAGTTTATGAGAAATACCTTCAGAAAGAAGAATGTATTTTTATGTCCATCTGGATCTGTAGACTATGTCAGTGTTTTTCCATTTCTTAGAGAGTAGTGATTATTTCCATGGTGGCAAACTAGTAGTTTTCTCACTGAGACAATTAACCTTCCAGTTTTCTTATCATGTAGCTTCCCTTAGTTCTAAAGAGTGAAGGTGTCTCCAGTTTTAGATGGAGCAGCAGAGACACCTGGACACTCTGTCCAATATGGCAGTGTGTGTGCGTGTGCGTGTGTGTGTGTGTGTGTGTGTGCGTCTTCCTTCCCTCCGCTATGATTCTAGTGACTAAATTCTGTCTGACAGTGTTTTATGAAACATGTCTACAGTTGCTAGTTTATGTCACATGTTGTCCCAGTAGCTGTGACATTATGATCTGAGGTGGCATGTTGGATTTCACCATGCTAAGCAATCCTCCTGATTAAAAGAAGCAGAGCTGCAGCTCTCTGTGTCAGACTGCTGTCTGTCTGCATGCCTGAGCAGGACGCACGCCCTGCGGTGATGTGCAGATGAAACATTCATTTTTCCTGCAGTCGTAGAGTCTCCATAAGTGTTATGGTGATGCACAATATTTAAAGCCCTTCTGATCGGTTTTATCTGCTGCAAGTTCCAAGTTCCAGTTCTTGGAGACAAATTAAATATCACAAAATTAGGTCATTCTTGTGCAGTCTGATCCAATTCAGGATCAATATGTTTCAAAATCAATTAAGAAAATGTAATCCATCAAACCCATCTGTCCGTTTCCAATTTCCCATTCTGTGAGACAAAAAGCAGAAGAAGAAGAAAACGCATCTAAATGTATAACTATTACTACGCTAAAAACATCCAGAATTTAAAAAAGAAAATCAATTTTACTAACAGAATAAGTGCTGATCAACGGTCAGTCTGGGTTTTCACTTGGATTTCCCTGCAGAGCATGAAACCAGCTTTTGTTCTTTCCTTTGCCTCAAGGCTTCTGGGTTGTGATATGGGACAGGTCAGAGTTTTTTTTCTTTTCTCAAATATACACACACACACACACACGCCCACATGCGCATATACACGCAGATGCACAGGGTCGAGAGCTGTGAGAATATTTTCTTGAGGCCTTGAGGTGTCAAGAGATCCATCAAACCACGAACAACTAATTATTACCTTCCTCTCCTTTCTCACTGTGTCAATGCGTGTGCGCGGTCTTCTGTGAGTACCAGTGTATGCTGTGGCCCCTAGGGGCCATTGGTGTACATAATGGCTTTTTGAGGAGATTGTCGTTTATAAAGACTCTTGATTGACACCTCCTGATGTCTCAATCCAATTAGAGAGAGAGAGAGAGAGGTTCTTTTTCTCTGTGTGTGCGTGTGTGTGTGTGTGCATGCATGTGTGTGTGTGTGAATATCTCTCTGAATATACTGACAGCGAAAAATGTCCTATGAGTCTAGAAGATGAATTCAGTTTAACTTTTCTTATTATTATTTTAATCATTTATAGCATAAAATCAAAGATAAATCTTTTAATCAGTTTATTTTTTGTTTAATAGTTTTTGCTTAATGTTTTTTGTTAAAATTACTTCGTTGATGTTGTCACCATGCTTAACATTTTCTCAAATGTTCTAAACCTTTACATGATGGATTCATCAAATTAAAAAGTGTATCATTTTAATTTAAAAAATACTTTAAAACATTCTCTTAGTACTAAAATAATATGTTTGGTAAAATATTTGTTTGCTGAATTTTGATTTTACTAAAATGCAAATTTAGGCAAGCCAGATTTGAGCAAATAGGAATATAACAATATTGTGATGAGCCTTCACAAGAGTACGAAAAAGAGCAATCATACAATATTGCAGTTTCATAAAAATACTGTAAAAAATACATAACAAAAAAATAATAATGCAACACTCAAAAGACATTTGTATCATTCATGACATCAAAATGAGCACAATAAATATGGATATGGAACATATAAATCCAAATACATAATAAATCTAAAGTGTGAGAGAAGAAAAAGTGTAAAATATTCTATTAGAAAAGAGTCCAATTCCTAACAGAGCCTGGAATGTAAATACAAAACTAAAAATAAGAATTATTAAAGAATATATCCAATTAAAAGAACAGAGTTGATTAACATTCAGCAAGAATTTTTTGTACAAAAAAATTTAAGAAACATTTAATTTAGTTTTGCTGTGGCTGGAATTAAAATGTACATTTTAGTTAAATGTTTTTCCTTTCTCTGCTGGTTATACATTTAAAATCTATCACTTCTTTTGTGTGTTTATCTGTAATTTTAGTACTAAACAATTAAATTAATCTATGCAGAAATACAATCATTTATTAATTAAATTAATTTTTTCTTCATATACATTAAAATTTCAGTAAGTTTTTTTTCTCTGCAACCAAAGCAGATAATGTTTTCAAATGTACCTCCACCAACTCACACCCCAGCGCACACACCCCCACACACGCACACACACACGCACCCGCGCATATGTGTACACACACTCTCTCAGACCTCTCGGGGTCTTCTATTCAGCCTGGGTAACAATGACCAAGACCAAAACCCAGCATGTCTTAAAATAACATTGTGTTCACGTGTGTTTTCAAGTGTGTGAGTGTTTTTTTAACAGTGTGTGTGGCTGTTGTGTGTTCTGTATTTGGATGTGTGTTGCACTAACAAGGTTCAGGCCTCAGCATGGTGACAATCTTAACGAGCTGTCTGTCGCTCTTCAGCTTAGCCCAGACCTCTGTGTCATTAATGATTGTGTGGATGCGTGTATGTGTTTGGGGTGGGTTGTTGCGGGGTGTGTGTGTGTGTGTGTCCTGATGTGTGTGTATGTATGTGTGTTTGTCATTGGTTTAAATGAAATAATGTCTCAGTGGGAGAGAAAAAACATTTAGTCTTTTTTGCCGCCACAATGTCAAAGTTTAATGGCTGCTGTCTCTAGTGAGTGTGTGTTTGTTGGCGTGTGTTTGGGTGTGTGTTGGTCAAAAATTTCCTGATTTTTGTTTATTTTTCAAACTATATATATATTCCTCTCATTAATAAAAAAATATTTCAATAGAATGTTTTGATATATTATTCTGAAAAGTCATAAAAGAAATATCTTCTTGTACAGCTGCACAGCTGACTCTCTGCTACTTCTCCTACAATTCAATGGTTTGAACTGAGTGACAGACATTAGACTCACGACTTGAAGATCAAAGATTGAAATAAATATAAATATAAATGTATAAAACACAACTAATGGCTTTTTGTTTTATTTTTTAAGTTTAGTTTTTTTTTTAAATAGTACCCACATTATTTTTGGGTGGCAGTGTGTGTGATGGGTTGGTGGTGTAATTTATTGTGAGGCGGTTTACTATATATTTTTTTATATTTTTGACATTCCAAACCTCATGGTACAAAAGGTTTTGTATTTGCAAAAATACCTCATTGATGGGCCTTGTCTTTCAAATGATTTACTTATCATAATACTTATAATAAAAGTCCAAGTGTGACCTCAAACCACTTTTATTCGCAATGAATACACATATAAAATTACAGTTCAAACTGTGGGACAGCACAGTAAATCTTTACTTCAAAGAGACATTTTGAAGTAAAGAGTCTCTTTGAAATTTCTACAGTCGGTCATAAAGTGTTTATTACACAATCATTACTATCAATGTTTTTCAGAAACTGTAACCTTAACAAAAACAGACGTAAGCAATAATTGGACTCATCTGGACTGAAGCAGACACACATCTAGAAGTTGCAGGGCTCTGACCCTTGAGGACTGGATGTGAGGACCTCTTGTGTAAAATATGTAAATGTCAGAGGTTACTACAATGTCTGCTATTAAACAGGGACAAATCTGCAGCACTTGAACACATTGTCCATGCATGCATTTCCAAAGCAAGACCTCCTCTTAGCAAATCAGGTCATTGTCTTGTTCATTTCTGATTAGAGTATAAACCAATTTTGTTCAGAGTAATTTTGTAGTAAAACAAAATGTGAGAAGGTTAAGAAGCTCAGCAGAGTTGTTGCAGAGGCAATAGGCTAGGATGCTCACTGCCACATGAAAATTATTTCAGTCCCATGATTGGGTGGCAGACTATTTAAACTTTTATTTTTCCCCAATAATTAGAGGAGGATGACAGGAAGTTACTGAGGAGGATACAAGAGCAACTTAAAGTCAAGATTAGATGTAACAAGGAGGCACACAGGATGAATCTGGAGAGCAAGTTCCCACATAACAAAATCAAATGTGCGTTCAGACATGAAGACAACAGACTTCAAACAGAAATTGTATCAACTAGATCAAAGACTGACTGGAACCAATGAACTGATCACAATATTTCAATAAGCTTAGTTCAAGAACAAGTTCAGCATCCTCCTCTCACGACTCTGGTCAAATGAACACCCAAACATTCCTCCAATCACAGCTGTCCTGTCACAAATCAGATGGTTCATCCTCTTCCTCAGTCATGGACCATTCTGCATCTGCTTCTGCATCTTCATCATCTTCAATCAAATCAGGAGATTGTTGGTGTTTTCTTTGCTTCCCCTGCCCACCAGGCTGCAGGTTCAGATGCTGCCAGCCTAACTAGAACCCACAAGTGTCCCAGTGTAGTGGCAGACACATTGTCTCGTTCCAAAGAAACACCATCTTTAAGTTTTCAATGACTTTAGACAGGGCCCATAATCTCAGAGAATCGCACACCACAAATGAACTCCTACTGATGTCATTTTAGGAAAATTTTGGGGATTTCTCAAATTCTAAGATTTTTTCTTAGAATTGGATCTTGGCAAGATAAAACACAAGGCCTAAAGTGAATTCCATAAGTGACAAACTGTGAGGAGCCCTTTTAACGAGCCTAAAACGTCTGAAACAGGGAAGATGACCAAAAGACCAACAAAAAGGACAGATGTTCTCTGTAAAGTATCATTGTTAATCAGTATGACTATTGGAAAAAAAAGTTTTTCATTTAAAAATGTGTACTTTTTTGTACATATTACAACAAATGGAAGGGTAAAAATCAATAACTAAATTAATTCTGCTGCAGCAGGCTGTCTCTGGACTTGGTGGGCCGGTTTAGCAAACTCAAACATCTTGAGCAACAACAAAGAACATCAACAATCTCCAGCTTGTTATGTTCTAAGCTAATGTGTCTGCCCAGACACAAAGACCCCTGCTTGTTAGTGATTGAAGCATGTGGTTCCTCAGAACAAAGCACGAATGAAGTCTATTCAGGAGCTGAATGGACCAGGACAGCACTTTGTCTGGCTGCAGGACAGCTAGATCCTGGGAGCAGCTAAACAGTACTCTGGCAGGAGTAAGGTCCAAACTTTCTTCTTAGAAGATTTGGGTTCAGGTTTTTCTTCTGCAAGGAGTTTGTAAGATCACCAGTTGCACAAACTGCTGATCGATCCTTTCCTTGGAAGCAGTCAATATGAGAAGGGTAGAGTTTCTTCCAGGTTTATGTATTGGTTTTGTAGATATTTATCAAGGTCACCGTACAACCAAAGTTATTATGCCAACAAATTTTATCCAATTAGATTTCTGTAATGCGATGCTGAACCTCCTTACATGACCGGGGATCACTGGAAGGCCAGCTCTTGGCTCAGTGGTCTGCTTTATACTTATGACGTCACTGAGAACCCCTTCCTCAACCAATGGATTTATGTCACACCAAGGTCTGAAATGAAGCACAAGCATCAATTCAAACTGGAAGACTCTTCAACCTCACCTGCATCATCCAATCACAGCGTCATACATGTACATACGTGCATAATGCATACAAACTTCCTTTTATAAGACCTCCATTCGTGGCTCCATCTGTTCACCAGCTGAGCTTCAACACACCTCTGCCTCTACTTCACCCATGCTCTCCTGGCGTCTGCTTCAGGCTTCCATCCTGTCTTCCACCACCATTGTCCGGCCCTGAGGGGGAAGATGTCTCTAATCCTCATCCTAAACTGCTCATTCAAGTCTAATGCAATTCACAGCATCCACGTCTTCTGCTGGGGTCCGGGCACAAAAATCCTAATTCATTCATGTCAATAAAACATTATAAATGCATTTCTCTATGAATTCTCCAGGTTGAAACACTATTTAATGATGAGAGTTACAGACATTACACAGAGCTGATTTTTACTTAAACCTTTTTTTTTTTTGTAATCCAGCTGCACCTTTCAACGTTAAGGAGTCTCTAATACTGGCACTTAAGAAAACCATGTCATGTTTTCACTTACACACCAGAGAAGGGCCCTACAGGTGTGAAAGCGCACAGTCTTTGAACATATGGCTGCAGGATTTGTTCTATGCATGCGTGGGCCGATAACAACAAAAACAATGGCGGATGGTATAGCACTATGTGTGCTACTCAACCTGTTCAGTTTAACACAACTTCTCATAAGGAACATGTGTGTTGCATGAGCACTTGGTTCATTGAAGACTGAGACGGGTTACTGTTTTCTAAATGACATGAATGCCAAGGGTCAAAATCACATCCACATTGCTAAAATCACAGCGCCATATAGTGGCCTGGCATGACAACTACAGCTGCTTAAAAGCCCAATACAAATAAAACTTCAGGAGGGACCAAAAAGTAATATAAAGATAATTTTAATATATAGATGCCTCCTGCATCATATTTTTCTTTAAATTCACTTTGCTTATTTTCTTTTTTACATTCCCTTTGTTTCTCCAAATTGTTTTGGCAGGAATGTGTGTGTGGGTGCGTGTGTGAGCGGGCGTGTGCGTGTGTGTTCTTCCAGGTCAGTTCCTCATATTATTGACCCCGTTTCATTCCTATGTATCCCCATTTCCTCCCTGGCTACCTCAATTTCATACCCACATAACTAAACAATTCCACATATTTTCCCTGTTATTGCAATAGTTTGATAAATTAAGGGGATAATCTACAAAATGATGAAATCTTAAAAATAATTCAACCGTATAAGATTTTAAGAAAACTTTGTATCTCTCCATTCCATTTATTTTGATTTGCACCCTGTGTCTGGGTCTGTTGATTTATCAAATATGACAAGCTGTAATCCCTTATAATAAAACATTATTTAAAATCATTACTTATAAAATCGAGTACATGGAAGCCAGTAGATACAAATTGATGCGTGTTTAGTACAGAACGTCCAGAGGCAGAAAACTCCTTTATTTACCACAAACGTCCAACATAAAACAGCATGAATTACATACAAAAGGGAAAAGGGACACACACTTTTCATGTGCAAACACCACAAACCTTTATTATGTTTAATTAAAAGTTTTTCACCCCTTTCCTCCCAATAGTAAATGGTGTATCGGCATTTTATGAGCAGATACAAAAAATGCTAAATTTATGTCTCTCTCACACATTGACTACTTTCTTCTCTTTTCCTGTTCACTGTTTTATTTCATAACATTTTTCTCTTTTTGTTTTTTTCTTCCCTTTTCACTCTTTTGAACTCACCCTCTACTTTTCCTCTTTCTTTCCCTCCCTCTATTCTCGCTATTATTTTTTTTCTAAGTTTGCGTGCCGTTTTGGAGTGTTTTCATTGATGTCAAGACCTTGCTATGAAACATGACTGCCTTTGCTCTAATTCATCCCCAGGACACCCAAAAACCCACGCACACACGGCTACACACACACCCACAAACACGCACACACACGCACACCCATGCACACACATACTTAAACATACACATTCACAAGGCTTCTTGTTCCCTCTCACACTTGAATGAACACACATATCCACACATTTGCAGACACAGACATGCTCACGTTTTTGTGTTGTAATAACCACAGACAATATGATGAAGTGATGAACTACATCAAATTCACACAGAAAAGATCTTCCTTTCAAAACCCAAATTATTAAATCTTGAAAATGTTTCTAAAAATTCTATATGAATTAACAATTATCCGAAGCATTAATTTGCAGAAATTTCCACAGATAACATTTGTTCTGCAGCTGTGCTAGAGGAGTTCTTCTTTAAAAAATTCGATATGTAATGGAAATACTGAATATTACTGAAGCACATATCTTGCAAAAATGTTGTTCAATGATAAACATCTGTTTTTAAAGTTATCTTTGACACAGTCAGTGTGTCAGCAGTTGAACGAGGAGCAAAAAGCTTTGATATTCGCAGGATTTCACATCTGATTATTGTACACAATCAATCTAAACCTGTTTTCCCGTCCCACACAGAACCATCACTTAACTGCCTGTATTTTCTGCCTTATTATCATGATACACTGGTCCCATAAAGACTACTGTCCCCACAAGGCGACTGGTTTTACAAGAAAAGGTCCTAATGAGGTCACAAAGACCATAGCAAACACACACACCCGGTGGAGTAGTAAGGGAGTGTGTTTAGCCCTCAGTGTCATAGGCCGTGAATTTAATATTGATTCCATAAAGTAGTTTCAGTGTAACATGTCACAGCATGTTAGCATCAGAGCAGCAACCCGGACAGAGAGGAGAGCAGCTAGCACGCAACGCTGCGGGATGGAATGGAGGGGGGTGGAGCTTGGTAGGGGGTTGAGGAGGAGGAGGAGGAGGAGGACAGGGAGGAGAAGTGAGTTAAAGCAAAAGGAGAGAACATGAAGATGAGGTGGAAAAGGAAGTGTGTGTTTGTGTGTTCATTCATACCAACAGCACCGTCGCTCCAAAACAGTCTGCTGTCCCTCAGGCTCTGCCTCTGTCTGTAAACTCATCTGTATGTTGGTGCAGCAACGCATTACTTACACATGTGAACACACTGTTATGTTCACATGATTTCTGAGGACGTCGCATAGAAGAAAAGGAGGCGGTGATGTAAATGGCAATTCTATGATACAGTTTCAAATAAACAAACAAACAAAAAAAGAAACAAAAACTGCTACAACTCCTTTACTGAATCTTCACACAATGAGAAGGTAGGTTTAGTCACAATAAAGTGTACAAGCTTTTCAGACACGACCCATCGATGGAGCTGGGGTCAAAGTTCAGAAGTCACAGTGCGTTCAGCTGAGAGGAAGAATTGTGCAGACAGACAGATTAACACAGCATCACATGACCCTGAGTCGTCCAGGTGGGGGATTTCTCCTCCCTATCGCTCTTATTTGGATGTGATCCTTTGAGGTCTCAGCTCTGCTGATTCCAATACAGTTTTTGTTTAAAGACTAGGATTTTAAATTTCATACTACATGATGAATAATTAAAAAAATTAAACAAAGCTGTTCTTCAAATGTATTTGACTGGTAACCTGTGGTGCTGTCTGTGGACAAACTGAATGGATCTCAAGTTTGAGTGATGATGTGATCAGTCAGTCAGCTGTCTGGATCACCAACTGGAGGTCTGTACTGTCTGTAATAAAGCAGCTGTACATCATTATCTCAAAAAGTCCTTCAGCAACATTTAATCCATTTTGTAGCAAACTATTTTTTTTTCTTTTTATGCATGTGAAACATTCAGGCTAAAGCTGAGGTCCTCTGGTATTTGAACATGCAGTCAACTGAGATTTGTAAAAATTTCTTCACCACATTCCAGTGTAATTTGTAATATTCATTTGTTTGATCCTTTTTGTGTTCCAGATCAGGTCAGAGTCTTTGTGAAACCAAAGGTTAGCATGAGTTCTGCATCTCCCAGCTAGCATGGACCATTGGGTTGGTTGGTGGGAGGGATACGGCAGAGCTACTGATGGACAGCAGCCTCTTCCGGCAGTAAATAACCGGACTGTGGCTGCTCAAGTAAAAACAACTAATAAAAACAGTTTTAGAGTTTCCTGGTGTAAACAAGCAAACCAGAAAATTCACAAACGCACAACAAATATGAAAATGCATTTAACAATAAAAAAAACTAACTCTGGAGTAAGTAAGAGCTGCTAAAGCAAATCTGCCAGAATTAGCAGATAATTATGTTACCAATCCAAATCTTAACATTACAGCTTGAGAGGACAACTAAGCATGATGAAAAATCACCATCCCTACTGTCAAACACAGAGGTGAATCACAAAGGCACAGATGAATGCTGCAATTTGAAGCCTAGGTAACAAGTTATTTTTTTATTTTTTTTAAAAAAAAAGGAAAATTAGCACTTTTAGCTTCATATGTATATTCAAAATGCAATAAACCAAATTAAAAAATAAAAGCAGAACCATGTAAATGGCCCAAGAAGTAAACAAATACATTTAAAATGCACCAATTATTTTGGTAAAAAGGACTTTGCTTCAAGTATTATTATTTAATTCAATTCATATTAGTTTTTTTCCATTCAGCTCCAAAAAATTATATATTTAAACATTAAATATAAATTGGACTCCTTTTAATTATGTATTTATTTATTTTTGGGTTGGGGGGGTTCTCTTAAATTTTTGAATTTTTTTAATCTTGTTTTGTTTTCCCGCAAGTTTTTTTTTTTTCCCACGTGTGTTCCTTTTAAATTTTTCTGTCTCTTATTTTTGCTTTGCCTTCAGCATTGCTGCTGAAGCTCGAATCTACATGAAAACTATGCTGTAACTCCTGATTAATATTTTCCATGTGGACGCTGACAGAATGAGTTTCAGTGATTCCAGACATGGACACAGCTGACCGTCTGGGTTTTTATCATTTGAAGTTGACCTCTGATTGGAGCTTCCTGAGTTTTCCACAGGTCACCCAAATGTTGCAGGGTAAGATAACACTGATGTTTGTATATGTGTGTATATGTGTGAGGATGAGTAAACTTATATTCAACTGAGGTGAAATCTTATTGTATTGGCCACTTTATTTCATACAGTAAGTAAAGTGAAGTGTCTCATGCTATACTATAGTTAACTGGAAAGCATTTCTAATGAACAAGACAACAAGCTGGAAACAGATGGGGTGAAAGGTTTTCTTCTGTTCTGAGAAGTGGGATAGTGATTAGTTTAAAGAACTCACTGAATGAGATACTTTAACCTAAAAGCTTAAACCAAATAATTATGTTAGTTTTGCATTGGGTTACAACTGCAGACATTTCTTTAACTTTTGCTCAGAAGCACAGAAAAGTTTTTCTCATGTTTCCCTTTCAGGTTTTAATAACTCCAGAAAAACAATCCAGCAGAGCTGTGAATTTAAACACATCCACTGTTAAGATTTTGTTTTGTAAGAATTGCCACATTAGTTCTTTACAAATGTAAAGGGTGTGTTTCAGGGTAGTCCCAGAATATGTTGCACTTACAACTCCAGCATGTGCACCGTTGCTCACTCAGCTGGAGTTTCTCTTGCAAGTCTATCAGTAAGTGTGGTTTTGTCACCCGTTAAATTATTAAACAGTGTGAACAGTAACCCTTTCTTCTTAATTCATATTTTCACACCGCTAAATGACTCATATTTCAACACTGTTTGACACCTGAATTGCTTCCGACAGTGACAAAAATGTTACACCTCAAACTTAAGTCCCACATTCCCGGTATCGTTCCTTCTTAATAATTATTAATTGTCAGGACTTAAACTCAGCACTGTTCATCGATTGGGGGAGCCGCAGGTGCTAACAGTGAGAGCTAATTAGGGTGCAGAGCCAATTAGATCCTGAAGAAGACTGATGGCATTAATGGTGATGAGGCTCATAAACCTTGCAGACCTGCAGAGACGCAGTGTGAGATGCTCATCTGCAGATACATGGGAAGACATAAAGCAACAGAGGTATGAAGAGGCGACATCCTGTGAATGAACAGCCTCATATCTGCTAAGGACAGGAAGACATCGTTCTTTTTGGAGCTGCTCTGGCCTTTTCTGACCTCTTTAAGCAAAAATTAACCTTTGACATGTTGACTTTTCTAAAATTTTGAAATAAATAAAGACAGCAGTACATTTTGGGATGGATGATGCTCTTAGCAAATAGTAATCTTTGCATTCTTGTTATTGTTCTTTTTCTGTGTTGAATTACTCAAATAATTAACAACAGAATTGCATGGATATTCTCATCAGACTGGGGCATTAAACATTTAAGAAGTAAAAAACCTTTGATATTGGTCCACACCTTAATCCATCATGACTCTCATCAAACCTTCACAGAGTTGTGCCGTGTTACCACTTGACCTCTAGAACCTTTTTATTGATGTTTCTCAACTTTGCCTGGAAAAGAAAGTACACTGCAAAACTGTTCATACCCCCACTTTATACATGAGGCCTTGGATCCAGCTTAACATCACCAGTGATGCTCATTTATGAGAACCATGTAAAGTGAGATAAAGGAGGTGATCATTGAGTTCCAGCAGCTGAACTATCAACAAAACACCCCTCAGCATCAACAGTGGAGCACATAGCAGTAAAGATCTCTCTGTTTAAACAAACTGTTGCAGTGTAACAGAAAGGCGTCCTGCTGCTCTGACTTTCACACTGACTCCAGGTCTTACACTGTCAGGTAAAATGTGCGCTTAAAAGCAGCAAGACATAAAAGCACAACTAAAATAGTTTTAACTGAAATTGAAAGAACAACAAAAGACTTTGTGGTCAGTTTAATATTTTCTATTTATGTATAATTGAGTCATTTAGACTATTAAAGATTTAAAACATGTATGTTTTATGTACATTAGATGCCGTCTGTCCAGATCAGAAGAGGTTTTCCCTAAAATGTTTGCCAGTTGTCAATCTGCATTGTTATGGTGGTTCTGTTCAGACAGCTGCTGAAGTGACATATTGTTGACTTATTTTCTTTAAAAAAAGGCAAAAACTTAAACTGACTCGTCTCAAACAGGGAACCGAACTGAACAGAGATTCCAGCAGTGAACAAAGAACGGCTAGGAATTTAAATAGCTGGTGAAGAAGCAGGTGACGAGTTTAACTCAGACGGGGAAACAGAAACACAGGCGGGTTCAACTATCTGTACTGAGGAACTGGACCCAAAGGGAGAAGCAGGCCTGGCAAAACCCTGTGAAAATGGATACAAAAACACAGGAATTGTAACATTAAGACAATAAACAAATAAACATGGCAAAACTTCCTGGACAAAGACATGAACGGCAAACCTGAATAAAGACACTGAAGATGGGTGATAAAAAAATCAAGACACCAAAGCCAGAAGAACGTGACAGAGGTAAAGGAAAAAAAGAAAATCAGTCAAGACTTTAGACCAAACTGTGAAACTAGACATAACTGGTTAACGTAACTGAGGAAAGTTTATTTATGACAGTTTCAGTTTCAGTTTAATGTGATGAGACATTAAACAAAATCAGGAAAGGCATAATCTAGGCCTCTTTCTTCCACCTGATCTCTGTGCCTTGTTTCATAAAAACAGGATATTCTGGATGATTTAAGCCTCAATTTGGTTTCATAAAAGCCAAATCGAGGCTTTAAGGTTACCATGGCGATTTCTCCTGTCTACCTGGCCTTCTCCACACCAGGTTTAGTTAGAGCCAGGCTCTTGTTCAGTCAGCAATCAGGCCCATCAGAGTTTTGTTTTCTTATCTTTCTGTTTTTTATACAGCCTGCATTAAAATACCATAGCAATAACTCATATCCATTAAATTCAGTTTTTTAGCAGCTACACGATCTGCTTGGTGAATCATCCTTTTCACTGAGTTCAAATGTAAGAAATAATAACAATGTAATTATTAGATGTCATTAAATGTTTTCCTTATGAAAAGAGCAAGCAATTAAGTCAAGACATGTTAAGTTTAAGAGGATCCTCCTCACTCACACTTCAAAATAGATCAAAATACATCAGTCACAGTTTCTAAATGTGACTGATGTGTGTCTAACTTCTGGAAAAAATACTTACTCTCTCTATAAAACCTACCAAAAACATTAATTAACTAATATTAATTTATTTGTTTACAATTATTCTCATAGGTAAAATCTCAGATTTTTACACGTACGTATGAGTTGAAAAACAGGACAAATACAAAACTTACATTTATGCACATTTATCAACTTAAATTCACAAATCTAGATGTATACACATGCATTTTTAATTGAGAGTAGTCTTATCTCATACATAACTCCTTGTGTTGCCATAGCAACTAAAACAAACAAAAACCTGACACAGGTTGTTTGACATCATCATGTCATCAGATTAAAGACGAAGACATTTCAGCAAAGCCCTCACTTGACAAAAATTCAAAACATTTTGATTCTGACATTGTCACAGAAGAAGATGAAGAACTCAGTGGCATTTCAGCGAAGAGCTCAGATGATCTCAAATTTAAATATTTTGGATTTGACGAATTTGTCGAAGACTGTATAAAACAAAAGGAGGTTTCAGCAGAGACCTCACCTGACAAAAGCTCAAAACCCCTTGATTTTGACATCGTCACCGAAGACGACGTAAAACACAGTGCTAATTCAGAAGAAAGCTCAGCTGATGACGAACAATTTAAATACTTTGGATTTGATGTTTTTGTTGACAGTGGTGTAAAACACAAGAATGTTTCAGGAGAGAATTCATCTGATGAACAGTCCAAATACTTTGGTTTTAACATTGTGGCCGAAGGTGATGCAAAAGACAATGGAATTTCAGGAGAATTGGAAGAGGATTCTCCTGAAATTAAAGTTGAGGAAGTTACCGTCAATACCGATTTGATAGTTAAGACGTCTGGAGACACTGCTGCTTTGGAAAGCGTCTGTCTGCCTGCTAACGAAATGGAGCTGGAATTTGAAGCTAACTCTGGGGATGATTTTGTTGATGTTCCTTATGAACAAATGGATCCAGCAGTGAAAGAAAGTTGTGAAAGCCAGGAAAATCTGATGACTTTTGTAAAAGACTTTGAAAATTCATCAACAGAGGAAGCTTCTTGTATGTAAATGTATGTAGACATCACATCTCTATGCATGGGAACAGAGACCCCCCCACACCCCCTGCTCCAGGGTGTCCTGGTTTTCCCAAATGAAAATATGGTCACCCTATCCAAAGGTCTCTTTAATAGTTCTTCTCAATCCAGCTGGATCCATATTAAAAGCGAGCCTCACCTTTCGGCCTTGTGGGGTCCTTCTGTCATGAAGTGGTGATGTAGGTGGTGAAGCAAACGCTGCAGACCCAGTTTGAAGAGAGAAATAATTTTTGTTTTTGTTTTTTTTTTTCCCTCACACTAGAGCCCACAAAAGACCCCCTTCTTTTGTGGGCTCTAGTGTCCCTTATTCGAAAGTAGGCTGACATGCGGCAAACGTCGGCCAGGTCTGGGAATCGAACCCGCGACCTCCGCGTCGAGGACTGAAGGCCTCCAAATGTGGGTCGCGCTATCCCCTACGCCACCACAGCACACCCCAGAAATGATGGTTTTAATAAAAGGCTCAGTACTGGTAGCTAGTGATGGGCTATCTGAAGCCAGGCTTCGAAACTGTTAGGGTATGTCGTAAACATGTAATAATTTATTTTAATTTATGAACGCTTCAATACATCAAGATTAACAATGTTGAAATTGAAAATCTATTGTGTTTAAATATGCCAAATTGTTTTTTTTTTATTGAACTTTATTTTTTTATTTTTTTTTCACATATCCCCTTTCCTGTTGTGCCTGCAAATGTATAAAATTCACTTATCAATAACTCTGATCGATATTTTCTTGATCAGAATCAACTTTGATTTACCAAGTTTGTGCACACAATTTGATCTGCTACTAAGTAATGTAGCTAGGTTTGCATCACCGGTAACATTCATATTTTCAAAATACTCACTAAGCCAGAGTATTTTCTGGTCTAAATCCAAAAGAGAAACCGTCCAGTCAGAGTTTCCCACTCAGACATGCCTCTTCCATTTTGTTAACGTTGGTGTGTTTTGTGCTTACTTTGTCGTGTTTTTGGATATGTTGTTGTGTTTTTTAATTTGTAATTGTGTTTAGTGATTTGTTGATATTGTTTGCACTTCAGGTTCACTGTAATTTTTGGCTAATTATGCATTCAACCGATCTGCTATTGTTTGTTTAATAGAAAATGTAATCTTAAGCCTTATTTCATCTTTGATGGGCCACTTTTTGCCATTTATTTACTGTGTTTTTTGTAGTTTTAGTTTTTATTTGGTTTTCATTTCTGTGTCAGGTTCTTCTGAATGGTGTTTCTTTCCATTTACCGTTTATGCTAGTTTCAGTGTTTTTTCTTTAATGATTCCTGTTTTACATTTCCTGATTTCCATCTGCCTCCTCTCTTCCCCAGCTGCCATGCTTACCTCTGATTACTCCGTCTGGTTCCTCTGCCACACTCTTCTCTCCCTCAGTATTTAATCCTGGCTTTCCTCATTGTTCTCCACTAGTTCTTCTGTCTTCCATCGTTCTCTGTCGTTGCCATGTCTATGTCTGTGTCCTCCAGGAGTCTACTTTTTAAGATTCCTTTTGTTTATTTTTCATAAAGTCATTCTCCACCAGTCATGGCAAACAGGAGAAAATAATGCTCATCTTTGGTTGAGAAGGTCAAATACTAAGAAAGATTGTCTTCACCTCCTAGCAGACCAGCAATAGTGTCAACTATAGGGACAAAGTATGATGAGAGAGTGGCCGTAGTGGCAGAAATCATCTGAAGGCTCCACCGCTAGCAGTGTGGAGGAGATACGGGGGCCATGGAGGAAATCCTCCCAACAACTGAATCATTTCTGAAACTGCTGGTGTGATTACAGATGATTCTGACATGAGTAGATGTTTCACTGACTTGTTAGTAATATATCTATATATTTATATATAGATATATAGATATATATCTATTGCAGATATTATGATGCATGATACATGTGGTGATAACTGTGGCTGGATGGAAGGTGGAATGAATTCAGAGAACCACAACACCAGTTAAGCAACAGGATTTTTCAAAAAATAGAACATAATAAACTAACCGTGAAGCAGGTTACAAAAAGCATTTTAATATTAATAAAACTAAGTGACAAACTGAGACATTGGGTATAATTATTTCCTTGCAGTATCTTTTTCCTCTTACACCCACAGCCCAGCAGCTCAGTGGAAAGTTGTGATTCAACAGACATTTTCACAGAACTTTTGAATTCGCTCTTCTGCGACTTCTTTACATTTTGTGGAGTAAGATACCCTAATATCACTGCCAGCACTTCTTTCAACAGTCCCCCAACCCTCTGTCTCCGCCTCTCGCTCTCTCACCCTGGATAGTTGCTAAGCAACACAGCCAGTGTATAATTCATTTACCCAGTGCATGCAAATATATGGACAATTAACCACTTCTGTTTGCATAATAGATTAGGAAAGGAGGTAGAGGGGGAGGAGGCTGAGGTAGAGGGGGGCTGTTTAATTCCCGGTTCAACTCATCCTGCCTGGTGACACAAAGCAAATGAGCGGAGAGAGAGGAAAAAAGAACGAAAGAGAGAGAGAGAGCATGAACCAAATAATTTCCATTCCTTCTCATCTCGATAACTGCCTCAATGCATTCTTTCTCTGTATTCGTTCAGTTTTATAGAGAGAGCAGAGGAGGAGCAGTGCTGCAAATTACCTCCACTGCAACGCACAGTAAAAGTACAAAACATGCACACACACACACACACACATGCATGCAGGAACATTATAATTACCACCCTGCGCTGAGCTCAGCCTCCGCTCAGCAGTCATTGATGTGCAGATGAAGATGGCCGCCGCATGTTTTTGCGCTGAAAGAAAACCATGTTTTGGTTGGGCTCTGTCAACGGAACAGCTGGATTGCCATTTTTCACTCAAATTAGATTTCAGCTGAAGCACCGGTGCTGGGGGAAATTAAATCGCACAACAAGAAGCAGAAGGAGAGAGCAGCCATTTTCTCTTTTTCTGTCTTTTCATACTCTCCCTAATTTGGTACAAAAGAAGGTTCAGAGCAGGGCACAGCAGTCAAGCTGCACCCATCCATCTATTCATCTGCCTCTCTATCTATTGATGCAGCTACCCCATCCATTTCACCATCCATGTTTTATATTTGTGGAACATTTCTTCTGTGTATTTTTACTGATTAAGACATTTTGAGACAGTTAAGTCTTTTTGAAACTGTCTGCACCAACCATTCAATTTAAATATCCCTCAGGATTTGTCCTCATTTCAAATTCTCCATATAGGAAAGTAACATATTTCACTCATCATTCATGGTTATTTGTGTTATATTCTGCTTTCTATCTCCATTAGATGAAAACTCAATGCCATGCAGATGTTTCAGGAGCTTCTTACCGGTGAGACATTTACCTTAAAGGAGTTTCTTTTCCTCACACGTAAAGAAAGCTTCAAAGTCAACAGTCATGAAGTCCAATATTGACATTTGGTCACGATTTCATTTCGTACAACACAAACACATTTACATCTTATAGAGTCAGCTGTAACAACTGTTAATATCAACCAACTTAAAGGAGTTTCTTAAACGTTCTTCCTGTTTTATAAAATAAAAGCTTTGCTATAAACATAATTTTAGAAACCATTTTATCATGTAATGACAGGATTTTGATTTCAGCAAAAGTGAGTTTGGTTTAAGTTCAAAACCTTCAACTCAAAGTGAAGGTTTATCTTTAAACGTTCATCACATCAGCAACAGCCGAACAGGGCAAAAGTCAAAACAGCATGTTTTTTTTTCTTTGTATGTGTTTTCTTAAAAACTGAAAATCAAAGAACATCAGGAATCTGAATATTGCAGGTGTTGAAATATGACTTATTTACAGGATCTATTCAAAGGTGAAGAATTTTACTCAGCATGATGCGTCATGAAACAAAAGACGTACATAAAACTCAAGTTAGCAAATGTTCAGAAAAAAAGGCCAAACTGAAATCCTTATCATTCAAAATGTCTTTGTTATGACAACTTGACATTAACCAGTAAATCATGATCTAACATAAACTTGTTATAAAAATATTACTGATAAAACTTCAGCTTTAATTACATGAAGCTATATAATTTTTTGAAGTTTTTTAAGTGAGTCAATGTGAAACAAAATTCACAAAATAAATGTCACGTCGTTTTATTTTTATATCAGACAATTACTCTGACAGGTCATCCATTCTCAGCATGCTTCACACAGGAAAACCATTGTGGTGCAACACCTCTGACCTCCTTTACCTGAGTTTTTACAGATTTGTGAAATATTAGAAGCTATGATGTTTTTGATTCTGGAGTTGGTTTGGTCTACTTTGGTGTTGGAGTAGCTGCTGACTTTAGCTTCCAGAACCAACTAATCATCACTTCAGCTGGATAAAGAGGGGAAATAATAATTTATGTTTTAATTGTGGTTTTGCTTTGACCTGTAACTTGTTTGTACACAGAGGAAAAAGCTGTTTGTGTTTTTCTTCTGACTGCTGAATGAAACAGAGCATCTCTGTACTTAATTCCCTTTCTGGTTGTTTGTTTCATTTGCTTTTTTTCTGAATGGGAAACTAAGACACAACATATTTTAAGTGTCCTTTCAACATGTGCGAGTTATCAGGGAGGAATGACATTGCTTTTGAATGGTTATAACTTTATTGAAGCATCAATATCAGCTAATTGATGGCATTTATTTTGTAGATTTTGGTCAGAAAAGTTTAATTCAAGTTTGTTAAATTATGTCACATTAATCTCACATTTTGTTTTCGTTTAGTTTGACTATATCGATACTAAAAGCAGGCCGGAAGACTGCTGGTGTTCTGGTATTCACTGAATAGTTGAAATCCACAAATACTTGAGAACCTCCTTTAGAAACGCTTTTAACTAGTTATTTTCTAAGTTAAAATTCATTCACAAGCAAAGTGGAAAAAGTCTTGGCATAAACGCAGAAGCTAACATCCACGGTCTTCCTTATCTCCACTCTTCAGGATCCAGCCAATCAGCAGAAGGCAAAATGACTGGCGCAACTTTTTAAAATTTTCTTTCAATATTTTAGATGTGCTGTACGAAACAATTCAGTGAAAAGGTGAATTTTCTGTGACTAATGAACAGACAGTAGACTGGGCTCCATGTATGTCCATGTTATCACAGAAAGGATGTGATCTTCATATTTCCATACTATAAGAAAGTAACGGTGAAAGTTTGCTCTGAAATAGCTGTGAATGTTTTTATTTGAAGAAATCTAAAGTTCATAAACAATCAGGAGGAAAGTGAAGAGAATCTGACTGTAACGCAGCCGACTGCCTCAGACCTATTTGACCTCAGCTCCTAATTTGCACATCCTGTGCTACACAAACACGGTCCTCCAGTACTCATCAGTATCCTGAGACTTTTTCTCGTCTTTCTCAGTTTTGATGGGTGTACAGGCTTTGTGGTTGAACCAGCAGGCTGGTACAGGCAGGCAGGTCATTCATCTCCTGACAGAAGAAGCTATTATTAATGTTGTCAAGCTTCACCGGCCTGTGATGCTCAGTATATTAGTCACATTACTGAACAGGTTCCCTCTGGTATTCACTGACCTGTCTCACACACATGCATGTGCACGCCCACACACACACATACGCACACACTCCCCCCATTGACTTCAGACATAATCATAGGTATGACATGGTGACGACACCTTTAATCAGAGCTGTAAAAGAAATGGAGACAGAGCTCCTTTTTAAAAAGGAATTATAGTGTGAAACCTGCCCTCTACTCTTTCCAAGAACTGCCAGTTCAATTCCCACCTGACACGACACCTTGGACCATAAAGAATAAGGAACATAATCAGATGGATGAAACACTTGGTGGCAGGTGGAAACCAAGCATCTGTAAAAAAAAAAAAAAAAAAAAAATCCACAGATTTTTATGAAGTTACAGATGGAAATGTCAGTTTGTTTTTGTATATTGTGCCATTTAAAAAACACCAAACTTAGAAAATAAAGCATCTTCTAAAAGTGCCACAGTGCAAAAAAGCGTTTGTTCCAAACAGATGGACAGGGCTGTTTATGTTGTGACATTTTAGCAAACACAACTCATCTCCCACCTGAAGCCACGCTTCATGCACTGGATAGAAAAACTCTACCCAATCACAAGGTGTTGTATTTAAAGAATAAAACCAAACAAACAGCATAGCTTAAGATTGTTTTGTATATGAAACATGCATCCTCTATTACCAGAGTGAACGGAATCCTAAACAAATCATTTTAAAATAACACTTCTTGATGACACTGCCTGAGGACCTGATTAACCACAGAGTTGCCGTTGTCCTAATTGGATATTCTTGACATTTGCTCTGCTGCATTTTCATCCAATTTATAAGCGATCATATTGCACAAAATGTTGGTCAAAAGGTTAAAAAAAGTTTGAAAATATGTTCAGTGAGGCTGGCCAGAGTCTGATTGAGGAAACTGCAAGAACTTCCAACATGTGCTGGTTGTGTTCAACACGTGACAATAATCTCTTGTATCCAAACATCTGGGCTAAAAATGAATGTTGTAATCCAGAAGTTTTTACTGTTAGAGGAAACATCTGGTCCTGGCCATAACCTTCACAGAGCTTGTGGGAGAAGCTGTTGTTGTTTCCTGCCTGATTTTATCAACCTGGAACTTTAAGCAAAAAATTCCAAAATGTAAGTATTGACCAAAACAACACATCACCAAACATCACCCACAATGACACATGGTGGTGGCACCATCATGCTGTGGGGTCACTTTTCATCTGATGATTTTGTCAAAAGATAATTTTTAGCCATTTCTTTGGCAATAGTGGGCTTTACTCGAAAGTAAATTGACAGGAAATGATGTAGAGACAGAGGACGCTCTTAGCGTCTGCATAGTTCACGTGCTGAGCAGGAAACATCCACACTGGGTCTAACACTGGACCACAGACAGACTCACAGGCTGATCTATTTGGAGCTGTTCAAAGGTAAACCAGTGTGATCTTCCATCAAATACTAAATACAGAGACTGAGTCAAGAAGCGCTCCAAAAGAGAATTAGTTCAAAAGTGTGCAAACTTATGAAATCAAGTTGAAGATTTTGATTTTTTTTTTCTTTTTTCCTCAACAGAATCATTTAATTTTCAGCTCAGTTGTACTGAATACTGACAACACATTAGTTGGAAAAAACTGAACATAATATGCCATGCTCTTTATTTTTTATTATTTTTATTTTACAAAAATCATGCATAAACTGTTTTGTTTAATAAAATTCTTAAAATGAACCATGAACAAAAAAAAAAAACTGAAAGTGATATGACATAGGTTGAATTTTATTTTCGGAGCCATGGGAAACATCACATTGCAGTGAAAAAATGAACAAAACATAAAACTGGTAGGCCTGCTGGGTGACGACCCCCAGATTGCTGTGTTGATTGATGCTGACTGCTCCGCTCCATTCCAGTTTAATTGTTGTTTACACAAACGCCAAAAATAAGAGGTCAAAGCAACTAAAGTTAGTGTTTGACTGAACCTGTCCAATAGTGAGCTAATGTCTCATTGTGAACTTTGCTCATATGAGAGAATCTTCTGAACCCATCATAACTGCTGAAGAGAATTTTAAAGGGTGTATACTTATATTTGATGGGTGACTGTTGACTCCAATACCAAAATACAAATTGTGCAATCCAACCAAACGGTTGGTCAAAAGTTTGGACACACCTTCTCATTGAATACAATGAGAAGGTGTGTCCAAACTTTTGGTCTGTACTGTATATACTGAGCATGAAACAGAGCATGAAAGCTTAAAAAGTCAATGCCTCTACGTCTCAAAGCCAAGTTATTGTAAATAGTAAAAGCAAATGTAGCACTCTGGACTTCAGTCTAACTCCAGATTTGCTTCAAGAGGCTAACAGCAGAGACTTCAAATGACAAGTCATTTCTTTTCCTAGACGACTGACAGCAATTTGTCGTATTCCTGAATTTAAACTTTAACAACAGTGTTTTCATCTCCAGTAGTCATAATTTCTGCTTCAGGTCTGACATTACCTTTTTTCCAACAAGCTTCACTTTGGTAATTATAGTCATCTGAACTGACACACATGTAAAACCCTGCACCAAAAACATAGTAGCGTTTAACCAGATCGGACTGACATGTGCAGCCACATTTACATACAGCGTAATGCGCTGCAGCAGGGCAGCTGATTCTCTAATCTGGACCGAGCCTTCATGGAGAGACAGCTTTCTGTTTGGACGTTAGAGAGGTGAAGGTTGAGGGGAAACCTAAACCTTCCTGGAGTATTTGTTCATTGAAATCAGCAATAGCTAACCGCTATACAACTCTACCATAAAAACACTGAATTAAACAACTTTTAATTTGTTCTTCTGGAACACCTCAGTTACCTCTTAGCTGACAGATGTTATGACAGGCATACATTCTGCTGGTCAAACGTGTTCAATAATATATTTAAATCTGATTAAATTATCACCTATTCTGTTGATTTCAGTACAATTTCTGTCCTACATGTAAATGGTGTGTCATCGTTTTTCATTAACTGAAAAAATATTCCTGTTTCCAGCCTTCAAGTATGAAACTTTTTGTTATTTGTTATTTATTCCTACAAATAATCTGAAGGAATCAGTTTAGTTTCAGGCATCTTGAGAGAAAACCTGCTGTTGTTTGAGAAGATCACACTATTTAAATGTAATTTAAATTTATGTACATAAGATATATATTTTATGTATATTTTGTTGTTTTTATTCTTTGCATTATTTGAGGTCTGAAAGCACTGAATCTTCTTTATTATTCTGACCATTTCTCATTTTCTGAAAATAATTGCTAAGAATTTTGAAGACATGCTGTCAGTAATTCATAGAATTCAAGAACAATGTTTATTTTACATTTCACCAGGAACATCTACTACATATTATAAAAAGCAAAATAAGAAAACCTGATCATTTGAAGTGTTCTCTCTTTTTTTTTTTTACAGAGCTGTATACTCACCAGATTGTAATAAAAAATTAAATCACATAAATCACATTAAATCCATGTTTGTTCTGTATGTGTTCAGTCACAGCAATTTGAGTTCATTGATAAAATAATGTGTGTTCCCTCTGCAGCATGTTGGGCCACCAGGAACTGCCTGCAGGTGATGATCAGAAGTCCCATTAAATCTGGAGCAAACGCTGGAACTGCTCTTAACGGTTTCTCAGTATTTCTTGCACAACGATTTAGAAAGCACAGAAGACTAAAACGCTCCAAAGGAGCAATGCAAGAGTCCAGATTTTCATAAACAACAGTGTTGCACGTTTTGCAAAACAGTTTTGTAATTTATTTTTTTGAAATCTGTCTGCTGTGGAAAATATAGCATAGATCGGTGAGAAAAAGAAAAAACGGCATTGATTTTGTTTTTACAAAATAGTGCATCAGCCACAAACAGAGTTGTACAACACTTGGTCTAGTAGTCATCCATGAAATATTTATCTTTTACTTTCATTCCTCAATAATAAGCTGGAGGGAAAATGAAAGGGTTTACACGCTTGTTGTAGCAACTGCATCCTACAGATGGCAGCAGAGGACGGAGAATAAGCTGAAGAAAGAAACCTGCGGGAAAATGTTTGTTTTCCATTTAACCTGGATTACACAAAATGTATTTTGGGCATGTTGGAGTTAGATTTCCTCCTCATGTGCTGGGATTATGGCTGAATTCACCTGAACCTCATGTTTTAAGACACTGACAGCAGTGGTCACAGTTAAACAAAGGATGATAAACTGAGGATGATTCTCACCTTTGTTTTCTTTGCTCCATGTTTACAGAGCTGCAGAGGCTCATACTAAGCTGCCTTCTCCATTTAAACCCTCTGAATGGCTGATGACTAACTTGGAACCCCATATGATACTAAACACCATATGAAAATACATACTTTCATAGATAAATGTAAAAAGTTGTTTCAGGAGACCTAAACATCTGCCCAGAGTTTTCCGTGACATATTTGAAAACACATTATTTTGACTAATTCTTTTGTGTTTTCACTTATCAAAAAACATGCAGGCATAAATTAGACACCACATTCCAGGTGAAATGAAGCATGGTTTTGGTGACCAGTAAAGGAAGCAAGAACTTTGTTCATATCATGTCCAGTTTAACACAGAATCAGCAAGATGTTCTTCCTGAGGATTCTGTCTGATCGCTGCTCATTGGACTCTGCGTTGAGGCGTGGCGTCTCGTGTTGAGCCATCTTTGCAGGAGATCTACGGGACCTGCTGCATCTGGAGAGCCCACAGCATCACCAGTGACCCCTCACACACCGGCCACCAGCTCTTCCAACTCTTAGTCTCAGTGAAATGTTTCAGGGCAATAAAGTCAAGAAGTAAAAGATGAAAAAAAGAAAAAGTTTTTCCTTTTAGAAAAATCCTGAACACCATATAAACCCTAACATCCTAGTCCTTTCTGTATGTTTCTAATATATTTTTTATATTTATTAAGATATACTTATTGTTCATCTGCACTGCCATTGAGAAATGCACTTTTTTAAATTTAGTTGTGCTTTCTTGCACAATTACAGAAGAGATCCTGAAGAGATCCTGTCTTTTCACCTTTCTGTGCATATAATTGTACTTATATGAGACAGACATGCCAGTCGCTGATCATGCATATGGTTTATTGTACAAAGTTACATATTTAATCTCTTCCAGTCTGTCTAGAAGCCGTTATTTCTGCAGTCTGCTTTGTGCAGGTAAAAGCAGAGGGAGACGGGGGAAGTGGCGTGCTGTGTTGTTTCTCTCTGTTTCAGCCTCGTCTCTTGTTTATTTTCCATGTTTACTGTCAGATGGACAAAACATTGCTGCTGTTTGTTCCTTTTCTGCTTACAACAAACAGAACGAAGCCTGCAGCCGCTGCTGTTGTCACTGTGTTTGTAGTTCAGACGTTCAATTATTCCACAGCACCAACCTTCATCTAATTATCATTACACACACACACACACACACACATTCACACACACACCCACGCCTGCGCACGCACGCACACACTCGGTCTATTATCATCTCTCTTTATGTGACAGCACTGAACAACAAGAATTATACACCTTAATTAAGCAGGCAACATGTCAGTGTATTTATAATCACTTCTAACACTGAGAGACAGATTCAACAACTCCAACACAGACAGTGAAAGGCATTATGGAAACACTGGAAAAACACTGTAAATCAAACCACTTAGAACAAAAGACACTAAAACACACTCCACCAACTCAGACCAGATCTCTCTGTGCTCAGCTCTATCAATAGAATTACTGACTAATGATAAGACATGTCACAATTTTGAATGATCTATAAAAATACTGATCACTGGAGGTGCCTACACACAACCAAACACACACCCACTTCCTGGCTGAAGACTGTTCTGACACAAATATGCATAAATCCTATCAACTTATCAGAGACGTTAACAAGTTAAAATACATTTCTGATTCAGATGTATATTCTACTGCCTTGCTTTTCTCAGTTTAAGGCAGTGTTGATACCAAACACATTTAAAACAGCATTTTTTTCCTGTTCTTGACAAATTGGATTAATCAGAAAAATCCTTTTCAGGTTTAAGTATTTTAGATTTAGGATTAGAATTCATCAAATATGCTCCAGCACTTTAAAAAAACACAACGAACTATCTCATAAATTTAGCACTAATGTGGGAGCTTTAGGACTCAGACACCAACTTGAGCTTCATTAGCTACCTGTGCTGTACAGACGTAGACCCTGTTTACATGACATTTGCAAAACCATTTTCCATTGCATATCCAACATAAAAACTGTTTACCCAACATCAGAATGAAAACACACTGCATCCAGATGAAAAAGCAAATTGCACAGAAGAGGATGCAGTGCACATGCCAGGCCTGTAGGAGGCAGTGAAACTTTGCAACCTTGCTAATCCTGAAACGTTTTTTTATTGTAAAACTTTACTTGCACAAAGGTGCACATTTGATTTGGCACAAGTAAGATCAAATGCATTGTTCTTGATTTTATAATTGTGCTACAATGACCAAATTTTGCTTTACCAGACCAGAGTACTGCATCAGCACAGACAGAACACAGTACACCACCACTGACATGCTGTGAGGGTGAAAACTGGGCCTGACTACACAACATTGTTTCCAAATGTTTTTATTGGAAACAATGTTGGTGTTTTCATAGCAGGCTTGTTTAGCAATCGAACTGTGATGCAGACCATGAAACACACTCTGGTCCGCCTACACACCCAGGTGTCAGTTTGGTCAAAGTGAACTCTGGTGCAGTTTGAATGCATATGTGAGCTCCTATCAGACAGACCTCTCCAAAAGCAGGAAGTAGACTACACTTGGTAAATACAACTACAACAAATATGTCAAATCTAGCACTAGCAGGAGAAATGGCTATGGTCTTTTGACAAACACAAAGGAGGAATCCCACAACCACTAAAATTTGACTCTACTCCACTATTGTTAACATTTTGTCAAGAAGAAAGTTGCGCTTTGTGACTTCTTTGGAGGTTTTCATGTCATTTCCTTCTGAGGTTCTTAGAGGAGCGCCACCATAGGCAAGGAGGTGAACAGTTTGGTTGGTTTGACCTCTGACCTGTCAATGAAAGCATCCGAAAATTAGGTTACTTATTAACCTAATTAGTACTATATAATACGGTACTAATTAGGTTAATAGGAGAGTACAGTAATGAAATAAAAAGATAGCCTCTGTAAGTGAGGCAGCAGAGTTTATGTTTGTGTTTTTGGAGGCAGACATTGTAACAGAGGACTTCAATATGCATTGGGCTGTTTTTCTGTTACAGTAAGAGGTTATAATAAATGTTGGTCTATATCTCACACTTGATATACCAGCCATTACTGTCCTCACAAGCTATATCTCACAACAGACGGGCCTGCCTGTGTTCTGTTGGGAGCGGGCCTGTTCTGTCATTTCGGTCAGTCTTACACATCACTTTTGTAACAGTTGGTGCTCTGTTCGAGTGCTGCTCACCAAGCAGGAAGATCAGCAAGGCAGAGCCGGAAAGCATGTTTACTTCTGCAAGCATATGGAATATGAACACAGAGGAGAAATTTACTGCAAAATGTTACATTCACATCAAAAAAATGCCTAAACATGCAAGAAAGAATCAGATCAACACTCCAGCTATATTCTTGATGAGGGAATAAAATTATAACATGACATTACACTTGAAAAATGTTACTCCTCAATAAAAAATAAAACAAAAACATACTCAGCTACAAAAAAAAAAAAAAAAAAAAAAAAAAAAAAAACAGCCTTTGGAGTGACCATGGACATAGACTTGGACAGGAGGACGAATCGGAACTGAACAGAACAGAACAAATTCAGCAATGGATTAAGAAAAGCTCAGAACTTAAATAGCTGGAGAGGCAGATGAATGGCATACCTGATGAAGTAACACGGGTGGGTTCAGAGGGTTTAATTGCAGAGGAAAAGTAGCATGAGAACCTAGTAGACTAATAATGAAAGCTGTGACAAGGAAAGTGGCAGGAGGTCAGAGACACAGAAGATGAACTGGGACTAAACAGAACCTGAATCAAAAGGAGAAGCAGACCTGACAGCAGTCTGAGAAAGTGTCCACAAGCATAACACTGGGACACTAAACACAAGGAAACACAGCATGAATGAGCATGAAGAATAAAAAAGAAAACTGACATTAGAACTGAACACGTATGTAACATGAAGAGAATATTTAAAAACAATAAGAGCTTAAGAAGAAGCTCTATTCTTAAGCTTATATATAAAGAACTGAACAGAATGTGATAAAACTAAACAAAATAAAGCAAAAATGAGTAAAATAGAACTTTCATTTTAAAAGCATTTTAACAGGAAAAAAACTAGAGAAACTATTCAGAAATAGAATAAATTAGGAAAACTGAGCTGACAGGCAGAAATGACCAAACATCATTTCTGAAATGAAACATCATTTCTGCATAACCCAAACAGAACCTTCCGAAGGAAAGCTGTGGGTATAATATGAATACAGCAGGAAGAATGGCTTAATAGATTTATAATTTCTTCAAAGCTGAGCAGATGAAATTGAGTCATTTTTTTTCTGCTTTTGTTATCTTGGCACAGCATTGATATTGGATTTGCTTTGGATGTCCAGATTAACCCTTTAAAATAAGACCCACAAGAGAAATATAGAGGACTTGGAAGCTACATTAAACCAACAACTAAACTGCAAGTCTAATGAAGTCCTTGGCAGGTTCCACAGTGACTCATAAAGGAAATATCAGCAGCCACTCTTAACAGCTAGTTGTGATGGAAAGCTGGTAGACGTGACAACAAGACTGAATGACGCACAAGAGCAGAGCACAGGCTTACCTCCAAGTGTTTCTCCAGCAACCGGGAAGGAAGAGAGTAAAGAAAGAAATATTTACCACTCAGCAACTAAATCTGTTTTCATATTGATCCTTTTGGAGAAGCATAGAGCACAACACAAGACTGTACAGCTTCATCTCAAAAATTAGAACGTGTGAAATGGTTCAATATTTGTGTCACTCATTTCAGAGAGTAAAACATTTCCATAACATCAACTCATTGCATTTTGAGAGAAAATGTTAAAACCTTAAATTTCTGCAATTCAGTTCAGAAATAGTATATTATTTATCAAAAAAGGAAAAATAACTTTCAAGATTCTCTGGTTTAAGAATCTTGAAAGAGTGGTGGACGGTGATGCTGTGGACAAGAAGGATCTCCAGTAACAGTCAGTCTAGCAGCAAATCCAAAGAGGCTCCTGAATGAAGAATGTTGCTGTAGGACCTGGAATCAATTAAACTGAGTCAAATATTCCACATAATGCTCTTATGTGTCATGGGGAAGGCGTGGACACATCGGCTCCTTAGAACCAAGTGGTTTTTTATGGTATGTAGCTCTGATGCACTGCAGCAAGACTTTAAGAGAAACAGTAACACGTTTGTCAGGAATTCCCAGTTGGTTGTTCTGTCCCTGTTTAAGGCTTGTTGTCTCTGAAGCAGATGGACTACAGCAGCAGAAGACCACACCAGATGCCACTCCTTTAAAGCCTGAAGCTTAAGTTTAGAGTGATGTTTAGAAACCTCTCCAAAGTTGGTCTGTAACAGATTGGTAGAATGTTATCTGATCTGAGTCACGATTTCATCTGCAAGTCACCAGGTCTGTCCAATATGGAAGCTTTGGTGCATGGTGGAATGGTTGCTACATCATGGATGTTCAGCAGACATCATGGGATATTAATATATCATGTCAATATAAACCAAAACCTTTGAGTGTTACGTTGCAGGTTAAGGGGTTGAATCAGGCTGGAAATGATGTACCTTAAAGTGGAACAAACATAACAGCAAAAGTAGATTATAGCAAATATAGAATTATTCAAGTGTCATGCGTTGCCTCGGCTTGGCAGGCCTTTAGAACACAGCATGTACAGCCATGGTAAAATTAAAGCATCTATGTAGGATAACCCGATAAATTTTATATATTCATTATTCTTATCAAGCCAAGCAGAAGACGTTTCAAGCTGAAAAATTAGTTTTAACATATTTTTTAACCTTAAAATTGGTCAGTTTGACCCACAACATAACAGGAGGGTCAAAACATTCTAACCAAGTGAGAACGCAGCAATGTATAAAACCCACTTCTGTAAAAGTGTGCAGTCAAGATCCGATCAGGTCAAACACAAAAAGTAAAAGCAATCATTGAACCTCTCTGGTTTCTAAGACAAGCTGTTCCAAATAATAGAGGCAGCGATTGCAACGGTGCATAATCCCCTCTAGATGTCTTAGAACATCTAGAAAGTTGATTTCAATTTGGACTCAGAGTGTTCAGCTGTAACCCAGACGGGCTGCACTGTTTCTGTAGAGAACCAAAAATAGTTCAATTACCAGATTGTTGTAATAATAGGAACATTGTGTTTTAGATAGATAGATAGATAGATAGATAGATAGATAGATAGATAGATAGATAGATAGATAGATAGATAGATAGATAGATAGATAGATAGATAGATAGATAGATAGATAGATAGATAGATAGATAGATAGATAGATAGATAGATAGATAGATAGATAGATAGATAGATAGATAGATAGATAGATAGATAGATAGATAGATAGATAGATAGATAGATAGATAGATAGATAGATAGATAGATAGATAGATAGATAGATAGATAGATAGATAGATAGATAGATAGATAGATAGATAGATAGATAGATAGATAGATAGATAGATAGATAGATAGATAGATAGATAGATGCTGAAAGGCTTCACTAGTCATTGAAATGCAGCCCATCTGTTCCTTTTTCTCCAAGGAGACAGAAGGGGGAGGAGAGGGGGAGGAGCAGGAGGGATGGAGGTAAATTAACAAGTTGCCACATGTTTCCAGGCTGTAAGGTGAAAGTGGCTCTGCTGCTTTTAATTACACTTAGATGTCACTCCAAAAGTCAGAATGGAACCAACAGAGAGACAGAGGGGGAATATAATCTAACTGTGGTATTTGTGCACATGTTGGCAGAACATTTCTTCTTCTCTCCTGAACAAAACCCCATGGCAGCAGTGGCACTTACCATTGCTTTGTTCCATCAAGCCTTTATTTTCTAACCCGTGCAGCAACTTTGAAGAGCTGGAGGTGACATTGTGTTCATTAATCTGAAAGAAATTACAAGAAAACAAGGCTTTAATTTTACTCGATTAAAGCTAAATTATGTTAATAGCTATTCTATGCAACTTGCATTGCAGCTGTTTTTTATCACCTTAATCACAATCCAATCACAGGCAGTTTAATACTGATGAAAAGTTGTGTGAACAAGACAAAAATTTTAAGATCCTTACAAATATTTTTTAACTCTTTCTGTTAAACTGTTTTTGTAAAGTTATATATAAGTTGTACAGTAACCTAATGTTAGTATTTTTCCAATTAAAATAATTCTCATTGGGTCTTTGAACAGCTCATTGAAAGCAGACACTATGTTGATAGGGCCAAGTTATTTATATATATGTGTATTGAAATGTTTTAGTCATTTGTTCCCTGCCTCTGCATGGAAAGAGTGTTTTAGAGAAACCTGAGCAAGTTTGTTTGGCCCCGGTGTATTCATGTGGAAAGTTCTCTGTGAAAATGCTAACCTATTAGCCTAGCCTAAAACCAAATTTGCGAACATAACAGCAATGGTGAATAATTCGATTTTTGTGATTGTGCTGAAGCTCCTCTCAGGCTTTATGGTTCACCATTCTTATTTTCTCGTGTTCACCACTAACTTTGTGAGGAGTCTTTATTCACATGTCCCATACTCCATGTTCTGAGGCACTTACAAGTCTGGTGGAAGTGAAAAAACAATGTGCTGTTTTAGTGTTTCTGTGTGGATGGAAACATTTCTGGAATCAACAGAAAACAATTTTCCCCTGTGGACGGAACCTTCATATTCAGACAAAAGTGCAGCTTATTTGTTTAGGCATGAAAAGTAATTAAGTTAATCACTTTCAATTTGAATACACATTTTTGCTTATAAAAACTTGCAATCAAAGTCAAAAACTGAAGGTGTCATTTCCCATGCTTGTAAGTTATAAGGTTTAAATAATCAAGAAGATTTGCTCATCACTACTTGTTCTGGGTTTCTGACGGTACCCAAAAGTCATTTACAGACCTTCTGAAAATGAAGTTGGAAAATGCAATAAACGAGTATTGAAAAAGGCTTTGCAGCTCAACACATTACATTTGGGGAAAAAAAAGAATATTTCTTGTGGCTGCGTTTCCTCTTGGTGTTGTTTTTCCTTATGAGTGCAGAGGGGAATGTCTTTATCTCAAAGTTCCCTAACAGATACATGTTTCCTTCTCAATAATCTTTCTCTCCCTCCGTTTCACCCTGTCTCTTTGCTTCTTTTCTTTCCATCTCCTCCTCTCGGATTCACTCTCTCTGGTATAATTGGTCTCAGTGTGTTTTTCTGGTCGTATGCTACATTAATTATCACAGCAATCAGACCAGGGACAATATGGCTTTATTTGTTCCTGCGGGAGAAAGCAGTGTGTGCGTGTGTGTGCGGGCGTGGGCGTGTGTGTGAGTGTGTGTGTGTGTGTTTCTGCAGACAGGTGATACTCACATGCATGTTAGATACAGCTGAGCAATTTTATGGCTCATTATAAGCTCTAACAAGGCTTCAGTAGCTGTATGTGTGGACCCCTCTGGGAGAGGCTGTGAACACCCTGTCTCACAGGGCAGCGGAGAATACGCTCTGGAAGAAAAAACACAGAACACAGCAGTAAAGAAACAATTACAGTGTGTCACTTTGTGTACACATGGAATGTCAGTTAGAAAAACAGTTCTTAAAATTTCTATTTGTTCTCTCGGTCAGCTCTCAGACTCCTGAATCTCTCACATCTATCCCCCGAGCCAAGCAGCAGTTATCCAGTCCCCACTGCAGGTAATATGTTGTTGAATATGCATTTGGCAGATACTTTTATCCACAGCAGCTTAAAAATGTAGATATAACAATGAAGTTAATATCAAAGCTAACGACAAGCTACTTTTAAGGTAGACCAGGGAAGTTCAGGGTCGATGCTCTGGTGGGAAACGGCCTCTGAAGAACAGAAAAACCCTGGAAGGTACGAGATTTAAAAGTAAATATGAAACGTTAAAATGAATTGTAAAATGTAGCTACAGCCAATGTGGAGAGATTAACATGCTGTAATGAGCCTTCCAGCAGCAGCATTCTGAAGAAAGTCAAGATCTTTTTTTATTCAAGCAAATAAAAATGGGTACAACTTGACCTTTGAAGTTGTACCTATATGACTATTACTGACTGGAAAGAATAAAGAGATTGAACAATGTTGTTTTGCTGTTGTTTTGATTTTTAAATCCAGTAATTCTTTATGGAGTCATTTTTTCATGTAACCAAGTAGTTCATACCATAGAACAGTAAAATTCAGCCGAGAGTTAACAGAATAAATCAATTCCATACAGACTGCATGTTTTTGTTGTTTTTTGTTAATTATGATGATTTTCTGCATGCAGATGAGTAAAACATGACCTATAGCTCAACACAAACATCTTTATGTCAACACAAACATCTTTAAGAGAAAATTGGTTCAGCGAAAAATCTGTTTATTAACTCCATAAAGGTTGTTTTCAAAAGATACTTTATTCTGAGAAATAAGTTTTATTCAAAAGCATATTCTAAGTTACTGAATATGTCTGTGGAGAGATTCAAAGTCATATTCATGTGATGGACGATGATTTTCACCTTGTTAGTGTTGAAATAGACACCTCATAAAAAAGGTTTTTGGTAAATAGAGGAGTTGTCATCTCAAAATCAAAAGATTTCATTAACATCTTATTTTTGCTTATTGGCTGGTCTGATGACAAAACAAATGACATACTTTACTCATAATCAATTAGGATATTCTTGTCTTATGAGCTTCATATTCTCACATCTTGCTCTGTGTTTAAAGTACAGGAAGTCAGCAGACTGGTGCCTGGAACCAGTTCTTATTTACTGAACAAAGGGCTTATAGTGAATTGGGAAAGATTATTTGAATACATCCTGTCCTACACACAGAAACAGCTCTGGAATCGGCTGCACATGAACCTACTGGCACTGTGGAGCAAATTCAAAATTCTTTCTGATGTGTGTGGAGGCTGATGGTTGTACTGATGAATATGCTCATAACTCGACTTGACTCTGGCTTGTTTTCTATTTTACTGTCTGGATTTTCAGATTTATGGTTTTGATGGGCACTTTATGTGTCTGATATTCTGTCAGCTTGGGTAGAGAGGTCATGTGAATGAAATTCAATATATTCTAATGTAAGTTTACCTGATTAGATGACTGAAAAAGATTATTTATATGTATATATATATATATATATATATATATATATATATATATATATATATATATATATATATATATATATATATATATATATATATATATAATTTTTTGGGGGAAAAGAAAGAGATCAAAAGATCACCATAAATTCAGTGCTTCTTTCAGATCTTTGGCTTTTAAGCTCATAATTATAAAGAGAGAAACACAACACCCACTTCAGCAACGCTACACCAACTGCCTATTACTGTGTTTGTCTCAGGATTCTGCCAAAAGAGGTTTGAACTTTCAGAGTGAGGAGGAAGAACATCTGGGGGGTCTGTGGTGGACGGTCTGAGGAAATTAGCCACAGATCCTCTGGGCCCTGAGGCTTGTTGAGTGGTGTCTCTGTGGATTAATTTTGTGGTTTTCTTCACACAAAAGCTTCAACAGGTTGGTGTCGGGAGACTTGGGAGGTTTTTTTTCTGGTTCCCCTTTGTGTCGTTTGGTGATATAGCCCTGTGAATGCTAGGACGCTGTTTTTCCCAGCAGAAAGTTTTATTGGTAAATAGTGTCGGCCATTTTACTTGCCAGTGGGTTTCTATTCATTATTTAAGATATCGCATGTACTTTTGTTATTAGTAAGTAATTTGACCTTCTTGAACCTTGTAGCGCCCATATCTCAAATGGCTCGTTAGAAAAGTGTGATGTAAATCTCACTGTAGAGGCCTAACAACCATTAGGAAAGTAAGAAGAAAATTGCTACATTTAGTAGACACTCAAGGTGAAATAAGAGTGAGAATGATGTAAAAGTTTTAAACACATTAGATAGTCAGAGATAAATGTCCTTGAGGCTGAACGAAGGAAATAGCATTTCTTCCATCTGCTTGTTGTACAGGGCACCGTAGAGGTCCTTCCAGCTTTTCCCCAGTTTTAGTATTTATTTAAATGTTTTTGCACAATATATTAAGAATTTCACTTTTTTTGTGGTTATTGCATTAGGTTGTTTACTGTTATGGTTATTGGGCCACACATTTAGTAAACACCTAATGTATATTTGGATCACTAACTGTTTTGTTTTACTGAGTTTAAAGGACTGTTTGGGGTAGAGGACTGGTTGTCAGTAAAAGCAGAATCCAGCAGAGCAGGGACCGTTTGTCTTTGTAATGTTTTGTTTGGGTTCCCAGCCCAAACAAAACAAAACAGGAAAGTGAGCAAATAGGTCATGCGAGTTCTTGTCATACTTAAAGTTTTATTTATGTAATTTGAAAACCTGCTAAAGTATTTCTTATTTTTGTAATTTCCTCGTATATAAAAGCTTGGACGTGAAAGAGGTTGTGGTTTCTTTTTACCATGTCTGTACGTGGGAGGTGCACATCATAGAACAATCAACACCTGTGTTCTGTTTTCAGCATTTACAGGGTAGAGGTTTGACCAAACGCCCACACTCGTATTTTATTGGTAAACAGCAGTCATTCATTCGAAGCAAATTTTCTGAGCGGATGTGTTGGGTAAGCACAACAGCACAGTGACCAACATCACAGGAGAATTTAAAACTTTGTGAAAAGAAAGAAGAGGGCGAATGTAGTCACAGAAACAAAGTGATTGGGCAACTACAGTAAGAGAAACTATCAGGCTGAAACTCAAACGTTCAGAAAACCTCCAAAAACGTATGTCTAAGAAACTTAACGATAAAAGTTGAAAGCCGCTGATGTGTCCATCAAAAGCTTTTGTTGTGTTGTGTTGATGTGTTGCAGCCTGCAGTGGACTGGGCCAGAGACTTAGACCAACAATCTGACCATAATGAAGGACTTGTTGATGAATCAGGACACCTTGATCACGTATTGTAGTTGTACTGATCTTCATTTTCAATAAACTAGGCAGAGGTGATTTTAAAAGGGATTGTAAAAGTATAGTTGTCCTACCCTATAACCTCTCAGTTTGAATTGCAGTCACTTTTTAAAAACCATAACAGAAATAGATATGAATGAGAAGTGGGAATTGGTGGCATATTTGAATACAGTCTATTTCAACACAGAATTGTAGAGAAGCTACAGGGATTACATACACTTTTTGCTTCTTACATTACTTTTTATTGTGTCACCACTTTAAACCCCAGGCTTTGTGTATTTATCAAATCTGAAATTGTTTGTAAATTGATGAATAATTCACAGCAGGGTGGATCATAGTCTACAACAAACACAGCAGGATCTCAGAATTTATGTTTGAGCAAAGAAATATTATTCATACAGGATCTGCACACTTTGCGCTTTCTGAAGCCTTAAGGCTTACAGCGCTGGCACAAGTTATGTGGAGCAGCACTGTTAGATTACTGTTACTGTTGATTTATTTTCCTTGTATGTGAAAATGTTCATCAGGAGATGTAAATCCTTCCTTTTCAAGTTAACAACCTAAGCTTTTCATTTGCACCTACATGTAGTCGTCCTTTAAACACTGATGCCTGTGTGACTAACTGCAAGACGTTCTCCACCACTCACCGTAAGCACAAGAAAACACAGTTCCAATTTCCTCAAAACAACATAAATAAGGATTGTGAAGTATGAAGCAGCAAACTGAGACTGGAGCCTTTTCAGTAAAGGATGTAGTGACTGAATGATCCAGTTCCTCAAGCTACATCCAAGACAGAAGCACCTTACAGTAGAAAGTATCCATGGTCCATACTTCATGACCTCAGACCGGTTAATCCACAGATTTACCTTTATCTCTTTTATCACCACATCTGCCTGGAGCCACCATTGAGACCCAGGGTTTCAGACTTTGCACTGGAAAACTGGAGTGTGTGGAGGGTAGAAGTGGGTGCATTGATCTGAAACACTTATAATACTGATGCCAAATTGTATCTAATCAACACCTGACACTGATCAATACCAGTTTTCGGTTACCCCTTAAAATTTTTGTGATGGTTGGATCCTTGGTAAACCACAACACAGTTAATGAAAGCAATCAATCTTTACAAGAAACAGTTTTGAGTAATATTTTCAAAATGTAATTGAGGCTGATTGATTTAAGTGACATGCTGCTCTGGTAGTCCCACCATGATTTTTGTAAATAAGTCTGTAATGAAAGACTCACACGTAGAAAAACAGAGGGTCTTTTTTCTTTTTTTTTTATCACAACATATGTTCTACTGCAGCACTTTGGAATACATTACCAAACAAGCCTTATTTAATCATCTGCAACACTGTCACCTTTTTATGCTGTCGGTCGCATCACTGCATTGTTACTTAGGCTAATGACACAGTGATGATTGTTTTTCTCCTGTGAATGGAAGATTTCTTGGAACAGTTGCACATTTGCAATATTTTTACGTAAATTGTGAAATAAATTTATAAGTTAACCATGAATTAGAAATTTTGCTAATGTGATAACATAAACATGAGTCAAGTAGTTGAGTTTGTTAGACTGGCCATGTAATCAAGAGGGAGGTCTAAATGTTTTAGATAGTGAAACTCCAATGCTAACATGTTTAATATTCAGCCTCAGTGCAGAAGAAAAGGAACCTAAGTAATGAACAGAAGTTGCCTGTTTTTTCTGCACTAACTTGATAGAAGAAAAAAATGCTTGCAAGTCTTGTCACCTTTTGCGGCACCATTTTTATTTTGTCGTTCATCAACATATGTCTAAGGAAATGAAACATGAAAGCTGACAGCTTGTGCACTGCAGCTCAGCTGCGGGCATAGGCGCTCGTCAATATTTACATGAAACTCACAGGGGAAACAGCTATCATGGAGGAGCTGGTGTCATTGTCACCCTGATATTCACAGTAATGAGTGTCTGTATTTGCATGCCCCTGGGTTAGAAATGCAAATTGTGTTGTGCGTAAACTTCAGAAGTTCAGCTTTTCTTGCTTATAAGAAAAAAAACTACAAAGTAACTGAAGCAAATACCGTGGAATTGATAACGAAAGAAACATTTGCTAAACATTTTGAATTAAAAATTTTCCCATGATGGTTTTAGGAATCCTTTCCTGCCATCAATCCCCCAAACACTTACATGTATACAGATCAGGGGTTACATACAAGACAGTGTAATGCAGGATGATTTTCCCCTTTTTCACTTTGTTGTGAATTGCAGCAGCATGTTAGTTAGACACCCATTGATCACCACAGAGAACAGGGCTTTTAGTACAGGGATGCCATCACAATATGGTAGGCAAGCTAGACAATTGCCAAGTTACAGAACTTAAGACGTCCCCAGAGGACTGTAGAGAAGTAAATAATAACTGTGATAATGGACAATGTTAGAGTGAAACTCGGTAAAGAAACCAGTGACGCCCATTGAACAGCACAATTTGATTCCCTGGAAAGGGAACTTGCGTTACTCCCTTACATGAAAGAGGCCCTGTGACTGTTTGAAAAGTGCCCACACTGACACAGCTGCTAGTGGTGAACGTAAAACAATCAACCACACAAACCCTTCTGGATTTTCAAAAAGACAGAAGGGTTTGAAAACTGAAAAACTGAAAAATGAAACTGAAAGTGGAGACTTTTACTCTCAGCTGTCTTCCTGAGCATCATGACTTTGATAAAACCCTAAATTTGTTAGCATGTGCTAATCTTGTCAAAACAAAAGCATAACTCTGACATATTTTTTAAAGTAGAGCAGCACTTTGTTAGTATGTATATATATATTTTCCCCATTTACTGAACTTATGTTAAGTTCAGTAAATATACAGTAAAAACCTTCTTTTCAGTATCAGTAGTAAGCCTTCTATTGATCAAGTCTATCAGTTTCTTGATCTGTTGATAATCAGCCACAGCCTCCCAGGCCTGTTCAGAGAGGAGGATTGTTTTACTTCACTGGAGATCTCCTGTGCCCACAGTTGTCAACTGAACTTAGGTTTTATATGATGTAAAGCATAAAACTTTGAAAAATCTGTCATCATATATTTCTTAGCCCAATTCAAACAGCTTCAGTGCCTTTTTGTGGTGGTCAAGTTTCAGTGGCTGTCTGCTTGTCTACATCCAGCGAGGTTCTGTCTCAACTATTGTGTCCTTGACCAAGAAACTTCACTAGCCTTGCATGTAGGAGTGTCCCCAGGTGATGGAGCTTCTTAGGTTATCTCAAGTCTTGATATTCTGGACTAATTTGAAAAATAACAGATGAAGGCATTCAAACCATCCTGCCTTCAGATATTTTCAAATATTACTGTGCTTTTTCAGTCATCAGTTATGGGATTTATTCTTTCTCCTTTTAGTTATTTTACCATTTTTATGTTGTCTTTGTGAAGCTGCTTGTGAATTCTTTTATGTGAAAGGTGATGCTATAAAGATAAGATACCTACTGACTTTAGAGTTTTAGAAATAAATGTCTAATGTCACAGGTACTTGTAGAGCACAGCATAGAGTATGTGTCTTCCTAAATCAAACACTTGATTTAGGACTTGATTTATAGATTAGAATAGTTATAGTCACCAGAATTGATACATCATGAGGTCATTTAGAGATACTTTATTATATTTGATGCAGTTTATTGCATCCTGTTTTACCGTTACTTTCCTTAGAATGTATCTATATTAATATCTCTCTCTCTCTCTCTCTCTCTCTCTCTCTATATATATATATATATATATATATATATATATATATATATATATATATATATATATATATATATATATATATACATATTGCATTTTCAATGTGTTCTTGTATAAGCATAAATGTTCAATGAGCATAAATCTATTGGCTACTAGTTTGTGTTTATCTAACTTTAACAAAGAATAATACAAACAACAAATCAAGTAAAGATAAAAAGATATAAAGGATCAAAATAAAAAAGATGAACCAAGAACCAAGTAACTCTTTATTGGACCACACATTTAAATATATGTTGTTCTCCCTTGGGTGTCATCTGTCTTTGAGGTGTTACCAGGTGGTTTTTGTCTATGGATTTTTAATTAAAGTATTTTAATCTTTTCTCTCTATAATTACCTTTAGAATCTATGTGTTTACTTAACTTACTTTTTAACTGTTAATGTCATACAATAGTTTAAAGAAAAACAGCTGCATCTGTCCACTTGACATTTTGTGGCTCTGCAGCATGAACATTGTTTTATCTTCAGCAGCCAATTAATATCCTCATTAGGAAAGAAACTGACATTTTACCTTATTGCTCTTATGACACCTGACACGTTTTTAGCTTTGGAGATAACATTTTTTATTTTTTATTTTTTATTTTTTTTGCTGCATGATCCACATGTAGATTAAGATTCTCATGGGCACGACAAAACCCATTATCAGTTAATATATGGTGTTGAAGAAGCAGTTTCCGTTGTGAGCGGAGGAGGGCACTCTCACATCATAAAATCTTAAATCTGTATTTGTAGGTTTTCTGCTTCATTTGAAACCAAATGCATTTGACACAAATGCACTCACACTGCTGCTGCAGCCACGCCAAATGGATGTAGCCAAACACACCAGCCTCACACAGGTGAGAGTCCATAAGTGCTTTAAAGAGAAACCCGCACATTATGTGTTCTTGTATGAGCATCAATGTTCTATTAGTTGTGTCTGTAAGTGTGCAGAAACAAACAAGAATATCCACAAAGCCTGCAGCAGAAGGCAGCTACAGCTGAAGTGACCTTGATACAAACCTGCATATCAACTCCTTCTTTAATGTTGCATATATATCTGTGCTTTCCTACAGTCTCAGAAATATGAGTTTATACCCACAATTGCAATAATAATGTGTGTGAAGATACAGTAAATTTGTCTAAACAATAATAAACTGCATGACTAAGAGGTTTCTTTAAGCGTACAGTGATGATCTAATTTATTGCTTGACGGTGGTTTTATATTACTGTTTTGTAGTAAACAGAACCAGAAGAAAATGCAAGAAACAGAATAAAAAGACAATATAAGCTTTCAGAAGTTGCAATACATTGCAGCTTCTGAATTTTGGGAGTAACTTTTAAATGTCAATAAGCTTTTGCCTGAGTTATGTTTTATTAGCTACTAGTTTGTATTTATCTAACTTTAACAAAGAATAATACAAACAACAAACTCTTCATTGGACCACACATTCAAATTATTGAAGCCAGGTTTTCCAGTCACTTCCATTGCCACCTGATACACAGCCTCCCCACTGGTGCCATTGGCCCCTGGGGGCCTGATTCTGGGGAGATGTTTTAACTACACTCCTGGACAAAATTGTTGGTAGCCTTCTGTTAATGACAAAAATCCCACAGAGGGAAAAATGACACTTTATGACACATTTCTGAAAATTAACCAAACCCAAAGTATATTCCACAAAAAACATTTAGCTACGGTTTGGGTGAGATATAGAACTGTTCTGTTTTTTTTTTTTTTTTTTTTTTTCTTGTTACGGTCTTGTTATTAAACCCAAACGGTCTTGTTATTAAACCCAAATCGACTTTTTTTTTTTCTTTTTCTCAGAAAAGCTGTTTAGTTTTGAAATATTTGGTCTAAATTCATGTTCTTCCCTCTTTAGATTGAACTGAGGCTACGGCAGCTAAAATCTGCTATTGATTACAACACTACAGCTTGGTTCATGTCTACATCTCAGCCTCGATTTTACTTCTGAGATTTTACATCTCAGAAGTAAAAACATTTCACTTGGACACCGGCACTTTGGCCAGTCAGGAGTTGGAATTGTGAGCATTTTGAGAATTTATAGCCAGCGTTTTTCTGGCTTTGCACGAGTGTTTTATCTGCAATGAGGACATGGAGTGGAATGGGAGTGCTCTGACTGCAGGCCAGGTTTGCTGAAAGACAAGACTCGTTGTTCATTCAATCACTGCAGAGTGACTGATGCTTTCGCATGCTGTTGCCAAAGTCTTGAATAACAGAAAATAATTGCTAGATTTGTCGGTAATTGCTTTGAAAAATAGAGGGGGTCTGAAAGGTTGCTTAATATATAATGATAAAGTCACTAAACTGGCAACTCCTCTGGTTTCTGCTTGAGAACTGGAACACCCATCCAGTATCCCTGTAACCCCTGAAAAGATGTCATATCAAAATTATTCAATAACTTCATATTTAAAAAAACTGTTGTTCTACAACAAAGGAAGAATCACATTCTAACCCTGCTTTCTTATCTTACCAGTCTGTCAATAGTTTATTGTCAATTGTTTGTATTGACAGAAAATAGCATCAATGACTAGAGCTCATCAGTAGTTGCAGAAAATGTTTTCATATTTGGAAACTATATCTGATCCAATTCAGAAGGTGAAGGTTATGTTTTGTCTCCAGAAATCTTTCAATATTTGGTCAATTTAATCATCACTCATCACAAACTCACATTTTATCACGAAACAGACAAGACTTGCAATTCTTTTATTAGTAATTGGAGCTTTAGCAGCTGACTGGATAAAGAGAAAGAATCAGATAACTTTCTGTCTTTGAGGAAAAAAGCTTACACATGTCCTTCCTTTGTATTTGTTTGATCTATGTCTATAATTTTCTAATGAGTTGCAAATTCAAAAAAATGTTTAGTGATTGGAGACAAAGCGTAACATGCAGTAGGTCACAGTAGGTCAGTGTGACCTACTGACGCTGATCAGTCTGTGGATCAGCGTCAGTCTGATCCACAGACTGACGCTTTTCTTCCAACATGATCCCACTTTCTGAAATGACGACTGTTGTAACTTACCATTCTAAAGTCTCAAAATGACACAACTACAACTAAATTCCTGCTGTGTTTAGTGTATTCAGCGGGAACACACTTCAGACCCTATAATGAGCCCACAGTAATGGGAATAGCCATGCAGAAAGACGGGGGCTGTAAAAACAAAACAACACATTATGTCAGAAAGAAGTGAGCATGTCCAAGAAGTCAGCGTGTAACTATGTAATGAATTTTCATGTTGTTTTATGTCATCTGCCAGGATGTTTGTGGGAGTTTCTAACAGTTGAAAATAAAATAACTGCTGAGCATGAAGGAAACTCTGTATAATTTATATATATATAAATGTATGCAGATGTTTTTTTTCTTAATGTGGCATACAGAATGAGATCCACACGTAACTATATGAAACTGAACTCATAAATGATAGTTATTTATTATTAAAAAGCACTGCTCTGAAAAAAATCTGATAAAAGCTTCATAAAGAAATCACATAAGAAGTCATCATTTATTCTGCTGTTGTATGAAACAAGGCCAACTCCCCAGCAGGCCTGCACCAGTCCCACTGCACTGACCATGACTGGGTTTGTAATGGGAGTTATGGTTGTAATGTGACAAAATATGTAAAGATTCAAAGGATACAGTGACATACTTTTGCAAGTCACTGTATGATGTCACCAAGCAGGAAAAGTTAGCGACAGATGTGGAGGCATACTGACAGGTCTTCAGGTACTTTTGGCCAAAAGCCATCGACACCTGGACAGTCTCAGAAAGCATTTAGACAATCATCTACATTTAGAACAACATTTAAGCATCATGTGACTTTCAGGAACTGGTAATTGTTATTACAATAAATTATGTGAATATGCTTCAGTTCTATGAATTGCATGAGACTAAATCCACAGGTGAATGGCTTGTTAAGATTGGATTATTTTGAATCATCTGATGGCAGAAAGAAATATCAGTTGCTTATAGTTTTGGAGGATGAAACTGAGGGACATCAGTTATAGGACGTCTCTGGTCTTCAAGCACAATGTTACCTTTAACAGGTTGAGGTGCTGTGCAATATGTGTAAGGTCTATGACTTTGTGTAATATTCATGTGATACATTGTAAAAAAATAAAAAAAGTATTGATGCAGTAAAATTCTGATGGTATTTTACCATAAATTAGAAACTTTTTTTTGACAGTATAGACCTTCAGTCTTCTCTCAGCTCTCCTGACTTCCTGTTCTGCCTACAGTTATGCTAAATCACCCACTCCCACCGTTTTCCTCCAGTTAGAGGCTGTTCCTCTAACTCTCTTATAGATTCTGGTCAGTTCAAAACTTGCTGTGGTTGATATACCAACCACAGCAAGTTATATCAACACACCTTGCTGTGGTGGAGGACATTACAGAGTGGTGCTCAGATTTGACTAATTTATCCAGGAACCTGGAGATCCAGTTTTGGATGTGGTGGACCAGTTTCTGTAGGCCTCATGTTCATTCATCAACTACATCTTTGTCAGTAGTTCTGCTGTATTGGTCATTTCTGTGATTACTGATCCACAAATATTAACTCTGGCTGAGAACTCTGGTTGTCATTTGCTGAATGTCTTCTTTGTCCTGTTTAGACTTTCAGTGAAGGTCAAGAGGTTGTTTTCCTTTTTAAAATCACTACCTGTATTTTCTGGTATCTTCAAAGTACTTCAATATGGTTTGCTTATCCACACACAAATGAAACTCCCTCACACAGTTTACTGCTCTACTGCTCATCCTCCATGACTCATCGTGAACATCCTGTTTTAGTAAGCAGCTCCACAAATAAGGACATTGACTACAATAAATATTTTCAGCCTACATGAAGCCTCAGGGGGCTAAGCAGTCATAGTGAATCACTGCAACCAAGTTAAAAAAGGAAGAAAGGGATGGAACTGAGCCTGACCTTTTAGATACATTGAAATACACTTTGGGTGTATTTTGAGAACAGAGTATTCCTCTCCCGGAAGTTGGTTCATTTCTCGCTGGACTATTTGTCAGTCATGTTTTACTCCTACGACCTGTGATGTGAAGTGTAATTAGACCCTATTTTGGGATGGATCTTGATGGGGGAAAAAAGACCAATCTATAAAGCCATAGCTTCCATAATATCACAGGAAAGCTATTAGTGATAGCTTGTTGACAGACAGACAACCAGGTCATTAGAAGTGGTGGATAAAGCATCTCTTAATGGCTCAGGGTGTTTGACAAAAGGATGAATAGGTTAATGTTACTCAGACGTGACACTGTTGTGCCTGATACATGAGTCTGATTTCTCTCGCAGGGTTTTCTCACATCACTTCTGTTAACTCTCACTGCAGACTACTTTTTACATCTGACATAATAAGATTCATTTGTCAGAATAAAAGTAGTTTTAAAAGCAGCAACCTGGGTTGAACTTTCTGGTTCGGTACTTGACTAGTTCAAGTCTTACTCACAAATGGGAACTTCTTTCAGTCAAGCTGTAAGCTTTCATCAGATCAGACAAAAATCCCATGCAGGGCACCCCAGGGTTCCATCTTCAGCCCCATCTTATTTAATATCTATATGTTCCCAATAGCTCAGATTATAACACATAAGATAAGTTATGGTAATGATATAGGTGATACACAACTCTACATTATGATGTCGCAAGGTGATTGTGAACCCATTCAAGCACTGAACAAATACATAGAACACAATGCATTGATCTGACATAACTTTATTCTGTAAAACAGAAACAAAACTGTAGATATTAACTTTGGACCTACAGAGGAATGATTTAGAGACATTGCACAGCTGCAGCTATTACAGATAGAGAATAGCGATCAGGCCCAAAATCTGGATATGGTGATGAACTCTGACCTAAACTTTCAGGGTCACTTAAAGCCAGTTATAAAATCGGCCTTCTATCACCTAGAGAACATTTCTAGGGTCAAAAGGCTAATGTCCTAGAACATCAAGAGAAACTCATCTATAGTCACATTGATTACCGTTACAGTGTCTTCACAGGTCTGCCTAAAGTATCAAACAGCTGCAGCTGATCCAGAATGCTGCTGCTCACATCCTCACTAAAACCATGAAACTAGAGAATATCACTCCAGTCCTGAAGTCCTTCCGCTCAGCGAAAAGACCTTTAAATGCTTTCGTTAGTTTATAAATCAGTGAGTGACTTATCACCAAAATACATGCTTGTATCAACCTTCTAGACCACTCAGGTTTTCTGGTTCCAGTCTGCATTACATCTCCTGAACCAGAACCAAAGATAGAGAAACAGAATTCAGTTTTTATGCTCCTGTAATCTGAAAAAAAAAACTTCCATAAAAATGCAAAACTACTGAAACACTGAGCTCTTTTAAGACAAGGCTAATAACACATTTGTTTAATGTCGCTTTGATTAATAGTCAACTCATTTTAATCTGAATTCAAATTGTTAATCCCATTTTCATTATGCCACTGACTGATACTGTTGTTTTAGGTTTTCATCACTGAAAGCCCTTTGATTTGCCTTTTTGCTTAAATGTGCTGCCCTGGCTTTAAGCAGGTATTAAACTTACTTTTCATCATGCCTTCATTTATGTATCCAAAATATTTTTATTCTTGAAAACATCAGTCTGGGTGTAATTATATTTCTGTATTTTTTTTCTTATTGAGGAACTAAAAAATATTACTTTTTAATGATATTTTGATGTATTAAATATGAGTGACTTCTTGTTTATGGTGTTGCAAATGCTGGATTTTATACACAGACATTTTTCTTTCTTTTTTCCCCTGCATAATAAGAAGAAAAATACCAGCCAGGTGAAACCTTGGGTCTAACAAATCCTGAGCAACAGCAACACAGCTGGTGGAAAGCAGGATGTGATCTCTGGAACTGTATATTTTCTATGTTTAATTTGTCAGATTTCTTTCAGGCAGGTGCATTACTGATGTGTGAGCTGCATAGCTGGCAGAACTGCGTGATCTCTGGAACTGTATATTTTCTATGTTTAATTTGTCAGATTTCTTTCAGGCAGGTACATTACTGATGTGTGAGCTGCATAGCTGGCAGAACTGACAAAAACATAACACAAGGTATTGCTTGAAGCTGTTGACATTGTAATATTATTTTACCAATAGTGTGTTACATACAATACAGGAACTGAGACACGACTTCATTTATTACTCACAATAAGAACCTTGAAACATGCAATATATGTAGAACCTAACATGGTTCATACATGAAGCTTTAGAACTAGATCAGGACATATGTTAGATTCTGCCTGGTTCTGTAATATGAATGATAATTGGTAATAGATCAAGAACAATCACTATTTAATATATAAACAGGTATAAGAGTATAAGATGCAAAATTGGATCAAAACAAACACTTTCAAACAGTGTTTGTTTTGTCCAGGTACTGAGGCCACTTAGACAAAGGACAGCAGTCAGAAAAAGACAAGCTACATGAGTCCAATTTGTCTTCCACCACCCTTTAACCTTTTTTTTTTTTACTGTATTCTCTAAGATGACATTAAAACAACATTTGTAAGACGATGTTGATCTCATGCTGGAGCTCTGTCTCATTTCTCTGAAACTGGGCAAATTCTGTTTTAATATTATTGTCATTCATTTTACCCTGATATGATGAATTTGTCATAAATAAGAACATCCAACTCATCACAAGTTAAAACCTAACAGGACCACCTCCATGTTTACTGTGTAACAGCAATTTGAAGGCCTATCCTAGTTATAGCAAATACATTCAAACCAGAGTCACTTGCAAATTAGCCCTCATTGATGGAGACACACACATGCACCAGATTCTAAAATACAGTCATAGTTCTTGATTACAAAGGGAAGTAAATAGAGGCAAGGCTGAAGTGTAGGAGGGCTGATTGAAGTGTGTATTGGTGTACATACGCGTGTGTGTCTCCTAGCAACCAGGACCTCTCCATCTCTGTCTGCTTTCAGCCAGCTGAGCAGGCAGATGCAACAGGTGCTCTGTAAAACATGAGGCGGGAGTGAAAAGATGAGTCTAGAGGAGCAGCCAGCAGCTCATGTCAAGCATTACTTCTCTGTGTGTGTTCACCTCGAAATGGGATGTGGGTCAAACAGTATGAGTTACAGTAAAGACCTTTATACAAGAGTTTTAAAGCTCAACAGCATGAGAGAGTGTGCACCTGTTAGGAACTGATGATGATGAAAGAGTGAGCAGTGGCTAGACAGAGTTAAGCATTTGGTTGGAGATGATCAAGTACGATCTGGTCAAATAACTACAACTGAACGACCACCTCCATGTTTACGTCAGACTGTGTAAACAGCGATGAGACAGCCTTTTAGCATGATGCATAGAGCTGCAAGACTCAAGAAATCGGACTTTTTGCAAGGGGGATTTCATTTGACCAGAAGATCCAAGGTACCATGATTACAAACTGCTCCAAATATGCAAAGCCCCAAAACACCTCAGAGTTAGCTTGGTACCTGTAATTATCTGTCCAGCAGATAATTACAAGTTGCCCTGAAAATACCAGTCACCATGGTGACACATGGAGGTTGGAGCATCATGGTTTGGGGATCCAGCGTAGTCCTGGTTAAGAAAAAAGCAACCAAGACTTTTATATATAAAGTCCAGGTTTTATATATAAAACCAGGATATATATATATATATATATATATATATATATATATATATATATATATATATATATATATATATATATATATATGCTGGAATAATTAGCTGGCCAAAGGAGGAGATACAGGCCACAGATGTTAAGACCCGGAAATTACTAACAATGCATGGAGGGTTCCACCCCAAATCCAGCACCCTGAGACTCTACACGAACCACAAAGAAGGAGGCAGAGGACTAGTGAGTGTGAGAACCACTGTCCAAGACGAAACATCCAAGATCCATAGATACATCAGGGACAAGGCCTCAACAGACGATGTGCTCAGTGAATGCCTCAAACAATGGGGAACAGAACCTGAGGTGCCGGAGGAACCATCATGGGAGGACAAGCCCCTACATGGGATGTACCACCGGCAAATAACCGAAGTGGCTGACATCAGAAAGTCCTACCAATGGCTGGAAAAAGCTGGACTGAAGGACAGCACAGAGGCCCTCATCATGGCCGCCCAGGAACAGGCCCTAAACACCAGAGCAATTGAGGCCCAGATCTACCACACCAGACAAGACCCAAGGTGTAGGTTGTGCAAGGAGGCCCCTGAGACAGTCCAACACATAACAGCAGGGTGCAAGATACTGGCAGGGAAAGAATACATGGAACGACACAACCAAGTGGCAGGCATAGTGTACAGAAACATCTGTGCAGAATATGGACTGGAACCCCCAAGATCAAAGTGGGAAACACCCCCGATGGTAGGGGCGCATGATCGCGCTAAGATCCTGGGGGACTTCCAGATCCAGACAGACAAAATGGTGAGGCGAACCAACCAGACATAGTCGTGGTGGATAAACAACAGAGGAAAGCCGTTGTGGTGGATGTGGCAATACCAAGTGACTGCAACATCAGGAAAAGGAGCATGAAAACTAGAGAAATACCAGGGCCTAAGGGAGGAACTGGAGAGGGCCTGAAGGTGAAGACCACAGTGGTGCCTGTGGTCATCGGGACCCTCGGGCAGTCACCCCAAACTGGAACAGTGGCTACAACAGATCCCAGGAACAACATCAGACATCTCAGTCCAGAAATGTGCAGTCCTAGGCACAGCCAAGATACTGCGCAGAACCCTCAAGCTCCCAGGCCTCTGGTAGAGGACCCGAGCTAAGAGGAAGAAGAATCACCACCAGCAGTGGGTGAGAAGGATTATATATATATATATATATATATATAGATATATATATATATATATATATATATATATATATATATATATATATATAAAATTAGCTAATGAGTAATTTTGTTAATTTACTTAGTCTCCAAAGTTTCCACATTGCTAGAACTTTAGTTGCTTGTTTGCACCTGTTCTTTATTTTCGAGATTTTCTCCGTCCAGTAAATGACACTTCAAATTTCTAAGCAAAGACAATGGTACTTAAAAATGAATATCTCAGTCCATATCAGCACAGGAGGTTTCCTTTCCTCCTCTTCATCCCCCTCCTCCTCCTCGTCTCCATCCAGTATTGACGTCTATGACTCTGTCACCCGCCTCACCGGTTTCCAGGCAGCTCTCCGGTCCAGTCATGTAGTCACTACTCTTTCTCCGTTCACATCCGTTCTCTGTGTCCTCGTGCCGTCTCTGTGCGTTTTTAACCTAGTCTACTTAGAGATTTGCAGTAGTTGATGAATTGTGTTTTGTCTGAAACTCTTTTTGCGCTTTTCTGACGCTTTGGGGTGTTCCATGCGTCAGAACATCCCGCGATTTTCCACGCTTTCAATCTCCTCTCTGGTTGCTCCCTTGGCTCCTTCCTCTCTTTCTCCCTGTTGAGCACCGGGCGATTATCTGTCACCGCCGTGACTTCTAATTGTTTCTTGGCAAAGTTGGGAACCACAGAGGAGAAGGCTTCAATGAGTGCTCCTCCGTTGATCCGGGCGCCCAGCCCGCTGCCGTTTTTGGGAGGGACGAGCAGCCCCAACACCGAGGGAGGAGGTGGGGAAGGGGTAGGCGGCGTGATCTCCTTCCAGATCCAGATAGGCATGAGCCGGGAGCCGGTGCTGCTAGACGCCGCGGAGCTCAACCTCAGTCAGGTCCGGGAAGTGGCGTGCTCCATTATCAACCAGAAGGTAAACCAGCAGTTTGTCAGACGCTCAACGGAAGCTTTTAATATGTCACATTGCAAAGAAAATGCAAAAATGTAACACAAAAACGCTTTTCATAATCCCTTTCAATAATAACCACATCCTGATGCACTTTGTAATTATTTGCTTACTGATACTTATCACATATTCTTAAATCTAGTGAGTATAGGATAATAATAATAATAATAATAATAATAATAATAATAATAATAATAATAATAATAATAATAATAATAATAATAATGCGTTTTGTTTGTGTTTGTGCAGGACACTTTACAAGTACAACAAAACAAAACGATAACAAATGAATACAATAATACACTAAACTGTAAACAGATGAACAGGATATCAAAGTCATTACACTAATATGCTACACCTGCAGATGGAATCATCCCTGTAAAACTTTGGAGTCCTGGAGACATAGAGGAAGGAAAGTTGTCCTTACAACTGTGTCTAGATCTTCTAGACAACTGTCAGCAGACGTGCAGCACTCTGATCTGATACTGACCTCAGCACAGCTGGGAAATTATGGACCGCATTTGGAAAGTCAGACACAAATTTACCAAAAGAAAACAAAACAGCAAAAAAAGTGCATGTTTTTCAGCAAATACATTGAGATAAGCTGGCTGATCTGAGGATCCTTTATATCATATTTCCCACTCAAAAACTGTCACATTTAGTTGTTTGCAGATATTTCCAGGTGTGTAAAACGCGCACAGTCATTGTGGGTGTTACTCTTACTAATGTAACACCCTTTGCAAATGTACAGTTGGTAAGCTATGAGCTGCATATCTATCAAGCAGCTGACTGAGTACTGAACTCAAGCAAGTTGCCTGACTAATTAAACAGCTGGTTTCTCCTTGATAAGTGGTTAATAAATTACATCTATTTTGGCCTAAACAAACTTAGTCTGGGTCAGAAACATGCACAGCATTTTATGGCCATTAAAATGGTAATATTTCATACAGTATTCTAAGATGGAAACAAATCATTCATCCTTTTTATTAATATACCAAGTTCCTTACAGATACCAAAGTTCAAATTCCTGCCATTGAAATAAGGTTTATTGTGATAATTTGCACATAAGTGACCTGAGAAAATACAGACACGTTTTCTAATAATGTATACATTTTTTAGAATAAAATATGTTATCCAAAACAAACAAACAAAAAAAAACATAACGAAACAAAAAAAATCAACTATTTTTTCTCGCCACCATCAATCATCTGTAAAAACTGGCAGTCATTTATCTCACTTCTTTGCCACATAGGATGCGTTTTGAGCATGAACATCATGTTTAAGGTATTGCCACACAATTTCAATTGGATTTGAGTCCTGACTTTTACTAGGCCACTCTGAAACCTTCACATTGTTCACTTTTTCGTGATGAATAAGAAAAATATCAAATCTCAATGAGCTATAACAGAAGGTTTACGTTACGGAGACGGAGGGTTAGTGGTGGTTCTGTGTGATTGAACATTTGATTTATAATTACATCTTCTCCTTCTGAATCGTAAATGAATCAAATCATAAAGTGCCAAAAGAATCCCACCTGCATTGCTCACTCTTAATTTATTCTTTAACAGTAATTAATTTTGCATAAGGCCACGTTGGTTTGGATGCCTTAAATCATCATTCGAAAGTTACATTTTGCATTCACAATGATGGCCGCCTGTTTGCAGGTCATTTTTTTGTGCGCTCACCCATCCACTGATTTTTCTGTGGAATGTAACTCAAGAGTTATTCTCAGGATATCTATCTATTTACATTGAGTTCATTAGCGAAGAAAAAAAAAAATCACATTTCCCAAAAATGTTATTTTTAATAACAGCAATTTTGATTAAATTTATGGCCCAGCCACCCTGGAGGTCCACTGTACCCACCTTATTTTTGTCTTCCAAAATGTATAAACCTGAAACACAGGTCCTCAAATACCATTTTTTAACTGTTAAAAAATGGTAAAGCCTGCAAGAGGGCAAATATGGTTTCAGGGCACTGTGCATGATTGGTTGTTTCTGAATATTTAGAAGGTGAATGCTTAGTGTACCAGTGTAGTGATCAGAAGAATGGTTGCTAACATCTTTCTACATAAAATATATTTTCCTGATAATTGGTCAGGTTCAGCTCTTTCAAAATCCCACATTTCCTGATTTGTTATTTTTAGCTGTAACTGAAAACAGAGTGAACTAATATTGAGCTTTAATTGGCGTTCATTATTAGGTTACATTTTGAGCCATCATGTTTCAGATTCTAAATAGGGATTGAAATGCTAATTTCTGGTCTTCTGTACAGCTTTTCAAGCTAGTCTTGATTTGATAGCTGTCCCTATTGTTATATTAATACCATAACAATTCCCCTGTGTGACTTGTAAAGCTGATTACCAAAAATTATCTAAACAACATGAATTTCCCAGAAGAAATGCTTATGGTTATAATACCCTTCACCATCTTATTTTGATGAGTACATTTCCAGAAAATGATTCATGATTACATTTCATTTTTAATCAAGCCTCAATTGTCTGATTTGATTTTTAACTTTGGGCTTATTAAACAATTGATTCCACAAGAACGTCAAGAACTCTCCTAAGAAACTGAATGTTTGTTTAAATGTGCAGTTCAGTGATATTCTATTTAAAACAAGATACACAAAGCAATATGATTCGACTTTAGCAAAAATAACTAAACAAATGTAAATGTCACAGTGTTGGCCTGGAGCAATTTTTTAAATTGGAGTCCATAAGCACTGTCAACACTCCTGATCTGAGCAGATGTCATCAAACTGCAACTTTTCGCTGATTCTGAATAGGTTACCTAAGTAGCTCTTTTACGTCGCTTATCATGTATTAGTGATTTTAAAAGGTTGGTTCATTTGATACAGAGCAGTGTGAAAGCTAATCACTCCAGGTGAAAATGTAACAAATGTGGCAGTTTTGGTCGCTTATCATGTAATCATATATTCCCAATAGAATTTCTTTCTTCTCTTGTGAAAGGATTTCCTTGGTGTCTTGCCCTTTTGAAGGCTCATACTCCTGTCTGGAAAAGGGGATGTTGTAACAAATGTCATGAGAAGTGCTTGATCCTTAAAAACAAGAGACGTTGGTATGGGAATTCCACAAATCTTAACGCCTGATGATGAATAAAACCTTGTTTTAAAATGTGATAGACAACGCTCACGAACATGAATGAGGAGCCATTGCAATGTTTGTTCTTTGAACGGTGAAAAGTTTATTCTCTTTGCGGCTTCCAAAAGATTGGATTTGCTTACCTGAGTGTGTTCCTGATTTTAGATCCAGTGAGTACTTTGAAATTCAACATCAAAACAGTTTCCAAACCAACGCTTTGATATTCATGATGAAAAGAAAGTACACACTCTAACTGTGTAGAGCTTAATGTTTTTTAGTTAGGAGGTGACAGTGCCAGTTAGGAGCCTGTCCTGTAACTGGTGAGTTACCGGTTTGAACCCCAACTCCGTCTGTCTCTGTCATTGTTTCAAAGACATTTCACCAGTCCTGCTTGCATTTTCATGCTTTAAAAATGCAGAGGGCTTACTTTGAGGGCTCCTAAAGCAGCTGGATGGCCAGAAAACCTAGAGGTCTGGGAGGAATTCAAGCAGACTTTGGAGGCAGAATGTCAGTGTCCTGAAGTAAGTTCTCAGAGTTCCTTCACCTTTAGTCCAGACTCACAATATTCTCATGTGGAGCAAAACTGCTTTTTGAGTATACTTAACTCTACTTAGAACTTTGAGTTTGTCATAATGACTTTTGTAGAGAACATATACACCTTTTGTGGAGAGCAAGAACTTTTAAGTTCTTCCACTCCCGCTGGAAGAACCGGCAGTGGATCAGCCTGAACAATGCAGAAAATAATCAACATGGGGAAATAAGCAGTAATATTTTAGAGAGTGGTATGACATAAGAGCCAGTGGAGAATAATGCAAACCAGAAGAGGTGGTAGTGATTACAAGTGGGAAGGAGGAAAATGATTGTAAACAGCCTGAAAGTAATTTAAATAACTGGAAGAAACAATAATTTAAGGAAATAAAAGAAATAAGTGGTAAGATCTAAACAGATAAAGATCATATAAATGATCAAAAAATTAACATAAATTAAAGAAAAAGTTCCAACACCTGAGTCTAGTTACTATGTGGTAGAGTTTGCCAATATGTTTAAAAGGCTCCTCAGTGCCAGGCTACAAGGAATGGGTGACATCTGCTCAGAGACTTTGAAAGCTTTGAAGTTGCTTTGATTCATTTTGTAATAGAAGATTGATCACTATATTTGATTCATTTGATGATTCTTATTCTTGGTGATTTTGATGATTGCATTTGACAAAATGCAATGTAAATAACTGGTTTCATTGATTACTCTGTTATGATTTTATCATGTGAAGCACTTGGAACTGCTAGAGATCACACCAGTGGAGTGGCAGACCAGGGTTTTGGTTTCTAGAGGAGTTTGGAGAGTTTCCTCCAACTGTCCAGGGTATATATACTTCAGTCTCCAGAGACAGTCTGATTTGTCAACTCAGAGAAGGCATATAACATGTCCCATTAACAATCTTTGGTGGGTATTGCTGGTAAATAATTAGTCACTTGAATTAGTTGGAGCTTTTGCTAACACCGTTGAATTCAAGGGAAGTTGAGCTTCTTTCTAGCATGGATAAGAGTTCCCCCTGCTTTCCTCTCTAATACTCTAATCTCTTTTGTGATTTTCACAGATAGTACCTGAATGGTACGGGAAATAAAATTGGTTGGTTTGGGAGCCCCAGAGTTTTTGCAAACAGTTTGTTTCTGTTGATGTCTTAAAGTATCTGCTTTAATCTAACCCGAGTTTGTTTGCTTATAATATCTGGTTCATTTGAGGAGATGTGAATGCACAATCAAAAACAAATTCTGGTCTGCCCACAAACGTAGGTATTGGTTCAGTTGAAGTGAACTCTGGTGCGGTTCAAATGCATATGTGAATGCCAAGTGGACCAGAGAACACTTCTACAGCATGAAATGGACTCCAGTGCAGGATGTCGGGTAAATACAACTAAAACAGACACGTGTCTAGGAATGGCTCATGGCTTTTTGTTGATGACAAAAGACAAACCCAACACAGTTAAACTCTGGTGCCGCTCGGTTTTTGTTTCTATTTCTCGCAGAAGGAAGTTACGCTCTGTGTCTTCTTCAGATGTTTTTATATATTTTCCTTCAGTGGTTCTTGGTGCAGCGCCCCCACAGGTGAGGGGCTGAACAGGTGTTTTAAAAGGTTGGTTCATTTGATACAGAGCAGCGTGAAATCTAACCACTCCAGGTGAAAATGTAACAAATGTGGCAGTTTTGGTCCTCAATCGAACCAAGTCTACTGGATGTTCAGGTGTGAAAACACCCGAAAGCCCAGTTTAGTATGAGGTGTGCACAATGAGAATCCACAAAAAAATTCTTTTAATTTTCAGGTTTTCTAATTATCACACCATACTACGGTCATTACATAAAATCATGACTGATAAAACTAGAAGCTGTGCAGTGCCAACATCACAGAGATACTTGCCCAGATCCACTGGTTCTCCATCTACTACAGAGTACACTTTAAGATCTTGGTTCTCTCTTACAAGGCTGGCAAGGCACTGGTGTACATCTCCTCAGATGTCCCCAGCAGGATCCTAAGGTCATGTGACCAAGACCTGCTGGTTGTGAGACTGAAAGATCTCCCCCTTAGTTTGAGGGGAAAACTCATCTTTTTAAAATTGCTTTTAACTAGAAACATTTTTTAACTGTTTTTTTCTGCACAGTACTTTGCAATCTACATCCTGAAGGGTGCTACATAAATAAAGTTTTATTTACTTTGACTAAGAGGGTTCAGACATATTGCAGAGCCTACGGGTTAAGTTTCTAGCGAGAGATGAGCAGAAGAGCTCCATCATCCAGGTGAAGCTCTGACTCAGTTCAATGCTATTTGCATGAATCTATCTGAACTAACGAGGAAGAGTTTTTGGGTCAGATCCAGAAAACACATCATAACTTAATTTAACTTTAATTCATGCAGCAGTCTGGTTATAACCTCTCGTTGGCTTTGAACTCACATATACTAACACCTCTACTCCTCTATAGCAGTAAAAATGGAACTGTGTGTACTGTGTATCAGTCCGTTGTGCTTTCCCTTTGTTGCCTGGCAACTGATGATGATTGGGACTGTGAAGTGTCCTTGTGAGGGCCGTTATTACAGACGCACACATACAGACAAGCCATTGCTTTCCAAACCAATTGGAAGATGATGAACAGATGTGTGTCTTTCATCCGTCTCACAGTCCTATCTCTTCCTGCTTGTTTCAAGTGCTCACTTTTATTTATTCATGCCTCTTTCTTTTTACCTTATTTTATCTCCCCTCAGCTTATATTCATGGGTAATTCAGGTGGTACATGACTTTTAAAAATATTAAAAACTTTCCATTTTAAGTATGATTTAAAGTGTGCTCATTCTAAAGTAATTATTTGATTTTCAATTTAGTTTTAAGGTAGAAATATTCAATCACTTGCAATTTAAAGAGTCAGTTTATGCACATTAGTTATGATGGTCTATGGTTGCACACCAAACTTTCTACCCAGTGAACCTTTTTTTTTTTAACCTCTTCTGTTCAGAATTGTCAACACTTCTGATAAAACTGTTCACAACTAAAGAACTGTAATGTGTTCTTTCATCACACGGTATGTGTTAAAAGCACCCAATGACAGGTTTATTGACATCATTGTGCATTGATTTCAATACATCAAAAATGAATTCTTCCTGGCCCTTCATCACAGTATTTCAAATATAGCTTAATACTGTAAAATCACAAGCTGAGCTCACTCAGACATGGTGACTTGGTGCTTCTAACGCTCCTAATGCTTCTTGGTATGTGTAGAACATGCATCACAGACACTTTGGCTACACCAAGCACTGAAGCAGTGAAAGGCAGTTTGGCAATGCTAGTCAGGGAGTGGTCTCCAAGTCCAGTCCTCAAGAGCTACTGTCCTGCAGCTTTTAAATCCATCCCTGCTCTGACAGCTTGTTCAAACGATTAAATGACCTCTCAGCATGCATCAGGTTTGGCAAAGGCCTGGAAATGAGCAATTAATTTCACTCAACTGCACTGGAAGAGGGATGCATCTTAAAGGCAAGGGGAAGCCGTTTCTGAGGACTGGAGATAGAAACCACTGGACTAAGAGCTTAAGAAATGATATTGCCGAGAATGAAGGAGCTCAATCTACTGTTCATTTACTAAGACTTAGGCTACTTCAGAAAGTCTTAAGTCTTAAGAAGCTAAGTGGTGAAAAACTAAGAGGTAAACTATTTGTGTGCATTGTGGTCAGTACATAGAAGAAACACTACAGTTGCTCATGTTTCATAGAGTTCAGCTCTTGAATTTTAATCTTTACTTGGTGTGCATGCCCCCAAAATGTAAAATCATTTGAAAGCAAAGACTGTTTTAATGTAGTGAAGATTATAGGAAGCTATTTTATTCCCTGAAGCCAGATGAATACAATCAGGTGGACAAATTACAAGTTGTAAAACTCTAGATGACTTTTAATTTTCTGCTCACAAAGACCTGGAAATACTCTGAAGTGGCTTGCTAAAACTCCCAAGTTATTCATAAAGGCCTTGTTAAAGATATTGAATAAGACCATACAACACAAATGTTTTGTGTTGTAATTTTTGTCTAATTTTTGTTTAAAAAATAATCAATAATCTAATAGTTGCAGTATCCATTGATCACTTTTTTGCTTTTATTTAGTAAAGCTTGTGATGAGGAGTTTAACCAATATCACTCATTAACTGACGGCTAACACTTTTTAACCCTTACAGCTTTCAGTTTTATGTTGCATTATGAACTAAAATCATTTAAATGGAGCATTTGGGGATCTGCAGGTCTAACCGCTGTGCAGACTGGCCAACACATAAAGTCTTAAAGCTGTATATAATAAAAAGATTGGAAAGATGAAGGGGAATCAGCCTTGTTTTTTTTTTTGTCTCTATGACAACAAGAGCTTTAATGCTGCTATGGCGACAGCACACATACAAAACTGTATCTATGAAGTGTATCATTGAGGAGCCGGGTAGAGAGGCAGGTGAAGGTCTGAACAATGAGGCCGCTCAACCTCATGTTCTTTCTTCTTGTCATCATTTTCTGCTCACGTCGCTCCTTCTCTGCTCCTGCATGTCATATTCTCTTCTCTGTTTATAGTGAGTCATTTTACGTATAAATATGATTTTCATATTTTGGCATTTAGGCATATTTTGTATTTTGAAAATATTTTTGTTGAGTAAATGAAACAGAAAGAACTTGTGACAGAATGTTGCATGTTATAAATTACCTAAGAGCAAAACAACCAAATAAAATCTATTTTGCTCAATTTTAACTTTAACATTAATTATTTAATTTAACATTATTTGTAAGTCATTAAAAATTATGCTGGGCCATGATACTCCAACTTCTTCCTGTCATTTTCTTCTTCATGGTTTCCACCTGTGGCAACATCTGGTGCAAAATGTTTTCTTTGCAGTTTTACGAAATAAACCAATTTCAGTACGGCATAAAAAAACCATCTCATCCTAATGCCAAAACTTTTTATTTAAAATCTAAACTCTTTGCTAAGTGTATGTTTTTACATTTAGTAAAATTATTTTCAAGATGTCACATTGTGAAATTACATGATCAGTGGAAGTGCAGCTGCTGAGAAATTCAGTGACTATTTGCTTTTTGTTTTTTGTTTTATAAACTCTTGACCATTTCTTTCAAATGTTAAAGAAATAAAATCTGCTTACATTTTTTTTTTGTTTTTGAGTCAGGATCCTGCCATTCCAAGGGCAACAGGTTCATTAATCAGCCCTCAGAATGGCAATATACTGCAAGAAGATAGCAGTTACACCTTTCCCAAAAGCTGACAAACGTTTCTTGACTAAAAACATATTTTGTTCTCTTTGTCAGCTGCCAGAGTGTGGATTCTATGGGATGTATGAAAAGATTCTTTTGTTTCGTCATGACCAGACATCAGACAACATGCTGCAGCTGCTGCGCTCTGCCTCGCAGATCCAGGAGGGTGACCTGGTGGAGGCCATTCTGTCAGGTGAGACAGGAGGGAGAGTGTTAGTGCATTGCCAAACAGGCAAAACATTCTGGGTATTGTGGATTACATTTTTGTGATTTCTCTATAAGTCTATGATAGGTCTTGCACATCATTTTGTTGAACAAACAAATCCAGGTCTCCATGAGAATTGATCAGTTAGGAATTCTGATTCTGAAGATCGGCTTGAATACTTTGTCACCAAACAGACCAGATATCCTGAATAGTATTCTGGTAAATGTAAACCCAATATGATGACTTCCTAAAGTTTGTATAATATGTGAAATATTCAAAAAGTAATATGTTATATTGCACACACTGATACCATGCAGGTCTAGTTGTTTGTCAGTTTCTTAGAGCCATGTCTTGCTTGTAATATGTTTCTTAATTAAGAGGGACATGTTTACTGGATTCTTTAGGCTGAGATGCTTTTCCTCCCATTTTAAAATCCCATTTTAAAATTGTTTCAGTAGCACCCTTTGAGGCTCTGACAATGTGAAATGGCACAAACTGACAAAGCGGCTATTAGGCAAGTTTGAATTAATTCCATAAATATTTTTCTGCACCATTGAGTGTACTGTTGTGGGCTCACATCCTGAAACTGATGTCAGTTCTTTGAGCTGACATCCGTCCTTCTGACCCGTCTCTGGACTCAAGTACAGGACTCATCTGTTTATACACAGCAGCACTGACAGCTGGACCACTGCTGTTTCCCAATGTCTGTATGCACTATCAGCACAGCACAGTTGAGTTTGTGTGGGAGTGTGTTTTAATTTCTCACCTGGAAAGGTGAGAAATATTTTTTCAACACATTTTTTTCAACAAATGCTACATTGTGAGGACCCACACTTTTTATAGGGCCCAAAGCTCAGGCCCCATAAGGACAAGCACTGTTTTTGGGACAGGGGCTATTTTTAGGGGAGATGGATGGATGGATGGATGGATGGATGGATGGATGGATGGATGGATGGATGGATGGATGGATGGATGGATGGATGGATGGATGGATGGATGGATGGATGGATGGATGGATGGATGGATGGATGGATGGATGGATGGATGGATGGATGGATGGATCAGATGAACTGAGTACCCAACCAGTTACTTAGAATTATAACACTATTCAACTGTTTTATCAATAACTTACATTAAAAATACCTAAAACAGTTTGAATTAGCTTTATTTTAAAATAAGGAGGTCTTTTAAAAGTAATATTTCTACAAGTAATGTCTTTCTACAAGTTCACAGCTATTATGATCTGCTCTTCTGCAGCTTCAGCCACTGTGGAGGACTTCCAAATCCGTCCACACAGTCTGTTTGTTCATTCGTACAGAGCTCCAACTTTCTGCGACCACTGCGGTGAGATGCTGTGGGGTCTGGTAAGGCAAGGGCTCAAATGTGAAGGTAAGAAAATTTGGGCTCAAAAGCAGAGAGTGATGAAAGAAAGAAAAACCCAGTGTATAATAACAGAAAAAATAAAATTAAATTCTTGTTGGACTTTTGTTTTCCAGGATGTGGTCTCAATTATCACAAACGCTGTGCATTTAAAATTCCCAACAACTGCAGTGGGGTGAGAAGGCGTCGCAGTTCAACGGTTTCACTAACAGGAGGAATTGTTAATGTGGGCCGCCCCCTCTCTGCCGAGCCTTCACCTCCCCACTGCACAGATGATGCTTTGCTGGTCAGTTTTATTGTAAGAGATGACAAAAAAAATGTAATGTTATCTTTTAGAGACATAACTGACTGCATTGTCTTATGTTCATTATTGTACAGTCTCCTGTAAGTCCCAATGTTGAGGTAAGTCCCTCCAAGTTCATTCACAGGAATTTCAAAATTAGAGTGTAAATTTGTGTAATAAATATATTCAGCATAAATGTTTTTATTGTACAAATGCAGTTGCAAGATTTTACAGTTTTTTTTAGTTTTAATCTAAAAAAAGAAAAGAGATTTTGAACTATGAAAATATTTTGGGCAATATCGAGATGTGGACAGTAAAATAACAGTTAGATGTTGAAATACTCCTTAAGGTAGTTTGAATGAATCTGAGTTAAACCAGAAGGTTCAAAATAGACTCCAGTATTGTTTCTATAGTAGAGGCTGAATGTGTGGCCTTAAGCCGCACTAGAACACTTCACTTATGTCATGCTAGCTTCTTTTGCTTTGATAATAAAACATATGAATTATTCTGTTCTGTTTCCTTCAGTGTGTCTGATTTATAATTGTTTTAAAAAATCCCCAGCAAACTTCATGGTTGTTTGTCTTTGCGACAGAAGAACCAGTTAGATTATTACTCTGGCAGGGAGCGGCGAGCTAGCACCCAGTCATACATCGGACGCCCCATTGAGCTCGACAAAATCTTACTGTCAAAGGTCAAGGTTCCCCACACATTCCTAATCCACTCATACACCCGACCAACTGTGTGCCAACACTGCAAGAAGCTGCTGAAAGGCCTCTTCAGACAGGGTCTGCAGTGCAAAGGTATGTACATTAGTGATCTTTACTTTTAAGCCAGCACAAGTACTTAAATGTCCTGCAGTACCTTGCTATGGTGGGGGTTGATGAAGAGTGACTACCTGGTTCAGTAGCTAGCTTACTCATTCTAACGGTGACCTTCTCCATTCTTGTGTCTTTCTCAGATTGTAAATTTAACTGCCATAAACGATGTGCTCTGAAAGTGCCAAACAACTGCCTTGGAGAAGTTTCCCGAAATGAAGGCAAGTTTCCACACACAAAACCATCAGAGCTCATTTTGTTCTTACACATGTAGGTGCTCTCTTGCTAAAACAATCTGTACAACAACCCTGACAGGCCAAGCTATTCAGGTTGACCAGGTAGGTCTAGATCTTCACCCTACAGCCAAGCTTAATGTAACTAATAAAGTAAAAAAATTAATAAAAAAAAAAAAAAAACTACACAAAGATGATTGGATGACAAGATCAAATGTGAAAAACTGATTTTATATAAGCTTGTTTATCTTTAAAATTGAACTATTTCCAAAAGTAAGTATATTTTATCTTTTACACAACATGGCCTCAAATCACATAAATGTGCTTTAACCAATGACGATTTGTTATTAGGGATGTAACATTATTTTCCAATAACAAAAAACTTATTGTATAATTCAAATTCTTTTCCAGCTCCTCTAGGTAATTCACTCACATAAGTTAAGGCATGTCTCCGATTTCTCATCGTTAAACCTATTTTTCATCTAACTGTTGTCAGAGCATTGCTAGTTCTGTCAATTTAATGTCATGGGTTTCATTCCCGGTTTTGTTTTGAAATTGCATTCCAGTCTGAGTTAAATTCTTTATTGTTTGACTTTAATTGTTGTGTTACAGATCTTCTGAGCCCCGGAGCGGAGTCCGATGCTGTGATGGTGGAGGGTTGCCTTGACGACCCCAGTGGTGACCGACGTGGTAGCCTCCTTGATGACATGGATGAAGCACTAACTTCGGATGGGGGTTTAATGCTGGACACCGGATCTGCTGACCTTAGTGACCTGCGTGACCCTGACCTAGACGACTCCAACCGTGCCATCAGGTAAACACTCCAACAATTCATCCACAGAAGCTGGAACAGAACCAGGCTGAGGCTGTGCTTTGTCTGTCTGCCTGCAGCCCGTCCACCAGTAACAACATCCCACTGATGCGAATTGTTCAGTCAGTCAAACACACCAAGAGGAAGAACAGCAATGTGATGAAGGAAGGCTGGATGGTTCACTACACCAGCAAGGATACTCTTGTAATTGATTTTTTTTTAACACCAATACTTTTCACAAATTGTTGAATATTTTACTCGGTTAAATGCTGTTCTTTATTTTTTTGACCAGAAAGCATCTTTTACTTAGTAGCACAATTTGAGTTTATGGCTGAAACAATTCACTGGATTAATTGTGATCAATCAGTTATTGAAATAATCAATAAACATCAACTAATTTTGCACCGGATTGGTTGTTAATTGGAGTATACAAGCACAGAAAAGGCGATTTGCTGAGACTTAGCTCCAATTAAGCCAAAACTGTGCTTAAAATTTTTATATACTGCATTTAAAATAAAAATAATATGTATTGTTGCAGATGATCAGACATTCACTTAAGAAATGCTGTTACTACATTTTATCCAATAAAATGTGAAAGGAAAAACTGAATTGAATTATTTCTGGACTTTTTGTGTTTTTTGAATGTGTTTCTAATACTAAAAGAAATAAACGGAATTGGTTCAATGAAAAATCTGCAAAATGTGCCATTTTTGATCCAGTTAACCGATTAACCATCAAAACAATCCATAGGATATTTGATTGCTAACATAATCATTAGTTGCAGTCCTATTTCAGTTTCAAATGATGTTTAGAGAATGTTTGCTCCTTTTTTTGTAGAAAAGGTTTTTAATCACAATAGAGTAAATTTAAAAATTAGTTTTCCACCAAAACCGCCTTTTGATATTGACGTTTCTTAGTTATTGCTGATTATGTTTGCTTGCCTCTGCTGACGTCTCTTTTTCTATCTGTTTCAGAAAAAACGCCATTACTGGCGGCTGGACAGTAAATGCATCACCTTGTATCAAAACGATACAGGAAGTAAATACTACAGGGTAGGATACACACTTCCAACCTTTTTGATTTTTGAGGAAGAATCACATTCTTTATGATACTAAATGTGTTAACTGGCTCTGACAGGACTAGTAGACTGAGGAACTCCTCTCTCTGTCTATCTATCTATCTATCTATCTATCTATCTATCTATCTATCTATCTATCTATCTATCTATCTATCTATCTATCTATCTATCTATCTATCTATCTATCTATCTATCTATCTATCTATCTATCTATCTATCTATCTATCTATCTATCTATCTATCTATCTATCTATCTATCTATCTATCTATCTATCTATCTATCTATCTATCTATCTATCTATCTATCTATCTATCTATCTATCTATCTATCTATCTATCTATCTATCTATCTATCTATCTTCACAATTCATATTTTATTACCACTTAGTCTTTGTTTCATAACAAATATATAAAAAGGTACATAAATCCTGAAATTAATAATAATCTCAGTGAAATATCTTTGTCACATAATTATGCTTTCAACTGAGTATTGTATTGTGAGACAGTATTCTTGCCGCTGCCATGTTACTCTTTTATTCAATATCTTATCATGTCCTTTAAAAGCTTGAAGGAGAGCATCTTGCAGCAGCAGGGTAAAATAGCTTGATTTTATTTTCCAGTTGTTGCCATGGTGACTCAAGATGTCAAGGCTTCACCACCATGGATTTGTATAGCTCTCATGCTCACTCTGAACTTAAAAACACTCAGAATTCTTAAACCATATTGAAGTCAGTATCGTGCAACCAGATACTAACATTTCAAATCCAGAGCAGTGTTAACAACAAATTTCTATTTATTTAGTTTAAATCTTAGTCTTTTGCCTAAAATCTAATTTAGTTTTAGTCACAATTCAGTTCAATATCATTGTCATTGTTAGAAAAGGCATCGTCATCGTTACCAAAACGAACACAGATTCAGAGTAAGTGAATTCAGTAAACTCAGACATTATGGAAGCTCCTTTCTGAATTCTCCTCATCTCCCAATTGCAAATTCAAGAGAAGCCATACACCATCAAGAATTTGTATCTTCACAAGTTGTGCTCCATTTATTTCCTTATCTGTCTTCAGGAGATTCCTCTGTCAGAAATCCTGTCTCTGGAGCCAGCTCAGAATTTCTCTCTGCTTCCGGAAGGAGCCAACCCTCACTGTTTTGAAATCACTACAGCAATGTTGGTTTACTATGTTGGAGAGAACCTGCTGAGAGGCGAATCATCCATGACTGGCAGTAGCATCCTGGTGAGAGAACGATTTGAATTCTATTTGACGTGAAATGATGTAGAATTGGCTTTCAGTGCATGAGGGTCTAATGCAGGGATGGCCAACCCGCGGCTCCTTGACCGGCTCCATGCGGCTCTTATGTTCATATACTTGCATTCTGCCAGACGTGCAATAATGACGAAAAGTAGTCAAATGAACTGTCAATTATTGACAACAGCAGCACGCCATTACTGTTGGCCGTAACCACGCAAAAACAACACAAACAAAAAACAGTCTTTGTTTCTCTTACAGCCTTACTCTTTCCAGTCGTTATCTGCTCTCATACAAACCTGCGCTCATCCCTCACTCTCACTCCCCCAGCCCCTCGCTCTCTCATCCATCCTGATGCATTCGCGGACAATGGGAAATCATACACTCTAATTTTAATCTCTAAACAGCGTAACATCCAGTAACATTTAGCACATGCTGTAGAGTCGCTATAATATCCAAGTTTCGCTTCGCTTGAGTGCAATACGGTATTTTCGTCAAATGCGCATGTGCGTAGTTTTTCAGTAAGAGTAAAATCATTTGAGTAAACCTTTCAGGCTCAAAATGGCAGGGGAAAAAAGTCCCATTAAATAACACATGTAATGCACATAATAAAAGGAAGAATGTATTGAAAATTGTTCTATTATTGTTTGTTTATTTGGTTAAACAGAGTTTGTTTGCACAGTGTTCATTGTTGAAAATGTCTGGCCTGTGGTCTTTGTAGTGTTAAAATAGTGTGTGAAATTTACAATAAATCTGGCTGAGCAAAAATATGAGTATGAGGAAAGGATGGGTTGATGTTCATGTGTGCCCATGCATATGATGTGGCTCTTTGTGGTAACTTGGTAAAAAATGTGGCTCTTGGTCTTTGTCTGGTTGGCCTCAGTTTGCTTTACAACTTGGTTGGAGGTACAACACTTTGAGAGAGAGTCGATTTCAAACAGGGATTTTAGAAACCATTTCAACTGCCGTCAAGATGATTTTTACTATCGGTTGGGGCATTGGATATATTGTCACAAAAGGAATAGAGAAGTTGCTGGGACATCAGATTAAAGATGAAGACATTTCAGCAAAACCCTCACTTGACAAAAATTCAAAACACTTGGTCCTGTCATTCCTCTACCAAAGGAACAACAAAATGACACGACATCAACTCTTTTGGAGTGTTATTGGAGTAGAATTTCGGAAAGTTGCGACACCTGCAAGTCCAACATAAAGAGGGATTGCTTTTTCAATAATACTGATGTGATGACCCTGATACTGCCATGGTCCGGACAATGTAAGACATCCTGTGATACCTGACCTGTTTAAATATGCCAAATTGGTTTTTTTATTGAACTTTATTTTTTTTCACATATCCCCTTTCCTGTTGTGCCTGCAAATGTATAAAATTCACTTATCAATAACTGTGATCGATATTTTCTTGATCAGAATCAACTTTGATTTGCCAAGTTTGTGCACACAAATTGATCTGCTACATGCACCCACACTGGTGTTTAAATGATTTATCAGAACAGAACTTTGAGTAGATTATATTATGAATGTGCCTTTTCATCGTTTTGCATAGTAGCCAATGTATTTTCTCAATCCCAGTATGCCTGCTGTTGGATACAATTTGTGTTATTTACTGCCATTGAATCCCAGTGTTTTACTAATAATTGAAAGTAACTCTAAAATGTAGAAAGTCATTTGGTTGTTAATAGCACTTTAGAATCTTCATACAAAAAGACAAATGCAATAGCTGCATTTCCATTAACAACACAAACTGGTTTGTAAGCTGCTTCAGAATCCACCTTTTTCAGACGATGTGGTTCTGTGGCTTGATCACACCATGACCTACAGCTTTCACTGGAGCAGTTTGCAGACGTGTGAAGATCACGGTCTTGAGACGTGGTCTCAACCGGAGAAGGGTTGAGTGCCTTCTCCGGTTCGAGGAAGAGATCCTGCCCCAAGTGGAGGAGTTTAAGGGTCCCGGGGTCTTGTTCACAAATTCTCCTCACAAGTGAGAAAAGATCCAGAGGGAGACCCAGGACATGCTGGAAGGACAACATTTCTCTGCTGGCCTGGCCTCACCATGAGATTTGCCTGGATGAGCTGGACAACTAGCTGTTGAGAGAGAAGTCTGGGCCTCTGCTAGCCTGCTGCCCCCATGACCTGACCACAGATTAAGTGGAAGAAGATAGACAGATTAAAAGAAACAACAATTTAATTTAAAATATTTTATTTCCACAAACTGGTTTCAGGTCAGTGGAGTTGGGCAGGATGTGGCTCGGATGTGGGAAATGGCCATCCAGCATGCTCTTATGCCAGCCGTCTCTACAGGAATTTGCCACAATTCCCACCGAAGTGGCCACAGTAAGACACTGATCAACACAAGACCAGCTCACCTGCATATATTTTATAAATTAAAAATGTAAAAGACTAAACGATTATGAACTTTGTTAAACAACCAATACCTAAAGCTTTAAGGCTCATGTCCTCATTGAGGATAAAGGTGCAGCGTAGGACAGGATACCTTCAGTGAATCATTTCAGTAACAAAACTAGCCAAGATACTGAGAAACAGGTGTGACACTTGACATTTATCCTCATTGTTCATAATTTTGAAGATGTGATACAGGAAAGAACTGACATCAGTGAAACAGTTGTTGTCTTTCATCATCACTCTGAAAGGGTCATTTTGACCAGCTAGGAGCCCGTCAGTCTACAGCGACAATGTGTGTGTCCAGCAGAGCTCACGCTGTGCAGCATTTACTTAAACCTCAACATATCGACAAGTAAGAAAAACAAACCAATACATAAATATCTCTAACAAAAATTAATACATTTTAATCAGATAGTAAAGCCAGTGCTCCTTTTGATAATATCATCTGTGTTAAGTTCACGTTCACCGTTCAACACTGCGTTCAGTACTCTGTGAACACCCTCATGGTTACCAGTTGATTTAAAGCATTAAGAGTCAGTCCTACTGGTAGAACACACTTTATACAAGAAAAGCAGACATTTTTTACCCTTAACTAATAGCTTTGGAATATTTCGACTGTAAATACTAACATTGTGATGATGATGATTTGCTTGCAGAATGTTGTATCACCCTAACTACAATAAGCTGCTGCTACCTTAACAGAGCTGTGTGTGAACGAAACTCACAAACACCAGGTTTATTTTCATATTGTCTCTCTTTAAAGGCAGTGAAATTAGGAACACATTTAGATAAAAACTCTACTTCTGAAAACTAATCAATTGAAAGTTGTAGATATGCCGTTTGTACTGCAAATCTGTGTATTGTTCACTACCTAGGTTTTTCCATTTCAAAATAAAACAATACAAAACAAATAATCAGACGGAGTATTTTGGGAAAACTAAAAGGAGGGCCACAATTTTTGTCACTTTAAAGGTAAAAGTGAAGCGGAGCTGTATATTTCTGGAACATTTTTTGGACATTCTGATTTCTGGCCTGAAGTCGTGACCTGATCTCCAGGCGCATGACGTTTTCATTTCACACTTTAGAGACAGCACCAGTCTTATCCTGTTCATCTGTAGAGGGAGTCGACCCATTCCAGGAGCAGCTGATGATATTACAGGAACAAACTGATAATTGTATGATTTCTTTCAAATTGTTAATGACTGAAGCAAAAAAATCAAACCATGTGGATTTTAAATCAGTTTGATTTTACAGTTTTACATTTAGAGGTAAAAAACTGAAACCCAACAATGAACCAAACATTGATCACTGAACATGTAATATTTTCTCAATTTAACTTTCAATGTAAATTCATCTTTTATTCTGCTTGAACTAAAATGACAGGCTGAAGTTTGAGAAAGTATCTGCAGAATAAATAAAGGAATCTTCATGTGAATGCATCTGAGGTAAAATATTGCTGCACTGTAGAGCATGCAAAAATAGAAAATCATCTCTGTGGTAAATGGCTTAGATACAACTGTTTTTGTTCAAGCTGAATCCCCCTGCAGGGTCTTTGCTCTCCTTAGACTTACAATGCCCACTCAAAGCACATCAGAGATATTTAAAGCTTTGGTGACGTCAAACTGTTCATGACTAATCCTTCCAAAGAGTCAGACCGAGGTTGCTTGTTGAACTAAAACAGTCGTCCACAGGCTTCAGGTGTATGACTTAAACAGATTAAAATATTGATTTAACATCAGATCACTGCCAGAGGAAATGAGAAACAACAGTTTCATTATTTAAGAGTTGAGTTACATGGTCATTCTTCCCTTTGGGACTGATAAGATGCTCCAAAAATTAAATTTTCTTTGATAATGAGTCAGGGTGACAGTTTGGCTCCATTTCTGTTCTGATCATCTTTGTTTCTGATCAACAGAGGAAATTTCCATCAGTATTTCAGTCTCCAACTGTCAGATCCAGGAAAATGTGGTAAGAAGACTCACACACACACACGCCTACACCCACACGCACACACACAAACCCATGCAGGCACATACACACACAAGCATTTGCAAGGTTACAGAGTTGATGGATTTGAATCAATTATGCTTTTTCTTCCACTGACACTTTTCAGATTTTTGCCGTTGTGTCAGCATGGGTTTATGTAACTGAAATATATATTAAAAGAAAAAGCTTGCAAGCTGCCAAGAACATCATGTCATGTTTCCATGCAGACATGCACCCTTACCATCTCCAAGGTGAGCAAGTATCAAGCACATCAAATGGAGATTACTGTGATTACTCACTCAGCTAGATGGTTTCCATAGCGACTATGGTAATTAGACCACAAACTATGAGGAGGAGGACGAGGTTTATAATATTGTATTCCTGTCATCTTTGCCTGAGGTGTGATATTAGGCTTTCTGTGAACATGGGGATGAAATGACAGCGATTACGGACAGCAGAAGCAGGAAATATTTTCTAGTTTCAGACTCAAAGCTGATATTGATCTGTGATACTGTGTTGTGACACGCTGTAAGACACTGCGCTGTCTCCGAGTTCCAGTCCAGTCCTGGATCCATTCCTAAATCCAGGAAGCTCTCTTTATTTGAAGAAACCTTCTCTTAATTTGTTAACACGTGAAATTGTTGAACTTCTTGAAATCTGAGCCAAGTTTGGTGATGTTGTCATTGCAGCTCAGAGGTATGACCTAATATCACAAAATGGTATGGATTCCTCACAACACACAGAATGCATTTAAAAGTCCTTTCCATCATTATGCTCCGTACTCAGATGCAAAGGCAAATAGCATCTGAGATTCTGATCATTCCTCCATGAGTAGGACCAAAGCAACAGTGACCAGTTTACAAAATGATCTACCAAACACACGAGTAAATCAAAGCAGAACGACTGGAGCAAAGTACCAACATGGGAGCAGAGTTCAGGCTTTCTTATAGATTTAACGTAACTATAATACAAATCTTTGTTGAATGATCAGCAATTATAACATTATGTGTGACATAACAACCAGTTCAAATGAACTGACGCAGAGCTCCATGTCTGAGGACGAGCAGTTAAACTGAAGCCAAATTAGCACCAATTAAGTAAACCGATCCCATGGTAACCGTCCAAACCTCTGCAACCCCAGTGACCCCACCCTGTCCTCTCCAACACCCCCACCTGGTAAACAGAATGCGACTATGGTTTTTGGTTTGATTGATTTCCTGCCAGTTTCACATGTATATACATAGTTTTGTCAATTTAAGATTGTTCTGAAAGTTTTGAAGTATTGACACCAAACTCACTAATGTTGGCATATTTCTTTCGCTTTTCTATATCTGCGTATGTATAAGTGCAATATTTTTGTAAACAAATTACATTTACTTTTTTTTGCTTTTTATTATTCTGTTATTGATACTCATTGATCATTATTGAGAGTTACTGTTAATATTATATTAACAAATTTACCAATATTAAAATCTCTCATTTATGTTTTTTTATTGCTTTTGCAGTACATACATAGATTAAATTGATTTAAAAAAAAATTTAGTTTAATCAACACTTTAATGTTATCCCATCTGCTACTGATCTAGAATTCAAACTTTTTTCTCCAGGACATCAATTCAGTTTATCAGATTTTTCCAGATGAAGTTCTTGGCTCTGGACAGTTTGGTATTGTTTACGGAGGTGAGTTACACGTTCATCCAAACCCTTGCTGTTATTATTTAAGGTGTATATTTCAAGTAATTGTTTCCACTGCAAAGAAGTAGCTTAATCAAATTTGTTTGGATCTCGTTCTGTTATAGCTGTTTGTAAAATTATTAGAGCAGTTTAAATGATTAAATGTATTAAAAATCAACTGTTTAAACAATACCAAAATATACTTGACATGCTGTATACTGTGTTTTTTTGGAAGTTAGCTGTCTGTATGAATGTGAAGCTTTCAGTGAAAAAGAAAGACAGAAAGAAAAAGGAAACAAAAAAAAGCAAGAAATGCAGAGCGAAAGACAGAAAGAAAAAAAATATCCTACTGTAACAAGTGTAGTGATGTGCATGCAACGCGGCTCTGCCCTCCTAACAATCTCACATCCCAGAAAATTTGCACTTGACTCACCCTGCGATTACAGTAAGTGACAAAATGGAGCTGGAGGATGTTTAGCTAAAAACAGGACGGTTTGGCCAGCAGAGAGAAGAGGTCTTTAAGTTAAACTATCAGGTTCCAACAATATGTCAGGTTAACTTCACTCAAAAGTCTAATTAGAGTCACTTAATCAGGTTAATCAAGGCTGAGTCGGGTTGGATTTTCTGTCAGATCTAAATGAATTTGGAGGAGAAAACATGATGTTTTCAGAGGTTTTTTTTATATTTTTTGAAAATGTGATATCACAACAATGGGTGCATTATATGTCAGAATTTTGCATAAGTTATTGATAGCAATTGTCTGAATAACAACTGAACAACTGAATGTTTCATTTGCCTCATTGATTGATTATCATGAGACAAATTATAAATATCATTGGTAGACATGTTACCATGGTTCACATCAAACTCACACATCATGATACCAGATACGCCAGTTCTCACCCACACTTAGAAGCCCAAGGGGGGTTGCTGGCCTCTCATGTATTATTTGAAATTGTAAATATAAATTTAGGACACTGAGCATTGGGCTCTGATTATCTGATAATCATCAGGATGTAGGGAACATGATTGTACAATATATCTATTTAGACCGCACTGAACTTTGTGCACTTTCAGCGCAGCATGGACTGCCATGCTGTCCCAACTCTGTAATATTACAACACATAAAACATGCTCCATTTCTCAAGTGTTGCACCAACTGACATTGTAATAATTACTCCAAAATTGAAAAATATGTTTTGCTTCTTTTTGATTATTCTGGTCCAGAGATCTTGCTCAGTCAAGGTTTTTTACGTTGTGGCCATATTCTGAATTTAATTCCAAATTTCTTACCATAAGCATTCGACTGAACAATAAGGTTCAGTCTCTCAGTCTCGGTGGCAAACAAAAAAAAGATTTTGTAACATTACAACACTGGATCTTAGAGTGCTATAATATAAAATGCTAAATGAATTGTCCACCCCTGTGTTAAGTGTTGCCCATGTTGGGTGTTCATAGTGCTTAATGTGGGCAGGTTATTGGCACGAATTAGCTATTATCACAGTCTGTAGGCTAGACAGGTGACTAACCTACCCTGTTTAATGCCACCTACTCATGTAGTGAAATCTGATTTTATCCTTGATAGCAGGACAAAATTGTTTCCCTGGTAACATAAAAATGATTTAGAACTTTGATGTCACCTTTTGAAACAGGAGAAACAATTCACCTAACAAAGTCCTTTCCATGATCCGACAAACACTGAATTATTTTTTGTTTTTGTTTTTTTGGTTGTCTAACTAACTGTATCTGTTTGACCTGTAGAAACTAAAAGTGAAATGCCTAGAGCCCATGTTGTATATGACTGAACATTATCTCACCTTTAGAAATGTATGTGAGTATTTTCCTTAAACTATTATCATATGTTGATGTTAAATTTTTAAATATTTCATTCAACCATAAAGTTTGTTTTTGATTGGAAAAGAGACAGGCATCTCTCAAAAGATAATACAGCGATGTGAAACATTGTTTAGCCGATATTTCAATAAAGAGCTCATATCAATTACTTGCTGAGAATCCCTGAAGGTCTAAAACTAAAATCTCCTCTGGTGTCACTGTAACCTTCTCAAATATATGCTATATTTCTGCACTCCCAGTATTAGCCAACAAAAGTGCTTAATTTCTGTTTAAATGTTTCCAAACGTTATTGTTATGTTTGTTGTAGGTAAACATCGGAAGTCTGGTCGAGATGTTGCCATCAAAATAATTGATAAACTTCGATTCCCTACTAAGCAGGAGAGCCAGCTGCGCAATGAGGTGGCCATCCTGCAGGTAACCTCACAAACACATGATGGCTGTTCAGACCTGACACTAACATCTGCCCTGGTAAAATGTGGTCAAAATGTGTCTTCATTAGCTTTAGCGGTCTGGCGATATATAAAGAAGTAGCTCCTTCAATATCTTTGTGAAGGAAGGAGACTCGGTCAAACACAGCAACACCTGGCCTTTAGAGGAAAAAGAACAGAACATAAAGGTGATGGCAGCAATAACTGAGGATGATGCATAAATGGAAAGGAGTAAAAGAAACACCTGCATATCTTTTTCCTCCAATTTCTTCTCCTGTTTAGTTTATCAATAGTAAATAAAATGCTGGGTCCTTTATTTGACAGGTAAATATTTCAATTAAAACACACTCTTAAGATTTAAATCTTTCATTGGTCTCCCAGCAACCAGCAAATTCAAATTTATGTGCTTTATAAATAGCACATAAAGTTCCACTGTAACTATTGTGCATTTCTCCAAACTGGGAGCCCTGACCCAAAGAGCAGAAGATGCCAACCTACCATGACTTGTGTGGGAAGGGCCACAGCATGGTGCAGCATTTACTGACATGTGGTTCTTTTGTTGCAGTTGCATGATAAGATCTTTTTTGGTGAAACCAAAGAAGGCACAGGACCCACAGAGCAGGGTTGAGTGATATGGCTGAAAAACATATCATGATATAAGCATTTCATAAATACTGCCAAACTGGTGGTGGTGACTTCTCTTCTTTTATTCACACTTTCCTCCTAAGCTGTCTGTATTATGTGAACTCCACAGACTCCACACACGCTGCCCACTGCTACCTGAGGTCTGCCAATATTTCTCATTCTACATTTCTTCATTTCCCACAATCTGCAGGGAAACTAGCAGGCTTGATGAACTGGTTGGGCGTCTAGCTCTGTCTCCACCAGGGCAGCCACTGCACAACTGTTGGTGCTGCACAGACTGTGGCTGTCATGCTGTGTCTGCCACAGGATGCTTTGGCATGCTTTGTTAGCACAAACTCTCAACAAATGTTGAAAGTTTGTGCTGAACACCAGTTCAATGTGACTGCAGTTTCCTGCTGAGCAGCTTCCCTTACATGTCAGTGAGCACACGCAGTCTTAGAAACTTACTTTTGCATTTCTGGTGGACATCCACTTTGAAAACACATAGTCCACTAAGGAGTTAAACATGCTGAAGCATGACGGCACATCATGAAACTGGTAGTGCTCATGACACTCAGCAGGTTTTGCTAGCTTACCAAAGAGTGAGTTAGTTGATGCCAACCATTAGCTGGCAGTGAGAGGTTGAGCGATTAAAGCATTTCCTCTGCCTACATGCCCCAGAATGCTGTGGTTCTAGATCTGAGTTCAATGATATTGTCAACAATCTATCTGACATATTTTCCGTTGCTCAATATTGTTTTATAAACCAGCCCTACCATAGATCACAGCATCTGTCATCTAAAAATTGACGTTCAGTCAACTTTCTTTATGCGCTGCCGGTCAGTGTGAGCATGATGGGATCCTGTTATTGGCCTGTTCATCAGAATACTCGGCCCTGTTTCAAATTCAGACTTAGAGCATTGTGGATCAGCAGCCAATACAAACAAGACTAATTGCTGCATAAATCGCCAAAATGACTAGGAGCCAACAAAACGTTTCTATGGAAGTTTGGTGCGAGTTCCAAAAACCCAGGGCACTTTCCCATTCCATCATGCATTATTACTGTTTCATAAATATGTATGGTGAAGAAACTATTGGTATAAACTCTCATTGGAAGGTGAAACAGTGATGATTGTTAATGCCCAAGTGGAGATGAATCTAATTTGTCTTCTTTTCCGTCAGAGTTTGCACCACCCAGGCGTGGTCAACTTAGAGTGTATGTTTGAGACACCAGAGCGAGTGTTTGTGGTGATGGAGAAACTCCATGGAGACATGCTTGAGATGATCCTGTCCAGTGAGAAAGGTCGGTTACCAGAGAGAATCACCAAGTTCCTAGTCACACAGGTAATACTTTACTGTAATCAGCATTACCCATAGTCATGAGCTTATAGTTACTTAACTAAACTTTATGAAATAAAGACAGTCATTTCAACTTCAGTATTAGAAAATCCACAAATCAACAGGAGCATTTCTTGAGTATTTCCAATACAAACAGACCGAAGATGTGCTATGAGCCTTTCAGCCTGAAAGCAGCACAGACTCCACTGAGCTCTCTGAACCAATCGTTATTGATACAGGCGGTTCATGCAGCAAGGTGGAGCTAGCACACGTTGAAAGTGTTGAAATCTGTCTGTGGTGCACTGATGCTCACAGCCAATAGAGGCAGGTATCATAATGCTCCTGATAGAGCAAAAGGCAAACAGTCAGTGTGGAAACAGCTTTTCCACGACGCCCTCTCTGCTGTCTGCATTGTGCGCTGTCACAATGTCCTCCTCCTTTTTAGCTCCTGCAGATTTCTGGGGGAGTTTTGGCAACATTTGGTCTGAAAGCCACATTATCCTGACTAAGAATAAAAATGATTGATTATTTACAATAATCTGTCACACATTAGATTATTTGACTTTGTTTTCTCCATCAAGTTTATTTGGAACAGAAAAATGTTAGAAAGTCTGCCTTTTGTCAGTCGTCACACAACATATAAGCAGAGAAGATGTTCACAGTTAAAGCCTCTGTGGACAGGATTTCAGAATTTTATGGATACAATCTTCTTTGTGAATCCGATGCAAAAATAAAGCAAACAGAAAAGCCAGTTGAGATGGCTCTGGTTCTGGAGTTTCCTCAGAGTCTCCCAGCTGGTTCTTGTGATGTTCTTTCTCTGTGTTCTGTTTCTTCATCAGATCCTGGTGGCTCTGCGGCATCTCCACTTCAAGAACATCGTCCACTGTGATCTGAAGCCAGAAAATGTGCTTCTGGCTTCTGCAGACTCTTTTCCTCAGGTAATCTGTGTCCATATATGAGTACAAATTATGGCTGAGCTGCATTTAACTTTAACTAAATTAGCTATATTAAATACAGTTTTATAGTCTTAATATGAATGATGACATGGAAAATGCCTGAAGGCAACAATAAATAACACCAATCCACTATCTTTGTTTTACAAGTTTAGATATAGATGGTTCATAGCTATATAGTGTAGTCTAGTGTAGTCTTCTTGTTGTGGTTTGGCATTATTACTAATGCCAAACCATTAGGTATGGTCCCCATGTTTCCTGTGAAAGAAATCCTTCTTATTTAAAGGACTCATGAAAACAGAGGCATATATTGTAAAATGTTGAGAGGAAATGCTTCTTGTCCTCTTTTAACTGAATGTTTCTTTCACAATAGCTACACCGAATAACATCCTGCTAACATTTCTGAAAGTCTAAGAATTTTTTCTAAAACCAGGTCAGTGCCAGAAAACCAACCTCTTCATCAAGTTTGTATTTATTTATTTAAATAAATACTTTATGTGCATATGGAAACTAGTCCAGAAGCCCAGGCTTCATGTCATTCCACTGTGTTTGGGACAGAGACTGGGAAACACCCATTATGCCCAGTCACTTGCCAGCAGGGAAGGGAATTGCTGAGCAGTGTGGGTTTGTTGGACCACCCTCCTCTCATTTGTGCTGCTGCAGGTAAAACTTTGTGACTTTGGATTTGCTCGGATCATTGGTGAGAAGTCCTTCCGGCGCTCAGTGGTTGGCACACCAGCATACCTTGCTCCTGAAGTCCTGAGAAACAAAGGTTACAATCGTTCTCTGGATATGTGGTCGGTGGGAGTCATCATTTACGTCAGGTAGACTAGAAAAATAGAAAAATGACTCATGATCAATGGTCGAATTCATGTTTGGATAGAGAAAGATACATATCTACAGAAAGAATATATTTCTCATCATAACAATATTTTGCATTATAACTATATTGTATATCTGCAGTTTAAGTGGGACATTCCCTTTCAATGAAGATGAAGATATTAATGATCAAATCCAGAATGCTGCCTTCATGTACCCTCCACATCCGTGGAAGAAAGTCTCCCAGGAAGGTATGTGATTCTGCAGAACCTCTAGTGGTTTAGACTGGACGTCAGGTTCACCCTACCACAATTTATTTTCCATAAATTTTCAGTATAAAAAAAAAAAAAGGAAAGAAAAAGAAAACAAAACCTGAGCTCACTGGAACCAGGTCTGGAAGAAAGGTGACACAACATCAGAATAAAAGCTGAAGAATGTAACTTTTATAAAACATGTTTTTTACATATTTATTGAAACTGTCATGATATTATAACAGTTTGTTATGAGACAGATAATCTGTGAAAAGATGGATCTCCTTCACCTCACCTCTGACCTGCTATAGCAGTCTGAAGAAACTAACCATGCCCACCAAAAACAACCCATCAGAGCCAGTAGGAGGGGCTTAGCACTGTAAATCGCTCTCATCTACTCTAAATGTGTCAATGGAGGAGAAACAACTCATCATCACAGGAAAACCGTTTATCTGCCACCAACATGGGCTATGCTAACTAGTCTTAGCATTCACAACATGCTTTGCTAGCTGCAGGGCAGCAGAGAGCAAGTAGGGAAAGAGGAGAGCGGGATGAGCAGCTCCACACAGAGGGTGATTGGCAGCGCTACAACCTGCCTCCTGGCTCTGATTGGTTGTTTCTCTTAGCACTTGGAATACACAGAGGAGCTCAATTTTTTTCCACAGATTAACTGTCACGACAAAGTGACAGTTTCAACAAATATAACCAGTTGTTATAGCAACAAGCTAGCAGACTACCGAAAGAGAAAAAGAACTACAGTCATGTTCTTGGACATACTTTACAGCTAACTAATCCAGCCTCGGCCTGCTATTGTTCACCATGTCTGTAAAGTCTGCTGCAGCCTCTCCGGGCAGCTCGGTGACTCATGTCGATGTCTCTACATGTGTCCACGCTGTTTGTTAACTGAAGTTGTCAAGTTGACACTGAGACTGTTTTATCAGTGACTCACTCGCTCCTCAGCCAGAAACCCCGAGCACTTCTCCATCCTCCCCCTCATCCTGACAGAGTGACTTAAGGTGCTGCTTAGAAGTAAATGCAGGCAAAGCTGCTCCAGATTAAATGTCAGGAGAAAGTCTTCGAACAATAGATCTGCATGCCCAAATATCAGGTTAAAGAAAGACTCCTGCCCACACAACATTACAACTTATAGACGGAAATAAAAGAAGGTGAAAGTAAAACTTTTGTATAATTAAATGAAATAAAAGTTACCTGCATGCAGAGCCTATTAAATTAGTCAGGATTTCATTATGGGTATAAGTTTCAGCATTTACTCAATCTTTCGACTGTAAAAGACCTGCTAAAAAATCCGAAATAAATCATTTAACCATCAAATTCAAGAAGAAAACACTTTCAAAAAGTTTCTTGTCATAAATATAGAAACCTCAGAATAAAAGAAGAGTAATAATTATGAACAAATTGGCATTCAGTGATTTGGAGGCGACAGATAATCAGCTCTGAGCCTCCACTGTCGGATCTTTCCTCCCCGGAAACATTGGAGTCATCGTTGTTTCCTGAACAACAAGCCTCAATAAACATTGTTGCAGTCCTTCAGTAGAAGCAGCTCCATCTTCTTCATCGCTCCATCTGAGCTTCTTCCTCCAAATTGCAGATAAATCTCTCAAATCTGTGCCAAAATCCTCACAACTTTCTTGTGTATTGAGCCTTAGTTGTTTAAGGTTTGACTTACCCTGATTATGTCACAACATGGCACCGGCGTTTGACTCAGTTCCCACAGACAAAACAGCAACACTCTGCATTTATAGTATTCTGTGAGAAATATTTATTAAAAGCTTCTGTGTACACAGAAAGAAACCGCAGTAGTTGATCTTTTTAAATCATGTCGGTAATTTTATCGTATCAGTGACACTTTAAAACTGTCAGTATGTGATGACAGTATATGATGAGAAAGATAACTTATGAAAAAGGTCAAGCCCCCCCCCCCTCCCTGTAGTTCTACTGCCATCTTCAGGAATACACTGCTTCTGGTCAGGAACAACCAATCAGAGTCAGGAGGAGGGTGTTAGAGATGTCAATCAAGCTTGTGTATGCTCTATTATTATCTAAGTTCATTTTCTTTCTAAAGGGTTTCAATGCAAAGCAAAACATGTGAAACAGGAACTTTACAATCACTGGAAAACGTGCAAACAATTGTTCTCTTGCTCTGGATTTACCAATTCTTGATAATAAAGACTGAAGCTTGTTTGTCTTGCTTTGTAAATGAACTTCTTATTCGACACTGTGAAGGAAGGCACTTCAGCTGGAGACAGAAAAACAAAAAACTGACAACCCTCTTTACTTTCTTTACTGGTTCTGTTGTTTACTTCTCCTCCTTGCAGCAATCGACCTGATCAACAACCTCCTGCAGGTGAAGATGAGGAAGAGGTACAGTGTGGACAAGACTCTCAGTCACCCCTGGTTACAGGTAGGAAACACAGTGATCATTTAACAAAAAATAAAAAATGGATCGGGTTGTTATTGTTCTGTATTTTTCGTTACTGTGTGTTTATGGGTGAGTTTAATTATATGTATCATGCTATATTGTTTCAAATTGTCCAATTAAAAACTTCAAAACAAAATAGCCGAACTGTAAAATAAATGTTTCATCTTACCTTGGTCCTACACTGAGTTTACAACACACTAAGCAAAGCTTTTATGAAACAAATTTTTATAATAACATGTCCAGTTTTCAATGAACAGAAGAAGAGCTGCTCTGCTAACATGATCAACTAGTGGACAGTTTGTTTCTCTTTTACCTGCCGACCCATTTTCATAAGGATTGCAGAATTGTGTTAGTGTTTTCTTTATTTATTTCAATTTGATGTTTATAAAAAATTATGCAGTTGAGAATGTGATGTAATTTTTTTAGGTATGTTATAGAAAATTAGACCATTACGCTTTTACATGAAAACAGTTCATGTCATATTCAAAGTAAAACACCAGGAGGCAGTTTTAATAAGTATGTAAACATATTTTTTTGATAGAAGTCACATAGTATTTCTGCTACAAAGTGAAAACTCTGACTGCTTTAAAAAAGGGAGAAAAGACCAATGAGTCAGCTCATCTTGAACTGAGACCTCGTAACTAACAACCTCTTACCTAAAACCACAAAACAACATACCAGATAGCCCAGATAGTCTGGCAGGCCTGTTATGTGGTAGTTATGACTTTATTGTTGTGGTTTTTTTCCTTTGACATTCCAAAACATTTATTTCTAACTCACAAAGTGTAGAAATGACACTTTAAGCTGAACAACTTTATTTGTATGAAATGAACTCATCTTCCTCTCTAATATTAACAACAACAAAATAAAAACAGTGAGCAGACTCTATCCATTGAATGTTTACCGAAATTCTTCAGAGTGCATACTTCATCTTTCCGTCTCATCACATTCACTACTATTTCCTCTAATACACAAAAATATAGATTTTTTTTTTACACCCATTGATATTTTAATTGCACTATGACAAAAGATCAAATTAGTTTTAAATCATTTAATCTTAAGGTGTGTTTGTGATTTCTCTCTAGGATTATCAGATGTGGCTGGACCTGAGGACTTTAGAGGGTCGAATGAACGAGCGGTACATCACCCACGAGAGCGATGACCTTCGTTGGCTCCATCACGCTCAGCTCAGCGGCCTTGACTACCCCTCGAATGTCATGAATGGTCCTGTGAACGATGTTGATCCAGGGATGGAGCGCTACCATGAGCAGGAGGAGGAGCTGGAGACCCTCAGTGAGAGGGTCAGTGAACTCTGAGGACAGCGTCACAAAGTAACACAAACCAGAAAAAGGAAGTTTGAACTTTTTCTGGAGTATTGAACATTTACAAATATTTTTCAAGCAGGTATTACATTTCATTTCATTCAAATCGGCTTCTTTTCTGTGAAAACAGCTACAGGTTTACTAATCTGCACATTGGCGGTGTGCGCTGTCACCTCCAAGTTAAATGTTCCTGTTCCTGTTAAAACACTGACTGGAGGCTTTCTGTTTGCATGTCTTTCCAGTGGCTTTTCTCACAGGAAAATGCTAGGAATGCTTCTGCCTACATTCCTAAAACATACATGTTGCTCTTATTAGAGATGATAATTTTAAGCATTAGCATGCTTCTGTTTCTGGTTTCCCCCCATGGCTCATAAAAAGTTCAGGTTCCAATTAGCTGTGACCCTTTGAAGGAGTCAGCTCATTAGAATTGAAGGTCTCATGATTGGGTTTGAGTAAACTCAAAATAAAAATTATAAGTTATACATTCTTTATATCTTTCCAGTTAACAGTAACAGAGATGGAGAAATGAATAAGAAATAGGAAGTACTTGACCTCAAGCTTCTCAACATATCAGACTGAAAAACAAATCTCCCTTACAGATTTCTGTTTATTGTCACTCTTAAATGTTCTGTGAGCTATTTTTTATTTATTTTTTTGTTAACCCTCCTGTGGTCTTAAGATGCAACCCATCCTGCCATGATCTGAACATATTCAAGAACAGATCAAACATACTTATTGGTTTTTGGGGTTTTTTCCAGTCCAGGTTCCCAAACTATTTCTAAGGGCGCGTTCACACCAGTCCTGTTCAGTCCGCTTTAATCAAACTCCAGTCTTGTTTAGAAAGTCTGGTTCATTTGCGTAGGTGTGAATGCATAATAAAACTGATGCGGACCAAAAATGCAAACTCTATCGAAGCTTTGACTCAGTTGAAGGAAACTCTGGTGAGGTTTGAATGCATATGTGGATGTCGAAAGAAGCAGACAATAGCACATGGCATTCTGGGTAAAGACAACCAAAACAAACGCAAGTCTAGCGTTAAAGAGAAATACTACAAACACCAAAATCTGATGCCACTCCATTGTGGTTTACATTTCCTGAACAAGCACGTTGTGCTCAGTGTCTTCTTCATAAGATTTCCTTCAGTGGTTATTGGTGCAGCGCCACCACAGGCGAGGAGGTGAACAGGATTTTCAAAGGGTTTAGTTGGTTTGACACAGTGCAGTGTGAAAGCGAACCACACCAGCTGGAAATGGAACAAATGCACCAATTTTGGTCCCCAATCAAGTTTACCAGACTGCAGGTGTGAAAACACCCTAAGGCTTTGTGACTCCAGCGGACTACAGTCAGAGACAATATGCACAGAGAAAACACCTCCAAGAGCACCGCCAACTCATCCAGGAGATCTCTATCTCCCCGGGACAATATGCAATAACCTAATCAGGAGTTTTCAAAGTACAGGGGCACCAGTTGCCTGTTAGAGGGCAAATCGACAACCTCCAAATTCCCATCACCAATAACTACATTGTTGCTATTATTTCTGTTGCTATACTTGATGTTCCATTCATAGATGTTTTCACTACACTTTGGAAAGCCCTGATGTAAAGTATTACAGGTGTGACTAGTCTAGTTAATCCAGTATTACAACAATCCAGTGGACAGCAAGTCCAACTCTGAAAGACAACAAAACCAAAGAAATATTTTTCAGTGGCCATGTTAAAGATAAACAGCTAATACCAATTGTGAGACCGTTGCTCTCCCTCAGTCTGATGTGCTTGTTAAATCAGAGTACTTTTGTGTGGTCGTTCACATTTCCAAATATTATGTGATTTATCTGTGACCCCTGTGTGAACTGCAAAATGACCTGACAGTGTACAGCGTGCACAGTAGAGGGCCCAAGGTCATGCATGCAGTGAGCGTGCTCAGAGTTTTGCCATAAAGAAGAAGACATAGTCAGTGTAAGCTGAAGTAAACACGGATACTAATGGTGGAGCGTACCTTACAATCAACTGTGCACACACATCATTCAACCAGACATAAATCTATACACATATTTTGTTTCCAAACTCCACTGAAGTTTGTTTCACACTTCAGGTTGCAACAAAACACTACAAACCATCTTTACAGTGAAATACTTTTGTGTAACTGTTTGCTTTTTTTCATTCATCCATACCGCTTGCAGTGTGAGCCCAGCCATAGAGACAGTTTCAGTTTATGTAAACAATTTTAATTTGTCTTTTGTATAAAAGTCACATTCTGCAGCTTTAATCTCTGCTGTCACCAGCCTGCGTCAGTCAGAGTGTGTGACAGCACCACCATGGCTCATCACTGCCTTCCTGGAAATGTGTAAATTTAGCAATTTTGACCATGAAAATGTTTATTTATACATTCTAAGATCCATCAAGTTGACAAATTGATTTTCTTTGGTCATTTTTGGTGTCTTACATGTCATGATGTCATGATGTACTGCCTCAGCTGCCTCTCCAGACATGTGGACATCACATTTTCTTCATCTAAGAACAGAGAAAGTGACTTTAGCTGCTTTCATCTACAGTGCCTCTTTTTGAACTTTAACCTTACACATGCGTCATAGGAGTCAGTCTAAAAGCAGCATAACAGGCTACCTTCCCATTACTCTCTTATCATGCTTCAACAGATCTATATGATATGAATATGGTAGATGCAAAGGAACAAATCAACTGATTGTGCGCTCTAAGAGCAGAAAAACCTCTGAACTGACTTTAACTCTAGGTTATGTTGTTTCAGATTATTCTACAATGTAAAGCTGCTTTGAGGTTGAAGAAAACTTTAGTGTCTACCCTGACTGCACATCACTGAGTCACTGCTGTCTTTGTGCAGTTAATAGAGTTCACTGCAGACAATGTGAGATTAGATTTACATGACTGCTCCTGTGACCTGAAAGCAACCTGACTCTGTTTGGCACATACTTGCTGTCAGTCATCTGTTGGAAAAAATCTACAGAGCCCTCTGGTGGCTGGTGTGAAAAATTAAAACTGAACAAATGACTGAAGTTACTGTAAAGGAGGCCTTTTAACCAGTCGTGTCCTGACCAGAGCTTTGTGTTATTCAGATGTCAGAGTTAACACTCTAACACAAAATAATAATCACTCAGTTTCAATCAGTTTGAAATCAAAGGGCAAGATAAAATAAATGGACAAATGATATTTGTGAGATATTTGTGCTTCTGCCATCAGTATGAGGGCAGAAACATGGTTTAGAGAAGAAGAGCTTCATGTTTGCAATAGGCAGGACTGTTTTAAGTTCTTTGAAATTTATGGCAGAATTATTTATAGATTGAATAAACCACAGCAACTGGTATCAAAAGTTGCACTTTCTGGTTGACAGTTTGAAGAGTAAAAATTTATTTTCTTTAGTCTTTAGTCTTACACAGTATTTGTTTACCACTGATCGTAATTATTTCCACAGCTAAAGAGTAGCCAAAAATATTGTGCTAGAACAATCAATCTCCCTTCATTTTGGGTTCATGTGGCTGCATCAGGTGATTTGTAAAATATCAGTCAGTGTTCTTATCAGACTTCCCTCCAGGGTCTCAGGCTAACAATTTTAGCACATCTTCTGTGAGGGAAATAGGCACCAGGTACCCCCTTCTCCCCCCGCCCTCCCACCACTGTCCCACCAACCCCACCCCAACAACCCCGCAAGGATGGATGGATGGATGGATGGATGGATGGATGGATGGATGGATGGATGGATGGATGGATGGATGGATGGATGGATGGATGGATGGATGGATGGATGGATGGATGGATGGATCTTTGAGTTTTCAAGTAGAGTCCTAAACACTAGTTGCTCTGTAAATAATTGTTTGACAAAGTGTCTAAGGTCTACATTTCTGTTTTTCTTTTTCGTTTTTTTGCCAGTTGCTGTTTACTAGAGCTTATTAAAGTGCATGCTTGTTTGGTGAACTGATCAATCAATCTCGAAATGCCTTTATTCATAACTGTGAATTCATTTGCTGTTTGAAGAAATGCTCAGTGTCATACTTGTTTTTATGGTTATAAAACTCTTTTCATATCTGGGACTCAAATCCGTCCAGAGTGTACTCCACCCCTCTTCCTTATTCATACCCATCTCTTCCCAGGCAACAGGATGGATGGATGGATGGATGTTTTTCTGAACTGGAAAATAACAGTATTTACTCTTAACTCTTTCATTTCACATTAAAAAAAAGACAACACAACGACTATCATAAACTATGTTGACATGCTGCTTATAACTCTTAAAATGTGTTTGTGGAATGAGTGATAATTGAGCATTTTAAATGTTTGGGGTTTTTTAGCAGTTTGTTTTAATTTCGCTGCAACTTTTATCTTGAACTTCATTTATTTGTTTATGTCACAAAATTAAAATGATAACAAAGTTAATTGTGGTCAGGAGTGTATCTTTTTACATAAAGACACTCATAAACACCCCATTGCTACATAACTGTGTTGTCACATCTTTGCTAACCTGAACGTAGGAGTTCTGTCAGAGTAATCGTTCTCTTGCATTTTTATTCTGTTTCTGCTTTTTTTACACCTAAATGTTTTACTACCAGACAACGATAACTAAAGATAACAGAGACTTTACTCTGTAACTGTCCTGGTTTGAGGTTTGTTGTTGTCTGTGTGATATTTTCCTTTCCACTGAGCTGCAGCTTCCACCTCTGGGGGTTAAATCAAGCAGACTACACCTGCTGCACCCTCTCCCAGTCTCTGCTACCTCAGGTTTATTCCAAGTCCTCTGTGATTTAAAAAAAAATGTTTTCCCCTCAAATAACTACCTGTGTTTCCTCTATTTACGCCATGATCCATTCAAAGTCACCGATTTAAAAAAAGAAAAAAAAAACAGAGCAACCATTAGGAATACTAACAACAATATCCTCTCCTGGATGACTCGACGGTTCTTCACAGCAACACTTTTCCTCCTTCCTGTCAGCTCACCTGCACCGCCTGGCCACCCTCCATCACCCAGTGGATTCCTGCTAACTCCTCAGGAAAAGAGCAGGATGGTAAACGAACTGAACTTAAAGCACTTTCATCATCTAGAGATGTTCTACAGCCACTTTATTACTAAAGTTCTGCTAAGGTTGATTTTGTGTGTGTGTTGCGTTGAGGTTGGTATTGACGTCGTCACCCCCTGCAGGTACAACACGACTATTTCAGCTGTTGGGCTAAAAATTTATCAAAATTTCTAAGAGTATTTTACGAATACTAGTATTCATATTCATAGAAACCTATCAATAACCTGAATATTACTTTCTGGGCAACACTGAAAGAGGTGAAGAAATTTGTCCTGGTCGAATCAAAAAGGAAAATCAAAGATCTTTTTTTTTGTTTTTTTTACTTAAATCAGTTTATGGAATTATGAAATACTATGGTCACAGTATTCCAACACTCCATTAACTCACAGTCAAATGATGACCATCAGCCACTGCAGGCAGACAACCCCAGCAGCCACTCCCTACATGGCTGCAAAGATTAGGTAGGTGTGAAAAAAAAGAATAAAAGCCGTACATGTCCAGTCTGATCATTAAATATCAGAACGTTCGATTAAACCTCAGGATTCTTAAAGCGTTTCCTCAGAAAGTTTCAACAAAGCCGTCTCCAACAATAACAGTCAGACTAAAGATGATTACATTTATTTTATTTCTGACTCCTTAATAATGTAATTACAGACAGGAGTAGTTTTTGTCTTTTCTTCATTTAATTTTGTTTACTTAGGATACACATTTTTTAGTGGTTCACGCAACACAACATTTACATCAATAAAAGAGTTTTTCAGTCATTAAATAAAATAATAATAATAATAATAATAATAATAATAATAATAATAATAATAATAAAACCTGTAGGTAAATCACTCATTTTTTGTGCACTGCATGCTGCACAACAGCAGATGAAGATGCACACACTGAGTTGCCGGTGACTTCCATCGGCCTCCTCTCTCCCTCTGCATCACTTTCTGACTGCGCTCCACTCTGCATATGTTTCCAGGATGCTTTGTCTGCCTGGTGCCTTCATGGCAAACAGGAAATCAGCAGGAAGTCACTGTGGTTACGTAGAAATTTAAAATCATTCATTTCTAGGCATCTTTGTAAATGTATTTATTATTTCTTGGCTATTTTTGTATTTTGTTGTTCTCGAAATTCACTATTACAAAAGCAGAAATAATTCATCTTTTCCCGACATGAAATAATTGCTGCTTTTAGAGGTGTTATTTCTTTCCTTTTTTTACATTGCCACTAGATGGCGCCATATGAGAGCCAAGTAACGTTTGAGACTGTTGCTTCAGTTGCTTACGATGAATGTGTGCGTGTGTATGTTTTTTTTTTTCCTTTTTCTTTTTTAAAGCATGTGCATATTTTTGTGTTTTTGTGCCTTCCAGAGCGCTTTGTGTCAGGTTTGTGTTGCTTATTCCTGTCTTTGTCGTGTACATTGTCATGTGGATCCCTGTGTGGAGATTTTCTGTGTTGTTTTGTTGTTGTGTGTTTGTTGCCACCGAAAGCGCCTCCCAACACCTACCGCAGTGCTTGTTGGGACACCGGGGGCCACATGAGCACGAACACACACATTTAAGAAACAGCAGACAACAAAAACAAACAAGCCTCCCTATATGCCAATTAAAAAACACAGATATGGAGGGAGAGAAGGAGGCGGCTTTAAGACAAAAACAGAAATATTTTTTTTTAGAGACTGCGAGAAGCTAATTACAGGCAAACGACAATTAACAGTCTGAAATCCTCCAACTATTTGATCAGAAACATGAAATGACAAACTGTACAACGTGTAAAATCCAACTGCGAGCAGCTAATTCAGGTTTTCCTCTGCTGCAAAGCACACATTATTACCTGGGCTTCATGCTTTCACACACACACGCATACACGCGCACACCCGCTCACACGCACACAAACCAAAGCAGTGAATCCTGTCACGTGTGTAAATGAGCTGTCAAGTCAAAGCAGCTGCAGGAAAACTGAACTGAATCCTCTTTGTCTTGTTCTGCAGGGACGGTGTGTGTCTGCAGATCCACCAACATGTTACATGACACGCTGCATTGCTATTGTTTTTATATTTGTCAGCTAAACAAGTCATTTCATTAGAATTTTAAATCAGTTTCCTGGCATCAGCTTCTTATTGTTTACTAATGTTCTGTTCTGGCAGGATGAACACAGCTGATACTTATTATTTTATCCTGATTATCTTTACTAATATTTGGAAATCAACTGGAATCTACCACAATAAATGATCAACATTAACACATCTAAAGCAATTATTATGTATTGAATGCATATTATTCAATACAGAAGTAATAGTATTTTACATGGCATTTTTGTGCAATATTAGCGTCACTTTACATTTAGGAGTTTTACATGTTAGAGGCAAATAATTTAGGACAATAAAGCAGTGTAATGTTTTATTGAAAGTTCTTTTTCAATAACCCACATTTCAGTTTTTATGAAACAGAAACACAATATTCCATCTGTTACGTGTTTCCAGCAGAATCCTGGTCTGTCTGTTGTGTCGGGCCGTTTGTTTCTCCTGTTTTCTTGCAGGAGAAAGAAGCTTCTGTCTGTTCGCTCGGCGGGAAACAGTCTTTGTGTTTCGATTCTCTTTAACAATCCGTTTGCTGTGGCAGCCACCAAACAATGAGGAAAAGCCACATATAGCAGCTTGTAAATGTTTGATTGCATGGCATATGAATCCAGCAGCCTAAAAATAAACAAAGAGAAACTTCAGGTGGGACAAAATAAGATCCGTAAAGCTTCATCACTGAGAATGAACCCATATACTGGCCAGGAATTACATTTTCTGTTATATAGAGAAAGAAAATTCACTGCAGAAGCAATTTTACTGATCTATTTATGCTCTATATACGCATTTGATAAGTAAAAATAGTACTGAAAAGTCCTTTAATTTAGTGAAATAAATTGACTTTGTGAAACACATTGTACACATAAATTTGACAGCCTTTGTTTCTATTCATTTAGATTAGTTTTGAACAGTTCATGTGCATTTATTATCACATTAAAATGTGAATATTACATGAGACAATTACAGAAAACGTTTCTTAAAACAGAAATGTGGGTTTAATAAAACATAAATTTAATACCTGCTTAAAGGTTGTTATTTTCTAAAGGTAATTTTATTCCGATAAAAGGAACCTTATCTGTATCTGACGTTTATTATTGTGTATATGATCTCAATGTAAAACAGGCAAAACCATTCTAGTGATATTTTAGATGTCATGGGTAATTTAATATTCTATAATATTCTAATGTTGTGAGTTGAATTAAATTTGAATTTTAAAAGTTTAAAGTTGGACAAAAATTAGACAGTAGCTTCCTGTTTGCTCATTTATTAAAATGTATTTTGACCTACAGAGTATTCAGATGTAAATATTTAAAAATAAATAACTATTCTTGGTTAATTATTAATTAAGTCTAAAATAAACATGTCAGTCTTTAAATGTGGAAATAAAATTACATTTTAATATATGCCTCATTATTTTCTATCTTGCTGACATTCTTATTTTGCTTCTGCATTTTTACTTTTTTTTTGCTGTGTTTGTACAATAATAATTCTACACTTTGGATAGACTTTATTTGACAACTGTGTTATTATTTTCTTGTTCTTCCAAATTTGTATATTTATTATAGCTCTATATTTTCCACATTAGTATCTTGTAGCTATGTACTGTTTTGTATTTAATCATATTTAGATTTTTTTGAGCTTTAGAATAAACGGCAGCCTAAAATAAAAAGCTGTGCGGTGCAGAGCTCCAAAACAACAGAACAGATGAAAAAACAAAGTGGCTGAAACAAAACCTCCACTATAGGGATGAATCAGAAGCTGTTTTTACCTCTACTGTATAAAGGAGCTGCACAGTGTGATTAACTTTTATATTATACATTTATATGCTTAACATCATTATTATTATTATTATTATTATTATTATTATTATTATTATTATTATTATTATTATTATTATTATTATTATTATTATACTTCATGTTTTTGATTTATTAAAAACAATTTAGTAAAATATGAGTAAAAAGTTCAAGTTTCTGTTTACATCCCAGATGCATGAAAACAATTTGCTGCTGTGTTTTATATTTTGCCATATTTCTTTGTTTAGGTTGAGCTCCTTGTTTGCTGTATTAATTCCTTTCTCTCCTGCTGGGCTGTTGTGTTAATTCTCCTTTATCTGCTCTTTTTTTTTCCAGAGATAATATTTCAGAGTACAAACACAGGATAAGATGCCATTAATCTGTCAGGCATTCATTTGTGGGGGAGCTCACGGCGCTCCGGCTCAGACAAATGTTCTCTCTTTCTCTGGCTGGCATTATATTCTGCTCACACAACCCAGTAAATACGTTCACCCTTTGCTCTGCATTCGCGTCCATTTGCTTCTGCTTTACTTTATCACTCCTGCCTGTTTCTATTGTCTCTACCTTGTCTTTTTTTGTCCGTCCATGTTGTGTTCCTGCGTTATTCATGGGGACGAAGCGAGCTGTCAGCTCGAGGCCACCAGGCGGAAAAGTCTGCAAACCACCACTCGCCATATGTCTCTCACTCCCTTTGCCATTTTCTCGCTTCATTACTCCCTCCTTTTATTCGCTTGTCTCTTTTGTGATCCTTTTTGCCGTCTTTCCAGCATTTTAGAAATCAGCTTAATTCTCTCTCTTGGAGTCTGAAATTTTTAAGACATGCTTGTATTTAAATATGGAATGACCAAAACAGTCCAGAAACGTTATAGAAGATTTAACAGATATCACATGATGTTTAATCCAACTGAGAGCAATCCAACCTCCTCCCCAACAAGAGTACGAAATGTAGTTATTAGATAATTAATGTAAAAGATTTATTTTTATGTTTTCTGCTTAAAGCATGGTCCAATTTAAATACAGATAGTGAATCTGCTTGAAGGGCCGGTTCTGATGCTACAGGAAGCTTTTGGATTTCAGCTAATTGCTGTTTAGTATTGATGTGTTAAAAAGTTTGGAATTTGAAAGCTGCTGCTTGTCCTCCTGCATGGGAGACGGTGTTGTCACTAATACTTAGACATCTTTATCTGCCATCTTATGATGAAACATACATATAAAAGTTAATCCATATTTAAATCAAATGTACAATTCAGAGAAAATAGAAAGGTAAAAACCCGACTGGATTGTTTTCTGTATGGGTTTTTATATTAGTTTCCAGCACCTGATTCTTGTTTGTTTTTATTATTATTATTATTATTATTATTATTATTATTATTATTATTATTATTATTATTATTATTATTATTATTATTATTATTATTATTTTTTATTTTTTTTTTTCTTCATCTTTTACTTTCTCATCCTCTTCCACCTCCTCATCCTCTCACTGTCTTTCACTTCTTTCTCCTCCCTCTGAATATTCACTCCCTTCTTGCTGTCTATTCTCCTTCACTCTGTTTCTGCTCGTGTAGTGAGAGGGATGATGGGTTTGTTGCCGTAGTAACTACTTCATTCAGCCCTCTCTCTGTTGAAATCAGAAGCATCACCCAGTGACGACATCCATATACAACCATTTTCCCACATCGAGGTGATTTAGTTGTGTGTTAGAAAATAAATGAGACCAGACAACATGGCAGCCCTCCCTCTGACTATTCCTCCTTCCCTTCCCCTTCCATCCGTCTGTCTGCCATGCTCACTCACATGTTGACTACACAAAGTGGCAGCACAGACAACAGACGAGTAAAAACAAATGAATCGTGCCTCACAATTTTTGCCTCGCTGCCAACTAATTTTTCATCTCAGAGCATCTCCTCTCAGATGTTTGTTGTTTTTAGCCCACTGAGATGAAGCTTTATTGATCGCTTCAGTCAGGCAAAGCAAAAGGCTGAGTTCTTTTAAAAATAATAAACACGGACAAGACACTGCTAAGAAAATCTCACAAGTAGGGTAAGATTCAAAACCCTGTACTGGACCTTTATTCATTACGACTGATGAGTAAAGACGACTTGTAACAGGTAGGTCTAAATATTTCAGCTGGATTCTTCCCCTTTTCACCCCAACACACACAGAACCGTAGTTAGGAGGTCCAGATATTTGCATACACCTTATGAAGAGATCTAATCTTTCGTCTTCAGTGTCTTACATTAAATTGCACTAAACTTTTCTTGTCTTAGCGAGTTAGTAACTAACATTTTCTGAATGGCAGAATAATGAGAGGATTTCTCATGACTTGGGCTGGGGGTTAGGGTTCAGGGTTTACCCCCAAACCTTAACACCCAAGACATGATGTCATGGCCTTGTGAGTTTCTGACTGCTGGACTGACAAGACTGAAGTTCTAAGCACAGTTGATGATGTATTTTAAGACAAGACGTCCAACTCATCGGGTCCTTGTGGGAAGTCATAAAGTAAATACAAGAATTCAGTAAAGATTCCAGGAAGAAAATTATGGATGTCTGCAACTCTTTGGTACAATGTTTCTGCCATGTTCAGCTGTTACAACATTTATATGCCAGTATAAATACAATGGGAATGTCTAATGTTGTGTGCACTAATAACTTTTTATTGCTTTTTGTAATACTGAATTTCAAAGGAAAATGTAACAATTTGTAGACAAAAACATGAACTTAAGTTCGACAGAATCAAAAATCCTCTTTTCTACCATTAACTGGACCAATAAAGACAATGAATTATGGTACTCATATCGTCATACTTTCTTCTGTTGTATTTATTCACTGATAACATCGATATCATTTTAAATTAAACAACAGTAATAATAATAGTTGTTGATTTCTGCACAAAACATTAAAAACAAGCACAGTTTAAAATAAAAAATGGCTCTCCCTTGAGTCCTATGGTTCAGGGTAAAGAGGCGTTCATAAGAACTGAATCATTTGTAACATCACTTTGTGGCTCTGGGCCAAATTTAGGTGAACATTAACAGACCTGGACCGTTTTTAGTTTTTGCTTTTTTCAACAGCCCATTAGTGGCAAAGGTTAGATAGAGTGGTCAAACTGCCTGAAATAATAAAAAATAATAAAATAATAATAAAAACAAATAAAAGCCTGTGAAACAGCTCAGATTTACTCTGTAAACAAGATTAAGTCAAACACAAAGATTACTACTTTAAAAAATATTGACGTATCACCTGCATGACCTTTTGCACACCACAATATTAGTCACAATGTGGTTTAAAGACATCAAAAGCTGTGTTTTTGGGTGCCTGTCACAAAGCCCTGAACTCAGCTGCATAGAAAATATGTGTGTGAAACTGTAAAGGTGTGTGTGAGCGATGAAGCCTGGACATCTTATTAAGTTCCAGCAGTTCAGTCTGGTGGACTGGACCGAATCTCAAGCAGACTGTTGAGAGAAAATCTGCAAGGACACCCAAACTGTCTGACCCAACTCAAATAGTTTAAAGAGTAATTATGAGAAATACTAAGAAAATATAAGTCAACTTTGGAATGTAGGGTGATTAAGCAGTGAGGCTAAGATGCTAACAGATATTTATAAACTGAATGTAAACATCTGGGTCACAGAATGTACTGATGTATCAAGTCATTCCTCCCTTTATTTTGACAGAAAATTAGCAGGTAGCAGATAACTGTGCTCCCGTTTTGTATGTAGTGTGTGTATAGAGAGTATGAATTAGAATAAAGACCCCAATGTTTGGTCATTGTCCTCAAGCGGTCAAGAGCTTTGTAGTTGAAATAAATTTAAATTTATAGACAATAAATGTAAAAGTGGATATTACTGTATAAATTACAGTAATGTATAAAGCTGCTAAATTCTATTCATGTTTAAATAAAACTCAAGGTACAAAGTAACATATAGCTATATAATTTAGCCTCTATGATAATGTTGTTTTCCCCACCCCATTAGGGACGAAGGGTGATTAGACAATGGATGGATGGATAACGTTGTTTAATTTTTACAATATGCAATTTTTTTTATGTGAATTTAGGTTAAAAAAAAACCTGCAGCTTATCCTCCTTAATTTTAAAATAAAATGGGACAATTTACTTTTTGAGTGAACATGTAAACCAAAGGGATTGGATAGGTGGTGTGCAGTCAGAAAGGCGTTCACTGCAGCTGGCTATTTCAAAAATTAGATTTTTTTAGTACCAGTTTATGTTTACATCCTTTATTTCATACATCTTACTGAACCATTTTAATGCAGCCTGGGAACTCTAGAGCTTCGAATAGTTGAACAAAAATAACTCAGTGAAGCTCTCTTCTGGTCAGGAGGCTGGCTGAGCAAGTGGATCAGGCTAAATCTGAGCCTGAAATTAACAATTTTGGCCAATTCTTTTCATCAAAGTGTAGTGGCATGTGTGTGTGTGTGTGTGTGTGTGTGTATTTTCACCTCATGCCTGTGCTTATGATTTATTTGCATCTGAACAAACTGTTGAAGCACAACATAAAATGTATGCAGAAAGGCAGAGCTGCCTTTTACACTGACATGGACCTTTAGTTCAGTTAAAAAGCAGGCTGCTGAGCATGGAGACAGCCATAGTGCAGCTAAAATTATTTTGACAACTGATGAATTAAAAAAGACGAAAATCATTCCAAGCCCCCCACCCACACGCCAACCCCTGCACAGCACTCAAATGACGTTACTTTTGAGTCTTGCAGACATTAACCCAAAACACTGCTAGAAGAACTGTGTGGTGAGAAATTAATGAGTCAATAAACAGCAAAGAACATCTACACAATATCTGTGGGACGTTCACTTGTTTGACATCACTAAGTTTCTTTGAGAAAAGAAGCCACTTCAATTATGACTTAAGGGGAGCCTTTGGGTGCTCTCCATCCTGAAGCTTTTTGCTCTGGACCTCTAAGCCAACTGAACCCCCACAAATTTGGGCAGCATTGGCTCCCTGAATGTCACCGTCTTTAGAAGTGCTGGCAGCGCTCACATCGCTGAATTCAGTCCTGCAATTAAAAGAAGAATCTGTCCATAGAGACCTGCTCATGTCCACACGCTAACATTTTGGAAAAGTTGCCATTACATTGTCGGTCTGCAGGGTTAACCTATCTGAGGATACAGTGTTGCCTCCAGACAACACATTTTCCTCAAACCGTTCTGATGAAGACGTCTTCATCCACCTCGTGGTTGCTGGTAGAAAAGTAACAAAACACAACACACCTTGTGCATTTAGCAACGACATATATACTGTTTTTTCAGATTTTCTGGTTAAAATTTGTTTCCACTGAGTGAATGTTGCAGTTGAATTGAATTTTATCACTTTTTAGATTAGAACATTTGTCAGTTAAACTTATAAGCATATTTTAAAAAGCAGGAAGTCAAAACTCACATCAGCTTTGTTAAAGAAAACAGATTTCTTTCCTGAAATAACAAAACTGACCTTCAGTCTTTCATAAGCCACCAATCTGGTTTCATAATGTACAGCATGTTATTTCCCGTCAGCCCAATTTTGAAGCAATTATTTCTACAAAAAATTCCTGAGTCATTCCTGACAGGCCAGGCCTCTGTCTCCCTCCGTACTTTCATCCTTTCAGCAGCTGGATCGATTTTTGTGTCGCTGCTGCAGTTCTGCTCCCATGGGAGAATTTGAAAGGAGTTTACAGGCTCTGAATACAAGCCTGCAAACCGCTTATGGTGTTTACCTGCCACTTACACTCCACAGCCAACCTACAGCTGAGTGAGTGTGTGCTGGACAAACAGAGAGGGACAGCCAAACACTGTATAACAAAGGTATAAAGCATTGTTATGAGGGCATTTAAAAAAAATAAAAAATTAATAGAAATGTTTACGGATCTGTAAAATGAATGAGAACATTTGATAATTTGGAAAAAAAAAATAGAAACAATGTGGTAATTTAAATGTCAGTTCAACTTAAAGTTGTTTTAGTATCTTTAGATGACCCCGTTTTAAACGGGAGAATATTGTTTAATTTAATGTGAAAGTGTTCTGGTGATCAGTCTTATGCCTCAGTGTGTTCAGTCCTAATTATGGGGTTTGGACAGAGCAGAAGGTGTTAGAAAAGTTACCACTGGGATAACGCTCAGCCAAACGTTCATGGCAACACAGCTTTCTGATCCGTTTATGCCAGTTCAGTTGTGCAACTCTGGTCTGTGGCTAATATGCGACATATTTTACTGCCAACATTCTAATTCAGGTTTCTACAAGACAAACAAAACAATAATATTCTAGAGCTTATCATACTTAGGAATTTAATAACAATAATGTGATAAAACAAATATGTCTTGTCTGCCAGTTCCAGGGTACATTTACAAAATCTGACTTACAACAAAAATTATGAGATTTAAGTGCAAAATTATAAATGCTGTGAGCCTGTACATTTTTTTTATGAGTTCTTACTTTGTCATTTGTTATACATTCAGTGCTGCTGTGATCTATTGAGGCGACTCAGCTGTGCTAACAATTCTGATCCTAGGCTCCGAATAATGCAATTAAAAAAAAGAAAAGTAAAAAATCATTTGGACACAAAAATAATATTTCAATACTTCCAGAGTAGATTTTATGCCACATCAGCTCATTCTGACATTCTACAACCATTTTAACCACCTTGCCTTTATATTTATAAATAAATAAGAGCACACATGCTAAGAAGAACATTGTAAAAACCATTTTTTTAATGTTTGCTGCCAACAAGTGAAGTTAAAATATAAAGCTGATTAATTACACAGGATGTCCAAAATCAGTAGTGTTACAGCTTTATGGAGAACGCAAACACAGTATGAGTCTTAAGAGTTAAACAAAACTCTAATAATAATAATAATAATAATAATAATAATAATAATAATAATAATAATAATAATAATAATAATAATAATAATAATAATAATAATAATAATAATAAAATCAGGTTCAAAATCTAAAACTAGCTAATATAATGGGTGAGAGACGGAGAGAGAATAAAACAAACTGAAAAGGAACAAAGGAATCACGAAGTTACAGCTGGTAAAACACTGTCAGTGTTAAACATGTCAACTCTTTAGTTTTTAATTGGGCCAATGACATGAAATTCACACCCAATGACATCCAAAAACCAAGTAATCCACACACACAAATACAAGAAGAGCTTAAAAATTAAACATTGGCAATATCTATTAAATATTTTTGGTAAAAATCATTTTAAGCTGTCTTCTGTATTTTGACCCATTCTATTTATTTCATCTCATGTCACTTTATTAAAATGTCAATCCAGTCCACTCATACAGATAAATTCCAAGTCAAGTACATATTCTCTAAATAAATCTTAGTGTCAGCCCTTATTGCCACTTTCATATAAGTCATGGGACTGACTGCTGAAGAACAACAGTTTGCTTTCAACCAAAACTCTGCAGTGTTTTTGGGGCCTGTGGTTTAGGAATACACACTCAGTCCGTCCTGTAAAGACCCTGTATCTTATGATGAAGATCCCTGTAGCCTTTCATCCATGTAGTGAGATGCTCCACGCTGTAATGTTCTCACCTGACAACTTCACTTTGAAATTGTGTTTCTGGTGTGATGCACTGAAATATTCTCTTCCCAAACTCAATGTGAAAGGACATCAAAGAGTTTAGATTGGCCTCCTCTGAGCAGACGAGATTCTCCCAGTGTTATATTGGGACTGAAGCTCTCAGTGAGTTCTCCTTGTCAACACTGAATGGCTCTGCAAGGTCAAACCAAACTCCCAAAATCAGTTCTCGATGCTGTATTTGCATTTTGAAAATCGTGTCATTTTATCCTCAGTCTCATGTTGACCTCCCTTCGTGTCACAACCCCACTGACAAACTTCTCACCCCCCATCTCTATTGCATGAATTTCATGGGTGTGCTTTATTATGCAGAAAACAGTACTACTCACCTTTGTCTCAGATTTGTCCAAATATTTATGTACGGTTTATGTTCTTGTAGTATTGACAATTTTAGGGATCTTATTAGGTCCCATTTATCTAAATTGCCAAAGATTCTGAAATACAATCCAGCAATAATGTTTGCAAAAATGTAATGTAATGTATACGTCCTTCTCCCATTTACTATCCACTCATGTATACTAAGTGTTGTTAGAGAAAATGTTTGAGAAATGTATTAAATTGAGTGAATAAACAACTGATTGATTGATTGATTGATTGATTGATTGATTGATTGATTGATTGATTGATTGATTGATTGATTGATTGATTGATTGATTGATTGATTGATTGATTGATTGATTGATTGATTGATTGATTGATTGATTGATTGATAATTAGTGAATCTATAAAAATAATTCATATTCTGTTTGTAAGTGGCGAAGCTAAAGAATTTATTTATCACAAATTAACACAACCTGAAGTTTTTCTCTGCGTTGCTATGGTTTCATATTAACAACAAATGATTTTTGGGAGCTCACATGTCTCTGGTGTTTTGGACTTCCTCTACCTCTCTCATTTATAACACAGCCCCACACCAAAGAGTCCACCTTTACTATGAACTATGAAACTCCTTTTTTCCTTAGCAATGAATGACCTTATCATAAAACAAAATAAAACTAAATATATAGAGATTGTAATGTTCATAATTTTTGAAAAATTCCCTTTGATGTTTTGACTTGTACTCAAGGCAGCTGGACATTTCATCAACCTCAACACTAAGATAAGGATGAATTCTAACATTTTTTTAACTTCACCATCTGCTGAACCAAAACATTCATTATTTGTTTTCAATGTAAAACTGTAAAACAACAGAACAATCTGATGTCATTCCAACCAGTCATAAAACTTACAGATACTCAGTTTTACTAAACAGAAAACATTAAAATGTTTAATGGATTCTGACCATTAAAATGAACATCACACATTGACATTAATACTAAAGAAAAAACAGCAACTTAGTACCACTGTAACTTGAATAATATTATAATTGTTCCAATAAATGTAGCTCTTCTGTGCAGATTGTAGCTGTTCCCAAACCCACACAGAACAAGCAGGGTGTTTTGTTACAAACAAGCCTGTTTCTGGAACAAGGCTTTGGTTTCCATGTTAGAGCTGCGCTTTCTCTTAGTGGCTGATTCCTTGATACAAACCAAAAATCCACCGAAACAGTCCCAGCTTCCAAAAAAACGTCATCTCATCCATTTTTCCTGATTGTGAGTAATTAATATAACACTCTTTCTAAACACAGAGGAACTTCACTGGTCAACACCAAGATGGATCTATGTTTGGACATAGATTCATCTTGGTGTTGAGGCCAAATTATGGATTCTGACCTTTGGTGCATATTCACCTCTCTTATCAAAACTTCTAAAAAGCCTTTCTCATGTTCAGCCAGATAAATATTGCAAACTTTCACAAAACAAGTGGAGGGACTGGCAAAGTATCAGGATCATCCAGCCTGAGCTTCACAGGCCTGTGAAGTGGAGCTCCCCTAGTGGACAATGAGTGCAGAGAGTTACAGTGTTTTAATAATTCCATCATTCTGTTATTATAGGTAGCTCGTAAGATATTTTAGGCATGAATAAAGATTTCCAAAAGGGGATTCACTTTGTTCAGTTGTTCAGGAATGATCCTATTTCTGAATTTCTTTGTGTTGTTTTGGAGCAGCACAGCTTCAGGAGGCTTTGTGCTTACTTTAACTGGGCCATGTATTTGAATAGAAACAAATACATGTTTTCATGAAGACTGGCTCTACGCAGTTCAAAATGTTCACATGGTTACATGCAGACAAATGAAATGTTTTGTGCAGAAGAAGAGAGGACATGTTTGATCCAACATCGTGGTTCTGGTGCAGCAGGACCGGCTCAGCTCACAATCAGACTTCCCATGAATTATTCCATCTATCAGAGTTTGTCTCTTAAGAAGTGTGACTACCAGTAAAAACTTTTCTATAGCTCATTATAATCTAATGAAATTTTATTCAACCCAAAATAAAACTGATGTTTACTGAAAATATATGAGAATTATTGTACCTTCGATAACGTTTAAAAAAATAAATAAATAAAAAACAGCCAGCAGGTACATAAGATTATAGCGTGTGATGGGCTGAAGCGCCAGTAAAACCATGACTAATGTTAAGGAATTGACAGTATGCAGCAGAAACGCTTTTGGAGTGACAGTGATGTTCCTTCTGTTGACCTTTTCCTTTCCTCCTCGCTCAGTTTAAAACAAAGTGTTGGCTGCTGTCAATCACATGGTAATAGCCGGCAAGGAGAGGCGACAAGGTCGTTATGACTTTATGAAATGTCTGCTCATGAGCTGATTGGATGAATTAGTGACCATAATCGTTAGCGGCCGTGCCTCAGACAGACTCTTAATGTATCTGTATTAGCACTAATGGAATGCAATTTCACTTCTCCGTCTGCTCTCCTCCACCCCACCCTGTTATGATCCAGGGAGCACCCGCTGCACCGTCGTCTTGGTAACAGCAATCATGGCGCTGACGCCCAGTCCCCTTCCTCCGCCTCCTCCTCCTCACAAGAACCTCTCAGTGAGACAGTAGGAAAATGAGACATGGCTCTTAATAAGAATCCCGGTGCTAAAGGAGAATGACCTATACTCCTCGTCAGGAGGGAAATGATTTGAGCTGCAGCCAGTTTTGTGAAGGAGCAGCAGGGGAGATTAGCTCGATTAAGGCCAAATCAGACCTGCTTCCAATTTGATGAGAGAAGGGAGGATAATGGCTCTCAGAACTCCTTCTCATGCAGCTCTGGACTTCGATGAGGAAATTAAACCACTCTTTGTCTCTCTATCTCTCAGGGTGACTCAAGTCTAACCAATCATGCTGGTTGCTAAATTAGAAAGTTACTGTACCCTTTTCCATAAAGCCTTATCTTTATACAACTCGACTTCTCATTAGCTAAACAGTTTTGCAGACTGTTTTCAGGCTGAGTTTTTCTTCATCCTTTTATGTTTCTGTTCATTTAGGAGTTTTAAGACGCTGCCGTCTTCACCTCACAGCAGATCCAACGCCGTTGTTGCGTTGCTGTTGACACCCAGGTAGAGACTGAGCAACTGTAACTGGGTTTGTCCAGGGTCAGGGATTAGGAAACTTATAATATTATACGATGCATCCATTTGCAGCTGTCGACACCTTCACATGTTTTAACTGAAAAACAAAATTAGTGTATATTTTTAGCTTTTAGCTGCTGGTGGAAAATGATGTCAATTTAATTTTGTGAACTGGAGTTTAAGCGTAAAACACAAACTAAAAAAGGTATGTATAGAGACTAATTTGTATGTTTCAGCATCATTTTGTTTCTTGAAGTTATTTTCTAAACAAACACAAAGTCTCTTTGCAACGTTTACATTACTTTGTTGTCTTGCTTTCAAGAGGTCAGGAACACAAGAAACCATTTTTGTCAGGAAAACTTGGGAATTATGAAACATGAGAAAAGACAGACGAAAACCTTTTTACATAACCATTAATGGCATAAGATTAAAAGATCATTATTAGAAAATCATGTTCAATCATTTCACTAAGACACAAAATAATCATTTGTTTAATTCACCACTGGTTCAGTTATGCCCTGAAATATTCAAACCCCTGAAAGACTTGGATTCACAAATATTTATTTTCAACTTGAGAGTTTGTTTCTGACTGGAAAAATGACAGTCGTAAAAATAATGTACAGTAAAGATGTTATTTGAATGTTAAGAAGAAATTCATCTTTGGAAATATTTTTACCCTAACCAGTAAAACATTACTGGCTTTGCACTAATAAACCTTTCTTATAATTACTGACTAGCTTTGTGCCTGTTTCCAATGGTATTTTGATGATGGTGTTTTTCTTGATGATGTTTTCTACATATCTTTGACATCGGAAGTCCTCCTTGCCATCACCCTAATGTTAAACTCTAACAGACCCTCAATCAGATTTAGGTTTGGACTTTGGCTGAGCCACCCTGAAATATCAATGCCACCTTCAGTCAGGAGAAACATGTTGGTAAAATTTTACATTTAATTTAAACCCAAATCTGCTTGAGGTGTGAAAATCTTTGGCCCTAACGGTACCTAATTATGTATATTGACTGTACAATATGTGCAAAAATTATTTGCAGGAGTTTTGTAAATGGTGTTTGTGCCTGAAAAGGTTAATGAGGAAGACATCTATCAAAAGGTTTACTCACAGTTCTAAAATTAATAAATCTCTCTCTATATATATACCAATATACATGCGGATGAGAAGAGATGTAGGAAGCTCAGAAGGTGACTAAGGATACATTCACAGTCCACTTTAATCAAACTCTGGTTGGTTTGCTGACAAAGTCCAGTTAATTTGGGGAGGTATGAATGTGTAATTGAACTCTGGTCTACCTAAAAACCCTGCCCACTTCAGTTCTGTTGAAGTGAACTCTGGTGCATATGTGAACACCAAGCAGACCAGAGACCACTCCTAAAGGAAGTGGACTCTAGCACAGGGCATTCTGGGTAAATCAAACCAAAGGTGTGTTTCTAGCGCAAGAGGGAGATAAAAGACAAATGAGACAAAAGAGAAATCCTCCAACCAGTCTGATGCCACTGCATTTCCGTTTATATTTCACAAAGAAAGAAGTTGTGCTCAGTCTCTTCTTCAGAGGTTTTCATGTTCCATTCTTCAGTGGTTCTTGGTGCAGCGCCCCCACAGGGGGTGGGTGAGGAGGTGGGGTCACAGGGTTTTCAAAGCGTTGGTGGTTTGATACAGTGCAATATAAAAGTGAACCACACCAGCTGAAAATTTTACAGATGTTGCAACTTTGACCCCCAATCAAATCCTGGAAACACCCTGAAGTACCGGTCTCTGTCTGTCTGCTCAGCCCTTTATTTCTTTGGCACAAGGTCACATCAAATGTTATTCCAAGGTTCTTTATTTGCCCTGTTTTGTCCCCTAAATAATAATTGAAATATATTAATGTAATTATACATGCTATCATTTCTGAAAGAAAAATGAATACACTGTGTTTAAACAGACATGGTGAGAAAAGATCTGCCCCTTGGAGTGCTCAGTCATCTGAATTCCTTGCTTCAGCTGCTGGCTGGCAGCCATGTTTCTGCACAGATTCTCCTGTACTAAAGTCTACGTCCTGCTTCTCCTCTGACTCTAAAATGATCAATGTTGACGTCTTTCTGCTGTATTAATTTATTATCCGTCTGCTTCTGCAGTGCTTTTATTGAGGTGAGATTTTTATCCTATATATCCAAACTCATCTTCTGCTTGAGACTTTGTCCTTACTTCTTTTTTTATTATTCAATATCCTTTTAAAGGACAGACAGTCATGTTTAGTCTGCTTTCATAAAACTCTGGTTTGTTTGGGGAGGTGTGAATGTGTAATATAAAACTCTGATGTGGACCAAAAGAGCAAAGTAGGCCGACTACAAACCTCTGACTGGGTTTGGTTAAAGGGACTTTGATGCAGTTCAATGCATATCTGAATGCAAAGGAGAGCAGAGACTAAAATCAGGAAGTGGACTATTGTGCAGGGCATTCTGGGTAAATTTAACTAAAACAAACACCAAAAGACTTTTACAAAAGACAAAAGAAAAAATCTGCTAAAATCTGATAACACTCGATTTTTGTTTCCATTTTGTGAAAAAGGAAGTTGTGCTCAGTGTCATCTGAGGTTTTCTTGTCGTTTACTTCAGTAGTTTCTGTTGCAGCGCCACCACAGGTCAGAGGGGGAACTAGCTTTTCAAAACGTTTACTTCATTTCAAATTGTCATTTCACTATATTTGTGAAGGTGAACCACTCAAGCTAAAACTGTAACAAATTGGAAATGTTGGTCCATAATACACTGCGACAGACTGGCGACCTGTCCAGGATGAACCCCGCCTCTCGCCTGGAACGCAGCTGGAGATAGGTACCAGCAACCCTCCTGACACCATTAGGGACAAAGAGTGTACAGAAAATGGATGGATGGATGGTCCCTAATGCAGTCAGATACAGTCCTTATAGTCTAAACCTGCCAGACTACCAGATGTAAAAACATTTTGTGCACAATGCTTATGATCATGAGAAAAGTAATGCTTCATTTTATATTCATTAATTCCTGTTTTGGATTAATATCACATTATCGTTCATCTATTTTTTTCTCCTTCAGTTTTATCATTTTAATTAGACTATGAAATCTGTTCTGAAATTTTTTTCCATAACACATTGAACTGCTGCTGTATTTGCATGAGAGCAAGTTTCTGCAGATAAACTTTCTTATGTACCTAAAAGTCGGTGTTTTTGTTTTACTTCCATCTGAATTAGTGTTCTGAGACTTCAACCCTGTGCATATATGAAAATCCTAAAGATAAAGACTTAGATGCATTAATTTAAGCACTTTTAATTAGATTAGAAGTGCTTAAATTACTTTTAATTTAAGCCCTTTAAGTAATATGTCCTTTTTGGGTTTTTGTTTTTTTCCACTTCAGTCTGATGCAGATATATGAGTAAATAAGTTACTTCCAGGTTTTGGTCTGAACAACTTAGGAATTAGAATACAAACAGCAGAGCAGAAATCATTGTGCAGTTGTTTGACTTTCTTAGGATTAACAGCCAATAAATAATAAAAAATAAATAAATAAAATTTGGTAGAAACCATTTGCTTGCTGTTTCCTACCACTAGATTGGAGCACATATTTCAGTAGAACATTTCTGTTAGAGAAAGTAACCCTTGAAGCACTGCTGGGTGAAAAGAGGCTATTCTTCTCATCAAACCTCTGGAGCGTTTGACATGCAGATCTTAGGGTACGATTAAGGTTTTTATCAAGTTTTCCCAGTGTTGAGATAAATTGGCTGTAGAGAGGCAGCCGGCCTGGTTTATCCTATAATGCCTGACAGCTCCATGGTTTTGTTCACAAAAACAACAACTTTTCTGAATTCTTTTGACAAAAAATTTTAAATGACACTAAAATAGGATTTTTCTTTACCAACTAACAACATTCCCAAAGTAATTCCATCAATATTATAAAACATTATTGAAAATTACAGTTTGTTCTTATTGTTTTCAAGTCGTGCAGTAATATTCTGAATGTTTTCTTTATTCATTTGTTAAAGAAATAATTGGAATTGATTTAAAAAGAAAGAATGTAAAAAATGCTTGCATTCTCTTACTAAAATGAGGATGAGAATTAAAGATGTTGTGCTCATGTGAGTATTATGTTGGCAGATGTGAAATGGTGTATTCCCTTCTTGAGGTACTATTACTAAATAAATCATATCTCAGTGTGTAGGGACAGCACCGGTGACCACAAGTCAGGGTAGAAACACTTTAAGTAGAGTGGAGTGAATCCATTTTCATCTCATACCTGCCTGCTGTATTTACACACCACAGTGGAAATTAAATTACACCTGCAGGAGCTGAGAGTGATTGAGGGAAGATGGAATTAAAAAAAAAAATAAACAAAACAGAATGAGTATTTTGAGGTTGGGCTGATCTGCTCACATCCGCATAAGCTTGCCTTTGAGTTCGTGATGTGCAGATTCAGGACGTCTATTCCCACAGAAACACATAATTCCATTTTACAGGCTGTCAATCATAGTCATATATTATTAAACGATTAGTTAAGAAAAGAAAAACACAGTGATTCGGCAGTGAGATCCCCGGGAAGCGAGCAGCGGGCTGATTGCTGCACTGTGCTGCCCCTCGCTGCCTGAATGCCAGTAATCATTTGTATGATTTGATATGAGGAGGAATGAAATGGCTGTTGTTGATTAGTGCTGATTTGGATGGATGGATGGATGGATGGATGGATGGATGGATGGATGGATGGATGGATGGATGGATGGATGGATGGATGGATGGATGGATGGATGGATGGATGGATGGATGGATGGATGGATGGATGGATGGATGGATGGATGGATGGATGGATGGATGGATTGGAGGTAGCAGGCTGCTAGAATGCCAATATAAATTAGCGCAGACACAGGATATGCGCTGGAGAAAAGGAGCAAATTCCCAGAGCCTTACAAAGAGAGGAGTTTGACCTCAATGCCTCATTGTGCACAGAGCTGCATCATTTCTGTACTAAAATGCATGTTTATGAAATTAAGTTTCAATTTAAATTTTTCCGTTGGGCCCCATTTTCAGATAAAATAATAACGTTTATGCATTTTGGCAAACAGTTATGTCCAAAGCAACTTACAAATGGGGATGTAACTATATAGTTAGCAATAATAATAATATTAATAATGATCCATCCATATCCTGTAGTGTACACCCTTGTGGGGTTAGGAGGGTTGCTGGTGCCTATATCCAGCTAATATTCCAGGCGACAGGCGGGGTTCACCCTGGACAGGTCGCCAGTCTGTCACAGGGCAAGACAGAGACAGACAGGACACACAACCATTCACACACACACTCACACCTAGGGAGAATTTAGAGAGACCAATTAACCTGACAGTCGGAGAGAACCCACCATGCACAGGGAGAACATGCAAACTCCATGCAGAAAGACCCCGGGCCGGGAATCAAACCCTCTTGCTGCAAGGCAACAGCTCTACCAACTGCTCCACTGTGCAGCATAATAATAATAATAATAATAATAATAATAATAATAATAATAATAATAATAATAATAATAATAATAATAATAATAATAATAATAATAATAATAACAATAATACGTTTGGACAGAGGAATTGCTGAACAGTTTTGTCTCTGAAGTTTTAAATGAATGACAGAAAGAAACTTCTACCTTCAGATTCTATCAGTCATGGTCCTAATTACTGTGTAATAATAACTGTGCAAAAAAAGTTATAACGCTATACCTCATTAAACAGTGAACAACTCATATCTTTCAGAATTTAACTGCCCCTGTGGAAATATTTTCTGCTCTCATACTAGTAGGATTTATCCTTTATTAGACCTTTTTAGTATTTTCCTTCAGAAGCTTCCTCCTTATCGCGGCCTTGAACGGTGCAAGCGGCCAGCAAATGGTGAGACATTTCAAACATGCATTGAAGCACAAACATACAAAACAAATGCAACAGAAAAATGCTGCAAGCAACATGCACTGCAATCACAGAAAGTATACCCACAGCAAAATGATGCAAATAAAAACACTGCAATCACTGCAGTGAAATCTCCGTCCCAGTGTGAAAATGTTATTTTTAAATTAGCAACTTAAAAAGGAAAAAGTGGCTTCAATTCTTCAGAATTATTAGGGTGTTATCTAACCTTATGTCTATCTCTGACGTCACTCAAATGTACACTATAAAAAAGTCACTGAAGAATTTACAATTACTGGCAGCAGGGTTTTCAGCCACTTACTGTAATTTTTACGGTAAAAAAATTACAGTAACTTTACTATAATATTTTTACAGTAGCCTTACTGTAATTTTATTACAGTTTTACTGTGATTTCATTGCAGTTTTACTGTAATTTGTCTTACTAACTTACTGTAATTTGATTAGTTTAACTGTAATTTCTTTAAAATAGCACAGTACTTATATAAAATGGTTACTGTGATTTCGACACATTTTTATCATAACAAAATTATAGAAGTTGAACAAAAAAGTTGTCATTTTACAGTAGTTCATGAAACTGCATATTTTGCCTTTAAAAGTTTAAATGTGGACTTGCAACTTAATTTACCAAACTTTTACAAAATGTCTTATTTTTCTAATAAAAAAAAATATATATATATATATATATTTTAAAATTTCTTTATTTTAATGCCAATTTAAATCTGACAAACTGAAGCAAAACAAAATATAGTATTTTGCAACAGCAATATTTGCTTGTTACAGAGAAGTCAAAGTATTGCAACCATTAGTCTATGGACAGAAGGACGGAAGTTACAGACAATTAGAGTATCTGGGGCGGTGAGAGAGGTGAAGGGTTGGTCTTGTCACCCCCCACAAGATGCTTCCCATAGCAGAATCTGGCACTGGCTGATTAATCACAATTAATCACTATGCCTAACTTTTGTCAGCTTGAAATATAAATATGAACACAGCTGTGCAAACCCCTCTTGCTGCACCCCAACAATTTAAAATCCAAGCAATTATCTTGCATTTGTAGTCTCCCATACTCAACAGCAACTAAGAGAAATTTACTCCACCCCACATGCACACAAATGGTACCAAACTTGTTCAGGAGCCAACTGATAGATAAGATCTATTTTATTAGGTCTATTTTAATTTCATCACATTGCATTTCAATCAGTTCTAACTGCAGACTCTCTTTCACTTCTTCTGCATCCACAAGGAAGGGACCCGAGAACAGCTCGATTTGTTTTTCAATGACAGAAAAATCATGGAAACGCAGGTTGAATTCTGTCACGAGAGATGAAATCACAGACACATATTTTTTCCTTTTTAGCAGAAAGGTCGGCCTTTGGAAAAGCAGACTTGATTTCAGACAGAGCAGGGAAATGTGCATCATTAAAGCCTCGTTGTTGTGTCTCAAACAGGTGGAGTTTTACGCAGAAGGCTTTCATGTGCGCATACAGGTGTGGCACCAGCTGTTCTTTGCCTCTCAGGTTCTTGTTCGGTGTTTTCAAATGATGCATGAGATCAACTGAAAATGCCTGGTCTGCCAGCCACAGAGGGTCACTTAGTTCATGAAGAAGTCGGTCCTTCTCTTTGAAAAACTGGATTTCTGATCTTAGCGAATAAAACCGCTGCAGCACAGAGCCGCGGCAGAGCCAGCGCACATCAGAGTGGTAGAGTTCATCCCCGTATTCAGCGTCCAAGTCAAAGAGGAAAGTCTGAAATTTTCTGTGGTACAGTCCTCTAGCTCGAATTATGTTGACAGTTTTTAGAACACTGTTCATCACTTTTCCCAGCTGGACAGTCTAGGCACAAGGTGCTTCTTGGTGGATTATGCAGTGCATCCTAACAGCCTCACCTCTGCTCTCTTTTACCTTGGCGCACACCAATGATGCCATTCCTTTGTGCTCACCCGTCATGGCCAGAGGTCCATCCATTTTTACTTCACAAAGCTTGTCCCTTTTAAATTCAATCTTTTCAACTGCCTCTGACACAGCTTCAAAAATATCTTTTCCCGTCGTTGTGCCTTTTAGGCTCATCACAGCTCCTCCGTACAGGAAAAATGATCATCTACTCCCCACAAAAAAAAAAAAAATTACATTTGCACGTGTCTGTGGCATCTGTGCTCTCATTGCATGCTAGTGAGTAAAATTCAAAAGCACAAGCTTTGTCAGCTAAAGTTTCAAGTTAGCTGACAAGTCCTTGGTTCTCTGCACCACTGTATTTCTGGATAAGCTCACATTGTTGAAACAGGCACTTTCTCTGGGCACATTATTTCTGTGACTTTGATGAAGCACTGCTTTATAAAATTACCGTTTGAAAACGGTTTGCCATGCTGGGCAATAAGTTTAGCAACTTCATAACTTGCTGTTGTGGCGTTTTCCTGATTTTGTTTGCACCAAAAAAAAACTGCTGTTAAGCTGGCAGGCTAACTGCCATTTGCTTGACTTTCTGTGTTTGTTTGGCACCAGTGTGCAATACAATGTTTTTAAAAAGTACTTACCCGGTGAAAGTCATTGTTGGCCCCGCCCTCTAGCCCCTGAAAGTTCGACTCCAGCCGGTAAATATCCCACAACGCAACTGTACATAAAAAATTTACACTACAGCTGTTAATTTCCGCACGTGATCCAGAGGTCCAATCACGTCCAATATACTTTCCATGCGCATGTCAGATCTCAGTAAAAAACTGTATTTTCAAAATACTGCCTTTCTGTATTTTCATGCTGTACTTTTTACAGCCATTTGTTACAGTGTAGAAAGTCATTACAGCTCTGCTGGATGTCCAGATTTTTATTTTGATTTGAGCCCAAGATTAGGAATGGGAACTGATTAGATATTATCAATTCCAACTCTATTATCGATCTCGCTTATTGATTCTCTTATTGATTCTTATAAGTTACGACATAAATCCAAAATATGCACCATGTTGTAATCGTATAATATTGTAGATAGTTGAAGCTGTTGTTTGTTCTGCTTCTCCTCCATCTCTGTGCCACAGTGCAGCGGACTCAAACACAAAGAGCGTCAAGGAAGCTGTTACCATAGAAACAAATTTAAATCCTAAATGGTTCAGCTCACATCTGTCATCTAAAGTCTCCAAGAAAGATAAACTACTGCAGGCTGTGGTCACCTCGTTGACATCACTACAGTGTGTCGCTCCAAAACTGTTGTCTCGGCATTTTCAACATTTATTTTAGCAAAGTTAGAGGAGAAGAGCATCAAGAAAGATGTCTGACAATTTCACATTTTCATCTTACAATGTAAATCTTTTGTGAAAACACAACATACAACCTGACAGTAACGTCACTGCGATTAAATTAGGTCTTAATTGTACAAAGCTTCAAAAGGCCACGTCCAGCAGCGCGGTCAACTCGTTAATTTCAACCTGTTAACTTCAACCCTCCTGGTAGATGATATTGATTTTCCAATGAACAAGTGGGATTTGATACACAGCAGATAAAGCAAGATGGTGAAATTTGTGAAAAATCAATTATCTCAGTTACAGCTTAGAAATTGTGGCTTAGCTTACAGACTAATATTTTAAACAGTGATATCAGAACCAAGGCTTATAAATTGATGGCGATGCCATACTCAGTTTATAGACAAACTGCCCAGAACATTAGTGAAGATTCTCTAAAGAATGTGTGCAGGTGGAATTCACACTTCATTATCAGAGCAGCAGGCCAGGCTCAGGTCAGACAAACTTGATTAAACACTCGGTACTTGTCTGGGTCAGGGGCTGAAGAAGGACCATAAACAATCCCACGACCTGATCTGTTCCCCTCAGCAATATTTCTGGAAGGTTTGGCCCCTCAGGGGACAGCGCGTGCAGCATCAGGGGCCAGTGATACCTGTTGGCCCCTCTTCTCTCTTCCTGATTGACAGATGGCCGCTCCATTAGATAAGAATGATAAGTGGTTTTCTGTGGGCAGAAAGGACTTCCTCTTGACCTCTGACCCACAGCCTGACTCTTGACTCCACTTAGGGTAGGAGCCGGCCCCTCCCCCCGGCACCTCTCCTCTCTCTCCAGGCCTGTGTGGACGTCCCTCTCCCTCCCACAGGTGCAGGTCGGCTCTGGGTGATGTGGAGAGCAGCTTTTGTTCCTCTGAAGGAGGAATCTGCGATGGACAAAGAAGGAACGAAGATGAGAGAGTCAGGACAAGAAGTTAAAGAGTCTGTTGTTCTGGCTTCTTCAGAGAGAAAGAAGAGGAGGAGACAGATGAGGAAGAGGCAGAGGAAGAAGGGGGAAAGTGATAGAGAAACACATTCTCAGCACTAAACATCAGTAGAAACTCAAAAGCAAAATCTGTGGCAGTGGTTTGAAGTGTGAGTTGTGTGAAAAAATTAGGACTTCTCATTAAATACTTATTTTTTATGAGAAATGAACATGTCTAATCTTATTTTTTATTTAAATATGGAAGGAAAGTGGTTTAAAAGCAACTACACAACTTTTCACTCATTAAAAAATATCAACCAAATGTGTTTTCTAGCTGAGGAAAAAGTTAAGACACCATTCAAATAGCAGCTGGTTACATCCTTTAACTAGACCAGTGTCTGTTGGCCAGTTTCTAAGGAAGCTTTAAGGGTATTCTTGCACATTTAAAGTCACTCAATAGCATTTTAATGAGATCAAGGTCTGGACTTTGACTATGCCGAGAACCTTGAGTTTCTTTATACCCATGAATAAGTCAAACTTAATCATGGGTATGTTTGGGTCATTGTTTCAGGGTCCAGCTGGTCCAGGTCACCAAAGCGCAGCAGAACCTCCTCTCCATGCTTTACAGTTTGATGTGGTGTGAACTTAACTTTGTGTCCTTTATGTCCTGAATACTTTACATAGATCAGAATGGTACAAATGTCTTCCAACAAGGGGCACAATTGTAAAAATTGACTTGGTCATCTACATCTTCCTAAAATACCAGCCTAAGTTGCTTTTTCCCAAAACCCTTTTCTTTGTTTTGCAATTTTGTTTTTGATTAAATTTAAAAATAAAATTCTTTTATATTTCCTGTATTAATTTTTTTTTTTCATATTTAAGTTATTTTTGAGCAAACAAAACTATTGAAAATAGTGAATGCTTTTAATCAAAAAAATGTAAATTCAACATGACAATAGAATGTATATCTGACTTGGAAAATCTAATTATAAACTGTTAATAAATGTATGGATTTTCTAATATTATCATCAAAAATTTGTTTTCTAATGTTTTCTTTTTCTATGTCTTCATTTTCTGAGTGTTCTAAAAATTGATTCACATTCATTTTTTTCATAGGGTATATCAGCTTTTTACACAACTTCATTGTCTGCACTTAACAGGAAGGACATTCTAATGTCCACCAGTGAACAGAAACGTGCTGAAAGTGTCAGATGTACATTGTTCAGCAAAAATGTATACAAATAAAAAAATGTTTTCACTTTTTGCTCCAAAAGAGGAGCTGTGTTCTGGTTTAAACATCCAGAAGTTATGAAACTCCCCGCTGAGCCGACAAACTGTAATTACTGTAATTATTTTTATTATTATTATAATTATTGTAGGATTTTAAAGAGCCATAAGTACCCTCAAATCATTCCAACTCCTTGCTGCTAGAATCCAAATTTGAAGCTTCCAGTGGTGGCAGTAAATACACTCAGGTCCTCCAGCCAGCCCAATCTGCCCCTCTGGACTCAACTAATAATTATAATAATTCAGGTTGGTGTGTTGTTCTCTCTTCTAACGGCAACTCTGCCAGGAGTGGACCCTCTCTCTCTCTCTCTCTCTCTCTCTCTCTCTCTCTCTCTCTCTGTATTAATAAGCAGTGCAGTTCTCAGCACAGCGCGTGGTAAAGCTTTGCCATGATTACAGTATACCATCAAGAAAATTAGTTGTTTTCCACACACAGCAAATCACAGCAAGGGGTTTGCAACATAACAAGTTGCTTTTGTTTACAACGGTTCACTAGCTGTTTTCATTATGCCAAGACAAGCCCATAGACTCTGAGCCAGCTGCCACAAATCACACATTCAATTATTCTGCTTTGCTTATGAGCATCCAAATATTTAGTCCACTTACCAGGAACAAAAACAGTAGTAAAGTGATTACAGCCAAGAAGTCAAGTTCTCCTTCAGTACCGAAACAGAAAGGAGGAAGGAGCAGGAAGAAGGGGATTGGGGAGATGAGGAAACATGGAGACGTTTCTCTTATTAGCGCTCTACTTTGTTCTAAAAGCTTCATGATGCCAAAACTAGAACAGTGACGAGTGATTTCTTCAGAGCAGGCTGTGAGGAACCGAAAATATTATCAACATTTCTACTGAAGGGAAGACAGTGGACAGCAAAACGGTTTTGATAAGGGAACGGAGAAAAGTATGAAAAGAATGCAAGGCAGCACGAAGAATCTTAACAAGACTGAGGAGAGATTGGAGTTGGATAGATACGCTGCTCTGAAAGTCCAAAGACTATCACAGAAAAAGTCCAACATTTCTCCTTCTCTAATGTGGGATATGTCCTGTACACTTCAAATGGAAAAATAATATTAGAGGAGAAAAAAATTGAAAATAAAGAAGCACAACAAGCTGGCTACAGAAGTGTGAAGTTTGCACACCCTTATCAGACCACAGCTTTGCTGAAGTACCTTCACATTTATTTTCAGTTTTCTTGATTTCAATATTTCTGCTGAATCTGATCAATCTGACATTGAGACCAAGTATACCAGCAGTTGGTCTCAATGTCCTTCCTTTAGCTAAAGCCACTGCTTGCAGAAATGTTGGAAAGGATCAAAATGATGCCACTCCACAGAGGTAAACAGAATCCTTCACTCTAAACCAACGCCTGGGTTTTGTCATAATCTCCTAAAAACCTGTGCAAGAGCAATTGAACGCCATCCTGGCCTGTTTAGCGCAGAAACAACACTCCACATCCAAACGCTATGCTATAAAACATTATGGTGGCAGTAACAAGGTTTTGGATTACTTTGATTTAGATGAAACTGAGGAGGTTCCAACAGGCAGTCAGTTCTGGTCCAAACCCTACAGGGTCGACTTGACACCTGTAGACTGGAGGGATTTGATTTTTATTTATTCCTTAGCATCACTTTGTAGCATATTGTAGCCTACACAGGGGTGTGTATACTTTCTGGAGTCATTGTTGGTATACATTGCTGAAAAGAAAAAGGGGAAAAAATGCTTGACAGAAACCATTGAAGACCTTGCCAGAGGTCATAGGTCATGGCCTCTTCAGAACATCCGGAGCAGCCAGACTCTCAGCTCCCCTGTGGAGAAGATTACATGCTCATATAGAAACGTTGTCGTGTTAGGGTTAATTCTTTAAAGGCTAAGACTTCCTCTGCTGCTCTTTGGGCCAAACAAGGCTCTGACATCAACAGGATTAGGACTTTAAGTCTTTAGTAGGGGAAGACATTTACACAGAGACTTTTTTCCAGATGCCACAGACTGATGTTGATTCCTCCTCATGTCAGATGAGCGTTCTGCTCCCAGGAGTTTTTCTAAGTTCTACAATTTGGAACAGATTCTATGAGAGCTCTCAGTTACACTTACTGCTGCCCAAAATGTGGTCAATTAGTGATGACGGATGTAAACATGTACACTAGATAAGAGCTCATTATCTACTAACCAATCAGAGGAGACTCTTATTTAGGCATTGGAGCATCAAGCCCCGCCTACTTGGGAGCAGCTACGTATGCAGCGTTTTGGGGGAAATTGTAGTCTGTAATTTTACAGAAGAGTTATGGATTCAAAACTCTGAAGATGACACAACGTTTCATGAACTGTGATTCTGTGAGAGCTCTGGTAGACGGAAAAAGACAAACAATCATCTTCCTACCACTTCCTGTCGTCTTCTTTGTGGTTTTCTCCAGCAGTAACATCCAGCTGTTGATCACGTGACTCGTGATATGAAAAAATGTTTCACTTGCTGTTTTGTGAAATACATTTATTTCTATACAGCTAAAAAAATTATTAAAAAGCATGAGGTTTTTTTTTTGTTTTTTTTTTTTTTCAAAATTGCAGTATTTCCATCAAAAAATGTAATTTTGTAATGTCAGTTTGCACAATTCCAGTATTGACAGAAACACAAGCTTGTGGTGCAGGTACCACTGAAGGTAGGACAGTTTGATGAATGCAGAGAAATATTTGTTGGAACCAGAAATAACATACAGATTTAAAGTATGTCCTTAGCTTGAGGTTTAGCATGGCATCAAACTTCTGTTTGAAGTCCTGTTTCAAAATTTCTGGGAATTCTAACTGACACACTCAGCTGTATCACTATTAGCTGTTAACAAGCTAAAAGCAATAAATTTCTTTAAATTTCACGGCCAAACACTGTAGCAGCAGGTTTAATATGAGAGGTTACAGGGTAATGTCAGAAAACCAAAGTACAGATTGTTAAATTTTTTTACCCTGCCTTTAAAAAATAATCTACATACATTTAGAGCCACAATTATTCATAGCTATGGCAGAATTAGATGCTATTCAAGGATATTTTTATGTGCTCTGCAGTGACCCAGCCAGAGTCCTGTCTTTAATCTGATGAATAATCTGTGGAGAGAGTTAAAGATCAGGATGATGGCAATGTGGAATTCCCACCATAAACTCTTAGAGCTCAACATCAAACATGAATTGTACCAGAGGAAACAAACAATCAGTTGTTCTGCACTCGTAAGAAGGGTATTATTGCTGTCATGCCAACAAAATGTTTCTACTGAAGATGATAAATAATGGAATTACGAAATATGTCAATAAAAACAGAATTTAAAAAAATAAATTTACACCCCTGTTGCAATTCAATAATAAATAAGTTTAAGTTGAGTTAACTCAAGATTCATTTTGATCTTAGCTGTACAGGCAGACATATCAGATTTTGATGTTTGGGGAAAATTCTCACTTGGAATTTCAAATTCACTGGACTTGAAAGAACTTTTCAACCTCCAGAATAGGACCACATTATGAAAACATCAACCTTCAGTCAGTGCATCGTATCTTTTTAATTGTTTTTTTTTTTTTTTTTTTTTTTTTGCTTTAATAACATCCTTCAGCAAACTGAAAAAGTAAGAGTCTCAGTAAACGATTTTGTCAAAATAGCTGTGAGTATGGAAATACTGGGAGAGCTTAGTATTATATGAGATGGTAGCAGTTCTTAAAAGCCTTAAACACAAAAAACCCTCACAAGAACAGTTTGAAGCTTAACCTCAGCTTTTTATATTTCACTTATAACCCATTAACTCACACTAATAGGAGCAAAACTGCAGGCCTATTCATTGTGTTTGCTAGGAACCTAATGTATTTTATAATATAGTGTACCAGCTCTTTTTTAGTCACTTGAAAAAAATCTCCTTCACCTTTCTAAAATACAGTCCTATTTTAAAAAGGATGGCTATCTTTGAATTCATTCCTCCATCTAACAGAAACCTTTTCAGTGGTCATCAGAACCCTCGATGTAAGGTCCTCTAAATTGGCTGAACAGACTCTTAAGACCTCATCACTGACCACTTGAAAGCCCTAATGGACACAAACCTCCAGATAATGCTTTTAATAGCTGATGCACACCGAGGGGGAGTTTCCCAGACAGGTCAGAGGTCAGCCAAAGCACAGCATTCAGGAGATGGTGAGGACATTGTTTCATGCTTAGAGGAAAGCAACAAATTGCATTTTCTGATGTTTTTTTGTTTTTTTTTTAAGAGTCAAAGATTCAGTTTGATGTGGATATTGATTTATCCCAGGTAAATAAACTACCTGGGATAGTTTATTTAAACTGCTCCAGTTTCCCTGGAGCAGAAACTTTATTTCTGCTCCAGGGTGAAGAGATGCATCCATAAGAGAATTAAGATATCAGTTCTTAAAATATTTATTTCTGCTCATCTTTTCTGTCCAACTTCTATCCAGTGAAACAGGATAGAATCTATATTTTATAACTTTAGTTGGGGAAATAGTGTTGTTATGTGATTTGTATGCTGAGCTAGAGGGAGCACTACCCAGTTTGAGTTATAACGAAGAATATATACATTTGTTGGAAATACGGTTAAAGAATAAAGCTGTCTTTTGTGGGGCTTGTTTGTAAATATATCAACTTCATATATGACGCCTAACAAGGGTTGACACATATCAAGCCTAACAGTCAGATGAAATTTCATTTTTAGAAAACAAACAGGGCAGCCATTTATAGAGAGCGGCTGCTGATCATGCAGTGTAGTTATGTCTCGTATTCACTGAGGACCAGAGCTCATGCTGCTGACTCTGCAAGAGCCATGAACTGTTTGTGTTCTCGTCTCTTAGCTTTAGTTTGTTCATTGCTTTGAAGTCAAATCTCCAATGTAGTTTTCATAATCCCGGCACAGAATGTTTTGCAACATAGACACTGAAGGAGAAATCCGTTCTTTTCACCTTTCACAAAGCTCACCCACAATCCTTGCAAAGGATTTTTGGAAACAAGAGTACTTAGTTCTTCTTTATTCTTATTTTTTTGTTTCTTTTCACGCAGCTACACAAACTCTTTCTGTTAGAACTGTCTCAAAAAATAATACGCTTTTCAGAGGTCCAGGTAAATATGTTATACTCCATTTATGATCCTGTGTGTCTTTTTCAAAGGGTGAGGACTCAGGGGGGGTTTCATGACAAGAAGTGTATTTTAAAAATAAACTGCTTTTTAAATAAGTAAAATGTTTTATGACTTAATGTTTCATATTTTTAAGACTTCAGGATGTTTGGTTCAAAAGATGACATTTGGACTTTCAGCACCAAATCAAAAATGTGTCATTTTCAGTCATTACATGCTTGAAAATGTCAAGCATTATGCACTGATGATCTGACAAACCGAGACATAAAATATTATGCATTTCTTTAGACTCGGTGAGTCTTTAACCTGTTATGTGTCATGTTTGTGTCAATATAAGGAAGAATTATGACATGAAGTCTGAAAACTGACATCGTTTTTCATCACTTCTGAAAAGTCATCATTGCAGCCGCAGAAATATCCAGCACAAACACAGTAACACGTTTGTTTATCAGATTATCTTCGGAACCAGTGGGGATGACGGACCTGCATAAATGACTTCACACGTCTCATCCAGCAAAATCTACAAACCCTGCATTCATGGGACTGTCAGCCACAGCTGGAAGAAGCAACAGGAAAGAAGAGGTGACAGAAAAAAAGCCAGAATATTAAAAAAGATAGAAAATCCAGTTGATAGGAAACAGAAAAGCCAAAATGTGGAAAGAATTCCCCCGAGTAGAGGGAAGAAAGAAACTCACAGGGGGTCAAGGAGTGGACGCTGAATTTTGAAGAATTTAATTTGTGGTGTAGGACATGTTGATAATTCTCCACGTCCCTCTGCTCTAAAGGTTAACTCATTTCAGAAACCCTCATAGCCTAAAATATCCAAACCAACACCCAGCCTATCTTCTGACATTGAGATGTATTATTCCTTCACGTCACAGAGCGTAGCCGCTGCTAACATATGAGTAAAACTGGTGTCATCTCAGTAGTTTGCTCTTTACTGCCAGAAATACAGACTGTACTTTATTTGAGTTTTAATTCAAAATCTCTCTTTCAATGTGCCATCTAATTGTGCCAGAAGTATTCTTCTAGTTTCTTATTTGCTTGTTTTCTTTGTTGTTTTTTAAAATATATTTTACACAAATCTATAGCTCCTCCTCTTAACTTTTCTGTAACATAACAGCCAATCAACCCAGTCCAAAATCTGGTCCAATCGACTGTGCACATACGTAAACCTCAGGGAAATTTACAGTGGCGTGGCAGTCATGTTTTTGGTCAGAGTACCAGTAGAGAACACAAACATGCACAGGGATAACATGCAAACTCCCAGGAACATTGTGGCTGCAGGGAAACAGTGCTACCAACTGCACAACCATGCAGCATTTAATTGGTGCATTTGATATGCAATCCTCCAAAAAACAAAGGGACCTATAAGTCTACCTCCGCACTGATGTTCACAGTCAAAGAGCAGTTAGGGAGAGCATGCAGCTATCGCTCAGTATCTCATTTTAAGGAGAGGTTCAGAACCCTGACCACAAAACAGCAAACTATTCATTATTAACTACAACTTGCTTATGGAGCAGGAAAACATCTCTGGTTTCCTGCTGGTAAATTTTGATTGGACATGAATAATTGGAGAAGGTAATGTTGCTTAAACATTAAATCAGCTTTGTAAAATCCTGCTTTCTGAACCCTGAGTTTGAGCAAAGAAACTAGAAAATCCAAACAAGTAAAAAAATTGGCTGCTGTGAAAACCAAAAGAAAAACGTGTTCTGATCTTAATTGTTGGTGGACAAGTTAAAACACAAAATTAAAGTGGAACATGCTTTACTTAAAGTGTGAGCTTTTATTTTACAAAAGGCACTGGTTTTATCCTTCACATTATATATACTGACAGTGTGTTTTTTCTATGTTTTACATAAACGGATCAATCTGGAATATTTTTCTACTGAACTGAACAACCATTTGACCAGAGACACTTTAAGGATAACAAATGATTTTACTTTGAAATACATGGAATCTCTTTACTGCCAGAAATACAGACTGTACTTTATTTGAGTTTTAATTCAAAATCTCTCTTTCAATGTGCAATCTAATATTGAATCCTTCAAATGGCCCTCAGTCTTTAAAACTTTGAGAATCCCTGCTTAAATGTCTTTGTTGACTGGTGTGAAACAGAAACTAAATTCTCAATACTAGAGCCTAACATTTATCATAACATTGATAAAGTAAATAATGAAGTAGTGAAGTGAAGTAATGTTTCTCCTCATTAACATAAAACCATTTAGTAGTCTGCAAATGCAATCCAACAAAAAGAATCAAACAAGAAATAAAAATCACTTTTCCACTAAGGGTAAAGGCATCAACGTTGATCCATAATGTCACATCACATTCACTCATTGCATCAGAAGATTTTTGAGTGATTGTATTTTTGGTTTTAGGGATTTATCTCCAAGTGAGAGAAGCACCCTTTGGATGAAGTCAAAGGTGTACTTCAGTTGTTGAGGGTACTCCAAATTCAGAGAATAAATAAGTCCAAAGAGCAAGCACATGGCATGTAGAAGATTCCCAAGATCATTCATGACAAGACTTCCTTCCAAAATGATGGCAGTGCTGGAGGTGCAGTGAGTCAGTGGAGCCTGCCTGTCCTCAGGAATGATGGTCAGGATCCCAATGGGGGTGTGAGACACGTCTGGGTCTTCAGTTCCTAACAACAATAGAAGCAACACCACAATTACATATCAACATAACACTTCTTTAGGGTGACCAGACGTCCTCTTTTCCCGGACATGTCCTACTTTTCAGACCATAAAATGTCTGGGGGAATTTAAAAATCGTTAGGGATTTTGGTCAACTGCCTCAAAACACATTACATAGTTTTACAGTGCATTGTGATTATATATATATATATATATATATATATATATATATATCTATATACTCTATATATATCTAACTTCAACTGGTAGCTGACTGTCCATAAAATTTAATACTTCATCATATATTTCACTGGCTACCTATCTATCATCATAAGCCTTCTATAACAGTACAGCTTTTTTAACCGCCAACATCTTTATCCTTATCCCTTTTCCTTTTTTTGTTTTGAGAGCTTTTTTGCTCTGCCGCTCCATCTTGTTGCCACTAAATAAACATGATATTTTCGACTAACGTTAGTCCCAGGCATCGCTAAATCATTACACATAAAGTTAACCTCAAAACCTGGACTTACGGATGAATTATATGGCCGAGATAACGAATATAAGTTTGCTAAAAAACAGTGGGACTTACTGTGACAAAACTTAGCTGCAGCAACCGCCGTATTGTTGACAGTTTGGAGCTTCTTTCAAACACGTCGTCACTCGTCAGTGTCCAATGCGCATGTGCTTCAACGAGCTGCCGAATGATGCCGAGTTTTTGCTGGTTATGCAGATGCGTTTTGCTCACTCATAACTCCAAGAACGGTTAACTTTCTGATGATGATTATGATTACTTGCATCAGTAGAAAGTTGTCTTTGGTATAGTCAACAGAATAAGCTGGAATGAGTTCAGGTCACTTTTCTTTTTGAGTACACTTTACTTTTACATTTTACAGTGCAGGTGTGGAACGAGCATAACTTCACAATAAATCAGTATAAATAAGTATTTTTCATTTGATTTCTGACAAATTAAATGAAAGGACAGGGTAGCCTCAGAAAATCTGGAAATTAGCAGGTTCTGCTTTTCCATGAGAACAATGCATAATGCACTGAATTTGAATGACCTCAATGACTGCTCACTGCAAAAGACTCTACTGTTGGAAAAAAACAAAAAAAAAAACATACTGGATCTTGTTTAAAATTTGCTTCAGAAGATTTGAAAAGGCCAGAAAAATCCTGGAAGAATAAACTCTGGCCGGAGGACCAGATTGGAACTCTGAGAATGATGTTGCCTCCATGTTTGGAGGAGACAAACACATTGCGTCCAAACCCCATGTGGAAACATCATGTTGGAAACACACAGTATGTCTTCCAGCATACAAAATGTACTGGGACTTTCTTAAACAGAACCTGAAAACTTTTCACCAGGACAACGACCACACTCACACTGTCAAATCAAGACACATGCAAGACACATGTTAAACTTGACATTCCCAACTACTAATTATTCAGAACATTTTACTTCTTATCTCCTGTAATATTTCACCTTATTAAACATATTTAATGGTCCAACATAAACCCGGTAAAATATATATTTATACATGACCATGTTTTCCTCAGTTTAAATACTTCCACTGGGGCTATTGACATAAATTCACACCATATGATGCACACTTTATGTCAGTGCCCACAATAGAAATATATAAACCGAGGAAAACACTCATGTATTCCATCCGTTACCCACTGCATATTTCTTTAAATATGCACATAGCAACATTTATTACTGCGGTTCCCTTCTGTAAACCTCAGCAGTCCTTCAGTAAGAACTTCTGGATTATGGGGAGCAAAGTATAGGTTTATGTTTTTATCCAATGGCAGAGTTTATATAGATCTGGCTGCTGACCTATAACTACTCTTTTGAACGTAAAGTTGCCCTTTTCTTTTGCATTATGTGGCCGGCAGGATCTGTGTGCATGTTTGCTGCAAGGCAGTGAAGGAAGCAGAACCCACTATAGAGGGATTGGAGTCCAGTGAGGGTGTAATGCTTTGGCAATGTTGTGGTGACATCCACATCCACAGAGGCATTGGGTAAGTACATCCATGGATTCCCTAAAAGCAGTGACCCAGTTCAGCAAATATATATATATAATGCAAAAGTAGGGCCAAAAATGAGAATATGTTTTAGATATGAATTATGTCAAAATATTTGCCGAAGCATTCGAGCAGAACGTAGGAATTTTAAATCTTCAGGCATCATTTGTTGAAAGATGAATAAATGGCAGCAGCAGGTAACAGAACAGTTGTCCACCATGCTTTGTGCACTTCAGTGTTCTTGGTGTTTTTCAGGTACTCAACCTTATAGTAAAACAGAAAAATGAGTTTTTGTGAAATCCTTATGATATATGTCAGCCATCCAGGAGATGGCTCTGCTTTGCTGTGCTCAGCTCTCATCCTGTTTGTTGGCAGTGAATAAGGTGCATGCTCACTGTTGCAGGTAATCACTTCCACAACATGACTGTTTCACTCACCTCAGAGTTGGCCTTTTAATTGTTCCACTGTCAAAATATCTTCTAAAAGTTTTAAACTGTGTAAATTTGGCTGTGCTGTGTTAAACAGGTTTCACATTTTGCAGAGCAAGACGACAATTTGGTTTCATTGCACTCAGGGGAATATTTCATTCAGTGCAGGCAGGCTGCATTTCAACGTTAGCAAGACAGAAAGGTGAATAATGGAGAGTGTAGGGATATTTTATGACAGATAAAACCCAGATGTTACACCACAACAAACTGCTTACAAATTTAATTGAAGCAGAAAGTGTATATTCTGATAAAATAAAATATTAATTACTTTTAATTTAAGGTTACAAATTCAATATCTTTCCAAAATATTTGAAAGTACACCATAAAATTCACATTTTGTTCAAATCTAGTTAGTAATTAGTTTGCATTTTCTTTTCCCTAAATGTACAATACATCAGGTTAAATTGTGTTTTTCTTGTGACTTCTTACAAAACCAAATAACAAATGTAGGCTTAAAAGTATTTTTGTCTGACATCTTAATCAAAGTCTTTTGGACCACCATGCAGAGAATTTCACTGGATGGCCAAAACACAGTTTTTCTTTCTACACCACTTTGTTCTGAAATTGTTTTTCATGTTGGCACATTACATCGATGCTCTTCCAAAAGGCCCAGGATCTCTGCTTCAAGCTCTAAATTGCCATGAATCTTTGGGAAACAAAAGAACAAGAGTGCAGCAGCTCTGCAGCAAAGAGGCTTCAGCTCAAAGGCCAAATTGGGACGTGGTCTGAGGAACGTCATCATGTCTGCCCAATCCACAGAATAATATGGTTCTCTTACAGCTGTCCTGAATAACTCAGATTAATAAAATCATTTTACACATTTTCTTTAAAATTGTTGGGGTATAAAGTATACAAAATTTAGTCATCATATTTTGCATACCACTATAGAGCATGATCTAAAACAAAAAACAATATTTTATGAATCTGTAAGGTGTCACTGGAAGCACTCTTCCAGTGACATTGCTTCCAGGTGTCACTCTTTTTCTATGTGTGTCTCTTCTAGTCATCTGTGATTTTTTTTAAACAAATTCAAAGCCTCTTGAATCCTGGCATGTCTTCTTCTAGTTTCTTTCTTTTTTTTAATGAACTTTCAAAGATGAAATCCCCAAAATGGCAAAAAGCAAGTCTGTGTTCGCCTGGGGCCCGACGGGTCTCTTTCAGAATCCTCCATCATTTGCCCGGTGCTTTATTCTTCAGCGGCCTTCTCAAGGCTACACATACATGAACTCTGGTCGTCCGGTATTTTTAGGAAGATTTCTTTCTGTGTGTATTGAAGACAATCAGAAGCTGCTGTGAGACCCCTCCAACTTGTTGAACGATGGGAAACATTCAGTGTAAATTACCCCCAAAAAGTTTCTGGCCGTGACAGCAGCAGCCGCTCTGCAGTCACCCCCAACCCTCCCCATGACCCTCGCTCCCTGTGCCCCGCTCCCTGCCACCCTTCCCCATTAGCCGCAGCTATTACAGCCCCTCAGAGAGAGTCATTACCGCTCCCATCCATGATGATGAAGCTCTCTGCTCGAAACATCGGCAGCTTGTACAGGCTGTGCTTGATTGGCAGGATACGAGGGACGGGGGCGGAGGGGTGCAGTGGGGACGGGGAGGTAGGGTGATGAAGGAGGAATGGAGGTTTGGTATAGGGGGCTTGTGTGATGGGAACTCCACTTGAAATGTGAATTGGCTTTGCCACTCCAATCAGGCCACTGGATGGCAAATGAAGTGTGTCTCTTTCACCCTTTCTCTTTCTTTCTCTCTCTCACCCTCCCTCGTCATACCCAGTTCTTACATTCCCCCTGCCCCCAACACACACAGACACACACACACACGCACACACACACACGCACACACACACACACACACACACACCTTCTTATCCCCCTACTCTCCCTTCACACTTTTCCTCTCTGTCTCAGTGGAAAAAGAAAAGGGGAGTTCATGTGGGAGCGCTTGACAGCAACACAATCAAATTTCTATTCAGCTCCCCCGCCTGCCTATTTTACCTTCTCGGCAGCCAGGCATGCCATGCACGCTAACACACAGGCCGGCTAGCCAATTAGAACACTGTGTAGAGAATTTGTGAAAGATACAAAAGGTCTTTGGAGGTTTGGACAGGTGTCTCATTTGGCTGCAGGACATAGTTTAGAGGAGTTTTCTGTGTGTATGGCTGAATTCGTGGGCAGAAAGCGTTGAAGGTTATTTGTGGTGCTGTCATTTTTCTTAGCTTTTTCCAACGGCCTTGTCGTCGTCTGTTGATCCCTTCACCCCCCCCCCCCCCCCCCACTTCCATTGAAATGATGGGTACTCTTAACTGAACCAAAAGAAAGAATGCAGGGTAGTGTGTTGGGTCATTTCAGGCTTCAGTGTTGGTAAAAACACACTTCTCTTTCTTCTACATCCAGCCATTTCTGTGGGCTCGGAAAAACAAGAGCAGAGATAATTGGTTTGCTGGTTCACAGCTGTTTGTTTTACAGGGTTATTATCCAGCAGCTCCTTTATGGCTAGCAGGACAGAAATTTCTCATTAGCATATACAAACACAGAGAGATGTGGGAACACGATAAAATGCGCCAGTGTTTAATACCAAACGTTCCCTCTCTCACACACAGATGACACACAAAAACATGCAAATACACTCCATAATAGAGCAGCGCTGACACTGCCTCCAGCTGTGAGGACATGCAGGAAGGTGTCAGGGGGAGTAAAGAGGAAAGACGCAGGATGGGAGGGACAAGGCGTGAACTATTTGTTCAGCCGACAACAGCGGGACGAGAGGAGAGGAAGAATAAAAACAGATGTAGCTGTAATTAGCACTGGGCCTGGTGGTGGCGGCAGTGCCAGCACATGCTGGTGGTGGAGCTGACGGGAGAACAGTGGAGGCTGACGGTGCCTTTCACCCTCTGCCATCATCATCATCACCATCATCATCATCAGAGCCTACACAAACCAACAATCGCTGTCAGTTTGTGTCAGAGCAGAGCATGTCATTGCAGCACAATGGCAGCTGTCAGTTAGCTCAAGTTCATCTGGATCAACTCAGTTTACTGTGTTTGCTCTGGAGGAAGATGGATGTGTTTGTTTGTTGTCATGTGTTTTAGTTTGGTCTAACTTTAGTTGGCTGATTTGGATGAGTTCTTGGTTTAAAAAGGGATTCATCCTGAATGGTTTGATCTAATGATTTTGGAATGACTTGGTGTTTATGCCCAGTGAGCTCTATTGTATGTTTACCTTAGAGTTGGATGTAAGTTTAACTGCAGATCGGGCTGGTTTAGAAAGCTCAGTCTGTTTGTCTTGAACAGTTTTACTTTAAAACAGCAGTATGTGTCTTTTATGAACAACATGTGATGTAGCTTAATCAATCACAAAGTTTCTGATTCAGATCTGTATTTGTTTTATTCATTTGAACCTGTCAGGTTGTGGGGGTCTGTGATGCTGCTACTTCCACCCCACCCATGGACCTCCCTCAGTCTGCTCCAACACACCACCACACCTGTAGGGCCTTAGAGTGCAGGGGCATCACTTGGGTGTGACATGGGTTCTCCATCTCCTGTCTCATGGCCCCGGTTGCATTGTACCACGCAGACACTTTCACTTCTAAAATTCTCATGTCATGGAAACAAATGGCCTTGGGGTTGGAGACGCTTAGTGGCATCAGGAGGGAGAGCTTTCAATCAGCCTCACTTCTGATGCTTGTTCCCATGTTCAAATGTTAAATTGATTTACACATTGAGGTTCCTGGTGTTGGGCATGAGTTCTGACCCCGGCTGCTGTCTGACAGGGGGATGTCAGACAGCAGCCCCTCCTGGGCCTGGGGGCTGGTTACCCCTTTGGTATATGAGAACCTAGAGCCAGGAGTGTAGAGTGTTCATGGGGATTAAAGCCTCCAGTCTTCTGTTGGGTGGGAATGTGTGTTTGATTGATTGATTGATTGATTGATTGATTGATTGATTGATTGATTGCTTGATTGATTGATTGATTGATTGATTGATTGATTGATTGATTGATTGATTGATTGATTGATTGATTGATTGATTGATTGATTGATTGATTGATTGATTGATTGATTGATTGATTGATTGATTGATTGATTGATTGATTGATTGATTGATTGATTGATTGATTGATTGCTTGATTGATTGATTGATTGATTGATTGATTGATTGATTGATTAATTGTTTGATTGATTGATTGATTGATTGATTGATTGATTGATTGATTGATTGATTGATTGATTGATTGATTGATTGATTGATTGATTGATTGATTGATTGATTGATTGATTGATTGATTGATTGATTGATTGATTGATTGATTGATTGATTGATTGAATAAACATATTACAACACCTGGCTTTGAGTTTTGAATATATTACTTGTTATAATTTTGTGTAAAAAGTAAAGACTTCTACATTTTTACATTTGCTGTAAACTTTTGCTGGAAAATGCATCCAGGTATCAAATAAAATATCTAGTAATGTATTAATATAAGTCTATGAGATTTATATTATTTATATTTTCTTAGGAAATTGTTTTACACATTAATAGCGATATGCTCTCTTTGAAACAAAATTTACGCAGTTTACATCCAATTAAATTTTGCCTCATATTTTTCATGTGAGATTTTCCCAGATGCCATATCAGAATATTTCAAATTCAACAAATGTAAATGAGTTGGTCTTGAGGAGATTTTAATTAGACTTAAAACTAATTTTATCTTTATACAACCAAACATAACAGATTAAAACAGATGGGAACAACACATCAGGACATCAGACAGAACCAAAAGTGGAATAATTTGTTCTAAAGTCCACCCCGAGCATGCTTACAAAATACTTAAAACCACAGAATTTAAAGGAATAGTTCTTACTTTTTGTGATTACTGTGGCTGTGCAGTGGGAGTAGTGATCAATGAGATTAAAGTAGGAGTGCAAAAGACAACTTTGAGCCTCTGCTCAGGCAATTGTAAAATAATGCACCAGATTTTTTTTTTTCCTTTTGAATAACCTAAAATCTCTACATAAAGTTTCCCTTTATGAAGGGATTTTAAAGCTCAAACATTTGATTCAGGTATTTTGTCAAATAAAATAGGAAAAGGAACATAATTAGGCAAAGAAAAAGGCAAACGTTGAGGCCTTGCTAACAAAACGCTGTGTGAATTTTTACATGGTGAGGCTGAAGCCTCTACAACCACAACAATGTTCAGTCACTGCCTGGACTCTTTATGTGCATTCATTCCTTTACAATATTTTAAAATGAGTTTTATTTTAAACAACTAGTTTTCAGACATCACTTCAGTGAATGAGTTGTTCTGACATAATAAGAAGAAATCTTACAGAATGAATTGATCATTATGAACGTATTATGCATATCATCTCTTCCCAATAAATTTCCCTTACTCTATCTATTGCTGTTTCTTTAATAGATATTTTATGTATTTGCTTGACTGTTTTTTTCTTCATATTTAACCGTCGGATAGATTTATTTTTTGTTCAAACTTTTGTAATGTATTTTGTTTCTTGCAAAATTTGTTAATACTTTACCCATTTTGAGTTATTAATGATGTGATCCAGGCTGTTTCTCGTCTTCAGCCTCCTGAGCTGTGGAGAGAAACACCAGGCCTGCTAGGATACTCAGCTGCAGACAGAAGCATTTTCAATTGTCCTAGGTTAGATATAAATGGACTAGCCAAAATACTCTTAAAATAATTTACCATGTTAAAACATTATCAACACACACTTAACCTAAATGTTAAGTGTTTATGAAGCAAATTTTTTTAGTGTTATTATAAACTATAAAACAATTCAAAAAGCTGACATAATAAAGCGAATATAAATGTAAACTTAAACTATAATTTTTCATCAACTTGTACATTGTACATTATTTCAAAACGTTTTTCGGAAAATTGAAATACTTCACATATCAGACTTTTATTCAGCTGCATGAGCTTTAAATGATAACTCTGCCAAAGACGGGAGCATTTTTTAGGCGTCAAATCAGAAAAACTTTATCTGACAATCTGAAAATCTTAAGCCTCCGTTCGTTTGTCTCCTGTTGTGTTTCGTCTCTGACCGTGTTGCTGTGTTTTGATGCAGTTAAATGAGGTTAGTATGTGAGTTGTGCGAGCCTGTTCAGTTGCCCAGAGGGGGTGAGGACAGGGGACAAGAGGTGGAGGGGGAGGTGGTGGTGGGGTGTTAAGAAAAAGTAATGTGAGAAAGCTGGAGGTAACAGCTATTGTGGGGAAGGTGTGAACGGCAGAGTGAGAAGATGTGGGGAGAACTGAAGGGTGCTCCTTGTGGGGAAGAAGGCCCTTTTGAGGACGAGCCCCCTCACCCTCCAGTTCCTTGAATCCCCCCAATTAGGCAAACATTAACATCAATTAAGGGCCCTAACAGGAACAGAGGCTCTATATAATTACCTTAATGGGCGGACGCTTTCTCTCTGTCCCTCTCCCTTTCCGTCTTTTTTATATCCTCAATCTCTTAAACAAACTCAGAGGGCCTTAGCGGGAGGGTGGGGAGCAGGGGGTACTGCTTAGATTTGTGTGTATTTGGAGGATGGGACCTTTTGTGGTGGCCTTCTTTGAGAAAAAAAAAGCCCAGCTGAATTACTAAAAAAACAGAGAAGCTGTTCCCACAGAGAGCCAAAAGTGGGACAATACAGACCCCCAACCAAGCAGAGAGAGACAGAGGGGCAGACAGGAGAGGGGAGAACATGGATGAAGACAGAGAGAGGGATTCTCTGGAAAAAAAAAAAAAAGAGGAGAATTTAGGAATGAGGAGGAGAGCAGGTGAAAGGCAAGGAGTGAAGGTCATATGGGAGGAGAGAGGGGGCGAAAATCATTTGAACATTGGAGATGTAGAGGAGAGGAGGTCAAAGGTGAGAAGTGAAGTTACAAACTGGGAGAAACAATGGGGAGGACGTCGAAAGGAAGAGCAGAGAAGACAATACAAACATGTCCTCTTCTGTCTGGAGTTTGTTTTTGTTTTGGTTCATTCTGCAGTTTTTATCAAAGTCAGAAAGATGTGGTGCATATACAAATAAAGAAAATGTTAATCACCGGTAGAAGTGGATGCATTTTAATTGTTTTCATTTCTACTTGTAAGATGGTGTTTGTTGAGAAAACATATCGCACAATACGGCAAAGTTAAAACATTTATAGAGATGTTGAATTAACAAACTGCAGATTCAGCATCCATAACCTGTTTGAGAGGAACCAAGATTAAAACTAAAATAAATGAAACTGTTTTCATAATCCATCTGAACTAAGTCATATTTTGTTATGTCATAAATATTTATATATATATAGCCATTAATCTTTTTTTGTGCAGTTAGTTTGGTCACATTTTCACTCTATTTTATTTCTTTTTTTCCTCTTTTAAGAGCTCAACATTTATTTTTTGTAAAATATTATGTTTTGGGCTTAAATGAAAACCCTATTATTTGAATACTCCCTGCGACTTCTTTTGCTTTCAACTCGGTCCTGCACAGGAACTTGAACGCAGCATCATGGAAGGCGCTGAAGTTTGCAGAAGTACTTTTCAGTTTCTCTTGGTTTGAGTCTCAGATTGTTTGTATTTAGAACACAAATACGATCCACAGCACTAAACGACTTTGTGTAAAATGTAGAGAAATCTGTCATACTACTTGCAGCGTAGTATGATGGATTTGATGGGGTTTGTGGTCCTAAATATTTACACAGTGTTCACAGAAATATTAGTTACATATTAACAATGTAAATTCACATGTAAAGTCTGAAGATACCATTGCTAACTTGGTAATAACTAGCATAAAAACATAAAAAATATTTATATTTTATCTTACTTCATTTTCTCTATGGAACAGCTTTCAAATAAAGAAAGTTACAGCAACTAAACAAGCTTGGACCTTAAATAAAGTCATATTCCTATTTTCTTTCTACTCTTAAGTACGGTACTCAAAAAATAAAGTTCTCATGAATGTCTTACTGTATTGAGTTCAGCAGCAGGTTCCAAAGTGACAGAAAAGGATTTTATGATCTGGAAAGCTTAATAGAGGTTTAGTCAATGGTGCAAATAAAATAAACACTGGTATGATTCAAAGAACAAAGACTGGTATTTCTTCAGTTTGGCAATTCAAATCTGCAAATGACTGTGAGAAGCCCCTAGCAAGCAAGAAGTGTCTGAGTGTGCAGCTGAAAACAAGGTGACATTTATGGGTGATCAATTTATTCTTAAGCACCCAGCTGGACTCACAGCTTTCACTAAAAAGTTGGCTCACACAGACACTGCTGTTTTGGAAAATGTTTGTGTAAAGCGTGGTGGTAGCCATCTTCTTCAGAAAATCTTCAATAATAGTCAAAAAGGTGACAAAATGATACAGCCATGGTAAAACACAAGTTAACAGTTTTTAAATTCTAATATGTGGAAGTAACAGTTTTACTCTTTGCTAGGGTTTAAAATGATGTAAACATTGTATGTCATCAGAAACAAGCAAACATTATCTGTTAAACTGTCAATATTACTAAGACCTGAGTAAATCACCAATCACAGAGACGCTGTATAAAAATGTCCCTGGTCATCGCTTCTCGGTCAACGGGGCAGGAGGCGAGTTTCACCCTGGACATGTCCCATAATCCAATGATATTACTTAATTTCACACAACACTATGCTCAGCTTAGACATGAGGTGGTTCAAACTGTAAGTGAAATTTAAGCTACAACCTGGTGTTTTATTAATTCAGCTTATAATTATTAGACTACTTGATGGAACTTGTGATGCTAAGTGGCCTCGTTGATCATCATTAGTGTGGGCACCATAATGTAACTCCCAGATGATCAGTTATTCCATCCATCCATCCATTTTCTAACATCCTGGTCCCTAATGGGGTCAGGAGGGATGCTGCTGCCTATCTCCAGCGGACGTTTCTGTGAGAGGCGGGGTCACCCTGGACAGGTCGGTCAGTTGATCTTTAATCATAAAAAAATTCAATCAAGACTCAAAGAAAACATATCCAGTCATAATTCTGCAGGACACTGAACACATTAGCATCCAGTATGTGCAAACGTTTACAAGAAGAGAGCAACATCATATTAGAAAGACGTCGCAGGAGGTGATGTTGCTCATAAATGTTCACAAACAAAAATGGCAGCATGCGTTGCAACTTAAAATCTCTTGAAGACAATACAAAGAAAGAGGAAAAAAACTTTATTGTAGAAAAAAAAACATAGCAGAAAAATGTAAATTTGAACTCTTTTCTGCCTTTTTTGCTCAACTAGAACATTTTCCCCTGGAATACTTTCTAAATACTGGCAGATTTTTAATGGTGTCTATAGAGCTTTCTATTCCTTATTGCCTATCTTTTTCATAATGTGCTCAATACTTAATTCATTTCTTTAATGAATTAATACAATGATCTGCTGGTGGGATTCAGAAAACAAAGTTGCTGCTGGTTTTCTCTCTACATCTCTTTTTTTCTTCTGCTGTCGTTTTTCCTTTTTCCCCCTTTTGCTGCTAAAAGTAACAATTGAAGCTGTCATATTGCTGAGCGGGTTAAAAATGTTTTAATATAATATTTCAGGAAATTCCAAATGCATTCTGGAATACGGCTGTAAAGCACTTTTAGTGTTTGTGTCTTTCATGTATGGTTCAGTGAAAGTAACAGTTTAATCTGACATATTTCAGAACAGGAGAATAATAATATTTCAGTTGGTCTTTCCTAATAGTTAAAGAAAAGAAAAGGCTTACAGGCCTTTCATCTGGCTGATGGCTTACTTTGACATTGGCTGGTCCTGGCTCAGTGGGGCTCCACAAAATGATTCGAAGGATTTAAACATGCTGCTGCTCAAGTAGACTGACAGGGGAGCATTAGCCAGCTGTAACGCTGGTGGAGGCCGCAGTTCTGATTCCTCTTTACAACAGTTTTCACAAAGAGGAGATCCAATTCTGTGCCTCTCCTCTCACTCCTAGGATAAGAGTGTGGCATGCTGCATATCGTTATTGACAGTCATCCTGAAAGGTTTGCCTTTTGAAAATCTACTACGTGAGTTTTGTGCCACTTGATGAAAAAGTGGTAAAACTTTTTATCACCAGAGTAAGTCTTGCCTTGATCCATTGGTGGAAGTGGAACTGGGTCTTATATAGGATGTATAACAAATACTACAACTTTAGACTTCGCTTCAGAAAAAAACAAAACAAAAAAAGGATGTGCAGAAAATGGATGGATGAAGCACCATATTTTTTTAAAGACATTGTTGCTATGTTGTTTTGCCATTCTAAATAAAGGTTATAAAGGCAACAGATAAGAAACATTTCGGTTGATCAGAAAAAAAAACAGGCAGTGTGATTCAGTGTGACTCATGGTAAATCTAATAAAATCTATCCTGAGATTTTTAACAAAATCTATCAGGAGCCTTTATTTATTTGCTACAAAGTTATTATGTCTGAACAGACTGAATAGGAGCAAGTCAACCCTGTTGGCGCAAACCCCTCAACTGTAATAGCAGCTAACACACTATTAATGGCTGACACAGATATACACACACAGGTATGCACATCAAACTGACAGCTCCATTATTAACCCCGGGATGTAACTGTACCCTCATGTACATCACAGCAAGACATTCATACTATATCTGTCTTTCTCAGGGTGTGATTATACATGTGTATGCATGACCAAGAATGACAGAATCTCTTCATCTCCAGTATAAAAAACAAAGTGAAAAGTTGCTGTGGGTTTTTGCACTGAAAGGCAACATCAGAAGATGTATCAATAAAACTATGTCTCTGTTATTGAAAGAAGAGGTAACAATTAAACACATTTTTTAGGATAACATGTTTATTGTTCCAATACTAATATTAGGTGTAAATATTCACTCATATTCTGCCAGGTATCAGTGAGTCAGTACATCATGCAGGTGTTGCTCTTGTCTGTTGTGGTGAAGATGGAGTTGTGTCAAAAAGTACAGCTCATAATTTAATGGTCCTTCAACATTTCATTCCTCTCCTGTTGTCATTAGATATGGATCATAACTGAAAGAACAAGATCTGGGATACAAGAGACTGAAATGAGCTTCCTTAGGGTGGCTGGGTTCAGGCATCAGAGATGGGCAACTCAGATTAAAATCTCTGCTCCCCTGCAGCAGTAACAGTTGTTTGCACATCTAATCTGAATGCCTTCTGGGTGCCTCTGCAGGCCCAACCCACTTAAATGGAATACTAGGGCAGACCCACCGGGGAACCCCTGAGGATGCCCCAAATGAGCCAGAGTGTGTCCCTGGTGATAGGGATGTCTGGGTTTCCCTTCGGTTACCCAATCTCAAGTAAACATAAGTTACTGTGGAGTCTCCTGAGGTGGATTCAACACAACTGAGTTTCTAGTAAAGAGACTGTGAGGAAGAACACCACTAGAAGGAGACCAAGAGGCAGATCAGGAACTGACTTACTTTAGAGACAGGGTGTGAGGGAACACCCTGGATTACCTGCAGAAGGTGTGTGTTTGCCTCCTTGGTAGGGTAAATGGTCTGTACTTATATAACGCTTTATGACCACAAATCGCTTTGCACTACATCCAACCATTCATGCTTAGATGTTGATGGTGGTGTACTACTGGACTGTAGCCACCGGTGCCACTGCACCCTCTGACCACCAGCAGCAGGCTAGGTGGGTGGAGGGTCTTCCCAAGGACACAGAGACACACAGAGTTGTGGGCTCGAACCAACAACCTGTTGATTATGGGATAAACTCCTACCAACATTACCACCATTGCACACCTTACTTTGTTACCTCTGTGACCCACTTTGGGATCATGTAAAGCCATGAATGGATGGCAGGGCTTTACAACAACAACAACAGAAAGAGCTGTTCTGCTAATACATGAAATAAAACTTGATTGGAGCTTTTTTTAATATTGGTAATAATAAAAGACACAAATACCACAATAAGCCAGTAGTTAACTCTCATTCCAGGCTTTTGGGAGGGACCTCCAACATAAGACAGTTCGTTTTACTATAAGTCACAGGAAAGCTGTTGCTAGGTGACAACAGAGATAGAAGTTTCTTTGTTTTCTTGACAAAAGCTATGAATGACTGTTCTAGTTTTTGTTCCTTTTTCATAAAATAAATCATTGTGTTTGAGGCAGTAGTGGGACTGTTGAAGATCTTCCACAGATTTGAGCAACAAATATTAGTTCTGAATGTGCTAGAGAGCTTTGTTCACTTCTCAACAGTAAGTAAGCTACTTATTAGTCTGATATGTAAAGTGCTGGAAAATAACTGTTAATTTGATGTATTCAATGTCAATAACGCCTGTTGGGGTTACAGCTTAATTTTACTCATTTCAAAATAGCAATTACTCTCCCCTCTGTCTGTGCAGCTTAACAATGCTGCATGTGACTGTAACTCAGCTTTTCCTGTCTGTTTGTGCACGCCTCTTCCTGTATCTTTCTTCAAATATGTTTGACACCTGAGATCTTTGCTATATTGGAAAAAAGTTACAAAATAAAACTTGTGAATCTTTTGGAAAGTTTGGCATCGGTTGCATCATGCCTTAAAGACAACAAAACTGATATTTTGGAAACTTCTCCTTACAAAAAAATCCCATGAAAATCACACGTTCCACATGTGAATCACATGTGATTTTCATGGGATTTTTTTGTAAGGGTCATGCCTTAGAGAATCTATGGGGAGAAAAGTGTTTCTGTTATCAGAGGTTATTAAAAATATGTCCACCTCTTCACCTTTACTGACTCTGTCTGTCAGTAAAAGTGTAGATGATAGTTGACAGATGAAAAGACGGATATGGAGAGATCCAAATACATGGGCACAATCTGCCACTCTCCTAAATATATCTCCTTTGCATCCTACGTCCTCTCCTCATCTTTTGCTTTGCTTGCCATTTCTCTATGGCTTTAGAAAGTGTGAGAAACCTACAGAGTTTTCCTGTTTCAACAGTGAGTTCACCTGTTACAGACTAAAAAAGGCTTCATTAAAATACCCTGAATCATGGAAGAAACTACAGTCAGAATGAATGGGACAACATTTCAGTACTGAGAAATGTAATGACAAAAGTAAGGACAGTCAAGTCCCTAAAATGAATAGTATCCCTCCATAAAACCAGGAGTGTATGCAGGCAAACATTAGCACCACAGTTGGGATAAGTTCTTTGAAACATTCTTTTTGACATGGTGTGTCTATAAGACCAGAAACACACAAAAAATAAAAAAGTAATCCTTTAAGGATGTGAATGGTATAGATGCTTATGACTATACCATTTTAGACTTAATATCCAAGTTGGCCAATGTTGTCCTCTGCCTATGAAGCCAACATCCAATACCTTGTCTTTCATACTTTTCATCACCAGCCTTTAAGTTTAAAATGACCAAGGCATACCTTCCTTTTTTCTTTTCTCTTTTCTTTCTTTTTTTTCTTTCTTTCTTGCAAACTTTAAAAAGGGGACTTCCTATTAGACCAATGTAAGGATATGCCAAAGCTTTCCAACACATTTAGTTGTTTCAAATCAGGATAGAGAGAGAGAGAGACAGAGAGAGATAGTACTGAGATGCTGAAATTTGTGTTTCTGTAAATCTTGACGGTTTTAGGCTGATCAAACACTCTGACAGGAAGAGGACACAGAACAGTACCAGTCTGCACCATTGGTTGTTTCATTTTACACATCGATAATGTGAAATATGAAACAACAATAACAAATGTTAATAAGTCTAATGTTGGTTGATACTCATTTTGATTGAAAAATATAAAACAGTAAATGGACTGCACTTACAGTGTGCCTTTTTGGCCTTAATGACCACTCGAACCACTTTTGTACTAAAATCCTCACTAATCCACAAAAACTGACATCACACATGTTGGTCATCAACAGGTATTTTGGGTGGAAGTGTCTTGCCCAAAGACACTTCAACATACAGCAGAAGGGGGAGTTGGAATCACACTCATAACCTCTCGATTGTGAAACTATTATGCTTTTCTATTGAATTATTTCTATATTACTGTTGCGCTTTACCTAAATCTGTTTTTAGAGTGTCGAGCTCTGAATTCTGGAAGTTGTTCCAACCGGGAGAGACCCATTAGCAACACAAGCACACACTTTTTACCTGCAGGTTTTTAAATGCTGAGGGAACTTTAAGTCAACTTTATTTATATAGCACAATTTTAGCTATAAGGGTTCAAAGGGCTTTATATTCAAAAAGCATAACACACTAAAGTAACATTTAAAAAAAACGTCCATTACAACAGCATAGCAGTGAAAAAGGTGCAATTCAATCTACAATTCATCTGTAATCAAAGGCAACTCTTAAAAAAATGTGTTTTCAGCCTTGATTTAAAGGAACTCAGTGTTCCAACTGTTTGCAGTTTTTGGGAAGATTGCAGAAATCTGCTGCTTCTCCATGTTTGGTTCTGGTTCTTGGCATGCAAAATAGACCAGAACCAGAAGACCTCATGAGGTTCTGGAAGGTTGATACAACAACAGCAGGTCTTTAAGCCGTTGAGCAATTTTTTAAAACTAACAACAAGATTTTAAAGTCTGTTCTGTAAGTGGAAGGACTTTAGAACGGGGTTATGTGCTCTAATTTTTGTGAGAATGCGAGCAGCAGTGTTCTGGATCAGCTGCAGTTGGAGAATAAATTATTTTGGACAGATCTGTGAAGACACTGGCCATAATCAACGCAAATGAAGATAAACACGGTGAGTTTCTCTAGATCTTTCTGAGACATTAGTCCTCTAGTCCTGGAAATGTTCTTCAGGTGATAAAAGGCCGACTTTGTAATTGTCTTCATGTGGTTCTGAATCTTCAGGTCAGAGTTGATCAGATTTCAGACTTATTCTAGCTATAATAACAGAAGATGTGTTCTGACTCTAGACCATTCCTCATTAGGTCCAATGATAATATATAATATATGGTGATAGTATATAATATAATTGTGTATCATTTGCATAGTTATTCTAACTAACAATGCACTTGTTACTTGTTATAACCTCAGCTAGCAGGAGCGTGTAGATATTAGGTAAGAGGGGCTCCAAGATGGAACCGTGGGGTACCCCACATGGGACTTCAGTTGGGTCAGATTAGAAGTTACCTATTAAGATGAAGACGACCCTGTTCTTTAGATAAAACCCAAACCAGTCAATCACTATACCAGAAAGTCAAACTCAACTTTCCAGTCACTTCAACACTGTAGTTCCTAAGAACCACTGTAGTTCTTCCACAGTCTTTATTTATGGGGCTGCCATTGAACACTTTGACTAGGCCAGTCTCAGTACCGTGGTGATTACAGAAACCAGACAGAAAGACATCAAAACTATTTAACTGTTGAAACAACTTTTTTAGAATTTTGCTGATGAATGGAAGGTTGGAGATCAACCTGTAATTCTGCAGCAGTGATTTGTTCAGTTTATTCTTTTTCAGCAGTGGGTTGATAACAGCTGTTTATAAAGCCTTGGGGGAAACACTTGATTACATTTTGAATCAAGTCAGACACAGAACTTTAAGAAAAGCTGCTTGTAGGATATCAAGGAAGTAGGAGGAGGAGCTTAATTGGTTTATAATTTCTTCTAAGGTTTTATGGTAGCATTTGACATCTACGTTAAAGTTAGCGAACATCAATAAATGAAAGACTCCCATCAGAAAACAAACTACTGCCTGCAGAGTTCTCCAGCTAAAATCACAGCAGTCCTTTCCAATTTCTACAGGGTCATCTTGCAGTTATGGGACATAATGATACATTAATACAAGTATAATATTTTTAGTTATGTAAACTACAAAAGTGATTTGTCATGTATTTCCTATAGATTGGTAAATCACACTAGGTGTGCTGCTTGCTCCATGATCAGTGTTTTGACACGACTCCAGAAAGGTTTTGGGGTCAGTTCACTGCCAGCTATTTTTAGAATAAATCTTCCAAACCAACAAAAATGCAAATGACAGAAAATAAAAATATTGTATTGCAGATTTTTTTTTGTTGGTGTTGTTCATTTATGTTCTTTTTGACTCCCTCCCTTGTATCACTCCTTATTTCCACCTAAGACTCGCTGTCAATCAAACATGGCAGGGGGTGGAAGAGACAGATGGAGGTCTGGAAAAGGAGGAGGCCTCAGTACTGCTGGCACTCAGTCTGCATCTATCTATATGTGTCTATATATACTGTGATGAATATATGATCAGATGAAACATAGAAGACAACTGCAGATGGATGGGATAAGGTTATGTCTGTCCATCTGTCTCAGCTCCAAGCAGCTCTGCACAGTATAGGAGATATACATTTAGTTAGTTCACATTCCCACAAAACCAGGAATTGGAAGGATCTCTGTTTTCTGCATTGACAAGATCTGGAAAAGAAAAAAACCCATCCTTGTTGTTTACATAACTTATTTTGTGTATACAACCTTCAGTCACATTGAAGAAGGATTGAAAATGAATGAATTAATTGTTTCTGGCATTGATGGAAAGAAGAATCAGCCAAAATACATTAGAGATCTGCTGTTGTTGTATCAACCTTCCAGAACCTCTCAGGTCTTCTGGTTCTGGTTCTGGTTCTGGTTCTGGTTCTGGTTCTGGTTTTGTTCTGCATCTGAACTAGAACTAAATATGGAGAAGCAGCTTCTATGCACCACTAATCTGGAACAAACTTCCAGAAAACTGCAAAACGGCTCAAACACTGAGTTCCTTAGACAAAAAACCCACCTGTTTGGACTTGTTTTGAAACATAATGATGAAACATTAATAAAAATCTGATGTGTAATGATGAGACTTAACTAAATGTAATGCCTCAACTGTTGACTGTGACTTTATATTTTTGTCTTTTTATGATGCAAAGCACTTTGAAAGGCCTTGTTGCAGAAAAGCACAAATACAATTTGATTGATTGTTTGACTAAAAATTCTTCCACAATGTGTGAGAATAGTGAAGTCACACAAAATGACAGAAAAAAGAACAGAACCAGTTTTTCCATGGATGAATGTTATTCATATTATTCAATATTATTCATCTACTGACAAAACGTTAGCAATAGCTAGCACATATATTGAACCAAAAGGTTTGGCTAAAACCTGCATGAAGTCACAAAGAAATCATTTTAGCCTTTCATCAGTTTATAAGTAAGAAAGCACTCAGAAACATTGAACAGGCAGGTCTAACTTCTCATATTTTATTAATGAGGATGAATTCCTGTTGTCAAAGGGTGGAAACAAACTAGGCTTTTCTGACGGTAGTCAACCTGAAAATAGGCAGACAGAGAAGGAGGAAAGACATACATCTGTGGTCTGAAGGACAGCAGCAGGCCCCAGGCGGCTGTGTTGACGACTGATAGCCTCCATATATGGAACACACTCCACCATGACACCACACACTTCCCCTCACCTGAGATGTGTGCCAAAGCTTTGCATTGATCTTTGTTCTTTGGAAATGTTGTGCTTTTACAACATCCACAGGAGCTTTGGTTCCCATGTTGTTGGAATAAATAGAAAATATGTTTTTATCATTTTATTGAGTTGAGGTGCTCAAATTGACATTTTGTTTTTTAAAATTCAACACTTTTTTCACTTCTGCTTTTTTAAGACACCAAGGTAATGCAGCAGTCAACTTATTTTTTTTGCTTTGTTTTTTTTTTTTAAGGAAAGGTCTAAGGATAATGGATGGGATATGTAGGACATTTGAAAGAATAAATATCTGATTCCACATCATAAATAAAAATCTTAACATTTTGTGGGTTTTCTGCACAAATTGATGTCCAGGTTTATAAAAAGTAATGCTCTTAATTTTAGTTCTTCTGATTTATTTACAATGACTAATTATGCTTTTCTTTTTAATGAAAATATGGATACTGACTTGTTGCATCTTTATCTTGAAAAATAATTTTTGACAAAGAAACTTGCAAAAAGTAGTGTGTTTTGTTCAGGACAAGAGAGAAAATAAAAAAATTTAAACAAATCCAATATTTAACAGTATGGATTCTATTTTTGTCGTTAGGACAACAAAAATCTGGTCTCTCTACAATTTATTAAGGAGAACAATTTAAAATATCAGTGAAAGTTCAACAGTATAACTGCATATGTTTTGACGATTTTCCGTGTGTAAAATCATAGCTTTATATTAAGTTCAAAAAAACGTTTATCCAGTTTCAATTTCTAAAACTATGCTGAAACTATTTGTGGCTTTTTATCCCAGTAAAACTCTGAAGATCGATCCACATTCTGTTCTTTTACTTGACATAGAAAAATGAACGTCTTTCTAGCATACATTTCATAGTTAATTGACAGTTGAATTCTTTGAAAGTCTTTATTCCCTTAATCATGAAGGACAGTTGGCCTTCAGGGCTATGATTAACTATATTAATATATTATAAACTCTAAAATACTCACTGGCAAACAAACTGTTTAGCTATACAGGAAGCCTATTAAATAAATTATACCTGTAGGGCTTTGCAAGACTAGAAAAGCACTAAGCAATTGTTATTCATTTACCTTTTAAAGATGTTTCATTATTTTTGTTACTTTAACAATATACAAATATTTTTTTCAATCTTTTGTTTAACATTTGTTTTTCGTTACCTGTACCAATGCCCATCTAATTTAGTCCACCACTAAATGACAGTAATCTCTATTTAATTCTATTCTGTTCCATGGCCAGGAGGGGACTGTTCATGTGTGCATGTTAACATTTCTGAGTGTGTTTATTTTTCAAGACACATTTCAGATTTCTCACACACACAACTGCATATCATGTGGATGCTTGCCCAAACCTTCCTTCGGCTCGGATCACTAACTAAATAAACTCCAGAGAACTTGGAACCATTCCTCAGCTGCCAGCTGGGAGGGCGTGTGCATGTGTGTGTGTGTCTATGTATCGGTGTGGGGACCAGGTTAAGTGTTGGATATTCTGAGGTCCTTCAGCAATCGAGGTGTTTCAGTCTTCTGACAAAGTCTTAGTGTCTTAATCATGTTAATCTTGATCTGTTACCATAGATTATCCTGTGTCAATAAAGATGTGTGTTGACTTGCTTGTGTGTGCGTGTGGCCTTGTGTCTGACACATTGTAAGGACTGTGTTCCTAATACAACATTGTGTGGACCGACTGCTTCTTATGGGGCCCAAAGCCCTGGCCCCATAAAAAGAAGAGTTGGTTTTGGGTTTAGGACTAAATCATGACTTGAGTTTAGGTCAGGTGGAGGGTTAGACAATAGAAATAAACAGAGTGACGTACTTTGTGCATGCGTGTGTGTGTGGGTGTGTTTGTGTGCGTCTGTGCATGTGCATTGAAACCTCAGCTGAACCTTGCTAATCTGAAAATCCATTTATCTTCTTTATTTTCTCTTCTCTCCAGCTCTACTTTTTCTTTACATCCACCTGCTTTTTTTTTTTTACCTCTCATTCATCTTCACTCTTCTAATCAATGTACCAAACTCTGAGTAAAACCTCCTTCTAAAACCTCCTTTGATTTTTTCTGTCTATCAAAAAATATCTTAAATCAACATGAAATCAATATATAATCTCAGTGCTTTAATGACAATATTTGTTCCTATTTTAGACAGTTTAGGAAACAACCACTGTGGGGTTTTGGAGCATCTGTAAGGTCATCACAAGGTCAAACTGAACGATGTTCAAAGGAATGCAAACAAAGAACCACATAGCAGAATCTTTATTCATCTATGAGGTAGAAGTTTGAAGCCAAACTGACCATGACTAAAACAAAAGGCAAAAAAAAAAAAACCAAACAAACATTATATATTACAATGGCTTGGAGGAAAGGGTCTTGCAATCAAAAAGTTGATTTCAGTCTCTTTCCCCACCATATTGATGCACATAACCCAGATGTGTGTGGTGACCTATTGGGTGACTGAGCGTAAACACGCTTTGAGTTGTAATATCAGGCCATTTAGTGTGACTGTTTATATTTACATATCCCCAAGATTGCAAGACAGTCTTTAAGAGATTGCTTTTTATAGAGTTTTAGTCTTGTTTTGTCACCATATTAAGACTGTTACCAAATATTTTAACCATGTTGTATTTTATAAGGCAAACACTGTCAAACACAAACTACAAAAACACACCATTAACTACATCTCTGTGTGAAACAACACGGAGACAAGAGCTCTCACTTCTCTGCAGGACAAGCTGGGATCACAGTGTGTGCGTGTGTGTAACTATGTATGCTCTTATCACCTCAGCCTCGTACACACTGCACCTCGGGGCTGACACATACACACCCACCAACACACACAAAGATACACACAGTGAGAGCACAGATGGCCTCACATTCTTCTCTGCTGCCAAACAGATGGACTTGACTGGATTCATTCATCGATGGACACACACATATACAACACACAAGCATGTTGTGATTTGCTTCAACACATAGAAACCTCTCTATTAACTGCAGTATGTCAAGGTTTTTTGCATGCAAACACATTCAAATTTGTGCACACACTGCTTCGTACACACAGTGGCTGTTGTCCAATGCTTATTTCCCTCAGCCTGTCCTAACACACACAGTGATCGTGGCTGCTGTCCAATCACAGTGCCCTCAGTGTGTCTCTGTGAGTCTGAGATGTGAAGTCTAATTACCAGAACAGCATCAATATTGATGAGGGCCATTTTATTCCATCAATTCCCAGCCCTGCTCTTAAATTCACTTAAGTTTGACTTCATGTTCATCAACACCAACAGGATCAAAGGTCAACGCTGTGGAGCCACTGTACAAGTTTTTACCACTAATAGCTCTGTGTTCATACTACGATTCAGGCAAATATAATGTCTGTAATGTCTGTATAAGGTTTAGATGTCGTGTATATGTACATTATATACAATTTCTTTTTAAAAATTAATCAGATTAATCACACTCACTAATCAAAATTAATCACTATGCCTCACTTTGCAGACAGTTGTGGATTTTTGCAAGAATAGCATTCTGGACAAGCCCCTCCTTCTGCTACACTTCAGCTAATTAAAACGCAAGCTATAATCTGATTTTGTTGTTGTTGTGATTTTTATAGCAGAAAGTTGTTAGTGATGGCCCCAGTACTCAACAGCAACTAAGAGAAACTCACTCCACTACATATGCATATAAATGACAAATGCGCTTTATTTTTTAGTTCTTGGATGCCCCATCTCTTTTGATGCCACCCTGGGCAACTGCCTGTATCGCCCATATAAACCTCCACCTCAAAGAATGTTTTGTTGTCTGAAACCAGACATCTCTGTAGATTCTCAGATTTTTTTTTTTTTATATTCAGCAAGATTTAATGGTGTGATTTCAGGCAACTGGTGTAAATTATACATGTGAAACTTTGAAATTGCACAAGCAGATGTGTACATGCAGGCCAGCAATGCAGCAGAAAATTAGAAACTTTTTTTGATTTTTCCAGAAATTCTACTGTTGCCAAAAACTTCTCCAAAAAAATCACATTTGTTTGGCGCTTCATGTTTGTTGAGTCCATAACACACTGCTGTGAAGTAAGTAAAGAAACAGGGATAATCTAATTTACAAATTTATCTACACAACTAAATGGTCTGCAAAGTAAAACATTTGATACAGTAAAATTCAAATGTTTTTCGATTCCACGTCTTATTTGTGAACAACTCATTAATCCAGGATTTTGATGTATTTACTGTAATTCCTGTGAATGGTTTTCTGGGTTTGAGTTTAAGGTTAATCTGCAGCTGCATTTAATTTAATAGCCTTTGATTGTTCCAGTGGAAACTCATGTGTGTGTGCATATATGTCAATATGTGATCACACCCAGCCTGCTGAACAACCAAGCCTGTTAATTTCTCCTCGTTCTCCATTACCTCAGATGTGTCCCACGAGATGAGAAACACTGATGGATGGGCAGCAAGTGTGTGTTTGTTGCATGTGTGGGTGACGGTGTGTGTGTGTGTGTACGGTAGGAGGGAGGGAGTATGGTTGATGATTGATTATAAGAGACCCTCTGGATGTTGTCAAAAACTGAAGACTCAACAGCAGCTCAACACTTCTAGAGCTCAGGTTCTAGGCTGTGAAGACATGTCTAATCTGGTTGGTTTGTTGCTTTAATTTGCTTCCATGCAGTGATTTGAGGAGTTGGTTCAAGGTGGTCGAGTCAATGTTCATCACGGCCTGGAAATATTTTGATTTAATGTTTTGTCCCAAATTAGTTTAGTATTGGTATCTATGTTCTACATGGTTTTATAGTTACAGTGTCATAGGAGGGATAAACTACTTTTTCCACTTCTGATACCGATGTCTGAGGTTTAGTACCAGCTGATACCGACCCAATACAGAAAAACAGCTGAATTGACTTAAAATGTTGATCTTGTTTTAAATGCAGACATAAATGTACTGAGTTACAAATTCATTTGCTAACTCAGCACCAGTAGAGCACACTGAAACACACTAACACCTTCACTAACCTAGTCAAACATGGAAAAACAACTTTCATTTGTTCAGTCAGTGTAATTGGGAGCACTAGAGCCAATATAACATAAATAATTAAGGAACTGATATAAAAAAATTGTCTTCCTTGGTTAAACATTTTAAAAATAAACTGAAATAAAACAAATGGTTCAGAAAGTGCAATTATGATTGCTAAATATAATAAAAAATAAATAACACTGCATAATGTTACTCAGAGTACAAAGTATTGAACTAGATCTATACTTTTTTAGAACTAAACAGTATGGATCCACCACTTCCATTTTTTCTCTCATGATGAAAATAATGGTTGGTAGGTTCCTGTTTCTCCTGAAATCAACAATTATCTCCTTTGTTTAGTTGAACTTTCAAGATAAAGTTGTTTTCGCATCATCTCACAAAGTAATCCACCACCTCTCTTCTACTCAACTTCTCATCCTCATCTTGGTACTTAGACATCCAGTGACAGAGTTAAAAGAAACGGTGAGAGTACAGTCCCCTGTGGTGCTCCTGTGCTGCTGACTACCTGGTTGGAGATAAACCTTTAATCTCTGTTTATCAGGTAGTCATTGATCCAGGTGAAGCTGGTGTCTCCACCTGTGTGTCTTGGACTTTGTGACAAAGCAAATGACACTGAATTGTGTTAAATGTATTTGAAGAGTGAAAGAACACACTCCCTGATTTGTCCAGATGACAGCAAGTCTTCTGATGCAGGAAACAGCAGTGAGCTACAGGGGGTCTTGATATGCTATTGTTGACTTATTGAGCTGAGCCAACAGAACCATAAAAGTCCTAAAGTTTCTCCAGGACTTTTATAATTTAGGATATCAGGACATCAAATTTAAAGTCACTGAAGACTGATGGGTGAGCGTTCTCTGGTATCAGAACGAGGCAGAATGTCTTTCAGGACATTGGAATCTTCTCTGGGGTCAAGCTAAGGTTGAATCGACATCGGCCTTTAGGACGCCATCTGGAAAATGAAAAGAAAGCACCAACATCTCCTGATTTAGTTAAAAGCAATTTTGTTTTTGACTCAGATGTGAGCTGTGAAAGAACAGCAGTGGTTTAATTGAGGCTGGAATTTAGACTAAAACTAAAATATCACCTGACTTTCAGTTAAAACAATATGATTCTTTCTGCCTTAAAATCTGCTGTTAAATCAACAGCCCATGCTCCGGCGCGGGACCTAATGATGCTCTCCAAACCTGTTCTGCCCAGAAGTGTTAACACTGCCGGACCAAACTGTTCATGGCTGAAGTCCAGTAATCATGCTTTGTTAAAGTACACTTTGATGAATACCTATTTTGGACAAGAACCATATTATAAAACTATATTCTTTGTGCCTAATTTTGTTTTAGTTGTTGCAGCAGGGGCGAGATAGATAAATCATTAACTGGTATGAGTTGGCTCAACAGGAGAAATGCATAAAATAATAAAGTTTCTCTTCTGTGTCTGTGGTTCTGATCTGACTGATTGATCAGGTCATGGCGTGAGTATGTTGTTAAAGTCTTATAACTCTATTTGTAACAGCATAAAGTTGAGCAAGGTTGGTGGGAGGGTGGTTAATTGCAGTGTGCCGATTGACATGTTGGGACTGGAGGAAAGATGAGAGGAACCTGTAGTATTCACTTTCAGGCTGAATGTAGATGTGTGTTGGCTGATACCGGAGCTTTATGGATGAGTGTGTCTTGGAGCACTGCTTCTTGTCAGGTCAGAGTTCCCCATCAATCCTGCACACAGAGCTCTCCTGCTAGCAGTCTGCTTGAAACATGCAAGTCGACATTAGCCTTTTAGGTAGGCGCAATTAGAAGCTTGAGTCTTTATCAACTGAGGCTAGTTAAACAGAAACTGAAAAAAGTGTGAAAGTCTGCCATTTTCAACAAGCTCAGTGGTAAACACTAAACAATCAGGTTTTCTTTTAGAGTCTTTCACCTACATCTGGACCACCTGCATCAGGTCTCAGGGTCTTTGAGAAAATGCTGATTATCAGGCATGGCTGAGATTTCAAAGTGTAGCGGTTTAGTCAGTGATTGATGTGTATCCCATTAGATGATGGTTACTATTTGGTTTTACTGACAAGCAGCTCTGGGCATTATTATAGCAGTGGCAGTGGCAAGACATTTGTTTTATTTTATTTATAGTAGAGATTAAGACAGTAAGGAAAGTATAGACTTTAAGGTGGCACCTTGGGGAATATATAACCTAACTGAGGAACACATATGCAGGACTACACTGTGAACAGGTGTTGACCCCTACACACTGCTGTAAGCAAGACATTGGAATCCCATAATCCACCAGGCTGAACCCAGCAGTCCCATTCTGGAGGGTGAAGAGCACAGAACTTGCAGATTTGTTTTGTTTTTGTGCTGTGTTATAATTTATTGCTCCTTCGAATTAATTTTTTATAGTACGTAACACATGCATAGAAATATGTATAGGAATGGCAAAATAAAAATAAGGATATTAAATAAAACACAATGTCCAGGTTTCTCTTTAAAATAAAAACCCGATAAAAGATAAAAGAAGATGAAAAGGAACCATATGTAAGATCCTATTTGAATGGTACAGATGGGTTACTGAAAAAAAGAGGAAACTGGAAACTGAAAGCCCTCATTCTGAACATTTTTCAAAAAGAGTATGAAGATAATAATCAGTGGGTAGGAGATAATAATATTTAGCTTTACATCATCTTATAATATTAATCCCTCTTCAAAAACATATCTGGAGTGTTGCTTTGATTCTTTCATGTATATCTGAGGAATTCACAAAGCACCACCTATTTCCACAAAGCTCCTCCTCAGAGCTGCCGTCTCCCACTGAGTTTCCGCCTCACAGACCCCTCAGCTGCTCCAGACTCCAGCACTCCTGAGGAACCTTTGTTAAACGACTTGAGGAAAGTTGAAATGGCGTCCTGCAGGTGGAGCATTGAAAATAGCAGGAGTTTCTTAAAGAGATAAAGGCCCAATTTCAATTTGCAAAGCCAAATTTATTTTAAGTCATGTTTGTTTCAACATTTTTAAAATAACAGAAGGTACCAGTTACCTCAATGTGCTATAAAATGACACTATTTGCCTGGAAAATACGTAACCCTGCCCCATGTATAGTAAGCAACATGGTTGAACATGTGGAGTTCCCTCGTAGTACACATTCCTATTGGTAATGAAAAATGTACCTTAAGATTTTCTTACAGGTATTAAAAACATTAATATAATATATACGTTTCCTATTTCTCACAAGCAGAGAGCGAATGTGAGGGTTGAATCTCTGAACTTTACCTACTAATGCAGATGATACAAAGCTCTAAATCACAATGTCCAATTATTCTCTGCTTTCCAGTATTATGCCATTACAATGGACTCCTTTACATTTCCATCATGTAAAGCACTTTAAATTGTCTTGTTGCTGAAATGTGCTACACAAATAAAAGCACCGACCTGCCAGTATAAACTAACTTGCACATATATTTCGCAGAAGACAAAACCATGCCAGGAACAAACTGAGTTTTAAACTGTCAATTTCTTGTGTGTGGTCTTCATTTGAAATGATACCGCCTTGTGATGTTTTGTCTTTGTATTTTTATAGGTTATTAGAGCTGCAGTTCTTAGTCATGCTTTGGTTCTTTCAGATTTACAATATTGTGCTTTAAGTTTTCTGATTCGAAAACAGTCGTGTTGGAACTGCAGACTGAACCTTTCTCCTCTCATCCAGCCCCCAGGAGTCAGACTGTTTGTGCTGCTGCCATGCCGCTTTTGAAGGTGGATTAGTGTTGCTCTGCCTGGTTAACATGTCAGAGCCGAAAACATACTGTAAGAGGATTAAGGTCTGAATTTCAACACTGTGGGAAATTCCTCCACACAAACTCTTCTTTACTCACATCAATTGTTTTTATTACATTTTAAAGCTGTCTGTCCTGTAGTCAACTTAACAAAATTGTCAAACTTGTCTTTGTAAACTGAAAAAACATGTCAAATTAAAAACAAATAAATTCCAAACTTAAGAAGCAGAACAATCCTGAATGCATATTTCTGCCAAACTAAATCAAATGTTTATGTTTTCAACCAAATTTAAGTTTACCTGTAGTTCCTAAAAACCTACAACTCCTGAAGTGCCTCTTTTACTCCATGATTCCCAGATGAAGGTGATGATGAGGGTCTTGGTATTTGGACTCTTATCAAGCCAGTGTTTGTCTGTGATTTGAAAGGAAGGCCTGTCAGCACTTGACAGGTTGGTTTTGGGGGTCACCGCCTCACTTGGTTGTCGTCTGAAGATCCAGATAGGAGCAGCAGGATAGAGCTTTGTCTGCAGCCACAAAAGGCAGCAAGACACCCGTGGAGCTGTGAATTTAACTCCCCAAAGACGCACACAGGCAGACATGCCAAAAGGCTACAGGTGGAGCTGCACTGTGGAGAAAACAAATAATGAGCCAGCAGGAGGCTGTGCAGCGACAGTCAGTACACTCAGCTGATAACTTGACTGGGAGAGAAAAGTGAGTAGAACGGAGTAAGAGAAAATGTTAGACAGAGAGATAGTAGAACTTTAAGTGGTCAAATAAGTCTGCATAGCTTGGAACAGTTACATTTCATGACACATTTCTCCTGACCATATGAAGAATTGAAAATCCACAAAAAGGTAAATCAAGAGCTCTGCTGTTTGGTTTCAGGCTTCCCTTAGCTTGACGGACTGAAGCATTTCTAGCTTCTCACTAGAAGAATCCAGTTTGTGTGTTATCTTCAGCATCAAGAAGTCTGTCTGTCTATCCAATGGCTTCTGTGCACGGCTTGGAGCGGCTAGGACTGCCTCTGAAGAGAATACGAAAAACACAGAACAGCCGCTCAGGATCTGCTAATGGACTGAGGCAGAACCAGTTAGCGCGCTCTAGTGGAGAAGTGGCTCATGTTACCTTCAGTTGTTATAAAAATGCTGTCGGTATCAAACATGACTTAAAGGAAGTTTAACTTTGGAATTTGATGCCTTGAAATTGGACCCTGTCCCTTTAAGAAGCTCCTGCTCTTTCTTTGCCAGAAGCAAGTCATCACATCATCACATCAGTGCTTCTCATTTTGATGCTCACAACCGTTCTTAGAAGCGCTGGACTGAGACGTAGTCGATATGATGAGGGCAGCAGACACACAGTACCACTGGTGTTTTTTAATTGCTGCTGCTGCTAGTCTGGAGGAGCTGAGTGGGGGGAGGGGCAATCCAAAGAACTTTGTAGAAATCAGCAGTTTTATGAATAGTCGTATTCAGAATATCTGAGACTTTGGTTTGGTAGTTCCATGGACATGGCATTGATTTCTTTTTCTTTTGCTCAGCCTTTCACAAACCAAGTTTAACCTGTTGTCCCATAACTGCAGGCTTCATCTTAACACTATCAATAAATAGTTTAGTCCGAAACCAAACTATAGAACTTCTTGTGATTCACTGAAATTATTTTTCTATAAAACAAAACTTTTGATGTTTGTTTTATTGTTGATTTTTGAAAACAACTACAAATTTAAAATTGTGTTTATTTGATGCACATTTGATGATTTGACAAAATGTGATATTTATTGCTTAATACATAACTGCTCACTGTATTATGTTTTCATGGTGTACCTTGTTGCTTTAATGTTACAATAAAATAAATAAATATTGCACACTTTCCATTCATTGAGGCTCTGCAAATTTTAACAAATCTGTCCAGGGTCAAAGTTGAACTTCTTCCAGGTTTTCTCCTGTTACTAGTTCTTCTTTCAATCCTTCCAGTCTATCAAATAATTAACGGCATTATTAAAGCAAACTAAATAATAAAAGATGATTTGCTGTAATCTTGAAATAGAAAGGCTTTTAAGACCTGTACACTTCTTTTAAAGATTCTCAGCTAATGCTGAGGTGAGACTTGTTAGGTGTGTGTAGTGTACTCTGGTGTGTGTAGTGTACTCTGGTGTGTGGCGTGTACTCTGGTGTGTGTAGTGTACTCTGGTGTGTGTAGTGTACTCTGGTGTGTGTAGTGTACTCTGGTGTCTACCTGGGTTCTTTCCACTGTCCTAAAACAGTTGCTGTTTCCCAACTACAAGACATCAACACCTTGCTTGTCTTGCTGCAGTTGTTGAATTTCCTATTGATTAGAGAATCTTACATCTCACCTTCCAAGGAGCTCACACACAACTATTTTTCTGACTCACCCTCTGGATTCCTGCTCTTCTGCTCACTTATGTGAAGGTTAACAAATTAGATAACTGTCAAAGAGTGGACCGACAACCACAAACCTGTTCAGGACATGCAACAAGACTTTGATCCAAGTGGAGAGCTACTTTCTTGTCAGGTGACATTTTCTTTTGCCCTCACGTTGTGTTATTCTTCACTAAGGCTTTTCAGTTGGAGAAACCAGGAAGCAGCCGACAAGAGAGGTGATGTCACAACATGTAACGAGGAATCAAAGAACAGGACAAACCAAGTTTGGTACAAAAAAGTCAGAAAATCCATTGGTAACAAATCCACAGGGTTAGGCAGGGGTTCCATTAAGGTTCTGTGGTCAGAGTGCAGAAAAAGATCAGAAGCTTGGTAGAAGTCTGACAACGGTAAATCAGAACGAGACAATCCAGTGAACAGAAACAGGGTCTAAACCAGGAGATTAAATTAGGGCCAGGAAGAATCACAAGACATCTTCAGGTAGAAGCTTTCAACAATTTGGTACAGAGGAGAGTTTCAAAGAGAGCAGAGCTGGGTGGTTAGAAATAAATATAGGTGGCAAATATGAATAACAGATTGGCACATAAACATATAATCAGGAAGCAATGACTTGCCAATTGTCCAGCAGACAGTCTCTAAAACAGCCAATCAGAGACAGGAGGAGGGTGTTAGTGCTGTCAATTACACTCGTCTACCCAATGTGCAAATAGCAGAGAAACAAGTCACTGTTACAGGAAAATTGTTTATCTGTCATCATTAGTGGCCATGCTGAGCATTCATGGCAGCTTCTGTTGTGGGGAAGAAAGCAGATGCAGCCTAGCAGAGAGTAAGGGAGAGGGTGTGAGCAGTGCATACACGAGTGAGATTGACAGCACTAAGAACATCCTGCTAGCTCTGATTGGTTGTTTCTGACTGAGTGAAGTTCAGCAGCTAGTTGTAGGACCAAAGGGAGGAGGCAGAGGAGCTTTTTTTTTTTCATAGATTATCTGTCTCATATTATACTGTGACAGTTTTAACAAATATAAAAAAAATTAAAAAAATAAAAGCTACAGTTTTTTCTCATAAAAATGACCTGCTGCAGCTTTAAGGGTGAACCGGTTCAACACTGATGATAATAAAGTTGTTCTAGACTCTGAGTCTAAGGTTTTCCAAATATGGTGCAGTTCAGCCACGTTGTGTTGAACTGCAGAGGCCGTGGAGAACTTAGCGCAGTGCTAATCCTCTGTGATGAGGCCCCAACAGAGATCTGCTCCAGGTTCAGCTACAACAGGCAATAAGTAATAGCTTGACCATTAATTAAGTGGAACCAAGATCCCTTTACTCTGAAAAAAAAAAGTAAGGAAGAATAAACGTTTTTCTATTCAGTGCAGAAAGGGTTTTGATCCTCCTGATATGTTGCAGGTCAAATAGGCCCGATTTAAAGTTTAACTTTTTTTTTAAATAGTTGGAAGTATTTTTTTTTTTTTTTGCATGAAACTTTTTCTACTTGACTTAACAGGTGCACTCTACATATAAATTGAAAATGTATTCCTTTTACACATTTGCACCTCCCCCTGCATCTACTTTTTACATATATATTGTTGGGGTCAATTTGACCAGGCAGTCAAGTTGAAGGTTAAAAAAGATTTAAAAATGTCAAATTCTATATGTTTCCTTGCAGCTATGAACGATATTTCACCACACACAGACACACACCCAACCACACACATACATACACACACCCACACACACAAGCCCACTTTCTCACTATTCTCTTTACTTCACTAGGAAACTGCGAGAAAGCAGGTGTTCATACAACTTTTGGCAGGAACATTTTTTGTTCCTGTGGATAAACTCCACCCACACTGAGTGACACTCAGTAAAAGTGGAGGAAAACATAAATACTCTCTGCATGACTCATTTGTCTTCATTTTAATCAGTGGGTCAAGTTGACCCTGAACAGTATGTCTGTCTCAGGTTCAATTATAAAGATCACCCTTTGAAAAATAAAAAATAAAGTGTAATATAAAAAATTTACAAAAGATCAATTTCAAGGAAATTATTGTTTTTGTGTGTCTAGCTTTTTTTCAGTGGACATAAAAAATGTAAATGTAAATGAGTAAATGAGTAAGTTGTTGTTATTGATCCTTTATTTGTGAGAAATAAAAAAACCTCTTTGCACAAATATTGATTGAAATGGTTAGTATTGGAGTTAATAATCAGATACAAAAATGTTTTGGAGGAATTTTTGGGTTTCTGACACTATTGCATGATTAAACACTCCCTGGGTCACATTGGCCCACGAACATTTTTGCTGTACCTCAGAAACAAACATAACAGGAGGGTTAAGGACTTTAAGCTTGACCTCTAACCCCGTCTTTATTTGCATCTTCAGTAAACAATCCCATATCCAAAATAAATCTATTCCTAGCAAATTACTACAACCCAACGTTGTTTTTTTTCTTAATTCTTGTTTTGGCAAATGATACCAGCTGCAAGTTGAGTCAATTTTACTGTGAAAACTTCTTGACTTCTTTCAAAAATGTGATCTAATATGACAGAAGTGCAGCTGACAGTTAGCTGGTGAAAAGAAACTGCATTTATTCCAGGGACACAAAAGGATTGCCTCATTTCCTCCTAAACGAAGCTGCTGTTTTCACCCCCACCCCAATGTTTGTGAGTTAACTTCCTTTTCTCAGCCAATCAGAGACAAAGCTGGGCTGCCAGCTGAGAGAAAGACAAAGCTGCCAATTAGCAGAGCAGGGCAATCAGCGGGTCAGTCACACGGCAGGACACAGCAGACCTACACACACATGCGCGCAGCACCACACACACGCACACATCTACCTGCTGAGTCTTTGGGGTGTGTTTCCTGTGTGTTTTGAGGTGATCAGCTGTAAAGACACTGACAATTCCTAAAATTAAGGCTTTTAATGCAATAAGCTACAAAACAAAAAACAAAGTAAGATTCTAAATAGCTTTTGTCAAAGTATTTTTGCTTATGCTTTAATTTTTGATGTCTCTATTATCTACAGAAACTGTGCTCACAAAAACATCGAATTTGTTTTTGCTTTTTGTTGAAGAAATAAGATGACTTGGAAGTTAGTTGGGACTTTTTTACATGAGTATGCAAAGAAAGTTTAATGTGAGAGTGATAAAAAAAAAAATAATCAGTATAAAATGTGTTTCTAGAAAACGAAACATAAAACCTGGCAGTTGTGGTGTGATGGTGTTATGAGGTTTTGGGAACAATTACTTCTTCACATGTGTAAAAGCAAAAACAGTGCAAGCGATGTCCTCATTAAGCTGTATGTTTCTTTCATATGCTTATTTACATAACTTAGTAAAAGAAGAACTTGTAAAAAAGAAGCTCAGAGAATCTGTAAGTCTGAGATCAGTGGGTTTTATCAGCATGTACAAGACAGTATTATGTTACTTTCATTATCATTGTATTTTCTCCATTTACAAGCCTTGTTATCTTCACCATTAATATTTTCTAATGCCAGGCAGATTAACAGAAAACCCACAGAGGAAAGAGGCTGTTTCCTGCAATGAAGCAGCTTTAAAATTTGTTTCAAACGTAGTACAACCTGCTTTTATTTTTATTTTTAAACAATTCCAGACACAGCAGTAAAACCTCTTCCTGAAATCGTATTTTGTGATTCATCTAAATGATTTCTCTTTCAAAAGGTCTTCCACCCCTAAAAAAAGACAGTTAACTGTCTTGACACTGCACAATAGCAGCTTATGCCTAGTTCACAGATCTTTATGCCAGTATTCATCCCAATTTTTTCCTTTTGACAATTGTAAGGATGCCCCGATTATCTGGACAGATGTTAAAATGACCTTAAGAGACATTCCTGCTGTGTGTGGCGTGCACCGCTCAGAAAACTGCTTTACATCCATCAAACCTTTCATTGCACCAGGCAGCAGGCAGCAGGGTTAAAGATGGACCTGAAGAAACCTTCAGTAGAACCAGATTTAGTTTGTTTCCTTCCAACAGTGTCACTGTTAACTAATAACTTTGTGAATGTACCTTTTAAGTAATGAAAATGCAAGACTGATGAACTTAAAGATGTGAATTTCTTATAAAAGAAAAGCTGACACAGAGTACGTAAAATTTATGTACACACACACTCAGACACACACTCTCACCCGCTCACACAAGCACTCAACGTCTTTTAATGAATGGCAGCAATTGGCAAATCTGTCACTTTTCACTGCAGGTAGAAATATAATACAGCCTATGATTACTTTTAATAAGACCTTTTATGGAGATTAAAAGGTCCATATAATAATTTTTTATAAAAAAAGAAAAAAAGATGTAAATACTGAAAGAAATGAAGAACGAATTGAGCATGAGAAAGTGAAACATGAGAAAAAATGTGAAAGTGAAAAAATTATGAAAGAAATTTCACTTTTGGGTCCTAACAGTTTTAATTGTTTTGTTTAAGCTTTTTAATAATTAGTTTAATTTATCTTTACTTTAGCTTGACCTGAAATCTACTGGGTTTAATCTTGACCAGGACTATTATTGAACTCAATAAACTTTGTAATTTTGTTGTGTATCTTCAGTGGATTCATTGACAAAAGTCACAAAATAGAAAAACCAAAGCTATAAAGTACATTTCCAGTAGCTTAGCACTCTAACAGCTTGAGACAGACATCTTCTGGTTCTTCTTCTTGATACGGGAGTACAAGGGGTCCCTGGTATTTTTGGCAGTCGGGGAAAACAACCATATGCAAATGGCTGAAATCTGACAGTCTGTCAGAACTGCTCTAAAAACACTTTTATGTCCCTGTCAGTTCAGGCAGATGACCACTTGTACTGACCCAGGTTCTGCTGCTGCTGGAGGTTTCTTCTTGTTAAATGGAAGTTGTTGTTTTTTCTCGCCATTGTTGCCACTTGCATGCTCAGTATGAGGGATTGCTTTAAAGTCAACAACTCAAAGTAAGCAGTTGTCCGCTGTCGCAATGTGTTCATCCAGGAGTGAATGCTGCAATTAAATGACTTGATGAAATCTAACGAGTTTCCTTAAAAACTTTTTAAGCTACGTTGAATAATTAATTGAGTTTGCTGAACTGTTTTATCACTACGTATGATTGAAACAAAATAATCTTTTGGGTTTTTTGCAGGGCTGCACAGTGGTGCAGTTGGTAGAGCTGTTGCCTTGCAGCAAGAAGGTCCTGGGTTCGATTCCCGGCTCGAGGTCTTTCTGCATGGAGTTTGCATGTTCTCCCTGTGCATGGTGGGTTCTCTCCGGGTTCTCCGGCTTCCTCCCACAGTCCAAAAACATGACTGTCAGGTTAATTGGTCTCTCTAAATTCTCCCTAGGTGTGAGTGTGTGTGTGAATGGTTGTGTGTCCTGTGTGTCTCTGTGTTGCCCTGCGACAGACTGGCGACCTGTCCAGGGTGACCCCGCCTCTCGCCCGAAACGTTAGCTGGAGATAAACACCAGCAACCCTCATGACCCCATTAGGGACAAAGGGTGAATAGAAAATGGATGGATGGATGGCTGGGTTTTTTGCACAGTGCCTTGAGACGACATTTCTTGTAAATTGACACTAATCAATACATTGAATTGAATTGAATTGAATTGAATTGAATTGAATTGAATTGAAGTGAAGTGAAGTGAAGTGAATTGAAGTGAATTGAAGTGAAGTGAATTGAAGTGAATTGAAGTGAATTGCAAGAGGAGGAATTTTCTACGAAACTGAGAGCTGAAAAAGATGTGGTCACTGTCTGGAATGTAAAAAAGGCAAAATGTTGGAGTCCCTGATTTTTTTGGAGTCCAAGAAATGTGATGGATGTTTTTTTGGAGTCTAAAAAAATCAGGGACTTTTTTTCCCCTGATGCCTTTATTTTTCTTCCTTGGATAAATGATGAACATAGTATTGGCTTGATACAAGGGACAAAATAACACCTTTTCAGCTGTATTCCTAACTGTCCACTGTTGGCCGCCAAGATAAAGAGATTCCTTTGCCAGCCAGGTTAGTGAGGCATCACATGACCAAAGACTGTGATTAGGTAATTAGGGTCTGTGTTATAAAACTACCTTTCTATTTTGTCTGGTTAAAGCAAAGAATATCAATTACTACATTTCACAGGGATAGTTCTAGTCATAAAATTGTCTTTGTGGAACTATTTTTTGACAATTTCAAAGTGTTGCCGAGTTTGAGATTAGAAGATATAAACATGGAAGTTAGTTTGGGAAAAATTTCCCGATAATTGTCTCATGCAGGAGAGTTTAGTGATGGATTGGTGTGGGCAATGACATTGGCTTTTTGAAGAATGAAAGCAAGTCTCTTGACCAAAAGCAAGTTTTAAAGTCATGTGTTTAGAACAAGTTGGAAAGTCCACTGCAACTTATAGTAACAGGACCACAGTTGGAAAGCCAAGATGTGATCTTGAAAATTCCCCATGGTACATTAAGCCTCATGCTCCACAGACTCGGATACAGGAGAACAAACTCTTTACTGGCCTGGCTTCAATTGTAGGTCTCTTGCTAAATATTAGAAGGTCTCTGATAGTTGCACAACACAGGGATAAAACTGTGAATTTGTCAGAGTGTCATAATGCATAATAGGACCATAACAGTGAGAAATTAGCAGGTATATGCCATAGAAGGACTGATTTTTCAGATGCTTGGCAAAAGTTGACAATCATTGTGACTCAGTGGGAACAGTATCCTTGAGGCTAAAACACTTACTAACAAGTTCCCAGCTGATCTACATATCAGTGTATGGATGAGTGTACATTTGTGACTGTGACCGTGGCTCTAGTGTTAAGTGCTTTGAGTAATTAGTATGACCAGAAAATCATTGTTTAAATTCAGTCCATCTATATGGAAGTTCCTTTTCTCACAAAATACGTTAGACTGGAAATTTATGACCATAAATAATCACCAGATTGCACATATACAAATGAATAATACAACTTGCACACAAATATATCTTATGTTGCTTTAAACAAAACAACATGACCAGGAAATTAAACTCCTTTATCAAGAACTCAACAGGAGTCTGGAAGTAAACTAACAGTAAGAGCCATCACAGAAGTTAGCATAAATATCAAAAAGAAATGCCAAACCCCAACTGCCATTCTTTGTATGTTTGAAGACTTTGAACCAGATAATCACAGTGTGGCAAAAAGCATCTATTACAGAGTGGAGAAATAAAAAGCTTCGTCATTGTTAAACATTATCCTTAAAGTTCTGACCAAGAGAACTCAGGGGATTTCAACCCAGGAAGTTAAAATTTGAGGCCTGACAAATAAAATTTGCGATCCCAATGTGGCAGCAAAGCAATATGTCATAACCAGAGCATAAAAAGTTTATAATAGAAGAGGATCTTTGGAACAGTAGTGACAGAGGTGGTAGGAGTTTGTCCTGCAATCAGTGGGTTGCTGGTTTGATTTTTGCTCTGTCCACCTCTGTCGTTGTGTCATTGGGCAAGACACATCACCCCCTTACCTGCAGGTGGTTGTCAGAGGGACGAGGATTGTAATCCAGTAGCTTGTGTGAACATGCGTGTGGATGGGTGAACGTCCTCAGTACTTGATGAAACGCTATACAAGTGCAGACCGTTTACCAAACGACAGCTTCAGGGGGATCTAGATGATGTCATGCTATTGTGGAAACACTAATGTGATGACTTTTGAACCACAGACTTCTCTGTGGTCATTTCTGGGATTTCATCATATTACGATTTGTTTCCGTCACTTTGTCTAACAAAGTAAAGATGTACAATCTCATGTCTCCACAGTGTCTCAGACTCCTCTGATTGGATCAGCCAGATCAAGTGTCACAGACCCGGAACCAATTAGCCACTGATATTGAACCCCCTTTTTCCTCCTCCACCTCCACCAACAAGCGAGCAGCATTTTCTCTCAGCACAGAGCACAGCTGTCAGCCTATTAGCCATCCACTGCCGCTGCAAACTGTGCAGTCTGCCCACCGCTGCCCCCCGCACCCCACCCGACACCATTAAAAATGAATGTGCTTTGGCTGTGGAAATAGATGGCTGAGGGTCAAGGGGGGAACCGTGTTGGAGGAAAGGCAGGGGAAGAGTCTGCTGTTTTCCAAGGAAAATATTGTTATTGATCCAATCTTGTCGTTTTAGACGTAAACTGATCCAGCCTCAGATTCTTCTTAAAGTGTCTCGATGCAACGGCCATCATTGCAGAATCTGATACCTCTTAAACAATTCTGGTCTTAATGCACTCGGATGGTGTGTGGGGTGAGAAAGGAGGATGTGGGGGTACATATATCTCTAGGGAGAGGCTAGATTATCAAGCTGTTGTTGCAGCTATGAGTACGATGGAGTCGAGTTATGAAAATGAAGTGGGTGTAATTGATTGGGTTGGTAAAGTTTTTATTCCTGCTTATTGATTGGCAGGCAGCAAACAATACTGATACCAGCAGAGGAACAACCTAATATGAAGTGAAACGTAAACACAGAGACGTGGGAGGGATAAAAGGAAGAAAAGGGAAAACGGAGGGGATGAAAGTAATGCAACAGATGGATGGAGAGAGTATAAAAATATAAGTGTCAAATCAAAAGAGTCTCAGTTTAAACAGGGTAGTAAGAAAGCACTGAACAAAATTAAAGAACTGAGAAGTAAAAAAATAAAAGTTAAGGACTTCCTAAAAATAGAAGGACTCACCAGATTTAACAGTATTACATAACTGAACTTGCTGCTACAGACATGATCTGTTTCAGAATAATTTAATATTCATAGGAAAATACTAAAGAATAGTAGCCGATACACCTAAAAGAGTAAACTTGATTAAACTAGACTTGGCTCGATTAGATTTTTTTTTTTTTCGCTGTGATACAGTCTATCTATCAACGGTCTATCAGCACTGTCAGCTACCGCCTTAAATGAATTAATGTGGGGATGGGAGGGCAACATTTTGTAGGTGCAAGACAGTACTGCAGATAGAAATTGAAGAGACTATACTACCTGTATACGATTGAACTGCCATGAGAATAAACAAACAAAAAACATTTTCAACAATTCAATAATAATATGCTTCTAAATATAGTATCTAAGCATCGAGTTAAAGATATTCCTTTATTTCCCACTGTAGGATGTCTTATTTTAACACACTGATGCTAACACATCAGCAATGAGGCAGTTCAAAGCACAGTGCATGATAAAAACATAACATAATTAACACCTGAAAAGCAAACAAAAAACACAATGAATGTATAAGTCCATCCATCCATCCATTTTCTTTACACCCTTCTTCCCTAAATGGGGTCGGGAGGGTTTCTGGTGCCTATCTCCAGCTGCGTTCCGGGCGAGAGGCGGGGTCACCCTGGACAGGCCGCCAGTCTGTCGCAGGGCAACACAAAGACTTACAAGACAAACAACCATGCACACGCACTCACACCTAGGGAGAATTTAGAGAAACCAATTAACTTGACAGTCATGTTTCTGGACTGTGGAAGCCGGAGAACCCGGAGAGAACCCACACATGCACAGGGAGAACATGCAAACTCCATGCAGAAAGACCCCGGCCGGGAAGCGAACCCAGGACCTTCTTGCTGCAAGGCAACAGCTCTACCAACTGCGCCACTGTGCAGCCCGAAAGTATAAGTATCTCACATAAATTACATTTTCAGTAAGTTCTTCAGAGCTGAACTACCTCAGATTACAAAGTATCACAGATCCCATGACTTCTCTCAAAAGTCTTTTAGAAGCTCCAAAAAACATACAAAAATATTCTACTTTTGACTTTTTAAAGACTTTTTTAAGTGGTTAGAATTGTTGCTGGTGCAGTTTGATTTGAGATGAACTGTAGAAAATGTAACACAATCACAATACTCTCCCAAAATTATTAGAAATTGATACAATTCTGAAACTAATCAGTGTTAGCACTTAAAATATTCTGCTTCACAAACAAGGAGGGTCTGCATACAACCTGTGACAATACAAACAACTTAGTTGTGGCATAAAGTCACCAAGCATTTTTTAAATAGAATTATTATTATTATTATTATTATTATTATTATTATTATTATTATTATTATTATTATTATTATTATTATTATTATTATTATTATTATTATTATTATTATTATTATTATTATTATTATTATTATTTTCTTTAAGTTTACAATAGACCAGGTGTTTCCTAATTTTCATGTCCTAAATCTTGATTGTAGGAATTTAAACGACCGTTTACTCAGTTTTGGCTCCAAGAGTTTGCACAGCAGGGCTGGAAGTAAAGGCTATTTTTACATCTGCCTGAGAGTGACTGAGAGGAAGATTCACATCAAAGCAGAGAACTGACAAAAATAAATAAAGAAAAACTTTTCTATACATGATCACCAAAGTAACTTTGTGAAGGTGAGGGGAAGAGGAGGAGAAAGGATAAAAAGGAAAAGATAGATGTAATGCGAGAGACTGAGGTGTGAGTTATTATGTCCATTTCTTGAGTGTATGTGTGTGTGTGTGTGTGTGTGTGTGTGTGTGTGTGGTATATTTATGAGTAAGGAGATTACAGATCTGGAAGCTTTGGTTACATTCCCCTCTCTCATCCTGCCGGACCAAACAGTGATGGGTTTGATGGTTTTAGTGCCTCTCCGCTCGATGCAAATCTCATCAACACTTTTTAGACACGTACACTGGGAAGCGACAAACAGAAACCAGAGAGAGGCAGCATTAACACTGGCAAGGGCTCCTTCAAGAAGAGAAAAAGAAAACCAGAGGCTGAAAATATGGCGTCAGGTTTCCCCCGTTTAGAAAATATCCTCAATTTGATCAAAAATTTATAATGTGTCTTTTAGAGCAGCTTGAGTTTCCTGGAGGCTGCTGCAGCACATTATACAGCTCCTTTAATATGGTTAACACACATTAACACAGCTCACTCTGCACTCTGTGGATGTGGCTCAGTGCAGAGTGAGTCTGCATGTGTGTCTGTAGTTCACTGTGTATTTTAAACTGAACACAGAAAAGTAGTAGTTTATATTTTCTAAATTGTAATATCTGGAATTAGTATGTTAAGGCTTAGCAGTATTTTATAGAAAATGACCGTCGAATGGTTTAAGCTGTACAGTTCAGTTTCACACACAGAAAAAATAACTTGAAAAGACTTTATTGTCCTCCAATGTAGTTGGATGAACTGATTTTTAATTGCCTCCTTTCATCTCACACTTCTGACTGGTTTATTTTGTTCTTTTGTTTCTTTGTAAGATTATGCAGTTAAAGATCTGATGCAATCTGTGGTTTTCTTTTGATAAACATCTCTTTACTGTAAGAGTAACTGAATCTGACTGTATTTTATTTTACATGGGAAAACTGAACAGTAATTTTCCATTTTAAAGCAGTAATTAATCTAATAATTTGATTGGATTAAAGCAAATAAGTGCCACAGATCTGTTACCTCACATCAAGATGGTTCTGGGTTCGAATTCTTTGGGAGGAGTTTGCATGTTCTCACCTCAAACAGGCAGATTTAATGTCCGACAGTGCATGGGCTCATGTGCGTGCGTGTGCGGGGGTGTGTGTGCGTGTGTGTGTGTGTGTGTGTGTGTCTCAGTAGATGTTGGCCCAAGAATGGACAGCTGGTGAAATCTCCATCATCTGTTCTAACCCTCTGACCTTTAGAAAAAAAAAAATCAATTAGTGTCCAAAGAGATTGAGATTTCTTGTATTTTGAGTCTATTTACCTAAACTAAATGTTTCAAAGAGATTTCCATATTTTAGGGACCATAAGTTGCTCTAAAGTCAGCTTATAAACATAAGTTAAACATAAGTAATAAACAGGAAAAAGTGGACTAAAAGACTCAGTGGATTGAACCAGCAACCCGATGAGGGTGAACTCTTACCGCCATCATCCCACGACCAATGACCTATCAGCTTGCTGTTGGGCTTTTGGTGCATTTGGACATTTGTTATTCAGTTTCCTAAGGCTTGATGTCTCTAGGTCTCTGCGGCATCTTTTCTTCAGATTCAACGCGCTCATGTGGTTTAAATCCTGTTTGTTCTAAAATGCATTTGTAATAAATTAATGGGAGCCTAATATAATAATGATAATAATAGTGGTATTATTATTATTACCGCCAGCCATAGTGGTTGAGCAATAACTATCACACATAAGTTGCTTTTTACAGACTCAACAGCTGCAGCGTGTCTCCACAACAACCTGACACTGGTAACATAATAATAATCAGTCAATTAATCAATCCATATATTTACCCAAGTCCACACTTTTTACCCTCCCTCTTCCCTTTCTCTGTTTACAGTTGAGTTATTGATAGCTGCTCCAGGACCTTTCCTGTCATCACCACCATCAGTCAGCAGATATTACCCTCATCCAAACACACACTCACACACACACGCACACGCACACAGAGAGAGAGAGAGCCAGAGAGTCAGAGAGTCAGAGTGTGTAAAGAACACAATCCCTGCAGCCTGAGCTTCATGTTTTAGAGATGTGGTGAGTTAATAAGAGATGAGTGTTTACTGCAGAGCCTAAGTGTTTTCCATGAATACACACACAAACATACACAACCACCCCTCTCACTTAACTGACAGTGCAGTCTCTGCTTGACAGATTTTTTTTCATCAGTGTTTGAAGGTACTGCAAACCCCAGGAAGTAACTGGAAGTTCAAACATGTTGTAGAGCTAACATAGACCTTCAGCTTTATCCCCAAAACATAACAAATCAAAGCTGTAGAATCCATTTTTGCAGCTAAATTTAAAAGAACATAGAGCTCAGAATCTCTAATGAAAAGGGACAAAATCTTGTTATTTTTTTTCCTTAACCAATCAAGAGTCTGCTTTGCCTTGGATTCTATTTTCAGGACCTCTGGCTTAAACTGCAGTCTGAAGGCTGAGTCTGCTGCTTTGGTGAAATAAAACATGGACATTAAAACTGTTCTCTATGAGGAAGAAAGTCTTGGTTTCTGTTCTGGAGTTTACAGGATGCTGGTGAAGAGAGGTTAGCAATATAAAAACCACATGTGTGGCTGATTTTTACAGAATGTTTGGGACATGTTTGGTAGTGATATGTAGCAAAACATTTTTACCTTTTTATGCGTCACCTTTGAAAAACAATGTTCATGGGCGTGATGCAAAATTATGTTTGGGAACCAGTTTTTATAGAAGTAATAAAATGATTCTAAGATTCTACAGAACAACATTCCTGTGAGAACGGCAAGATCTCCTTAACACCAGACTGAGACCACATAACTGGATTAAAAATCAGCTTGAAGTGTGCAGCAGCAGTGCAGAGGTAAAGTGCTCCAGTCATGTACAGAGGCCTCGACCCCATGAGTTACTGAGCCGTCACAGGTTCGAGTCCTGGCTCAATGACCTTTGCTCCATGACCTCCTCACTCAAAACTTTTTCCTGTCAACTCACTGTCAAGTAAAGGCCACTAGTGACAACAAAACCAGCCTGAACATGGAAGGTGTTTTGCAGTTTTTTAAGAGCTTTTTCTGATTAGACCATCCATGTGTCCACATGGGCCCTTTAGAGTCCACACAGCTGGTCACGCCTGCCTGGAGTGTTGACCCTTTGCAACTACGTCACTTAATCACATGAGGCGATAGTGAGGTACGGCAGTATTGAATGAAATTATTTACCAAGTTGTTTTTGCCAGTTTATTCATGGCTTCCTCTTGTTCAAGTCAAACTAATTTGTCTGTGGAAGCAGCTCACCTGGATGGGGAAAATATTCACTGCAAATCCAAGTAAACCGAGGGCTGCTGGTCCGTATGCCTGACAGCTGCTGTCCATAAAGACTATTTCTTTTTAATTTCTTAGCTCACTGTCAGGCCTGTTTCTCTTTTTGGTTCCAGTTCCTCAGTTCAGCTATTATGTCCCAGCAGTCAATCCAGTTGGACCCGCCTGTGTTTCCCCATCTTAGTTAGACCACTCACCTGTCTCACCAGTAGTTTAAATTCCTGGTTTTTCTTTGTTCACTGCTAGATTCTCTGTTCTGTTTTGCTCAGTTCATCTCTGTTGTTGCTTTGTTGATAAAATAAATCAACCTTATGTCACAGTTCAGCCACTGTCTGTGCTTTGGCTCTTGAAGACCCAATGTTCCCATTTACTTTATATTATGGATGGATGATATGAAATCATCACACTGTATATTTTAACAGACAAGTCATGCAAATTTATTCCACCAGCAATTGACCATATTCAGTAAATAATCTGATTTGAACTATTTTCTTTTTCCATTAAGTAATCAACTATTGCATGATGTAAACATCCAGGAATAGGTTTAATTTTTGGGGCAATTACTTTTTCTACCTGAGGTCAAAACACATCATCCTGAGAGGAAACTCACCTGAATCCTAAAGCAAATTTTCCTAAATCAAAGTTCAGATTTATTATTATTAATACACATTTACAGGCTTTTGAGAAATGCAACAATGAGAAACACAAATCAAATCAACAAAAAAAACCAAAAAAACATGATATATTTCTACCACGTCTATCACGTCAAATCATATAAACTGATTTGTAAGAACTTTAAAACCTTTTGTGATCTCGATCTAACTGTCAATGATTGGGAAAGAAGAAGAAGGAAAAAGAGTACATAGTTTATCCAGTAACCTTGAATCTCATGATGGTCAATAATCTCATTACATCAATACTGATCCCTGGACAAAACTCAACTGTTCCTTGACCAGGGAACAGAGACTTAGCATCTTGCTCCAAAGGTAACCCTCCAACCATCATCACCATGTTGTTTTCTAGCTTTTGAGCTAAAACTTCTTCAGGAAATCTATTTATGTCTAATTGGGAGGAAAAATAATAATCTCATCTGTTTCACTCACTAATATTTTTAACTAACACTGACTTTTGCATTTTATATAAACTCATTCCTTTCTTATCTTCATTCCACCTTTTTTTCCATATTTCTTGAGAGCTTCACTGAAAGCCGTTTTTCATTATAAGGGGCGGGGCTACAAACACAGCAACAGAGCACAGCATGAAAGGTGGAGAGAGAAAAGTGAGAGAGAGAGAGAGAGAGAGAAAGAGAGAGAGAGAGAGAGAACGCCCACAGCCATCCCCGTCTACAGAAACTCTTTGAAAAACTTTGAATAAAATGAGATAGAATTAAATTTTTCTTTTGGATAATTTATGAATTGATCCACTCATTCATTATCATATATATCCTACGATGGACTGGCGACCTGTCCAGGGTGACCCTGTAAAGATACATTAATGGATGGATTAATGAATTGAATTGAATTTAAATTTAACCTCAGTAATGAAAAGAGTCTTTTGCTCAGGCTGCAGGTTTTATTTTGAATCGCGTTCACTTAACTGAAGTCCCCTGCCCTGAGCATGATGAGAACAGATGGAACATGTTACTTTAATAGGAGGAATCTTCCAGTGAGAGCCGCCTCAGAACATTTGGATTTTGGTCATGATGCATGGAAACCCCACTGAAGACGACACAAACCCAAAGTGACACCACATCATTTTCCAGATTTTTTTTTTCTTCCATAATTCATTGAATAATGACAGCTTGAAAAATGTCAACATCAGTTTTTAGGGAATTGTTTAGTTTTTTTGTTGTTGTTGTTGCAGTCTCCCTAAACACTGATCTTTAACACTGTTCCTACCATTGAATAAATATAATATTGCAGCTGCCTTGACACACGCGCATGCACACGCACACACACACACACGCCCACGCACCCGCGCTCGCACACACACACACACACCCACGCACGCACACATGCTCGCACACACAGCCTTACACATTTGAATGTGGGCGAGGCATTAATGCGGTTTCAGGCTGGTTAGTATTGATTTCCTGCCCCTTGCTTTAATAAATGTCTTCCTGAATCATTAAAGGAAAAGAATGCATCAGCTGTATTGATCGTGTACAGTTCATCACACAGTGTTCACTATTTAGTCCAGACTTAGGTTTGAGGGTCTATTACAGTGACTGAATCACATAAAGAGAGAAGATCAATCACATATAGCAACCTCAAACTGTAAATGTGTTTCTTGACTGTGAGCTATAGATCTATATTTGAATCCCAGTGTGATACCTCTGTGATTTGACAGTGTTTTAAAGTATTTATATATGCACTTTAGGTAGATATATAAAGCTCTTATAAAAGGGTTGATTAGCTGCCCTGCAGAAAGAAGTTAGCTGGGACCACTCTGTGCACAGTTTGCAAAATAACCTGTCCAAGCATTGTTTTTTTTTATTATGATGATGATGAATCTGCATTTTGTTAAGTTTCCCTTGGCTGTTTTGCTCAGCTTGCCTGTGTGTTCACTGCAGTCTTGCCTTGGGTGTTAAAATAGAGTTGCTCCTCTCTCCTGTCAAAACAAGCTTTCTCAGAGGGGGGATTGCTGCGCAGACACAACCCCATGCTATGGAATATCTCTGATCAGTTGGTATCATAATCTAAATTGGGCTGTCTTGTCTTACATTTTGAACCAAAATGGGTATCATTAAATCCAATCTATCAGTATGATGAATTTGTTTAAATTTAGTGTGTATTTCTCTAAAATTAGAAAACAATGTCATCTCTTTGTCTTGTAAAGGGTCTAATTATGCTGACACTGCCATACTGTACAGTGCTGTGCAGCTATGCACAATTTTGTATGTCGGCCACCTGGATACCACCATCCAACTTTGGTTGAAGCGGACCAGAACACATTGTTCCACATATTTGCTGTGTCCGCCACATCAAACGACAGTAATTACAGTGATGGTGAATGGAAGAGTGCCTTGTTAAATATTTAAAACTAATTAGTATTGTTCTCTAAACTTTTGAGGTTTGCACAAAGCAGCTGAAGCTATTCTAATGAAAAGAGGGATGTACCATCTGCATAGTCTGCTTCTTAAAATCTTCACCTGTAGCATTTTGTTTATGTTTAAAACCATGGCAGATTTCTCCAAGGTGGTCAAAAAGTTTTCATTAGACAATATCATTACTAAATTGTGCTTCCGATACTGGTCATATACTTCTGGTTATGTGGTTTTTGCTAGAAAACAAAGGTCCAAATGCAAGAGGCAGTATGGAAATGCAATCAGATGCCATCCATGTTGAATTATCAGGCATGCAATAAATTCAGTCTGTTAAAAGCGCGTGGAGTCGGCGGCATAATTCAGCACCGTGGAGTAGGAGACGTAAACCCGGATTAGAATGAAACCGTGCCGGCCACGGGCTTCGCTGACCCCTGCAGGGATAATGCAGGGTGATAACATCAGAGACCGGCATCTCTGTTCCAAGAGGCAGATCCCTCCCAAAGGATCCACACTGAGAATCAAGCCATGACCAGGGTGAAGAAGGGCTACCTGATTCTCACACAGGAAGTGAAAGGCATCAGGAGCTTTCTGCGCTGAACCTCCTCTGTTCCACCTTACTCTGTGTCCAGGGGGTCTTCTGTCCAGAGACGGAGGCTGAGCGTTATCAAAATGATGAGAGCCTGTTCCACGTTAGCCTTGACCACAGGTGTGACGAGTAAGACCCCTCCTTCTCATTGGGCTTCTCATTGGCTCATCAGCGCTCCCGGATTGGCTGCTTTGAGAATCAACGACAGTTCATTGCAGTTCTTTGTCAGCAGTTTTGGTTTATTTCTTACCTTTCACTGTGATTTCAACAGCAGGTATGCTGTACCTGTGCCTTTTATTTTCAATTTCGGCTTTGAAACTTAAACGGTTTTGGATGAAGATATAACAGGTAACCTGTATTTTTGAAATGCAATACTTTTACACAGCACTGCAGTCGAGGCAGCAGATTATGAACCTTGGTTGTAGGCTACATTCAGTTAAACTCTTATATCACTAATATTTTAATTTAACATGAACGGGCTTTAAGGTCAAGTTAGAAATTTATGAAACAAATGTCTTGAGGACATGGTGATTGTTTTAATGTTCATTTTTGTCTTTTGTTATGTTCTTTTTTGTGACTTATCTATTTTTATTCTTTGTGTTTACCAGGTCTTCAGCTATGAGTTTATCAGTTCAGCACATCAACATTTAAAGAAACAATGAAGATGCCTCACCTTTGACAACAGAGCAAGGTGAGTTGATTATTACGTGAACACACACACAAGCACTTTCAGTCACCCACGCTCTCTGTCACGGATAGTTATTTCTTCAATAATTGTTGCTTAGCAACACATTTACACTCTGTTATTATATTTGCTTGAAATGTTTGCGGTAAACAAAGAGGAAGAGAAGTTCAGAGAAGAGGAAAGACTAAAGGGTTGATGAAGAGGAAAAGCGAGGTGATTGAGTGTGATGACGAGTGAGTGGATGTTAAAAGGTGAGCCTGGGACAAAGTGACCTGCAGCCCAAATCTATCATTATCCAAAACAAAGTGCTCGCTCGCTGGCCAGCCACACCCTTTCTTGACTTTCAGGACTTGTTCTCCCATAATTCATCTAACCTCCTGACCTGGAAATAGGATTTGCAAACCAGTTTGTGATAATTACTGCTTTGAAATGCCAGCACACCAAAGGGTGACTAAGTGTCGCACTAGGGCAGCGTAGAAGCAAATGAAATGGCTAAACAACATGATAAGCCCTTAGTGTGAAGTAGAAGGTGCTGCTTGTAATCACTGGTTAGCTGTTGACTGGTGAGCTTGTGGTGGTGGCTTAGTGTGTGTCAGGAAACATTGCATTTACCCAATAGCTCTAAAAGGACTGTGTGCAAGGACAGAGCCGGTAATTACTAGCTTGGAATTAGCATTTCACCTGTAAAAGGCTGCTAAAGGTCACACTCTGAAATCAGCAAAGAGACTGCCAGATTATGAGACAATGATGGCCAGAGGCTTTGTTACATCTTTCTAGTTGTTTTGTCTCTTAATGGCCAAAAGGAAAGCTCAGCCACAGAGTTTCTGCTGCCTTGTTGTTGCTCCCAATGGTAAGCTAAACACAGACACAGGTGACCCTATGATATAGCAGTTCATGATGATGAATGTCATTGAATGAAACTTCCTTGAACTTGGAACAGAATGCAGCTAGATATTAGATTTTCCTTTGGTTCCACTGGAAGTCTGATTGATTTGACTGATTCCGTATTGTTTTCTGGGCAGGTTGTGTGATTTGTAGTAATTCAGTAATATATTCAGCTAAACTCAAAACTGCTGCCTCAGAGGGAAGGGGATCAATCGAACAATGACAGTATGATTTGGAAAATTGTATACCGTAATTTATCCAATAGATGATTTGTATGACAGTAATGACATGCTGGAGAAATTGTCCCTTGGCTGGTTCGGATTGCCTCTGCCCCCCTGAAACTATTTGGATGCGGTGGCAGTAGGGAGGGAGAGCTAGATGTTCTGCTCACACTGTGGCCTCTTTGACCTCGACTTATATGAGTGGTGTAAAATGGAAAGATGGAACATACTCACATACATGTACACAATCCATTTAGAAAAAGGTTGGTAAGACGTAATATATCTAAAAAACAACATCGGCATGCTGTGCGCGTATACTTATAATACAGGTTATTACAAAATATGCTTACATCTATACATTGATGCCTGAGGGGTAAAGAAGTTTCGCAACTGCTCTGTGGGTGACAAATATTATTTTGCTACTTGAACAAAAATATCTGACTATTACAAATTGTTTGATTATTCTCACTGCATTTTTCTTTAACTTGCAAATTGCTAAACATTTTTAACAATTACTACAGTTTAGAACCTTCCCCACCTCTGTGTTCCTGTGATCTAACTGACCCCGGGCACCACAAAGATTTGGAAATAAAGCTGCTTCAGATCGTCATGAGCTTTTCAGTGACGTGATGTGGTGATTGCAGAGTGTGGCACCTGCTGAAGGGGGCGCTGCAGCAACAAAAAGTTTCCACCTGAAACAGCAAGAGTTCATTTTTATACCATTTTACCTGTTGAATGGTTGCTGGTCAGAAGTAAAAAAAAAATAAAAGTTTTAAAACCAATTCATACTTTCATCCCATCCCATATCATATGTTGCCCAAAAAGTCAAAAGTTTACAGTAAACTTCTGTATTCAGTGCAGAAAGTCAAGATTTCCAAAACAGCGATTAGAATTCATGAGCTCTCCTCTTCCAGCACTACCAGCACTGGCGCCCCGCATGGCTGTGTGCTGAGGCCCCTCCTCTTCATCCTGTTAACATATCCTTTTCCAAAACAAATTTGAGCTGTCATAAGAAAGCCTCTTGTGGATGGCAAAACAGGATGCATGATCATTAATAATTCATCTAAATAAAGAAAGCAAGAGCAACATCTGGAACATTGCTAAGCAGACAAAGAAGATGATGGTGGACTTCTGAAGGAGCAAACAGTGTCCATAGCTTCACCACCTTGCCACCATCTTGAAGGCCTGACCCACTGTTTCTGCCCCTCTTCCTTTGGGGTTGTGAAGTTCTCTTGCCTGCTTTCTACAAGAGCGGTTTGTATATTTCCAAACAATTGATATGTGCTGATGTATTTTGCACATCACTACTTTGGACATCATGTTTTGGCTGCTGAATACTTTAAATATGCATTATGCTGTGCCGTCAGTGCTTACTTTTATATTTTTCTTTCAATGCCTTATGATTTTTTTTTAGATGTGAATTAACTGTTAGGACATTAATTTCTCTTATGATATTTTTCTTCACACATTGGCAGTTCATTTTGTTTCCATCCAATGAAGCCTTTCAAATCCTTTGAATTGACAATAAGTTATCTGTCTGAGAAAGAAATGTCAAAGCAACAACATAACAATTCAGGCATTGGGAAAATCAGAGACAGAAGACAGCAATAACAAGTGATATTATAGATCATAACGAATACGGTGTAGTAGTTTTCTGTTAAAAAAAAAACCAAGCCTTCCGGAGAACATCAAAATTAGATTAAAAGTCTTATCTGTTTTAACATTTGACACACTGTAGTGATAGTATGCTAGTGAACATTCCCTTTGTGTGTAGAGCATTCGTAAACCCAAAACGCTCTGAAGAACTCTTTCCAGCTTTTATAGATTTCTCATGGAATCCAACTCAAAACTGAAGTGTCATCTCTTTATCCAACTACATCATGAGCACCAAATTTAAATTTTAAGAGTTCAGCTAAAATGTTTCAGGAAAAATATATTTTCTCTGTATTACAGTTGACTCCCACCAAGTCACAGCTCAGTCCCCTCCTCCCCCTTTTTTTGTTTTGCTAAGTTCTCCTTGGAACATAACTCCAGTTATTCACAGAAAATCTTCCAAATTGCATGTGTCTAAAGTTTTGGAAGAAAATGCAGCTTGAGAAGCTGAGATACATACTGTAAATGTAATGTAACTTTACGCCATTTGCTGCCATTTGTAAAAGCAGCCAATCCAAGAGCACCACTCGTTTTCCTTGCTGCTGATTGGCTACATCCCGCTGAGTGACAATTAGGACCGTTTAGATGTGTCCTTCTGCAGTTGTTCTGAGTGCATGTTGTTAGTGTTAAAACTATTTAAGCAGACAGATTTAGTTGCTTTTTGCTGGCAATTTTGATCCCTAACACCTGCAGAGACCAGGGAGCCACTGAATGGGCAAAGAGTAAAGTATTAAAATGAACAAATTTAAGATTTATCTGCATTTGCACAAGTTTGAAAATAAAATATAATTTGTATTTAGAACATGGAACACAATGTTCACGCTCATCTTAGCCAATTTAGTGATTTTCTCCATAATCACTTTGGAATGACATCTGTTTAATTCCTGCTGTAGTTACATTCCACACCTGGAGGTTTTAAATCTCACAGCATAATGTACTGTAGTACAGCACATGTAGTACAACAATACACTGCAACTCTTTGTTAATTGTCTGAAGACAATGTAATATTCACATCAATGCGAACCAAGTGACATCGAGAACAAACACACTTGCGTGTACTGTGAGTGACAGTGTTTCTTCTCCATATTTATTTAATGCAGCTTCATATTTATCTCTGTTCAAGTGTAAATGTTTGTTTTTTATCTTTCTATGTCTTTCACAGCGTGTGAAAGTGAGTCATTTGAGTTTGTGTGCATGCGTGGGTGTGTGTGTGTGCGTGTGTGTGTGTGTATAAAGTGTGAACTCAACAGAGCTTTGACCAGATGGGCTCTGTAGATCAGGTTACCTGTTTCTGGAGCAGCATCTGTCCGGCCTGTCAATCAAACAGTCTGAGCCGGGCCTGGTGGGAGGCAAAGCCAGAGAAAATGGTGACAAATATGAGTCAGACATGAAGGTCAAATGATGGGTTAAAACTTTTTAACAGTAATGCTGTTTGAGCAGAAAAGAGAGGTCAGTGGCAACACTAGCATCCGTTTTCAGTGATAGGCTAAAATGCTGGTGTTTAAGATGAGTGAAATCCCATTTCCTACATGGTGAAGCATGTAGATATTTTAAAATTACATGCAATAGGGCGTGCTGTGGTGGCGTAGGGGATAGCGCGACCCACATTTGGAGGCCTTGAGACCTCGACGCGGCCATCGCGGGTTCGATTCCCGGACCCGACCGACATTTGCTGCATGTCTTTCCCCCTTTCCAGTCAGCCTACTGTCATAAGGGACACTAGAGCCCACAAAAGACCCCCTGGAGGGGAAAAAAATTACATGCAGTAATTCAAATCATCTTGTATAAAACAACGACAACAAAGACCTCTTTACAAATGGTCCTGACATTGATTTCATTTCAGCACACCTTTGTATGAGTCATACCAAGATGCCTCAATTTATTTTTGGTAGAAGGGCCACTAAAATTGTTAACTCTTTTGAATCCTATTTCAGAAACATCATATTATTTTACAAAAACCAATCTACTTAAATTAAAATATGTATGTTGTTGTTCAACCTCCAATAACTGTGGATGGAAGGCAGTGTAGAACGCTACCAACGTGGAAAATATATCACTCCCACAATAATCCAATCTGATTAGGTTGCTTAGTATTGGTCCAGAAGGCCGTCATGATCATCTGACCCTTCTTGTGACTACTGTTTTAGAGGTTGCTGGAGTTATGGTTTGTGACATGAGGGTTAGGAGCAACTTTGGTGTCCATTGAGTCAAAACGAAACCTTATCCAGTCTGGTTAGGAACATGATATCCTATGAAAGGCAGATTGCAGCATTTGTTTTCATCTTCAAGTGGCAGGGAAATATTATTTTAGTTTGGCCAGTCTGTGTGTGAGGCAGAGAGAGAGAGAGAGAGAGAGAGAGATACAAGGTAAAGCAATAAGAACTCTATATCCAAAGGCTTTGAATGCCTCAATGTTTCCAGTCATCAAAACCAACAAACAAGTCAATAAAGAAATGTATTGACTGGTTGTCATGTGAGTCAATGCATGCATCTTTCTCAGGTGAGCAACCATCTTTTTGCACCTTTCCTTGTCAGCTATCTGCAACATAATGAAACAAAAAGGATTAGCTATTGGTTTTTGTAGCACACACTCAGTGAAAGGTGGAAAGTCAACTGAGAAATTCTTTGTAGAGTCTTGCATCTGAAGCTCCACATGCGTTGCTCATTGATATTACAGTCTACTGATAAACTCCCCAGATTTTATGATTTGTGTCTCTGGTTCAACTAACAGGAACAGACTGTAGTTTTCAACATGATATTTCTCCAGCTTTGCTTTTTTTACCCAACAACTAGCTACTCTGCTTGTTTGCTTTTGATAAATGCTTTTTGTCTTTGCACTCCCTTTAATGCTCACATGAAGTTCTCAGTATGGATGTCACTATCAGCAAGACATGCAACCTCTCGAGAAAGCCCATGAATCTGGACACATCCCTTTATTATGCCTGGTTGTGCTTGGCAACTTACAGAAGTCTCCTTCCATGCTTCTTAATTTATTTTTCAGTGTTATTGTCCCCATTCAGCACAAATGGGAGGTGGAAGGCTGTACCATTTATCCACCCATTCATTTTCTGCTGCTTGCATTATGGTCACCACATAAAAGTGTGCATTCTCTAATCCCCTGTAAGCCTCTGGTTATAGGGAGAATATTACCTAAGTTCATTCAGAAAGCATGTCTTCACATTAAACCCTTTCAATATGGCTGACCTCCTTATCTCATGCATCTTACATTACCGGGAATCCATATTTTTGAAGAATTATGATGCAGATGTTTCCAGCAATGCTCTCAGAGTAACTTGCGGAGATAACTAAATCAATGATTCAAACAAGTCCCATCTGAGTATCATCTCTAACTTGAACACTGAACTACAAAACCTCACTATAGCAGAGCTGACTTTCCATTGAAGAGTTATGGACAGGAGGAAAACATTTCATAAGGAAAACATTTAATGACATCTAATAATTACATTGTTATTATTTCTTTTACATTTGAACTCAGTGAAAAGGATGATTCACCAAGCAGATCGTGTACTATACTATCTACATTTAAATATATCATATATTTTGCCATCAAATGTCACCAACAGCTTACTTAGTAATTCCTAAACAGCAACTTTAAGAATGTTCAGAAAAATATTCTGTTGTCTGTTCCTTTTGTGAAATCTCCAGTCAACTGCTACACGAGCCACTTTTAAAATGCTGCAATGTGAATAAAATCAAACTGCAGTCAGAAAACGTCACAGTTTTATTCTAAATCTTTGTAGAAGCAAAATATAAAACCAAAGAGGATATTTTGCAGAAGACAAGCAACTATTACTGTCGTTAGCACAGTTTATTTTTATTTTGTTTTGTTTCTAAGTAGGTGTTTCTGTTCAAGTGTTTTCTGACTGAATACGCCGGAAAGTCAAAAAGAATGTTCTGATTTACTTCCTATGTTGAGCAAAATATATTGTTTGAGTAAATCAAGTTTCAAAACTGTTGACTTTGCTCTCTCTTCACCATGAAGGTCTGAAACTGCAAGAGGCTGATATAACTATTGTCTTACAATGTTCTCCTGTTTTGGGGGGTGTTGTTGTGGTGCACATCCCACATAATGAGGCCTTAGTCTTCAACGCACTGTTGCAGGTTCAAATCCCAGCCTGGTGACCTTTGCCGCATGACTTATTCCCTCTCTCTCTTTACCTAATTTCCTCTCTTAGAACTTTCAAATAAAGGCCACTAGAGCCCAAAAAAACATTTAAAAAAAGTCTCTGATAAACTACCATACTGTACCCCTCTGTCCCGTCCTGCTCCCTTATTAGTATTTTCCCATAAATGTTCTCGTATTACAGTTATTACGGCTTCTCTCCACTCATGTGGGTAGTCGTAATCATAGTCGGTGGTCTTCCTCTTCTGCACCCCTTTCAAAATGACTGAAATAGGGTTTGAATAATGTATTATTGTAAAGTATTTACTGATTTTAGCTAATTGTGGGCGACTGTGATCTTGCATACCAGGGCTCCACTGTACACATTTATGGGAACACGACTGAAGAGTTGTTTAATTGAAATCAGATTGACCTGGATCCCTACATTCTGTCATTTTTTCCTTAAGAAGTCAATTTTTTTTCTACTGCCAGGCCCATTTATTTAATTTTTTTACAGGATTTGCAAAGTATTTTTATTTATGGTATTCATAAGCACTTAAGAACGAATATAAACCTTTTTTTTTTTTTTTTACAATTTATTCAAATATACTTAAGCAACCTTGGTCCCCCTAATATGTTGGTAATGTATTACTAATATCCTGTAGTAACTGCCTCTAAGGCTTTTTATGTTGTTTGAATGACAAGTTTTAAAAAAGTTTTGTCAAGAGTCACCAGAACATCTTACTCTTTCCATCCCATGAGCTCAATGAGAGGTTCATCTTTAAAAGCTGATCTCATAGTTTTATGAGCTGAGTGCTTCACCTTACCTCCTTGTGACTCCTATGATTAGAAGCTCACTCATTAAATAGTGTCAGTGAACCTCCACCCTTCCCTGGTAGCCCATCTAACCCCAGAACACAGCGACGGTTACCGGGGTGCCTCCACCGATAGACACATCAAGGTGTTTCTTTTCTCCAAATATCTGTGTTTCTCCACTATCAATGCAAATATCATTCCCATTTTCAGTCCATTTCAGTCTCCTGCCACCTCTCCCCTTCACATCTCCCCTTCTGCTCTCTCTCCCTCTGCCTCACTCCGTCTCTCACCCAGCAGCCATCATTATGCAGCTGATTGCTGCATTTAGCCTGGTAATTGAAATAATGAGAGAAGATTACCTTGCTGCTTTTAGTCACCTCGTCTAATCCACCAATCAGCTGTCAGCAGCAAGTGGAGATGGAGTTGTGTTTGTGTGTATATGTGTGCAATGTATAATTTGTGGATATGAACGTTGCCTATAGAAGAACGTGTACATGTGTGTGGGTGTGTGTGTGTGTGAGAGAGAGTGTCGCAACTGCTGTCAACCACAGGAAATCAGGAAAATCAATACAGCTATTTTCTCTCAACACGACCGACACAAACAACGAGCGGGCCATGAATGTGTGTGTTGTTTTCTGTCTGATGTCCATGTTTCTCTTGTTGTCACTTGATTTTGCACGCTTATTTGCTGATTCTCACACTTCACTAATCTTTGGTTCATCTTCAACATCAATATGAGCTCAGGTAGCGACCAGGTCTGAAGCCAAGATATTTGTTTTGTTTTGTTGCTCCAGTTAAAACCACTAAAAAACTCATAAAAGTTTTTCCGACTTCTCCGATGTGTCAAATTCATTTCAAAAACTTTGTACCTCACTTATTTCCTGTTCTGTTTCACGCAATATATTCATACTATTCTCAATATATAGCAGAATTTTCTTAGTTTAAATAGTTTGTTATTTTTGTACAAAATACTTTTTCTTTATAAATTGGTATTATGTGAATAACATTCTAACACACTGTGTTATGTTATTCACTCATCAAAAGCATTTCTGGAGTGTCGCCTTGATTCTTTCAGGCATGTTTGAGAAATCCTTGAATCTCCCATGGCAACCATTCCTGGGTGGATCTAGCACCGCCTTTGAGGCAGAGCTACTTCTTGGAGCTCCAGTTTCCATGTTTCCGTTTCACAGAGCTGACCCTCGCCCATGACTTCACCACTCAGCTCCTTCAGACTAGCCACCAGCAATTAGCAAACACGTAGTGGAACTGTGCACCTGGTGGGGTCGTTATGTGAGCTACTTCTCAGTGCAACGCTGGTAAAACTGCTGTTTAAAGATTAATAGAGGAGCAATGATCTGATGCGTTTCAGAAAGAGCAGGATGTTTTTAAAGAGACATAGGCCTAATTTTAAGGCGTCAAATAACACAGTAATATTTCTTTACATATAACATTTTTTAACTACTGAGGTTAACATTTTCTATGTCAACTGATTGTGCAATAAAGTTGCACTATGTGCCTGAAAACACGTAATACTTCCCCTTTAATGGCATCATTTCCAACAGAGTAGAGGCTAAAAGGCTAAAAGGAAAACTCCTGCTTGGCCTGAAAGCTGCCACTTGTCTCTGGACTCTAAACTTCCTGACTGAGAGACCATGCTGCGGACTGGGTCTCCATGAGGCTGTGTGTTCAGTCTGCAATCAGGGAAACCTGATTGTTAAATTTTCACATGATATGGTGGTAGTGGAACACATCACTCGGAATGCTGAATCAGCGTCCAGAGAGAAGATCAAACGGCAGGCGGTCTGATGCAGAGACAGCAACCTGGAGCTCAATGCAGAGAAAATGTGAGGGGAGCTGAGGAGGTCACTGGAATGTTCATACCCTCTGCTGGTGATCTGCTTCAGGACCACAGCTCAACACGTACAGAAAAAATAATAATAATAATACGGAGAAGATATCTACATGGCTCTGCTGTACATAAACAAGCTGTTTTTTTTCTATTAGAGTGCGGTCTCTCCCTGAGGTCGAGTCACTATGACGACTCATGGTTGTACAGCAGTAACGTCTGATACCAGGGCCTCCTGGTGGAACCGCTACACTGGCTGTGATGTAATGTCTCTGGCATCAAGCAGCCTGATTAACAGATCTCTGGGAATCATTTCCAATAGTCAGCTTTTAATTAATAGAATTGATTACTTAACAAAATATATTTGTAAACTTAATCAATACAATACAGACAAATAGTTAAAAAAAATGTCCTGACTAATTGGTTTATTTAAGATTTTTAGAACACCCATATATCTTTAGCTTCCCTTTGGTTTACAGATCCAGGTAGAGAACATAATGGCTGACCTGTACTTTTTATAAAATGAGAAGATGGAAACCATCAACTGCTGAAGAAACAATTAGAAACTTTTAACAAGTTTATCTGAAATAACAGCAATGTGGTATTATTGCTATAATAGCACCTTAAGGCCACAAAATTCAAACAAGGAGTTTGACTTAAGGGAAACCAATTTTTCTGCTGCTTGGGTTTTTTGAAAACAGTTGTTCAATGAATTTATTCTTCTTGTCTTTTTGACAGAGGACAGACAGTCCAAAAGCATTTAAGGATAGTGGATATTTTCACTGTTTGTCTTTGAAACATTAAAACCAACAAAAAGCATTTATGCACCACATGTTCTGCAGGTTCCTATGGTTACCCATCTGTCCAACTATATAACATATAGTAAGGGCTGATCTGTGACGAAGATGCTTGGCTGAAGACAGCTAAGCTCCATGAGAGCAAGCATTGAGGCAACCCTGAACAGTTGACATTGGAGATTCAAGATACATGAAAGAGTCAGAGCAACACCCCAGGTATGCTTTTTAGTAACATAACATGAAAAACTGCTCAAAAAATACATTTTACATTATACCCCTCTTTAAATGTCAACATACATTATCTACTTTAGATCCGGATGACAAAATAAAACCACGGATGACAGAATTTCAGATAAACAAAGAAAGGAAGTTAAACATTTTTTTGTTTATTTACTATTTTTATTTTACTTTGTCTTGTGTTGGGAATAAAATAAGGAACTTTCCATCATTTTGGCCTTCTGATTGTGTGTTTTCTTAATAAAGAAGCAATAACTTAAATTTTACAAAATGATGCTCTATTAAGTATTAAAACTAGAAGTTATATGTGTAACTGTTTATGATTAATAAAGTTAAATTGTACAACAAGAAATATCCAACTAATTTCTAAAGTTTTATGTTTTCTAATGATAACTTGGACTAAAAATTAGAGTCAGAAATAATATTAATTTCATTTAACTCCAGTTGCTATCACACTAAATTCTAACCTTTATAATTTTTCTCTGCCTTCTAACGAGTATTATTATATTTTGCAAGCACATCTTGCCTTGTTGTTTTCCTTTGCAACTGTCTTTAGTAAACGTGTTTCCAGGGTGACATGATGAAACTGGGTAAAGACAACTGTACAGTCAGAAGCTCCGGTGTTTGCCGGACAGCTCACTGGACACTGGTGGCTCTTACAAACGTTTGTCCTGCTGCTGTCAAATGGACAGCAGAGCAGGAGAAGTTTATTTCCTTGGTGGAACATCACTGTGGAGTGACAACCTGTGACAGAGAGGTCATGAGGTCAAATATCTTGTATGTAAGCATGAGAACTCAATGAACTCTGTGCTGTAGAAGAGAAAACCACCAAAAGTTTTAGTTTTATATTTTGAATAACTTGAGGCTGGGACTTTGTCTGGTGGGCAGGTCTGACCTCAAGGCCTGGTTTCTCCCCTGCTTTTATTTCCCACCACGTAACTGATGGGTTAACCAATCTGCTACCTTAAAATAAGATACCGTTATCTTATTTTAAGATGAAACTGCCTGCTGTGCTTAAACTACGTCCACCTCCACTTCCAGCTCTCAGTTTTTTGTTTTTTTGTTTTTGAAGACATGGAATGTAGAAAGAGTCAGAAAAAGACGCAGCTGAATGTGCAAAAATTGACAACTTTTTTCTCAAAAACAAGCTTGAGGTTAGTTTCATCTAACTGCAAGCCACTGTTCAGTCAAGTCAGTGAATTCTGTAGCATTGTGTCATGTAATTTTATATTTTTATGATGCAATGTCCTATAGCTGGACATCTTTGTCTTATTGACCCTCAGTCAGAAAAAAACACATCACCAAGCAGCAACCATGAGCCACTTGTTCAGAGTGGAGGTAGGATTACTTACTGAGTGACTATTATACTAATTAATTTAATGTGTAGGCCTGCAGTGTAGCACTGCTTTTTATGAAAAGTGCCCTCAGACGTTAAATAAATCAGTTCATTACAACTGACTTTTGTAAAAACGTAAGATTTCTGCTGAATTATGATCATTTTAAAAATGGGATTTAGTGTCAGAATTCTCATGCCTTTAGATAATAATTCTGCATTAAACAAAGTCACAGAGACCAGGTGTGTGTTAATGTTTCAGGGTGGGTTGTGTTTCTTTAAAATACTCTGCAGAGGGAAAAAAGACAATAGGATCATTAGAAATCTATGTAACACTCTGAACAAACTTGCACAGAATGATCTAATACTTCCTAAAATCTTCAATCATACGGATCACATGCCTATAAAAACTATTCTCCTTGATATTTGATATTAAAGAGGTATTCTGATTTTGTAAAGAATAGTGTTGGAAGTTTGCTCTTTATCTCAAGTTCTCATGTTTGTGAAATCTATTGTGGGACCATTTCCTTTCAGAGGTAAAAGGAGATGACTAGAATATAAGAAAGTGCAAAAGATATTGAAATTTAATATTTTTACTTACTCTTTTTCATTTTTAAGGTTTGTATATCTCTGAACACTCATTTGAACAAAGAATAGATTGTGACATTGTTGAAAATTATGTGTTGTGAAGAATATTGTTCTTCACAACAATAAATGTACATCGTTGTACATTTATTGTGAAATAAATGTATATTGTGAAGCAGTCGTTCTTTGCATTGAAATGGAAATATTTTAGAAAGATACAGAGGATAACAAGGCTTTGCAGACCAGTGCTCTGTTGTAGCGCACTGGTCTGTGCACTTATATTCCTGTGTATAAATATATGTAAATATATTCTTATATTTAAGAATATAATTACATGATTTTGATAATAATAGGTTTTTATCTGAATTGGGCCAGTTTGAGTTATGTAACCCCAGGACTGGAAATGAATCAAACTTCAGCACTGGTTAGAAGAATCACTCTGAGGTGTAAGAAAATTCTGTTGTTCAAGGCCATATTCATTAAGAATCTAACAGCAGGGGGAAAGTGAAGAAGTATTACTGGCTGACTGTAATTCCAGCAACATAAGGTTTCATGGTCAAATGAAGTTGAACTCTAAAATTAATGCTGCTAAATGTTCAGTTTAGAGTTTTCTGACAATGAAATACCATAAACAGATGGGAATCACTGTTCAGTTCATTATTAGCTGCACAGTGTTCACTGTTAGGCTCTTTCCTCCAACTCTATTGATCTAACTACTATCTGCTGGAATCTGGCTTCTACTATGCAGCTCTGAGTGAAAAAGTAGCTCTGATGGTTATACAGCAATGAAAGCAATTAATTATCCACTACATCAACTGTAAAACTTGCCTGACAAAAAAAACAGCAACAAAGAGAACTTTACAAAAACTCTGTTAGCACTTGCAAGAAGTTTTATATTACAATAAAATATAAGGGCACTTTAAGGTCGCTACTTTCAACGACTAAGGACTAACATAATAACACTAACTGAGCTGACACTTAAAGTTATTATATTCTTTATGTTCAACCGTGTGAACTGTTCCCTCAGCCCAATAGTTACATTTCTTCCATTTTTACCAATAAGTTGATTATTATTTGATCCCTTTAATTTAATAAAATTATGTAATCCTATTCTCTCACTGTCTGATGGTCTCAGACAATTTCTATATTTGGTGATACCATTCCATATTTCCACGTAAAATGTAATTGTAAGTTATATAAGGAAGCCAGAAAAGTATTAGATTATGGTATAATTTTAAGAAATAAAATTGCAATTTGGAATGAGGTTGTAACGAAGCAAAATATGAAAAAAAGTGAAGCCCTTTCCAGATGCACTGTATCTGGAAGGTGCATCTGGTTTTTGTTGATAAGAGACTCAGATTTTGCCATTATTAGTATTTGCAAAACAGCTGAAGCTCAGTCACATTGGACCAACAGCCTCTGTGAACATCAGCTCTGAAATCTTTGCACAGATTCTCATTGAAGTTCAGGTCTGGATTTTGACTTTGTCCTTCTACAAGTAGCTGGCAGTGTTTACACACTTTATGAAACGTAGCTCCCTCATGCTGTCAGCAGCATTCCTGTCCCTGTTGAAGAAAAGCTCACAAAGTCAACATGAATCCAGCCTGGCTATTGCCTCCTGTTGTCGATTAGCATCTCCCTTCACAGCCAGTCTGGACTTTCTCCCATTAACAAGGATTGCCACTGGAAGAATTTTAGTCCGACCAATCATTGTACAGACAGAGAAGTTGTGAATTATTTTCTTTGCCGTTTTAGTTTTGTAGTGTGTCTGTAGTTTTCCAACACATTCTCACACCCGACTCGTCATATATTGACGAGTTGGGACGCCGTCTGACCATGCGTCACATATTGACTCGAAGGGTATACCCTTCGAGTCAATATGTGACGACAAACTTACCGTAAAATTTTGGCGATTTATTTTGGACGATTTTGGAAGGTCGCATGTTTTACATGGATTATTTACGCGAATGGTCCTCGCAAACACTGCCGACACTTCAAAACCCAAAAATTGGTTAGGTTTAGGGCAAAAATTACGGTAAGGCATCAGGTAAAACCCTTAGCGTCACATATTGACGCGAAAGGGGTACCCCTCGCGTCAATATGTGACGAGGACGGAAGTCCCATGCGTCAATATATGACGAGTTGGGAGTGAGAGTGGGTTGAGTTTTCACATTGAAATGAAGGAAGCCATTCTATCCCTGTTGGCCACGCTTCCAAATATTGAATCAACAGTAACAGCCGATCCTCCTTTTCATTTTTAAAATAATTGTTTCTCAAATAAAGTTTTATCATAATGGATAATGGATGGATGTATTTTGTTATACAGTACTACTGTCACAGGTACAGTCTTCAATGCTTCATTTTTTTATTCAAAAATATTTGGAAATGAACATGTCTTCTATGGTTCATTCTTTTATTAAATTGAATGAGTAACTTAAATAAAAATGTTTCGCAGCAAACTTCACTTGTTTTTTTACATAAACTATTTTTTTATTTTATTTTAATATTTTTAATTTCTTTCTGTAAATTTAAACTGTGCAGTCAGGAGGAGTTTGAACTGTTTCCTTTCTACCATTGTCTCTGAATAGATTTTTTACGAGGACACACTTGCAGACGATAAAACACACACTGCCCAACTTCTCTTGTATGTTCTTTTCTTACAAAGCACCTCCTAGTTCTCCCTCAAGCAGCCTGAAGGTTTCTTCTTTGTTCAAGCCCTGGCTTGGCCTGCTCCCTCTCCTCCAGCTCCACTCCTCTCCCCTGCCGGGATAAGCTTTTAGCTGCATCCTAGCTGTGGCGGCTAACTGCCACATAGCAGCTGTCTGCAGCTCCTCACTGTTACAGCAAAAAGCCACCACACAACACCATATAATTAAGAGCTCCGGATGAGAGCAGGCAAATGTAAAGCAATTTGCAATGAGGCGAGAGGCAGAGGGTGGGATGGGGTGGTGAGCCACCGGCACCTTCAATCTAATTGGGCCATATCAATTTATTTCGCATTTCAGAAATGTCACGTCTTGACGTGGAGCAAAGTGGATTTGCATATGTGCAGCAGAATGTTTTTACTTCGGGAGCGGTGTGGCGGAAATAAATAAACAGGAATAAATAAGAGGAGAAGAAAGGTTGTTGGAAATGCCAGGGCCTTTTCCATCCTTTCAGGTTGTGGAAAACTCTCCAAAACAACTAGACAACGCAATATCTCTGGCTTTTCCTCAGAAAATGGAAAGAGCATTTTAAAACAGGTGTCAAGATGGAAGATGGGGTAAAAAAACATTGCTATAGCCATAGCAACAAGGGAAATACAAAACTCATGAGCAATCACTCGGACTGAATGATAACCAATCAAATCAATCTGCTCTAACAGCCAACCATTAACGCTAAAACAACTGGATTCACACAGCCAACTGCACAGTCAATTGTAATTTTTTAATTGCAATTTGCTGTGCCAATTGGATTCTGTCTAAAACCACATGAATAAATCTTTATTGTGGAGCTGTTTAGATTAGACATGTTATTTGTTTTCATGGTGTTTTTCAATTTAATTCAGAACTACCATCCATCCATTTCCTTACACCCTTGTCCCTAGTGGGCAGCACAGAGACAGTCATGTTTTTGGACAGTGGGAGGAAGCCAGAGTACCCAGAGAGAACTTAAGCATGCACAGGGGAGAGCATGCAAACTCCATGCAGAAAGACCCCGGGCCAGGAATCGAACCCAGGACCTTCTTGCTGCAAGGCAACAGCTCTACCAAGTGAGAGCTTTGGAGGCTGCACAAATATTATCAGAATATATCAGAAATACTTCATCTAAAATAGAACTTTTGGATAAGGCATGCTGGACTGTATTCAAGGTTCTTCAAAGAGTTGCTGTAAATGCTGATGGCTGTGGGCAAAAAAAGGATCTACTGTAGCTGTTAGCATTAAAGCAGCTATGAAGGAGCCTCTGACTGAAGACTTTCTGTTGTATGACAGTTTCATGAAGAGGATGGGTTCTCTGTAATGTTCTTCATTTCTACAACAGATGATTGCAGAGTGAAAGCAGAATACATTTCATCACCAGTGTCACTGAAGTGACTAAAGCTCTAGTCCTGAACTTGCTCTGAAGCTGCTATAATGGGAGACATAGTACATGAATTTTCATACCCTGTCAAATTAAGCAAAACGTATTATGTAGAAATGTTACACACACACACGCACATAAGCAAACAATCTTCTAAATGTGTTGGCTTGTGTGAGCAGTCCTCCTCCAAGCTGCAGACTCACAGGTCCACCAGCTGTTTGCTAAGTGCTGCTGCTGCTAGTCTGATGGAGCTGAGTTGGGGGCGGGGTAAAGGGAACTGACTTATGTCATCCTGTGGTGTTGCTCCACTGTGTTTGTTTATGTCAAACTCAGTGTGGCCTTTTATCCAGAAAAGAAACAAATCAAATGATTTGTGTTGTATATATTATTTGCAAAGTCCTTCGGATTCCATCCATTTCTCCATTGTTTTTACCTGCTTCACCAAGGAGGGTCACAGTGGAGCTGGTGCTTATCCTAGATAGGGTAACTGAGTGACACACAGGACAGACAACCTAAGGGCAATTTAAACAGACCTTTTGATCTAACAGTAACGCTTTTGGAGGAAGTCGGAGTATCTGGGGAGAACCCATGCATGCACAGAGAAAACATGCTGTGGGAATTGTCAACCTCGAGAAAAAAAAATGTCTTTGGCTGAAGAAGGACCGATGAAGATGGGTGAGAAATATGTGGTCACCATTCTCAGAACTGAACTGGCACACCAAGTATCCGTGGATTGAAGATCCAGCCTTTGTCCTTAACAACAACAGAGCAGTTGAGGCTACATTCCTCAGAACGGAACAACAGCTGGCGAAGGATCCAGAGTGGAGATCAGCCTATTCTTCACTACTGGCTGATTGAAGCTGCAGTGAAGCTTTGCAAAGAAGTTCTACAAAATTGGACTGAGTCAGTTCACGCATTACCATTTAGAGTCCATTGTGATTTGGACTTGACTGTGTTACGCTTGCTAGATTTAGAGTAATAATTTGAATTACTCCAGGGAGTAATTCAAATTATTGTATTATTATAGTCTGTGATTTGAAACCATCTGAATAAACCTATGTTCAATAAACTCTAAAAACTTTTGTTTTCTTCAACTTTGTATGGATCCAGTGTGAATATGATGCTAACCAAGGCCCAACTCATTTTGTCATCATTCTATGTCTTTGAAGTGGAGGTAGAAAGCTGAGCCTGGCATTAGCCGTCTTGCTCACCCCGGGGTCCGACACTAATATGTGAACGCTGCTGAAATGAACAATACAGCCTTTACATTCATTACACAGAGCCATCAGTCACTGGTTAAAGTGAATGAGTGAATGTGTCTATATGTGGGAGGAAGGGTTGACATAATGATCACACAAACACACTCATGGACAACTTGATACTTGTGGATACATACATACATACATATGTACTTATTGTTCTTGACATCTATATATGATACAGACACATTCTTTAGCCTAACAGTGTTGTTCTGTATTCAGTTAAGGGCTTTATGCTGACATGTGATATGTGATAAGGTGTGATTTGTACTTTATCTTATTCATTGATTAATGATTGTATAGAATTATTGTTCCAAGAAATTAAAAATGGAGTGGACTAGAAAATAGTCCATGTCCTCATGGGAGTAATTCAACATATCCTATAGTTAAGAAATGAATATATTTAAAATGATTGTTTCTGATTAATGAAGCAGGCAGTGGTAGGACTGTCACCCTGTCCGTCTGCAAGGAGTTCCAGTGTTCTCCTCTGTGCATGTGGCGTGGGTCACTCCAGCTGCCTCCCACACGCCCTAAAACATGACTATCAGGTCAAATGGTTACTCTCAATTTCCGTTAGGTGCAAGTGTGTGTGGGGGGGGGGGCATGTGTGTGTATGTGTGTATGGTGGCGAGTACTCCTGTCCATGGTGTATCCTCACTCCTATTTGGACCATGAAAACGCAGGTTGATTCCTACAGCAGACGCCTGTGACTGACAAGGAAGCACTCTAAGATCATCTTTATGTATAAAACCACTGCACTGCAGTCATTCAGCTTCATGACTTCCTTCTATTTAGAGACAGGTAGAGTCACTGAGGTTGTACCTGAAGAATGGTGGCAGGACTTTGCAGCTATTATGATCTCCAGGGTAATGAATGTGTTGAACTTGCAGAAAAACCAAAAAGAGAATCGGCAGAAGAAAGAAGCAAATATGTCTCTTACAATAGGCCTCATGGAGTGACTCCATTTGCTCCACTGCAACCAGAAGATTCAGGTTTTCAATACACTGGAATTAAGTAACTGGTTTCAATTATGTATGAAACCTAATCTAAACTTCAGCTAGATATTATATTAAAACCTTGGCTATGTCAATTGAAACTGTAAAATTTAGCACATTCTAAAATAATCTCTGATTTCATTTTCCTTTGCTTGTTTCCTGTTTCTTTGTTGGTATTTATTTAGATTAAAAACATGTCAGCTTCCTGACAGTCACCCTGAAATGACTCTGATTTACACAGCAGGATTTGTTCACTTATTGCTGAGGTTTGTTTCACACTAACCTGGATTTCAGTTTTAAAATTTTTCTCCTAATTCCTCAATGTAATGTGAGGAACTGAGCGTTTTATTAACATGTTCAATAAAACGCTTAAACTTTTTAGGGTAACTTTGTGGGAAAAAAAAAAAAAAGAAGAAGAAAGCATATGAGCAAAGAAACTCACCTGAACCTGACACTTCTGCCTATCAACAAGCACATGCTCATCTTTGAAAATTCCAACTCGTGAATGCACACACACACACGCAGACACCTGCTTGGATGGATCAGGTTCGGGTCTTCAGAAAGTCGACATGCCGACTCATTCTTTCTCCTCCCTAAAATTTATCCTTCACCTCCTTTGTTGTCTAACTTTCCTCCCCTGTGAAAAGACTTTAGTCCACACAAACATGACTGCGTACACACACCCCTACGCGCACGCATACACACACTCTTTCTGCCTTTTTAGTCGGTGTAAGATGTCACCTGAGTCGCTGTAATTACACAGAAGGTGCTGATAGCATTTCTCTCACCTCTTTTCACAAAAAGGTCTGTGCGTGTTGTGAGGGGGGAGAGGCAGGTAGATAATGGGGTTAGTGTTGTTTGGCTGTGAGCTACTCCTTTTGTTGCTCGTCAGTTGACTGAACTTTTTATGCAGGACCACGGGGCGGGCAGGGCGGGCGGGGTGGTGGAACTGATGACGGGTCTACATAAGGTGAAAGCCTGTCAGTAGGCGGAAATATTGTCATACACCAAGAACTTCAAACTAAACGTGAAAACTGTTTTATACAATAAAGCAGGCAAAATAAAACATCCTTGATATTGATATTAATATTTTGTGTTTTTTAATCAACATCATTGGCGCGTGCAGTATGTTTAACTTCACCTGAAACTTAAAAACAGAGGAAGCAAGCTAAACAATTTTTACATTATTATTTATTCATTTTCTGTATACATATGGGACTTTTGTTCAAACACACACAAATTAAAGTGGATAACAAAAAACTGGAACATTCACAAACCTCAATATGTACAAAAAATATTGACACACAATAATAATGAGATAAAAATATTGCTGTTCAAGGTTTAAAAATTAAATCTTCAAACGCAGCATAGTGGAACAAAAACTCTGTCGTAAACTAAATTATGAGCTAGTGTTGTTTTGAACACTAGCTTTATTTTGGACTGTTCATCAGTTTTATTTTCCATTTGCTGTGGTGCACTACAGCTGCTGTCATATTTAAAAACAATAAACAACAAAAACTCCACTAACCATTTGTAGAATGTGTTGATATTCTTAACACTCATCAAATTGTACAAAATATCTCATTAGGAGCGGTTTGTTAAATTTTTACTAACTAATTTAACAGTATAAAAGAAAAATTTGCTTAATTCTCTCTTGCATCTTGGATGAACTGACACAAATCAAACAGTTCATAGATTTGCGTATTGTGTATATTAAAACATCACCAATTCCCTCAGCCATATTTTAGTGAAATCATCTCACATTGGATGAGCCTGCAGGAGCGTCACTAGCTGCAGCGGCTCATAGGCGATATCCAACCAGTAATGTACTTCTATGGAAAAATCCTTTCCATTGATAGTACATTTTGTGGTCTTCTTCAGAGGTTTTGTGCAGATTCTTTCAGTGGTTCTTGGTGCAGTGCCTTCACAGGCAGACAGGGGAACAATTTTGTCAATTAGTTTGGTTCATTTGACTCAGTTGAATGTGGATGTGAACTGCACCAGCTGAAAATATAACAAATGTTGAAGATCTGGTCCCCAGTCAAACTGAGTCCACCAGAAATTCAGACTGTGAATTTCAGGGTGTGGAATCACCCTGAAATTCATCAGTAAAGTGTCATCCTTCTTTCAGGGGGAGCATTCTAAAACTTATATGTCCTCCTGAGTTTCTTTATCAGCCATTTCTCTAACCTGGCTTAATTCAGCCAGGATATCAGGTAGCGGCTAAATCCACTATCCTGGATTTGTGAAACAGACCTGTGCTCTATAAAAACCAATTGTATTGTGGAATCAGGCAGAGGAAAGGGAACAACAGGTCATAGACTGTATTTTCCTACAATGTGGAAAAATTAAAAGGATGCTGAGATCTTGTCACATATTCTCTGCCCAAAACAAAACTGGGTGTATATTCAGATTTACGGGATTCAGCGAACAATTCCACTTCATCTGCGTGGTTGACTGAAATGTATCAGTAAACTGCGATGGCACTCTTCATGCAGATCCCGAAGCTGAGGGTCAAATACTGTATATCAATTCACTAAATTAAAATATATTACTGAACTGAAAGTCATGGGTTTTTTTATCATTTAAAAGTAACATTGTCATGTCTGCATTAAAAGTCAACCAGGAACCATAGAAAATAAATAGAAATGTATTGCAAATTTTCAACAATGTATTTAATTTAAGTTTATGCAAATCTGTATTTCTGAAAAACCAACTTTGGTACGCACTTAATACATTTTTATGGTCTAAAACAATTTTTTGAAAGTCTTGCATTTGTCAGTTTTGAGAGATACAGCTGTGAATGAAAAAAATGTGAAATAAAAAACTTTTCAGTTTCTTTTTTTACATAGAAATGATTAAAACTTGCAGTAAACGGGTTACACTGATGTTTAGCAAGTTGAAAAACTCCAAAAATGCCACAACCAATAATGTATAAGTAAGAGTTAGAAGTCTTGTGATTAAGTTATTTATTGAGTGTTATTTCATTATGATTGCTGGCAAATTTGTATGGAATTATTACCACAAATCTCTACTCATCGTTTCATTTTATCCTAGCAGGGTGAACAGCTCTGTGGGAAGACGTTCTCATTCCTTCCTCGCGTCTCCTTTCCTGCCCTCCCTCGTCCTTTTCTTCGTCTCTTCTTCACTTGTTTTTCATTTCTCAGTCTTTTGCCTCTCCACCTGTGTCAGCTGACCTTTCACCTCTGTCTTCTCGCCCTAAGTGTGTGTGAGTTTTGCTGGCTGACGCTGGCATATTGGTTTCACAGCAGTAATTTTTTTTCACTCCTTCGATGCTGTGATGCACGGTCAGTAGATCTGGGAAAATAACTATTGTTCTTTGACTAAGAAACGCAGCAAATGTTGTGTTTGTGTTTTCACACTTTATCAGCTTTCTCTGTTTGTTTTGGTTGGTGCTGTGTTTTCCTTCCCTTTCAGAACAACAAACAAATGCAGCAAGCATGTTCCACTTTTTTTTGTCTATTTTAATAATGTGTTGCCCTCAGTGCAAAGCTTTCTCCTTAGTAAACAAGTGAAAATCAAGTAGGGCCAGTATTATCAGATGTTATTGTTGCCTCATACATAAACTAAACAAACCTCTAAATCATGCTCTAAGAAACTCGGAACAAGATGTTCTTTATCTGACTGTCTTCTTTCTCTGCTCTATCTCACAAAGTCTTGTAGGTTAAAAGGTTGCAGTGATTTTAGTTATTTTATGGAAACATAATAATTACAACCTACTCAACAATAAAATAAGGTAATTTAAGGCATAACGCAAGTAACACAAAACAAACTCAGGACTAACCTCTGAAATTACAATGACACGTAAAACATACATGAATTTTAATTTGATAATTTAGTTGAACCTTTTCTAACCAGAGAAAATTACTTTTTTTTTTCATTTTGTTGTATCTATTAAATAGAAGGAATAACAATCCTTATGCATCACATTGACTATAAGACCAACATTTTTAGACTAAAGAAGGAAAAACCTGACAGTCAACAGGTGAGGTCGTCAGGATGGGGCTCAGAAACTCAGTGATTCTTAGGTTTAATGTTTCAAAGGTCAAAAACAGATTTCTTGATTAGGTTCATAACAACTGGAAGTGAGAAAATCCTGAAAATTACAATTGCTTACATCTTACAAGCAGAAACAATAAGAATACAACTGGTATTGTATGACTCTCAGCTACTCTCTCCTCTGACTGTAGAATGCAATGAGTGCTTTAACTTTATAAGAAACACAAAATTAAACCAGGCCAGCAAAATTACTTTTCATGCCTCAACAAATTAAAGGCACATTATACACAAGAATAAGACAAATGACTGCACTTAATCAAACTTTAAGTGCAGCTTAAAGCGTCTGTAACACGAGGAACAATTCGATGCTAAAATGATATATTAAAACTGAATATGGAAAAAATAATCCAACTTTTAATAGCATGTCATTGTTTTAATAGGTTAATATTATGTATTACCTTAAAGCCATAGGCTCAACAATATAATGTTTAGATTTATACATTTATTTACATACATGTATATATGTGTAAATTAGGGCTGTGAATGTGTTAATACATTCAAATAATCTGAAAGTTTTAATGCCTTAGCATTACTTATTGCAGCTTATTTGAACCTATTTTGAGCTAAAAGCCTCTAGTCCATTAGTTCACAGGAGCGCGTTACAGACTCAACACATGGGAAGCAGCGAGAGATGACAGGTTTCCGTGACAACAGCAACAAAAGTTGAACATTTCTTCTGTTGCATCACTAGACTGCGTGTGCACATCCACGTGCACAACTTAAAACTTTCACATTTACCAATTACTGTATGTTAGTTGTTCAGCGGCATGAGGAGAAGCGACTGGCACCTCACTGCATAAGTTCCATAGAAATGAAGGTCTTTAATTGAACATTTAAAACAAAATTGCTTCCCATAAAACTTCCAGAGAATAAAAAGCATTTTGTGTGATGGATGAGCACAAAAACAGTTCCATCGCATCAGAGCACACCTATCAAATTCAACTCTGTAGTTTAATTGAACCAAAACGAGACGGTGGTTTGTTGCTGGAGCAGAGTTTGACATTTTTGGTCCAAGTCAGAGTTTGATTGATTCACTCCTCCTCAAACAAACTGGACTTCCTAAGCAGACAAAATAAAGTTTGATTGAAGCTTCATAGTGGCAACTTCTTGTTGCCACTATAAAGGGCAAAACCAATGATTAGGTTTAACAACCAGTTTGCTTAAGATAGCTTTTTTTGTAATCATTGAAGTCATTATTTAAATTCTGTAATATTTAATGCAGTTAATCATTTCTTTCTTTACTATCCTTCTGTCTGCTGGCCAGTAGACACAACACAGTTTATTAACGATGATCTTATGCTTTCTGTTGAAGTAGTGAAGATATTCCAGCAAAGCTCCATGGCGACCTGCCCACACTCTGTTTCTACAAACTTGGCTGAAACTCAACCCCAGCTTGGTTGTTTACATATTTAATGCCTAAGTATGTGTGTGTTGTTCTTTAGCAGCTACAACAAACCAAGTGCTCCCTTCTTCTCTCTGTCTGTTGACACACTTCCTACCTCTAAATTACCTGGGCCTGGTTGTAAACCTTTCTCTGTCTTCACAACACAAACCCAAAGCTCCCTCCCATACTTGACACCCTGGACCAGCTTGTTTACATACTTTGTGGCTCTAAGTACATGTGTATGTTTTCACAGCGCTTCCTTTCTTTGACTACAACAAAACAAGCGCTCTTCTCTTGAACATGACAGCTCACTCAAAAGCTGGTGGTGCCCTCTGAGGCCGGGGAGGGAGGAAGAGATGATTCATAACGACCTGTCATTCTGTCAACACGCACACACACACACACGCCTGCACGCCAGCACACACACTGCACACAAGGAGAGAGTCTCAGCCTGAGGGGACAATAATGCTCCTGCTTTTAAGAGTCCAACCTCGATCATCTTACATTCTCTTGCTCTCCCTCGTTTTTGTTTCTCTCCAAGTCATTTGTACTCTCTCCTCTTCCTCCCCTCTCTGCTTCTCCACCATTAACAGCTAAAGTTACTCTTCCTCACTCCACACCTCAGCTCCCACGCCTAGTCCAGGAGGTCCTCCTCCCTCAAAGCAAAAATGTTCTGTTTTCAGAGCGCCTTCATAGGTGTTTGTAACTTTGAAAATCTTTGAGGACAACAAAAAAGGTTTTTAGAATTTCAGCTCTGGGGTTGGGGGAGGGAACGACACCTTAAACTGCCATAGATGAAATCAAAATTTCAAAGCAGCAGTGTTTTATGTTATGTCTTTGTGTCAAGTTATTGCAATATTAGTGTGAAACTACTTTGACAGAATGAGAAACCATGTTGGTCATCAACATCCTGTCAACAATAAAATGATGTAGGAACTCCTTACATGGTGCTGTAGGGAGTTCCTACATTTGCATCTTCATGGAAGACGAAACCAATAATGACTTAAACCCTTTCAAAATTTGAAATCTTTGCTTTTAAATATCTACATTGACACTCACCTGCACACATGTTTGTATTTCTGTCCAAAATAGTACTGTACTGACTTCAATTCACTTTAGTAACTGCATTTATACTTAACCCAGATATTTTCCCTCAAATTGTTAATGGAGTACTGTTGGAATTTATAGAGGTACTCCGTAAACTACCATCAACACTTTAGTCCTCCTTAACAAAGGGAGCTTAAACATGTTACCTCGGGACTTGGTGTTGTTGCTGTCTGTTATGGATCAGGCCATCAACACATTCCAAGACATTTCTGACCTTGAAATCCATAAGTTTGTCTACAAGTTCAGCCAAAAGAGAAAGGACATACTGGACTTGGAATGCATTACAGTCATGGAAAACAACCAACAGTATTCCCTTCATGTTGGATGCACTTTCACTCCTTGCAACCCCAACACCACAGTTCTTTGGTCTGGGGCTGGCATGCAAGACACGGCGGATGTCAGAGCAAAGCTTCAAACATGCATGTCGATGCACGAGTGTGTCAATATGCAGAACAGCCTTTGACACCATGGACCTCGACCCTTGGTCCCCTCCTTAGAGAACGTACCATCATTTCTGAGAAGTTGACCTTTGTTCAACAGCCCCCATGTCTACTGCCTGCCCACTTTCAGGCGTCCTGTGACTGGCCTCGTCATCACCTGTGGACTGGCCCACAACAGTGCAAAGAACAAATGGGCAATAGAGTACTACTCGCAGATGGATGACATGGCCATGGAGTCCTTAAGCAAGATCTGTTTGTCTTGTATCAACCAGCCAGATCACTCAGGACTTCTGGTTCTGGTTCTGCTCTGCATGCTCAGAACCAGAACCAAACCGTGTTCAGCTCTGCACTTCTCTTGTCACCGTGGAGGATGGATATTTAGAGCACAGGCAATTTCCACTAAGCTTCATAGAGTCAAACTTCAGCATTACATACGTCAAGGCCAAATGTTAAAATTTCAACAGTCTACAACTCCAGCATTGAATCGTTTCTCAATAGCTGAGGGCCCAGACCCTCTGTAGGAACCAAAGTTTAGAAAAATGGGATGGTTTCTATCATGCTAGGATTTGTGTTCATTTCATGTGTTAAAACTTTGTGGTGTCTCAGTGTCTCCGTATGTCCTGGTAGGGGAATGTCATCTGTCAACAGCCTGGGAGCACAGAACTGGGTCAAAGGTTAAGATGTTGTGATGATGTTATGTCTTTAGAAACTTCTTATAAGTTAACTGACACATTTGAGTTAATTAGTCACACCTGGAACACAGTGATTTCTTGTTTGATACAACAAAAAAATCAAAACAGGGGACCGAATTGTGGAGCTGCACAAGTCCTGTTCAACCTTGGAAACAATCTCCAAAAGATTTACGGTGCCAAATTAATTGGTTCCAACAATTGCATGCCACTAAAGATGTAACGGGAATGTCCAACCATCACACCGCTCAGGAGAGAGACCAGTTCTTTGGCCCAGAGATGAACCTGGACATGAACAGTGATTCTCAGCAGCCTAAGTGGTTACAAAGTGGCTTAAGGACAACAAAGTCAATGTTTTTCAGTCTTATGAAGAAGTTGTGGGAAGATCTGAACACACTTGGAAGGATCAGTATGACTAGAACGGTGCTAAATAAATTCAATTCATTTAGCTACCATGAGCAAAGTATTAGCTTCAGGGTGCGGGGATGTGTGCAGAGTTGTTGCAGTTGTTTTATAATTTACTTTTAACAGATGTGTTGCCTGTCTTGTGCTCGATCTGTGTAATATCATCTGTGGGGAAACACTTTGAAAATGATGTATTATGATCTGTTTACATCACAAAGCCCTGGCATTTTCACAAGGCAGTCCAGATTTATATAATTATTTCTCGTTTTATGTTTGTTTTTTACGTGATGTTATCCTTAACCAAAAAAATGCCAGAAGAGCATCTTTATTAAGAATTACAGGTACTGTAAAATGAAATGTCAGCAAAGTTTTAGTAGCATGTTTGTCTATATTTACAGAGAGAATAAAAGAAGTTCTTCAGTCTTAAATTCTAAGAAATTTGAATTAGAATATGATATTTTTGATCACATTTTTCAAGAAATTGAGATTTCCTGGTTTCTGCAGAGTCATACCGCCGAAGAATTTACTTCCTCTCCCCTTGATTAGGTTTTGTTCCTTCTCTTTTTCTCTCCTCCTCACAACAGAACAAAGCAGACAAAACTCACACACACTCACAGAGAAGGCTGAAGCAGCAGGAAAGAAGATATTTACAGAGGGGTGGGGGGGGGAATAGAAGGGAGAGGGCTTTTTGCCTGGAGGTTAAAGGTCAGGGGCCCTTAAACCAACACTTGGCCCTCCAAAGCTCAAAGCAATTACCTCTCATGGGGAGAATGGGCTCAGTTCACCAACAGCTCCAATTAATGGTGCTGGACATGGCTGAAAGAGAGAGGCCACAGACACAATCACAGACACTTATTGAGGGGCCCCGGACCCTTCACTCACTTTCTCACCTAAATAGAGAGAGAAAGAGACAGAAAGAGAGAATACGAAGGAAGAAGAATTAAAAGTGCAAATTAACTCTTTTTTTACGTTTTTTTCTCTGTGTTGGGGCAAGTCGTCCTTTCAGTCGGATAATGAGGCTGTCTTTACTTGGCAGATCAACCACATAATACACACATTCATGCCACATGACACACTTGTCTCACCTTTGCTGCACTGGCCACCAGTAATTGGCTGTTGCACATGCAAACGGATGTTGATGGCTGCTTGTTTTAACACAGGATTCTGCTGCTGCTCTGGATGCTTCTACTTTGAGGCAGAAAGATAAATATTTACAGAATTATCCGCCGTTTCTCATCTGCACTGATTTTTGATGCTGCTATATGCAGTTATTGCTGTTCATTTTTTTTTAAAAACACACGTTAATTTGTTGCCAAACCTCCAGAGAGGTCTTTCCAGAGCTGTAAAAAACAGATTCATTCTGATACTTAGTGGCTGTAATCAATCAACTGGTCTGGAAAGAAAATGAGCAACCTGGACATCAGCAGTAATAGTTGTTCTTCTCTCGGTGAGGAATTGAAGGAAACGCCTGTCTCTGGATCTGGTCTCAGTTTGCATTCACCAGCTCTCAGTTCCACTTGTTGAAATCCTTCTTCTTGAACGTGACCCTCAGTTCCTCAGGCCCACAAGATGTCAACAATGAGGCTCAGAGCAGGACACTCAGTAGGAGGACTACATCTGCATCCTACCTCTGGTCTTTCATCACTTCGGTGTATGAATGCATTTAAGACTTCTGCATGTAAATAAAGGAATACATCTTCAAAACGGTGATGAATCTTGGGGTCTTTCCATCATTGTCTGTTAACCGTCTGGGTTTGGAGTCCTGGAGGAGGAGCCTGCTGCTTGATCAGAGTTTGGGTTCGCTGTTTGTCTCTCTCCACCCCAGAATGAAGGAACCCTGTAATGGCTCTAGAAGCTGTTGCCCTTTTGGGATGTTGGCACCAGGGAAAACAGAGGATGTGTGGGGAGTGCAAGCAGGTGTATGGCACCCATTGTGTGTGTGTGTATGCATCAGGTTGTGATGGCATGATTGCATGTGTGTGTGTGTGTGTGGAGGGGGGGAGAAGGGGGCTGTTTACTTCTCAGATTATGTCTTAAGCTTCTCTCTCAAGCAGAGGGGGCACCACTCTCTGCCAGTGGTTGGTGCTGCTACACACAGGTGTCTTGGTGCTTCTCTGGGTCCAGGGTTGGGTGCTTGTGTGTCCAGCTCACTCCCATTGGCTGCTTGGCACGGCTTGGGCCCATGACTCTGTCTGGCCTCTGTTGGAGTTGGTGTGCCCTTTGGATTTTGGGTGTGTGGCCAGCTCTGCTAGTGGGACCTGTGGGCTTCCTGCTTGATGGTGGGTGGCTCTCCTCTGGCTGACATTCTTGTGAAGTCGTGGCTGTCAACTTTACACATCAGGGAACGTTGTTCCATTCCATGCCAAAAATGAGTGAACTGTCCCTCCTACAGGACAGTCAGGAAGCTCCTGTGTTTAATGTGCTGTATAAATAAATTTGACATTGACATTGGTAGAGCCCAATCGCCCGTTCATACAAACAAAACACACACACACACGCACACCCACACTGATTGTGAGTGTGTGAATGCGTTAGACAACTTAGGGTTTAGTCTCCAGTCTAGGAGCAAATCAACATGATACAGGAGAAATCTGACATTAAACTTTCACAAGATGACCATCTACCGCTGTGCCACCATCACCACAACTGATTTTTGGAGGCTTGTCTGTGAGGTAAGGCAAACCAAAAAGACTAAATTCAAAGTCTTTGACTGACTTAGTCAAATTCTTTGCTAAAATGTGACGGGTGTTCTGTGGCGTAACTTTAATCCGGTCATCCATAAATTCACATAGATCCTCCAGCTTGATGAGCTCAAATATTCGATATGAGAAAATGCTAAATCAGAATCATTCTTAAGGAAGTAAATAGTTTTTCAGAGCAATTGACAGTGTATTTTTGTTTTCAAACTATTTTTTTCAATTTGCTGTTTATTTTGTGTTTGTAATTAACATGTCAACATCGAGTTTGACACTTTACAAAGTGTACAGGCCATTATGATGAAAATAACAGTCATTGAACTACATTCTCATTCAGTTTTTTCCCCCTATTTTTATTTATGAATTTTGAAATGTAGCTTAACACATCAGACTTAACAGGTTCACATGGTACTTACCAAAAATACAAAACAATGTAATTAATTGCCAAATCCAGATTTCTTTATTCTAAAGCTTCCTTCATCACATTGTCTGGTCTATAGCATATTATGAAATTAAGATGGGTGGAGTGTTGGCCAAATATCTGTGAAACATGTCATCTGAAATATTCCAAGCAATGATGATAAATGTCTCCCTTAGGTATAACATGTAAAGGCCTGTTTGTCAGCAAAATTCTCCTTAGACAAAAAAATGTTAAATAATTTACATATATTTTCCCTTTACAGTGCATAACAACATAAAAGCTGTTAAGGGTTTTAAGGAAATTTTAGTACAAATATGAAGAGTGAAGGTCTGACGCTGGTTTAACACGAGCAGTGAGGTGTTTGTGCTCCATATGCCCTGCAGAAATGCAGCATCACAGCTGCATCTGCATATTCACACTCCTGATATTTTGTTGCAGTGGGGCTGCAGCACACCTGCTGCTGGCATATAGAAAGTTATTTAAAGGAAGATGAACAATCTGTGATATATGATGGTTTTAAATATATATAATGTACACGTTTTAGAGCTTGCCTCCATTTCCTTTTCTGTAACTGTAGTTTAAATATCAGAAAGTTGATGTCAGATTCAGTTTCACTGTGTCTTCTGGGACTGAGTGAGGTTTGTTTACAGCCTTTGTGTGTCTTCTGTCTGTGAGTCCAGGTTTATGTTCTGTCCATCCCCTCCAACAGAAACCCAGAGAATCACAGCAGGTTTAGTTGAAGACACCAAAATGTTTGGATTTATGGTCAGTAACTTGTTTTGCAGTTCCAGAAAACTTTCACTGGCTCTGGATTTGGTTCATGTGGAGCGAGACTCATGGCATTCACCATCATTGATAATCATGCCTCAGAACAGTGAACAGTGAGGTTAGGAAGAGGGGAATGTGATTAACAATCATCCCAGAACCACAATGACATTTCATGATTTAATTAGATTTAATTTGATGCTTGGCTGGAGACACAAAGCCTTCAGTGATACAGAGTAAGTGCAACCAAAGTCTGATGTTCTCAGTGTTTAAAGTATACAAACACACACACACATACACCCCTACACCACTATGTGTTTTAACCATATCAGGACATTGTATTGACTTCTGTTTATTTTGAACTCCATTTGTGCCTAAACATAAAAAAACCACATAAGTGTTCTAGTCTTCTGAGTCTTAAACACGCTCATCTCATCAGCTTAATATGAAATATCAGTTTTCTGTTATTTAGATAACTTGACTCATATATTCAGAACATGTCAGGAAACATAATACACTGAAAAAAGTGAACAGGTGATCTAATTTAAATATGTTGCGTTAACTGGTCAGCAGTAATCAAATTAGGTTTATCCAAGTGAATTTATTCAATATGTCAACTTCTTTCAGATTTTCAGATTCTTTCAGATCATTTGATAATACTGAATCCTGGGAGGTCATGATAGTTTTGATTGATAATTCAGAACCTGAACTCTGTAAAACATCCTAACGGTACCAATTAAAATCCCTGAAAAAGGCTCCTAACAGTATTATTCTGTATGATGGGTTTAAATATTGTGTTCACAAACCAAAGCACCTACTGGTTCTGTTCTATAATTGTACTGTTACTGTAATAAAAGTTAATTCAAACTACCTTCCTTATCCAGACAATTCTTTTGGGTAAATCTTGGTATTCTGATCAAGTATCTTGGTCCTTTTTCCTGCAGTTTAAATCATAAGGAGTTAAAGCCAGAATATTATTGTATTTTAATATCCCATGATGTAAGAATTAGTGCAAGACCTAAAAAAGAAATCACAATAATAAAACATTCTAGCTGGTTGGAAAGGTGAGCCCAGAGGAGGGAGCTCCTATTTGTTAGGCTCCAGACTCCCGCTCAGCCAGCAGTAGCTGTCTCTACATGGGACCACCACCTTATGAGCAGAAAATGTTTCATCAAAGACCACAGATGCTGCTCCTGTCTGTCCTGCAGGGCTGCTGTCTGTCTGGAGTTGCAGGAAGGCAGTTTGGGTATCTTGGAAACAGCAGGACTTGCTCTGTCACATGGCTCAGACATGCAACCATGGTAACCTCAATTAACTTTGATTTAATCTACCACAAAATGTGTCTAATTAGACTCACAACAAAACCAACTGCATGTATGGAGTTAATATTTTTAGACTCCCTTTAATGTGACAAAACATGTCTGCAACCCATCACACATGGAGCATTGATGGACTCAACTGAAAATTATGTTTGTTTGTCTTCAGCATAAAAACTTTAGCAAACTAAAAAATCTTTCATAAAACCTGCATAGAAGTTAATTAGACACACTGACCTAAAGTTAGTGAAAGCTACAGTCCTTCACATATTTTTTTAACCGTGCTGAATTTCATGTGTATTTGACACTTTCATTTTTAACGCTGCGGTTTTGTTCTGTTCTTTATTCTGTATTTGTTATCCAGCAAGATACATAAAAAAACTATGGAAAAAACATTGACACTAACAGCAATGTGTCAATGGACTAAATAAAATGGTTTATTTAGTGTAAACCATTTTCTTTATACAAACATTTTTTAATGTTTGGACATTGTTTTAATTCCAGTCAAATTGTTTCATAGTTTCACTCCATTGACTGAAAAGCAGAAACTCCTTCTTGTTGTTCTGATCGTGCCTTGGACAGTGGCAGCACTTCTCCAACATACCCAAATCAGACATACCTAATATCATCTCCTTGGCATATCAGCAGGTTTTGGAAAGGCCTGGTTGTTTACAAATGATGTGATTCAGATTTACTGGAGACCCAATCAGATCCCTGTTTCAGATCAGATCATTACAGTAGATAAGGTAGAATGGCCTAATCAAAATGAAGACTTAAAACCAAATAAACTGAGGCGTGATTTGAAACCTGAAGTTCACAAAGGGTTTCCATCTAATCTGATGGAGCTGGAGTTAATCTGTAAAAAAGAAAAGGACTGAAGAAAAGGACTTAAACTCCTTTAAACACACTTTCCACCGATTTATTGGTGGAAAGAAAGTAAATACTTCAGTCTATGAAGTATTGGCTCAATACTTCAAAGACTAAAGTACTGAGACAAGGTGGCTGAGAACAAACACACAACACAGTTTTGAGAGTTTTACTGTTCTTCCCCAGTCATTTTATTTTTAACAGGAGTTACCATGGAAGGGGTAAAGTGTGTGAACACCTTGGCGGGGCACTGCAGTGAAAAGCAGTGTCTGTGATTGTGCTTCACTAAAGTTTTATCATGAAGTTCTTCTCACAGTTTCAAGTGCCCCACCTCCCTTCCAGGAAACAGATTGTTCTGAATATTTGGTGACAGACTCTAATCACCAAACATAAATGAGACCCAGTTGTCTGTCTGTAATCACTCCTTTTTAAATATGGTTCTAATTGTTGGCGGTGTATAGTTTGGAGAGCAGTTGACCTGCTGTTGATCCCAGTGAGCCTCGAGTGTTTAGAGTCAAACTTCAGCTCTGTTTGATCTATCAGCCCAAGTGTTTAGTACCAAACCTTCACCAATTTGCCCAGCACACACAACGGATCACACACCAGGGACACAGTGTCTCTGTGTGTTTTGACCATACTCCTTTTCTCCGCTAGCAGCCAATCTGTCAGCTCATTAGAGGAACATACATTAGCTTCAGTCTGACCCTCCTCTCTCACTTTTTCCTTCTTCAGAGGTGCTGCTCTGAGTCATGGCTCGTGGTTCAAACTACTTATTTTAGACAAAATAATGTCTGAACCCATTTTCAAACACAGGCAAATAATAAAAATCAAAAACCTCTGAGGAGCGGTTTGAAGAGTTGATCAATCATTCAGATTGATCAATGTTAACATTACATAGGGGGTACACATCTTTGTAACTTTGAATAAAAAAATCCAGATCTTTAATTATCTTGTGTGTATATACAGATAATATACAGTCGTGCAAAACTATAGGGCCCCCCAATAATTTTTGCTGTGAAGTCATCAAACAGTAATGTACATTTTTACATATTGATGTATGATCTTTTCATTATCAATAAGATAAACAATACAATTGATGGAGTTTACAATATTTATTATATTAAAAAAAGACAAGGAACTGGCTCGAGAGGATCTTCAGTGACTGGGACAATAGTAAGGTGAGACCAAACAGGAGCAACACAAGAAGGACAGACAAACGGGTACGACTGAAGACAGAATGGAAGGAACTGTGTAGGAGGTCTGAGGTGAGACTGGTCAAGAGATTACAAAGCAGCTTGGAGAAGACCAGAGCAGAAGAGCAAAGAGAAAATAACTAATGTCAACATGCAGGATGTTATTGGGGGTAAGCACAAAACCATCACTGCATCTGACCCACATGAGCACAACTCCATCTCCAACAGCATGCATGTGTGTGGTGCAAAAAAACAGCACACACCTAACACACTCTAATATGCCACACCAACGCGATGCACATGGCCCACAAAACGTTCACAGGTTCAGGTGGATGCTTCTGATCAGTCTGAGACCCGTTCCTTCATTTCTACTCTTTTTGGCAAACCTTTTGACTAGATTTAACTGTTTAATCCTCCCGCAGTTTTATTGTGATGCTCAGGATGAGTGCAGCAGATGTCACAGTGGCTCAGTGGAGAACCACACACACAAAAATAAATAAAACTTAAAGAAGCGTATGCAGGGTCAATGCCATCCCACTGGGTATGCGCATAGGGTAAAAAGATCAGGCAGGGTTCACTCAACCCCTTTAAGAACTGCCAATTAATTTTTAGTCAGTTACCTTACAGAGAGAGCTCAGACATGTTTTAGTACGCAGGCTACATCCAGGATGTTTTGACATAAAATACCAATTTTATTTTTTCCACGATTTTGTTAATAGTAAAGGGGGTGATAAGAAGTCAAATAAATCTAATTTTAAAATATCAGACAAAGATATCCTAAACAACTGCAGGCTCTACTGAACATGGAACTAACCACAGAGGGACACAAAGGGATCCGACTCAACGGATACACACTAAACAGAACACAACAAAGATCTAAACAATTCAAGGTTCAAACTGACCAAACACCAGAATGATCCAAAACTAAAACCCAAATAGACAAAAAAAAAAACACAAAACAGTGGACTGTGACAAGAAATGCACTTTGAGAAGGCCCATCATAAAATGCCCTATATGTTTTGTGAAGTTATAAATGTTTCATGTACTAAATGTAATCATTTACTTCTAAACCTTTGGCCTGCAGAGCACAAGCACGACTTACTTTGAGCATCTGGTTCTCTGATGGGAATTTCTGTGGCTGCTGGGTCTGAATCGCTGTGCTTAATGTCAGATTCCCTGCTTTGCTTCCAAAAACCACCGACTGCTCTGTCTGTCCAGCTGTTTGCACTTTTGACAAACATTTTTACTTTAACTTAAAACCCAGGATGATTTATCTGCCTGGTGTACCTCGGACTTCTGTGTTTGGGGTTATAGTTATTGAAGCATTGGTTTTTGACAGTAAGACTACACACAGTAAGACTACACACACTAAGACTACACAGAGCACTCTCTAGCCAAGGTGGATTCAAGTAAACTTTGATTACTAAATCATCTGTGTTAATATATATCTAGAAAAATGTAAATTACCTTCCTTAATAAATTTCTTGAAGAGTTTCAGTTTTTTCTTCTCTTTTTAATTGCTTTCATTAAATGTTAATTCAACAAAGTAACCCTCTGACTTGAGCAGTGGTCACTTAAAATCTATATATGATGCAATAACAAAGTCAGACTGCTAAAAGAAAACTTTACCACAGTGCTGATTAAAAGCTAAGCACCACTCTGACACTTTTCTACTGTCGCATTTTTACATTTTCAGTTAATAACAATGTGAAACTGATTGGCCAATGCCTACAGTGTACAGCAGCCACCCAGGTGATGTTCAAATTAAATTGGACGGCTGCTGATTTTCACTATGAGCAGAAAGTCTCAAAATGTCATGTGTGCTTTGGCACAGCTAGTCTTTGTCATCAGCTGAATAAAATTTTACTTCTGGTCAGGGCCAGCTCAGAGGAGACAAAAAAGCAAAAAAATATACATGAGGAAAAACATAAAAGGAAACTAATGTCATGGCAGTAACAGCTGATTTTATATTTTGAATCCATAAAGGTTTAGTGTAAAACCAGGTTCACATTTTCTGCTAACACTTAGCATCTAGTGTACAAGTGAATTTGAACCAACTCAATTCTTGGTCCAAATTGATCATTTAGTTGTGTGACAAAATATAACCAAGACAAATATAGAAAGAAAAACTAATTGGTTTTTATTTTGTGTACACAAACGAATTCAACAATACTTGCATTTTACACATTCAAAGAAATAGCATTGAGATGCTAGCTGTTGCAATGCTCCGATTCTTGTAATTGGATGAAAACCAGCAAATGACATTTTGTGACGCAATAAAATTGAACGAAGATGTAAACCAACATGGCTAAGTTCACAGGCTTTAAGCAAATTCAGCAACGATTCGGGTGATTTACTGATGGCTTTCGAGGATGAAGCTAGGCTGAGTGATGAAGAAGAGAAAGTTGGTTTGAATGAAGACTGCAGCCCCGTTTATTTGAACAGCATCATTCAGGACGAGGCTCATAGTTGTCTGAGGTGGAAGAGTCCGACATGAAGGGTGAGAGATTAGCACCACTCCCTCCACATAGCTGCGTATTTATTCACAAGTTACAAAAATAACATCATTTTTAGGTGTACCTGTAACTACCGTCAGGCTACGACACAGGTTACTGAATGAGAGTGTTGTGGTGAAACACAAAGCAGTACAACAGAAAACTACAGAGAAAAGCCAAAGATGTAAGACGTTACGGAGCTCACAGGTCTGTTTGTGTAAACCTGCTCTCCACTCTCCACACTCTGAGCCACAGCTGAGTGGCACTCAGCAGAACGAAACATGTCGCCTGACTGCTCATATACTGCATATTGCCTATATTGGTCACTACAGGAGTCATAATGAACAGCACACACACAGTAAAGCAAAGCAAGGAGACATGAAGATTGGCTCAACATGTAAAGCATCTCTTCAATCATCAAATATCTTCTTTTGTTTTCTTTTAGAAAGTATTGGTACACGGCATGTTGACGGTTCACATCAACGTGCTGGGGAAACCTGAGATGATGGATGCACCATTACTACACTGTAAAACATCTTAGCTGCATTTAGTTGCGTCTACTATTTTCTACTCTTTAAGTCAAGTACATTTTGTGAGTTTTAGTTTTTGAACCTAAATGTGTGAGTTTGTGAAATGTAAACTTAGGAAGGCTTGAATGAACTAGAGTTTTTAGGTTAGCACTTAAAAACTGAAAGAAGAAAAAGACAAGAGTGGAAACTATTTCCCAGAGTGCACCGTGCTCGGTGTGTTGCACCATGAGTGAGATGGAAGTGAGTTACATTGATCAGAGTCTTGTGGCTATTAAAGTAAACGTTTAGTTTAGTGTAACTGACAGTTTGTAAAGCTTGATAATATTCTGTTTGGACTAAATGTTTTCCAGAATTTTCATTATGATATTCTTTAAAATTCCTTCAGAAACTCACATCAGATAATTTGATTATGCATTAGAATTAAAAATTGAAATCACACTACAGTGAAACAGGTAGTTATTTTAACTTGAAATTGAGAATGTATATCTCCAATATATTTATAAATATTGGAGAAATATGCTTTTAAACTCGGTGAGGGTAGTTTTTTCTTGCATATTATGACATAATTATTAAGTTTAAATTGCAGCATTGAGTTAAAACTCACATTTAAAGACTAATGAACTGATAAAGAATGTTTACACAACCAGTCTCTTTTTTGTCAAATTAACTTTATGAACTTTAATTTCAGAGTTAAAACCAATTCAAAACCAAAAACAATTTTCTTGTTGACTTAAATTGCATTTTCAAGGCAGCAGGTGGGCTTTCATTTTCAAAAACCTTCGAATGTTTTACAGTGCAGCATCATCTGGAACAAGTAACACAAAGGTGGTTCACTACTGCAGAGCATATATATATATGCAAAGAGAGAGAGGGAGAGAGAGACAGAGATAAAGAAAAGTATTTTTAGATAGCTGTACTTTGATTCCCTAAGCCTTCCAGTCTCATCTGAAACAGGCTAACTTCACAAACTGAATCTTGCTCTAGTGAAAGTGATTCAAACAGGCTTAGCAAGGAAAAAAATCTGCTGTAATCCCACAGGATTAAACCAGGGATAAACAACCCCCAGGTTATCACAACCATCATTTGTTTTTGTTTATTCACTGACATGATATGATAAAAATCCTGCAAAGCCCCAAATGCTCACTTTGACATTGGGCTGTGTAAATGCAAGGTAATGTGGATGAGGTCTTATACAACTCTGTTTTTGCACTAAAGAGCCATGTATTAATATGCAAATCACACCGATATTCTTCTTTCTCTGCCACTGAATGCAAACATAGACCTGAACTCACAAAAACACTCGTACACACACACGCACACACACGCACCTCAGAAATATATGCACTTAACTCACCCTGGAGCCAATTTCAGCAAACCGAGTTAACAGCCTTCAGAACTTAGCGGAGCTGAAGGAGTGACAACTCTTTGACAAAAGCCACACAGGAGACATTTCTCTGCTGCTAATATGTGCTGTCAGCTTGGATTCATCTAAAATGCAACTAATGCATCACCCCTCTGCTACCGTAACCACACACACACACACACACACACCCCTGCTAACACCACCTCCTCAATCCAGCCAACTCACAGAAAAAGGAGAATGATATGAATACTTTGACAATAACAATGCCGAAGAAAAAGGGAAAAAAAAAAAAAGCCTGCTCTCAGATGATGCTGGCAAATAGCAAAACATATTCAGGCTGACAAAAGGAGCTTCTGTGTGATGGGATGTTCAATCTTCTCAGGTGTCAGTGCCTTCACAGAGAAGGGGAAATTGGTGCCAGACAGAGAGGCATAGCCAAACCACAGAAGTGCATTCTAAATAGGAGTCATGTTGTTGAGAGCCCAATGAGGGTGATAGCTGCATGATGATGGTGGTGATGATGATTACAGTACAGCTATTTGGCCATGATGGGGCATCATTTTTGGCCCCATAAAAACAGTTTGGGTGCCAGCTCCACTCTGTGGCGGCGTCACAGAGGGGAGAGCGAAGAAAACAAAAGTAAAGCTTTACTGTGGCAGGTTGGAAAGACAACAAGCAGATACCTGAGCCCATCTTAGCTATTTATTGTTGTCATCTTTGATTGGATTGTGTGGGATTGTGAAAATTGTCCTGAACATTAATATGAAGCTGCTGCTTGATGTCCATCTGAAAGATCTAAATGCCCCAAAAATAAAAATAAAATATGGAAATATTGAAAAACGGTACAGTATAGTTAAAGATGATTTTTAACCACAGGAATAATTCTATGTGTACAAAATTCAAGCTTTTAATAAAATCAGAGAAAACTAGAAAAAGAAATGGCTGAATTATGGTAGATTTGGACAGTTTGTGACATGAAACACTTATTGTTAACCAAATATATCTCAGACTTTCTTTCTAGATCAGTCCAGTCGTCAACATAGGACTCACAGCAGGAAACACAATTAAGTTCTTAATGCGACCCCAAAGACCAGAGATGTGTGCGGTAGTTAGGTTGGAGTCGCGATACTGAGGATTTATTTTGCAGCAGAAAGTAAGTGGACATAAAATCAAATTGTCAGACTTTGGCACACTGATTCATTATTGTATTATTATTATTTTTGCAACATCCATGTATTTATCCATTTCAACTCTGTGATAGGAGGCGCAGTGGCAAAGCATGCAACCCGTCAGTCCTCCACATCGCTGGTTTGAGTCCCGGTTATTTGAGAACCCCCTTTTTCTAATTTAGACCCATATGATCATTTTTCCCATAGAAAAATTTACTTTTAAAACTAATTACATAAGTGGTAGAAATTGGTGTGTCTCAGTCTAGTACAACACAATTCAGTATTGATTTGCAGACTTTTTGTTACATTGTAACTACTAAAAATACATATCATTCATAATATATATATTCATCCATCCATCCATTTTCTGTTCACCCTTGTCCCTAATGGGGTCAGGAGGGTTGCTGGTGTTTATCTCCAGCTACGTTCCGGGCGAGAGGCGGGGTCACCCTGGACAGGTCACCAGTCTGTCGCAGGGCAACACAGAGACACACAGGACACACAACCATTCACACACACACTCACACCTAGGGAGAATTTAGAGAGACCAATTAACCTGACAGTCATGTTTTTGGACTGTGGGAGGAAGCCGGAGAACCCGGAGAGAACCCACCATGCACAGGGAGAACATGCAAACTCCATACAGAAAGACTCCGGACCAGGAATCGAACACAGGACCCTCTTGCTGCAAGGCCACAGCTCTACCAACTGCGCCACTGTGCAGCCCTATATGTATATATGTTGTATATATTATTCATAAAAACACAAATGCAAAATATGAGATTAATGAAATGTTTATGAAATATTGTGTTTGTCGTTAGTCTGGCATAGTAACATAAATCAGTATTGACTTCTCTCCCATTTTATATTATTTGCTGTTATTTCAGCTTTTAATTTTATATTCTCTGGTTTTTCTCTTCATAGAGGTTATTATCTGGTTTGGTGTTGTTTAGTTGTCAAAAAGTGAACCAAGACTATTTTTAATAAAGTTATATAGAGTGGAATGCGAAAGCTTTACTCCACTTGTGAAAGTAAGTCTGTTGGGCTTCTCCTTGGTATTCATTAGTGACAGTTTCTAATATGGGCGACATGGGCATCCTCCCAGGACAGCATCTCATGGGGGACGACATGAGATGCCTGGTCCCCTCTGCCTGGTCCTCCAACTGTTTCTCCTCCCTGCTGTCAACCACAGGATCTGAATGTCACCGCTGTCACCACACAAAGTCCTCCAATTACTTTAACCCCCCAAATCTCTGGTTCTGTAGTTGTTTGTGGAGGGAGGGAGGGGAGGGGGGGCTGGTAGCATGGTTTGCCCAGGGCAGCAAACAGGTTAGGACCGCCTCCGGCACTCAGACAACAGTTGTTACTGTCCAGCAGTTACACTGCATATGGACTTGATTAACTTCTTTTGTAGAGTTGTGAAGTGGTTCCACTGTATAAAAATAAACTGATATGAACTGAATTGAAAATTAAGAGCAATTTTGCACATGCAAGTAACCATGGTGCCCATAATTTTTATTGGTAAAATGCTGGATGTGCTGAAGCAAACAACAACATTTCAAGCAGACATCTCTCTTTACATCCAAAGGCTTGTTGTTTGCATGTTTGTGTGTGTACTTGTCTGTCGGCGTGTTAGGGTGTGTGTGTGTGTACTGTAACCCTGATGATTATTTGTGTGCAAGTAGGTTTCAATAAATGTTTGCTTAAGGCGTTGCATATGATGGTGACTATGTCTGCTTGATATTTTCTCATTTGAATCTGACTTTGATATATCTAATCCATTGAGGACTGGAGACCATTACCATGGAAACCATAGACTGTGATGATGGAGAAGAAAGAGTTGATTGGCGTCTCCCTGCCTACCTCTCCTGCTGTTTAATAATCTCCATTTACCGCTGAGACAGATTGATCTGCCAGATGAAAACAGAGCAGCTGTCTTTCCTCTGTTGCTTTTTACCTTTTTAACCCTTTTCATCTCCCACTCTCTCTTCAGTTTTTCTGTCTATTAGACAATTTTGGTCTTAAATTAAAAATCAACTTTTATTGACATTGCTATTAAACATACAGTATGCATACATTAAATGACTACTTAAGCCTCTGCATTAGGAAATGGTTCAGTTTTCATTTCAGGGAGCACAACACCTGGAGTCTCATCTTTGTGGAGGTTTCTATCAAGTCCACACTCATGCACAAGTACAACTTACTTTCTCCGAATAAAACATAGTTTTACTAATTTAGCATGCAGTGGTGAAGCATTCACACATTCACACCAACAGAGCTGCAGCTAGAATGGACTTTTCACCCTCTAACTAGCACCTTTAACCTTAGTAGGTTAACAGCTTAAATGGTAAAACAGTACATCCACTGTATTACCGTGGATGTACAGTACAGTAAAAAGAACTAGCTTACAGACGTTGGCTGCACTAATATGTCACCACACACTGGGCCAAATGGAACCATATTTACACTGATAGAAAGTTAGAGCAGCTCTCCATTTATGAATTGTAAGTTTTGCATGAACAGAAAATTTACCACAAGCATTGAATAAACTCTACAGTATGGAAACAAATCGGGAGATAGTTTTATTCAATTGTTACTACAAAGTAATAAAACAAATAATTAATTAAATACTAAAAACAAAAGGAATTTATTTTGTATGACAAGTTAGAAAGACTGACCCTAAACAGCTTTACACTGTTTGCCACACCAACTAGCTGCTTTTACAGTTTGAAGCTAATTTACTCATTCACACTCACACACACACACCAACACATGCGTACACTGACACGCAGAGCTGTAGGCAAGATGGAGAACAGGGCCTTGCCTAGTGACACTTGGCAGAAAAGAAGCAGGAAGTGAACCTACAACCTCCCAGATAACTACTCTTCCATCTGAGCCAAATTTCCCCCAAAGGGCTTCATGTCTAAGACTACTTTCATTAAGTTGACTTTTATTTAGAAGGATCAGAATCTGTTTTAACTGATGGGCCACCTGCTTTATTTGAGCAGGAGTGAAAGTTCATCAAAAGTCCAATCCCACTGGAATGTTTGGTTTCCTGACTCAGAGTCCAGACTCTCAGTGTTTTCTGCTTTTTAACAGAAAATATTTGGCCAGGTTCATAAACAGCTGGTCTTGTTTTGAATCCAAGTTTGAATCCAGGTTCTCCAGAGACAGAGAGGTCGTTAACTGGACCAGCGGAGTTTGTTTATCTACTAGCGTTCTGCTCTCTTAGAAAACTTGTTTTTGTCTCTGCTTTTATAGCTCTATGATGTCACAGGGGATTCCTTTCCAGGAGCTCCCCTTACCAACAGCTTTACGTCACTCCCAAGTTTGAAATACTTGGAAAAATGGAGTTTACAGTTGCCTTACCAGTTCCTTTGTTCTCTGGTCATGCAGTCAGGAATGTGAAGCTGCACACACTCTTTTGTTTGTTCACTTGTTTGATTCCCAGTGTTGTCATTTTAATCACTGGAGGTGCAAAGTGTACAATTTTGAAAAGCTATGTACTTTGAAAATGTATTATTTCATCCTCATTTTACCAGAAACAAACACAACCTGAGCCAGAACAATGCATGAAAAATAGATATAAAGAAAGAACAAGGTATGAACATGTAAATCTCAAAATCATAAACATAGAAGGACAATATTAATGTGTGTCCGTTTATTGCTTATGCTTGTATGTGAACGAAGTTGTGTGTTTAGGAATGTATGCAGTGAATAGTTGAGCTCAAGTGTGAGCAGCAAGTCAGATATGATTATTGAATGTTAAAACCAGATATCACCACTATGCACTTCTTTCAATGTTTTGTGTGTTTTTTTTAACTAAGAGTAGAATTTTAAGTAGTTTGATAGTTGTACTGGTTTCGAAAAAAATTTAAAAGCTACAAATATGAAACAGAAGCAGCCAAAGTTTTGACGTAGGTCACCAGATAGATAAGATAAGATAAATAGATAAACAGATAAATAGATAGATAAAGCAGTGATGAGAACTACAGCTTGGAAATTATAATAGAATAGAAATATCCTTTAATGAAAGTTCTGACGAAAGATCAAAATGTGTTACTGACATATACAATACAAGATTGATAATGATAATAATAATATACTGTACAATGTTATAACATTAAAATACTATGGAGCTGTCAGGAATAGTGTACTCCAATCCAGTGAATGTGTGACTGAGCAGGATGAGGGTTTTGTTGGTTTGTTGTTTTTTTTTGTTTGTTTTTTTGTAATTGCAAGGATTTTTTCTAAGAAAGATTAGGACGGATTAATAGAAGATTACTGCTGTTGTCTTTTCATAACAAGGAGTATTTGAGCAAAAACTCTGGCCAGACCTATCTGACTGAGCAGCCAACCTCTTGTGATGCAGATCAGTATGTTATTATTTGAGGTAAATTTAGTTATGGTGTGAGATTATAAGAGCATTTTGCAGCTTTTTAGCAAAGAAGTATGGGGGTTGGGAGGTCCACCATCCATCCATCCATCCATCCATCCATCCACCTTGGCATGAGTGTGTTCTAGCATAGTGGTTTGTCATGGACAGGGCACATGTCAAGAGTTTACCCTGCACAATGCCTGCATGTCACTGTGAGCAAACGTAGATTTTACCCTCCTGCAGGTTTATAGTCCATATATCGTTGGGATGACCAGCTGTTTTCAAATGGAATTTTAAAAAATGGGTTTTTGACTTGAGGAGTTTTGCCCAGACGTCAAAATTGTAGCTCTGGGTTGATTTTAAAATGATCCACATTTGCTTTGTGGCAAAAATACAGCTGAGAGAAAAATTTATATGTGTCACAGTTGTGCAATTCAGGGGTATTATGCAAAAGTAAAGCAAAAGAATTTGTGCTCAAAAACAGCAGATGCAGTCCTTATGTTTACAGTCTGTTGGTGTCACAATGCACTTCCTGATTATTGGCAAGGCATTCAGAACTGGAAGTGGATTTATCCTGAGATGTATTCCAAATGAAAACCCAATTATTCAGTAAACAACTTAAAAATGAAAATCATCATGCAGAGAAGAATTAAAATGTATATAAATAATATGTCATTTGTGTGCAACATTATGAATACATGCTGTATCTTTAGCTGGGTCAATTACTGTGGGCATAGAAAGTGTCAGTGTATACATGTACCTGTCCCCAGGTACACCTCTGTGGCAGGCATGTGTGTTAATCATTGTCAGACTACCATGGAACCAGGTGGTGTTGACTTTAAATCCGAGTCCCGACTGTGCCTGTTCCACCTATTAACCATGTGTGAGGTAGTGCGTGTGTGTGCGGGTGGGTGTGTGTGCGTGCGTGTGTGTGTGGGTGTGTGCATGCAAGTGTGTTTGGATGGTGGGGAAGGGGGTCAGTATCTTGGGATGTGGTTTATGATCCAATTCACCAGAGGAAGGGGTGGCAGTGTTTCCATAAGCCCCATCCTCCAAAACCCCATCACACCTCCACACCCTCAATATCCTCAACACTGTATTAAATCTTGCTACTGTTGTAGGAGAGTGTGCACGCATGTGTGCATGTGTGTGTGTGTGTGTGTGTTCAAACCTGGTACATCCCCCAATAAGCTTGTCTCTTCTTGCTCTCTTGTTGTCTACTCTTTACCAGTAACACCTTTTTGTCGCATTGTTTTCCCATGATGCCATGGCAGATAATAGCTACATATGTTTAATCACACACCCATGCTGCATGTATGTTTAAACATCATTATGCAGTTCATATTTATTTATTCATTCATTCATTACGCAAATTAAGAGAGAATTTATTCAGGTACTTGAATCACAAAAATTCTGAGCAAAAGTTGGAGTTAAATTCAGCAAAAAACGTGAATGATTGCTTGGGAAAGCAACAAATTATGCCTCTAACAAAACTTCAGAACAGATGAGGAACAGGTTATTGACATCTATCAGTTTCACAAAACACCTCTAAGGTTTTGGGACTCCAGTAACCCACTGTGAAAGCCACTGTGGGTTACACAATGGGTTACTATGTTTTCGTTCTTCCACAAATGGAAAAAAGAAAACATGAAATAGTGTGAACCTTCCAAGGAGTGACTGGTGTTTCAAAATTACTCCAAGAGAGCTCTGACAAGTCATACATGAAGTTAGGATGGAGCCCAGAACCCAGAACAACGTCTAAAACCCTGCAGGACACATTTGCTTCTGTAAAGGTCATTTTTTTGTTGTTGTTTTTATTTTTTACAAAACAAGAATGATAGTTAAGAAAGTTAAACACAAGGTCTGTGTCTGTGTTCTGTTTGCATAATGTGACTTGCTCTTGCACTGTCTTCCAGCCATATGAATTTGTTTCCTTTTAGACTGTTTGCTTAATAGATCTCTATAAATTTTCCTAGGTGTGTGTTTATGGTTATTTGTCCTGTGTGTCTCTATGTTGCCCTGTGATGGACTGGCAACTTGTCCAGGTTGTTCCATGCCTCTCGCTCACTGACCCTGGAGATGGGCATCAGCCCCGCTTGTGGAAGAATAAACGTGTTAGAAGACGGATGGGTGGTGGAACCCTGGAGATCTTATGCTTCATGACTACTGAAACAGCAACCTCTTCTCCAACCTTTATCTGTACACGATATGTTAGAACCACACTGAAATCTGTTAATGGTCAAATACTTGAGTCATGCCAAAACAGAAACTGAACATGCTAGTGTTAGCCTAGAATTTTATGAAAATGTGTCAGCATAAAGTTAACATAAAGTCCTCTTTATAGAGGAGACAAAATCAGAAAACATATTTCTGTCTTCTAAATTTATTGACAAGAAAATAGTGTGTTTGTTTTTAGACATCTACAATTATAGAACAAGACATTCCGAGATTGCAAGCATTAGCATCAAATAAAAAGGATGAAAAGAAAAAAAACTCTAATCTGTAAATGAAGAAGAAAGAAATTAACAGAGACTGACAGACTGTCAGAGAGTCTCTACATTCCCAAGACGATAAACACACTCACACAGAGACAAGCGGAAGGAAATTATACATAAAAACAGTGATCTAATGTTCACTGTGTGTCTCACACAGATACAGAAAAAGAAAACCCCAGAGATGGCTGGAGCTGAGGGAGCTTGTTGCAGTGTTCTTTGTGTCTGTAAACTGAGTGAGGCTGTTGGGAAAACAGAAAGCTCAGAGCTCAGACAGACACACACAAAATGTACACACAAAGATTTTTCTTCAAATTAAGCTGAAATCCACCCCAGTGCCCACCAAAAGCCTCGGCCTCAGGAGGCCAGCAGAAACAAATCATCAGAAAAAATCTGCAATGAGATAAAAAGCCTTCTGAAGTTTATATATAAGCAGAATGAGAAATCAGGGGCAAACCTAGAGGAGTCCAACACCCATCAAAACAACTCTGACTTCAGTTCAACTAAACTCACTTCATTTATACAGCAGCAATTAAGAAAAAATGCTAGATTAAGGCACAGTTGAAGACAACATACACTTTGTAAAATATTCACTGACTTTGACTATATGATGAATGATGTGGCGACAATTTAAAGAATTGATTTGTTTTAGAAAAACTCCAGCAAACCTGGTTCAGCATGAACTCAGTCAGCCGTCTACTGTGACTGACTGAGTTTTTGAGAGGACAGAACACAGACCTGGAAAAGAAGTCTGGATTGACTTCACCATGATATGTTCACCATCTGTGCTTCAGTCATAGCTAAACAGAGAAACACTGAGCTGGTAGCACTAGCTACAGTATGAAGAAAGTGTTTCATCTACAAGGAGGAGGAGAACATGAAGCTGTGGAAACAATGGTTCCTACTTTAGACCCTCAAAGACAGGAAACACTGACAAACACAATCCTCAGAGCAGATATAGATGTTTCCAGTACAAAAAACAGAAACAGAACATAAAAATAGAAAATAATGCATATATGGCGAGTAGTAGGAGAAAGTTGCTAAGTCACTTCTGTGATCTGTTAACAAAAAGTAAAGTTTTAGACCTGACCTTAAAAGTAGATGGGGCCTTTTGGACGGATAACTGAAAGGTTTGCTCTTTATTCTACTTTTAGGAACTAACAGGAAAGCTGTTAGAATACACCATTAGAATATGGTGTTTTATGAACATACTGATCATTGCCTTTACGTCACTCTGCCTATCTCCACCATCAACAATTTTGTCTAAAACCTTTCAGCTAGTTCAGGAAATATGAAGAACAATTGTTCTCAGTTTAAAACAATCACGTTATGTAGATAGATCAGTGCTTCAGAGCGTCTTTGCATAGGACTTAAATCATGACATACTCAGCTCATGATGTTTAAGATTCCCCAGCATTGCTGCATTTTCCTTCTCCCTCGTTTTTCTTCTGTATCCGTCCACAGAACACATTGTGCTGCCTGTGGTTAACATGTCGGAAACTGTGAATCGTGTGTTTGACAGATTATGGGTGAGAAAGATCCCTGCTTCTATCAAAATGTGGGACTTTGGATGAAACTGGAAGGACTTGTTCTAACGGAGCGCCGACATTTAAGCAAACAGTAAGATGAAAATGTTTCCTCATCAATGGTATGATTTCACAGTGAGCAATAATTAACTAATTGCATCAAATAATGCAGTTTATTTGTTCATATCTATATAAACCTTACTTGCTTAAAAGACCAATTCTGTATTTTTAAACAGCTAGGGTTTGGTAACCAAAGTATATCTATAACCTAAATTGGATTTTCATGGGGGCGTATGATGAAACAAGATGGACTAATTAGTAACATAAAAATGGGAGTGTCATCCCAATATCAACATTATGCTAAATTCATAACCTTCAATCAAATCTAGTAACCAAACAAATAAAAAACAAAAAATTACTTAGGGTATTTTTCAGTGTTAAGTTTATGAAGCAATTTATTTATATAAGAGATTTAAATACATTTTAACCAAAACTATTTTCGGCTACTAAAGTGAAGAATTACTAGTTCAAGGAATATTGCTAACACTTAAAAGCAACCATCATGATCCATGAACTTTTTTATGCATCAAGAAGTATTGCAGTAAAATCCAAAAATAAGATAATAAATTTCTTTTCTGTGATGGACTTAATGATGTGATTTGCACTCACACTTCACACATTTATTTTATGCATAGAGACACCACGGCACATTGGACCATAGACACCACGGCACCTTGGATTAAGAACAGGGCTGCCCGCACTGACGCGGCTCAGGGATTACGTCACACGCAATAAATTCAATGGTCTAATGAAGGCATTTTAAAAACCAGGACATTTTCTCACTTTCTAAAAATAACCTGGGACGCCCAGGACAGAACGTGAAATACGGACATGTCCGCGTAAAAACGGACGTTTGGTCACCCTACTTTAAACTTCAGAGAGAATTTAGATCACCTTCTGACACATCCTGTTCTTTTTAGGTCTTCAAACAGAAACAGTGTAAACCCCAGTGGAATTGTATTTAAATATGCACCAAGATCTGTTCTTACCTTGTTCTTTTTAATCCTGGTGTGTGCCATGTTGTGAGTGACTTCTTTGGGAACATTCAGTTCACTAAGAATATAATATAGTCCTGACAAAACTTTTAAGACCAATTGAAAAAAGTCAGGAATTCATATTTTGCGTTGTGAGATCTTAAGGAGATGTTGTAAGCAGAGGTTCAAATTGCAAAATGAAGAAATGGGAATGAGAGCCCCTCAAAAAAGTATCGAGTAAACAATTTATCACAAACAAGCGTTAAATTGAAACGGGGCTAAGAATAGACTGATCAGTGCAGCACAGAGCCCCGGCAGAACGCTGAGGCTTCAGCATGTTGGAGATCAACTGGTAGCCAGTGAAGAGAAGCCAAGACAAGAGGAAGGTGAGGTTCCTGCATCTCCCTCTTAAGAACTCCACTAACCTCACAGTCATGTTTGGGACTGTAGGAGGAAGCCAGAGTCCCCAGAGAGAACTAAAGCATGCACAGAGAGAACATACAAGCTTTATACGGAAACACAGGCTGGTATTCAAACCCACTACTAAAAGGCTACCAACTGCACCACCTGCATCCCATAAAAAATAAATAAATAAATAAACAAAATCACTTCTCTCTTCCCCAGCACAAATATCCATCACCTGCAAAACACTGGAGGTTTTTCTATCTATCAGAATTGTACATTTAATTTTAAATGTGGTCCTTATGTGTATCTATAATATAACATCTAAAAAAGAGGAAAGCACTAAACTTTTAAATTACATAAATACTCTGATCATATAGCTTTCAAGTTGGCAACATCACACTGGGGCCACAAAAACGCTTCTGAACGGAGCTCCTTTTTATAAACAAAGGGTACGACGGTAAAAATAGTTGTACTCATTTCAGGAAAAATGTCAGCACCATGCATGATGCTGATATGGATACTCATCTGTTTGTTTCAGCTCAACAAAGAAGAAATTAGCAGCATCAGCAGCCTGATTGGCATGGAAAACAAAAGCACACAGTGCAGTCATTTTCTTTATTAGGGTGCTGTTGTCTTGTTGTAATGATACCTACACACAAACGAGGGAGGCTTTCTCACACTCTGACAATGACAGACAACCATTCACACATAATTGTGTTTCTAATATTTCAAAGTCCTACAAAGGGGAAGAAAGAAAAGTGTGACCATTTTGGGTCTGAAGATAGCCTTAGAATGACTCAGTATGATCACTTTGTTGTGGATTTTTTAAAATTATTTTTAGCTCGATTGATCCGTTCAGTTCTGAAACTATTAGTTTAGTTCCTCAGTCCTAAACAATTCAGAAAATATTTTCACAAATTATAGATCAAATTTTCTTTAGAAAGTATTACTTTTAAACATTAAAGTAGCCACCAGTTCATAGAGGTACACCAGAAATAATTCTACAGGGAATTAAAAACCTGATTCCCAGAACTGGTTTCTGTATTTTTTCTCAAACTGTCTAAATATTAGTAATGAAGTCGATAATTAGACCTTCTAAACCACAGGAAAAGAATGAACCACCTGCTAATTGACATCTTCGGCTACGTTCACACTGCAGCCTGAAGTGACCCAAATCCGATTTGGTTTTACCTTCATGTGACCTGAACCTGATCTGTTCAGGCCACCTTCAATATCTGGTTCTAAATCTGTGACATATTTCATCTTTTCATATGTGACCTGAGTCTGTATGGCAGCTCTCATTCATCCCACCTGGACGTCATTGATACTCAACAAACGTCACTATTCTGTGTCCTGATAGCAGGAAGAAAAACAACAACCGTGGTGACCGTTAGCATCCACGTTTTCTTCAACTGAGCACTTCTTCTTCTTTATGGCAAAACTCTGAGCACACTCGCTACGTATGACCTTACTGCGCCCTCTACTGTGCATGCAGGACGCTGTCAGGTCATTTGCAGGTCACACTGGAGATCACACACAAGTCACATTTGGAAATGTGAACGACCAGACAAAAATAATCTGATTTCACAAAACAAATTAGAGTTGAGCCGTAGTCTGATAGAAATGCATAAGTAAACTCTATAGAACATGTCTGAGTCGTCATTAACAAAATTAACTTTAGCAGCAGCAACTTGGAGAAATCAACCTCTGTTTGACCTCATCAGACTCTCGCATCATTTCAAAGGAATTTTGGCTCTGTGCAACAACAACTCTTCTTTAACATCATCAGATGTTCCCCCCCTGACACTGTGTTAACATAAACCTCCATTCCAGTGATCACACTTGCTGGTGATCAGTTAATGAATGATTAGCAGCACCTGGCTGTGACGTTCCCTCTAATTCCTGAGGATATGTCTGACTGGGAACAACTCCTCAAAAAACAATCCATCTGAGTCTGCTTCGGCTGTGAGACTGTGCAAGATTTGGACCTGATCAGGAGGAAATCCTCAATCAATTGTGTCAGTTAGTTTTGCTGACACATCTAAGAGTTTCCAGAGCACCAGGGGACACTGCTGCATCAGATCGTAGAGCACAAGTGTCAAAACTCCAGATGATGAGCAGATGAATCTACCACCAATTCTCTGGTATTGTGTATGTTACAGAGAAGGTTAAAGCAGGCTTCTGCAAACTGGGAATTTCTGGTGGAGCATCCAGCAAGGTGGGTTTAAGGATCCTTTAAAGCCTTATCAATTTGAAGAGATTTTTTCCCCACCAGGGGGTCCTTTTTGTGGGCTCTAGTGTCCCTTTTTTCATAGCAGGCTGACAGGAGAGGGGAAGGAGAGGGGGGAAGACATGCAGCGAATGTCGTCGGGTCCGGGAATCGAACCCGCGACGGCTGCGTCGAGGACTGAAGGCCTCCAAACGTGGGGCGCGCTAACCTCTACGCCATCAGAGCACACCCCAATTTGAAGAGATTTTAATAAACTTGTCCTCTAAGTTCACTCTATCTTCAAGTACATTTCCTAGAAAGTTGTGCCATGTCTCCATCAATGTCCACTCCAGAACCAGACTCCTCTGCTGCCTCCTTCCCTTGTGGATATTTTCTGTTCCTACATTAAAACCAGACCTCACTCAGTCTGTGACAGAAGTTCCTAATCAGTAAACTCTGTTCCTGGATCTTTGTCTGGGAGACTTTCAGCATTTGGGTCTTTTTGTTAGCTCCACGTTACGACTGGCTTTGGAGAAAGAGTCAGCCTGAGGAAAGGTTGCTCCATTCCACTGTTAGATGTTTACATTTTGTTTGTTTGTTTGTTTATTTCAACACCCTGCCAAAAAATTCAAAAGAACTTAAATAAGGAGAGGATGTGGGCTTTGACTGAGCCAAGTACTTTCCCTTTCTCAATTTTCAGCTGGTTCTTGGTGGATTTACTGCTGTGTTTTGGGTCATTGTAATGTTGGAGGGTTCAGTTCTGCTTAAGCTTTCTTTGTTTAGTTTTTGTTTTTTGTTTTTTACAAATAGTCTCACATTGTCCTCCAGCAACCTCTGATTGATACGCAGCAAATTCATGGTGTGTTCTATGATGGTGATCAGGAGCCAAATTTTCCCTTTTAATGACACTTTGAGCTCTATGTATCACAGATGATGTAATGTTCTTTTCCTGGAACAGTTTAGCTTGATTCATACCAAACTCGTCCTGTTTCAGCCTGGTGAAAAAAATATTTGGAAGCTTGACCAACATGGACTGAACGGCTTTGTTCACCTTCTCTGCTGCCATTGTTAAAACTACAGACAGACTACAAATCTAAAACGGTGCAGAAAATCATCAGCATCTTTTACAACTGCTCCTTCTGTTTGCTGATTGGTTGGTTGAAATTCTACCAGAGGAATCCACGTGAAAAGGAGAAAGCCCAGACAGAGCTGTGAAACAAGATTTGAGCTGAGAATCAAGCAGAACTGCACAGAAAGGTGAAGGCCAGGTTACTTCTGTTCAGATCAACAAATAATTATTTTTTTTTTAATCATCTGCCTAAAAAAATAGGCAGATGAGAAAGAAAACAATTTTTTTCAGACAAAGCCTTGTTCTTTGTTTGTGTTCTCTCTGGCAAACTTTAGTCCGCCTTCATGCTTTTGTCAGAGAAATCCTCAACTGTTAAATGTGTTTGTTTCATATGCATCATAGCATATTATATGAACAGTCAAAGAACTCCACTGTAGGTCACCAAAAAAAGCTTTAAACAGAACAAAGTCTCCTCACTGCTCAGTAATGATGCTCTAAACATCTGTGTTTGATGTGATTGCATGTTTGTAATTTTAAGTAGGACTAACCATGCAGCTGGTTATTCCAAGTTGCTTATTTCTAGCAATAAGCAACTTACTTTTTAAAGATAAAGTCTAAACAAAATTAAAACAGTTTTTTCTTCAGTTTCCATTGGGCTTTTTTTTATGTCAAATTCGTTTTTCAAGATTGTTAGAACTGACATTCAACATGTCCAAACATAACTATTAGGGAAGGTTAAGTTAGTCAGACTGATAAACATTTGAATTGTTTTACTTAAAAATTGTTTGGCTTGCTGTCATTTAAAATGGTCCAGCAAAAGTCAGACAATGTTTTGTTTTATTTTTATTCCGTCATGCCGATTTACCATATTTCAAGCTGTACTGTGGTTCTCAAAAAAAGTAATTAAACCAAATTTTAAGAATCAAGCAGTGGGGAAGTGACGTAGCAGCACATTAAAACACATTGAGTGGAAACCTGAAGTCCTCTCCCTGTTGGACTGAGAGGATTGTGTGACAAACCCTGTGATGAAACGTCTGCAGTGTTCACGGGCTTCAGTCATCCAACAGAGTTAGTTGAAGCTAATCTTGATATGTTGAACAAGCAAAGCAGCAACAGCAGCAACCTCCCTCCTCACCTTTCCCTCACTCACTCCGATAAATAATAAATGTCCTCAAAGTAGCCTTAGCTTATGAGCCGGTGGGAGCGGGGCCCAAGAATGGACTAATTAGTTGTATCTCACATTATCTGATATCTGACACTTGGCTCCACAAAGCTAAGTTTTATGTCTGGGGTCCACACACATCATATACATATATATATATATATATATATATATATATATATATATATATATAAGTGAGTATAGTGAAGCTTCGAGGTTCCTGCATTCCACACCAGAAACAAAGACTGAGAGGAAGACATACAAACTTACAAAGTGGAGAATTTCAGACTCTGGTAGTCATGCATCAACAGCAATGGAGGTGGTAGTGGAAAAGGATCCAGACAGGGTGGTGCAAACAGGTGAGGCTTTGTTTGACTGAGTCTCTGAGGTAGATCTATATCAGGAATCCTGTCCCGCTCTGCCCTGCACTCTCTCTGACGGAGATCAGTTTACGGCCTGGAGACTTGCTGTCGCCTCTCTGCCGGTTGACGGACAGACAGACAGCAAGAGACGAAGAAAGGTGCAGAGAAGAGGAAATGAAAAAGACAAAAATAGTAGCATTGCAGTCATGAAAGTAAGAAAATAACAGCATTTCAGGTTAGGCCAGACAAAATGTTAGGATTGCTGTAGAAGGACTGGGAATATCCATTAGGAGATGATTGTCATGTTTTGTTATCATTTGGTGTTTCTCAAAGGATCTTCTGCAAATCTTTGCAGTTTTGTAATGTTACATACCACATAAAAGCTGAAATTCTCAGTGTTTGCTTTTGTACTTAATTTTAAATGTTTAACAGCATCTGTCTGACTAACAGATAAAAAAAGAACAGTGTTGTTTAAGTGTAAGCATTTCAACCTTTGAAAGGTTGCACCAGCATACAGCTGTATCAATTATCAAGTTGATTCAAAGAGGTTCTTCATGGATTTCTTCTCTTCAGCAGCCAAACATGGAGCATCAATAGTAACAGATATCAACCTTACAGCCAGGAACGACTCCTTCCACGTTAGCACAGCAGAAGCTGTGAAAAGAAAAGAAAACTCTGAGCTGAGATTAGTTTGGCAACATCTTTTGTTATTTACAGTTACACTTAGGCAGCAGCCCAATGCAGCAGGAGGGAGAGACAGGATCGCTTCCAGTTTCCCAACAAGCTGCACCAAGTTGGGTTTTGCAGCATTGTTTTTGAAACTATTTCAAGCTCTGCAAAATAAATTTTTTGAATTTCCGTGTAAATTAAGAATGTTATTTTTAGCTCATTTAAATTTAAGGAACACTTATGTACACATAAATATGTATATATTGTTTTAGTTGGTCAGAGTTTATTTCATATGTTGGCTGTTAGTCAATTTAATGTACAGTATAGTATTTACAAAGACAACAAAGAAGGAACATATTATTCTAAAATGTAGTTTTTTAAACTGTTTGTCCATCTAGCCGCTAGATTCTAATGGCTGTGAGAACTGAGGCATGACTACACCATAAATACATTGTAAACCAGTTTAACCTGTAGAAACTTTGTCAATCCTAACGTCAGCCAGTTTGGTTAGATAAGTTTCAGCTCTAAAAACAGGAAGTTTGCAAGAGAAATGAGTCAAACCACTGGGCTGCCTCTCCTGTACTGCAGTCTGCCTTTCCATTGCAACCGTTTTCTGTTGCTCTGAAGCTTCTTTCCTTCCAGAGGTTTTTTTTTATGAATCCAGATCAGGTACTTTGTCTGGTCGAGTTTCCAGAGTTGAAGAAGCTACTCCACTCATCGATCCTTTGTTCTCAGATGTGAGTTTATAAAAGTTACACGATGTAGCTTTTATAAAACAGGTTTTTTTACATATCTGTTGAAACAGTCACTATGTTGAGCTCCTCCTTGTATTAACTAAACCAAATCAATCAGAGCCAGGAGGCGGGTCTTGGCGCTGTCAATCACTCTACGTGTGGTGCTGCTGATTCGCCCTTGCTCTTGCTGCAGTTCTGTTGTGAATGCTACGTTTGTTAGCATAGCCACCGATAACAGCAGATAAATGGAGTTTTTTCTGAAACTTCCATTAGCATATTGATCGGTGAGTACATGAGGATGATTGACAGCACTGAGACCCTCCTCCTGACTCTGATTGGTTGCTTTTGTTCGGGAGCGGTGCATTTCTCTAGACGGCAATAGTAGCTCAGAGACGAGGTGGAGGAGTTTGATCTGTTCACAGATTATCTGCCTGACTGCAAACTGTCACAACATGGAAATAATTTTAACAAATATGTGAAAAAAAAACACATATTTATAAAAGTTTCAGGGGTAAAGCACAACCCACATTAAGGCCTTCGTTGTCGATACGGATGTCACAAGTTCACAGGGGGGATGATGAGAATGGACAGAGGGAAAAAGAATGAGAGGAGGAGAAGTTGAAATGAACAAAAGAAAAGGAAAAGACTAAATATGTTGAAGTTTAAGTTCAGAGTTTATGTGATCATAAAACTATTGTACAGTACACAGCTGGACTTAGTGAAGCTGTATCATGTTTAGAACAACCTGGTGAAACTGGAGTGAGACGCTGCTGCATCAGTTCAGCTGACCAGGGAAATCGTAATACTCCTCTGGCGATGTGGAATAAGTTGAGCTCTGAGTTATTCTTTACAGAGAAAAAAAACAACACTTTATTTATCTAATTATTTATTGATCAATGTTTATGCATTTTTTTAAAAACTAAAGTAATCCTTTGATTTAAACTTACAGAATCCAAATGCATGCACAGAAATTGATCATTTCTACAATCATTGCTATGATCTTCCTGTGTTTCCCGTCATGATTTAAACAGCTTCTCTGCTCACAAACCCTCCTTTACCTGCAGTGAAGAGCCGACTCTCTGAGCCAAAATATTTGCCACCGGCCCTTCACTCCCGCTGATGAGCCCACTGTTCTCACCTGGGCCTGGCTGCTGATTGCTGACTCACTCTGGGCCCAAGCGGTCACTCATCATCCTGTCTCTCTTGCAGAGTCTGACCCAAAAGCCACGCCCATGAAGCATCCATATTCCTGATTGCACATTTATACTTTGTTACCTCTGAACAGCAGCTCCAGCACAACTGATCATTCTACCAAATACAAAGTAAATATCTGAGAATTTCATAATGTAGAGGAAGTAAAAAATAAAATAACATTTTAAAAACTGCATTTCTCTGTCATTTAGGAACTCTAAATAATGTTTAGTTCTATCTCACCAGTTTAATCTTGTTTACTGCTATTGAGGGGGGACAAAAACTATTTAGTTAAATGAAATGTAAATAAATATCTGGTATTGACTGGATAGTTCCAGTCAGTTTCTTCATGTGAAGCTCATTGTTACAAACACATTACTTTAAATCTGATTTGTGGCTCTTTTTTGTTTCCTGATTTTCCATATTTTTGGGATTCTTATGAATTTAGAGTTCACTGTATTCTTACTGTATTAAATAACCTTACTCATTGTTATAACAATGCCATTGTGTGTTGGCAGGAAAAAGGTTCAAATTAACCAAATAAAATCTGCTAACTAGAGATAAATGTTTGTATTCTGGACTCAACAGAAACTCATTCTGTGTTTTTGCTTGTCTTTAGGTTTGAATAATTGATTTTTATGACTGTTTTCTACTCGGTAAAACATTGTAGGTGTTTTATTGCTTTAGAATTTATTGACCTGGGCATAAAGAGTGACAAAATAAATGACCTGTTGAGTTGACTGCCAATTTAAAGCAACAGAATCTCGTTCCATTTAAATCACTTAGCAGTCATGCAAACATATTGGCCTCATTCAGGTTGTGAAACTCAAATCCACTCTGAATAGGGCTTGTATGAATAAATGAGAGCTGTATGAACACTCTTTATACTGCACATGGATGATGGTTAAGTCAATTTTGACAGGCAATTAGAAAAAAAGGCCCACAGAAATATGCTTCAGACAAAGGCAGTTGAAAGCTTAATGGTTGGTAAACCCAGGCTTCCTGTAGGCTGCAGCGAGGTGGGTGGTTCACAGTGTTGAAACACAATTGTCTGTCGTCAGCGACAGACCACGAGTTGGAGTCAGAATTGGACATGCCAGCAGTGCAAGATAAAAACCCAGACAACAGGACTACACTCAGGGAGGGTGCTGGATTTATCGCTTAACAGAACTGCTGTCTTTTTATAGAAATGTTAATCATCAGTACTGGTTATGGTCCTGGTAATTGGTAGCATTTTCTTTGAAATCTTTTGCATGAATTAGCGCTTGCAGAGAATTACGATATTATTTTGTGGATTCTATATAAGATCGGTTCCACAGTGGCTGAAGTAAAAGGCCTGTTGTGTTTTCCTCCTCAACGATTATACAAATTGAATGAAAGCTGTAACAATTCCAATGCCAGACTTTTTTTTTTACTACCAAATATTAAAACTGGTGCTATGTAAGTAATGTAAGAAATGTTTAGAGAAAAGAGGCAAATACTGTATATTACAAAAGCCTGCCAGACAAAGATTGAAAATATTCCAACTCAAGTTAAATGTTGTAAATCATTTATAAAATAAAATATCACAACCCGTTTTTCAAATTAGTTTTTTTTTGTTGGTTTTTTTTTAGAATTTTTAATTTAAAGCTATAAGTAACTTTTTTGTTTGTTTTAATGTGTGTCACTGACACAATCACCAGATGCCCAGTTCCACCAGGAGTTTGCTAACTGCTGCTGCCGCTAGTCTGGAGGAGCACAGAGGAGGAAGGACGGTGATTGATGACAGCAAATGTTTCGGCTCAAATATACATGAAAGAATCAAAGCAACATTCCAGGTGTGTTTCTGATGAGGGAAAAACATTACAGCATGATGTAAAACACAAAAAATCAATTTTACATAATTACACAAAACCCACCATGAACAGACAAAACCAAAGTAACGCAGAAGTTTAAAAGATTTTTGTTGGTTGTCGGTCTTCAAGTCTGCTTCCAGCTTCTGATTAAAGTGATTCTTTTGCTCTGACATGTTTGACAATTGATTCTGATCCAGAACATGTTTGTGTTTTGTTTTTTATGTCAGTTTGTTTTTGTGCCAGGCTGAGAGCTTATAGCAGAGGAAACAACTTCTGGAAGAATTAGTGCTAAGTTATCGCCAACCCCACTTAATACTGAAACTGGTCTGGTGGGGAACCTGTGGATAGACTGAAGGCCTTTCAGTCATGAGTTTATTGTTGGTGTAGTTTTGCTTCCCTACTGCAAATGGATCAAACTGGACTCTGGCAATTGCATTTTAAAAAGGGATTATTGTGAAATGTGTTGACTGAATAGAGCAGGTTGGTTCTGAATTCAACCTGTTTATCATGTAAACATTTTAAATTTTTCCTTTGGTGCTCTGTAAATAATCTGATTCAGATTGAAGGGTGGACATTAGTTCATAGTTTTGTTATAGACTTATTTTTCAAAACTTCAAATCATTCGATTTACACACACTGCAGCTTTTTTCTCATCATTGAGTAAAAAATGTGAAGCAGTAGGTTATTGGGAGGGTAAGAGTTGTCTTGTGCATCTGCCAACATTTAGCTGATGCCAACAGATCAATAATTGTTCCTGTCTGGCCATGCAGACGCTCCTTCTGGAAACCCAAGTCTTCCATCACAACATATTGAGGGCAATAAACTGCCACCAGTCATCCCTCCTCCTGCTCCTCCTCTTCCTCCTCCATTGAGAGGCAGAGGGAGAACAGAGAACAGACAAAGCCTGGCAGGAAGCTGAAGCTTCTTGTCAGAACAAAAGAGTTTTAGTTGGGAATGATCAGACTCGATAACTGTTATCAGAAACTTCTTTCACATACTTCTGTCCAAGGAAAACATGGAGAGTGCAAAATCTGCAGGAGATACGAGATTGGACAGGATAAAACTGGTGCAAAGTTATTTTCTCTGAATTTGCCTCATGATTATTTGGGATAGCTGAAAAAAAAAAAAATTATGGATAATTCAGAATGTGTGTTTCTAACTGTAAAGCCGTATAAGCCCTGTGGTACAAATAAACACAACCACACTACCTGTGGATCATTAATGGATTTCTAACAGAGGGCAGCTCCATGTTCAGTTTTACAGTGTAGATGCTGTCAGATTACATCAAAGTTTTTTACAGATACACTTTTCTATAGGAGACTCTGTATCTTATGATGAAAATATCATCATTGGTCACTTATTAATTTACTGACAGCTTTGCAAACTCCTCACAAGCACATCCCATTCGCCCTGCTTAGCGCCACCTACAGGTCCGGGGGAGTAAAATTAGGATTCTTCTTTGAGTTCCTGTGTGGTTGAAAACATTTCTGGTTATAGTCCCGAGTGGATGTGGGTGTTTTTAAAACCAAACACCCATTTTAGAAAGAATTGTTCCAGTGTGGACGAGGTGTACAGTTTCAGACTGTAATCACTGGGGTTCATCTGCCTGTCAGAAAAAAATGATGGAAAAACTGTTGAGTCAAACTGGAGTGAAGGAGTGGAGCAAGGACCGATCAAGATTACCTGAATGCTCGTTTCTTTACCTCCTTCATCCAGTTTTGTTTGTTCTCATCTAAACTGAGCAAGAATAAAAATACAGGTTCCCTGGCAGCATGAAGAGAAGAGAGAAAACTATCCACACACACACACACGCCCACACACACACTTTTGAAGGAAATATAGAGTTCCCATTTAGATCACTGTTCATGGTCAGATTGAGACACAAATTCCCACTTCATTTTTTAAACGGGAACATTTCAGTAAATTATTCTGAAGGACATAAAAAATGTTCTGTTCCTTTTTTCTGACCCTTTGAAACTTACCTTATATGTTTGTGCTGTCAGCATTATCGGAGCACGAATCCAGAGAAACCGCTGCTAGTTTATCAATCACGACTACTTATTCTTCAACATGGGGTTATGTGTTTTTGTTTTCCTCTTTCTTCTTTTGCTCTTTCCTTTGATTTGTTGTTTTGTTGTATTTCCTTCTAATTCTTGTAAAGCACTTTGAATTGCCTTGTTACTGAAAATGTGCTAAATGAATAAAATTACCTTACCTTATTAAATGTAATAACAGTAGTCAGAGCATTGTTCTGTATTAATCCAGTCTTCCTGTATGCAGGGTTTTCTACATTCAAGCAGTAAATTAAAAAATGGCATAGCAAATAGGAGGAAACAAATATCTTTATGATTACATCTAGAATGTTATATTAACAGCAGGCTCTAGTTTCCACTGCAGTTCATCAAAGTGGTTTTTAGACGAAGCTCAAAGTTCTAAAACTAAAAGGACTTACCTTCAAGAATAATGCAGCATCAAGCAACTCTTAAGAAATATATGAATCAAAATAAATCTCCTCATTGCAGAGTCAGCAAATAAAAATTCAATAAAATATTACAGCTATGGCACAAAATATGGCAACTTTGTGGGATGGGAAGGATAGGAGGGATATTACAATAATTAAGAAATGCATCTTATGTTTTAGATTTTTATCGCTTGAGATGTTAAGATTTGGTCTTATTTACCTATAGCATTAGATTTTAGAAAATTGTGTTTTGTGTGTGTGAGTGTGTGTGTGTGTGGGGGGGGAGGGGGGGGGAGGGGGGCGCGTCTTTGTGGAAGATAAAGATAAAGATTCCCCCCAGCCCCATTCAGACCACTGCAGACAGGACCAATCAGGATAAGTTTAACTTAAAATGTATGAGCTCTTTAGACGCTTTTTTTCTTTTTTTTTTCTTGATTTTGAAATGAGTGAAAATCTTGAAGCTCATGTAAATTCATCAAATTCTGTGCACTTTAACATGGCAATTTAGGGCAAGGTACTTAAGTGTGTGTAGGCGTGTTCATGACTGTGTGTGTGTGTTGGGGGGGGGTTATTACAGTTGAGGACAGAATTATTCACAGCCCAGGCAGATTTAGATTTACAATCATTTTCATGTAAGTTTTGTTTCTGATCAGAAAGAAACGGGCGTCTCTCTCAAACGATGCTGAAGAGCGAGAGCTTTCACCTGCTTCCATGTGTCACATAGAGCAGCGACTTTCTTTTCTTGTCAACTTTTAGAAAATCCCTGCTGATGTTCACAATTGCAGTAATAAAAGTTGATTCATCAGAGTCGCTAGAACACCTTAACTGATAGTGCAGTGATTTTGAGCAGGTTTAAGGGATGAAGGGATGTTGCTGTGTAAAGATTTACTGAGTGAAAACTTCAGTGAACGATTTCCCAACTAAATGTTTAAGACATCTAATAATGTTTCCATAAAAACCTTTAAAGCGATCAATTCGGAAAGCTATAGTGTAAATACTCCGAATTTACACTCAGATAAAAAGTGCATCAAAATAGATTCTATAGATTAAGTGTGTTGGTATTTCTATTCATGTGAAAATTTTATGTGTATTCCAGTGTAAAGCATGTATTGTCTAAAATAAGCCCTGCTTTGTTAAAGACACACAAACATAGTTAAAGACACCAGGTCGGCCATGCTTATCTATTGAGTTGTGAAACGGGAAGAGAGGAGCAGACGGAGACAAAACACACTCTGAGTCTGAGGTAAAGCTGCTGCTGCTGCTGACAGATTTATACGGCACCTCATTATATTTTCAGTTTCTTTCTGGGCCGTATTACCCAGCCGGTTTGCTGCTGATCCTCAGTTGACTTTTCTGTTTGAATGGAAGCATTTGACACTAATCTCTTGTTAAAGCCTTTATCACAAGGGCTTTAGCGGTTTAAACCTGACCAGCACCAAACATACCAAACCACACTGTGGCCTTTTGCCTCCATGTTTCTCTCTCACTCCGTCGGTCCTGGAGGTTTTACCAGAATGTTTGTATTTTCTTTCTGTTTTAATTCTCTCAGTTTAAGAAGTTTAGATAAGTAAAAAAACATACATATAATAGCTAGGAAAAAAGACAGTGTAATATATATATATATATATATATATATATATATATATATATATATATATATATATATATATATATATTTGCTTTTAATGTTTTGCAGTATTAATTATGACTTTTATTAATAAAATTATAAGGTTTTTATGGAATAAATAGAGTTTCTAAGAAAGATATTCTAACTGAAAGTATAAGTTCATTTTATACTAACACACATTATTACTGCAGCGCCGCTTGAATCCCAAATATAAAGAGACACAATGTGTCTCAATAACCAACAACAGCAGAAGAAAATCAGGGGAAATGTGAAATACTGCACTATAAAATAAAGACAGTAAAATCAGCTGATTATGAAGGGAACCTGAATGTCTGCATATGGCAAACATACAACCAGATATATATATATATTTGTCTGAATAATTCAGACACAACTCTGTCTGTTTGCTAAATATAAGAAAATGACAGAGATTATTTTTCTAAAACGTTACTCAGTCAGATGTTTGCAGAAACTAAGATTGCAGTCCTAAAAGGAAACGCCTCAGACACAACGATTCCTCATGTCACATGGAGAAAAGCAAAGAAATCAGCCACCATGTCAGGTAGAAGTTTCACATCTTCAAGCTGCTCTGCACCATGAACAGCATGGCTGATGGTCTGTCTTCATAAGCAGGCTGGTCCTGACTTCTACAGAGGAGTGTTTTGAAGTTTTTGGTGAAAAGGTGGACAAATCCACCACAGAACAAAATCAAACAATTTAGTCAAGTTCATGACTGAATGAAATCAGCCAAGAATCCTTAGACAGAAAACATTTTTTCTAATTTAAGTAATAATTCGAATTTGACTGCACTGTTCAAAACCTAGAAACAAATTAGGATGTATGAAGTTGACTTTGAGTCTTTTATGACACTAATTTACAAAATACTGGATGTTTTTTTATTAGATTTTTGTTCTCTGACTTCAGCTGTAAATTGGCACCAAATAGAAAAACAATGAATTGAGTTGAAGATGCTCACTGAAACCAAGAAGAAGAAAGCAGAGAGCTGAGAGCTGTACTGATGTGAGGTGAAAAAGAAGAAGTCGATGTTCCAAAAGCAAAATAAAAAAGTGACCGTGTCAAGCTGTGGGGGGAGAGGGACTGGTGCAAATACATGAAAGAAAGAGGAAATGACATCATGGAGGACAGCAGGGTCAATGTTTTTGGAAAATTTGTCACAAAGAGAAGATGTGAAGACACTACTTAAAAGTATTTTATACCCAGATCTCAGATCCTCTCTGAAGGTTATGAGACGTGTCATTGGAGATGTTAGAGTCCTCTGAGTTTTCCTCTTTTTTTTATTTTATTAAAACTTTTTTTATTTGCAGTATACAGCAAAGCAGAACAAGAGAGCAGAATCCCCGGAGGAAAAAAACAGTTCAAGTACAGGCAATGCAGATCAGTTACAGGTAAAGCAGAGGTCATCATGCAGGGGAAAGTCACCATTTCATCAGGCTGGTCTATAATTTCATATTTTTCAATTATAGTTTGAGTTTTTATGAATTTTTATATCAGTTTCCTTTTTTTTTCAAGGTTGTCAGTACAGTTGTAAAATGATTTCAGATCAATTTGAAGCAACTGATTTGGACTGTTTATGAGAATCTGAGATATTATGTAAGAATCCACCTAAACATGAACCAGTAGGTTAAATGTTTCTTTTCCCTTTGAATCTTTATAAAACAGGCATTTATAAAATGTTATACGTTTTAGGTTTTTCAGATCTGATCAGGGGAATTTTGTTGTTCAAAATATTTATGCAAAACATTTTTAATCACATTTCTAATCCTGAAATGTTTTGTGGGAATAAACAGAAAACAAATTTAGTTGTTTCCTGATGTCAATTTTATTTTTTTGAAATTTCTCTTTTTCTTTCTATACAGAATTTAAAAGCCCAGTTCTCTTCCTCTTCGTGATTACACGAGTTCTTCAAGAGGTTCTTAAAACAAAACACCACTAGATAAGAAGCTAAAACTGAATGAATTTCTGTTGCAGATCAGTTCATCCCAAGATGAAAATCCATCTGTGTGAATAAAAGTCAAAGGTCAGTGTGTCCAGATTTGATACATAAAGGGAACTTTTTCTTTTTATGGCTCATGACTCATAAAATCTTCATTAAATCCTGGATCAGTTATTAAAAGGTGACTGGAGGAATAACTCAGAGTGTCAGAAGCAGGTGCTGAATGTGTGTGACCTCTGTTGGCACTGCATGAGAAGCTGCAGCCACACTGGGAGCGAAGGAGAAAAGCTTCTGGATTAATACCACGCCTGGTTGCAGTGAGGCATGTGACCTGTGACTGCAAGGAGCCCATAGACAGTAAAAACAATAAACCTCTCTCTGAATGCAGAGCAAACATACATGTGAGCTGGTCACTCAGAATGAAACATATGAGAGGAGAACGAGAGAGAGAGAGAAAGAGGGAGAGAGAGAGAGAGAGTTTGTCCTGCATATCCTGTGATGTTTCTAAGTTAAAGAGGATGGATGGATGGATGGATGGATGGATGGATGGATGGATGGATGGATGGATGGATGGATGGATGGATGGATGGATGGATGGATGGATGGATGGATGGATGGATGGATGGATGGATGGATGGATGGATGGATGGATGGATAAACAGAAAATGAATAAAATGATGTAAGAATTTCATTGAAAACTAAGTTTGTGCCGCATTATGAAAAACTTCCGCGTTCTTGGAACTGGTCTGTGCCTGAAACGCCAGAAGATTTTTTTGTTGTGCCTGAGAATGACAGATTGAATTCAAACTCTGCAACCAAATTTAGCTCTTCAGACATTCTTGGCAAAACAAAAATAAAACAGGTACGCAGAGACGGCGGAGCTGTGTGGACGTGGAAGGATCTCTAATAAGTCGGCTGTGTGCTGTGAAAGGATGGAATGGTGCTGTGAGGAGATAACAAGGAAGTGCCTGCCATTTATTCATCCCTGTTGATGCTCCATTGACAAAGAGCAGCAGAGCGCGCTGAGATCAACAGGCTTTTTAAAACAACTAAACCAGTGATCACACAAGGTTTGAGCAAATATTATGTCTTGTAATTGGAAGGAATGGAGCACGCAGGGGGAGGGGGAGCCAGAGCCAGGAAGGGGAGGAAGGAAGGAGCGACGGTGGGGGTAAATTGAAACGACAACACTTTGCACTTTGACAATCGGATTTGGAGAGTTTGTTTAACCTGACAGGCCTTTGAGCCGACTGCTTTTGCACACTCATTAAAACAATTATTCACGACCTGTCAAGTGTTTTCTTTTTACGTCACACAAACAAGTAACCAGCACCCCTCTCTTCCTCCTCCCTCCTCCTCCTCCCCACCCAGCAAATCACCACGAACACCAAGTCTCATCTTAACTCTTGATTCATATTATTACTCCATTTCCTGGCTGCCAAAAATAGAACTCCTGGTTTTTCCTGCAGGGTCAAACAGTCATAGATATGAAAGCACACCTTTCTGCTTTATGATTAAAAACATCAGATGGAATCATATGATCAGGTACTTCAATGATTTCAATCTAAGGCACAACTTTGGTTCTGTTCAAACCAAATCGTTAAACTCTTTTTCTGAAAAATCCATTAAAACCCTGAAAAGCCAATACATGCACATGAAACTGAAATCTAGAGATCCTTTCATTTTCCCATTTCGCCAGAAGAGTTTCAATAATACTTCAGTGTTGAATTAGTACGGCCACCAGGTCCAGGAGGGAGTGCTGGTTGCTCCCTGGTTTTAACAATATCCTCAGAAACTCCACTGAGCGGAGTGGCAGCTGGACACAGAAAATATTTCGATGTTTAGACAAAACCAAAACCTGCAAAAGACTAGGGTAATGATTAAAAGCAATCCTTCCCTAATGTGACATTTGGTGGTGGCAGCATCATGCTGTGGGGATGCTTGTCTTCGGCAGAGACAGAAGCTGGTCAGAGCTGATGGGAGGATGGATGGAGTGAGACCTGTTAGGGTTATACAGCAGCAGGACAACTTGGTCTATTTAGCAGTTCCCACAACATTAGGACTCAAGAAAGAAGGACCGTACTTTGATATATAATATGTGCAAAAAGCTATGAGTGTTTGGCTTTCAATTCAATTCAGAAACACTTTACTGGTCCCAAAGGGAAATTAAATGTTGTAACTCATGTTAATTCAATGTTCTTTGAAGCTTTATAGCAGATAGTGGTGGCTGTTGGCAGGAAAGAGCTCCTGTAGCAGTTTGTGTTACAGCCAATTTGAAGAAGCCTCTGACTGAAAACACTCAGTCTTTCTATGAGAGTTTCATGAGTCATCTCCAGAGATCCTACAGTCATCCCCAAAACCAGACCAGAACCAGATCAGAGCAGAACAGAACCAAACCAGAACCAGAACCAGAACCAGATAAGAACAGAACCAAAACAGAACCAGAACAGACCAAAACCAGAACAAAACAGAGTAGAACCAGCCTTCTTTATCGGGTTTTTGATCCTGGTTCTGATGCTGCTGCCCCAATAGATAACGGCCGGAGAAGTTTATGGAAAAATTCAAAAATTCACACAACTTTGCTATATCATTACAAGGACACGTTATGACAGCAGAGCATTTAAGTTTAAAACTGTGATTTCCTGATCTGAAACAAGGACAAGTTGTAGTTTACAACAAGCCATGTTAAGGTCGCAGCAAACATAAGGAACATGTTTGCTGTGTCTTTGGCTTAAAACGCTGACACTGCATATCAACCTGAACTCCCCATTCCCAAATATGATGTTTGGCAGCATCAGGCTTTGGGGATGCTTTTCCCCAGCATGCTAAGGAAGCTGGATAGAACTGAGGGTAACGGCTAAATATGAGGAAATCCTGGAAATGACTGGAGCAGAGGTTCACAACCCTGAACATTCAGTCAGATCTGGAGGAGCAAATGTTTGTTCTGGAATGACTCAGTAATTCTCCATGGATGCTTACTGTCCAGTCTGACTGAAATATGTATTTCCATATTTGTTAAAATTATCATCATGTCGTGACAGTGTTAGACAGATAATCTGTGAAACAAATCGAGTTCCAGCCTTCATGTTAAGCACAAATAATGACTTAGCCGTTCAGCTAACAATAAATATCTGCTGATCATTAAATCACGTTCAGCTCATTATTCCTTTAGATTTCGGGCTTATGGGACCTTACCATAGAGTAAGGTGTAATATTAAAAAAGCTAACTTCAATTTATTTGCTAAGTGTCTACATAAGTGATGCATTTTGTAAAAGTAATACTAATAATTGTATTTTAAAAATAATTTAGAAAACTGGTATTTTCAATGAAAGACAATATTTTTATTTAAACAGACATTCTGTCTTGTGGAAACCTCGTTTTCCTGAAGAAAACAGCAGAAATGTAGATAATGTGTCCCAATCCTCTACAACCAAACCGCTGGCAAAACCTACACAGCACCAAATATAAGTAACTGCCTTTAAATAAAGCCACACAACATTTTATCAAAGTTTTCCCATCATTACATTCCTCTCCCCAGATGATCACCAGGGTGATGTGGACCACAGATTAACACATAAAATGTGACAAGGTGTGAGGCCATAGACTGCTTGCAGTTAGCAAGTAAATACCATGGTTACCCTCATGTGCATAATTCAGAACTGGCACAGCTAGAAGATTTTACAAATGGGAGAATCAGGAAGGAAACTGGAGCTTTCCAGTCCTGATGTACTGATGCATTCTATAGCCTGCAGGGGACAGTGCCTGGCCACTGGCTCCTAACCCTCTAACATGTCCTTGACCTCTAGCTAAAAGTGCTTTGCCCTCTTTTAAATGGGAAGCTTCTCTAACTCTGCTCCTTACTCTGTCCAGATCTTCCCCCAGCTGGAATGTATCGTGTTTCAGACCGAGCCTCATCTCAACCAATCAAATCTAGATTAGTTTAAAGCAGAGAGACAAAAATGAAGCAGTCTACGTTCCCACCTCCCCATCATCAATGATCAACAGCCAATCTGACAAGGCTGAAGAAAATAATGGAGTGTTGGACGCGAGCACACACACACGCACACACACACGCATTTTTTTGTTGTGGGGACTTTACATTGACTTCCATTAATTTTCCACAACCTAACCCTTACCCTAACTCTAACCATCACATATCTAACTCTAACCCAGAAGCAGCATTTCCTCTCATGGGGACCAAGAAAATGTCCCCACAAGAAACTGTGGTCCCCACAACCCTGCATTGTTGACAGAGATATGTCTCCTCAAGGATATAAAAACCTGGTTCACACACACATACATACACATATATCTTTCTTTCTATTTTAACAGGGACTTTGCATTGACTTCTATTATTTTTCATTCATTTCTATATCCTAACCCATTAAACCAGCCCTAAACTCTATTAACACATTAGTTCTAAACCCATGACCCGGGCTTTGGATCCCATTAGGAGTAGTTGGTCCTCCCAACACAGTATTTGTTGGTAAAATGGTCCTTACACTGCATTCCATCTTCAATTATTCCACTAATAATCACATGCAGAAAAGTTTAGCGTGCATGTTTATTCAGATTTGTTTAGTCATTGCTCTGATTTTTCTGTTGTTGCAGTTGCCTCTATAAATCCTTTAGGTACATTTTAGGTACATTTCTACCAGCTTTGTACATCTAGAGACTGAAACATTGCGGATTATTTACCGCTGAAGCTCTGGCTCAGTCAGATCTGAGGGACAGGATCAGTTTTTAAGACTTGGAACAGATTCTCGATCACATTTAGGTTAAGAATTTAACAGGGCCATTGTACCTTATGAATATCCTCCAGCTGTTCTTTTCAGGTTGTTGTCCTTCTGGAGAGTGATCCTCCACTTCAGTCTCAAGTCTTCTGCAGATTCTAACAGGTTTTCTCTCAGTACAGTTTTCTTCTCAGCTTCATCCATTTGTCCATCAACTCTGATAAACTTCCGTGTCCCTGTAGGACAGAAGTACACCCACAGCTGCAACACCATTGTTTTACAGTAGAGTGTTAGGGTTGGAGTAATATCAGTTTCTGTTTTTTTTCTCTCTTTTTTGCAGTTCCTTTGGGGTCTCATCTGACCAGGTTATCTTCTTCTACAAGTTTGTTCTGTGCCACAAACAGGTGCAGCAGCATGAAGTTATGTTCCTTGCAGTCTGTCAATAGGAGATAAAATGACCAAACGTAACTGCAGGGGGTTTATTGCATGGAAGACCCATGTTTGGTTCTGGTTCTGAGGAGGCAAAGAAGACTAGAACCAGACGACCTGAGTGGTTTGGAAAATGACTATTGTGGTTCTAAGCCATTCAGTGATACATCAACTAATAATGACGGAGCTCATCAATTGAATTAAATTCAAAACATGAGCACTTACCTACCTTTGTGTAGACCAAATAATTTGTTTCATCAGCTTTGATTACCAAATCCAAAGCACATACATTTACAAATCACCAGTTTATGCTAATAAGGATCATTCAGCATACTACAGAATATTTCTGTAGTTTATCTGGCTGTAAATACAGTGATGGTGAAAACAAAGTACACTCTCTGCCAGTTTTTGTTTTTTGTTTTTATCATATAAGACATCATCTTACGAGTTCTAAAAGGATTCAAATCTAAACTAAAGAAGAAGACCACACAATGATTTCATAATGTCATCATTTATTAAGCACAGATAAAATGTGGACATTTTTGAAAATCTTACAACGTCCCAAAAAATGTTGGATATATGCAAAGAAATGAAAAACACTGTAACTGTCCTTTTATTCCCATGTACAGTTCTGAACAGCCTGGACCTGCCAGAGCTATCCGTCATTTCAGGTGTTGCTGCCTCACTAATCAGCACTCAAAGAGCCCAAACGCTCCTTAAAGCTCCCACCATAAGCAGAGCCACAGTAACACCGATGTTTTATGAAAATTGTGTCAGAACATTTCACATTTCCACACAGTTCAACCTGTTTTTGAGGCACGAAGCCAGCTGCCATGTAATCTTCCTCCTTAGTTTAACAGGTGTGGCTCTCCTCTAACAAAGTTGATGCTGCATATCGCCACCCGCTACTACTATTGTTAAACATCATGATTACTGAATGTATATTACCAGATTCTTTTTAATTAGGCATCTGGAAGCCTTTGAAAAGTTGTTATTAAAAGACACATGGGCAAAATCGAACAGGAGAGTGTTGAACAAAAACAATAGGAATCATAATAATAGACCTACCTCTTGTTATTTGTGGGTGCTGAGATAAGTGGCTCATTCATATTCATAAATTCCAAAGGGGTCTAAAGACAACAACTACAAATAAAACTGCATTAGCAGGAATTTTATTAGAAGTTAAAGACACCTGATTTTTTAATGTTATTAAATCTTCAATTATGTTCATGTTAATTTTATTTTACATCATTCCAACTGACCGGGGATGTTATGTATATTACATTTTGAATCAATTGGTCTTCAGGTAACAATTTCATAAACTATGCCTGAGCTTCTACACTTAGCCTAATAAGGACATTGCACTGATTTCCATTGATTGCATGCAGGCTAACTCAGAATTCATCAACCTTTGAACCTTTGTGCTACCTGCTGTAGCACATCTGATGCCTGTAGAACATCACAAATCTCCAATCTCCAACATCAGTGGTCTGGACCCAGTGTGCACTCAGTACAGGGTGGCAGTACTTCCAACTTTACTTCACAGAAACACACCTAGAAACACGTTAAATGGCCAGTTAATTCCTTCTCATCCGTTAACCCAGATCGCTTTGTCGATCACAGACATGAGGTCCAGTCATTGTCAACATAGCCTCATTGGGATTGATAATGTGTTGGACTAAAAGAGTAGAAGAAAAAAACAACTAGAAATGAAGAAATGTGGTCTGTCTGATTATGTAATTTTTAAATATTAAATTGTTGATATTTTGATTAGTACTTGAGTAGACTTTTTGCCAAATACTCTTTTACTCTTATTTGAGTAAAAATATGCCGACATAGTGCTGCTCTTACTTGAGAATTAGTTTTGGGTGCTCTGTGTTGCCCTGCCCACAGTGGACTGGTGACCCGTCCAGATCCTACCGCCTCTCACCCACCCACTGGAGAAAGACACCAGCTAGTATAGACAATGAATGGAAGGATGGCTTCTTCACCTTAATTACAAAAACTGTCCACACCTGCAAATACTGAACAACCAATCAGAACAAAGCTCCAGGTTTTTTTTCTTGTTTTTTATTTCAAAAGGAATAAATACACAGAGGGAGGGGAAGGTGACCAGCAGAAAGTGAGCAATGAGGAAGGCCAGCAGCAGAGGAGAGCCTGCAGGATGTACTGACAGAGATCCAGCAGGGAGAGGAGAGGCTGGGAGCAGCAGCAGGGTGCCAGTCTGTAACGGGGTGAGGGGGAAGGAGGGGTTCTTTTTTAGCTTCTTACCCTGTTTTGTGGGTTCTTCTCTTGCCTTTTAATCAATCACTGTCCTCCTTGGATGCTGGTTTTGCATGCTTCACCTGATTCTTAACCAGACGTTGCCACCCTCTGGGTCCCAAAATAATTTGAATGGATTACAACAACATATTTTCATAAATATTAATCAAAGCCATGTCCTGATACACATCTAAAGCAGATTGTTAGGATCTAATGCAGAAAAGTGGTTTAACAATTGGATATTTTATTTAGGCAGACTTTCATCGGTATGTCTAAGAGAAAATATTATGAAGTTTATAGAAAACGTATTCTTAAAATGTGCATAATTAAATTAACTCTTCATCTAATTGGTCATATTGTGATAAAATAAAACTAAAAACACTGAACTGGTTTGTCACTGAAACATAAGCTTTGTTCAAGAAACGGCAGAAAGTAAACAGTTTCCCTGGCGACTGCCATCAAACGTGTTGCAAATTAACAACCACCTCTGGATTAAAAAGCTCAGCTTGATAGTGAATTTAACTTTACTACTATTAGCTCTGTAGCTAAATTAGTTAACACTAGAGCAACACTTCAATTATTGCAGCAGAGAACTTCTCAAACACAAAACTGAAAACTTTGAGAACACTGAGATTTAAAATAATAATAATAATAATAATAATAATAATAATAATAATAATAATAATAATAATAATAATAATAATAATAATAATAATAATAATACATGGAATGTGTCAGCCTTACCATTCTCTGCTGGGAATGAGACAAAGGTCTGGCAGAACACACGTCTTCTGCTACATTCTGGTCCGAATGCTTTAGCAGAATCCGTCCCTGGTCTTCTGCTCATCCAGGGAAATGGGTCCAGTTGGGAAATCAGCTCCTCTCTCCAGCTGGTTCTGGAGGATCCCAAGGTGTTCCCAGGCCCAACAGGGAATTCTGGGTCTGTTGCAAAGTCTCCTCCCACTGGAGGAAAAGCTAATGTTGTTGCAATGTGGCAATTGTTTTCAAAAATTACCTTTCCAACTTTACTTGACTAGAATTTTAAAGAATCGAATAGCTAAAATTGAAAAAATATTTTTGGCACATTTCCTAAAACTGTCACTATGCTGTGACTGTATAATATGAGAGAACCTGTGAAAAAAATCAGGCTGCTCTTCTTTCCTCCTGTAGTCTTACTGCCATCTGAAGAAATACTCCAGTATTTCAGAAACAACTAATCAGAGTCTTAGTGCTGTCAGTCATGCTCATGTACATGCTACAGCTGCGGTAATGATTGAGAAACCACTTACCAAGAAGCTAGGAAAGCTATTTATCTGCCGACATCGGTGCCCATGGTACCTGAGCATTCACGGCAGGCTCTGCTGTGGGGAACTAGCTGTAGCATAGTAAAGAAATACGGGGAGGGTGTAAGCAGCACATACACAAGTTGCTTGACAGCGCTAAGACCCTCCTACTGGCTCTGATTGGTTGTTTCTGACTGAGTGGTGTGTTTCTGCTGATCACAGTAGAACCACAGAGAGAAGGCAGAGCAACTAAGATTTTTCTCATCTGTCTGATATTATACTTCAAGGACATAATGGCAGTTTTAACAAATATGTAAAAAATAAAAAAAAAGAAGCATATTTTTTCATAAAAGTTACATACTGCAGCTTTAATTCTAAACTCTGCTGTTTTCTACAAATAATCCTGGATGTTGTTCTGACACGTGGCAAACAGGAGCTAAACCACCGACACTGTTTTACTTCAACCTTTCTGCAAACAAAGACTTCTTATCCATTGTTATTGAAGTAGATCAGTTCTAGATTTCTTCTTATCATTGTAGTGAGGCACATGATGAATCATTGCTCTATTGTGCCAAACAAAATCACCAGTGTTTTCACTATTGTTCTTCCGTGTATAGAGATGATTGAAACATGCTTAGAATTGGCTGTTAAACCTGTTTTTAAGGAAGCGCCTACAGAGTGGGCTGACCTTTCACATCAACTACAGCTTTACCTGCCCATCGGCCCTAGAGTTTATCCAACAGAACATTTTGTTACAGCTATGAAAGCGTATCTCAGAAGAGGCCCAAGATTGAAAGGAATGGATGGAAGGGAATAAATTCTGGAGAAAGTTCTACCTCTGTTTGGGTCAGAGGTCATGTCCAGTTGGCAGTGTTTCAGAAAAGACTCAGTAGAGTCTGAAAGGAATGGTCATGTACCAGGAAAACAGAGAGAGGACTGTTTTTCATTCATTTATCCAAATCCATTCTACAGTCCAATCCACCATGAAGCCTGTACAACATTAATCTCACTGTTGACTGTTTGCACTCATGATAGGTTAACATTCAAACTGTAAGTACAGAGGTGGACAGAGTACACAGAAACTGAGCTCAACTATTTCAGCACATTTTAACTCAATTAAAAGACAAAAGTATTGATCAAATAAAACTACTCAAGGCTACTCAAGTATTGGCTAACTGATTATAATTAAAAATTATAATTAATTATAACTTTTTATATTTAAAACTGATGGGCAGACTAAAAAGTTGTGCAAATTCTAATATTCTGAAGAATAACATTTAAAAAAGTAATACAGACAAATGAAACATTTACAAATTAACTAGTCTTAAGCAGAAAAAAAGCTTATCCTAATCAATATTTTCCACTAATCAGTTCTAGTCAAGACGTAAAGTAGGTAAAATTATGTCTATCTGCAGTCATGTTCAATAAAATCTGATATACATTCAGATGAGGCCTGTCTGTCAGACTGAAAATACTTCTTGAGTCTGACAAAGAAGAAAAAAATAACTTTTAAGCAGGTTATTTCTTTCATTAAATGCATCATTCTGTGTAAAAATGTGTTTTTATTGCTTCTATTTAATAGTCCCATTTTAAATGTCATGTTTTCATTACCTGTAAGTGTAAAATCATTCAAACAAAAATAAAGGCCTTTAAACATCCAACCGTGTCATTAATCTATATATGTTTCACTTAAGCTGAAGTTTGAAACTTTAATTTACAAAAATATATTTTTTTACATATTTGCTAAAACAATCAGTACATTATGAGACAGATAATCTGTGAAAAGATCAATCTCCTCCGCCTCCTCTCTGAGCTGCTATTGCCTCTAAAGAAATAAACCGCTCCTGCACAAAAACAACCAATCAGGCAGGAGGTGCTCAGCGCTCTCAGTTACCATGTGAATGTGCTGCTAGATGTGCTAATGGATTAGAAACAACTTATCGTTACAGGAAAACGATAACAGTAATGTAAAGGCCATCCGCCGTCATGGGTGGCCATGCTAAGGAGCGTTAGCATTCAGGACAGGCTCTGCAGATTGGAAGAAGTTGTTTTGTGGCAGAGAGCAGGGAGCAAGCAGACAGAGAGGGGAGAGCAGCGCAACTGAGATTGATTGACAGCACTAAGACCCTCCTCCTGGCTCTCATTGGTTTCTAACTAGCATTTGGAGAATGCAGAGAAGCTTGATTTTTTTTTTTCTTTTTTTACAGATTATGTGTCTAATGCCATACAGTTTCAAGAAATATGTAAGATTTTTTTATATATAAAAGTCACATACTGCAGCTTTAGTGATAGAGAGAGAGAGAGAAAATGAGACAGAGTTCTTCCAGTGGCAATGTGTAGTAATTACCATATATAAAGTTGACCTCCAAAGGTCACAACAGACTCAGCAGATATAAAGAAGCATTAAAATAACACTTGTGTAGAAATAAGAGGTCTTATATTATTGGATAAGTAATATTATGTAATATGTAATATGCTGGCTTTTCATCAATTGCTAACCTGTTAGATCATATTCAGTTACCATCAATCTGTTCAGGGACAGCAGGTAGAAATGAACGTTTTTAGCTGTAACCTGGTGGCATATCTACTTTTCAAAGGTTAACAAAATATGGTACATTGTCTCTGTATAAGTAAATAAACAAACAGCACTAAAGGAACCAACTATGACTGTTTCCATACTTAAAGAATGAAGAAAAATATTCTCTAATGTCCAGACATTAGAGGTTAAGACCCTTGGGTCTTTGTGCAAAATAAACTACATGTTTCCTTTTGCTTAGTTCTATCTAGGGTAAAAAAAAAAAACAAAGGTTTCCTATTTAACATGACACTGTTAACACATCAGCAGGCTGATGGCGCTCTCATCAGAAACTCTCAGATTGAGTTTTAGTTGCAGTTGCTCCAGTGAGCAGACTTTGTTCTGCCAGTCATGTTCATGTTCAGCCTGCGTTCTGCTGCAGGCTGCTTCATGTTAAAAAGGAAAGTTTCCTCTCTACTGTCACCACATGTTGTCACTGTTGTTGGGTAATCATAATCAACAATTCTATAAAATATCTGTTTTTATAATAATGATCAAAGGGGATTGTGTATGATTTGCTGTGGGTCAGTCCATACGGTTGCGTTGTTCTGGAATGAGCTGAACTGGTTTGGCTGTACGTTTCTACGTGTTTGGATGGGAACAAGAGAAAATCTGTTTTAGGTTTTGTTACAAAAATTGCTTTTAATGTGAACTGTTGCTTTGAAAATAATCTCAGTGGATTTGACTCTAATTGAATAGAAGTGAATCTGATTGAAAGTGAGTTGAGATCATTTTACCACTTGTTCTGTTTTCCACTCAGTCAGTTTCCTCAGCTTTTTAAAGACGCACTGTGCAGCATAACGTGGTGTTCCACGTTTGACTCCTATTGTGATAACATAATAACGTCTTATACTGTTTTTATCCAATATATGTTTAATGTTACAGTAACAGAAAAAAGAATATTTAAAAATATTTAACACATATTTTAACACCTATAATTTAAAAATATCAAATAAAAAAAAACTGTCATGGTGAACTGGACATGATTGTTTCATGTGTTCATCAGTTTTATAAAAATAAATATGTGACATGAACAACAGATGAAAGCCAACATTATGCAAATCTTGCATGGATTAAATATAGTTGCAAAGTAAAACCTGCTTCACATCCACTGACTTTCCTTTAGTCTCTGTCTTCATCCATTGGTGGAAGGACCAAAATCATTTTTGCACATTAAAATCTGTTTCAGTCACAATGTTTGGCCCTGGGGAGCTAATGATAAGAGCAGATGCTGCATCAGGAAGTAGCCATGTTGCTTCTGTAGCAGAAATGTGAAGAGCATCAGGCCACCAACCCCTTCAACCCTCACCTCCATCAACAAGTCCATCAACAAGTCCATCAACAAGTCCAATACCAGAATAATACTTTCCTCATTTGTCAGTGAGAAAAGAAAGAAATCATGTCTATTTAAGTTTTTTTTTTTTTTTAAATCAACTGAATTAAGCTTAAAATTGTCATAAAACTCACATTTACAACAAATGGTCTACAGTCATTCCTGGTTTGGAATGCCACAGGTAATAACAGAAACCCTGAACGCCACACATTGCTTCTGAAATGTTAGGGATCGGTTCCTATTTTCACCGACTTGTAATTTAAACATGAAGGAAAGCCAAAAACATCAGTCTGGGGCCAATAAGAACAAAAACTCTGAAAACTGATATTCTATCCCCAGGTGTTTTCACACAACAGCCAAAAATGTCCTGAGGAACCTGTAGGTGCAGGTCAGCGGGCTGTCACTGTTTTTATTGTAATGTCCTTGTTAGAGAAGAAAAGCGCTGAATCAGAGAAAAAATTTTGATTCAGCAAAATGTTGTTGATGAAAACTGTCTAAAAGAGAAATCAAGCCTTCACAGGACTACCATCTGGTCCGAGAGTATTTCACCTGGAGAAAATGTTTTTCATTGAATTCTAATAGAAAGGAGATAAATAAAAGGGAATGGAAAAGATAAGGAAAGAAAAAACTAGGAGAGAGGTTGGTTTTCCACTGACCACATAATTGTGCAATTTGACATTTCGAAAATAAATTTGTTTAATGGAAACGCAACTCTCCTTTTTTGATTAAAAAAAAGATTTGGGCAGGGATTTTTCTCTTTTTTTCATGTTTTATTTATTTATGTAGGCTATTTATTTATTGCCATATTGAAAGTAGTTTATTTCATAAAAATAAACTACTTTTTCCACATACACACGAATCACTTGATCAACAACCGGATGTTGCTACTGGAGGAAAAGCAGGAAGAAGAAGACAGGAAATAGTTGGAGGGAGATTGTGAATAAACTTATTCAAGTGATATTAATTGCATTTTGGTATTTAATGGAAACACTGCAATTGTGCTATTGTGTTGTTTTGACATTAGTGGCACATAGACAAAGTTTTACGCACACTTGTAATGGAAACACAGCTAGAGAGTGAGAGAGAGAGAGAGAGAGAGAGAGAGAGAGAGAGAGAGAGAGAGAGAGAGAGTAAAGTTAGTCCTCCAGTCCTCCACCCCACCCCCCGTGGTCCTTCTGTTACTCCTTTGTCTTTTGACTGCTGGTCACCCCATTTAACATGGGGCAGATAGCATCAGGCTGACAGAGATTGGGTTGCACGGCAGCTCCATTGTTGGGCTGCTTCTTGCATTACAGTTGGACTCGTTCTGCTCGCAGGATTCTTCTAGGAAGCGAACAAATTGCTGCTGAAAGTCTGTCTTTGTTGTCGTATCATATCAGACAATCAAACCCTCCGAGCCAAAACATCTGCTGCAGCTGCAGACTTCACAGCTTCACACTTTAGGAATCAACTCCGGAGCCTCCAAAACGGAATTTAACTTCTGCACACCGAGAGCCTGGCCTGAGCTGATAATCAGATTTAGAAAATCACTGGATGCTAATGCCGCCGCTCCGCTCCGCTCTGCTCTGGGTCTTATATAGCCTACTGACTCACACCTGATAGTCCCAGAAAAAAATGTCTACAAGGTGCAGAGGTCCACTGGACAGATCTGAAAGGTTTAAATAAAAGAAAAGAGAGAGAGAGGTTGGATATTTGTGATGCTTCAGGTATCTCTCGGTTTGGACTGGACTCAGTCCGCTAAACACGGAAAACTGAGCCTTGCAGTGACGAGCCCAGATTATAAACCACAGACTGAAGAGAGCGGAACCATTAGACGGTTCCGTTCGTACATCTTACTGGGCTGTCCACGCACCAGGCCAGAACAAACAACCATCGATAGATAGATAGATAGATAGATAGATAGATAGATAGATAGATAGATAGATAGATAGATAGATAGATAGATAGATAGATAGATAGATAGATAGATAGATAGATAGATAGATAGATAGATAGATAGATAGATAGATAGATAGATAGATAGATAGATAGATAGATAGATAGATAGATAGATAGATACAGATGGACAGATAGATGGATAGATAGATAGATAGATGAGATAGATAGATAGATAGATAGATAGATAGATAGATAGATAGATAGATAGATAGATAGATAGATAGATAGATAGATAGATAGATAGATAGATAGATAGATAGATAGATAGATAGATAGATAGATAGATAGATAGATAGATAGATAGATAGATAGATAGATAGATAGATAGATAGATAGATAGATAGATAGATAGATAGATAGATAGATAGATAGATAGATAGATAGATAGATAGATAGATAGATAGATAGATAGATAGATAGATAGATAGATAGATAGATAGATAGATTCAGTTGGAGCATTTTGTATTTCTCCTATATGACAGAAATTTGATATTAAAAAAAAATCTTTTTAGTACATATTCTTACAGTGACACAAAAAGTAATTATCAGTTATTTCAAATTCAGTGTCTGTGTTTAATTTATTGATTTTTTAAAATATTGTTTTATTACTATTATTATTATTTTCTTCCTTTTGTTTGGATGCTTATAAAAATAAAAATAAAAACATTTTTAGTTCCAGAAACCTAATTGTAAAAACACATTATTTAAACTGATGTTTCCATGTTTCCTGGGGGTTTTATTTGAAAACAGATCAAGATTATCACAGATCTTCAGCACAGATTTTAGGACTTGCAGCTAAATACTGAGCTGAAGCCATTTAGACAGAATGCTGTTTTGCAGTATAGATCGTTAAAAAGAAAACAAACTGATTACAAGTGACGCGAAATGTTCATCTGAGATTTGGGGACTTTGAATATCAAACCACTAACTTGAAGTCAGCAGTAATAAATAACTCATGGGAATTTTAATTCACTCAGCGTTTTTGTTTGTTTGTTTGTTTGTTTTTTTCTTGTTGTTGTTTTTTTTGTTGGGGTTTTTAGTTTGTTTGTTTGTTTTGTTTGTTTTGGGGTTGTTGTTGTTTTTTTGTTTTTTTTTGCTTGATTCTTATTTTTACAGCTGCATGCGAAAGTAGTATTCTAGAACCATTCCGATTATGTTGAAATAAAAAAAATCCAATTAATCATTTATTATTTTTCAAGAAAAGATTTCAGTAAACCTGTTTAGCACTATTTTTTTTTTCCTTTTGCCTTTTCTGCACTTTTTCAAAATGTTAAAACCTCAATTAGAAGCGCTCTCTCTACAAATCACGACGACGGCAACACCTCAGTGTCATTTCTAATATTTACTTTGCATTTTTCTATTTAGCCAGAGCCTCAGGACACGAGTGCATTGAAACGGTGATCTTTTGGTTTATATGACTAAAGCTAAACATTACACACACACACACACACGCACACACACACACACACACACGCACACACACACACACACACACAATATATATATATCTATAAAAAAAACTACTGGAACTTCTAGGAGAAATTTATTTCTTTCTTTTTTTAGATGTATAAAATAAAATGTAATCGTTTATTTCATTCCTTAATTATATACATAAATAAATGAGATGTCTCATTTAACCTTGATGAGGATTCTCAGGCCTTTTCCCAGCTATAATCTGTTATTAATTCCAACATTACAAACATGTCAGATTCTGATTATAAGAAATAGTCTAAAATAGTCTAAAATAATCCGTTCTTTTTATCAATCTGATATTTTAGATGTAATCCTTTACTGCACTTCTTTATTAACTGATAAAGCAGTAAAAACAAATCTAACCTCCCTGCTGGAGCACAAAATAACTCTGACTATTCCGTGCGAACAGCTCACAGCTGCAGAGCAGCAAACTTCACCTAAACAGGCCACTTGCAGTGGACTGAGCGCCAAAGTGCAGCAGCGGAGCAAACAGAGCCATTTTCAGCTGGAATGGAACCAAAGTCAGCTCATCCAGAACCGACCAGAACCTGCCTGAAACCACGCAGCTCAACAACAGGTGGAGGAGGACAGTCAGATCAACCTCCACCCCACGCGCACCGTCCGTGGACAGCGCGCTGCCTGCATGGTGACCAGAACATCTGACCTGCACTGAGCTGCAGCTTCACACAGACCGACCAGGGACGCATTTGCGTCCTTAGGTCACATGTCTGAGTGTTTTGCATTATTGCTAACTTTCATTTTATACCTACGCCAGTGAACTATAGAAATATAAGGAAATAAAAAACTATATTAAAACGAACCGTTTTTAATTCTTTTAAAATTGTATTATATTATAAAAGGACGTTTTTTCAAATTATTATTATTATTATTATTATTATTATTATTATTATTATTATTATTATTATTATTATTATTATTATTATTATTATTATTATCGCCAATACAACACTTTATTTATTTATCAACAGGTGAATTTGACAGAAAGCGTGTGTTCGCGAGACCAATAACCAGAACCAGAAACTAAACGTAAACACACATTCTGATCCGCGCAGGAACGGCTCGGGACAGTCAGAGGGACAAAAAGAGAAAAATAAATACAAATAAAAGATACAGCTGAGAAACACACCGGCAAAATCTGAGTCAAACATGACAAAGTTCCAAAATGAAATTCCCAGAAATCAGGTCCAAAGCTGCAGCAGCTCAGAGGCTGAAATAAGCCAGACAGCCTGCACATTTACCTTCACATCATGCAAACGGAATGAAAGTGAGAAAAAAAAATGTATATAACAAAAATAAGTTGTTTAAAATTATCTACATATTGGACTTTAAATCAGCAGTGCAGGGTGATTGTAAAACCTTCCGGAGCCGTTTAACAAAGACAAGCAGGAGGACTGGAAAAATCAGCAGAGGAGAATCCAATGCAGCACGGATGAAGACCAAACACGGTCCAGCAGCTTTTAAATCAATATGACCAGCCAACATTCTGTTTTACTTTGTTTTGTTTTGGGTTTTTTTTGTTTGGTTGGTTGGTTGTTTGTTTCATTTCGCAGTTAGCATGAGATAAAGAACCACAGCAGAACCCAAACAAAGTCGTGATATGCTTCAGGTCCTCCAGCATGACAGACAAAAAAAGAAATGGAAATTTGGCGTCCGGCCATGAGAACACACAAAACTTGTGAATTTAAGAGAACTCCCAATTTTTCTTTTATTTTTTTTATGCAGGTTCTAAAGTTCTAACTTCAACAAAAGCCCATTTCAACAGCTCTGCAGAAAGCACTCACCCCGGGATCATATAGCAGCTGCCTTTAAAGTAAACAGTGGATGGAGAACATTACTCTGGGGAGCAAATCTGAAAGAGTCCGAACTTCTCAGGACTGTTTGTGTTCTGCAAAACAAAACAAAAAAAACAAAAACAAAACAAAACAAAAAAAGCAACACCGGAACAAACAAAGAGGATCACGGCATGCAGCGACACCACGCTCAGATTATATCACTCCGAAAAATAATCATCAATCATCTGGAAGTTTTTCACGGCAGCAAGAAGTGCGGCTCCGCTCAGATCGGAGCGCAGATACCGAGGCGCACAAAGCAAAGCGGCGCAGCCTGCAGCGCCTAATATCTCACCGCTCAAATGGACAGAAAGTGACACTCTGAAACAATGAAAGACTCGCAGACACTTCAGCACCAAACCCCAGAGCTCTGCTGCCAGCAGGGGCCCCGAACCAAGCTCTGCTCTGCAGCGGAGCCCAAACCCAGAACCCGAAGAAAGCTCCGACATGCGCGTCAGTTCAACCTGAAACCCCAAAACTGACAGAGATCAATCAGTCTGTTGGTTCATAGGAGCAGCAAAGAAGAGACAAAGGGAATTACGTTAGTTATGAATGTAACCTATTCTTTTATTTGTGCTTTTTTTTAGGATTAAAACATTTTTTTTTTTTTTCTTATTTTTATAAGCGACAAACACGGTAATAAGAAGAAGACCACAACAGTATCACAACCATGAAAAATTGTTTTAGAGGCGACAATTAAAAGACAGTCATTCCAAATAGGAGCCTATTAGATCAGAAGGCAGAATTTCTTTTGTTAAACAAACGGGATTTTTTTTTTACAGCGTTCCTCCTTTTCTAAAACAAAACAAAGTCAGATTACAAAGATGATCTTTTTTCTCTTTTTTCTTTTTACTAATTGTACAAAAACAAGAAGAAAAAGAATCGTGAACGTCAGTGTTTTGTTGTTTAAAAAAAAAAAACGGCGATCACGTTTCCATGGCAAAGCTTCACTGCGGAAAATCTTCCACAAAACGAGACATTTACGCACAAAGTCGTAACGCCGAAAAGCGCAATTCTTCAATTCAAAAAATAATGCCCGCTAATTTTTTAGTTTTTTATTTTTTTACTAAAAATGAAATTCCTCCAGCGACGCCAGTTGCTGAAATAACCAAAAATCTATTTGGAGGAAAAAAAAGTCTAAGTAATAATTAGAACAACCTAAAGGACGCGATAAACAAATCTCGTTTAAAGGGACATTTTCTGCAGTGACGGAGGATTTGAGTCTCTCCTTCATTCCGACCTCAGCAGGCCTCCCAGAAAATACAGCACAATACTGACTTCATATGGAACAGATTCTTTGGTCTATAAAAAGCGCGTCAGCAGTTTTTAAAACCAGGTAATGAATGAATGGAGAAGAACGTTCAGAGGCCACTGTGGACTCAGCTTTAAGGAGAACATTCAGCTTTAAAAAAAAAAAAAAACACTTTTCCCCGCTTTTATTCTAACCAGCATGGTACTGACACATGAAGGCAAATTATTATTATTATTATTATTATTATTATTATTATTATTATTATTATTATTATTATTATTATTATTATTATTATTATTATTATTAAACAATCTTTAATAAAACCAAACTAATTTAAATACTCATTCTAATATATATAAAAAAAATTAAAAACTTGCCTCCTCCAACAAGACACGAAAAAACGTGAGCAAAGCTGCCCTCTCATCATTCTCTCCGCTTCCTATCTCAGATCACATTGCACGTCACTGACTGACATTATTATACAGAAGACAAACCCCGGACACTTAGAACACGCATTATGTACACAGAAATTAAAACTGCAGGAGGAGATGGGGCACAGCAACAACGAGAAGAACATGGAGACGAAGAAACCATAGTAATAATAGTAATAATAATTATAATAATAATAATAATAATATTAAAAAAAATACCTGCATGTCAGTGCTGCTTTCTGTGAGTTTCTCAGTGCTGCTCTTTTTTTTGTTTTGCAGTCTCTCTTCTTTTTTCTATAATAGGTAGTAGTTTATAATAATCTGTCATTTTTTTACATCTTAAATGTTCAGTGTTAAAAACGATCACGTTAGTGTTCCAATCATTTTCAGATTATCACTCCTTCATGGATGGATGGATGAATTGATAAATGGATGAATGGATGGATGAAGTTCAGGGGAGTGGGGGGGGCCAGGGGGAGTTAGTGTATGAGCGGGTTAGAAGTTGACCCCTGGTTCTGATGTGTGAAATAGTCAGACAAACCCCCGGAAAGTCCCGAGGAGAAGGCGGGTAGAGAGCCGGACAAAGCCGGCCTAAGAGTGTCACATGGCAGCGAGGAAGAGGACGGAGCCTGCGGGGAATTGGAAGCCGAAGCCCGGGCAGCCTGCAACGAGCCGCCGCCTCCGGCGCCGGTCTGTGAGCTCATGGTCGGGTGTGGGACATGGGGAAAAAAGTAACTCGTCTGTCCGGCCAATAAGTTCACCGAGCACGGGTTTAATGAATAAGTGGCCCCAGAGCAAGGCACAGAGAGGCCGCATGGCACCGCCGAGGCCGCCAGGGCCGCCGCCGTCAGGTGGTGCGTCGCGTAGGGGAGGTCCCCACCGACCAGCCGGTCCATGCTGAGCCCGTTGGACGACGGGAACGTTGAGTGGTTGTTGCTCATGTTCTGCGTGAGCATGCTGCTGTAGGACATCGGGTGGCCCGGGTATCCCGACGAGGTCCCGTTGTAGCCGAGGGCACCGGCGGCCCGCGGGTGGTGAAGGGAGAGGAAGGGGGACATCGGCCAGTATAAGGAGCCGGCCCGGTCCATGAAGGTCAGCCCAGAGGTCAGCCGGGCACCGCGCTTGAAAGCCAGCTTGGCCCGTGACGTGGTGGAGCGCCGGCGGAGCTTCCCAGTGGTTCCACCGATGAAGACGTCGTCGCTGCTGGGGTCCAGCATCCAGTAGTTCCCCTTCCCGGGGTCATCGTAGTGCCGAGGCACCTTGACAAAGCACTTATTGAGGCTGAGGTTGTGTCTGATGGAGTTCTGCCAGCCCTGCTTGTTCTCCCGGTAATACGGAAAGTTTTTCATGATGAACTCATAAATGCCGTTGAGAGTGAGCCGCTTCTCCGGACTCTGCCTGATAGCCATCATTATTAGAGCGTTGTAGCTGAAAGGAGGTTTTTCGTACTTGCCACTTTTCTTCTCTCCGTCCTTCTCTCCCTCTTTCCCGTCCTTCTTCTCCTCCTGCTTCTCCTCCGGGCAGCTCTCCGGGTTCAGCGACTCACTTTTCGGGTCAGCTTTGACGTCCGGCTGCGAGGCCGGGAGAGGCGCCTTCTGCTCGGCATCATCCGGACCAACAGCTCGGTGCTGGTTCTGGTTCTGGCTCTGGTTCTGGTGGTGGTGGTGGTGGTGGTGGTGACTGTTGTTGTTGTCGCTTTGCACGGCCTCCGGCACCAAACTGTTTATACTGAACGACGATTTGGGAATCATCTTCACCTCTTTGCGCTCTCCCATGTCCAACATCACCGAGCAGTGAGGGGGGAACCGGCGGCGAGCAGAGGCGGGCGGCGAACACAGCTGGGTTTCAGTCCTCCCGGTCTCCACCAGCGAACCAGGACGGGAAGGAAGGAAGGGGGGATTAGAAAGGAAGAAAGAAAGTATAGCCCAACAAACTATTTCATGTTCGGTTTGGGGAGAAAAGGGGAAACACACACAACACACATGTACACACACATCGATAGGAGACAGATAGCTGCAATTAATTAGGGAGCCGCAGCCACTAAAGCAAGTGAAAAACATTGGTTGGACCTTCCCAGTTCTCAGCCAACCAGGGGAACATTAGTATTAAACATTAAGGCGTCCGCTGAGCGCTCAGCCAATCGCGAGGCGCGGAGAAACACGCACATCCGCCAATAACTGGCACGCTGCAAAAAATGACAAGCAGCTCTAGGACTTTGCTCCCGGCAGCAGCAGAACGGATGAAACAATCCGAAAATCTGCTGCATGAAAGTGATTGTTTGTTTAGCGATGATTATATACGTTTATTTATTTATTTATTTATTTATTTATTTATTTATTTATTTATTTATTTATTTATTTATTTATTTATTTATTTATTTATTTATTTATGTATCTTGTTGCGTATTTTCCACGCCGGCTTGCATCCTATGAGAAGATGGAAATTTTACACCTCCGACAAAATAAGCGCAGCCGTTTCCCCGCTACGAGCCTGAACTTTTCTGACATCTTGAAGAAAAGCGAAACTGGCAGGACGATGGAAAACTTTTTGCAGCGCCCCATCAACACTGATCACCCCCCACCCTACCCCGCCCCCTCCCTCCACCTAAACCGGAGCTGAAAGCGCGCACCGTGCATGCGTCAACCCAAATCCTCGCCGCTCCTCACATTTACACTCCTTCGATTCAAATATTTGCCCCTTAGGCGTCTGCAAAACTGTTTACATCCCATCTCTGAGGGAAAATAAACAGAGAGGGAGTCCGGAGGGCACGGACACGGACACGGTCAGGACACGCAGAGCGGGTTGGTGGTGATGGGGGGAGTCGCAGCAGACAGAAACACGAAGTGTGTTTCAGAGAAAGAAAAAAAACCGCGCATCCTGTAAAATGAGCGTGAAATATGCAGCGGGGAGGCGGAAAGAGTTGCATATCAGTCGGCTGTTTCACTCCTACCTTCCTCCTGCTGGAGGACAGTTTCACCAAACAAACAGAAGTGGAGGAAAAACAGGCTCTGCTCATTTAGAAACGGAGATCATGAAGACGCGCCGAGGGTTGTTGAAATTACACCGGGACAAAACAGAGACATGACGAAACTTTTTTATTATTTTTTTTAATATATTTTTTTTTTCTTATTTTCAAGCGGGATTTGGTTCACGCTTTACAAGGCCGGGATCACATTAGCGCGTCATCGCTTCACACAGGCCGCAAAGTGAGTCAAACTGCTCCGAAATGTTTCACAATAATTCCACAACAAGCCGAGCGGTTCCTGCCAGGATCCCTCACAGCTGGCTCCGAGCATCACCGGGCTCCGTGTCAAAGGGAAGAAACGGGTCAGAGAAGCGGAGCGTTTTAGCGCACAGACACCATGTTCCTGCCATGAGGGCCAGCCTCACTCACAGCTTACCCAAATAGAAACACATCAAGCTCCTCCTCGAGGAACTCTCCTCATCGTCTCTGTTGCAGAACATCATTCAAAGTTTAAAATCTCACAAACAGCAGCCCTGCTCCGCCTGCAGAGCCGCGGAGCAGCTGAACAGGTGAACCTGTTAAAGAGCCTGCCGGCCATTCTGCACGAGCAACGCGCTACTGTCACAAACTCATAAAGGAACACATTTAAAAGAAAACTCCCACAGAGGGTTTTATTTTTGAAATAATAAGTTCATTTCGTGCATTTATGAAAACATATAATCAAATAATCCGCCTGATTTTAACATGAGAGTGAAGTTTCGAAACAGGCTATCAGTTTGAACCTGAAACACATTGCGGGTTTCAGGTATATAAATATATATATATATATATATATATATATATATATATATATATATATATATATATATATATATATATATATATATATATATAGACTTAGAAATGTTTTTAACATTTGTTTATTTATTTCGGTATTGTCACGTGACATATTTTGTGGTCAGTTCACCTTCATACCATCTAGATAACTGATGTTTATTGTGTGTTTGTTTTGTTTGCTTTTCATTTCTTTTCTTTTTTTCCTCACGAGCCACAATAATTGGTCTGTCTGGTTTATTGCGCCGCTTCAGCGGCTGCGCAGGAAAAACATCATAATTCTTCAATGTTTTTTCTCTTTTTTTAATGCATGAAAAGCCGCGCGTAAATTGTCTTTGTGAATGTTTGTTATTATTATTATTATTATTATTATTATTATTATTATTATTATTATTATTATTATTATTATTATTATTATTATTATTGAAGATAATTCCATGGGGTTTTCTGTCCCTTTGTGTTGCTTCCTGGTGTTGAGAACGGCTCTGTTGGTCCGCCAGCCCGGATCCTGCAGGAGGCGGAGGAGGAGCTGCATTCACAAACACGACCAAAAATATTCAATAAGAACAGTTATCTGCACCTAATATCACTTTGGATTGTTTTCTGAATTTTATTCCACATCGTCTTATCTCTACTGCAACAACACTGTGTAATATCTGACAATAAAGATCAAATATTAAGAGAATCCTTAACAAGTTAAAGGATTTTAACTAAACAAAACCATGGTTCATTTATTGAGCTTCGCCCTCTGGACCCTGAGAGCTGGCTGCTGACTCAGTAAAAGGTCCAATCAAATCCAGGAGGGAATAAAAATGCTTGAAATCAGAACCTGTCCGTCTCAAACAGACTCTCAATCATATTTTTTTTTTTTTTACTGATTCACACAGAAACAAATCTACACCTTATCAGGTTGGCTGGTGGAGTTTGGATCAAAGCAACCTGCCTGATTCCAGAACCGGTTCCTTTCTGGTTCTGTTGGTTTAAAGTGACATTTATTTTATTTTATTTTATTTTATTTTATTTTATTTTATTTTATTTTATTTTATTTTATTTTATTTTATTTTCTGTTAAATATAAGATTTGGGATTACCATACCAGACATAATTAATAATTTACTCTTGATCTTTTCCATATTTTTTTAGTTACGTTCACGTCTTCAACTCAACAAAAAATAACAACAACACAAATTTCCTCAAGAAATGATTTCTTCAAGATGTGCAACTTTAAAGGTTTGTAAAAAAATAACTAAGAGGAGACACACGTAAGCGCAACATGTATATTAAATATGATCTGTTTTTGCCTCATGCTGACAACCAGAGATTGTGATTAAAAGTTGGGTCATGGTAAAGCATGTTAAACTTTTCAGCCTGAAGCAACATATCTGAAGGAAAACAATTGAAATGACAGAAACAGGCCGTCATCACTGATTGACACAAAAAGTAATATTTGATCCTTTGATGGGGTTTTGGCGTCCTGAAGGAGGTCGGTGTCACTCAGAGAGTTCCTTTAAAAAAGAATTATGTTCATCAAAACTCCTAGTAGAAATGAATATAAAATTGACCTTTGACCTCCAAGGGAATGGTGATCGAAAACAAAGACAAAGCTTAGATTTACTCTCCTCATTAAACCTTTACAGGTGAAGCTCCATGTTTTGGTGGAAGTTGTGCTTGTGATGGATGTGAGGCAGCATGTTTCCCCCATCTGCTGTTTTCCACTGAAACACAGATGTTTGCTTTAGCAGGAACATGTCTGAGTTTGTGGCTAATCGTCACTGGTCAGCTCAAAACAGGATTTTTTTTTTCTCCCCCCAACCCCTCCAGTTAGAAATGGAGAAGAAAAGCACAAAGTAAAACATCCAACCTGACAAAGCCGAGAAGGATCCCTGTGGTTTCTAAGGAGTCAGTGGACTGAGAGCTTCCTCTGGCTGCTCTTATAGACTGCAGCTGGTTTCCAGCCCTAATGCAGATATTTTTTGATGGACTTACAGGTTTAGAAAATCTATATTTAAAAATGTTTTTCCACATTATAATTGAGCCACTTTAAACTGCTGAAAGCACTTTTAAAAAATAATAAAAAATCCGACCTTGAAAATTTTAGAATAAATTCTAGGATTTCTATGTATTTTCTCCATTAGTTGTCACAAACGTTTTCACGTGGCTTCATGTCAATAATGACAGAGTGAGGGATGTGTTGTGTGTTTTTGTGCGCCTCATGTTGGATTCAAATCGTTTTGGAAACTTAGGAAAATCTGATCGGCTGCATATAAAAACTCAAAGCTAACATAGGGTGGTTCTTCCTTTTTATGTCGATTATATTTCTAGAATTTGACTAAGATTTTAATTCATAATGTAACGCTGCATTTTACTTGTGATGAGAAGTTCAGAACTTAGATCTTGGAATGACTTCATAGCAGTGTCTTCATATTCCAGCTGCATGCCAGAAAACCGCAGGGAGCAGTCTGTTGTTGTGATGAGCGAGCAGCCGAACTCCAGCTCACTGAACAAGCCGATAAAAACGTGTTTCTGTCTGCATTCATCCAGTAACAGAACATGTTCAGCACAGAGGCTCTGCGGTTACTCAACTGGTAACAGAGACAAGCCAACAGTTCACCACTGCTGCTATCTCTATCTGCGTTTCCAGTAACCTTGTGATTGCGCAATTTGACGAGATTTTGGCGCTAGGATGACGAGGGGGTCTTTTTTCTGGCCTAAACTGTTAATCAAGACACCTTTGTCGCATCACGTGAGTCACTTGATCAACAACCGGATGTTGCCTCTGGTGGAAATCAAGGAGAAGAAGACAACAGGAAGTAGTGTTGGGAGATTGTGGCGTTTTGTTTTTTTTTAATGACTTATTACGTGAACAAACTTTTTCACGTGTGATTTTAATTGCACTTCTTATCTAACAGAAACACGGTAGTTGAGAAATTATGTATTTTTGGCATTAGCGGAAAATAGACCAGAGTTTTGCACATGAAGCTACTGTGGCTTTTCACACATAGCAGCCATGTTGGATCACTATTATAGAAAGAGCACTGCTCTGAAAACTGCTTAACTAACAGTTTGCAGAATGTGGTTAATGAACAGGATAGTGTTCAGTCAGGGTGTGTGTGTGTGTGTGTGTGTGTGTGTGTGTGTGTGTGTGTGTGTGTGTGTGTGTGTGTGTGTGTGTGTGTGTGTGTGCGTGTGTGTGTGTGTGTGTGTGTGTGTGCGTGCATTGGCTGGGACTGGATCTTATGGCCAGTGGTCAGTGGCTGGTCTCAACATAGTCTCATGTTAATTTAACTCACATGACCTAACAGTAACATCTGCTCACAGGGGCCTTCTGTAGTCCCTTTGACCTTTGACCTGCCCTTTCAAAGAAAATCCAGAAACACTTACCTGAAATATGGTTCACTAAAATATGGGAAAGTTAACAAAGTTTATCTGGATTCTAATAATGATATAAGGAATTATATTAATTATTACAGCACTGTGGCTTCATCTTTTAAGAAACAATAAAACAAAATAATATAATAAAGCAAATTAATTTCAATAAAATTAAGATAAAAAATAATGTAAACAAGCATGTTGATTTATTTATACAATAAACATATATAAATATATAATCTGTGCTGTACAATAATGATGAGATCTGTCATTTTCAGCAGAATTTTATGAATCAAGGAATTTTTGGGGGGAGTTCCTTAAGATGTATTTTTACCATAAGGGGAATTGTTTGGTTCTAAGAGAAGTTCAGACCCTTTCGTGTCTGAAGGGGCCGGATGCTGTAAGTTTTCATAAGAGGCTCCCAGGAAATGTTTCTGACTCATATCAATTCTGGGGCTCCTGCGGCCTGAAGGACTTTTTAAAAATGACGAGGTTAGCCTGATTTGCATAAAATTTTCTAATTGTTTATTTGCGTATTATAATTTCCTTTTTTATTATTTTTATTTTTACTTCATTTGTTTTGAGATTTTACTTATTTGAACATATTTATCCATCATGCAAAATCTTGTTAAATTTGTGGGGGGGAGGGGGGGTTTGTGCTGTGACGAAACAAGAGAGGATAGAATGGGTATAAACTGAAGCAAAAACATAAATAATATGTAAATTAATTTAATTTTCACTCTGCAGTTCGTCTTTTTTCTTTGAGGACAGCAGCAGTGGAGGAACAGCGCTGACCTCTGAATAAACGGACCAACTGTTCAGAGTTTCACCTTCTCAGGTTTTGTCTTGCAAATTAATCTTTTCTGTTCTGACATCATTTTTTTTACAACAAATGGTTTTGTTTTGTTTATTTGTTTGTTTTTTACAATATTTGCGCTTAAACTGACGTTCTGTTATTTTAACAAAATACTTGTTCTATTTTTTTTAGGATTGAAAAAGAAGCCTTTTCAAAAAATAAGTTTGAAATAAGAAACAAAAAAGAAACATGTTGTGGCGTAAGTCATTTGCTAAAAGTGGATTTTTCTGAAAACATTCGCAGCATTTTTATTATAATTACTCAGAGGGGTTGCTTTTGTGAGGTACATCTGTAATGCTGCAATGTTCATTTTAAAATCTATTTTAATTTTGACAACGTCAAAATAAATGAATTAAATTCATCCTGGTGACGTGGACAGGGGGAATGTTTGTTGCTTCAGTGGATTCGTTTTCTGCTTGACTACGAAATAAGCTAAATAAGTCAATAAACAAATAAAATCACATACGAAAATGCAAATAGTACATGTCAAAAAAGGCGTTTTAGCGCACCTGAAAACTTTTTGAACAATAAGCAAAAACTTTACGTTTATTGGCCAAAAGGAACCGCCTCGCAGATCCAACTGGGATCAGATTCAATCTGTTTGATCTGAAAGAATCGACTGGATTTTGCTTATGTTAAATGCTTAAATAATGTTTTAGCTTAGTTTGAGCTAAAACATCATTTTGAAGCCGAACAAATTTAAAACCTGTAAATCGAAAAAGGCCTAAACGAAAACGACATCTCCGTTCAGTAAATCCATGGCATAAGGCATGAATTTTTATTTATTTGTTTTCCTTTAACAGCAGTAATAATAACAATCCATTATAAAATATTACTTTATTTCAGTAAAATATAAAGACACAAAACCAAACAGTTAACGCCGTCAAAGTCATCCGGGAAGAAAACACAAGAGAGACAAGATTCCCTCCGGAGCAGATTTAGTTGACCTTTTAGAGGAGGTTCGTGCTTTAAAACTTTGATTTTAAAAAAACAAACAAACATTAGAAACCAGGCATAAAACGTCTAGAAGGATTCTCCATCATTCGGCTCAGATGGGATCTGAATTACACTGCAGTAATTGCAGCAAAAGATTTCTTTTAAAAAATAAATAAAAAATAACTTATTCTAGAAGGTTTCGAAAGTTGTTTGCCTGTTGTTGACTAAATCAATACAAGTAGAAACATTGAGTGGAAACGGGAGAACTGGCTGCGGTGTTTCTGTTAAAAACAAGCAGGAGAATCATTAGCTTTGTTGGCGCTGCAGGTTTAATGCTCCAATCAATGCCGAGCACTGCAAATAAATGCGTGAACCGCGCTGCCTCCCGGCTGGATGCCGCAGGTTCAAAGCTCGGACGCAGAGCGGGAGCCGCGAGGGTAATTAATGGATCAACAGCGACACCATGCGGCCATGAAAGAAACAACACAGATCCGCTGCACTTACCTGGATCACAGCCGCCTCTTGTGGTGATTTAGTTAAAAAAAATCTTTGTGGTAAACACTGAGTAAAATAAAATTCAATTAAAAATAACCTGAGTACATACAAAAAGGAGTTTTCAAATTACTATTGCATTTATTATGAAAGGAATCCATCCAAACCAGCCTGGTCCTGTGTGGAAAAGTAACTGCGTCCAGTTTTTACTGCTGACTGACCTTTTTCAGAAAGTTGAGCCAAACTTATGAAACCTAAATTACTCCAAGAACTTCTTGATAATAAATTCTGGAGGTGACAAAAAAACCAAAAAAAAAAAAAGGCTAACTTCTAAATCTGTTTCCTGAGATAAGGTCAGAGGTCATCATTTAACAATAAGAAGGAGAAACTGTCCAGATTGGCTTCCAGGAAATCTCCATGGGAAGGTTTCCAGGCCAGAACCACTGCTGACCCAAGAGAACAAACAGCTTGTCTCACATTTACCAAAAAGAAACATCTTGATGAGCTCCAAGATGTTTGGTAAAATATAGACTTGCAAGACAGAAGTGCAATTTTTTGAAAAGTTTGTGTCATGTTACATCTTACCAATAAGTAACACAGCATTTCAGGAACAGAACATCATGGTCACAGTCAAACAGTCTGAGGGTCTGGCCTACTCTATGCATCCTCAGGATCTGGATGAGCTGCCATGATTGATGGAATCATGACCGTTGCTCTCTACCAGAAAATCCTGCAGGAGATTTCCTGGCCTCTAGTTCAGGAAGTTTTAGTCACAGTGATCCAAAGCACAGCAGCACGGACACATCCAAATGACTCAGAAATTAAATTAAATGAGGTTTTTCAGTGGCCTAGCCAAAGGTGCGGACTGAAATCCAGCGTAGCGTTATTTATGTTTAGAAATGTGGCTGAATTAAATTACTTCTGCAAAAGAGAAGGAAGCCAAAGTTCCTCAGTGGTGACGATAAAGATAAACTCTTGTTGTAGATTGTTGCTGCTGAAGGTGGAACAACTAGTTAATATACTTAAGAGGTTTCTTTTTGCTATAATAAATGAAATCATAAATTATTACCAGCTATGATCCTGATTCCATTTAAGTGAAACAGAAAAGCAAAAAATACAAGAAATGTATGAACACTGTGACAGCACTGTAAACTGATGCATTTAGTTTAATGAAACTGAAACCTGATATTTAAAGTCCAGGGAGACATGATGCCTGGCAAAAGGCAGAGGAAAAAGGCCTTTTTGAACTTTTTTCATTTTAGGTCAGCAAGGACTGCCAAAATGACTCCTAATTTGTAAAAAATATATATATATATATATATATATATTTTTATATTTTTATATATATATATATATATATATATATATATTTTTATATATATATATATATATATATATATATATATATATATTTCTATATTTCTATATATATAGATATATATATATATATATATATATATATATATATATATATATATATAACTATTTTATTATTATTATTATTATTATTATTATTATTATTATTATTATTATTATTATTATTATTATTATTATTATTATTATTAGTGTGTTTATAATGTTTTTTAAACAATTTGTGACAGTCTAGTCTAAAGCTGTAGGAGTTTATTCATATACAACGTGTGTAAAAGAGACCTAAAATCAGTTTGGATTGAAAATGGACTTTCTGTAGGGTTTGGACAACGGATTCAAATTCACATTTTTGTTAAATTATGCAGAAATAAAAATCGTTTGATGAAATTTGGCTCTGAAAAATGAGCCGCCATATTTTTGTCTCTCATAAAAGACTAAATAACACAAATGATCGATGTTATCTTTGTGTAAATTTCCAACTGAACTCCACAAGCGCTGCATAAGCTAATGAAGAGAAACGTCTGTTTTGATCCAGTTGATCCTCCTCACAGTTAGAGGGCGTTGTGGGAAAACTAGTCAAACCAGAGAGGGCGCGAGAGAAAGAAAAGAAACATCATGGTGGCATCCAGCCTGGACGGAACGTCTCCTCCTGTCTGACCTGGGAGGGTCGGAGAGGGAGAAGGAGCTCCTGATGGAGCTCCTTCAGGAACGGCTGGTTGAGTTTTCACTGGAGGCTCATGGTGAGAAGGATCTCCCCTCTGAGGTTACTGACACAGATCAGCAGACTGACAGCTCCAACATTCACTGAAACCATTCATTCGTGTGCTTTAAAACTCGATGTTGGATTTCTGAAAGCTGTAATTATTGTGGAAGGAACGTCAATAAAAAGCAGCACTTAGAGAGCAACTTAAAGACTGTGACCACGCTGGATTGAATTATTCCAATACCGAATAAATGTTCTAAAAAAATACAGTTTGATTTGTTGAACCTTAATTTAATTAGTAAACCACAATAATCGATTTAAGCATCTTCTCTGGACTGCTGTCAGATCCTCCTTCAGTACATCCAGAAGGTTCCGTAGTCTTCCTCTGACAGCTCAGAGCGACTTCAGCTTCTACATACAGCATCACTGGTCCAGCTGTCTGGATTCAGTCTTGCTTACAGAGACTTCCTTGTCTCTCCAGAGTATTCCCATTGGTATTTCACTTATACACAATCAACTGGTGGATTGTGTATTTTTTATCTTAGTCTAATTGCTTGATGCATTCCTCCTCTCCTCCATGTGTCAGTTTCATTGTCATGAGTTATGCAGGTGTTGCGATGGCTGCTAGCTGCTGTCTGCTCTGTCAGTGACCGACTGCTGATCACCCACCAGATCTTTACCTGAACAAATCTGTGCCACACTTGGAGGGACCGCCTGAGCCGCTGCAGTTCTACCGAGACTGGATTGGCCCGAACAAGCCCTGCATCATCCGCAACGCCTTCAGCCATTGGCCAGCTCTGTCCAGGTGGACACCAAAATACCTCAGGTGACGTGTGCAATGAAACAAGAGGATTTTTGTTTGAATTCTCCACTGATTAAGATCCTCCTGTAGCTCAGAAAGCACTGAAGGAAGATGAAAAGGAAGAAATTCTATCCACTTCTGCTGTGTGAAGTCTCAAATCTTTGCTGGATCATTGAACCCAGACCTTGCTGTCCACAGGGAGAAAATCGGGTCAAAGGTGATCAGCGTGGCAGTGACTCCTAACGGCTATGCTGACGCCGTGGCGGGGGATCGCTTCGTCATGCCTGAGGAACGACAGATGAGCTTTTCTTCTGTGCTGGACATAATAGAAGGAACGGTGAGGCAGCGTAGGGCCCGCTGCAGGGTACTGGACGGCTGCTCACCTGACTGGCTTCTGTTCTGACTCTCTGCTGGACTGAATGTTTCCAGGTGCAGAAAACCGGAGTGTTCTACGTCCAGAAGCAGTGCTCCAACCTGCTGCAGGAGCTGCCTGAGCTAGTGGACGACCTGGAGCCTCACATACCCTGGATGAGCACAGCAATCGGTCAGTTCCATCACCAACCCAAACCAGAAAGGACTCAGAGCAGTTCCACCTCCGCCAGCACACCTCACTGCTGACTCACGCCTCTCCTACATGACCTGCACCACTGTTTGGATACTTCAACACCACTTCGGCCCTTCTAGTGCAATATCACAGTTCCTGTCTCAACACCCCATCATACGATGTCGCTAAATCTAAAAAGACACAATGCAATTTAAACCAGGTTCAAGATGTTTTGTCAAAATTATAACGTCTTGAACACCATGTGATTTATTGCTCTGTTTTTCAAAGTGGGGGGCCTCAGAAAGTTGGATAGAAGATGAAAAGAAAATGTTATCTGGTAATAAAGTCATAAAATGCTGCCTGATAACATTTTCCACCACAGAACTAAAAGCTGTCTAAAATCAGCAGCATTTCTGCTAACAATGACAAAAAACATTCTAAAAGTAAAATTTTTTTTTACATATGTTGTAGCATTGTCTGTGGGTTTCTATAAAGGGGCCCCCGGTCTGAGGTCAGTTCTCTTTTGGGGCCATGATATGGAAACGTTTGGGATCAATGGCAAGAATCCTTCAGTAAAACGGGGCTGTATGTCCGTCACGTCAGGTCCAGTCCCTGTGTAAGGACGTTCACTCACTGGCCATCCAGTCCTGGTAATTCTGTCTACCAGACATCCTCTCCATCTGCTGACCTCCGTTTACTCATCTTGTCGGACGATCCGACAGCACCCTGGTTTTAGCTTCCAGGGCCAATGGTCAGCTAAGCTAGGAGCAATAGCCGGTGTGGATGAGAAGCAAATTACATCCAAATCAGGTCATTCCTTCTGGGTTCTTTGCAGCAGGAGTTGTGTTGTAGTCCAGGCATCTGTGTCGTTATTGTTGATGTCTGAAGAGTCATGTTGTTTTCTTTGTTTCCCTCTCTTAGGGAAATCACCGGATGCAGTCAATTTTTGGCTCGGAGAAGAAAATGCTGTCACATCCAGTAAGATTTCAGTTTGATTTTCATGACTGCCCCAAATGTGTTTGATATTCGTGTGAAAAATATACTTCCTTCATCAAGGACGATGTAGAACAGCCACATTTTATGACTTTCTGGAGTGTTTAGTAGGATTTACCGGGACGAGGGCAGAAAACTTGTTGCTCGTCACAGCTGTTCTGTGTTTTGCTTTCCAGTGCACAAAGATCCCTACGAGAATCTGTACTGTGTCATTTCTGGAGAAAAACACTTCATCTTGCTTCCACCCACTGACCGACCCTTCGTCCCTTATGGTAACCACAGTAACCATCTGTTTCTCAACGTCCTTGTTGGTTGTAACTACAACCACCGTTCTCCAAGATCACAGTTTTCAGTAAGAGATGATGTCTACTATCCAATGACCTCCTATTAACCCTAAAGATATTACTCTCAGCGAATACAACACATCTGCTGTAACTACCACAGGATCCAGTGTAAATCCTCTCCAGCAGCAATCAGCTGCTGGACTCATCCGGTCTAGTTAAAGGTTAATGTCCAGAGTCAGAAAGACAAACCTTCACATCATCTTCAGGTCTTGTTGCGGCTGACCCCTGCTCAGGGCTGATCACAGGAAACAGTCATGTAATCTTGCTGTGGTAACTGATATAACCACAGTCTTGATCTCTTGCAGTAACCACGGTAACCATCTCTGTCAGGTCTGTACCAGTCAGCTGTTTACCAAGAGCAGGACGGCGGTGAGTTTAAGGTCATCGATAACGTGGACTCACACAAGGTGCGTTTACGTACCTCATCTCCTGAAGGCGTACCATCAGTGCCTCTGCTGACCCCACTCACCCCTCTCACCCCGTCCACCCGCCCTTCTACCTGCTCCCTCCGCCCCCTCTCTGCTTCAGGTTCCCTGGATCCCTCTGGACCCTCTGGACCCGGACCTGGAGCGCTTCCCGCAGTACCGGTTAGCCCGGCCTCTTTGCTGCACAGTGAAAGCCGGAGAGATGCTGTACCTGCCATCTCTGTGGTTCCACCACGTCCGGCAGTCCCACGGCTGCATCGCAGGTACAGACCCTGAATGCATCACGTCTCCACCCGCAGAAAGCATAGTGTGTCACACATTACAGCAGGGCTGAAATAATTTGTCTTTTTAATCTGGATTAATCGATTAGTGAAGTAACTGTAGTAATAGATGGAGTTTTCAGCCCACCCACATCCACCATATTCCCTCTCACAGCAGCTGAAAAAAGATTTTCTCTGACAACAGACATGTTGGCTGTTAAGTAATGAAACTAACACTTCATCCCAATAGGAATCTCACTGTCTTCCTCCTGGTCTCCGTTGCAGTGAATTTTTGGTATGACATGGAATACGACATCAAGTACAACTACTTCCAGCTTCTGGATTCGCTGTCTGAAGTAGCGGACGGTTCCTCGTGACACGGTGGCTGCTCAGTGATGTCACAGCAACAGAGGAGACTCAGTCCACAGAAAGCAGTTTGTTTGGAACTTTGGACAATGGAGCTTATGGATTGGGAAACGTAGTGGAACAGCGCCTCCTGGTGTAGTTCGCAAACTAAAGGTTAAAAATGTTATTTATTTAATGAATGCACCTTAGGACATGAAGTGACTGTCAACTCATTCTGTTTTCTGATGTGTTCATAAAGGTGTGTGTGCTGCTGCTGTTGTAAAGTGTTTGCAACTTTTAACGTGCCTTAATCCTTCAGTGTTCGGGGTGAGAAAATCAAATTTTTCAAGCTCATGGTGCTATTTTATGAGTTATAAACATGCTGCTTATATCAAACACGACTCAAAAGAAATTTGATTTCACAATTTGACCTTGAATATTGGGCCTCTATCTCTTTAACTTAAGAGACGGGGTCATTTGGACCTCACCTGTTTGTTACTCTGCAGTCACACTGATCGTTTTTTGTGTGGTTTTCAGAAACTGGTGGTTTTGACAGTATAACTCCCACTGCCTGACCGTGGCATTTGCTGCTCTCCTCCTGAGCGTTGCGCTAAGAGAGCAGGAGGGTGACTATGGATATTGATCTATTGTAATAAATCTTCTCTGATTGGGGAAACAGTTATGTCAGAATTTGAAAAATCTTTGATTGGGTTCACATTTTTGCAAAAAATAAGATTTCCCTTGACCTTTGTTCATCCACCAAAAACAGCTGAAGAGAAATCTGTGCATAAAATGAAACCCCTCCCTTCTTTTGATTGATTCAGAATCTCTCTTCTCTGGAGAATACAGACATGTGCTGATAATGCCGTTGTCTTTCTTCATTGGCAAACATTGCTGATGCTTAATCCAACTGTGCAGAGAGTTGTAAGTCTTCCCCAGGCTACAGCTCATTTTAAACTTTAAATCCAAACGAGGCTCCACAGTCATTCTGAGAGCAGAAAACCCCCAGCTGGAAGTGAAATGAAGTTGGAGTATCTAACAAGAGCAGAAAGCATTTTATTAAAGCAAAACATCTTTACAGCGAAAAGTTTAGAGCCAGCAGGCATAACCCAGCAAACAAAAATAAAGTTCATGTTCATATCTTGTAAATTTTTAAAATAATCTTTATTGTCAAGTTTTCCATATTGCATCGTCTCAGAGACTCAAGGCCACACTTCTCCACATCCTACAAAGGAATACAATGATTATCTGTCAGCTAGTGGAAGCACTCACACAAATCGAACACACACAAATCCTATGCAGAACAGACCCGATGTGTTTGTGTGTGTGTGTAACAACTTACTACCTTCCCAGCTTTCTGAGTCTCTCCTGAATGTCTCTTTGATAGCAGATCGTTCTCCCACAAAATAGGCCACCTGACTGGCTCCACAACACCAGACCGTACTGGTGTTAGCAGCCTGACTGGTCAGATGACCAAAGATCCACTTTGGCAGCAGAGTGATGTTCTGTTCTAACTCTGAAACTTGGAAGAGTTCCAGAGGAATCCTCCTCTTCCAAAAAGGAGATCAATAAAAAACACACACACAAAAAAACTCATCTGAAAACTGAAAATGCTGAAAGGTGTCAGATTGAACAGTAGGGGCCGCCACACTGCATGCAGCCACAAAACATTTTTTCCAAAACAAATCTGACCATTAGCTGCTTTACATCTTGATGTTTCTTATTAAGACTTTTTTTTTCTGTGGAAACACAACGCACTTCAACCTGCTGCACAGAGTTTTACTCCCAAATTAAAACCTGCTGCTTTGCTTCAAGCTGAACACATTCCCTAATTTATCCAGTGCTTTCCTGGAACAAACAGATGGTAATATCCAGGAAAACATGAAGGACTGTTGGATGTTAGTGATCCAGCCTGAACACACTCAGCAGGCAGCTGCAGCAGGACGAGTTCAGCCTGGGGGGTTGAACATGCTCCAGTCATGACAAAACAAATTTGATGCTGGAAACCATTTTTAGTAAAAGGGATACACATGACAAGGCATCAGCTGATAATAACTGGGACTGAGGCAGCCCCTCTGCTTTTCATACAGCTCTACACACACATACACATAAAATAATTCAGCTTTCATAGTGATAGTTCCTCCTATAAATTGGCACATTGATGCTGTGAAACGCAGGCACCCAGCGGTTGTCATGGAGACCCACATTGCAGCCGGGCGCATCCCTCCGGGAGCCGTGGCAACACATCCAGTAACCCGGCCCGTACGGCAGAGCCTGGCAGTACGGCTTGTGGTGCCAGCGGCACAGAGACACGTCTCCAGGGCGGTAACGCTTTTTGCACTGTTTGCAGGGGTCGTCACGGTAACGGGGGTCAGACACCCAGAGCGAGTCGGCGGGCCGCACGCTGTAGTTCTCGATGATGAACTTGAAGTAGCTGCAGGTGCACTTGAGCGCGGCGAGGCTCTGGGTAGGCAGCAGCAGCAGCAGGTTGACCAGCAGGTGGTGCGGCAGCAGCAGCAGGTACGACTGGGGGGCCAGCAGCTGCTGCAGCCGCTGGCGCACCCGCAGGAAGTCCTGCGACACCGAAGCACTCCGGCCGAGAGGCAGCGCCACAGAGCAAGAAGGACAACCCATGGTCTTGTGGACCTGGTTCTTCTCTGACCTCTGGGGGGCGCTGACCGGAGGGAGTGCGGGCTCCAGGTAAAAGGTCGTTCTGTAATGGGGGGTGCAGAGCGTTGGCCCCGTCTCATCAGGAGACAGGAACAGGAGGCCGGGCAGCGGCTCCTGCTCTGCACTCTGAAGGCCCGCCGTCTCCCCAGAAACCTCCTTAGGCGGTGCAGCAGGAGTGGGGGGCAGCACCCAGGCAGGGGACTCCACCCGGACAGTGGGTTCCACCTGTAGAGGCGGCTCCACCCGGTCTGCTGTCAGAGTTTCAGGTGGTCCTGATGAGGGTTGTGTCCAGCAGGAGCTGAAGCTCTTCTGTCCAGCAGCCAGCAGGACACGCCCCACCGTCCTCTTCAGGCTGTTGCTCCTGGACAGACTCGTCTCGCTGCTCCTCAAACACTTGGACTCCAGCTTGGCCACCATCTCTGACACCCTGACGATGTCTGGCTCGTCGCCCTCCTTGATCTCGGGCCGGGGGTTTCTGGAAAGGGTGATGGTGGTGGAGCTCCTCTGGAGGCTTAACAGAGGTTTTAGGTTTGGCTGCAGCTCGCTTGCTCTCTGCTCAAGGAACGCCACCATCTCCACCACAGAGATCTTCTGCTCCTCCTCCGCTGGCGTTGGGCCCTGTGCTGGCTCCGGTGCCTCCCCACGCTGCCCACCGGGACCCTCTGAGCATCTCGGCTCTGGTACAGTCAGGATGTGGCTCCTCTGGTCCAGCTGATGGTTCTGGTTGCTCAAGCACCTGCGGCGCCTCTTGGCAGAGCGATTTTCTTCCCAACTTCCCTTGGCCTTCACGGCGCGGAGAGGCCCCAGTGGAGTGTTGCCGTTGGTGCATGCCTTCGCTGCTGGATCGCCGTGGCTCAAGCAGTGAGCTGAGCTGCAATCGCCGCTGTCTGCCCCATCTGGCCGTGTTGCCTCTGAAGCAAATATTGCAATCTTTTCACGCACATGTCCAGGTTTGATGACTGTCCATACGTTCGGTGCCGCATCAGCGTCCTCCGTGGCGCTGCGGCACGGTCCGAGGGGAGTGCTGCATCTGCTGTCGGTCCGACAGGAGAGCTGCTGCCCGGAGGTGCCGCGCGGCGCCTTCAGATGGAGTGATGGGCCGCCGGTGCTGTAGTAGAATGTGTTGGTGGAGATGAAGCTTAATGGAATACGGCTGGTGCTGATGTTGCTCTGGTTACTGGACATCTTCATCATCAGCATCTCCTGCTGGCTACCAAAATAAGCGCTCCTCTGAGATGACGTCTGTACACGGACTGCATCCAAATGCACCTCTGAGCATAGGAACTTTGGGTAGGACCTTAGATGCATGGCTGGCCTAGAGGAGGAGGAGAAAGTTATTTAGTTACAAAAATGATCAATCTTTATAAAGGAAAAACTTCAAATGTGCTACAGCTTTTGGATAACTTTTAAAGAATGTTGTGAACCAATCTGCTTCTCTGTGGTTCTCACATTAAATGGTGGGAAGAGTGTAGAGATGCACCAAGCAGGGATAACATGTTCAGTAGTGTGGGTGTTTTTTTTTTGGTTTTTTTTTAAATCAAGCAGACAGCTACGGTGCTAAACCGCAACAAGCCAGCCTTCAAGAAGTCATTGGGACTCCAATCCATTGTAGCCCTCGTATCCACCAAGATACCAGGGCTGAAACAATTAAAGATCTCATGATGGAAACAACGGTGTTAGAGGGAACTACACAACCAGCTCAGTTTTCTGCTCTTCAGGAAACGAGGGGCCAAGACGCTACTTTAAAGTTATTATAAATGTAGACAAAATAATTATACCACACAGTTTCATAATATAGTAATTATGATTACCTTGACAGCACATTTTGATTTCCCAGTGGTATCGGAGGTGAGATCCAGGTTGATGTTAAAGATTCTCTGGTTCTACAGCTTCATATCTTACGTGTCGCTTCTTCTCCAACTCCACTAACTTCAGAAAAGCAGACTGAACTTGAGAGACCGCCTGTGCATTGAAATACAAAAACAAAACTTGTAAATACGAGTTAAAATGTTGCAAGATGAATCATCCCAACATGATGTAATCCAGCAATAACAAACTGACGTGTAATGTAATCTCTTTAATAATAATGAAAATAAAAATGTTATATCAGTTACAGGAAGGTTCTAGAAGTGTTTGAGTAGAAGACAACTGGAATATTTCTCTATGGGTGTCAAACTCTAGTTCTCGAGAGACACTCCAGGACAGGAGTTTGGTGTTCCCAGGTGTTTCTCCAACCGCCACATTAGAGCGACACACAGCACAGTCCAGTTACCGCTCAAGTTTTAGAACGATCCAGTCAGAGCCACTCCAGCATTCTACCATTTAATGTCCCTTTAATATGAGGCCATTGAAACTTCAAGGAAGGGCTGAATTTTTTCTTGCTGTGCAGTGCATAATTATTTGGGCACTGCAGGCCAGAGGTCATCTTTAAAACAAATATTCATAATGAATATATAAGAGCTCATCCTTGGGATTAATTAACATTTCATAAATTTTAAATGTTACAGGTTAAACTAGAATTTTGAGTCATCTTAAAATTATTTATTTGTACAATTGTATTCTTCACATATTAATTCGGTGTCATAAATGCAATTGTTTAATTTCAATTTTTGCCATGAGAAATTTTATTTTTGACGAGGAACAAAACTGTTTATTAAAATCTCATCAGAGACAGGGGCATATTTCACCATCTATGGGGCAGACTAATATTCTCCAAACATAGTGGTGTTGATCCACATTTTGATTCAGTCTTCTACCACTGGCTACATCCATTTAAAAAAAAAAAAAGAGAAAAAAAACTATAACTGAATGTTTTTGCTGAAAAAGATTTAAGCTTAATCTCATTACTTGTGAGCAAAGTAGAATTTAACCATTGATTTTTAGAAATATCTTCAGCCAAATTAGTGCCTGATTGGTTCGTTCAGACTTCCTTCATTTTGAGTGATCAGCGATCAGTCAATACTTACTGATTGTTTTTACAGATCTTATCCAACTCCACAAAGTTCTGAACTATACCTACTGTACCATTTAGCTCTGCAGTGAGAAATTGCTGCCCAGCAGGTCACGTGTGCCGACTTTTCATTTATATGCAGCTAAAACAAGTTTGTATTGATTCACAGGTATTCTTTTATATTTTTCAGTTAAATAAAGTTGATTGATTGAAGGTGTATTGTGACCTTAACACCTGTCAATGACAGTTAAAAGAAAAAAAAAAAAGTCAGTATTGATGTATACCAACAGGTCAGGCCTCTTAAAGATCTGTGAATGACCAGAAAACTGCAATCGGTGCCCCTCTAGTGGAGACACCTGGTGGTGTTATATCAGAATATGCTCCACGTGTCACTCCTACATACCCACAGGTGTGAGCAATACAACAAATATGTTTGCTGGATCATGCTTTGTGCCATGTGAGATGCCTACAATGACAATATTGTGACAAAACCCCTGGTGAAATTTCCATAGCAACCACTGCCAATGTGCATTTACACTCAGTTTTTCATAGTGCTATTGAATGCGTCGCCCAGCACCTCCTCCCCTCACGTGGAAAGTTCCAGACTGTTTACCGGTGAGGTGAGACACTGTTGAATATGTAAGGAAACCTTTCATAGTTACAAAGTCAAAGATGTTGGACTAGTAGTGGACAGACCACTTGATTATGAAGGAACACGTTTAACGCTGAGGCAATACTAGGCAGAGTGCTTTTAGTGCAAAGTGAGGCCAGATGAAAGATTTTGGGGCTTCATCAAAATTGCTCAGAGTTACTGGATGCCACAACGTTGCTTACAAACTGACAAAAGGATAAAGATTATAAGAATTTGTATGAATCATTCATTGTATGTTTTGTGTTGCTTTAATATAATTATTTATCAAAGTTAACTTTCACACATTGTAGAATTTATTTTAAACCTAAAAAGTATTTCTTTCTGCAAGAAAACACTGTGTTTATAGTGTGCAAATGTCAAAAAACAGAATTTTGTAATTGTGGTGTTTCCATTAGACAAGAAACAATTTAAAACGCATGTGAAGTTTTCACATGATAAAACATTCAGAAACAAGCCAAGTGCTTCCTGTCGTCTTCTTCGTGGTTTACACTAATGGTAACATCAGGTTGTTGACAAAGTGACTTGTGTGATGTGAAAAAAGTGTTTCCATTGCAGTTTTTCAAAATAAACTAATTTTTATATGGTCAAAAAAAACAACCTTCTCATTCTAGTTCCAAAACTTTATTGAAAAACGAGAGGGGTTTTATTCCAAAATTGTCAGGCTTCCATTAAGCTACTTTATTTGCTTAATGTCAAATTGCACAATTATATGGTCAATGGAAACACAGCTAGTGTCCAGGGACAACAGATGACAAATAGCCACTTGGCTAATTTTGCCGCATTTACAAAAATGCCAATTAATGAGCATTGCCCCTGCCAAAAAAAATTTATTTAAATGAAACCTGAAGGAAGAGAAATTCCCCAGCAGAAATGATTGTATTGGAGCTATTTGCTCTTAAGATCCATTGGCAGTTGGCATTTATTCACAAAGAGCAACACTGTGCTCTTCACAAACATGCCTCAGGAACCAGGCTAATAGCCTATACACTAGAGAAGGCAAATATCAGTGTAATTTATCAGCCAGGAAGTTTAAAATCCATCAGTGGAAAAGAAATGCAGATATATTCCTGCATTTTATGCATTTAGTTCCTGAAGAGATCTAACAAAAAAGTAAATACAAGTTGTGCATCTGATGGACTTGTCTCATTCGACGCATTTGAGTGAGCGGAGTGTGTGGCGTAGCATCCGAGAGTCGCCCTAATCATCTCAGTGAACAGTTCAAAGTGCATTTCAGGACAAACAGCTGGGAACAATACATCATCATCCAGAAAGCATGTTCTGGAGCTCAGCATGCAGGAGGATGCTCACTGCATTGCTTAACATGTCTGATCATTTACACAGCAGATGATAACGTGAGAAGAGTTACAACAGCTTCACAGGTTTTTGGCCGTTCACCTTTGACCTGTCCTGACCCATGTTACCTTGACGCTGATGACGACTGAAAATTGATCACAGAACATGTTTACCAGGCACGTTTGATGCAGTTTTCCTGTTGGAGAGATGGAGGAGGGAGGGAGACCAAAGGCTCCTCAACCCACCGCAGCAGAAGCTTCTATTCCCTACTCATATCACTGACGGTCAAAAAAGGTCAGAAATCTCCTTCTGAAGGCATGAAACACTCCAAAGTAATTAGAAACAATTCCTACATAAAACTAAATAAATAATAGTACAAAATCACCAAAACTACTGAAAATGGTGAAGAGGTAAAATTATCAGTAGAAGTTACAAACAGAACCTCCAATAAAGCTTATGTTTATGTTTAGAAAATCATAGAAGTTGGTTAACATTTTCAAACAGAGCTGGGCGATTTAAAAAAAAAAAAAAAAAAAACATTTATTAAAACTATAGTGGCAAATATTGTAATTGGTATATTCCAGTGATATTACCATATGTAAAAAATATCTAGTCCCATTATTTGCCATTTGTTAGATTAGTCTAGCATTCTTTGTTCATGTGTGTTATTTTATACTGCCATCATGGTCAAAATACCATTAAAAAAAGGTCTAAAAAAAAAGTATGCAGGGCTGAAACTATTGACTATTCTTTTGATTATTCAAATAAAAATATTGGCACATTCTGCTGATTTTTCCTTTAACCAGTGTGTAACTTCTATTTTAAAAAAGTTTTTTAATTATTTGTTAAAACTATCATCATAAAAGGATCAATCTCCTCCAGCTCCTCTAGCAGTGAGCCATCTTAAGAATCTCACTGCTCTGACCAAAAACAACCAATCAGAGCCAGGAGGAGGGGCTTAGAACTGTCAATCAACTTCTTAAACAGGCTGCTAAATGTGTGTGGAGGGTGAGTGGCGCACACACAGGCATGATTGACAGCGATAAGACCCTCCTCCTGGCTTTGATTGGTTATTTCTAGTATATTCTATATTTTCCTCAGAGATAATCTGTCTCATATTATACTGTCTCAACCAAGTGAGTTTCAACAAATAAACAAAAAATAATAATTTTTTTTTAAGGTTACATGCAGCAGCTTTAAGCCTTTTTAATACAATATAAAATAGAATTTAAATACACGAATATTTCATTTCCTTTAAAAAACAAAAACCAAAATGCAAGCATAGTCGCAGCCTAAAATGCAATAATTCTTTAGTGAAGGCTTGATCATTTAGAGCCATCAACATATTCAGGCGTCAGAAGTTTAGCCCTTTCTGCTCTACTAATCATTAATACAGGGTGGGGCTGATCTGATTATTTATTGATCAACCAGTTAATATTTGAATAGAAACAGGTGCTTAATAAGGCGGTTTTTTCCCCCTTTAGAGAATTAAACATAAAACTAGGCCACTTGAGGATTTCTGGGGATGATACATTTATAGATCTTACATGTAAAACATATATATTATTGCTCTGAATTTTTACTCTTTTTTTTTGAGTCTGTATATTCCAGTTTACCCTTAATTCCTAAATTTGTTCAATAGTAAATTGTTTCAGACAAATAAAAAGCCTATTTTGTGCCATTATTTTTTCCAAAATGCAACTAAATATAATGCTTTGTGTTTTTTGATGGACACCAACAATAAATATGCAAGTGTGCTCATTTTCTTAAAAATAATTAGTTCATAAAAACAAGTTAACAACATAGTCATAGTATCCATATGGGATACACACATTTGAAATCAGAAAGCCTTACTACACACTGTTCAAAAACAATCTAAAAACAGAGAACAATGAGTCATAATCCTTACACCAACAAAAAAACAGCCACACCTACAGGTATCTATCTTCATATTTCAGATTCTCAGGTTTGGGCAACATCTGCAATATATTGATTTACATGTTTGCTATCAATAGTTCAATGCTTTAAAGCGGTCCATTAAATAAATATCTATATTACTCAATCTGGGTTTTAAAGTCACAAGTAACTTAATTTTATTAAAGAATGGACCAGTGGCATGCGAAGAATGTGAGAGACCTTCTGGTGGGTGAGAGCAGCTAATAACAAAGATGAACATCAGAAGACATTTAGAAGGGAGCAGGCTTGGTTGTGCCTGCGATATGAGGCGCTTCTTTCTGCATTCACCTAGCTGGAGTCCACTGGTTGGTTTAATGTGCAGAATTTATTCCTAAACATGTAACAAATCATATTCGACTCCACATAAAACCCTGTAAGTTTCTTTAATAAAACAATACTGCAATCAGATTGTTGATCAACTGTACGGGGCTAATCATTTCTGAGCATAACAGAGAGCTCTGCGTTACATAGAACGTAATATTCTGCACCATGACATCATTTATATATATTTAGTCAATATTTTTTGCTGACGTCTATATCTGAAAATCTGTACATTTTCTAACTGCATCTTCATAGCCAGCTGTTTAGCTTTAGCTAAAGAGCAGTAAGGAACCTGGAAGTATCCGTAGTTTTTTTTTTTCTTTTATTCATACGCCATTTTTATTTTCCCGTTTCTCCAACCTTGTGAATTCTAAAAACAAAACCCCGTGTACGAACCCTGCTAAGAAGTCACTGATTGTGAAGCTGGCACTGAACAGAGTCTGATAAACAACTGCTGTGTCTGCACTACGAAGAACACAACCGAGACCGTGCTGGGCCTGTTCATCACCTCCAACCCGCTTATGCCACTTTCTTTGGGGTTCAGAATGTTAACGGCTGTATTCCACAGCTGACCCATACACAACCAACGAGGTGTCGAAGGCACGGTTAGCAAACAACCGCTTAAACTGGTCAAGTTAGTTAGCTGCGACTAGTTGAAACCATTGCAATCGCAGCAAACTTGTTAGCTGTAATGCTAGCTAGCGCAGAGCAACGAAGCAGGGAAACAGAGCATTTAATAATACAAGAGCTCGTAAAAAAACTTGCATGTTTTCACATAAATTTAAACGATTTCAAGTCGAAGAGGCATACTTACCTGAAGAAAGCAGTTTCTCCGTCTTTGCTACAGGAAATAAAAACAAAAAACTAGGCTAGTAGCTGGAACAGCAGCTAAACTCCACTGTTTTCCAGTTTGTTTCTGTTTTTGTACCGACCAGAAGCTGCGGTCTGTTAATTTAGCTGCTTATTTAAGTTTTTTACTTCCCAAAGCACCTAGGCTACTAAAAAGCTCGCCCTTCGTGGCTTTATAGCAGCTCTATCGTAAACGACTAAAATACGTAAACTTGCAGCGCTGCGTCATTACGTCACAACTTAAAAGGGAGGCGTAAGGTAAAAATTTAATAAATGAAATATTGGTCTGTTACCTTTGACATTCAGTTACAACCATTTTGTGGTGTAAAAAGAGATTATTGGATAAAAGTCTGACCCTAAACTTCTCATTTCAGAGAACCATCAGGCTTCTCTGAAACCTTATGTTATTTCATTTCGGAGCAATTATAAGTGCAATCAAAAATAATTTGACAACTAATTTAGCTTCCCTTATTGTCTTAATTCTCTTTTCTTTCTCTTCTTCTTCTACATGATCTTTTATTTTTAAAAAGTTTGTACAATAATTTGGATCCAAAATCTTAACTAGCGGTTCTTTGTAGTAAGTCAACACTTTTATATACTTCCACAGTTGAATATTGTTCTTGGGTTGAGGGATTTTTCATCTCAATTCTGAACTTACTACTTCCACAACCTCACCTTGGATAAATCAATTCAGTTCAAAAATGCTTTACTAATTCCAAAGAGAAATTAAACATTGTAACTCATATTAGACCATCTAGTTGTTTTAGATGGTCATGGCTTTTGGCATAAAGGATCTACTGTAGCAGTTGTATTACAGCAGTTCTGAGAGAGCCTCTGATTCAAGACACTCTGTGCTATTTGCAAAAAACTGAAGATTTTACAAAGGGATCTGTGGCACTGCCATACGACACATTTTCAAATCAACTTGACCTACAACTTAATTTCCACAACCCTTCTAAAAAATATTTTTTTATCAATCTCTTGGTGTGAAATTAAAACTTGTCTTTTTCACCTAGAAAGTAGAAAATAAATGTTGAACCAGGTAAACCATTACATTTTATTGATAAAAACACATTTGCACTTTTCAAAATGTGTACCATTCATAACAGAAATGTGAAACGATGTATATGTGACATCGAGTCAAAACGGGGCTTCTAATGTCAGACACTGACAGAGCAATACAACCATTTATTTTATTCAGTATGAGTCAACTTACTTTTAAAAACTAAAATCTATTGTCGATGTCTGTTGATTGACAATAGATTAAACTTTTATAAATCATGTAGGAAAAAGACAGAACGGAATAATCACTGAATACCCAGCAATGATTGTCTATGGCTCAAATCTCTTGTGAGTATTATTAGACTTTTAAAAATGTTCTGTAGAAATAACAATCATCTTCACTGGAGATCAGCTGATAATCTGGAGGTCCACCAAAGACAACCTTTGCTGTGTTTTAAAAAGATCCGGTAGATCTTAGATCTATGATTCTTAGCAGTTCTAAAATTGGTTTTCATGAATTTGTGGCTGTTTTCTGTAGGTTAAGGGAAATTTTGTTCTTTTAAAATTCTTTTTAGATTTCCAACAGACCCACAGTATATCTCAAATAGATTTGCAGTTGACCTCCAAAGGCTTTTTGTTTGTTTGTTTGTTTGTTTGTTTGTTTGTTTGTTTGTTTGTTTGTTTGTGTTTTATAGTACATCTCCGGTAATGTCAAAGACTTCTCAATGCAATTTCTCAACACGAACATCTGAAAGGGTGAGGTCAGAGTAGATGCCAAGTGTGTTGATGGAGCTCAGGTTGGTCAGCCGATGTCTGTATTCAAGAATGTGGGAATTGTTAACAGCCACCTTGAACTCTGTGTTGGTGCACAATATCTTCAGCTGCAAAAGGAAATAATAACATGTTAGTGAACTAGACTCTGAAAATGCAGCAGATTCACAGACACCTTTATTCCCCGAGATGGTAGAAAATGTCTGACCTCAAACGGCTGACCCGGGACAAAGGGAAACTGCTTCGCATCCCTCTCCTCTACACCCCACTTCTTGTCCAAAAATGAGTTCCTGACAATAACCTTTCTTCCGTATTCATTGAAGCGAGGATTAAAGTGAAAGGCAAGATCATCTTTGCCTGCAGACAAGTTCACCGTGAACCTGATTGGCAACAAGGACACAAAAGCAGAGAGTTTATTTTTAGCATCTTGTATTTCACACAAATACGACTGTCAGTAGAGAAATATGTTTGATTAAACCCCCAGTGTTGCTTCTGACATTTCAGCATTGGGTTTTACGGTTCCCTTGATGGTGATCAGTAGTTTATCAAATAGTCCCCCTGGCAGTTTCTCTTCATAGGGAACAGCCTGTTGAAAGGTAAATTAATTAACACATCTCTCTGTTTGTCCATATTTATTGATGCGTTTCTCATTTTCTTTGGTTTTCTTACAAAATTCTTTTGGGGTGCAGCTGGCATTGGTGCTCCAGGTCCATATGAACCAGGTCCAGTGGGTTGACTTGGGTTCCCTCCTGGCCACATACTATTGCCTCCGGGTTGGCCTCCAGGCCAGGTGGGGTTGGCAGCAGGTTGACCCCCAGGCCAGGTGGGGTTGGCAGCAGGTTGACCCCCAGGCCAGGTGGGGTTGGCAGCAGGTTGACCCCCAGGCCAGGTGGGGTTGGCAGCAGGTTGACCCCCAGGCCAGGTGGGGTTGGTTGCTGGCTGACCTGAGTCAAAATTCCATTATTCATTTTTAATGATCAATTCTCCTTTTTATATAAGATTATATTTGATGGCAAAATGCATCTCAAGAAAATTACACGAGAAAAATCTATGTCGTTCTTAATATGAAAACACATTCCTGGATTTTTATGTTTTGACTATGGACCTCAGACACCATATTAAAAATATATTTAAAATAATCTTTTCTTGTCAAAAAAAAAATATTGCCGGAAATGAAGACTGAAGTAACTAATCCATAATAGACCCCGAGGCTCCCTGTCCTCATCGGTGAAGTACCAGTGGCATCTGTGAGTTTTCTACCACAGACTTGCAGGATTTTAATGGAGGACTCCAGCGGCATTCTGGGACCTTGTTAAGACTAACTGATGGCTTTGTCCAGCAGAAGTAGAAGGCAGGAGGTAGATGATGTATTATTGTTAAAGAGCTTATTGTCAGGTTCAAAATATTGCTTTTGAACCTGAAAGGTGTCACTCTGTCAAGGTATCTAAAGCCTGGCATCCATCATCTACTAGCAGAGCTCCCATCCGAGAGAGACAGTGTCTGGTGATGTCATGACTGGCGCTGAGGTCAAAGACTGCCTTCAAATGGAGGCCAGCCAGAAGGCATGTGTGGCCAGCCTACATGTTCCACTACCTCCAGATTCCATGAACACAGAGTAAAGCAGATAAAGGCAGCAGCAATCTGGATGAAATCTTCAATATTTTGGAAGGGTTGAGGTAACAGCAACACTTTGGCAAAGAAAGTCACTTCTTAACTTGATGAGAGGCAACCAGTATGAACAGTGTTGATGTTTAGTGTTTAGTTGATGTTTAGGTTTAATTACCTAAACACTATTTTAGTGAGTACTAAGAGAAGGTCCAAACCGTGTGGCTCCACATCTTTAAAATCTCCTCAAAATATTGGCTTTCCCAACATTTTTAGGACTTTCCTGTAGCAATTACTCACATTATTTACTGTACATATCGACACTCGCTGAATAAAACCATTCAGCATTTGGAGGGATTGGTCAAGATTGTACCAAAAATTTGGAACAAGGGGCGACCAAAGATAGGTCTGTAAACTATTTCTCTTCAAGGAACTGGCATGTCCAGATTAGCCAAAAGACAAGTCAAGTGTTGACATAGTGTTACAGCCAGCAGTCACTCACTATAGTGGGTGAAATTCACTGAATACAGAGGAGCCTACATTAAAAAACAAAGGAGAAGTTGAATGCTTCTACCTGGCCAGGTGGGGTTGGCAGGCCAAGGACCTCCTGATTGGTTGTTGCCCACAGAGGGCCAGTCCCCAAGAGCATCTGAAAGCTGTAAAGAGAGAGAAAGAAAAGACGCCTCTGAACTCATACATTTAAGAAGCCAAGTAGAGTCAGGGAGATATCAAAGTAATATATATAGGTAGTAAAATATTTCAACAGGTTGATTGTTGGTGATTCCAAGATCCTTTATTGCCAGATAAATTTACTGTCAGATAAGTTTTGAATTGAATCGTCATGTAATCCAGCATTCTAGGATTTCATAAATAACAGTATTTGTTGTGAACTGGTGCTATATAAATAAACAGAACTGAACCATTACACTGTCATGTTGAGGTTTGTAAAGGACACAAAGGCAGAAAGTTACAGTGGAAGAACAGAAATCTTAACTGACTAAGAAATAATACAAATCCAAACAACCCAGGATAATGATTTTTTTTTTTTTTTTTTTTTTACAAAGCACTAAAAATGGGTCAACTGCACTCAGTGGACCCTGCTAATTACATATTGATCTGTAAGTGTAGTAGATGAAAGTGAAAGGAAATTAATAACTATCCTACAAGATACACGCCTAAAGGGTTAGCCAAGTTTATAAGACTGTCATATTTCTGCACTTCAGACTTAGAATCAACATTTCTTACATTTAAAAGTTCACTTTTATTATGGAGCTGTTATTACCTGTCCCTTGGCTACTTTCCCAGGAACTGCCTGACAAGCAGTTGTGAGAAATATTCAAGTATGGTTGAGTGAACATCTATAAATAAGTCTGATGTAAAAGTACATGAGCCTAAAATATTACAATTTGAGATATTACTGCATCTGTTCCAACACATACTAATAACATCTCTTTAATAGATGTTCATCTATACATTATAGGGATTTTGCTAGTATTTGCCAGCATGCTATTAAATAAAGAGAAAAATAGCAGTTTGTTATAAGAACCACTTGGTTACAGAGCCAGCATCAGCTCTGTTGGAAGCTACTACTGAGGAAAATCACATGAAGTGCATTAGTTTAGAAGTCAGCTTGAACATTTTTCTTTAGGAAGATAAAATGGAAGAAGGTTAGGACAACATGACTAGACTTCAAGAAATGAGGAAATAATTTTGAGAAATTAACCATGCAGCTAATGTTTGGACCAGAGTTAAACTCATGCTTGATCAGATTATATAATCATTTCCAGATTCTTTTTTGAGTGTGAAGGGCTGCTGTAAAGTCTTTCACTAGGGTGTGTTAACTCCTCCACCCTGGCTCTTTAACAGGCACCTGGGTACTTAGACATTGTGTTTTTAGACTCCCAATACTTTAATATTTTTCATGCTGAAAATATATATCTCTTCCTTGAAAAACAAATGTAAAATTTAATTTCAATGTTTCTTTTATTTTAGACATGGAAAGTAAATATGATTTTAAAGTTGGGGTTTACCTCCATGTTGGATGTGTTGCGTTTTAATCAAATTCACATGGAAAGAAAATAATAAACACAAAAGTTCTGTTAATGCCAATAAGTAAATCAGACTTACATCCATTGTGCTCTTCTGTGAACTGAAGCCCAACTGGAAACAACAAATGAACAACAGGTGAGAAAAAAAAGCTAAACATTTTCTTGTTTCCTATTAATTTGGAAATAGTTTTTACAATTGAATATGAATGTAAAATGCAGAAGTGAGGACTTTTGAACAGGTTTAATTCAAATCAGTTTAAAGTGTGTTTTTAGTTCATTAATATCCTTAAACTCTAACATGTGTCATGCCAGGGAAAGCCACTGGTTGCGTCACATCTTCTCTCTGAGGTAATCCCTCCCCCCAAGTGTTTCTGAGAAATGTGGTGGCAGTGGGCAGAAGATTTGTCTCTGATCAATAATCCATTATTAAAGTTTGAAGTTTGACATTTGTAATTTCATTGAAAATGTTGTTCTCCTCAACTTCTGGATTTATCAGCCAATGCCAATACCCTCACATAGACCCACAGAAGTGGAAACAGAAGTCTTGCTTTGGTTCTTTTCAGCCCCTCCCAACAAACTAATGTTGTTGTTTTTTCACTTCTAAAAATACATAAGGCAATAAACATTCTGCAAACTCAATATCAGCCATGTTTGTTTTATGTACTTTATGTACATATGTGTCTCCAGTAATCAATATGCCATAGCACTAAAACTCATATTTCTGTCAGATGTTCTTTCAGCAGCTAATGGTTGGCTTTCTCAGTAAATTCCTTTCCTGGCCGCTCTCTGTGTATCTGGGTGTGGTCGCAGTCCACTTCCCTGTGTATTTGCATGTCTATCTGTGTACACATGGTTACTGTGTATACCTGACTTATTTCGGTACTCACACAGTTTTATTCAATACCAGACTTCTTTCAAATCCATAGCATCAACTCCTAGAAACTCAAATGAAAGTGTTTCCTGTTTCTGTGTTTTCCTTGACAGTAAAGAGTAAAACTGCCTCAGGTCATCTCAACGAAACGATTCACAGGTTTGATAATGTCGATCTCTGAGTCAGTTCAAATCTGTGCAGGGAAGTTTTTACCAGAACTGGAAAGAGTCTGTCATAAGTGTAAGAATCGGAAAAGAGACGTACCTGTTTGCTGGAGAACGGCTCACTGTCAGGCTGTAGAACATGGGAGTGTTTTTAAGTGCAGAGCCACGCCCTGTTTTCCTGCTTAGACTTGTTCCTGTAACTAAATTATAACGGCCATGTGTTTATACTACAGCTAACCCAAACCTAAAGAATATTTGATTTGTGTTTCACCGTCATCTCTGCAATACAAGGTTTTTTTTCCATAAAAGGAAAAGGGGTTCAGATGAATTTTAGCAATATACTACTAGTAACTATTTCATTAAGTTGAGATAAGGAGTAGGATTAAATAAGTCTTCATGTCTTCCTACTTCTTTTCAAGCAGAAAAGTAGAAGTAAAGAATGTATTTTGTTCCTGGTTATGTATGCACATGTTTTTCTGTGTCCTACTGATTGCTTGTTCTCATGTTTTTTTAAAAACCTGTTGGGGGAAAAAAAATACAAATAAACACAAATTTTAGGATAAATGAACGACAGACCTCACAACATAAGTTGGAACCTGGTCCTTCTTTTCTTGGGTGTGTTGCTCAGTGTTGCTGTGCAAATCTTTGTTCTTTTGTGGACTTTTGCTTGAAGGGTCAGGCTTTGTTCTGTCTGGAAACAAAGCCTGTTGCCATGTGAACCAAAGAGCATTCTCAGAATCTGACCCACCCTCCACATTTCTCATGACTCACATCTTTTCCTCTGCAGGAATTCTCAGAAGTGATCCTAGAGCTCTTTGCTAGCAGCCACTTTCAAAATGTCTGTGCTTATAGAGCAGATTCTCCTGTTTTATCTTTTTTATTGAACCTTGTCGTTATAAGGAGAGCCATAGTTATTATAGTTATATTTTGTAAGAAAATTAAATTTTGCTTGTATGACTTAATCTGCCCAGATTGATACATTCATCTGAAATATTGTGTTCTACAATGACGAAAGCTATTAGTTTGCAACGATTACTTTTTATAGTATGTTATAGTTTAAAGGCTCAGTAACATTTAAAATCAACGTTTTTGAGCTTCACATCATATTATTTTGTTATTGTTATTCCCTCATCAAAACTTGGCATGATTCTGTCATGCATGCTTGAGGGATCCTTTGATCTGGTTGGCCCATTCAGCTAGGTCCAAACCAGCTAAAAACGCTAGTGGGACCTAGCTCCGCTTCCAGGGGCAGCTCCTCCCTGGAGCTGCAGCTTCCAAGCTCCTGCCTCACAGAGCAGCTCTTCCCCAGCACAACAGAGTTCATGTTCTGTTCCGGCCATCACTAACCCAAAACAGAGTCTCAGGCATAATTTGGGGGTGGAGCTGAAAGGCCTGTGTGAGACATGTGGCAAACAAACCCCTGTGTTTGCCACATGTCTTTGCGGTCCAGTGTTAGGTAATGATAGGTTTACTTTGGCTGTGAACGTGAAAAACAAGCCGAGGCAATTTTTAACAAAGTAATAATTTAGAACAATATTAGTAAGCCAGTTATTTCCTGATTACTAGGATATAACATTCACGTAGTTTTCACTCTTGGCTATTGTTTATGAATGCCTGCCTGATAAGGCTTAGATATTAAATAACAATAGATCAAAGATTAATTCCAACACCAGTGTTCTCAAATAGCACAGCTCTCTACTTATAGAATAAACACAAACATATCTCCTAAATGTAAACGCTTATTAAAAATAATTCAACCTTCTGGTTAAAATATTTTAATCAACAAACTCACTAAGCCAGTAACACTCAACTAGGCTAAGTAAATAAATGAATAAATAGTGAAAATGAATAACCTATCAAAAAAAAAAAACAACATAAAAGTAAAATGTACAAATAAAAAATAAAACAAATAACCAGTAAAAATGATAGAATGATGTCACAGTTAGTATGGACTGTGAACATTGAGAAACCAGGCTTGTTTTGTGAAGTTTGGAAATGAGTCTAACATAGTTTTCAGCCAATTAAGTTGCACCAATATGTTTTCGCCTGGTATGATATCATATCTGCCATTTCATACCTTGTAATATCTGGCCTCATGTGATTTGTTATGTATTAAGTTGTTTCTTTTTTTTACATTTCTGATTTTAATTAGTTGTTCAGTCACTTGATGCACCCGTAAGTCTGCTTTGTATTTCTTTAACAGACCAAACTCTAACATATGGATGCACTTTATTATTTTTTACTGGTTTGGAGGGTTTGTGAAGTCTGAACAACTTTGTTGAACTCTCTTGCTGTGTTGCAGGGTGATCCCCTGGTGAAAAATGGGGAAAACAAGCACACCCTGTCAGTAAGGAATCCATCTGGTTTAGAGCCAAACTCTGTGACTCATCCTGAACCTCAGCCAGACTGGGCGTGTTCCCTCTAAAGGCTTATGCATCATTCCACTTCAAATTGGAAACAGTGTTGAAGTATGTATTATGTAACTATAATAGTAATAATAATAAAATCAAAACAATTTTTTCGGTAGCACTACATTTGACAGGGTTTGACAGTTACCATTTTTTTCATAATGCAAACTCCTGTAAAAAGCACATATAATTATTGTGATCGGTGTGAGTGTCACATTCAATACAGTTTTACCTCACATTTCTGTCAAAGCTGCTTCGTCAGCCAACATTACTGGTTCTTCCTCTTTCTCTCTGTTTGATGAAGTTTCACAGGATTTTGTTTTGTTTTCCTTGTGTTCCCAGTATTTTCTGCTTACATGGCCCTGGAGCCTCATTCCATAGCTATACTGAAAAAATAAAAAGCTCTGACCATCAAGCTCCACGACCTCATAGGTCGAGGGGCCAAAGCTCACTGGAGTCATCAAGGTGTTCTCCGGTGCCTGGCAACAGACACATTTGGAAATGATAGCAAAACTTAAAGGACTGTCAGACATCATCATAGGCTGCCTGGGGCTTTACGTTCTGAATTCAGCTACAGACCACTTGTGAGTCTGAACTAAATTTTTTTAATGTTTAAATGGGCTGTTATCCATGTTGCTTGTGCACATCTTCTAGCACACTTTATCCTTCCACTTAACTTTCTGTTAAGCTGCTTAGATACAGTACTCTGAACATCCAGTTTTCTTTTGCAATATCCTTTTGTGGCTTAAACAGTGACAGTCTACTAGACAAGTCAGTAAATTTCAAATTCAAAAATTGGAATTTTCAAATGTGGATATATATATATATATATATATATATATATATTTCCATTGTTGTCAGCTATAACATCGCTTTAGCTATGAGGAGGTCAGTAACGGCAGACTTCCCTCTCACATGATGAACTGAATACATAGTGAGTTTCAGGGCAGATCGAGTTTTATTTAGGAACCAACTTGTGTTGGTCAATCAGTGGAGTGAATGTGAACAAGTTAATGATGACGGGATGAAAGCAGTTCAGACAGAGTCAGGCACTCCAAGTTTCCTCTGGCTTCCGTCCACAGACTGAAACAGTCACAGAGAGCCTGACATCCACTGTCCACTGAGGGACACGAAGCGTGTCCGGTCTGACGGCAGAAGATTGTTCCCAGATAGGCACTGTGGCTTAGCGTTGCACCGGGTTCTGGTTTGTTAGTTCAGCTTTTCCAGAAGTTTGGGTTCTGCGCCATCCTCCTCTGGAAGTTCTCATACCATCTGAGAATGCAGCTGGAGGGGATGAACGTCTCCGTGGGGTTCGGCGTCATCTGCGCCTGGGACAGAGCGAACGAGGAGGCGAAGTTGTAGAGGCTGTCCAGCATTTTCTGGGTGAACTGCATGAACGTGTCCACAGTGGACACCGCGGCGCTGGACACTGGGATCTGCTGAGCCAGCTGATCCAGAGCTTCAACTGACAGGCCGACCTGAGCCACGGATGGTGACACGGAGGCCATCACGCCGAAAGGGTGCGCCCCACCCTCTCCAGCCTTCAGGCCGGAGATCTTGAAGATCGCGCTGGGCTTGTCGTTGGTGATGAAGCCGAGCAACTGCCACACAGGAGCGCCGCTGCTCGGGTCCGGGAAGGAAAAGTACACGGCTCCTCCCATTCCTGCGGGGAAAGGCACCGTCCCCAGCATGAACACTACCACGTGGTTCACATTCTCAAAATCCGCCAAATTAAAGACGAATTTATCAGAGGCGACCTGTACCGCGTCAGTCTGGACCAACCTACCGGCCACCAAACAGCCGAACATCTCTGCCGACAGCTGCCAACCCAGTTAGCTTAGCCTACCCTGTTGCTACTGAATACAAACAGAACGCGAGAAGCTTCTTCTTCTTCTTCTACACTCATCAGACAGAAGAGATAAGGCGCCGCAAAATCGCTGCCCCCTTCTGTTTAATTCTATGATGAACAATTCTATGAGCGCGTGATGAACAATTTTTTTCACAAATAATTTCTATATTTCGCATAAAATTGCGACGACGTATTAGGCCCGTTGTAGACAGAAGGAGGAGGAGTACATTTAGATGAAAAACACTGAGAGAAATCTAAGAATTTAAAGAAAATTTCAGAAAAGGAATTTTGAAAAGTTGAAATTTTGTTATGAGAAAAACTCTGAATTTTTTTTAGATTAATATCAGAAATTTTCTAGAAAAGCTTGGAGATTTCTGAGTTTGAAATTTCAAAAAATTTGCTAGAAAAAACTCAGTGATTAATCTGAGTTTTGTGTAGAAAATGTATATTTTTTTCTATTAATTTTCTGACATTTCAAACTCAGAAATCTGAGCTTTTTCTAGAAAATTTCTGATTTTTTTGTATAAATGTACTCTTTTTTTATATATATAATGGTCCTAAAACACCGCTGTAAAATTCAACTAAAAATAAACATATCTGTCATAGGAAAAAAAAATAGCTGCAATATTTATTTTGCAGCTATATAAGATATCCATAGATGTTCTACACTTCAACATTGATATCTATTTTAAGCTTCTCTTTCTGCTGCCAAGACCGTCCCTGTCTTAAACCTAGTGGAGAAAGTTCTGAATGTTGCTGACGAAAGCTATGAGCTCCAGGAGGGAGGAGGAGGGGAGAGAGGCTCCAGCAGCACACAGCATGAACAGTTCAGAAACAATTCGGAATGTTAAAAAAAAAGCTAATTACAAACAGATTAACTCTTAACTCGTGTTTTAGACTGCCTATTGCTAGCAGATCTATTCTGACTCAAAGTGCAGCCGTTCTGAATGATGGCCTTATTGCAGCCATACCAGTTTACTTTACCTGGACCTAAAGAGCAACGATCTAGAGCCAGTGCACAGCTTCAGTTACTACAACTGAAACCAGCGATCAGGAACTGAAACCTGGGAGAAGTGATGAACTTTGACCTGAACCTTCAGAGCCACATATAGACAGTTCTTCTGTCATCTGCAGAAGGTGGACTAATGTCTCAGCAAGATCTAGACAAACTCATCCATGAGTTTATCTTTAGTTGTCTTGATTACTGCAACAGTGTCTTCACAGGTCTGCCTAACAAATCAAATTGACAGCTGCTGCTGATCCAGAACGCTGCTGTTTGCGTTCTCACTAACACCAGAAAGAAAAAGCACATCACACCAGTTCTAAAGTCCCTACACTGGCTCCCTGCAGCTCAGAGAATAGACTTTAAAACACTGATGCTAGTCTGTAAATCACTGAACAGCTTAGCACCAGAAAACACTAAAGACCTGCTGCTGTTGTGTCAACCTTCCAGACCTCTCAGATCTTCTGATTCTGAACTGGTTTGCATCTCCACAACCAGAACCAAACCAGGAGAAGCAGCATTCAGCTTCTATGCACCACAAATCTGGAACAAACTTCCAGAAAACTGAAAAACAGCTGAAACACTGAGGTCCTCTAAATCTAGACTAAAAACCCACCTGTTTAGAGTTGCTTTTGAAGCATAATCAATTAAGAACTTAATGATAGCACTTGACTTAATGAAATGCTTTGATTGTTGATTCTATGTTGCATGACTTTATGGGGGGTTTTTATAATGTAAAGCACTTTGAAATGCCTTGCTGCTGAAATGTGCTATACAAATAAAATGTGATTGATGGATGTTTATTGCATAGAAAATAAAGATGCAAACAGTGACATGTTAATGTTGAGTAATTATGCTCAAATTTGCATAAACAGCTCATATGTTACATCTAAAGTTTCAGATTTATTAAGTCTATTTCTTTGAATGAAAAATCAATCTACTCAAGTAAAAGAAGAAATATTACTAAAATGAAAACGAGTACAGTTCAGTAAAACGTCTCTTATAAGTAATTTTTCCCCCCAGAAGGTTACTCAAGTAAACGTAACCAGTACAGCCCACTTTTGAACAGAACAAAGATCATTGTTTTAAAATACAAATCCAACTTGTCTTTTTGTGATCTAAAGCATATGGTTTAAATTTAGTCGTTTCGTGTTTTAAAATCAGTAGGAAGTGAACAGTTTACCTTCTGCGATTAAGGCATACGATGACTGCAGGCTGTCTGTCAAGGTATTGTCCCACTCGGAAAAAACACGGCAAGCTTTCCATTTGCCAAAACATGCCACATCGATACCCGGATTAACAATATAATTTCAGATACAGTGGCCAAGGCAATAACTTTACTAGAATTGATTTGATAGGCGACATTTAGAAATTGGTATTTCCGAGCTCTGTCGTGACACTGAACGCCACAGATTTAACTCGGCTCTTGCGTTCAGTCGGGTCAGCTAAGCGCACCCTGTCACTCTGTTTTGTGACCCGCTGAATAGAGATGGGAGCTTCTTAATTTCACCCCTGACATCGGTGATTATAACGGATCCGAATATCATTGTCTGTGTGGAATAGGTTGATATTCACAAGACTGGGTGTCGCTTCTTTTGACGAAGAAAAACTTCGCCCCAAAGCTGATAAGGAGCTTGGGCCCGTGTCGCTTATGGTGAGTGCCCGCTGCTGCGGTGCGGCCTCAGAGCTCTCCTGGAACTCGAGACCCGCGGCTTGTAAGTGGAATGTTAGGCCGTGGGGTGTTGCTGACCTATTTGAGTGGACAGTGATGGCATAATTTAATGGCGAGAAACTCACACATGCTTACATCTTTTTGTGACCAATAATTATCGGAATTGATGTTGGACAACTGTAATAATGAAAGCCGTAATTGACATACCGTGATCCAAATTAGCAACGTTGTGCTACTCTGAATGCTAACCGGATAACACTGGCTAACATGTAACTGTACTGAAAGCTCTGGAATTGGTTTACGAAATGTCTTTAGAAGGCCTGTTTATTTCAGTAATGTATCAAATGAGATATGTTAACAATTAATTTATGTGTAACGCTAACTTTTGGATATGTCCTAAAAAATAATCAGGGTAATTATGCTCCGTTAGCTTTGTCAAATATGGCTGCGCCTCCCTGTTAAATGCGCATAAAGTGACTGTGTTCGTCTTTTTAACTCTTGATAAGTTCAAAGTCACTCTCGAAATCCTAGATGAAGCTACGTAATGTACGTAAAAAGTATTTTTAGGTGAATTGGTTGGCAAATACTTAAGTTTAACTGGCTTGATACTCACTGCCCTTAGTAGCTGTGTGTCATAGTGCTAACCGTGTAGTGCTTCATTTGAGCAGAAATAACAATACAGTTGGGAAGATCACGCTGTCGGGTTACTGACTGTAATCTTTTTCAATTTACAGTCATGGTAGCTAAAATCAACTTTCCTCTTTGTATTCAGTTAGATAATTAATCTTATTTATATGGTAACTAAGCTAATATCAAAACAAATGTGTTCAGTTTTCTCTCCAGGTGCGCATGTGCAATGCAGTTAAGTTCAACCACTACAAGACAATTAGGTATATTTAATGGTGGATTGCAGTAGATCACATAATGCCAACTAGTAAACAGATGTGTCTGTAAAGAAACCAGCTGATCGCATCAAGGCGTTGCTTAATGCGATCCTACTGAGCAAGGACAGGAAGACAGTGGAGAGCAGCAGGTCAAAGCCTCCAGCAGAGTGAGGAGCCGCCTGATGGGTGAAATACAGACATACACAGAGGTGCTGGGTTTGCCATGATTTTTTTATGAGAATAAACATCCATCCATCCATCCATCCATCCATCCATTTTCTGAACACCCTTCGTCCCTAATGGGGTCGGGAGGGTTGCTGGTGCCTATCCCCAGCTAACGTTCCGGGCGAGAGGCGGGGTTCACCCTGGACAGGTGCCAGTCTGTCGCAGAGAATAAACAATAGAGAGAAAGTATAGATTTAATAGAAATATTTACAGTGAGTCGGTGGAGTAGCCATAACAGACTGTGAAAAGCCTGATTAATTTGTCCTATATGCAAATTGATCAGAACTACTGAGATGGTTCAGGAAAAGCAACGCCACTGCAACTATGAACTTTGCCAAAAAGGGAAGTTTTAATCTTAGTCTCAGGGTTAGGCATAGGTTTAAAGAGGAGCAGCAAAAGCAAATGAGGTGGATTAGAAGAGCTTGACAACAACCGTTGGTGTCATCTAGGACATCTGAGATGTTATATCTGCTGCCTGGAATTAAGCTGTGTTTGTGCATCATGGCGGTCATAAAATTGTCATACAGTAAACAGTCTTCAGTCAGAGGCCTCTTCACATTTATTGCAAGACTGACTGCTACAAGAGAAACTTCCAGAACTTAGCTGCATTGCACCATACTTTAAGATGCATAGATGATATGAGTTACGACAGTTCATTGATATTTGGGATGAATAAACTATTACCGAATTAAATTGAAAATTTCACAAGGTGTCTGACACACAACAAGCTAACGGAACAAAATGCTCTCATTTTCTGTTATGTTTGGAGTGGATGCTAAGGAAGAGAAGCTAAAATCAGAGAAATGTGGTCTCAAGTTTATTTATTTATTTTTTAAATCAAACTTTTTGCTGTAACTGTGGATTTACTGATGTTGATTTAGTGTCAGTTTGCCTTGAAGCTGAACTCGGATCTCTGAATAGTCACACTGCCAACTTGAGCACGCTCTAGTTACAAATTAAAAACACACTCATTGTCACAAGCGAAGGGGAAGTATTCTTCAGCTTTTGCAACATGGTAGCCATATTGAAGTGGGACCTCTGGTTGTCCAGGGCCCTCTGACTTGGAACTTCCCAGATTTCCCATGCAAGGTGGGGTTCTGGTAGAGTCGACCAGCCTGGAGCTCGGAAATTCTGACTGGAAATATTTTTTGGCCAGTCACACAAATAAACTTTTTTTTTTAAATCCTCCTACCATTTCCCATTGCCCAGTCAGCACATATGGTCACTAAAGCCATTGTTTATATACTCCCTGGTTACTGGTTCCTAGCTGGCTTCTCTTCCTGGCATGGCTAAATGTGTCCAATCACTGGAGAAACAAACTGTTGCATTCTACTTAGTCGATTTCTGCACTTTTTTGCTGGGGTTGGGAAGAAAGACATAATATACAGTACAGACCAAAAGTTTGGACTCAACTGTGTGTCCAAACCTTTGGTCTGTACTGTAAGCTTATAGTGTTGTTTAAAGTAAGAAGATGTTCTACAAATTAGGGATGCATGGTATATTTGTATCAGTCCAATTAATAAAGAACTGGATAGATATTAACAAATCGAGTGGGAAGGGAACGGAAATGTAAACGTTGGTGGTCTACCCATATTTTTTTAATGGTGCATTTCTTCTTTAAACTAATAAATTACAAGTATGTTAGCATAAACGTGCTTGAAATCTGAAGAAAAACATTTAAAAAAAAAGATCTTCACTAAGCCTCTTAACTTCTTGTTGCTGTTTGCAGAGAACCTGTTCCATAAAGCTCATTTAGACAAAGGAAGCACCTAAACACATGTTCCAGTCTCCTTCCATTCAGTTGATTGAATGAGTAACAATCACACCTGAGAGCTGTGATTGGGCACTGAGCCGGACAGGGCAGCCAACAAGGGGAGTCAGGTGAGACCTCAGATTTTTATTTTATTTATTTTTTTAAATATTTATTTTTTATTTTATCTGGAAGATCATGGTTGAAGAAACTAACATTAAAATGAATTTGATTTCTCTAAAACTTCTATTTCTAGTTTAATGACACTTCTATGGCTAAAAAAAAAAAAAAAAGAACTCCATTCCTTTAGAGTTCAGCATTAAGACATTTTGATGATTTCTGTTTTAAAGTCGAACATTATACCACCAAAAATGACCCGACCTACTTTTTCATATGGAGGAGATTGTGTGTTGCTTTTTCTCCAGGCTAGCCATCATGGCGGATGTGGACCCAGACACCTTGCTGGAGTGGCTGCAGATGGGTCAGGGCGATGAGCGGGACATGCAGCTCATCGCCCTGGAACAGCTGTGCATGCTGCTGCTGATGTCAGACAACGTGGACCGCTGCTTCGAGACGTAAGCCTCGTCGTTAAAACCCAGACGTTTGCATTCCACCCGGTGTGTTTGAGCTGGTGGCTCAGAGCGTCCCCTCTGCCTCTCCGTCCACCAGCTGTCCTCCTCGGACGTTCCTACCAGCACTCTGTAAGATCTTCCTGGACGAGAGCGCGCCAGACAACGTGCTGGAGGTGACGGCCCGCGCCATCACCTACTACCTGGACGTGTCGGCAGAGTGTACCCGAAGGATCGTGGGCGTGGATGGAGCCATCAAGGCTCTATGTAACCGCCTGGTGGTGGTCGAACTCAACAACAGGACCAGCAGAGACCTGGCGGAGCAGTGTGTGAAGGTAGGACGCCACAGAGATGCGGCTTTTAAGTAGGGCTGGGCGACAATAAACATGTGATCAATATCAGTCTGATAGAATATTCAATATATAGAATATTTACTGAACTCTGACCCAGAACTGAACAGCATTCTGGGAGACATGGACAGAGAAAAGGTTTTAGCTGCTTAACTTCTCATGGCTAGCGGCATCAACTAACTTACTCATTATTTGGTTACCTAGCAACAACCTGTTGGGTACATTGTGCTGCCTTATTTTTAGGCAGTTGTGAGACTGCCTAAAAATAAAAACCAACGGCGTGGAGAGAAAACTTTATACGTCTCCAGTATTTCAGACATTTGAAATTAAAAATGAATCATTATTGATATCGACTGATATAAAACACTTATACTGTTATAAGTTTTTCAGCCTACTTCAAAGATTAGCAATTAGCCATCATGGCATTCCTGGAGTGACATGTTTTCAAAAGTGACTGTACATTTCTTGTCAAAGTGCATCCCAGTTGTGGTCAGTAAGATTTCATCTGGGGAAGCGAATCTACTCAGAAAGCTCATCCTTGAAAAGTTCACATATTTAAAATTAGGGTCTTAAAATGTCTTGCATGAAAAAAAAAAAACAGTACATTTCACAAGCAGAGTGTTAACCTCTATGTTTTTTTTTTACTTTTTTATTCAGATTTTCCAGTGCATGTCACATCTCACACGTCTTACAGGTTACATGTAGAAATACACGTTATCTTTTTTTAAAAAAAGGTTTTGTTTGTCCAGGGTCTTAAAGAAAAGACAAGAAAAAAAGATAAAAATAAATAAATGAGAAAAGAAAATAAATAAATAAAAATAAAATAAAAAATAAAAAAATGAAAATACAGAGGAATCTCACATTCATTAATCGTAATTTCCATCTGTTGGGTTTGAAATGAATGCTTGAATTGAGGACCATTTTTCTATAAAGATGTCACTTTTCATCTGAAGTTTTGCCGTAATTTGTTCCATATGGTAAACCTCCCTCACTCTATTCTTCCATTGGGAAATCGTTGGGGGCTGAGGCTTCAGCCATGAGACCGTAATCATCTTCTTTGCGAGGACAAGTAAGATCTTTAAAATGTAAATCTTACTGTGATCATGGATTTTATTCTGGAAAATACCTAGTATTATAAAGGATGGTTCTAGGGGGATTGTAATGCCCAGACAGTTGTTAATTTCCTTTTGTATTCCTTTCCAATATGTTGATAATTTTGGACAGTCCCAAAATATATGAGTGAAGTCTCCAATTAGTCCACAACCTCTCCAACATTTTCAGAGGTGTGGTTAAATCTAGATATAAGAAGAGGAGTCCTGAAAAATCTCATTTTGATTTTCCATTCAAATTCTCTTAACATTGGACTATTTGATATTCTATGACCTTCCTTAAACATTTTTTCCCAATCCTCATCATTAATTATGATATTCATTTCCAGTTCCCATTTCCCTTTGATATCTTTTGTATCTGTTATTACTTCCGCTTGCAATATTTTATAAATATAGGATATGAATTTGGTGGTTATATTTCCTTTTATTACAGAAAGAAAGAAATTTTCTATATTTGAAGGGGGCGTTTGTATGTTGTTAACCTCTATGTTTAATCTACATAGTGAAAAAAATGCACTTAAAACATTTCTGGAAACCTTTACAGAGATCCAGAAGTGCTGCAAAGACTTTAATGCCACCTAGATCTGTTCCACTAAGGTTACATCAAACACTAGTTGGTTAATACAGGTTACATTTTACAACAGGACCTGTATAGTGCTAATGGGCGTTTTAAGCCTGAGGAAGCAGTGCCCTCCTCTGTGGGTTGCATCCCACTCTGGGTGGAATCATGGAGAACGTTCAAGTTAAAAAATGCCTAAGTGAGGGTTTCTATTCTTCAGTTGTGAGAAGTCGGCTGTAAGTTGTTTCCTGACAAACTGTTTGACGTCCATGTCTTTGAACCCATGTACCTGTGTGCAGGTGTTGGAGTTGATCTGTACCAGAGAGTCTGGCGCTGTCTTTGAGGCCGGCGGTCTGAACTGTGTTCTCAGCTTCATCAGAGACAGCGGCCACCTGGTCCACAAGGACACCCTCCACTCCGCCATGGCTGTGGTGTCCCGCCTGTGCAGCAAGATGGAGCCTCAAGACTCCTCTCTGGAGACTTGCGTTGAGTCCTTGTCCAGCCTCCTCAAACACGAGGACCACCAGGTCACTACACTAATGAAACCTCTAGGTAAGGTTTTGGGTGGTATAATCTTGAACTTGGTGTTTCCTGCAGGTTTCAGATGGCGCTCTGCGCTGCTTCGCCTCGCTGGCTGATCGGTTCACTCGAAGAGGAGTGGACCCGGCTCCTTTAGCTAAACATGGCTTGACGGAGGAGCTGCTGTCCCGTATGGCGGCCGCAGGTGGCACCGTGTCGGGCTCTTCCTCATCCTGTAAATCAGGTCGGCCGTCCACAGGCGCAACCCCCTCGGCCGCCGATTCCAAACTGAGCAACCAAGTGTCGACCATCGTCAGCCTGCTGTCCACACTATGTAGAGGCTCTCCGCTGGTCACACATGTAGGTCCACACTATTTCTCTCCTGCTTGTATAGAGGAGGAGAACAGGTTTGTGTGTGTGCATGCTAATCTCCAACCCGTGTTCAGGACTTACTGCGGTCGGCTCTGCCTGACTCAATGGAGTCTGCGCTGGGAGGAGATGAGAGGTGTGTGCTCGATACCATGCGGCTGGTGGATCTCCTGCTGGTGCTCCTGTTTGAGGGACGGAAGGCGTTGCCAAAGTCCACAGCAGGATCAGCGGGCCGGATCCCTGGACTGCGACGTCTGGACAGCTCTGGAGAACGATCCCACCGACAGCTCATCGACTGTATCCGCAGCAAGGACACTGACGCTCTGATCGATGCCATCGATACGGGAGGTGAGCCTGATTTCATGTTGCATAAACTGTTCATTATCCAGGTTGATTACCAGGCTACTAACCACTAAGATTCTGGCATTAAAGGTGCACTATTTAACTGTTGTAAAAATGTTTGTTTTTTTCTTCTTTCTGTATTTGTTAAAATGGTCACTATGTTGTTACAGTATAACATGAGACAGCTAATCTGTGAAAAGACGGAGCTCCTCCACCTCCTGCTAGTGCTTCTATAGCCATCTGCAGAAATGCAACGCTTGGTCAGAAATAACCAATCAGAGCCAGGAGGAGGGTCTCAGTGGTGTCAATCAAGTTGGTAGACGTGCTGCCATTTTGCTGTAGTTGTGGAAATAGTGGAGAAACAACTTAACTGTTAGAGGAAAACAGTTTATCCCTCATCTTTGATGGTCATGCTAACTAGCCTTAGCGTTCCTGGCAGACTGTTGTGGTGAACCAGCGCAACACAGAGGAAGGGGGAGGGGACGAGCAGCAGGGACACGTGGTTGATTGACAGCACTAAAACCCCCCTCCTGTCTCTGATTGGTTGTGTCTGGCTGAGTGTATTTCTACAGATGGCAGTAAGACCACAGGGAGAAGGCAGAGGAGCTTGTTTTAATTATGTTTTTATATTTTATATTTTACTTAAATGTGAAAAATGTGTTTCTGATGTACAGTTTTGGTTTAATTAGTGGTCTGTTTTCTTTCAGCAAATGGCCTTTTTAAGAGCTTTTCTTTAAATAATTCAACTAGATTAGTTGACAGTTATTTCAACAATTGACTAAATTTAGAAATTTCAGAGAATATAGAAGTGTAAAGCCTACAAAAAAGGGCTTTACCTTTTTTCAAAGACCTGTGGACTTGGTTCTGCAGCCACATTTGACCAGTTATAATGAAATAATTTGCTCTCTCTCAGCTTTTGAGGTCAACTTCATGGACGATGTTGGACAGACGCTCCTCAACTGGGCTTCAGCTTTCGGCACACAGGAAATGGTAAAGAACCACAAATACAAGCTAAGGGTTTCCATCAGACACGGTTTTTGCAAACATGCTGAGCAGCTCTGTGCTTGTCGTTCCAGGTGGAGTTTTTATGTGAGAGGGGTGCTGACGTCAACAGAGGTCAAAGGTCATCCTCGTTACACTATGCTGCGTGCTTCGGACGGCCACAAGTAGCCAAGGTAAACTGAGGCACAGTGAAAAGAAACCATGTCAGTGAGACTGAAGCGTTTAGGTGTCTCGGTGTGATCCTGTGGGTTTGTTTCCGGTCAGACTTTGCTGCGTCACGGAGCCAACCCAGACCTGAGGGATGAGGATGGAAAGACCCCCCTGGACAAAGCCAGAGAGAGGGGACACAGTGAAGTGGTGGCTATACTGCAGTCACCTGGTAAGTTCAACCCATCAACCAGCTTCTAGATGAAATATCTATGGCATTTTTATAACAAGTGGAGGTAACAGATAGACTTCATTGTGTTGTAAAATGGCACAATGTGCCTGGAAACTACAAAATGCCACCCCTTGAAAAACTTAATGTGTGTGTGATTGAAGTAGATAATTTTCTGAGAAATATAATCCAGATTGGGACATGTTAGCTGACTCTTAGATGTTTCTCTTCCAGGGGACTGGATGTGTCCGATGAACAAGGCTGATGACAAGAGGAAGAAGGATGCAAGTAAGGAGGAAGAGGAGAGCACTGAACCCAAAGGAGATCCAGAAATGGCTCCCTACTACCTTAAGAGACTTCTGCCTGTTTTTGCACAAACCTTTCAGCAAACCATGCTGCCTTCTATTAGGTAAACTCATCCACACTTCCACTGTCCATCCACTGATTTTTGTAACCTTAAGTTAAATAACTAAACATAGTTCTGGTAGTTGTTGCTGACCATGCAAAATTAAAGTAAACTTCAACTTGGATCAGAACTAAAGTGGGTTGTATCTTTATTTTTCCACAATCAAACTCATGTGAAAGAGCTTCCAACTGGCCAAAATTAATATCTTTTTTTGTGTGGTTTTAGGAAAGCAAGTCTGGCTCTGATCCGAAAGATGGTTCACTACAGCAGTGAAGTTCTGCTGAGGGAGGTGTGTGAGAGCGAGACGGGACACAACCTGCCCACAGTCCTGGTGGAGATCACTGCCACTGTCCTCGACCAGGAGGTAAGCTACAGGAGAGCAGGGATTACCGGGGCTCAGCCCTCTTAAACAGCAGACACTCACCTTAAGCTGCTGAACTCAGGCTGCAGAAAACAGAGCAGCAAATGAATAAATGTCAAATCTTATTGTTTTTCTGAATGATGCACAGACAAAACAAAGTTCATCTAAGCTGTAGAGCTGCTAAATTATTTATAAATATTTATATCATTAATTTATTATGATATAAATTAATATATCATTAATATATCTTCATGGGATATCCGACATGAAGAATGGTGCACTATATTGACCATAAGCAATGTAGTGTCCTTTAATCAACTAGAATGGAAATTAATGTTAATGTATTACAAGCCTTTTTCTGAGAAGGAACTCTAAGCTGCAGACGTTTAAAGTGGATTTTAGTTGTTGTCTTTGTGAATTAAATTCCAAATATTCTTATGCCATCTAATGCTTCATATTGATTAGACATTAGGTCATTGTTTAGGCTAACATTCCCTGGGATTTCCTTTCACTCATGGAAGTCTTGTTTGAATATTTGAGTTTTTAAATGGCTTTAAAAATTCTTAAATGGGGTATTATGTAAAAATTTTTAGCTTTACACCATGTTATAAATACCTGCAGTGTGTCTTTGATTTTATTTTTTCTTCAGACACATTTAAAAATATCCTTGACTCTCCGTGGCAACCATTCATGGGGGCCTAAACACTTGCTCTCACAAGCTGCTTCCTATTTCCAATGAACTCCTCAGAGCTGCAGAGCTCTAGCTGAGCTTCACAAAGCAGCCCTCTTCATGCCTTCCCCAATCAGCTCCTCCAGACCAGAAATTGGAAACCACCTGATGGTTGAGTCTGCTGCGCTCATCATACGAACTACTTCTCAGTCCCCTAAAAATGGCTGTAAATGGCATAATGAGGAGCATTGTTGTGAGGATGTGCTGAACTAGGAGTGTCAGAAAAAGCAGCAGCTTCTTAAAGAGACGGAGACCCAATTACAAGCTGTTAAATTGCAAAGTGAAATTTCCTTTAAGTTAGATTTTATATATCCAGCATTTTTATAACAACTGAAGGTAACAGTTACTTTATTGTGCTTTAGAACGGCTCCATGTGCCTGGAAAATGCATAACACTCCACACCCCCTCATCGCGCTACCCATTGAATTTAAGTTTCTAAGTCTTGCAGAACACACTTTTTTTTTTTAGGCAAGCTACTGAATTTGAGCAATAATCAAGAAGCTAACAAACGGCTCAGATTCCTGGCTATTGCTTACAAAGGCAGAGAGAAAAATGAGCACTTAGTATTGCAAACAAACACTCAGTCAAGATTTGATGTAAGCAGGAATTAAAGCAATAAATGTGTTTACATGTTAAGACTCATTTAAAAAAAAAAAACATCCAAGAAGACTGCAGTCGGTTCATCTGTTAGGAAGTCTATATTTGATGGGTTCAGTTATTTCACTGTCCCTTAATATTAATTGGACATTGTCTGATATGGACATATGTATTTATGCTTGATCTAAATGGGAGAACGTGTTTTTTTTTTTTTCTACACCTTTATGTATAATATGTAGCGTGCGGAACTCCCAGACATGTGAAATGCAATCTTATTAGACGCTCATGTAATGTTTCTGGACTGACCTGTTTGGTGTTTGTCAGGACGACGACGACGGCCACCTCCTGGCTCTGCAGATCATCAGGGATCTTGTGGATAAAGGTGGAGATGTTTTTCTCGACCAACTTGCTCGACTGGGGGTCATCAACAAGGTGTCCACTCTGGCTGGACCTGCATCTGATGATGAGAATGAAGACGAAACGAAGCCTGAGAAGGTAGACCCAGAAATCAATGCTGCCATCCAGTTGAAACATCACTCCCACCCCCTTTGTTTATTTTTGAAATAATTGATCCTTGAATGCTTCGCAAATGTCAGTGTCTTGAGATCTGGTTAATAATATACCAGCTGGTGGGTTTCCTGCAGAAAACCTGCTAATCCCGGTGGCAGGGGCATTAGTACGATTTTTGTGTTAAAACTATTTTTATTGTCTGAAATTAGTCTGTTTCCAAGGAAATTTATTTTAGAAACAGCAAATCGCACAACTATATGGTCAGTAGAAACGCAGCTGTTACTGGTGTATCAAAAACCTCTTTAAAATAAATAAACAACACTTAGCCTGGTGGGGGGGGCAAGCGAAGCCTGGAGGCCTGCCAGGCTTATGATATACTGGGGGAAGCCCTGTACACTATTTGAATTAGTTAACTGTGTGAGTTTTCCCTGCAGGAGGACGAGGTTCAGGAAGACGCTAAGGAAGTCCAGCAGGGGAAGCCGTACCACTGGAGGGACTGGTCAATCATTCGAGGCAGAGACTGTCTCTACATATGGTCGGATGCTGCTGCCCTGGAGCTCTCTAATGGTTCCAATGGCTGGTTCCGATTCATCTTGGACGGGAAACTTGCCACCATGTACTCTAGTGGGAGTCCGGAGGGGGGTTCTGACAGCTCAGGTATGTTGGATCTGCTTTCATGCCACTCAGTCGCTCAATATGGGCTTTTTTTTAATCACTTGCCTCCCTCATCCTGCAGAGTCTCGCAGCGAGTTCCTGGAGAAGCTGCAGCGGGCGAGGAGCCAGGTGAAACCCGTAACAGCCAGTCAGCCCATCCTGTCCGTCGTCGGCCCCACAAAGCTGACGGTTGGGAACTGGTCCCTGACCTGCCTAAAAGATGGAGAGATCGCCATCCATAACTCTGATGGACAGCAGGCCACCATCTTGAAGGAGGACCTACCGGGCTTCGTGTTCGAGTCCAACAGAGGAACCAAACATTCATTCACTGCAGAGACGTCACTGGGTGGGTCTTGGTCTGCGATTCAAAATGTCAACAAATCTTAATGTTCAGAAGTAGCAGCTTTATTGATGACAAAATCTCCCAATCCTGCCCTGAACTCAACAAATTGATCCAAACAATTTGAATGTCAAGCAGCTCACCAGTGAATCTGGTAACGCCACGTCTAGTTAGCTTCGAGTTCACTCCAGCCATGCACAGCCATCACTTTTCTATCAGCGCCCCCAGGTGGCTGGATGAATGAACGCGTTGGTGAAGTCAGCTACATGTCAGCAGTTGTGTTCTTCATGTGGCGCCCCCTCTAAAGAGGTGTGGCGCCCCCTCTAAAGAGGTCTGCCGCCCCCCAGAGGGTGCACGCCCCACACTGTGAGAAGCCCTGCTATAGCTGAATCTTTAGCCATGTTGTTGCATTGTGTGCAGGCTCAGAGTTTGTTACTGGCTGGACGGGGAAGCGGGGCAGGAAGCTCAAGTCCAAACTGGAGAAGACGAAGCAGAAGGTGAAGAGCATGGCCAGGGAGCTGTACGACGACCACTTCAAAGCTGTGGAGAGCATGCCCAGAGGGGTGGTGGTCACTCTGAGGAACATCGCCACGCAGCTGGAGTCGGCGTGGGAGCTGCACATTAACAGACATGTAGACAATCTCTGATACACACCTGTTGCCCACAGAGCACATCCCAGACATAAAGAGTGAACTGTGTGTGTGATGTTTGCTGTTGTAGTGTCTTGAAGGAGAGAACACGTGGAGGGACTTGATGAAAACTGCTTTGGAGAACCTGATTGTGGTCCTGAAGGATGAAAACACCATTTCTCCATATGAAATGTGTAGCAGTGGCCTCGTCCAGGCTCTGTTCACTGTCCTCAGTAATGTGAGTATCTAATGAAAGCAGTGACTTTCACTCTAAAACATATAACACATGGTAACAGGACTGCTTCTGGTTAGCTGAAGGCTACAAGTTCTAAAGAGATGGAAGCTGCACCCTACGCCAGGACAGTTTGGGGAGTAAACTCCAAATCAATTTCAAATTTCTTTTTCGAGGTTTGAAACGATGGGCTGTTAGCGTAGGCGTCTGTTGCTTTTGATTACTCATGAAAGACACTCGAAATTCTTTTTTGGTTCAAAAACAGCCCGTTGAAAAAAATATGGTACCACTGAACTGCAGCTCAGTCGGGTACAGGGAAGAGATAATTTACAGATAATTTAATTTCTGTTAAATTGTCAATTTAACAGGGTCTGTAATTAACTGATTAATTACAGACCCTGCAATTAACTCCATTAAAAATTGGAACCACCCTCCCCCCTTACTTCACTGTCACATGACCAAATCACTCCCCCACCTGAAACAACAAGGGCAACAAGTTGTAAATATCAGTGATTAATATCGGCCAGGTTATACCAACGGGAATGTCCAAAAAGTCAAAAAAATGACTAATAACAGCCGATATAAACATTAATACATGCGTCGCTAGTTTCTTAAAGTTCAGTAGCTGTGTATTCTTCAGGAAGCACCGTGACTTGAAGCTGTTTTCTGTTTGGATTCCTGCAGACTGCAGAGCCGGACATGAAACATGATTGTAAGCCTTTAATGGAGAGAATCAATGTGTTTAAGGCGGCTTTCAGCGAGAACGAGGATAACGAAAGGTAAGCGGATTAAAACTTTGGATTACTTTTTATTTCTAATGTGGTTGGGGAGCCGCTTGTTGGTTTGTGTTTTAGAAAGGCAAAGCTTCTGATGAATTAGCGTATTTTTGGGACTACAAGCCCACGCTTTGAACCACGCGGCTTATAGCCTAGTGCGGCTTTTCTGTTGATTCATTTCCTGCTTTTTAGCTTTTTAGCAGGAAGTGAATCGTTGGAAGTCAAAATTGTAAATGAAAGAAGAAAGCGCTAATTTTCATTTAGAACAAGCACATGCTAGCAGCAGGCACGACAGAGAAATTTTTTTCAAACTCATATCATGGAAGCGACACAAAGAAGTTTATATGATGCCGCTTTTAAGTCGCAGGCTATCGATCTGGCAGTACAGGAGGGAAATAGAGCCGCTGCACATAAGCTCAGCGTGAACAAATGATCCATGGTTTGGTGTTGGAGTCGGAGGCCTGGGTCCTTAATAAATCAGCTGCGTCCTTGTGAAAAACCGAGAGCTGCAGAGATATCAGCAGCTTATAGCCCAGTGTGACTTACATATGTACGTTTCCAGTTTTTTTTTTAAAAAGGCTTTGCAGATGCAGCTTATAGTATGGTGCGTTCTATAGTCCAGAAAATACAGTATACTGCTTAAATGTAGTGGACTTTGCAACATACACAGGGACTTGTGTAAATATGAAGAAGAATGATCCTGATTATTATTGGGTGAGGAAATTTATTTCTAATAAGGCTAACTAATATATTCAATATAATATAAATGGCATGTACTTCTCATATTATCTGGTAATAAATCCCAGCTTGTGTGTGTGTGTGTGTGTGTGTGTGTGTGTGTGTGTGTGTGTGTGTGCGTGTGCAGCCGACCAGCTGTTGCCTTAATCAGAAAGCTGATAGCTGTGCTGGAGTCCATTGAGCGTCTACCTCTGTACCTGTATGACTCTCCAGGGTCCTCTTACAACCTGCAGGTGAGTTGGTGCTTTTTGTTGCCATGACGCCCGTCAGTTTTTTTCCACAGCTGCTCAGAATGTGATTTATGTGTCAGATCTTGACGAGGCGGTTGAGGTTCCGTCTGGAACGCGCGCCGGGTGAGACGGCTCTGATCGACCGCACGGGTCGCATGCTGAAGATGGAGCCACTCGCCACCGTGGAGTCTCTGGAGCAATACCTCCTAAAGATGGTGATGCCTCATGCAACATGCTACACCACTGAGCCAATCAGAGCTGGTGATGACTAACCTCCCACCGGCCTTTTGTTCTTCTGCCTTCGTGGTCCAGGTGGCGAAGCAGTGGTACGACTTTGAGCGCTCGTCGTTTGTCTTCGTCAGGAAGCTGAGGGAAGGCCAGACCTTCACTTTCAGACATCAGCACGACTTTGATGAGAATGGCATCATCTACTGGGTCGGAACCAACGCAAAGTAAGAGCAGTGGCTGCAGACAGTGCTAGAACTCTAACTGTTATACAGTGTTTCTTTACAGACTTAAAAACTCAACAAAACGGACCCAGTGTTTTCAGGTCTGGAGAAACACTTCTGTGTTCAGACTTTTTCCCTCATTTACATGAGAAATGTTTCTTTCTACCTTTGAAAAGAAAGGTAGTCTTTCTTTTTATTTCTTTCTTTCACTGAAAAGAAAGAAATGTCGGCCTTTCTCCAACCTTCATGGTTTGGAGGCAGTTTTTTGTGTAAAAAACTGCCTCCAAACTTCCTAGGATAGACATTGAATTTGAGTGTATCCATAAAAACATTGACCAGCTTCTTGCAGCTATCAGTTACTTTGTAGCCTTCTGTCTTTTTAGGCTGCAGTACTCACAGGTTCCATTGTTGGGGTGTGATCAATTACTGGGTCATCTGAAAAGTATGGAATTTCAAAATAAAAATCCATGCACACCGATATTGCCACCACAATATCTATGAAAGCCATATCAAAGCTGCAAAGAAATACTTAGATGCAATATTTTGCTGGCTGTAATATTTCAGACACCTTAAATACATTCATTTAGTCAGGAAGTCTCACTGGTGTCAGCAAACGATCACGTGTCACCCTGTTGCTCTGCTTCCAGGGAGCCGTTAAGGAAATAAATAAGTCTTACCTAAGGTGAAACACTGAGTCAATCAAGAAAGAACGAAAATACATTTTGATTATACTTTTATTAAGAAATTAAGCAAAGAATATAGCAGTGACTCCCCTGGCTACTCCAAGGAAGTGAAGAAAAGATGAATGATATTAAAAGCGATGAAAGTACATCACTTTTAATATCCACCAGCCCTTTTACAGAGATGGGAGTAAAAGGGAGTATCCCACTAGTTTCAGTTTACTTCACAACTCTGGTATTTGCACCTGCAGACTGTGACCCTGGACGGTTCAAATCCATTTCAGAAATACCCTTTATTACGTGTCTCCAGCGAGCTGCCTCCGACATGAAGGGTGCTTTATGGATACAACTGATTGATTCAAATAAAACAAAGTTTTGACAAAACAGAAACAAAGGCATTACTTGTTGATGGAGGTGAACCGATTGTTGTCTTCTTGCTAATCACTGATTTTTAAAGAAGTCTGGTCATGCAGATTTCGCTTTTGGATGAGGGATTTCATATGAGGGAAGTCACTAAGTTGGCAACAGTGGGGTGACTGTTAACTGTGAACTGAAAGTAGTTCACTGAGTAGTTCACTCAGCAGAACTTTGTAAATAAAAACAAGTCTGTTGTCTGTGGATGGTTAATGACGGCTGACCAACTGAATCATTATGAACGCTGAGCTTTTTGCACCATCAGGAATTTAAACAGTTTCAACGTTTAGATGTGTCCTTGAAACTGTCTCACCAGCTTGCAGTCCAGCTCTTCAGGAGCTCTGCTAATGAGCTAATATTGGAGCCAGATGTTCTGAAGCAGGAGACCAGGAACTTTGAGATTTAAAATGAAACACTGAATCATGGTTCCTTAAAATAACTGAATGTAATGTTTTCCTGCAGCCTTAGCGGGAACTATAGTTTGGTGAAAGTTGTTCAGTATTTTCTTAATGTAATTCTTCTGTGTTCCTAACCTTGGTAAGCATGCTAGATGTTAGACGGGACGTTAAGCTCACGATCGCCAATCTTTTCCCGTCAGGACGGCGTATGAATGGGTGAACCCTGCGGCTTACGGCCTGGTAGTGGTGACGTCCTCAGAGGGCCGTAACCTTCCTTACGGCCGGCTGGAGGACATCCTGAGTCGGGACAGCTCTGCTCTCAACTGCCACACTAACGACGACAAGAACGCCTGGTTTGCTATTGACCTGGGCCTGTGGGTCATTCCATCGGCGTACACTCTGAGGCACGCCAGGTGAGGAAACTCCTGCAGCCTGCAGCCAGGCTCTGCAGCCAAACACATTGAGACAAATACTAGAAATACAGAATTTCTGTATGAAAGGTGCATTGTTTTCTGAAAAACAAAGTCATTTTTTTAAACAGGTTTGTGTTTTCCTTCTTCCTTCAGGGGTTATGGGCGCTCGGCACTGCGAAACTGGGTCTTTCAGGTCTCAAAAGATGGTCAGAACTGGTCCACTTTATACACGCACATAGACGACGGCAGCCTCAACGAACCAGGGTACGACCTTCCCTTAAACTCCTCCGTTTGCAGCCAGAAGGGAGCCGCATCTCTTGGTGAATACTAACGCTGGTCTGTGTCTCCGCAGGTCAACGGCCACCTGGCCTCTGGACCCGTCCAAAGACGAGAAGCAGGGTTGGAGGCACATAAGGATCAAACAAATGGGGAAGAATGCCAGTGGTCAGACACACTACTTGTCTCTGTCTGGGCTGGAGCTGTATGGCACAGTCACAGCGGTCTGTGAGGACCAGCTAGGTGAGCCCCTCTGCTGAAGCTCAGAGTAGCAGCAGTTTAGTTTTGAGTTTGTGTACTCCAATTAACAATTAATTAATTTCTAAACTAGTGGGTGATTATTTCAATAATCAATTTATAATTTATTATGATAAATCTGATTAACCGTTCCAGCCCTGTTCTCACCTTGTCAGTTTAAAACTTCCAGCAACAGTTCATTGGGGAGAGGCTGGGTGTCTGTTACTGCAGCCTTTCTTTTAGAGGAAAAGCAACCAGTGGGGCAATATGTTTGTACTGATTTTCTTTGAATAATTCATTTTTCAAGTAGTTATTATACAGACGCGTTGCAACATGACGTCACTCTCACCAGATGTTTTAGCTGTCAAGTTGTGCTCATGGATGTAAACATTAACATGCTGTGCTCCTGTAGAGGTACCAAATATTCTGACTGCAGTTCCGACTCGTTTCTCCAGTCATCAGTTCTTCAGTTAGATGCTGTAAGACGGCCCACACTATGATGCTCCTCCTTGTAAACTCCACTTACTGAGAAATGAGGCAAATTATAGTTATGACAAAAGTGGGCCCTGCTTCATACCAGAGTTAGCATTAGCATGTAGCATTGCTCTAAGCTCTATTGGCTCCATTTACAGCTTGTTTTATTTTTTACCGAAGTGTTTCCGTTAAGCTGCGTGTGCCTCTGTCTCTGTCCCAATGCAGGTAAAGCTGTGAAGGAGGCAGAGGCAAACCTCCGTCGCCAGCGCAGAATTTTCCGCTCTCAGGTAATGAAGTACATCGTCCCAGGAGCGCGAGTCGTTCGTGGTATAGACTGGAAGTGGCGGGAGCAGGACGGAAATCCGCCAGGAGAGGGCACTGTCACGGGAGAGGCTCACAATGGTGAGTTGGTGTACGTTTGACCGAAAGCTAGAAGAACATGTTCTCATTTCCAAACCCTCTGTCTAGACTGCAGGATCGGCCATTTTTTGTCTGAAAGGTTGTTGAGGAGTGGCAATGTGCCATCAGTCGTATCTGTCCTGAGGAATGAATGTGGGCAGATGTTTATCCCAGTAAACACGTGAACTCGTTTCCTTTCCTGCACTGGTTTCCTTCCAGCTTTCTCCTCAAACATCCTGTTTCCAGTCTACCTCCAGCCAGTGTCTGGTTTATTCCTCTTTAATCAACCAGCTGGAGAGAAATCATTCTGAAAACATTTTCTCCTCATTCCCTACCTGCATTACCTTCAACAAGTCTGATGTCAGAGATTGGCTTGTCTTTTTTTTCTCTGCTATTGCCTAATGTTGACAGACATTCACTAGTCCTTTTTTTTTTTTTTTTTTTTTACAGTTATTAGAAGTTAGGGTGGAGCAGGATCCTTTGTTTTCTCAGGTCAGAGCAGAAACAGCAGCAGTCTGCAATCATTTTCCAAAGTGTTGCATAGAGAATTTGTTACTTCTGAGACTCTGACTGTATTTAGGGACAGATGGATTCATTTTAAAGTCAACTAGAGCTTAGAACAGCTCAGAACACATTTGGCCACATTGTAAGACATGAAACTGGTACTATTGTTGTTGTTACTGCAGAACCTCTGATCTCAACATATACTGGGATGATGAGAACTTCACTTGCCTCTGTGTGTTCTTCCATTTGTTCCACATCTCATATTTTTAGTGCCATAATGGGATCATTACTGTTTGATTGTATTTTCTCTCTTTTTACTATAATGATTTATTGTATAGTTTTCCCCTGCTTTTATTTTCTGTTTTTGTACCCGTCACATTGTTTGCTAGTCACTCCACTAGTGATAGAAGCCTCCTTTTATAATCCACAACATAATCGGAGCAACAAAATGTTTTTTTTTTCATGGCAAACTATTTCTAAGGTAAAGCCCATACAGCAGAAATGAAACACTTTCAGAATAAAAACAAAAGTGCTTTAGAGATACTTTTTGTCAGAGTAGAAAATATATTAAAGTAGATTGTAGTAGAGCAGCAGCTAACTATTATTTTAGAAATTAATTTTTCTTACAATTAGATAAAAAAAATTGCCACGTTGTGCAGATTTTTCATTGGAACACTAAAGGCTTTTTTTATATAGTGTTACAAATGTATAAAAAGATGGAAACAAATTTTCTTTTTAAATAAGTAAATAAAGATGTAATTGCCTAAAATGTAATATCTGTATACCTTTTGTGAGCACTTGATTATTTTAGCGAAGGATCTATATACAACTAAAAAAAACAACTATGATACAGTATAATAATTTGACAGCAAAAGGTGCGTACTCTAGATTTTAAAAATATTTTGTCACAGAATTCGAACCACACGAAGCTGTAACATTTGTTATATTTATAAGGGAAAAAGATGCAGTAACAAATGCATTCTGACTAATAACCTACTCCCTGGTCCTCATACATCTATTAAATCAGATAAATGTGACCCATAAATAGAAATAAAGCCCGCTGTTTCTATAGTAACAGGTTCTGACTCATTTTTGTTTGAACTTGTTGAACAAAACCTGCCTCTAAAATGGAGCAGGAAGGCCTGTCAGGATAAGCAATTAATTAAGTTAAATAAAAACATTTTAATGAGCAATAAAAATTAATCACTCAATTAATTGCTTGGTGATAAATTGTCCCAGAAGTTACTGCGATAAACGATAATATTTTAAATATCCAAAATAAATAAACAAACACAACAAATAAAATCGATATTGAAATCTCTGTAAACAAAATTGTCCTTCAAAAAAAAAAAAAAAAAAAAAGGGCTAGTTGAGACCAAACCGAAGACTTTTGTCAAACAGTTTTATGTAGGAAGAGAGAAAAACAATAAATCATGGAAATGGCAATTATTGATGTCATTGATGGATTGCTTATTGTGACAGGCCTGGTAGCAGGTTTTCTATAAACAGTCAGCAGCTCTAGCGTCCAGGAAGGCTCTGCCCATCATGCTGCCTCAACCAGTCATGTATCAAATCAGTAACTAGCTGGGAAGTCTGACCAAATCACTCCTCTAATAAATAAACGTAGCCCTGAATGTTCCTGCAGGATGTTGTTGTTTGACATGTGCATCTAGATTGGAAGTAATATTCTGTCACTGTGTGGAGCTGTTAGGACTGTAAGCTGCTTGTCCGCTGTCTGCCTTCCTCTGCCGCTCTCGCCCTGTTTCCCTCTCTGCCGCCTCTCTGACATCCATCTGTCCGTCTCCCTCCTATCTCTCTGTCCATCCAGGCTGGATTGATGTAACCTGGGATGCTAGCGGATGCTCTAACTCTTACCGTATGGGCGCTGAAGGGAAGTTTGACCTCAAGCTTGCTCCAGGGTATGACCCTGAGTCGGCTGCCACAGCGCCAACACCCAAACCTGTCTCATCCACTGTTTCAGGTCCCGCCTCATCCACGGTGGGACCCTCTGTGACACCAACAGCTGTTGGCGGAACCACCACCACGTTGGCGTCGTTGTCGTCAACCTCGTCGTCTTCCCAGCAGCCCTCCTGGAGCACCCTGGTGAAAAATAACTGTCCTGACAAAAGCGGGGCCAGTTCCTCCAGCAGGAAGGGCAGCAGCAGCTCCGTCTGCAGCGTGGCCTCGTCCTCTGACATCAGCCTCAGCTCTTCCGGCGGCGGGGCCCTGCAGCTGGAGAGGAGAGCGGAGGGCCTGCTGCTGGACCAAGGCGCGGGGCCCGGAGGCCTGGGCTGTGACGGCCACCAACAGGAGGCCATCGTGGTTTTGTCCTCCGCCCCAGAGGCCGGATGCGGGTCGGGGTCCAGCTCCGGCACGCTCACCGCCGACACGTCTGTGACTGGAGACGAGCACCACTCGCCCACCGCGGCCGCAGCCGGCACCGACCCGGCCACAGCCATCTCCATGGGTCTGGTGAGCGTGAGCTCCCCCGACGTCAGCTCTGTGTCCGAGTCGTCCAGCAAAGACACGCACTCTCAGAGGCCGCTGTGCTCCGCCGCCAACACGCGGCTGTCGGTCAGTTCCCTGCTGGCCGCCGGGGCCCCAATGAGTTCCAGCGCCAGCGTCCCCAATCTGTCGTCGCGGGAGGCCAGCCTCATGGAGTCCTTCGTCCGCCGCGCACCCAACATGTCCCGCACCAACGCCACCAACAACATGAATCTGAGTCGCAGCAGCAGCGACAACAACACAAACACCCTGGGCCGCAACGTCATGAGCGCCGCAAGTGAGTACCGCACTGCTAGCATGCTAATGCTACAGCAATGAGGAGACAAACCGAGTACTCATTAGGGCTGCACCATGTTACGAAGTCTTTCAGCGTCAATAAGATTGGTAAATATTTCTGTGATTATATCAAGAGCAATATGTGCTTATCTTCTTCTTTTCACGGTTTCTCAATTTCATTTCAATTCAGTTTATTTCTGTAGCCCACTTCACAATAAATGTCATCTCAAAGCACTTTATAAATTCCATTCTGTAGGATGAGCTTTAGCCACTCAATCTCTAAGTAAGGTGGGTGTCATCAATTAGCTAACTCATGTTTTGGCTACCTAATCTGTTCAGTAACTTGTGTTACCTAGCAACAACTTGTTGAGTACTGGGAAGTGCCTCATATTGAGTGAAAACTGGATAAAACAGGAAATGTCACCCCTCCTGTGTGGCAATATTTCAGAATTGTAAAACAAAAACTAATCAGTAATTACCAATATTGACTAATATTAAATGCTTATATCATGACATGTTTATCAGCCATATTGTCCAGTGACATTATCAGAGAAACTCATGTTTCTCCTAACATTATCCATTATCCATTAATGGAGGATATCCATTATCAGCCATTATCCTGAGCTGCAGTAGGTGGAGGAAGGGAAATGAATGGTAATCATGTGTATACATGATTACCATTCATTTCCCTTCCTCCACCTACTGCAGCTCAGACTCGAGACCAGCTGGACAAAAACTGTTGCCACTGTGCAAATGAATGCTGATAGATTTGATCCAGTGTGACATAACGAAGCAGGAAACCCTATTTTAAAACAAAACTCCCATAAGGACTGGAGCCTGTGGTTGTTTGTGGTGGAAACGTTTAGGTGTGAGGAAAGGAAAGTGTTGCTGTAGTTAAAACGTTTCTCCAGGCTCTGAACACTTGTGCTCCATATTAGGCTGTTTGACATGTCCAAGGGGAACATTCTAGACAAAAAACAAACCATAATGGTCGAGTTATTTAGAGAAGAGCATGAGTTCCCTTCCTTCAGGCGTCCAGTGTGTGTGTGTGTGCCTGTGTGTGTGTGTGTGCTGGCAGCTGACTGCAGCTTAACCAACCTGTGTACTGCTGTGTCTTCGGTTTCAGACTAACTGCAACTTGTTTTTGTTTGTTTGCAGCTTCTCCTCTCATGGGTGCTCAGAGCTTTCCTAACCTCACCACCACTGGCACCACCTCCACAGTTACCATGTCAACTTCCATAGTAACCAGTGGCAATAATGTAGCCACAGCCACAACGGGGCTTTCAGTTGGCCAGTTGCTAAGTAACACTCTGACAACAAGCCTGACATCCACATCCAGTGAGAGTGACACAGGACAGGAAGCTGAGTTCTCCCTCTATGGTCAGTGTCCCCCCACTACACACACGCACACACACACCCACACACACACACACCCACAGAACATCATGCAACAGCATGTTTGACCTGTTACAGCTGCTTGGCTGCCTTACTTAACTCGGCAGCGTTCCAACCAGAGATCCACCGATCCGATATTAATATCTGCATCGATTCTGATATTACAGAAACATCTAGATGTGTTATAATGTGCCCGATTCATAAGGGCAGATCTATTCAGTCTAATTCTATGCTTTTTGCTCTTGGTGATGTCATTATTTATTTTATATTATATTCAAATTCCTATATAATTGCATTTTCTGAACCATTTGAAAGAATGTTTTAGTTTATTTTTACATATTTGACCAAATTAGTCAACCTATTGTTTTTATCAGTTTCACCTTATTTATTATTTATTTTCCATTGGCTGTTTTACTTCTAATTACTCTGACTGAACAAATTCAAGTTGTTTTTCCATGTTTTCCAAAGCTATTAGTGTATTTCAGTGTGCTGTTCTGGTGCAGAGTTGGCAAATAAATGTGTAATTTAGTACATTTAGGTCTGTTTAAAAAAAAAGTTTGAAGTCACCTATTTTTCTGTATTGGTGTCGCCCTATGCTAAACCTCAGATATTGATATCAGAACTGAAAAGAAGTGGATCAGTGCATTTCTAGTTCCAACTGTTCTCGTCATGTTAGAAAGAAGCTCTTAAAACCTGAATTTCTGGGTTAATATGGAAGGTTGAACTGGTCTAAGACAGTTCATGTTTGTTCACCCCATGGAGTTAAATTCTAACTCAAGATTTACTCAAATCTACAAACTAACTGCAAGCTAAACGCTGCAGAGCAGCAGGAAGTGCCATCAGAGGGAATGTGATGCTGCATGTTCGCTGTTTCCTGTTGTGGTTTTGGGGTGGAGATGTAGAGGTGAAGGTCACATGATCATATGCGATGTGAATGAAGCCATGCCTGTGTTGTTACACGTGCAACAAGAACAGATCCAATGTGCTGGAGCAGACGGCGCTCTGTGGATGCTCTGCGTGGTCTGAAGTTCTGTCCATGTTTTGCAAGGAGCCAAACCCAAGATGCATTCTCTGAACAGGTTTGAGTTTTTAGCGCTGCTTGATGCTTAGCAGCGCGGTGACCTTGGGCCCAGCCGGAGCCGTCATCAGGATCAGGGAGGGTCTTCACTCCGTCCTCCAGCTGGAATCATGTCAGCTGTGTTTCTGTCAACCTGCAGACTTCCTGGACAGTTGCCGTGCCAACACGCTGCTGGCAGAGCTGGACGATGAGGAGGACCTTCCCGAGCCCGACGATGATGACGACGAAAACGAAGATGACAATCAGGAGGACCAGGAGTATGAGGAGGTCCTGGTATGTAAAAAAAAGTTTTGATTGTGGTGTCGTTGGGTCTGACTCTGTCTTGTAGTCGTTTTGTTTTTGCTGCTGCTGTGTTGATGTCAGATTGTGGAACGAATTTATATTTTGTTGTAGGAGGAGGAAGAGTATGAGACGAAAGGAGGACGCAGGAGAACGTGGGACGACGATTTTGTCCTCAAAAGGCAGTTTTCTGCTTTGGTCCCTGCATTTGACCCCCGACCTGGAAGAACTAATGTCCAACAAACCACCGACTTGGAGATCCCCTCTCCTGGTACGCTGCTGCACACACCTGCTGTAGCAAATCTAAAGCTAGCTAGAATTTTTTTTATCTAACTAACTTTAACTTTAGGAAATATTTAAAAAAAATGAATTGCAAATAAGCAAAATGATCATAACTGTTTGGTAATCGTATTGAAATGAGTCAAAGTAAGATGAAGAATTTAAAAAGCAGTTCTGGTTCCGTCAACTATATACAAGCAGACATAAATGTTGGAACATACATTTATTCTTTTGGGTCTTGTATCTCCGTGTAAGATCATGTCAGTCTGTGTCGAATGCAGAGAAATGAATATTTGACTGGAGCTGGTTCTGTTTTGGTGCAGGAACGCCTCGGTCAGAGGCCCGGGAGGAGGTGGAGTGTGCTCCTTCTCCTCACCTCGCTCTGACTCTAAAGGTTAGTCAGGAAGACGAGTAACCAGCTACATGTACTCACATTTACTGGAGTATTTTTTTATGTACTTTTAGGAGTATTTTTATTGTGTTGTACTTTTTACTTTTGCAATTATGAAGTATCATTACTCTATAGGAAAATTCTCTTCCCACCTCTCCAGGATGTCCAGTGTTTCTGTTAGCTTTCTATAGTCGAGGTGGGACTCCATTAAAAATGTTAATATAGTTAATTACAGGATCTGTAATCAATTACTCAAATTTTATTTGAAAACCATGTATTGACAATACATTTTTAATTAACACCTATTTTTGGGACATCTTAAATAGATTCTGAATTGTAGTAAATATGAATTGGGATTCTTAAATATATATATATATGTATGTGTGTGTGTGTGTGTGTGTGTGTCCAGGTTCCTGGTCTTGGTACAACTAGAGAGGTTGAGCTTCCTCTGTCCAGCTACAGGTTGACCATCTTCTACTACGTGCAGCGGCTTCTGCAGCTCTCCTGCAACGGCTCTGTGAAGACAGATAAGCTGCGGCGCATCTGGGAGCCCACCTACACGTAAGAGAGGAGACCCCCAGAACCTGACCACAGCTCACTTCACGTGTTCACGCTTCACCTGTTTCACTCTTCGCTGTGTTTCCTTGCAGGATAATGTACCGGGAGCTGAAAGACTCTGATAAAGAGAAGGACAGTGGGAAGACGGCAAGTCTGACTCTTTCCTTTACGCTTTGGACAGCATTGGAACCGTAAACAAGGAAGGTGATGCTGACCCTCTGGTCTGTTTCTATCTGCAGGAGTTCTTGGACCAGAGCACTGGGGTCGGGGGTCGCTGCGGGGTGCTCAGTCCGAGCTCACTGTCAGTCAGTCAGAGCAGTGAGATCCTGGGCTGGGTCAGGGAGGCAGCACAGGCCAAGGCTGGCTGCAGCCAGAACGCATGCGGCATGGAGGACGTCCTGCAGCTGCTGCGCATCCTCTACATCATCGGGAGCGACTCGGTCTCCAACCCGCGCACACTGCAGGAAGGTACGACGGCCACACACTCACGCCTCCCTGCTGGATGGGTCATTTAATCCTTTATCACAGTTTTGCATTTCAATCATGTGAAATGAGCTGACTGATTCTAAACTATGGAGGATTTTTGTAAATACAGCTTTTCAGTGTTGGAACAGGAATATTCTGCATGTGCATTTACACCTGTTCCTCATGTTTTTCTTGCCTGTATTTCCAGATGTTGAGGAGCTGCAGTTCAACGCATCACCAGAGGAGTTCACCAGCAAGAAGATCACCACCAAGATCCTCCAGCAGATTGAGGTCAGCTTCTCTTCTAGGATTATTTATGTAAATGTGCTAAATGTTTGTGAGATTAACTCGTGATTTTAATGTTAATCTGTCCCCCTTTTATGTTTATAGTTCTATAGAACATTAATGTGGTATTAACCATTCTGTGTCTGTCATAATGCTGCTCAGGGCTTGAGCTAGACCTCTGTAGCAAACTACAAGTGAAGCTAAGCTAACTGAATGCTATTGATGTTTTGTTGCCAGGAGCCTCTGGCTGTGGCCAGCGGAGCGCTGCCTGACTGGTGTGAACAGCTCACGTCCAAATGTCCCTTCCTCATCCCCTTTGAGACCAGACAGCTGTACTTCACCTGCACCGCTTTTGGAGCGTCCAGGTGAGTCTGACAGGTGCCATAGCAACCACCAGGAGAGCCACCAGCGATTTGGGGCAACAGGACCAGATCTGCTCGCCCTGAAACTAATGCCTAGAGTTGAAAAACGTTGCAGGCAGTTCCATCCAGTGTGACTGGGATCTGTTGTGACCTCTGACCCCCGTGCTCCCGCACAGGGCCATCGTGTGGCTCCAGAACCGGCGTGAGGCGACCATGGAGCGATCGCGGCCGTCCACCACTGTGCGGCGGGATGACCCTGGAGAGTTCAGGGTGGGCCGGCTCAAACACGAGAGGGTCAAAGTTCCCAGAGGAGAAGCCATGATGGAGTGGGCGGAGTCAGTCATGCAGATTCACGCAGACAGGAAGTCCGTGCTGGAGGTGGGAGAGGAAGTGAACGCGTATTGGAAGTTCTGTCTCATCTGTGCTGTAAACTTCCTTCTGAAGCTGAATTGTGTGTGTGTGTGTGTTCAGGTGGAGTTCCAAGGTGAAGAGGGAACCGGTCTGGGTCCCACCCTGGAGTTCTACGCTCTGGTGGCTGCAGAGTTCCAGAGAACGTCTCTGGGTATCTGGCTGTGTGACGACGATTTCCCTGACGACGAGTCCCGACAGGTCAGTCACCTAGCAACCGCTGACCCTTGAACTCATGAGAAACTGGAGTAGAGCTCCATCACAGTCTGAGGCCCATTTCACCATTCTGTGTCATGATATGTGAAACTGACACTTCAGGGTTATATACCGTATTTTTCCAGACTATGCAGCACACCTCACTATAACTTCAGAAAAAAAAGCTTCATCATGGAATTTTTCAATAACAGATCATTGTTATTGAAAAATAATTTGTTATGTTTAACAATACCTGATTTTACTGCCAGGTGTATTAGAGCCATGGTCATAATAAGATAAGAATAAGGTCATCTTATGAGAACAGTCGACATATTACGACTTTATTCCCATAATATTGAGTTTATTCTCATAATGACTTATTCTTGTGATGTTAAGACTCTCCAAATTAATCAATGTTAATGATTGTTTTAAATAAACAGTGTCAGTGATACCAGTCCTCTGTATTTCCCAGAATCTCACATTAACAGGGAATCAGTTGTGTGTTGTTGAGCACCTCCATGTTTAATGGAAGGATGTAACATGTTAACCAGTAGAACTGTGAGGAGGATGCACCAGGTTCATGATGAGTATTTACCCAGTGAACAGGAACCATGACAATGCTTTGTTGTGGTTGATTTGCATCAGTTTGACCTCCGTCTCCATGGCAACACTGCTGACCGTGTGCGTTCCTCTGTCCCCTGTAGGTGGACCTGGGAGGCGGTCTGAAGCCGCCCGGTTTCTACGTGCAGCGCTCCTGCGGCCTGTTTCCCGCTCCGTTCCCGCAGGACAGCGAGGAGCTGGAGCGCATCACCAAGCTCTTCCACTTCCTGGGAATTTTTCTGGCCAAGTGCATCCAGGACAACCGGCTGGTGGACCTGCCTGTGTCCCAGCCCTTCTTCAAGCTGCTCTGCATGGGCGACATCAAGTCCAATATGAGCAAGCTGCTGTACCAGTCGCGCGGCTCGCCGCCGGGCCACGGCCCCGAGCGTGCCCACCTGCAGGCGCTGCTGTCCGAGGTGCATTCGGAGGCGTCCACTGAGGAGAGCCAAGAGACGTACTCGGTGGGCAGCTTCGACGAAGACTCCAAGTCCGAGTTCATCATGGACCCACCCAAACGGAAGCCTCCCGCCTGGTACCACGGCATCCTGACCTGGGATGACTTCCAGCTGGTCAACCCACACAGGTCAGCAGGTCATTGGGTTCAGAGTTTCCTTCTTTAGTTTGGTTGTGAAAACATTGGCTCATTTAGAAAATGATCTCCCCTGACCCCATTCTAGAGCAACCTTCCTAAAAGAAGTGAAAGAGCTGGCTGTGAAGAGGAGGCAGATCCTGGGCAGCAAGAGTCTGTCTGAGGATGAGAAGAACACCAGACTGCAGGACCTGATGCTGAGGAACCCCATGGGCTCCGGACCCCCACTCAGCATCGAGGACCTCGGGTAAAATCCTCTGAGACTCAGCTTGACCTGCTGCTGAGAAGAGCTGAGTCAGCTCTTCTGTTTGGGGCCGTAACATAGTCAGGGTTTTACCCAGAGTACCTGCTGAACCCCGGAGTCAATACCTGAACACAAAAAGAGAAAAAAGACAAACAAAAAATACAAATTAAACAAATATCACATTTTTGCACTTCAGTGAAATCCTAATTAAGTAATCACAATGGATCTTCAAACAAGGTAATGCCGGCCTAAGGCATAAATGAACTAAGCAGCTGCTTAAGGCCCCACAGATGTTCAGGGGCCCCATAAATGCCAACATTTTACAGTTTAATCTTTGTGTTGGAGCTCAGTTTGTTCACAGATTCACTTCAGCAAATAATAAACAATTATGACTGACTACCTGATTCTATTAAGCCTGTACTGATACACTATCAGTACAGCATCATAATGCTGCTTAAGGCTCCATGAAATCTTGAGCCAGCCCTGGTCACATTTCAAAATAAATAAAAAGAAAATGACCTAAAACAGATAATAATTGACTGTATGCTTAACTAAATATTCTCAAGGCGCAAAATTGAAGCGCTCCTTATATTACGTTTTTGTTTGGCAATATCTGCAGCTTGCTGCAGTATTTTTGATTTGCTGGTGGTTGTTTTTTTACGCAGCATTTTCCAGAAGTACTGTGAATGAAGAAGAAATTTTCATAAATTTCATCAAGTTGCAGCAGCCAGCCAGGAGCTTCCAGAAAACGTATTCAGCGAGTGTGTGAGACTTAAACCCACACCTCCCGCTCTGTTCTCACTGTGCTCAAAAGGAACCTTTAAAAACACAACTATACATTAAATCATATTTGTGGCTCATCTTGAGCAGCAGAGCAAACATTTGGTTTATAAACTTGACGCCTACCTCACTGCAGAATAATCCCAAGAAACATGATCTGTCACTGATCGTTCATATAAATGCTGGAGGACTAAAAAGAAAAAAGGTCACAGCCTCAGTAGTCTGTAAAAGTTTCATAATACTGTATTAAAATGAAGATATAGAAATAATAAGTAGTGTTTTTGTACCTGCGGCTGTTCTAAATGTAACCTGATGAAATGACATTTCTGTTTTCAGGTTAAACTTTCAATTCTGTCCATCATCAAAGGTTCATGGCTTCTCTGCAGTAGACCTGAAATCAAACGGAGATGACGAGGTAACAGCACACACCCAGCTGCTGCTCCGGTCACAGGATGGACTGTGTGTGTGTGTGTGTGTGTGTGTCCCACTAAACCTGCTTTTCTCTCTGTGTGTGATTGTGTGAGGACAGATGGTGACTGTGGAGAATGCAGAGGAGTATGTGGAGCTGATGTTTGATTTCTGTATGCACACTGGCATCCAGAAACAGATGGAGGCCTTCAAAGGTGAACACACACATCACAACTACACAAAGCTGGAGCTCACTTACAGCTCAGGCACCATTCAAAAAGAATGGAATTATTTTTGTTTTCATTCCAAGCACTCGCCAAAACCTGTATAGTTCCCAAAATCACAAAACATTTTCTCTGGGACACCAAACTGTTGAGATGTTTATTATTATAAGTAGGGCTGAAACAATTAATTGGATTAATAGTTATGAATTGATTAACTAATTAAGTCATTGATTAATTCTTAACTGGAGAATTCCAACTCAAAAGGCCATTTGTTAAAAGAACAACACAGAGCAATTAGTAAGACAAAACTGGACAAAAAAATCTGATTAAGGCTCATTCTGCACATTTTATTTAACCACTGACGCTTTTTTATACATTATTAGAAATACATTGAGGTGCAAATGTACAACTAATTCAAATCATAGAATAATTTAAGTAAGAAAATAAACATTTTGTTACCTGAAAGTCAGTAACAGCCTGTAGTGAATGCTTGATCATTTGTAGTAAAGGATGCATCTGCAGATAACAAATACAATTAATAATTGGAGAGCAAAAGGTGTTTCATAGTTTTTGTTTTCTTACAGTATTTGAGTCGGGTGAAGCTAAAACTAAGGAGTTCAGATTTAAAAAGGTTTTTGTCGTTTCTGCTCTTAAGCGCAAAATGTATAGATATTTTTGTAGTATTTTTAGAGTCTGGGTTACTAAATGAGTTGATAATTTGAATAATGGCTGGATGTGACTGACCGGTGTGGACTCACCCCGTCTGTTCTCAGAGGGATTTAATCAGGTGTTCCCCATGGAGAAGCTGAGCTCCTTTAGCCACAAGGAAGTGCAGATGGTTCTCTGTGGTAACCAGTCTCCTTCCTGGAATGCTGATGACATCATCAACTACACCGAACCAAAGCTTGGTTACACCAGAGACAGGTATGGGAGCTCTCACACACACACACACACACACACCCACACACACACACACCCACACCCACACAGGGTTGATGTTTGAGGCTAAAAGCTGATCTTAACTGTTACATTGTATCTGCTCCTCTACAGTCCTGGCTTTCAGCGCTTTGTCAGGGTTTTATGTGGAATGTCATCTGATGAGAGGAAAGCTTTCCTGCAGTTCACCACCGGCTGCTCCACGCTGCCCCCTGGTGGCCTGGCCAACCTTCACCCACGCCTCACCGTAGTCAGAAAGGTAGTTTCAGATCTTCTTCAGGCATCTTTAAAAGTCTGACTGTGAGCTGATTGGCTGCTGTTCTTCTCTTGCCCCGCCCCCTTCAGGTGGATGCAACAGACTCCAGCTATCCATCGGTAAACACTTGTGTTCACTACCTGAAGCTCCCAGAGTATTCATCTGAAGACATCATGAGGGAGCGTTTGTTAGCTGCCACTATGGAAAAGGGCTTTCACCTGAACTGACCTCCGAGCGTCGCCACGGTTACACTGAGCATGCGCCCAAACCATCTGTCCGTGTTGCCAGAACATCCAGCCGCATGAGTGACAGACACACAGAGGCTCGCAGCACAGGATTCTGACTGAACATCTCCAACCCACACCTTTCACGCTTCCCTACTGACAACCACGTCAGCATCCAGGGCCAAGGCTGCAGGCTGGTGTGTGTGAGAGTGTGTGTGTGTGTGTTTGCGTTCGCACACAGGTCCCCTCCTCTCGTCCATTCAGTTCAGTGCCTGGTTCCACTTAGTTTTCATTTCCTTCATTAGAGGTTCAGGCTCATTTCTCGTTTTCATCCTTTTAGTTTTTCTTCCTTTCCATTCAGCTTGCGTGTGTGTGTGTGTGTGTGCGTGTGTGAGCATCAGTTTGGTTTGTTTCAGACCTGATGATAAGGTCAGAGTTCAGTTTTTGGTGTTTCCTCTCTGATTAAGCTAAAGAGAAAAAAAAAACACTGATTGTGTTTGATGCACATTTAAAAAACTCTGCTCCCTGTATTTTCTTTGTATATTGTAAACATTTATTTAACTGAAGTACTGAAGTTGCAGTTTCAGGTAAACAAATATTTTCAAATGTGTATGCTCCAAAAGATAATCAATAAATTGTTTGCAAAGTATGAAGTAAAGATTTAGTTTTGTGGTTTGTAGAATTTTTTTTTTCTTTTAGCATCTTAGAAACAGAAAATCCCATAAATTGTTTTTTGATTTAGTAACTGTTGAATTTAACAGGTCAGATCAAGCTCCGCCTACCAAGCAGAAAAAACGACTAATTAGAGAAGCAGCCAAGAGGCTCATGGTAACTCTGGAGGAGCTGCAGAGATCCACAGGTGCTCTCCACAGATGTGACATTTTTATGGAAGAGCATCAAATAGAAAACTGTTCAAACAGCTGTGAGAACTCCATCTCCCAGATTCCCATGGTTCTTTTCAGGGATGGGTAAAATTTAGAAGCTGCTCTGCTCTAGATATGAAGAGCTGCGAGTGGCACAAAAATGCTTTAAAGGGGCAGTATTTATTTTCAAGGCACATGGTGCTATTATAAAACACAATCAAGTAACTGTTTAAATATAAATAAAATCACTTAAAAGAAATTTGACTTCAAAATTTAACTCCTTGAAATTGGGCCTCTGTCTCTTTTTTTAAGAGACAGAGGCCATTGAAACTCCGCTTTCAGGAAGTGGCCACAGCATGGCTCCTTCATTGACCCGTTAACGTGTTTACCAGTGTTGCACTGAGGAGTAGCGCTATTTTTTTTTTTTATGCTTTATCTTATTTAGCCACTATTGATGTTTGGCACTTTTTCAGCTCCAGCTGATGTTAAAGTGTTTATAAATAAAGTTGATGAGCTCAGCAGTTCCACCAGGTGTTTGCTAATTGCTGCTGGCTAGTCTGGAGGAGCTGAGTGGAATCAAATGAACAATTGGAAGCTCTGCAGAGATCGGGACGTGAGCAGATGTGTTGGAGCAGAAACGTTTTTTTGAACAAGCCCCCAGGGATTGGACTAGGACGCCCCCGATCGAGAGATATTGTGCACAAAAAGACAACACTCAAAACACTGAAATAACAAAATGAGGTTTCAGCATGTATTATCATCTGACTGAGCCACAAACATTATTACTTCACATTACACACAGTAACAACCTGTCAGCAGTATCCTGTACAGTTAAGCGTTGCTGTGAGATGCACACACTGGTACATTAGCGCCTCATGGAGACTTGGCAGCAGTCTGCTCTACAAACACTAGGGGTGCACCGATTGCAGTTTCTTGGCCAATCGCTGATCTTCAAAATGCCTGGCCTGCTGATTCTGAGTTTTGTTAAATATGGCGGCATAGTTGCTAAGTTGGCAACAGTGGAGTGATTGTTGTCAGCTGCACAGATGCAGATGTGACCTGGTGACCGGTCTGTCAGGCGTGGTTTCAGATCTTTGCAGAGGAAGATAAGATCAGTTTCTCGCCCAACATTAAGGAAACCAGGACTGATTTGCCGGTGCACCCCTAACAAACACCAGTCCAATATTTCCCAGAGTGCTCCAATAGTTTGTGACATTTCCTGCTTGCTTCACCCATCCGCCATTTTGTCGATGGCGGTGAGTGGAGCGAGAATGCGGCTCTTGTTTGTTTCCACGATGTGGCCATTCTGGATCATCTCATCCAGGATGATGTGAACAGAGTCCAGATTAAACATGATCTGATCACATCTCAAGGTCAAGGAGAAACCAGCAGGCAGCAGACAAGATGGCGGAACTGAAAAATGGCCAAGCTCCATTTTTTCACAGTCTGTCTCATGTTATTATGCTGTCATGACAAATGAGAGTTTCAACAAATATGTAAAAAAAAAAAAAAAAGTTTTTATAAAAGTCTTAAACTGCAGCTTTAATGAATAAAATCATCTTCGAAATCAAAATTTTTATCTTTGCTTGATAGTAAAATTGGTTGGATAATAGGAAACATTTTGATGCAACAAAAAAGGCAAAAGCAGAAGATTACTGCAGAAAATGCTTTTTCACAGCACAGTTTATACATTCCTGGCAGTTTTTTTCTGACAGTAAACATACATAATTAATTTCAAAACTATTGTGGAGCTACAAATAGACCGTAATGAGCTCAGACCTGGGAACCTGCCATCATAAAGGATACATCCAGTTCGCTCTGCGGACAGATAAATACAGACAGTTAGAGATATCCTGCAGCCATCTGAAGATTTTCAGCACTGATGAACTCACCACACGGCTGAAGTATTTATCTAAAACCTCCACAAAGTTCTGGATCAGCTCGTAGATGGATAACTCATTCTGCAGGGAGGATTCCATGAAGCACAAATTAGACAAGCAGGACAACAATCTGAGCGTTTTCAGATTCTGCACCTTTACCTCGCTGTCTGTCACGCCCACCACAACATACAGCGCCGCATACTGCCGGTACACCAGCTTAAAGTCTTTGTACTCCACAAACGAACACTGGAAAGAGGCAGACATACTGTAAGCAGATCCTGCACACAGTAGATACAAGATGTTTACATCCACCCATCATGTTCGCTCTAAGATTTTATTGATGTAATTGCAGAATCCTTCCACACAGGGTGGAAAGATTCTGCATCAATCAGCTTCTAAAAACAATAATTCCGTGTGAATCAACAGAGTTAAAACTATCCATGCAGGTTCAAGAATATAAATGCATCCTCAGTATTATTTCGATGTTTGCGTTTGGTAAATCTCCAGTGGAACATTTAAGTAAAATATTGTCTAGTCAGGTCACCCCTGATTGGTTAAAAATTGAGACTGATTTTGTTTAGGTGAGCACAACTACAAATGTTGAAAATATTCAAGATGTTTGATGATTTCACAGAAAACGTTGACCAAATTTGAAAAATGTACTACTCAAGTTTAGCTTAATTACGACCTCTCTTTAAAAAGGGACCTTGGTTAATATGTACTGAATGCAGTCCAAATACTTCAGATTTGGAAGTATCCAAAAGTATTTCTGGCAGATTGTTTCTTGAAAAACAATCTGCCAATCTGATAACGTCTCATTTTCATTTTCAAGCTCTTATTCAATTCAAAACTACTTTCTTTATTCCAAAGAGAATTTTAATTTTTGCTGTAACTCATTTCATCCAAGTATGTTCAAAGAGTCACTGTGGTTGGTGATGCTGTGGTCAGAAAAATCTCCTGTAGCAGTCAGTCTTCCAACGGCTCTGACTAAAGAGCCAGCAAGCTCTGCTAATCCATCTCATTTGCTTTTACTACTCCTACTTAAATCTCAGCACAATTGTTTCTCAGATTAGATTAAGTAGTAATGTAATGTTTCACTGTCTAGTTTTAAAACAGCTGATGCTATTCCAGCATTTCTGATCAGATCTTATTTCCTAATATTTCCAACTCTTGAAAGGATTCTGTATATATTAGAGGTGTGTAATATATACAAGGCAAACATTTCAGTATTTTATGGTGCATTTTTGAAGGAAAAATCTGGAGGAAATATCTAAGCTTCATTCCATCCAGTCTAAATAGTTAATGTAAATGCTTGGAAGGACGTAGACTGTGCATTTAAATATATACCGTTATATTTTATTAACAGAATTCTGCCCCCACAAACATGGCGGCAGTGTTGCCCTACAAAGCTGCTAGCTGTGCTGCATTTGTATTCAATGGCTGCCATTACAAGATTTCCAGCTGTATAACCGCCACATATTTCTGTCGATAGTTTCAGCATTCGGTCAGAAAACTCTCCAGACCTCAGCAGCCAGCCAAGCAGGCAGGAAGGGAGCTAGCCAGCCAGGTACTTTACCTGATGCTTCCCGCGGCTCAGGCAGCAGCGGACACCCACCGCTTCCAGCGCTGCTCTCTTGCTCAGCTCCACCGGCTCATAGTATTTGGACAGTCTGGTCTGACCCTGCTGGTTCACCATTAGCACAAACTTAATCATCCTGTCATCTTCCACAGACCAGCCTCATCCTAAGACAGTTCACCAGTTTTCCTTCCTCAAACATAAACAATGACATAAACAATGACAATGCAGCTGAGGGGTACAGTGCTGCCACCTAGTGGATTGGAGTTAAGAAAAAAGTCAGTAAATAGGTGGAAATGTTTTTAATAAAATTAGAGAGAGCAAGCTCCTGCTGGAGAATTAGCACAAAGAGGTAAGACATGTATATTTGGTAAATTTCTCTCTTTGTTTACAATGATAATGCAATATATAAGAAAGCTAGTTAATTTGTTCCTTAAATAGTGTCGTATTTTTTAGGATTATCCATGGAAAAGGCAGTGATGTCAATCAAGTTTATTTATATAGCACATTTCAGCAATCAGGCAGTTCAAAGTGAAGAAGCCTTGGACTGAAGGCACTGGTTGTGTGTCATGTTGTGGAAGTGTAATCTTCTGCTGCCATCTGTTGCTATAGCAGCATCAGATTGAGGAACTTGAAAAAACTAAGTAACCAGATAAAGAAGTTATGTTGTGTTCTGGTTCTGTTCTGTGGTACCTCTGCAGATGATGGTGCAAAGAAGGATTCTTCATTAAACAAGAAATATTAAGAAACACCTTGAGGATCTTCTTCATCAGACAACAATGGTGTCTTCAGTCAGAAGCTTCTTCAGCTTCACTGTAATACAGACAGCTACAGAAGATCCTTCCCGGTTTTACAAAAACTGAAGAAATTTGGAAAATATAAGTAATAGCATTGAATTTACTATTGGGACCTATGCAATATGTACATTTGATACAGAAAAGGGGACTTTACATGAAATAAATATTTTTATAGCGTTTATATATATTTACAGCATTTTTGGATACACGTATTTATTCACTATTGTGTGAAATATTGGATTAATACTTCTGTACTAAATATTTCCATAATCAAAATTGGGAAAAAGATGAAGGTGGTGAAATTTATTTTTGTAAATATTAAATTAGATCAATTGCCAGTCTTTAGCATTCATTCGAGGAAAAACAAAATATGCTCACAGAAATGAAGATGCTTCTTAACTTATTGAGGCATTGTTCAGGTGTGCATTCCATACCAGTTAGGGGCAGTGTGGAACCTATTCGCTGGTTGCCCAAAGCCAGGAAAAATGTCAAAGACGAAGACGAGAATCCCGGTGGATGTACCGTCATGCAGCGCGCTAGGTTCTTCCAGAGAACAGAGATGGCGGCCGGTTAGAGCTACACGTAAACACAGCATTTCCATTAAGCCGGACTCCCCGAAACGCTGAGGGGCAGCCAGCCTCACGCACCGCCGCGGTGACACCGCAGCAGTCACACGGGAGGTCCCCGGCGGACTCTTCGTTCAACCCGAGCAAATTTACAAACCCTACTTCCAAACAAAAACATTAAAACATGGACGAACACCCTGGAGGAGGTGCAGGAGGAGGAGCGGCCGCCCCGCGACAGCCGCCTTCACCGCAGCAGCACCAGCAGGGCAGCAGCAGCGGCGGTCCCCCTATCGGAGCAGTCATGGTCCCGCAGCAGAACGAAGACTTGCCCCGGCCACATCAGCAATACACTATTCCCGGGATCTTGCACTACATCCAACACGAGTGGGCCCGGTTCGAGATCGAGAGGGCACACTGGGAAGTGGAGAGGGCCGAACTCCAGGTTAGCATCGTAGCTCCTTCCAGGCTAAACTCAGGCTATCCGCTCAGCTCCGAGCGGTCCGCTCTTTCACCCTGTGGTGAGGTGGTCATAGGAGGGGACGTTTAAGAAGCGCTCAGCCCGTCATGGAAGTGTGAAAGCCGGCTGGAGAGGTGGCAAACTAGAAAAAACACCAGCAGCTTGACTGGAACTAAGCATTAGCAACACATTCCCTCCATGGATCAGTCTAGCTAACTGTAGCACTGTCTCAGTGAAGTGTTATTGTACCGGTGAAGCTGCCTGTCTGTTCTTTAGTTGAGCTGAGACAAGCTGAAGGTTGGGTCTGGTGAACGAGGCCTGATACCGGTCCCAGCGCATCTGGTCAGTCAGAACAGCTGGCGGTGGTGGTCAAGTTGAAACATCTCTAGGCCAGCTTCGGGTGTCAGGAGGTTTTTAGTTCATAGCTACAGGGATTATTAGAGTAATCAGATCAAGGACCTGCTGCCAGGACTAAACGGTAAGGAGAGGCAGTCATCTTACTGCTACAGGGAAAAATGGTCATAAGAGAGAGATTAATTCTGACAACAATGAACTGATAGAGGATGTCTTAAACCTCTAATCACAGTCTTATGAGAGGGATCATTCAGTGTTTCCTTTATTTGAATATTTTTGCCTTCTGTTGACTCCATGAGAGCATCAATAACTGCAACATTTATGATTCAGTTATTGAATCATAGCATCTGAGAGCATCTGTAATCAGAACTGTGACGATAAGAATAAGAATGGAGGAAGTGGTGATTTGAAAATGATTTTCTTGTTAGAGCTGTGTTTGTTTTTTTATGAGGCCGTCTGCAGGAACGGCTTCACCAGCCATCAAAATTATGATTCACTTTTATCACCGTAACAATCCCCCAAATTATTGTAATAAAAGTTTAAGTCTTTTTCTACATAAATCAGTGTAGGTCATAATGTTATGTCTCCACATAACAAAGTGTCAGTTATCACTCAGTAGCCTGTTAGAAAGATTTCAGTCAAATTATACTCCGTCTTGTTTATGTTTCATAAACAAGACGGACAGCCGCAGCCTAACTCTGAAACCTAGTAGTTTATGGTCTCACCTTGCAGCATTTCATAATGTTAACATTAATATCAGAGGGATACTAGAAGTCTGTTTTTTTGTGTCTCACATTTCAGCGATCTCCTTCATCACTTTGATGTCAGTGCTCAGTTTTTTTTTCCAAGAGTTAGATCTCTGTGATCATTCCTATCACAGCAAGGCTGCACTTTGTGGTGTAAAATAAAGCGGTGGTGAATGGAAGCAGTTGAAAATCACACACTTCCACACTGTGATAGTTTTGAGATTAAATTGCCTGACAGTATAGAGTATCTGTGCCGCCACTGACACTGTCAATCTTTCTGAGGGGAACATTTCTTTCACACTCTTCATGGAAGGCGTTCCATGAGTGTTTTTTTTTTATGTATTAATTTGTTTTCTATTCATTCATATCTCTTTTTTGAGATCAGACACTGATGTAAGGCAAAAAGGCTTGGCTCATAATCTCCTTTATTCCCAATGCTGTTCAGTTGGGTTGAGTTCAGGTCTCTGTGTAGAACAACCAGGTTTCAGATGTATTCCTCCGTTTCTTTATAGATCCTGCATTGTGCTTTGATGCACAGTGCAAAGCAATAGTTCCATGTTGGAACTAGGAGTTACACCAGGGGTTCATATTTTTTAAAGTCAAGGTCAGCGTGATAAAAGTGGAGTCGACGTGAACCAGTCACTGTGATAGCACCAAGAGAAAAGGCATCACACAACTTAGAGGGTTTATTAGCTGTATTCACAGGAAACACTGATTACAGCTGAAACGATTAGACAGAAGCCTAAAATGCAGAATAAAAGAAAAAGAGTCTGACATGATGCCACACGCTGCTCCAGTAGCGTTTGCCAGAGTTTGCAGAACACCTTTGATAAATGACTGAGCACTGAGAGAAGGTGTAGGGGTGCAATTAAAAAACAAAATAAATTTGCAAAAAGTGTCTCATACCATACTGTCACAACGTAGTTACTGTTTCAAATATCTAAATAATAATTTTAAAAATTATACAAGTTACATACCGCTGCTTTAACATCCACTCTGAACCAAACTTTACTTGCAGTCGGGCAAGTCTTGTTCTGCCAAACCCAGACCACCTCCTTGGATTGTCAGACAGAAGCGTGATTTGTCACTGACATGGTGATACAGGGTGGACCCCTGTATCACTTGGTGATGTAATCCTTGGATTGAGCTGTTGGGTCATGAATCTTTCCATGGACTCTTCTGGAGCTAATCTGAAGGTCCATATCAAGTGTAGAGGTCCAGCGTCTGCCTGTACAGAAAGTTTCCAGTTTATTTGTACAGAACATTTCAGCGACTAGGCAGTGCAAAGTTCTTTACATCGTAAAACACCATACAGTCACTAATTGTGAAATGAGCAATAAACATAACATTTTGTCAAATATGGGCTTTGAGCCTTGATTTAAAGGAACTCTGTTTCAGCAGCTGTGGAGATTTTGGACTTTGGTTCCAGAGGATTGTGTGCATCATTCATGGCCCACCACCTGACGGCTGAGTTGTTGTTCCCACTCACTCCTTCTGCGTTTTAATACCACTAACAGCTGACTGTGGAGAATTTTAGATGTGAGGAAATGTAATGGCTGCATAGTTGCACATGTGGCTTCCTTTCACGGCAGCTTCCGGTTTGTGTGCCGAGCAGACTGCTGCAAGCTAATGTGGCCATAGATATGATTGGAACAGCTGGATTTAACGGCTGGGTGACTTCTGGCAAATTGAGAGTATTTTGAAAGCAGCATCTAATGCTTCATATCAGGAGCTCACATCGCTTCCGTCTACATCATTAATGAAGATGGCCACTGGAGAAAAGCAAAGGACAGCATTCAACAGGAAATGTGTGCATCGGGTTGGAACTTTTCCAGAAACCTTCATTTGGAAGTCAAGTTGATGAATTTTGGAAATCGAAATGGGAACTTTCATCAGGATTTATGGCATTTTCTGTCATTTCTAGGGATTAATTAAATTGGGAATCACTTAAATAAAGTTTGCCATATCCAAATGTAAATGTTTTGTTGCAGACATACCGTCCATCTGACATTTGTATGTTACTCCGTGACAACAAAACTTTGTTTATTCCACAGATGAATCTGTGAATCTGTGGCGTCTCTGATCTTGTGCTCTTGCCTCATAAACGTGGTATCAGCCGATTCCACGATTCTGGAAATCCACGGAAGTGACTCAGGAACTCTCGGTGCTCCTGCAGTGAGCAGGTTGCTTTGCAGGCTCCAGTCAACGTGTCAAGAAGCATTATGCCAAGAGTATCTCAGCTTCTCAAGCTGCATTTTCTTAGGAATGTTTTAGTTACCAAAAAAAAATCGGTGAATAAATTGCAGTTGCGTTCCACAAAAAAAATCCGCAAATATTTAACTGTGAATAGGATCCACTGTACCACCAACCGTCACTAGTGGAAAACCTTCACAACCGTGTAGAGCCATGCTGAGGAGCTGCTAGTGGAAAAGAGCCATTAGTGACTCCATGTTTTGGGAGAAGGAGCAGGGTCTGTGTGTAAGGAGGCTGTAATTAAACAGCTTGGCCTACTGGGCCCTGTGCTGACAGCCTGATCCCAGCTGAAAGCTAAAAGTAGACCGGCCCAAAATAACCGCAATACACACAACTTACAAACTAACTTATGCGTTCAGTCATGGGAAAAGAAGGTATCCCTCGTCATCTCTAGGGTTTAACTTTATGAGTAATCTCACCTTTACAACATTGATTTAAATGTAACGTCTAGAAAAAAAACCCAGATTCCACCATGTCACACTTTTAACCTCACTGTACATGAGTAAAGTGACAATCAATTAATTGATTCACTCATTTAACAGAATTAAAACTTACCTTTCAAAAGGGTTCAAAGATTTAACCGTCAGTCAGAAATGAAGACTCATTTCATCCCCTTTAAAAATCCTGTTTTACCCCACATAAAACCAGTAGTTAAGTCTCCATATGAATTATCGGAATAATTATAGAAACACTCAATTCCCATATATAATTTGGTATAAATGTTTTCTGAAAACATTCTAATACACCGTTTCTTTTTTAAACACAAATTAAAGGTACTCCTTAATCCCAAATGGGAAATGAAATGTTGCCGTAATGTTAATTCTTCAGACCTGTTAGAGGCTTCTTCAGAACCTGAAGAAGTTCTTCAGAACCTGAAGTAGTCTCTTCTTCATGAAGAAGAGACTTTATGAATGCTCTCCTCGACATAGACATCTGACAAAAATTGCGTCATCTTGTTCTCAGAGAGGCATCCACCCCCACTTCTCGACACCAGACTGGGTTGAACTATTTTAAAAAGAGTTTTATGTGAAGAGTTGTGCTATTGGTCAAACATTTCCCATGTTTTATGCATAAATGCTCTCACATGGAAATACCTTCATGCTTGCCTTCATTAACAGTGTCCAAAGTTTCTACCAACTCGCAAGTTGCAAAAATATTTTTAACTTAAAAGAAAATTTCCAGTTTAATTTAGCTCTTGTTTTGTTTGCCCAGCAAACAAAGTAGTCTGGGTTTGTAGAAAAGGGATCTGTAAATGATTGTAAGATCAGAAAACTAAAACAGGTCTCACACATGTTGCCTTATTTCAAGAAAGACATACAGTGTCTTAAATATTTTTGGAGGGTAGATTGTTATTTTCTAGGTGTATAAATTTATCTTTGGTCTATTCCCAGCAGCAGTAACATGATATGGACACTCCGTCTTTTAGAAAGGCTGGCTGTATTTAGCGTTTTGAGGTGAGGATCGTTTAATGAAAGGGTATACCCAAGTCGTCTGTAGAGTAAAAGTTCCTGAATGTTTGTATTTGTTTACTATGAAATGAGAAGGAAATTGGAAGATAAGTTTAATTAAAAATAAAAAATTATTGTTATTCAAACCACTTTTCATTGTAGTAAAACTTTGAACAGTTTTTGCCACACCTTGCAAAACACCTTTGCCTTGAAAGGTGTTTTTGAAAAGTTTGTTTGAAACCTTCTTAAAGGTCATTTTCTAAAGGCATATTTAAGCAGACAAATCAGCATTATCAGAATGCATATTCCAATTTATTAAATATGATTGTATTCCATCCTCAAACTATGGACATAAGCTGCATATTCATATGTACATAAATGGTCTGCAGACCACCGTTATTATCAAAACCAGCAATTGGTGAGATGCATACATAAATTTAAAACTCAGTAAGTTGAAAAATATGCAATACCATATTTTATACTGCAGCAGCAGTTTTTGAAACATCAATATGATGACAGTTTAACTTCTTTAACTAGGACAAACCCAAAAAGTATGAGGGAATTTAGCCTTTATTTTGAGAAAATATAGAATGTAGAAATGTTGCATCCATTTTTTTGAAATCAGTAGCCAAGATGAACATTCAGAGTCACATAAAGACAGTTACAATGTCGGCCTTCTACCACCTGAAGAACATTTCCAGTATTAAAGGACTAATGTCTCAGCAAGATCTAGAGAAACTCATCCATGTTTATCTTTAGTGACATCGGTTACGGCAACAGTATCTTCACACAGTAACCTAACAAATCAATCCTCCAGCTGCAGCTGATCCAGAACGCTGCTGCAGGTGTTCTGACTGAAACCAGGAAGATAGAGAACATCACCTAGTTCTAAAGTGCTTCCACTAAGAGAACAGACTTTAACATACTGATGTGAGTTTATAAATCACTGAACAGTTTAGCAGAACAACACATTAAATATCTGCTGCTGTTTTATCAACCTTCCAGAACCTCTCAGGACTTTTGTTTCTGGTTCTGCTCTGCATCCAGAACCAATGGTGGAGAAGCAGCATTCAGCTTCTATGTGCCACAAATCTGGAATTAACTTCCAGAAAACTGCAAAACAGCCAAAACACTGAGTTCCTTTAAATCTAGACTAAAATCCATTTAGATATCATCATGGATTCATGTTAATCTTTATTCCAACATTTTGTGATGATGAATTTTGATGACATTTGACAAAATGTAGTGTTTCTCTATCATGTAAACCTTGTACCTTGTTATAGGTAAGGTACAAGGAACCTTACCTATAACAACTTTGAGCAAAAGATTAACTTTGAAATTTTTTTTTTTAATTGATTGTATTGCGATATTGATTATTTTTTATAAACCTACGACATTCCACAGGTTAGGGTGTGGCCTGACCTCTTTGGCCCCTACTCTGCCCCTATGAGCCACCGTAGCTGTGTGGCATCTTCACTCAGAGACCAGACGCTGGTCAGTAATCCTCCGCTCGTCCTGCTCCACCTCTGTGGTTTCACATCGAGCCATGCAGACGTTGCCTCAGTCTTGAAAACTTGTTAAAGGACTGAAGTGTGTATTTGAGTGTTTTCATGATGGCGTTGTTCAGAGGAATGGCCCCGATGACTCATATCCTTACATAGCCTGCTCTGTCAGCCTGGTAAATCTGGGACAGATGGCTCACTACATGCACAGACTACTTCGTCATGGTTGTCACCCCGCTGCCTGGATCCTACCTGTGCTGTTGAGGGTGCTTCACCCGTCTAAATGCAGGGCACTGGTCAGGTTTTAATCTCGGTGAGTGGCAGGGAGCTGCGCAGCGTCATTCCCTTAAAGCTGAGCTAGACCCAGAAGTGAAACCTGACCCAGGGCTGAAAAATGGACCAGAATGGAAACTGAGGTACTGTGTTTATTCAGTGGTGGAAAATGTTGAACTAACTTCTACAGAGTGCTGCACTGGAGCAGCTGGCATGACTGCATAGTGTGAGCAGAAATATGAGGCTCCAAGTCATTATTACACTGTGCTGTCATCACACAGTGGTCCCCACCACTGCACACACCTACACGCGCGCGCACACACACACGCACACACACAGATTAACTTGCTTTCATCCGCTGTGGTAATACTAGCTCACCTTTGCAGGGCAACAGCAAAATGACATCTTTGTGAATTATTCATTTCAGTATCAGTGCTATATCAGCTTTCTCTTCTCCAAAAGCAAACAGCTGCCATGTTCTTCCCAGAATTCTGTGTAGGGATCCGGTTTCAGGATCCATGCTCTTATTGAGACAACCTGGAGCCTGAAGTTGTTTTTTGTCAATATTCCTGTGGAAATGTTTCTCTCTCCCTTAAGTCACCAAGAGAAACTCTAGAGTTAATTAGAGTGGATGAATTTTGTGTGTTCAGTTGTAGATTTCTGTTGAAAAGCAAACTGGGTAAACGCATCGAATCCAGATTTCCTTCAAATCGAGTCCGAACTTGTGCTGAAAGACCCATGCAGGATGTACATCTACTACTTTACTTCACTTTGTCCACAATGATTCATTGAGGATTTCTTTTTAATATAAAATGTCAGATTTTTCTTTAACATTATATTAATTCCAGTAACACACTCAAGTTTGGTAGACAAATAAAAAGAAGCAAAATATCCTGTTAGAAACTAAACTATCTCTGTAACATGAAAATTTGAGCAGATGTTATCTGGTATTAATATTGCCGTTATGGTCGATTTACTGAGATTATTTATATTTTATTACGCTTAAAAAAAAAACCCGACTACACCAATGGTTTCATCTCTGCTTCAGTTAGACTTCCCACAATGCTTTACTGCGTCACTGTCAAAATTAAATATCAACCCATACCGATATCAGTGCTGATGTATGGTGGGTCCCTCTATGGCTGCGGGCCCTTGAGGGCCGGTCTCCTTCCTGCATGTGTTAGCTCTTCCTGGTTTGACACACCTGGATCAATTGATGGCTCATTTTAAGGCCTAAGAAGAACGTCGACATGACCACTGCTCTATGGTCTCAGCTGCTCTGTTAAACAGGGTGTGAAACTGGAACAAAAGACAGGAAGCCGAACACATTGTTCTGTTTCATCATAAAACATGCTGGACGTCCAAAAGGTTTGGAACCTTCTAGAAATCTGGATTAAATGTTAACATTCTCTTCAGAACACACACAGACGAGTAAAGGTGCGAAGCTAAAGACAGCTGCTCTCTCTCACACTGTGTGACATCAGCTGTTTGAGCTGTTTGTGTTTAAGGAATAGGGTGATGACATCACATCCCTCAACAACTACCGGTTGGTCACTCAGCCTCTCCATTCTGCTGTTACGTGGTTTCAACAAATAGTTACATTAGCATCCTGCTAAGGCTCCTGCAGCTATGGAGGGCCAAAAGGGACAAAATTAAATATAGAAATTGTTAATCATTAATTAAATGTATACTGCAAGAAATAAAATGTTTATTTGATAAACATTTGTTTTGATATAATTCAATCATTAAAATGCTAAATTATAAAAGCCGGAGCAGAGAATTAATTGAATGCGTATTATTTCATGCTTCCTGTTCCTGCAATACATTTTTGCACAATGCTATATTTTTATCTTCCAGACTCGTCTATCAGAGCTGAGGGGCGGAGCTTACACTGATCTGTTGAATTCATCTAGTTTAGCCTGGTTCTTTTAAATCTGTTTTGTAGAACTGTCACAAATCAAATAAATGTTTCACAAATCTCAAACTAGGTTGCAAATATTTTTCTGCTTCTGTCGAATAATCTAGGTTTGAAGCGACTAAATGTCATATTTCCAGAGCTGGAGTGTTAGTAATACCCTTGGTTTAACTTTTCAAAGAATCAGGCTAAACTAGCGGAGTACAATAGATCATTATTAGCCCCGCCCTCTCAATTCTGAATTAACTCTTTATTTGACTAATTCCTTTCATGGTTATGCTCAAGGAACAATAACCATTAAATAATTAAGGACACATTAATTTATCTGTCTTGGCTGTTATAAAGTTGCATTTGTATAATTAATGACTTACAACTTGTCTAGTAAATAAATAATTTAAACATTTAAGTAAACATTTATTTATTTCATGATTCATTTAATTTGTGATTTAATATGTATGTATTTATTTAGTTTTGTACCTTTTGGCCCTCCATAGGCATCACACCCTCATTTCCTATTGGATACTCCATTTCTTGGTTAGATGAAAATATTTAGAAACTAGTTTTAGCTTAGCTGTGGGGTGTGTGTCTGTCTGTGTGTCTGTCTGTGTGTCTGTCTGTCTGTGTGCACAGAGTGTTTTGAACTCTGTGTTTGTGTTGTGTGTGTGTTTCTCTCCAGGCCAGGATAGCGTTCCTGCAGGGGGAGAGGAAGGGCCAGGAGAACCTGAAGAACGACCTGGTTAGGAGAATCAAAATGTTAGAATACGCTTTAAAGCAGGAAAGGTAAGAAACGGCTCTTAATGTTCTGTTTGCTTTTCTTATTACTCATATCGCTGCTAAGATTTCGTATGTTTTTGATTCTGCCTTCACTGATTGGCTCTGACAGACAGCAACTGAATTCATCTCTGGATCAGTGTAGAATAATTACATTACAGTCAGCCTCTGTGCCTACCGATCAGTCGGCCCTGATTTCCTTCATTTTGGGAGATTGGCCGTTTCTGGCTTTTTACTCACAAATGAAATGATAACCTGACATTATTATTATGTTATATTTCCTATGTCAAAATGTGTTTGATGAAAATATGGGAGTATATCTAAATCTCTGTAGAAATATCTGTAATCATTGTGTGTGACAGTAACATGACAGAATAATTAAGGATATTCTTTGTTTCTCCTTCTCAGAGCAAAATACCACAAGTTAAAATACGGAACAGAGTTAAACCAAGGAGACATGAAGATGCCAATCTTTGAGTCAGGTAGGTGTTGCAGGAAGATCAGCTCCAGCTGTGAACCTGACGGGAAGACTCAGCTTGTCTCTCTTCTCTCCTTGAAGACACCAAAGAGTCGGAGGTCTCTGCTGTCCCTGCCAACAGTCAGCTAATGTGGAAACAAGGCCGGCAGCTCCTCAGACAGTAAGACCCGTCCTTCAACGTAGAACCAAAGACCATGAGAGGATACTATAGGATACTAGAGAAACTATATGACAACATTCCCACCACAATGAGTCAATGAACTGAAACTGAATTTGCATTTTGTATTTCCGATATTGTGTAGGAAGTGCTTTAGTTCCTTAATTAAAAATGTGTAGAATGTGCCGGTTTTTTATCCGATTAATCCCCAGAATCATTGATTACTAAATTAATCATTAGTTGCGGCCCTAGTTCAGCTCAGACTCCACTGTGATGTCATGTGTTGCGTTCAGGTACCTTCAAGAAGTGGGATACACAGACACCATCTTGGATGTTCGCACTCAGAGGGTTCGCTCTCTGCTCGGCCTGTCGGGTTCTGAGCAGAACGGATCGATGGAGAATAAGAACCTGCAGCACCTGATCAATGGAACGGAGCGCTGCAAAGATCCCAAGAGGTACGCACACACACACGCACACACACACACCTCAACCAGGCCCTCTTGCACCAAACATCCATCCATCCTCACCTCACCTAACCGTTACCTGGTACACAGAGCATGAGGGGTTAAAGTGTTCACTCTGTGCAGGATTCCAAATGACAATCTGGAGACGTTTAACTTCCTGGAAAACGCAGAGGACAGCGATGAGGAGGAGGACGAGGAAGGAGACCTGATGGATGACATCAGCTCTGACAAACAACACAGACCTAAAAAACACAAGCCTAACGTAAGGCAGCCGAACTTCCTGCTGTTGAGGTTTTGTGACAAATCATTTCTCCTGCATGTGGTTCCTACGATGGCTGACAGCGATACCAGCTGCAACGCACCAGCAGCGAAACACACCGACAGAAAAAATGAATGCAAAGAAAAACGCTGCAATCGCAGAAAATAAAAGCAAAAATCTACAATCATCAAAACAAATGCAATTGAAAAAGGAAAAGGCTGCCACCATAAACAAAATGCTGCAACCACTGGAAATAGAAGGAAGGAGGAAAACGCCGCACATAGTAAAAACAATTTCTAGTATGAAATGCTGCAAATTCGCTCCACTGCAAAGCTCCACACCACTAGAGGGAGTCGAACAAATAATCCTTTGGGACCAGACTATAGACGTTTACATGTTTAAGGGATGTCATGATTTCATGGAATGTCAAGAACGACTTCATGTCTCTTTGAAACAAGCAGTCTTTTTACAATATCGTTCTAGGACATTTATGGGGATAACTGTACCAACTCCAGACTCTACAGTGGTATATTAGGGTATTAAGAAAAAGAAGGAAGAGTCATTTTAAACCAAAAAACTCACAAGTCTTGAGATTAATCTCAGAAATTTTATAGAAAAAACAAAGAGTTTGAAAAGTTGAACGTTTTTGACTTTCAGAGTCAGAAAGTCAGAAATGTTTGTTGTTTCTAGAAACTGAAATTTCTCTCAAAATTTTAGTTTTCCTTGCAAATTTTTGACTCTTCAAACTGAGACGTTTTCTTGTTCTAGAAAATTTCTGAGTTTTAAGGCATTAATTTATTCTACCACACACTTCTCTATCTTTAATGGCCCTAACATGCCGTCGTAAGACTCCCCCTGGTGGTCTGGAGTGTTTCCGTTTTGTGGAGTAGCTTTCATATTTGTCTATTTTTTTAATTTGTTTTTTTTTTATCTTTTATTTCTTTTTTCTGTGTTTTCAGCATTTTTATTTGTATTTGTTGTGTAAAGTATAGCTCTTTGCTTCTATTTTATGAGATTGCAACATTTTTATCAGCAGCATTTTTCCAGTGATTTTGTGTTTTGGAGCTTGCGGCCTTCTACGTTCCTTTTCTAAGAAATTTCTGAGATTAATCTCAATTTCAGATTTTCAGCAGAAATGTACTCCGTTTTTTTTCCCTATCTCCCCTGGTCATTGTATTTTCCTGACCCTGCCTCCTTCCTTTCCTTCTCTGCCTTGCATGGTGCAGATAGGAAACGAGGGCCTGGCATCAGAGGACGACGCAGACACAGAGGAAGCCCTGAAGGAGTTTGACTTCTTGGTGACAGCAGAGGATGGAGAGGGAGCCGGAGAAGCTCGCAGCTCTGGAGACGGGACAGAGTGGGGTGAGACCTGTAGGAAACTCTCAGCTGATTAACAGTTTAGATGCCCAAATGAAGTAATCTTGTAAAGAATCCAGAAAGTCTGTTCTTCAGACCTTCCTGTATTATTGGCTTCAGTGACTTGAAGGCTGATCCTGTAGTTTCTCGTAGATCTGCTATCTAGAGCTGATGGGCTGTTTGTTTCTGCTCAGTAAAGTCAGACCTGTCTTCCCCTCCACAATGAGCTTCATTCCTGTAAACTAGATATTCTTTCATGTCACAGTCACTCTGTTAATCTGCTTCTCTGTAGACGTTCTGCGCAACTGATGCCTAAAAGCTTAAATTGTCCAATTTCATCTGTCAGAAACGGCTTAGTTTGCACCGCGAGGCTCCGAGTTGTCAGACTCGACTCTGCGTAGCTCCACAGCTATTCTAGGTTTCATCTGTTTGACTGGAGCTCAGAGGAGCATACAGAGTCGACCCTGAGCCTTCAGACAGCCTTTCTATAATACGAGTTGCACGATTATTATAGTTTGGCTGTTACTCAATATGTGCTTTTTTTATTTTTTAGATTGAAAAAAAATGAAAGTTTATCATTTTCCTTCCACTTCATAACAATGCTCAACTTGCTGCCACATAAACAACAATACAAACATCAAAGTTTGTGATTTTGACGTGAAAAAACTCAAGAGGGGCGTGAAAACTTCTCTATCTCTTTCCTGACTTCCTGGTTCAAATGAATCTGATAGAAAACAAATATGTATTTGTATGCTTATGATGATTTATGTCAGTTTATTATAGAAGAAGATTAGGGTCACTGGAAAAATAAGAATTCTGACTTTAGAATTCTTTTTTTTCCTCTTCTGTACTTTATGAATGAGCCTTGAAAGCAGTTCAAGAGTCTCGTTAGTCCATTCCCCAACGTTGGTACATACAGTTTGCTGCTGAACGTTGTTTTGCACATTAAACCTGGTAATGAATGTGTAGTTCTGTAATGGGTTCCTTTTGTCTGCAGCAGAAGTTTTATTTGGTCCGTGTCCGTCTGAAGATGCTGACTGTTTCAGACGCTCCCTGTGATCCTAGAAGGACGCGGCGTTAGTTTCAACTCTTGTCGAATCGTTTTTCTCTTTGCAGCAGAACCGCTACCGTTCCCCTCCGGCGGGGGGAAGTCCTTCCTGCTGGGAGGGCCGGACGACGTGCTGGAAAGCGTGTTGGGTTTGGGGGACCTGGCAGACCTCACCGTCACCAACGACGAGACGGACTTCGGCTACGATGTAAGAAAACCAGTTCAAGTTGTACTGGGAGAGAAAATGTAATGGACAAAATCCCACTGTCCCTCTGCGTGTCCCTGTGTGTCCCCACCAGCTGTCGTCCAGTAAAGAGTCTACGTTCAGGAAGACGTGGAATCCTAAGTACACGTTGCGGAGCCACTTCGATGGCGTCCGGGCTCTGGCCTTCCACCCCGTGGAGCCCTGCCTGGTCACCGTGTCTGAAGACCACACCCTGAAGCTGTGGAACCTCACCAAGACCGTCCCAGCCAAAAAGTATGCTGACTCAGCACAACACTTCGGCTCTACCGTCGTCCATAGTTACGTCAAATACACTCTTTCTTTAACACAACTCGGTACAGGAGAATTAAAATGTTCAGTCATTTAATCTAAACTCTCAGGCTCAATACACACAGTGATACCTTTAACTATCCATTCATATTGGATGCAGCCAGCACTTTGTGAACAAACTGCGTCTCTATTCAGTTTCAGTTTTAGCAAATATGTGAAAACCATATTTTTTAAATAAAAGTAGTGCAGCTTTAAAAGCTCATTTAAAAGAAGGAGAGCCGCAGCCATCATGAGCTGAACACCAACCTGGATCCTCTCTCTGTTTCAGAAGTGCCTCTTTTGATGTGGAGCCCATCTACACATTCAGGGGTCACATGTAAGTATCCTCACTCCCATACAGACACACAGTCGGGTTTTTGTGACTTGTGGGGACGTTACTTTGACTTCCATTCATTTTCTACAACCTAACCATTACCCTCACCATTACCATCACATACTTAACCTTAACCTGAAAACAGCAATTCCCCTCATGGGGACCCAGAAAATGTCCCCTGAAAAGGCAGTGGACCCCACAATGTAGACAAAAATAGGTAACCACGAGGATATAAAAACCTTGTACACACACACACACACACGTTTTGTCAAAAAGATTTTTCAGAGGCTAACATGAAGAATCGCTGCTTTATGAACCCTGGTCCTCATAAACGATGCGTTTAGTGTCTGAAGGTAGAATTATTCATTTTCTACAGCGTTGAAGAGTTGACAAGCCAGCCTTTCTAAATTCTTCCACTCCACTCAGAATCTCCAGCTGAATAAAGTAAAGTTGATCCACAGTCTGGAGAAGCGGGTGGAGTTGGTTTTCAAGGGGGTTAGGATGGAGAAAGAAAGCTGAAGTCTAGAACATCATGTTGTGACTTTATTGCAGGTCCGGTCATCAGCAGATCTCAGTAGGAATATCTGCAATAAGTTCACAAACAACTTTTTTTATTCCTCCTTCGATATTGACCCTAAAATAAACAAATAATAATTCTGCTTATTTCAGGAATTTGATCAAGTCCCAGAGCATAATGCTGCCATCTTACTGAAGAAACTGTGTTGTTTCAGTGATGGTGTCCATTTATGTGAAATATTTTGTCTTGGAAACATTTGTTTTGTCAGATCACGAGTCGCTCTCTGAGATTCGGGATGGTTTCAGCCAGATACTGAGATTTTCTTTCAGCCCTACAGAGTTCTGGAAACAGACGGCCACATGTAGATCACTGGCATTGTTTGGAAATATTCCTGCTGTTTCTTAAGTTTATTTATATGGGACTTATATCCACTTAAAGGTGAAAGAATATTCTTGTATATTACAGAAACCTGGGATTTTACTAAAAGCTTTGTTCTTTATTTTCACTGTAGGTCTATTATGTTTCTTGGATTTATGTGAATTATTTTCCATCTTATTGATTGTTTTTAATCAAATATTTGACCAACTATTTTACGTTCTGTTTGTGATTATTTTTTAAAAATAAAATCGTATTAGAAAGTTTTTAAAATATGAGAGAACCAACCTTCAATAGGTGAAAGTTTTGAACTCTGTTGAAGAGATTCAACCTTCAAGGCAAAAGAATCCAGCCTGGTTGTTGAAAGATCACCGTAACTTACCGTTATTAATAGAGTTTATTTCCTGAAAGAATATTTGAATTTATTTCAGTCTTTTCCTTCCAGCGGCCCGGTTCTGTCCTTAGCCATGACCTCCAGCGGTGAGCAGTGTTTCAGTGGAGGCATCGACTCCACCATCCAGTGGTGGAACATCCCCAGCTCTAACGTCGACCCCTATGACACCTACGGTACCGACGTGATCCACTGGATCACTGCCGATCAGCTCCCTGTTCTCTGCTCTTTAACATTTAAATCAGAACATTCGGATTTCTGCAGAATGTTGAGTGAAAAGTTTGACTTCTAGCAGCGCAGTCAGCCATCTTAGAAAACCGTTCTTATTGTTCTGATCTTCTTCAAGCCGCTTTCTGAATCTTTAGATGAACTAAAGACAACAGCTAACAATTACTTCAGGATTCAAGTAACCGATTATTCTGATAAAATCAGATAAAAAAGTTGCTACATTCTGGAGATTTTTTTTTATTTAACCACTTTAGTCTTTTGTACAATATTAGAAATACATTAAAATGTGGTGATAAATAATTGAACTCATATTTTAGGTAAGAATTATTCTACTGCTTCAAATGTAATAACAGCATTCCTTTAATGAACTCTTGATTATTTGTATCAAAGGATGAGTCAGCAGCTAATGATTGATTACTAATTGGATAGTGAAAGGTGATCTTTAATAGGATATTTGTTTTTACGGGATTTGAATCAGGTAAAGCTAAAACTGATTACTAAAATAGTTGACGATTGTTTCAATAATTAATTCATCACAATTGATCCGTTTAATGGTTTCAGCCTGAATTCAACATGAATGGTTGATGAAGGTTCAGCAGGACCAATCTGCAGCTCTGTGTGAAGTCATCAGAAACCTTGGGACCAACTGTGTATAAAAGCCTCCCAGTTTAAATCTGCAGCTTTTTCACTGTGTTTTTCTACAGACACATTGATTCATTGGTTCTTGGATACACTCGACTCTTTATTTAGTGGAATCAATGAAGAAACAAAAAAATCCCTCCTAAAGTTTCCTGTTGTGCTGCTGGCAGATTGCAGCGTCCTGGCGGGGTCGCTGCTGGGTCACGCCGACGCCGTGTGGGGATTGGCTTACAGCGGCATCAAGAACCGCCTCCTGTCCTGTTCTGCTGACGGAACCGTCAAGCTGTGGAACGCCGTGGAGAAAGACCCCTGCATCAGCACTTTCAACACAAACCATGGTGAGAGGCAGATTACACTAAGGACGCACCGATCCACTTCTGATACCGATATCTGAGATTTTGTATCGGCCGATACCGATCCGATCCAGAAAAACAGCTCAACTGACTTAAAATGTTTCTTTTCTTTTTTTTTTAAAAAGAGATGTGTGTTCTGCAATACAAATTAATTCACTAACTCTGCACCAGAACAGCTAAACACACTAACAGCTCCACCAGCTGGTCAAACATGGAAAAACGACTTTAATTTGTTCAGTCAGTGCAGTTAGGAGCAGAACAGCCAATGGAAAATAAGTAACAAAGAAACTGAAACTGATAAAAACAACAGGTTGACTATTTTGGCCATACGTGTAAAAATAAACTGAAACAAAACAGAAAGAGCAATTATGAATTCTAAAGATAATGTAACATAAATAATAAATCATGACATCACTCAGAGCACAAAGCACAGAATTTGAGTGAATAGATCTGCCTTTATGGATCGGAAACATTGCCACAGTACGTGATCTAGAAATTTTTTTTCTACATCAGGACCGATACAGATATTGATATTGGATCGGTACATCTTTAGATTATACCAGATTAATTATGAGTTCAGCAGAACGGAGCAGGAAATAACTGAGCAGAACTTCCTGCCTTGCTTCCCTCTCTGCAGAGCACGGAATCCCCACAGCCGTAGACTTTAACGGCTGTGACCCCGCCCACATGGTGGCATCCTTTAACAACGGAGACGTGGCGATATACGACCTGGAAACGTCTCAGACTGCACTGGTGCTGAAGGGTCAAGGAGACAGCAGTAAGGTTCACTCTGGTCACTGACATTCATCCCCATAACCTGTCACCTCTGACCTTTCCTCTCCTGCCCCGCTCAGCCGTCCCGGGTTTGAATCACATCTATAAAGTGGTGAGTCACCCCACGCTGCCCGTCACCATCACGGCTCACGAGGATCGCCACATCAAGTTCTTCGATAACAAGTCAGGTCAGTCTGCTGACCGCCGGGTTCCACCTGGAGCAACACAAACAGGGGATTTTATTGATTTATTTTTATTTTTTATTGCTTTTATTATTTTGTTTTAATATACTGATTGTTCTATTATTGTGACTTTTAACAATATTATTGCTCTCGTTGTTTTGCCAATTTATAACGTGGAACGTATACAGCTGTAGGAGAGAGGAACAAAATGTCACCATTTGTTGTTTATAAAAAAAAACCCTGAAAATTCCAGACAGTCTGTAAACGCACCATGACTCACTGTCACATGACCAGCCTCTGTCTCTTCCTCCATTAGAAAGAAATGACAGCAAGATGGAAATAAACATCAGCCCAGTTTTGTTCGACTGATAGAGAATGTTAAAGAATGACTAATGTCATCACCAGTGATACCAGTCACTAATATACATAAATCTTACATTCTACACCTAATTAACAGACTTAATGAACTCAACAGGACTTCAAATTTAATATTAAATTATTAGTACCAACTAGACAGAAGATGTAATATCTACGATAGATCCTTCTTGTGGGCAGGAAGGGTATCCTGTAGCAGCCTGTGTCGCATTGTATCTAAAGAGGCTTCTGACCAAAGACACTGTTGTTTAATAATTCTCTCATAAAGAAGACGCTCTCGGTTTTTCGTAGTTTTATTATTCTTATTATTATTATTATTATTATTATTATTATTATTATTAAATGTTGAAGAGATGTGATCTGCTCCAGCTTTCAGGCTAGCTGCTGATAGCAGGAAGGCTAAAAAAAAAAACTATAGAAAGGAATGAACTTTCAAATTGTGATCCATATGTCTGTAGGATAAATAGGCTTTACTAAAACTTGTCAGGTGAATTACTATAATATTACTATAATGTTGCACAGATGAATTTTCAGCCCCATCTGAAGGAGTTTGTCCTCTGTGCAGGTAAAATGATCCACGCCATGGTGGCTCATCTGGACGCAGTGACCAGTCTGGCTGTGGATCCTAATGGGATCTACTTGATCTCTGGCAGTAAGTCTCCTAACGTCTCATAAAGCTCAGAGCAGTTCCAGGTGTCAGGCTGTTTATAACAGTGTCTTTTTAAAATGGTTGGGCCCAGCAGGGTGGTGAAGATGTTGGTGTGTTAAATGTGCTGAACTGCTGCAGAATTAACAAATGAACATGTAATTGTGTAAATTAATGTCTGTTTAAAAAAGAAACATTTTAAGCTGATTCAGCAGTTTTTCTGTATCTGATCGGTATCGACCGATACTAAACCTAGTGGTACCGGCTGTGAAGTCAGTAGATCGGTGTGTCCGTAGCTTCAGCTGAAGTAACTGGAACCATGCGGAGTGAAGCGGAGGTTCGGTCGACCAACATGTCTCCTCTTCTCCGCCTCAGGTCACGACTGCTCCCTGCGGCTCTGGAACCTGGACAGTAAAACGTGCGTGCAGGAGATCACGGCTCACCGTAAGAAGAGCGAAGAGGCCATCTACGACGTGACCTTTCACCCGTCCAAAGCCTACATCGCCTCTGCTGGAGCCGACGCTCTGGCCAGGGTCTACGTATAGAGAAGAGGAGCAGCGCAGCGCAGCGCTGCGGCGTGGGGCTCCGAGTAAGACGTAGCCAGGATTCAGGTCTGTTCACATCCATCTGAAGGCAGCAGCAGACTGAGACGCCCACACACACACCGCTGCCCCGCGCCGCCGCCGCCTTCGCCCACTGAATGGAGCTCATCTGATCTGGCCAATCAGTTCCCTCTCTAAGGCGGTGTCCAGCAGGCTGACCTCCTCGTCACGTTGAACTCTAGTGCAATCTCCACATGCAGACGTAGAAACGTTAAAGGAAAAATCCCCCCAAATTCAGCTGATGGGTGGAGCTGAATTCTTTATATTTTACTCAACAAGTGGCTGCAGCTAAACATCTACAGTCAAAATGACTTTTTTGGTTCTTTAAGTTTTCCGTAGCGACAAAGTTTCACTTGGAAGAATCAAGTCTGAAATGATTAACTTTATCACTGCTTTCATGTTATTTCTGAGTGAAGGATGAAGTTCTTTCCAGACTCATTCGGCCTCGGGAGGCTTTACAGTGCAGCTTCGTTTACTGAAGAATCCATCTTCACATAAAGTCAGGGCTCATCAAGCTGTCTGCTTAGAGAATAGAGAAATGACGAGGAAACGTGTCTGATCAGACCAACGCCAGGGACAGATCTGGTTTAGTGATGCAGCAAGAATTAAACGGTTACTTCTGGTTTTATCAGTTTTTCATAACTTGGTATGTAGAAACTCAGTGTTTCGTCCTAAACGGTTCTGTCCTCTTAACAGAACCTTCTGCTGATTTTTCATTCAGCCAGAAGAACCAAAGACTCTGACAGCAGGGATCATGTAGGGAGATGGATCTGAAGTTTTGAAATGGGCTTCTGTGGAGAGTAGGGACCAATAATATATTAACCAATATTTTGTGTATATATATATATATATATATATACATATATATATATATATACATATATATATATATGTATATATTTCCTACATGTTTCAATCCAGTGTAAAAGCAGCTACACAGTCACTGTGACACTGCTCTAACTAAACTCCCCACAGTCCTGTCACATGACTGAATGGGGCCAATCACATTCTCCTGAAACACAAACAGCAACTAGACAGCAGTAAACATTATTAACCAGTCCAGTTTTATCGGACAGATACCGATATGATAAAAAGTGGCCAATATCGGCTGGTACCAATACAGATATATTGTGCTTCCCTAGTGGAGATTTCCGAATCAGTAACCATTCTGACTGGTTGGATCTTTCCATAACTGTGCTCACCAGTGGTTTGCCAGAAATCTAATTCTGGTTTTCACCAAAGTGAAATGCTATTCCCAATCAAACTGTGTGTAAACGCGAAATCCCTCACCTTCAGACACACTGCTGCAGAATTCAGTCAGCTAACACTGAAATGTTAGCTGACTGACAGTGACTCATATTGCTGCAGCAGCAGTGACTCAGTAATATGAATTAACATCATGCAACGCTGAACAGTTTCTGATTAAACTAATCAACTGACACATTTTTGACCAAAATCATTTCCCTTCAGCCCCAGTCGGGCTGTTTAAAAAAAAAAAAAAAAACACAAAAAAACCAACAAAGAACAAGATGGTGGCATCACAGGAAAAGAAAAGACACGTCCTGATTCTACATCAGGATTTCAATACCGTTTATTCGGCAGTTTATGAAGCAACATAAACTGCAGAACAAGAAAAATACTGAATGTTCCCCACTGCAGGGAAGATATTGACTACTCTCAACATAACCCCACTTCAAAAAGCAGATGTTTGTTTTCTGCTTCACCTGTTATTGACATCTTTATGAAACACTTTAAGTTCATGTGCTGCTTCCCGTTTGTATGAAGCCACTAGGAAAGCTCAGGCTGGAACTGACAGGTTGAGTTGCTGCTGCCCCTAGTGGTGTGGAGGTTCGGTTTAAAGAAGTTATCTTTGAGAGAAAAAAATACTAAAAATTATTTTTTTTGTCTTTTGTCAGTCATTTGTGACTGAACATTTGCCTTCACAGTGGTAAGCATTAAAGTGCATCAGCAGTGTGTAGAGGAGCCAACAGGGGGCGCTAACATCTATCAGGACACTAAAGAAGCAGAAGTGCTACATGATCTGAAGTAATCGTGACAAATTAAGGCCTGTTTGTTTAATGTTCATATCTAAGAGTTTGGGTAATTATTTTTCATTTAACTTTCTGAGCTTCAGAACCTGACAGACAAACGGGGGATTTTTCCTTTAAACCTACAGAGACAAAGTCTGGACTGAAGTGAACATCTGATGTTTGATCTCTGGTTTCTCTCCTTTTTTTAAAAAAAAAAAAAAAAGCAAAACAAAACAAAAAAATAGTAAAATATTTAAATGTTCTGATGTTGCCAGGAAAATGTTTTAGCAGCTGTACAGTTTTGAAGAAATTTAAATTAAGAAATGGGGGGAAAAAAAACCCAACATGAGTGAGTTTATGTGTTGGAAAAACCTGCCGAGCGATCACGGGTTGGTGAAATGTCTGATAGCGTGTAAATCTGACGAGGGTGGAGCCGCTCGGAACGCCGAGCGCAGCCCCGCGTCTAAAGCCGAGTATTTTTGTTTGTGTGAAATAATAAAAAAAAAAAGGTCTAGTTTTTATAATCCTTTTTATAGAAATATTGTTAATGCAGCGGAGGAGCTGTCCTATCGGCCATGCCGGCGCTCGCAGGTTAACCGTCGCTCGGTGACTCGAACTTCACTGCCACAGATTAAAGAGCTGACGTCACACGGAGGAAAGGAGAACGGTTCAGATGAAACACACTGGATGGATGGTTTAATAAGAACCTAAATGTTATTGAAATCTGGTATGTAAAGAATAGACACAGGCCACCACAGCAGCTGCTCTCACAACGTGTTATGACGCCTCTGGTCCTGATGGGAAGAATTACCAAAATGTCTGAAATATTGATCCTAACTGTAAACTCAATGTCTAAATCAGGGGTGTCCAAAGAGTGGCCCAGGGGCCATTTGTGGCCCTTGGACTGATTTTTGTGTGTATTGAGCTTTTTTTTTTCTTTTTTTTTAACAGGGTGAAATTAGCATCATAATTTTCTTACAATGGAAAATGTGAAGTGCAATATAAAATACTCAATTTTACAACCAAGCTTGTCCAGAGACTTTTACTTCACGCTGAACCCAAATCATCTTTATTTATGAAACTTGGTTAAATATTGACAAGCCTTTTGAAAGGGACACAAATCCTGTTCCCATTACAGAGAATAAATGGTTCGATAAATTTGTCCAAAGCCCAAAGAATTGGAAAGTTGTTGTCATAATATAGCAAACGTGTAAATCCTTTAAGTTTTGGATCTTTGGTGAAGAACATCTTTTTCCTGGGGGGGAAAAAAATTATCTGACCACTTTATTTGTTGGATTGTAGTATTTATTTATTTTTAATTTCTTGGCCTGTGATTACGTTTGAGAGAAGGTTTGGACGCCCCTGGTCTGAACCACTGAGTCTTTACTTCTGGTGTCGCTGATCCGACTGAAGTCGTTTTCCAGTGACGAGACGTTTAGTGACCCGCTCAGCCTGAACCCAGCTGTTCTTCAGGGCCGACCAACTCCTCGTCCTCACATCACCTCCGTCAGTGTTTGGCTCCTGTGTGTGTTTCTGCAGATGTTACTGACCTCACACACACACAGAGACACACACATCTAGAGTGTGTTTTTAGCAGAAAGCAGCCCATTGGAGCTCCTAGAAAAAGTGGTCTTTGAGTAGCCATCTTTTAGGATGTGTCTTCATTGTTGTGCTTTGTTCTGATGCACAGTTTTAGTTTGACGTTTTGTTTGTTTGAAGAGTTCCTAACCTGAGTGGCTTCTGGTTGATCACAAGTCCAAATAAATGCTTTTGTTTGAAATACGACTAAGATCAACTTTTTAACTCTGTGTGTCTGAAGCATGGTTAATAAAATATTTTTTGTAGTCTTCCCATGAAAACAAGAAAAATGCAGTTTAGATTTTTTTTTTTTATAAACTGAACCGTTTTTCAGAACTGTACCACAGAGCAGAATACAGCAGTTGTTAATGTATATAAAATGTCTATTATGAGTAATAAATGTTGTACCTGTACAGTTTGCTGCTTCACTTCTTGTGTGGAGACTTTTACTGCGCTCCAGCAGAACGCTAAGAAAAGTCCCAGAAGTTTCCGTTTTGCTGTTCTGGTTTCTTTGTAATGATTAAATAAGTTTTTGGTTTTTACCTTTTCCACACTAAAAGCCGGCGCCCGGTTTGCTGCTGCTCAGAGACAAACTGCTGGTTTACTCTAAAGACTCGGAAGCAGCAGTGACTTCAGACTGTTCAGGTTTATTAGGAATGAGTGGATGGAGCAGATTTACAAAGACAGAAATATTTAGTCCATTTACAGAAGAGAGCTGATATAAAACGGAGGCTAGCTAGGAAACAGGAGGATCGGTTTTATTGGTGCACAGGTCACTTCTGTCCAAGTTGAGAGAGCTGAGAAAAAGAAGAAAGAGGCAGTCAGCAGGGGGCAACAACACACACACACACACACACACTCCACAGTCATGCAGCAGGTGAACAGTAGAGGTGTGTGTTCTGACCTGCTTCATGAACTGAGCTGCGTTGAAGAGCTCACTGCAGCCATAAATCACCTTCCTCCCCGGTTTCGACTGAAAAATAAGAAAAGACCAAGAGGATTTTTAGGTGGTTAGAAAGCAAAACATCAAGACGGAAAACCAATCCACAGAGTTTCCTGAACATTTCTAGCACAGCTGGTAAAATGTAACAGAAGAGGAATCAGCCTGGACAGGAAAGGAGCCTCTTCATCTTCAGGCTGATGTTTGGACCCGGCTCCGACTCTCTGGGAATTCTGGCCCAGTCATCGTTTATGGTTCTGATAAGACGACTATTTTTTTTTTATTAGCTTACAGAACTACTGATGAGCTGACATACAGAGCTGTGAAAAAGGATTTACTGCCCTAGGAGTTACAGTGCAGCAGGTAACGGTATGAACAAGAACATAACGTGGCACAGATGTTCCTCGGGAATTCAAATAATTAAATAAATAAAAACATTAGCCACTGAAAGATGGCGGCCATTTTCCAAGGTGCTGTTGAATCATACATAACTGGAGCCACAAAAACCACGTTCGGATTTTTTCAGATGGTCGCCGTTGTCATGAAAAAAAATATGTTTTTGCTTTGGTGTCAAATCATAGCCACATATTTTGAATGATAGAAATCATATTTATATTTTTGGTTATGTGTTTTGTTGTTCTGCTGGAAATTTTTCAAAATGGCTTTAATGGAGAATGTTTAAACTACAAAACAAATAACTACAATTAGCTGATTGTGTAGATAGCTAACCAAAATGTTAGCTTCATAAAACACTGATTTGTTAAACAAGAATCTTAGATCTGCTCATGCGGCTAACGCGGCTAACCTTAGCGTAGTCCGCCAGGTTCTGGTACTCGATGTAGTTTCCTCCTCCAACCACAAACACGATGGCCTGAAACACACAAGATCTCACTGAGGCACAGAGGAAAGCACCACACACATCCAACACATGATCACATACACACATACAGCAAACAGGTTATGTTTAAATAAAAAGGATCAAACGGTCAGAATCAGAGGGCCATGGTGGTTTGCTGACCAGTTGAGTCCAAAGTTTACAGGAAAACAGGATCAAACTACTGATGATTAATAATTCTGATTTGTACTGGTTTTCTGTCATATGCTACTAACTTTAAAATAACATTGATGGAGATGATTTACCATCTAACTGACCCTTTACACTAAATCTAACTCCCCGAGTATAAATCCATCATTGTTCCAGACACTAAACGTACCTCCTGAAATGGATTTTTGTTCCTGGGAATGGAGCTGAAAAAGAAGTGAGTGAGACGATGAGACAGTCTGCACAGCGCCCGTCTGTTTCTGTTCATCTGTTAATGGAGTTGCTGATTCTTGTCCTACCTCTCGCTACCCCGCAGCATCTTTGGGTCAAAGTAGCGATAATCATCAGTTTCCTGAAAGAAAGAAAAAAAAAAAACATCATAAACAGAGAGATGACGATTTTGAAAACGCTGTAGATGTACACAACCTACATTTTGAACTAGGGATGAACAGTTATCTCTTAACATATTGGTATCAGTCCGAAAAATAAAACTGGGCCAAAACGAACAACCAATATTTACTTTTCATCTTCAGCAAAGCAACAAAAACTCACAGGATGAGATTTCATTTCCATCAGGTTGTCCACAATCCGAGTGACTGGAAGGTTCTGAAAATAACACAAGTTGTTTAAGTTTCAGTAAAACGTTTTTTGTACACATTTACAAATATTGTTGTTGGATTTGACAAATTTAAAGTTGAAATTTTCATGTTACAAATAAAACAAGTAAAAAAAAAAAAAAAAAAGCTAACAAAATTTCAGTAAATCCCAAAACATGAGAAACACCAGACTGAATTCAGAAGCTGCGACATTGCAAAGCCATGTACTGGTTCTGTGGGTTTACTGGTTACTGCTGTGGTTCCAAACATAAGAAAAGTGAACATTTGCCCTACTGGTATAGAATAAACTACACAGAAGTTGTGTTTTAAACAGGACAATAAAATAACCTGACGTATTGTCCAGGTTCAGGTGAAGCACATTAGTTCATGTCTAAACTTGACTGTTTAAAAATAAGGAGATGAAAACTGATCTAAATAAGTCTCAGTGACTTCCTGCTGGTCTTTAAGTAACTAAACACATTTGACTCACATGCTGTTTGAGCACCAGGTTCTTCACTCCCTCCATGACAAACTGAGAGCCAGTATTCATGACTCTGGAGAACAGCCTGGAGCAGCAGAGGAGGACAGCGTTTAGCTAACGTACTTCCTCTAACGAGCTTCAATCAGGCATCAGATACCTGAAGACTTCAACTTTCCCCAAGAAAAGTACTCAAAAGGAAAAACAGCAGCTGAGTTACAGACACACTTCAGAAAGGTTTTCTTCTTCTTTTGTGAAATGTAGTAAAATAAAGGTGAAAGGTCGTGCTGTGACTGTAAAACTTTTAATCAAGTAATTGCAGAATGTGTAATTAATCTTATTTTAATCAAAAACTACATACCAACAAAAATAAGTATCATTGGAAAGACTTAAAATCTAATGTCCAAAGTAAAATTCTTATCAGTATGCATAAAACAGGCTGGCTTAACAAAACACTGTAAGACTGAGCAGCAGAGTGAAGGCGGGTTACCCCATCGGTTTGACTCCACTGTTGCCGTAGTTAGCTGGGCTGGAAGCCATTTTGGTAAACGCCCTGAGGAGGAAACCCAAAAACACAAAGTGAGCAACCAACACAAGCAACTTTCCTTTTAATGTTCCGCCTGTGGAACAAAGGAACACAAAGAACATTTTTATTGCTGTTTACAAATTTGTCACCAAATTCAGGAGACACTGATTTAAGATGCCTTTATACTCCACGAGAACAGAATGATGCCTCCCCACTGCCAGAGCCGCAGGGTTACAATAACAACACTCCTGGTTCCAGGGCTCTTGAAGAATATCTTCTTAAACGACTTTCAGAGAAATATGAAGGTTTGTGGGCAGCAGTGGGAGAGATGATGAGAGAGTCCTGGGTTCGGGTTTTTGTGCTGTGTGAAGATTTTGTGGACAGAATAACTTTGTTTGCGCCGTCTCAACGCGTTTCTCTGCCCTTGAGAACCCATTTATAATTCACAAACTAATATTTAAACCACAAACAGCCAATCTGTGACCAAACAGTTTGGAGGAGTCATCTTTATTAAACTCATTTATTTTTCCCTTTGTATAGTTACTCCATGTCAACTCAATCAATTCAACAGTTAAATGTTAAAGTAGCAGACAGAGAGAAGGACTTACTTCCATTGTTTGATGTAGTTTAGAGGTGAAAGGTCACAGTTCGCATCCGACAAAGCCTTCTTATACTGCTCCAAATCAGTCTACACACACACACGCACACGCACACACACACACACAGAGCAAAGTTACTAACATACATGAACATTAGGATTTCTCACAGCTTTAGAACCTCACCACAGAATTTAAAGGTCTTAGCGCTGTCAGTCACCCTCATGAAGGAGAACAACTTCCTGTTTCAGGAAAACCGTTTTTCCACCGCCGCTGGTCGCCATGGTGACTAGCTTGAGCATTCAGGTCAGCTTCTGTTATGGTTAACTAGCTGTAGCATAACAGAGAGCATTGGGGAGGGTGCAAGCAGTCCCATGAGGTTGATTGGCAGCGCTAAGACCCGCCTCCTGACTGCGATTGGTTGTTTTTGACTGTATTTCTGCAGACGGCAGCAGGACCACAGGGAGAAGGCAGAGGAGCTCCATTTGTTCACCGATTCCCAGTCTCATATTATACTGTCACAACACAGTGACAGTTTTAACAAATATGTAAAAAAAACCAAAAAAACATATTTTACAAAACATGTTACATTGTGCAGCTTTAATGCTAAGTGTGTGACCAAAGGCCAGTGTGTTGGGCGGAGTGTGTTGGGCGGAGTGTGTTGGGCGGAGTGTGTTGGGCGGAGTGTGTTACCTCTGAAGGAACCTGCTGAGCTGTGATGTAGTAGATGAGGAAGAGTCTCATCTTGTCCTCTGGAGTCCCCGCTGTCCAACAGAAACATTCACACACATTCTCAGTACATTATGAACATACAACCTGTACAAAGATTTATGAGGTGTGTGTGTGTGTGTGTGTGTGTGTGTATATACCGTCTGGGTCACCGATGACGTCCAGCAGTGACTTGTCTATGGTTGATTTGCTCATCAGCTTCTCTTCATACTCAAAGTAAACATCCAATTTACGACTCTGATGACAACAGAATGAAGTCAGTATGAAGGAACAGATCTCACTCCTCAAATCACTGAAGTACCGACACCATCAACAGTCTGATCCACTGCTTGTTGATATTTTAGAGAATATGTCTGTGTTTACAGCAATGACCAGGCAGATTTTCTGATGAAGCAAAAAGAAGACATTGGAGCTTGTTTTAAGTCAATAATTCTATAATACTGATTTAAAAAATGCTAGCAGATTTTTCACCTATCACATGGAAAAAAAAAAATCTGTTTTCATAAGCTAAATATTCAGCCAGTGGATCAAGTATCGTACTTTTTATCTACTGTCAAGGATTATTTACTTAAAACAAGCTTACAGAAAAGATGCTTGTACATTAGCTTTGTCTCATTTCAACTGTACTAAGATTTTTGACCTAAAAACTAGATAAAAAATACTTGGTAAGATTTTGGTGTTTTTGCAAAAAAACTAAAAATTAAAGGTCCCAAAACCAGGTAATGTGTTGGTATGTTCAGGTTTCAAACTGGCCATCCTGCAGGCAGCCGGACGGACGGACAGACGGACAGCCTGCGGTACCTTAATGTGGTCGAGGACGGCAGTGGCAACGTTTGTGTGAAGATCAATCAGTCTTTTCTTCTCCAGGAGCTCAGGCAGAGAGCTGGAGACAACAGGACAATGGAACAATACATTAATGGTAAAAATGACATTGAATTTCTCACAAAGGACATTTTTCTAAAGACGTTATGCATTAGAAAGACAAAGACATTGTGCTGAATGTCTTCAAAACTGATTTTAAAATACAGACTATGAGTCGTCGTCAGATATCAAACAGTGGGGGGAAAAAAAGGAAGAAAAAAAGGCAGCTGAAATCCAGAATAAACATTTCCACGATTCTTTCTGTGACATAACCTCAGTCACGTAGCTCCAGGAGGATATGAGCAAAATGAGGAATGTCTGGTAATCTCTAAAAACCTTTGGTTCAATTAGAGAATCTCATCCATTTGGGGAAAGATACGTTGTAACAAAATCAACCTTTCAGTTACTCAGGCCTGGTCTTATTACTCTGATAGGATCAGACATCCAGAAAGATTTTTGTGATTCTGTGATTGCAGAAAATAATAAGAAAAGAAAAGTCAACAGATTCCTGCGTTTCTTTGCTCTTATGCAATTGCTACTGCTCTAATTTTTACTTTGACATGAGGGGAAAAAATAAAAAATACTTCAAACATTTCTGAAGTCACAAAATGAGTGGTTTTATAGCAAAAGAAATAAAAATAAAAATAAATCACACAAAACAGTCAGGAAATCCAGGACGGTCTGGACTAGGCTAAGATAACAGCATAACATTTTTAAGAGTTACAGATGTGCTAAATTTAACTTCCTGTTTCTACTCATTCTATGATCCTTCCATTACAGCATCAGCCTCTAAGCAAAGTAACATGAATCTAGACGGAGCTCCAAGGATTGTTGAAAGCATTGCTCTCCTCTGTTCTCTGTTTCTGCTCACCTGACGGCTGAGGTGAGCTTGGCTGTGTTGTCTGACAGCATGCTGATGGCTCCTTCATCCTCGCCGTCCAAACCCTGGAGAAGCAACACATCTGTCGTTAGTGAACCTCAATCAGAGTCAGACTGTGAAAAATTTCAATAGAGTAGTTTTTAAGTGTTGCGTGTGTGTTTGTGTGGCGCTAACCATAATGCTTTTCAGCCGTTTGACCTCGTCTTCCTGGGCTCTGTATGCATCAAGCTCTTCCTGGACCGACTCCGCCACCTCTGGGAATGGACTGTTAGAAAAACAGCAACATGGCAACAGACAGACAACATGTGTTTGTTGTTTTTAAATAAGATATAGAAACCAGAGAGTCAGAAGCCTCAATAATTAAAGGCGGTTAAAAAAAAGTCACTTATTAACTTCAGGACAGAACAGAATCTAGCTCTCATCTAGACATTAAGGTACAGGCTAAGTGAAGTTTAAAGTCAAACTGTTCTAAACTTGATTTGGAAAATGGCGGTTAAAGCTCCTGGTGAGGTTTGTGGAACATGTTGCTTAGGAACTGACCTGCCCTTGTGCTTCTGCCAGAACGTATCAGCAGCGGTGAGGTCATACGTCTTCTTGGTCTTTTTCTTTGGTCTGGCGCCAGCGTGTGATGGGTCGGTCCCCCCTCCCTCCTCCATCATCACCCTATTCAGATGGAAGTCCTGATGGACACAGAGAACAGCTCATGTTTGGTCTGCATGTCTACCAAGAGCTCAGACCCTCTAAAAGGTTTCAGTATAAAACGGTCCTGTATTAAAATAAATAAATAAATACAAAGAAATCACTGATTAACTGATCCATCTGTAAATGTTATTTTTAGTGCAGTTTCTTCTGCATTACAAGTACGCTGCAACATGAAACATTTTACTCAGACAGGCCAGCTCACCAGGACATCATGGATCAGGGCCTGATAGGTCCAGGTGTGGTGAAGGGGCGTGGCCATGTCCATGTTGCGGTCAGCTAGAACCAGAAGGGGTCTCTGGAAACTGATAAGGACAAAATCGATCATGGGTTATGAAGATCACAGAGCAACACGTCAGACCTGTTACAGAATATCACATCATCTCTTTCTAGTAAACATCTTTTGTATTTTCAAGTTTCAGATTCAAACAACCAAGGTTTTTTTCAGCAGCTTGTAATTTTAGCTCAAATATGCATTCATTAGCTCTACGCTGTTGTTACAACCAACCTAGCGCTGGACAATAAATACATTTGTTTGTTTTTGAGAATTTAATTTTTGGAAAATCTTTTTTTTTTTTTGTTTCCACCAATGCTCTCTGAGTTTCCATAATTCAGAGTGATGTCAGGTCACACAGCAGCTACCATATAATTTGGCAAGTTTGTTTTACAGCTCATATTTATTTCAACTATAAATTCAGGTCAACCCACAGAATGAAAGATTTAAATAATAACAAGTTTTTAAAGATATTTTATGTAATTTTGTAAGGGAAAAGTTTGAGGGAATTTTTTAAAATTAAAATCAGAAATTAAGTTTGGGATACTAGTTCTGTCTCTCTTTTTTTCTCATAGTTCAGGTAACATTTATTAACACTTTACAAACCCTCCATCACATTCAGCCCTAAATATTCATCTGTCAAGTTATGCTTCCCAAATGAAATGTGCTAATGGCTGCTGATAAAGCTAATAATTGTGTTGAGTGACAGATGAAAGCTGGTTCTGTTGATATTTACACTTTGGCACAAATCAGCTCCAACAGCAACGATACTGAAATGTAAAATGCTAAACTTTAATATAAAGTTAAAAAGTCACATTAGCTGCATTGTCACTAATTTGAGCAACTCAACGATTGTAATGATTAATTAAAATCTAGTTTAACATAAAAAACATTCTGATGTTCACCGACCTGAACTGACCGGCAGTCATACTGTCTCCGGTAAACAGACTATTTCTGGCGTCCCGCAGGTTCTCACGCAGCTTTTTATCCAGCTTCTGTACACACAACACAAAATACAGACAAGACATCGATCTGTTGGAAATTCTTACTGAACAAAATCAAATGTATCCTGTTGAATAGGGTATAACATTCTGTGAAAGTGGAGAACTTAACTGCAGACAAAGATAAGAGCAGAAAATAAAAATGAAAACTAAAACTGGAAGAAATTCACTGCAAATGCTTCATTCCAAAATATTCTAAGCTTCCAGGTCTGTTGAAACACATTTAGAGAGAGAAGAAAACGACAGAAACACCAAATAATCTCTCTTTAACCCATCCGTTCATATTCAAAGGGTTGAGAATATTTTTGGTTTAACTGATGAATTTATATGATTATAAAAAATTAATTAGGCATATTGGAATGTATCAGGAATGTAATTGGAACTGTTTAGCTTTCTCCCTTCACAACACTTAAAAAACTTCCTCCAAACGGGTCAGAGGTCAGAGGTCAGAGTCCAGGTTTCCAGCTTCTTTCTGACAACTTACCACAGCCACCATCTCTGCAGCATTTCCCCTGGGGCATCGGATGATTGGCACTGCACCTGAATCACAGTGTCACACACTGATTAAGTGTCAGAGACATCATAAAGTTGGCTATTTTTGACCCTGCATCTAAACAGGAAAATGCTTTGGTAAAGGCGAATATAACATCTAACCATTATGCAACACGGAGGAACCTCAGCTTCCATGTCAGATCTCAAAGGGAAAAGAACATTTACAGCAAAACGGGAAACTGACTTGAGAGATCGCTGACTCTATGTACAGATAACTACAGCTCAAACAATTTAACAATATAGAATTGGTTTTACTAGTAGTACTTAAGAAGAAGTGGACAAAACTTTGAAAAACAGCAAAACGTTTACATGTTCCAATTTAAATGAAACAACAGGGCACTTTGGTCCAGTCGTACAAAAGTGAGGGCGAGAGCTAATCCAGCGGTCATGTCCACCACCACACAGGTCTGAAAATCAGCCACTATCTGTATGAAATGCTGTGAGAGAAACTGACTGACAGACCCACCAGGTCAAGTCTGTACGGATGATAACAGTCACTTATGTTTTGCCGACTTAGCAACTTTGAAAAAAGTCAATATCAGCCAAAATCAGATTTGGAACATCTGGCTTTTTAAAGATCTTTGATCGGCCAAAAAAAAAAAAAAACTGCAATCAGTGCAATCCTTATATTTTCTCTTAATTTGCAAAATTAAATGTATATGCAATTTGATGGCATAGTTTCAATTTCTTACATGTCCTTTTCAAAATAAACTGCAGGTTGCAGGTGATCAGTGTGCATTGTGTGAGCCACTCTCCTGCTCTGACAGTATGTAGTGATACTCACCCAGAGTAACAAAGAAACAAAAGAGGCTGTCTACGATGGTGTCCATTATGGCCTCCATGTCTGTGTCTTGGATGTCTGCTCTGTTGATGGCTGCACAGGGAAGAAATGCAGAGACGGTTTACATTAACTAGGCCAGAACTGAATCTCAGTTGTGTATGTTTTTTTTTTTTAGAACGCTGTTCAGGAAAAACGGAACAGCCATGAGAAGTTTGAAAGATCAACATTTCCTTTAAAGCACACATCAACACGATGGCTGTTTGTGACCTCAGCTGCATGGTGTTTAAATAACACCTCACATTTCATTCCAACAGTGCCCTTATGAGGTTAAATGATTAAACAAAATAAAGCACTCATATGACTGAGTGATGGTTGCTGTCTACAGTTACACCTGAATGTTGGAAAACATTTAAGACTCAGCACATCAGTTCAGGTTTTTAGTTTTTGTTTTTTTTCAGTCCCTCCATCACGAAGAATGCGATGTTGTGATCCCTTGACTAGACATTGACTCTCTAGGTGGAGACCTCACCAACAAGAACATTCAGTTCAGCATTGATGCAACAGCATTGATTGACCAGATATCAGAATTTACAGATTTTCTCCTGACTGGTTTTGATTGGCGAACATCATAAAAGACTGATTTTCTCATTAAATAACCGCATCAAAAATAAGAATCCCATTGTTTGTTGCTTAAAAACACCTCAAAATTTACAAGTAAAGTACTTGGACGTCGTTTTTTAGCTTGAATAAAAATTAGACAGTGGTTAGGGACAGATGCTTGCCTGTAGAAATGGGAAATTCCTTCCTTTCCTGTTGGATAGAGGTCAGTGAAAGAATCTGGAGCACATGGTTTTTTTCTATTATGTGTTACATTTTTGAGGAACAAAACAGAAGTAGGGAAAAACAAGAATTTGTAAGTTATAGCTCCAAGAAAACTGGAAATTGTAGGGGATGAATGATCAAAGTCTGGTCAATCCAGTGCAACTTAGAAAACCTCAACTCCTACAGAAAGCGTCCAGCCACAGTTCCAGTAATAGTGCTGAAAAATCCACGCTATCCCAGAGGAAAAAACTATTTCAGAGCTGAGGTCACAAAGAGAAATAACATTAATAATAATATATTAATACATATTACCATGGTAAGAGATGAGCTCTTTGTTTTGGTGGCAGAGGATGAACATGTCATCTTCCAGGGTGATGAAGTTCAGGTACTGATCAAAAACCTGCAAAATAAACACTACTCATATCAATCCACTGAAATTATAGGAAAACATGTAACATTGCTTAATTCTCATATCATCTGCAACTTATAGAAAACTGGTCCTACACTTTGTATTTTCTTTTCAAAGCTAGTGGGTGTGGTCAGATGTGCACTGAAAGTTAAAAAATAAAAATCAGAAGGAAACCTCTGGAAGAATGTTTTCTAGCTCCTGTCTGTGTTTATTTGCATACAGCAGTCAGTGAGATCTGGATCCATGTGATCCCTCAATATGCTGATGCCAGGGCTGAACTGGACCGTTGTAATACCAGGCCGTCTCATTACATCCTCATTGTAATGACTGGTAACCAGGGACGCACCAATTCACTTTCTTCACTTCGGATACCGATACCAACACCTGATGCAAAGTATCGGTCGATACCAATCTGATAGAAAAAAATCTGAGTTGATTTGACTTAGAACTTTCATTTGTTCACTTAGTACAATTAGGAGTAACACAGCCAATGTAAAATAAATAATAAAGAAACTGACAAAAACAAACGGTTGCCTTCCTTGGTCAAACATATTTTAAAAAACTGCAACAAACCTTTCAAATAATTCAGAACGTGCAATTGGGAAATCTAAATGCAGGCCTGTCACTGGGATTATATTAAATAACTCAAAGTTTTTTAGAAGAACTCGGACTGACTGTTGTTGTGGTTAAACAACTCTACATTTTTTCATTGTCAATCCAAAACTTATAATATAGTTAATACAAGTTATTACCGTCCAATGAGTCCATCTGATGATATGAACATATTTGTTTCTGATTCTCCTGTGTTTAAACATAACACATCCAGCTAACACATGGCTAACATCAAACAGTAAATCAAAGGCTAGGACAAGACAGGACATCTGCTTGGTAAGTTCCACAATGTCCTTCAAAAATCAGTTCACTTCTATTAAGATGTTCTCTGTCTACAAGATTTTTAACAGAAACAAACTGAACTCTAACAAAGCCTAAAAACGGCTGATCTAAGCACAGTTACCTTGGTGACTTGGCTGACTGCATTAGCAGACAGAGCAGCACTGGCAATGTCCTCCAGTTTACTCCGACTGATGGCAGAGATGAAGTTGAGGAAGTACGACTCATACAGCTGGCTCCTCAGATCCTACACACACACAGAGTTGTACACAAAATGCCAGTATGTCGCAGTGTCATTTAACCACTAAATCCAATGTGGTTCAGAAATTGATAATACATACTCAACAAAATTCTAAACGTAAAATTTTTTTTTCAGCTGTTTTGTCCCCACTGGGCATGAACTGAACTCAAAGATCTTCTATGTACACAAAAGACCTCTTTTTCTCAAATATAGTTGTTCCAGAACCAGTGAGTATCTGGCCTGATGAAGGCTGACACATCGCCTTCACTTAGAGTTAATCATCAAGCTGAGTCGTGTTTCTAGGTATCAGACAGCTCAAATGTGGGAGAACCTGACAGATCCTGTCGATGTTCTCCTCTGTGGGCATTAGGAAGTAGATGGCAGGAACGTCGGGAATCGGATCTCTGTCCGAGTGAAGAAGCCTACACATACAAAAATAAGGTGTAGCAGAGCACTGTTTACATAAATACTACAAAAAGCATTACTTTGTATTACTGCTGAGTATATTTTAACCAGCAGATTGGGACCTCTTGTCCCTTTAAAGTCCAAACACCAACTTTCATTTTTGCTTTTTAACAAACCTAAAAGCATTAAAAATGTTTTTCTGTTTAAGACATCTAACTGCAACGATACAATTTCAAGACATAAAAGTTGCTAGGATATTATTTTCCTTAACCCTTTCTAATTAATATTAATAGGCCATCAGCTGCAGTTGATCTAAGTCTTTGACTAATTATCAGCAAAAGAAATAATGGATAGCTGAAGATTTGAATAAACTGAATTAATGCTAAAAGGATTAACCATATTAAATAAGATAAATCGAATATTGAAATAATCTAATTTACTAATCTATTAATCATTAACTGGAGCATACAGACTCAAAAAAGGTCATATGCTGAATGAACAACACAATGAGAGCAGCAATTAAACACAAATTATTTATTCAGGCAGGATTTTAATACTCGGTAGCTTTATAATGTTTTATTACAAATTTCAAACATTTCAGTTTTTTTCTCTGTTTTTTTTTTTTTGTTCGTTTTTTTAGCGACATTGCTAAAGCTTGGCTGACTGTTTTGAACAGGGCTATATAAACCAATAAGACTGACTGAAATACCTTCAGCAGGTGGAACCTGGCTTTAAAACCCTCATCACTGCAGCTTTATTAGCAGCCATGTTGCCTCATGCAAATTAATCATCTCTAAAGCCCTCGCCCTCAATCCTAGCAGTGATGAAGAAGAATCAGACAAAAAGTGGATAGTTTTATATAACTGTAGGCAGAAATATTTTAGAGTTGTTAGCTTTCATATAGAGGCAAGTCGGTACTGTAGAAGGTACAAGCCCAAATAATAAAAACACAACAGTATGTTTCTTACAGATGAAGAGTGATGCCCATGTCTCGCAGCTCTTTGACCGACAGCAGTGGAGAGATGATATCTTGACCAAATCTGTCGTATATTAACACCTGCAGAAAATCAAACATGTAGACATGAGACGGCCTGTGTTGTGTTTCTCCTTTGTTCTGCTGCCTGGGAGCAAAAAATGTGGTGGTGGCTTGATGGTAACAACGTCCTTTTGTTTGTAGAAAACAATTGTACTGTACGACTAACGTCCATCTTGTTTTTTTAAAACTCTACTGCCTACAGAAGTTTAACACAGATTTCTCATCTATGAAAGGCTTTTATTCTGAAAATAAGGAATAAAAGCCTTTTAAAAAGGCTTTTATTCGCAGCCATGTTCCATAATAGTTGCTAGGATATTACTTATATCCTAGCATTTATACCAGGGATTTCTGCATATGAGCTCAGGGGTTAAATTTTGATTGACGACAATCCATTCTGCTTATCAGTACTCGACTTTGCTACAATTTTTGGCTTTGTTTCTTTTCTCTTCTCACTTTTTGTCTGTGACTTTAATTGACCCAGCAAAGAAGAAATGAGTGGCCCAGTGACCAAAGTGTTACCTTCCATACTGGCTCAGCTGCTGTGTTCTTCAGAGGAGGAGTGTTGAAGTTCAACATTCGCTTTAAGGCGACTGCAGAAACACAAAGACACCGTTTACTCTCTCAACAAGTGCTCAGATGAGCATCTTCTCATCATAAATATCTTGAACTGAAAAGATACATAAATCAGAAGCTGTTCTTGGTGAATAAAGTACATAGAGGATAGGTTTTGGTTTTTAGAGAAATCTTTGGGACATATGGAACCTTACATTTCTTTTATGTAATTGCCATGGGACTGGCAATTCTCTAATCTTATTCCTACAGAAATTCCAAAGAGGAACCGAAAACAGCAGCACTTTGCTGTCTTTTTAAAAAACTAGAAAAAGTAACAACTCAAAATTTAAGATCAGATTTAAATAGCCGAAATGTTCCAGAACCACAATTAGCACCACTTTGTACAAATCCCATGTAAGGTTGGAAGTAATCTTTTCATTTCACCAAAAATCTTTCTTTTGAATGGCAGTATTCATGTTTTGGAGCGGTCCATTCAGAATGAGAGCATCAATCTGACTTTAGATCCCTGTGAAGGGATCAAAAGATTAGGGTGATGGAAATGAGGCCTTCCAACCCAAAGATAAATCATCAAAATACCACAGAAAACATGCAAAAAGCTATTCTGGAATTAGAGTAAAGGTTTGATTAATGTAAAGACTTTTTGATAGTTCATAGGCAGTTTTCATAGTTCTAACAAGCCATTTTAAAATCTATAAATAATATAGATTTTAAAATGGCTTGTGATGATGACTTTCGGACCACATCTAAATATCAGAATTAGACCTATACTTTTACACCCCACGACTTAAAGAAATATAATTTAGGGATTCTCGGCAACATTATGTATGGATGTATTTCATTGTAGATCCAGGAGTTTCACGTGAAGACTTATATTTGAAATACATGAAGACTTCAGCGTTAGCAGCAGGCTAGGACCATCTAGTTCTTCCGCCTGAAATCATTCACCTCAAACAGCTGACAATCTGCCACTGCTAGTGACACTTTCGTTATTAGGAATTTGATGTAAGTGGCAGATAAATTAAGGCAGTTTCTCCCGTGAAGCCGCTGCCACGGGAAGGGACTCCACCGGCGGCTAGCTTGTGAAGCAGACGGGCTGTGAGCCGGTTAGGAGGCTGACGCGCAGAGACAGAGGTCCAGGTTCTGACCCGGGCCTTTCAGAGCAGCCTGCCAGTAATTTGGCAGCCCTCCTGGCGCACAGCAGTTCCTACCAGAAGAAAAAAAAAATACTTTCGCTCACCTATTTGCTTTTCTCTGACAGATGTCGCCATGTTTTATGTTGATAGTGATGACGAAACCATTGACGTGGCAGCAGCCCGGACAGACGTAGTCCTCCTTTAGAGATTAGTGGATTGCGAAGAGGTATCACTCTGGTTCTTTTCCTGGAATCTTCATTGTGTTGGCTCGATTCGTCACTCGTTCTACACTGGTACGTGTTGTAATTTGCGTCGCAGTAAATTAGAATGTCATTGAAATGTCAAATTATTTCCATAATTTAATTTAAATATTGAAACTCAAATATCACGTAGCAACATACTGATATTGTTAAAGTGCTATTTTTCTCAAGTTGAACGCATAATTTGCATTAAATTAAAAGGCTACGTTGTTTCTCACAAAAAGATATAAAATCAATAAAGTTTATTTCCGCTATTTTCATTAACTAATATTATACTACTTTTATGGTCCCATGTATCTGACTGTAGTATATTATAACTAAACTACACTGTCATTTCCTTTGACTGTGCTGAATTGGAATGTACTAAATCAAATTAATTGAATCAAATAAACATGAATTATATTGTATATGAAGTTCCCTAACAAAGTAAGTTGTGTATTTGTTATATAAATACTTAGCAAAATGTTATTTTAGTATTAAAAGGCTAGGTTTAATTCCAACTTCCTCCTGTTTCATGACGATGTGCCTCTGAGCAAGGCACTGTACCCCACATTTCCTACTGACTTGATTATTAGTTCGTTCACATTTGTGAGCATAAAAGGGTGAATGTAGCCAGGTTGTCCATTTATATTCCAATCCTGTATTTCCTGTAATTTTGATGATTGTGGCTTACAGATAATGAAAGATCCAAATTCAGTGTCTCAGAAAATTAGGATAAATACTGGAGACTCAGGGTGTCCCAGCACAATCAGCTTTAGTAATGTCAAAAGGACATTACTAAAGAAGTTGGTTGCTCAGAGTGAGAGTGCTTCATCCAAGTATTTTCATAGAAAGTTGAGCAGAAGGAAAAAATGTGGTATAAATGAATATATTTTTAAAAAATCAGACATGTCTGTTTACAATATCACTTTTTATGTCATATTTAAATATTCTAACATTTTTTTTTTATTGGCGAGTCATAATGATCAACAGCAAAGTAAATATTCCATTCTACATGTAATCTAAATACAAGTTCTACTTTCTGAAATGGGTGACAAAACTATTCTTCCCAATATATATTTTTTAAAGATCTACTTGTAGATGGTGGCATTTAATTGGAATTGGTAGAGAGAGTTTCATTACTACCTTTCCTTATGGCTGAAGGAGAAAGCATTTTCTCACAACATACCTACATTTTTGTAATTTTGTTTTGTTTGATAAATATTTTTATCAAGTAATTGTTGGAAAAAAAATGTCACTAAAAAGTTTACTCAAAGATGATGAATTCTTTCATTTTTAGCTCCAATTCTCATCTTTTTCAAAGTCCAAACATCCTCCCAAAAATCAGAGAAACAGAATGAAAGGCAGAGCAAGAATTCGATTTTACGAAAAGCAGAAAAACAAACACGAGGAAACTAGCAACTAATTTTAAAGCATATATAAAGCAAGCACTGTACAAATAACAAGAGACGCACACAAAAAAAGTGTTGCAAAAAAATAAAAAACTAACAGAATTCAAATCTGTAATATGAAATGATAGAGGTAGAAGCGCAAAAATCCAAAAACAGATGGTGAGAGATGGTGATAAAACCAAAGGAAAATCCAGTCCTCCGTTTTGGTCCGTGTTGCTGCTCATGCAGTACAACTCAAACAGCAAATCCAGTAATAAAAGCTCCATCAGTTAGTTAATGCCATGAAGACACCTTATTCTGAACAAATCTTAAGTTTGAGGCAACATCATTATATAAAAACAGTTCCAACTAAGAAAACTTTTTCTATAGATCCCTAGATGTTTGTGAAGTTTTTGTTTTAACTGTATCCATTTTTAAATCCATCAAGTTTTTTCCCCCCCAAAGACAATCATTTAAAAACAGCTTCCTGACAGTCATGCTAGAGTTATGGATGTCAAATTCTACTCTTAATTTTGACAAAAATAAAGACAAAACTAAAGCTGTTTTTCAGATGAGGGTTGTCTGTTGACAGAAAACGGTTTTCCAGTTGGAGCCAGTAACTGGTCCCATTACACATTAACAAGACTTTGAATGAGTTTGCACTATTACTTCTGTACACACTAGTTTAACCTGAAACTAGAGAGATTTGGGAGTGTTAAACAGAATTAAGAGACATAGTTCCATGTTTTGACTTGAGATGCATAATATATTAAAAATAGCATTCACAGCAATATTAGTGAGTACAAATCTTGCAATCCCAAAAAGGTTGCTTGGATACTGCATTTGGCAGGCAATATAAAAAAATTTTTACCACCCTATGTGGTACAGATCGTAGTGAGAAGGTTAATCACAACTGATACTATCATCACAATATTTGAAATAATTATGGCAATGTCATGTTTTTTTGATACTGAAAGAAAGTTGAACTGACAGAAGATGGAGGAGAAACATGACCATAAACCACTCCTACTCATAGATTCAAAACCTCATCAAATTGAGTTAAAGGTGATCATAACTGAAAGGAATTTCTTTGTTTTGAACCAAAATATGATCAACATGCTAAAGATTATACGCAGTGTCTCTGCGACACTGAGGGGGGGGGGAAATAATGATCAACTTTAGAAAATAATATAGCATATTTATAAGTGAAAAGTCCACTCCACAGACGGCGTCACGAAAAACAGATCATCTCGTCGCCTCGCCCACATCTAAGAGCCTGAAGGGAACAGGTGCACATGATGGCTGATGGCCTGCTCCATGGAGCTTTTAAAGGACTTGTAGGTGGAAGTAACAGGCAGGAGGAGGTGGTTGGTCGCTGGTTTGCTCTGAGGGAAAAGCCCGTCGTCCCACCATTCCACTGCGTTCTCCATCTGCTCCTCCGGCTTGACATGGTGGAGGAAGGAAATGGTGGGAGGTGGGCGGAGCCCCACTGCTGGAAGCTCATCAGCTCCAGTGACAAAGCGAAGGACGTCCTGAAGGGAGATGGAGCTCCTTCCAACTGAGGACATGGACAGCATGTTTTAAAGGGTTTTTTACTGAAATAATCTACAAAGATTAACTATATCTGTCCAGATTTAATCTGGAAATATTTTTTTTTATTTAAGATGGTTTTGAATCTAGAGTATTGATATTGATTCAGGAAGCAAAGTTAGACGAACATCCTACCCTCACACTCCAGCAGCAGGTGTCTCCAGAAGGAGACAATAGGCGTCTCTAGGTTCCGCGTCTCCTGCTGTTCGGAGAAGTTTATGGTGAAGAGCCGGCCGAGCATCTCGGCCGTCATCGCTTCTCTAGCATCACAGAAAACACCGAAGAAGACGGATGGGAAGAGCTGAACCTGGATCAGATCAAACAGAAGTTCAGATTTTCTCAGTCTAACTCCTGATTGTGACATGTTTGTTAAATGCTGGTGCTGTTTAACATAAGGGTTTGTACTACTGCAATGAAAGTCAGCCTTAACTCACCTGATCAAATACGCCCAGAGTGTGCAGGCCTTCTCGTAACCTGCAGGGGAAAAAAAAAACTGTAAAGTTATTTACAGGAGGTTTGAATTTTTGAATGGCATTTTTGTTTACAGAGACTTCATAATCCATTTTATTTATGGTTTCGGTTTTATGTAGTTTTTAATTTTCTTTTCATTTGTTGTTGTTGGTGGCTGTGTTTCCTTTTGGATATTTAAAATATCTGCAGGTTTCAACGTGAACTGTTTTGTACAAAATTAAAATGTACTAGTCGTTGAGAACAAAAGAGCAAACTTGTAGTATCAATACTTCACTTCAAAATGGTCTCAAAACAACATTATTGTTTATTGCAATATTTACTAAGAAAATTTGCCTAAAAACATTTGTTGTTGTGACAGACGTACTCATGACTGTTCAGCTTCACCTCCATCTTCTCCACCCATATTTTCCTCACCTCTGCAGAGGCAGCTGCATCCTGGTGATCATGGTGAAGCTGACCAGATCTTCCACCAGAGCCTCTCTCTCATCCAGACTGGTGACCGGTCTGTTACAGCCGGCCAGCTCCAGGAACTCCCAGCTCGCTTTCATCGCTTCCTTCAGCTCATCTAGAGTCTTGGCAGCTGCGATCTAGATGGACACACACCAGCTGGTCAGCCTTCCCTTCCGGAGCCTCTGTGAGGGATGCCTCAGAGAAGCGGACTCGGCCCTGCACTCACCCGGTGGACTTTCTGGGTGAAGTGTGTTTCAGGGGTCATGTGGTTCAAACTGAGGGGGCAGTTGGCTGGGTAGTTAAACAGACACTGGTAGAGACCGTGGGAGAAAAAGCTAATAGGTGGACCACCATGGACCAGACAGAGCGCCAACAGGGAGCCTATGTCAAAGTACAGATCCTCACGCAGAGCTAAATAAAACACACACACACACACTTTTCATTTATGCCTGTCACTTGTTTCCACAGTCCACAAAAGCAACAGAGAGACACCCAGGAGGCTGTCAGCTTTAGTCATCTTGCATGACACATTCCAGATAAAGTCCGTCTGCTCACCCAGGGAGTCCAGCGCCAGGTTTTTGGATCCGCTTGGGCCCTCAAACACCACGGAGTTCTGGATCTGCTGCATCAGCAGGTTCAGGAAGTACTTTCTGCTAGCGTCTCCAGCGCAGTGAGAGCTGGGCAGTTCATCTTTGAACCTGGAGACAGAGAGCTGGTGGATGAAGAGAAGAAGCGGCAGAACACATCCGAGGTTAAGAACGAATGTTTACCTGACAGACAGTGAGTGTGTGGGGTCAAAGTCGGTCCTTCTGACCAGGTCCAGGCCAGCCAATAGAGCCTCGTTTCTATGGACCTCCACCTGGGCGCTGACAGGACAAGAGTGAGGAAGTAAAGACCATAGGAGCTCCTCGGATGACTCAGGTCTTACACGAGTACACGGTCTAAAGAAAAAGCAAAGAGAGGGAGGGAGAAATGAAGAATAAAAACAATAATGAATGGTGAAGGTGGAGGCGGAGCTTTGGAGCGTTTCATGTGTGTACCTTTTACAGCCAAGGGAGGAGGTCATGGGGGTCAGATGGCGCTTGGACAGTAAGCTTCTCTTCTGGCCGCTCTGAGGTGACGCAACCAGAGATGCTGGAGCAGACAAAAACACGAGGTTTAAAACTGCTGCAGCAGGAATGTCCTATCATTAACCACAGCAGAGGAGACGACATGCAGACATAAATCAGAGAACCGACCTTTACCATCCGTTGCATTTATGCAGTCGATGCAGGCCCAGTCTGTGGTGTTCAGCTTTAGACCTGAACATTTCCTGTGGGTTCCTCTGGATCCACAAAGGCAGCATCGGATCACCTCGAACCACCTGGAAACACACCAGACACTGAAGCTGCAGAGTTTCTGTCAGCATTTCTGATCTCCATCTGAGCTCAGTCCCCTTCAGCAGTTAATGCTGCTGAGTCGTCTCAGCTGAAATTAAGTCTAATTGCTCAGCTTGCACAGTAAAAATATTGACGGCATGTGTTTGTAATATTTCGAGATGCACACCAAACTCAACTGGTAACAGGACTAATCTAAATAAAGCTGTAGAAATTAACTTTCATAAACAATGTGAGGTTTTCTTTTTACATATTTGTTAAAACTTTCGCCATGTTATGACAGTATCATACTGACAAATTATCTGTGAAAAAAATGAGCTCCTCTTCCTTAAAGTCCTACTGTCATCTGCAGAAATAAACCACTGGGTCAGAAACAACCAACCTGTTTCAGTACCAAATATCACAAGGACACCAGGACTCTGGTGATTTTACTTTTATATAATTACGGAATATAAATTTTCATTTTCAGTGTCAATGTTTTTATGTTTACAGATCAAGCACAACATGATGTACCCCTTCTTAGAGTATGTGCGTCCCTCGTTGCAGAGGCAGGTAACAGAGTCGCAGTGATTGTAAACCTCCAGAAGCTCAGAGTATGCATTGGCCTCCAATTCCCACGATGCATCTCTGCACAGAACCCCCCGCCCCAAAAAAAAGACAAATAAATCATTAAAAGAACATTTTTATAAATTAATATTAAACACCCTTGAAATATTTAGCGCAAGAAGAAATTCTATGTACATTCTTACTCTGAACAGTTTCATAACCTGCCATTTACAGGCTGGATATATTATATTAAATGCAGTAATTGCAGTTACAAAGGATTACTTAGACTCAATATTTTGTAGGTTTCTATATTCTGTGTCATGCACACATGTGTGATGCAGCTGACCAACAGGATAAACTGACCTCTGTGCTCAGAGCTCATCTAGATTTTCAGTGTCTTAGATCTTTAAACTCACAGAGGGTAATGGAGAAATTATGAAACGATAACGAAAAATAAAGAAGCAGAAAACGTGTGCTTTAATCAGAACTGACATTGTTATTACAATTTAAAACATTAGTACTGCCATGAATTTTTATTTTATTTTTAAAAAGATCAATTAAACAATGCATATATTTTCAGAAAAAAAAGTGTAAAATACTGTAATATTTAAGCTATAAAGCAGGTTTGTGTTTACTGCAGCTATAATCTAGTTAACTGTGTCACCTTTCTGGGATGTAAATCCCCATTCTGACCATCTCCTGCTGGAAGTTCTCCTTGTTGTTACAGAGAGTACATCTGAAGAAGAAGAGTCCCGCGCTGTGGGCCTGATGCTACACACAGAAAAACAATCAGAAAACCTTTTGGTTCCTGCAGGAATTTATTTAGCAGTGGTTTAAAATGTCTTAAGTGGGATTAGGAAGGTAGAAAACAGAAGAGGAGTAGCATTAAGGCGGCATGTACAACACAAAAATACAAATGAAAGATAATCTGAGTGCCACTAATTTTAAAGAAACAGTCCCAACCTGCCTGTTTTTTTTTTATTTTATTTAAATCTCATGTGATATTTAGTTTTCAGCTTTTTTTTGGAAGATGCTCATATGCAACAGCTTTTTAACTTCAGATGTTTACTTTCTAACAAGAAATATTGTAAAAGCAGGTGAAGCTGTAAGCGAGTCAATAAATCACTGTCAATCTAATCAGTAAGCAAGAGGAACAGATGTACTGAACTCCTACAGTTCTTGTGTTAGCCATAGTTTCCTCTAAAGAAAGCTGAATAGGCATCATCACTTTGCATCAGAATGCTGATGCTGCATTTAAGTAAACTGAAAGAACAGCTTTCTGAACTTAAAGGAAAGAGAAGAATAAAGCATCAGGATGTCCAGCAGGCCAGAGGACTGTCTTCTCCTGAGTATTGTGCTACAAAACCTTTCACAAAAAAAGAAAGAAAGGGGAAAAAAAAGAGCTAAAAACAAAAATCTGCCTAATTCAGAATCAGCAGGTCAGAAAACTGCAACTGCTACACTCCTATTTCCAATTAAAAGCCTTTCAAATGCATCTTTATTCTAAAATGCTAAAGCGACTGTCAGACCGTGTATTACCTGCACACAGTCTCTGTGGAACCAGCTGGCGTGGCAGGATGGACACTTGAGGACAGAGTAGGACAAGACAGGCTCAATAGAGTCTAAACATATTGAGCAGGACTGAGGAAGACTGAAGTCTGAGTCTACGCAGAGAGACTGGGTTGGACTGTGATCCTGGCAGTAAGACCTGCAGAACAAAACACACATTCAGGTAAATATTGTTACAGTCTTTCACATTGCAGGCAAGCTTTTTCTTAAGAGATTCAATTTTGAATTCAGCTCTTTGTTCCATATAAGTTCCATGTGTTTCCTGTTCAACACCTGAGCTCTCCAACCCTGAAAAATCTAATTTAATCTGGATTATTTTTTCACCATTCCTAAGTGACCAAATGTAAATTTTAGACCTGAGATTAATGTATTTGAGGCAAACTTACATTTTTTAAAATTAATAATAGATTATTTTAAGGCCTTAATTTTGACTTGTCAGGAAGGAGCTGAATAATCATTTAAAGCATGGAATCTGGAATTAAATTATTGTTGTTAGACTTGTTTACTACAGTACAACAACAAATTTAATGTGCAGAGTGGGATGTCATTTTGATTGCAACGTTAAGTGTATGTTTGAGTTGGATGGTTAGTGGAGTGTTGGCCTCTACGTCTGAATGGTGTTTGGTGTGGCCACTTACGGGAATATTTCGTTGTACTGTGTGATGAACATCAGCTTCCTCCCACAGGGGAAGTGCACCACCCTCCTGCAGCTACTGACGTTGCAGCCAACACATGCGCCCTTCTTCTTACAACCGTAGCATGTCTGGAGCACATGAACGACACACAAATTAAAGGGTTTCTCTGTAAAAGTCCATTTTAAGTTTTCCAATTGTCTCGGATTTAATCTCATGACTTTTTAGAATCTTTCAGACGAAACGACTGATGTGTGTCAACCCTATTTAGCACTCACCATTCGAGCTGCCCGCCTGACCTCCTGTTTGATGTCATCCACCAGGAAACCAAACACACCCTCGTTCTCTTCTCCCCGCTGGTAAACTCCACTGGACGACAGCTACAGAAGACAAGAGAAAGCTCTTTGACAACAAGAAAAGATGAACCGATATTACAGATATTGTATTTTACTGATACAGCCTGCAATCTCAAGAATCCACTCTTCTTCAATTTTCATTAGATATAGCCCGCTACAGTTTAAGGTACTGCACAGATTATACTTATAATGTTAATATTGGCCCAGGTTTAGTCATTGGGCTGAGATGATCTGCTAAAAATTTACTAATATTGTTCCGATACTATTGTTGGTGCCGATATATTGAAGAGAAGAATAAAATGCTTGTGTGTAATAAATAAACAGCAGAAGACAGACAAGCCACAGATGCAGCTGCTCTGATTGGTCAACTGGGATTTCATCCCATACACATTTGAAACCAGAGGTTTACATTCACCAAATAATAAAAAAAAAGAAACAAATTGTTTTCCTCACAAAACATGGTGTGAGGTACAAGGTCTTATTTCTGAAATGAAATAAGACCAAACTTATCTTGTTTTAGGTCAGTTAGAATTACCATCTAATTTCTACCATCTAATTGCCACAATATTGATAAAAAAATGTCAGATATTAACTTATTGATTTATCTACAATCAGTAAGTACAGATGTACATCTCGGTGTATATAAACTTGTGGTTTCAGCTGTATCTGTGAACACTGAATCATGTACATATAAAGTTGATGAAAACTCACCAAACAGAAGTAATGCACAGAGAATTTGTGCTCTTCGAGTTTGACCTTTTCCCCAAATAAGGCCGGGTCATCATCACTGCATCTGCACAGAGCACAGCCTAGACACACACAAAATTATCATTCAAAATCTACATATTCAAATTCAAATCACAAATTCACACGACATATTTCCAGTTTTGATCCGTTTCCAGTTAATACTGAACAATAAAGTCTGGAATCTCTCATTAACTTAGACGAAAGTTACAACAAAACACACCACAATTGATCCATATTTCAAACATTTTTTTGTATGACATCTATTCAGAAAGTAGTTTTTCCGGTGGAAAACTAAAGTTATGCGTTTCCCAGGTGGCAGGTGACCACTACAAAGGCCAGAAAGATGTTTAAATGCTCTGTCACTTTTATGCAAATAAGTTGTAGCCACCGCAATGATTACCATGTTTACACTCACACATTATACACATGAAGAAAGCTGCAGACAGATACACAATTTTACAACCGTACATCTTTGACCAAACACTTCCGTCATACTTTGCCTCAGCCTTTCTCTCCGCCATGGGCAATGTGGACCTGAAGTTTTATCACGATATTTCTAATCTAAAACTTACATTAAGAATGACTTATTACTACTGTTTTGGTAACTGTATGGCTGTGATTGTGTGTCAAAGCAATTGCAGCCCCACAAACACAAATATTGCTCTTGAAAATCATTCCCATTTGTAATGTGCTTCTTTAGGACGCCAGTCACATAAAGAAGTGTATCGATATTTACATCTTTAGTGAAAATAGCAAAACAAACAATCCCGACAATATGGAGAGTTTGGGGAAAATTTAGAGATCATTAATTGGAATGATAAGACATTTCTCACAATAAATGACAAATTTTCTGTTACTACACCTGCAGTTTTACATGGAAACACTGATTTATACACAGCTCATTCAGTATTAGTGGAAACAGTGGTTTTCATGATTATACATCACATACAATCTTCCCGTTTGCTGGACTTGTCAGCGTCCCTTAACCTTCTTGACTTCTTCCTCATGATGGTATCCAACCTGTGGGGACATGATAGACATTGATGACATTTAGTGAACAATTACCACACTATACAATTACCATGGCGCTGTAGGTTGCTGACAATCTAAAAACAAAATGAAAATGGATAACAGGGCTACTCGTGAGCAGCAGTGACTGTAAACAAACCTCAAACTCTTTTCATCTTGATTGCTTTTTATAATAATAGACTCACCAAGCAGTTTCTCAAATCAGCCAAAAACATGAGCAACTCAACTAAATTTAATGAATAAAAGTTTCTTTGAAATTATTTGTGTAAAATGAAGCAGCAGAACAATCATAAACATTTCCAGATCCATAAAGCTTTAGTTTCTAGAACAACGTTATATTACCAAGGAGTCAAATAAAGAGTTAACTGAGCCACCAAGATATTAGAAGAGAAGTAGGATGGAAATTATTGATGCTTTTCATCTAGTAACATGTTCCAAATTTGATATACCTTTATAATTACATTGTATTGCGACTAATGTGTAGCAAATCTACAATTTTATAACAGAACTTCTTATTTTGTTGCACATAAATTGTAAGGCAATAAACTGAGACACTGTTACAGAGATCCACTGATGAGGCTTTTTATGACCCAATCCGACCTGTGCTGCAAGTTCTTTAAATGAACTGTGGTTCAGCAGAAAATAAAGAAATTCCAAGATTATCCCCATTCATACATTATTTCATAGTCGTTTTTCCAGTAATTAAATCAACCTACACTGGTGGGGGGAAAAAAGACGTGTAGCTGCTAAACAAAAAGGTAGCACCATAAAAATTGCCTGAATACCGAGATATAAACCTAGCTAAAATTAAAGCAAAATCTTCGGTTATATTTTGTCAAATCAAACGAAAAGACCTGCACATTAAACAGATTTTCTAAAATGTAAGCGAAGTTTTCTCGCCCACCTTTGTCGACCTGCCTATTTGAAATAGTGAAGAGCTAAACCCTCCGTTACAGTGAAAATGAAGAAATGTTCTTCCTTTAGCCTACCTTACCCCCAGATGAATATTTTTATTCTACATTCATATTTCACTCTTCTTTTGTAAGTTCATTTTTCTCGCTAGTCTGTTTACTCTTAACGATGTCCACTTTTAAATTTCCCTCTTTCAAAACAAGGAAAACTCATTTCCGTTTCCGAAAATTGCTGTCTGACTGAAAACATTCTGCTCCCCCTCGCGTCAGGAGCGAGCACAGCATTTCTGACAGGTGTTCCATTAAATGCTATTCTGAAATTTGTTACTCATATCAAAATATTTGAGTTCCTCATTGCTGACTTCAAAAAATCCGCAAGAATAAAAGTTGCATTGAAATAACAAACTAAATTTCAAAAATATTTTTATTTTTGCGAGATTTAAATCAATATTTCTGAAAAGACTATAAACTGTAAATGTTTAAGAAAATTTGCGAAATTCAAACAAATCGTTAAGAGAATTTTATTCAAAGTAATTAATTAGTTAAGGTATTGTTCTTTATATTATGTCAAATTTAGGACACAACATTGTTCATTTATAGTTTGTTATTCAAGTGAAAAAACATATAATTATTGGTTGAAACTCATCTGCACAATCAGTTTGCAATTCAAGGACACCAAGTGAAAAATCTTATGTACAAATTAATTAATGTTTTAGTACCACATTCACCGGATTAATAAGTAAAGTTGGTTATAGTTTTTTTTTTTTCTGGTCCATTTGGATTGGCTGACCAGCTCCTGTTGACTGTGCCAGCTGATGCTCATGACGATATCGGGTCTTTACTGTTGTGGCTTCAGAACTGTTGCCATTACATATTAGACGGGTCTTTTGTTTAGTTTAGTTTAGTTTTCAACGTGTTTTGTAAGTCAAATTGTTTTGGATTATTACTATAATTTGTGTGTGTGGATGTGCTCTTGCAGTGATTGCTTTAAAATGTGTAAAATAACTGTTGTTTTGCATTTTTGCAGAAAAAAATTAACAAGAATACAACTAAAAACGCATATTTCTCTGTGACTTTGAATTTGCCCAAATAAGTAAGCTGTGAGAGCTGTGTGAAGCTGACACCCCACCCATGTCAAAAAATTCAGCAAATAGTCTGAATGGTTAGTGCTCCGTTTGTGCAGGTTTGTGCCGTTAAAATTTTCGTTTGTGCAGCTTTCGTCTTTGAGATATTAAAAGATATAATTTTGGCCGATGACGTCACCGTCACCCCATCTTGCGCCAAAACAAACCAAAGTGGGCTAGTTCGTTAGTGCTCCGTTTGTGCAGGTTTGTGCAGTTGAAATTTTCGTTTGTGCAGCTGTCGTTTCGAGATAGCAGAAATAGCAGCGTCACCGGGAGAAGGGCGGCGCCCGCAGGTACCCACATCATCAGCTCAGTCCATAACACAAACAGCTGCAGACAGACGCAGCTCTGTGTCCAGACGTCAAGGAGACTCCCCGGAGCTAAACCAGCTTTCTCTCTCGCTGTGGACCGAGCAGGGAGGGACGTGGAAACATCCGGAACGTTTGGAAACCTCGAAAAAGGGAAGTTGGATCGTTTGAATTTGAGAGAAGTATGTTCAGCTGGGTGAAACAGGAGCAAGGTGGCCGCAACAAGGAAGGAGAGATGTACCAGACGGTCACGGAGGGACTCCAAACTCTCTACACCAAGAAGCTGCTGCCGCTGGAGGAGACCTACCTCTTCCATGACTTCCACTCTCCGGCCCTTGAGGGGGCCGACTTCCAGAGTAAGCCCATGGTGCTGCTGGTGGGGCAGTACTCCACCGGGAAGACCACCTTCATCAGGTACTGACCGCTCTGTCAGCGGCCGAACCGCTGGGGAGGGACTGGCTGTTTCATGTGCTCAAATTAACTTTGTTTGTTATTGTATTATGCAAGTAACTTTGTGCCAAAAGTATTACATATTTCTACTTAAATCCATTTTAATGAAAAAATGCTGTAAAATTGAAGAACATAAGTCAATGAAAGAATGACATTATCATATACTATTCTTAGTAAGAACACCAAAGTTGTGAAAATTAGTTTTTGCTCAAAAAAGGATTAAAAATGAAAAAAAAAAAAATCCGAGATTGTCTTCATACAACGTTTGGCTGGAAAATCAATTTTATTGGAATCTGATCAGAAAAGGCAGAAAAAGTTCCGCTTCAGCTGGCAGTATTCTGATAGTCTAAAGAAAGATGAGGAAAGAAATCTGAACTAGTTCTAAAACCCTGATCACTCTGGAAGAGCAGAACAAATGAATGAGTGTTAAGTCTTTGTTTACATGAGTCTGCAAGTTGTTCCACAAGGCAAAACGTCAACAAGTTGTTATGGGATTTAGTTTAAAAGTGTAGCAAGCTTTTCACATCTTTTGTCTGAAGTGTAAACCATCTGAAAAGTTCTGTATTTTTTGCTTCATTATGATCTACTCAATCCAATGTATTCCTCCATTTCATACACCAAACTCATCAGGGTGGAAATATGGTGCATTTTTGCTATCTTTGTTATTTCTAAAAGGACCTATAGGTGCCTGAGGTATGAGGTCACCCCGCCTCTGGATCGCCCTTGTCTGTCTAGTGAGGAAGTCACAGGGTTGCATCAGCTGACCTGTTTAGGGGCAAGTCGGATTCCCAGGTCAAAGGATTGGTGTAGTGAGGTGTGGTTTTGTGCAGTCAGAGGATTTTAGTGTAAACAAGACATGGGAATCAGTTCTAAAAGAAGAGGGTTCTGGGAAATCTTGGTCTCGCGTGTGATTTGTGTTTGGCCTGAGGAACCTCAAAATGGCTCGTCTTCATAGAATTATGACTGAAAATGTTTTGTGTAAGAGTTACAGATCAGGGGTCCAAAATCTTTACAGTGGGTATTTGGTACAGCTAAATAAAACTTGTTTAGAGCTGCAAATGTTTAATTTTTTTTTTTTTTAAACTTACTGTAGAAAATGTATTGTAAAGAAAGCTCCTTTTTGGTTTTATTTTTACATTTTCGAACAAATAAAAAATGTACAACACTGGTAAAAACAGGATGGATACATTTTATTTCATAGGATGTTATTTGAGGAGGACACATAGAGTCCAATTTAATAAGAAGAAAAATAGATTCAAAAATAAAAGTAGTACTTTGGTGTCACTTAGTCAAATGCAACATTTCTCAGGTCAAACTACTAAGACTTGCTATGATATTAACTTCCACTCTAACTTTTTACAGTCTGAGTTTATCTTGCACCAAGGCCTTTTCATCAGAAGGCTGCAAGTTTCACAGATGGAGAGCTACGGAAGGAAATATGCATTGTTACATTTATACTTTACGGTTCATCATATCTCCCAAATATCCAACCAGCTTTGGTTTCTTTTCCTTTGTGATCGTGTGTCTCTGCTTAGATCTGGTTTTCCAATTTCTTGTTTTGAGCTGTTGTGCTATTTTGAAAAATTTCTAAGGATATAAAAGTAGCAGCAGGTTGTAGCCAGGTCTGCCAGAAGCAGATCTGTCTTCTGTTTTGTCATAAAATACAAGTCATTTTATCTGGCGTTTGGCATGTCACTGCAGGAACTTGCACACTGGAAGTGAAGTGAACAAGGTGTAGCATCAGCACTGCAAACTGCTAAAACTGGTTACTCTGTCTGACTATGTCTTCCAGACAGTAGGTGTCGCTGATGAGAAAATCTACATGAAGGAAAACGTTTGCCAAACATAGATTTTTAGTACATAAATGTAACTACTGATGCACAATGTATCGCGATCAGCTGATGTTGGTCATTTTTTTTAACATCCCTCCATCTGTCCAATAAGTAAAACTGTACTGATATTAAAAACCGACACTGATTTCTATCTTGTCATTTGTGTTTCTGGAGCAGGACGAGGTTGGTCATGAGACAGTGGTAGAAAAGCAGTGCAGGATTGTGGATGATTAACTGAAGGAGAGAAGCCATGCAGATAATGTTTTTATTATATCCTAATAAATAAAAGCCTGGAAAAAATGGGGGTAGTTACTTTTGACCACAAGTCAAAAGTAACTACAAAAGTATAATTTCCAGTGAAGGAGAGTACTCTAGGTATTTGTGTTATTTGCCCTCTCAGTATGTTTTAATGAGACAGGTGTATGAAGACCTTCCTGGATGAGAAAGTTGCCCAGCAGCTGTAGAATTTGTTTACAGCCTCTGGGGGAAAACTCCAGGTCTGAGACACTCCATACACAGTCTGTCATAGACAGACATCATGACACCAGGTATAGAAAACCTGTCAGTAACCTCTCTAATGTATCTTCTCAATGACAGACTGGGTTTGCTTTAGTGCAGTGCTTCTCTATTCCAGTACTCCGGCCCCCCTGCCCTGCATGTTTTAGGTGTGTCCCTGCTGCCACACACCTGGATTGAATCTGTGGGTGATTAACAGGCTTCTGCAGCTCTTGATGCTGGCAGAAGAGGTCATGTAATCATTTGGATCAGCTGTTCTAAAATAGAGGCACATCTAAAAATGCAGAGCAGGGCGGCCTCAGGACTGGAATTGAGAAACACTGCTAGCCTTACCTCCTTTGAAATCCATTCAATTTGGTTTTATATATATATATATATATATATATATATATATATATATATTATTCTGCCATAGTTTTCTTGTCAAATCAGTAGCTAAACAAGCAGTACTCGGTATTCTGTTACACATCTTTGAAGTGTCATGTTGATGTAACCGTCATTCAGGGTTGGAGGTTAGAGGAAATGAGAGGATGAGGTGGTAAAAGGAGAGCTGTAATAATAAGCAGTCTGCATAGGCTTCGTGTTTTATTGTCCCATTTCCTGTTCACTGGAAACATTTCAAAACACACATTTCTCCTACTTTACACACAGAAATACACACACACACACACACACACACACACAGGGTTCATCAGGACATTGTCACTGAGACCATAGAGCTTCTTAACTGCTGTTACTTTTGAACTAAAGTCCTACTGGGTGATTTTTGTTGATTGTCTGACACTATTTCAACAAACATTTCTTTGGTTTGACATAATGAAAAAAACATGTTGACTATGTGATTAAAATGTAACAGTAAAGCAAAGCCCATATAAAAAAATCCATATGGCCTATTAAAGGATTGTTTAAAAAATAGACTAATTTTACTGCCTGGTTGAGGGATTTACATGTTTTTTCTTTTCTTTATCAAGAAATGTTCCATGTGTTTAGATGATATGGTTATATTTGGAATACTGATGTTTATGGCAGGAGCTCAAGAGTTTAAAAAAATGATTAATAATGGTTTCCATTGCCAATTTTCTAATGGTGCGCTGTTTGATGCTTTATGGCAGTGTTTCGCAACCCTGGTCCTCAAGGGTTGGAAAACACTGTTTTAGGGCACGTTACTTTACTGTATTGATCCCCTTCTCAATAATCAATAGAAAAGCCTTTCTTTGCGTTACAGCAGCCAGGAGTCCTTGTTGTTATTGATGAGCAGCTTTTTCCATATGTCTTGTTTTTGGCCATCCATCTTTTGGGATGAGCTCCAAGTCTTTACGCTTGGAAGGCCTCTTTGCCGTCACCCTTCATCATCTTTAGTGCCTTCCACAAATTTTCTGTCCGATTCAAGTTGAGGCTGTCAAGGCCTCTCAGAAACATCAGTATTTTGTCATTTGTGAGTTCTCTACTGGTTTGGGTCAACAGTGTTCTGAAATGTTCAAGGTTATCTGCAGAAGATCAAGGTTATCTGCAGAAGATCAAGGTTATCTGCAGACAGCCTGATTTCAATACTGTTGAAAATATTGATGTGGTTTTATTGTTTAAACCAAGGCCATTTACGTTGCTTTGAGGATTGTGCAACCTATTTGTAGTATTTCTTCATACCACGTCGCTTAAAGCTGCAGTAGGTCAATTTGACAAAACTGTCATCATGTCCTGACAGAAATCTGTGAAAAAATACAGCACTGTCAATCAACCTCCTGTGTGCTGCTCAGTGTGGGTGGGTGAGAGCAAGAATGATTGACAGCGCTAAGACCCTCCTCCTGGCTCCGATTGGTTGTGTCAGTCAGACACAACCAATTGGTGTATTTCTGCAGTTATTTCTCCCAGTGCTCCCAGTACTGGAGCACTGGGTTATTTTCACAGATTATCTGTCTCATATTATACTGTCATAACATAATGATAATTTTAACAAATATTTTAACAACATATATTTTTTCAATAAAAGTTAAACACCGCAACTTTACGCCCTTGTGTTCCTTGAAGCTTCAGAAGTCATGATCGGTGTAAACTACAAAATATTGCTGGTAAATAATTTTATTGTAACAGATTTTGGAAGCTGGATGTTTTCTTGACATTAGTAGTTTGAAGTTTGTGATTACGGTACAAAGCATGTCTAGATGTCGCGTTAAAATCACCGTTTTATTTCTGTATTCCCTGGGGAGTGCTGTCATTCCATCACTCTTCACTCATGACTGTCGTTTTTTATAGTCGTACACCAAATATCAGACAACAGCATATGTTTTTTTTTTTGTTTGTTTTTTGTTTGTTTGTTTTTTTTACATTTGGATAATAATCATTTATAAAATATGTCTCCTTTGTTTTGTCTCCATTGAAACAAAGTTAAAGCTAACTTGTTGCTCTCTATTATTCCTCCACCATGTCTCGTCATCACATCATACAGAACCAGGGCGTTTTCCACAGCTCCAGTCAATTTGCTCCAATAGTTTTAAGTTGGTAGTGGTGGCTGCAAAGTGCTGAACAAGTGCAGGTGTTGGTGACTGCCACACCCACTGACTGTCTGACTGCGTAAGCGAGCAAAAGTTCCAATATTTAGTAGACAACCTACAGTTGTGAGGTAAGGGAAGAGCAAGGCATGCTGTGACTAGCAGTGTGAGGTATGTGTGTGTGTGTGCGTGTGTGTGTGTGTGGGTGTGCGTGTGTGTGTGTGTGTGTGTGAGGCTGCATGACTCTGCAGCTGGAAACACTACGTCAGCTTCAGTCAGGCCCAAATTAAAGCAATTCTGGATTGATTGCTGGAGCATATTTTACTGATTGTAATGTCTGTGCAATCAATGAAACTGTAACTTTAGCTCTCAGAGCTAAAAGTTATTCAACTGTAAAAAAGAATTTTAATAAGATGGATGGTTTATTAAACCCAGGAAAGCAATGTTGAAAGAGAAGAGGCATAATATGGAGGCTGATGGAAACTTGTATTCGTACTCTGCAGGCACATGGTGTGCATTTCCAGTTCAGCATGCAAATATCATGCCTGCAGGGTGTGTGTGTGTGTGTGTTTCTGCACATTCACATGTTGAGTACAAAAATTCAAAGTTTTGTCAGCAAACAGTGGAGGGACAGCTGAGGGACATTGTGTGTTCCTGTTCTTTTGCTCTCTGTGTTCTCAGGGGAGAACACCGAGAGGCCAGAGGCCCCAGAGAACACCTGGGGCCTCGGTCCCCTGTAAGACCGAGGCCCCAGGGAGGTGCAGTGCTGCAGAATTTGAAATGCTGCATATTGGAGTTGGGGTCTGTGTTAGGGTATATTCAGTGAGAGGAAACTAATACATTGTCTTTGTAAGAGTATCTGTGCAGCGCTAAAGACTCTGAGGCAACACCCTGTCCTGAGGAATACTTTGAATTACTGCAACATCTTGCCAGAAAAGTGCAGAGTCAGTGTATTCTCCTTCTCCTTTTTCCTTCTTCTTCCTCCTGATTCTGAACACACTGCACAATTGTTGCTCTACACCACATAGTAACAACTTATCAACTAATTACATCATCAAACCTGTTAATTTAGAGACCCTGACCTGCATGAATTCAGCATTAGCTGTCTTATTTCAATAGAGATGCACCAATTTCAGTCTTAAGGCAGATCACTGGGCTTTAAAAAGCCTGACCTGCTGATTCCAGTTTATTCGATACCATTTTTCTTTTTTCTGAAAATTCATTAAGTTGCCAACAGTGACATGACCAGTTGGACATGTCTGTCAGTCTGCACTTGGTCACAGTGCAGCAAAATGAGGCCATGGCTTATTTTCAGACTTTTGCAGTTACAGATAAAATTGGTGGATTAGTTTCAGCCGATCTCCCAAAATTAAGGAAATCACGGTTGAAAAATTGGAAACCACATGCGATTTTCCTTCCATTTTAGTTATTAACTACTGAGTGTTGGAAGATTTTGAAAAAGTTCTAGATGTGTGAATGCCAGACTCCATACTGCTGTGCCACCTCTTTGTAAATAATGTTGCTACCATTGTTGAATGCATGCAGTTCAGTCAATACCGTTTCTTCCTTTTGAATGTAAAAGTAGCATTAGGAATCATTGATCACTTAGATTTTCTTCATGGTAGTCATCTGTACTCTCCGCTATCCTCTTTGATCTTCAGGCTGTCATGAATGGCAGGAAGAGAGAGGGCAGACTCTCAGCAACCATTGTTGCTTCCTGTCACACTTTCCTTTCACAAGAAAAAGAGGGTGATGGGTTGGTGATGAGGGGAAGGGAAAACTTTTTTTGACGTTTGCAAACACAGCTTTTATTTGGATGTTTAGTAACGTGTCTGAAGAGGGACTGCTGACTTCTGGTTATCTTTCAGTCTACAGCTGCTACAAGCTGTTATTCAGCTAAAACATTGCTGTTTGTAATTAGTCCGTTTGAGCATCATATGGCTTAAAAGTGTATAAATTGAGTAGTTCCTGATAAAGCTGTTTGGAAAACCTACTCTGTTTTGTCTTAACTAATTCATTGGTGAATGCAACTTCTCCAAAATCCTGTTTTCCTTACAGTCTAATACATCATCGCCAACTGCTTCCCTAACCAAGGTTAACTTAAAAGAAATTCTAAAATTAATTTAACTAAGAAAACATGCAAGAACACCCCGCCTCTCGCCCGGAACGTTAGCTGGAGATAGGAACCCCCCTCCCCCCAACACCACTAGGGACAAGGATGTTAGAACATGGATTGATGGATTATGGAAGGAACATGCAAATAATACTGGCAGCAGCTCATACTTGGTGGTCTGGGTTTTGCGCCACAATGAATATCAAAGTGAAAGTTTATTATAATGTCATTTGGAGTACACTGATTTATTGGTGCTGATTTCCTTAATTTTGAGAAAATCAGCCACTGTCCTCTCCTGCTCTGCCTTCAGAGAGACCAGGTCATGTCTGCGTATTAACAGTCACTCCACTGTTGCCAACTCAGCAGCTTTCTTTCTATATTGAGTGACATTTCAGACAAAAAATATTGGTATATTATCAGACTCGGCAGATTAGATTTTTTTAAAGATCATCAATCAGCGATGAGCCAAAAAACCTTTTTGGCTGAACAGAAAACTGGTGACCTTGTTTTTTTTTTTGTTTTTTTTAATGATGCAAGAAGTTTTTTTTTAATGTTTTGGATCTTTAAGAATTTATAGATTTTATAAAAAATGTGTTTATTATAGAGCAAGTAAAACTTAAAAAAAAAATCCCAATAAACTAACAGTTGCACTTTTATTTTAGTGAATGTTGTGGTCCATGTGTATTATAAATTAGCCAGTTTTGGCCCTCGGGGCCAAAAAGTTTTGAGCCCATTGCCATACCATGATCAAATTTTGTTTCTACTGTAAAGAGCAACCAGTCTTTGGTGATCCTGACTCAGGGAAGTGACTTCCTGTGTATTGTAACCTTACAGCTCCTGCCAGTGTCGGCTAGTTATTAAAAACATTGATGTCGTCCACAACTGAAACAGGCAGGTCAGGTTTCTTTTAAAAATTGATAGTCGGTGATTGGCCAGAAAACTGCAATCGGATTTAAACTTCAAACACTTGAGGAAAATGTTTTCAGTTTTGAAACGGTAACTTTTAAAACCTTCAAATCCATTTATTGCATTGTTGTTTGAACACAGATGTAGTTATCCCTTGTTTTCTGTCAGTTTCAAGAGTTTCAAGTCTAAAATAACTTAATAATCCACGTTTGTTTCCCAGATATCTCTTGGAGCAGGATTTTCCTGGGATGCGAATTGGTCCAGAACCAACCACTGATGGCTTTATTGCAGTAATGCATGGGGAAACTGAAGGAGTTGTCCCTGGCAACGCGCTGGTGGTGGACCCGAAGAAACCCTTCAGGAAACTCAATGCATTTGGAAATTCCTTCCTCAACAGGTAAAGAAACACTCAGATTATATTCACTAAAAGCTGCTGGAACAACAGTTTGGATAGAAAGTCTGTCAGAGTTCAACTACTAATAGAACTTTGATCAAATCTATTCACAGATAGCATTTTAGAGAGGGAATCAAACTAGCATTAAGTGTTTTTATAGCTGCTATTTTCAGTCCACAGACTTCCTGTCTGCCAAATATTTCCTGCTAGGCGTTTAATACCTAAAGTGCTAAAAATAAAATCTGTTCTGAGATTCAGGGAAAATGACCGTGGAAGTCACCCAGAGTACAGTCAGTTCATCAGAAACCCATTACTCCAGCTTTAGTGAGTTACATCAGTTATTGTACTTATTAGTTATGTTGTGGTTAACAAAAATAAAAGTTTAACTTTATGACACATTGCATTAGACTGAAAGGTGACCTCTACCGCCTTTCCACATAAATAGCCCTTATTCCACTCCCAATCCTGTCACTGCTGATCTCAAAGCATTTTCATCATGGGAAGTGACCCCCTGCTCACCCCGGACAGACATGCACTGGAAGCTGTCAAATTGAAGACACACCAGAGTTTGTACCGACATTTTAAATTTAGCTCATCCTTATTCTGGTTCAGCCACATTTCCTGTGTCCAGTGAGGAAGTGGAAGGACACTTGACCTCTTGGCAGTGTGTGTTGATGAATACCTGAAGCACCCCTTATTTTAGGAATTCCTTCGTGTCCTGATGTGACACAGAATCCCTCCACAATAATTAGCCGTTTCCCGAGGGGAAGTGTTTTTGCGTCACCACGTACCGGCTGCGTAGGTTTGTTTTTTCCCCGCTGCCAGTCTTAGGCTCCGGCCCTGAAAAAATAATTCATTATGACCTGCTGTTAAGTTTATCTCTTCAGGAAGCTGTGAACGCAATCTTAGGTGATCTGTCAGACCCACCAGCGAAAAGGATTTGGAAAAAGCAAACACAGTTAAGAGCTTCAAAGAAGAAAACATTAAATGGAGAATAGCCAGTAATCTGGATGTAGGTTTGGTGGTACATTTTAATGGGACAAACCACAATAAAATACTAACAATTCCCTGTTTTTGGACAACATGGTAAATGGCCTGCATTTGTATAGCACCATCAAGTCAGAGGACTCCAAAGCACTGGCACAAACCCCTACATTCAGTCATACACACACTCACACACTGATGGTGGTAGGCTGTGTTGCAGCCACAGCTTACACTCAGTCGGCACCACTGGGCTTTCTGACCACCACCAGCTGGATAAGGTAACTTTGTAATGAAGTAAAATAACTATTATTGAATTTATTTACTTACCACTAATGTCTGAAATCTGCACTTTTCCATATTCTTACCTTTTTTTTTTTAAAGGCAACTTATATTTCTGTCCAAATCATAGAATCTTTATTTGCTGCTCCAACAAGGGTTAAAAACTACCTCAATGGACATTATGTCAACTAGATCTTTACTCAATATATGCTGTTACAGTCTTTTGTTTTAGCAGCAGTGGACAGTTTACTTCGGTACTTGGCTCCAGTGAGCATGCTTATTCTCTTGATTTGGCACTTAACAAACTTTACTGTGGTTTCTGTTAATTCTGCCCTAAAAAACACAAACAGGAAAAGTTTTCTTTCCCAATTACAAAAATAACACTTGTTGAAACTCATAGGACTTAATGAGTTGTGATTCAGCTGCTCTCTCGGCAGCTCTATGCTGCAGTGAGAGCTATCTGTGCACAGCCAGCTCACCTGAGCCCCCTGGGCAGGAAGTGGCTACAGCCTCTTTGTGGTATTGTTGTAAAGAGAAAGATAAAAACATATATAAAGTTTACAAACTATAATACAGTTTTGCTAACTGTTCACACAAAAATAGGCAATTGTGGTTATTTAAAAATTGTCAGCGTATCTTACTGGTTATACAATATACAGTGGACAAGCCATAAACTCTAGGAGTTGAGTTTCATGTGGGACCATAATGCCACTTGTAAAAAAAAAAAAAAAAAATTCCCATAATTAGGATGCTCAACTCAGGTGTTCCAGCAGCCTTTAGGTCATTTTGACATGAGGTTTTAATGTTGTTCTTCAGCTGTTTGTGACAACGGTGGAGATTTCTGGAAAGAACTACAACCCTCTCTATTAGCTCGTACTCAAACAGGTTTAACTGTTGACTAGAAAATCGTTGTAAGATGCATTCCTGTTTTAACTTGTAGCATTGTCACGTTTTTAGCCCTAATCAGCAAAAAAATCAACAAGATAGACAATTAAAAGCCAAACTACTAAAACAATCACACATTTTTTAATTATCCAGTGAATAAAATGAACTTAAACCTTTTTCCTTTGTGTGTGTGTGTGTGTGTGTGTGTGTGTGCGTGTGTGTGTGTGTGTTTGACAGGTTTATCTGCTCTCAGATGCCCAACCAGGTTCTTCAGAGCATCAGCATCATCGACACGCCTGGTATTCTGTCTGGAGAGAAACAGCGAATCAGCAGAGGTGTGAAGTTTCTCTTTATGCATGTGTGTGTATGTGTGTGTATGCATGTGTGTGCTTGTATCTTCCACATGTAGAGGATCACCTTGACAATATTCACCAACAAAAGGAGGACAGTCAGGACATTTTTCCAGTCTTCATTTTTTTTTTTTTTTTCAGTTTGACTGCTCTCTTAGTTAAATGTAGATGTATGGTGTTAAGGTCAATGTTATAAATAGACTAGTTATGGTTAGTTAGGAAAAGATCCCTGGGTTAAGCCTAAATGTAGATACTTGGATGTGTGTCTGAGTGTGTGTCACTATCCAAGCTGCTGTGAGTGAGCCTGGGTCCTGATTTTGCCATAGGAATTGTCGACAAATTTGAATAGTAACTTCCATGAGCAAAACAGTCCCCTAACATGTTGCTCTCACTCCCATACTTCCCAGTTGGGATGTTCCAGTTTACCCTGGCAGTGGCCAAGCACAGCCGTTTTGGTTTCTGACCACAGGACTCAGACTTGTGGCGGTCGGCCGTTCTGTTCGTGATGTGATTTGATTTTCCCATGATGTTACACAAGGAAGCAGTGTGTTTATGATGCCTGCAGTTAACTCAAATGTTCTGAATTGACCTGAAACTTAGAAACCTCTGGCCTCACTATGTGGGCTTTGCCAGTTTATTTAAATCCATAATAGCCTTAGTGCATATTAACTCTTGGCTTTACGAAGGAATTTAGTAAATGGAAATAATTTTTTTGTAAGTGTTTTTTCTACAAAAAACAAGTCTGGTTAAACCAGACTTAACCAGAAAAGTTAAGTCTGGTTTAATGTTAGACAGTAAAAAAATAAAAAATAAAAAAATAATTTGCCTTTTTTTGGCGTATTTAAATAACTGGCTTTAAATCTGAGTTGAAGATGTAAACGGACTGAACTGACAGGCAAAAGTAAATTAAAGAGAGAAAGCATGAACATGGGAGGATCTCTAGCCATGCTCAGGATGTTCTTAAACAATATGTCTTACAGCATGTTCATTAGAAACTGATGAGCCATGTAGACCCACCTTTTTGAGTGGGGGAGGAGGAATGCGAGATATTTTCTGCTTTTCGTCATTTTTATTATTGTACAACTTGTTGACATCCGTTGTTAGATGTGACTGTGGCTTTTTACTTTATCACGGTCTAAACGCCTGTTGATATTGTATGTGGATATCAGGAGAAGGAAACATTTCATGGTGATTTTTAAAAATTGTGAACTAGAAAATACCCATTTAGAACATCTGCTCTTTTGCCCCTAGTAGGCATTTCCCCGAATGAGTGCAAGAAGAAGATTTCTTGTATTCACTTTTTTTACATCCTGTTTTATCTCACCATCTGTTTCCTGTGATGAATCAATACTGCTGATCTCAAACCACAGAGGTTAGAAATGCAGATCTGAAACCAAAGGACACCAGGCCAGGATTTGATTCTCAGGAAGGATTCCCTCATTCTGTTAGCAACTGTCATGTCTACATGCTGTGGCAGTTTAATATTTACATTCTTTGATTATTTTTTTTTGCTTTGTTTTGTTGTTTTTTGTTTTTTTTTTACCTTGAGCCAAAATAGGACAGCTTGTGGAAAATGTTTTCAATTATTATTCCTATTATAACTCACAGAACAATGGGAGCTTCTGTTGTTTTTTCTTTTTTTTTAATTGTTAAGCTGAGTTACTGCTGTTGAAATCTTAGAAAATGTATATATGAGAACTATGACATAATCCCCAGAGAAGATGAGCGATTCTGAGGACATATGAATTTTAATCATAACTCAATAAGTGAATTCACATTCAATAAAATGCAGCTTTACCTCGTGTTGAAATTCAAGATTGTTGGGGCTGTGGTGGCGCAGGGGGTTAGCACGCCCCACGTCTGGAGGCCTTAATCCTCGACGCGGACGTCGCGGGTTCGACTCCCCGTCCCGACGACCCCTGCCGCATGTCTCCCCCCCCCTCTCCTCACCCTCCTTCCTGTCTGCCTACTGTCACAAAAATACGAGCCACTAGCGCCGCAAAAACTCTTCGGGAAAAAAAATGGGAAAAAAAAATTCAAGAGTGTGTCTGTTTTCATATCATTGGGATCAAATAATACATGTTTTGGAAATGTCTATTTAATGTTTGACTGGTAATTTAGCTTGTAGAGGGACAAATATTATGCTTAGCATTTATTACCATCATGATTACCAGTAAACAGAGGGCCCAGCCCATATTTGTGATGATGACAAATATTCACCATCACACAAAGGCTCAGTCTTTGTGTGGTAGGATATAATTTAGCTGTCGCTCTCTAAAGATCTTTGCTTTGCTAAGCAGCACAGTTCTGCGATGGGAACAGCACAGTTCTGCGATGGGAACAGCACAGTTTTCAGAAGGATTCTTGTCAGGTTCAAACAACCTAAAATATTCAAACACCACACAAATAGGAGAAAAACAAGAGAGTTTTTAGTTTTACTTACAAGAAAAACAGACAGGAGCGTGTTTCAGTTACAATCTCCTACCGTTCTAAAGCACCCTTTCTTTTTATTTCCTTAGCCATGTCCCTAGTTACATAGCTTATTCGGTTATCTTGAGTTAATTACATAGTGTTGCTGCTTCTTCTGTTCTCTTGAGTCACAGACGTGTTGCACCTATGGGCTGACGTAGTGCAGAGTTCAGTTCCTCTTTGTTTCCTTCTGTAGCTACAATGCAGGAACTGATGAACTCACAGAACAATGGGAGCTGTTGCACAACAAAACAACTTCACACAACAAGCACAGCAGACATAAGATAATATATACTAAATATTTCTAACAATTCTGTTTTAGATATGCATATCACACACATCTATAGGAAAACTATGCAAACTATCTGAATCTGTTTGCTGTATATTTTCATGGCGTGTAGATCGTTTTTAAAAGTATTTGTAAAGTTGTGTCATAATGTTAAAACCATCCATTTGAGAGAACAGCTCTTCGGTTGGCACACAGATTTCATAACAAGTTGGTTATGAGGTCAAATCTGGCAAAGGAAAGCGAGTGGTAGGAAAATTCAACAGAGAAGTAGCTGTAAAGGCCCAGAGTTACGCTGAGTGTCTCTGAGCCATGGAAGATTTGAATAGACTTTTACTGTGCATTATAGAGAATGCAGCGTACAGAGCATGTTTTACTATTCCTGGTCATTCGTTCTATAAAATGCAGAAATTCATTAATGGGATAACTAGACCTATAATTGATAGTCCTTTTTTCTCCCTACTAAGTAGGGCTGAAAGAAACTAGTCAAGTTAATCATGATGGATTTTTTAATAAAAATAATCGTCAACTAATTTAGTTACTGATTAATGCTAACTGAGGTACAGACTTGGATAAAGGCTGTTTGCTGAAAGAGCAGCTCATTCAGTGCAGTAATTGAGACAAAACTGTACAACTGGATACAAACAAAAGCTTCATTTATAGATATATTCTATCCAGAACTCCTCCAGTTGCATAGTTTTAGCTTCATCTGGCTCATTTTCTGGGTTTTTATTTTTTTATTTTTTTAAAGCTATTAAGCACCTTTTGCTATCTAACAGAAGTGTATTGCTGTCACTTAGCTCAACACATTTTCAAACACTATTACATCATAATGTGATATCATATTGTACAAATGTGCCAATTTCTACTTACTTATTATTATTAGTTTTATCCAAAAAGTAATGAACAGATGAGCTCTACATTGACATTTTCACATTTTAGTAGTTTTTTTTATGCATTACATAAAGAAATGCTGTTATGGCATGTTAGGTAATGAAATTTATACTTTAAAGGGAATAAAATGTAATTATTTATCTGTATCTTTTTTTATTTTTTTCTCCCCACCAGGGGGTCTTTTTGGGGGCTCTAGTGACCCTTATACGACAGTAGGCTGACAGGAAAGGGGGAGGGAGACATGCGGCAAATGTCGCCGGGTCCGGGAATTGAACCCACGACGGCCGCGCCGAGGACTCAAGGCCTCCAAATGTGGGTCACGCTTTCCCCTACGCCACCACAGCACGTGGTGTGCTGTGGTGGCGTAGGGGGTATCGTGACCCACATTTGGAGGCCTTGAGTCCTCGGCGCGGCCGTCGCAGGTTCAATTTCCGGACCTGGCGAGATTTGCTGCATGTCTTCCCCTCTCTCCTTCCCCACTTCCTGTCAGCCTCCTTTCGAATAAGGGACATTAGAGCCCACAAAAGACCCCCTGGAGGGAAGAAGAAAAAAAAATCACATTTGTGAGACAACAAATCTTGCCAGGCTCCAAAATCGGGGCTTGTGATGACAATAAGAAGACGCTCAAACCCAGCATCCGCATTGCCAGCTGCAGCAACAGGTGTGTCCAGTGTCAATATTTGTAGCTTCTGTATTGACCTGCTCTGCTTGCAGTAACTGCTGGTTCATTTAACATGCTAACGAACAGAAATTTAATCCAATCATCTGTCTGTGTTTTTGCATCCCAGATGCTAATGTGGTTTCTCTTGGGAGCTTCCAGGACTCTACATAATGTTATTTATGAGAATCTGTAAATAGACTCGGCTATGAAGTTAGAAATGACTTTACGATCTTGCGCACATGTACTAGCTACTTGCAAATCAAATAATTTAATTGCTCATCTCTGGTCTGTGGATAGTTTAGGGTTTGTTTTTCCAGCTGGTTCAACAGGTTGAGTTGAACTGGCAAAAGTCTATCAGTCTTACAGTACAATAAAGAACTTTGTCACATGTTGCCACTTTGTTGCAGTCTGATATTACATATTGCAATGTGATGACAATAAGAAGACGCTCAAATCCAGCATCCGCAGTGCCAGCTGCAGCAACAGGTGTGTCCAGTGTCAATATTTGTAGCTCCTGTATTGACCTGCTCTGCTTAAAATCTGTAACTTAAAATCTTGAAATTTTAAGTTACAGACAAACTCAACATAGTTTAATTTGAAGTGAAAAAGATGTATGGTTTTAAAAAAAATGTTTGCTAGGAAAATCTGAAAAGTGTGGCATTCTCCTCCCTTTACTAGAATATGCCAAAATAAAGTAAAATTTCTCCTCAGAAAATGGAATCTACAAGCATAAGTTAAAGGGACAGTATTGTGTTACGTCGACTTTTTTGAGCAACCCAGAAGATCTTCTTCACAATAACGGAGCGTCTTCACTCTAATTCTGACTGCAGCAGATCTTTACTTCCTATTGCCATCGCAATTTGTATGGATTGTAAGAATGGCTCAGAGTCCAGTCCTGGTGTCTGTGGCATCACTTGGACATTGTTGTTAACAGACACTTTCCATACAGTCTGACTGAGCAAAAAAATTTTCCATCTATAAATATGCAAATCTGAGATGCCGCAAAAAATCTGCATCTCTCATTGGAATAATTAGTGACCTAAGCATTGTCTCAAAGGAGCTGTACATAAATGCACACCACACTTTGTAGTTTTGTTGTAAAACATTGAAAACAAGGTAATTTTCTTCCACTTTACAATTATCCTTGGCTTTGTCTTGGTCTATGACAAAAAAGCCAAATGATATAAATGACAGTTTTTGTTTATGGCATGACTACATGAAAGGTTCAAGAGGTATGAATACTTATGAAGTCACTTCATGTTTATAGGCAGTGCAGCACATTACTTCCCATAAACAGTAGCGATTAAAAGACACAGATCTCCTGCAGATATTAGAAGTGGTAGGGATAAAATATGGGTTATTTTCAATGTTTCTCTGAGTGGACGATTGGAGCATTTAATGAAATATTATCAGATATTAAAAAAAGAAAAACTTGACGGAAGCTGATGTGTTTTTGCCGTCGTTTTGCTTTTCGCTCCAGAAGCATCTTCTGTTTCTGGTTGCTGAAGACCGACTCTGTTGCCCCTGCATTGAGTCAGCCTGAGCGAATGACAGCATCAGGCTAAAGGCCCCGGCTTGCTGGACGAAGGACAGAACATGGAGGGCGGGACGAGGAGGGGGAGGGACCGAGAGCCGTAGGAAGTGTGGGCTCTCCCTCCATCTGGAAATATTTAGAGCTTTCAGCTGATTTAAAATTCCTCCTGGAGACGTTTGACAAGCCAGCTGCTATGCAGCACCGATGCAAACTAATTCAACATTACTGACAGATATGATTCCACCACCCAGAGGTTAAGATCTCACTGAGGTCAATGTTGTTTTTCAGTGTTTTGTCAAGGGTCTTGTTGGACTTTGTTTGGACTTTCAGCAACAGCCATTGTTGAAATAAAGCCTTATAGCAGGAGTCTCAAACTCCTGGCTGGAAGTGACCCGTGTTCTCCATACCTCCACCCCTTGACTTTATGTCAAAAATATAATGCAAGATGGCCCTTAAGCCAGATACAAAAATATATCTATTTAAAATTATATATGTAATGGCACTACAAGAGCAGTTTTTGATGAGCTCCAGGAGACGTCAGATTTGAAGGAAAAACCGTTATTAGATTTAATTATTAAACTTAAAACAATTATTAAAATTAACATTAGTATGAATTTGACTCAAAAGACACTCCTTATTGAATATTTTTGTTTTAGCATTAAGGAAATTTGAGCAGAAAGCACAAATCTGATGAGGAACTGGCTTGGCATTAAAGAGTTATTTATAATGAAAACTGTGTGCACCAACAGACAGATAGAATGGATATCTTTACATTATTTTTGATAATTATGAAGTAAGTAATCAAAGTGATGTCACATGTTTGACCAGAAAGAAAGTACCAGATTGTTTCAGGCATCAATTAGTTAATATTTGAACACGAAGCTTCCATCAGTAGATGTTCTAAGACACACCCCAGAAGATCTGCTGCTGGATGTTCAGTGAAACATGATTTAATGAAGTATTGCCTCAGGAAAGATTAATACAAAGATCAGGCAGTAACAGTTTCGTAAGACCCTTGGCAGTCCATGAAGACTTAGCAGTGGGAACGAGGTCATCACTCTGGGTGTGTGTGCAGGTGAAATCCTGGTTCATCATCAGCAATCAGTAACAAGACACTTTGGATCTGAATCTGTGGGACTTACTGCTGGTTTTAGGAGGTTATTGCAGCTCATCAGCACCTGGTGTGCTGAAATAGATTTGATATTACTCTTCTATTGTGATTAATGGATTCCTTTGGGCTGGGTTTTAATAACTGGATATAAATGAGACTAAAAAGGGGCCTAAAAGGTTTTAGCTGGTGACTAGGAATATCTTTCCTCTTATGCAGCCCAGATGCTTCCAGTCCTTTGAGATTTTCTGTATGGTAATTTTCCACTCTGGATCCTGTAATGAAAACATTATCTGAGCAGGCAGAGTTGTGCAAAACGCTGAGTGTGTTACGTCCACGTTGTTTGTAGTGTAACCATGAGTTGTGTATTCTGTCCCACTCGGTGTTAGTTTTGCTGTGAGGCATTTAAAGCTGCGTGGAAAATTCCAGTTGCATGTTGGGATGCATGTTGCTCGTCTGCAGGGTGGGGCCTCGGTTTGCCCACTGGGCTCTGCTCCAAATGCTCACACAACATCTCCTGCCACTCTTTCATCATCACAGGGTGGAGTCGCACTCCGTTAACAACCGGGCCAGGTTTCAGCTGTGGAACTCCTTATTTTAGATTTTTCCACAATTACAGTTAATTTAGAGATGTCTGAGCCTTTTTTTTTTTTACGTTGTATTACTAGTAATAAAATTAGTGTTTTCTTCTTTGATGAAAAATTATTTCTAAAATCTACAATGTCCTTTTTTGAAAGAATATCATTTTGGATAACTGGAGCAGGAACTCACCAACTTCTCCAATCACTTTTGGAGAAGTGATTTGTCTCCAAAACAAAAACTGCATTATGACTTATATATATGACATTCTATACAGCATTCTTCTTATATTTGGTTCTTTTACATGCAGATGATTCACAATCTACAGGACAGTCTGTTGTTTCAATAGATATGTTTGTCTCTTCAGTATAATAAGCTTTTTTGGAGTATGATATTTACAAATTACATAAGTAACATCCTATGTAAAAATAATTTTTTTTCACATGTTTATTTAGTATTTCCGGGTACATAGAGCTATAAATGGTATGATCAAGTAACCTTAAGTACCTTCAGTTATTTTTAAAAAGCTGTCAAATATGACTTACAATAAATTTAACCTTTAAAAAAATATAAATAAGTAAACTAAAGAATTTGTTCAAAGGCCTGTCATGATAACACATTTTGTTGGAGGATAAATTGTTCCAGAAGTTATTGTGATCAAGGATAATATTGTTTTGAGACCATTTTCAAGTAATATAGTGGCATAATAATGCCAGAACACATTCTCAAAGATCATCAAACTTTAAATTCCAATGAACATTTCACACTGGAATTTGACGATATTGTAAATATCCAAAATAAAGAAAACAACAAAATATAAAATGGAAACTGGAGTCTTTGAAAACAAGATTCTCCTTGATAAAGAGGGCTAGTTGAGACCAAAGCATCAGGCTGCAGACTTTGGTCGTCCAGGTTTTGGTAGAAAGAGAAACAAAGAGAAAATTATTGAGTTTATTTTAATTTGTCGTGTGACAGGTTTACTCGTTGGACAAAGTAATTCAAAGATATAACTGAGGTGTTTGAACAGAGAGCAGCAGCCAGGAGTAAACTGTTCCGGTAGTGCTTGCTGTTTACGCTCAGGAATTTCAGTCCAGACTGGAGGAGCAGGAACTCACCAAGCAAACAATAAGAGTTCTCTCAAGAGATGGAGCTGATCATTAGCTGGAACTGACCGTACAACCCGGTCAGCCGACCTGACCTTCTGGTTCCCTGAGCTCTTCCCCTTCAGGGTCTGGTGTCCAACCTTTCACTGACTGACTATAAAGGTTCTAGAATCCAGCAGCATCAGTGTGTTATTTGGGAGCAGGGCTGTTTGTTGCTGGCCTCCTTCCTGCTCTCAATGCCTAAAGTGGTGAAATCCGTTTGTGGAACATATTTCAGAACTCTCCACCGTTTCATCTCAATGTTGTGCTCTAAATATGTGAAAGCACTGCAGGGGAAGTAGTATTGTTAGGCTGAAGGCGTTTCCCTTTTCAGAGGAAGTGGAACATATAAAGTAATCAGTCACCCTGTTCTAGAAGCAGAGGCTAACTAGACCTCATATCAGAGGAATTTCCTTGGTTTTTAGACCTGCTGGAGTTTTGCTTCCTCTCTGCATTGCTGTTGTGTGACTGCTGTCAGCTGAAATGTGTCTCGGAGGTGCAGGACGTGTCCTTGCTGATGACAGTAGTCATTGTTCGGCATCATGTCCCCTGGGCTGGTCCTGAGCCAACACCTGAAGCCTCCGGTGTAACCCGAGCCCCGACGGAGGAGGCGGATGGGGACGTCGTTCTGTTGCCAGTGGCAACACCCTCACTTATTCATGAGAACCTCCAGCCTGGGAATATTCCACCAATCTCAACAGGAATGTATAAATCAACCTCATTAATTAGACGAAATTTCTCTTGGAAAGAACTGGATAAATCTGTATTTATACCCCCAGCAGAGATCCAGAGTGACTGTAACAGTAAAGGACAGTCGAGGTACTTCATGTACTTGTAGACATTTGAAAATAGTTTGACTTATTCCCTGTAACCAGCCTTTAACTTAAAATATGAAAGTTATACCCAAATTTCTCTTAAAACCTGCAATTCTAGACCTATTTGGTGTCCAGTTGGGAGTATTTCCAGCCGGAGCACCATCACCTAGGAGCTATTGCTGTAAATTTCCGTTTTATGTTGAAAATCTTTGCCTGGATTTGAGTTTCCAGGTCTGAGCTCACTGTTATCGAAACGGCCACACCCTCACTGCCACAGCTCACTTTACACACACACACTCTCGCACAATTAAAAGGCACAAAAGTTCAACAAGTGTGCCCCCACAGCTTGTACGTCACCTCTAAAACTGTGTGTTCTGCCAGAGATTAGCTGCAGCAGACAGGCTGCCGTGTCTCCCGGGGCAATAAGTCAATAGCTTTCTGCTATCTTGGACAGTTTTTGGATAAGTTTTGTTTGCTGGTCTGCAGTGGAGTGTGGACTCTTTTTCTTCTTTTTGTTTGTGTTTGACAAATAAAAAATAATGAACCGTTGCCATGGTAGCTCAGTAAGCATGCCTTACAGACACATCTATACAACAGAGCTCCCAGACTCCTCTTAAGTGTGTAGTATGTAACTTTTCTTTAATATGTTTTTTAAAACATTTATCACCGTGTCATGACAGTATAACACGAGACAGATGATCTGTAAAAAGATCGACCTCCTCCACTTCCTCTCTGAGCTACTATTGCCGTCTAAAGACAACCAATCAGAACTAGGAGGAGGAGCTTAGTGCTGTTAATCACTCTTGTGAACGTGCTGCTCATATGACAATGGCGGAGAAACAACTTTCCATCCGGGGAAGCCAGGCACACAAAGATGTGATTGACAGCGCTAAAACCCGCCTCCTGGCTCTGATTGGTTGTTAGCAGTGAGAGAATGCTGAGGAACTCTGTTTTTCAAATTTTATTATCTGTCTCATAATATTTTGTCACAACATGCTGACAGTTTCAACAAATATGTAAAAAGATATATATTTTTATAAAAGTTACACACTGCAGCTTTAAATGAACTTTTCTAATAACTCTCTTTCTCCCCTCTTCCTCTCGCCTTCAGGTTATGACTTTGCAGAGGTTCTGCGCTGGTTTGGGGAGCGGGTGGACAGAATCATCCTGCTGTTCGATGCCCACAAGCTGGATATTTCTGACGAGTTCTCTGAAGCCATAAAAGCCTTTAAGGGACAAGACGACAAGATCCGGGTGGTCCTCAACAAGGCTGACCAGGTGGGACGGACAGAGGGATTCTGGAGACCGGAGTTCATGTATTCATCTAGTCATGCTGAACACCTGCCTTTCCCCTCTGTGTTTAGGTTGACACCCAGCAGCTGATGCGGGTGTACGGCGCCCTCATGTGGTCACTGGGGAAGGTGATTAACACCCCAGAGGTGGTGAGAGTGTATCTGGGTTCCTTCTGGGCCAAACCACTGCAGAACACAGAGAACAGGTCTCACTCAAAAATCCTTTCATTCGCTCATTCAAACCTGACGGCATGCCCACGCATTTATTTATGTTTGGACAGTTTACACGTTGTTGTTTTGTCTCCCCATCCATTCATTTCTGCTCGTCTTCAGGCGTCTGTTCGAGGTAGAGTCTCAGGATCTCTTTCGGGACATTCAGAGTCTTCCAAGGAATGCTGCTCTCCGTAAACTCAACGACCTCATTAAGAGAGCGAGGCTGGCCAAGGTGACAAAAGAATCTGCACGTTCTGATGCTTTGAGAATCATGGGAGTACTAAAAAATGTTGCTCAGAATCCAAGACAAAGAGAAAATCTCACACTTTTAGTGCTTAAAAAAAACATAGCTGGCTGTAAAAACCTAAATGGTTGTGGTGGGTGGGGTTAAGCCAATTTATTTGGCTTAACCCCACCAAAACTACAGTATTTAGTTTTCTAACTTGTTTTTTGTTTTTTTGGGGGGGGGTTTTCAAGAAAATAGTGTTATACATGCATGTAAATTATATAAATGTTACATTAACATGTTTAAATGTTTTCTCTGAAAGCGCTGTAAAAGTTAATGATAAAGTATTAAGAAGTCGGAATTTTGTATAAAATTAGCCACAGTTGAAAATCAGACTGGAGTAAATTTCTGATGAAAAACCGACACATGCAGTAGAGACCATCTATTTCCACACACTGCATGAAGAGATAGAATTGTTTTTTTTCTGACTGAGTTGAAATTAGATTAAACATTTTCTGTTTTAGTTCTGTTGGGATTAACAAAGTTATTTCTATTTCCTAAATAGCAGTTTAATTGGAAAATATGGAAGCAATATTTCAAGACATCAGCCAGGAAGTTGAAGTGGGTCTTCCAAGTGGACAATGAGCCTAAGTGTGTGACCTGAATAAAATTATAAGAAAGTTGATGTGTTGACAGGAAAGTCAGTGTTTTGGTGTTGTCATCACAAAAGTCTTGTTCTCAGACTCCTAAAAAATGTGTGAGCAGAGCTGACGAGGTGTGTGAGCAAAGTAGCCTGCAGAACCGACCCAGTTCTGTCAGGAAGAATGGATATGGAGCTTGCTATATCTAGGGCTTATACCAAATATTTATGTTTGGACAGTTTACACGTTTTCAACATTCCTAAATTTGAAGAAAGGAAAACAAATGAGGCCACTCCCTTTTTTTTCCATCTTTCAGTAAATAGAAATCACTTTGGTTATCCTAATTAACCTAAATTAGAACAGTAGTCTGATTTTTCAGTTATGTTTGTTGCAATGTGTGTAAATATCTGAATTCACCAACGACACCCTCTAAAATCTAGTCTTGTCCGTTAGGTGCATGCTTACATCATCAGCTACCTGAAGAAGGAGATGCCTTCTCTTTTTGGACGTGAAAAGAAGAAGGAAGAGCTGATCATGAGGCTACCAGAGATCTACGTCACCCTGCAGAGAGAGCATCACATCAGCCCTGGAGACTTTCCCAACATCACCAAGATGCAGGTAGAAACAGACGTCCTCCATTTAAAACCAACTAATACGCAAATGAATCGTGGCTGATTCAAACACTACTGCAGGCTGCTCTTCTACAATACAGGCCCTACATCTGGTTAGTAAGGAAATGAAAACAAACTACATCCTGACGGTTCACTGCTGCTAAGTCAGTTTGTCTAACTGTTGTTGAAAACTGTTGAGATGTTGTTACTCCATGATGACAAGAAAAATGGAGAAGCCTGAAGCTTCATTTTGAAGTATAACTGTGTGTGTGTGCGTGTGTGTGATCAATGCTGAAGATGTTTTTGACACTTAGGACAGAATGAACTCGGCTGCAGCTGGTCTCTGAATCCTGTAGGGAGACACTGATAGTGTGTGTGGGTGTGTGTGTGTGTGTGTGTGTGTGTGTGTGATTTCCCAAGTTGCATTTAAATAGTTGGCTGTTGGTGGATGTTTGAGAATCTTCTGTCCCCTGTTTTCTGTCCCTCGGGACACAACAGACGCAACTATGGTCTGTAGCTTTTTGAAATGCTCTTTTTCTTGATAAGTCTTCCTTCCTTTGTTTTGAAAGCCTTCTTGAAGGTTGTGGTCCTGAACATACAACACTGACAGACAGGTTTTGGTGTTGCATAGTGGTCAGAAGGGATGCTGTGTCCAGCTGCAAACAGCTGGCAGTGTGATGTTCAGCTCTATTACTGTGATACAAAACAAAACTCTCCTTAATGTTAGAAATCCACACAGATGTGAGGTTAAAAACACTTTTCTTGTTTTCCTTCAATTTTACATTACAGATGCAGATAACTTCTAATACTCACACGGTCAAACTGCTAGTCACAATTTTCACTGCTTTCAAACTTGCCCAACACTAAAACATATATTTGAGATTGTCAAGTGGTTAGACATTTCTTTTCATGCTCTTATTTTGAAGTGGGTGAAGACTGTTTACCCAGCAGTTCTGTTTCCTCTCTTCATGTTCTCTCTTTCTTTCAAGAATTATACAGGAACAAAGAAACATGGACAGTACAGAGCAGGATAGGAACATAAATACAATATACAGAACAGAACAGGTCAAAATTAAATTGTTGCTCAAGGGTTGTAGTCTTTCAAGGGCAGATATAATTTAAATTGAAGTTAGCACTTTATCATTGGTTTTTGTTAAATATCATGTTGATGTAGCCCCTAAGGGTTAGCGCAACTAACTTTTTAGTTAGCGGTCCCGCTGGGATCAATACGTCAATCCAGCCACAGAATGTTAAAGGCAGATGTAAACATGCTTTGCATACAATAACAAATTAGTTCTGTTGACCTTGTGCCTCTTACTCTTCTCCTCCAGGACATGCTGCAGCACTACGATTTCAGTAAATTTCCGTCTCTGAAAATGAAACTGATTGAATCAGTGGATAAGATGCTGGCCACCAAGATTGCAGTTCTGATGGCAATGATCCGAGAGGAGGAGTCCAAGCTGCCTCCGGCCATGGTGTCCGGTGGGGCGTTTGAGGGCTCTGAGGACGGGCCTTTCGGTCGGGGTTACGGTGAGGGCATTAGTGCCGGCGCGGATGCGGACGACTGGATCGTCAGCCGTGACAAACATCGCTACGATGAGATTTTCTACACACTGATGCCCGTCAACGGTAAGATCACCGGCGTCAACGCGAAGAAGGAGATGATGAATTCCCGGCTACCCAACACTGTGCTAGGAAAGATCTGGAAACTGGCTGACTGCGATCAGGATGGCATGCTTGATGATGAGGAGTTTGCCCTCGCTCAGCATCTCATTCAGATCAAGCTGGAGGGCTATGAGCTGCCCAGCGAGCTGCCCAATCACCTTGTTCCTCCGGCCCATCGTAAGAACCCCACCGCAGATGCACTGTACAACCACACGGAGGACTAGAGAGCTCACAATGTGCCAAACAAGCCACCAAAGAGAGAGACTCTGATGGAAGAAGGTCCTAATGTGGAGAAACCACAACAGATCAACATCAGACAATCAAATAACTTTTAATGTTAAGAGTTTGAACATTTCAGCTCAAAGACTCCAGAGAGGAAAAATCTGGTTTCAACTGTAAACTGAGAACTTTGTTGTAAAAACCAAAAATGTTCTCCTTAACTTGTCTAACCTACTTCTTGTCTTAACTATTTTGGATTTCTGTCTTCTGTTTGTGATGTATTACAACTCCAGTTTATTTCCACTTTATCACCTGCAGTATGTTGATGTGAAAAGCTGGGATTTTTTTTTCATTGCTGTTACTTTTTTCTGACAAATTAAAGAACTGTTTTAATATTGTAAGGAGTATTACAAAACATGTTTTTATTCAAACGTATAGCTCCTGGTGATTACGTTGAGTGCTTTATCTTTTTTTTTTTTCTTAATTGCATTTTAGAAATATACCAAAGATGAAGTAGACTGAAACTAAAATAGTTTTTATTTTTTACATTTTCTACCAAAATACAAATTACAAGCATGGTGATACTTGAAAGAAACCTTCTCGCAGAAAACTTCAAATCAATACCTGGATGGACCAGATTTTTGTATATTTCTGTTTTTTATACATTTAAATATGTCATGGGACTTTTTTTGTCAATAAGATTTTATTTATAAAGAATCTTTGTCATCTCTCTTGAGATGACAATCACAGCAGTGTTATGGCTCTGTTAGGCTCTGTTAGTCTGTAAAAAGAAAAAAAGAAAAAAGTTAAAAAAAGAAACTTGGAATCATTGTTTCTCCAAGAGAAAACAATAACATCTAACAATTATTTTTCAAATATTTGTAGAAAGTGTCCCGGGTCACTTTTATTCTACCACATTAGTGGAATGCCATTTTTTGCTCTCAATTTCCATTTGATTTCTCTGAATAAGCAGACATCTTCTGACTAAACACCATCTTTTTAGAGTTTGAACCCTGTCACTTCCCAATGCAGTGAAATAGAAACACCGTCAACCACAGGGTTTATGTGGACGTCGAGCTTAGGTTCCATCCCTTTGCCTTGACCACATGTTAAACAAGTGATAATAATAATAGAACAGAATCTTTACTGATATAAAATTGTCTGAGGCTGCAAAATCATCTACAGCTAACTCAAAGTGTTTTAATAACAGTAGGACGAAAAGTTCAGAAGATGAAGAGAATGAAGCCAGAAGTCTGGATCTACATCATGGGTTTTTCTGATTGACTCTAATGCATCAAAATGAGATGGAATGTTCCACATCTACATGGTTATTATCACACCACCAACCCACCCTGAGTGTATTGTCACAGAATAATGGTCATGGAAGATGGGTTTTGTTTAGTCATGTGACAGTGATAGAAATGCAGCAAAGGATTGTGGGGAGTTAAACTGATGAAGTCACCAGTAGGGTTGTTGTTTTTTAAAAAGGTTGTGAAATATTTACTTATATATACTTATATAACTGATACTTACCAATATATTGTTAAGTATCAGTTATTAGCCATAACAGCAATATTAATATTGGATAAGGATATCAGGCCAAATCATCAGCCCTCTAGGCACTGCTGCCACAGCAGCCAAATTTCACACCAGATTCCCTTACTGACTCTACGGTAGGGGGAAAGGCTCAAACCAAGTCTGCAGCCAAGCACCTCTACCAACCAATGTGACCTCTGAAAGTGTACTTCAGGGAATTTATTCTTGCTTCACCCTTAAACATCTTGCCATGTCTGCAGAATAAACAAACAAACAGGGTGAGGCTGCTGTGGCTGGAGGGCCCTCAGAATCTAACTCTGCTTTGGGCCCCAGTTAACCTTGGACAGGCCCTGAATAAATGTGCCATTTTATTACTCAATATTGGACGATGTTCACTATTGGCATATTTACAAATGTGTCCATTGATTATACATGATATATAAATCTGAATGTATTTATTGAGAATTGAATAACTACAAGAAGGCAGGGCCAGCCCAAGCCTTTTTGGGGCCCTAAGCAGATCTTTAATGGGGCCCCCCATACCAACATGACAATCATATTCTTTATTGCTGCTAAACTGCTCTATGTGTCTAACATAGAGTAGCTATGTGTGTTACATAGCTATTCTGATCCATTATTAGCACTGGTATGATGTAATTAGCTTACATCATACCAGTGTTATTATGGCTGTTGGTTTTAACCTTACATGAGTAGCAAACTAAAAAAAATTTTTTTTGAAATGCAGGTCGGTATTTAAGTGGGTCATATTATTTTAATTATTTGAAAGTAATAAACATTCAATTTACAGTAAACAAGTTAAGTTGGTTAGCTTACATTTCCCCAGCAGTGGCAGCAGCAAACAGCAGGAAGCAAATCCAACTATTTTTTTTACAACTGTAAAAAATTGTATAGGCTATAAATAGTTTTTTGATGTGTAATAGCCTTTCTTTTCTTTCTTTTTTTTTTCAATGTTATTTGGCATGTATAGATATATAGGTGGTGTTCTTGGGGTCCCCCAGCAGCCACTTAACTCGCATGTGCTTTGGGCCGCCTCTGCTAGAAGGAAATTCATCTTTTCAGATCGTCAGCTATTAAGTGGAGCTGAGTGTTTCCTACTGCACTTGAAGGCAGCAGATAGAGCAGACGCTGACTGATCTTCACAAGCTCACCAGCAGACACAACGTTTACAGCAAACCTCATCCTTAAAAAAAAAAAAGAAAGAAAGAAAGAAAGCTCTGGGACAGATTGACAGTGAGCTGGAGTCAGGATGAACACGGAGGAGACTAATGTGGAGATGAAGGATGCTCAGAGCATCAGCGCGGAGCAGAAGGACGGCCCGGACGCGGCCCCGGATGCGGCTCGGGCCGCTGTGGATGCTGACGCTACCGAGGCTGATGTGAGCGAGGCCGACCTGGACCAGGAGGAGCAGGAGAAGCAGCCGATGACCGCCGATGGAGACCGGCCCCCGGAGGCTCCTCCTGAGGACAGGGAGGAGGTGGACGCGGAGAAAAATGGCTCCGTGAAACTGAAGATCCTGGATGAGGAGGAGACGTTCACCGGCCTGAACAAGGAGGAGCTGCTGCGGGTGGCGGGGACTCCTGGGTGAGGACACGCTGTTCACACAGACACACGGTCCGGCTTGTAGGAGCAGGGGAACCTCTTTCGAATGGGGTTAGATTCTGGTAATTATCCTTCGACAACTTGTGGGATATAAAATGTATTTATTTTTTAATGTGAGATATCACTTAAACTAGAGATCTATTATTCAGAAAATATCCTGCAGTATTGATCTATTTCTAGGTTCCTGTACAGGGACACGCTGTGTTTTGTAATGTTGCAGCTTCAGTTTTTATGCTGATAATTTTCAAAGATTCTGTCCGGCTAAAAACGGGGTTAGAGCCACAAATATCACATGACCTCAAGAACAAAAGACACAGTATAATGTTTGGTTATTTATTATTTCATTGATTAACTACAGGAAACATGTGATAATTAAAAAGCTGCTGTTTTATTCCTATTTTAATGTTTTAGTATAAAGAAAAACATTTTAAAAAAAGAAGATGACTACATTTTCTATATGGTGTGTTGATATTTTCACCCAGGCTAACAAGAAAAATAGATCAAAATAAAAACGACTGATACTTTTAGTGTCATTCTGTTGTAAACATGAAATGAAATTATTCCATGAAAAAACCTGCATTTGTTATATCTAGTTGTATTTTAAATTTTTTTATTTTTATTTTTATTTTTTAATCATTTTTAGTCAAATTTTTTAAGAGTCATTTTGGAAGGCCCAAAGATTTGTTGTCAGATTAATTTATTCATAGAGCTTTGTTAGCTTAGCAGCAAAACAGTTCTGTTCAAAATGATCAGCTATCTTCACCTCAGTGTAATAATCACATCATCAACTCAGCTAATAAATTCATTAGTACAAGAACATGTGAACAAAGCTGCTGAAATACTCCAAGCATCATTTTATTACAGTGACATTTAATAAGGTGATGGTGCACTAGAATGGTGTCATTGGAGTATCATGTCACCAAACATCAGGCATCCAGCAGTGTGAGATGAGCTGGTAGCGTCTTACTTCTGTAGACTCAATAGTGATCATTTAAACTGGAAGGTTTTGGAGGTTTATGGTTGTTAAGGGTCCTCTGAATACGTTTCGTTCTTTCCCTAGTTGGGTAAGAACCCGCTGGGCACTCCTGCTGGTGTTCTGGCTGGGCTGGTTGGGGATGTTGGTGGGAGCTGTCCTCATCCTGCTGCAGGCTCCTCGCTGCAGAGAGCTGCCGGCCACCAGCTGGTGGAACGAAGGCCCACTGTACCAGATCGGAAACATCCACGCCTTCACCGACACACACAACCTGAAGGGTGAGCTGCTCTCCGTCCGTCCACCCATCTGCACACACACACACACACACACACACACACACACACACACACACACACACACACACACACACACACACACACACACACACACACACACACGCACACACACACACACACACACACACACACACTGTGTTGCAGAGCTGATAGAAGTGAAAGGCACAGTGCTAAACAGAAGGTGTTAGATACATCTGGACAGAGGAATTATCTGCTACAAATGTAAAGCTAATCATGAGCTACGGCAAATCATCAGAAGTTTTGTAGATCTTACAAAAAAGAAAGTGCCAAAAAAAAAACACTGAGAAATTTTTAGATTGAACTCAGAAATTTTCTAGAAAAAAATTCTGGGAAATTTCTGAGTCCATAAAGTCAAAATGTTTTTGACTCTTAAAGCTCAGAAATTTCCCAATCAATTCTAGAACATTTCTGAGGTTAATCTAAAATTTTACAATTTTTTATTTTTTTTGGGGCAGACATGTCCTCCTTTGATTTCATATCTACAACGGCCCTATGTGATGTAAATCAGATGAAGAATTTCATGTTTTTTGTTGGGGTTTTTTCTGCTCCATGTGAGAGTTACCAAAACATTCTGCTTGCTCCTGTTTCTCAGTTTTGTTGATAGTTGATCTTTAGAAGGATGAATAATTAAAGATTCCTCCCTGACTTTCCATCCTGGAAGGTGTGGAGCAGAAGATGACCAGTTTGTCCCAGCTGAAGGTGAAAGGTCTGCAGAGCCATACTTCCACTATGAAGCCCTGAGAAAGTATAACTAAATAAATCTTCAAAGAATTCTTGTTCTCATTATTGTGGCATTTAGCCCATTAAAACTCCTCTCAGTAACACTAACTGATCTAAAACAGAAAACGTTCAGCCTGGTTTAATGTCAGACTGGGAGGAAGAAGTGATGTGTCTTTTGTTCACAATATATAAATATCTCTTCTTATTTTTATTTTTCCTCTTTCGTAGGTATTTCTGTGGTTTTGGATTTGACTCCAAACTACCAGGGTTCATCTGGACCCTGGTTCTCCAGAGGCAGCGTAACAAACGTAGCAGAGAGACTGAAGGTAACGACCGACTTCTTTAGAGCTGGAGACCCACATGAGCTAAATGTACAGGAAGTCATCAACATGAGGTAGAAGTCAGCTAGGAAACCCACCAAAATTATGATGTGCCACAGCTGCTTGTAAATATATATATATATACATATATATAAAAAATTCCCTTCTCACCCACCGCGGGTGGTGATTCTTCTTCCTCTTAGCCTCTCCTGGGAGCTTGAGGTTCTGTAGTATCTTGGCTGTGCCTAGGACTGCACATTTCTGGACTGAGATGTCTGATGTTGCTCCTGGGATCTGTTGTAGCCACTGTTCCAGTTTGTGGACAGAGGGCCCCGAGGTCCCATGACCACAGGCACCACTGTAGTTCCTTAGCCACATACAACAAGAACAGAATATATATATATATATATATATATATATATATATATATATATATATATATATATATATATATATATATATATATATATATATATTAAAATGGACTTAAATTTTTTACTGGTCCCTGTAAGAAATGACAAGTTTTAAGTTTTACTTAGCTTAAACTTTGTCATATTTAGTCAAGGTACAGCCTGAAGCTGCAGTACATTTTATAATCGCAAAGTTTAAAAAGGGAAGTTTGTGGTAAAATCACCCTGATATGAATAATATATCTATTTCTTTATAGATCTCTATATATAGGCTGCAGGATCAAAATGAAAGTTAAATTGTACATTTAAGTCACTCAGTGTCACCTACAGATTATTTTAGGTTCAGCATAGAGAATTGTGAAGAGAAACTTGAAGTGTTTAATAAGATGAACATTGAGTGACTCGTGTCCCTGCGGCTCCAGTCTGCCCTGGTGTTCTGGCTGAACGAAGGAGTGGACGGAGTCCAGCTGTCTGGAGTGGAGCAGCTGGCCAGCGCGGTCCCAGCCCTCTGGGCCGACATCCGGGCCATCGTCCAGAACGGGACAGACCAGGATCTGAGAGGCGGGTCAGAAAGGTGTGGGGGTTCATCTGTAACCTCTGACCTCTGATAGCAACAGGCTTTTTCCTTTTGTTCCAAAACCCAAATGATGGTTCCTGCTTCCCACATCACATGTTAAAGAGAGGATTAAAAATGTCACACATTGAGCTCTGCTTTTATTAGTAAATGTACGTTTTCATAAATTTTGATTCAATTATTTTAATAGAGAGGAACGACTTCATCTTTAAAGAATACTCTGTCCCCTTCCTGCTGCTCATTCTAACTTTGCTTTTTCAAACTGAAATATTTGATCAGGCAAAAACTTAAAACTCCTTAAAGCTTTAGAGAATGATGGATGTTTCATTTTCTTGTTCTTGTCTTGATGAAGTTTTTTATTTATTATTATCTTAGCATATGTTTCAAGAAACATATGCTAAATGTTTCTAAACATGCAGATTTTTAAAAACTGGTTAAATGTCTGGGTTTTAAAAATACCTCTGGTAGCAGAAATGAGCAGCTTCCTGTGAGTTGTGGATTTAATCCGTGTCTGCGTCTTTCAGACTCCTGCTTGGCGTCACAGAAAGCTCCTCTGCTGACGGCGTGTCTGCTCTTCTGTCCTCCACTGGAGTGGACCTCCTCATATCCAAAGTTCTGACCGCAGGCGGCCCAGAGCCCGCCCGCTACGCCCACACCATCCAGAGGCTCTACTCCAACCACACGCAGACCAACCTGGCCTGGAATCTGGGGGGGCGAGACGACGGTCACCTGGCCTCATTAGTTCCCCCAGCTCATGTCAAACTGTACCAGCTGCTGCTGCTGACGCTGCCTGGGACGCCTGTCTTCAGCTACGGAGACGAGATCGGCCTGATGGACGGGGTGAGAGCCGCTCAGCTGGCAAACAGACCTGCTCTGAGATGTTGCTCAACAGGAAATACATCCTGAAGTTCCTTTAGTAAAATTTGCATCTCTTATTAATTTCTGACTAGTTTTGAATTAGAAACTGTTCAACTGTTTGTTTGTTTTTTCTAATCTTTTCATGTTTGCATTAGGAAACCAAGTTTCCCACGATGCTTTGGGACTTTGAAGAGGAACTGAATGGAACTCTGCGGGTAATCTGTCACCAGGATCTAATGCTCACATGCTTCACAGTGTTTAAATAATTATGTAGTTTTACTCTTCTCCCTTTAGGGTGACTTTAGAGTCTGTTTAGGAACTGCAGGTGAAAAACTCTGACATTCTGTACCTGTAATAAAAATAAAAATACATCAGTGTAGTCACTTAAATCTTCTGGGAATTTGTTGCTGACAAAATTCCCGTATCTTTTGTAGTTTTAAACTTAACTTACCGAAGGCTTGTTTGTGACTAAGGAAGGTTGCGGCACAATTTTTCATAGATTACAGGGAATATCCAACAAACACACCCAGGGGCGTCACTAGCTTTTGAGGACAAGGGGGCCATAGCCCCCCAGAAGAGGCACAAGATTTGAGAAAACACAGCAGGCGAGTTCACTTCTCAAACAGCAATACATGCAGAAAAATTGCTTTTACACTTTAAAAATATTCTATTCACATTCTGGCCACAATAATTTGAATTTATTGGTAGTTTCTCTTTTTGTAGAAAAAAAAATCGACACAACCCCCTAAATTATTTAGGGGGCCTTGAGAATATTTTAGGCCCCTAAAATGGCCCTCTGGTCCGACCTGAATCCTGACGTCTCCTCTCTGTGTTTCTGTCTCCAGGAGGATCAGGCTGACAGGCTGTCCCTCCGCAACTTCTTCCGCTCTGTCAGCGAGCTGCGGGCCAAACAGCGCTCCCTCCTTCACGGAGACTTCCTCCTCCTCTCCAACTCCTCCTCCTCTCTGGCGTACCTGCGGGTCTGGGATCAGAACGACCGCTACCTGGCTGCCTTCAACTGGGGGCCGGAGGAGGAGGTGGTGCTGCAGATGAGCGAAGCGGCGCTGCCTCGGCATGCTGTCGTGGCCCTCAGCACCAACAGCAGCGCCCTCCCTGAAGGCAGCAGTGTGGACCTGACGGAGCTGCGGCTCGGCCCGGGGCAGGCCGCGCTCATCAAGCTTCCTCACGCCGGATAGAGGAAGACGCTTGGTGTTTGCATTTCCTTTATGTCCGTATGCATTGTGTCAACCTGCAGAGGATGATGCTGGAGAGCGGAGCAGAGTTGTTGTTGTGACACATCGTGACTTCTGTTGTCTGCAGGGATTCCCAAACTTTTCCATGCCGCAGCCCCCCAGACTGCATCAGCTTCTATAGGGAAGGGCCCCCTTTGAAAAACTCGCCAAATATATACATGAACACCAACTTTGAGAAGGATTTTCTCACGTCTATATTCTCTGTTCTCAATTGTTCATTTAGCATAAATGCTGCCTCACACCTCTTCATCTTACAGTTGGCCATCCTATGGTTACTTGAGGAGTAAAGCAAATTTTTTAGATTTTTAGATGGTTTGCTTCTATAAAAATATGTGAACGTTGGCTCAGCTGTAAACAGAAGCTGCTCTCATTTTTATGCGCCTTGTTCAAAACTAAATCTGCCTTATCTCAGAGGTGAGTGGCTAACGTAAAGCTGGGCAGGAAACATGGAAATCCCTCCATCTGTGTTCTGTTACTGAAACCGATAAACTAACCAATAGGATTCATTCTCTTCTTCTTTGGTCTGATTTTACCAGGAGTTTAAGAGGTGAATGTCTGTTTTGTCTGTATCTGTAACACACTGTGCACTTATGTATTGCATTCTGTGAAAAATAATAAATTAAAAACATACACTGTTTCCAAGCAAGCAAAAAGATTTCTGATGCCTAGTATTCATAATTAGAAAAATAGATTTTATCCAGAAAGCACAGCATCTTGCAAGCCCAGGCTTCAACATATAAAGGCTTGAAAAAAATGCCCATGTACCACTTTAGCAGCAATAACTAGAAGTTTTTATATGAATTTCTCACAATTTTATGGCTAAATGTTGACTTGTTATTCTTTACACTAAACTTCAGTTTTAAGTTTCATCAGATTTAAGTTGCCCAGGTTCAGTAGCTGCTAAGTAAAGTCCAAATCAGTTGGGATCCAAAAAAATATTTTGGGGAATAAATCATATATCATCTGTAATATAAATGTTTAAAAAAACCAAAACAAAACATAAAACGGGAATCAGCATTTGTTTGTTAACTATAAGAAATTACTTCATTAGATTTCCATCCAGAAAAGTCATATTAGGCTGGAAGATAAATACTTTTGTTTTCTTCTATCTGTCCACAGTGCGTTTGGTGATGATGAAGTTGTGTTCACATAACAATGGATCTGTCCACAGGGGAAAAAAAGACTTCGAACTTTCCTTCAACTAAAAAAAAGACCTGAAATTTTTTAAAATTTTTTGATAAAGTAAAAAAAAAAAAGTATGTCTGACAGCACTTCACCTTGCTGATCTGTCTGCTGGTGTCCTGCGTAGTTGGAACATTTCTTTAAAAAAATCAGTTTTCATTTGTGACACCACAAAATTCAAGATAGAAAAAAACAGAAAAAAAACAAAGTATCTCCAATGTCTTCTTTTATTGCTTCCATGATTTTGTTTCTCAACATTTGATACTTTATCATCTTACCCCATCTAAAAAAGGGTGAGTTTAATGGACATTTTACAGTGTTCATCTGTTATAGAAAATAACTGTGTCACACTTATGATTTAGTTTTATTGGTTATGAACAAAACAACTAAATGATTATATGGAATATTCCATAATGATTCTGTATTTTTGTCCTGTAAGTGTAAATGCTCCAACTCTCATCGGTTAGTACAGATTGGATCCTGCAGTAATTACATTTTTCCACAAGGTGTCAGTAAGTCACTTCTACCGATACAGTTTGGAGCGGTGAAGAAGAGGAAAAAGGGAAGGAGGAGAAATAATAGTAGTGATGATGAAGTAAGTTCCCGCGGCTGCCCTCCAAAGTTCTAGCACGTGTTTTTCGGACCGGGACCCGGAGAGAGGCGGGATTCTCGGCCTGTTCTCGAAGCTTCTACCGGGTCATCATGAACGCCGATGAGGCCAGGCTGAAGCTGCGGGAGCTGCTGGGCCAGGTGAATCCCTCTGAGCTCCCAAAGTTACTGGACTGGATGAAAAACTCAGGTAAACACCTGCACGCTTGTCTTCCCTCCCCCTTCTCGCGATACTTCATTCTGGCCAGCCTAACTTTGAGGTTTGAGGTTGGTTCTGACAAGAGGAATCATCTGTGACTAGTGACGAGCACACAAGTTTCAATTCAGTATTTTAGAACACTGGGCCTAGTCTTTACAGTAATCTTACTTTTCCAGAGCTTCGTGTATTTGAAGGGCCTAGTCAAAGTCTAGATCTAATTTAAGTAAAAAATCTGGGGCAAGATTTGAATTGACATTCATAGATGCTCTTCATCCAATCTGAAATATTTAAAAATATACATTTTTTTCCCCACAAATATGTGGCATTTTGTTTTGGTCTGTCAGATAAAATACATTATTGTTTGTTGTTGTTATGTGACAGAAAGTGAAACAATTTAATGAAAATGTTTTGCAAGTAGTAGAAGTTCTGAGAGGACTTGGGATGTAAGGGTTAGATCAGGACAGTTTGCTGCTGAAACCATGGCGATGAGAGCAGGTGTTGGTACAGCTGGCAGTGTGAGGCGGGTTCCAAGTCCTGCTGGAAAATGAAATCAGTATCTCCATACAACCTGTCAGCAGAAGGAAGCATAAAGTACTGTAAAAGTAATACTCTGAGGCCACTGTCTGTTTTTAAAATGGTCTCTTTTTCAGCAAAAAGTTTTGATTCATGTTCCTAAACATATGTTTTAATCTCTTACTTATTTATTGGTTTAATTTTATTCATTGTAATAGCTTTTTTTTTTTTTTCTTTGTATTTTGTAGACCTTGGTAGCCCTTTGAAATCTCAAGATGTAAAGGGCATTTTAATAAAATCCATTGTATTATTATTAAATACAATCTGGGGGGTGCTGTGGTGGCGCAGGGGGTTAGCACGCCCCACCCTTGGAGGCCTTAGTCCTCGACACGGACGTCACGGGTTCGACTCCCGGTCCTGACGACCCTTGCCACATGTCCTCATCCTCCCTCTTTCCTGTCTGCCTACTGTCACAAAAATACGAGCCACTAGAGCTGCAAAAACTCTTCGGAGAAAAGAATAAATAAATACAATCTGACACATTTTGGGAGCAGAAATTGGTGCTGACTTAGCAAAATTCAGTACATTTGTGCCTTGTTTTTTTTTCTGTTTAAAGAAACATTTTAAGTCGGTTCGGCACTGTCTTCTGTACTTCACCTTCGCTATCATTCGGAGGTAGAAAAGGCCACCTCAGCTCATCACTTATCTGAAACTGTTATCCAGGTTTCTGGTAGAGGCTCTGATGTTGTTTCCTAAAGAATCAAACTCTCAGTAATGTGTGAGTCCCAAACGTCTCTATCTGTGTGTGTGTGTGTGTGTGTGTGTGTGTGTGTGTGTGTGTGTGTGTGTGTGTGTGTGTGTGTGTGTGTGTGTCCTTCTGTAGATGAGCTGGATCAGCTGCTGCTTGACAACAACAAGGTGATCCTGCAGAGCATTGCAGAAGACTTGAGAGCCAGACTGCCGGTCGACGCCATGCTGCCGTCTGAGACTGCTGCACAACACAAGGTTCCTCCACGGTTTCATTTGCCGCCACCTCAAAGCATCTCATTACTGAGCTACAGTTGTCTGTTTCTGACGTGGATAAACAACCACGATAATCCTGAAAAGGGTGCAATCTGCATGCAGACGTTAACGTGACTGCGCTCGCATTCATCTGCACGGATTTTAAATGGTGCATGCATGAGTGAATGAGGCGTTCTCATTGGCCTGTCTGACCCTGTCTGGCTCAGGGTGTCATTGTGGTGTGATGTGATTACACCACGTCATGCTCTCCAGTAATCTGCACACAAATGATGTAGAGAAGACATAATCTTAGCGTGGCAGTATTATGTAAAATCAGCTTTTTTTACCTTCACATTATGTAACAATGTTATCCCCTCATCAAAAACATACCTGCAGTGTTGCTTTGACTCTTTTATTTACTTCTTGAGAAATTCTTTAACCTCCATAGTAACTACTGAGCTGTGCAAAACACCTGGGTGGACCTAGCCCCGCCTTTGAGCTGCAGCTCCTCCTCAGAACTGCAGTTTCCATAAAGCACAGCTGTCAAACTCCAGTCCTCAAGGGCCGCCGTCCTGCAGTTTTTAAATGTCTCACAGGTACAAAACACTGGAATGAAAAGGCTTAATGACCTCCTCCTTGTGTAGATCGGTTCTCCAGAGCCTTAATGACCTCATTATTCTATTCAGGTGGTGCAGCAGAGGCACATCTAAACGTTGCAGGGCAGCGGCCCTTGAGGACTGGAGTTTGACACCCCTGCCATCCAGCTTCTGCCTCACAGAGCATCCTTCCCTCACGACTCCCCAGCTCAGCTCCTCAAGACTATCCAGCAGCAATTAGCAAACACCTGGTGGAGCTGCACATCAGCTGAGCTCATTACATTACTGATGTGGTTCTGTCCTGTAGATGCAGCAGCGGCAGCGGCCCACGGTTCATGTGGACAGCTTCCTGTACAGTGAGGACCAGGTGGACGCTCTGTGTGAGGAGGGGGCCATGAGCAGGAACTACTGTCTCAGCTGTGGATCCTTCAGGACCGCCCCCCTCGGTAGGAACATGGCTCTGCCTTCTGCCTCCACACACGGTGGTGGAGCAGCGTGTACTCCAATGTGATTGACAGCTCTAAGATCATCCTTCTGGTTCTGATTGGTTGTCTCTGACCATGTGGTGTATTTCTGCAGATGACAGAGGAGTTGTTGTTTTTTTTGTTGTTGTTTTTTTTTTCACTGATTACTTGTCTCAGATTAACTATTATGACATGGTGACGGTTTTAATAGTTATGTGAAAAACCTGTTGCTTATAAAAGTTGCAGTTCTAATTTTGTTCTGATGTTATTTTCTGAATGTTTGGGCTCCGATCCCTGTTAGACCATCCAACTCTTTTGCTGTTCAACAGATGGTCATCCCAACTCAAACCAAATGACTGTGATGGGCAGCCTGCTCACAGATCCTTATGGATTAACACAGCCATGTTTCCTTACAGTAGACCAGAACCAAATCATAAAAAATGACTTGAAATTATTGTTAATCAAAGCAAAAACCAAACATCTTTGCTTTCCATTCTTAAAGTCAGTTATTAAACTGAAACAGGAGGTAAAGTTGAAGAGGTGTAAAAAGAGGCGCAGCCAGTTATTCCATCTAGTTGAAACAATAAATGAATTGATCCAACTGGGACGATTCATTTATCACAATGAATCGTCCCAGAATTCATTGTGATAAATGGTAACATTGCTGCTTTGAGACTATTTTCAAGAAACATGATGGTAATGTCATAATAATAATACAAGAAGACATTCTCTGAGATTAATAAACTCTAAATTCTCATAAACATTTGACACTGGAACTGGAAGGCATTTTAAGTATACAAAATAAACAAAACAACAAATAAAATGAATCATGAAGTTTCTGTAAACGAAGTAGTCCTTTTAAAAAAGGACCACAGCACCAGACTGAAGACTTTTGTCATCCAGTTGTTGGTAGAGAGAGAGAATAGAGAAAAACAATAAACCATACAAATTGAAATTATTGAGTTCATCTTAATTTATCACAATTGATTTATTGGTTATTGTGACAGGCCCACACAGACAGAGTGTCATAAGTAGTGTACTTATGAACATGCATGTAAACCTGGATGTTTACTCCTGTTCTCTTCTTCTCCTGCAGATTTCATCTCACACTCGTTCTCAATGTCAGAACTTCAGTTCCTGTTCCAGAACGTTCTGCCGGACCTCAGTGGTCGGACTGTGGTGGACGTTGGTTCCCGACTGGGAGCAGTTCTTTATGGGGTCAGAGTTTGTCTTAACCTTTGTGAAACCCCCACAGATCCAGAAACGTGCCAATGCTAGTGATGGTTGTCATAGAAACCTTGTTTCAGATGGTGCAAGGTGAAGTATGATCGAAATGATCAGAACATGTTGCTCAGTCATGTGGTGGGACTTTGTGTTCTTCCCTTCTTTAAGTGAATATTTACAATATAAAGTTCTTAGTGGATGTTGTGATGAGTTCAGGGACATGTCTGTGTGTCAAGGTTTTTGATTTCAGGGGAGGAATTGCAATGTATGTTTGGTGTAAATTAGTTAGCATATCATACTGGCTACCACTTATATCTTGTTTTATTCTAAAAAAAAAAAAAAAAAGGTCATAACGTCCAAAACAAGGTCAGCTGAGTTAAATCATGTTTAGTAGATTTTGTGTGGAGATCAGTTTGTTTGTTTTCAGTGACTATCAGCAAATCAAGAGATACATTTAAAAGATACGGACCATTATTGACAGTACAACCACTTACCCGAACTACAAGCTGATACAGGCGCTCTGATAATAAGGACTGGAATAAAAACGATGCAGAGACAAGCTTACTGCCAGTGTTATTATCATAACATTCACCCTGTTGGCACATTACTCAGGTTCTCCATCACTCTGACTGTTACCAATCCAACACCTTTCAACACAAACTGATCTGTATGTATAGATAGCATTTTTCTAACAGAAGGGAACATTGATTATGCTATCAAATAAGTGGCTGGGAAACACATAACACTGCCCCTTTAATGTTGCTCCCTTTTCTTTCAAATCTTGAAATGTTTCAACTCTGTTTTAGAAACCTGCTATTGAAATCATTAGGAGAGACTTGAACACCATCTAAATCATTGTTGTATCACATTGTGATGAACATATCATGTGTTCAGGGTTATGTGTACAGTTCAGCCTCTCGCCTCATTGGACTGGAGCTCAGTGAGGACTTTGTCAGGCTGCAGAACGACATGCTCCACAAATACGGCATGTCAGACCGAGTTCAGGTTCGTGTGTCTGATCGTCCTTCATCCCTTCTCTCACACAGACACTCTCACACACCTTTAATAAAAACAACTCCCCCCCTCACTCCCCCTGTACCTACCCAGGTTCTCCATGCAAACGTCTGCACTCAGGAGGTTCTGCTGCAGGGCGCCGATGTTCTGGTCCTGAACAATGTTTTTGAGTACTTCATGGAGCCCACCGAACAAATTGGGTAGTTCTTCTGAGACTGTGCAGGAAATCTCCAGAAAACACCAACTGTGAAGCTGCATGCTCTAAAGGAACATTTGCTCTCTGTGTGTTCAGAGCCTGGAAGTTCATCATGCAGGCCTTCAGGAGGAGAGGAGCCCTGCTGGTTACCGTTCCCAGTTTGCAAGAGAGTCTGGATGCTCTGCAGGTACCTGGAAAACACCAGAACGTTGCATTTCGTTCAACACAGAAAAGAGAACTAGTTTAGTTTTGCGCAGCCTGGAGCCACACCAGGTTGTTTGTCTTTCAAATGTTTCTAATTTCTGTGAACAGACTCAATTTTATTGTGGTTAGACATTCTTATACCCAACACGTAGGCCTCTCATGGTATAGCTCTTTCTGTACTCAAGTTTTTAACCAACTCATTTCGCTTTATTTTAGGGAACCACAATAATCAGATGATATTTGTCATTTTTAGCATATCAAATCAGTCTGATAAATAAAACTGGATTGATATTGACAACGGATATTTATTTCCATCATGTTGTTGTTTGTTTCTGGAGGGGAGAGGAAGAGGTTGGTCCTGTGGTCATGTGACAGTAGCTGCATTTCCGTTACAAATGTGGGCACAACCATGTCAATTTTCTGATAATGTCAAAAACAACAACATATTTTTGCAATTCTGGTGTTCCCATTAAATAAGAAGATCGAATAAAATCACATCTGGATAATTTTGTTCATGCAATAAGTCATTTAAAAATATGATCCTCCAGCTGCTTCCTGTCACTTTCTTCTTTTTTTTTGTTTTGTAATTCAAATTTTTATTGATTTTCTGAATATTATCTCACATAAAACACAAATACAAAACAAAAAAGGCTGGTGCACCACCCCCCGCCCCCCAATACCCAGGGTACAGTCATATATTATATGTATGTTACAGTGTCAATTCCAAAACATTCAGTAGTTGAGAGAAAGGTAATTGTCCGGGAAAATCAGATTTCATCCAGATACATTACTCGAAGCCATAGTTCTTTTCAATGAGTCCCAAAAGCTATCCCATTCCATGTCCCTGTTCCCATCCATGTTGTTGAGCATGACTTCATAAGAAGCTGTATCCGTCATTGATTTAATCCACTCATTTAGCTCCTGTCTCTTTCTTCTTCATGGTTTGCAGCAGTGGTGTCATCAGGTTGTTGATCATGTGACTGGTATGAGGGGGAAAAGTCTTTCCATTTCAGTTTTGCTAAATAAACCAAAACTTTTTAATTGAAAAACTATATATTTTTTTTTATTATTGCCTTGTTTCCATTAAGTAAATTTATTCTTGAAATGATAAATTGTGCAATTATATGCTCAATGGAAGTGCAGTGATGCAGTGTTATAGGGAATTTAACTTAAGCAGTGTAATGAAAGAAGTAATGAAATTTGAATCTGTATTGCATGTTATTGTTTATTGACTTCTGTTTATTGCAAACTACCTCCATCCTTCAGGTGCCACTACCACCAGGCTGGGTGGAGGAGCTACCTGTGGACTACAACGTCTACCTGGGCCGAGATGCAGACCCCGAGGAGCTCAGACAGATTCATCTGTACCGGGTCGTCTGATGCTGGCAGCTGCACCAGGATGAGGTCAGGTGACTGCGGACAGAAATCGCTCTACTGAGTCATGTGACTGCAAAAGGAGCTCCTGGGAACAGAACGTATGACTACAAACAGATCCAGCTGGACAAGGTCATGTGACTAGAGACAAAGTGCCCTGTAGTGGATCAGGTGACTGCAGAATGAAACGGCTGTTCTCAATCATCCAAGCACATTTCTCCACCTGTCAGGAGGTGGTGCAGCTCTGGGATCCAGGTGGTTCCAGGTCTTACTGGAAGTGGTTTGAAAAGGTGGGAAATTATGCTGGACTGCATCTGCTTTACCAAAAGTCTTCATTTGTACTCGGAGTTGAGACTTTCTGAAGTCCAAGATCAACTTAAATCAGAATGTGAACTTCACAAGTCAAAGGTTCTTTACCTCCTCAAACATTAAAATTCAACATGGCTTCCAAACTACCATGGGTCCAAATCTTACAGAACCACAGGCATAGAATAGATTATTGCACATTGGTGTTAATAATAAATCAAACTGTTAATTATGCTTCACTTGTATATTTACTTTACAGTTTGCTTTAAACCATCATTGAGAATAATCTTTTTTATGTTATTGTTATCTTTCTAAGTTTCTGTTTTATAAAATCGGATACATTAAAAAATACAAAAGATACCAGCATTGTCTAGTGTTTGTTTACTTGATCTTATAGACAGGGGTTGATTTTTGTCTCCCTAATTATCTTTTTTGTGTTTTAAGTTGTGTATTATGATATGTTGCATGACATGTTAGGTCCTTGGTAATGAATCCTCTTTAACAGTCTTATCCTGGTGAATCTCTCTGAAGGTGTGCACAAATAGGAGACTTTAAAAATCAAACTCAACTAGACTTGATGTTAAGAAAACTACAGAACTTATCAGAAACCAGGCTAGGACCTAAATTTGATCACCCACATGGTCTGTTACTAAATCCTTATGGTGAACCTATGATGAGGTCGGCAGATGCGCAGTTCCACCAGGTGTTTGGTAATTGCTTGGAAGGTTTATTTTCGAAGAGTGAATAACATTACAACATGATATTTAGCGAAAATTTATTTTTATTAAATTTTTTATTATTATTATTATTTATTTATTTATTCTTCATCCTCCCAGACCTGCCTGCTGTGTTTTCTAACTTTCTCTAACAAACGTCTGAGTCCAGAAACAGAACAGCTGCGTTTACACACAGCTGGACTTTATTCATACACAGGGGATTACCTCTGGCTTTTTATTAGAGGCATAAAACTAAAGGGGATTCAATACACACCACAGTTCTCAGTGTTCATTAGACTTGTTTTATTTTGCTTCCAAGTAATAATTTTTTTCTCCATCAAATGAAGTCCTTATAAAATTTATTTAGGTTGTAATTCGATAAAAACTCAGAGTTAGGGTATGAATACTTTTTCACAGCATTTTGTGTAAGTGTAGTGTTTATCATTCCACCATAGAAACAGTCAGAAAGCCACCTACAGATGGAGAGAGAGGAAAAGAGGTGAGGCATTGAACAAAGTCGAATCACCTTTGTAAATGTTTAATTTTTATTAAAAATTTGAATAGATCAGAGCTCAGATAAAGATGATATGTGTTAGCAGCATCAGGCAAGCTTGGCTTTTGTGCAGCTTCTTGATGCATGTCACAGAATGGCTGCACCTTAAACTAAACGTAAAGAGTGGGATCAACCATTCAGCATGAGTTAATATGTATTTTCCATATCATGGAAAATACATAATAGTTCATTTCAGCAAGCAGGAAACTACACAGATCTTAAACCCACTCAGAAGCTATTGTTTGTCTCAAAAAGCAGCTGGAGAAACATAAGCCAACAAATAAGACAACAGGTTACCATGGAGATTTGGGCATCTGACAATATCCAGTATTCATTGTCCTCTGTTTATCTGAGATTGGGTTGAGGAGGAAAACCCAGACATCCAGTGAGTTCTGGGTCTTTACCTGGCATCTCTTCACTGCTGAAACTTGGATCACATTTTTACCAACTGCTTAGAAACTTCCAGAAACCAAATGTCACCAGTGACATTTACAATTTAATCATTTTTTTCAGTTTGAATTTTTTTTTCAGGCTTCCTGTGAATTTGCTTAATGATAACACTGAAAAGAATAGGCATTCATCGGAGAAAACCTCAATGCAGCTGCCCGATGTGTCTCAATTTCAAGATGCTTGCTTTGATTCTGATTTTATGCTGAGTTATGATCAGCACAGGCCCACCTTTTTGTGATTGACTAGAGCCCCCTGCTGACCCGAAGTTCTCTCTGGGGGTCCCCAAAAGAACTTACACTGTGTTCCAAATTATAATGCAAATTGGATTTAAGTGTCATAAAGATTACACTTTTAGTTGTGCTATTACATTTATAAATGGTATTGTGTGTCAGGGCTCTTTGAATCACTATAATTAATTTCAGAGAGCTGGTTGATTAGTTTGTCTGGTGAGCTCAATTAAAGGAAATCTACTAAAGAAGGATGTTCCACATTATTAAGCAGGCCACAGGTTTCAAGCAATATGGGAAAGAGAAAGGATCTCTGCTGACGAAAATCATCAGATAGTGTAGTGCTGTATGACAAGGTATGAAAACATTAGATATTTAACAAAAACCGAAGCGTTATTGTACTGTGAAGAGATTTGTGGCTGATTCAGAACAAAGATGGGTTTGTACAGATAAAGGCATAATGAGGAAGGTTTCTGTTAGACAAAGTCATCAGATTAAGAGACCAGCTGTTAAAATGCCCTAACAAAGCAGCAAACAGTTATTTGAAGCTGCTGGTGCCTCTGGAACCTCAAGCTGGAGGATCCTCCAGAGGCTTGTGGTGCATGAAGCTATTATTGGGCCCCTAACCAGAGCTCACAAGCAGAAACGGTCTCAGTGGGCCCAGGTGTACTTGAAGATTAATTTTCAAACAGACTTGTTCACTGATGACTGCTGTACAACCCTGGATGGTCCAGATGGACACAGTAGTGGTTTGGTGGTGGATGGTCATCATGTCCCAAAATGGCTGTGACGTCAGCAAGGAGGTGGTGGAGTCATTTTCACGGCTGAAATCATGAGGAGACAATTATTGGTCGGCCCCTTTAGAGTCCATGAAGGTGTGAAAATGACCTCAGCAAAGTAGATGGACTTTCTGACTGATCACTTTCTTTCATGGTTCAAAAAGAAGAGCCGGACCTTCAGTAGCAAAATCATCTTCATGCATGACAATGAATGCTGCAAGAATTACCACTGTGTCATTGGTTGCTATGGGCATGAAAGGTGAGAAACTCATGGTGTGGTCACCATCCTCCTCTGACCTCAACCTTATTGAGAACCTTTGGAGTTTCCTCAAGCAAAAGATCTGAGGGTGGAATGTAGTTCATATCAAAACAGCAGATCTGGGAAGATATTCTGACATCCTGCAGAGAAATTCAAGCAGAAACTCCACAAACTCACAAGTTTAATGGATCAAGAATTGTGCTGTGATATCAAAGAAGGTTCTGTGTTAACATGGAACTGGTCTGTTAAGATGTTTTTGATTGAAATAACTTTTGATTTTATTACATGTGACCACTTAATACTGCACATTCAAAGAATGACCATTTGCAGTTCTTTATAATTCATAAAATGTTTAGAAAATCTGCTGTGCATAATAATTTGGAACAGTGCATTTTGAGTTTTTTATTTTTGAAAAAAAATATACTGTTCTCATGGGGAGCTTTGTTCAGTAGAATTTGATTTATACTGTAATAGTTCATGACTTGAAAATTATACTGATCATCATTTGCATTGATCATTTAAGAAAATGTGAGAAAATATCACTTGCATAATAATTTGGAACACGGTGTAGGGAGGGAGAAGACACAGTGTAGGTTGACAAATGTAGTAGTTATTCTTAATAAGTTATGGTAATGGGATCATCATTGAATTTTAATTTAATGTTTTCAAGGTCCACATTTCCCACAAAGTGAAGAGTCTTTTTCTAAAATGGCTTCTCATTCTGGAAATATCTGAAGAAAGTTGTCAAATGTCACCTTTACTCACTTCAAATTTTCTGAACAAGCTAAGGAAAAATCCGGATGGCCAAAAATATTTGAATTGCCTATAACATCGCTTAAAAAGAAGGAAATTAGGGACTTTCCTCTCTTATTTCATCCTGTTTAAGCTTAACTTCATAGTTACTTTGAGAATTGTTTCATATTATTACTATTTAAAATCTTTACCTGAAGAGCTACTTGTTTGATAAATAATGCAATGTGACCAAAGAATTATGTTCCATTTTGCATTTAAAGAAAGCTTACAGGAAAACTGCCAAACAAATAGCTTTACATGCAAATTGGAAAAATTTTCAACCGTGGACAAATAAAGGTCAGTGGTGGGTGACGAGCTAAATGGAAGTGTGCCCCAAAATTTCATTCTGCTTGTGGCTTCATTTAACTTTGAATAGGCCCTGTCGATCATTACTATCTTCGGCGGGATTCAGTTTCTTTATTTATTTTTTTCCTCCATCTCTCAGTTACTTTGTCAAGATGACTGAATTTGAACCTAACTAAAGGAGATAATCTGTCAATAAAAGTGTGCAAATATTTTTGGGTGTGTAAATTTTTGACAAAGGTGTTTTAAAATGCTTAAAAGATCTTCCGAACCCTTTATTCTTAAGAAATGCACCATTTCTCGGTACCTGACAAATTCATTTTCTTACACTCAAGAAACAAACGTAGGCGAAGTAATGAAATTTCCCAGCTGACCGTGAAGTGGATGAAAACTTCGTCAACAAGCCGCCAGTGAGACGGCTTAGCCCGGAGTTCTTCCTCCTCATTTCGGACCGCCTGTTATCGCTTCATCGTTTCACAACTTGGTAAAGACCGGCCGTTTTTATCGGTTTCTGTCTGTTTTTGCGTACCGAATGTCGGAGGACTGAAGTTGTGAGCTTTGAGCTGAATTGGCTCTGAGTTTAGCGTGTCGGCTGGGAGATAATGAAGAGGAGCACTTCCATGCGGGCTGGATTATCGGCGCGTGTAACAAAAGACCCGCTCACCACCTCCTCCTCACTTCTGCTGTTCTGTCGAGCTCCTGCCACATTCTAACCGGGGCTCTGCTTCAGCTCTCGGCTTTTAGTTGAGGCGTTTCACTTGAGTTTTCGTGTTTTATTCAGTTAGGACGAGTGACCCGGTTTCGCTCCTCTTTCTTTCAGAGTGGAAGCGGAGCGAAGAGATGCCGCTACTCCACAGAAAGCCCTTTACCCGACAGAAACCTCCGGCTGATCTTCGACCGGACGAAGAAGTGTTTCTCTGTAAAATCACTCATGAAATCTTCAGGACCTATGAGTAAGTAGCTGCCTCAACTCTAAAAAAACGCTTAAAGTTAGTTTGGGATGTCCTATCATTGAGAAAAACTTCCACACAAAATATAAAAGGTAACTTTATTGTAAATTAAAATAAAATAATATATATAGGTTACTTTTTTGCGAGAGCCCCAAGGTGCGAGAGCCCCAAGGACAGTATGAAGCAGGTTAAAGCGGGTAGTAAAAGGTCAGTAGGAGCGGGACAGGTGTACGGTTGGCTAGCTAAAGTGACTGTTAGCTTGGTAGCTACCAGAGCTTAGCTTTGAGAGTTTAGCCCACATAAACAGTCCACTCATTCACATCATCTAGGAGGGTTATTATACAAACAAAAACCTATAAATACGAAACATTTGACTCATATGGTCACCCGTCAATTTCTGAAGTCAGAAGTTGGATGTAGGAATTACATAAAACCTAATTTAGTCATGAAATTCGGGAACTAGTTGGATATCCTAATTGTGATCAGGCTAACCACCACTATCATTAAACATAATCACATCGTCTAATATATTTTGTTCTTTCAGACGTTGTCGCTAATTTTCATTCGATTAGGCTATATGGTACAGTTTGTGGAAACAATTTGATGAGGATCAACTTTGTTAAAAGTGCAAATAAATAGTTTTTAACTGTTACTGTCACAAGGCAGCCATATTGGATGTTGGGTAAAATCCTACAACTTTCCTGCTGACAGGTTTGATTCTCAGGGACCTTTCTGGACATTTCTCCAGTTACAATCTTAAAAGCTTCAACTTCTGAATTAAAATCCAGTGCATAATCAGTTTGCATCATTAAGTAAACACGCCAAGGATATACATTTTTTTTATTTTTGTTTTGCTTTTACATGGTACCATAAGAAACTGAAACTTGTGTGGTAATGGTGTCTAAAATGCCTGAAAAAAATGGTGGTTGGGAAAGTCAATTATTCACTCAAGTTATAAAACATTTGAGAACCACTGTTTCATATAATTCCCTAAAAGAAATTATGACATATTACACAATTACAAGTCATATTCATCTTCAAATTGTGCATTGTGAAATTGACATGTTAAATGTATGGTTATTGACAGCTTCCGTAAATATCAAGTGACAAAACTATACATGGAGACTAAAATAAAGAGAAGCTTAACAAGTGTGCCAATGGTTTATTTCTGAAAGCTCTAGTTTTTGACTGTTTCTTGGAATAAGTATAAACGTTACCTACAGAAATGCTCAAATTTGATCCTTTGATTGTTTTTTTTAAGCCATTCAGCATCCAAATTGAAATGTAGGCTTCAACTGTTCCAAAGAACCAGTATTTACATACATGTTCTTGGTATCAATGGAGAAAAACATTATCCCAACAACAAGAGTTTTTTTTTGTTTGTTTTTTTTTCTATTAGCTCTCAGCTGATACAAAAGAGAAAGGATCAAGATGGGCAACATTCTGCAAGCTGTTGTAGTGTTGCCTATGTTTTACAGTTCAAAGTTATTTTTAACAATTTAGGTTTGTGATGCCCGTCCTTTGACTTAATCATCAGCTCACCGAGGCTCTGAACATTTCTCTGAGTCAAAATTCCCATTAGCCTGTGTGCTATTTGTATGTAAAAATTGCAACATGCTGCATAACGTTCGTGTGAAGATGTGAATCAGCCGTTTTTCTGTCCCTCCCTCCCACAGTGAGTTCTTTGAGAGGACCATCCTTTGCAACAGTTTGGTGTGGAGCTGTGCTTTGACGGGCCGAGCCGGCCTCACCTACCTGGAGGCCGTGGAGAGCGAGCAGCGGGCGAAGCAGAGCCTGGAGAGCTTTCCTCAGGCCCTGATGGTGCCAATGCTCCACCTGGCTGCTCTGAGCCGCCACTGCAGGCTGTCGGAGCTCTGCGAGGACGTCTACGGCTTCGTCAAGGATCGTTTCTTCCCAGGAGAGATAGTGGATGTGAGCGGACGCAACGGAACTAGGTACACACCGGTAACCTAGTTTTAATGTTCATCTTCAGGCTCATTGAAGATAGTGGATGATTTAACGGAACTAGGTACACACCGGTAACCTAGTTTTAATGTTCATCTTCAGGCTCATTGAGTCACCATCAAGGACATCTAGCTATGTTTCCATTGACCATAAAACTGTGCAAATTGGTTTTATGAAGATGAATTTGCTTAACGGAAACATGCCAGTAACAAAAAAGAGCTTGTTTCTTGATGAGTTTTGACGCTAGGATGAGGCGGTCAGTGGAGAACAAGCAGCCTCCAGCGCTCAGAATTGGTGCATTTCACAAAACTTCAACATAAATGTTTTTTCACATCATGTGATCAAAATGACAGTAAGTGGCATTAGGATGACAGCACTTCATGTTTTTTAATGAGTTGACCCCTGAACAATCTTATTCACGTGTGACTTTAATTACTTATTTAATGGAAACGCTGCAATTGTGATTTTTTTATTTATTTATTTTTTTTTTAAACATTAATGGGATTTCAAAAATGTTTTGTGCACATTTAGAATGGAAAGCTTTCAATCATTATAGGCAATGTTCTTCTCTACTTTGGGTTTGGGTTGCGGTTCTGAACGCTCTTCCTGTTAGTCCTGGTCACATAGCCTTAGCTTACTGCTGTCCTGTAGGAGAAGCTAATTATTGAAGAATAGCTATGTCCCATCACCTTACATATGAAAATTTTCAGTGTTCAGTTTATGCCTGACTTGTTGACTTTTAGTAACATTTCAAAAGAGTCTGCATGTGTGTCCTATTGGACTATTCTCAGCTTTCCCAAGTGTAAATACTGTGTGTATTTCAGGCGTGTGTGCGAGATTGTGCAGGTGCTGTCACTTTACGCTTGTGCTAACGGAGCGCCACTCACTAACCGGCAAAGCAAGGCAGCAGACAGCGACACCATTGTGATTAGTGACAGCGACGATGAGAGTGACGTCTTCCAAAGCCCTGCAGCACATCTCAACGGGTTAGTAGATCACAAACCACTGGAACACAATGACTTACACTGTTTGATGAATGCAAAACATTGAGCTGGGATTATTGGAGTTGTGTACAGGCAGAACAGGGTTTGCGGATTTTATCCAGATCTACAGTAGAACCATGTAGCTGACGGCAGATTCAGGCTCCATCCAGTTAAAACAGGAGGTTGGCTTTGTTTCCAGTGCCGTAAGATCTTTGTGTATGATGTGCTTCCTGTGTTGCTCTTCTGGGGTTATTTCTGTTGCGTAGTAGAGCTGTGGAGATTTCCTGCTTCTAAAATGTAAAAAAATCCCACATTTGTGTACTTATGCCAATTAGTTCAATTCAGTTTATTTATGTAATGAATTTTACAACAAATATCATCTCAAGGCAATTTATAAACAATTACTTATACATACATTCCAACTGATTCTAGTTATCAAACAGTGTAAGAAGTTAAGTTCATTATTTTAATTAGTTTGAAAAGTTTCTATCTAAGTAAACCCAGCAGATTGCATCCAGTTATTGATTTGCAGCCTTCACTCCTCCTGGACCAGCAGGGGGCAAGAGTAGACAACCACTGGCATGGAGTTGTTGATTTTACAGCAGTCCCTCATACTGAGCATGCATGTAGTGACAGTGGGAAGGATAAACTCCTATTTAACAGGAAGAAACCTCCAATTAACCAGAACCTGGGTCAGTATAAGCATCCATCTACCACGACTGACTGGAGACTTGAGAAGACAGAGCAGAGACACAAAAAAACTTTTTACTAACCTTCTGTGATTGTAAAAGGTTAATGGCAGGAGAGGGAGAATGATTAGGTGAATGCATCATGTCACACAATGACCTCTTCCAGGAACTACTCACAGCCAAACAGAACGCCAGACCAGAGAAACACTTGGAGAAAACATAAAGAGAGTGAAATTAGATAGATGCCTAGAACAGATAAATGAGTGGATGTGCCAAAACTTTCTCTAGCTGAACATAAACACAACTGAAGTTATAATCTTTGGACGTAAAGAGGAACAATCTAGAGTCACAGCTTCATTTGTTACAACTAAAAACCAGCAATCAGGCCTGAGTAGTGATGAACTCTCACCTGAACCTTCAGTCACATAAAGACAGTTACAAAGTCGGCCTTCTATCTGCAGAAGGTGGACTGATGTCTCAGCAAGATCTAGATAAACTCATCCATGAGTTTATCTTTAGTTGTCTTGATTACTGCAACAGTGTCTTCACAGGTCTGCCTAACAAATCAAATTGACAGCTGCTGCTGATCCAGAACGCTGCTGTTTGCATTCTCACTAACACCAGAAAGAAAAAGCACATCACACCAGTTCTAAAGTCCCTACACTGGCTCCCTGCAGCTCAGAGAATAGACTTTAAAACACTGATGTAAATCACTGAACAGCTTAGCACCAGAAAACATTAAAGACCTGCTGCTGTTGTGTCAACCTTCCAGACCTCTCAGATCTTCTGATTCTGGTTTGCATCTCCAGAACCAAACCAGGAGAAGCAGCATTCAGCTTCTATGCACCACAAATCTGGAACAAACGTCCAGAAAACTGAAAAACAACTGAAACACTGAGGTCCTCTAAATCTAGACTAAAAACCCACCTGTTTAGAGTTGCTTTTGAAGCATAATCAATTAAGAACTTAATGATAGCACTTGACTTAATGAAATGCTTTGATTGTTGATTCTATGTTGCATGACTTTATGGGGGGGTTTTATAATGTAAAGCACTTTGAAATGCGTTGCTGCTGAAATGTGCTATACAAATAAAATGTGATTGATTGAAATGAATCTGAGGGGGTACTCTTTTAAAATGGATAAATGGAAACATATATTTACTGACAGGACATTTAAAGAACTGCTTACAATTAAAATAAACAAAAATATCCAGGCGGAGATTTTAAATTTCGGACATAAAAGGTTAAATAATATGGAATGTATTGGACCAAGGCAGCTTGTGTAGACACAATAAACGTCCCTTTCTCATAAACTGTTTGTTTTGTGTTTTAGTGGAAAGAAGCCCTTGAGTCCATCAGCGTTTAATTACAGAGTAAGGATTGTCAAGGATGAAAACGGCGAACCTTTCACAGTCAAAGCCAGTCAAATCAGGTAAGAGTCTAATCTCATAATTTGTTTTAGTGAACTAATTGAAGATGCTTACTCTGGGAATTCCAGAAGGGACACATTTCCAACAAAGGATCAAACATGATGTACACCATTCAACCTTCTACCTCATGAATGTCTCCACCTGCCTGAGGAAAGGCAGTTCCCTTTTAAGTAGCTGAGTCTTATTTGACCTGTTTATTTTACTTAAAGGGTCATCTTGGACTTCTTGAAGTAAGGTTCTGTAAAATTAGAATTAGCTTTAAGCAATCAGTTTTTAGATAACTTCTGCCACTGAAACGACTCAAACTGAACATGTTTATTTGTGAGTCATAATGTTATGATGGTGGACAGCAAGAATCTCTTTGGATGGTGTTTTGTTCAGCTGAACAGCCTCCATGTTTCTGTTTGGATTTACCATGGTTTAGCTGGTTAACCTGAAGGAGCAGTTTGCTGGCATAATTTTCAAACTGATCTCCGGGAGGTTGTTTCGCACAAATCTTAAACAGGTTTCTGAGCAGAAACACTACTTCTGAGCAGTGGTGGTTAAAATGCCTCACTTGGATATTGGAAGCAGACAGAAGGTTGCAGGAGATCGGCTCTGGAGGACTGGAGTTTTTTATCATCTTTGGACCTAAAGAGGAACCATCTAGAGTCACAGCTAAACTAGCTGTGACTTGGTTTGTTGTTTTTCTCAGTCGAAAGAAAACAATCCTGTCCAGAGAGAGACTGAAACTCCTCTTCAAGCAGCATTGTGAGCCTCAGAGGGGATGCATTGTACTAAAGGTAGGAGCTCCATTAGTGTTACCTGCTCTGCAGGAAATGACTGTAGAGCCTGTTAACTCACAGCGGTCTCCGTTTGGTTTTTAGCCTTCTACAGTGAAGAAGTACAGGCTATCTGAACAGACCTTCTCTCAGTTCTTCCCTGATGATCCACCCATTTTCCCCTTCAGCCTCCACTCTAACGGCTCCCCTGGACAGGTATGTGGACCACGCAGGATGATGAGAGACGATGCTCATTTCTAATAATAATAAGACCTCAAAGAAATCTGGAACGCTTATTGGCAAGACAAAGCTGAATATTATGTCTATCTTTTCTTGTTGGTCAATTCTTTCTAATTTAGCAGTTATTATTGATTGATAAAACACTAGCTCTTTTTCAGACATTGTTTCTGTGTTCATGCTGAGGATGAGGCTATCAAGTCTTGGTTTAATCTTCCCTGTTTGGATCTTGCATCAACATGCCCTGACTTACTCAGATATTAGTAGACTGCTTTAGCGGTTTACATCTATGGTAAAATCTGGGTCAGATGATCACATCTGTTATCTTGCTCTACAGGCAAATAATGCACAGTTCGTGCTGTCAGCAAGAACTTCAGAACGTTGGCTAATGTTTCTATAAAATCATAAATGCATTTAATTACCAGAACTATATTAGGCGCACATTACTATGGCTGGGATTCAGTCTCATCAAATGTTTTGGTTGCTAACATTAAGGCTTGTAATGAGATCTAAGAGAAGTATTCATAATATGTGATTTCTTAAAGCTCAGGATTATATTCAATAAAAGACCAACACAGAGACCCATTTAATAAAATAGAATGTTAATGAAAAGTCAATTTGTCAGAAACTTTACCAGTAAGTGAAACACGTTGCATACATAAATATATTAATTACACACAAACTGGTGTTACTCAGCTTCTGTTAAAGGGTTAGTATTATCTAAATTCAACTTTTTTGAGCTTCGCATTGTGTTATAATGTTATACCCTCATCAAAAACATACCTGGAGTGTCGCATTGATTCTGTCATGCATGTTTGAGAAATCATTTAATCTCCATGGTACCATTCAGCTGTGCAAAACGCCTGGTGGACCTAGCACTGCCTTCAAGTTTCTAAACACCCAGAGTAGCCCCGCCCCATGAGCTCCTTCAGACTAGCCAGCAGAAATTAGCAAACACCTGCTGAGCTAAGGTGTTCTACTTCTCAGTGCACCGCTTGTAAAACTGTCGTTAAGGGCTAATAGAGCCATGTTGTGACGACTTCCTGAAGGACGAGTTTCAGAAAGAGCAGGAGTTAAAGAGACAGAGGCCCAATTTTAGGTTGTTAAATTACAAAGTCTAATTTATTTGAAGTCATATTTGGTATAGTGTTTTTATAATAACTGAAGGTAGCATAGTTACTTGATTATTCTCCAGCCCCATTTTATAGAATACATAATATTGCCCCTTTAATAATAATTTTCTGGTTGTAGCTAATGAAAATATGACATTTGAAATTAGAATATTATATCAGACCAATAAAAAAAAAACATGGTAACATAAAAAATATGCTCTATACCTGCTGAAAGTTTATTCTGAAAAGGTAAATTTAATCTGTCAAATGAGCTTCTTCTGAAAGCATAAACTAATTTATTGAAGACTGCATGCAGTTCATAGTTATGACCAGCAGGAGATAATGAACTCTTCTTCTCACATAACCAAAGGCCTGAGTAAGTGGGCTATAACTGTTTAACACCTGTTCAGAATGTTGACAAGAACTTTCCAAAGTCAAAACAAAAAGCTTGAGGTTATTTACACTTTGTCAGTCACCAGAAAAAAAGCTGATGGAGGATATTTTGTCATTCATTCAGTCCGAAATGTTAAGGTGGACTTGCTTTCCAGGCGTCATCATTAAATGTGTTGGAGGAGAAGCTGATGCTGCTGCAGAGGCGGGAAGAGATGGCTGCTGCAGGCTATGAGAAGGCCCGGCTGAAGAGGGAGAAGGAGGAGGCGCAGGAGGCCAGAAGGAGGGAGCGAGAGGGAAAGGACAGGCTGAGAGAGGAGCAGAGACAAAGGTTTGAGGAGGAGAAGCAGAGGAAGAGGGAAGAGAGGGAGCGCAGGAAACTGGAGAAAGAAAGAGTGAGTTACTGGAAACGTCAAAGACACTTTTCCAGTTTGGGAGGAAAACTTTGATCCGCAATTTTTCCAACTGATTGACAGGAACGAGAGAAGCTGAAGGAAGAGAAGAAGAAATATGCTCAGCGACTGAAGCTGTGGAACAAACCCAGAGAGGACATGGAGTGTGAAGACTTAAAGGTCAGTGAATGCAGCAGCTTCAGAGTGGAGGATAGGCCAACAAATATTAGCCAACATGCTCATTGAACTACTTTTAAATGTACAAATATCAGCCAACCAAAGACAAAAAAAACAACCAGATGTATGGTTGTTCTTCACTTCACTTTAAGAAAACTGTAATTTAAATATTAATACTTTATCATTTCTAGCACAGAAGGAAAATAATAAATTAAGAGGCAGACCGTTGCTGAATGTTGATCAGCTCTGATAATACAAAATATGTTAAAAGTATTCCTCTGTTTTTTCAATGAGAGTATAAATAGATACCAATGAATACAAAACTATGTGTGGAGTTTAGTGATACAAATGATACTACTTTATGTAACTGATGTCCTAAAGAAACATATTACAAATTGGAATGTTTTTAAATAGAAGTGAATGCTGTGCCATGCACACAGTTTTAAAAAATGAGTAAAAGACAGTTCATATCATCACTTTTACTATCACAATAGTACCACAAAATATCAGGATGAAACTTCAAGTCCATATCATACAATCATAGTTCAGTTTACCAAACATGTTTTCAGAGTCACTTTTTATAATCTCTCTTTCTGAATCTAACACATTCATCTAGGCAGTTGAACATAATAAAAAAAATAAAATAAAATTATAACCCAAACCCTCACCTGTGAGTAAGGGACATGGAAGTTGAAGGAAGGTTTAATTTCCCGTATTCCCTTTATGCGAATGTAGAATATCTGTTTGTTCTAACAGGAGTTGCCCATCCCAATGCCGGTGAGAACCCGTCTTCCTTCCGAGCTTTTTGGAGAAGCTCTGATGGTGCTAGAGTTCCTGCGAGCTTTTGGTGAGGCCTTTGACCTGAAAGATGAGTTCCCTGAGGGAATTACTCTGGGTGAGTTCTCATAAGTATTGCTCTGGAAATGTTTATGAATTCAAACCTACACATGCAGGTTGTTTCATTTGGAATGATGTTTTTTTTAGTCTCACAATCATCTTTTTTAATTTGTTCATGTGTAAAAACCGTAAAGGGTGCACGTTCTTTTCACATTATACTGCCTGTGTATTGAGTCGCCCGATGGGGTTTTTAGTATTTTGCGTCAATAACAAAAGCTGTAAGTGTTTATTTCCAGATAAAGTGGTCTGTCTAAGCAGATTTTTGTCCTCCCACAGAGGTTCTGGAGGAGGCTCTGGTTGGCACTGACCCAGAAGGTCCTTTGTGTGAGCTGCTTTTCTTCTTCCTGACAGCCATCTTTCAAGCTCTGGATGAGGAGCAGGAGGAGGTGGCCAAAGATCAGGCTGAGGGTGGGACACACACTGACCAGTCCACCATGAATCCTACATTAGTACCGGTTCTTGATGCCATCCTCTCTTGTGTTTTGTTTTAAATTAAAGGGGTCCTGTTATGCTAAATTCATAATAGGTCTCCTTTGCATGTTTCTGTGTTTTCATTTGGATCTCTATTGCTTTAAAAAAACAACACACACACCAAATGCTTTAACCGATCACCAAACTGGTTTTTGGCAATAATTAAATGTTTAATTTATAATTTATGTCTGGAAAGAAAGCAGTTTACGAAATTTTCACAATGTAACATCACAATGTCTGGAATGCCCTGCCGCTCACCTGGCAAAGTCCAGCTCGTCACTTAGCAACCCAAACTGAGCTCTGGTCCATTTCTTAAGCTGTGTTTTCCACTGTATTTGCAAGTGTTTTGTTGTGCATTTACCATCCTGAAACCACTTGCTGCATTCTTGTTGGTTGTGCAGGAGGTTCCACTACTGCTTTTCAAAGATGTACGGTTAAATAATTGCACATCTGTTTGCAGTCGTTTTTTTCATGTGAATGTAAACGTTGACATGGGGGCGTGGCCAACAGCAGCTTATTTGAATTGAAATTGATGGAAGCCCTAAAACAGCTCACTCTGAAAGGAGCTCAACATAGTCTGAACTAAACAGACAGACAAATGTGATGAACATCTTTTGTAGCCTATTGACCTTTACTTTAATAGGCCATAAAGTGTTTGACTCCCTTTGGCTGGATGCTGCCAGTACACCTGATGTTTCTCTGCTTCCTCCCTGCAGACCTGTGGGAGGCTTTGGATGACGACTCTGATCCCACTCAGTCGGCTCTGACTGCTGTCGCCTCATTGGCTGCAGCGTGGCCTCAGCTGCATCAGGGCTCAGGGCTCAAACAGCTGGACCTGGACAGCTGCACGCTCTCCGAAATCCTGCGTCTCTACATCCTAGCCTCCGGCGCTGATTGTAACCATAGCAGCGCAAAGTTCCGCTACCAGAAACAAGGTGGCTTCACGGTCATGGACGACCCATGCGTGGAGCTGCGATTGTCTGACCCAGCGCTGCTGAAGAGGTTGTCCTGCACTCCAGTGTATGACCTCACACCAGGTCAGTAAGTCGGCAGGAAGTCTTTAGACAGGATATATGAGACGATTTCACAGGGAGCAAGATCAGTAAAGACGAAACTGCTCTTACATCCAGATAGAATCTACAACACAGACAGACTGAAAGAAAAGTCTTTGCCTCTGAAAATCTGACGCTTGTTGCAAATTATCACTGATGCTAACGAGGAGTTATTCCTCTCTCCTCTGTTTATATGTGTCAATATTAAACACGCCTTAAGTTTTTATTAATGGCAGTAATCAATTCCTTATAAACGAGTCATCCCTTTATGTTCCTTGCAGTAATCAGTCCACCCTTCAGTTTATAGACACAATTCAAATATAATTCAAAGTGAATTTTTTTTTTTATAAAAAAGGATTATCTTTTTGTTTCTAGCGGAAAAACTGAAGATCCTTCATGCGCTGGTGGGGAAGCTGTTGACTTTGGCTTCCAGCAGAGATCTGGTAGAGGACTGTGTGGATGAACAAAAGGCAGCCAGACAAGAGCTGAGAGAGATCAGAGCAGAACAACACCGCCGAAAGAGGGAGGAGATGGCTCTAAGGTAGGGAACACACACCCTGGTTGTAAGTATCAGTTGATCTCTCACCTCTGCTTTGTAACACTAACATCCTAAATCAAGACGATTCACTCTGGGTTTAACATTTAAAAAAAGGGTACATTGATGTTTTGTGTTTTTTTTTTTTTACTGATCATGTTTTAAGTTTCCCATCTGATGTGCTTGACATTTTTGTTTTTAGGGCTCGTGTTCGAAAAGAGGAAAAGCTGAGGGAGCAGGAACTGAGACTGAGGGAGAAAACGGAGCGACTGAAGGAAAGACTGCAAGCTAATGGGTATGGAAGGAAGTCTTCACCCAGAATGAGGAAGCTCCATTGCTTCTCTATACAATCCTCACAGAGCTGCTTCATGTCCTATTGTTGGATAAGCATTCCCTTCTCTTTTTGTGTGGATTTTCTGTCTGCTTCTGTGGGATAGTTTTTAAAACTGGATGTGTTTGCAAAATACAGCATGTCACATTTTTCTTCTCCTGGTGATTATATAAACACTGAAAACTGCTTCTGGGAATGACACTCCATGCTTTCAGGTGTCTGGGAATTGAATCACTCCTGGAGAAGGGCTTGTAGCATTAAAGCTCTAATCAGTGGGTGTGAGTGGTATTCTGAAGTCCTGTTTCCTCTGTCCCCAGTGTGACGGCTGCTGAGGCTGAAGGAGAGCAGCGAAATAAGAACGCTAAAGAAAATGGTCCATCCAGCACCCTGACAACAGGTAACATCTGATCCCCAGCAGGGCACTTTGAGTCAACATACTGCACTAATTGGTAGAGGTTTTCAGCTCATGCAAACAGGACAACAATTATTATAATTATAGACTCAAAGCTGAAAAAATATCATTTGCTTTGTCCCAAGATGAAATATCTGTTCATTCTGTTTGTCCTGTTGTTCTGCAGGTAAAGGGAGCCAAGATGAAGACGGGCAACAGCAGCAAATGCATTCTGATTCCAAACCCTGCAGCCTTTCCTCCAGCCTGAGTCCAGAGGAGCTGGAGAAAGAGCAGGAAAAGGTCACATGGTTATTTTATTTTTCTTAAAGAAATGAAGAGCATGACACAGTGACATGATGAAGGCTGCCGCTAGCTGCGTTTCCATTTACCTTAAAACTTAGACCAGTGGGCATTATAAAAACAAATACACTTATTGGAAACACTTCAATTTTGAGAGAACTTGTGTTTCTTGATAAAATGTTTTTCGATACTTTGGGGGGGATTTTGTTTTTTTACTGCATCTAAATTAGTGCATTTTGCAAAACTGCAATGGAGACACTTTTCACATCACGAGTCACGTGATCAACAACGGCTGTTACTGGCAGAAAAAACGAAGAAGACGACAGGAAGTGGCAGGAGGAGCAAGCACAGAATGTTTTTAATGACTTATTGCGACTTTTTAATGACCTAATCATACTCGAATAAGTTTCACATGAACTAATTTTTTTAATTAATTGCAAAATTTACTTCTCTAGACATTATTTGAATATCAACAAAAGTTTTACGCACACATGTGATGAAAAGTCTGCTAGTGTGTATGTTGTACTTATGAGGTTTGTGTTCTCCTGGCAGGTTCAAGAGTTGCTGCAGCAAATCCAGAAGGCGGCCGCCTGCACCTGCCTGCTTCCTCTGGGTAAAGACCGGCTGTTCCGCAGGTACTGGCTCATCCCCTCAGCCTGCACTCTGTTTGTGGAAGAGGACTTCTTTGGCCTGACTGAGGACATGCTGCTGCCATGCCCCAAACCTTCTGAAGACGCTGCAGCTAATATGGAGGACACAAAAGCTGAGCCTGAACAAACTGGAGAAAAGTGGGTGTTCATCAAAGATCTCTGAGAGCTTAAAGCTTAAAGAGCGTCCTAATTGTGATTTTTCTGCTTTCTTAACCTGACAGTCCTGGTTCCAGTCTCAGTGCGCATGGAGTACCAGTGAACCGTCCCAACCAGTGGTACTTCTACAGCTCCATAGAGGAGGTGGATCAGCTGATCGAGGCTCTAAACCCTCGAGGTCACAGAGAGAGCGGCCTGCGGGAGGCGCTGCTGCAGGACAGAGACAAGCTCCAGCTGCTGCTGCAGAGCTGTGACCAGAGCAAATACAGGCTCCTCACCACGCAGCCGGGCAACAGTGAGTCAACCTTTCTGTCCACAAATGATGAGACTGGCTATATAAATCAGCACTGTTATCTCTAGGGAAGCGCTGATCCACTTTTTCACGACCAATACCAATATCTGAGGTGTATTATTGGCCGATAGTGGTCCGATACAGAAAAACAGTGCTGAATTGACTTAGACAAGACAAATGGATTTGCTTAGCACTATCATGTACAATACAATTCAAAGTGCTTTATGGAAAAAATGTAACGATTAAAAACAGGCACAAATGAAAAAAGATTAAAAAAATGGAATACAAGGAAAAAATAGACTAATTAAATTAGAAGTAAAAAAATATTTTAATAAAATACTCTCCGCTGCAATTTGCATGGCTAAAAAGAACTTTTTTAAAACACAAACAATAATGTACTGAATTATAAATTCATTGCCAACTCTACATCAGTATAGCTCACTGAAACACACCGTCAGTCTCACCAGCTGGTAAAACATGTAAAAACAACTTTCAGACAAAAATAATAGGTTGATTATTTTGGTCAAACATGTAAAAATAAACTTTAGCAAATCATATTTCGAGTGGTTCATAAAGTGCAATTAGGAATTCTAAATATAATGTACAATGAATAATAAAACATGATGTTACTCAAAGCATAGAATTAGACTGAATAGATCTGCCTGAATAGATCGTCACATTAAAATCAGATCGCTGCCTCTAGTTATCTCTGAGACAGCAGCTGTTTGTGTGTCCAGGGGAAGCGGAGCGCTCACCCTGCTCTGCTTCAGCTGAGTCCCGGATGGAGGTCAGGTTAAGAGACCTGCTGCTGGACCTGGAGGACCGCATCCACCAGGGGTCCCTGGGAACCCTGAAAGTAGGCTTAGCTGCTTACAATGACAAATGACCCGTAGCCTCTAAGAGATGCTGTGCTCAGCTTTCCTTTTGGTGTTGCTAAGGTGATGGACAGACATGTTTGGCGCTCTGCGCTGGAAGAAGGAAACTACGAGCTTCTTGCGTCTGAGGGCAAAGAAAACGGCGTGATAAACGGACAGGTGGATCCCATGGAGGTGGACTCTGGCCACATAAAAACCAGAGACAGAGGCAGTGACAGGTAGCCTGTGCACTCAGCATGGCTTGCTGCATGCTTAGGACCTCAGTTTTCCTGATGGGAGGTGTGTGTGTGTGTGTGTGTGTGTGTCAGGCTGCAGGAGCTGAAGTCCGAAGCCACTGGGAGGACCAGCGGCAGTGAGACTCCTCAGGTGATCAGCAGCGCGGTTCGAGTTCTGGCTCAGGCCCTTGGTCATATTGAGCAAGGGATTGAGAGACGCTTCCTCAAACCTCCACTGGGTGAGTCTTTTTCAGTGCTCATATGCTGACTTCTGCAGTTTCCAAACACACAGAGCAGCCCTCCCCCACATCTCCGCAACTCAACTCCTTCACACTAGTCAGCAGCAATTGGCGAACATCTGGTGGCACTGTGTATCAGCTGAGCACATTATAGGAGCTTCTTATCAGAGTAATGCTGGTAAAAATGTTGTGAATTCTTATTTATTTGTATTTAGTCGTATTGAACTATCTTATCACTCTTGGGTGTAAGAGTATATATTTTATAAACTTTGTCTCATATGGTTATATTTGTATTATTGATATTTAATACCTCACGTGGAGTAGCTAGTAAACGAAAAGGCAGTTTCCCCTTGGGGATCAATAAAGTATATTCTATTCTAAAAGGTTAGTAGAGGAGCCATGTTGTGATGACTTCCTGCAGGCGGAGTTTCAGAAAGAGCAGGAGTTTAAGGCAACAGAGGCTCTATTTCAAGGCATTAAATTGTCAAATTTCCTTTTAAGTTGTGTAGCATTTTTTTAATCGAAGGTAACATAGTTACTTGGTTATGCTATAAAATGACACTATGTACCTGGAAGACGCATGGTACTGCCCCTTTAAATATAAAGTTGAACTGACCAAATATTGCGGTGACATTTCTCTTTGTTAAAAGTTGATGATACAGCAAAATCCTTCAGGTTATGTCGATTATCATTTCAGTTACTGTTTTCGCTGATCCAGTTTGAATCGTTTCAATCATCTGCATTTCTCTCTGCATCTCTAACTGTAACAAACTCTGTGTGGTCGTCTGAGTGTTGCTTTCACTGTTTGTTAATGACACACTTTCCAGGTGACGAAGACTCAAAAAAGGACCAGAAGGTTAAGAAGAACAAGAAGAAAGATGAAGACCAAGCATCTGATGGTAGGACTTCAACTCATTAAAAGGGATATTTTAAATAGAAATGACAGGTTTCTGTAAAGTGTGTTTCTATTTACTCAGTACTTGATTGGAGCTCCGTTTACATGAATTACTGCATCAATGGCGTGTGGGATTTACATGCTCTGACAGCTGCCATCAGGTCATCTGCCTTGTTGGGTCTGTTGTATCTCATCTTCCTCTTGCCAACAGCCCACAGATTTTCTATGGGGTTAAAGGTCAGAGACTTGCATAAACTGTGGAAACTTCTTTCTGGATTCTAAACCCCATTAACTGTCCTCCTCAAATCGCTTCCATGTTAGTCCATGAGGACATCAGTGTCATCATAACAGTTAGTTTTGTTTGTTTGTTTGTTTGTTTTTTTCTCCCCTCCAGGGGATCTTTTTGTGGGCTCTGGTGTCCCTTATATGAAAGTAGGCTGACAGGAGAGGGGGGAAGACATGCGGCAGATATTACTGGATCCAGGAATTGAACCTGCGACGGCAGCGTCAAGAACTCGAGGCCTCCAAACATGGGTCGCGCTATCCCCTACTCCTCCATAGCACGCCCCAGTTAGAGTTTTAAAGCAACATGGATTTTGATCCTCTACCACCTTGATTTCCTATTAAAATGCAAACTTTACCTTCATCTGAATGGAGAACTCTAGACAACTGAACAGAGGTCCGTTTCTTTGCAGCTACTTTCAAGTAAGATGCTACTACTGCCTCTTGTTTCTTTGCTAGATGGCAGCAGTGACGGCGGTCGGGTCGGTAGGACGGTGCTGGACCGATGGAGGGAGTCGCTACAGGCCTGTTCAAGCTCGTCTCAGGTTACTTTCTCTAACTCAACGTCACCGTTGCCAACGTCTAGACATCCAGACTGGTTGTGTGAACACATTGTTGTACTTTGTGTCGAATCCATTCAGGTGTTTGTTCACCTGTCCAGTCTGGAGAGGAGCGTCCTCTGGTCCCGCTCGGTCCTCAACGCCCGCTGTCGCGTCTGCAGACGCAAAGGAGACGCAGACAGCATGCTGCTGTGTGACGGCTGTGACCGAGGACACCACACCCACTGTCTGAGGCCCCGCCTCAAGGCAAGCCACCGTCATCCATGACTGACGTAGCTGTCCTTCCACCAAACATATTTATTAAGTAATGAGAGAAAATGATCCAACTCTCCTTCAGCATGTTCCAGAGGGCACCTGGTTCTGTCCAGACTGCCGACCCAAACAGAGATCCAGCCGCCTTCCATCCAGACAGCGCTCCTCCATAGACGAGGAGGAGGAGGTAGAGGATGAAGAGAATGGGGAAGAAGATGATGATGAGGAGGAGGAAGAAGAGTCAGAAGAGGAGGAAGATGATGAGGAGGATGATGAGGAAGAGGAGGAGGAGGAGGTAGAGGTAGCTGTGAGGTGAGCGTGGAACAGTTCACCTTTGTTCAGTTTTTAGAGTAGTCAACCCAAACTAACACTTTCCACTCTGCAGTTCCAAAAAGAGCCAGGCTGCACCTCCCAAAGGCAAAACACAACAAACCACACCCAAAACACAACAAACCACGCCCAAAACACAACAAACCACACCCAAAACACAACAAACCACACCCAAAGGTCAAACCGCCACGCCCAAAGGTCAACAAGCTCCGCCCAAGAGCAGCACTACTTCATCAGGGAAAAACTCTTCAGCCTCCAAGTGTGTATTGTTTTTGTTTTTTTGTAAAAATGCCAATTCTTGTTTACAGTTGTTTTTCGCTCAGTAACATCTGTCCCCAAACAGAACCTCAGGGAAGAAAGCTTCTGCATCCTCATCCAAAGCAAACGCGACACCGAGCGATAGAGCGCCGCCTCGCTCAGGACAGCGTGCCAGCACCCGCCTGAGTAACGAGATTCCTGCCCCAAAGAGCAACGTGAAAACCTCACCTGGTCAGAGGGAGGTCAGCAAGAAGCCCTCAGCAGGTAGAGCAACAGATGACCTCAGCACATGTAAACACCAGCAGCCATAAGGCATGGAACCAGGGAAGTTAAAAAAAAACAGCTTTTTTTGAGCTTTGCATCATGTTATGTTATTCCCTCATCAAAAACATACCAGGAGTGTTCCCTTGATTTATTTATTTTCTTCATGCATGCTTGAGAAATCGTTGAATCTCCCACAGATTCAGCTGTGCAAAACGTCTGAATGGACCTAGTTCCACCTTCGAGTCGCAGCTTCTCCTCACAGCTGCAGTTTCCCAGCTTCCCCCTCACAGAGCAGCCCTCCCCCACTCAGCTCCTTCAGACTAGCCAGCTGCGATTAGCAAACACCTGATGGAACTGCACATTAGCTGAGTTCATTATAGGAGCTACTTCTCAAAGCAGTGCTGGTAAAAACGTTGATAAAGGGTTAAAAGAGGAGCCATGTTGTGATGACTTTTGAAGACGGATTTCAGAAGGAGGCATTAAATTTAAAGTCCAATTTCATTTAAGTCATATTTGATATAAATAACATTTTTATGATACCTGAAGGTAACACGTTTACCTGATTGTGCTAGAAAATGGCAATGTGTGCCTGTAAAATACACAGCACTGCCCCTTTTAAAGACTAAAACTGTCAAACCATGAAGTCATACTAGAGCTTTGTTTACTCTGTGGACCAGAGCAGTGCTGTGATCTCCAAAAAATAATGGACAGATTGTGTTGTAAAGCTTTTCAAATTTTAGAAGTTTTTTGTTTTTAGCTGTAGATGCATGTTAGTTTCCTTATTTTAAAAAAAGTATTGAATTATTTATTTGCATATTTAATTCATTTCTAATATTGTATGGAACATGCTCAAGTGGTTAAATAAAAAAAATCTGTAGATTGTAATTTCTTCCCAAAATAATTTTTAGTAGCAATTCTAAAAATGACCTGCAGCATGTGTTTGTACTGACCTAGTATTGAGACTGAAGTATATTTTTGTCTGACACATGAAAATGATTTTTATGTTTAAACGTAGAATTTATTCACAAGTATGTTTTATTGTATTTTTAGTGCTTAATCTAGTCAGAGGGTTCAGTCTACAGAAGATGTTGTGGTTATTTGTATGCCACTTCCTTCCTATCTGTCTGCAGCTTTCAAATCTTTTCAACAAAAGTCTGGAATTAAATTTCTTTCCTCGTTTAGCATCTGATTAAGTAATTTAAGTTTGTTATGAGAACTGGACAGGAACCCTGGACATTCCACAGCAATGTCTGTTGCTTAGAAACACATTTCTGAGCTGTGACTAAGGACCCAATTACACACACACACACACACACACACACACACACAGGTTTCTGACACTGAGAGACTTTTACTAGCATGTGCCTACGTTTCCGCTTAAACCAACAATGGGCTCCAAGGTCAAACTGTGTTCTTGAGATTTCCTGTTACAAAACTACAAGCAGCCTCCATGTCACTGCAACACATGATCATATGATGCATGCAGCTAATTGTTCTGAAATGTTGTGTCCCTGTTCCCTTCCACAGAAGCTACACCTCCCAAACCATCAAAAACCATCCTCCCAGTTCTCCCAGCAACGTCTTTGTCCTCCAGCCGACGCTCCTCTGGGAGGAATCAGGGTGTCCACGAGCTGTCAGCCTGTGAGCAGCTGACTGTGGAGCTGGTCAGGCATGAAGACAGCTGGCCTTTTATGAAGCTGGTGTCCAAGACTCAGGTATACAAACCTTCACTATGGAGGATTTTTAGCTGGCTGGGTATGAAGGCAGATAAAAAGGCATTGAGCCACAGATGTATCCCCACACCGTCCCACTGCTTTGTGTGATTCCAGGTTCCTGACTACTATGACATCATTACGAAGCCCATCGCTCTGAGCACCATCAGAGAGAAGGTCAACAACTGTGAATATCAGACAGCAGGTGAGAAACAAAACTATGAACTATTAGACCTTGAATTTTCTTGGCTTGCAGTCAGTTCAGAAATAGTTTTGGGTTGTGATTAAAAACCAAAGTGATGTCCCTGCTGTACACAATGACATAATGCTGTTTGTCTTACTCAGACTGACCAGAGGTTATCCCTTCTAAACTTTGCCAGCCAATAGAAATAGACGCAGCAGAGCACAGACTCATCTAATGGCAGTTTTCCATTCTATGTTAATATATGGTTTCACTTTGCATGGGGATCATGTCCTTATTTTTCCACTGCTTCTCAAAGTAGGTGGGACCAGCTGCTGATCAGCACATGTGAAGTTGTGTTAACCTCAGACTACAGACAGTTTAAGTATTTGTATTAAGTTCTATCTAAACAATTTAGCAAGGTATGCATGTATTCAGAACGCATCAGAAGAACTAAGTTCGCTTTTTGGACTTGATATGTAAGGCTGGACAATAAATCAATAACAATATATATCACAGTAGACATGTGATTAATATTGATAGGAAATATGTCTGGTAGAATATTCAGTATATAGAATAATCAATCCAGAACCGCACAGCATTCTGGAGGATGTAGGCAGAGGGGAAAGGCTTTAGCTACTCAACCTCTCAGAGCTAGCTAAGCAAGGATTGTTGCAGTTATTCAACAACCTGTTGAATAACTTGCAGCAGTTTGAGGTTTCACCACTGTGCCTCATAAATGCTTGAGTATAAAAATCAATGGTGTGGAGAGAAAACTGTGGATAAAACAGGAAAGGTCATGCCACTAGTATTTCAAATATTTCAAACAATAATCTAATCAACAATTATCAATATCAATAATTATGGACATGAACTCACGTGAAATGCTTATATCGTGATAAATTTTTCAGCTATATTGTCCAGCCCTTTTATGTACAGTGCTGTATTTACCCCAAATGTACTTTAATTGTTCCAGATTATCAACCAGATGTTGGTATCAGAGAAAGGTAACTTGAGTACAAAAATCAGTTTTCAAATGATGATTCAGTTTAATAAAGGAAAAAAAAATCTGATCAACGCAGAACCTAAATACGACTACTGACCCTTTGATGGCACCTTCTAGTGCTAGTTATGAATGAATGAATGAATGAATGAATGATGCAGAGGAGCTCAGTGAGCTGTAATGTGAAGCCTTTCTAAACGTTTCTGCACAAGTTTTTTCTACTGTATTCTGTGGGTCAAAAATGTTCAATTAATTTGAAGCATTTATACAACCAAAACAAACATGTGAGTCTAGCACTAGTGGGAGAAGTGACTCATGGTATTTTGCCAAAGACAAAAAAGAAGTCCTCCAATCGCTAAATAAATTATGACTCTGCTCCATTTTTGTTTACATTTTGTGAAGAAGGAAGTTGCGCTCCTTGTCTTCTTCAGAGGTTTTCATGCTGTTTCTTTACGTGGTTTGCCCACAGGCGAGGTGGAGGAAGGTTTTCCAAAGGGTTTGACACAGTGCAGTGTGAAAATGTCACAAATGTTGCAATTTTGATCCCCATCAGGTGGGCAAACTGCCAGCGTGTTTTCAACACCAAGAAGGTAGTTAGGTTGCCCTACAACGAACTTAATAACTTCATCTCAAATGATATCAAGCTGAAGGTAAACATCATTGGTACTGAGAAAACTCTGCTCCAAACAGCTGTCTGTAGCATTCTAACAGGAGACATGAGACCACTCACTGGGTGTGTGTAGGGGCCAACATTTACACATTCAAATAAATGTAAATCAGTCTTACACATGAGGCCCTGCTGGCTGCATGCTCAGAAATCTGTTGAAGATGCTAGTAATTGTTAAACAGACTCTGTGACTACTAATATTTTACTTGCGAAATTAGGCATTTATTAATGCTGTCCAGCACTGTCATAAATCACACATCCTATTTCTGTTTAGAACATTCCTAAATGCTGTAAACTAGGGGTAGGCGATATAGATTTAAAGTTTTATCACAATGTTTTGTGGTGCTATTGTAATAATGATAAAAGTGACAATAACAACTATTTCTTACCTATGTTTTATATAGTCACTCCTACTGTAAAAACAGAAGCACTCAGAGAAAGTGTATTCACTAAGACCATGTTCTCCCTGTACACACCTTGGTTTTCTCTGGGTATTCTGGCTTCCTTCCACTGCCCAAAACAACTGGCTGATTAATTTAGCTCTCTGTATCACCCTTCTCTGTCTTTGTGTGGCTGACCATGGAATGTGATGATAGGTAAAACAGTAATTCCCCTTTCTTAACTTGGTTTCAACATTTTCCCTGCTGATTAGAGGAAAAGCTAAAGACTGAAGCCGCTTTCATGGTTTCCTTCACTCTCTGCTGTACTAACAGTGAAACAGACTCTTAGCATCATGCTGCCACCACTATGCTTGACATTAACAGAGTACTCCTAATAAGAAAACGTCAACTTTCTCCCTGTCATGATCAAACAGCCCAGTCTTTGTCTCTTGTTTTTCTGAAACTTTTTTCCATTATACAGTGTTGTCTGTGGGTGTAGGTCCAAATTTCAGACGTGTCTGAAGGTTTCACTTTTGGTGTGAACACTTCTCTTTTCCTGTCACTGAAGGGATCAGATGAGGATATATTGGATTTTCCAACAAGAAGATTATTCCAAACGCATTCAGTCGGGTTTTGGAATGGATAGAACTGACATTAAGGTTCTGGATTGGCCTTTGAACTCATCCCTGTTGAACAAATTACTTTTTACTTAAGTTTATTGAACATGTTTGTTATTATTTGTTTTGGTTTTTTTTTTTAATTATTGAAAAACATTATAAAATCCCCAAATTAATGTTGTTGATGCCCGTGATAAATTCTGAGTGTGAATGTATTCTGGTGATTATCAAGCCTTTTCTTCCTCTGGGTGTCTGCAGGCGACTACATCTCCGACGTGGAGTTGATGTTCTCCAACTGTCTTCAGTACAATCCTCGCCACACTAACGAGGCGAAGGCCGGCGTGCGCCTGCAGCAGTTTTTCCACTCTGAGCTCAACCGTCTGGGCCTCAGAGAGCGATGCTCCGCTCCACCTGCCAAACGCTCCCGACATTGACCTCGCCACCGTACGTCCTGCTGCTGGCTTCGGGGCCCCACACGTACAGACTGACTCTCACAAAGTATTGCTGTTGTTTCCAGATTATTCCTTGGTGACCTTTAACCCCAGTCGGCTGGCGGATGCAGCCAAGAGGCTGTAAGAGTTGAAATAAATGAAAGAAGGCCTTCAAAATGGTGCAGATTTAAAAGTTGATGCGCAGATGTTCCACAGAGGTGGAGTTATCTCAGAGTTCATCCCCGGTTACGTTGGCTCACCTGGTGTGTTACTTCTGTTACGTCTGCTGAGACGACAACAACGTAGTAGAAAAGCTGTGGGCTCCTTCCTGAGGCAGTTGGGTCTCTGACCGTACCAGCAGACATGTTGAACACAAAGACTTGGTGCTGTAGGACAGTAGAGCCAGTAGAGTCCCTGCTAGTTCCCCACCTTCTGAAAAGCAAAAACCACTGAGGAACATTTGCACTGACCGGTAAGACTCGGACGAGGTTTCTTATGTTTTGCTCAGGGACAGAATCTTTGTTATAAATGAAAACGTGTTTGTATCAAGCAGCAGATTTTCACTCTTTGTTATGCCACTGGTGCTCAGCGTTCAAATATATGGAAGTCCGGTGCTGCCAAAATCAAAATGATCAAATGTACATAGGTGTGAACTGGCCTAATTGTGTATGAGAGATAGCATTGTTTGCATTGAAACAATTCTTTCATACTTCAATAAATAGTTACTGTTCAACTAAAAACGAGTGGACTACCACAAAAAAAAAAAAAAAAAGGAAATTGTGGAGATATTTAGTACTTAAAAACAAAAAATCTGACAGTATTTTTTTCTGTCATTGTGTTCTTCTCTCCCAGCATACAGAACCATGATCATATATTATCATGGTTTCCTCGATGCTCTGAGGTCAGCTATTGAAAACCACTATATATATAAATATACAGAGCCAGTTTGCAGTGTAAAAAAAAAAAAAAGTTGTTTTTTCATACTTTAATCAAAGTTTTTTTTTATTTTGGCAGCAATGTAGCATTTTCAAGTGTACATAAAAAAAATTAAAATGAAAGCCATACATTATGGAAAGATGTCTGTTAAAATCCCTTAAAGATCAGATCCTAAATCTTTTCTTTTTTTTTTTTGCAAATAAATAAAACAATTACTAATAAATTAATAAGTGTCATACATTTTAAAGACATTGCGTTTGTAAAACATTTTGATTTGGCTGTTAGACATAACAGTTTTGTTTTTTTTTTGTTGTTTTTTTATGGGGCAGTAACATGCAGGTCCTTCTAAACATTCAGACTTTAAAGATTTTTTTCCCCGTCTGACATTTAAAAAGTGAATTATACTACACATTTAAAACATAGTTATGTCAACCATAAGCAACTACTGATTTTTAAAGTGAAGAAACCGCAATTCACTTTTTAGGGTTAGGAGAGGAGTGTCTGAATGTCAGGAAAACGTCTGTCCTCCTGGAAAGGTTGGACATGGATTTAGTTCCTGGCAGCTGACCCCGCCTCTCAGGGATTGGTGTTCTGTTATTGGCTCAGAGTTTTACATGGAACTGGAATGTTTAGCAGTCTGAAGTCTTCTTATAAGTTAGACTCTTTTGTTTTAACACTGTATACAACTATAAGATATGAGTGGATGCCCATGCCACTCTGTTTGCACCAATCTGTTTGCAGTAATGGCTGCTGCTTTAAAACAAAATTAAAGACTTAAGGTCGAGCGATGAGAGGAACACCAAGCTGACCTTACAGGCAGAAAATAAAAATCTGGAAGAAGAGCGGTTCTGCTGGTGACTTTAGTTTCTGCAGATATGTAGGTCTCTAAAAACATGTCTGATTTCCATTTTCACACATTTTAAATTTGTGTTATTCACATTCCTTTTTAAAATGTGAGTGTAAAGTTGGGTGTGTCTTGCTGAGAGAGAAGGCAGTTTTGTTCTAAAATTGTGAATTGTTCCTTTAAGACCTCCAGTTGCTGCAGTGGGCTTGTAGTTTTAGTAGTTTGGGGTTTTTTTGTTGTTTTTTTGTACTACTGCACCATTTCCTGTCTTTGATGTTCTGCTACATTTACATTCCCACTCCCTGATGCTGATGGTGGTGTGTCAGCTGTGGACACTACACTGGAGCTACTGCAGCCATCTCTCACTGCTCTGTATTTATTTAGTTGAAGCATTCATTTCACTGTCTTTATTTATGACTGTTAGTTGCCCTCAACTTCTGATGTTCTGATGTAAAAAATAAAGTGAGTTTTTACTGAAACTGCCACTCCTGAACCCTCAATGTTTATAAGTATAAAAATGCTATATATATATATATATATATATATATATATATCTTAAGGAAAGGTTATGTAGAGATATTGAAGCGGTATCAGAATTCCTAAGGTGGGAAGTTGTAGCTTGGACATAAATTGGTCTTTTAAGCAGATAAGAAAACAAAGTGAATGTTTTTGGAGTGATCATCGCAAAACCCAGATCTCAGTTTCATGGAAAATTTGTGCGCAGTCCTCAATGGTCTGTTTTTGAAGAATTGTAAAAAAATATATGGAAAACCAAACTATTGCCTTGATATTGGTTTCTAAAATAAAAAAAACCCCTAAAAATTCTTCACCTTTTGGCATAGTAATAACTTAGAAATAATATTGAACGGATGGTTTGCTGTATGGTTTTGTTCTCTTGAGGTTGGATTTAAATCATTTTAGAACCTGGATAGAAAGTGTTCTTTCTTATTACCATGTGTTCCAGTAGACGGGAGATTCCTACAGAAGGATACCCTTTACTAAACGTATCACAATTTAATACTATTTGCAAAAAGATTTTAAACAAAACTACAATTTAATCCACTGGTTTCATTTATGCCACAAAGGAAATCATTTTTCTCCACTGTTTAAACTTGAATGAAATCTGATAGCCATATGCTTAGCTGTATGTGTAATTATGCAACACCTATTTATTTATTTATTTTTTTTAATTGGTGTTAAAAATTCTACATGCATCTAGAAACTTGGGAGCACATTTTTTTGTCTTTCAGTTTTTTATTAACTTTATAATAAAAAAATCGGAATTGGTCAAATTTAGAAGTAGCAGGTGGGACCTAAACAACACCTTAAATTAGTATCGGCCAAAAAAAAAACCTGATCAGTGCTTTTTATGTTCAGATGAATAGCAGAGGTGGGGGGCCGAGTTGTTCTTCTCTGTCTAAAACTGACAAAACGTCTGGTGACTCTCGACACTTGTTAATCAACCGGAAAAGCTTTGGAATATGTTTCAAGGTTATAACTTTTCAAACATCGGTTTATTTTCATACTGGTAACCACACGGTGTACGTGTATGCAAAATGCCTTTTGAGTGGATTTCTAATTTAAGAGGCAAAGCTTTTCCAAATTACCAGCCTAAGAGACTGAATTCCATACATTTGGAAATAAATGTGTATAAATAAATCCATCAAGACCGGAATTTAACCAGTTTCTCCATAGAAGGAAGTTTCCATTTTAAAAAAAGAAAGGAAGAAGTAGGAATAAAGTCCAAGAAGAAAGGAGCAGACCAGTTGTAGCCCCGCCTCTCAGATCCCTGCTCCTTCCTCCTCCTCCGGTCAGTCGGCTACATTCCCTGCTACCTTTCACCCCGAGAAACCTCAGTCTGATTCCGACGCAGTGCGGACAAATCCCGGAATAAAATGGTAAGTACTATTTGGAGATTTTCCGCCTGATGTACAAAGGCGTGTGAAATGGGTCCGGTCGCCGCATCAATCCTGCGGGTCTCCCGCAGACGGTGGAGCGAGTCGGTGGGTAGCGTGATGTTAGCTAGCATGGCTGCCGCTGCTCTTGGTCCGCAAATTCTGCCTCTATTCGGGTGTGCACGTCGCCAAGAAACGGTTCTGGCGCCGAGACTCTTCCTTCTGTTCTTAATGGCATTACATACTTTTCATATTAATTCAAAGATATGGCGTCGAAGCCGGTACCCATTGTAACAATCTGGGCCGGCCCTGCCCTGTGGCCGTGGCGTGGAGCTTCGGGCGGCCATCTTATCTGCTGTGGTGCTGCTCGGCCGACCAACGCGCACCCAGCTGTCCCAGGCTGATCCAGGCCCGCCGAACTGATCGAACCGTGGCTGTGAGGCCGACTCTCTGCCAGGCTGAGTCACACGGTGACGGTGCAGACCGTGTGGAGGCCTTCTGGGAGAGTTCCTCTCCTCGTAGGAACAGAGCATTTAATCAAAGAGAGTAATTTAATGGACACAGAAACGATTGGAATTAATTTATGGTTAATTCTTTTACGAGTTGTCAGTTAATCTGTTCATTTTAAAGTTGGTTTCAGTTAGTTACACTATGTGAGGAGGAGGAGGAGGGTGGGGCATTTTAATCACAAGGCTTATTGTTGTAGAGTATTTTAATCTAATCCAGCTAATCTAGTTTTTCTGACACCTTTTATTTTCTTGAAATCATAATGAGACACGAAACTACTGAATCATTTGTTAAAAGCTATAATTCAGAGACTTGGTTGTTAAGCATAAATTGATATTTAGATGGTTTACTTAAAAGCGGCAGGTTTAAGTGATTTGGAAAGACAATAGTGATAACTTTATTATTGAAGTTTCAAGTAAGAGTTGAATGAAGGCGTCTGTACGGTTCTAGAAAACCTCTGCCTGTCTTCTTATCTTGTCTAGTTAATCGCTCTGACCTAAGTTAGCCACACCTTCAAACATAAATAGTTATATGTCAGGAATCAATTTTATCAGATTAAAAGTCTCACTCTAAAAGCTATAACTCCTATGACCATAAATGTCTTCAAACTACAGGTGCACCGTGATTTCCCATCACTATTTGTAAAGTTGTGACCTGTGATTTACTTGTTATAACACTATAACACAATTCTTTTTCACGTATTCACATATTGACGTGTTGAACCGTCTTGATAAGGCATTTTTAAAAATACGCTGATTTCTCTGGAGCAGTCTTGGGTTACTGAACAGTCTGTCTCTTCCTCAGCAGTTATTGAACAGAGGTATCAATACAAATGAACCCAGATAAAAAAAAAAGAAATGCAGCAAATTGAAATGACTCCTTCACGAGACAGGAGAATAGCTCAGAATGTTCTCCTTTGCACAAAACATCACAAGATGTTAATTTAGTATTTAAAAAAAAAATAGAATTGTCAAAAATGAAATAAATCAGTGTATGCTATAAGTCCTCGTGGTTAAAATTGCCAAAGACTTGCAAACAGAGACTTTGCAAACAGCTGTTCTGCTGCAGTGAAGGAGGTCAACTTATTTTACATTACTAAAAAAAATAAAAAGAAACTTCTGATTTGTGATGGAAGTTGAACTGTTTGGGGAAAATGCTCTAAAAGCTGAACTAAAGCACAACTGTTTAACGAGCCAAGTTGTGCTCAGACACGTTGCGTATGGTTGACTGTCAAACCATCTACCAAAAAAATCTGAGCAGTCAACGGGGTCCTGAGCTGAACCTGATCAAGAACTCCTGGAATAGGATGTATGTGCTGCAATACTGTTAGATGATGTGGTGCTGGTTAGCCATCATGCTAGTTGGCTAACATTCATTTATTCCACCTAGCATAGCAATTAAAAGATATGTCAAAATCAGCCAGTGTATTGTGAAGCATTTAAATGACCATGTTGGCTAACTCTAGCATGTGGGTTAATCTTAGCTTGCACCATCTGCTGTGCTAAGAGCCATTTAGGAAGAATTGGCTGAAACACTGCCACTAGCAGGTTGGCAAATGTTAGCTTCCTGCCAGCTTAGTAGCTATAAATGAGTTACCATGCTAATATTAGCTTGTTAAGGCTATCTTGTTGAGTAATATTGATTTATTTCTACTAGTATGGATACTGCTACTCTGGTTACATGCAACAAGTTGGTGAAATGTTAATGTCAGTTAAAATGCTAATTTTGGCTATCATTTAACTTGCTCAATTTGGAAACTAAATTGCTGAAATTAGCCTAAAAGCTAAAGCAAGGTGGTTAATTTTTATTTTTATTTTTTGCTTTTAGTGTGCCAACAACACCATTGTATGTTGTTCTAACTAAATTATTACTGTTAGTTAAGATGGTATGATGGGGTGTTGCTACCATTCTAGCCAAAATTAACATTTTCTAAAATTTAAAAGAAGAAAATCAAATGAGCTAATAGGGTTATACTTAATATTTAGATAGGATTAATAAATTAATTATTCAAAATGCTGATTTGTGTAACAATCCAATCTGACCCATTTCTGTCTCGACTTATTGTCCTTCTTTGGACAGCAACGCAGCAATCAACACTCAGCCCCTCTTCCTGTCAGTGACTCACCTGAACATTCATGGCTGAGAATAAAACGATGATCTGGAAGGTTTTTTTAGGTAACTTTTAAACTAGCAACACACTGCACCATTTTTTAAACTTTTATTAATTGCACAATCTTGCCTTTAGCATGCAGTAGTTACACACACACATATATATATATGTATATATATATATAGATATGTCCAATTATTCTACACTGTATTGATACCAAGTCCTCTTCACATGTAGATATTAGAATGATTTTCTTTTGTTTCCTTTCCTACAAAGGATCAAGTGTTCACTAAAGGAATGCTGATATTGCATTTTAGGCAATAAAGAAGGAATTTAATTATTTATTTGCACTTTTTAATGTATTGCTAATATTGTGTAAAAGGACTAAAAAATGTCTAGGATGTGCCAATATTTTTCATCTGATTAATCAATAGAATAATTACTTCCTAAAAATAACGGTTAGCTCCAGACGTCAGCTTCTTGGTGCTTCTGTGATTCTCTGGGACTTGGTGTTTGATTTCTGTCTGCGCCGCACTAGAGGTAATGTGAGAGAACTGAAGAATCATCCGATGATTTTAGGACTTCAGAGCCAAGTGTTGCTGTAAAATGCTGACTGTTTAAACAGGAAAACAACGGCGCTGACCACAGCAGAGCCACAAACGTGTCGGTATGATCCCAGAATGCCTCCCCCTCCCATCCCCCCCCCACCCCCCCATCCTCCCCCACAGGCATCAGGTGTGACAGTAAACGATGAAGTCATCAGGGTGTTCAACGACATGAAGGTGAGGAAGTCTTCGACTCAGGAAGAGGTGAGGAAGAGGAAGAAGGCCGTGCTGTTCTGTCTGAGTGAGGACAGGAAGAAGATCATTGTGGAAGAGGGGAAGCAGATCCTGGTGGGAGACATCGGCGAAACCGTGGAAGACCCCTACGGCTGCTTCGTCAAGCTCCTCCCCTCCAATGACTGTAGATACGCGCTGTATGACGCCACCTACGAAACCAGGGAGTCCAAGAAGGAGGACCTGGTCTTCATCTTCTGGTACGGTACTGCTGGTGTGGTGATGGGGGAATATGATACGTTTTAAACAGGGTTATTCATTCCCAGGCTGAACTTTTAACTGACTGAAATCATTTTCTGTTTGTTTTTTTTTTTTTCGTATTGAGTCTTTTGAGAAAACTTACTATCAATTCTTTAGAAACAGCATACCATAGTATTCCTGCCTGTCACTATAACATTTTGATGGGCAATAAATTGTGTCAGAAGTTATTGCGATAAACGATAACATTGTTGTTTTGGAACAATTTTCAAGTGAAGCAAAGAGAATGGCATAATGATGTAAGAACACACTCTTAAACCTCAATAAACTTTAAATTCAAAGGAACGTTTAACACTGGAACTGGAAGACATTTTAAATAAACAAAATAGACCCAACAAATAAATGAATTATGACTGAAATGCCTGTAAACAAAATTGTCCTTCAAAGAAAGGTTTGGTTGAGGCCACAGCGCCTGACTGCAGACTTTTATCATCTTCAGAAGATTGTTTCTCTTTAGTAGAAAAACAATCCTGCAAATGGAAATCGACCAGCTTGTTTTCATTTCTTGATTTATTGATTGTTGCGACAGGCTTACGTAATAACATGTCCTTGTTTGCGATCACGGTTGGGTCACACGCTGGAAGAAAACGCCAATCAAAGCGAAGCGGCAGGCAGCAGGTTAACCCGGCGTCCATGTTTCCAGCCCTCACAGCCCTGCGGCGCTTTAAAAGGAATGTAATCCTCAGCCTGGTTGGGATTATATTCTGTCCCATCGGTTCAGAAGAAAGCCACACCTGCTGCTCTGATTGGCTCACAGGAACGACCACCAGAGACTCACCTGGAGCAAATCCTCTTCTTCTGGAAGATTAGTTCTCATTGCTCAGTTCTGCTGCGTTAGCTGCAGGTTTACTGATGCTGATATTCATAGAAAGCTCTGTGAATATCTTTCTATGAATACTAGACACATTTCATGTCTAGGATGAAATGTGTGCTGCAGGTTTAGCAGCAGCAGAGACACCTCCATTCAGAAGCAGTTATTGCACAGCTGTGGATAATAATTCAGACATTATTGGTGTTTCAGGGATGATTTGATGGTCGCTGGCAGCAGAACAGTGATGTCTTTAAATGGCCTGTTTTTAGAGCACTACATGAACAAAACCTTCTTTTTTTTTTGCGCTGGCTCTGTCAGGCTGCTTTCAGACTTGCGTCGACTTTTTTCTGCTCACCGTCTCGAAATGCCTAATTCACGTCAACTTTTCTCTCAGAGCAGCAAAACATTTTTAGCATTTTTCAGACGCCGTTTCAGCCTTTGTCTCGGTCTAAAATTACACTGTGCTGCTTTCATGTTGTATTTAAGTTTCCAGCTGTGACAGCTCATCTCCAGCACCAGGTCATAATTACTTACCTAAATTCCTCACCGAGACCAAAATTAAAGACAGAATCTGCCGATTAAAACCGTATAAATAAAAACATGTCAGCTCTACAGATGTGTTCTGTCTGGCAGCCATTCCTAGCAGCTCAGTGTTATGAAGTCTGATGTATTCATTCTAAGACATTTACTAAAGATTAAGCACAATATGGCGTAAAATAATTTAACTTACCGTTAGGATTCTCACTCTGCACATTAAATATATTGTTTGGAAATGTAATAATTATTAAATTGACTAAGGTTGCCATGGTGCGTCAGAACAGCTCTCTTTCATTTTGAGTCTAATGATATTTAAGTGAAACTGATCTTATCTAACTTTGCAAAGGTCTGTAAATCTGTGGATGTATGAAACATCGGCACCGATATCTGTATTTTTAATGCATCTGTTTCAAACTGGGCCCATATTAACATCCAATCATTCATCGTCTCCAACTTGTTGGTCGTCTGATGGTTGGTCATGTTCCAGTGATGCATTGTGGGGAGCTTAACTGAAGTAGCAAAGTCAGTGGTGTGGTCATGGCCAAAATGAGAATCAGCAGGTCAGAGTTTTCACAGATCGGCGATTGGCCTGAAAACTGCCATCAGTACAGCCCTAAAAACGACTAACTGGTAATGATTACACATGTTTGTATGTGTAATCATTGAACCGATATAAAGCGCTTCGACAGTTGACTCATTGAAGTAAATGAAATAAAAAGTATTAAAAGCCTTCGGGTTTTTAATTATCATTTGAACTTATTTTCCTCCTCAGGGCCCCAGAGAGCGCTCCGCTGAAGAGCAAGATGATCTACGCCAGCTCTAAAGATGCCATCAAAAAGAAGTTTACAGGTGAGAACTTGGTAACAGAGTTCCTGCAGCAACATGAATGATCTCCAGATCAGATGTTATTGGAATTTTAGGCTGTAGAAAGTATTAAAAACATTCTGTCCCTTTAGCCGGCCAGTTGTACTGTTTGTCAATTACATCCAATCTTTCTGAACTTGATAATAAGGCCATCAAACGCATTGTGTTATCATTGTGTTATCATTGTGTCAAGGACTTTTCTGACCCACTACAGCAGTGGTTCCCAAAGGCCTTACGCCCCACACTTTGAGAACCACTGCACTACAGGAACACGCCACCAGATCTGACCCCAGTCTCCACTCAGGATAGATGGCATTTAGGCTGAACCTTGTGGGACAGTGTTGTTGTGTTTTGTCTCATGCTGTGTGTTGTTTGTTGTTGCTGTGTATTTGGTGATGGGAGTGCAGGAAGTCTAAAAACCAAATCCTTAGGCAGGAAACTGTAGAACACAGCCAGCCTGGCCGTTACCTCAATCACAGCTCACTTTGGGCTTTCTGCAGTTCACTTTGATTCCTTCTAGTAGATTTTCTATCGGCCCAATCAGGGAACAGAAGGTGAAGAAATGAGATTTTCTGCTCTGTTTTAATCTTGTGGTCATCCTACAGTTTCCACCATGTCAGCAGAGGAAGTTAACGATGTTGGCCACATTTAAAAATGTTGGAGAATTATGTTTTCAATGTGTTGTTTTGTGGGGCAGGGGGGCTGTTCCTTTCTCCTGACTGATGCCTTCAGAGAGGCATTGTCGTCCTGTGGGACTTCACTGTGACTTATGGTTTTTAGATAAATCACCTGGAAAAATAACCTTGATTTCAGCTTCATCAGGTTGGAACTGATAGTAGAAACTCAGTTAGATATAAGTTTGCATGAGGTGTGTAATCGTGTCGTTTTTTTTCTCTGTTACATTTCATGTCTAACAATGTGTTGTTCATGTAGATATTACTAGATGTGCAACATTAAAGGTTAATCCGGTTAGGAAGAGATTGATCCTAAAGCCTGGAGTTTAACTTTGCTGTTTGTGGAGGAAATCAGTTCAGCTCTGAGACAGAAGAACCATAAACACTCAGCTTATGACAAACACACTTCATCTCAGGGTGAAGAGTTCTTGTTTTCTTAATGGCTTTGTTGAAGCAGAGGATTGATCTAGGCGGCTTCCTGTTAGTTCTGCAGCGGCGTTGCTCTTGTCTGGGTTTTAGGCTCATTCATGACTGGTTAGAAAAGGAGTTCCGTGATTGGTCAGACAGCCCATTGCCCAGCTTGTGTGTGTGTGTGTGTGTGTGCGTTGGTTTGGCGTGAGTCAGCGAATGCTCGGGCGTGTTCGTCTACACCTGCGTTGACTCTGGGAACATCTTCTCAGGTATCAAGCACGAGTGGCAGGTGAACGGCCTGGACGACATTCAGGACCGCCGGACGCTGGCCGAGAAGCTGGGCGGTAACGTGGTGGTGTCTCTGGAGGGCAAGCCGCTGTGATGCGGCGGCGGCAGCAAGCCGAGCGGAGTCAAGCCAACCGCCGTGCCATCAGGACCGAAGCAACCAACCCCACCTGAACACCGTCACTTCACCCAGAAGCTTGCTCTGTCTATATCCATGTCCTGAAGGTGTTAGCGTCTTTAGGCTTCTTTGTTTCTACTTTTTTTTTTGTCTTGGTTCTTATTGCTTCCTTTTTTCTTTTTCTTTTTTTCTTTTTTTTTTTTTTTCCTAAACATGAAGATCTCATTAACATAATGATATGCAAACACCTCCCAGTTTGTCATGTGACCTTTGCTTACATGGCGGAAATAAAACAACACTACCAAACCCCACCAAGGTTCTCTCTCTCTTTCTCTGTCTCTCTCTCTCTCCCTCCATCCCTCTCTCTCCCCCTCTCCCTCACACAGCCAGAGTTTTGCCAAAAAAGTTGATATGAAGGAAGCAGCCACTGTTGTGTGACGAGAGCGCCACAAAGCACTGCCTCCTGCTGTACACGGGTTGCACTCATGAAGCTTTTTACATGAATATTTATTATTGTAATCTTTTGTGTCCTCCATTTCATTCAACCGGGCTGACACGTTGTGTTAGACTATGCATAAGATTATTGTCCAGCACTTTTCATTTGAACACTACAGGTTGAGACTGAAGTTCCTGGTGTTAAATTCTGGTTTGTTTTTTGTTTTTTCTGTTTGTTTGTTTCCAAGTGAAGATTTTGTTTACCTCAGTTCTCATTCTTGTATGACTGACCATCATTAGCTGTTTGCTTGTCGCCTTATTTCAGTTTGAATGTAACCGTCACACCAGAGTTGGAGTGCACTTTTGTTTTGTAAAGAAAGCACTACAGGAAGCAGGTTTAAGCCCACTCCCCACCCTCTACCTTCCCCAACAGTGAGAGATGACCCCCCCCCAAAAAAACAACAACATCATCATCATCATCAGGAGCCTTAAAGTGAAACATTGTTTCTGAGATCACAGGAAGCCACTTTGCAATAAAAGCCTGTGGCAGACAAAATGTCTCCTGGTATTTTTATTTATTTTTTCTACCAATCACAAATTACATTTCTGAAAGTATTTTTTTGTATTTGAAATGTTTCAGGTTTCTTCCAGCTTCGACAAACTGACTATTACATGGAGGACGCGATCCGTATACCTGATGCTGTGGTCACAGGTTCAAATTCCTCCCTGATGACCTTAACTGCATGTCTTCCCTCTAACTCAACCCGCTTTCCTGACTGACCACTCTCAAATAAATGCCACTAGAACTGATAAAACCTTTAAAAAAAAAAGTATGAGTTAATAATGACAATAACTTGGTCTCTAAACAGTGAATATAATTGCTTAAGAATCATGGCCTTTACTGTAGTTTAAACCTGGCTTCTTCTTGGCATTCACTGAACCTTGAAAACTTTGCACCACTTCCACAATTCCTCAAGATTCCATAGCAACTAAAAAATTTGCCTCCGAATGCTTGTGACATTTATACAGTGCGTGACATTATCATAAAGTGTTTTCATTGATGATGTCACAGAGGTTCAAAGAGGTTGTATTTGAGAGACTAGAATTCGGTCTTACTGTTTGTTGAAAGTAGATTGCTTGCAGGGAGTGAGACGAAATACAGTGATTTTATTTTACAAACATTTCAAATTGAGTGTCTAGTTAACATGGCTTTTGCTCAATCCGTTGTCGGTGCCCTATTTACTAAAAAGATCTGCAAAAAGGAGGATTTGCTTGCAGTTAGCTCTGAGGACAAAAATGTTAACTCTGAAGCCTCTACTAATGCTTTGGATATGCAGACTTCAGATAACTGTGCTCGTGCCAGTGGTCCCAAAAACCAATTGAACCTGGAAATGGAAACTTTCTCAGAAGATGAGGAGGTTGCTTTTGATGAACTCTGTGTTCCTGGTCTCAAGATGAGCGCAGGCGTGGAGGCTAGATTGGTGGTTGAGTGGGAAACCACAAAAACAGGAAATATGTTGATGGGTTTCGAAGAAATTCTTAATGATTTTGCTGACTATTTAGCTCAAGACGATTTATTCCAGTACCTCACTGAGGACGAAACTGAGAGTGAGGATGAACAACTCAGTGATGAATCCTACCTAGACCCTTTTCTAGATTTGATGATCACACTAGATGATCTTAGTGACTGTTCTGTAGATGAATTACAAGATGACGCTGATTATTTCTACACAGCAGAAGACAATGGAAGTCCAACCAATTCTCTTCTTGATCCAACTATGTACTTTTGCAGGTTTTCCAACCACTTCAATAACTGTTGGATAAATGCCACATTGCAGAGTATTTTGAACCTGAGTATTACCAGAAGGTTCATGGCTCAGAGTCCTGCAGAGATTTTTGGAGCGTGGTCAGGAGCTCCACTGTGTGCCCGCCTTTTCCATACAGCCATGCACCAGCCAGGAAAATATTTTTCCCCAGCAGAAATGATCCAAGTTCTGTTGGAAGTAATTGAAATTATAGATTCAGAAAACCTGATACTACACAACGACCTAACAAACTTTTTGTTAACTATTTTAAACTGGCTTAACCCATGTGGCATTAACACACGTTGTGTGGTGTACACAGTTGCTGCTTGTGAAGGATGTCAGGAGGCCTATCAGGACATCAGTGAGCTCGGTCCCATTGTTTGTCTGCCAGTTGCTCTACCATATGACAGTACCACTTCTCTCCTTAACCGTTGGGCTTCTGAGACCTATGCAAAATGTTGTGACGTCTGCTACTCCAACTTAAAGAGAAAATACTTCTTCAACCACACTGATGTGATAGCCCTGTGTCTGAAACGGTCAGACAGCCAGGAGGATGTAAGACTTCCTGTGATTCCTAGTCCGACTATTGACATTCCTGTAAATACTGGAACACTGTTGTACCGTCTGTCCTCGGTCATTTGCCACCAATCTACCAGTTGTCTGCGTGGCCACTTTTACACTTATCTGATGTGTGGAGAACTGGTGTATAAGGCTGAGGATGACCAGATAACAATTTCAGATGTAGATTGTGCACCTGACATTTGCCATAACGGGTCTATCTATATCTATGAGAAGTACACAGAAGGACATGATGAATTTAGTGTTGGGCTTAAGATGACCACACCAACAAATACACCAACAATGACAGAACTTGGAAAGGACCTAAAAGTTTTGACCTATCCCATCTCTCAAATAGATGAAACCATCACAAAGAACAAACTAAGTGCCTGTTTTGAAGGGGAAGAAATAAACATGGAAACTGCAGCAAATATTACAAGTCCCGGAGTGCTGAATGAGACGTACTGTTGCACCAATAACAAGGACAGAAGTACAATGGAGGATAAAAAGGGCACTATAGGTGAGAAAAGCAACGTCAGAAAGATAGAAAACATCATGGATATTAATAGTTCTGGAGATAAAAGTCTTGTGGTCCACCCAGATCTTGTTCAGAATGAAGATGTCAATGAGGTTGAAATTGACAGCGAGGATGAACAAATCAGCCATGAATCCGATGAGGACCATCTTCAAATTGTAATGATCACACCGGATGATCTTAGTGACTGTTCTGTAGATGAATTACAAGATGACGCTGATTATTTCTACACAGCAGAAGACGATGGAAGTCCAACCAATTCTCTTCTTGATCCAACCATGTATTTTTGCAGGTTTTCCAACCACTTCAATAACTGTTGGATGAATGCCACATTGCAGAGTATTTTGAACCTGAGTATTACCAGAAGGTTCATGGCTCAGAGTCCTGCAGAGATTTTTGCAGCTTTGTCAGGAACTCCACTGTGTGCCCGCCTTTTCCATACAGCCATGCACCAGCCGGGAAAATATTTTTCCCCAGCAGAAATCTGCCAGGTTCTGATGGAAATAAGTGAAAGTGTGCCATTGCTAGGCTTCGTCCAGCAGAACCAAATAGCGGCTTTTTTGGGGGCTATTTTTTCTTGGCTTTACCCATGTGGTATTAACACAGCGTGCATGCTCAACAACATCAGCACTTGTGAACAATGTAAGGTGGCAACACCGATCTTGTCAGCGCTTGGTCCCATAGTTTACTTGTCGGACATAAAACCAAATGACACAACCGCTTCTCTACTTCACCGTTTTATTCTCAAAGACTGTTCCGAGACACAGTGTAACATCTGCCTCTCCGACGTTAAAAGGAATATTTTTCTTAACCATACCGATGTGATAACCCTGCATCTCCAGCGGGCCACCAATCCGGGAGAATTTAGACTACCTGTGATTCCTAGTGCAACGATTGTCGTTCCACTAGAAAACAGAGCTCAGGTGTACTGTTTGTCCTCAGTCATTTGCCGTCAAAACCAAAGTTCACAGACTGACCACTTTTACACATATCTGACAAGAGGACAATTCATGTTTAAGGCCGACGATGACCAACTAACAATCTTATACGAGGATAGTGTGGAAGATCTCTACCAAAATGGGTTTATTTATATTTACGAAAGCTATACAGAAGGATGAATAAATAAGTAAATCAATAGAAACAAAAAAACTGAAGGAAAAAAAAAAGCTAACAAATAAAAAGCGTATTGGGGCTCCATGGTGACGCAGTAAGGTCCCGTCTGGTCTGAGTCTCAGCTGGGGCTTTACTGAGTCTCCATGTTCTCCCCGTGCATCCATGGGTTCTCTCCGGGTACTCCGGCTTCCTCCCGCAGTACAAAAACACGACTGTTAGGTTAATTTGCCACTCCATATTGCCCTTGGGTGTGAATGTGTTTATGTTTTATTTTGTTTCTTTAATTTTTTTGAAAAAACAAAACAAAAAAAAGCACGTTTTTTTCTCAAAACTATATGATACTAGTTTTATTATAATTCTGTGTTCCTTACTCTCTTTGATTGAATCAGCCTTGTTTCTGTTTTGCCTTTGTTCTGTTATTCTTAGTGATTCTAGTTTATTATTCTTTGTTTCTTATTCATTGTTACATTTAGATTTATTCTCTTAGTTTCCTTACTTGCTCTCCCTCAGCCCTTACTGCCACGCTCTCTCCCCTCACATTGCAACCAGTTAGCTAACCAGCCCAGGTCCATTGTTCCAGTTTCACCATAGTCACAGAATTTATCACAGAATTTAAACACATCACCTGCTCTCCCTCCTTGCTGGTTCCTCCTTTTGTATCACGTTACATCCCTGGATCACCCTGTTGTTTGTTTTTGTTTGTCTTCTTCAAATCAGGCAAAATTTGCATCAATCAACTAGACTATGTTTGTGCAGCAAAATGCGTTGTTTGTGGTGCTTTGGCTTTGAAGATATTAATGAAAGTTTAAAAGTCCAAAAGGTCAACCAGCCCCCACTCACTTTTACAAAATCAAAATGACCTTTAAACTTTCATTAATATCTTCAAAGCCAAAGCGGCACAAACAATTTATTTATTTTTTGCTGCACAAATGTAATTGAGTTGACTGACACCAATTTTGTCTGATTTTGTCTGTGTGGGGGGTGGTTGACCTTTCGATACCTCTGGAAACATTTCTTAATATCTTTAAAATGATAGCGGCACAAATGAAAGATTTTGCTGCACAAACGATTGACACCAATTTTGTCTGATTTCAAGAAAACTTGGGGCCCACCTTCACTCAGGTCCCTGAGTTCCCTGTGATTTTTGTAAGTTTTTGTTCATAATTTTTTTTAATTAAACTTTCATCTACTTGCTGCCTCTGTCTCTCTGCATTTGGGTCCACTTTACAACCAATAAACCATGGCAAAAGACTTCTTATATTGTCAAATAAGAAAGAGAAGCAAAAAATGTAGCGAAGTAAAGAAAACAAAACAAAAATAACACAACAACAAAACCTGGAACAAAACCAAGAACAAAACCTTTCATGAGCATTAAAAACAACTGCTAAACTGGGTTAGAGTGAGATTTATCTAGCAGAATGAAAAAATGAGAGGGAAAAAATTAGTCCCTCTCCAAGAGCGAGTTTATCCATCTTCTATGTTTTTTACTAATATGTGAGAAATAAGAGCCACCAAAGGTGGGGACCCAATAAAGAGAGGAAAAATACGTAAGCCTGTAGATATGTGTAAATATTTTGAATGTTCGACAACAAACATTAACTATTTATTACGAAATAGTTTAAAGAAAACAGATGGCAGCTCCTTCATGAAGTCACAATCTCCTACTTCTTCAACAATCCCTCTCTTTAGTCTTAAAATAATGAAATTAAAAATTATACAGTTTTTAGTGTCATAGTGTTTAGGAGTTCACTGCTCCTCTTTTTAAAAATTACCGACTCCTATGTTTCCGAACGTTTCCATAATTTTTTTTAATTCTCACGAGATTTGGGAATGTGTCCACTTCCTGTCATCCGCCGTTCGCAGCCATGATGGTGGGTTTCTGCTTTTCCTCGCCCTCTTTCTTGTTTTTGTGTAGTTTTTTCAGCGTGGTGGTGGCCCGCACCGTGATATACACTTGCAGTAATTCCTTTCAGCTCGAGCTGCGGTTAAAATAACTGTGTGTTTGTTTGTGTCTCTGCAGCAGGAAGGGCTGGACGACGGACCCGACTTCCTCTCCGAAGAGGACCGGGGAGTGAGTGCCCTCCTTCTGCCTGTCTGTCTTTATACCAATGAATCTGTTCGCCTGCCCAACTATTTGTTCCAGTATGCCCTTTGATAGAGTTGTTGTTCTTGTTCAACTCAGCTTAACCACTGAATTTTAATTAATACATTTTAGCCTTGTTAGCCGTCCAGGCTAATATTAGCTTCATGCTAACTGGTTTACCGTCTGTCAGTTGTGGTCAGATTGGTTACCACTGCCGAGAGTCAAAATAAAGACAGTGGCTGATGGGCCTCTAGCTTTACATGCTAACACAGCTAAAGAGATGGCTAACAGTTCGCTGGGGTGTTCAGTTCTTTTATTTTGAACTGACATTATCGGTTTGTGCTGTCCTGTTCACAGTCAGTTCACATGACACACAGTCGGTTCACATGACTTGACACACCTCTCCTCTTTGTGTTTCTTCTGTATTTTAAATTTTTGTTTACTTAAAAGAAGAGCCTAATAGGTTATCACTGGTTTACTTTTAAACATCATTGTCCAACACAGTGGAAAATGTGCACCAGACACATTACCTACTGTGGGAACGGATTCATTTTCTAGTGAAGTAGATACACAGACGTGGGGTTTGGCTGCTATCTTGGCTTTCCCTAAAGCAGAAGTTCCAAATGTTCCAACTTCTGACCCACAAAATAAAAATGTAAGAGGCTCTTGACCCTGACTCTTAGTTGAGACTTCAAGCATTTTGTGTCATTTAAAACGTGGTATATTGATTACACAATCAGAGTCAAGTCAAAAATAACAAACTCGAAGCTTGAGTAGATAAAAATAACAATAAAGTTTATTTAGAAAGGGACCATGTACAGCTCAAGCATAAATGTCACCATTCATTGCACTGTTCCAGATTTTTAGCAGAAGCTAATTTGCATTTGGAGTCTCTTGAAAGGTCCCAAAATGGATATACAATACAGTAATAAAATAAACAGAAGATATAACACTACAAGTAGCTTTCTAATCACAGTAAACAGTAAAACACACACATACAGACTTAATCACTGGCATACACATACAGTCAATGATTGCACATCTGAGCAGTTTTTTTTAACGATGTTTTCAAGTTAGATTTGAAAGCACATCATGTTCTTGCTCTTCCATATCTTTGGGGTCCTGACCCAAGCTCTGAGAACTGCTGATGTACAGTGCAGCTTTTGTAGTAAAGTATCTACTTTGAAAGAGCAGTAAAAGAGCTTTTACATGACCTGATTCTATATGCAGCAGCATATAGGAACTGTTGTAGTAAGATCTAACAAGAAAAATGAAAATATGTCACTGAACATTTTTTCAGTGACATTGAACATCATCTAACCCTAACCCGTTTTTTTGAAGGGAAATTTTATCTAGAGACTTTAGAGACTAGTTTGTAAGTAGTGTGTATTTGTGGTTTGGTGTCATGTTCTACTTGGGATATTTAATGTGTCTTTCAGGTCCAGTGGGGAAATTTTCTTTACAAAATTAAAGTTTATTGGTCTTTGACAAGGGGACTTTCATTATTGTGCCATTGTCAATACATTACTTCGAAATGGTCTCAAAACAACAATATTGTTGTTTTTTGCAATGATGTCTGGGACAACTTATTGTCCAGCAAAATTTGTTTTTGGGAACAGGCCTAGACTTGATGAAATGAATAGTTTTTTTTTTTTTTTTTAGTTTATCTTCACCAAAAAGTGTCTGCAATTATTTTTTTTATATTTTAATCAAGAAATATCAGCAGTAAAAGATGGCATGTGGGTTTTAGCCACAAACTCCCAGTTTGATGCAGGTGGATCGCAGGTCTCCATGACTCTCAGCCTTCAGGATGGTCTCTGACAGTGGTGGCTTATGGCGGCGGTTTTCAAAGTGTGAGGTGCGCCTCCCCTGGGGGGCGCCAGAGCACTTTAGGGGAGGCGCGGTGCGAGGGAAAAAATAAACCGGAAAAGCTATCTGCTTGCTGTCTACAGATGTGAGAGAAACATCTTTTACGCACACGATCAACTCTGTGGATTTAGAAAAAAGTTGGTACTGCGGGGTGCGCGTGTGGAGAAATGTTTCCCACCTTAGAGGATGTTTTGGCCAGTGATGTCAGTAACGTTACTGACGTCGGACCACTTTTTTCAGTAACGAGTAATCTAACGCGTTGCTATTTCAAATCCAGTAGTCAGACTACAGTTACTTATCAAAATCATTTTTGCGTTACTGTGTTACTATCTTCTTTTGTTATTTAATCGTATTTCCTCTACTCGTCTTGTCGAGTGACCGACGTCTCTATGCGACAGAAATGTAAACAATGGAGGGAGATGCGCATTTTGTTGGTGGAAAAACTGGAACTATTTTGAGTTTCTGTCGCCAAGTCCGATTATTATAAGCGGCTTTGGGCTTCATTTTTTAAAGTCGCTTGAAAATTTAACGAGTTGCTGGTTGCGCCTTTGTGGTTACTCATTTGGGCTTGGAAATAAGCAGAGACTCATAATAAATCCCAGAATTTGTCCGTCATTAAGGTAGTTTTACTCAGTCTCTCCTTGTCCATCATTTCCCGGATGATCCGTCCCGCTGTGTCTTTGTTAATGTCAAGTTAATATATTACCTCTGAATGACGTCGAGCTTCGCGTTGCGCTCCAGAAAACTGCAAACATCGAGACCAATATGAACAGCGCAATAAACGTGAAAACAGCCACGAATAAACGTGTCCGTAGTTGGCAATGATTATAATGGCAACTTAACATCATTATAATTATTAATTTTAAGATAAGTGTCACAAATCTGTGCAGCCATTTGAGCTGTGGAGCTGCAGGAGGAGCTCTGTGCTATGACACCAAACGCAGGGCCGTAACGCAGAATCTGGAGGCTGGGGGGTGGGGGGCTTTAAAATCCTTCTTAGAGTTTTCCAGACAACAGTGGACCACACAAATTACTCACGTTTTTTATTTTTTGTACTGTTTTTTTGTACAATCTCCTCTTCAGTTCAACCTTATCAGTGGAGACACATTGTTGATGTTACCATTATAAAATAGCTGACAATTAAGTATTAGCAAAGATCAATGTGATTTTCACAGGAGGTGGAGCGTTGTTGTTAGCAGCAGCTGCTGAAAGTAACTAAACAGTTACTTTTAATATAACTAAGTTACTTTTTCAAGGAGTAATCAGTAGTCCAATTAAAGTTACTTTTTCAAAGTAACTATGCCATCACTGGTTTTGGCCAGAGCGGGGCTGAAGGTGGAGTTTTTACAACCCCCCCACCCCCCACCTTCGGGGGGGGGAGGCGCAGCAGGCATTGTGCTCCTTGGAGGGGGGCTCACCCTTTCATACTTTGAAAACCCCTGGCTTATGGGATGTATGCTTTGTGTCGTCCTGCAGCCGCGAGCGGTAAACGTGGATCTGGAGATGGACGCCACGCTACAGGTGGACATTTCTGATGCGCTCAGTGAGAGGGACAAGGTGAAGTTTACCGTTCACACCAAGGTAGGACGCACATCAGTTTATTCTCTCACCCTCACTCCCCTGCAGTGGCTGCTTGGTTGTGTTAGGATCTTAAGTCATGTGCTCCATGTTTCCACAGAGTACGCTCCCCAATTTCAAACAGAACGAGTTCTCTGTGGTCCGACAACATGAAGAGTTCATCTGGCTACACGACTCATTCGTTGAAAATGAAGACTATGCAGGATACATCGTAAGAACCACACACATTCAAACGGAGGCGCTGAGTGTCTGAACATCCAGTTTAACTGATTGTAGCAAATAGAACTATTTATCAGTGTCTTTTGTTTGGCAGATCCCTCCAGCCCCTCCCAGACCTGACTTTGATGCATCCAGAGAGAAGCTGCAGAAACTGGGTGAGGGAGAAGGATCCATGACCAAGGAGGAGTTCACCAAGATGAAGCAAGAGCTGGAGGCGTAAGTCACACATCTTCTCTGCATAGTCGTACATATTAAAGGGGCAGTGTTATGTAAAATCAACTTTTCTGAACTTGACATGTTATAATGTTATTCCCCCATAAAAACATATCTGGTGTGTCGCCTTTATTCTTTCATGCATGTTTGAGAAATCGTGCATGTTTTCTCATGCATGATTACATTCAGCTAAAACGCCTGAGCTGCAGTTTCCAAGCTCTTGAGCTTCCGCCCCACAGAGCAGCACCCCTTGAATCCCTCACTCAGCTCCTTCAGACTAGCCATCAGCAATGAGCAAACACCTGGTGGAACTGTGTATCTGCTAAAGTGATTATATGAGGTACTTCTCAGGACATCGCTGGTGTAAACATTGTTAAAGGGTTAATAAAGCAGCCATGTGTGATGACTTCCTGAAGGCGGAGTTTCAGAAAGAGCAGGAGCTTCTTAAAGAGACAGAAACCCAATTTCAAGATGTTAAACATCAAGATCAAATGTCTTTTAAGTTGTATTTTATATATACAGCATTTTTATAACAATGGAATATAACATAGTTGCTTGATTGTGATTATGAAATGGCACAATGTGTCTGGAAAATACAGTGAACCTGACTGGTGTGTTTCCATCCAGAGAGTACCTGGCTATCTTTAAGAAGACCGTTGCCATGCATGAGGTCTTCCTCTGTCGTGTGGCTGCTCATCCCATCCTCAGGAAGGACCTCAATTTCCACGTCTTCTTGGAGTACAACCAGGATGTGAGTGTCGGGCACAACTTGTACAGTGAATACTCTGAGTCATAATAGATGCTAATATTTCAGAGTTGATTCATAAGCAGTAATGGGACAAGTCAGGAATAGCTGAGGAAATCCATGGCTATGCAGTGTGTGTGATCACCACCATGTTGTCCCTAACAGCTGAGTGTACGAGGAAAGAACAAGAAGGAGAAACTGGAGGATTTCTTTAAGAACGTTGTGAAGTCGGCTGATGGGGTTCTAGTGGCTGGAGTCAAGGTAAAACCAGAAGTAGAGCTCACTACTCGTGTTTGAGAGCCTTTCATGCTCTCATGTTTGGCTTTTTATCGAAGCGTGTCGTCTCCTGCTTGTCTTTCAGGACGTGGATGATTTCTTTGAGCATGAAAAGACATTTCTACTAGAATATCACAACAGAGTCAAAGACGCTTCGGCCAAATGTGACAGAATGATCCGCTCACATAAAAGTAAGCTGGAGCCATGCAAAACCATTTAGTCATTTAGAAGTTTTCCAGATGAGTGCTTCATGTTTCCATATTACTCTTTTGACCTCGGTTCTGCTGAAATGTGTTAATGTGTTTTTCCACCAGTTCTTCACAGCACCAGCTCTTGTTTGTCCCTATCCTTGAAAACATTGAGCTAAACTAAAACTGAGGTGGTTATTTTATGGCATCTAATTGAAAGGAATATCAACATAAATATTATTTATGTAGTTAAATTGTCCAGGCACGAACAACCTTCAGAAAAAAGCAGAATAAAACTGAAGGAGGATCAAACAGTAAATGAATGAGACCTTTATAACGACTAGAGCTAGAACCAGCTACAATTAAGAAGCTTCATGGTGGAAACACCCACCTAAAAAACCCCCCAAAAAATACCTATTTGTGTTTTATTGATGATGTTTTTCCTGGCGGAGAGAGCAGGTTGAAATGCTGCCATTGTTTTCCTTTCGGTGGGTTTGTGCTGTGATCGCTGTCTGATGAGTATCTCTGCCTGTTTAGATGCTGCTGATGACATGAACAGAATCGCCTCCTCTCTGTACACATTAGGAACACAGGACTCCACAGACCTCTGCAAGTATGGACAAAGCTATTTCAGGGCTCAAACAATTTGTCAACAGATTTAGTAATTGATTGATCAAAAAAGGCAATTTGGTGATTTATGCAAAAGAAATCTAACACTTTGAAGATGTTTTTAATGTTTTTGGTTTAACTGCCTTCTTGCAGTTAAACATAACGCCTACTGTATAGGCGTTGGTTCAGTTATGTTTTATTCCTTTAACTTGAGCTGCTTTAATGAAATCACAAACAATCAAACCCAGTTAATTTTTCAGCCTTTTCTGTTGCTAGAGGACAATGTGTGCATTTGCATGGAAGATGAATTTTCTAATTCCACAATGAAATCATGTCCTGACGTACCTTCACATTTATATTCTGGGGGCGTCAGAATGTAACCAGTATAATGTCCCTCTGTTTCTCTTTCCTTAAGGTTTTTCCTGAAGGTATCAGAGCTATTTGAGAAAACTAGAGTAAGTGTGTCTCCATGTCCTCTCATTTGTGATCCTGATCAGATGAGGCTGATTACAGTTGACAAGAAGTTCAGTTTGATAAAGTTGGAAGTGGTTTGTCCTGAGGCCATGTGGTTGATGGGTGGGAATGGCAGGTACAGGCTGGGTGTCATCAGCATGGCAGTGCTATGTAGCAATAGGTCTGTCACAATATACTACAATTCAATAATTTGCTTGCTAAACTAAAGCAAACTCAATCATTTTCATTTGCTTGATTCATTGATTTTCTCTTGTCTCTCTCTTTTCACCAAAACTGGTCTTCAGTCTGGTGCTTTGGTTTCAATTCTCCCTTTTTTGAAAGACAATTTTGTCTACAGAGAATTCAGAATTCATTTTATTTGCTGTTTCTGTTGTTTTGTTTATTTATTTTGGATATTTAAAATGTCTTCCAGTTCCAATGTTTAAATGTTCATCTAAATTTAAAGTTTTTTGATCTTTGAGACTCTGAGATTCTTGCATTATTCTTCCTTTGTTACTATGGTATTAGTTGAAAGTTGTGTCAAAACAGCAATGTTATTGTTTATCGTAAACAAGCTCAGGAACAATTTATCGTATGACAAAATGTGTTATTGTGACAGGCCTATGTAGCAATGGACTTTTTGTAGCTTTACTCCTGTGAAACATTTGAATCCATTTAAGCCCTCCAAGATCCAAGATCATTACGCAACACTCGCCTCATGTATGTGTGTGTTTTTGAGGTGACGAGCAAATAACAAAAAAAAAAATGTACTTTTATAACTCAGATGTAGAATAATAGTTAAGGTAGTCTCTGAAACATTACTGGGAAGGAAGTTTTCAATGCCACTTAGAACGCCCAGAATAATTAAACCCAGAATATGCGATAAGCGCTGCTGTGAACTGGACCTTTACCTGAAATTGATTGTTTCTATTTTGGTTTTTGTCTCAAAGAAAATTGAGGCTCGAGTTGCAGCAGATGAAGACCTGAAGCTGGCTGACCTGCTCAAATATTACCTGAGGGAGTCACAGGCTGCTAAGGTCTGAACACATACTGACAGACGAGTCACCAATAATGAGCTAGCTGAGTGAAAATATTGACTTTTCATGTGCCACCCTGGACAGGACCTGCTGTACCGGAGGAGCCGGGGTCTGGTGGACTATGAGAACGCTAACAAAGCTCTGGATAAAGCACGAGCTAAAAACAGAGATGTTTTACAGGCAGAGACAAACCAGCAGCTTTGCTGCCACAAGTTTGAGAAGATCTCTGAGTCTGCCAAGCAAGGTCAGTCACTGCTGTAGTGTGAGATGTTGAAGCCTCTAACTAAACTGCTCCTCCAAAACCCTGTTGTTGATATGCTGGTTTTATGACAGCTATATAGTTGTTATAAAACATTATGATAGAACATGCCAACACATCTGCAGCAGGAGAACCATTTATGCTACTTTCACACTGCAGCCTGAAGTGACCCAAATTTTATTTTTATTTTATTTTTTTACCTTAGTGAAACCTGTAAACTGACCTTTTCATGACCTCTGAACAACATGCTCATTTTGTAAAATTGTCAGTTTACATCCATTATATATATATTTTTGTTGTTATAGAACTGTATAAAGTGTAAAAAAAAAAGAAGTCCCTTTTGGGTTCAACAAAGTTTTGCTTTTTCAAATTAAAAGCTAAGGACTGTGAGCACACATTAAATCAGAAATGTACCGAGTTCAGAAGCAACATTATGTCGGTTGTAAAGGTTGATGAAACTGATTAAAACACACCTGAACATTTTGAACTAGTCCTTTTGTTCGAAAGTCTAACGATGCGTTTCTTTCTGAACGTAGAGCTGATAGATTTCAAGACGAGAAGAGTGGCAGCGTTCAGGAAGAACCTGGTGGAGCTGGCAGAACTAGAGCTCAAACATGCCAAGGTACCGATGTCACTCTGGGGAGGAGAGCCCATGGGTTAGTTAGGGTCATTATTGGTTCGGTTTTGGGTTCCCTAAGGGAAATAACCCTGATGTTTTGTGGAGTAAAGTTTTATGGTTGAATGAGACAGATATTTCTATTTCCTTCCTTTGTCACTGCCACAACAGGCTGGATTGTGTTTTTCATGGATTACTTGTCTGCTTGTGTCTCTAGGGTAACCTGCAGCTACTGCAGAGCTGTGTGGGCGTCCTGAAAGGTAACACTTAACCGTCCCATCCTGCCTGCAGCCAGCTGGACACCCACTGTTAGGACGGAGCCTGTAAGAATGGACAAAACACTGAGACATGCGGACCAGGCAGACAGCTGGGGGTCAAAAACGACACGAAGTCTGTTTTCTTCATCAGTAACCAAACACAGTCTTCACCACTCTACTCACAATCCCTAAAGCCACCCATGCTTGTCCTTCTGGTTCATTATCAGAACCTCAGCACCGGCACTGGTCCTCTTGGCCGAATGCAAGCCCTTTCATTCTAGTCTATCAGCTTAGATATTTACTTGATTTCTCCTGAACATCCATAATTTGAAAGTCTTTAATATCACCCAGAGAAAATAATCCGGTGGGCCGTCTGGGCTCTGCAATCTGGATGTAGTTCAGCTCTCTCAGCTGTAGTTGGACATTTATTAGTAGTTGTGCTGAGTTTAAGCACCGCTCTAAGAACTCTTTTAAATACTCTACATGAAATAAACTCACCATATAATCTACAGATAAATGCAATGAGATGACAAGTATGATTTGCTGGTGTGTTCCATAATTACCCACATTGTAAAGCAACCTGATGCAGTATATAAAGTTACATGAACACCGCTGGAAGGTCGATAGTGAAAGCAGCTGTACTAAAGGCCTCCGGTTTGTCAAATAACCATCAACTTATGAACCCAACGGTGTGTAAAGATAGCACATGGAAGTATTTTGTTCTTAAATTTAGCAAAACAATAACTGATAAGAAAACATCATCATTGGAACACAAATCTGAACTATTTTTAGTTTCTCACTCTCCTTCCACTTCTGCCAGATTTTTCTCCCTACTGACAACATATATATGTGATAAATGTGTTTGTCACGCCCAGATGGTTTGTCCATTTACTAAATTATTTGGAAGCAAATCAGCAAAAAGACAAAACTACTTCAATCCTGAAACGTTTCTCTTTTGCATTATTTTACAGACAAGACGTTTGCTTGTTACCCATCATGTCACCGTCCACATCTTCCTCCTCTGTTGTTTTGGTGACGGTCGTATGTCTGGATCTGTTTTCACGTGTGTTACTGCTGGTGCGTGCAGGTGGAAGTCGGCTCTTGGTTCCTGTTCTAGTTTAAGTGTCATTTAAAAGGAAAAAAAAATCTACAAAAATGTACTTGTACTTGTTTGTATTAACCAATGAATGCTTATCGTCTGTTGCTTCGGTTTGTTTTCCATTCCAGTCGATGGTGGAGCTTCAGTCTTTTTGCCTTAATGTCAGTCGTTCAGTTTAACTTTATATTTCAAAAAAGAAAGAGAAAACTACACAAGAAATGTTTTTTTTTTTTTCAACTTTATTGTATATGAATGTTTTTTCACTCTTATGTGACCAAAGCTTCCATTACCGATTAAAAACGAACGATGAAAAATGGAGGTGTGATGAAATAGAAAAGATTTAATTGAATGATTTTGAAATTCACATTATTTCAATTGTTTAATCTTCAGCAGGTCTGTAATCCACCCTGGTCATCCTGAGATTCAATAAAACTTTATGGACACTTTTCTTACAAGTGATGGGTTTATATGATTTTCTAAAGACAGGTAAACCTAGATTGTGATATGCTGTTTTTAAATATTATGGCTTCAAATTTTTTTTTTTTCTGAAGTAATGGATAAACTGATTAGAGAGAGGCTAATCTATCACAGAGATTTTTTTAGTTTGAAAGCATAATACAACAAAAACCTTAAATGTCATACCACACGCGATCTGCTAACTCAATTTCTTTATAGCACATTAAAGAGTTCACCTGAATTTATTTAAGGTTGCTATAAAGCAGCCCAGCTCCAGACGAATTTAACAGTGGGGGGCATCGGCTTATTTTTTTGGGGGGGCAAAATTAATCTACGTAGCAATAATATAACTTCAGTAAAAGAAAAAGGTACAGTGCAGTAAAACTACTCGTACCTTTCAAAAGAGTTACTCAAGTTAATGTAACCAGTACTACCCACTTTTGAACATAGATAACATCAGTAGCCTATAGGCTACTTGTTAACAAGCTTAAGGTGCTGTATTGATATTAGCTAGTCATCATTTAGCTAACATTACCTGTATTCAACACCATTACTCAACTCAGTCGGTTAGTTTGGGGGGAAAATACTGTGCAAAATTCTTCGTGTTTAGTTGGTTTGCTGCCCTGATTCTAACACTCTTGTGCAGCTCTGCACAGCAGCAGCAGGTCTCCTTCGGTGGTGCACAGGTGTAAACACAGCGCGAGCGACTTAGCGCTCATGTTGCGTATAAAGGCGGCTTGGTAAAGCAGGTCAAGACGTGTTAACAACGGATTAAACAGTTTTAACTGCTGAAAAAAGTGGGAAGTGATACACAGATATGGGAAGTGCGGAAGCCCCTTCTGCATCAAATTGACATAGGAATAACAGAGAGTTGGCCACTTTAAGGTACAAACATCAAACAGCTTCCAGTCCAGGGGGGCACGGCTGACTGTGGAAGATGAAAACAAGATATCTATCTATCTATCTATCTATCTATCTATCTATCTATCTATCTATCTATCTATCTATCTATCTATCTATCTATCTATCTATCTATCTATCTATCTATCTATCTATCTATCTATCTATCTATCTATCTATCTATCTATCTATCTATCTATCTATCTATCTATCTATCTATCTATCTATCTATCTATCTATCTATCTACTATATATATATACAGTATATATATGTAGATAGATATATACAGTATATATATAGAGATAGATATATACAGTATATATATACAGTATATATATAGAGATAGATATATACAGTATATATATACAGTATATAGATAGATATGTTCGCTTTTATTGTGAAGGGCCAACATCGGAAGAGCAAAGCTTTTCTCCGGAAAAGCGGGCTGAGTGGCGGAGAGGTGTGCTGAAGTCATAGTTCTTGTCAAAAATGAGCTCCATTGGAACCGGGGTGAGTGTTTACAGTCTGTTACTCTGTGGTTTTGTTGTTACGTAAATATGACATTCTCTTTGTTGGCAGGTTTCTGACTATTTTTATATTTTACTTTTAAAAAGCATTTGTCTAATAGCATCATGTAGCTTATCGTCTGCCATGTTAGCCTGCTGAGTCACAGGCAGGCCTATTAGCACAGTAAAGTGAAAGTAAAATTCCTCTTTGTTTCATTATATTTCTGTATTTTTTTTTACTGCTTGTTGGAGCGCAAATACTTAGCGTAATTATGGGTCTCATTAAATGAGTTTACTTTAAATCTTATATTGAGCTATTGAGATGTAACTTTACTAATGCTAACAGCTAGCTGCGCTGTCAGCCAGACTCTGTTTCAGAAATCTACTTTAAGTTAGCGGTTGTGTCAGTTAAATATCAATCACTAAAGAGCAGACTCTAACATGTTAACTCACTGTTCAAACATTTTGGCTTCATTCGGGGTCTCACTTATTACCCCAACAACCCTCACTGGGTTTTTGTTTCTTTTTCTTTGTTTACTTTGGTTCATGTTATTTTTCTGTATAGTTGCAGTTTTGAGAAAGGAAAAAAAAACTCTTCCTTCACAGAAGTTGGTATTTCTTATTGTTGCCCTTTAATAGACAATAATGTAAACTCTTTGTGTGTGTGTGTGTGTGTGTGTGTGTGTGTGTGTGTGTGTGTGTGTGTGTGCTGCAGTACGACCTTTCGGCCTCCACCTTCTCTCCAGATGGCCGAGTGTTTCAGGTGGAGTACGCCATGAAGGCTGTAGAGAACAGCAGGTCAGTTTACTCATCTGTCCCGATGAAAGGCCTCCTGACTGACCCAGGAATAACTCATCCATGTAGATTCTGGTTCCAGTTTGAGTTTTGGTGATGAGCTGCTGGTTTCTGTTGGTGAACTGTGAACGTGTGTTTTTGTCTGCAGCACGGCCATCGGGATCCGCTGTAAAGACGGGATTGTGTTTGGGGTGGAGAAGTTGGTTCTGTCCAAACTGTATGAGGAGGGTTCCAATAAACGCATCTTCAACATTGACAGACACGTCGGCATGGTAACGTAGACAGAGTCCTAATCCTTCAGATCAAATGATGCACTGGAGAGGATAAATACGAGTTAGTGGGATTCTTCTGACTGTGTGATGGGATCAAGTGTTGCTTCTATGACTGATGGAGGTGAAATCAGAGGATGCAGTCAGGATCAATTAAAAACTTCTGATAATTTGTTGATTTGATAACAAATAAAATCAACAAAAACAGCTAATCTTTCTGTTCCGTAATTACAATTAAAGGGTACATAAACCCAGATGCACAGACCAGTCTGCTAGCAGATAGGAGAGAAACAATTTGTGTTGCAGATTTCTGCCTCAGTAAGTCCGCAAATTCCTAAACAAAACTAACTCCGTCATCACTGACCTAATGGTCACATGCTCTTTGTTTTTTCTGATAAATCAGAAGAAGAACTGTGACACACATTGGTGTTTAGCTGTTCAGAGAATGCTGTAGGGAAAAATTAAAATGTAGTCCTCATCCACACATAGCTGGATATCTGGGATAACAAATAGATTTTTATGTGTTTTTGGCTTTTTATCCACACAAAAGCTCTGATTAATATCACTAAAAATTAATATTTATGTTTGCGTGTGTATGTAAGAAACAGAGATCATGGTCCTGGTCATTACAGTCTGTGGCAGCTAATATTTGCTTTGACGTGATTCCTAGTCCACGTTGTTTTGCTTTCTTATCTCTATATCATAATATGCTATTCAAAAGCAGTTGAACCTTCATATCTGTTCCACACAAATGAATCTCCTGCTGCCATGTTTAAGTCATGGCTGGTTTGAAGCAATCTGATTGGCTGTCATAGGTTTGCTCTACACTGCCCCCTCTGGGTTCAGCATGTTTAAATGCGGTGGATACAGCTTTAGTTTGGGACTGGATCAGACTGGAGCTGGTTGTGTAACGTACCAGCCTGGCTCTATAAGGTAGAGGTGTTGTCCTGCTTTGCTCCTCCAGGCGGTGGCCGGCCTGCTGGCTGACGCTCGCTCCCTGGCTGAGGTAGCCAGAGAAGAAGCTTCCAACTTTAGATCCAACTACGGGCACGACATTCCTCTGAAGGTAGCCTCTCTGCAGAGCGAAGCACGATGTCTCCATGTTGTCTCAGGCTCAGATTAAGAACATGCCGTGTCGTTGCAGCACCTGTCCGACAGAGTGGCCATGTACGTCCACGCTTACACGCTGTACAGCGCCGTGAGGCCGTTCGGCTGCAGGTGAGTCGGCGTGTTTCTGTCCACACTGTGAAAATACTGACTGCTGCTGTCTGCTTCACTTCTCCAACAGTCAGGCCTGTCACAAGAACAAGTTTTGCTGAGCGATCGTCTCATAAAATGATTGTGATGAACATTAATATTGTTTGAAGACCATTTTAAACTGATGGTAATGATATAATAATTCAAGCAACGTCCTGGCTTTATTGGTCTTTATTTTCAAAAGAACTGGTAAATAAACAAAATAACCTGAAAAAATAAATAAAATGAATAAAAACTAAACAACTTGAAACCAAAGTGGAAATAAAAACTACATTCAACCAAAAGAGTACAGATTATGAAGTCTGTATACTATACTGCCCTTTAATAACCATTCGATTTAGATGGAGAAGATGGGCATATCTAACTACCTGATTCAATAGTTCACTCCTCATGAGGAAGGGATAGTTCACTAATAGTTCACTCCTCTGGTCAGAGCGCCAGAGTTGAACCTTTTTTCATCCAGTGTCGTCAATAGAAAGAGTAAAATGGTGGGGAAACAATTTACTGCTACAGGAACACCATCTATCTGCTGTTGCCTTGCTAACTAGATTAGCATTCATGCTGTGCTAGTTGCAGTGAAGAAGAGAGCAAGAGGCGAACACAGACCCGATTGATTGATTGATTGATTGATGGATGGATGATTGGCACTGAGAGAAGGTTCTTTTTCTTCTTCTTTCTTTTTTTTTTTTTTTTTTTTCCCAGATTCTCTCATAATATTCTGATGCAACATGGTGACAGTGTGAACAAATGTGCAGCTCTAAGATTCACAACTTTCAGTCATATTTGTAACGTTGGGCTGTGATGATGAGAGGAAAACGATGAGCTCCTTGGATACGGCCCAGCTTCTGGTGGTTGCGTGTTTTGAGCAGGAAGGTGACCGTTTGCTGCGGTCAGCGGCTCTCTAACAGCTCCGTGTTGTTTCAGTTTCATCCTGGGCTCATACGACAAAGACGACGGGGCGCAGCTCTACATGGTCGACCCGTCAGGCATCTCATACGTGAGTCTGTCAGAACTACAGCAGGGAGGCAGCGCTGCTGATAGCACGACTAACCACACTGTGTGTGTGTGTGTTTGTGTGTGTGTGTTTGTGTTCAGGGTTACTGGGGATGTGCCATTGGAAAAGCAAAACAAGCTGCCAAGACAGAGATTGAAAAGCTGCAGGTCAGACTCCTCTCCAGCAGACATAAACAGAAACTGAAATTTAATGCTGTTTAAAAAAAAAAGGAGTTGAATTATTTGTTTTATATATTTTCATGTATTTCCAACACTGTGTGAAATAAGTTTGGCAAAATGTGTCAAATTAATGGCTAGAATAATTGTGATCTAGAAGTGAACCTGAAGGACGAACTGCTGGTCAGTTTGTAGGACAGTCCAGGACCGTCTTCTGACCCAACATCAGTGCTTTGTCACATCGCACAGAAAGAAGAGCTGCATGTTCACAGCGTTTTGTTTTTATCATCCATCAGATGAAAGACTTGACGTGCAGAGAACTGGTTAAAGAAGTGGCCAAAATGTGAGTGGAAGCCAGACGAGGTGGTCAGGATTCGTCCTGGTTAGAGGTTTTAGCTGGAAATGGATTTTCCACGTCCAGTCCAGACAGATGGTTCCCGGTTTCAACTGTTTTTTGTTTTGTTTTTTTTCATTCACCAGAATCTACATCGTACACGACGAGGTGAAGGATAAAGCGTTTGAGCTGGAGCTCAGCTGGGTGGGAGAAGGTAAGAGCCAATCACATTCAACCAGAAAAACTGTTTTCAACTGATTGACAAGCAGAAGTTCAGGCAGCATGTCTCTGTAGACCATCCTACCACTTCATTTTATTTAAACACACTTTTTAAACATTTTATTTACAGAAAAAATGTTTTAAAGGACATATCTATCAATCTGTGAGAAAAATGTTGACATTGCAACAAAAATGTTTTTGTTTTTACAAAAGCTTTGAGCTGAAACACCCGTCTGTCTGAACAGTCAGTTTATTGTAGTGTTATTGTTTACTACATTGTGATGAGTGTGTGAAGGTGTGTGTGAGACAGACAGGGAAAAAAAATCCACATGTTCAGGTCAGACTGGGATACTGAGAGTTGACCAGTAAAAACCTGATTGGTGCGTCTGGGGGAAAAAAATGCTTGTTCCATTGAACTCCTTCAACACATGAGCCTGAATAAATGTGCCCATCACGTTCAGTATACAAATGGTTACCGTAGTAACACAGCTGATTCTTTTTTTTTTCCTTCAGTGACGAAAGGACGACATGAGTTGGTTCCCAAAGACATCAAAGAGGAAGCAGAGAAATATGCAAAGGTGATTTGCTATGAGACAGAATGTTCTGAATTCTATAATTGATGTGAAACGGCGGGGCCCCCCCCGCCGCCATGTTGGGGGTCCGTTCTGTCCTCCAGGTGGTTTGTGGGAAACGTTGCCTCAGACGCTCAACATGGACATGTTTTCTGTTTCAGGATTCTCTAGAGGAGGAGGATGACTCTGATGAAGACAACATGTAAATCAGCACCGGTTTTCTTCCTCTTCATCACATCCTGCTACTCAGACTCATCTGAGCTATTTTTATATTGTTTGACTTTTCATGTCTGGTTTTTGCATTCTTCTTCATTTTGAGCTTAAATAAATACAACTAAACTTGTTTCTGATGGGGTTGTAGAAAGTGAAATCAGCAATAAGAACAGGAGCATCACACACACACGCACACACACACACCTCAGCAGAGGAACTGCACTGTTTTCATTTTGTTGTTGCTGCTCCAACCTTTCTGGATCTAGAAGACTGAACCAGTCTCTCCAGCTGGTCAGTCCGAGTCCTGATGGGATCTGTAGGATTCTCTAACATCTCTTCAACCTTAGCCTGACCCAAGAGTAAGTTCCAGGTACCTGAGGTCCTGCAGCCAGACATCTTGGCTGGTTCCAGTACCAAATAAAACTCAGCCATCAGTTATTAATGACTCCTTCATGTTGCCCTGAAGGTCTTGGACTGGGCCACCTGAACAAGTAGACGAGCTCATATCAGTATCCCCTGCCATTCGCTTATCGCCGTGGAGTTGAAGACGCCATCATACACCTTCAACAAACCCACTGCCATCTGAACAAAACGGGCAGCTCTGTGAGGATCATGTTCATTTAGACGCCATTCAGTCTGATCTGCTTTGTCAGACACAGGTGGAGGCCTCAACAATCAGCTAGATCTATGACTACCTAACACACAGACCAGTTTGTGAGGTGGCCTCCATGATGCCGTTTTCACACGTCACATCATGGAAGTATCTGGAAAATGAGACGATGCAGCAGCACAGGAGACCTGATTAAAAACTTTATTAGAAACAGAGAGCGCTGCTTGTCGCACACACACAGACACACACTTGTAGCATGGCTTGTGTGCATTTCTGTATTTACATTTTTGCTCTCAAATCTCCGCCAGCAAAACACATAAGAACCAAAAACAAACAAAAAGAGAACCAAGGAGTAAACAATAACTACAGTACAAACAGTCTCTTAGAAAATATTAGAAATTATTCTTTTGGGGTGTGTAAAATGTATTCTCAAATACAGGTGTGGTTTTACTCTTTTCTTGAACATTTTATGTACAAAACAAGCAATTGTTGAGGAGCTGCTAGCAGCCGTCTGTCTGAGCCTGATGCAGAACCGAACAGGAGAGGAGCAGTCAGTGCCAAGCTGGGGTCCAGAATCAGGAAGATTCTTAACTTCTCATTTGATGCATCCTGGGTGCTTAACGTCACGTCTCATTTACACCGTTTGAAATATTGTGAACTTATGTTGGGTCAGTCATGAGATTTTATTTCAAGAAATCTAATAGTACCTCAGAAAAGCATGAAAGGCTTTTAAATAGAAATGCATAAGAGTTTCAACTTAAATTATGACTTGGTAAGAAATTTTGTCCAAAATTTATCTAAATAAAAAGAGGGGTGGGGGGAAACCCTGAATATAAGAAATTCTGTCCACAAAGCCAATAAATACAAAAAGAGCTTCAGAATATTACATTTAATTTACATAAGAACTAAAAGTTCAAATATTTCTTTCTCACCGTCTCATTAAAATAAAAACTTTGATTGGATACAAGATAAAACTGAAAGTGGAAGCCCGTCTTCTTCCTCATCTACATTTCTCAGTTAAGGTTAAAAATGGCGGCCAGCCGTCGGTTCTTTACTGACCGCTGACCCTGAAAACAAAGAGGACAGGAGAGATGGTTCTGGAACCAGGACGAGTATTGGCACCCTGCAGGGGAGGGAGGGGGAACAGTAAGAGTTCTGCACCAGTGCAACAAAAGGCCGGCTCCTCAAACAAAGTCAGCCTTCAGGTGAAGTGGGCGGGGCCTCCTTGTGCGGCCCCTCCTCCACAGCTGGGAAGAAGGGCGGGGTCCCACGTCACTGCGACATGCCGTCCTCTCTCTGCAGTGTCCTCACAACTGACTTAAGTGGGGAAAGTCTGTGGGGTGAAGGGTCAGGGCGTGGGAGTGGGCGTGTCATCACCTGCACTCCACCGCCACGGTGTTCTGAGCAGGCGAGGCTGAGGACGGACTCATGCCTGTGTCTGAGGACCCTGAGGAGGTGGACGCCGTCGTGTGGGACACTGAGGACCAAAGACAGAACAGTCAGTTTCTGTTTGCTGAACCAGGAACACCAGTTATTGATTAACGACTTCATATAAAGTTGATTGTTCTCATCGATCCACTAGCGGTTAATTGATAGGCGGCCATTTTCTTAAAAACTGGGGTTTCCTCTTGTTTCAAGTAGATATAAGGGGTACAGTTTTCATAATATGCTTAGTTTTAAAATAAACATTAAATTTGAGTCTATTAACTCTATTTGAGTCTATACTCTATAAGTCTGTTAACTCACAACAGCTCTCAGAATCAACTGTCATTATTCCCCATGTTGCAACTGTTCTCTGAAACTAGCAAATTTTGGATTTTTGAAACTAAACTTTTTAGGGGGAAAAAAAATAGATTTTTTATTATTATTTTTTTTTTTTTAGATTAATCTAAAAAAAAATTTCCAGCAAATTTTCAATTTTTCAAATTCAAAAATTTTCTTGATTGACTTTTTGGCAAAAATTCACTCCTGTCTTATTTTTCTGTCTCCAGTGGGCCTGACACAGTGAGTCATCACACCCCTCGTCTCTGTAGCACATCAGTAACTTGTGAATGAGAAGCTGCCTCTGCCCCGTCACGCTGAGTGATGTTCAGGTGAAACTTAAGGAGCTTGTTGAATTTTTATATTCATAAACAGAAACATAAAGAACATTTTGCATCCCACATTGGACTCCATTTGGATCGTTTCACACTCTGGTTCTGATATGGCTCCTCTGTCTATATGTTAAGATCCTTCAGCTTAAGGATGACCAGCAGCGCCCTCTGCTGGACGGTGGCCAAATTACAACACTAACAGAAGGTTTAAGCTACTATTATTATTATTTATTCTAATTGGAACTAATTTTAATCTAATGCACCATTAGTCAACAATTAACAGTTTGCATCCATAGTGTGAACTGATAACATATTGATCAGGACAGATCAGGATACTGCTGTGCTGCTCCCACCTTCTCTCTCCTTCTTTTTTAGTCTCTTCCTGCGTCTGTCGATGGAGGCCACCTCAGACTTGAGGCTCATGTAGTACTTCCTGATCTCCTGCAGCTTCTCCTGCAGGAAGGAGATCCTCTCTGTGCTCGACATGCTGTCCAGCTCGTCTGAGGAATAGGAGACAAAAAGGCCATCAACAAAACCTGATTGCTGTGTGAAAGCAGCTGATGTGTCCAACCACAGCTAACTGTAATGAAACTGTGTGTGTATGTGTGTGTGTATTTACCAAGCTGCAGGGTCCACTTGTACGAGCGCTGGGGGGAGGGGGAGCTGTGTTTGTCTTTACTGTGAGCCGACGGAGACGACAGACCAGGACAACGAGATTTCTGGGATTTGGACAAGGACGAGAGGCGAGACTGGTCCTCACTGTCACTGCTGTGTCCTGGGGACAGGAGGGGACGTTAGCTTCCAACATGACAGTCGGAGAGAAGCAAAAACGCACCAAGAGTCAGAAGAATTGAACTGGTTGATTTGTAGTTCAATCAACCTGAACAACTGCTGTTACACACACACATACTTGTATTTCCATCCAACTGAGGACTTTATATTGATTTCCTCTCATTTTAGTAACTGCATTAATGGTTAAAGAGACATTTTCCCAAACCATTACTAGTCTAAACCAAACCTTAATTCACCCCACACCTCAGGGAAAATGTGTACCAATGGCCTCTGTGGGTGATGGTAGTGAAAGTGATTCTCTACATGCATTACACAAGTGCACACACACACACACACACAGTGTGAAGTGGACCGTGCTTCTAAAACATTGGGTGATGAGCAAGTTTTCTTCTGTTCTTGGTGAACAAACACAGGAGGTGAAAGGAGCAAAAGCAACTAAAGTTGAACATTTTTCGACTGTGTGTTGTGTTGCTAGGCAGCATATCTATGTCTGTGTTCATGAGCTCAGATTTTGCTGGTTGTTTGGCTGGATGAGGACAAGTGACAGTCGCCTCTTCACACAAGTTGATAGGAAATGAATGGAGGAGGAAGTGAGATCATGACATCACGCTACCTGCTCCGTTCTTGTCGGCCTTGGCCGGGGTCAGGGTCCGTTTCTGGTTCCGTTTGTGTTTCTTGGCAGTTGGGCTGGAATTTACTTCATTCACCCTCTTTTGACCTGAAGGGTCAAAGGTCAAAATGAAACATAGAGGCTCCACTGAGGACTCAGCAGTGCTGAGGTGTTGCGGTCTTACCTCTGTCCTTGGGTTCCTGTATGAACAGCAGGGAGGAGGAGGAGGAGGTGCTGCCCTCGAAGCCGGGGCTGGAGTCGCCCCCCTGCTCACCCCGGACGGGCCCCCGCTCCTCCTCAGTTTCATTTGGGTCCTTCACTGGGTGTAGCTCCTCTGGACAGGCAGGGGGAGTGGCAGTCATCAAGAAGGGCCTGACCTGAGGCTGGGCAGGGTGGGGGGGGTGGATGGCGAGGGGCAGAGTGGGAGGAGCCTGTTTCTGCATCATGAGGAGGGGCTCTGAAGAGAGGGGGGGCTTCTCCTTCTCGTCTGGGTCGTCCAGGTCGACCTCATGGCACACCAGAGCTTCAGGGCCCATCTGAGGCTCCAGCTCTTCGACTGCGGGGGGCCCTGTGGGGGTGCCTGGGGGCTCTGAGGCAGGGACGGCTGTCCCAGAATGCACCTCTGTGTCCTGATGAGGCGTCAGCTTCTCCTCGGCCACAGAGCTCAGCTTGTCCTCTGCGGGGCGATGGGGGGCGTTCTCTGGTGCCCGCTCCGGCTGCTGGGCAGTAGGAGGGGTAGGCGGATGGTCCTGCCTGCTGCAGAGCTTCTTCTCTGCTGTTCTCTGGTCAGCTGCCTTGCGCTTCAGCTGCGTGCTGCCCCTGTCTTTAGGCTCCGCCTCCGCCTCTTCCTCTTCCTCCTCCTCCTCCTCGGTGGCGGAGTCTGTGTCGGAGTTGATAGAGGGGGGTTTGGGCGGGAGGTGCTGGGAGGGCAGGCAGTGCAGGACCACCATGGGCTCCTCCTGTCTCTTCAGAGTGGACAGCAGCGTGGCCTGTAGGGGTGAGGGGGCCGGGGCGGGGCCAGCACTGCAGTGAGAGATTGTGGGAGGAGTCTCAGAGTCCCTGAGGTTGACCCTGCGACCTTTGCCCCTGGGGGTCGGCAGGGGTGTGATGCGGCTCTCGTCCTCTGCTGTGGAGGGGGGGGACGGCTGCGGGGGTGACGTCCTGCTGAGGGGCGTGTCCAGAACTACTTCCTGTCCAGGTAACGTTCTCGTCCCGGCACACAGCTTAATCTCCTTCTCCAGGTGAACCGCTGACTCCTGGGGCTCCTCCGCAGGCTCCGCCCCCTGCTGCTTCTCTGATTGGTTCAGAGGCTCGTCTGCTTTCTCCTGAGGCATGCTGGGACACGGGGAGGTGGGGACATCCATCAGCACAGCACCAGCCCCTGAGGACGCCATGTTGCCGTCAGCAGCCTCAGCCACAGACTCCTTCCTCGCCTCCTCCTCATCCTCCTCTTCCTCCTCCTCCTCTTCATCCTCCTCTGGCAGGGCTGGTTCTTCATCTGGCTCACAGGCTGGAGGTTCGGATCTCCCTCGCCACGGCGATGCTTTGTCAGTTTTCTCGAGGGTGTCGTCTGCGTCGCTGTCATCAGAGGAGTTCCCAGAATCCTCTGTAAGGTCAGACAGCAGTGGTTTTAGCAGGTAGGCCAACTGTGCAGCAGGAAGCAGAGAGCGGCAGTCTTCTTACCGTTAGACGGCGGGTCGGACTCGTACAGGCCAGAGGTCCTTCTGGTTCTCCTGCGAGGCGTGTCTGCACAAAGAACAACGCCATTCAGTAAACAACCTAGCAAAGCTTCAGAGTTTAGGATGATCCCGGCCTCCTACCGTTCCCATTGGCAAGGCTGGGCGTGGCGTCGGGTCGAGAGCTCTTCCCATTGGCCTGGCCCTCGCTGCTGGGGGTTTTGGACACACTGCGTCCTACAGGGCCGCTGGGAGTGGGCCTGGTCTGAGGGCGGCCACGCTTCAAGCCTGGTGGCTTCAGAGGCATTATGGAAGCTGGCTTCTCGTCATCCTTTTCTCCCTTCTCTGCGTCTTCCTTGTCTTTGTTCTGTCAGAAGAAAATTTGAGGAACAAAGTTCATACGGGCACGGAGGTTAGACCTTGAGAGCAAAAATCAAGGAAACTACACCAACTACGAAGCACACACACTCACTCCTAAGGGCAACTTAAGTTGACCTGATGTGTGAGCTCAAAGTCTCTCCATGAAGAGACCTCAAGCTGGGATTTGAAGCAGTACTTCCCATTTTTGTTTAAATGGGAAGTACCATGTATTTTCCAGGCATATAACACTATTTCACAGCACAATCAAGTCACTATATTAATTTCAATTCCATATTATGTCAAATATGACTTGAAAGAGATTAGATTTTTTAACTGAACTCTTTGAAATTGGGCCTCTGTCTCTTTAAACACTTCTGCTCTTTCTGGAACTCCACCTTCATAAAGTCATCACAACATTGCTCAGTGCAATGTTTTTACTAGCATTGTGCTGAAAAGTAGCTTGTATGATGAGCTACTGAGCAGGTGCTCAGTTCCACCAGGTGTTTGCTAATTGCTGGTAGCTAGTCTGAAGGGGCTGAGTGGGGGAGGGGCTGCTCTGTAATGCAAAAGTATAGAAACTTGGAAACTGCAGCTCTGAGGACTAGATCTGTCTTGAAGGTGGAGCTAGGTCCACTCCAGTGATTGGAGGGCTGAATGGTTGCCATGGAGATTAAAGGATTTCTCAAACATGCATGACAAAAATCAAGGTGATGCTTCAGGTATGTTTTTGACGAGGGAAAAACATGATATGATGTAAAATTCAATAAAGTTGACTTTGCATAATGCCCCTTTAAGAACAAAGTTAACATTGTTTTTTATTGTTAAGCAGTTATGAGTGTAACCTGCTAATAATGTGCTGATGAACCACAAGGTGGCAGTAAAACACACAGTGAGCATAGAGGTGCATCTCTAGTCCTACCTTGACTTTTTTTCTCTGTCTCTTCTTGGTTCCTTTCTCTGCAGGCCAGATGATGCGGTCAGCCTTCACCCATTCATCATACCTGTAGATCACACACACACACACACACACACACATTCAGTGTTTTTAATCAGTTTTGTGTCTGCCATTACCAATCACTACACACTGCCCACCTGACACTAATTTCACACACTTCTAAAAGCAGAACCAGACCTGTTCTCACAGAGAGATGGTGACACTGACCTAACGTTCCAGCCGTAGTAGTGAACCAGGTAGAACTGCTCTCCGTTGTCTATGTCTGTCTTCTTGATGTGGGCCTCATAGATCTTCTGGGTTTTTCCTCTGCCGTACTTCACCCTGACCTTGGTTCCTGCCAAAGAGTCTCCATCCTCTTCATCTTCACTTCTAAACAAAAAGATGAACAAATAGCACAAGGCATATCAGTTTTATCACATTTAGCATCGTTATCTTAATCATATTCATAAACAGTACGTTTAATTTCCCTAAGCCAACTCTCACTTTGGATCTTCCACCCTTTTCTAGAGTAAAAATCTGGATTTTTATTTCTGATCAATCTGCTCATGATGAGCACACCTACTGGCAAACTCATTTGCATAAATATTGGTGTTTGTTTTGGAAATGGAGATTACGATGATGTTCTTGTAATCTCCACAAGGAAACACAATGGTTTCCTTATTTTCAATTTAATTCAATTCAAAAATACTTTATTGATCCCAAAGGGACATTAAATGTTGTAAGTTATTAACTGAAGTCTTCAAGGAGTTGTTGTAGATAGTGATGGCAGGAAAGGTTTCTTGTTGTGCTCTGTATTGACCTAAAACAATTATTTTGGGGCTGGACGATATGGTTGAAAAACATAAGCGTTTCGTTTTAGTCGATGTTTTTTTGTTTTAAATATGCCAAACTGGTGACAAGACCTTCCCTATTTAATCCACAGCTTTCACGTCATATTGTTTTTTTATTGTTAAGTTTTATTGTTAATGAGGCACAATGGTGAAACCTGAAACTGCTGTAAGTTACTCAACAAGTTGTTGCTAGGTAACCAAAGAGTGAGTGAGTTAGTTGATGCCACCAACCTCTCTCTATATCATGGTATTTTACTTGATTATATTATTATTATTTCTGGGCTGTTTGTCTAACAAAGTGTCTTCAGATGACATTTACAGGGTTAAACTGAATGTTGTCATAAATAAATAAAATTAAATAATTAAAAACAAGAAAAGAAATCTTACCCATGTCGTCTTCTCTCCTCCTCCCCTTCTTCCTCCTCGTCGTCGTCGTCCTCTTCCTCGTCGTCGGAGCCTTTCTCGGAGTCGTCCAGTCGTCTGTTGCTGCGCCTCCTCACCTCTCTCTGCTGCTCCTCACTGTTCTCTGCCCCTCCCCGTCCAGGGTTCTCTGGCTTGGGGGGCAGTTTGCCCCGACAGCCCACACCTCTTCTCCCCTACAATCAGACCAATCAGATGTCTGCTTTCAGATTCAGATTATTCATTTTTCAAACTTCCTGATGTAAAAAGAGGAGAAGTTCTTACCCTGGGTGACGAATGTCTCTCCTTCACCTCCTTTTCGCTCTCGCTCTCCGAGTCGGCCTCCTCCCTCTTGTCATCAGCAGACTCTGACTTGATGGGTGTTGTGAAGGCCTCCTTGAGCTCAACTTTAGCTTTCTTGTGATTGGGCGGGGGGTTGTTGTGGTGGATGGTTCTGAAGGTGATGCCAGCAGAACAGCAGTACTCCTCAAACCCAGACAGATACCTGACAGATTGATATTTGTCATAATCAGAGACGCATTTGTTGCGTCAGGCTGGTAGAAAATTCAGTTTCTGCTTCGTCTGTAAAGCTACACTTGCGTTAAGCCTCAGCTGCAGCCTGATCATGGCACTTCTTACTTTTTGTAGGCTGTCTTGACATTGTAGGATGCAGCTGAGTTGAGAACAGGGATCCCCAGGTCCATGTAGACCTGCTTCCACACTGTGCCAGACTCGATCTGAAACAGGCAGAAAAGCAGAGCGTCAGCCAGCTGCTCTGGGACTCCTGAATCTGGACAATGCTGATGGGTTCTGTCAGACAGCCAAGAGGATCATCAGGACTTCAGTCCAACATGCGAAACTTCTCTCAGGATCATCACTCGCACAGCCCAGCACTATAATTAGTCTGCAGCTCTACAGTGACCTCCTCACCTTGCGACAGCCTCCCAAGTGGTAGACCAGCCTGAAGAGCTTGAAGAGGTTCAGGTCTTTGTAGCCCAGCACCGGGGGCTTGTTGATGGGAGTGCCTGACAGAGAACATGGATCAGACGTCACTCCTTTCATTCATCAGGAAACATTCTAGTTAAGACCAAGTCAGGTTGGAAGTGTCAATGAAATGCAAATCACATCCGTGGATTTAAGAGTCGAGTGGTTTGTTTCAATCAAACCATGTTCATCACAAGGACAAATAAATCGGTCATTTCCACAGAAAAATCTAAGAGTTCATTCCTACTGACCTTCAGTTAAAATGCCAGAGAAGCCACTAATGCATGACATCATTACCATTTTCTTCACTTACTTAGGAGCTTTAATGTCTTAAATGAAACCACAGATGTTCAAGTCTTACCTCTGTCCTCCATGAATTTGTAGAGCTGCTGGAGGAAGTTCTCCTTCTCCTCAGGGTCTGCCTCCTCCTCCGGCTAAACACAGAGGATGAGAGAGAGGGAGCTCATCAGACAGACTTTCACTTGTTTGTTAACCGCTAGCTGGGATATAACTACGATCAATAACTACATACACCTGTAATGGCTTGTATGGGTGCCTCGATTTCCTTAAGTCTTTGGAGAAACTAACCCTATCTACTGACACAAAGCCCCGAGTCAGAGAGAGAGAGAGAGAGAGAGAGAGAGAGAGAGAGAGAGAGAGAGAGAGAGAGAGAGAGACTGACTGAGGATGACCACCAGGTTACAACTACTGTCACCCACTGTTGCCAACTTAGCAACTTTGTTGCTATTTTTAGCAACTTTTGAGACAAAAACAAAAAAAGAACAGAATTGGTATCTGCCTAAATGGGAAGCGTCAGGTTTTAGAAAAAAGAAAAAGATTTATCAGCCAAAAAATGTATGGAAGATGTAATTTATTTATAAAAAGTTTCATTAATATGAAACTCACACCAGATGTCAGTAAAAAGCAGTTGTCACAAACAAAAAGTAGAAAGTAGAATAAGGCAGTTTGGGTGAGTATTTATCGTATTGTTAATCATTTATAGTGAAAAATTATTTATCACGATGAGAATCTGGATTTATTATGACAATAATAAATTCTCAGTAATAATGTCTGAAAAGCCCCCAAAACTAAAAATATTGTCAGGTTTATTACTTTTAATATTTTCTCCACTTTTTTATGTAAGTGGTTTCCAAAAGCAGTCTACTTGTGCTGATAGAATTACAAGTCCACATTGGGAACCTCTAGATGGATTGAAAACATGAAAAAAGGAAGCTGCAAAACAATCCATAGAGAGGCAAGAAAGTAACAGAATCAATTCTACAGCAAATCACTACCAGCTGGTTTAGTCTGTAATGAATGGACTTAAAGTGAAAAGCTCTCCAGATCCTCACAACCTCATTCTTTTTCACACTAATGACATTCATCATGTTCTGTCTTCTCTATAGGATTACAGCAGAACCATGCTCTGTTGCTTATTTGTCTCCAAAGAATCATGTAAATCTTCTTTTTTTAAAGATACTTGCCTCTTCCTTGATGTGTTTCTTTCTCTTTTCATCCTCATTCTCTTCTTCCTCCTCCTCCGCCTCACTCTCCTTGTCATCTTTGTCATCTTCACTGGAGGAAGAGTCTAGAATCTGACTCATGTCCATCTTCCACGCTTCTGGAACCTCTCTGCTCCTCAGAAACATCTGGGCTCCTTCAATACCTGCGGGGCATGAAGACGAAGCAAAGCGTGAGGCAGATGTGGAAAAAGTGAGAACAGCAGGAAGGAAGGGCGTTTCACCTCTTCTGTTGGAAAAGTCTGGCTTGGTAATGCTGATGGCGTTGACCAGGTGAGCATGTCTCCTCCCCACAGTGTAGCTGCATCATCAAGACAAAAGAGAGAAGTTTTCTATCCAAGTCATGCTGAAAGTAAATTGACTTTTGTGGATTTAATGACATGTTTGAAGAAAAAAAAAATCAGTATGACTGCTTAAGTGATGAGGAGCGATTTCTGTATACAAAGATAATAAAATGTAAACTCACAATTTGCCATCACAGAAGGACCTGACCAGACACTGATCCTTCTTCACCAGCAGCTCATCACTGCAGCTGGGAGACACCGCCTGCAGAAACAACACAAACAAAACTCTTGGTATTGATGAGACATTTTTAGACAAACTGATGGGAGAGAGAGAGGATGCAATTGACAGAAGGCAAATACATCAGCACACCACATAGACAGCCCGGCTCATAAAAGACAATCAGTAAGACGTTGAGCTTAACCTCTGCTAGTCAGCTGGAGATTTTACACATGGAGCAGAGAGCCACTGATCTGATTATTACCAATACAGATATTAATATCTGTATCGGGGGATGCATGAATCTGGTATTGTGACAATGTGCTCAATCCATAAGGGCAGATCTACTCAGTCAAATTCTAATAAAGCATGATCTAAGTGACATCATGCTTTATTATTTATTTTATGTTTAGTAATAATTCATTAATGCCCTTTTTGCTTGTTGGAGTTTATTTTTACATGTTTAAAACTACAAGTTGACTACTTGGGTTAGTCAGTTTCAGTATTATTTATGTTAGTTGTTTTTACATGTTTGATTAAGCTTGTATTGGTGTATTTCAGTGTCCTGTACAGGTGAAGAGTTAGCAAACAAACCTGCTATTTGTGTCTGCGTGTAAAAAAGAGAAGTCAGTTCTGCATTATTTTTCTGTATCGGATCGTATTGGCTGGTACTAACCCTCACATATCGGTATCAGAAGAGAAAAAAGTGGATCGTGCTTCCCTAGCAAGAACCAGAAATATAACAAAAACTAAACTAGTTATGTGAAGAAGGTCTTCACCTAACTGACAGACTGCAGTGGTTTTAGTCAATCAGTCAAGCTGCAGCCGATTTTATTTTGTCCTCTTATGTTGGAACACAGCAGTGTGAAGACGTTTACACAGATTTGGTGCATTATTAAAACAAAAATGTGGTGCTATGAAGCATTTTCTCAGAGTGGCCGTTTTTAATATCATCACTGTAACTGGCAGCGGATTGGTCAGACAGCCAAGAGAAATTGTGACATCACATGATATCATCAGCACATAAAGCGAAACCATTTCTCAAGTATCATCACTCCTTCCCCAGGTCCAGTCACAGTGAGTTGTTTTTCCTTTTACAAATCTGCGAGAAACGTCAATATTAAACAGCTGACTGTCATTCTTTGTGGATTGACAAACAGCTCAAGGTTCATTCTCCTGATCCTTTGCAGTGAGACACAGCAACATGTTCTAGAAGATGTTGAGAGAACCAATCACCTTCTTAAGAAGGCCGTATTCCAAATATATATATATATATTTTTTTATTTTTCCTCCCAGGGGGTGTTTTTGTGGGTTCTAGTGTCCCTTATATGACAGTAGGCTGAGAGGAAAGGGGGAAGGAGCAAATGTCGGCTGGGTCCGGGAATCGAACCCGCGACGGCCGCGTCGAGGACTCAAGGCCTCCAAATGTGGGTTCGCTATCCCCTACGCCACCACAGCACGCCCCAAGTATTCCAAATACTAAACACGCTGTTACACATCAGAAATCAGAAAACTGTTTTCATGTATTTACCAGAGCCATGAACCAGTCAGTGGACTCCTCTGTGTTCTCTATGCTGCAGATCTGACCCAGCAGCCCATCAGTCAGTCTCTTCTTGTCGTCCTCCTCTTCTTCGCTCGATGAAGTCTCATTCTCCTCATCAGCTCTGAAATACATAAGAGTAAGTTGAACCTCAGGGTTAGCAGACAGGAAGTGAACCAAAGACTAAATGTCTCAAAAGAGAAATTCAACTCTAACACAGAAATTAAACAATCTGAAAACTTACTTTAGTTACATTTTATTTCATTTCTGATATTTAATTTCTCTTTGGGATCAATAAAGCATTTTGGAATTTCATGTCCTGAAAGGAACTCCTATTGTATGAGTGCTGAGCTACATGACCATCTCAGAAACAAATAAGAGCATCACAGGAAATGATCTTTATTTTCTTCTGTCGCTCATTTCAAAGAGTGAAACTTGGATTATAAAGATTCTTGGCTTTAAAATACTTCAACTTTTATTTCTTGTCATTTTAATGATTATGGCTTACAAATTATGAAGACACAACATTTTTAACATGACATTAGAAAAAAGATTGAATTTGGCATTAGTTATCTGCCAGCTATGATATTGAACCTTTTCACATCTAAAATCTCTGGACACACCTGGTGTCCCACATTTGTTCTGTACTGAATGAAACTGACAGACTGCAGTGGTTTTAGTCAATCAGTCAAGCTGCAGCCCGATTTTATTTTGTCCTCTTCTGTTGGAACGTAGCAGTGAGAAGATGTTTACCCAGATCTGGTGCTTTATTAAAACAAAAATGAAGTGTTCAGCCGAATAAAGGAGATTCTTCAAGTGGCCATTTTCAATATCGTCATCACTGTAACTGGCAGCGGATTGGTCAGACAGCCAAGAGAAATTGTGACATCACATGATATCATCAGCACATAAAGCGAAACCATTTCTCAAGTATCATCACTCCTCTCCCAGATCTAGTCACAGTGAGCAGCTGTAGTCATTTTCCTTTTTTTTTTTTAAAGGTTTTGTTGGCTCTATTGTCCTTTATGTGAAAGTAGTTTGACAGGAAACAGGGGAATCAGAGAGGGGAAAGACATGCGGCAAATATCACCAGGCCGGGAATCGAACCTGCGACCACTGCCACGAGGACTAAGGCCTCAATAGGTGGGTTGTGCTTTGCCCCTGCGCCACCACAGCACCAGCTGTAGTCGTTTTCTAACATGAAAAGTGAGTGCTTTTACAAATCTGTGAGAAACTTCAATATTAAACAGCTGACTGTCTTTCTTTGTGCTTTTGTAGAATTAAACATCACAAATGTATTTTGACAAACAAATCAGAACTCATTCTGCTGACCCTTTTCATGAGAAACTTGAAAAGATGAACAGCAGCTACAAACATGTCTCTGATCTCGTTGTGGCTGTTGTCACCTCGCCCTGCTTGTGTCCGGCTGCTCAAAGCAAACCAAAAGCAAAAACTCACACAGCCTGGGACGAGCGTCTTCCGCCTCTGTTTGACTTTTTCCCGATGACCGGGGTGCCGAAATGCTCTGGGTTAGTCAGCGGCAGCTGGTCCAATGTCTGCGTGGGAGAAATTTAGAACATTTCAATCGTTCTGAACTTTTTGTTTTAGGAAGTGACAGTCATCTGTCAGAAAACTCACCTCGCTCTCTGCAAAATGCCTCTCTCCCTTCAGACACAGGGATGATCGACGCAGAGTTTTCTCATCTCCGTCATCAAAGACTGAAAGAGACAGAGCAGTCAACACGTCATCAGAAGCCATCTACTGAAGGATGAGATCTAAACTAACGGCCAGGATCAGGGATCTGCTTCATGGTCAGAGAAATCTGCGTTTTCTCACAGTGCATCTTTTTGTTTATCACTAAGAAACAAAAAGATGCAAAAACTATATTGATATTCAAGGGAGAAATAGTTTTTCCACCGCTTTCCCTCGTTTCCATCTCTGATCAGACAGTCTGTAAACCTGTGCATCATTATCCTCAGCGCCTACAGTGAAGACTGTTCACTTCTGAGAGGAGGGCGGTTCTTCTGGGTGAGCTATAAATACTGTGACTAACGACACGTGCTGGTTCTGAAGTCCAGGCAGACAGGTACATCAAGCTCTTAACAGAGATGTGCAGATGAAAAGATGTCTGCAAACCTCAGAAACATAAAGCAGCGTTGGACTTTTTCCAAACGGACAGAAAGCTACTGAGACTGATTGCTGCTGAGGGTGGGTCTTTTTTCACAAACAGGGCTTCCATGTCGGCTTCGTCTGTTTAATGAGCAGTAGGTTTGTGGATTCTGTGGTGTCTTTGTCCAGTTCAGGTTAGACTTGGACCATTTTAGAATCTAGCAAAGAGCAGATGATTTTTAGCTTGTGCTAAGGCCCTAAGACCACTTTAGAGGAACATGGTTGTTCTTTCACTGCGAGACAAACTTGATTTACAGGTGATTATGCTTTGTTGAATAGGCTAGGGTGGCTCTATGGGCTGCACAAAATAAGATCATCACATTCTTTGCACAAAATAATTTTTAGGTAATGAGATTTACGTCTTCTTAGTCCTGACTATTTTGAGCTCTATCAGAAACCTTGAATCCAAGTAAGCTGCTGCTGGCCACGCCCCCCATGTCAACATTGATGCTCACACATGAAAGGCTGCAAACAGACGCGCAATTATAGAGTCATATATCTTTAAAAAGCAGAAGTGGAGCCTCCTGCACAACCATCAAGAATTCAGCAAGTGGTTTCTGGGTTTCACGTCAACCACAAAAACACTGCCATAAAACCAGCTGACCAAACATGCTTGTGTTCTGGGTGAGCTATAAATAGCTCACCCAGAGCTATTTGGGTGAACCTAGGGAATGGTTCCCTAGCAACCATACTTGGGTACCATTCCCTAGTATGGGAATGGGCTGTGTTTTACTGGGATTGTTAGGTAACAGGCTGTGCTTTGCTGGGGTTGCTAGGTGAGGGGCAGTGCCTGCTGATTTGTGACATTTTCCCCAAAGGTTTTGGAAATGGCTCGTCTTCCAGACACCAAAAACCGTCTGAGTGTTTTTTAGAAGCAGCAGAAACAGAAAAAAACAAAACAAAATAAATGTAAGAAATCTGAATTTATCACAATACGTCCATTTAAGGTCTAACATTTTCACTTTGTTGGTGCTCCGGTAGTTTCTCCCTAGAGCTGCAGCTGCAGACATCCGATTGGTGATTCCAATCAAAGAAGATATTGTGCGTTGTGTTTCATCATTGTATCTGGCAGCGGATTGGTCAGACAGCCAAGAGAAAGTGTGACATCACATGATGATGTCATCAGCTCAAAAAGCGAAACCATTTCTCAGCATCATCACTCCTCACACACAGCCAGGTCCAGATGTTCTGCAGCTGTTCTGTAAGTCAGAAAATAATGTCCCATTGCTAGGGAACCACTGATAAACCACCTCACATTCCCTCAACTTTGGGGGATCGGCTGATACTTTCAGCCAGCAGGTGCACTATTAACAGTCACCCATTTTACTATGTTTTTATGTGTATTAGCAGTAATTTGTTGGAATAAATTGTTAAATTTAAGCAGCTCATCTGTCCAGCCCTCAGACCAGCATGCTGACAGCAGTCCTTTGTAGATAACTTGTCAACACTCACCAACAGTGTAGAGGCTGGCATCTGTCAGCTTACTGATGACGGCCTCACTGCTCAGACCCTCACTGGTCTTCACCTCCACAGTGGAGCCCACCTGAAGGACACACAGCAGATCATTTTATTTAACCTGAACAGGAGACTCATCTACAATGTTCAAAGTTTTTTTTTTTTTATTGGGATTTTATATGGAAGACCAAGAGAATTGTGTATAATGATGAATGGGAAAGAACTGAAACCGTGTATCATGTTCCGCCTTTACATTTATCTGTTAGTCTATAACAGGGGTCGGCAACCCAAAATGTTGAAAGAGCCATATTGGACCTAAAAAAAAAAACAACAACAAAAAAACAAAACATATTTGTCTGGAGCCACAAAAAAGTAAAAACCTTATCTAAGGCTAATAATGAAGGCAACACAGGCTTTAAGTGTTTATATTAGCTATTTTAGTCTATTATCAAAACGACTAAGTGCGTACATTCATGAGCATTCATGATTAAATGTTTATTGTCCCTGCTGTGAGTCCTGGAAGGAATGATACACCACGTGACTCTGTTGTACAATAGTGCTTTAAGTTTACCTCCGGTTACATTATGAACGTATTATGCTTCATTGCATTGATAAAATTAAGTAAATGCAATAAAGAAATCAGATTTTTTATGTCATTTTTAATATGAAGGTTCGACAGGGAAAGATATTTTTCCTTTTGGACCTCGGAAAATCTGCTCACAGGGAGCCAGTAGGGCAGCGCTAAAGAGCCGCAACCCCCGGTCTATTACAAAGGGGGGCTGGGGGGGTTATCGATACGGACTTAAACTCTACTTTTATTTTCTAAACTCTACAGAATATTTTGTGGTAGTATTCTGAGAACAATAACAATGATGAAAAACTATTTATTACATACTTTTTAGGTAACTATACGGCTGTGACTGCATGATAACAATTACAGTCGCACAAACAAATACCAACTGTGAAAAATATTTCCTTTTACAATAAGATTCTTCAGGAATCTACTTCAGGAATAACTCAAATGAGTCAAATTTATATCACTAAACTGCACACAGTAACCGCATCATATTTCTGAATTCACTGATATTTGTTGATGCTCTCATAAAATGTGAAGAAAATAGTAAAAATAATATTTCCAAAAATACTGTCAGTTTAGTTTCTCATTTACCATCAAGAACTCAAATTTATCAGGATGATAAATCAAAATTCTTATGAGAAAAAAAAACAATAGGATAAATACTCACCCCTCTTATCACATGATACCAGAAAACATTGAAGTTTTCTTCACTTTCCTACCTTTCATGTCAATGTCTGATCACTGCTGCATTCCTACCATGTGAGCATTAAAAAGGCTCACATGGTAGGAATACTTTTGTGAGGCTGAAGGAAATCAACACGGCCATTTTTATCTTTGCATGATCAGAAAATAATGTTCATGTGATGTATGCGCCATTGATTCTTTAAAGAGCTTCTGTGTGAAGGTCTGATGCAGACAGAAAATAAAACCTCTGTCTGATGCATTGAAGCAGCTCACCCTCAGAGGACCTTTGACCTGGTCGTCCTGCACTACCTGGGACGTGCTTTCACCTTTCAGAGTCACCTGGGGACAGAGATGAACGGAGGACAGGAGGTCAACATCTTCTGCTCTCCTTCACTTAGACAAGAAATAAGAAGTGATCAAAGTTCACCAGAGAACATCTTTGAACTGAAAAATGAAAAGCTGAGAAGAATTCACATGTTTCTTTTATCATTTCATTTTAGTGAAGAAACATGTGAGATTGTATTACTTTTCCCTGCAGATGATTAATATCTTCTATGACAAAGAAATCAAGACAAGTGAGTCTCTGGCTGCTTTCAGTCTAAATGTCGACCCCGAGTCCAGGATGTCTGATCATTGCTGCATTTTCCACAAAAGGTTTTCATACAGGTTTAGAGTCGGAGTCCAACTCAGAACCAGCTTAGTTAAGAATTTTGGACAGAACTGGAATAGTCTCAATACAGAAAGTTTCTGTGATTTCCACTTTGGAGAGACGTTCAAATTAATTATATTTACTGCCTGTTCTAATCCCAAACACACCAACCTCTAAAATATGAAGTTAGAAAACAGGAAACAGTTCAAACTCATTAGATGGATACTAAAAATACTTGAAACGGTCCATTTGTTGCCCTGCAGTGTTCATTTGTCTGAACTGTTTTTCAACTTGTAAATGAACAGGAATTAAATATTAACCAAAGGGTTTTTCCATCCCTCCCCCCTCCGTCTAAACACGGACCAAATGCACTACAAACTGTTAGAAATACAAGAAATACTACAAAATGATTAGCATATAATACATGTGGCTCATTGCCATGTCGATAATATTCGTTTCAAAGCATTTGGAAACAAATCTTCGTCCCTGTATCTTTCAGGTGAGTCGATCTATGGTGGCTCTCTAATTTGGGAGAATTCAATCAGCTGAACCAGCTAAGAACTGGTTTTAACAACGCCAGCAGCTGTGGCTGGACCGTAACTACAGAGCTATGAGAAGGTAAACACTTGACACAAACCAATCTATCATAGTCTGGTGGTTTAGATCTAGTTTGCTATATCAGCCTGATCATTTCATGTTTTGAATTGCTGACAGATGAAAACACTCACTCATTCTTTTATTACAACACAAACTGAATTTATGGTCTAACATTTTCACTTTGTTGCTGCTCCAGTAGTTTCTCCCTAGAGCTGCAGCTGCAGACATCTAGATAGGTGATTCTAATCAAATCATATTGTGCGTTGTGTTTCGTCACTGTATCTGGCAGCGGATTGGTCAGACAGCCAAGAGAAAATGTGACATCACATGACGATGTCATCAGCTCAAAAGCGAAACCATTTCTCAGCATCATCACTCCTCACACACAGCCAGGTCCAGATGTTCTGCAGCTGTTCCGTTAGCGAAAAAATAAGGACTTATACAAAATTTAAACCCAACAATTAAGAGCAATCAACACTATGATATTTCTATTTAACTATTCTACATTTCCAGGCCAAATTTTCAAGAGTTTTTTTTCCCATCATTTTCTATAGATTTGATAAGCAGTTGAGTGGAAACATTTGCCAGTTTGGGTTTTATTAACCAAAGCTGACTTACAATTAGGCTGAATAAAAATAAAAGTATTATTTCACCAATGCTTGGTGAAGAACCTTGGGTCTGATCTGAAACCAAAAAACGCAAACTGTCATTTTTTAGCGAGTATGTATTTTATTTGTTAGAAATTCAGAAACCCAAATGATCAACTAGTTGGGACAAAAAATATATGTAAGATATCCTTTAGATATTTTATATGTAAAGGATATAAGATAGAAAGTTTGGAAACTGTTTTCTATTCTAGATTGCGATGTTTCCACACATATGCAAACTTGAAAAATGCTGAAATCACTTTCCAGAGTTTTCAAGAGTGAGTAAGAACTTTGTTAAATAGTTTTGCACATAAACTACCAAAAATGTACTGATTATTCACAAGTACAACTAAATATTGAAACGTTTTATTTGATTTTGAAAGTAGAATTATTCCAACAACTGTGCAGCACATTTCTTTAAAACCAAGTAAGCTTTTGTTAATACCTGCACAGTATTTTCTTAAGTTTTAAATATCCCCTTACTGGATAGCATGTTATTCTTAGTTCTATTTTAATATTTCTATGTAAATTTACATGCTTAAACTTGCCTGCTGTTGATTAGCTAGACCTGAATTTCCCCACTGAGAGACAATAGAGGTTATTTCTATTCTATTCAGTGAAAGAATAATTATAAAATAAAAATCAAATGGAAAGAAACAGATTTCATACGGCTACTCCCACCGACGTCTACAGATGAAACTAAGAAAACCCCCGAATTTTGATAAAGGAAGAGGTTTACTTTTCTACATATTTCATAAATATGGGAGCGTTTCACTGCAAAACATCTTGAGGGAAAAGAAACAGAAAGGAATAAAGTTGTGAGTCCAGACATGAGGGAGGTTTGGTGTGAGGTTCAGAGTCCTGTGATGGATCACACACAGCTCAGAGCAGAGCATGGTGCTCTAGAAGCTCTGCCGGCTCCTGAGGAGGTGGATGCCAAGTGGTGGTGTGGTGGGATGTGATCCTGCAGCTCCAGCTCTTACCTTGACCTTGACCATGCGTTTAACAGTCTTGATTTTGGCTTCGCAGAAGGCTCCTCTGTACTTGGCACTGACATCTGTCCCCACTGTCAGGTAGGCAGGCTCGTCTGCTGCCTGAAACACACAGGCTAATTAGCATACACGCTAAAGCGTTAAGCATGTAGTGCAGCAGTTCCTGTGACGGCTCAGTGGTTTTACAGATATATTCTATTAATAGTGATGCTGTATGGACATCAACCTTTTAATATACAAAGTCATGTTGCTGCTTTTAACCCACCCATCCACAGTTTTTACTTTAATTATTGTTTTTTAAGCAACTAATACACATAAACTAAGCTGCACCATAGATCACCATCCTCACTGCAATACCAATGTAAACAGTATCAGAACTGCTATAGACCGTGTGTTTGCAATATTTGGTAAGATTATATTTTCAAGCACCACATATGCAAATTCTGCATATCATACATATCTGGTCTGTTGCTAGGCCTGTCATAACAAATTTCTTTTGGACCATAAATTGTCCCACAAGTTACTACAATAAACAACAAGATTGTAATATTATGGCTATGGCATAATAATACAAGAACACATTCTGAAAGATCGCTAAACTTTACATTCTGATGAACATTTAACAGTGGAACTGGAAAATATTTTAAATATCCAAGGCAAATAAAAACAAATAAAATGAATCATGAAGTTTCAGTAAATAAAACTGTCTTTCAGAAAAAGAGCCAGTTGAGAGCAAAGCACCAGACTGAAGACTTTAATGGTCTAATTTTTGGTAGAAAGAGAGAAAAACGACAAATCGTGAAAATAGAAAATATTGAGTTTGTTTTAGTTTATTATGTAATCAATTGCTTAATGACTTATTATGAGAGGCTTAACTATTGCATAGACTTTCACTGCCTTTGATAACCATAGTTCAAACAAATGTTTCACTAAGTGGCTCAAGCTCACTAAAAGCAGTGAGGACATTGTTTTATTTTTGTTTCGTTTTTAAAAGGGGTGAGAAAGATTTTGCACAACTATAAACATACTTATTATAACAATTTAAAATTAATCCATTCCAAGAGAGAGCTTGAATTATTTTCTATCAGTTTGTTTTACATTAAAGTGAAAAACTATAAAGTCAAAAATCTCTTTCCATCCTTGCAAACAGCTCAACATTCTTAGAGATGTAAAGTGTGAAGTGTGTGTGTGTGTGTGTGTTCACACCAGTTTTCACAGCAGCTGATGTCAACCTATTTTCACTGAGGTTTAAATGTGCTCTGTGGTTCTGGTTCTATTGCTCTGCTGGTTAAAAGTAGAGCTGCACAATGTACCAGATATCAGTTGACATTGCAATATCAATGTGTGCAAAATCACAATTGCAAAGGACTGCTTAGATGTAGTACTGGGTATGTTTGGTCAGTTGGACGGACTCTAACTGTGCGTTACTGAAGTCCTAAGCTAACGATGACGTGTGTTCCCTCCAAATGGATGTAACTAGCTGAAAATTCAGCTTTCAACATTTAACATACCTTACTGTGTGCAGACAAAACATACCAAAATGTTTTCTTTTAGACAAATTTTATGCTGTGCTTTGATCATCTACTTTATTGAAAAGTGTTTCGGCTGCTCTCTGCTCAGCTTTCCCCGTCTCTGACAGTGTAAAGACCAGTCCACATGACACAGACGTGGAAGGAGAAAATCAGAGCTGCGTGATATTAGAAAAGCTTGTGACAGTAACATCAAAGGTCTGATAGATTACTATTTTCCTCTCTCCTCTGTGCTTCCATCATTCTGTAGCCTTTAGTTTTTAATTGAACCATGTCATTTGCATGTAGCGTAAAACTGCTGCCTAAATATCACAGTAACAGTAAAATGGAAGTTCATGTCACTTACTGCACTCCAAACAATCTTTTGTGATATGAATATTGCACACACTCATCCTGCGCTGGCGACATATTTTGTAATCTGTATGAAAATCTTATCAGGAACATGTTAGAGGAAACATAGACTTGTTAGATCAATAAAATATATATGGCCTATTATTAAACATCTCTCCACTAACAAGCCATGATGAGAAAAAAATAACAAGGTGAGAAAACTGAAGTAGTTCGGCTCGCTGGACGTGGGCCTGATGGAAAAAGTCTGACAGCAAAACTTTTTCTGTCGTCTATCAGGACTAGTTTCTCTGTAGTGACAAGAGGAACTTTAGCAAAGTCTGAAAAAGGGTTCTGTCTGACTATTGTAACATAATTATACTTTTTGGATCCTACTTGTCCTATGAAGAGCTGAATTACAGTACTTGCTAATAAATCCATCGTCACTAAAAGATTCTGTCACATTTTGACACAATGTGCCGAGTTAGAATGCATTCATTTGATCCCAGATACGTCAGGTCTGCTTGAAAAGGATACCTTTTAAATACTCTTGATTGCTTCTATATGCTTTTTGAAAACCTATGTGACTTATTTTATCTCACAACATCTGGAAGAAGCAGCTGCAGCAGAGTTAGCGTTCAGTCCAGGTAAAGTTGTTGCGTTTTGGATGAAGAAGCTTCAGCTATTATTTGTATTATGGACATAATGAAAGTTTCAGATGTGTGAAACCATGTCAGTTGGGTGTGGGGATGTAAGGCGGATGTGACCAAGTCCGACTGCAAATCGTGCAATCCGAAGTAACAAATGTAGTTACTTCCTTTGCCAGGAGAATGAACTTCTTCTCCAGTCCTAAAGGGCAGGTGTCCTGCAATTTTTAGATGCGCCACAGGTACAAAACACTGGAATGAAATGGCTTAATTACCTCCTCCTTGTGTAGATCAGTTCTCCAGAGCTTTGCTAGTGACCTAATTATTCTACTCAGGTGTGGTGCAGCAGAGGCACATCTAAACGTTGCAGGACAGCGACCCTTGAGGACTGGAGTTTGACACCCCTGGTGTAAACAATGTAAACCCTGGATGTCAGTTTATGTCTATAACTGGTTAAACCTGACTCAGAGGATTCTTACACTAACAACTGAATTTCCATCAGAATGAAGGACTTTTATCCATAGCCATCTTTCTGTTTTGGGGTTTATTCAGCAATAATGGGGAGACTCCTCTGTAAGGAAGGAAATAAGTCATAACTTTCACCACTGAATGTTGGTAAGAAAATCTGAAGGATGTAGTGCTGAAAACAGACACGACCTTCACTGTGACTGTCAATCATAAAAATCTGATCGAGGACTGGAGTGTGTGAGCTGGATAAACACCGGTGTGCAGGCCAGTAGCTGGTTCCAGCAGGATCTCTCATCGGAATGAGAACATGGAGCTAAGACTGACAAGAGTTCATGGCGCAGGGCGAGCACTCACCTTCATCTCTCCGGCTAGTCCAGGGGTTCCAGCTCGAAGGATTTCGGGTCACTGGAAGACAGAATAACGAGATGATTAAAGCTGGCGCTGCCATGGAAAATACTCTGTCCCGAAAGAACATTTTAAGCTAACCAACTAGCCACGCACTTGTGTTAGCTCTGGCATTCTTTGCTTTCTCAAAACTGCCCCCGCCCCCACTTCACCCGGACCACTTCCCAAAACTTATCCAGAAACGTTTACTTCAACGCATCGTGTAGAGATGATCCGAGTTGTTCACGGAGCTGCTGGGCTCCGTGAACGGCTCGGTGAGGGCGCAGGGTGACTGCAGCGCGGCCATTGAGAAGGCTTTTCACTTCCCGCTTCGCTCCCAGCGCCTCTGAGTCACGTCGCCATCACAGCTCGCCATGTCAGTTAGCTCGGCTATCTTTACCATGTCCGTCTCTATCAAAGCCGCCTAGTGAACTGTTGCCGGGTGGAAAAGTCCCGCTAAAGAGCCGAGTCCCAACCCAAACAAAGTCCCAGCAGCAGGAGAGGCGAGCGGGCTTCGCCCCCCCCTCCCGTCCGCCTGCGCTGAGCGACATTTTAGCTAGCTGGCTATCAGGCGATTCAACTAGCCAGTTTGTCATCACGGCGATTTAAACTGGCTCCGAAGAAGGGCAACCCCGACACTAGAGCATACGGGACTCCGTTTGGTTTCTAAACGCACACCAAGTTTTACACCGGTGAACAGATAAGCTATGACAACGGCCAGAACGAAAACTGCTGGGAAGTTATTTATTTAATAAGCGGCTCTTCCACAAAGGCACAGGAGCTTCACATTGCTTCACTGCCATTCACTTCACAGCCAGCCCCGTTCTGTAACAGGCAGCCGACCTCTCTACTGACATAAACTCGCTCCTCCGAAGACCTTCAATGAATTAATTTAGCGTTCGAAGAAAACTGTTATTCAGGTTTATACCATAAAGGTTTATTACTTACATTATCATACGCCGTTGCTTCCTCTCTAGCTCGGGCTGCAAAAGCGATACACGAACAACAAGCTGTTGAGCCCCGAGCTCTGTTTCCCGAGATGTGATTGGCTGCAGTGACAGCGGTAGTCACAATTGAGAGATCTAATTGGTGGAGCATTTCTCACATTTCCATAGGACGTACCGCATGTGTGACCCCTATTGGTGGATACGAATGCGGCGCCACAAGGGAAATGACGACAACTGCTGGAGGACTGTCCAATCACAGGAGGGGTTAAATGAAAACGCAAAATAATACAGAATAGACGAGCGCTAATTGGTCAAATACTTTTCATTCCAGCACTTGCGGGTTATTATTGGCGGCGTGGTCTTCCTTGTTTGTACCAACATCGTATGAAGCCCATCCCATCTACGTGCTAGAGATCTGCGCACTATACTTCATACTAAGATAATCGGTATTAGCTGGTTTTTCACAAGGCTTATGTCTGAACTTACGTAGTTCACTTCATTAAAGACACACGAGACGATAGCGACACTCTCAGAAATTAAGGAATTTCTTCAGACGACCTTTAAAGACCGTCTGATGCTGACGTCGCGTCAGTGACCCGCTGAATAGTGGCTGCTAGCATCAAGGGTATACACCGCTTTAACGATCCCATCGGGTTTTAGTCTGGATGTTGCCTATGATAGGTACCAGGAGTCAGCATGGTAGAATCACCGTGAAGAACGGCGGTTAGCCGTCGGTATCCGAGCCCTGTGATTGGTGGCGAGGCAGGCGCCGTGGCGCTCAGAGCGGAACTTTGACGTCATACGACATCGTAACAGTATCAGCCAAGGGGGGCACGTTGACTCCATGTGAATGTTGATCCTGGTCCTTAACAAAGGTCCTGGTGTCATTTTCACTAAGTAGCTGAAGACATTTAGGAATGACGTGTTATTTTAAAAAGCGCGTTTGGCGGCCAGAACATTTTAAAACGGCAATAAAAAAGTTTTTCACACTTTCTGTTGGTCAAACATTGTTATTTGGACAGCGGGTGTTCTCCACACAATTTCATCCTGAACTTATTAAGTTCAACAATGGTTTTACCCCAATACATTTAAGATATTCTGTATTTGGTACATGTACAAATTAGAATCACAGTGATGTGACAAAAAGTCATCACCAGCAGGTGAAGAGCATTTGAAAGAAAATAAGTGAAAAAAACCCCAAAAACTTGTAAGATCTTCATGTTAATATGTAGGTTTTCATAGATGGTTATTTGGGGCACATTTGATGTTAAAAAAGTGAACATATTTAAATAATTTAATATTCATATATTTCACATTTAATACACAGAATGTAATTCAAAGCACTTGTTTTTAATTTGGTGGTTCTAGCTTACTGCTAATGAAAACCCAAACTCAGTTTCTCAGATTGGGTTACATGCTGACTGGGGAAACTTCACCCTGGACCTTTAGCAGCATATCTTTTCCATTTTTGGCCAGTTGAACAGACTGTGGCTTCACTTAATGCCCACTCACTCTGAACTTGGTGACTGGGATACAGCAGCTCCTCCAGAGTGGTGGGAACAGGAAGTAATGGTAAAGAAAGTGTTCCCTGCGTCATCACACGCTCCTCAACCGTGTTTTAGAATCCGTACTTCAGAAATATGGAAAATATATGAGATTCTACAAGGAAGGAAATAGGAATTGAGTGACATAGACCCAGAAAATAATGAAACAAACAGTCTAGTAGAAACTCGGTTAAAGTCTATGAGTTAAACATTTCATAAACAGACCAAACCTGTAAAATCTTGGACTTTATTGTTTTCAGACAAACACAGCTATAAACCCCACATATGCACATTAAAGGATAAAAGCTCAGTTTCAGTAAACAAGATGCAGAATCTTATAGCCAGCTTTCAAATCGTGTTGTGGGGTTTTACTCTGTGTCCTGCTGAGCTTCAGGAACTGACGGCTCAGGCTCCACTGGGAGCTTTGCCTCAGTTTCACCCTCATCATCATCATCATCATCAGAAGTGTCTTCAGTTTTTCTTGTGATGACGGAGGTTCTGCTGAACCAGGATCAGTTTGACCATGCTTCCCTTCAGTCTGAGAGCAGCTCAGCGAGGCTGTCCCAGCAGTCCTGCCTTAGCAGCCAGAGCTTCGTTCTGCTGAATGTGATACTCCTGGAAGCGCATGGAGATCCGCTGAGTCATCTTTAGGTACTTCTGCAGGCAGGACTCAGAGCAGCTGGACTGGAAGACAAAAAGGAAACAAATTAGAGAAGACAGGAAGTTACCTGAGGCTGGGGGTGAACAGTTCAAATATTCTTCCGTATTGCTATGGTAATCTCACAAACTGTCCTTCTTGAGAAAGCTAAGATCCTTCAAAGTTCAAAAGTTTGCGGTCTGTTGCTGAGCGTGTCATCTCTTCTGCCGTCATCTGTTGGGACAGCAGCCTCAGAACCAGGGAGCTAAAAAGGCTCAACAACCTGATAAAGAAGGCTGGTTCTGTTCTGGTTCTGTTCTGGGGCTGACTGAACCTCTGGAGGTGATGACGCAAAGAAGGATTCTATGTAAAATCAAGAAAATTATGGACGACCCTGACCATCCTCTTTATGAAACTGTCTTACAAAAATGGAGCATCTTCTGTCAGAAGCTTCTTCCAATTCACTGCAACACAGACTGCTACAAGAGATCTTTTCTGCCAACCAAATCTAGAGTTCTAATTCTTTGAAGAATTAGAATTAATATGAGTTACAACAACAATTCATTTCCTTTGGGAGTAATAAATGATTTTTGAATTTGAATGAATCCTTTAAGCAGCAAGTCTAAAAGGGATAGTGTTATGTGTTTTTCAGGCACATAGTCCAATTTTATAGCATAATAAAGTAACTATGTTACCTTTGTTTATCTGAATTGTTTAAGGTTAAAGTTCCATTAGAGGTTAGAATCTGTGTTCTAGGAATATACCCAGTGGAATTTAAACAATCACAGACTAAAACTAAATTGATCGATTACGGACTTCTTCAAGCCAGAAGATCTATTGCATTATGCTGGAGGAGCATGGACGCTCCATGCCTGGGATTGTGGCAGAAAGAAATTGCAAATTCACTCGGACTGGAAAGACTAACATACATCGCCAAGGGCAAACACCGGGACTTTGAGAACCTCTGGGAGCCATATATGAGGATCATAGGGACTGAAGGCGGAGCTCATTAATGGGTGTCTTAAATGGATATCTTGACTACAGTTTTTTATTTTCATATTATCTTGTTTTTTTTAATTTTTTTCTGTCATAATCTAAAGTGTTTTATATATATTATAATAAATGCAGGTTTGAAGGGTGAATGCGTGAGTGAATGCAAGTGTGTATAAATACGTGTTTACAATGTTAAGTTTGTTTGTAAATGTCCTAAAAGAGAAAATTAAATTCTTACTGAAACTGCAAACCAGAAAAAAAAAAAAAAAAAAAAACTATGTTACCTTTAGTTTAATTGTTTGGGTTTTTTTTTAATGCCACACCTTGAAATTGGGTCTCCGTCTCCTTAAAATCTCCTGCTCTTTCTGAAATCCCACCTTCAGGAAGTCATCACAACATGGCTCCTCTATTAACCCTTTAACAACGTTTTTAACAATGTTGCACTGAGAAATAACTCGTATAATAAATTCAGCTAATTTGCAGTTCCAACAGGTGTTTGCTAATTGTTGCTGGCTAGTCTGAAGGAGCTGAGTGGGGGAGGGCTGCTCTGTGAGGCAGAAACTCCGGAACTGGAGCTCTGAGCAGGAGCTGCGCCTCGGTGCAGCCTACAGCGTTTTGTACCGCTGAATGGTTGCCATGATACATAAAAAGACTCCTCAAAGATGAGTAAAATAATCAAGGTAACACTCTGTATGTTTTTAATGTAATGCTCAAAAAAGTCCATTTTACATTATATCATTTACTGCCAGTTTAATTATTATAAATTAAATTTTATGTGAGATTTCAACATTGATATGACTAGCGATCTCCATATTTCTTCAAAAGTACTCACTGAAATGAATGACAGAAGTATTTTTCATCTCTTGTTTTTTAGGATATTAAATGGATGTGATAATGGTTACTAAACACAACGCATGCCATCAAATGGGGTAAGAAGTGGTGATGGGAACAACCGGAGGTAAGAGATAAGGAAAGTTTCTTTGTACAGAATATTTCAGCAACAAGCAAGAAAGAAATATTACATTTGCGTGAATATTATCAGCACATTAATCATTCTAAAATATTTGAATAAAGACTCAAATTAATGTCCCAGTCATTACAAGGACAACTCTAAGTTTGTTTGATGTGATTTGAAGGAGCTCAGTGTTTCAGCTGTTTTGCAGTTTTATGGAAGTTTGTTCCAGATCAGTGGAGCATAAAGACAATGAACGCTGTTTCTCAATGGTTGGCTCTGGTTCCGGGGATGCAGAGCAGAACCAGACTAGAAACTCATATTATTACTTTTTATAATCTGAGCTAGCAGGAGCATGTAGGCATTGAATAACAGGGGCCCAGCAGTGAACCCTGGGGTTCTCTGTTTGTGATTAGGCAAGTCTCAAACCAGTCAAGCACTGGACCAGGCAGAGTAGATAAACTAATATTTAACCATTAACATTGTCCACAACAAGTGACATAAAATATGGAGATATTTGACCCCCATATCTGCTATTCCTAAATCTGACACAAAACAGCTTTAATACTTGTCTGCTAATGTTTGCAACAAAAAAAAGTCAAGTAAAAAATGTCAGCTTTTTTTTTTTTTTTTTTACCTCCTCAGGCTTCACATCCCTGGTGGTGAAATCTTTGACACAGTCCATGAAGCAGTTCTCTGTTACTTTGTTGTAGGTCCCCAAAAACTCTTTGAACTGCAAGTTAAGCAGAAAATACACTCGTCAGAAGCAAACCATTATTTTCCCAACTTTTACCACATGCTGAGAATGGTTAAGTGGCTGTACAAAAAGGAAAGACACTGAACAGTTGAGTGATTTTCTCCAAACGTTCTCTTAGTGGGAAGAATTGCTCTTCAGCTGTATGAGTTAAAGGTTCGGTTCTTTTGTGGAAAAGGGGGCGGGAGGAGCAACAGGCTAAGGACTTTAAAACCTTATTTCCTTAGGTTTCTTTTTTCTTAAAAAAAAACCCATTTCGTTCTATTCCAACTTCTAAAAGTAATTTCAAAACCTGGAGCAAGAAAGATTAAGGGTGCACCGATTGTTGTTTTCTGGCTGACTGCAGATATTTTTAAAGGCCTAATCTGTCCATTCAGATTTTGACCAATACCTAATTTTTTTGTCTGAAAAGTTGTGGAGTAAACCAAGAAAGTCAGTAAGTTGGTAACAGTGTGGCGACTATTAACTGAGCACGTGCAGACATGATCTGGTGGGCGTGTCTGACTGTCTGTCCTCAAAAGCAATCAGTGGATAGCATCATGTCAGTATCAGCACCCAAAATGAAAGAAATCAGGGCCGATCAATCGGTGCACCCCAAATGTTTTGTGAATGGCTGAAGGTCATCATACAGTTAGACGGTTCACATCTAGTTGAATGGTCTGCAGAAAAAGACCCAACTAACAACACTTTATTTTGCTAAACTAGAAACTTGGAGTTAAAGAGCACAAATGAAAAACAACAGGACTGTAGTCTGTGTATGATTACATTACTTATAGATGTAATTACATTATTTTTCTATTCTATGGTGAGGTGGTAGTACTGTAACTTACCTGTTTGATCTGATCAGACTCAGTCACCTGGACGGCCATAGTTCACAGTCTGAAGAAAAACAAAACGTGACAGTCACACCAGCCTTATTCAATAACTATCCTGTACATTCACACACGGCAGCTCCACTGCTGTCAGGAGGAAATGCTGTAAATATCCTTATTCTACACGAGCATCAGCTTTCTGACATATAATATTCTGATCACTTTCATACAAATTATGTCTTCACACATTTCACATTATTTCTTCTCTTTAAAATGTCCAGTGAATAAAACTTTGGTTTCTATAAACTGCTCAGCATCAACCTAATTTCCCAGTGAGCAGTTTTAGGTCAAATCTAGGGATCTGTTTGCAGTTTTCTGTCTGATCACCGATCTTTAAACAGCCTGACCTGGTGATTCTAATTTTGGCTGATTTTGTCAGGAAAAAAAAATAATATCAATAAGAAAAATCACTAAACTTAATGGGCAACAGTGGGGTGATTTTTCTTAATTGTACCCGTGCAGACATGAGCTGATCTAATCAGTGTCTGAATGGTTCAAAAACATCTAGACTAATTGGTAAGCATGTCACAATAAGCAATTAATCAACTAATCACATGACAAATTTAATTGAGATTGAAAATTTCAAATCTTATGACTAATATTTTTTTCAAGGGCAATTTTGTTTGCAAAGCCTTCATAATCTACTTTATTTATGGGTTAGTTTGTAAAAAGTGTTTATGTTTGTTTTATTTCTTGGTTTTGGTTGTCATGTTTTATTTTGGTTATTCAAAATGTCTTCCGTTTCTAGTTGAAGTGTTCTTTACTAAATTAAAGTTTATTGGTCTCTAGAGAGGGTGAACTTGCACTATTATGCTATTATCAATACATTACTTCGAAATGGTCTCAAAACAGCAATATTATGGTTTATTGCAATAACGCTTGGGCCAATGTATCGTCCCAGAAGTCGCAAAATTTGTTGTCAAACTGGTATATATTCGATCTAAAACTGAATGTCTTTCTGCTGTGTTATTGCGGATCTAAACAGACATATATTTGTCAAGACTGTCAAGCATAAATAAATAGAGCAGAAAAAGCTATGTTCAAACTTAGAATATCTTTATGAATAATAACAGTGTCTTTACTAGGTGAGCTATAGTCATACACCATTTACACAAACAGCTAGTTCTCCTAATGAAATACGCCACTTTAAGTGGTAATAAAAGTGAGAGTGATATAATTATATTTCTCCCCAGGAATTGCATTTTTAAAGAATTTTAGCAAAATTTAAAAGATAGTTCTTCTGGGTTGGTTTTTCAGTATTAAAATCAATTTTAAATAGCCAAATATACACAATATGGTAGAAAAGCACAGGTTTCCTAAATTCTTCAAAACTGTACATAAAAATCTTAATATTATATAAAATGATACTAGATTTATTTTCCACTTGGGTATTTTTTTTCCATGATATTTTCTATTATTCCGAAGGACATTCTCGGTTTGTTGTGACGAGTGTTACCTGTGTATATGTGTGTCCGTGCTGGGCCCACGCTGGTAATGGGGACGACTCTCCGTGTGTGACTCAGAATCGTTGAAGAGCGAAAAGACAAACACGGCCGCAGATTCTCTACAAAGCTTTAAACACATTCATTCCAACTAAAACACACTGTTGCTCCAGGTGAAGGCCTCACACTCACCGAACTATAACAAGGTTACAACTCTGACAGCACACCACGAGAAAACCTTTGTCTTCTTGTGTTTTAAGGCGGATGGCAAATCAACTATGAGCGCATTATCGCCACCTATTGAAAGGGAGAGTGAACAAGAAATAGCCACAAACAAAAAGCTTAACCAGGGAACATTAGGGTTAAAAACTAAAAAGAAAAAAGGAACCAACTAAAATCAATAAATGAGTCTAAAACGTATGTTTATGAGTGGACAGATTCTTTTGATGATAAAGAATTGTATTGCTGCACAGAAGCAACTAATGTCGAGTAGTTTTTCCACATTACTTGCCATAACTTTGATTTTTAAATTATGACAGTGAAACAGATGAATTATTGAGGTAACGTTGTTATTTAAAGTGGAGTAGAGGGATATTTAAATATTATATAAACATAGTATATTTAAAGGAAAGAAACTATATCAGCAGTAAGGAAAATATGATCGAATAAAGTGCCAGGTGCAGAAAGGGAGTTGAGTAAGAAATCGGCTTGATGACATGATGTTGCTCTTCCAGTAGATGGCAGTATAGACCGAAAGGGAACCTAGAGAGGAAGGAAGAAATAACAACATCCATTAGGGGCAGTGTAGCACTTGGTAGTTTGCAGATTGCTACATACTCAGTAGACAAAGAAGAGGTGGGGAAAAAGCGGAAGTTAAAAGTAGAGTTTCCCCAACAGCGAGGGATGCATCGCCTCCTAACTTTGTTCGATTATTTTACACTTCAGTTGTTTTTAGTAGACGCTCTTCGCGTTCTGTTCCGGTCCAGTTAGTTTCTATGCTCTGGTTTGTTTCCGTCCAGCTCCTTCTCCAAGCAGAAAGTCCACAAGCGGGAAATTTGAAATGTGTTCGCTGAGACTTGCTAAACCTGCTATAACTTTAAACTAAACTATTCCATCAAAGCTTCAATACATTAGCGGCTGCCTGCATGTTGTCTCCGGCTCCCTTTGACTCAACCGCTTTCAGTCCGGGTCAGTTGTCCTGCAGTTCGGACACCGGGGAGGTTTTAATCCGTTCCACTCGCATTGCTCTCCCGGAGCGCAGGCTGGAAGCCAGTGAGGTACCCCAATCCGTTCAAATAACAGTCCAGAAGCTGGGGGAGCCTGTGCGCGTCCAGTCCCATCGGACCAAGGAAACGCAGAGGCCACGGAATCCCGGACACAAACCAGAGGTTGTTGACCCAGCTCGGGTAGCAAAGGATTCCCAAACCGGTAAGAAATAATAATAAAAATAAAAAACAAAAACTGCGGACCCGTGTGGCTCTGTCCCGAAAATGTTGTAAACGAGTTCGTCAAAGTTTTATTTGCTAAAATAAAACTTAAGGATCTGTACTCTCCGAACCTTCCAAACCGATCACCATGGCAACGTGAGATGTAAACACAACTGTACGAGTTCCGAGGTTGGATTGTGACACTTTTCACTTGATCCACTCTCAGCCTAGAATGCATCAAATTCCTCTTTTACGACATGCAACTCAGCCTGGTGTTACTGAATGGAGTTACATTCAATAACACTCAGATACAGGCAAGAAACAAACACTCTGATAGGGCCACGACTAACGATTGTTTTAGTTATGGGTTCACCTATTGATTATTTTAACGATGAATCGGATAAAAAATGGGCAGATTGCAGATTTTTCGAATAAGCCTGATTTATACAATATATATTAATAAAATGCAAATGACCAGATAATTTAAATAGTCTTTTAAATAAGAAAGCAATTCCTAAAAGAAAAAAATATATATTTTTTGGGCTTAAGAAAATTTATTGAATAGCAAAAGGTGCCTAATATATATATATATATATATTTTTTTTTTTTTTCTCAGAATTTGAACCAGGTGAAGCCATGCACTACACACTTTTTATAATGGATGTGGTTTCCAAAGACCTTTGACATGTTGTAAAGATGCTGGTCAAACTGCCACAGGAAGTGTCTCTGAGATAATAGTGACATGTTTTTCTTCCAGGACCTCTGGCTCCATCATTCTCCTCGGGTCAGGAGCTTCAGACATCATGCTTCAAGGCCGGGGGGCGAGGAGTGGTGCTGGGAGCGCTGAGACAGCGGTAAGAAGATTCACCAGAACTTCAGTTTGTATTCTGAGCTCTGTCAGCAAAAACCTTTAAGTTTTGAACCCGGGTGTCTTGGAAATCACGTTTGCTTTATGTGTTTCTTTTCTTGCATGTATTGTAGTGACAGCCCAATACCATAGTTTGGTCATTTTTTTAGTTAATATAGTTCTGTCCCTCTGCTCAGTTGCCACAGCAACCACCACAAGAGGGAAGTCAGCGTCCAGCTGCTGCGACCAAGGTCGACTCCGAACACATCAAATGGTTGGAACAGCCCTGATCAGAACACTGACGATGCAGCGAGCGTGTCGGGTTTTCAGACTGAGGCGTCATCTGGTCGCCTGGGAGACATCAGCAAAACTGCAGCAGCTGCTGCAGCCGCAGCCGTGGCTGCAGCCGCTCCTCTCATCAAGGTAGTTAGCTGGGCTGGAAAATACAAAACTGAGATGCCACCGTTGATTACTGATGACTAATCCTTTGGATCACCCCGGATTTTTCCTCGTTTTCTTTTTCTTGTTGGTCTTTAAGGTCTCTGTCAGGTGTATGCATTAAATACAGCCAAAGTCCATCCAACTGGCCAATTATATTACTATATTAGTGAGCAGAATTTGATTGCATGGTGACTGAAAATTACAACCAAAAATGACACCCAAGAAATTGATACATAAGATTTTACATATACTGAAACTGGAGGATATTAAAGGTGTTTTGGGGCGATTGATTTTGAGGGATCAACTGTCGACTGTTGACATGACCAGCTGATTTTATCCACTGATCTTACCTACCTCCGCAAGGCTCTACTCAATTTTTATGTTTTTAATTTAGAATTCACTGTGTCTTTTCATTGTTTGTCTATATTACTTGGATTTTTCAGAATTGTTAAAATTGCTTTTTAATATCAACATTTTCAGCTAGAATAAGTGTCTGAGCTTGTTCTTGTGTTTCTGTGTTCAGGCCCAGTCAGACATCGAAGCTCGAATGTCTCAGTTGTCTGAAGGCCTCCAGAAGCTGCTGCACACAGACAGGTACACAAACGCTTTGTAGCCGTTTTTGCCTTTGCAGGACCTTGTAATAAAGAACTGACACTCGTTGAACGTTCTGTCACACTACAACCACAAATTTTAATGCATTTGGGATTTTACATGATAAACCAACACAAAGTATTGAATAATGGTGAAGTAGTAGGACAATGCATGGTTTTAATGGTAGGTATCTACTCTGACCAGTTTAGGTTTAAGTCAGTGTGGGTAGATGCCTTTGTCTTTGTTTTATTATTTGGAGGTATCAGAGAAAAAGGGGGTTGAATAGATCTGCACATCAGGGTTTGAATGGGAAACTTGGAAAATGATGCAGGGCTCTCCTTCAATTTCACAATAATTACCTAGTTTGTGTTGATCTATCACATAAAATCTCAGAAATTTTCTAGAAATACTTGGAAATTTCTGTGTTTCAAAAGTCAAACATTTTTAATTTTTAAAACTTAATTCCAAGGTATTAAATCCATTTCTAAGATTTTTGGCAGAAATGTACCATTTCTTTTTTTCTATCTACAATGACCCTAATGATCGGATGTTGAACCCTGATGTAGATTCTGCAGCTTGCAGAGAAAAACAAAAATCACAAAAGTTGAAACTATTTTTCTGAACATGTAGTAACTGTGTTTTGCCTGTAGATGGCAGTAAAGTAACTTAACACAGATATGATTTTTTGTTGTTGTGGTAGCCTGAAAAAAACAGGAAGTATTACTATTATTATTATTGCCACAGCTTTTGAAATGTGTGTTTGAATAACTGATTGAATAGGAAAAACGCAATAAATCCCCAAAATATTAAGGAGTAGATTGTGGTCTGGTGGATCATACCTGACGGATTGTTCCGTGTGATTGGATTGTGAACAAGCTGCTGTGCTTTTGGTGTATCTGAAGCAAGCTGCCTGTGACAGCTGTGTGGCCTGACTGTGTGTTCTGATATAAGGGAGGATGACGGCCGGAGACGGAGTCTGAGTCAACACACACTGCATCGCCTGGAGACGCTGCAGAGCCAGCAGCTGCAGCTGCAGGTAAACTGCTTCACCTGCTCAGATGCTGCTGCTGCATCCTCCCTCTGCCTTCTGATTGGTTATTGGTTTTCCTCTTGTCCAATCAGAGCCAGCTGCTGGAGTCAGCCATCAAGATAGTGACGGGTCAGGATTCCATCGCCTCAGACTCCAGAGGTCAGTCTGCTGTCACCAGGTGGCTGCCTGCAAACACACACCATCACACCCAAAAACCTCGACCCAAACGGATTTGTTTACTACAGCTGGGTTTATTTCAGTTTTTGATTTCTATGATGAGAATAAGAAAAGGTGAAAGGAAATGGGTTAAACTTATGCTGATAGATTTATGTCACCTTGAGGTGTCCGTTAAATAAAGTACATTTCTTTGGGATGTTAACAGTCAGTTATCAGGTTTAGAGGTCCAGCTTGTTCCCATAACAAATTATTTCATTTTTTTTTGTATTTAATCAGGTTATCTTTGTCTGATATTAAATTCTAATCTGAAATATTTTAAGTCTGACAAAAAAGCAAAAACAGAAGAAATCCCTATGGGGCAAAAAATGGATTGAAAGTGACTTCAGACGGCCCGGTGTTCTGACGATATGACCAGACTGAAATGAAGTCAGTAAATGGTTTTCCATTGGACAATCTACAATTTCTCTCAACAGCAAGAAAGAAAAACACAACCCTTTGTTTGCTGATTATGCACACATTACTGCATTGATGTCCGTTTTGTCGCAAAATTGACAGAATCCTGAATTCAAAATGACAGAATGCCTTCAGAATTTCCAATCATTCACAGAAACGTTGTCTCCTGTCTTCCACCAGCCAAAGTCCAGGACCAGAAGCCAAGCTCGCCAGGAACCGGAGGGCCTGCTATTGCCCCCGCTGTCATACCGACGGATGCAGTTGCCATGGAAACGTGCCACTGTGACTCCAGGCCAGAGCAATCCAGGTAAAATTGGACACGCTTACAGAGGGTATCTCATCACTTCTGTTTTCTTCAATTTGTTCAGCTTAGGTTTGTGTGTAAGGCAGCAGCAGCTTCACTGCAAAAAGGCAGTTTGCTGCAGTTGGAAAGCAGCCAGATTCAGGGAACGCCCCTATGTTTATATATATTTATATATTTATTATCAAAGAAGCGTTTTGCACCGTGAATAAATGGCTCTCAGAGCCTGTGTCGGCTGGCACCTGACAGCTCTGATGTTTTGTTAGTTTATGGTGTCTCTGTTTTCTTCGTGGGTTTGCTTTATGCGCCTCAAATGTCCCAAACACCCATGTCAGGTTCATTGTTTATTCTGATTCTACGTTTGTAATCCCCCAACAAGATGTTTGAATTCTGGTTTTCCATTGTTGGTTCAATGAGAGCATCGATACCTATAAATAAACATTTTAACATATAATTGTATGCAGTTATTGTGTGCTAATTGACAACACAGGGGCTCTAATTAATGTAAATGATGTCATCTATATGGTAATCCACATATGTTTTATTTTTAGAATTGTACTTATGGGGCTTTGGCTGTGTGGAATGATAGCTATATTGCCAAATACTTTGTAAAGATATTGTAGTTTTTTTGTCTATTTTATTGTTGTGACAATTAACATCACAAATATTCTATTAATGTATAGAAGTTGAGGGATTTTAATGAAACACAAATAGGAATATTTGCGTTCTACAGACTTCATTCTTACAGCTGTCCTCAATCCAAACATGTCAGCAGTTTCTCCCGCAAATGGAAGAAGACACTATTTTTGTGTTAGACACATGAAGCAAAGCTCCATTATTAAATGAATAGGTGCATATTCAGGTGAAGCATTAATAGTTATGCATAGATGTAAACCTGTGCATGTCAGGCTGTGTGTTTGACCAAGAAAGGATGTAGATTTAGGGGAGAGAATCTGCATTCACAGCACCAGAATGTCTTAACTGAGCCCATCTCTGCTCGTATGCGTGTGTTTGTGTGTGTTAGGTGATTTGCATATTTATGCATAGAGAGTGAGAGTTGGGGCGAACAAGGCTGCAGCTCATGATGTTCAGCAGATTCCTCCGCCTTTCTTTGTGGCCAGCAGACGGGTTTCTAGGGCAACACAGGGTACCCATCAGAGGGATGCCTGCAGGTGTGTGTGTGTGTGTGTGTGGGTGTGTGAGAAGAGCTGGAGGTGTGATGTCCTCAGATTGCATCAGCATAACATTTGATCACTATCTTGTATGTTGACAAAAAATAATAATTTTTCTTAATACAGTGATTAAAAAAAATAGCTTACTTATATTTTTTATGTCTTCCTGTGGTAATTAAATTTTTTCAGGTATTTTATGTACTGTTTTGCAGTACATGAAATAGGAAACTGCAGTCAGCCAGTTTCCCATCGATCTGAGTGACCGATGAGCCAAAACCTGTTACATCTGAATCCTGCTTGAGGTCGGGAACTCATGATGTGAGGCAAAAACAGGAAGGATTTAGCCATTTTTCTTTCTTTTATTCTTTTTTGTTGGATTTACTACTAACTCTAACAAAGGTATAGTTTCTCTTACATGTTGAAACAAACTAATCTTAACTGAGAAGTAAAACTCAGCAGATAAAAATTCTAATTGTGTGAGCTAAATATGATAAAAGTATTATTGGTGCAGCGATCGATCAGCCGGCTGATCAACCAATCCCAATTTCCTTTACTTTTGATAATCAGCCGATACTTAAACCTCCACAGAGGTCTGAAAATCCAACACCGTCTCCTTTTGCATGACAGAGACTGACAGACAGACAGACTGACAGAACATGAGATCACCTCTGCATGTGAGCTGTTAACAACAGTCACCCTGCTGAAAACTCAGAGCTTTGTTGCTATGTTTTGAGACTTTTCAGACCCCAATCGCAATAGTTTTTTTTTTTTTAAAGCAACTTTTGACAGATCTTATGACTCATTTCTGTGTTGCTTTGGCAACAGTGTCAGTAATAAAAGAAAAATCTGCGGACAAAATCGGAATCAACGGGTCAGGCTTTTCAAAGATCAGTGGTCAGTGAGAAAACTGCAATCGGTGCACCCCTAAAGATGATGTCAGTAACTCCAGTCACAGTCTGCATCACATCAGGCAGAGACATCAGAGCATCAGTGGACGGGCAGCAAGTTTTGGCTGTTAATATAGTTATTTGTAGAAGAACCAAACTGTGAAAATAGGAAGGAAAAGAACGCTGGTGATTTTTGAGGTAAAAGATGACATAAACTAGGCTTCTGTCTCAGCAGCAGTTTTACAGTTCACTACAGTGAATTTAAAACTTTGTCTATCAGACTGATAATCACACAGCGTGGGCCCTGCTGAGGATTACAAAGACAACTAGAAAGTGGAACTGGCTAGGAAAAGCCTGATCGGAGTGTTTCTACATGCAGGGTTTTGTGTGTTTGCAGTTCTGCACATGAAGTGTAGTAAAACTGCCTAGCAACACCAACACATCTGCAGCATCCCTGTTTTAACCATCATCAACTTTATTGTGCTCATAGTTTCGAAACCTTCATTGTTTTTAACATTGATGCTGAGCTAATTGGCTGATATAGTTGTTTTAGAAGGTGGCTACTTTATATTCGGCTTATATTTAAATATTGCAACGTCTGATCTCTTCCACTCAACAAACCTTTTGTTGGTAGATATTAGACCTTTTTCTATATATCGCAAGGTTTTTTACATGCAAGCCCAGCTTTGTTTTTTTTTTCTCGCCATCATCTTTTGCTGTGATTGTTTTGTCGCCATCCCACAAACTGCAGCTGCTGCTTCCAGACAGTGATGAGAGCGAAAGGACAAGCAGTATTCTCCTGCTTGCCAAGAGGAATCCCTTAGTCTTCCAGGTGGCATGGCTGGGAGGTTGCAGAGGGGCGGGGTGTTGCGAACCAAATTCCTAAGCCTCCCTGAGAGGATGCGGGAGGAAACGCACAACACCCCCACCTTCTCTGCTGCAACATCACAAGGGAGGAACAATAACACGCCGCAGTCTGTCCTCCTCATTCATTCTTTTTGGGCTTTTGCGGAGCAGCGGAGGGTGTAAGCAGCTCAGAGGAGGAGGCAGGGAGGGAGACCGACAGAGGGAAGATGTCCTCCCCGCAGGTCTCCTCATCCCGCAGACAGTCGTGCTATTTATGCGACCTGCCCCGCATGCCTTGGGCCATGATATGGGACTTCACCGAGCCCGTGTGTCGGGGCTGCGTCAATTACGAGGGCGCGGACCGGATCGAGTTCGTCATCGAGACGGCCCGCCATCTGAAGCGGGCACAGGGCTTCCAAGACAGCCGGTCCTCTGCAGGCGGACTGCCCGCGCAGCAGCAATCCGCTGCCGCGAAGAGCCAGGCGGTTTTACTGAGCGGGAAGGAACCTCTGGGACAGCTGAACCACTACCAGGCAGATGGCCAAGGGAAATCTCAGCAGCCCAGTTTGGACAGATACGCACAGGTAGCGGATAACCGGGCTCGGTTTGACTACTCGGTGCACAGCTGCAGCAGCAGGCCGCCTAATGGATTCGGAGGGCTGAACGGCTTTAAAACAGATGACGGACCACCTGAGCTGAACCGGCAGAGTCCAAACTCCCGGAGCAAAAGCAACGGTGGGCTGGTGTCAGCACCAGCCCAGATGACCGTACCGCCGAACCTCATGCCTCAGTCCGGAATAAACGGACCGACTTCGCATAGCTTGGCGGGCAGACCCCCTACCAGCTCCATGGTGGTCGTCTCTCTGCCCGGCCAGGTGGGACACTCCGAGCTGGGTGGAAAGCGACCCGCCTCCGTGTCGAGCACAGACCAGGAGCGGGAAATGAAGGAGAAGCAGCGGAACGCGGAGGCTCTGACTGAGTTAAGCGAGAGCCTGCGGAATCGACAAGAAGATTGGGCAAGCAAGCCGAAACCTGTGCGGGAAACACTTGTCCTCCTCTCCGGGTGCACACCGTTTGATGTCCGCTTCAAGAAGGACCACGGTCTGGTCGGCAGGGTGTTCGCTTTCGACGCTGTGTCCAAAACCGGGATGGACTATGAGCTTAAAATATTTATTGAGTACCCATGCGGCTCCGGGAACGTGTTCTCCAGCGCCTCGGGGGTCGCCAAGCAGATGTATCAGGACTGCATGAAGGACTTCGGCAGAGGCTTGTCTTCTGGGTTTAAGTATCTGGAGTACGAAAAGAAACACGGGTCCGGGGACTGGCGCCTTCTCGGAGACTTATTACCGGAGTCTTTGCGGTTTTTTAAAGAGGCAGTGGGGGAGGATATGCTGCCGCAGCCTTACATCGACGGCAGCTGCCCGCTGCTGCCAACATCACTCGTTCTTCCAGGTCGAGGTTCGGCTTCTGGCAGTGGGAGTAGCACCACCAGAGCCGGGGCGAGGAAGAGAAAAGCCTCCCCGGAGCCGGACTCTGCTGAGGGCAGCCTGAAGTTGACGGAAGAGCAGCAAAGGCAGCAGTGGATCAACAGCCAAGCTGAAGCTCTCAAACTATCGATGGCTGCGGGCTCGTTTGCTGGGCCTCCGCCCCCGCTGACCCCGGGGCACCCCGGTGTCTCCTCCGGCCGCACCACACCTCCAGATGCCGCGGCACCTCAGAACAGGCAGTCCCCGATGGCTGCGCTTTTGTCAGTGGCAGACACGCTGGGGAACGCTTACTCTCCCAACAAAGACAGAGACTCTGTTCACTCTACCACTTCCTCGTCTAGACACAATAGCAGCAGCCCAGTATCTCCCCCCTCCGTGTCCGGCCAGAGACGCCTCTCCTCACGGACCGGAGACACCGGGTTGTCCGCAGCATCGCAGTCCGCCGGGGCCATGGACCAGCTCCCGTCTCAGAGCGTGCCCGATTCACCGATGGCCAACAGCGGACCTTTGTGCTGCACTATCTGCCACGAACGCTTAGAGGACACGCATTTTGTCCAATGTCCCTCCGTCCCTAACCACAAGTTTTGCTTCCCGTGCTCCAGAGAGAGCATCAAGGCCCAGGGGGCGTCTGGGGAGGTGTACTGCCCCAGCGGGGACAAATGTCCCTTGTTGGGCTCCAACGTGCCCTGGGCTTTTATGCAGGGGGAAATCGCAACCATCCTGGCTGGAGATGTGAAGGTTAAGAAGGAGAGGGACCCGTGAGGAGATTGAAGAGGACCCTTAATGTCAACCTAACTGAGAGAGAGAAAAAAAGTAACATATCATGACCACACAGTGGTTCTGCTGCTGAGCCTCAAAACCCCCTTTTCTACATGATTAGAGGAAAATGTATAAAAATAAAATAAATAAAATCAGTTTGCTCCTAATTTTTAGATCAATGCATTTTAGTTACCTAATGAAGCTGCTTCTCTGACAGTTTCATTAGATGACACAAAAATTACTTTTGCTATCATGATTAAAACAACTTTGTAGGTTGTCTTGTTGTTTGAATGAAATCTGTGTGTCAATGTGCTTTTTATGTCGCATTTTGTTTGACCAAATCTGTTGAAACAAAAAAAATATTCATCAGGTTTTTTCAAACTTAAACAATTATATTTTGTTTTCTTTAAGAAAGCACCTAAACAGTTGATAAAATACTATGTACCAATGAATGAAGTTGTAATAATTCTTTTATCATGTCATATTTGCAGGACATCTGTTTATTGGTGCTTTGCCTTCCAACACTTTAAATATATACAACAGATTTCCTGTTTAAAATGTGGTGTTAGTACTAATATTGCAGTGAAGGACCTATTAACACTTCCTCCACTACTTTGTATACATGTTAATAAGTATATAAAGAGTGCTTGGATGTTTAGATTACAGTATAAAAATAAAGGTAGAGTTTGGTAGTGAAGACAGTTGACTTCCTGTTTCATATTAGTAATTCTCTCCAGTTGGTTCTGCTGTTATCCTGCAGTATTTTAATGGATCAGAAAAGCTCCAATGTTCTTGAAAAAGGTAGCGCTGCTTCAGACTTACTGGGTGGTGATGTGTTGATGTCTGACTGTCTCTGCTGGAGCCCTAACAAAATTTAAAGATGGTTGCTATTTAAAGGTGTAGTTCCACTGCGGGAACATTTTCTTGGATCCAGGATAGTTTTGTGGGGGAATTATCTACTCCTGCATTTACCAAGGCAAAAACAAATGACCAGAGTAGAAAATGACTCCAGAAAAGAGCCTGGTGAAGAAGTAATAGTTTCGAGTGCAGCGTTGTGAGGGAAGACTGCTGAGTATTTTGCACTGGTTACCTTCTACTTTTTTTTTTTTCTTTAACATTAGCTGAAAAATATCCTAAATCATCTTCCTTCATTTACTGCCATCCGTGGTAAAAGAGGAAGTATTTTCTTTGTTTGGAAGAATGTTTTAGGGTTCTGAGTGGTTTATGTTCTGTTCCACAACATCTTAGGATCAGTGACAGATTTTTAAAGAAACTATTTGTTGCTGCTGTATGTCTGTGGTTCATGCTCCTATGAGATCTGACTAGAACCCCAGGGCTTGGTCCCAGTCATGGCTGCTCATCTCCTTCACTTACCTCTGAAGTTGGTGAAATACTTTTGAGGTTTCCATGGAGGTTTTTGTGACTCTCCATAAAGTATAAAGCATAGTTGTTGTAAAAGGAATTGTTTATAGTTTTATTGCTAAAATCATCTGTTTCAAATCCCTGTTAGAGGATTCCTTCTCCCACTCTATGAAGAGCAAGAGTTGGGCTGAACCCCCTACAGTAGGAGGAGCTTTGTGTGCAGTGGGAGGGGCTACTGCTGTCAATAACCCTGTTTTGCACTTTATAGTGGAAAGATAGTTCCAGATTTTATAATGAAATGCACTTTAAAATCCCTAAAGCTCATTTCAAAGATTTTTCTTTATTAATTTTACTAGTTGCATTTTTATTGTGAAATAATTAAGGAAAAGACTTTTAATTTCTATTATTTAAGGGTTAAAACAGGCGCAATTAAAGCAAAATGTAAATCACTGCAGTCTGTCCCTGGTATTAATATAAAAAAGGAAGTTGAGAGAATATTTGACATTTTTTCTGCTGTATTTCTAAAGTGAGTTAATTAATTTTAAACTGTATATTATTTATATTGTCTATTCACCAGATTTTGAACTTACAAAACAGAAATGTATTGGCGTCATAACAAGCATTGTCATGCTTTATTTATAATTCGAATGTGAAACTAATATTGATGTTGATGAGTTTCAAAATTTATGACATAAAGAGCCGGGTCATTTTTACAGACTGCATGTGTAAATAATTTAACAAATGTAAGTTTTTCTTGAACCTTTATCCAAATCCGCTGTTTAAAGGAAGAATTTTTCAGTAAGAAAATATTAAAAGGGGTTATCACAGATTCATAATTTAATTAAAAAATAAATGTGTACATCGAAATACTGTCTTTATAGGTAAATGAAGAGTTTGGATAGGTTATAAATGACCAGTTTTGGGTGGATTTATCCGTATGGTACAGTCAGTCTTCCTTTTCCCCAGCTGACACATCTGAATGAAATCGTCCAGGACTCCTGTCCACCCCCAGAGCTGAGGTTGTAGCAGAGGCACAGTTAAACATAAATGTTCCACATGCTAATGTCTCATAAAAACTCATCTAACAAGGTAAAAAAACAAACAAACAAAAAAAAAAAAAAGAAGAAAGTGGTTGTGTTTTATGGGAAGTGTTATCAGTGATGTTTTTGGAGAGCTAGACAGACTCCATCACATCATAAGGGGCTGTCTATAAGCTTAATGATTTCATTCAACTTTTTATTCCAACTGTTTAGTCATTTTAGTATGTTTTCAGTTGGTCCTAAAACAGTTTTGTACATTTGGGAATCTGTTCTGTATTACGGACTGTGTCTTTTTGTTATGCCCTATTCTGTCGTGATGCATACATATGATGAAACTAACATTTGATATTGTAATGTGCCTTGGGGCTGAGTGAGTTCTAATAAATTCCATTGGAGTAAAGTTTTCATTGAAATGCATTTTTTCCATTTGATGTTCTATCATTCAGAGTCTGAAGAGACTTGGAGCTTTAAATAGTTTTTGTCTTTCAGGGTTTTCACTGAGGCGGTACATACCCAACAGGTTTTTATTGACCAGTTTAGTTGCAATTAGCATTATAAATTTTGCTGTGCTTTCTTTTTAATTTCCCTTTGGGATTAAAGTATTTTTGAATTGAATTTCTTGCACAGTGATAAAAGGAATTCTGATAAGATTCAATATGTTTAAATACTGAAGGAGCAATTTCACAAATGGGTGTTATCCATTGAATCATTTTATTCTTTCACCACACTGTTTCTTTATGAAGTCACATAAATATAAAGCCCTCTGAGCTGTTGTTAGTTACTCAACTGGGTAACCAATCAAGCTGAGACTTTCCCTCACACAAGGGCTTTTAAAAATCAAAGGAGGTGGGGAGCAGAACTCGACTCTGCCGAGTTCCACATTATGGCTGAAATTTTTGTCAGACGCCCCCATTTTATCTTTTTTTTTTTTTTTTTTTTTGTCACATGAATTTGTATTAACATTTACAGTGAATACCAACATGTAAAAATAGTCCCACTTATTCATAAAAAATGTCTTGTAGTCTGAGAATGAAGGTCATTTCTTCCACCACATCCATTTCCTGACACCAATTTGAGTGGACTAAACACTGGCGGCATTAAGAGTTCTCCTTTCTGTCATCTGAAGAAAATACTCTTTTCTGAAGTCCAGTTCTGGCTTTGCATATTCACTTTTGCGAGTCTGTTAATGGCAAGAAATGATGTGCATTATGTGACACAACGACCCCCCAACAGGTTTTTGTCTTAAAGCCTGTTGGTGGAAATAACTCAGTGGAATTAACTTTCTCTCAGTTATTTCCACTAACAAGAAGTCCCTGCTGTATCCCACCACTGAGCTGGGAAGCCAGCTAACCCCTGACTGATATGGAGCTGTTCCTACCTTGGTTGGTTTTGAAATGGTGGAACAGCAATGGGTTGACTTGAACCCTCCTAAGAAAACACAGATATGATGAGAAAGAATCGAAAGTGCTATGAAATAGTATTTATCCCCTCTCTGATTTCTGTTGGTTTTTGCTTCTCTCGTCACACTTTGATGTTCCTGACAAAAAAGGAAATACTATCAAGCAAAGATAACTTCCGTAAATACAAACTTTAAATTTTCAGATGATGATTTTAACATTTCTAGAGTACAGAGCCCAAGAACCACCAGGAGTACACATCCTACAGCTGGAGAACCACTGTTTATAAGAGTACATGTTTTTTATTAGTTGTAGTTTTTTTCTTGAAGAGACATAATTATGCAGAACGGTCACTGTTATAGAACAATCATTAGTATAAAAAATAGTTTAAAGCAGCAGAAAAGCTATTCAACAGTTATTCATCTCCTATTCTACATTCATCAATAATTATCTTGCTTGTTACAAAGATATTTAAGGTAATGAAATTTGTATTTTTTTTTTTTTTGACAGCAGGACTCTGCTGTAAACTGAAGCATCCATACAAATAAATCTCTGGAAGGGTTCTTCCCAGGAATATTAAAACAGTTCGCACACGACTCAGTGCCTGCGCATTAGCATGCAGGCTATGAGCTGAAGCACTGAGCCAAGGGCACCTTAACTATCAGTTGCTACACACAGTTCAGGTGAATTGTTGCTCAGAAAGAAAGATCCGCAATGCAGCTGGAAGCAGCACAGCCAGGCCTGCTGCTGTTATTCTGCTGTACTGTACTCCAGTATCACTGATCCTGTTGCAGTTTAGTGAAGAACTGAGACTCCAGGCTCCTCTGGTCTGTGGCTGTGATGCAGCAAGGCATTTCCCTCTGAAACTCAAGACGTAATATAAAAACCTGGCTTCAGTTCAGCCGTCATGTGATTGGTTGATGAGGTGTCTAATGTGATGGTTTTCAGTTTGCTGGCTCAGCGATTCTGTCGCACAAAGTCTCCATGCTGCACTCTTTCTTCCTGTCTGGACGCAGATTGAGCCTCTTTGAGACCTGCTCACTTCCTGTCAGCTGAACATGTTCTTCTCTCTGAGCCGTCGATCTGAGGTGGAGATGGTTGGACTGATGAGGAAAGTCAGAGTAAATGCAGACACACGATTGTTATGTATTCAGACAGCCTTCAAAATTCTAAATTCAAAAATACTTTACTGGTCCCAGAGGGAAATTCAATATTGTTGTAATTCATGTTAATTCAACATTCTTCAAAGAGTCATTGGCTGATTTCTGCTGCATATTAATTCCATACCTATAAACAGGAGAGAAAGACAGGATAGTGTCTTAACATATGACTTTGAATGGCTCGTTCAAGTTCGTTGACTGTTGATGGAAAACGGTGTTGTTGATATTACCGTGGAGATGGAGAGCTTTAGCATACAGTTCTTCTTACTATAATCTGTCTCCTTTCCTGACTGTACATCCCTGCAGTTTTCACCCCTCCTCCTCTGTTGCTGTGGAGGAAGATGTGGTTGCCATGGTTACAACTTCCTGACTGCAAACGTAATTTATTCAGGAATGTGCGGCGGAAATTGGGAGGCAGAGAATGCATTGTGTATAATCTGAGCTGAGCTGATTTATTACAGCAAAAGCAGTGATGAATAAAACGTGTTTCTGGCGGTCGGCGGTGTCAGTGAAGCTACTCAGCCAGCCGCTGATTCTTCCCCACAGACTCCTCTTTTTAAAACATTTTTTTTCTAAGCAGCAACATCTTTTGCCAAGCGTCCCCCCCGCACCCTTACACACACACACACACACGTACGCTCACACACACACGTACACATTCCTTCACCCAGAGACTCAGCTGTGTCCCCTCCCCCTCGTGATGTGATCACATTCCTCTGAATGTTTATAACTGACGAATGAAGCATTTCTGAGTCTGACCTTTTGTCCTTGATCAGCATGGCTCTCACCAACATACATGACGTTTACCTGCTTTGCTTTCTATTTTTACCTCCTCTGTAAACACATAGATAGATTACACATTTCAAACTCATCCACCACTGAATCTCAACCAAAAAAAACAAAGCAAAACAAAAAAAAATCACCACGCAGCACAAACACTCCAAGTCGTGGCCAAAAAAAGCTGAAATAAGCCGTTTATTTTTAATCTGCGCTTTCAACGCTGGGGAAGAAATTAGAAATATTACAGTTTGTGCTGTGCATCATTACCAGGTTCTAAGTAGATCTTCAAAATGGAAGACGAAGAAGAAACAGGAGCTAGAGACAAAACATAGCGGGCAATTTGTTGAAGACAATGAGGATGAAATTGCAGGTTATGAGGCTCCATCACTGCCAAGGTCAGATGCTGTAGGCCAACTATTTTGCATTTCTTAAATGTAAAAGTGGTACATAAAAAAAATTAAAAAAAAGTAATTAGTGCTGAGTTGGAGGATCAAACGGGCTTTGTGTAAAGATACAGACTCATCTAAATGAAAGCCTTTACTGAATGGTCATGTGATGCTTCTGTGAGAGAAGGGCTTGAAGAACAAAAACACCTTGTGAAACCAGGTATCCTACCACACTACAAACTGGATTTTAGGCTTTGCAATAACAAGGAATTCCAACTGGAGAGCTTTTTGCTCCAGAGCGATGGAGCAGGTATCAAACCACAGCGGGTTATATGGAGATGTTGTAACGGGCATCTCAGCGAGTTACAGTTCTAGTCTGATGACTTGAACCTCAATGAGGAAAACACTGCAGATCTCCAGGCCTGTCTGACAATGGACCTGTTTCAGTTTCCTTCATGCAGAGATCTTCACTGTGGAGCAACCAACCTGGTGTTGCTGGAAGACTCTCATCTAAACAAGGTTTTGAAGTGATTAACAAGAACTAAGATGTGCTCTAATAGTCAATAACACATTCGAACTCATCTAGGTAAGTATTATGATGCCCAAGGAAAAAGGAAAGCTGAGTTTCTTTGCTTGACACAATCACTCTAAGTGATTTTGTTATAATTTTTTTTAATAAAAACCTTTTTGTTATTGTAGTGTTTTAGACTGAAAAGAAGCGGGAACTTTCTGGAATGTTAAACTGTCCTGGCAACAATTTCATATTTGGATTTAATAATTTTGTTGAGCAGGGTTTCCTTTGTGATACATCTTCTTCAGGATGGACAAAGCCTGAGATCTTCTGCAGCATTTGTCCCCTGAAGAAGCAAACTGTTAAACATTCTTCTGGCTTTAATGTTTTTGCCCCATGTCAGGTGATTATACTACACATATTTATCCTTTTAATGTTTGCTGCATAATCTTGCCAAAGCACTTCCTTGTGAGCCTTCTTCAGATCAGTCTTAGAAAGGTTAATGCAAACCAGGTCAGAGGGGGCAGCCCAGACGGGGGGAGCATGAGACTGTAAATAAACGGCTTTCCCTTTGTGAACAGCGGCTGCTGTCCTCCACCAGTTGTGTTGCTTAGCAACAGCAGAGGCAGACCGTCTTCAACAGCTGTTTGGGATCATTCTGAGCAGCTTTATGACAGAGCAGGAGGTCGGAGCGGCAGCCATTTTATCCCCACTCATCTTACAGCTGCAGGCAGAGAACTGTTCACGTCTTGCTTTCACACAATGGATTCTCAGACTCTAACCTTTAAATACCTACCACTGCTTGTGTTTACCCCGAATCTGCAGTGAGACATAGCTGATAGAAGAATGTGTTTGTTTAGAAGCTTTTGTCCGATGCTCCTCTCCGTCTCGTGAAATGGAAAACTCAACCCAAGTCACCCAACTGTAGTTTGAGTCTTGTGTGAAATGCTGTAGATGTTGAAGGTGTCTTGTGTCAGACCAGAAGCTGAGACTAAAGTCAAAACCTTTCTGGCACAACCATCAGGCCCTGCTGTCATTATGACATCTGTCTGATTTGACTCAGAAACCCAGCAGAACCCTGTCTCTATGTCTCTATGTCTCTACAGCCAAGTGGCAACTTCAAAAATCCCAGAGACATTGTTTTGAACTGCAAGAAGTATAGTTGATACAAACCTGAGTATTATGTCTTTCAAGCAATTATTCAAACATTAAAATTTGGCATCAGTAATTTAAATAAAGGAAGTAACTTTTAAAAAAAAATGTCACAAAAAAACAATGCATGTATTTTTTTTCCCCATCTTTCTTTCCATTTCCACAATATCAGTGGAGATGGTCAAAGTACAACCTACTGGCCAAAAGCAGTGGGTAAGATAAATGTTGTACACGTCAATGTTGTTCTAAATGCTGGAGACATAATCTGGGAGTGGAAACAATGTATATTATTAAGTGTTACAGATCACCAGGCCTGTCTGACAAAGGACTGGACAATATTTAAATCAACTTTCTAATGGATTTATGAGGTCTCTTTAAGAAAATTGTGTTTACCTTTAATCTGCGCTGTAGTTTATAGATTCAGTTAAAACATACAGTCACTTGCCTGTCATTTAGATGAATAGATACTATATTTACATCAACAACTTAAAGCAATATAGAACGGGTGTGTGCAACAGGTTCTTTTATTTCTTGCTGTTTTTATCTTTGCTTCAGGAGCAACCTGTATCTCCAGCAGCGTCCAGCTGATCCTGTGGCTGAAAGCGTTCATCTTCAGTCTTTAGCAAAGGACACTCAGGAAGCGGTAAGGAGAGCCAGTGAAATGCTAAAGCAGATGGAGTGTCTGAAGACAGAGATAAAGATGCTGCTGACTGTGAGTAGTCAATATAACTCCACTTTCAAGATTGTAGTAGAAACAGGTAGAAAGGTAACAGTTCTACTTTGTCAGCTAATGTAACATAATCTGTAAAATTACATTGAGAATTAATGAAATGTTTTATTCAGCTGATTTTAGAAGACTCACTTCAGAGCAGTGGACGTCAAGGGCCAAAGTCCTGTAACTTTTAGATGTTTCTTGTCCAACACGCTTGAATTAAATGGTAAAACTCTACAGAGCTCTGCTAATGAGCTAATACTGGAGCCAGGTGTGCTGAACCAGAGAGGCATCTAAACGTTGCAGGAGACCGGCCCCTTGAGAACTGGAGTTTGAGACTTCTGGTTCAGGCTAAGAGATAATTTTTCCAGTGTTGAGTGTGTGAACCACTTTCGTTCATTCAGCAGCAAGAAGATTCCCCAGGCTGCCTCCAGGCCCAACAAAGCCAACCTGAGCCCCTACAGAGCAGATCCAAGCCAAAGGAAGTCCACGTTCAGTTCCATGAAAACCAGCACTACCAGTCAAACCCTGTTCAACACCAGACCAGGCCAAGCAGTCTTCAACCAACCGACCATCAAAACACTCACCCCCCTTTTCAGGCTTCCCATGCCCCACACAGACAGTCACAGGAGAACATGGGTCCACAACTGCAGTCCCAATGTAATCAGAACCTGATGCCCATTACCACATCGCCCCAAGCTGGGCCCTTATTAACTCACCACAGCCTCGCCCAGGAAGTCCAGGGTCCATCTAGCCAGAGTTTTCAAGCCCATTCCCATCAGTCCCAGTTTTCGCTGCTCCAAAGGAAACCTGGTGGCTCCTCTACGCTGGAGGAGGCGGGCCAGGTTCTCCGCCAGGCTCGGAGACGGAAGAAAGTTCTGGAGAACAACCTGGAAGCTCTGCTGAAGGCCAACCATGGAGAAATCCTACACTGCCAACTGGAAGCCTTGGCTGCTAACAGGTGATGAATGTTTACATAGCTAATGCTAATAGTAGCTTGGTGTGAGCACATACACATTCCCACTGGTGTAACCTGGAGGAGGGGCTGGTCACTGGTGCCTGTCTTCAGGTGTCAATGGACCAGTCACTGTCCATGCCAGGGCAACACAGGAGACTAAACAAACAACCCCCATTCAAAGGGCAACTCAGAGAAGCTAATTAAGCTAAAATACACGTTTTCACACTGTGGGAAAAAGCCAGAGTACCTGGAGAGAACCCACACATGCACGGGGAGAACATCCACTCCTGCTGGATTCAAACCCAAGACCTTCTTCACCACGCTGCCTCATGTATGATGATGTGTTGAGGTTTGAGTTTGATGTTGTTGACCTGCCAGGAGGAGACTCTACATAGAGCTAGAATGATAGACCCAGTAGAAGTGTAAAAGGCAAGATCAGAACAAGTTACTAGCAGGTTATATGTAGACATATTGAAAATAACAAACATTTATTTTCTCATTAAAATTGTAGTAAAAATAAAAACAATATTTCAAAATGTAAAAGTAATCATATTTTTTCCAGCTGTTTTGTCAATTACTTCATGGCTAACACTGTGATCAGTCAGAGACTGAAACCTTTGAAGGAGTAAAGCCACTTTTGTCGCCTGCAGAGACCTAACTGAAGAGGTGCGGATAAAGAAGACAGTGGATGCCTGGATCAACACTTTAACCACAGAGGTTCAGGTAAACGTTCAGAAATCCAGGATCAGTCCTGCTCTGCATAATTTGCATCTATGTTGTGTTTCTTTTTTCTCATTGGTTTGCAGAGCCTCAAGACTTGCATTTTTTTTTTCTCACATTTTTCATTGTGCAACCACATAAACCGCATGTTTATGTGACAAAACAACACAAACGATGCATGCCTGGGACGTGAATAGAAGGCTGCCATTTTAGTTTCAGGGTATCAGGTTCACTGAATCCCAATGCATGCCACACTTTTGTGAAACATTTTTGAAAGTTATCGTTTTCCTTCTGCTTCACGGTTATGCATTACTTTCCGTTAGTCAATATTGCGTCTCGGTCTGTCATGATGACAAATTTTGCTGGCCGATAAATTGTCCCAGATGTTTTTGCGATAAACGACAATATTATTATGTTGAGACCATTTTCAAGTAATATAATGGTGATGACAAAATAATGCAAGAACACATTCTCAAAGATTAATAAACTTTAAATTCTAATAAAAATTTTACATTGGGCCCAGAAGACATTTTAAATGTAGAAAATAAATAAACAAAACAACGGAAACAGCAAGTTAAATGAATTATGAAGTTTGTGTCAACAAAATTGCCCTTCAAAAAAATGGAAGACTTTTGTTATCTAGTTTTTGGTAGAAAGAGAGAGAAGAAGAAATTAAAACTCACAAAAATGGAAGTTATTGATCTTGTTTTAATTTATCATGCGATTAACTAATTTATTGCTTATAGCAACAGGCCTATTAAGATCCTGATGAGGTTTTCTAAGCTGTCTTCTTTCTTCAGACTCAGGGTCATCCTCCCCCTCCTCAGGGTGCCATGCCTCCTCTGGATGCCGGTCATTGCAGAGCAGCAAATGCAACAAAGCCACAGCAGAGGGCTGCAGGAAGGGGCAAGCCAGTGAGCATGCCCAGAAGAATGACTAATCAGCCAGTGATGGGAAGAGGAGGCAGAGGCCAGACTGCTGCACACAGAATGGTCATCCCAGATTCTGCTGGCAGTGCTACAGGTTCTTTTGGTCAGTGAAGTCCAGGCGATAACTTTATCATTGGTTTGTGTGTGACTGCAGGAGGCAGAGCCTGCTGGAGTCTCAGGTAACCTGATGGGCAGCCAGCAAAACGACATGGATGGAGAGCTTTATCTGACTCGTTTGTACGGCAGACTCCCTCACGAAGGTCTGAGGCGAACCCTGAAGAAGAGCCCATACCCTCGTTTTAGCTCTCCTGTGTCTCCTCTCGGCAGGAAACAGCACCCTCGACTGGTGGAAAGCATCAGAGGTCAGGAGATTCATCCAGTCACTCATGTTCATCTGTGGAGGCAGTTCCTTTTCCTGATTGGCTTGTGGTCTGTGTCTCCTGGCAGGTGTAAGGCTGAAGTCCTGTAAGACTCAGACCGGTTTCGCTCCGGTCCTCAGTTTGTCAGTGGGACAAGCTTCCCAACACTCCCACTTATCCTTACACCACTCTGCTCGACCCGTGGTGAACAGTGCAGAGCGCTCCACTGCTGCCAGGGCAATCCCACTGCGTCAGTAAACCACTGGACATCTACACTCTGAGCACAGTTACTATTATTCATGCTGCTGTCAATCCATCCATCCATCTGTCTGTCTGTCCAGCCAGCTGAGTTTTGTATTTACAACCTGTCTTTAGTTTAAATTTATACAGTAAACTCATATTTAGTTTTTATCAAAGGATTAACTCTGGCAGAATGGTCATGAAAGCTGTGTAGGTTTAGTTTTTGTTTCTTTTTTAAGTGCAACAATAGTTGTGTGACTCCGTGCCTGGCTCTTAAATGTAAGCCTCACCAGAATTTTCTTTCAGAAATCTTCTGCCCTCAGTAGCAGTGATGCCAGCTGAGGGAATAATGCATTGTTGTATGCATTGGAGATTGTTTTTGGTCGTATTTTTGAGATGGAGAAAATGTGGCTCGCGCTCATCTGTTCTCTTCTCTGGCAGGAGTTTCTACTGCATTAGTCTCATGGTCTGATAGTGGCTTGGTTGTGACAAACTAGTCTTGAGAACACATAGACGCTACAACACAAGCAGGTACCTCACCAGATCTGTCCTACTGGGAAGGAAAGACTGGTGGGGTTGTGTGTAAAAGATTCCAGTGCACTGAGGTTGGAACCTTTAAGTGGTTTAAATGACGTTGCCAAAGGAATTTGTTTTAAGATGAATTGTTATTAGTGTGGTCCTAGCAAGTTCTTTTTTCTCCAGCACTCTGGACCTTTTCGTCATGTCTTATGGTGTTTGGTAATTAGCTTTAAACAAACACAAAAGCTGCCACTGAATCAGTTAAAGTGGAGTTATACTGTTGCTCTGCTGTCTTTGGCAAGTTGTAAAATAAAATAAATCTAACCTGAAGGCCACCAAGAACACACAACCAAACCCATTCCTTCAAAATAAAAGATGAAGCCAAGTTCAAGAAGCAAAGCATGAAAAGCTGAGTAGACGTCACCATCCTCAGGTTGTATTCGCCGTACATTGTGTCCAATGTTGCTTCAGTTCATTGGGATTTGAAGACATTTAAATTTGCATGAAAAAATATACTTTGGCTTGAATTAGTTCAGACATCCAGCCAGTTCAACAGGTGTGGAATTTAATTTCTCTCTTCTTCTTTTTTTTTTTTTCTTTTTAAATAGAAGAAATATTTATCTTTCATAATAAGCTTCATTGAAAGAAATAATGAAAGTAGTACAGATCTGAAAATGACATCATGCTTGTTTGCTTTTGCAGGTCTTCCCAGGTGTGAGCGTGTCCAGGACAGAGCATCAGTACTTCCTGTTCCTCTGTCCAGGAGCAAGGCGAACGTGAACGATGGAGCCAACAACCACCAGGTGAACTGCATCATAACTCTGCTCACACAGCTCAAGTTGTTTGCAACATAACATTCATCCAAACGCTTCAGTGCAACCTGAAAAGTGTTTGTTAAAGATTCCAAGTCATTCTTCATATTCACAAGTAAAATTTTAAAGGGCTAAAGTGTTGTGGCATTTGTGCCTCATTTGGTAAATATAAACTGACTGAATGTTGCCCAAGAGCAGAAATTGTCACTCTGTCATAATTTCCACTCACTAAATGTCAGCTGTTGTTTTGTTCTTTTTGTAGGTGCAGTTATTACATTTTCACACAATTCATGTAATGGACACAAAATAAAATCTTGAAACATAAGAGAACAGAAGAAAACCCATGAAGGTGACAACCAGACACATAGCATGAGTCCAAAATGGACGTCTGGGAGAATGGAACATCACACAGAGGCTGCAGAAACTGTCTGGAGATAACAAGTAGAAAAAGTCTTCTGCTTCTGCAGAGGAAGAGGACGGAGCGTTTTGGAGCAGCTCAGCCTCTCTCCACTTGAATCTGATAGAGAAATTGTGAAGGCAGCTGAAGATTAAGGGATGGGGGATTCTAGCCCACTGTTTAACAGAAATGTTTTAATTCTGCAACATTGGACGGGCTTTGAGTAGGAACATCCTTCTTTAAGTGATACTGTGGGATCTGAACTGGATTTAACTCCAGACTTTGGCAAGGTCAAAACCTTGCCAAAGTCACTGGCTTGCCCCATCCTGAGATGCAGGATGACGTCTCAGAATGCAAACCAGTCCAGGTCTTCCACATGAAACCCACTCCTTCCTCGAAGAACAGGAAGAAATGTGGTCTATTGCTGCTGGGCAGTGTTGGAAATTGCTCCAGTTTTTTTTTTTTTTGCATAAAGCTTGGAACTCTGAAGGTGTTTTTGAAAATGCTCGATTATTTGTTCTGGGTTTACTTATCAGTTGATTCACAACAAATAATTGCTCAGTAACTAAATTTGCTTAATCTTGTTTGAGAAATACTTTAACTTCATTAGTTTTTCTTATGTTGAAAAAAATGCCTGTCTGAGTGCTCACTCTGGTGATTTGATGTTGACAGAAGCAGCAGGTGGTTGTAGAAAAGCCTCCACCTTCTCCATCACACGTCACTGAGATCAAAGCAGCAGAGCCTCTAAAAGATGACGAGGATGAAGAAAACAGCTTCCCTGGAAACAACTTCCTCTCTGTCACTGATGTCCACCAGGTAACCCCTGACATATGCAGAGAGTTAGCAGCGCCTCCATTTTTTACATTTTGAGTGTCCTGTCAGGCTGCAGTGTTGCACTCAGGATTGTTGTCTGAGTGTTGAGGTGAGACCAGACAGATTTACCTTCCCAAGTGGATTCCACAGAGGGCCCCCTGGGTCCCACAAACCCCCAATATGGGTTCCTCCACAGAGCCAGCCCCAACCAGCACACAAATACTGGACATGAGCTACCAAACACAGAATCTCCCATCCACAGGAGGGCGCAGGAGAGCTCCAACCCCAAAATGCCAATGAAAGCACAGCTGTAAAGGGCGAGTTGAATATTGATCTAAAAAGGCTCAACAACCTGATAAAAACGGCTGGTTGGTTCTGTTCTGGTTCTGTTTTGAGGGTGACTGTTTTAACTTCTGGAGGTGATGATGCAAAGAAGGGTTCTTCATAAGATTAAGAACAACCCTGATCATTCTCTTCACAAGGCTGTTTTACAAAACCAGTGTCTTCAGTCAGAGGCTTCTTCAGATTTGCTGTTATACAGACCTCTACGGGAGACCTTTCCTGACAAAATTTTAATTAATATGATTTACAACATTTGTTTTTCTCTGGGATCAATAAAGTATTTTTGAATTGAATTGAAGTGAATTGATCGCTACTGGAATTAGGAGCCACAATCCAAAAATCTGAATGATTCTGGCAAACAGAGAACGGTGGTGTGAAAAGGCCCCACAGCCCCAGTCAAATATGACGTTGATGTTATGTAATGTATTAAAAATGGGGGGTGCTGGCCAGCACAAAGTAACTTTTTTTTTTTTTTTTTTTTTTTTATCCTGCTTGAGAAATACTTTAATTTGACTATTTCCAGCTAATTTCTTGTGGGAAAAAATGTCTGAGTGCTCACTCTGGTGATTTGATGTTGACAGAAGCAGCAGGTGGTTCCAGAAAAGCCTCCATCTTCTCCATCACGTGTCATTGAGATCAAAGCAGCAGAGCCTCTAAAAGATGACGAGGATGAAGAAAACAGCTTCCCTGGAAACAACTTCCTCTCTGTCGCTGATGTCCACCAGGTAACCGCCCTCTCTTCCTGACTTATTGAGTGAATCAGCAGCGCCTCCTGCTGGACACAGATAGATTAGCACACAGCAGCATACTGTGTTTACCTTGTTAAAAGATCATGTCGGCCGGTTTGAGGTGATTTTGTCATGTTTTATAAACTCTTGTGATCATAGAATACACTACTGCAGTGAAATACCATCATCAGTTTGGTGGGAATACATCAATTCACCATGGCAACGGTTTCTTCATTATTATAAAGGAAGCTCCCAACTATAAAGCAAAATGTTCTTGGCTACATTTTTTAAATATTTCTGGGCTGATGTACATATTATTGGCTTTCTGAGACACTCTGGTAAATCACTGTGGAGAAAGTTTCTTTGCTGATCATCAGGGTGAAGGTTGTAAAACTCTGGATATCTGCTGCCACATCAGAGCAACTTCTGTTCCCTTCAGTCGCAGTGAGAAAGCTTTTCCTCTGCTCTGCATCAATGACTCTTCAGGAGGAGAACAGTGATGTGGGTGAGGAGGTGGTGGTGCTGGAGGGAGGCCCCTCCCCGGCTCCAGTGCGGTACCACACCCCGGCCTTCCCGCCTGAAGCCCCCTCCTCTCGCCGTGCCGAGATCGTGACTCCTGTGGTGGGCGGTGGCCGGACGCAGGATATCCTGGAGAACCGGCTGGTGGAGTGGTGAGGCTGGGTCTGGACTTCACTCATGCTGCTGCTACTGCTGCTGCTGTGTCTGACTCTGCTTCTGCTGCTGGTTCTGTTAAGGGTGGAGCAGCAGCTGATGTCCAGGATGATAGCTGATATGTATCGCCCTGCCCCACCTGACCCCGCCCAGAATGACTCCACTGACCAATCAGAGCTTGAGGAGCAGAGTTTCACCTCAGATATTGGTAACACTAAAAGTGTATGTGATAATGTAATAACATCGACCTTCAGAATGCAATAAAACATAAATAAAACCACATTATCTACTAAAAATTCTTGAACGCATTTTGTAATACTTTCTACAGCATTATGTAGTAACACTTTTAGATTTTGCACCGATTATTACATAATAATGTGGCACATTATGTGATGTTCTGATCCCAGTTACCTGACTGATTCCAACATCTAAGTGTGTAATGAACATTGGGACACATGAGGCTCTAAAGCCAGTCTTCATTCAGGTAGCGCCCCCTGCTGTTCAGCATTCATATTGACTGTGTAGCACTAATTGCTGGCAGGGTCATGTCTTTGCTGTCATAATGAGAAATAGTTTGTTATTCATAGATCATTTTTCATAGATCATGGTATCCATTGTTTCTTGAGTACTGAATAAGTTGTTGATCTGATAAATCTGGTAAAAGTATTTAAAAAGTACACTGGTGTCTCATTCTGAAAAAGCTACCTACACATTTTATAATGATATGCATAAAATATTATATTATTACGCACTGCAGCAGAAAGTATAACCAAATGCGTTCAAGGATTATATGACATTCTGCGTCAATTATTACATAGTTTTACATTTTGTTTTATTACATTTTGAAGGCTGATGTTATTACATAATGCGGGTTTCATGGTGAGTTTCTGTGCTGACTTGTGATGAACGTCTTGTCTCCACCCGCCGTGTGTTTGCAGTGGAAGCAGCCGGAGGTGGAGGTCTGCAGCTCTTTGTAGACGCCAACGTCTCAGTGGATTCGGCCTTGATCAGGCAGCTGGTGAACGAGGTTCTGACTGAAACCGTGGCCCAGATGCTGTCCCAGACCAGTGCAGTGGCTATGGCTCCAGAACCACAACCAGAAGCACCGCAGTCAGGAGACACAGAGGTACTAAGAACAACAGCTCCCTGAAATGATGGGAGCTGTTGTTTCACCTCCTAATGTTCCACATTTCTGCTCCAGGACAAAGTGGCTCCACTGGTCCCGACACCAGCCCCATCACCTCCACCCAGCAGGCCCCAGCTCAGCAGAGACTCCACCCCAGCAGCCACTCCTCTTCCATCTAAACCATCCAGCCCAGTTCCCCAGGACTCTCCTCAGCCAGTCACAGCTCCAGGTCTACCACCAGCAAACTTTAACAGTAATACTGATCTGATCTGATGCTTTAAGTGTGAAAGGGCCGAAGGTTTGTAGTTGACAAAAGTTAAGAAGCATAAAAACAGATGCATAAAAGCATTACACTTTTATGTTTGTGATGTTTGGAGAGAAAATGTTTAATTTTTCCAGCATCTCAGCCAGTTAATGACTTGGCATGTTGATGGCCTGTAATGGTTGTTGTGGAGCCCTGGTGACGACAGCGGGAGAAAGACTCTGTAGAGGACAGCCGTCGCTTTTCTACAGGCGATTTGGCTACAAATAAATGTATCTCAACCCCTCTTAGTTGATTGTTGGATCTTCTAGATCTTTAGAATTTTTGTTAAAGATTTTTACAGTCTCTTCAACTGGGGGTGTCACAGGATTTTACATTTCGTAGGTGTGTGTTTTTAATCAAATCATCATCTATAATCTAATTTCTGACAAATTACATTGATAAAATTTTTAAAGCCTGATTACAGGCCAGTCTGATTATGATTATTGTATAGTCTAGGTTTATAGTCTTTCTGCTCTCCTCCTGTAATCAGTTTACAGGCTTGTGTTGAAGCTGATCACACATTTGGTGTAATCTCTTTTGGATTTCCTTGTTACCCATTCCAGCCTGATTGAACCACAATGACAGCCTTTTTATCTCTATATAAGCTGATATACATGTAACATCATTCTGGTCAGGATAATACTTGATTACAATCAGGCATTAATGTACTTTCCTCCGCCTGTGACCTCAGAACCTGTACCTACGCCGGCTGCCACACCAGAACCCCAACTGCCCGACTTAAGCTCCTCTTCTGCTCATCAAGCCCCGCCCCCAGCCTCACAGGGGAACCCACAACTTTCACTGGACGAGCTGGAAGAGCTGGAGTCACAGAAACACCCTCTGTACGTGCACGCATACACACACACATACACACACACGTCAGGATGGAAGTGTTTGAGATCACGTGGCTCGTCAAACAACATCCTCTCTCCTCCATCAGGCCGCTGTCTGTAGCAGTGGAGGAGCCGGCGGTCAGCAGCCCCGCTCCTGTTCAGTCCCAGCCTCCTCAGGCAGAACCCAGTCCTGCTCCTCCTCCCAGTCATCTGGAAACCAGTAGTTCCAGCAGCAGCAGCAGCAGTTCCTGCAGCAGCAGCAGCAGCACTGTAACTGGAGAGACCGAAGCTGCACTCAAACACATCTCAGAGGGAGAGTTACTCGTCAGCGTCAACCAGCTGGCCCCTCTGACAGGTACCAGCAGCTTCTAGGGGTGATGAGGGATCTTTAAAAAGCCTGGCCTGCTGATTCCCATTTTGTCCGATACCATTGTTTTTGTCTGAGTGTCACTAAATATAGTAAGTTAGCAACAGTGGCGTCATTATTGCTACCTGTAGACATGTAGACATGACCTAATAGGTGGATCCGTCAGTCAAACCTCTATCACAGCAGAGCAGAAAAAGATGGTGGTTGAGATTTCGACGTCTGCTGAGGTAGATAAGATCAGGAGAAAAGATCAGCTTCACATGTAACTATCAGCTGGTCTCTGATCTCCCAAAATGAAGGAAATCTGCACAGATAAATCGGTGCAACCCCAGCAGCAACATCACGTCACGTTTTCTGCTACTTACGTCCAGGACCTCACCTCATAAACCAGCTGCGTCTTCCCTTTATGAAAAAAAAAGGTTTGCATTTTTTTTTTTCTAGCCATAAATAAGCTTCAGGCTCAGGCTGAATATTTGAGGACTGATGAATAAAAATAAGTTAAAATGCTGAAAGTTGTTGGGACACATTAATTCTCCATGTCCCAGAATAAATGTGACATTTATGTCCATGGTGAGAGGATGGACATACATGCTGTTGTTTTTTGTTTGTAAAAAACAAAAGATTAACCAGATATAGGGATTTTCATTTAGGAAAGAAAAATCACAAACAAATTTTCCTTTTAGATCTGAAGCGTTGCCTAACAAGTAAACCTATCAGAATGACTTTATCATACTTATAGATAATTGGGAATAAATGTAATAAAATAAACAATAATCATCAATTTATTTAATTATTGATTGGTTGATTTTTTTTTTTCTCAAAAGCAATGACAGATCTTTGTGTCCCAGCAGAGCCCTGCTCCAGATCTTTTTAATTTCCTGAGGAAAAAATGAAGCAGTTCCAGTTTTTTTCATTGCCACAAAAATGCGTCGTCACAAAATTGATGATAAATGCAAAAATCTGTTCCTTTGTTGTGACAGTTGTGTCTAAAATTGAAGTGTTCTCCTCTGCACATCCTGTGCAGTGATGAGCTGCTGCTCTGCTCCTCTACTTGACAGCTTCATGCTGTCACTGATGGTGGAAACAAGCTGATTCATCATGTTGGTCCAAGTTTCTGTCTCCTTCTAGAATGGTTCCTGTTGTCAAGCAGGAAGAATCATATTCTTTGTGTTCTGATCGTTTATGCTTTTGCTTTTGGCGGAAGATTTTACTTAAGCCTCAGAAACAGAGCGCAGAAAGAGATTAAAGGAAAGTGTGACTAATTTGTTTGTTTTCTTTTTTTAAATATTGTTTTCAAATTAGAGATTAGAAGGTGGCTCGGCAATATTTCTTATGGTTTTTGTTGTTTGTTTCATAAATCCAGTATATGGTGAAATGAGTTCTGATCCTTTTCCTGTAGCTGTGTTTCCTTGTTGCTGTAATTTTGATCTGTTTATGCTTCAGAAGAGGAGGAAGTCTGTAGCTTCTCCAGCTCGCTACATGAGGTGGAAGATATGGTGAGTAGTCGATGCCTGGACTGTGGGATCACTTCCTCCTCTGAATTCTCACTGATCAATCAATTAATCAATCAATCAATCAGTCAGTCAGAGCATGTTTCAGCAACAAAGCAGTTTAAAGTGCTTTGCATCATAAAAATGCAAAAAGACACCACACAGTCAATAACTGAGAAAACCAGTAACAAACATTATATTTCGCCGAGTATCAAAATCATCAATACACATCAAACAGTATGTTATGCTTTTTACCTCTAGCCGCCATTGGCTGTTGTGGTTTTGGTATCAGCAGTAAGACAATAACATAAAGAGTTTTTTATGATCTGCACATTTTTTTAATCAAAATTGCCCTGAAAAAGGCTGTTGTTTTCTGTTTAGAACAACAAAAACCAAACCGATCTGATCAGTTCCATCCTCCAGCCATTAGTAGAACAATATTTAGCAGCATTAGCTCTCAGCAGTCACTTTCTGCCTGACTTTCTCAGTCTCTCAACATTATTGTTGACGAATTTTGGCCCAGTCTCCTTTCCAACGTTGCTTCAGCTTCTTGAGATTTGCAGACTTGGTTCTGCACAGCTCACAAGATTTGATTCTTTCCTTTTTCAATTATTCTCTTGTGTATTTACTGCTGTTTCTGGGTCATTGTTCTGTCCATGGCTCACTTTGGTTCCATCTTTACATTTGACCCTAGAGTTCATAGTCAGGTCAATAATGTCTCCAACGTGCCTGTTTGTGCTGATATGCATCAAACATCATGATATCCATGATGAATCTTACAGACAGTAGGGCTGCATGACAACAGGAAAATATGTAATTAACATATGAACAGTATGCATGAATATGTAATTCAATACCACTGCTGATTATTGCTAATGACATTGATAATGCATATTTTCCACAACTCTTTTCATTCTTTTTGTATCACGATTCATCCACCATTCGTTGTGAGCGTTAGCATCTCTATCTCTACAAACATAAATCATGTCTGGACAGAGAGGTTTGCAAAAAAACCAGGATGATAGAGAACCAGTTCTAAAGTCCTTCCACTGAGAGAATAGACTTTCAAAAACTGATGTTAGTTTATAAATCACTGAGCAGTTTATCACCACAATACATTAAAGATCTGCTGTTGTTGCATCAGCCTTTCAGAACCTCTCAGGTCTTCTGGTTCTGCTCTGCATCCAGAACCAAAGCAGCATTCAGCTTCTATGCACCTTAAATCTGGAACAAACTTCAAGAAAACTGCAAAACAGCGAAAACACTGAGTTCCCTGAAATCCAGAATAAAAACCCACCTTAGAGTTTAGAGTTGCTTTTGAAACATAGTAATTGAACATTGGCCAAAATATTCGAGGTGTTTTGATGATTTGGATGATGGCGCTTAACAAAATGGAAAGTTTGTTACGGTTTTCTCATTTGAACTGACTGGTCATATTTAAAGTCATTCACTTTTCCTGAGCTGTTTGGGTCAAAGTCATTAAGAGCCTGTTTGTTTTGTCCCTCTGGGTTCGTCCTGCAGGCCTTTGACTCGTCCACTCTAGAGCAGGTTGGAGGTCGTAGCATTCTGCTGAGCCTGTTGACCAAGATGGATCAGGGAGTCACTCACAGAGGACAGAGGCCACAGCCTGAGGTTTGCTGACCAGTTGCACTTTGAAACCAGGGTCAAGCACATTTGAAAACATAAACTTACTGACTAACAGTCTGTTTAAAGAAATCTTGTGGATTTCACTGTTGGCCCTAAAAATTTAATTCCACCCTGGTGGCAAACCTAACAAAACTCCTGAAGTTTTTCCATGTACCATCGCAAAGGTTATTACTTATGTTACATTTTATTACTGATAACAGGAGGTAAGTGAAGGGTGTTAAACATTCACGCTCTGTAACCTTTGACCTCTGGTGTTTTAGGGCTCCTGGGGGAGGGAGGAAATGGAGGACGAGGTGAGTGTGGGGGAGGTGAGAGACTGCGGGCCGGCAAAACCTCAGAACCAGACCAGAGACCCGGCGGGACTGGATCAAAGCGCCGCCTGCGGACAGATCAGCCAGCCTGCAGGTCAGAACGTCTGGACAGTGTGACTGGGCTGGTGAGGTCGTAGTTGTGACAAAATGCATAATATTATTTTGCTGAGTGGGATGATAGAGCTCCTTATGAGTGAGACTGTTTCCTTCAGTCTGGAGAAACAGAAAGGACTTGTGTTTTGTCGTCTAACGTTTACAAAGTGGAAAAAACATAAGAAAACAACCTGGGTTTTTAAAACACTGGTAGAAGTCTAGTAATATGACGAAATAATTAAAAACAAAGAAAAGGTCTTTTACATTTTTCTGTAAATTACAAAAAGCAACCTCTGACAAGGTATAAATTAGGACATCCTAAAATTTCTTCCTGCTTTAAATTACTAAAATATGATGGACAGAGATGGTGAGGTGCTGATTACTGGGAAAGAGACTGGTAGCAGTCCACTCTACTGGCACCACATCCAATGAAACACCTGAGCCAGAGTTCAGCCTCCCTTTCAATCCATATGTAACTTTATTAATATCCACTTTGAAGAGATTTCTTTGCTATACAGTTGGTGCTCAACACAACCGATTCGTCTGTATCTCGAAACAGAGTTCTGAGCTTTAATGTCACATGGCAGAGTGACGGGAGGTAAAGGTTAGAAGCTAACACCAGTTACTGTTCTGTTACAGGTCTAATGTTGTGTAACATTAGCCTTTAGCTGTTTCTGAAAACTTTGCATATCAGCATTTTCTGCAAACTAGCTGTGTGGAAAACACATTTTTATTGTGTTTCTGCTTCATCTTCAGTCTCTGGTTGCCATGGAAGCGTGTCTGATCTCACACCTACCAGCTCAGCGCTTCTGCCATTTTCTACCAGCATCATTCTTTAGGCAGTCAGACAGCTTGATGTGTGTGTGGGGTGGGGGGGGTGTTTCTTTGCAGAGGTTTGTGTTGGATACTGTATCCCTGTATGTTTGTATTTTATGATGATAATCACAAAAACCTGTTGCATAGCAACAGTTTCTGCTGGACTAAATACTAAAACCTATAAGAACCAGGTAAAAGACAGATAGTTTTTCCTTTGGCTTTTTAACACGTTCTTCATAAAATTGAGTCCAACTACTGCAGGGTTTTACTATTGCTATGTTGCCATGGAGACTCTGAGAGTAAGCAGAAGACGACTCAAACAAATGAATGAATAGATTTTTCCTTTATCGAGCTGCTGTTTGTGAACTCTGCAGTGTCGTCTTTCCAGCGTTTGGTCCAGCTCTGCCATTAGGAGTCGTTTTAAAGACGTGGATGTAACCTGTGCAGATGTGTGTGTTTCTACCTCTGTGGCTGTGCAGGCCGGCACTGAAGCACACTGAGCCCTGTGTTCCAGAGGCCTTAGCTTTACTCTCTGCACACTCTGTCCTTTCACTGCCCAACTCGGTTTCCGTTCTGCTTGTGGAGCCTCTGAAAGGCTCGTCTTCATTTCCCCGGTTGCCGCTGCTGCTGCCAGCCCAGAACACGCGTTCCCTCCCCCTACACACTCAGAGCCCACCCAGGTCGGCCTTCAGAGTCCTGATCCCGTCCAGCAGTTTGTTAATAGCTTCCTGGTAAAGTCTTCTCCAAAATTCCCTGGCAGGATTGTTTTAATTCAGCAAGCATGGACTTTCTAACATGATCGACCTGTTTGAAGTCCTTTCATAGATTTGAGTCCATACTTTAAAGTATGTAACTATTATATATGTAAAACATTATTTATTTATTTATTTATTTATTGCATATTTGTTAAAACTATCACCGTGTTGTAACAGTAAAATACAAGACAGATCATCTGTGACTTACCTGGAGTGTTAAGTTGTTTGCCTGTCTTTAGCATGTTTAGCAGTACATACCTGAAATTGATTGACAGTGTTAAGACCCTCCGTCTGGCTTTGACCTGGAGCAGAGCATACCTTCAGACCAATCAAGTTTACTTGTTTAGCACATTTCAGCAACAAGGCACATCATACAATAAACAGTTGAGAAAAGCTGTAACAGACATTGCATTTTGTCAAGTGCCATCATTGAAACCATCAGTACACATCAAATGTGTTGGTTAATATTCCATTTATTATGCTTCAAAAGCAGCTCTAACCAGGAGGGGGTTTAACCTGCTCTTAAAGGCACTCAGTGTTTCAGCTATTTTTTAGTTTTCTGGAAGTTTGTTCTGCTGCTTTTCCATGTTTGGTTCTGGTTCTGGATGGAGAGCAGAACCCGAAGATCTGAGAGATTCTGGAAAGCTGATAGAACAACAGCAGTTCTTTAAGCCTTTCAGTGATTTATAAACTAACCTCAGTATTTTAAAGTCTATTCTCTCAGTGGAAGAACTTTAAAACTATGTTCGATCTTCCTGGTTTCAGTCAGAACACCAGCAGCAGCTGGATCTGGATCAGCTGCAGCTGGAGGGTTGATTTCTTAGGTTTATGTGTGAAAACACTTTTGCAGTAATCGATGAGACTAAAGATAAAAACGTGGATGAGTTTCTCTAGATCTTGCTGAGACATTAGTCCTTTAATCCTATCCTATAAAAATCTTCTTCAGATGACAGAAGGCCGACTTTGTAACTGTCTTCATGTGACTCTGAATGTTCAGGTCAGAGTTCATCACTACAACCAGATTTCAGACCTGATCACTAGTTTCTTGATGTAATAACGGAACCTGTGACTCTAGATCAGTCCAAAGATAACTTCAGTTTGTTTCTGTTCAAAGTTTTGGCACATCCATACATTTATCTGTTCTAAGCATCTGTTCAGTGCTTAGGTTGGTTCAGAGTCACCTGGTGACATTGTAATGTAGAGCTGTATGTCATCTGCTTAGTTACATAAAAGTATTAAATAAGAGTCCCAGGATTGAACCTGGGGGTACCCCATATATGACCTCTGTCTGTGTCTCTGAGAAGTTTCCTATTGAAACAAAGAAATCCCTGTTCTTTATGTAAGACTCATAACCAACTGAGTACTGGACCGGAGAGTCCGACCCAACTCTCCAGTCATTCCAGTAATATGTCGTGGTCAACAGTGTTAAATGCTGCGCTGAGGTCCAACAGAACCAGCACTGTGGTTTTTCTACAGTCTGTATTTATGTGGAGGTCATTGAACAGTTTGATGAGGGCTCTGTGGTGAGCACGGAAACCGGACCGAAAGACGTCAAAGCGGTTGGTCATCGTTAAAAAACTATGTAACTGTTGAAACAAGATGGCAGTAGTAGCACTGGGAGGAGGTGTAAGCACTCCATCTTTTCACAGACTTTCTGTCTTGTTACACAGTCTGGACATGGGGATAGTTTTACCAAATATGTAAAAAGAAAGTTTAAAAAAGCTTTAAAAAACACCCTGCTTGGTTTGTTTGGGTCATTCAGAGGTGGACTTGCTTGATTCTCATCTCTCCTCAGGGCTCCGTCTGGGATTTCTCCCATTGAGCTGAAGTTCTCTGATGATGATGATTTTCTGCTATTGCCTGCCTGTACATCAGGGGTGTCAAGCTCCAGTCCTCAAGGGCCGGTGTCCTGCAGTTTTTAGATGTGCCACAGGTACAAAACACTGGAATGAAATGGCTTAATTACCTCCTCCTTGTGTAGATCAGTTCTCCAGAGCCTTGCTAATGACCTAATTATCCTATTCAGGTGTGGTGCAGCGGAGGCATATCTAAAAGTTGCAGGACAGCGGCCCTTGAGGACTGCAGTTTGACACCCCTGCTGTACATGGACATTCAGTACATGTTGGCCACACTTCCACAGTGTTGACGACTTACAGTCAGGTCATTGCTGGCAGAAAAGACATTGGGCTCGAGTCTTCTGTCTTTGCAGTGTGGGCTGGTTGTTTCACACTGTAAACAGTGTTTTACTGTTTGTGTTTAAAATATTAGCGAATTTGCCAAATCACTAACATTTCCAATTGATTCAAATTTCAACAGACTTCCAGGAAGCCCAGACGCTTTTCAGGAAGGAGAGCGTAGAACAAGGAATTGCTTGTTGCCAGGATACTGTTTTATATCAGATGTAACAAAACAAGCACCCTCCAAACAGTTCCACATCCCCAGTCTCTCTTTTATGTTGAGTCCTGATGAACTCTGACCTTAACTGAGGCAGTATGGTCATTAACAGTCACCAAAGACTAGATTATTTTGAACCCAGATGTTACAATCTGTTGATTTTAAGTGCTTGTAAAATATCCTCTAGTGTAAAGCACTAAAACAGGAAATCAAATAGCAGTTCTAATGTGTAGAAAATAAATAAATCAAAATTAAGTGGTGTGTAAATATGGAAGTAAATATGTGCCATCAGAATTTGAATAAAAAATACCTCTGAAATTTGAATGTTGTATATTAGTGCTTACTTTTTCAGTATTAAAATAAATTCAGAATATATTTTTAACCTAAAAAAAATTTCAATGTCATTATTTTTGCAGTAAAAAAAAATTCGGTGTAAATTTTTTTACATGGTTGCAATTTTCAGTTATTAAAAAAATTCACATTCCTATTTCAAAGTGATCAAATTTTCAATATACATATTTTTCACAGTTTAAATTTTCAGTGTTAAAAAATTCAGCATATAAAAAATTCAACTTTTCAAAATTGTTGCTCAAATTAGTCTCAAATTCACCGTCTAAAAATTAGCTGTCTCAAATTCAGCGTCTAAAAATTCGCTGTAAAATGGCCAAGGTTACTTCAGGTCACAGACATTAGCAATGGATGTCCGATTCCAACATCCACCTAATCACGTGACACAACCGTCATATTGAAGAAATACCAGCATCACCCAGGCTCCATGGAGGCGAACGCAAAACCCAACGGTGAGTTTAATGCTTTCATATTTCTATAGTATATTTTATTTTGTGCATGAAGTTTGATACATTATCTTAAAGCCTGATTTAAAACACGGGTTGGGCCGTTGTTAATCTTACACCGTAGTGCCGCATATTACATCTTGCTACCTCCTAGCACCCCAGCCCCTCCCGCTGTCCCACGTCCAATTTCCCCAGTTTTATTTCAAAAGAAATACCACTTGGGTCAAGTCTAGAATCTTTAAAGAGAACTGATGGGTGGCGACATTCTGGGTTGTTTGTATGTTGTCTTAGGTGAGACTGAGACAGGCAGTCTTAGTAAAGTCGTAATTTTTCAGGAGATGCTACCGCTAATATGGCTGCCTTGTGTGCTTCAAAGAGGGCTGTGAACACTTTCCGACATTAATTATAACCACAATCCCATTCTGATCAGCTACCGTATTGTTCAGGTGACTTCATTACAACATCATCCAAAATACTGCTTCTCTTATCTGACAAGTGTTGATATACAATATTAATTTACATTCTTTTACTTTGCCTAAAACCTCGTTCTGTTACCTAGCAACACTATAAACAACCCTTTGTTTTTCAGTTGATTTTAACTAATTTTCAAGAAAATATATGCTTGTAAGTACATCTGTTAACTTATTTTAGATTAAATATCATAATTTAATTTAGATTACTGTGACTTCTCAATGCTGACCTACTGATGTCAAAATATTTTTTTATTTTACTGACAATTTTTAAATGTTTTTTCTTTTTTCAAGGAACTTTTGCTGAATCATATTTTGATAGACTCCGTGATCGTTTGGAGCAGGAAGAAGCAGTTTTATATCTGGGAAGAGTGTGCACAATCAAAGGTTTGTACAAATGACAAGTTTCAATATGTGATGCTTTTGAATGTCTATAGTAACATTAGCTTTGTGTGGTCTTCAATATGATGAGATTTGAAGGGCAGTTTTAATCGCTTTATTACTCCATAATTGAAGGACTGAGCGACTGTGGAGAGATCTGTGGACGGCTGTAACATGCATCTATTATGACGTGCTACACTACCTTAAAGAAGAGGGATACCTGGACATTTCAAATGAAGCACTCCTCTTCTGTTGCCATGTCTTCCTGCCATGTCTGCAGGATGATCTGGATACTTTCTGCAGTGGCTGGGACAATCACCCACTTCGAACTGAAGCAACATGACTCCTAACCTGCTCTGGGTTCTTGGTCGTACACATCATCCAATTCCTGAACCCCACGGTGCCTTGACAGAGGTTATTAAGATTATAACGGAGGCTCAGATGTATTTGCTGAACATTTTATGTTCAGATTTTTATTTAATAACAATAGCTGAATAACGGCAAACGGCTGTTTGTAACCAAGCAACCAAAATCACCAAAGGCAATCATGTTTTAACAAGATAACTATCACATTTTAATAAGATACATATGACGTTATAACGTGATAGCGCTCAATTTTTTTTCCTGTGACAGCAATACGCTTCCGTGCCAGTTTAAAAATTCACCATTTATGAAATGTAAAGCAAAATGCTGATCATGTTACCACAGAGGTGAATTTCAGGTCTTTTATGGTAGACATGTCAGAGAACAAAAATGTTCTAAATTTGTAATTTGTTTTTTTTCTTTACTCAAAAGGAACCCATTAGGTACATTTGTACATTGTTGTATTGCTTTACATTACTTGAATTATAAGAATCAGAAAAGTTTTGTCTTATGTTGTTTATTTTCTAATACCTAAAGCATATATGAACTCATCTAAGTACATTCAATAAAATTTTGCATAAAAAAACAATTTCAGTTTCATATTTAAAACTGCCTGTACAAACAGTACTGACTCAGAGAAATGAAATATCTACTCTGAACATTGTGTTATTCTAGTTCCTCTAGTTTTGAATTTGACAAAACTAGAGAAATTAGAGTAACAGCAATGTTGTCGCTCTAATGAGTAATACATATGATCACATTTAAACATATGTATCGAACTTGTGATCTGACAAAATCAGAAAATTGAATTGATTCTACATTTCAACAAAACTGTTTTGTTTTAACAAACTGATTCACAAACAAAGAACTGCTACAGCTTAAATATAGATTGTTTTTATTTATTATTTTTTTAACAGGTCAATCACTCAAAGCAAGCCAAAGCCAGACTGCGTAGAGGAAATGCATGCTACAAAATCCTCACTGAAAGAGTTGTAATTCCAGTAGTGACAAGGAATTCTTAGTGTTTTGTAGTTTCCACTTACAATCTCCACAGACAGACTTGCTGGCAGATTTTCCCATCCAGTCCAGAATTTCATCATGTCTCCTCTTCCTCCACTCCGTGGTCTTTCAGTTAGTAAATTAAGTAAGTGGCTTGCAGATTCAACAATAGCATCCTGACTACCCTGTAGTCACAAAATATATAAAAGACAAAGTAGCAGTTGAAAAAGGATTAGTTAAAAAGAAATTTACACTTCATGAGAATGATCACTTTTACTCAGGAAAGCTCTGTGCTGTAGGGTTCCCACCTTTCAGAAATTAAAATAAGGATCTAGCAGATGGAAAGTGTCATTCTATTTCACTAGAGAAACTAAAACTGCAGTACCATAAGTTTTAAAGAATAAAGAGACAGTATAATTTCTTCAGTTTCCTCTTAATTTTTTTACAATTGCTAGCATTCATCCTCACTGACACTGTTCAGCCTGGCATGTGTGTCTTCCTCTCCTGTATCTTTGCTAGGACATGGTAGAGTATCGGTTGAGGACGTTTTAAAAAGACGCAGGTTGAGAACGGCTCACCACGACTGCTAACCATCTTTTGCACCTAGTGTTTCTAGGCAACCGTGACATCATCAATGGTCCAAAGCGTTCTGGGGTCCTTACTAGCTCCCGCCACATTAGCTGAGCTTAACATGTCTTGTGTTTTATTTTTGTAATTATTGTTACACTAAATGTTTATATGCATGTGATAGGCGTTACTGTCGGACATACAGAAATACCAACAAATCGTGTCTCGTTACGGGGCGATTCCAGATTTTACTGAAAGGGATGGCAATCCTACTGTGCTCTTCTCTCATTAAAATTATAGAAACTATATAAAACACAAATAAATCTACAATTTGTAAGATTAACAACGGCCCAACCCGTGTTTTAAATCAGGCTTTAAGATAATGTATCAAACTTCATGCACAAAATAAAATATACTATAGAAATATGAAAGCATTAAACTCACCGTTGGGTTTATCGCCTCCATGGTCGCCAGCCTGGGTGATGCTGGTATTTCTTCAATATGACGGTTGTGTCACGTGATTATGTGGATGTTGGAATCGGACATCCATTGCTAATGTCTGTGACCTGAAGTAACCTTGGCCATTTTTACAGCGAATTTTTAGACGCTGAATTTGAGACAGCGAATTTTTAGACGGTGAATTTGAGACGGCGAATTTGAGCACAACGAATTTTGAAAAGTTGAATTTTTTATATGCTGAATTTTTTAACACTGAAAATTTAAACTGTGAAAAATATGTATATTGAAAATTTGATCACTTTGAAATAGGAATGTGAATTTTTTTAATAACTGAAAATTGCAACCATGTAAAAAAATTTACACCGAATTTTTTTTTACTGCAAAAATAATGACATTGAAATTTTTTTTAGGTTAAAAATATATTCTGAATTTATTTTAATACTGAAAAAGTAAGCACTAATATACAACATTCAAATTTCAGAGGTATTTTTTATTCAAATTCTGATGGCACATATTTACTTCCATATGTAAATAACACGAGAAATGTTAGAGACCTACGTTGTTCTATTTAGTTTAAATGTTTGTAAAAGACTTGAAGAAAAACTGTAGATTAGCCCTAAAATGCTTAATGGAACCAACTTTTATTTGCATGTATACAATACAAAAATAAATGTGTTTACTGTCAAAACATTAAAATGTTAAGATATCCATAAGCCATTTTGTTAATTACTTAACATAATGGCTTTAAGACAAGCGGGCTGTCTAGAGTAGAACAACCCTGACCTTCCAGTCAAATTTCTCAATTTATAGTCAATAAAGATAATTATTTTTTTCTTAGATGTTGGACATCTGGACAAACAAAATCCACAGGGAGGAGCCAGGAAGACAGGTGTTCATCTGGCCACATGTAGAGCCCAGGATAGAAACGACGAGGACAACCAGGGGACCGACGGGTCAGTGGATGCAGACACAGACTCCTCCACCAGTGACGTCTTCTGATCAGATTCTCATGATTTCCTTCTCTTAACTCCATGGAATCATTCCCTGCAGCCTTTAACTTTTGTAAATTTGAGTGATTGACTGTTTGATTGTTTTAAATGTTGTCGTGTTCTTTCAGATTAAATGTTACATATTTGACTTTTAATACACATTTTGTTGTCTTTCACTTATTTTAAAAAGTAGTCATGAAGTAAGAATCGGATTTAGTTTAAAGTAACTTCTGCATTTGGTCTGGAAGTGAACGGATTGTCCCAGAGAAAAGATCTCAGCTTTATACACAGCTTGTGACAAAGAAGTCATTTTAAAAGCTGCTGCATGTTGACAAAATGTGTTGCCAACATGATGATGATGATTGATGATGTTTCATGGCTACACAAAATCCTTAAAGGAGAAAAAAAAAAAACATAACAAAACCATGTTCACAATAAACAGACTAACATTCGATCAGGAAGCTGATGAGCAGGAAGTGGATGATGTTGGGCGTTATGTGACACAGAGAGACCTCATCCTGATTAGGCCAAGGAGAAAACCTTTAATCCAAGAAAACACAGGAAGAGAAGAGCTATTGATCAGACAGTTGATTGGTTCCCTGAGGTCCTGTGTGTCTGCGCAGAGATCGATGTTCTCACAAACCAGGATTAAACGTAAAGAAGCAGAGCAGGATGAACTGATCTCAGGCCTACAGAGCTCTGCACATGTTCAGCAAAACAAAGAGGAAACTCAAACGTACTCAAGTCCGAAAGCAAACAAGTCTTAGAAGCTAGTTCAAGTTATACGCAGGCTTTCTGTCACAGCTCACTAACAGCTACTTAACTTCATGTAGCTACAGATCAACGTCCGAGTTGCTTTTCCCGCCAAATGTTGTAGGAAAATAATTACTGCACTGTTGCCATTTCAAAAGAAGGAAAACCATTTTGAACTATAAAACATTTAGGTGTAACAGCATATTATACTTTGCTTGTTAAAGTGAGATTTGGTTTAAATTGAGCTCTTTTAGACTTAATGCACACTTTAATGATGTCAGTCACTGTGTCCCCTTTCATTGTTGTTAGCCATGGATGGTGTTGGAGAACTGCTCTGGATTTCTTCTGCTCAACTGTCCAAACTTTATCATTTCCTCCTGTACTTGTGGTACACCACTATCAATTATCCATGTTTCCCTGTTTCTATCCTGTTCAGAAATACAGAAGGCAAACCCTGCCAAAACTGCAAACAGATATGCCTGATATCGCATCAAAATGAGAACTCTCCCAGGTTATTTGATTACATGGTGTAAAATAAATTATCATTTGACAGTAGTAAATTTTTCATTTTATTTTCAAAGTTGTTAACTTCCATTTTTCTCATTTTTCACATTCTGTAATTACAATGTATATTTTTATTTACTGCAACCTTGTTTCATTTAGTTTTCCTTCAAAAATTTTTCCTTTTCTATATTTATTTGGTAACTTTTCTAATTTACTCAGATTTCCTCATTTCCTCATGTTCTCTTTTACTTTCCCTTCTGTGTAAGACATAAAGGGAAGAAAATTGAAATAAAAAAGGAAGCAGAGGCAGATAATTCACTTTTAGTTAGGTAAAAATACACCATTTTGTTTAATTTTGATGTTCTTGAGAGCAAAACTGCTTAATTAGCTGGTGACATCAGCTTTGTGGGCGTGTCAGTCTGTGAGGAGGCGGGGCTTAGGGTGGTCCACCACACGTCGGGCGTCAGACTGTGCAGAGTTGCTGGAGGACCCTCTGCGTGGAGGATGTGATGCTTCCCCCCGTGGTTTCTCCGGTTCCTCCCACCCACGGTCCACGGGCATAAAGGGATCTACTTGATCCCGCGTTCCTAATAAATCACCAGCTGGTTCGGGATCTGCTCGGGTTTATGCATCGGGTCTATCCAGCTCGGTGAGTGTCGGTGGGTATATGTTCCCCACACACCACCGATGCTGCAGGGAGCAGACGGAGCTACAGCCGCTGGACATGCCGTTGTTTGCAGCCTCTAGGCGGGAGGGAGACGGCCGCTGCGGCCGGCACAGAGCGCCATCGGACGGGGAACGGCTGCGCTCCGTGCGGGAGCGGCTGGAGCTCATGGTGTCGGTGCTGGGAGAGCTGGAGTACCTGCGGCACCGGCAGCAGCTCCTGGTCCTGAGCGCCCTGAAGGAGGAGGTGAAGGAGGCGCGGAGCGATGCTCAGCTGAGCTGCGAGGAGAACATCCTGGTGCTACGGAAACAGCTGGTAGGTCCCCACGGTCCGCACCGCACAGAGGCTCCGTTAACCAGCAGGCACGGCTCAGAAGGACAAAGATCATTAATCGCTTTGTGCCTTTTAACTTTACCTGTATGCATTTTTCATTTCCGGTATCTCAAGGCTTCAGATTTTATTAAAGTCTGATGAACATAATTTTTCCTAATTCCTTAACTGACATTTTTCTTTGTCTTTTAGTAAGAGTTTGGATTTGTTATGCATTTTTGTTTGTTTTACATTTCTCCAAACTCAAGATTTCTCTTTGCTTTTATTTCCCAAAAGTTAAGTCTTTCTCTGGATAATAGGTTTGATCAATCTTTGCTATGGTTAGAAAACTCTGCATGCTAGAACAGCAGATCAGTGTTTAAATGCAGTGGTGCTGCTGACAGAGGTCAGGCCCGGAGCTCCAACCATCTGAGCAGAACCTGAGCTGCAGCTCCTCCACATCCGCCAAGTTTCATAAAGCACATTGCACAGCCAGGATAATCCAGGACAGACTCAGAACTGTCACAGTCCTCTAATCAAACCAGGAATCCCGTAACCCAACACCAAACTTTGAGTAGAAGCTTCTTAATTCTGTCTTTGTTTTCAGCAACTCTCAGTTCTTGTGTTACATCACAAAGATAATCCCTCCCCCAAGTCTGTAAGGACAGGCAGGCTGATCATAAAGTGGCAGCTGGTAAACAAAATGTCTGAATGTCTGTCCTTGCAAACAGAACTGATTGTCTATCAACAAGTTAATCTCTTAAAGGGGCAGTATCATGTAAAATGTACTTTTTTGAGCTTTAAATCATGTTGCAATGTTATTCAAAAACATACCTGGAGTGTTGATTTGATTCTTTGAGAAATCCTTTAATTTCCATGCTAACCACTCAGCTGTGTAAAACTCCTGGGTGGACCTAGCTTCACCTTTGGAGCTGCAGTTTCCAGGCTTCCACCTCATAGAGCAGCCCTCCCCTGTGACTCCTTCACTCAGCTCCTTCAGACTAGCTACTAGCAATTAGCAAACATCTGGTGGAACCATGCAATAATGCGTAGTTCCACCAGCTGATAAAAGAAAGAAAAACTGCCATCAACGGCCTTCACTGACACAAACTGCTTTCATAATTTTATCATTTTAAATTTTCATCCAGTGTTAAGTCACGCTGAGAAGCTTTGCTATAACTTTGTTAAAGGGTTAAAAGAGTAGCCATATTGCAATGATTTCCTGATGGCAGAATTTCAGAAAAAGCATGAACTTCTTAAAGAGACACATTCCCAATTTCAAGGAGTTGAATATTGAAGTAAAATTTCTTTTAAGTTGTATTTGGTATGTATAATATTTTTCTAACAAATGAAGTTAACATAGTTACTTGATTGTCCTGTAAAATGATATTATGTGGCTGGAAAATACATCAAACTGACCTTTAACTATTATCAAATGAACGTTCTTATGGGTGAGAGTGACAGACACACCTCACAGTAGTCTTGTTACGATGTTGTTTCACGGTATATTTGATAATAGCGTTCTACACAGAATCCATCTTAAGCTGGCAGAGATCGTCATGAACTGTAACATTTCTCGTGCTGTGAAAGGCCCAGAGTCTGAGATGGACCTACTGGATGGGTTCATTACCGGGAAGACTGTCGACTGTCCCAAATGTTCCCCGCTGTAAAATGATGAACTTTAAATAGTTTGGAAATGTCCCACACACCCATCCATTAGTTGTAGCAGTCACTGGGTGAGAACCTACACATCCTGGTCAGGTTGCTAAGTTAGCACACCATCATGAGCACACTGCACTGTTAGAGCTTAGAGAGCCAGAGAGAGTCGTCACCCAATACGATCCACTAACAGTTTACAACTTTATCCTATCTACCTTGTAGTTCTCGGACTGGCCTCTGTCGTTCTACACGTTGTACACGTTGTTTCTGCCATCGGGGTCTCAGTTCATTCCCCTCGGTTTGTCTTACTGGGCGCGTCAGCTGTGTGTGTTTCTCTACAGCAGCTGTTTGTTGTTCTTAGGATTGAATGTCTGAATCTAACAGGATGAATGTTGTCAGAGAATGTCTGGTATCTCATCAGCTCGTTTCTGATTTGTGGAGTCTTCCCTGCCTTCCTCGCTCTCCGCTGGAATCTGGAGCTGATTATGGCTGTTAAAAAGGATGAAGAGTTTGTTGCTTTTGTTGCCTCTGTTTTGTATAGTTTGTGTGTATTGGGATGAAGGGTGTAGCACGCACAATATTAGAAGTCTGTGGTTCATGTTGTATGTCTTGATCAGTTAACTTTCCCTTTACTACACTGCTGATTCAGTCATATTTTCATGAGCGTTATGTGTTTACCATAAACTGTTTGGGTGCTGCCTCTACTTGCCTCCAGATCCACTTTTTGTGTTTCTCAAAGTCAGGCTAGCAGTCAACAGTTAGACTGTAACTTTGACATTCATATGTTCATTTAGAATCTTCTGTATTGGCATTTTTATAGAACTGAAACATTTGTTTTTATCGTCTATATCTAGTGTTCACATAAACCGCAAAGACATTTCTGACATTTGAGTGATTTCAGGATGATGGAAGTCCGTTTTAATAAAAGTCTGACTAACTGTTAGCTTCAGACTCAGTAACCAGCTAATCTGGATTCAAACTAAACAAAAACAACAGAAAAACAAAGATGGAAGAGTTATCTGATTTAGATAAGGTATTAATGTCTCCCCCTCCATCCATGAAGCTGTTTCTGAACTGGAGAGCTCTTTCTGCTGCATCCTAAACGCACAGAGGAGCATTAATGTAGATCCTTCCTCCAAGCAGCCGTTAGATGCTGTAGCCATTACTGCTCCCAACAAACTAAGTCCGTGTTTACATTCTCCATTTCACAATTTTACTTATTTAAATGACCTTTCTGCTGGTAATAGCAGATTTCTGCTTGTACAGTTTTATTTTTAGATATTGAAAACAGACTGTTTAATGCACAAATACACAAATTCTCATTTTGGGCATTTTTTTAAAAAGGATCCTATTTAATCTCACATTCCTCTGGATTAGAGTATCCTATTTTTAGATACGTTTATCTTTGTGTTCCTTGATGTTCTGTCATCTACATCTGAATTTCCCCAATGTGGGACGATAAAGGGTATTTCTATTCTATTCTATTCTATTCTATTCTATTCTATTCTATTCTATTCTATTCTATTCTATTAACAGCTTCCTTCCTCTGAACAGACCCTTCCCTCAACAATCCTGAACCAGCCCTTTAAGTTTGAGTAAAGATAACAGCAGCCTTTCATACTAGCTTATATCCCAAAATATTCAAAAAACTCTTGTCAGAAAACTAGAATGTGTCTTTCTGCTGTTTTTCCATTCTAACTGGGCACTGAACAAATCTCGTCCAGAGTCAGGAGTCACTCCTGTAACTTCTTCAGCAGAGCAGAGTCATCTTCTCTGACATGTATCGGTGCTTCTGCTCTCGGTGAGCTCTGTAGGTAACGCGTTGTTGTTGTTGTTGTTGTTGTTGCTGGAGGAGTCACGAGTTCAGCAGCAGCAGGATCATGCAGACTGGCAGCCATTTTCTTTCCCAATTACAAAGTGTGTCCCTCGTGATGCCGCAGTGTGTCCGGTTGTCAGAGCACAGCTAGTTCAACTCAGCATGGAGGAAACTATATTCATATTGTTTTCATCCCTCAAAACTGATATTAGACATTCATATTTTCCACTGTTTTTTTAACATGTCAATGTTAGAATCAACACATCACTACTGATGAACTGGTGAAAAAAGACATTAAACTGGTGACAAAAGCTCAGCCCTTGCAGTATTGGTACCGCTTGAATTTTTGCGCATCTTGGCAGTAAAGCACAAACTTCAGCGTATTTATTTGGATCTTCATGTCACAGATCAACTTAGAGAAGCACAGGATTATTGGGTGGGAGGCAATGAGCAATTTTGTTTCCAAATAAAAATCTGAAAAGTGCGGTGTGCACTTTTATTCAGTCCTCCTGAGCCAATACACTGCCTTTCTCTCCAGTTATAGCTGAAGCATTCAGCTTTAAATGTCCACATAATTCTGTGCGAAACAGCTTCAGCCTGGTCAGAGTGGATGGAGAGCGTCCAAAAACAGAAATGTTCCCCTCATGCCACAGATCCACTAATTAGATGTAGATCAGGAGCATTTTTTTTTCTTTTTTTTCTTTTGTAGGCTCTAGTGTCCCTTATTTGAAAGTAGGCTGACAGGAAGGGGGAAGGAGTGGGGGGAAACGTGCGGCAAACGTCAGTCGAGTCCGGGAATCGAACCCACGACCGCCGCGTCGAGGACTGAAGGCCTCCAAATGTGGGTTGCGCTATTCCCTACGCCACCACAGCACGCCCAGATCAGGCGCATTTTAACAAATGATTATGCTTTGATCTGAACCTGCTCTGACTGCATGCTGAGGGTGAACCTCCTGACCAGTTTCAAGTTTCTACTGACGCTCCTCCTGTCAGGTTCTGTGGGTGGACAGCCTTTCCTGCTGCTCTCCTTGTCCAGATGACGGTTTGATCAAAGCTCTGAATTGTTCAAACCTAGGAATGCTGCTTTAAACTTCTTCAGGACTTTCTCCCTGATCCTCTGCTGGGTTTCTTAGTCTCCATGATGCTGCTTGTTTTCTAACAAACCTCTGAGGCCAGAAACAGAACAGCTGCATCTAGATTTAGATGAAATTACCCACAAATGAAGTCTAACTACTAATTAGGAGATTTTGTAAGGCGATCACTTGCTCTAGATTTTATGTGTATCCAAGTAAATCGGGCTGAGAATAAAAATGCACGCCACAATTTAGATTTATTTTTTTTTTTGTTATTAGCAACTCTTACATGACAACAATCCCTTTTCTTTCTATATCACAGTCCAGCAATGCTTTCTGCAGATACGTTTTGAAATCTGAGTGTAGGATTAACCCGTTTGAATTTTGAGCTCTGCGTTCCGCTCAGTGTGAGTTGCTGTCTAGTGTGTGTTCCACAGTAGCAGCAGTCTCTCTGTTCGTTTTTCATTCAGTCCTCAGTGGACTGAAGCAGGTTCACACAGGATAATGAATAAATGCTGTGGTGGTGGGCGGAGCCTCAGACTCGTGCTTCAGCCTTGGTTTGGCCGTGTGTGTGCTGACTCTCACCAGCATAATGCATTCACAGCCTGAACCTTGAACTGAGAACCTCGGAGTAGCTCAAGTTCCTACGTACCGTCACACACCAATAATCCCTCAGATTTTAGGTCGTTTCTATAGAGACCTGCTGCTATTAATGATGCTGGGTCGGTGATCAACCAGCAGCTGTGTGCTTCAGTTTCTCTGCAGCAGCTCAGTTGTAGGAATTTGGCACATGACCTGCAAGCAGAGCTGCATAGCCCACATGTTTTCCATCCCACAGCGGCGGGGCGGGGCGGGGCCGCTCCAGACTGTGTGTCGGCGTGTGTGTGTGTGTGTGTCGAACAGCCTCACTGCACAATGTAGGGCAGATTTAGCAGGACGTTATCGTCAGGCTTTGTCTTTACATTTTTGCCAGAATGAGCCACTCGAGAATGCAACAGAGTCAATAAAAGTAAAGAACAACGATGACTTTGCAGCTGAGTTAGCGAGACGTTCACACGTGCAGTTTGTCAAGTGTGTATCTGTAGTCTAATGTATCTGCCTCTATCTGGGTCCACATAGAGAGACATCAAACCTGTTAAAGTCCAACATGTGTCCCACATTCGTAAGCATTGTAAGCCATGTTCAACTATGGAATGTAAAGAAACGGTACAACTCAAACAGTACAAAGTCCAATAAGGTGAGAATCTGTTTTATACAGATTCTCACCTTTTATCTCTTGTTTTTACAATTTTACAAATGTTTCTTGCACAGATCGGGTTGTTTTGCACAAAAATCAGCAGACATGTACCTGCAAAGATTTTTCTACAGAGGAAACATAAAATAAGGGACTTTTATGTTTTTCACGGTTCACACTCTAGAGCTGCAAATTCATTCTGCATTTAAGTGTTTGTAGAAAGCTGGGTCTCCTTAGTCTCAGGATTTATTTCTTCTTTCTCTTTTGGAAAGGGAAATACTTTTCAGAAACATTCCTCACCATCCATCTTCCATGCCTGTCTTTTCTTTGGGGAGGTGTGTGTTTGCGTGTGTGTGTGTGTGTGTGTGTGTGTGTGCGTGCGTGTGTGTGTGTGTGTGTGTGTGTGTGTGCGTGTGTGTGTGTGTGTGTGTTGCTCAGCTCATCACAAAGACACACGGGACAGATAGACATGCACGGAAGGTCAATTTAGACATCTTTAAATTTGATTTATTTTCATTTTGATTAGATTATATTTTTTAGAATATCTGCTTGTTAGAAAGTCAACGACAATGTAAAATCGGCTTCCATTTGTGTGTTTAGCCACGTTAGGTTTGGTTTTTTTGTTGTTGTTGTTGGTTTTTTTTACCCTTTTTCTAGATTTTAGACATGGAAATGATCAAAATATTCTCCATCAAACCTGGTTTCATTCTTTATGGTTGCTTAACAAGACGAGATGACGGAGCCTGAACTGTGTGTTTGTGTCTCAGAGCTGTCTGAGGAGGGACGCTGGAGTCATCAGCGAGTTACATGAGCTGGACCAGCAGATCAACGAGCTGCGACTGGAACCGGAGCCGTCACATGACCAGCTGGAGACTGACAGCCGGCCCAGCTCAGGTAGAACCCCACAGAACTTTCAACACTTTTATCATCATGCAATACACATAGGCCTATCACAATAACGATAAATTGTCCCAGAGCTTGTTTACGATAAACGATAATATTGTTGTTTTGACACAACTTTCAACTAATACCATAGTAACAAAGGAAGAATAATGCAAGAATCTCAGAGTCTCAAAGATCAAAAAACTTTAAATTTAGATGAACATTTAAACATTGGAACTGGAAGACATTTTAAATATCCAAAATAAATAAACAAAACAACAGAAACAGCAAATAAAATGAATTCTGAATTCTCTGTAGACAAAATTGTCTTTCAAAAAAGGGAGAATTGAAACCGAACCACCAGACTGAAGACCAGTTTTGGTGAAAAGAGAGAGACAAGAGAAAATCAATGAATCAAGCAAATCAAAAAAAAAAAAAAAAAAAAATCAAATTCTGAGATGAAATATATATTAATATCAGATAATAACTCAAAATTCAGAGAAGAAACAAAATGAGATTTATAAATGTTTGTGAGATTCTCACTTAATTTTAACAGAGAGATCCAGATAAATTCAACTTAATCTAGGTGTTTTAGGAAAAGACACATAAAGTTATTTTCATAGACCGAAAGTAAATATGTGGAACAATCAGGGCCGGATTTAGAAGGATGTGTACAATACAGTTTCACATGTGCTAATATTTCAAAAAGTGTACCCATGCTAATTTTACTTATATAGTCCAATTTCTGCAAAAAAAATGCAAGGAAAAAAATTTTGGGGGCCACAAAATAGCAGGGCCCCGGCTTCTGCCCTTGTAAGGCCTTTCTAACGTCTGGACCAGAATGTAGTTGCATCTCAGACTTGAATGTAGACTTTAACTAGCAGAAGCTGGTAGTGAAGGTTGAAGTTAGACCTTCAACAAATGAAATATTAGAATATCTATCTTCACCACATGACTGGTGATGACAGGGTCAGTGCAGTGTCCTCCTGTGAGTTCAGAGCAGATTTTGACCTTTGACCTGTTCTCTTTACTAGGGTTCTATGAACTGAGTGATGGGGCCTCTGGCTCACTCTCCAACTCGTCTCACTCGGTCTTCAGCGAGTGCTTCTGTTCGACCGCCGACGCTGAAGGATACTTCCTGTCTACAGGTACTTTGACTCAGTTTGAACAGGAAGTCATCACACAGTCAGCAAAATGTTTTCTATCAGCGTTGACATCATACCTGAGTGTGGTCAGGGCCACTCTCCCCACTCTAACCACACACACTAACAGGATGAGGAGAGTTGTGTGTGAAATCCTTATGAAATTCTCTGAGGCTTGGGACAGAATATCAAATTTCGAACCTTCCAGCCTCCCTGCTGATCAGTGGATGTTAACCTCCTTCAGCCTCTCAGACTCTACATGGAAAACAAGCTTCAGATGACGTGTCTTTATAACATGGTGTAGGTAGGAGGAGTTGCTCTCAGCTAGAACTCTGACCGTGGAATGACACCTGTTATTTAGACAGCTGTGCCTTTAAGAGACTTTAAACGGGGTTCTGCTGTCAGGCCAGTTGCCGGGGGGCCGCTGCCCCACTTTGTTAAGTTTTCTGTTTGAAATTAAAAGCACATGTTAGATTTTCTTAAAGCAGTGTTCTGGTGAAGAGCTGTAGAAACTGTACATAGAAGTTAGCAGCTGGTGTGAGAGACGCTAAAAACAAAGCTAACATCTGCTGCGTTCTCTGATCTTATCTCTAATGTCAAAGCATCTTCCATTTTCTTACTACCAGCACATTTTGCAGCGTATTACACACTTATTTATGAAGAAGAATCTCTGTGGGATATTTAGTGGGCTTGATAATGAATCAATAGAATAGAAATATTCTTTATTGTCCCTTAGTGGGGAAAATCCAGGTGTAACAGCAGTAAAGTAACAGGACATCAAATGATGTAGCGTCACACCAAGATAAAAGTATTAAAAATATATTTTAATAAAGTATACTCTGATCCTAAGGACTATGCAGTTGCGTAGGATCAGTTTTTTCATTTACATTTTGAACAATTTTGAAAAAAATAACCATATACTGTACTGTACGGATGAAATTACAATATAACATGCTGTGCAATCATCAAAAACAGCATACTCCAATCCAAAGAAATGTGTAACTGAGTAGAAAAATGATTTAAAAATGTACAAAATGTGGATGTATATTTATGAATTTAAAAACAGACTATTTACACAATCATCACCTTCTTAAAAGTAAAGTATTTTTTTCTTCTTTCTTTTTTTTTCTTCTTTTTTGCAAAAAGTTGTTTTGGCAGAAAAATCACCACCTGTTTCTTTCCAAAATATGTTTTAGACAAGAATAAACACTTTTGGTAATAAAAAAAATTTTTTTTTTAAATGAAAGGAAAGTGATGCTGCATGAAAATAAAACAGAGATGAGTCAATTTTAGCAGAAATTGTTCTGTGAAATGAGTAAACCACTTCAAGTACCCAGATAAATGTAAATAAATACTTATTGAGTTTGTTGGGAGCAGCGATGGTTCTAGAGTCTAACAGCTGACGAGAGGAAAGATCTGCAATATCGCTCCTTTGTGCTGCTGGGACGCAGCAGTCTGTCACTGAATGCTCACAAATAAATATATAGAAGACTGAAATGCCTGAACACATGTAGAATTATTAGTGGTGCCACAACTGCATTGTCCAGAATGTATAAAGTCAGGCAGAGAAATAGATTTATATGAAAAGTTGTAATGTTACAGAGAACAGCTATTAGTAGGGGTTGGGGGAGGGGCGTTAACACTGCAAATATAGTTTTTAAAGTCCAGGAAAGTAAGTATGAAGCAAATGATTATATCAGAAGTGTTCGCAAGTCCCCCTCCTCTCCCCCTCCCTCTAACCACCCCCACAACCTCCAAAGTCCAAGTTGGGTCACTGAAAAAAACATTCTGTCAGTAAAAGCATCTAGTCTGTGTTGTTGTTGGTTAGGAATATTAAGCCTAATTGAACATTTGACCAATTAGAGTTAACATTTTATCAACAGTTTCTTTTCATATTTTAATATTCATTACAACATGCAAGAAACTGTTATAAGACCTTTTAGATTGTTTTGACAACTGCTAAACCATATTTACTGAGTTAGAAATGTAAATATGCATTTAAGACAGATAGAAAGATTAATATCACTCTTATAATATCACATTTTGGAATCATTCAATAATAGTGAATTTATCTGAGAACAGCATGTACATCAGTAATGAGTGAAGTACTTTCAGACATAAACTCTGACATGCATGGAGAGAATAGAGTGCACACACAGGGTTAATATTCCCAGCACTCTGTCTCCACTGAAAGGAATTTTCCACTTACTAATGCCTGAGTGTTCAATTTGCAGCCTAACCAAACACAGTCAAACCTCACTCAGCCTCACTCAGCAGACCATTAGACCCTACTTCCTGCAAGATGTTGGCACTCAGCAGATCAGCAGCATGAAATAAATTTGCAATAAGTTAGACTGTCTGTGTTGGACACTGTGTTCAATAGTTCTCAGCCGTTGAACGTGTTGACGTTCACCATGATACATGCCATGCTGTGACGGTGAATAACTTGCAGCTGTGTTTGATTCTGCCTTCTTCGTGTTCTGAATGAATAAACTGAAATTCTTTCTATTTTCAGAGGAGCTAGCCAGCTGTTTGGAGTATGACGTGCTGGTTGGAGGATTTTATGACGACTTGGGTTCGTCTGGCGTTGTCCGCCGATCACTCTCAGCTCCTCACCAGGCTTCTCTGGAGGCTACGTCACTGGCTCCCACCGACTCCCCGTCTAAAACTTTTTGCAATTTTTTCCCCAGAAAGGCGAGCGACATTTACAACTACCGAAGCCCGTCACACGCTGCGGCCGTCCAAGGCTCTGCACTTCTGCAGGTTTCTGGTGACGGAGGTCAGAGCAGAGATGAAGCTGGTGGTGAATGTCTCAAAACAGAAACCTTCCCCATACTTGGTTCTGTTTCAGGGCCTCTTAGACCTCAAGGCTCCACTTTCCAAAGTCATTCCAGTAAACACCTGGAGAAGTACATCTTTGGTCTGCTGCAGCGGAGGGCCCAGCCTATTAGGGCCAACAGACCCAGGACCAACATCAGCACGGACCCTCTAAAGAGTGTCGTCCGTCAGCCCAGTTTCTCTTTGAGACAAATATCTGGTCCCTGTTCTGGTGCTGGAACTCTGAAAGGGTCTGAAATAAAATCTGTGTTCCCTGCTGGAGAAACCTCGGCAGAAGTCATTACCGTCTCATCTTCTCCGAGGCAAAGCTCTTTAGAAAGCAAAAATGAAGAGAAGGGCACTCAGAGAGTTTCCCCTGATGATACTGTCACCATAAAAACCAGCTCCAAGATCAACAAAGGTGACTCAAACTCCGACCTGCAGAACAATTGTTCTGTCACCAGTCGGGTCAAGAACACCAGCACAAAGAGACTCATTAGCAAGACAGGCAAAGGGTCTCTTTCACTCTCAGGTGCTTCTGTCCCAACTCTTCTCACAGATAACATAGTTCAGGGAAGTCCAAAATGTAACTCCTCAGACAAAGAGACAAGTCAGCCATGTTGCCCTGTTGACCAAGAGCAGATCGTCAAATCAGTTCTAACAGCTAAAACACAGACTGGTGCTTCCAAGAAGCTCTCCAAGGCTCTACAGAGCGGCCCATCAGAGGACAACAAGTCAGAGCTGGCCCACTCCAGTGCAGAACCTTTTGCTCAGAATCATGAGGAAGACATAAGAGTAGCAAGAAGAAGTCATGTGGGGAATGGCAACCTGGCCAAGCAGCATAACGGTAAACACCGCAAAGGCAACAACAGGAATGTTAAGATTACCAAAGTGAAGAGCACCAATAGAACATCCACCATGTTGGCTTCTGAGCGTAAGGAGGTGCCTTCAGAAAAAAAAGATAAGTTCTGCCTTAACCCTAACAGGGTTCTTGAAGTAGACGATGGAAGCTCCAACCATGTCAAGGTCTCCAACAAACGAACTTCATCAGGCTTGAAAAACATCTCTGCATCCACCCTGTTAGCCGGAGTCCCAGACAAGCAAGCAAGGTCAACACAAATCAGCATGAGATCAGGAGTATTAAAGCAGCATCACCATGGAAACTACCATTCCCATCTTCCCCATGGACGCGAACAGGTAATTGTTGTGGCCAAGCCAAAGTACAAGCGGAATGATTACCGGCCCCTGCGTGCCATCATGGAAGTACCATGCGACAGTGCGAACAAACACGGCCAATGGCGACAGAGAAAGAAGGTAGTCAGAAACTCTGTAGCCAAAACATACCCCACCTCTGGGGGGCAGCAGTGTAGCCTGTACTCCAATGTTGCAGGGAGTGACTCAGAGTATTCAGCCGAGTGCGTCTCACTCTTTCACTCCACCATTGTGGACACCAGCGAGGACGACAAGTCCAACTACACCACAAACTGCTTTGGGGACAGCGAGTCTAGTGAGGAGGAATATGTGGAGGAGAACACCACCACCACGGACACTGAGGAGAGCGTAGGAGGAGGCCCTGGAGGGGCTGGGGGTGGCAGGACAGGCAGGCAGAGGGGGCAGCTGAGGACGGCTCGGGTCACAGTAGGGAAACTGGAAATGTACCCAGCTCAGACTAAGACCTTTGTTAAGATTAAGGCTTCTTACAACCTGAAGAGGAAGATCCTCAGATTCAGGTCGGGTTCACTCAAACTCATGACCACAGTGTGACCAGACCAGAACCAGACCTGCTGGTTGTCTTACCCAGTTACTTCTGTTGCACCTGAAACAAACCAAGTGGTAGAAAAATAGAGGTAAGACAGGAGCTGGAAGGTACACACCATGCTAAGCTACAGAAAGCATCAATTCAACACCTGACATTTCTATCATTTCAGTCCTCTTCAGACTAATGGAAGAATCCAAACCATCTTTGTAAAGGTTTTCTCCTGAAATGAACAACAATTCTGAAGAAACTTGCTTTCTAAACTTCTTCTTTTGTTGTTATAAAAAACGTAACTGGCAAACAATTAAATATATTAAATCTGGGTTTCTAAATTTACAATATAACATGGTCGACATTTTGACAAATGGCACTAAAATGTCCTCCTGAAGTCCAGAGGCTAACGAAGCCTTACTTAGAAATGCAGGTCAGCTAAACCGAACCCAGTTGAAACCATGTATTTACACTAACGGGTCACAACATTCTGAAATGTTCCCACACAACTCAACAGAGCAACATTTCAACATTTGGTGTATTTCTAACAAAACAAACATAGAAATGAAACAAAAAATGTTATTTTCCTTTGGTGGATGTTAATGAATAAATCACCATGTACATCTCATTGTTCTTTCACAGTTCTTTCAATGTTACCATTCGACTCGAAATGTGATTTAAGAATGTATTTTCAACATACCCATCAAAATTTCATGAATATGTTTATTAGTTCCTCTTTGTTGATACTGTTATAAAAAGCATAACTGAGAGAAAATCTGTAAGCCACTTTGTAACTAATTTGGCCGGATGCTTAGGGTTATTGTCCATCTGGAAAACGCATTTGTGCCTTCTTTATCCCAATGTATCGATGGTCACTACGGCCACGCGCACTGGTTTTAGTTTCATCAGACCACAGCACGTCTCCAAAAATGAAGCTCTTTATCTCACAGTTTATTTGCAAGCCCTAATCTCATTTTCACATTACTTTTGGACTTCGTTTTCTCGGTGCAGGTCAAGTCAGATAACTGCAGATGTTTTCTGTGTGTGTGTTTGTGTGTGGACTGGAAGGTGGCAATGCAACTATTATCCTGAATGTATAAAGGGAGGCCATTTTGGCTTCAGGGGATGTGAGTGCTATTCAGTTTCTTGTGTTTTTATTTTATTTTATTTTTTTCTGTCTTGTAGCTTGGTGGTAAAATATGAAGCGTTCTGCCGTGTCCAGTGTTACAAATTCATCAGATTGGGAGTAAAGGAATTTCTTAAAGGTTTGTTTTGAAGCCATTTTACTTGCTAAAACTTGTTACTTTCTTCTCGTGCATTAGCTCCATTTGGCTCGAGGCCTGAGGTCCAGTTTTGTAAAAGCAATGTGTGTTTTTTATATCCTGCACTTTGAAGTAAGCCATCAGTGGACAGGACATTCTGTTAACATGCTTGCTCATAGCCATGTTTTGTATTCTTTATTTACTGAGTGTTTCTGTTTGGCTCACATTTCTGTAATTGTATTTTATTTTTTTTCAGCTATGCTGTTTTAACATATTTTTAAAGCTATTTATGCCTAATATATTTGCTGTACAAAAAAAAAAATACTCATTGCTGACTGAAAGCCATTAAATGTAAAGACCAGATGGACATCTGTTCCAGCTTTCAGCCGTGTTACTGCGTTGAACACGGCTGAAATTGAAAATGATAAATGATGTGAATGTCTCGGGAAAGTGTCCACTTCCCGTGATGACTGAACTCAGTTCTTACTCTTATTAGTAAGGCAACAGCTGTCTTTGCCTTTAGTATGTTTATAGTTTTGGACATGGGTTGTGAAATGGCAATACATAAATAAACCAAACTGAATCAAACTACCACCTTGGCAGTGGGATGAGGGTTAAACCAGCCTGAGTCATAAGCAAACTAAGCTCCATCAGAGAGCTTTAAAAAAATGCTTAATTTTCCCAGAGATTAGATCTACGAATCCTGACCCCATTAGGGACAAGGGTGAACAGAAACTGGATGGATGGATAGATCTACAAAATTCTTATTAGTTTATTGGGAATAAGTATATAATTAAAGTTGACCTAATATTTCAGAATAGATAAAAGCTTCAAAATTGCTTAAAATTGGCAATTTTGCAGGTGCAAAAAATATAGTTTGATGGAACAGGGCTCCCAAATAAAATTTAGCTTCAGGCCTCATCCAGCTTTGGACCGGATTGAACTGGATTCAGCCTCATCATCAGGGTCTTACATTCCTTTTTTAAAAAGAAATTAAAAGCCAGGATTGCTCTTACTAACGTCACAAGCTGCCTTTCTGTCTCAAGTTTTCTTTGCTGATATTTTTTCTGCTGTTGAAGTAATTTGTATTTAAATGTCGCGCCAGGAAAGAAACCTTCAGTCAGTAGCTGATTGTAGGAATGTTTCTCCACGACTGTTACCAATATATGTGTGTATTTAATGTACATGTACGCCAATAATGGTGCTTGACCCTTTATTAAATGTGGATTTCACAATTGTGTGTTTGTGTGTGTGCGTGCATGTGGGTGTGTGTGTGTGATACTCTTTCTGATGTCTTTTGAGTTCAGCTGAGACCGGTATATACTGAGGTACAGTAGATCCTCTTTCACTGCACCTTAACAATAACCTAACAACGGTTGTGCATTTCCTATACTTTTTGATGAAATCTGATTTTATACGATGATTTCAGTGTCTCATCCTCCAGTTGCAGGAAATACTGAGGCTTTTTAATACTTTCTGTCTGGCTGCATTTTCCAAGAGATGACTGATACTTATAATTACAGAGACCACAATTCATGAGACAGATGTTCGTATAGTTCAGTAAGAGTTCAGCTCATCCCACTTCACCACAGAGCACATTTTGTTTGGAAAGAAGAGGTGGATAAAAGGCTGTGGGAACAAAATGAATCTGTTTGCTTCCATGAAACATTGCTGACAGAGACACAGCCACCATAAAGATAGATAGATAGATAGATAGATAGATAGATAGATAGATAGATAGATAGATAGATAGATAGATAGATAGATAGAGTAAATTATTTCATTTTAGGTGTTGAGATGCAGTTAGTCAGTGTGGGGTGCAGCGCTGCTCGGCACCTCATCACCATTATGTCAGTGCTGCCCCAGGCCTGGCAGATCTAGATCTAGATCTATGTGCCGATGGCAGCCATGTATCGTACTAGAGTTCTAAAAGCAAAAGTTCTGCAACTCACCCCAAGAAACTGATAAATGCTACCACAGACATTCATTTGTCCATGTTGTCTTCTTTCCACTGGTATCTTCAGCTTTTGTTTTCAGTGATTTATCAATTAATATTTTTAATCACAATCCTTTGGTAAGCTTTGAGCTCATGCCAAGGCAAGTAAACTGTCATTTACATGCAGTACCTTGTGGTCCACTGACCCACAGGATCTCTGCTATTTTGCCTTCCTGTGTTTTATCTTTAGGTTTTACCTTTAGTCTTTGCATTATTCATTTAATTCTGCTGTTTCTCTCTTTTTTTTTCAGTAACAAACTTACACTTTTTGGCCTACAAGCAAAACACTACTTGTGGCCAAACCCAGACACTGCAGATCAATCTGGTAAAGGAAAAAAAAGAACTGGCATTGAAACATGGTGGTGGCAGCATCATGCTATGGGAATGCAACTCTTCAGCAGGGAAGGAAGATGGAGTTAAATACAGAGGAGGGGGAAAGCTAAACCTGAAACTGAGATGGAGGTTTCCTTTCTAACAGGACAACTCCAAAGGTACAGCCAGAGTAACAATGGAATAGTTTAGGTAGCGTACTCATGAGTTAGAATGGCCTAGTCAACAGGATATGAAAAGAGATGTTTATATTTGCTCTCCATCCAGTGTGACTTTGGTTAGGACTTCCTGTCTGTGGATGTGGAAATCTTTTAGAGACAAACCCAATAAAACCTTCAGCTGCAAATAAAGCAGAAAGTGGATCTACACTGCATTTACCCAGGTGGCTGAATGCAACCTCACATTTTCCTAATCTTTATTAGTAAAACAGAAAATGTAATACTTTTCTGTCACAACTAAGCCCCAGTTTGCGGTGATCTAACACACACAGTCCAACTGAAATCTGGTCGGAACATGAAAAAACTGTGAAAAAGCTCAATGGGTGTCAATACTTTTGCAAAGCGCCAGAAAACGTTACCTCTACAAAAGCTTGATCAGCAAGAGGTGAGGCTGATACCAAATAAGGAGTTGAGGACACGACTGCAGCATGCTGCTTTGGTCCTGCCTCCTGCATGCTTCAACATGACATCATCCTTCACCAAACACCAAGAAATAAAATCCATCTGATGTGATGGATCCACTCCACAGATCTGAGGAGCAGGGGCAAAACTAGTTCAGATCAGACAAAACACAGAATGGATCCATTTTCTCTCTCTTTTTTTTTTTTGTTTTTTTTTTTTATTATTTCCAAATGAATTGAGACTAAATGGAAATAAGTCACTGACTGTTTGTGTTATTTAAACATTTTATTTAAAAGGTAAAGAATTACAAAGAACCCAGTGAACACTGAGACAACTGCAGGCCTGCTGTTTTCTTCCTTCTTTCTTCTTTTTTTCTGTGCAGTTGAAGAAAGGAAAAACGGAATCTGCAAGCACACACACACACACACACCCGCGCGCACACACACACAGGCTGTCAGCTCGGGGATACAGGGAATAAATCATAGTTGTGTTACAGGAAACCCTGAAAATCCTTGAGAGTGCCCTTCAACACTTCACATAAACACTAACCCACGCACGCACACACACCCACACACACACACACACAGACACTCTGCAGCACTTCCTTTATCTCCTTCAGCACCTTCAGACCCACATTCCTGGTGTTAACGGGTCAGACCAGAATCCCTCTCTAGAAGTCTCCTCCTCTCATTACCGTATCAGGAAGAGTTTTTATGTTTTAGACAGAAATAAAACAGACTCAGTTAAAGCAACTCAATGTTTATATGCATGCAATTCAATAGGATGTTTTCTGTTCCATCGCTTATCGTGAGTTATGTTTAGAATCAAAATGGCCGATTGATTTCCTGTGTAAAATCACCGACTGCTGTCATTCCAACCTGCAGCATGTCTTCTAGTTTACTTCACTTCTCCTCTTATTGCACTAAATAAGTCAGGCAGTGTGTTTTGGAGAGAAAACAAACAATGTAATGTCATTTGATGTGACTATGATTCATGACTGAATGGGCTGACAATAACTGAAGTCTTTGTGTTTTCTGAAAGTCTTTAGCAAAGAAAATTTTTTGATTTTTTAACAAAATGAAGTGAAGAAAATTTCCACACCACCCCAACTCTCCTTGTAACCATAGTTACTGTGTCTCTCACTGCCGCCTACACAATGCACAAAGGATACAACACTGGAGGATTGCTGCTGACCTGACGGCTGCAAGCAACATTTATTGATATAAATTACAGAGCAACAGCGTTGTTCACATGTTGTGGTTTCTGTCTGACTGCAGGAACTCAGGGCTGATGCCCCTGCAGCTGTTTACCATCACTCTCCACTTTTTTGTCACGAAGTTGATTGTTTTTTTAATGAACAATAGCATTTTGCATTAATCAATCAATCAGTCGAGTTTGTTTGTATAGCGCATTTCAGCAACGAGGCAGTTCAATGTGCTCCACATCATGACAACATAAAAACATCATGAACACACCACACACTCAACAGTTGTGAAATCAGGAGCAGACGTTACATTTTGTCAAATGTCTTTGTTAAAATCATCAAGATGTTCAAATGTTTTGGTCAATATTTCATTTATTATGGCTCAAAAGCAGCTCTTAACTGGAGGGGATTTAGCCTTAATTTAGAGGAGCTCAGTGTTTCGGCTGTTTTGCAGTTTTCTGGGAGTTTGTTCCAGATTTGTGGTGCATAGAAGCTGAATGCTGCTTCTCCATGTTTGGTTCTGGTTCTTGATGGAGAGCAGAACCAGAACCAGAAGTAAAGGACTGCAGAACTCTGTGGTGTAGAACTCAGTGATGTTCTCTATCTTCCTGGTTTTAGTTAGAACACCAGCAGCAGTGTTCTGGATCAGCTGATTAATTTTTTAGGCAGAGCTCTGAAGACACTATTGCAGTAGCAAACTATGAAAATGTTATAGATAAACGCATGAGCTTCTCTAGGTCTTGATGCTGTTCTATGCTGATTAGGCTGAAGGCATTTCAAACTTTAAAAGAGCCAAAAGTCATTGTGCAACAAACAAAAAGGAAATCAGTTAAACAGGGGTTCAATCAAATGAGACAGTGTGTGTATGTGTGTGAGCGTGTGTGTGAGCCTTATAATCATCTTAAGGCTGCAGTTTTCTCTGTTGTTTGTGTCTTTTGCTTTATCCATTTTCCCTCCACTCAACTTTCCATTCATATGCTTGCATATTCTATGAGCAGGCAGTTTCTTTTGTAATTACCTTTTGTGGCTTACACTTTTTTATGACAATTAGCAATCAAAGAGACCAACATCAACTCTTACGGAGAGTGAACTAAAAAACCTTTATCAATCAGTTTGATCCGTTTCAACCAGTAAATATTTTCTGGAAAGATAAATTTGCTACCTTATTTTGGATAGCAGACTTACTTCTTTTGAAATATTTCAACACAATAAATTATTATTTTTATACATATTTCCTTAAAGGAGTGAGTGATTATTCTATTTCACATATTGGAAATCCTTTTTATGTAGTCTTATGTAATATTCAAATTTCTGAAAAACAATCATCAGCTTTACGCCATATTTATCAAAATGAACCAAAACAAGAGCTTATATGATACATGGCTTCCTTTTTTGAACAAAATGACTGAAATAGTGAAGCGTTATTTTGTTTTGTTGAAGCATATCCGGATATTGGTTGTGCTGAATCGTTGTTTGCCTGAAGGGGGCAGTAGTGTATCCGGGAGGTACCTCCGCTGCTCGCGGGTCGCAGAGGAAGAAGCAGCTGCTCTCTGCTCCTCGCTCGGTGAACGTTCATTCTTTCCGGAGAAGATGGCGGACCTAGAAGGTGAGTGTGCAACACATTCTGTGGGACGGGGCTAGTTTTTACTTATTCTCCCGGTCAAATAACGATATTTTAACGCCTTCCTTTAACGCGGGGTTTTATTGCCAGTAAAGCGTCTCTCTGTGTAGTTTAGCTGTTTTTAATGTAGCGAGGAAAGCGGGTTTGGGAATTTGGTCAGAGGTGCAGCTTAGATTAACAGTTGTGTTTTTGCAGCCATTCTGCAAAACAAATCACATCCAGATCTCGGTATTTAGATCAGCGTTCTGCGATTAAATAGCGTGGCGTCTTTTATTAATCGTGATTTAGGCGCGTGAGCTGTTAATAGTGGAACAGGAAACACGTGGGGAGTCATTTTGATCAAGCAGGCTCTAAACTGTAAAAACCAATTATATGAAATTGATTGCATTGCTATTTTGAAAGTGAACGCGTTATTTTACTGTAGTTTGGTCTGTTGTGGTTATTCACCTGTAAAATACAAACTAGATCAGCTTTAAAATGGCGAAGAAACCAGGAGCCGAACACGCTGCTGTGTTTCTGTGGAGCAACCAGAGCTGCGGAAACGATGTTTCAGAAGTAGCAACTCTTTCAGTGTGGGGTTGCATGTTCAGTGGCCTGTTAGCTAGGAGCGTTAGCCACCACGTGTTGCAAGCACGTGGAGACACCCCGTGGGCCTCTGCTTAGAACCCACGAAGAAGAAGCTGAAGTCAGAGTTGATGGCAGGATTTCCGTGGCGTCCTTAAAGCGTTCAATTTAAAGCAATAACAGCTATATATACACATTGAATTTAAAATGCGTTTCCTCTGGACACCAGTCATATGAAGAACTATAATTTGTATCAGTAACTGTATTTAATTTATTAGTACACTTATTGACTAAAAATTGAAGTAAATAAATTTCAATTATAACAATATGGGCAGTTTTAAAAATATATATTTTAAAATGTTACTTATTGAAATTTATCAGGTCTTAATGAATGTGAATAAACGGGCTTCTTTTCAGTATTTGTTTTAACCAGATTTTCTGTTTTTTGTTGATGTGTTTTAGCTTCAGCAAAGAAAAAGAAGAAGTCGAAGAAAGTTTTGGGAGAATCCGTTGGGGTTTGTAGAAAAACTTGACTTGAAGCTTCAGGTTTTCAGAGCCCCTCCCCTGACTGTTTCTGAACAGTCTGCTTGTGTTTCCTAGGAGATCCAACAGAGTGGAGACTTCTTCATCCAGCCAGAGTCGATCGCTCCCTCCCTGGACACATCACAGTGGCCCCTCCTACTGAAGGTCAGGCCCCAGGTGTTCCTGCCCTGATGGGGGGATTTTAGTTTTTATTTGATGTTTCTGAACCATGTGAGATGATGAAGCGGTTTATCCATTCTCTGAGTGCCGCTGCCCTGCTCAAGTTGCTGCCCTTGCTTCCGTTCTGGGGCGGGGGCCGCTCCACGGGGGGGCTGGAGTTTTCCTGGCGTTCTGCCGGATTACAACCAGCAACCTCACGGGGTGTGACTGGACGGGGCCGCGGCCAAGACGACTTTCTGTTCTGATCACATTTAAATAATTTATTCATAAAGCAAGTTATTCAGCTGTATGTGATTAAAAAAAAAAAATTATACAATTTAACAGATTTGACAATCTGTCTTAACCAATGGTAAAGAGATTTCCTCTTCTTCCTACAGAATTTCCACAAGTTGAATATCCGAACAGCTCATTACACGCCCATCCCGTGCGGCAGCAACCCTCTGAAGAGGAACATCACCGACTATGTCAAGTACGGTAACGTCACCCTGAGCTTTCTGGGCCGGTTCTGGCCCAGACCCGGTTCTGACGGCGACACGTCCACTCCACCAGGTCGGGCTTCATCAACCTGGACAAACCGGCCAACCCGTCGTCTCACGAGGTGGTGGCGTGGATCCGGAGGATCCTGCGGGTGGAGAAGACCGGTCACAGCGGAACCCTGGACCCCAAGGTCACCGGCTGCCTGATCGTCTGCATAGACCGAGCCACGCGATTGGTCAAGTCCCAGCAGAGTGCTGGTAGGTTCCCTTCATCTGTTGCCTTTGATTACTGTTAGTCTGCATGAGCCACGTCAAACAACGCGTCATCCCCGGTGGCGTTGTCTGAACTACAGAAACCTGGGGGGATCCAGATTTTCCAAACACAGAAGATGTGATTAATCAGTAAAAGAGGCGTATTGCTCGGTGAAACATGACAATGTTTCCATTTAAACCGTGGTGAAGGTCACGACCTCCTGTCTGCTCTGATTCCAGGTAAAGAGTATGTGGGAATCGTCCGGCTGCACAACGCAATCGAGAGCGAGCACGTTCTGGCCCGGGTGAGCCTCCACTGTGATCAGACTGTGTTGGACTTATAGACTTAATTAGTTTGAATGCAAATATAACATAGTGTCATATGACACAGTTGGAGGAGATGTTGACCGCTGCTGACTGGTCGTCCGCAGGCCCTGGAGACGCTGACCGGAGCGTTGTTCCAGCGTCCGCCGCTGATCGCTGCAGTGAAACGTCAGCTGAGAGTCCGGACCATCTATGAGAGCAAGCTGATAGAGTACGACCCAGAGAGGAGGCTGGGTGAGGAGCTGCTTCTTATTCCAACTGGTCCTGGTCCAGATGAAGCCAAGAGCCGTCCTGAGTCAGAACCAGGCTGGACCGATCCGGAGTCCAGCGATGCAGGCGGACTGCTGTGGCAGCCGTCTTCACACATCCCCCTCTGTCCTTTCCAACAGGCATCTTCTGGGTCAGCTGCGAGGCCGGGACCTACATCCGGACCCTGTGCGTCCACCTGGGGCTGGTGCTGGGCGTCGGGGGGCAGATGCAGGAGCTGCGGCGGGTCCGTTCCGGAGTCCTGGGAGAGAAGGTGAGGAGGAGTTCTGGTTCCAGCCAGAGGTCCAAAGCGTTGAGTCCAGCTCTGCTGTTCAGTGCCGAGTTGTTAATTAGTCTTTGGAAGAAGGAAGAGCAGCGGAGATCCGGCGGCCGGAGCGTCCCGACCGCCGAGGCTCAGAGCTGCCAACAACGCTCATGTCCAGTGTGGCTGTATGCTTGCAGGACAACCTGGTGACAATGCACGATGTTCTAGATGCCCAGTGGCAGTTTGACCACAACAAGGACGAGACGTACCTGAGGAGAGTCATCTTCCCTCTGGAGAAGCTGCTGGTGTCACACAAGCGGCTGGTGATGAAGGACAGCGCGGTGAGTCTTCCTCCCTGGAAACAGGCTCAACTTCCTGTTCACGTTTGTTTGTTGGGATCCCCATTAGCCGTTACCATGACGATGTCTACGCTTCCTGGCATCCACAACATAAAAAAAGCATTTTAGAAAAACGGTTCCACACACAATATAACATTAGTAACAGCATGTTGATTCGTTTATAACTCCTTATGTAGTAAAATTTAAAAAAGTTAAAAGTTTAGTATCAGCAGATACAGAAAAGCAGCTGAAACAACTTAAGAGGTTTGTTTTAAACAGACAGAAATTTATTGAATTTCTCACTTATTTGCACCAGTACAGAACTTGAACAGCTCCACCAGCTGGTCAAACGTGGAAAAACAGCTTTCATTTGTTCAGACAAAAACAATAAATAGACTATTTTGGTCGAACATTTAAAAATAAACTGTAAAAACCAAAAGGTTCAGAAAGAGCAATTATGAATTCTAAATATAAGGTAAAATGAATAATAAAGCGTCTCGTTGTTCAGAGTTCAAAGTATAGAATTAGACTGAATAGATCTGCCTTCATGGAACAAGAACATTGTCACTGATGTCCCATCTGGAATTTGTCTTCAGTATCAGGACTGATATGAATGTTGATATCAGATTAGTGTCTAAAACAGGCCTTGTTTTAAAATAGTGTAAAGTTTGGCTAAATAAAAGTTAGTTGTGTAAAACATTTAATATCTTGGATACTATTTCTATAAAAAAATCAAAGTATAAAAGTGCAGTGTGAACCTCATCCTGCTGGTGTTTGGATCAGTTCTGTGGTTGTGACCTTTGACCCGGCTCCGTCTGCAGGTCAACGCCATCTGCTACGGCGCCAAGATCATGCTGCCCGGCGTGCTCCGCTACGAAGACGGCATCGAGGTCAACCAGGACATCGTCGTTATAACAACAAAGGGCGAGGCCATCTGCACAGGTGAGAGAGGGTTGGTCAACGGGTTGTCATGCCGACGCCACATGATGATCTGAGTAGATGCAGCAGCTTCCGGGCCGTGATGACCTGCTATCTATCACCCTTACCTGATGGCTCCTCGGTTAGCCTGCAATCTGGTCAGACTGACCGGTAACCAGACTGACCAGTAACCTGTTCTCTCCCTGCAGCCGTGGCTCTGATGACCACAGCGGTGATCTCCACCTGCGACCACGGAGTTGTAGCCAAGATAAAGAGGGTGATCATGGAGCGAGACACGTACCCCAGGAAGTGGGGCCTGGGGCCCAAGGTACGGAGGAAGAGCCTTCAGTTGTCTAATGGTGTTTTTCTAAGTGATGGCCGCCAGGGGGCGCTAGAGAAGCCTCAGAAAGTTGGCAGGAAAAACAAAATGAAACATTAATTTCTAAATCTAATTTAAAAAAAAAAAGTAAAATCTGCTTTTCAATTATCCTAAAATATAAGCTAAAGTAAATCATGTTTTCATATGTATTTCATTATATAATGATATTCAATGGAATATTAGAGATAATACTGAAAAAAAATGAAGAATATCCTAAAAACCACAAATATAAAAAATTACAAATATAAAAAATGAATTGAAATTTATTGCGACCACAATAATAAGATATTTATTTCAAATGATGATCTGATAAATTTCCATCCATCCATCCATCTTCTTCCGTTTATCCGGGTCGGGTCGCGGGGGTAGCAGCTTCAGAAGGGAGGCCCAGACTTCCCTCTCCCCAGCCACTTCCACCAGCTCCTCCGGAGGAATCCCAAGGTGTTCCCAGGCCAGCCGAGAGACATAGTCCCTCCAGTGTCCTGGGTCTTCCCCGGGGCCTCCTCCCGGTGGAGATTTTTAATCTCCACCCCTAGTGGAGATTAAATAGAGTTTGATGTGATGTAAATTGCTTCATATTTTACATAAAACATGTTTTAGGTAATGCCATAAACATCAAATTCCTGATTTAAAGAAACCCACCACAGACAAAATGAGGCAGCATTTATACTTAATTATTGAATATTTAATGAAAGCTCAAAGCACTTGTGTGTGTGTGTGTGTAACCTCTGGTCTGATGCTGTGATCCAGGCGAGCCAGAAGAAGATGATGATTCAGAAGGGCCTCCTGGATAAACATGGTAAACCCAACGGCAGCACGCCTCAGAACTGGAAGGACCAGTATGTTGACTACAGGTACCCTGCACTCACTGCTGGCCCCTGCTGGTGGCCCCCGCTCACTGCAGAGAGTTATCCCTCTCTGAGCTGCCGTGCTCTCTGAGGGAGTCGCTCTGCTATATGAACTCTCTGCCCAGAGCCTCGGCCCCTGGCCAGCAGTAGCTGGGGGCCCCGCTCCCCAGAGAACAGTCTCAACTGTTTCAGGCCCTGAGGCAGTTTAACGTCAACATGTGTTCCTCTCTGCAGCGCCTCCAGTGTGGCGGCCTCAGGCGACGCCTCTGCCAAGGTGAGATCACATTATCACTGTAGAACGATGGCTGTCATAACAAGCTGCCTGTCCAGCAGCAAGACAATACAGCAAGCTAATTTATCATTTAATCAACATTTCCTTGACTGCCATTTACATAATCAAATCCTTCATTGTTAGTTCTAGATGGAAGGAGTGTATTTGTGGATAGATGCACACCATACATTACAAACATCATGGCGAAATGTTAGCTTTTGGTTTAAACTTAAGTTTAAACCAAAACCATTAAATAATCTTGTTTCTGTGAAAGAAGAATTTAATGACTTTTATTCAAATAGAAAAGGTGATTTGTGTATTTATTTATTTTGGATTCAGAAAAATGGTTTGCTTTTCAAATTGATTAATGGATATCTAGTTTAAAGATCTTCTTTTTATATTAAATATCTCATCATGTTTGAGGCAGAAAACAGTCTGTACACTGAATTCACCAGACAGTTAGTTTTTCCTGAAGTTTGATCAGCTGTGATCGTGACGTTCTTGCAGAGGAAGAGAGAGTCGGCGGAGAGCGACGGTGAGCCGGCCCAGCCCAGCACGCCGTCTGCTGAGGACATAAAGAAAGAGAAGAAGAAAAAGAAAAAGGAGAAAAGAGCAAAACTAGAGGAGGCGGAGACGGAAAAGACCGAGGAGGAACCTGACACGCCGGTGAGTTGGAGTGGACCTCCTCAGTCTGTGGATATGACCTTTTACCAGAACTAAGTCAAGTGTGTGTGATCCAGGTCGCCGAGAAACCCAAGAAGAAGAAGAAGAAACAGAAGGAGAGCGAGCCGGCAGAGTGAACGGCGCCTCGTTCTTCCAGCCAGCCAGCTGGAAGTGAATCTCGGCACAATGTGCTGCAGCAGCTGTACTGATGGACATGAGGACGATGTTAACGATGGACATGAATGGAGACCTGTCTCAGTACCAGAACAGTGCAGAGGTCTGGTCCGGTTTGGTCCGGTTCCAACAGCTGTACTGGTTTTCTCTCTGCCTTCCGTCCTCAGACAGGACAGACCATCATGTAGTTGACATGGAAACGGAAACGCCCTGCTCTGTTTGTGGAGGTGAAAGGACACATTTGCTCATGAAATCTATCAATTTATTTCAATCTGTAAATATTTAACTTTTTTATTTTGAAATAAAAATGTATTCTGTATTTGTCCTCACTGGTTTTTCAGAGAATGTGTCAGAGTGGTCATAAAGCAGAACCTGAAAAAATAAAGCTGCTTCTAATTGAACTAGATCAATTTAGTATGGAAAGGCTCAATATTTGAATTTTCAGCTTTTAACTCGCATCATTCCATATAAACAGATCAGATAAGTCATGAATTAAACTCCAGGCAAAATGAAAAAGCCAAAAATGAGAATTAAACTGTTTAAAATCAGGGTTGAACTGATAACTGCCAACACATCACTGGAGAAAAGAATAAACACATTTTTATGGATTTGGTAGTGCAGTAAAATGACAGTTCAACACAACTAGATAAAAAAAAAAAAAAAGCTAAAATAAAAGTTAATGTAATACTGCCCCTATAAGAGACCAGGTAATTGAATTGATCTTTGTAACTTCATTAATGAACTGAAGTGTTTATTTTGTCAGAACCAACCAAGCACAATAAAAAAAAATAAAAAAAAAACAAGGACGGGCTACAGTTAAAAAGTCCACATTTATTGAGGGTTCCTTCATTAAGAAGATGTAAAGAGGTGTGAGGTACACATCACAACAAGAGTCAAAATGTGTCATACTTAAAAATAATAACCAGAACCACACAGTAGAAATATTTACAAAATATAGTTTTTCTTTCTACAAGATCTAGATAGACAAAAATAAAATACTTTACTGATGATGAAAACAAACATATTCTAGAAAGATCTCGTTATTGTCAAGAAAAAATAATGAGTCTTCCCAGTGATTTTATTTTCCGAAATAAAAATAAATCAAAGAAGAAAAAAACAGACCAGTCATTTGAAAGGCTGTGATACTGAAACATCAACCAGCCCTGTAGAACACTACCAGCAGAACCTTAGATCCCATCCACCCACCTGTGGCTGGTCAAAGGACTTAAAAAGTAAATATGTAATCAGATATCTTTTCAAAGTTAATTAAATGCCACTGTTCCATTTTAAATGGGGTAACTTAACTGTAACCAGTTACACTTTCAAAATAAAATACCCAACTATGGTGGTTATTCCTGGGAAGGGTTTCAGCAGGAGCCAAAAAAAGAAAAGAACAAACCCAGTAGGTGAGTACAGATGTTTCTGCTCCGATTTCCTTCATTCAGGGAGACCAGTTGATGTGTGAGAAACTGATCTGGTCTTCCTCTGAAAACCAGCCTGTCTCCTGTTGATCTGCTGTGACAGACGGCCGGCGGTCCAGCAGCTCCACCTGTTGATGGTTAACAGCCACTGCGGATCACTTGGCCACTTCTCAGACAAAACAATCGGTGTTGGGCCAAACCGGCAGGCCAGGCGCTTTAAACATCGGTGATGAGCCAAAAACTGCAACCAGTGCAATCAATCTTCAACAAAAACAGTCACAAAGCACATAAAGGTTCTTCATTAAAAACATTAAAAAGTATAACATAAAACTTCAGGCACTAGCAGGTTTCTTTAGCATATTGAATAAAACAGACATCTTCTAGAGAGCTGTTTGTTTTGATGAGGTAAACATAGAAGAAATGAGCTAGATGAGCTCTTGTCAGGTATCTTCCTCTGAATGTGCTCCATGTTTTCCGGCTCCATGCAGAAGATGAGCGATCTGGAAAAACAATCTGCCAGGATCACCTGAGGTCTGCATGACTCCACTGTCAGCGCCCCGTCACCTGACAGCGAGCACCACGCTGCACCACGCTGCACCACGCTGCACCACGCTGCACCGCGCTGCACCGCGCTGCACCGCGCTGCACCACGCTTCATGACACTGTGGGTTGTGGGTCTGATTCCAACCGGCCAAGGCACTTAACACACAGTTGGTGTATGAATTCATTGCGTTTAAAATTAAAATTGGAAACATGAATCCGACATGTAAAAAAAAAATTGATAGTGAGGCATAAAACAATGAATTCCAATCAGAAGTGCAGACATTCACTGAGCAAAAGGGACAACCAACCTCAGCACCACTCAGCTGCCTCACTAAGTCTCTGCCACCTGTCAGATTTCTTCTGCTTTTGTATTTTTGCCATATTTGAATATCAAAGATAAGCGAGTGAATACAGGAAGCAGCTTCCATGTGATGATTATATTTATCAAGGGAACCAAAACCATCCAGACTCAGCGGGCCCTGTTAGCACCACCAGGCCTGATAACTAGTAGTCCTTCACTTACTACCAACAGCTGCCATCAAGTGTTTGTGATAACTGGTTATCACATCCAGTTATGGCTGTGGATGAATTTAGACCCACTCTGCTTTGCAGGAATTGGTTTAATTCAGCCACTTTAGAGGGTTTTCAACAACAAGGGGAGAAATGGACAGAAATAACATCCTGGAGAGTTTCAAGGCCAAAGCTGCCACTGCAGAGCAACATCTTCCCTTTAGTGTTCTTAAAGGGGCAGTGCTGGGTACACTTTTTTCCAATCAACTTTGTTGAGCTCTACATCATATTATGATGTTATTCTCTCATCATACCTAGAGTGTTGCCTTGATGCTTTCATGTATTTTTGAGGAATCCTTGAATCTCCCATAGCAACCACTGGCAGGATGGGGGCAGGGGCTTAAATGAGCATCGCCCATTTCCACTCAGCTCCTCCAGACTAGCAGCAGCAATTAGTAAACACCTGGTGGAGCTGGGATCTACTGAGCTCATCTTAGTTACTATTAGTCACTGCTGTTAAAATGACTGTAAACAGCTTAACAGAAACGATGTGCTGAAGGTCAAGGGTCGGATTGGAAGAGTAGGAGCTTCTTAAAGAGACAGAGGCCCAATTTCAAGGTGTTCAACTGGGAAGTCAGATTTCTTTCAAGACATATTTGATATATCCAGCACTTTTACAACACCTGAAGGCAACACAGTTTCTATTCAATGGCAGAAAAATGCCTAATTCTGCCCCTTTAAGCTTAAACAGATGGGGGGTAAACAGCAGGACAGTGATCTGAGTCATACCAGCAAGTCCATCTCCGAATGAATAAAAAAAAAAAGAAGAAGAAGAAGAAGAAGAAGAAGGTTTAGGAGTGGCCTACTCAAAGTCTGGACTTGGATCCAATTAAAATTTTCTGGCATGACCTTAAACAAGCTGTTTATGTTCTCGAGTGCCAACTAGCAGCTTCAGTTACTTTTTCACATAAGATCAGGTTTTTTTCTTAATAAATGAAACCATGATTTGAAAACAGCTCCATCTCTAACGGCCACTGGGAGAGGCAGGTTACACCCTGGACAGGTCACCAGAGGTCATCTTTGTTTCATGATGGGATTCATTTGATGACGTGAGCATTTAAAATGTGATAAAAAAGCAAGAACCGAAAAAAAATCCTTTTTCACTGCACACTAAAGAATAAACCGCATGTCCTACACAAAGTAAAGAATAATCTCTGTGGTTGGGCAACAACTTCAAACCCACTCAGAGCTGAGAGTGGACAGTACCGGAGAAGACCACAGGGGGCGGAGCCACAACATCAATACCCTGAGAACCCGCCCACCTCACAGCCAATCAGAATCCGAAGAATGAGAAGTAGGACTGCACCTGGCCCTGATTGGTCCCACTGGACAGTCAGAGCGTTTTAATGGAGCTGTTGGTCCTGGTCTGCAGTCAGACGCAGCCACAGGGCAGCAGGTCTATGTGTGAACTGGTGAGTACTCTGACTTTGTGATTGGTCAGTTTCTGCAGGTCAGAGATCAGCTGCAGCAGACGAGGACTTGACTTGTAGACGACCCAGCTCGGGTCTTTAGGATCTGGCCTGTAAAAGGAATCCAGAACTTCCAGAGTGTTGAGATGCTGGAGCTGATGGAGACTCAGGAAGTCTTCGTCGGACACGTGATGATGTCTGAGGACAAGAACAGAGAGACCGCAGGTTACTACGGGAACCAAAGAGCTCTGTAGCTGCGTTTCCATTAACCCTAAAATTACACAAATTAAAATTACAAGAATAAATTTGCTTGATGGATACATGCCAATTTAAAAAACTCGGTAAAAAGTTGTTACTTTTAGGATGAGGTGGTTTCTGGACGTATAGCAACAGATGTATTCTGCAAAACTGCAATGGAAACATTATTTTTAATCACAGGAGTCACGCGATCAACTAACATGTTTACTTCTGGCGGAAACGACAAAGAAGACAAAAGGAAGTGGTAGAAGGATGATGGAGAGGCTTGTTGTGTGAACAAACTTATTAACTTTTGTAATGGAAACACCAGTTGGATATTGGTTTGTTTCTGTTTTTATTTTGGACAATGTGCAGCTGCTTCCACCAGAGCTCTAGCATCACACAGTTCAAACACATTAGTGCGTCTTTGTGTTGAATCCAAAAACGCAGCATATGTAGCCGCTCCCAAGTAGGCTGGGCTTGTTGCTCCAATGCCAACTCCTCCCCTGATTAGGTGATAAATGATGGCCATTGAATTCTGAATAAATCTTATTTAACTGTTTCCATCTGTCGCTGCCATGATTTATAATTACTTATTGCGAGAACAGGCTTAATCACATCTATATAATTTGATAGAAACAGTAATTGCTAAATTGTGTTTTTTCAAAGTCAGCAGACTATCGACAAAGATTTGCACACATTTGATATGGACACGCAGCTGGTGAGGCTGGTGTTTGAGCGACCCACCTGATGGCCAGCGTCCTCAGGCCAGGGAACAGCTGTGGGAGGAGCCTGACTAGTTTGGAGGAGGAGCTCCACGGCTCCAGGTGCAGGTGCCTCAGGTTGGGAGCTCTGAAGGAGACGACCTGCAGGTCCTCAGGCTGAAGGTCCACACACAGAGTCAGGCTGCGGAGGGAGGATGGGAGGAATTCAGCATACACCACCAGGGGGTGCCCTCCTGTTTACAGACAGTCAGAGGAGTCGCATTCAGTATGATGGCACTGATTAGGACTGCAGCTGCTGGGTTTGTTGTATAAAGTGGAGCTTGTTGGAGTTTAACTCATCTGTGCTGCATGAGATCAATAAACTGATTTTAAACTAGTCTCAAACCTAAAAATCCAAAATGGCTGCTCTGCACTTTATGTAAAATATGATCATATTACTGTACATTCCAATTAATGGTGTTTACAAAAAAACCAAAAACTGTTTTGTTGATTTTTTTTAACCATTTTCTCTACTCCTTGTTCAATGAGAGAATCTAAAAATATAATTAAATTAGAAAATATGATTAAATGAAGCAGATTAATGAAACAAATCCCAATTCTTTAAGTGGATGTTTCCTCAGGAGTTCATTACAAATAGGAATGTTTTCCAAGAGCAGCATTTGTGACTGCATAACACAATGCTGTGTTATGCAGTCACAGTTATCTAAAACAGAAATAGTAATAGTTCTTATCGTCACTTTTATTACTATCACGATAATACCATAAAATATCATAAGAAACTTTTGTCCATGTTGCCCAACCCATGGTTGGGCGTAATGTTATTTTCTGTTCCCAATAAAAAATTATTTTCAAATAAAAATAATCTTTCATTTCACATACATAAAGAAAAGGCAAGAGGGAAAATTTTTTTTCTTTTATTCTTGGTGTTTGAATCTTTCACTGTCACCATCGTTCATGTCTCTACCAGCAGTGTGCGGCAAAAGGCGGACATTTTATTATAAATCAATATCTGAATCCTTTATTGTCATTGTGCAAAGAGCAGCAAAAAGAAAAAAAATAGTTCAAGCTCTATGGGTTTGGATGGAGGCAATCTGAAAACTTCAATTCTAGTCACAGATTCTCAAATGGATTTAGGTCTGTACTTTAACTGAACCGTTTTTTCACATGGATCTACTTTGATATAGTCGTGGAGAGCTATCCTGCTGCAGCTTTAAGATGCATCCCTTCTCCAACACACCGAGGGTGGAGCCAGGAGGCAGCCGCCACCACACTGCCAAGTGATTGGTTGCTCCAATGGGGCGCTGACTCAAAGCAGAGCACGCCTCCACAAGCAGTACCCCTCCAAAACAGTTGGTGGCAGCAGTGATATATGATTAGACAACATTTATTTTGAAATATAGACACATATTTATTTGCAGCAGCTCAAAAACAATTTCTAATTACTTCCTCCACCTCTTAATTACTTATTTAATATTTGACCAAAGTCTCCAGTGATAATAACTTGTAGGCCTGATATTGGCCATTTTTAACCTGTTTACCCGGTGACGGTTACCGTGCACACTCAGGCTGCAGAGCTGTTGCAGGGATGACAGCCATGTCTGCAGGTGACAGGTGGGTCCGGGTACAGAGTAAAGGTGGAAGACCGACAGGCTGCGGAGATTGGCCAAAGGCTGCAGCACTTCCGGCGTGACTGCAGCATCGTAATTCAGCAGCTGCAGCTCAGACAGCTGCAGGGAGGCACCAGCAGCTGCAGGGGGAACACCAGAGTCAGTTAGGAGGCTGGCATCTTATTCAAAATGCTTAAACTGTTTCTTGTGTCATGACATAATGATCATTCTAACAAATATGTAAAAAAAACATATTTCATGTAAAATACTGCAGCTTTAAGTGAAGATACAGTAAAGGAAGAATCCAGAAATAGAAAAGCTGCACACAGGAAGGCAAACGGATCAAGTGTTGAGATCCAGAAAAACAGGTTTGGGGGGTATTATTCATCATTATAACCGGCTATTGAACTCCTGCCATGTTTCACAGGCACAAAAACAGTCAGACAAGTTAGCTTCAAACCACTCAGAGTTTTCTTCAGCTGAAACGTGTCTCCAAACAAGGCTGATTCTTTCAGACACATGGAAAACTGTCTCTGTGACGTTCCCAGTTCAGGACATCCAGGAATGCTAGCTAGGACCGAGATGCTGACTTTTCCAAAAAAGGAAATTCAGAGCGGACAGAGGGATCTGTTAAATAATGGTAGCTCTGAATATCCCACTAGACTAGACCAGGGGTGCCCTGGACAACTATAATGAATCGCGTCTGAAAACAGCAGTAAAACCATGGTGACGTAGATTTACAGTATGAAAAATAGTCACGTCTAACAGCTTTCTTTGCTTTTGGCTTTTTGTCTCTTAAAATATTCAAACCATTCCAATATCGGAAATGCAAATCTGAGTAAAAGAGCATTTATAAAAAAGATATCATTTATAACAGGAACCTGCAAAAAAAAAAAAAAAAGTCCTCTTACAATAGAACTCCATTTTCTTTTATAAAATGGAGTAGCAACAGTCTGGACTAATTACTCTAAAGCATGGAACAGTCAGGTACGTCCATAACTCATGTCTGGCAACATGACATCGGCCTGTCACCATAATAAAATTGTCAGGATAATACATTTTCCCAGATTATTGTGACTAATGATAATATTATTGTTTGAAGTAATATGATGGTAATGGCATAATAATGCAAGAACACATTGTCAACGTTCAATGAACTTTCAATTATAATGAACATTTAACACCGGAAATGAGGGACATTTGAAATATTCAAAATAAATAAACAAAACAGAAAGAATAAAATAAAATAAAATCTCTAAATAAATTTGTCCTTCAAAACAAGGCTAGCTTAGACCAAACCACCAGACTGAAGACTTTTATCATCCAGAGAAACATGAAAAGAGATAGAAAATAATCATGCAAATGGAAATGATCAACCTCGTTTTAATTTAGCATGCGATTAATTGATATATCGCTTATTGTGATGGGCCTATGCCAATATTTAAAGAACATCTAAAAATAAATAAATTGACATCTTTCTGTGTTAAATTGGTTACAAAAGTCAGTCCTGAGGTTTCGGGACTCAGGAGGACAACACAGAGAACAACAACCTGGAGAAAACATGGAGACGGTTTTCTGAGCTACACTGCTTCTGCTTTCTGAAGGTTAGTCAAAGTTTCTCACTAAATTTTGACTGCAATCTTTTCTCTTAGTGCACAACAGACCATTCTCAGAGGGGTAACTCCTTTCTTAATCTTAATTTAGCTTAATTCCAACCAAAGAATTCCCACGGCACCAAAGCTGATTTTAAAAAGAAATTCACCTATAATGGACAAGGATCACATCCCAGACTCTCTGCCTGGCTGTCTAACCACACAGCCAGTCAGATGTAAAGAGGAGTGGTAAACATGATAACTGGAGGATCATATGTCGGCTCCTTGCTGGATTTGTCCTCTTTTTCAAGACATGACTTTTCATCTGCTGGAGAAGCTAAATAAAAACTTTGACACACCAGGACAAAATCTGAAAAGGTAGTGATCCAAACTGTTTCCGTCTTGCTGTTTAGAAGGGACATGTCAGGAAAGTAGTTCTGGAAAAATCTTTCCACATTATTTTAAAGGTTTGGCATTTTAGTTTTGCTTCTTTACTTCATGTCTCTTAAAATCAGGAATCGTGCCTCTGCCATTCACTCTGAAAGCCAAAGTTTGCACAACGCAACACAGACAAGGAAAAAAATTATCAAAGAAAAACTTGAATAACCTTTGGGAATGTGATGAATTTCCCAGAATGCATTGCACTGAAAGCCTGTCTGTTCTCTTCTTTGTACAGTTTAAATAAAGGAGTGGCTGTGGCATGCTCAGGGCTGTGTTTTCCTTTGATCATTTTTTTTCCTTCTGTTCACCCTTGTCCCTAATGGGGTCAGGAGGGTTGCTGGTGTTTATCTCCAGCTGGGTTCCGGGCGAGAGGCGGGGTCACCCTGGACAGGTCGCCAGTCTGTCGCAGGGTAACACAGAGACACACAGGACACACAACCATTCACACACACACTCACACCTAGGGAGAATTTAGAGAGACCAATTAACCTGACAGTCATGTTTCTGGACTGTGGGAGGAAGCCGGAGAACCTGAAGAGAACCCACCATGCACAGGGAGAACATGCAAACTCCATGCAGAAAGACCCCGGGCCGGGAATCGAACCCAGGACCTTCTTACTGCAGGGTAACAGTGCTACCAACTGCACCACTGTGCAGCCCAGTTTGATGTTGTTTTTTATAAATTCTATTTTTAAATAATAAATTAATAGTTCCTTAAAGTGTTTACTTATTAATTTGGCTCATGTTTCATAGTTTCAGATGAACTGAGTCCTGTTCCCTTATGTTGAGTTGAGCTGAGTTTATGTCAGTCAGCCCTGCAGAGCGTCTTGTAAGGGCGGACCAATTTTTATTTCATTTTTTTGTCTTTTGCTGCCCTCTCTGTGAAGCATGGGGGTGAAAGCATTCTGCAAATGGGGACAGGAGGACGGCATCATATTGAGAAGAGGATGGATAGATGGGGAAAACCCATCACGAGGTTCTGGGCAACAACCTCCTTCCCCCAGAGAGAGCACTGAAGACGGGTCATGACTGGGTCTGACCCCAAACACGCAGCCCGGCTCTGCAGGGAGCATTGAGTGGTCCTGGAGCGGACCAGCCGGTCTCCAGACCTGAAGCCAATGGAAAATCTTTGTAGGGAGCTGAAAGTCTGTTGCCCAGCAATAAATATTTTTATACTAACTTGATTGACAGACTAGGTTTTATGACTGTTCTCATCATTAGGTCTACTTCCCCTCAGATGCAGAAAATGCAGGTAGACATTTTGACAGCAGTTGGTCAGCTTCTCATTAATGTTCTAATTTCTCATGTCCTTGTGAGAAAATGTCAATTTCAGTCTTAAGTAGAGGTGTGTGATATTTTGGTATTGATCTGATACCAATACACGGTCAGTTTCACCAATATTGATACTTATTTTTAAGGATGATCTATCATTAAACTTCTGACCTTCAGGCATTATTGTGGTTTTTAAATGTAGGACATACTTTAAAGTTTATAGGTGTCTACAAAACACTAAAAAAATAATATATTGCATGATAAACAAAAGCAATAGAAAAACAAAACACATTATCTTTCTAAATAAACAAAGTGCACAAAGCTATCATTTTTACAGAAGAGTTGATAAACTACAGCAGAAAAGAAAAGAAAATTTCAAGAGGGAATCTGAAACTAAAGAATCGATCTGATACCGATACCGACTTAGCGATATTACCAATATTTTGGATTGCTGTCCACCTCCAGTCTTAAGGTGTAAGTTTCCCCTTTTGTTTACCTGGGCCAGTGACCGGGCAGAAGAAGTCCTGAGACAGCCTTTTGTAGTTTATCATGGTCCAGGACAGGGACTTGAGGTTGACCAGCTGAGAGAGGACACCTCTGAGCGTCGGGATCTTCAGACAGCCATCATGGTGCAGGACCAGAGACCTGAGGCGAGTCAGCTGGGAGAGGCTGGCCAGCAGCTGGGAGGGGGGACAGGCCAGCTGGACATTACACAGACTGAGCTGGGTCAGCTGCTGACCCAGAGGAAGGAGGAACTCCAGGTTCACCAGCGGCTCTGGACAGGCTGTGAGAGTCAGGCTGTGTACGTGGCGGAACCGCTTCAGCTCCTGGACGTCGTTTCCCCTCCAGCTGTCCAGCCGCAGAGCCTGGAGCAGAGGCAGCCAGACAGAGAGCAGCTTCAGGTCCCTCTTCTTCCCTCCCCGCAGGGCGACGCTGTCCAGCTGCCTCCGAGCGAGGCTCCGCCAGAAGGCGCGGTTGTACCGGGACAGGTCCTTCAGCACCACGCTAAAGCCCCGCCACAGAGGCCGACATTCATCCAGCAGCTGCTTAAAGTGAGAACATGTGCAGCGCATACTCAGCTTGTCCTTCCAGGACAGAAAGCTGAACACCTGCAGCCATAGTTCGTTGGGAAGCTGGAGAGCCGACGTCATTGTCAGAACCAACGGAGAAAGCAGGCGGAACCGACGGCCCTGTGGCAAGCGGACACGAGTCTGGTCGATTACTCACTCGAACTCTGGATTCTTGTTGTTGTTGTTTTGTTTTTGTTTTTCTTCACCTACGAGCTGAAGTTCGCTTCTCCGAGGATGCTCGGACTTTCTCCCAACTTCCTGCTTGCGTCATTGAATTGCGAATCTGCGTAAATTAGAAGACGTCACTCCGCTGAGGTTTGCCGAATGTTTATAATGTTTGAAGTGGGACAGAACTGGGACAACATTTGGATTTGTTTTTTTATATATATATTGTTATTATTTTGAACCTTTTAAACAATGTTTAACTCCAGGTTGTTCGTTCCGCTGAAACAACAATTCAGTGAATATTAATAGAAAATTTGTCTGCACTTATACGGGGTTCCATTTGTGCCAAAGTTGATGAGGTTATCTTAACATCACGTCGAATTTCTCCACTAGATTCTGTAAAATACAAATAAAATGAAGCAGATGAATCAGATGTACACTGACAACTAAAAAGGATTATTGGAAAAAAAAATTGCGAAATGGGATTTTTTAATTTTGTTAATTTGTTGATATTTCTGCTGTTTACCTGGTAAAGACTGAAGTTTAAGTTGTAAGTGCATAAATGTTAAAATAAAGTTGCTATATCGAGATCAAAGTGTTCAAAGTACACAGTTATAGATCTGTTACGTGACAACCATAGTTTTGTGTAACTTTATACTATAATTAGGATTTATTATCATGGAGTTCTTTCAGCCTGGCAGGCAGCACTGATCCTGTCCAGATTCATACTAACCCTGCTGGAGAACACAGCAGCTTCAGCAGAACACCCTTCCTTCCCTTAAAGATACCATTACACTTTTATTTTCAATATTTCACCTATAACCACAAAACAGAATTTTGATTTATTCTTGCATTATTATTTTTTTTACTTTAACCTAGTTATTTTCATGTTATTTGGTAATGAGGACGGGGGGCACAAAAAAAGAAGGAACTGAACATGTTTGTTATGGACATGCTGCTTTTTCATTTAAGGACAATGACCCAAAGCACATGGCCAAAGGCTTCAGAACGCCTCTGTGATACCAGAGTCCAGACTTGAACCTGACTGAATGTATCAGGAGAGCTCAGAAAATGGCTGACAAATGTCTTCCATCCAGCCTGATGGAGTAGGAGAAGAACTGCAGGGAAGAGCGGGCCAAGCTGATAGCTGAAAGATAGGTGAGCTGGGCTGGTATCATGTTCAGAAAGATTTGAGGCTGCCTTGATTCCAAATGTGGGCCAACAAAAATGCTAAGCAAGGCTGTAGATACTGACATAAACGTAACTTCTTGGTTTTCGGTTTTAATACGTTTTCAAAATAAACAAAATTTCACATTGTCATGATGAGATGCTTGTGTGTAGAAGAACAGACATTAATTTAGTACCGTTTGAAATAAGGTTAATAACATATCAAAATGTGTAAAAAGTGCAGTGCTGTGAACACTTTCTGAATGCACTGTATATATAGTTCACTTATACAGTGCAGATCTATCTATCTATCTATCTATCTATCTATCTATCTATCTATCTATCTATCTATCTATCTATCTATCTATCTATCTATCTATCTATCTATCTATCTATCTATCTATCTATCTATCTATCTATCTATCTATCTATCTATCTATCTATCTATTATATTATATATATATATATATATATATATATATATATATATATATATATATATATATATATATATATATATATATATATATATATATATATATATATATCGCCTCTAGCGATAGCGGTCGCTGATCGCTAGAGGCGCTCACGGCCCATCTGAGACAAAACAAAACAAAGAAGCAGTAGAAGAAGAGCAAACTATGGCAAGTAGGTGACTAACGGACTAACGTGTTAATGTAAGTAACATATTTCTCCTTCAAATAGAAAGTGGTAGGTTATCTGCAGACATTTACAGATCGTGTGGTCGTGTGGGCAGTAGTTTATGGTTCGCTGTGTTAGAAAACTGGATTAGGATACAGAGTAGCATCCGATTTATTTATTTATTTATTTATTTTTACATTTGTACTTAAATAAATGTTTCCTGATTCGATTCTTAAATAAAATAGAATGACAGTAACTAACTGACAACAAATATAACACAAATTTCAGACCATAGTCAAAAATTTGCTACACACTGGGCCCTAGTTGTAGCTTCACGTCAATTCGTTCGCCATATTGGGAAGGGAGACGTCGGTTAGTGAAACCAAGGAGTTACATTTTTAACGGGATTAAAGAGATTTAGAGCTCACAATTAGCCATGAAACAGTTTATAATGATGAAGAAAAGTATTTTTTCATCGTCAGTGACGTAAAAGCTTGTTATAGTCCGCTTGTCCGTTTTTGGTTCTGTTTCTGAGGATGCAGACCAGAACCAGAAGACCTGAGAGGTCTGGAGCAGGTCTTAAGTTTAGTGTATTTTCCTACTAGCCCATTCAGTGATTTATTCTCTGAGCTCCAGCTCCTTCTGCTGGGATTCCTCTATAAACTTCATCAAGATTTTCTGACGGTGGGGAGAACTCTAACCTGCCATGCTGAAAGACTTCTACATTTCTATCAATCTAATATGATGTAATATACTGTGTGATGTTCATTTTGGCTTGTTTTTATACGTAGGAATAAGTAAGTATGGACCATTTCTTTCCACGGAGACAATTTGGGTTAATATGTGTGTGAATGTGTTCCCAGGAGTCCCGGCTGATGTTCCAATGTCTTCGTCCAACACAAAGTTCTCTGCAGTCACAGGAAGTGCTCGGAAGATCAAAGACAATGCGGCCGACTGGCACAACCTGATGCTGAAGTGGGACAAACTGAACAACGACGGATTCCAGTGTGCAACAAACATCGTCAACATGAGGAAGTGAGTGTGCTCAGTTCATTACCTTCCTGTAGTTTGATGTTTTCTTAATAAACGTACAGTAATTAGAGTTTTAATAATGTATTAATACTAATCACAGCACATTTGATGGCTGTAAGATGTGCTGCTTTAGCCCCGTGAATGTACATCTCACCTATACCACCATAGCAAAAACAAAATGAGATATTTTTGCTCTCATCTACTCAGAACAATCTCAGCTGCTCACAAGTGAGATCGCCCATAGTTGACCCAGAAACTCTTCAATATAAAATGTAATCATCATTTGACTGTTATTTTTCTATTTTATTTTCTTCCCCAGCTCTCAGAGAGACCAGCAGCCTCTGGATGACTTCCCTCCAGCTTCAGCATGTCAGACGTTTCCTTCAGCTGTGCAGCAGCAGGCGGCTGGAGCAGCAGAGCTGCAGGATGAATGCTCCAGGCTGCAGGCTGTCGTTGACCGAATGGTGATGCTTCGTTTAGCTTCAGCCGAGCAAATGAATGAAGGCTCGGGTCGTTAAGACTTCCTGTCGTTATCAGGAGCAGCGAGTTAATGTTGAGGCCGACATTAACGTGGCCGTATCGTCGACATGTGATGCTAGATCCTACACAGGTTTGTCTTTAAAGGGATTTTCATTTGTTCAGGTTGTCATAGTGGCGAAGATGGAGCATCTGATGAGCGTTCAGCGAGGAATCCAGGATCTGGAGGAGTTTCAGTTTGGACCTGAAGGAAGAACTTTGCCTCTCTGCCACAGCTGGAAGACCCAAGAGTTTGGTTAGTCCACCTGAAGCCAGCACACCCAGTGTTTACCTGGACCCCGGGCTTTCACTCTGAACTCTGACTAAACTCTGATGTGGTTGGTTTGTGTGGTTCAGTGATGAGTTAGGAAGGAAGGATGGATTGAGGGAAGATATAAATTAAGGGCACAAGGAAGGAAGGATGAATAAACAATAGGAAGTAGAGTAGAAAGGGCACATGATGGGAGGATTGCAACATTTTGATAACAGGATATGAATATTTTTCTATTCTATCCAAATCTAGAAAAAGCTGAAATCAAATTCCATAGTTTTCCAGGCTGTTTAAGAACCATGATTTATTTTTGTTTCGCTTTGAAAAAACAGTGGAAGGAATCGTTGTGGTTTATTTCAGTTTTATTCTTTACACATTCTTAGGTGTTTGGACTCTAGATTTGATTAGATCTTTAAGGTGCTGTTCTTATCCGTCAGCAGATGCAAGAACTTTGTAAAGGTTGCTGATGTGTGAAAGCACTCAAAAGCTGCGGAATAGATACCATGTTGAAGTGTGAACAAGTAAAACCCCTCCACGGTCCTCTCCTTCGAGGCTCCGTGGTTTTATGAACTCGTGTCTACCTGTGTGTTCCAGAGGAGTCCTCTCGGGTTCTGTTGGCTGCCTTCAGTCAGGAGCTGAAGCTGAAGCAGGTGATTCTGCAGGAACTGGCCCACACCTCCGTCTCTGACCTGCACATGGTCTACCTGTCCTGCTGGCTCCACCAGCCGTTCATCCCTGCCCAGACCCGGTTAGCCCTGGAGGCGCTGCTGCTGGAGACCGGCCATCGATCACTGTGACCATCGCTGCACTCGGTGTATAGAGACGATTTCGCTAGAACGACTGGAACCTGTTTGTTTTTGTTAATATGTAAATGAAACAGTTAAACTGGTGCAATGAAATAAAGGTTTAGGTTTGTATTTTAGACTTTGTTTGATTTTTTTTTTTTGTTTCTTCCTGATCCAGTTATCTAATTAGAATTGTACTGAAGGATTTTGGCTAAATCTATCAAAGATAGTCTTTAGGCTGATCCATTCATTATTTTTTATAATTTGGGTTTATTAGGGATTTTTTCTTCACATCATTAAGAAAATCAAATCAATAGCATTACTTTGCTGTAGTTCCTCATACTGATCATAGCTGAGGCGACAGTGGAATGAAATGGACTCTCGCTTTGGGAGAAGGAAAGAAGCAAGCCAGCCTCCTTCACTAGAGCTCTGATTACAGACCTTTACTGAAAAGATCTGACAGGCTGCAACCATCTTCATCCCGTTCTTTTTTTCCCTCTGTCCTCCAGAGGACTTTCTGTCACTCGAGCAGCTGGCCTCTTCTTCCAGAATGTCTTCATCTCCATCCTCTCTCCCCATGGCAACGCTCTTTTCTGGAACTTGCTTGAACACTGCCTGTTGCTGTGTGGGATTAACTCTAAATTTATATTGTTCAGCTTCAATAACATCATGCATCCCGGCACCACACTCAAATTCTTCTTGGTTACACCTAGCTTCTTCATACTGTAGCTCATTTCTTGAAAGCATCTCCTGAACTCTATCAACACATATAAAGCAAACCTAATCTGTAGAGCTTTTATTCTCAGAATTAAACCAAACTGCTGCTTTCCCATATATTCATGGTATGGATCACAAACTTCATCCCTTTTCAGTAATTGCTTCCCTGCATGTCATGCCTGCATTTCCAAATCCTCATTGGAAGAGTCAAGAGTTGTTTGTTTGAATCAATTGGATTATTTGTGCAATTTTCTTACCACTAAATATTCAGTGTACTATTAGTGGTATTCTGACAAAGTGGAAGTGACTGGGAAGGACAGAAATTCAGCAGTGTAGTGGTAAACCAAGTAAAACCACAGGGTGAGGTCAGCAGGTGACCCCTTTCTGTGGGGGTCATCTATCACCAAACCACTAAAATAAACTTACTGGAAGTCTATGCTAAAACCCCAAACACAAAAAATATAGTACGCTAATGTTAAGCATAAAAAAGCATAAGCTAACACTAAACCTCTAATCACATTAAAAATATCAGAAACTAACACTAAACACAAAAATATTGTAAAAATGTTGTAAGCTAACGTTTTGTAACCCAGTCTCTCCCTCTTTAGACCTGCAGCTGGTGGAAGACACCCTATGGGCTCTGCGTTGTGTTTCTTTTTGTGAAGGTGGGGTGTGTTCTGTGCAGAAGAATCAGACACAGGACTCTTCGTTGAGCGGAGACTTTCGCGCGTTTATTTCGTCCACCTTACAGGCAGCAAACACACTGTCAGCATTCAGCAGTTTTTCCTCTATAAAGCAATCAAATATCAGCAAAACAAAATGCAATCTGCAGCCAACTGGCACACTGAACATACAGAAATGGATCGTCATACCAACGTAATGTACATTTTACACCGGGCTAGCAGAGCTGCTGCTTACCTTACAGACAGAGAGATGTTTGTATCTTTTTCTTGGTTATAAATATCTGGTTTCAACTGTGCCTCTTTTTTATATTTATTTTTTTAATTTTTTTAGGTGGTCATGTTTCATGTTTTGCGACTTCTGTGGTCAAAATCTGGGGACGGTTCAAGTGTTCTGCTTTTCATGTGGGAAAACTTCTTGGCACAAAGTGAAGACATCAGTAAATAATCTTGAAGTTCTTTTGGTTCAACAAGCCATAGATGGAAATACCAGCTAGTTATCAGTAAATATACTGTTCCAATTCTGATTCTGATTTTTGAATATTTTTCTATTAACATACTTTAATGTACATTACTTTTCAGTACACTATTTATATGCTACTTTTAATAACTCCACAGTACTTGTGTTGAATTTTTGCCCTTACAGCATTTTATTCTGTTTTTACATATTTTATATGTAAAAACAGTTTAGTTTATGTGAACTGAACTGCTTTAATTGTGTCACATTGTTAGTTTAGCAGCTGAATTTCTCCATTGTTGGACAGTAAAAGAATTTCTATTCTGCTCTATTTTGTTTTACAGGGTCGGTGCTGGACTCGCTCTCAGAAGAGGATCTGATTAAGACGTACTTTCATGACGGCTGCAGTCATGCAGAAGTTTTGGATTTCTTGTCAACAGTTCACAATGTTCAAATGAGCCGTTGCTCTTTAAAGAGCAAATTTAAAAAGTTATCAATTTTATGGAAACCAATGATGTCATTCTAGACTGTTTGTGTCTTTTCTGCTGAAATTTTTCTTCATTTGTTCTAATTTTGGTTTGTTGTTAGTCCCAGTTCTGGATGATCTGATGAATGATCTGATGAATGATCTGAAGCAGAGACACGTCTAGTGCGGTTTGCCGAAGTTTTATAATGAAAAAAATAATAAAATCAGCCATGTGTTAATAGTATGTCACTTTTTATTGTAACAGTTTCTGATGACATAAAAATGTTCATTTCTAATATTTATATATAAATATAAATGTTCTGTGATTCTTCATTTGAACTCAATAAAGTCCAGAGAGTTTTGCATCCCAAAGTTCATGTCTTTTTAGAAACTGATGGTTTGTCTTGGGCTTTGGTATTTTGTCAGTGTTTGAACAGGAAAGCGAGGTTTGGTCCGTCTCAAGGAGAATCCTAGCAGTCTGGTTTCTTCTTGTCGTCTGGTGCTGCCCTTTTCACTGAGCTGAACCTCAAAGATTTCCTCTCATCAACTTTTCCACACTTGAAGTTTCAAAGCAGAAATGAAATCCAGGGTTGAAAGGTCATCCTTGAATCTAGAAAACATTTAGGACAACCATCACTTACTGATGCTAAAAAGAGCGAGTTATCAAATGGATGTTTTACAGTCATAAATAAACATTAATATTTCTAATCTTGTTTTTTGTTTAGCACAGGTAATATTAAATCACTTGAATCGAGTTTTACTTATTTGTCAGGATTTTTGTCTCTCTAATGATTTTAATTCTTGGCTGTTTTTACTGTTAGCTGATGATGATTTCTCCTCTAATATAACTTTAAAAGCTTCCCATCTGATGCTGTTGTTTCATCTTTATTCATTTCAAAATATTTGATGCAGATTTCAAAATTTCAATAAATGTAACAAATTTTGAATCTTGTTCACCCCTTGATCAATCTTATTTACTTTAATCTCCAGGGACACTGCCTGCTGGCTACTGTTGATTCTTACCCAACATTCACTTGTTTTAACTGCAACAAAATAGTAACTAAATTAACAAAGTTGGCAACATTTGGTTTGTTATTGAAGGACCTACTTCACATGATCTCTGTCTCTTTATTCTGTCCTGTCCTCAGCTGTCCCCCTGGTCCATCAGGAAACATTTTTTATGAATGTCCAGCAGGATTTTCTGTGTCTCCTCAGTCCTCTGTGTCTTCTCTCTCCTCATTGGTCCAGAGTTGTTGTCTTGTCTCACTGATGCTGGAGAATCAACACATAATCAGACACACATTCAGTCTAAATAACAGATGATTGAAGGAGACTTTCTGATCAAGTCATCATCATGTCCTCACCTTTTCCACAATCTCTTCCAACCAGTAGAACAGCAGGTGGAGCAGGTCTTCTGCTTTATTTGTTGGTCAACTCAAGTCATGTGACATGAGTTGACAGAGAAATGAAATCAAGAGAAAAGACAAGAGAGTTAAAGAGGAAAATAATCATGGACAGCAGACAGAACCAGTTTGGAACTTTCAGCTCAACTCTACGCAGCTCCATCTGAAATGTTTAGTTATGTTGAGTAGATAGAAATGTTCTTACTTTTTTTCGTCAACTGGGTTCTCTTATCTTCCTCCACCTGACTGACGGTGTTGAAGGTGGAGGATTCCAGGCTCAGGAGATCCAACCTGTGATGATCAGAACATCAGAGATCTGAGACGTCTGGACCTTGGATCAGAGACTAGTGTCTGTATTTTTTAATGTCTATTCTCTTTTTGTGATCTTTCTGTGTTGCAACACATGAATATGGCCATAGAAACTATTTGTTTTATGAGATTAAAAGTTTATTTTCCTTCCCTCTGATCCTGTTCTCTAGATTCTCTCTGGATAAAAGCTCTTAATTAAATCCCTCAATCATAAATTCTGTCTATCTTCTCCTCTGACTTCTAATTTCTTGTTGGCTTGATGCTTTAATTTGGTCTCTAATACAAAATATTATCAGGAAAACTTTCCTTACTTAGTGTAAATTTGACCTCTATATGGAGGAAGACTTTCTACTAATAGTGAATTTCTTTCTATGTTTATTTAGTAAAGCTGATGGTCCCCAGTGCCAGCAGGAGGCCAGCAGTATTACATGTTGTGAAATGCAAAAACTTACAAACAGGAACCAGGAGGACAGGAACCACATGGAGAACCAGGAAAGAATCCAACGATGAGCAGCTAAAACCTGAAAGATTCAAACTGGGAGACTGGATTAATGAAGGACCAGGTGAGAACAATTGACTATATTAGAAGCACCGTGTGGGGAAGCACCGCTATTACACCCTGAAACTTGGCATTTATTCCTGTCTTTTTCTTTTATCCTTAAAGATTTTAATTTGTACTCCGCGGGATGTTTAAATTCTTCTACATTTTAATTTGTCCACCGTGACATCATATTAGTCCTAAAAGATGAATATTTCTCCCTACTTGAGAAGCGTTGTCTCCATCCTTAGAGAAATGAATTTGTCCAGAAAAGCGTTGTCTCTTCTCAGTCTTAAGAGATTTTAGGTTTGACACCCGGCAGCATTACCTACTTTTAAAACCATTATTATCACCTGAGTTTAAATGTCTTGCTCATTTTAACATGTGGTGTTGAGGGTTTTGGAATGCAGCCACCAAATGATTGATCCGTGGATCAACAGTTCATATCCGGGTCCAAAGGTCCTGCCTATTTCTCTCTTCCTCTTTCATCTTTGAACGTTTGAATTAACTCCTGTTTTTACTGTTGCTGCCGTTGTTATTTCATACTTAAAAACGTTTCACTCCCTGTGGTTTTTATAAAGTCCAGACCAGAATGATTGTAACTTTAAAACCGCTGTTTCAATCCGTAGAGCTCAACTGATTATAATGTGTCTCCATTTGTATGTTTTTATGTCTTAAAAATTAGAACTTTCAGAAATATTGTTTAAATTTTAGAGTTTAATTTGTTTCTCAATCGTATTGATTCCAGTGTCCTGAGCCGCGTTGTCTTTATAGTTTTGAGGTTTGATTTTTACCCAGCAAGATTGTTTTAGATTTAATATTAATCCTGTAGCGTTGTCTTATTCCTTTTAACGTTTATCTTTTACGCACCATCCATGTCCGACTACTTTTAAAGTTTTTTGTTCAGCAGTATTGTCTTGTTCCTCATAAAGTTAAATTAGCATCCTCCAGCATTTAGTCATTCATTCATTAACAGCAAAAAAGGAAGCATTGCCTGTCCTGCCAGAAACCTTAACATCTAAAATGAGACATCTAGCAGCGGGATAAAGAAAAGCCCTGGTGCAAGATGCTACCTAAGGCATCCTCGGTCCTGCTAGAAAGCCATTTGCTTTAACATAAACAGAGAAATTACAGTATCCTAATGGGTCTTCTCCGATAGGTCTTCAGTTTTTTAAGATCCCAATCTAATCAGAGTCATCACTTGACAGGTCGTAGTGAGGTCTAAACCACTCTTGTCTGGAACTCTCTCTTCCTCTAATTCCGTCAGATCCAATTCCAGAAGTTGAGGGTATTGGTTCCTCTTCTCTGTCCATTTGACACTTCATCCAGACACAAAAGCAAGGGAATCTTGCACTTGGAATTTTGCAGTATGTTGAGGAGGAAGTACTCACGACAGGGGAAGACACAATAGGATCCTCACACGGTGTGCTTGGTGGACGACTGAGGACGGGGGATGACAAAATAGGATCTTCACTGATTGGGGGACTGATGGCATAAACAGACACAATGGGACCTTCACAAGGTAATCTTGGCGAGGGACTGAAGACAGGGGAGGACAGAATGGGATCCTCACATGCACTCATAGGTGAAAGACCAAAGGGTGAAAAAAGGTGATCCCCCCACAATGACATGGGCGAGGGACTGCCGACAGGGGATGACTGAAAAGAATCCTCACACAACACATTTGTGGAGGGACTGAGAACAGGTTCCTACACTGACATGGGTGAGGGACTGCGGACAGGTTGATGACTGAAAGAATCCTCCTGTCAACACATCAGTGTCCTGGATCTGGAGGCTTCCTCTGAGACACAGGGATCTCCTCTTCAGAAACACTGTCCCTAGTCCTCTTGGCAGAGGGCTCCTCTTCAGCTTCACTGTCCCTAGTCCTCTTGGCAGGGGGCTCCTCTTCAGAGTCACTGTCCCTAGTCCTCTTGGCAGCTCTCTTCAGAGTGTCCTTGGTCCTCTTTCCGTCGGTCACCAATGTCCCATGAGTCGCATCCCCTACCAAACCTACCTGATGACGTTGCAAGACACCAAAAGGTCTGGAATCATCTGCACTCAAAATGGGCTCTTCAAATGAGGTCAAGTGAAAAATGCCGTCTTGAAACTTCTGAGCCATCTCAAGCTCAGCGTAAGGACGGTCCACTGTTGGACTGCAGCTGGTAGTACTGATACTACCGTAACTTGTAGTCCAATCACTACCTACCTCATCTTCACTGTAGCTGGTAATAGAGCTACAACTGGAGCTGCTAGCCCAGTCATCTTGACTGGAGCTAACACTGGAGCTGCTAATACAGCTACCACTGAAACTGCTAGCCCAGCCATCTTGACTGGAGCTAACACTGGAGCTGGAACTACAGTCAACGGACTGCGGAGGTGAACTACACATCAACTCCTCTCCATGATCTCCAGAAACCATGTTGTCTGATATGGTTTCTTGGAAAACATTTGACCCCACCTTACCAATATCCTTACCATCGGCTAGATGTTCCTCCAACGCTGGGGATCCGTCTGCTGGAAGAGCTACACAATGATCTGTGAAAGAAAACAAGAAAAAACTATGATTTAGTATCAAGACCTTCACAAAGATCCGAAACAATGTTTAAAGAGAACAATGAAATACCAAAATACACTAACCCAGGTTTGAGAATGTCTAAATATAAATTAAAGAAATATGTGCTGTGTTGAGAACTTTTTAATACCTAATAAAATGCTTTTAATCTTACATTGTACCATTAGTGTGAATAAAATAAAACACTGTAACAAGTTACTCAGTTTACCCTCCTATAACTCTCACAAATCTTTGATGCTGATCAACAGGTAAGTTTTATCTTAATAGCCAAAACAAGATACATGAGCCATTCATTACTATTAAACTAAAATTACTGCTTACAGAACTTTAAAACTATAAAAGAATTTAATTAAAGTCCTCTAAGCACCACAAATGTTTAGAATCACATCCACAGCTACTCTGACACCCCGTCAGTAAATCCTACAGTATGAATAAATACCCATATACTCCTATATATAGCCAACAGCAGAAATGTACATCTGTAAAAATCAGAGTCTAAAGACTGGGGATCTAAATGAACAGGCCGACACAAGTGGCCTTTCCTAAAATATCTAAGTTATATAAAAGAAATATATATCTAAAAACTTTTCTAATCTTCAAGTATTAAGGTTTTATTTCAAGCAATGTATCCAAGGAGACCAAATGGGTTTTTGAGGCATTTTCTGAAACCCGGAACAGGCACTGACTTCTTATTCCAAAGATCTGAACAAAACAAAACAGATCTTCTAAAACCAGAAATAACTTTTTAAACCACATAAGTGTTAAACCCCCACAATCCCACCAATATTTGAACTAACAGATGAATCACAACCGAACTCCCTGAAACCGAGATCATTGTTTTTCTAATGAATTTTAACATTCACTGATAACATTCAACTTCTGAAAATGATACAATGGAACAAAACACTGTTTTCTGGTCTTGAGTAATTACAATAAATAATTTAGTTATTTGGTTAAATCAACAGGCACACATTGATTGTTCTTTAAAGATTTTTTTTCTAAGAATAAAGTTGTGTTGTCATTTAATCAATGTATCCATGGAGACTAAATATACCACATTTTCAAAAAGCTGGTTCCAAAACTTTTTTCAAAACAAAACAACTACAGTCAGTATTACTGACATTTTCCAAAATTTCAAATAACTAGCATATAAATCACAATACAAATTCAATTAACTCACAAATATGTGAACATGTGCATCAATGGAAATTACTGATTTTATGGAAAGCCTCTTTGAGTGTCCTAATAAACCTCTACAAGTTAGATGTCGTTGCCATGGAAACCAAATATGTTTTGTCAGGGCATTTAAAAGAAAATAACGGTCAAGAACAAGCTAGTTTTCCCGTTTTGATTTGTTGTTGTTTTTTTTTTTCAAACCAGCATAACAATTTTTCTCAAACACTAGTGCTAACATCCCAGACATCTATCCACACATTTCAATAAGCTAACACATAAATCACAAAACCATTTAAATTAACTCACAAATTAGTTTCATCCCACAAATGCAAAAAAAGAGCCATTAAAGCTATATATTTCAAAGAAGTCAAGTATTTTTCGAAGCATTGGATTACAAAGTCATCAAACCTGATACTCTCAGATTAAATAGCACCGTTTGAACTTTTTCAAATCAATTCACCCATGTTAGCATTCCTGGCTATGCTAATAAAAAAACCCCACAGAACAACATGCCCCTATCTTGAAAAAATAATAAAACTAAACAATCAAATCATAGATTGTCATTGGAAAAATACATTTTTAAAAATGTTTTGTAAAGTAATAAATATTTAATGCATTTCATTCAGCGTGGATCCATGGATGCATTTCATCCATGGATACCGAGAGTGTATCACAGCATTTAAAAAAAAAAATAAATAAATAACGGTCAAAAAACAAGCTAATTTTCCAACAACTGGACAGAAATTTAACCGTTTTTTCTTCTTTCTTTTGAACTCAGCATTAACAGTTAATCTCAGATACTAGCGTTAATAAAGCATTGGACAAAGTCATTAAACCTGATACTCTCAGTACATACAGCACCTTTGTTTCAATCAATTTGCAGATTTTAATATATGCTAAAAAACCCCAAAACAAAACAAAAACATGTCTCCTTTCTTCAAAAAAATGACAAAACTAAACAATTAAATTACAAGCTATCAAAGGGGAAAATACATGTTGTTAAATGTTTTTTTTTTAAAGTAACATTTTATTTAGCGTATCCATGGAAACTGTTTATCAGAGTATTTTTCAAAAACTAACGGTCACGAACAGGCAAATTTTTCAAGAATTTGACATTAATTCAACTAATTTGACTATAATTAAGTGAAATACATATGCTTCTTAAATCACTACATTTCCTGGAAATTCAGTCAAGAAAAAACTCATTATTTAAGATTTATGCTAGCAAGAATGCTATTTGGTTTTTTTTGTACAGCAGGCAGTATTTCTTTTAAAAAACGCACACAAACACAAAATAAACTAAACAATTCATTAGTATTTTAGTAATAACTTGTTTTTGTTTATTAAAAATAGTAGAAGAATGATATTGACCTTCCAGCTGACCACCCTGCTGGTCCTTCTTCTGGCCAGGATCCATTTTCGTAGGTTTTCGGCTTCTTCAGCAAGTGCGTAATACACCAAGTGCTTCTTGACCAAGTTTTGCAAAGTTGACTTCTTCACAGGTTCAAACCGTCCGAGGCGTTATGCTCTTTCAGCCGTCTCCTTCAAAAGTCCCGTAGCAAAGGGAAAGAATTCAGGAGGTCGGCGTCATTTATAGGGTTGCCGACGCTAACGTCGTTTCCATGACTTTCATTGACGAAGGCTCAATGACGAATGCACGCGCAAGTGCGCGAGAGAAATTGGACTACAGTACACAAATTACAAATTGCACCAGCTAAATAGTAAAAGATTCAAGCAGGACATCTTGTGTTGTAGTACATAGTTCGGTTACAAATCACTCTTACGAGGCCAAAAATATATTAATATATATAATTATAACATATGTTAGTATTTTAATATTAATGTTAAATTGTTATCTTGATATAAGTCGAAACATTCCCACATAGAGAACCAACAACTTTTGTACGTATCAGAGAATGTTTATATCATTTTAGTTATTAAGCAAATGTGGGAATAAGAGAAAATCTGCTGTTCTTGGAAAACCCTCACCTTCCCTTCCTTGTAGAGGAGAGATGAAAAACATCTGAATGAAGTCAGCTGACATTTAAAGCAGATCCTATCTTTCAACTGAATCACCAAACTGAAGGGAGGTTTGACACATTGTTTTATTCTAAGAAGGTAACACAGTAGCTATTGAGTTTTCTTTGCCTTGATATCTCAGTCTTATAATTCTAAGTCTCAGAGGTGTCAACATCAAACAATTATATGGAGTTAACCCCTTTGAGCTTTTTGATCTATGAATCAGTCTGCAGCCAAGTTGTTGTAGAGATTACATAAATATTATTAGGGCTTAATTAGTAAAATGGCAGCAAATTAGCTTATTTCATAACTTCATAACCAGAGACCTTCTCTCCTCTGGTCTGTTTAACAGCTACAGTCTCAGATCAACTCAGGACTGTCAGCAGCAGAAACAGCAACTCTATACCTGTTGGGGAAAATATAGACTACAGGGAACACCTGTGGTAGCGCGGGGGATTAGCACGCCCCACGTTTGGAGGCCTTAGTCCTGGACGTGGACGTTGTGGGTTCGACTCCCGGTCCTGACGACCCTTGCTGTATGTCTTCCCCCCTCTCCTCACAAAAACTCTTCAGAGAATGAAAAAATAAAATAGACTATATTTGCTTTGCATTGTCCCCACATGATGGCAATGATATAGCAGAATCCCATTAAATTTTTGATTAATATGGGTTGTTGCTATGCTGTTGTACGGTGTTTTATGATCTTGTTCAATGTGCCCTTTTTTAACTTTGAGCCCCCGACCCTCCAAAGGGCTCTGCACGGCCCTGGCTCCGCCCCCTTCCAGGTGACATTAAACACCTTTACTTTCACGTTTTCCTCCTTTTGTATCCACAGTGATCTGAGCTGTGAAACTCTGAGGTCAGATTTTAATTTTTTTTGTTTTTATCTCAATTTTCAGCTCTTTTCCAGCCAACATTTTATTGCAGGAAATTGTTTCAGGAAGGAACTAGAAGATTCAGGAATCTGGGAGATGTGACCTACCGACCTGAAAACTGAGGCCCCAGAGCGCCCCCTGCAGGATCTGCTCCACCATTAACCAGACAGAAATGGCAGTTTTATACAAGTTATTAGTCTAATTCAATAGCTGATTTAATTAATCGAGTTTTGATTGAAAAAAAAAATGGTTCTCAGCTGTTTTTTAAAAAGCATTAGCAATACTGCAAAAATTAACTGCCGGCTTAATTAGAAGCTTAAAGCTGAAATCAACTTGAGATGTTTCTGCTTTTACTAATTTAAGCTTTAAAACTAAACGTAAAACCTTAAATAAAAAAAAAAAAGAAAAGGAAAATGGCATGGAGGATTAAAATTAAGATTCAGTTATTATATGTGTACACAGTCAGCTGCATAAAAAAAAATCACAAAGACTTCTTTGAAACTTTATTTGGTCATTAAACATCCAGCAACCCACATTACATAAGAAGAAATATAAAAAGCAAACACGAACCAATCAGCATATTATCCCAGTGATTCTCTGAGGTTTGAAAAAAAATCAATAAAATCACAGTAAAGAGTTCTGATGTGACACATCGAGTCCTAAAGTTCTCTAGAAAACTGAAAGTAAAACATAAAATACAGAGTTAAAAAAGTAAACCACCAAAACAAACTGAGAAATATTAAAGCTGAGAATCAATGATTATAATACAAAACTTCATTAGTTAGAGATTTTATAATGAACATAAAAACATGAAAATATGTAAAATTGTTTTTTTTCCAGATAAAATGCTGGATGTTTCTGAAAACTACTCTAAGATCAGTGTTTCTGTTGGACATCCAGTTCTTAACTGGTTAAACTGGTTTCTGTGATGGAAGCTCAAGTTTCTTTGTAGTTTCCAGTAAAGCCTTTTTTTTATCTGTTGCATTTTGAGGAACATTTTTATGTCAATAGAAGAAAGAAGCAGCAGAGAAAAGAGGTTTGAAGTGACTTTGAAAAAGTAAAAAAAAAAATGATTCCCATGTTTCCATTCTCAGACCATTTCTGGTTCCAGGATGAAAATGAATGAGAGAAAAAACATCAACTTTCCAGTTGAATCCAGTTCAGACCAAAACTTCATGAAGCCTCTAAATGGAGCCCAGTTTGAATTTGATCTTTATTGATCTAAAGAGACTAACAATATCAGACACTGAATGACAGACATGAGAAAATAAACAGAAGGAAAATCTTTGAGGTCAAAGGTCATCATCGCGATCCAGTCAGTCTCTTTAGACTCAAACTGAAGAAGCTTCAACCTCTGAGGATCAGCAGGACAGAGAAGCCATTCACTGCTTAAATTAATTTGTTTCCTCCAACCTGCAGAGAGAAGATGGAAGGAGAGAGCAGATCAGTGAGTGTTTCCAGCCTCTGTCCAGCAGCAGTCAGTGACGCAGCACATCCAGTAGATGGTTTCTAGGCTGCAGTCAGACTGATCTCAGAGTTGTGACCAAGATGAAGCTGATCAGTTGTTTCCTGTTGAACTGAGAGAACCACAGTTTGATGAATGAGGACCACTGTCTCTAGACATGTTGGACGGCTGGACGCTGGAGTCCAGCTGGTCTTCCTGGAGACATGGACACAGCAACAACACTCATCTTCACATCAACACAAACACAGGAACACAGCAAGCTGCTGGCTCCTCCGATTTGCTTATTGCTGACTCTGTGTCCAATCAGGAAGCCTGAACCATTCTCCTCCCACTGAGAAGCTACAGCTTTACTGGGAACACTGGATCTTTGCTTTGATGCTAACTGGGTTTAGTTCAATATGCTGACAGAATCTGGACTCACTACAAACATTTACTTACCATAAAGTCTTTACAAAACGCTTCAGCTGCTGAACATCTGAATCCTTCAGTTCGTTGTATCTCAGGTCCAGTTCTGTCAGACGGAGGCTGTTGGACTTTTTATTTGGCCTCAGAGCTGAGGCCAAATAATCACAGCTGATCTTTGACAAACTGCACCACTTCAGTCTGAATAAAGAATAAAAGATGTGAGCTGAAGCCAACAGGATGCAGGTTAACCAGTCCAACAGAACCAGTTAAAGCTTCTGATGAATATTAATGCCAACACGTTGCTGCTTCAATAAAGACTTGCTGACTTCAGAACCAAAACCAGAACCAGAAGCTGACACTGGGTCATGTTGTGTTGGAGGATTTTAGTCAGTAAAATCATTCCAGGTTCTGATCAAAGTGTTGAAGCATCAATCATTGATTATAGATTTATTCCTGTCAGATTCCAGGAGCTGAAATTCACTTTTCTAGACTGAGTTGAATGACCTTTGACCTGCTTCATATGAGGAGGATTTCTACACACTGGGGGTCCAAATACTGTCCTGTTCTGACCTCAGATCAGTGGGTCCAACTCAGAGGGACTGAATTAAACTCTGGATCAAAGTCCAGGAACAATGTTCTGCTCAAGGCTAGAAGTTAGAAATATGTCCTAATAATTTAGTGTAAAAGCTTCTACAGTATTGGTTTATCTGTATTTTATTTTGAAGTCCAGAGAGAAAGTGTATTGTGGATAGTGGAGGCAGTGCTTGAACATTGAGAAAACTGCCTTTAATTTACAAACTGTGTGTCATCAATCTTTTCTAACACCTCCAAAAGCAATGGCTGTAAGTTCAATTTGTGCTCTGTTTGGCGCTATATATTTTATTAGAATTTATTTAGAGATATTTTTTTGAATCTGTTTATTCCAATAATTAGCCATGTCCCAATACATTTTTTGCATTGCTGATACTAAAAGTTTATTCTGTACATTTAGAGCTGATGCATGTTTTATTTTCTGTTTCTGTTTATAGTTTCACTCAGTCTTGCTGAGCTTCATGTCTGAAGACCGTAATGGAGCAAGATGCTTCCTGCTCATTAAAACAGAGTTTGGCTCCAATCTGCATTAACATACATGTGTATCCAAATATGTTCAGCTAAACAAACTCAGAAAATATTTATTAGAACAGAAGAAATGAACTTTGATTTATGATCAAATAGATCAAATTATTCACAGAAATATCAATAATTATATAATTATAAACCTCAATGTCTCCAGTCTGCAGCCTTCAGTCTGTAGAAAACCACAGAGCTCCTTCACTCCAGAACCTTCCAGGTTGGTGCTGCTCAGGTCCAGTCCTGTCAGATGGGTCGGGTTGGACTTCAGAGCTGAGAACAGAGAAGTCCAGCTGGTCTCTGACAAACTGCAGAAACTCAATCTGAATAAAGAATAAAAGATGTGAACAGGATGCAGGTTAAAACTGAAATATGAACAAATAAATAATAAAAATCTTGAAAATTAATTTCCCTGAATGTAAAAGAAAGATGATGAACTGATCCTAACATCTGAATCAAGATGTTTGAACAAAATGACTTTAACACCATAACCTTCACAAAGTTAGTATTTACGGCAGGATGGTTATTTAATTATTTTTAATTTTTTAATCATTAATTAATATAAAGATGGATTATCTTTATATTATTTATGTCTCCTTAATGTCCATTATTTCTACCAGAAGACTGTCATCATCCTGATAGAGTCTGACTGTCAGAACAAACTCAGGTTTTCCTCTGGAAGCTGCTCTCAGTGGTTTGGAGGACGACTGACTTGTAATTTGCTCCATTAGTGGAATTGACACTAAAATGGAAACTCATCACCTGCTTCCATTTTGTTTTGCTTTCTGCCAACATAAAACTCCTTCATGTGCTGCAGCTCCATATGACCAGGCAGTCAAGGCCCCAGAAAACTTCCCTGTTTCTAGGAACCATTTCATCCAGAGTTAGTCGGCTTTCTCTGTCCGTCTCTGTCAGACTGTGAATCTTTAGTCTGAGCTTGTAGAGAACCTCTCCTAACAACCTGCTTCATATTCATGTGCTGCAGTCTCTGCTGGTTCTGATGTCTGGGAGCAGAATACTCATGTCCTGAAGAACCTGCAGCCTGTTGAGCTCAGAGGAAAAACTCAGTTGTCTAGATTTTTTCAAACAAAGCTGAAGTTGGTTTCTGAATGAAGCTTCTGACTCTGGAAATGGGTAAAGGGCAATTCCACCTAATTTTAATTTAATTAATGCTGATTAATAATAATCAGCATTATTAATCTACTAGAGTTACAACACTACAACACCTAGACTCTTTAAACCTGGACTGGATGATTATCAACTAATAGGAAAATATGTAAAACTAGGTGTGGGATTTATGGATCTTCAATAACAGAAGTTTATTCTCTCTCTTTTTGCATCTTGACCTTTGACCTGCTTCACATGAGGGAGATTTCTACACACTGGGGGTCTGAATGCTGTCCTGTTCTGACCTCAGATCAGTTGGTCTAACTCAGTTACACAGAGGGACTAAATTAAACTCTGGATCCAAGTCCAGGAACAAATTCAGAAAATATTTATCAAAACAGAAAATATTAACTTTGATTTATGATCAATTAGATCAAATTATTCACAGAAATATCAATAATTATATAATTATAAACCTCAATGTCTCCAGTCTGCAGCCTTCAGTTTGTAGAAAACCACAGAGCTCCTTCTCTCCAGAACCTTCCAGGTTGGTGCTGCTCAGGTCCAGTTTTGTCAGATGGGTCGGTTTGGACTTCAGAGCTGAGAACAGAGAAGTCCAGCTGGTCTCTGACAAACTGAAGCTCCACAATCTGAATAAAGAATAAAAGATGTGAGCTGAAGCCAACAGGATCCAGGTTGAAACTGAAATATGAACAAATAAATAATAAAAATCTAGAAAGTTAATTTCCCTGAATATAAAAGAAATATGATGAACTGATTCTGACATCTGACCCAATTAAACAGGTTTAAAAAGTCCAAACCAGCAGAACCAGAACATTTTATCAAAAAAGAACTGAAAGTTTTTAAAAAAGTTTCTCAGGATCTTAAATGAAGTCGGATGTTTTTTTTTGTGTCTCCATGTTTCCTTACAGACTCTGTATTAGCCGACTGCTCTGTATGATCATTTATCTACAGAGAAATTTTATGTCACCAGTTTTTTTAATCTATTAATAATGTTTTCTTGCTAGTTGTATTTTAACTGCAGCTCATTGCTAAGTATGACAGCTGTAAACGGGTTTATTTCAATTCGTCTAATTCAGTGTTTTACAATATCCATTACAGCTGACATTCTGAAAGTTGATCATTTTAACTCAGTTGCACAGAGGGACTAAATTAAACTCTGGATCCAAGTCCAGGAACAAACTCAGAAAATATTTATTAGAACAGAAGAAATGAACTTTGATTTATGATCAATTAGATCAAATTATTCACAGAAATATCCATAATTATATAATTATAAACCTCAATGTCTCCAGTCTGCAGCCTTCAGTCTGTAGAAAACCACAGAGCTCCTTCACTCCAGAACCTTCCAGGTTGGTGTGGCTCAGGTCCAGTTCTGTCAGACGGGTCGGGTTGGACTTCAGAGCTGAGAACAGAGAAGTCCAGCTGCTCTCTGACAACCTGCATTCCCACAATCTGAATAAAGAGTGATAGTTGTGAGCTGAATCAATCAATCAATCAATCAAATTTTATTTGTATAGCACATTTCAGCAGCAAGGCATTTCAAAGTGCTTTACATCAAATGAAACACAAAAAATACAATGCAACATAGAATCAACAATCAAAACAACAGTAAGTCAGATTCTTCATTTGTAATTGATTACGTAATACAACTCAAACAAGTGGGTTTTATAGATTTAAAGAAGTCAGTTCAGCTGTACAGTTTTCTGGAAGTTTGTAGATTTGTGGTCATAGATAATGCTGCTTCTCCATGTTTATTTCTCAGAGCAGAAAGAACCAGAAGACCTGAGATCAAAGGTTGATACAACAGCAGCAGATCTTTAATGTATTGTGGTGCTAAACCATTCACTGATTTATAAACTAACAACAGTATTTTAAAGTCGATTCTTTGAGCTACAGGGAGCCAGTGGAGGGACTTTAAAACTGGTGTTATGTGCTCTATCTTCCTGGTTTTAGTGAGAACGTGAGCAGAGTTCATCCAGAGTTAGTCGACTTTCTCTTTCCATCTCTGTCAGACTGTGAACCTTTAGTCTGAGCATGTGGAGAACCTGTCCTAGTCCAACTCAGTTACACAGAGGGACTAAATTAAACTCTGGATCCAAGTCCAGGAACAAACTCAGAAAATATTTATTAGAACAGAAGAAATGAACTTTGATTTATGATCAATTAGATCAAATTATTCACAGAAATATCAATAATTATATAATTATAAACCTCAATGTCTCCAGTCTGCAGCCTTCAGTCTGTAGAAAACCACAGAGCTCCTTCACTCCAGAACCTTCCAGGTTGGTTCTGCTCAGGTCCAGTTCTGTCAGATGGGTCGGGTTGGACTTCAGAGCTGAGAACAGAGAAGTCCAGCTGGTCTCTGACAAACTGCAGAAACTCAATCTGAATAAAGAATAAAAGATGTGAGCTGAAGCCAACAGGATGCAGGTTAAAACTGAAATATAAACAAATGAATAATAAAAATCTGGCTATTGCACAATAACAAATGTGGCGCCCAACGTGGGGTGGTTCCAAATAATAGTAGGAGGGTTGTGTTTTCTAAGTGTGTAAAACAGAAGTTTGGTTCTGAATATCTCACCTAGTGTGACAACTGTAAGAAAGTAGAGTTAGTGCTGACTGATAAGGCTGTCAGTCACAACCCTTGCAGTAACTATATGGTGTGCAGTTACTGCCATACAGTAAAGCTTGTACTGAGGATAATTGACCAGATCCAGACAGTGAAGCCAGTAGCCAAGCAGCCTGAACCCGTCCCTACTCAAGAACATTATGAGAGGCTTTGGGGACAGGCAACTCAAAGACAAAGACAAATGAGTACCGGAGAAGAAACATACTCATACTGCAAACAGATGCAAGCAATCCCAGAAGACGATGGCTCCAACCATGAAGATCGCTGTCAGAGTGGAGGGGGAGAACAGTCCGATCTCTCCGCATCCTTACTAAAGAAGACTCCAGTGATGTTAATACGATTTGGAGAAGGATGTACGACTGGACAAAGGTGAACCAACGCATGTTCTTCAGTCATCACTTTACCGACAACGAAGCAAACCTATGAGCAGTGATGAATGCCATGATAAGAAATCAAGGCATCTACTACTGCTTTAGATTCGGCGCTCATTTGTGTGTTGTTCAGTGCCCAGTGGCAGTCAGCAAGAAGAGTGAACTCAAAGCATGGCTGGAGTGGCTGGCTGACCTGCTCAAGAACTGGACGAATGGTAAAGTGAGGACCATCTACAGCCTCTCTGAGAAGTATGACAGCATAGTAAAGACAGCAACCACGGCGGCCGGGATAGATGAGATCCTGGTGGACCCGACCGTCAGGGATACCTATCATTACACCGAATGTGCTGAAGCGCCGAAGCGGCTTGCTGCCTACAAAAAGAACAAAGAGCAAGAATGAGCACCAGATCCAGGAACGGACCAGGAGGACTCAGAAGTGAACGAGCCTCCAACCCAACACCCTAGTAGGCCCCGAACACCCCAAGTTGAGCAGAGGTCGACAGATATGGACCTAATAGATCTAATGGAAGACAGTAACGAAGAAAGACCGACTCAACCAGGCCCGTCACAAGACCGAGAAAACTCCTGAGAACACCGGGACGGGAAACCAAGGGAGCACCCCATCATCCAATTATGGAGCAGCAGCTGAAAGAAGCAGCCGAGAAATGGACCTCCCAGCAGATCCAACGGTCTAATTTCCACCCAACAGTCCACAGTACAGAGAGGAAGCAGCTGGCCCCCCTACGATACCTGGCTGGTAGCAGCTCAGATGACGAAAGAAACAACTCGGGCAAGGAAGTATGGAGAACCGGCAGACCCAGGAAAAAGACCCAGAAATCAAGCACCCGATTGTGAAGATGCCAGTAAGAAACATAACAGTTATCCAGATCAACCAAGCAGAGCAAGCATATGACCTGGAGCAGCACTACTATGAGGAAAAAAGAAAGAAAGAATTCAGTCAACCTGTGGAGACACCAAACAAGGCTAGTGTGAGACCGTCATCCAACTTCCAGAGCTGAACCCCCTAACAGAAAGCATCGGGACCACAAGAAAAGTTCCCCAGCCAGGCAATGTCAACAACTAGCCGAAGAAAACTACATACCTCTCAAGAGAAGAGTACGAGTTAACCCCAGAACAGAAGAAGGCTCTCCAAGAGTCCTGTAACTCCGGGACCGGGGAGCCACCAAAGTAAAGGCTTCAAGGTCATGAGAATGCCTACTGGGAGGGAAACAAGATCTACGCCAAGGTGGAAGGAGTACCCTACTTAGTGGACACTGGAGTTGAGGTGTCTATGACTCGGAAAGACCTATAAACAACAGGACACCTTAATGTTCAATTTGCCAATAGGAAAATTGAAGAAATGCCATATGGGACCTGGAAAGGAGTAGTTTGGGCGAAGGGTCCCTACAACCTCCTTACAGGTAAAGATTTGGAAGAACTAAGCAGAAAGAAAAGAAACTGTGACACCCTGGAGGGACGACTGACAAGCCTAAAAGCAAGTGAAAGTGAAAGTTGGCCCTACACAGTCCGAGCCAGAAGCATAAGACTGGTGCAAACCTATCGACATACCAGTGGTGACAGAACAGAAGCTTGAAGAGAGTGACTTCTCCCCAGCTGGGAAAGAGAAGCTGTGTGAGATCATTACTATGGTGCATGTGGCACGGTTGAAGAATGATTGTGGGGATTTAGGCCCAAAGTTTGTTCATCACATTGAAGGTGGGGTTCACCCACCTGTCTGGCAGTACCTGCTGAACCAGAAAACAGTAAAGGAAATGTGCAAGATTATGAAGGAACTGAACACCCCAGAAATCATCAGAGGAACTCAACCCCATCACCAACAGCCCTTTCCAGGCGATGAAGAAACCTGAATTGGCAGGAGGGGGTTGGAGACCAGTCATCAACTTCAAGGCCCTGAATTGAAGAATCATAGCGAACTGAGCCAATTTGATCAACCCACAAGAGCACTGAAAACTCCCCGAGTCAAGAAGTCCGGCATCGACCTAGCAAATGGATTTTTCTCTCTCTGCCTCGCCCGACCATCACAAGGTAAAACAGCATTCACCCACAAAGGCAAGAGCTATGTGTGGCAAAGTTTACCCCAGGGGTACAAGAAGTCCCCAAATGTGTTCCAGTCAGCAATACTGGAAGCACTGGGGGACGTGGGTGCGACTGTGTACATTGATGATGTTTTTATCACCAACGATAAAATACCTAGAGAGGCTACAAAATGTGTTTGAAAACTTAACCAAAGCAGGTGTGAAATTTGATCTCAAAACATGTCAATTTGGACAGTTCCAAGGGAATTATCTGGGATTCCAAGTCACAACTGACTTGGGACTCTCGGATGGAAACAGAGAAAAACTGATGGACATTCAACCACCACAGTCAGAAAATGATTTGTAGAAAATCTTGGGTCTATGTAATGATGTCAGAGACCATGTTCCAGACCGTTGTATGCCTGTCTGAAGAAAAGCAAAGATGATGAGAAACGAGCGAAAAAATCCTGGATTTGGACAGCAGCAAATCAACAAAACCTGGAGGAATTGAGAAAAGAAATTCAAGCAGCTGTGAGATTAGAACCAAGAAGCCTGTCAGACTGGTGGCAGAGATCAGTTGTGAAAATGAAGACGCCATGATCAAAATGAGTAATGAGAACGGAGGCCTGGTTACTTTGTGGAGTATAGAAATATCCACAAGAAGAAAAAGAGCTGGCGGTAATAGCTCGGTACTGGAGTGCACTACAAGATTTAGCACAAGAACAGCCAGTTAAAGTCATCACACAAAGTCAGGTTCACAAATACCTGAGAAAAGGAACTGTTGAAAGTACCAAAGCAACAAACGCATGGTGGGGAAGATGGGAAGACATCCTGCTAGACCCGGACCTCGAAATCGGGCCTCCACAACCTGCCAACAAGAACCGACCGCCAGAACCACCTGAGAAAGGAGGACATCAAGAGTGGACACTCCACACAGACCAATCAAGAAAAGGATCAGACCAAATGGCATACTGGGTGTTCATCCTAAAACAGGATGGCAAAGAAAGATAACAGAAAGGAAAAGCCTCTAGTCGTGCTCAAGCAGGAGAAATAACTACAATACTGGAAGGACTGCTAGAACTGGTGAAAAGAAGAATTTAAAGTGCCAGGTTAGTCACAGACAGCTATCATTGTACCCAATACCTTATAGAAGATTTGGAAAGAAAATGCATTTAAAACAGCTAAGGGCAAGCCAGTGGCACACAGAGACTTGTGGAAAAAGATTGCTGAGTTAAAACTGAACTAGAGCTTGAGGTTGAGCATCAGAGCCCACAAGCATGAGGGAGCTCATTGGCGTGGAAATGAAGAAATGGACTGTTACTTCCAACAAAGGAAATGAATAAAGGGCGATTCCACCTACATAATTATTCATTACTATCAGCAACTTCAATCTACTCTAGTTAAAATGAAAACACCTAGACTCTTTAAACCTGGACTGGATGATTATCAACTAATAGCAGAATATTTAAAACTAAGTGTGGGATTTATGGATCTTCAATAAAGGGAGATTTTATTCTCTCTCTTTTTGCATCTTGACCTTTGATCTTCTTCACATGAGGGAGATTTCTACACACTGGGGGTCCAAGTCCTGTCCTGTTCTGACCTCAGATCAGTTGGTCCAACTCAGTCACACAGAGGGACTAAATTAAACTCTGGATGCAAGTCCAGGAACAAACTCAGAAAATATTTATTAGAACAGAAAATATTAACTTTGATCTATGATCAATTAGATCAAATTATTCACAGAAATATCAATAATTATATAATTATAAACCTCAATGTCTCCAGTCTGCAGCCTTCAGTCTGTAGAAAACCACAGAGCTCCTTCTCTCCAGAACCTTCCAGGTTGGTTCTGAACAGGTCCAGTCCTGTCAGATGGGTCGGGTTGGACTTCAGAGCTGAGAACAGAGAAGTCCAGCTGGTCTCTGACAAACTGCAGAAACTCAATCTGAATAAAGAATAAAAGATATGAACAGGATGCAGGTTAAAACTGAAATATGAACAAATAAATAATAAAAATCTAGAAAATTAATTTCCCTGAATGTAAAAGAAACATGATGAACTGATCCTAACATCTGATCCAATCAAACTGGTTTAAACCAGCAGGACCAAAACTTTCTATTCAAAAAGGAACTCAAAGTTTTCTATGAGCGGCAGCCTGGATGAGGTGAACTATTTATGCTGGTTCCTGATAATCAGCTGGAGACCCGACTTGGTAACTGGATCAGAACCTCTCAGTTTATTCATTAATGCCTTTGGGTTCTTATTAAAGCTGCTGAAAGCCAATGGAGGCCATTATTTCCTATGGAGACGTGACCTGATGAAGCATCGTCACGGAGACGAGGCTCCAACCGACTGACAGCTGTCAGACTGAAGAGGACAGTTCCTCTCTAACCCGGCCCAATAGAACCACAGCTTCAGGACAAAGCTGAGGAACCTGCTGCTGCAAACCTCACTTTCATTCATTTCATATAGATTTGCTTTTCTACAATCAGTCATTTCTTAGATGTGGTCATTAATGATTAATTGAACTTGTCAGTGTTTGTGGATGCGGCCCTGGAGGAACAACATTTCATTCTGGATGTAAAGGTGAGAATCAGAAATGAGAAATAAAACATTCTCAATCTTTCCCAAACCAAACTGAAGCATCTCCTTCATTAATTAACATCATTTGAATTATTTTACTCATTTTTGTTCATCAGTCAAAAATATTTCAAAGTGAAAAACAAAGTTCAATAATCTCCAAGTGTGAAATAAGAAAATAATTCATTTATAAGTTAAAATATTTTAGAGATTTTATTCTCACAATTAAGCAGATTGTTTTAAAAATAAATATATTAGAATAAAATTACTAATTAAACTAAGGATTAAAGTATCAATATGTGATTTTATTGTAAAAATAAAGAAAACAAACCTCAGCTCCTTCACTTTACTGACTGAACTCTCCAGGATCTCAATGAGAGGCTTCATATCAGAGTCTCCACCTGCATTTATGAAGATCTGATTTATTTCCAGTTCTGTCAGATTTGGGTTGGACTTCAGAGCTGAGGCCACAACTTCACATTCAGCCTTTTGGAGCGACCAGCCACCAAGTCTGTGATTAGAGAAGAATTAAAGTCAGTTCTAATGAAATCAATCTGGATCAATAACAGACTAAAATATAACAGTGATGTCATCATCTGATCAATATCTGATCTTCTATTTACTGAGTTTGACCCCACAGAGAATCTGTGCAGTTCCTGATTAAAGTCCAGGTTCTGGTTCTGGTTCTGGTCCAGGCTTCATGTCCTCAGACCTTCATCTGCTGTCAGATGTTGAAGATCTTCTATCATCTGTGAAGGAAAGTTCAGTTTTTTCTGATGGAGCTGCAGCATCAGAGCCTCAAAGGAGCTGCAGCAGCTGATGAAGAGGCTGACTGAGCTGAATGAAGGAAACTACTGCAGATGATGGAGAGGAGGAGGAACTGCTCACAGCTCTGAGTCACACCTGACTTGGACTAGACCGTTTGGCTTGAGATCCTTGAGATCTTCCACCAAGCAGGAAGTGAGTCATAATTGAAGTGAGCAGAGCAGGAAGTCCAGCCTGCTGTGGACCTCTGGCATCTCAGGGTTTGTTTAGTTAATATCTGCAGCAGCTGCTGCAGCAGCATCTAGAATCATCATCATCATTAATAATAGTAGTATATTATATAGAAACATAGTCCCCAGCAGCAGGTTATTAAATGCTGCCACAGAGGAAACTGGGAGCAGAAACCAAACACATGATATGATGCTCCCAGTTCTGTCTCCATTTATCTGCTGGGTTTGATGCTTTAACAAAGTAGAAAGTGGACAGTCGTCAACCTGCTGCAGCTATAAGCTTCAGATTGTTCTGGTCGTCCTGCAGAGCAGCAGCAGAACCGGTCCTGCTGCTCCTTCAGGTCTGAACCTCTCAGACTGTTGATGGGAGAGGAACTGGGACAAACTGGTTGGAAGAGGGAACCATGTCTCTGCAGTGGTCTGTCCATCGTCTCAGAGGAATGAAGGTTTAGATGTCAGAGGAAATTGTTGCTAAACTCCTAAAGAGCTGAAGACCAAAACCCCTGGAGGAGAAAGAGCGTTTGGGTCCAGCAGCATTTTTCATGGTGAAGCAGTGAAAGTTCTCCCAGTAACTAGAAGAGGCTGGGATGTCTAAAGAGTTGAAGCTCATGTCTCTCCAGGTCTTCATGGAGGACAGCTAACAGCTTCAACAAAGGCTGCAGATGAAGAGTTGATGAGGAAAATGGTTCCAGCTCTGGAAGCTCAGAGTTCTGAGCTTTGGGAGGATCTGACAGAAACTAGGATTTTTTTCTGGAGCCAGACAACAATCACCACATTTTGGTCTCATTTACAAACTCAGAGGACACTAGTAGGAAGAAGAAAAGTTGGTTCACAAAGTTTCTAAGTAGTTTCCATGGTTACCACAACAATGCAGGGGTTTATTTTAAAGTTTCCATCAAACCTAAACAATAATTTTACTTTAAAAAGCCACAGATCCTAAAAGGGGAATTATGGAGAAGCGGCTCAATGAGTGAAGAGGAGTTTCAAGTTCAGAGACACATTTCAAGTTAAAATGTGTCTCTGGCTGATTGGTCCCCTCATAGAAAACAAATTTTCTAGAATTCTTAATGTTTTCTACTCATTTCAACATGAAAACCTATAAAACGTTAAATGTTTTTTAAAATGACCAGAATGTTTTAAACCAAAAGCCACAGCTGTCCCGGATGAGCTGAATGTTTAGAACAGCGGTGCTTTCATCCAGTCCTCGAGAGCTTCGGTCCTGTAACTTTTAGATGAATCCCTGCTCCAACACTCGTTACCAGGCCTGTTCAGAGCTGATCCCCGTCTGTTGGAGTGAGGCTGCATCTAAAAGTTGTAGGACGGTAGCTCTTAAGGACTGGACTTGAGCACCCTGGTTTAGATGTTTGAATGGATGAAATAGTCCAAAGGGTGAAGGAAGTAGTTTAATGTCAAAAACATCCAGAAGCAACTTGAAGAAAGAAGAAGAAACAGGAGGACAATAGTGCTGAATCAGCTCTCACACAATGAAAACATCTGGACTCACCGAGCCTTTCTGCAGTTCCTTGCAGCTGGAACTAGTCTCAGTCGTCCCCATTTTGATGTGTTGTACTTCTTCAGGTCCAACTCATCCAGAACCTCTGACATCTGCAGTATGAAGGCCAGAGCTGAGCAGTCAGACACTGAGAGCTCCTTCCCTGAATCCAGCAGCCGTTGGATTTCCTGATAAAATGAGAGGTCGTTCATCTCCACCAAACAGTAGAAGATGTTGATTCTTCTGTCAGGAGAGATTTCATCAGTGTTCATCTTCTTCAGGTTAGTGATGATTCTCTGGATGGTTTCTGGACTGTTCTCTGTCTGACCCATCAGGCCTCCTAAGAGTTTCTGCTTGGACGCCCCAGTGAGACCATGAAGGAAGCGGACAAACAGGTCCAGGTGGCCATTTTTACTGCTGAGGGATTTCTCCATGACTTTCTTCATGAACTTATGCAAAGACATGAAAGAAATGTTTTCTCCCAGGAACGTCTTGATCACTTTTTTCCGCTTCCTGCTGGTGAAACAGTGGAGCATGTAGACTGCAGCCAGAAACTCCTGGATGCTCAGATGAGCAAAAGAGTAGACTGAGATGTTGCCTGTTCCACTGTCCTTTTTAAACATCTCTGTGAACACTCCTGAATACTGTGCAGATTCCTTACAATCAATGCCACACTCGTCCAGGTCAGTTTTGTAGAAGATCAGGTTTCCCTTCAGCAGCTGCTCAAAAGCCAGTCTTCCTAGAGACTCAATCATCTTCCTGTTCTGTGGACTCCAGACTGATTCAGTCTCTGGTCCTCCTTCATACTTTTCCTTTTTCATTTTCAGCTGAACCTCTAGGAACTCTATGTACATCTCAGTCAGAGTCTTGGGCAACTCTCCTCCCACTCTGGTCTTCATCACATTCTCCAGAACATTAGCAGTGATCCAGCAGAAGACTGGGATGTGACACATGATGTGGAGACTTTTTGATTTCTTGATGTGGGAGATGATCCTGCTGGCCTTCTCTTCATCATTTATGAATCTCCTCCTGAAGTATTCCTCCTTCTGGGGGTCAGTGAACCCTCTGACTTCTGTTACCATGTCAACACACTGAGCAGGGATCTGATTGGCTGCTGCAGGTCTTGTGGTTATCCAGAGGAGAGCAGATGGAAGTAGTTCCCTCCTGATGAGGTTTGTCAGTAGCACATGCAGTGAGGTTGACTTTTCAGGGTCAGTAAAGATTTTAGTCTTGTGGAAATCCAGACAAAGTCGACTCTCATCCAGGCCATCAAAGATGAACAGAACCTGGAACGCTTCAAAGCTGCTGATTCCTTTGGTTTTAGTGAAGCGCTCATGAATCAGTTCCACCAAGCTGAACTTTTCGTCTTCCAAGTTATTCAGCTCTTTGAAAGTGAATGGAAATATGAAATCAATTCTCTGGTTGGTTTTGCCTTCAGCCCAGTCCAGAGTGAACTTCTGTGTTAACAGGGTTTTCCCAATGCCAGCCACACCCATGGTCATCACTGTTCTAATTGGTTGATCACTTCCAGGTGGTACTTTAAACATGTCTTCTACTCTGATTGTTTCTTGTTTCCTGGATGCTGTTTCTATCTGTCTGACCTCATGGTCCTGGTTGACCTCTCTAGTTAACCCCTCTGTGATGTGGAGCTCTGTGAAGATCTGGTTCAGAACGGTTTTCTTTCCAGGTTCAGCGACGCCTTCAGAGAGAGTTTGAAACTTATTCTTCAGATGCTCTTTAAGCTCCTGTTGACACCGAACATCAAAATCTAAACGACAAAAAAAAAAAGACACTTCAGCTAAACATAATGAAAACAATTATTTTGATATTTTCTAATTTTATTTGTATAGCACATTTCAGCAGCAAGGCATTTCAAAGTGCTTTACATCAAAACAAACAGAAAAACACAATGCAACAATGAATCAACAATCAAAATACGACATTAAGTCAGGTTCCGTCGTTAAATTTGTAATTGATTACATTTCAAATACAACTCTAAACAAGTGGGTTTTTAGTTGAGATTTAAAGGAAGTCAGTGTTTCAGCTGTTTTACAGTTTTCTGGAAGGTGGTTTGTATATAACATTAAATGAAGGAAAAAAATCAATATTAATAGAAAACTAATACAAATATGTTTCTCGTCTAAACAGTCATTCCAACTTCAGTCTTTGAGGAGAAAATTTGAGATTAAATTTGAGATTTTCCGAAGAACAGAGTCTTGAGCTCACTGGAGTGACAGATAAAAGAAAAAGTAAATAAAAAAGCTCAAACCTGATTAACATTGTAAGGTAAGAAAAACTAAACCAGGTTCTTGCACAGAGATGATTAAATTAGTTTTGCTCATTATAATTCTTTCATGGTTTTCTCTGGTTTTAGGTTTCAGTTAATAAGACATGTTTCCCACTGAGCGACCTCTGACCTTCAAGCTTGAAAATTTTATCAAAGTGTCTAATTTGAAATGCCATTTATTTTTAGAACTGTCTGCAAGCTGGAAACAAAGAACCAAACTGGCTATTTTATTAGGCACACCTAATAATATTAATAATAATCCTTTTTCTAACACCCTTGTCCCTAATGGGGTCAGGAGAGGTGCTGGTGTTTATCTCCAGCTAACGTTCCAGGTGAGAGGCGGGGTCACCCTGGACAGGTTGCCAGATTGTTGCAGGGCAACACAGCAGCGGGAGCTGAGATTAAATCTTGTTACAGCCAAACACAACACAAGGAGCCGTGAAGGGATCCAAGATTAGTTGCAATAATAAACTTTATCTGATAAATATTTAGATTTGATGTAAAATCTGGCACTACTCCAGTTTAGTTCATATTTTGTGAAAAAGGAAGTTGTGCTCAGGTTTTTTTTTCTGAGTTTTTTGAGTTTTTTTCAGTGGTTCTTGCTGCAGCGCCCCTACAGGTGAGGAGGAGAAGTGGTTTTTCAACTAATTTGGATAATTTTGGAGTGCAATATGAAAGCTGAAAATGTAACATTAAAATTTTGTTCCCAATCAAGCTGAGTCTACTAGACTATCAGATGTGAAAAACTGTAAGGGAGCAGAGAGAGACATGGGCCCAGCGAACAGAGGACTGGATCTGTGCTAACCACTGCGCCACAAAACAACCCTATTGCGGCAGCTTATGCTGAAATTTTGAGTTTCTCTTTGGCAAATTATTTACATTTTTATACAATTTGGGCTTTCTGTCGAACTGACCTAGTTCACCTTCTTTCATTTCCTTGGAACAAACAATCAGTTTTGTCACGTGATTGCAACTAGTCGACTAATTGGTGCAACTTTAGATTCTTATGCATATATAAGAAGATAAAATGCCAGAATTTATTTCTATTTTAATGTCTAGAAAAATAATGAGCTGATTTGAGTCTTTGTCATTATATTTGGGCCAGCAATGATTTTCTACAAGACAAAATGAAATATTTGGGTTTATTTGAGCCCATCAGAACCAGAACCTGAAGGTTCTCCATTGCTGAGTGTTGCTGCAAAAATCAGTGGACAATTGGCCACAGCTGCTTCTGTACATTTATTTTTAGAAGTACTGAAAATGTCTGATCATTTAAAAAATGTACAGAAGTATTTACTTTATCACCATTGGGTTCACATGTTGTGCTGAATTTTTTATTGATCGTCTACAGCAGAGGCTGTAAAAGCTGCTTTAATGAACCGTGTGTCTCACCTGGACCAAAGGAGTCAGAGGACAAACCCAGCTGATTGGACAGAGTCGAATCCATGTGGTGAAGACGTTTGATCATCAATCTGCAGGCTCTCTGTCCTTTCTTTTTCACAGTGTCTGTGGTGTCCCGGGCCTTGTCTGCTCTGGTTTGGTTCTTCTGCAGTATACCTTCTATCTCCGAAAGCGTAAAGACTCCATCTGACAGAAGGCCATCGAGGAGCCGTTTCAGGATTTCCTCAGAGACTCTCTCCACAAACTCACTGCGAACCTTGAAAAGCTTTTCCCCTGCAAACAGAAACAGGATTCGTTCAAACTGACATCTGAGAGAAAAATGTGCTGAAGATTAGCTGTTCATGTTGCTCCATCCAGAGATTCCCCTCAGAGTCTGTTAAACCTGTTGTTGTGTTTCTGCCTCGGATCTGAGTGATGACCACTGATTCTGTCTACATGAGAACAAATGAAACTTCTGGTTCATCTCTTTCTTTCCTCACTGCAGGAAGAACAATAAAAGAAACGCCTTCTAAATATAGAGCTGCACTATTTTAGAACAATAAGAACTCATATTATTGGTGAATATTATGATAAAAATATTGAGTGGTTAACATTTTTCTCACTTTTTTCCTCTCTTTACCATCATCATCAGTTCTTCATCTCTGTCTCTAAGCTTTAGCACCTCTGTCACCAAATGTTAGAATAAAAGGCACAGGAAGTCTTTCCATCTGAGATAATAAATTAGTAATAAATTATGTGATTACTGGATAAATTAGTGGATAGAGTAAATATTCCTGAAGTATCAGAGCATCTGGCCTGTTCTTCACATCGGTTCCTTTTAGTTCTGTTTCCATCTGAGTTCAGTTTTTACCTTCAGGTTCCACAGAAACTCACAATGTTTCCACCAGAGCTTCACTGAACAGGAAGCATGAAAACAATAAATACACACCGAGGCTGTGATTCGTCACATGGCAGCAACACAGGCTGTGATTGGTCAGTTTGTTCCTTTATGATGCTTCTGATCACTTACCAAAATCCAATTTCTGCTGCGACATCTTTTATCTGGAAAACATGAAAGATTCATTATGATGAGACTTTATTTCAGAAATAATTTACTTTGGTCTTATGCAGTTGAAATAAGACAAAAGTAAATTATTTTACTTTGGTAAAAAAAATACCAGATTATTATTTCAAATCAGTGAAATAAGCATTTATTCATGTCACTGATATAAATAAGTGATATTTTACTTCTTTACTTACATTGTTCTTCTACTTTGAATCTTATGACCTCCCAATAATCTGATCCAATCAATAAAAATAACATCTATTATTCATTTTCTTGATTTAGTTTGTGCAGCAAGAACACTGATGGACTGTAAAAGTTACATTAAGTTCTCTGTTTATTTAGGTTAAATCTGAAAAGTTCATTATTGCTCCACACAAACAGATCAGCTTTAGATGCTGCTGTCAGGGTAGATCATAGCTGATCATTCACCAGGTTAACTGTGCAGAAACTAATCTGTGACTTTATGGTTTGTTCAACATTTCTCCCTCATTGTTATTTCATCTATCCATCCATTTTCTTACATCCTTATCCCACTGGGGTTGGGAGAGGTATACCGTGGACAGGTCGCCAGGGCAACACAGAGACAGACAGTATAAACAACCAGGCACTCACACACTCACACCTGAGGAGAATTTATACAAACCAATTACGTATTGAAATTTAGTTGGCTGTGTACTGATGAAGTGGCCTCACATTTATCAAATCTAAAAACAACCATGATTTTGGACTGTGGGAGGAAACCGGAGTACCCAGAGAGAACCCACAGGGAGAACATGCAAACGCCATGCAGAAAGACCCCGGGCTGGGAATCGAACCCAGGACCCTCACTTAATATCACTTCATAAGCAGCAACGTCTCACAATAAAGCTTTTCATTTTATCTGGACCCGGAGCGGCAACACTTACCTCTATTTCCATCCTGTGGCTCAAAATGGAGGCTGAACTGAAGAAGAACAAAGTCAGTTTCAGTTTTTTACACATAAAGTTATGTTTTATCATCTGAATTAAATTTAACAATTTGGATATATTTTACAGAATAAAACAGAACTAAATATAAAACCTTTTAAAATAAATTGTATTTCTTACATCTCACATTATGTTTTATGCAAAAATACTGTCCCACTGAATGTCCCAATTGTGGAGAAACTCTCTTTGGTTCATATCAAGATTTAAGTCCATCTGAATTCATGGATCTTGGTCTCGTCCAATTCCTCGAACTGAGCAGAAAAACAATTCAAATGTTCAGCAAACTGATTCAATGTCAGGCAAACAGAACCTGAGAGAGAATTTGTTTTTCTCTAATCCTCGAGTTCATGACTGGATCTAACTGGTTGCTCCTCCCAGAACCAGCAGTAGCTACTGGTTCTTATAACTGGCGACGAAGCGTTAAATTTTCCTCCTGATGGTTTTGTTCTGATTTTCTCCTAGAAAGAGTGAAGCTGGTCTCCATGTTGGATCCGGTTGATTCCTGGGTTCATCCATTTTAGTCTTTGTGTAAATTACTTGGCAAAGAATCCGATTTTCCCCAGTGGACAGATGTAGCCCCAAAAATAAAATAAATCAATTCTTCAACTTGTTGTTGAGAAAAGCTGTGAATGTTCTTGGCTCCAACAAGAAGAAAAACTCAGCGTGAAGCAGCAGCCTGGAGAGGAAACCCAGACAGTGAACCCTCAGCTTTCTGCTGGTGGGTCGGCCTCATCAGGGCTGCAGGTCTCTCTAAACCCTGGAGGTCTTCACCATCTCTTCTCCCCATGAGAACACAAAGACTGTCCCCGAGGCACAACCCCGAATATCAGCAAGTGCTTCTGCTTTTGGATGTGTTGGGCAATAAAGTCACCGCTCTTAACTGGAAGATTCCTCTTTCTGTAGTTGAAACTGTTGTGACAGATTCTCCCTGCAGCCATCAGGACTCTCTGTCCACAACAACTTCCTCTTTTCTCACAACACTTTGGTTCTGTTCTTTATCTCACTGATTGATACGTTTTATACATCTGCAATCAAAACATCATTTAAAGAACAAAGAGTTGCTTTGCTAAAGATGCTAAAGACGACCGTCTCTCCAATCTGCGTCTCGCAGACTCCAAAACTGTAGAAATACAATCACCATAGTCAAAAGCAGATGACATGACATATAGTTAATCCAAATCATGAAACTAGGTAACATTTTATGGCACTAACTGGTTTAAAAGGTTCACGCTGAAAAATGTCCGTCAATCTGAAATTCAAGTGGCTTTTGGGAAATATGAAAAACTTACGACCTGAAAGGGAAGGATATAAACTGTTATGCTTATTCATATTTAAATGATTCTTACAGTAATATGCTGCACTATGTAAATTAAACATGGAAGGTCACTCAAGTTAGTGTGTGTGAGGATGCAAGTTCTCCCAGTGTTCTCTACAAACAATCAATCAGAGACATGAGGTGGGTTTTAGCTGTCAATCACAATCTTTAGCTGTCAGTAGTTGGTCAGGGAGGAAGTGGAGGAGATTCATCTTTTCACAGATTATCTGTCTCATAACAAACTGTCATGAAGAGAAAGCAAGGCAGTTGTATGCCTTTAAAATTGTGCTGCTTTTTATTGGTCAAATAGACTCAAGAAATTGTAACAGCAGGGGGCCCAAATTAAATTTTTTGTTATGGGGCCCAAGTTTCATGGTGGCACCCCTACTGGATAGATAGATGTCAATCTATCTATACAGACAGAGAGATGTTTGTATCATTTTCTTGGTTATAAATATCTGGTTTCAACTGTGCCTCTTTTTTATATTTATTTTTTTTTTTTTTTTTTTTTTTAGGTGGCCATGTTTCATATTTTACGACTTCTGTGGTCAAAATCTGGGGACGGTTCAAGTGTTCTGCTTTTCATGTGGGAAAACTTCAGTTCTTGGCACAAAGTGAAGACATCAGTAAATAATCTTGAAGTTCTCTTGGTTCAACAAGCCATAGATGGAAATACCAGCTAGTTATCAGTAAATATGATGTTCCAATTCTGATTCTGATTTTTGAATATTTTTCTATTAACATATTTTACTGTACATTACTTTTCAGTACACTATTTATATGCTACTTTTAATAACTCCACAGTACTTGTGTTGAATTTTTGCCTTTACAGCATTTTATTCTGTTTTTACATATTTTATCTTCTATCTTTATGTGAACTGAACTGCTTTAATTGTGTCACATTGTTAGTTTAACAGCTGAATTTCTCCATTGTTGGACAGTAAAAGAATTTCTATTCTGCTCTATTTTGTTTTACAGGGTCGGCGCTGGACTCGCTCTCAGAAGAGGATCTGATTAAGACGTACTTTCATGACGGCTGCAGTCATGCAGAAGTTTTGGATTTCTTGTCAACAGTTCACAATGTTCAAATGAGCCGTTGGTCTTTAAAGAGCAAATTTAAAAAGTTATCAATTTTATGGAAACCAATGATGTCATTCTAGACTGTTTGTGTCTTTTCTGCTGAAATTTTTCTTCATTTGTTCTAATTTTGGTTTGTTGTTAGTCCCAGTTCTGGATGATCTGATGAATGATCTGAAGCAGAGACACGTCTAGTGCGGTTTGCCGAAGTTTTATAATGAAAAAAATAATAAAATCAGCCATGTGTTAATAGTATGTCACTTTTTATTGTAACAGTTTCTGATGACATAAAAATTTTCATTTCTAATATTTATATATAAATATAAATGTTCTGTGATTCTTTATTTGAGTTCAATAAAGTCCAAAGAGTTTTGTATCCCAAAGTTCATGTCTTTTTAGAAACTGATGGTTTGTCTTGGGCTTTGGTATTTTGTCAGTGTTTGAACAGGAAAGCGAGGTTTGGTCCGTCTCAAGGAGAATCCTAGCAGTCTGGTTTCTTCTTGTCGTCTGGTGCTGCCCTTTTCACTGAGCTGAACCTCAAAGATTTCCTCTCATCAACTTTTCCACACTTGAAGCTCCAAAGCAGAAATGAAATCCAGGGTTGAAAGGTCATCCTTGAATCTAGAAAACATTTAGAACAACCATCACTTACTGATGCTAAAAAGAGCGAGTTATCAAATGGATGTTTTACAGTCATAAATAAACATTAATATTTCTAATCTTGTTTTTTGTTTAGCACAGGTAATATTGAAAATCACTTGAATCAGGATTTTACTTATTTGTCTGCTGGCTACTGTTGATTCTTACCCAACATTCACTTGTTTTAACTGCAACAAAATAGTAACTAAATTAACATAGTTGGCAACATTTGGTTTGTTATTGAAGGACCTACTTCACATGATCTCTGTCTCTTTATTCTGTCCTGTCCTCAGCTGTCCCCCTGGTCCATCAGGAAACATTTTTTATGAATGTCCAGCAGGATTTTCTGTGTCTCCTCAGTCCTCTGTGTCTTCTCTCTCCTCATTGGTCCAGAGTTGTTGTCTTTTCTCACTGATGCTGGAGAATCAACACATAATCAGACACACATTCAGTCTAAATAACAGATGATTGAAGGAGACTTTCTGATCAAGTCATCATCATGTCCTCACCTTTTCCACAATCTCTTCCAACCAGTAGAACAGCAGGTGGAGCAGGTCTTCTGCTTTATTTGTTGGTCAACTCAAGTCATGTGACATGAGTTGACAGAGAAATGAAATCAAGAGAAAAGACAAGAGAGTTAAAGAGGAAAATAATCATGGACAGCAGACAGAACCAGTTTGGAACTTTCAGCTCAACTCTACGCAGCTCCATCTGAAATGTTTAGTTATGTTGAGTAGATAGAAATGTTCTTACTTTTTTTCGTCAACTGGGTTCTCTTATCTTCCTCCACCTGACTGACGGTGTTGAAGGTGGAGGATTCCAGGCTCAGGAGATCCAACCTGTGATGATCAGAACATCAGAGATCTGAGACGTCTGGACCTTGGATCAGAGACTAGTGTCTGTATGTTTTTATGTCTATTCTCTTTTTGTGATCTTTCTGTGTTGCAACACATGAATATGGCCATAGAAACTATTTGTTTTATGAGATTAAAAGTTGATTTTCCTTCCCTCTGATCCTGTTCTCTAGTTTCTCTCTGGATAAAAGCTCTTAATTAAATCCCTCAGTCATAAATTCTGTCTATCTTCTCCTCTGTCTTCTAATTTCTTGTTGGCTTGATGCTTTAATTTGGTCTCTAATACAAAATATTATCGGGAAAACTTTCCTTACTTAGTGTAAATTTGACCTCTATATGGAGGAAGACTTTCTACTAATAGTGAATTTCTTTCTATGTTTATTTAGTAAAGCTGATGGTCCCCAGTGCCAGCAGGAGGCCAGCAGTATTACATGTTGTGAAATGCAAAAACTTACAAACAGGAACCAGGAGGACAGGAACCACATGGAGAACCAGGAAAGAATCCAACGATGAGCAGCTAAAACCTGAAAGATTCAAACTGGGAGACTGGATTAATGAAGGACCAGGTGAGAACAATTGACTATATTAGAAGCACCGTGTGGGGAAGCACCGCTATTACACCCTGAAACTTGGCATTTATTCCTGTCTTTTTCTTTTATCCTTAAAGATTTTAATTTGTACTCCGCGGGATGTTTAAATTCTTCTACATTTTAATTTGTCCACCGTGACATCATATTAGTCCTAAAAGATGAATATTTCTCCCTACTTGAGAAGCGTTGTCTCCATCCTTAGAGAAATGAATTTGTCCAGAAAAGCGTTGTCTCTTCTCAGTCTTAAGAGATTTTAGGTTTGACACCCGGCAGCATTACCTACTTTTAAAACCATTATTATCACCTGAGTTTAAATGTCTTGCTCATTTTAACATGTGGTGTTGAGGGTTTTGGAATCCAGCCACCAAATGATTGATCCGTGGATCAACAGTTCATATCCGGGTCCAAAGGTCCTGCCTATTTCTCTCTTCCTCTTTCATCTTTGAACGTTTGAATTAACTCCTGTTTTTACTGTTGCTGTCGCTGTTATTTCATACTTCAAAACGTTTCACTCCCTGTGGTTTTTATAAAGTCCAGACCAGAATGATTGTAACTTTAAAACCGCTGTTTCAATCCGTAGAGCTCAACTGATTATAATGTGTCTCCATTTGTATGTTTTTATGTCTTAAAAATTAGAACGGTCAGAAATATTGTTTAAATTTTAGAGTTTAATTTGTTTCTCAGTCGTATTGATTCCAGTGTCCTGAGCCGCGTTGTCTTTATAGTTTTGAGGTTTGATTTTTACCCAGCAAGATTGTTTTAGATTTAATATTAATCCTGTAGCGTTGTCTTATTCCTTTTAGCCTTTATCTTTTACGCACCATCCATGTCCGACTACTTTTAAAGTTTTTTGTTCAGCAGTATTGTCTTGTTCCTCAGAAAGTTAAATTAGCATCCTCCAGCATTTAGTCATTCATTCATTAACAGCAAAAAAGTCAGCATTGCCTGTCCTGCTAGAATCCTTAACATCTAAAATAAAACATCTAGCAGCGGGATAAAGAAAAGCCCCGGTGCAAGACGCTACCTAAGGCATCCTCAGTCCTGCTAGAAAGCCATTTGCTTTAACATAAACAACAGAGAAATTACAGTATCCTAATGGGTCTTCTCTGGTAGGTCTTCAGTTTTTTATGATCCCAATCTAATCAGAGTCATCACTTGACAAGTCGTAGTGAGGTCTAAACCACTCTTGTCTGGAACTCTCTCTTCCTCTAATTCCGCCAGATCCAATTCCAGAAGTTGAGGGTATTGGTTCCTCTTCTCTGTCCATTTGAGACTTCATCCAGACACAAAAGCAAGGGAATCTTGCACTTGGAATTTTGCAGTATGTTGAGGAGGAAGTACTCACGACAGGGGAAGACACAATAGGATCCTCACACGGTGTGCTTGGTGGACGACTGAGGACGGGGGATGACAAAATAGGATCTTCACTGATTGGGGGACTGATGGCATAAACAGACACAATGGGACCTTCACAAGGTAATCTTGGTGAAGGACTGAAGACAGGGGAGGACAGAATGGGATCCTCACATCCACTCATAGGTGAAAGATCAAAGGGTGAAAAAAGGTGATCCCCCCACAATGACATGGGCGAGGGACTGCGGACAGGGGATGACTGAAAAGAATCCTCACACAACACATTTGTGGAGGGACTGAGAACAGGTTCCTCTTCATCATCGCTCTTCCGGGACCTCTTGGCAGGGATCTCCTCTTCAGCACCACTGTCCCTGGTCCTCTTGGACGGGAGCTCATCTCTAGGTTGATGCTCCCCGGTGCTGTTGGCAGAGGGTTCCTCTTCAGAAACACTGTCCCTTGTCCTCTTGGCTGGAGGCTCCTCTACAACATCATTACTGTCCCTGGTTCTCTTGGCAGGGGGCTCCTCTTCAGCTTCACTGTCCCTAGTCCTCTTGGCAGGGGGCTCATCTTCAGAGTCACTGTCCCTAGTCCTCTTGGCAGGGGGCTCCTCTTCAGAGTCAGTGTCCTTGGTCCTCTTTCCGTTTTTGCCGGTCACCAATGTCCCATGAGTCGCATCCCCTACCAAACCTACCTGATGACGTTGCAAGACACCAAAAGGTCTGGAATCATCTGCACTCAAAATGGGCTCTTCAGGTGAGGTCAAGTGAAAAATGCCGTCTTGAAGCTTCTGAGCCATCTCAAGCTCAGCGTAAGGACGGTCCACTGTTGGACTGCAGCTGGTAGTACTGATACTACCGTAACTGGTAGTCCAATCACTACCTACCTCATCTTCACTGTAGCTGGTAATAGAGCTACCACTGAAACTGCTAGCCCAGTCATCTTGACTGGAGCTAACACTGGAGCTGCTAATACAGCTACCACTGAAACTGCTAGCCCAGCCATCTTGACTGGAGCTAACACTGGAGCTGGAACTACAGTCAACGGACTGCGGAGGTGAACTACACCTCAACTCCTCTCCATGATCTCCAGAAACCATGTTGTCTGATATGGTTTCTTGGAAAACATTTGACCCCACCTTACCAATATCCTTACCATCGGCTAGATGTTCCTCCAACGCTGGGGATCCGTCTGCTGGAAGAGCTACACAATGATCTGTGAAAGAAAACAAGAAAAAACTATGATTTAGTATCAAGACCTTCACAAAGATCCGAAACAATGTTTAAAGAGAACAATGAAATACCAAAATACACTAACCCAGGTTTGAGAATGTCTAAATATAAATTAAAGAAGTATGTGCTGTGTTGAGAACTTTTTAATAGCTAATAAAATGCTTTTAATCTTACATTGTACCATTAGTGTGAATAAAATAAAACACTGTAACAAGTTACTCAGTTTACCCTCCTATAACTCTCACAAATCTTTGATGCTGCTCAACAGGTAAGTTTTATCTTAATAGCCAAAACAAGATACATGAGCCATTCATTACTATTAAACTAAAATTACTGCTTACAGAACTTTAAAACTATAAAAGAATTTAATTAAAGTCCTCTAAGCGCCACAAATGTTTAGAATCACATCCACAGCTACTCTGACACCCCGTCAGTAAATCCTACAGTATGAATAAATACCCATATACTCCTATATATAGCCAATAGCAGAAATGTACATCTGTAAAAATCAGAGTCTAAAGACTGGGGATCTAAATGAACAGGCCGACACAAGTGGCCTTTCCTCCGTTTCCAGTAAAAAGGGGCTCCTACAAAAATAAAACTGCTTATCTGGTTTAGAAATCCATATACAGTGTTAAAATGGCCATTATATTTTGTCTGGAGATGAAAATCTATTATAGCTCCAAATATGCTGTAATATAAAACTGAACAATAATAAAAATATAAACTAAACTATTTAGCAATAACACAGGAGAAATGCAGATCTAAAATATCTAAGTTATATAAAAAGAAAGATATATCTAAAAACTTTTCTAATCTTCAAGTATTAAGGTTTTATTTCAAGCAACGTATCAAAGGAGACCAAATGGGTTTTTGAGGCATTTTCTGAAACCCGGAACAGGCACTGACTTCTTATTCCAAAGATCTGAACAAAACAAAACAGATCTTCTAAAACCAGAAATAACTTTTTAAACTACATAAGCAGTGTTAAACCCCCACAATCGCACCAATATTTGAACTAACAAATGAATCACAACCGAACTCCCTGAAACCGAGATCATTGTTTTTCTAATGAATTTTAACATTCACTGATAACATTCAACTTCTGAAAATGATACAATGGAACAAAACACTGTTTTCTGGTCTTGAGTAATTACAATAAATAATTTAGTTACTTTGTTACATCAACAGGCACACATTGATTGTTCTTTAAAGATTTTTTCTAAGAATAAAGTTGTGTTGTCATTTAATCAATGTATCCATGGAGACTAAATATACTACATTTTCAAAAAGCTGGTTCCAAAACTTCTTTCAAAACAAAACAACTACAGTCAGCATTACTGACATTTTCCAAAATTTCAAATAACTAGCATATAAATCACAATACAAATTCAATTAACTCACAAATATGTTACATCCCAAAAATGCAAATTATACCTTCCTAAGTTTTTGTCTTTCTTAACTTTTTATTGAATTTGTTTTATATAATTTCCCCAATGTATCCATGGAAACTAAATATGTTTAGGCATTTTTCAAACAAAATGGACAAAGAACCATCCAGCTTTCCAAGAATTGAACACTAAAGTCATAAAAGCTCATTGTCACAAAGAAATCATTATTTTGTATTTGAAAATCAGCTTTGATTGATGATCACTACGACACAGACACACACGTGTAAAGGTTATTACTGGGACGACAGTGGTAGGAGTTTGCCCTGCAATGACCAGCCTCTGTCGTTGTGTCCTGGTCAAAACTCTTCTCCCACCTTTCCTGCTGGTGTTGGTCAGAAGGGCCAATGGCTTGATATAACAGCTGTAGCTACAATCCATTAGCTTATCATCATCAGTGTGTGAACATGTGCATCAATGGAAATTACTGATTTTATGGAAAGCCTCTTTGAGTGTCCTAATAAACCTCTACAAGTTAGATGTCGTTGCCATGGAAACCAAATATGTTTTGTCAGGGCATTTAAAAGAAAATAACGGTCAAGAACAAGCTAGTTTTCCCGTTTAGGTTTGTTGTTTTTTTTCAAACCAGCATAACAATTTTTCTCAAACACTAGTGCTAACATCCCAGACATCTATCCACACATTTCAATTAGCTAACACATAAATCACAAAACCATTTAAATTAACTCACAAATTAGTTTCATCCCACAAATGCAAAAAAGAGCCATTAAAGCTATATATTTCAACGAAGTCAAGTATTTTTTGAAGCATTGGACTACAAAGTCATCAAACCTGATACTCTCAGATTAAAAAGCACCGTTTGAACTTTTTCAAATCAATTCACCCATGTTAACATTCCTGGCTATGCTAATAAAAAAACCCCACAGATCAACATGTCATTATCTTGAAAAAAATAATAATACTAAACAATTAAATAATAGATTATCATTGGGAAAATACATTTTTAAAAATGTTTTTTAAAGTAATAAATATTTAATGCATTTTATTCAGCGTATCCATGGATACCGAGTGTGTATCACGGCATTTTTCAAAAAAAATAACGGTCAAAAAATAAGCTAATTTTCCAACAACTGGACAGAAATTTAACCGTTTTTTTCTTCTTTCTTTTCAACTCAGCATTAACAGTTATTCTCAGGCACTAGCGTTAATAAAGCATTGGACAAAGTCATTAAACCTGATACTCTCAGTACATACAGCACCTTTGTTTCAATCAATTTGCAGGTTTTAATATATGCTAAAAAAACAAAACAAAACAAAAACAGGTCTACATGTTCCTTTCTTCAAAAAAAAAAGACAAAACTAAACAATTAAATTACAGGCTATCAAAGGGGAAAATACATGTTGTTAAATGTTTTTTTTTAAAGTAACATTTTATTTAGCGTATCCATGGAAACTGTTTATCAGAGTATTTTTCAAAAACTAACGGCAAATTTTTCAAGAATTTGACATTAATTCAACTAATTTGACTATAATTAAGTAAAATACATATATTTTTAAAATCACTACACCACCGTTTAACATTCCTGACATTTTCTGGAAATTCAGTCAAGAAAGAAAACTGTTTAAGAAAGATCTATGTTAGCAAGAATGCTACCTGTCTTCTTTTTTTATAGCAGGCAGTATTTCTTTTTTTTAAAAAACGCACACAAACACAAAATAAACTAAACAATTCATTATTATTTTAGTAATAAGTTGTTTTTGTTTATTAAAAATAGTAGAAGAATGATATTGACCTTCCAGCTGACCACCCTGCTGGTCCTTCTTCTGGCCAGGATCCATCTTTCGTGGGTTTTTGGCTTCTTCAGCAAGTGCGTAATACACCAAGTGCTTCTTCAACAAGTTTTGCAAAGTAGACTTCTTCACAGGTTCAAACCGTCCGAAGCGTTATGCTCTTTCAGCCGTCTCCTTCCAAAGTCCCGTAGCAAAGGGAAAGAATTCAGGAGGTCGGCGTCATTTATAGGGTTATCGACGCTAACGTCGTTTCCATGACTTTCATTGACGAAGGCTCAATGACAAACGCACGCGCTGGTGCGCGAGAGAGATTGAACTACACAAATTACAAATTGCACCAGCTAAATAGTAAAAGATTCATGCAGGGCATCTTGTGTTGTAGTACAGCAATTAGCAAACGCTGAGTGGAACTGCAAGTCTGCTGATTTCATCATAGCTACTTCTCAGTCCAACCCTCCGAAGAAAACATTTTCAATATGTTGTAAATATGTTAAAAAAAAAATAATTGTTGAAATCACGTACTTAAAGCAGATTCTCAGAAAGATCAGGAGCTTCTTAAAGAGACAAAACCCCAACCTCAAGCAGTCACATTACAAAGTCAAATTTCTTTTAACCTTCTATGGTATAACTTTTTCATTTTTGTGGGGAAAAAAATATTTTCCTGCTTTCTTTTGGAGCGTAGTGATCCCTAATTACATTTCAATCATAAAAATGGGACCCTGACTCCTCTTGGAACCAGATTTGTGTTTGTTGCCTCAGGGCAGCACTGTGATACAAGGGGTCTAAAACACCAAGGCTTTCTCTAGTGATTATGAGAAATGAAATACAAATCAAACAAAAACTATATTCATTAAAAACAACTTTTTGTTGACAAAAATAAATCAGACATGGTTCCGACTCACCAAATATAAAATAAACAACCAACATTCATTAATGAATGCTACATTTAAGCAAATTACTAAAACGAGTATTTGTGTGTTTGTACGTGTGTATGTTTGCTGGAGTTAGAATCACTAAGGATGTTGCCATCAGTCTTTTTCCCTGTTATATGTAAAACATCAGGATGGAATTGCTTGCTGATGTGAAAAAGAGTGTATATCACATTTCTGGTACTTGATTATTGACATACCTGTGAATCACCTTCTGTTTTATGATTATCTGTGGGTTGTAGTGACCAGATTCACATCAGTGACTATAGTTAGGGCTGCAGGTTGTTTTTTTAAGAGTTTGTAGTTCTGATTCCTTGGTAGAATTTGAGCCAAGCAAAGGACAACATTTCCACCAGCCCAGGAACAGATCCGGTCATGGTTGGATAAAACCTGGAGAACAATTAAAGAAGTGGAGTATCACATCTATCCCCCCTCAAATCAACAGAAAAATGAAGTTGTTGCCCTGCGATAAACTGGTGACTTGTCCAGGGTGAACCCCGCCTCTTGCCTGAAATGTTCGCTGGAGACACCAGCACCCCTCCTGACCCCACTAGGGACAAAGGTGTACAGAAAATGGATGGATGTTGTCTTAATATTTTAACTGGTTCAGCAAGTTTTGCAAAGTTGTTCTGAAAAAAGGAAATCAATGAGATAACTCCATTTACCAATTTTATACATTTCTGAAGATGTGCTTTGACTTTAACATGTAAAGCTGTTTTTTTGTGTATATTTGAAAGAATGAATCTGTAATCTAACAACGTGAAAAGAGTGAGCAATCCCGATTTCTGATGGCACTGTGTGTTTGTGTTGTGGCACAGTCAAAGTAAAGAGCTAAGAGTTAAAAAAAAAAAAAAAAGAAAGAGAAGACATGAGTAAAATGTGAAACTTTTATTAAACGTGACAAAAAACAACAGGAAACAGAACTCTGACGTGTCTGTGAACAAAGTTCCTCAGCTCTGACCTGACAAAGCCCCGTAGTGTTTGTCATAGAAGGTGGACGAAGGTGCGTTAAGGCTCAGATCAGGACTTCCACCTTAAGACTTCTAAAAACACTCCGGTCTCTTTGGGCTGGAGTCAGTAGTGTAACAGCTCACCAATAAATACAAAGTGTTATTTGAACGCTTCAGGAATCATGCAGATGCAGGAACATTTACATCAATGAAGTCTGGACAAAGTATTGCTCTTTGATCGCTGGTTTTCACTTCCACCTACTTTACAGCAAGCAATCGTCTGCAAGAGCTTCAGACAGACTTTAAAGGTCCGGGTAATAAAACAAAAACAACAATCTAAAAATGCGTCCAAAAGATAGTTTGACACTGTTTCTGGGGGCAGCTGGAGATCAGGAGGTAGAGTTGTCATTCACAAAGCAGAGAGAGAGAGTCCTTCAGGTCCCAGCTCCTCTGGTCGACGTGTAAACAAGTGCAAAAGCTGAGCCCCACGTTGGCCCCCTGTGTGCTTTCTGTGTGACGAAAACACACTCAATGTTCAGGAAAACAAAAAAAGAGCGCAGGATGAATGAGGAGGTGAAGTGGTGAGTGAGGCTGCAGCTGTAAGGTCCACTGAACAGTGTCAGACTAGGAAGAATTAAAAAACTAAAAGTCAAATATTCACACATAGGAAGAGAAAAGAAGTTTGAGTTTAATGTGTGGAGGGGAAGCAGCTCATGTGGAGGTGTTGATCTTCCTGTTGACGGCCTGTAGGAGGAGCAGTGAGTACTCCTCAAGTAGAGCTGCTGTCTTCACCTCCCCCACCCCCCCCAGGCCCCCCTCCAGGGCCTGCATGCTGGGCGAGCCCAGAGGGAGAGAGTCCAGCTCCGCCCTCATGGCCTGGAAGGCCTCTGATAGGAGGAGAGACATCTGACACTGGCTGGGGGAGGAGTCATCTGCCGAGGAGCCGCTTACCTGGAACAACAACGATCTACATGTTAACGTATTAAAAACTGTGAAAACACGAAACCTTAGCATCTATTTATGGTCTAGTTTCTAGTGCAAATATCTTAGTTCCCTTGAAATAAGACAAAGCCAAATTACAAGTAAATTTTCAGCAAGATGTAGAAGCTGGTTTTAAGTCAATAATTCTGTAAAATTGATTAAAGAAAACTACTAGTTCCACTGGCAGATTATTTCACTTATAATAAGATATTTTCTTCATGTTATAAGTGAGAAAAATTAAGGGTTCACCAACAGCAGCCTTCTGATTACAGACTTTAAAAAGCCTGACCTGCTGATTACAATTTTGGCCGATAGTGATTTAGTTTTTGTCTGAATGTTACTAAATGTAGCAAGAAAGTTGCTGAGTCGGCAGCAATGATCTGGTGGGCCAGTCTGTCAGTCAAACCAGAAGAGGACAGAGCCTGATATTTGGACCTTTGCTGATGTAGATAAGACTGGGGGAAAAGATCGGCTTCACATGTACGTATCGTATCGGCTGACCACCAATCTAAAATGAAGGATATTGGGGCTGATTTATTGATGAAAAAAATCAGAAGAGCAGGTGACTGAAATCAGGAGATTTTCAGCCTGATCAACCCTGATGACGACATAAAGATACACAATGTAAAAAGCAAGAGAGGGTCACATTCACAACACTCTTCCTTATGCACAATATTATTGTTTATATATTTTTTTAAAAACTTCAATTTAGCTATTTTCTGTAATCCACCAAACTCTATTTTCTACATCATGTCAACAAACGGCTGCGATTCATTCATGGGAGTGAAGAGCAAAACTTTTAGTTCACAATAAGAAGGCTGAGTGCCGCACGGCAAAGTTGTTTTATCATTTTGTGAGAAGAAGTGAGAGCAATGAGACCTTTTTAAAATCCAACTGTGCTTGAGAGACTATCAGCAGATAACAGGAAGGCTACAGATGTGCTTTAGTAGAGGGAATTAAGATGACAAACTAACGTAACTTGACAATGAGCTGCAGCAGGACTATCAGAGGAAAGCAGACAGTCTGAGCAACATATGATCATCACCTTCCTGTACAGATGTGTTGCTCTCTTGAAGCATCTCTGCAGCTCACTGGTCAGAGCCTTGCATGTCTCCAGGCTGACTGGCTGATCTGTAAGAGGAGCAGCAACAGGTTAGGTCACTTCCACCTTCATTGTATGGACAGACAATAAACACACAGCACAGCAGCAACTACAGTCAGGGAAATAAAAATCATGTCCAATCTTTTTAATGTATGGGAGAAAATGTGTTCAATGCATCAGTTATAAACCCAGTGGACCACGTAGCAACAGAAACAGCTCATAACTTTATTTTGCGGTACTTAAATGGTCTAATAAAGTCAACAATATTACCTGTGAATACCTTCAATACCTACATTTAGAAATCTTCTTTTTCGATGGGAGGGCAAATGCTGAAGTTACTGGGTGTGCTTGATACTCCAGATATTACGGTAAATGTCTGAGTTCTAAACAGGACATTCATGCCTAAGTTTGTCAGAAAACACACAGGCTGATAGGGTGTCCTAATTTTTTCACGTGACTGCATGTTGTTCACAGAAATACACTCTCATACAAGTGGAGGAAGGCAGCAGAGAAAAAGGGAAAAAAGGGAAACAGCCAAAAGGCCAACAGGAGACACATCTCACCCGTTGCAGAGGGAGAAGAGGAGGGGCGGAGCCAGAGACATGACAGGATGAAGTGATGAAGAAAAAGAGGATGAGAAGGAAGGCCAAACCTGGATCGTCTATTGCGTCTCCACTGGTACCTGCATGGGTCAGAGTGTCTTCCAGTCGGGGCAGACCCACAGGACAGACGGACACTAGGGGAGACGGCTCTGAAGAGGCGGAGCCAGCAGGCTTGGAGGAAGGAGAGAAAGAGTCCAGGGAGATTTTGTCCGGAAGTGGCCGGCTGCTGCCTGGGATGCGAGCCTGGAGGATCCGGGAAGAAGGGCTTGCTCGGTTACCATAGCTACCCGCTGACAGAGGCAATGAGGAAGAGGAAGAGGCAACAACAGGCACAATGGCAGCATGTTGGGGCGTGGCCAGAGAGGCGTTGGAGTGCACCACGGCAACGAGAGGTGGGTAAGATGCTGTCTCTTTGAGCTGAGACGCTGCTGAGCTGGAAGCCACGGCAACTTCCTCAGAAGGCTCAGAGATGTGGAGGTTGTCGCCAATGGAGACGGAGCGGAACATCTTAGCCATGGAGCTGGCAGTGGGGCTCATGTAGGAGCGAGGCGCTGATGATGTCAAAGAGGGAGAGGAAGACTTCCTTGGAGTTGCCATGGCGCTCTCCTGCAGGGGAGAGCGAGGGGAGCTGGAGCTGACCTTTAGAGTCCACTGTGCTGTGGGTGGGGGCTTCCTAGGGGACGAGGGGAGAGTGGTGGGACGCTGAGGAGGGGCGTCTCTGGACAGACCAGAGCTCAGCTGGGAGTCCAGAGAGTCTCCTGATGAAACAAGAGAACAGAGGATCAGCTGTAGAGGCATGTAGAAGGGAGGGCTGCTGGTGGTGGGGGTACGAGGGTTACCTGTGCTGATCAGCAGGCTGTGGATTGACTGAGCCTTCTTGAGCCCTGAGGTCAGGTGGGAGGCAACTGAAGGGACCACCAGGCCTTGCTTCCCTCTGGGTTCCACCGAGCTTTGGACCTTCTCCTTCTGTGACGGAGTCTTGGTGGGGGGATTGGTTAGACTGGTGGTCCCTGCTCCGTCCCCCAGGAGAGGACTCTGACTGTGTGCATGAGGAAGCTGTGATTGGTCCTTGTGAGTCTTTGAGGTCACCTGCTGGACCGATGACTCCTGGCTGTCCTGTGTCCGGCTCTGGATCCCGTCTACCAGGGGCCGGACTTCAGAGACCAGGGGCCTGGCCTTCACCTCTCCCACTCCTCCATGGGAGCTCCACATTGGCGGAGGAAAGTCAGTCCGACTGAGGAGCACAGACAAGGTTCAGTATACAGCAATCCTACAGTGTCTTTCTGTGTTGCTGCGTTTCCGCCGACTATATAATTGCATAATTTGACATTTCAAAAATTAATTCAATTAATGAAGACGCACCAATTTAATTTAGTTTTTTTGAAAAAATGGCTTGAGATGAGATGGATTTTTTGCCACATCAAAATTACTTTATTTGGCAAAAATTACAGTAGAAACACTTTATTGCATCACATGGGTCACATGTTCAACAACCCGATGTTGCCACTGTCACAAACCATGAAGAAGACCACAACACAAAGCAGTTGGAGGATGATGGTGTGGCGTGTTTTTTAACACGGCGTGCCATAGCCAAAGCTCCCATAGCTTTAGCATGATGTTCAGTGGGAGCGCAGCAAATTTAAATCAATCCCAAAAAAAAAATAAACCTTGTGAAAGTTTGTTTTTGAGTAGTTTGGTTGACTAGGTTTGATTGCGAACCAAAATTGCAACATTTGTTACATCTTTAACTGGTGTGGTTTACTTTCACTGCACTGTCAAATGAACCAAAACCTTTTGAAAAAAACGTTCTCCCTCTTGTCTGTGGAGGTGCTGAACCAAGAACCATGGAAGGTAACAACAAAAAAGCTTTCTCCTCGAGATGGAAACAAAAATGGAGTGGCATCAGATTTTAGCTGTTGGATTGATTACTTTATTGCCTTTGACAAAATACCATGAGCCATTTATTGCACTAGCACTGGACTAGTGAGCTTGTTTTGGTTATATTTACCCAGAATGTTTTGTGCTATAGTCCACTTTCTGCTTTTGGAGCAGTCTCTGATCCGCTTGGCGTTCACATTTGCATTCAAATCACACTAGAGTTCACTTCAACCGAACAGAGGTCAAAGTTTGTAGATGGACCAGAGTTTGATTACGTGGTCACACCTCCCCAAACGAAACAGACTTTCTAGGCAAAAGGACTGAAGTTTCATCGAAGTGGACTAAAAAGGGATGGTGTGAATGCACTCTAAATGGATCTAAAAGCCAGGAATCTTTTTCCTTCTACTTCACAATTAATAAAGTTTCAATCTATCCAGCTATCTGTCTGACTGTCTGTCTTATGAAGACTGTATGGTTATACAGTTAAAGCAGTGTCAATACTTTCAGAGGGCTCTGTAAGTCTCATGTGATGATGATCAGACATTTTTTACCTTCCACAGAAGTTCTGGGAGAGGAACCTTGAGGAGATGCTGAGACTCTCACTGGAGCTGTGACACGTCCTGTTTGGATCACCTGGTAACACAAAGATTTCACACAACCTGCTGAGACCCAGAAGTCACGATTGTTGTACAACTGTTGAAAGAAACATCTTTTGCACTGATTTCAGCACCTTAAGCACTTAAGCACAAACTTTTGTTGACATTCCGCTAATGTTGAAAAAATAAAATTTGCAATTGCAGTGTTTCCATTAAATAAGAATTAAAAGAATGAAAATCACACATGAATAAGTTTGTTTACATAGTAAGTCATTACAAAACATGCAGTACTGTGATATTCCTACTACTTCCTGCTGCTTTTTTTGTTATTTGTGCCAGTAGTAACATCTGGTTGTTGATCATGTGACTCGTGTAACATAAAAAAAAGTGTTTCCATTGTAGTTTTGCAAAATCTATTTTGATATGGTTGAAAAACCAACTCATCCCAGCCCAAAAACATTTTATCAAAAAACGTGTTTTGTTTTTTTTCCCCGCAATAAGTGTGTTTCTATCAAATAAATTTATTTTATTTTACTTTAATAATTCCAGTATTTGCAAATTTAAGATTATTGGTAACACAGCTAGTGATCAGCTCTGGTTCTAGAGCGTCATGCTGTACCTGAAGCAGACAGCTCAGCCAGTGTAACAAAGTGCTCCTTCAGGAAAGCCTCCTGGTCTGGAGTCTGAGGGACTGCCTGAGGCATCCCGTCCTCTCGGCTCTCTTGTCTTTCCTCATCCTCGTCCTCCTCCATCTCCAGCTCTAAGGAGATCCCATCTACACTGAGAGGTTCTGTACGCTCCGTATCTGGTCAGATCGAAGGAAGGAAACAGAATCACAAACGGTTGACAAATGATCCCAGCCAGATATCATCGTATGACGTCTTTCCATACCGTCTGCAGCTGGTCTCTCCGGACTGGACAAGGCGGAGCTGAATCTGAGGGAGCAGCCGCTGTCTGGACTGGGTTTGTCCTGCCGGCCATGTGGAGCAGAGGGACACGCCTCCTTCACCTGGAAGTCACTGACAGGTTGTATGGAGGTGTTTAGAAGCTGATCTGTACTCAGAGTGGAAAAGTAGCTGTGCTGGACTTTAGGAAATGCTGTGAATCATTCTGTTGATGACAAAGAGTGACCGCCAACTCCTTCAAGCTGGTGTCAAACAATTATTCAACAAAAATCTTTGTTTGTCAGCTATCATTTTAAAACTATCCCTGAAACTTCCAAAAGGCTATCCAAGGACTCCCAGTCCTCTTGATATCTGCTTTGGATCATGGAATCTAGCTCGAAAATGATGATTACATATGTGGCACATGTTTTTCAGTTCTATTTCTAATACCGTATTTTCCAGACTATATGTCACTTTGGAGGATTACTTGCATTAGTGAAAGCATGTGAAATAAAGAGGAAAAAAACATATATAAGTTGATGGCAGTTTCTGAAACACAGATGTCTGTGCTCTAAGTATTGATGGTCAGTTACAGCTGTACTCTGCCGGTGAAGTGCGCAGCAGAGCGTAACGGAGACGCATGCAGTAAATCTGGAGCAATATAAAGGTGGTTGTGTTGCATGAAGAGGTTGTTGGCTATTTTAGAATATGCTACTCTCCGCCAGATACTGGTTCAAAAATAAAAAAGCTTAAGAGTGTGAATACTTCAGCGGGGTTCTGTATAAACCATGAAGTGTGTTACCTTCCCACCAGGCTTATTCTGTCCTCCCATTTGTCAGGGAAGAGAACTGGATCCTCTCTGTCGAGGCTTTGAAGGGACAGCAGAAAGTAGTCTGGCCTCTGATTGATCTTCACTTCATCATCTTCCTAAATAGATAGATACACAAAATATTACCTATAAAATACATAGATTCATTACTGTCTCACATTTCACTACTAGCTTTTATTTTACAGAATGCATAGTGCAAAACACCAAAGTAAAGTCATTAGTGACTTAGAACAACTAGTCCTTTCAGCAGGACACATTTGAAGGCGATCTGGGACACCAGATTGAATTTGGAGTCTGAAAGTGGATTTTGTGTCAATCCCACTGTCAGACCATCTAACAACATAAAATGTTCTATTCAAGGATGACAACCTAAACTGGCTTTGGACTTCCTGTATGAGACACAATATAGAAGTTAAACTAGACACAGTGCTGGTATCAGGTTGTACTCTTCACTCTTAAATTGTACAGGTTGTCTGTGGTGAAAAATCCTGGAGAATAAAGATTAGTCCCCAAGAGTGGAGACATGGGATAGTTGCTGACTGCAGAATCCCATCCTCATGTCTCTCTGGATTGAGAATACCTCAAACTTAACAAGCCTTGTTTGTTTTCAGTGAGGGAGATGCTGCCCCACATCATCCCACTGCCTCCACCAAAAGCTGTTTGGAATTGGCCATAAAGATTTTGGCAGTTTTTTATGATTAAAACCAACATCCTCAAGGTAAAGCATTACTGGATTCAGCTGAAATCAAGAGCTTCTCACCCTCACAGAGGGGACTAGAAGACTAACTGTACTCTGCAGCTCATCACTGTTCCGATGAATCATCGGCTCCACATCCTGCCTCATGATTGAGTCGTCTGCGTAGACCCAGGCCCTCTCCTGATTGGACAGGATCAAGTGTAAAAATTTAACAATTGAGTCACATTGTAGGGACTTTGTTTTCAATCCAAAGCCTTCAGCCATGTGGTGTGTGCCTTACTTCCTCCTGCTCCTCCTGACCTTCCAGGCAGAATGAGTCCAGCAGCCTCAGGTCTAACATGGATTTCACCATCAGGGCTCCGTCGGCGCCCGCTGTTCTCCTTGACCAGCGGCGGCGAGGGAGCCGAGCATCGGATGTCTCCTGATGAATCAAAGCACGTGGTGTTTACAGAGTGTCTAGTCTGCTGTTGTCATTACAGGAGAAGATGTGGTAAAAAATCAGCTGGAAAAATGTGCCAATTTTCAGCAGTCCTGACCGGCAACCGACTCAAAAATATGATCTTTTATTTTTGAAACCGATTATTCTATAGATTATTCTGATTCTTTTAATCAAATTTAAAAAATTGCTACATTCTGCAGATTTTTCATTTAACCACCCAAGCCTTTTCTATGCAATATTAGAAATGTGTTAAACTGCACAAATAAACAATTCCATTACCTTGCCTGACTTGGCCTCCAGTTTAAAATATCCACTGAGTCATCATTTTGTTCATGTTTATCGACAAATGCTCTCTCACAACAGGTCATTGTGGTGGTACCTCTGATCCTAACAAATACTTAATGACTGCTCACAGCAAGAAGGCTGGTAAATTGTCTTGAAAGCAGAAGCTCTTAAAAGGAAATGTGTTGAAATCAAAGATCAGAATGAAACCAGAGATGGAAACTTACTGGTCATGTTTAGATGATTTTCTTTTAGATCAGTTTTAGTTTTAGTTTTTAGACATTTTCTGCATAAAATGGTGCAAGTTTCTCTATATATTTGATTTAACTAAACATGGGATATTAGACAAAAAAAAAAAAATCACTTACATTTGTGATCTCTCTGCTGTGCATTTCATCAGATACTTCTAAAAGAGAAAAACACATGAATACAAAAAGATGAGATTACTTGACTACTTTAAGGTTAAAGGTTGTGTTGATAACAAGTCTAACATGAAGATAACAGCAGTGTCTGACCTGCAGCCTCCTCCGGGCTGTCTGTGGTGATCCCTCCCTCCTCCTCCTCTGTGTCGCTATCAGAGGACAGGTTGACCACACAAGGACTGGGCGTGGCCCTGCTGCTCAGACAGACAACACACAACAACACGTCAGCACACTGCAACATGTTCAACGCGTGCAAATCAAATCTTAATTGTAACGACGACTTTCTTTGTTGTGTTTATGACTTCTTATTCTTGTGTTTTTATGATGTGAACTGCTCTGTTGCTGAAATGTGCCACACAAATAAACTTGACTGACTGAACTCGATTGATGAAAGCCGGTCCTGTCTTACCTGGGCTTTACAGCCTTCTGCTCAGATGCACTGAGGGAGTTAGGAACGGTGCTGGCAGGTCGAAGGTCAGCGAGCCGCTGCCTCATCTTGATGGTCAACTCTGGGTTTAGACGCCACACGAAGATACAGCTGCATCAACAAACACACATGGATCAGTGCAGGTGTGGTTTGGCGAACGTAAAGAACCAGACACTTCGCAAGCTCTGGATTTCATCTAGAGGCTTCGGGGGAATAAATACACAGATGGGCCACACTTTTAAGATTTTTATATATGGGAAAAGTTTTGAACACTCTACGACATTTTTCTTTCGTCTTCAGAGTTCTGCACTAGTTTGCATTGATCTGTGTTAAAATTGTTACATTGAAGTTCGTGGTTAAGTGACAAAATATGAAAAAAGTTCACCTAAATATTTTCATAGTAATAAATATGAGACGTACCTGTCTCCTGATACGGTGATCAGGTGTCTGCAGTCACTGCTGAACTTCAGCCCCGTTACGATCTCTGAAACACAGACAGGAACCAGAATCACCATAAGAAACGGCTCTGAATTCAGGCATGTACTAACAAAGGTAACACAGAAACAACATGGAGGATAACACACAGATTCCACTGACCTGAGTGACCAAACATGGTGGCCACACATTCTCCAGAAAAGAAGTCAAAGATGGAGACATTCTTGTCTGAACAGGAAGTAGCGATGTAGAGTCCTGATGGATCGATCTGTACCTGAAGAAGAAGAAGAAGAAGAAGAAGGGAATGACTGAGTGTTCCTTTAAAACATCACCATGGCAACCAGCAGCTGATTACCTTAATAACAGTCCCATCCTCGCCCTGAGAACCTTTATATACCTTCTTTTGTTTGCCGTTACCGATATTAAAGATTCTGCAAAGATGAGGTAGAAAAACATCATCATCATCATCATCATCATCATCATCTCACATACCTGCAGATGAAGGCCCTGAACACACAGAGACGAGCACAGTATATTTTTGTAAACCATTAAGAGCAAATGTGTTTTCACAGGCCAGGTTGCAGCGCTGCAGAAAATGGTGCAGTAAGTATGCCAGACCAATCAGTGGCGCTGTAACACTGCCAGAGAAAAAGAAAACACTGGCAGGATGGCAGATTGAGCAGGTTTTCCCACAACAGGGCTTTTTTGTACATGCGCTGAAAAAAATGGGTTTGGGCGGATTGGTGGAATTTAGGCTCTTTTTACAACATATGATGGGTTAATGCACTAATTTTGTGCATTTATTTTGAAATATCTAGAATCTGTTGAACTATGGCAACTGTTAGTAGCCACTGGTTAATCAAGTGTCACTTTGTAGTGCTATTGTACAACTGAAATCCCAGTGCAACTTCAATAAAACAAAAACAAAGTCTCGTTTCCTTTTCCGTCCCAGTGAATCTGTTTTTTTCAAATGACCGTGTGTAACAAACAAACTAAAGAATGTTTCTTATCTGAAGGTTTTCCCTCATCATGTCTGCCCTGTGGACACTGAAACATCAACATGTACGTCATAGTTTTAAGCCCTGAGGTCTAAACATAATCCACCTGATTTTGCGGTCCTGACAGCCCACTGCTGCGTACTTCCTGGTTGGTTCCACATCCATGTCGTACAGAGTGGTCTTCCTAACAATGTGATGCGTCCGGGTGAACTCCAAACCCTCTCCCATCTGAGAAAGAAGGAAAGGTAAACCATGTGATTATCACTGATCTGGCAGTAAATAAAAGAGATGTACTCTTTTATGTTGGAATATTAACAGTTTTCCTTATCTGGTTTTTATTTTCCAACATTATCCGTGATTCTTTTCTGGTAAGTAACGCGGCTCCTACCTGCTGAGCTGTGCGAAAGTAGACGCTCTTATCAGCTCCACAGCTGATCATCCACACCTTCTCCTCGTTGGCTGGTGGGATGATGAAGAGGAGAAGTTAAAATCCACAGCAGGGATCACAGGGCGGGGTCAGATTCTAACGGTATGATCCACTTTAGAACAAATTCTAGAGCTTCAGCTTTCCATCCTTCTCTTTAATAATTAAATAATTTATCTCAGATCCTTCTGCAGCAGATAGAAACTCAACAAGGACACAAATGAACAAAGGAGGAAAGACTGAAACAAGGGAGGATGAAAAGAAAGACAAAAGCTAACTGACCCGATTTTAGGACATAAGGAAGAAAGGACAACAAAGAAGTGCACAAGGGAGGAAGCAACCATTATAAGGAAAGAACACTAAAGGAGGAAACTAAAGGTTCATTTTTGCTCCTTAACATCTGAAAATCTTTCCATCCTGATCAACTGCTCTATGTTCTGCACAAGAAAGTCAAAGCAGCCTTTCTGTAAGCCATCTGAATGGCAGTGCGCAGCAGAACACGCCTAACCAGAGTTTCCAGCAACTGACCAGCAAATCTGACGGCAGTGATGGAGGACGAGTGTTCATCCAGAGTCTGTACCAGGCTGTACTCTCTGGCTGCATCCAGGATGTGGATCAGACGGTCCCGACTGGCAGTGGCCAACAGCTGGAGCCCTGACACACACATAAACACATACACACACACACACGCACACACAGGATGACAGATGCAATCAAACACATACAATTTTCAGACATAAATATGAATCCTTTTTTACGTGTATGTCAACAAATGTCTCTTTTACTGATTTTACATTTTTCTGTAGGAATGATTTTAGTACCCAAATTTTTGCAGAACTTAGTGTTGAGATTCTTTAATGTTAATTCGAGGTTATCAAATTTCTTGTCTGCTGTTGTTTTATTGAGTTCACATTTTTGATTCTTTGAATCGTTAATTTCAATATTTGCATTTTCTACAGTAATTATTATCCTGCGTTCAAATATCGAAAAGCTGCCATACTGAGTAGCTGCATCGGGTTGATGTGCATCTGCTAATGCAGCAACACTGGAGCAAAGCTGCTGCTCTGACTGCATGAATGTGCTTCTCAGTCTTTATGTTCAGGAGCTCCAGCAGCTCTACATGTTATTTGTAAATCAGCTTGAAAGCCAATTAACATTTTGCTTCCACTTCAAAACGAAGCACTACTTTGTGTTGATGTATCATATGAATCAAATCAAACACACCCTGGAGTTGACTGTATGTGACTAAATGTTGAAAAGATTTCATCGCAGTGTGTGACTTCTGACTCTCACCAGTGTCTGGTTTAGAGAACTCCAGGCAGAGAATCTCTGAGTCGTGAGCTTGAACATTCAAGATCTCCTCCATGCTTTCCAGATCGTGGATCCTAGGAAACACACACATGTCCAGACACACACATACATCAATCCAGACTATATACAGAGCCATAAAAGCTTGGGAGATTTTTTACTATGTGCTTACCTCAGGACTCCAATGCGATCTCCAGAGGCCAGGTGTTTTCCACTCGGACTGACTCTCAGAGTCCTAATGCCCACTCGGTTCTGGTCCATCTGCTGTCCCTCCGACACAGATGACCCCCCCTTCTCTGAGTTGGCACCGGCTATCGTGATGCTGTCCATGTCCAGGAGGCTGCTCATATTGTTGTCCACGTAAAGGACCTTCTTCAGGTCCTGATGGGGGAAGAAGACAGATGTTCAACTGTGGTTCTGAGGAGTGGTTGTACAGGTGTGTGTGCGTGTGTGTTTGTGTGTGTGTTTGCGTGTGTGTGTGTGTGTGTGTGTGTGTGTGTGTGCTGACGTACGTTGCTCAGGATGTTCCTGTGGAAGACATTGTGTCTGTTGGTGTTCCACAGTCGGATGGTGTTGTCAGAGGAGCAGGATAAGAAGGAGCCGGGGGGGAGCTGCGCCTCATCTGCTCCTCCTTCCTCTGTGCAAACCTGCAGGAGTCAGTGAGGCAGGATGGGTTACACCCAACTGATCACATGAGGATCCTCAAGGTTCTATTCTAGGACCATTTTTGTTCAATATCCACATGAATTCTCTAGCTCAACCTATGGAGCGCTACAAAATATTCCAACATACATATGCTGATGACACACAACTTTATAATCTTGTCACAACTAGAAATCCAATATTACCATCTGTATCGGTCCAGTTGTTGAAAAAAAGTTCTAGATCGAATATTATGACAATGTTCCCAGGTTGCAAGGCCAGATCTATTCAATCTAATTCTAATTATTACACTGGGTTACAAAAAACGTCTTTTGGACGTTGTCTGTTTTTTCAACTGAATTATGCCTATTATGCACTGCTGGATCCAAAAATGACATCCATTTTTCTCAATCAGGTTTTTATTCTAATTTGATTTAGAGAAATTTGATCTTCTGACTAAATTGATAACATTTTTGTAACATTATCAGTTTATTTTCGTTCATATTTCCCATCCAAAAAAGGTTTTAGGAGAAAAAATGTTTTCTAACAGAGTGTGTTAATTAAATGTTACAAACTTGGACTTCTATAAATAGAATAATTAACACTAATCAGTGTAGGACACATTCATTGTGTAAAATTCTCCGTCTCTTTTCTGTCCTGATGGAATCTCTCCTCCTGCTCATCACTCATTGATCCAGGTGTCAGAACAAGTCGTGCATTTTGATGCTCATGTTGCTCCATAGTTAAGAAAGTTGACCTGATTGAGAAAAACCAATGAGATTTTTGGATTCAGCTCATCAACACGACCCTAAAAGTTTTAAACAGTTGGAAAACCCCTGACATTTTTTTGGCTATTGACCAGTGTTATGTATTTTACATTATATTTAGAATTCATAATTGCTCTTTCTGAACAATTTGAAAGGTTTGTTACAGTTTATTTTTACATGTTTGACTAAAGCCGTCAACCTTTTGTTTTTGTCAGTTTATTATTTGTTTTACATGGGCTGTTCCTAAACGCATGGACTGAATTAAGTTGAATTTACATGTTTGGCCAAGCTGTTCATCTTCTTCTATAGAATTTATCAGCAGTTTACAATCCCAGTGCATTACCGCCATCAACCAGACTGAGGTATAATCCACAAAATGTAACTCTTCTCTCTCTTCTTTTAGGGCTTTTGGGCAGTTAGAAAAAAAAACTTTAACACTCTATTTTAGAATGGAGTGTGAACTGATACAAATGTAACTCTTTAGTCTAGCTTACAAATGTTTGATTCATGTTGGCCTTCTCCCCCAGCTGTCAACCACCTGCATCTTGTCAGCAATCAAGCCCTCCAGTATTTCAGTTGCTGGACTCTTCAGTTGCTTCCTGTTCTTTTCCTGCTCACTCATTGTTTCAATTCCTTCACGCAATATTATAGGGTTATTACAAAGTACAAGTTCATTCCCAGAATCATGACTTAAAGTCACAAGGACAAGACACAGCTGTTTCCATCTTATTACTATGACTGATGTTAGAGCAAGGTGAGGAAGAACAGAACACGGACCTCGAGGCCCCACACGCAGGATGAGTGGTAGAGGGCCGAGTAGAGCTTCCCTGCCCTGCGGAGCTCCTGGACGTCCCACACATAAAGACTGTGATCATTGTAGACGCAGGACAGCCAGCGGTTGGTGGGGTCGAAGGTCACAGCTACGGTGTCTGGGTAACGAGAATCTTCTCTGCAGGAGAAGAGCTGACTGAAAAAGAGGAGGTTGAGAAGAACAGAAGTAAATAGGTTGATGTCCAGTGATCAGCTGACCTCAGAATGACCTGTACCAATGAGACCTAAAGCAGACGGTGAGTCTGATTATGAAGCTGAACTACAGAAAAAAACAAAAACCTTTACATACTTTCTTCAGTTACAGCCAATAATTTATGTCTATTATACTGAGTTTTATGTATTTTTTGTTGTGTTGCCTTCATTGCTTTTGACAAACTGCAGATGGAACTTTTCAAGTTTTAACCCCAAGTTCAGATGGATTGATCAGAGCTCTGGGATGTTGTTGAAAGTCATAACTCTGCTTTAAACTTCTCCAGAACTTTCTCCCTGACCGGCTGCTGGTTCGTTGGTCTCCATGACGCTGATGTTCTCCAATGTTCCCTCACAAACCTCTGAGACTTTCCATTATTCAGTCACTAAAACCAGTTGACGATTATTTCAATAATTGATTAATGATTCCAGCTTTGGGTGGGTTTACCTGGCTTCCACTACAGAGGCGATGTCAGCGCCCAGGCAGTGGGGGCGCGGCAGAGAGCACAGGAAGTGCAGGTTGACGGGACTGAAGACTCGCACCGTCCCATCAGAACAACCGCAGAAGATAAACTCCTCGGTGACGGACAGACAGGTGGCCTGAGACGACTAGAGACACACAGACAGACAGACAGACATGCTCAGAAACTCAGAGATAGAGACATGTTCCATGAAGCGGCTTAGCTTACTACATGACCGCAGGGGAAAAAGGCCAACAACTCTAGAACAGTTGATAAAGCCGGCGGGCAATGCTGAACCGAAGGAGCTCGGCAATCAGAGCGGGTTTATTCATCAGTCAGCTTAGTTCAGTTGGAGAGCCAGTCATGAATGCATGCTTTGATATGAGCAATGACGGTGAGAGGAAGAAAGTGGGTCTTTTGATATCTTCCGCCCAGTTAGTCTTCAGAGACAAACAATGAACTTTGTTGTGTTGATCTGGGCAGTTTGGCTGGGCGAGCGCTGGACTGCATCAAAATGAGTGAACGGTGACGCTGGCAGCTGTGAGGAGGATTCTCTGTGGAGCATCTCATGATGGAGTATGAGGTTGTGGATTTAAAAAAAAGAAAGAAAGAAAGGATTCAGAAAATGTTGGAGTGAGAAATGACAGCCTGAGGGAAATGATTCTAGGTGAGACAGGACTTACACAAGCAGAGTCGATTCTCTGCACAGGAAGCAGAGGGAAAAGCAGAGGAAGTTCACTTTAGAGCAAAATTTACATCACATCAGCAACACACACACACGCACACGCACGCATACACACGCTGCTGTTAAGCCAGTGACATGCCAAGACAAGGTCTGTGCTGCTGCAGCAGGATAAACCTGATGGATCGGCTCAGGAGACGAAGGTTGAATTTGTGTGAAACATTGAAAAGTTTTTACACCTCTTGAACACTTTCGTTGATCAACCGATACAGGTCTTTTTAAGGCCTTTTTCTGCAGCTGCTCCAAAGTCACCATGAGGCTGACTGATGCTATTCTTGTCTTTCAGTTAGGTTAGATGGACGTCCATGTCTTGAAATGTTACCATATCCAGATGGAGAATTGAACAGAGAATCTGTGATGTTCAAAACTTCGGATGTTGTTCTAGAAACTAACTCTGTTGACATTCAGTGTTTTTGCAGAGCAAATGGCATTTTTGTAATGACAATCCATCTCTTTTCAGCCAAAAGATGGAAAAGAAGAAATCATGAACAGAAAAACAACCCAAATACTGCTGATGTGCATCTAGAGAGAATAACAAGAATGTAATTTTTGAAATTCTTAAGATTCTTTAAACATCCTTGGACTCACCCGCAGGTCCACCCACTTGTCAAGCAGTCTTCGGTCATTAAACTCACACAGCAGACCTGAGGAAGTGATGCAGAAGGTAGAGGAGGACTGTCGCCCGCGGCCACACGCCACGTCGCTGAAGAAGTTATTCCGTAGTTCTCCAAGCAGCCCTGAACGCCCCAGCAGGGGAACGGTGGCGTTCACCTGCAGACAAACAAACAAAGGCAACAGTCGGCTCCGGTTCTACTCTCAGCTGCTCATAACAACATTAGTGTTCACACTGAACCTTGGAGGTCTTGGTGTGGTCCAGGTACCAGAACTTAACGTGTCGGTTGCCAGCAGTAACAAAGTAGGAGCTGTCGTATGAGAAGGAGACGGCCGTCACTTTGCTGGAGACCTTATTGGCTGCCACCACCACATTTTTCTGACACACACACAAAAGAACATGTTAACAAGTGGGATGAGTGAACGGTTTCCCCCAGCGCACGTCCACCGGCTGCAGGCGAACCTTCCAGTTCCACACGTTGACCATCATGTCGTGCTGGTAGCCCACGCTGACGATGTATTTCCCATTGGGAGAAAACGCCACACAGGACACTCCATATTTATGTTCCTGCAGCTCTGCGACCTGAGCGCGCTCCGACACCTCCCAGAGCCGAACCGCTGGCATGTGACCGCTCTGAGGGAGACGGAGCGGGAAAAACAAAAACATGAGAATCATCTTCAGGAAAACTTAACCCTGCATTCTCTGATGTTTTTATGTGGAGGGCGACAAACACTCACCTCTCCCGTTACGACATATTTCCCATCAGGAGAAAATGCCAATGTAGTGATCGCCTTTCTGCACACACACACACACACACACACACACACACACACACACACACACACACACACACACACACACACACACACATCTGATTATGAAACAATTCTGGTCTTTGAAGTAAGGTAAGGCAATTTTATTTCTGTAGCATATTTTCAGCAACAAGCTCATTCAAAATGATTTACATGAGTTAGACAAAATAACAAAGAAAAGCAAAAGAAAAACAAAAACTATTCCATAATTTATAAAGTAACAGGAATTTCTCTGGATAAACTAATAGAAAAGAAAAAGATCTTCTCTAGATTCTAAGTTTGATCAAATTCCTGCACTGGGTTGAGTGAAGTATCCATCCATCCATTTTCTGTTCACCCTTTTCCCTGGTGGGGTCAGGAGGGGCTGGTGTTTATCTCCAGCGAACGTTTCAGGCGAGAGAGGCGACATTCACCCTGGACAGGTCACCAGTCTGTCGCAGGGCAACACAGAGACATACAGGACACACAACCATTCACACACACACACTCATACCTACACTTTTGGACTGTGGGAGGAAGCTGGAGAACCTGAAGAGAACCCACCATGCACAGGGAGAACATGCAAACTCCATGCAGAAAGACCCCGGGCCGGGAATCGAACCCAGGACCTTCTTACTGCAAGGCAACAGCTCTACCAACTGCGCCACTGTGCAGCCTGGGTTGAGTGAAGTATAAAACTAAATGTTCCTGTTCTGGGTTGCTAAGCAGAGTAAGACTCGGTACACCAGGAGTTTCTCTGTATAAACTAATAGGAGTTTCTTAGAATCTTTTTGCTCTAACTAATAGGTTTGATTCCTGTTCTGGGTTGAGTGAAGTATATATACTAGATGCTCCTAGTCTGAGTTGCTAGATAAGTATAAGTACTCCATAATTTATAAGTTAGAAGGAGTTTCTCTGAATAAACTCATAGGAGGAGAAGTTTCCTATTCACCTGCTTCACACAAACATTTCTAAGAATGTCAAAATGCTAAATTTATTAAAGGACATAAATAAAATTGGATCATCATTTTGTTGTAAAAAACTAAAAAGTTCCATTACAAGCACAAATAAACAAGGTAATTAATGTAAATGAGTGGATGTAAACTTTTCTATGGAACTGCATACAGAAAGGAGACTTCCTCTAGGATAACCTGTTCATAGTGCTGTAGACATTTGGATGTGTTAGCTTGGGCTGCGGAGGTAGAGGTCAGGGGTCATTTTACCTGGAACTGTTCAAGATGTGCTGCTCTTTGTTCTTGCGAGGATTCAGCAGGATGATGACACACCTGGAGAAACACAGGATCACAAAGAGTTCAAAGGCTGAGCGAGACAAACAGAAAGGCGGCGAGTGAGAGAGAAAAATGAAGACGAGCTGGCAGGCAAAGGAAGCAGCAGAACAAACAGTACAACACAAGGCAGCAGGTTAAAAAAAACTCCTTATTTTAATCCATTTTTCTCCAGCACTGACTGTGGCTGCTCATTAGGATTTTTAATTTATACCTGATAGACCAGTTTTATGTCGCAAGATCATCAATCAAAAAGTTGAAAGTATATGAATCGTACCATGAGGTCATGGGAAAAGGGTTCTTTCCCATTTCTGCTAGGCTAAGGAGACAGATTATGGCTTCATTAAGAAATACGGCTACTGTGAAATATTTCCTGGGAGGAGTTTAAAGAGGGTCAGAAGGAGGGGCTTTAAGGTCGAGTACATGTTAGAGAGGAACAGAGGTCCTGTATGATGTAGCAGGCAGGTCCAATAAAAAAATATATATATATATATATTCAGAAATTGCCATAAGATAAAGTCATTGTGGGACAGTGTGGATTATAGTAAACAAATGAAGATTAGGTTTTCTACACTAGCAATCTAATGATTTACAAAATCCAATCACAGCACTGGTTAGCAGTGCAAATACGTTTCAATACAAGCATAAAATAATGAAAATCAAGTTTAGACTACATGCATGTCATTAACTGTGTTTCCATTCACCATGACATTGTGCAGTTAGGAAGATGAGGGATCACTCTTTGTGGAACGTATGAAAGGTTTCCAGCTGTTTTGACATATGGATGATATTGTATTTTATTTATTCTGGAGTAACCTCATTGGAACCTCAAAACATTGTCCTGAGCCGTATGCAACAAAATTTCGTTCTGTATACACCACTGTGCATACAAAATGACAATAAAGTCAGTCTAAGTCTAAGTCTAAGATAACAGATTTTCTGAAGTCATAATGTTATGCCTGATGAATAAGCCTGACTTTGCATTGTTATTTCCATTTCATTGCTCAACCACAACTCTCTAGACACACAATGAGCTTAATTATGACCTGGTGTTGGGAATCGGGGCTGGGCTTCTTTTCCTTTCCCTTCCAGAGCTAGTAAAGAGTTTTCTAAGCAGCCCTGGCTCCTGGCCGAACACGTCTGAATCAAGTTAGAGTGAATTAAATCTGCTGCAGTTTATGCTCCAATGCCCACAGGCTCAATGTTGTGGTGCTAAAAGTTACACAAGTACATTTTTCCAACAAGTACTATGCTGGCATGATTCACTGCTCCTTATAGGACTCAGGCTTTGGGCCCCATAAGGAAAACGGCTGTTTTTAGATTAGATTTAGGACTAAGGTGTGAACTTAGTTGAAGTTGTCTTGGATTAATCATGTAATGGTTATAATTAGGAAAATGGCTAGGCTATAAAATGAATGAAAAATGAGTGGAAGTCAATGCAAAGTCCTTGTGACAATAGAAAGACCTATTTCTATTCTCACCTTGGAAAGCCTTGTGGCCTTCCAAGGTGAGAAACGCTAAAACACACACACACACACACAGAAACCCTGTGAGTCAGTGGGCTGTGTGAAGCTAAGTTATGGTGAGTCTGACTGGAGGTGTGAAAGCTGCAACATCAGCAGCATTACATTCACCTTTCTTTCACACTGTTTCTATAAACCAACATTCCTTACTGCAATTATTCTCTACAGCCTCATGTACTCTGGAGACGGTGGGCTTCACCGCCAGGCGTCTTTATAGTGCTTTGTGTAAGACCGGTGCTTGTTTTAAACACAGTTGAATGGTTTTTTGCTTTTATTTCAATTCAAACTTGGTACTAAGTGTAAAACGGCGTGTTGTGTGTGTTTGTGAAGGGTTGAGGTGTTATTGGGGTTATTGGTTTGTTTTCTGAAAAAGGCTTAAGAAAAGTTTTTGGCCAAATGTTCATCAAAAGTTTTATTCTTTATTATTATTATTATTATTATTATTATTATTATTATTATTATTATTATTATTATTATTATTATTATTATTATTATTATTATTATTATTGTGAGCTATGCTGGGACAAACAACATTTCCCCTTTTGGGATTAATAAAGTATTATCTATCTAACTTTTCTAATAACTAAGGGCTCCAGCTGGAGAAAATGTTTAGTTTGGCCAAATCAGACTCAGTTTATCTGTCTGCTTAACATTTAAAAATAATCAATATTTTGATAATATCAATAGTGCAAATAGATACTCATCTCACTAAATGGATACAAATTGAACCGACCTTAAAGCACTAATCATAAACATTTGTCCTGCTAATACTAACACTATATTTAGCAGAAGCTAAGGCTAAATCCCTAACTTCAATTCAGATTGTATCTGCCCTTGAAAGACTGTAGCCCTCAACTACTAATTTAATTTTGACAGTATAATGTACATATTCTATAATCCCCTTGATATTGTATTTATGTTTATATCTTGTTCTCTATATGTTCATACTTTATTTTATTGGGGAAATAAAGGAGAGGACATGAAACTGCTGCAAAAACAGCCTTCAGCCACTTCAAAATAAAAGCACAAATTTAAATGTCAAACTTAATGACAAACAGTCAAAAACCAAAACTTCAACGGAGATGTTGAAGTTCATTCAATTGAAAGTTTGCTAAATTAATTCATGGGAAGCTAAGTGCGCTAAGCGTTTTCAAAGTTAGTGTCGCAGCCTTTTGTTCCAAAAAACCAAAATTTCCAATAAAGGCCGTGGTGGGTAACAGGAAAGTTTTCGGATTTGAACGCACTTTTGTATTGATTTATTTAATGCAAAAGTATAGACAAAATAATAACTAAAAACATCTTGTAGCTTAGTCAAAACGAAAAATAATCTCACTTTAATGTTTGACGGTACAACAAAGTGGTTTGAATTCATTCTAGTCCACACAGACATTTGCCAAACAAACCTCCTCCACAAAGCACCGGTGTGTTCTTAATTACACAAATTAATGGGAGGGTCTAAACAATTAATCGTAAAACAATTCCAAATATAAAAATTAATTACAAATTTTGGTTCTAAATTAATTTAAACATATTCTAACAACCCAAAGAACAAGCTAAATTGGTAGAAATTATAAACTACAAAAACTTAGCATAAATGGCCACAACAGTTGAAAAACTGTTTTTCATTTAGCGCTTTTGCTAACCTTGAAAACTTTTTCAAAAACAGAAGTTCTCTTCAACCTAAATTCTGAGCAAATAAAGTTCTCAGGAAGGAAAGCTTATTCCCCTATACAAATTTGCCCTGAATTTTGTCACTGTGTACACCAAAAGATTTTAAAGTAAAAGACATAAAATGGGAATTAAAGGTGAAATAAACTACAGCTTTGTGGGTATAAATGTGTAGACTGCTTTGGGTTTGAGTAAGTTAGGACTGCAGCTCAGGGTCAAACTTTCTGGGTTCTAACAGAAAGTCTGTAAGTCTGTTTGCTGACGGACTGAAAAAGGTTCCAGCCTGAGTGTCCTGACAGCAGTTTGTGTGTCTGCTGTATGAAACCATGCAGAGCTGGAGTATTAAAGGACTTCATCACGTGATGAAGAAGACCCAGTCAGCATTTTCTTTGCCTGACTGTGAACTGGACGGTCGTGCAGCACATCTGCAATGCAGCAGAGGGTTGGGGCTGCAGGAGGAGGGGTCTCTGCTCTGTCGGATCCTTCTGTTACTCCTGTATGCTACTGGACCCGTGGTACAACACGGCTGCAGCTGATTTAGTCTTTGCTGCTATTTGTTATCACATCCCCTTTTCAGATGAGTAAAAAAACAACAGATCTAAAAACAGTTTGATGCATTTCATAGACACATTGCTAAAGCTGATGTCTGTAACTGCAGCCTAATTGCACACAGCCCAGGATGTAGACAGTAGTGACATAATACAATCAGACACAGACTGTGCAGCACGTCTGCAGAATCAAACCGATGAGGAAAAGCCCAGCCTCATTAAATCCTTCTGCTCTGCTTAAAACATCACATTTACAGTGTTGCATGAACGTCTCTTTATTTTTGCCCAGAATGACCTAGATTCACCCCCACTGCCCCCCCACACCGTTCCACTAACCCACTCTCTAGTCTTTACTTGAGCGTCTCTCAGTAAGCTGAAGTCTTTGCTGTCGAGCTGATGTGGAACCTGAACACATACCGACCAATCATAATCTCCATAGCCTCCCACACCTGCAGCTGATTGGAGAATTCAATTTTGCAGTGTTGGGGTAAAGCAGTTAACACGGCTGATCCGTGGACACCGGCATTCTTCTAACAAAAAACAATGGTTCTTTTCCAGGTTTTAAATGTGTGCCAAATGAATGTACGCTGCACCTAAGGCTTATTTATAGTTGTAATAAATTAATACAGGGGCTGCACAGTGGTACAGTTGGTAGCGCTGTTGCCTTGCAGCAAAAGGTCCTGGGTTCGATTCCTGGCCCGGGATCTTTCTGCATGGACTTTCCATGTTCTCCCTGTGAATGCGTGGGTTCCCAACTTTTTAATATGGTTTGGTTTATTTCAACATCTTAATATTCTTATCTGCTGCTACATCACATCCCAGCAACTTTGACCATCATCACACAGGCCCCGCCCACATCCCATCCACACACTCACCCAGCAGGATACGCCAGCAGTCCGGTACGCGGGTCACAGGCCAGCGCTCGGTTTCCTGGAGATGTGATCCCAAGAACCTTCTCCAACGTCACCTGCAGTGCAAAGGTCAGACGTCATTTTGATGCAGCTTCATAAAATATTTATTCTCCACTTAGTCTCAAAAACAACTCCAACAGAGGTGGACTCAGACTCCAGCCAGAACTCCTCCCGGTCAGTAAAAGTGCCAAACTCAGGTTTGTCTCATCTCTTTAGATTGAGACTGATCCTCTGAGAATGAGAGACATACCTTAATCCTCCAAACAACAACGACCAACTTTGCACAAGAGATAAAAACTACAATTCTCAAAATACTTTGGAATAGGAAAAACAAGAATTTGTACAAATTTAGAGTTATTACATACCAAAGCCATTACAGAACTTTGGAATAGGTCTGCTTTTCCACAGTCATCATTCCATCACTCTTTGAGAAAAGGTTTGATCCTCCCTCTCTTCTATTCTGGATTTCTGTGGTAGAGGATCACATTGCTATACAAACAATGTTCACCCGTATTTACAGCAGATGTCACTGGTTATACATTTCCTTCAAAGCAGAACCTATAGAGATATGATGGTGACCTCTGACCCACTAATCAATTCATAAAGAGGCAGGCAGCGCTGAGACAAGTCAGAGGAAAATGGGAGACAGTGGAATATGTTATTCTAGTATGACTTAAAATGATTCATATTACCATTGAATTTGTTGTTTTTCGGTTTTTCGATACAATTGACTGTGTTTGAAACATTTAGATTGAATAAAATGAATCACAGCTGACAGATTTCAATTTGTTCATGTTGATGAGAATGCTAAGGAGTACCACAGGGTTCAGTGTTTGAGCTACTTCTTTTTACTTTATATATTCTTCCAGGTGGAAATCTTAAGAATCAAATGTGGATACATTTCCATGGTTATGTTGGGGATCCTTGGCTATATTTTCCATGCAGTTTGACAAATCTAAACAGAATTATCAAAAACATTTGCATTTTGTTATTATGGCGCCCTAAAACATCTGAATTCAGGCGATACACAATGCTGCTGAGTTTGATTCAAGCAAAAAAGAAGAAATCATGTGTCTGTATCTTACTGTATTCCATGTGGTATTAACAGTACTTTGGCCATTTTGATATTAGATGACTAATAGAGCAGGACAGTCTAGCTGTGGTTGGCGCTCCTGCCATCTTGGGTGTGGATCTTGTGTAATCTCTCTGTTTGAAGAGTTTGCATAATCTCTTGGTGCAGAGGTACTAAGTAGGTGTTCTTCAGATTAAATCAGTTTCACTTCACAGTACAAATACATGTACATTTGTGTATGGAAGCATGGGAGGAGGGACAGACAGACGGAAGAAGGGACATATGGATGGATGGCTCCCTGTCCATCCAGTGAGTTGATCTACCCGAATTTATACCAGTCTGAAAATGATAAATTCAGGTCTTCATAGCTCCAAGTACAGATGCAACAGTTCCCTTACGCAACAGACTGCTTTCCATTTTGTCTCACACTAGTCTTCACTTAACAGACTGTAAGCCCATCTGCTGACAGGAGTACAGTAACTGACTTTGATCAAACAAACACTTACTTCATGCTCCATGCTCCTTTTAAGTGTCCTGATGTGATCTGATCAAAGTGTTAGGAAGATGCTCTGCTCATCAGTCATTCAAACTGTTTATCGGTCTGAACTTAAAGCTGTTTGTTGTGAAGCTCAGTGCTAAGCTAACAGCAGAAAACTTCAGCTCTGACTCAGTCTGTCCTCCTCTCACATGACTCTCCTCCTTCTGCACCAAACTCTATTTATATTTTTACTCATTCTGCTCTGACTTCAGTGTGAGAAGAGAGCCCCATCTGACTGAAAAAGGCCATTTGTTTGATTCAGCAGCTGCCACTTACTCTGTTTAACATGTCCATAGTGGCTACTGATGGTGGTCAGGCAATTTAAATCAAAAACAGAAGTCACATAGTTCTTTTTAAATATGAAGTCACAGTGTCCAACAAGTGAGTAAACTACTGGACATATTAAAGGGAGTACAGCTTCTACCCGGCCTGTCCGGTCTAATGACCTCAACCTGAAAGGAAGTATATACATCAGATTAATTGATAAATAGGCTGATTATCAAAAGTATCAGAATGTTGGCAATACTTTGATGTACGGAAACTTTTTTTTCTCCAGGGATTCTGTATCCTTGTTAGAATAACCAAGACACTGAAACACATGAACCATCAATTTGTCCAACCAATCATATTTGGAATTTAAGCTAGTGAGTATGTTCTTAATAGCTGCAGGGCACACTCATTGACCCAATGACAATGGATGTAATGTAGCAAGTCACAGTGAGCGAGCTACAGGGATATGAAAATGCCAACAAGTGCAGATTTGGTTGATGATCAGAGTGAGTTTGATAGTGCCTGACCAGTGACTGACTGCTTTGAAACTCAAAAAATGCGCTGAGGCACACAGTGAGCAGAGGTCACCAATGTTCTGCAGATCTTCAAAGTTCATGTGACCTTCAGATTAGCTGAAGAACTGCACAGAAAGAGCTTCAGGTAATAAGTGTCCATAGCCAACAGCAAACGCTCTCACACAAACGGCACAAAATCTCGGTGAGCTCCAAGTGTAAAGAAACAATGACTGCTTAAGAGGCTCCAATCTGCTCTCATAACATTCAAGGTGCAGTATGTAACTTTTATTAACAAAATGTTTTTTATATTTTAAAACTGTCCTCATATCATGACAGTATGAGACATAATCTGTGAATAGATCAACCTCCTCCACCTTCTCCCTGAGCTACTATTGACGTCTGAACACCTCTCCTGACCACAAACAACCAATCAAATCCAGGAGGTGGGTCTCAGCGCTGTCAATCAACCTCATGTCCTCACTGCCAAATGGGCTAATGACAGACAAGCAACTTACCTTTCCAGGAAAGCCATTTATCCGTCCTCATTGATGGACATACTGACTAACCTAGCATTCATGACAGGCTCTGCTAACTCTAGCAGAGAGCATGGAGGACAAAGAGGATGAGCAGTTAAGACCCTCCTCCTGGTTCTGATTGGTTGTTTCTAGTTAGTACTCGGAGCATGGGAGAAGGTGGAGGAGTTAATTTTTTTTCACATATTAACTGTCTCATACCATACTGTCACAACAGTTAATGAGAGTTGCAAAAATATATTTTTATTAAAAGTGACATACTGCAGCTTTAATATAAATGGACAAATATGCCTTCTCTTAAGTTTTACACCAGCAGTCAGGCTCACTAGTGTAGATGACAGACCTCCTGCAGGTAGGTTTGGGACAGCAGACTGGAGTCTCTATCAGCTGAACAGCTGCTTTCTATGGCAGCTTGCAGGCTGCACATGGTTGGTGTAGGCTCTTTTCCTATTGGTTCTACTCTGATATCTAGTAAGGTTGTGTGGCTCCTGTGTGTGAGGGGAAAGATAGTACGATGAGTTTTTATTAGCTGTATCCATTTCTTTGAATGCTTTGACCCAGTTTAACATTTGGTTTATAGATACTTGTATTTTATATGTACTTATATCCAAGCATCATGAAGAAGGTTGCAGACTGTCAACAATTTGTTAAGCATACACTGGAACCAATAGCTGCATTTGTCAGTCATTTGCTTAGATAACAGAAACTGGAAGTGGTGAGTTTGGATGCAACTCTGTTGAGTCTGAATAGAAATGTCAGTAGGCTGTGCTGTCAATTTATCACAGATAAATAAATGAGCAAGTGCAAAACATAGTATTTTTGTAATTTAACAGTGATGCCTTGGGTGGAGCACAACAAGGCTGCTTTGGCCCCAGTGACCTATGTTGTCTTTGCCCACATGTTGAGCTCAGAGGCAGGGGTGACAGTAAGTGGGAGCTCAAGTTGAGAGGACATGCAAAGAGCCAGAATGACCTTATGGTTTGAATAAACACATCAAGGTATATCAAGGTACACTAAAAATATATATTTCTGTTATGGGCATGTTTAAATTCAGATGTACTGACATGCAGTAACAACACATCACAGAGAAGATGGTTGTTTGCAGATGCCAATTGTGCGTCAGATTTGTGGGTGTACCAGAAACATATGAATACAAAGGTTCCGACCGAAACTTTCTGAGCAGAAAGACAAAGACAATCAATTGCATTAAAATTTTTGTGTTAAATGAATCAAAATGAATGTGTTAAAGTCCCGGTTCTACAGAAAATATTTACAAATATTTCTAAAATATATTTTTAGAACAAAACTTCAGGGTGAATGAGAGAGACTCTTCTCAATACTGTGAGGAACACAGCAGAGCAGTTTTAGAGGTGCTTCCTAATCTTTTCTGTTGACGCTTCACATCTTTATCCACACTGAACCCAGACTAATGGAAAAATAAGTGGAGCTAATTCCACTAAGCTTTCCTGAAGTACTTTGAATACCGCGGAAACAGCAGCAGGGATTCCTCTGTTGTACAGCTGAATCACATGTTAACCCACCATTGGTAAAAATCTGTGATTGGAGGCTTTAAAAGTGCTGCTTATTGTTTCCGCGTTGTTTATGGGATGTCAAGCGTTGGTTCATAAACAGCTGGACAAGTTTTTCAAGAAAACTATTCCACATGTTGGATATGAATGGAAGAATAAGCAAACTAAATAAAAATAAACACTACTGAATCACTCAGCTGCTAGTGTGATCCAATGTTGTAACTGATATGAGCTCAATGTGGTGATGGACAAATATTTTTTGCTCAGTGTTTTCTTTGGAATAACGCCTGACGCTCATGTCAACGTGACAAAAGTCAACATGCTGGAACGCTTGAAGGCACGCTGTTGAGACATGCATGACTAACCTGTAATCTGTTTAACACAGGAGAGAAAATGTAAACCACGCTGTTCCACATTCACCATGCACACGACCTGCTGCTGGCGTGACGCTAACCTTAGCAGGGCAAATGTCAAAGTTCAAGGCAGGACACGTCAGGAAAAGCCGTTCCTGCCACAGTGCAGGTTTGCAGACAAACGTCTGAACAAAACAAAGGATTTCTGGGATACATGTCCTTTGCAGAAATGAGAACAAAGTTAGGAGATGTCTGGCCATACCACCCAACACAACGTTTAGAGAAAACCAACTACAGCACAGTGTTAGATGGGTGATGATGTGGGCTTGCTGCGGGAACAGGAGATGTGACAAGATACTGAGCGGTTTCTACATATTTACACTTTTCTTTATTGCTCCTGCAAAACTCAGCAGTGGAAGGTTCTGGCATATTTTCAACAAAACAAATAGAAACCATTTTTTAATGTTCTTATTATTTAGCCAAGTGTTGAAAAGAAGAGTTATGGACTATTAAGGCTTCAGACATCCCCGGATGGATTATAGACGAAAGCATTCAATGTGCTAATCCAAAAATTAAGCAAACGAATGTCAAAACGACAAAGACAGCACCAGAGCTTTAGCAAAACCCCAACAGAGGAGCTTCTCCCCTGGGTGTTTTACTGGAAGCTCCTCCTACAAGACAAACAACCACTGTTAATTTAAAAACCACACCAAGATGACAGACAATATGTTGAAGTCAGAACATCTGCCTATTACTACAGCTGTCATTAAAATATGATATTATTATATTGCTTAGGCATGTATTCTTCTAGCAGTGGACACAAACACCCCCAGGAAGTGCTTTACAAATGAAACATCCCATAATCCTGTTTGACTATTGTCCTGCTCTGCCTTGAAAGACTGGAAAAAAACCCTGAAGATTATGAGAAACTGTAAACTACATCAGGAGTCCGTCCATAATAAAACCAGACAGAATTTACTTAGTGTATCTTAGTTGCATCTTAAGCAGAAAAAGAAGAGTTATCATTGATCCTCCCAGCAGAACTCTGGGACAGTGGTTTACATTCCTGATAGTATTTGCATTATTTGCACTGTTTTATTCATTGTAAATAACATTTCTGCTGATATTTGCACGTCTCTCTTTGCACGGTTTTATTTTCACATGTTGTAAACAGTCAGTTGTTTTTAATACACAACTACACATGCACAATTTTATTCTGCTCTATTTTTGACAACCGCACAGTATTTTTTGCTGCATTTTTTCCCTTACTGTACAGTATGTTACTCAGTTTCATTATTATTATTTTTTTCCCCATCAGGGGGTCTTTTTGTGGGCTCTAGTGTCCCTTATACCACAGTGGGCTGACAGGAAGGGGGGGAGGGAGAGGGGGAAAGACATGCGGCAAATGTCGTCGGGTCCGGGAATCGAACCCGCGACGGCCGCGTCGAGGACTGAAGGCCTCCAAACGTGGGGCGCGCTACCCTCTACGCCACCGGAGCACGCCCCTCAGTTTCATTTTTTATAACTTTTTACACTTTTATCTTTGGGTGAACCCCATGCGTCGATTGTCTGTCACTTTACTGCTGTTACACTTTAAATTTTTCCCACTGTGAAACAATAAAAGATATTTCTATTAAATGTTGTTCTTCTGTTATCACAGCTCAGTAATTCAGGATTCTTGCTTTAAGGTAGAACCTAAACAAACACACATAATCCTATCAACTGGCCTTGGTGCAACAAAATAAAGGAATCTGCATAATCATTTATTTGTTCATGCAGAGGGCATAGATTAACTTGTGAATATGAAAGAAATTCCAAGCAATTTTCCCCAAAGAATCTCAATGAAAAATCAGCAGTGAGACCTTTAAAAAAGCCTTGAATAAACGAATGGCTGCATGTTGTAAACAAGAAAGGACAGAAATAACATAAAAACCACTGAGTTATTGTGGTCAATATGAACATTTCAGATACTAACTCTGCACTTTGGTTTAGTTTTGGGAAATAAATAATAATATAATGTCATACTGAGTGGTTCCTCTGGGGTTCTATGTACACAGTGTGAAAATCTGGAAAGAACTGGCCCATTTTTTTTTTTTTTATCATGTCTTGATTTATAAGCCTATTAAATAGTAGAGAGTATAGTTTATAGCACAATGTAAGGTGCTCTGTCTAAACAATACCGTAGCCATGTGTTAGCTGTCTCTGTTGGAAAGAGTCTTTGTTTTAGAGACAAGTCACATGCTGATCGTTTTTCTTGTCTGGGTTACATTTTTGGGTCAAAGGAAGCTCTGAAAGATCTTTTCTTTTCAAAAATGCGCTGATTGTCCAAAGACCGGACACAGTGGAAGAAACGGCCCACATGCTTGTTGGTGTGTCAGCCAAATGCAGACACACCAATCCTCTTTCTTTCTATATATATATTAAAAACAAAACTAAAAAACAATAATGTTACTCACAAGGGACAGTGCTAAAAGATCACATTTGCTCCAATACTAACCAGGAATGTATAAAATTCTCCTGGTGTGATAATCCTGAGTGAAAATATCACAGTTTCACTGCGTTTATGTGACAATTAATAACAGAAATTAGATTCACATCAACTAACTGATTTGTCTTAGTAGAAAACCAACAATCATTCCTCCTGTTGAAGGAATGTGTTGCATTATAACTACAGTTATAATGTTCTTATTTATTGTTTTATATTCTGAAAAGATGCTGAGTTTAGAGGTAAAAAACAAAAAGAGGTCCTTGCAACTCTGGTTTTCACAAATCAGACATTTGATAGTAAATTTAAAAGTATCATTTTATAAGTTTGATCAATAAACAGTTTGACTCCATTACTTGTTTCTATCTGATACAAATACAGAAGCCATTGAAAGGAAAAGATGACTGTCTCAGGAGGAAGCTGTTATATGACAAAATGAATCCTGTAAAAAAAAGTTGTTTTGTTTCCATTTTCCAGTGTAGTTCATAAGTAAACAACATTATCACTCTAATGATCTAAAGACGTCATTTCTGATCAAATCTCTTCATACAAACAATGAAGAGCAGGTAAGTAGCTCCTCCTCCAAAGATGTGTTTGAATGTGGAATGTGATTCTCTTTGTTTACCGATCAGATCTGCTCAGCAGACGCATCACAAATGAAAATTCCTACTTTCCTCTGTCCTTCAATGCGTTGAAAAGTTTTATTTATTACGGACTTTTCAAGGTTTGCAGATTGTTTTTAAGTGTGTTTTTTTTTAGCCATCAGAGCTAAATGGTATTTGCAAGTCCAGACATCTACTAAATCAGAGATCAGATATTGGCCACAAAATCTCTGATCAGTGCATTTCTAGTGAATGACTGTGATATAGAAATGGGAAAAACATTAGAAGGAATAAAGCATTACTACCTCTATCAGGGAATCGCTTACACGTTTTTTTAAAGTCCTAGTTTGTTTTTAAAAATGGGAGAATAGTATTAATAATTTACAGGTAAATACAAGAGACTATAGTCAGGTAGCTAATCTCTAGTCTCATTAGCAGGTTGATATTAAAGCACAATAATAAATAAAAGGATAAAACATAGCACTACAAAATAAGAAATGCATAAAACAACCTACATATAACCAATACAATCAATATCTCCTTACATATACTCAACGCTGAAATTTCTTTTGGCTTTTCAAGAGCCAGTTCATAAGATGTATTTTAAATGAGATGAGAAGTGAAACATCACATCTCATTTGGAACCAGTGGTAGTCCCATTTAATTGTTGAAATAAAAGGTTTCTATAAATCAATTTTCCAGTCTTCAGGAAGAAAATCACAAACTGACCCAAAGCAAACTTCAACAACAAACCAAAAATCGTTTATGAGCCAGTAAAAGCCTGATCGGTGCATCGCAGCAAACCTGCCGTGTACCCCACACTGATTCTATGTTAGCAATTTGTCTGATCTGATGGTTGAGACAAGGAGGGAAAAGGTCAAGAAAACACTTGAGGATAAGTGGAAAGAAGAAGAAGAAGAAGTTTCTAAATATGGATGTGAAGTTTGACTCTATTATGATGTGAAATCACAGAGTTCAGATGAGGATCTACCCTCTCTAGTCCACTGCTGTTTGCAGTTTGTAATGCTAGCTGTGCTAACTGTGTTACTAACTGTTATAAGATACACTTCATGATCACTTGTTTTCTAATGTGTCAAAAAAACAAAAAAAAACAAAATTGGTCTTTATAGTAGCAGTTATTATTTATCACCCTAACCCTAGATGTATCTCCTCTGATTTCTGAAAGAGCTCCATTTTATAGATTTGCTTCAAGTAAACGACCAGAGGCGCATTTCACTTTTCAACAGTTTGTAATGTAACAGTACATTTTAAATGCAGTATTTTGCCACACGTTTAGTAAAAAGAACAAAAAAATACAATGTTTCTGCATAGTGAACATCCAGGTCACCCATTTTCACACGGGGTCATAAGGCCAAAAATAAACCTTAAAGTTTTATATTAATTCCACAAAAGCACATTATCTGGTGTTTGTTGTACAAGTTGCACATTCTACAAGAAAAAACTGATCATTTTTCACTGTTAAGTCAGAAATTTGTAAGCAGTCTAAAATCCCCTCAGGGAGTTGAAGACACCCTGTTGAAGCGGTGAGTTCAGGTACAATCTGGATATCAGAACATTTCCCCGGAGCAGACTCCATGGAGCCATGTTGTATTCCAGATCCCGTTCGATGAGTTCATGACGAGTCGGCACCCAGGACACGTTCTGAGTCAGGAAGTACAACTTGCACTTTGGAAAATATCCAGATGTGCATCTCATAAATTTATTGCTTAAACCTCAGGGGACCGCTGGCGTTTTTGGTGGCAAATGTCTGAGTTTTTTGGGGGGTTTTCATCCAAATTTCTGACTTTAGAATGTCAGAGAATATTTTACTTTTCATATTTAAAATATATGAATTCAATAATAATTTTTTTTTTTTCTTGCAAATTTTCGGCTTTTCAACATGCAAAAATATCCAATTTGTTTCTTGTAAATATGTGAAATTAATCTAGAAATATTTTAATTTCTCCCTTGTTAATCTACAGGGGTTTTTTTTTGTGGAAATGCACTCTTCTATGTTCATGTTCTTTATTTCCTTTGAACTACAACGGCCCTAATACTTTGTTGTAGCTGACCGTTTCAGGTGTCTGAAGTATTTCGTTCACTCCCACAGAGGAAGCTTCCTGCTGAGAGCAGATCATCCTGAACCAGAATCTGAGCCATGATGGACAGCAACATGGCTGCAGAGAATATTTTACTTTTGTAGTTACTAATTTGACTGATTTCCGCATGTGTGTCGCTCATAAACGCTGCAATTAGTTGTAAGGACAAACAGATCATTAAACTCTTACAGTGGCCTAAATAGATCAGGAGATGCTCTTCTCTCTTTATGACATAAACGTTGCAGATGAAAATGTTTTTAATCACATTTAAACCTCCGAGTTCCCTGCATGGAATACTGAAGTTGGTTTGTTGCAGGATTTGTGTTTAACTACTGATTCTGGCTGAAAGCTGAACTCTTGCAGCACATCTGATCACAGCAGTTTAACAGGTTTTCTGCAGGGATGAGCACGCGAACGTTTCCAGAAGGCAGGAGCGTTCACGACAAACGGCTTCTTCGGTTTAAAAAAAATGCCACGCACAGTCGAAGGGATCACTTCCTGAAGACTGCTTTCTACCCACAGGGAAGCTAAATTCTCACCACAACTATGTGTGACCAGATGTTTGTTCCCACAACACCAGTGAAACAGGTCTGGTGAGCCTCAGAGGAGCCCAAAGCGCAGCTGAAGCTTGATAGAGTGGTTAATGGAATAATGAGAGGGAACAAGGCCCGTTTTGATTAATCAGACGAGTGATGGATAGCAAAGCTCTCGTCTTTTTATGCTTAAATATCACAATCCACGACTTGAGTCTGAAAAGCAAAAGATTCAAACCGATCAATTGGCCAGAGTTTGGAACCGGACAATATTTCCTGAATAATTTCTGATCAATAGCTGGGTTAGTGGCAATCTGTCAGGTGATTAAAAGTATCTCAGAAGTCATATTTTCAGGATCTAAACATTATATGACATCATTCTATAACAGTATACTAAACTACCAGCAGCATGAGCATTAGAGGTGTTTCCATTCATTGTGCAGTTTGACAATTTGAAATTAAATTTGCTTACTGGAAACACGTTCATTTAAAAAACTAACTCTCTTTTTGATCAAATGTTTGTTTTGGTGCCAGGATGAGATGTGGGCGGGGAGGGGCAGCATCGGCCATATCCAAATAAGATTATTTCACAAAATTGAAATGGAACGTTTTTTTCCCACATCACATGAGTCACATAATCAATAAACGGATGTTACTACTGTTACTACACAAAGAAGAAGATGACAGGTAGTGTTTGGAGGTTGATGGCATGGTGTGTTTTTAATGACACATGTCGCTGAATAAGCTTATTCAGGTGTGGTTTAAATTGCCTTTCTCATATAATGGAAACACTGCAATTGCAAAATTGTGCTTTTTCAACATCGGTAGAATATAGAGAAAGTTTTGAACACATTTGTAATGGAAACACATTTTTTTCTGATGAATAAAAATGAAATAAATGGCTCAAATGCTTGGCTGCAGTTCCTTCATTTTTAATTGGATCCAAAGCTACTAACTTAGTCAAGGTTCCTGGAGCAGTTTTCTATTTTTATGTGTCTTTATAAAACAAATACAATCACTTTAAATCTGAATCTGCAGTTTAGATCACCAGGATAATTGGAAATCCGTTTCAGCATAGAAAAACCTTACTGGTCCCTCTCTAATGTTTGGTCAAGAAAAGTTCAAACCAAAGACTTTCTTGGAGAGAGAATGAATTGAGAATGTGTTTTGGAAGTGAATAACTGAGCCTGTGGAACAATGGGACAGAGGAAACATGTTGCTTTTAGAGTGAAACATTCCTGAAAGCGTTGGAATGTCACTTTAAGGTCCACAGTTTCAAATGACAGTGGGATAATCCGTTAACGCTGTGTAATACCACGGTTATTAACAACGAAAAGACAAGAAGACACACTAGTGGAGGAGCAGCAGCATGTAGAGGAGCCGTCATAGTAACCGGGTCAGCAGACACACACCGTTATACATCTGAGTGCATGTGTGTGTGTGTGTGTGTGTGTAGGGTCTGCGGTGGAGATGTACGCACCTTGCCGCTTAGGTCGTTTTTGTGCCGCGCGGTACCGCTCCGTCTCAGCTTGATGGACGGGGAGCGCAGCAGGTTCTTGATGCGCGTGCGGATCGTTCCGCTTCCCTCCGCGGACATCTCGACGTTAGCTGCCGGCTAGTTGAATCTGTCAGCGCCGGCCAGCTCTCACGTAGCTCACGGTCAAGCGTAAATCGCCCTATGCTCTGCACCAGCGTCCGCTGGTGTGGTCATCTTGTCTAGAGTCCGAGGTGGGCCAGAGCCTTTCAGAGAGCCTGGGCCTGGTTCGGTTGAAGTTCATTCGGTCCGAATGCGCTCACCATATTAGCCTGTTTGTCTCTTGCTGCAGTAAAAGGTAAATCCAGTCAGGCTGGAGCGAGACGACTCACTCTCCGACAGCGTTAAGTTAGCAGGCGGCACGTGAAACCTGCTTCCGGTAGTGCTTTTCACGATAAGATGACCAACGTACGCTCTGGAGGTCAAACGGTTTACAGTTAGATTTTTGTTTTGGTTTAAATTTTTCTCTTTTTTTTCATAAGCAAAACAAACAAAAAAAAAACCCACCGAACTCCATATTCTAGCTGAACTTTGTTAACAATCAATAAGACATTTATTGTATTGTGATAAATCAGTCTTGTTAGTTTTGTTACATCTCAATGTTGCTTTTGACACAGTCGATCACAACACAGTTATATTCTGTAAATTAGTATACATTTACAAAGTGCCTTTTGAAAATAGCAACTTTTGGTTAAGCCCACATTTCTGTTTTTGAAAATAATCTATTTATTGGGCTGATGTTAAATTATAATTTTTAATGTGATGTGTTTTTATTAATTAAAAGTGGAAAATCAAAAATAATTCACAGTAATAAAGGCTTTCAAGCATCAATCTCAGTGTAATTAATGTGTTTAATGTTTTTCTCTTATTGATAAAGTATTTAAAATAAAGTAGGCTTTTCGATAATTTTCTAATTTGTTGAATGGGTATGTATTCTCTTAGAAATGCTTCAATATGCTGTAGGGAGGAAGCAAGAGGCTGATTTGTTAGGACAAACTGGAATATTAGGAATCCAGTTCATTTATTTGAATGATAAATCTTCTACACACTCCAGGGTTACTTGTGGACTACCACAAGGTTCTGTTCTTGGCCCAATTCTCTTTACTATATACAATAATTGGTGAAATGATCGGAACATTGTAATGCTGATGATACTCAACTATATTTATTGATAAATATAATTTCCCTTTGTCTTCTTTGTGGTTTCCATCAGTAGTAACATCTGGTTGTTGATCACATCACAAGTGTGATACCAATAAAAGTGTTTCCATTGCAACTTTGCTAAATACAATAATTTTGTGGCAGCCAATATACCACCTCATCCAAGAGCAAAACCATTTAATCAAAAAAACGTTTTTCTCTAAATTTGTGTATCCATTAAGCAAATGTATTTTTGTGAATTCAACCTGGGGAATTTTATGGTCAATGAAAACACAGCTAAGGACATTTTGGCTGTAAGCTAATTAAGCTCTACTTAATGAATTCATCTGAATCTGATGATTTTGTACAATAATCTAAAGGATGGTAGAAGGTGGGGCAGCATCACGCAGCAGGGACAGGGCAACTGGTCAGAGTTCATTGGAAGATGACAGGAGTTAAATACAGAAGAAAACCTGTTGGAATCTCCAGAAGACTATTGTAGAGGTTTACCTTCCAGCAGGACAACCACCCTAAATATCTACATAAATGAAAGCCTATTAACATGATAAGAATGGTCTAGTCCAAGTCCAGAGACATACCCAAAAACGTCAAACCAGAATTTCTTAGTGGAGCTGAACAGGTGGATGCAAGACGTTCAGCATGATAGCTTAAGCAGGGTTTGTGCAGGTTTCATAAAACTCCAATTTCAGATCTTTTAAGACCTTTTTATAACCACCATCTATGGAACTTAAGACCTATAAATCACAAATAAATCGTATGGCTTGGCAACAGAAGTGAGTCAATGGCTAAGAAACTTCATCTAGTCAACTGGTGATAAATTTTCACTTATCCATGATGGACATGAAAAAGCTAGATATATTAGCAACTGCTTAGCAGTAAACATAACCACCCCAAGTCACAGAACGATATGAAGATATCTGTGCATGACTCAAACCTTTGCCTGACACGAGAACAAAAATAATAAATAACGCTAATATAAAAGATTAAATAGTCCAGCCAGTTTACATTTAAAACCAATTTACATTAAAAAATGAAATTAAGACATTTTAAGGCCATTTTCATTCTGTAGATCAAAGCCAAAAACACAAGTTTACTTTAAAAAAAATCTTTATTAATATTAAAGTGTTAAACAAGTAACATCATCTACTTCAAAAGTTTTTAACACAAATAAAAATAAATTCCAAACTTAAGCGACACAAGGCAGAACCCTTAAAGAACAACAATTTGCACTTATTTGAACTTCCAAACAAACAAACCCAGCCTGAAGCATTTCACTCCGGAATCATCTCAGGCTGTTTCAGGAGAAGGCTCGACATGAAGAGTGGGTCAGTGTGAAGGAAGTGAATACTGCATGTCAACAAACCTCTGACTGAAAGTAGAAGTAGAATATTTAGCAGCAAACAATATTTAGTAGAAAGTGGAATTTTTATTATTGTACACCAAACTTTACCGAGTCAAATTTAGAAAAAAAAAAACAAAGATATTCTTCAAGGGAAATTAACTTATATTCTCTCAGATATGATAACTATGGAGTGGAAGTTGGTAATAACTTGGTTTGAGTTTTTCTTTTTATATATTTATATATATAAATGAGAGTCTGTAGTCCAATGACTGTGAACCAGTCCAGGTTTCTGCTGTCTGAATTTGAGGCATCCATCTTTTTCCTTCAACACCTTTTATCCTGTTAACGAAGGCTGTGCCTGGTAATGTTGAGACTTTCTTGGGTGGCAACATCTGTGGATTTCTCTGTCTATCAAAAGATGAAAACCAAAATGTGTGGAGATCAGCGGATCGGCTCCTCTCTGCTCTGCTCCAGGGCGGCTGACGTCATCTCAGTCCACAAAGTCTAAAGCAGAAAAGTTGCAGCTTTATCGCAGAACTCGGAGGTTGTGAGAGCTCAAACAGAAAAATCAGAGCCGTGATGAATAAATCCATCTGATTCGGTTTCGGGAGCAGAAAGAAAACACGTTCCTAGTCATTGATGGTCGTTGCCCGGGTGACGTGAAGTCAGCTGGGGGAGTTTCCCCTCAGCCCCAGAGGAACCAGCCTCGGCATGGGCCTCCAAGCCACTCCGCCGGCCCCAGCCCCTCCCACTGTTGCTCCATTATTACTGCCTAGTCCCGCCTCTTTGGCTCCTCCCACCTTCATGTGCAGCAGAGGGGGCGGGGCCAGCACACCTTCATTAGAGCTCCCTAAAATTGGCCCTGGGTGCTCGGAGGCACGCTTCTGTTCCTCGGATCCGCTCGCCACCGGCGGATCAATCACCGCTGTTGTAGCCGTGGCAACAGTCTGCTGGTTAAGAAAAACTATTTCGTTAAGAAGGGAAGACAGGCTCTCGTTGTCCGAGTCCTGTCGGGCCGTCTGTCCAGCAGGATCAGACTGTCCGACGTCTAAGGGAGGGCAAGCAAAACCAGGGGGCGGAGCTGCACCCTGAGGAGGCGGAGCCAGCCCCTGGAGGGGGACTCCCATCTGGCTGGGTTCAGCAGACAGCAGCAGAAACGCAGGCGGAGCTGCAGCCAGCAGTGGCTGAAGCTCCTGGGTTCGGTGCGGTGTACTTCCTGGAGGAGCGGCAAACAGCACTTTGTCCTTGGGTGGTGCTGTGGAGAAACACAGTAATCAGTAGCAGGAAACCAGAGGTTTTATGGTAGACAGAAATAACAGTTTAGTTCCATTTTGGAAAGTTACAGTGAAAACAAGTTTGTTGGTATTTTTTTTTTTTTTTTTTAGGAAATTTCAAGTGAAATTATCTAAATTGGCAAGAACTGACTGGAGATTGATTTTGATGTGCTTCAAGGCTGATTACCCAGCTCCACTCTGATTGGCTTAGACATCTCATCATCCTTCACATTGCTTGCTCAGCATGTACAGTAGCTGAAATGTGTTCTTTTTTATTGTTCACGTTAAAAATCTTTGTACATTTTTGGTGTGTTGTTATTCTCATTTACCTCTCCTTTTTTACATTGGAGTTATGTGCACTACATTCCACCTCATTTCTATACGCTATGCATCACTTTCCTTCTACATCAACAATGTATGGTGTGTGTGTGTGTAACCTCTAAAGTTTCACTGAAGCTTGTATCAAATAAAAATGATATCATATCAAATATCCTACAACTACTTCCTGCCATCTTTGTCGTTTCCACCAGTAGTAACATCCAGCTGTTGATCACATGACTCGTGTGATAGGAAAAAAAAAATTCCATAACAGTTTTGCAAACTACATCTATGTCAATACAGCAGAAAAACCACCTCATCCTGACGCTGAAGCTTTTGCCCAAAAAAGGTGAGCTTTTTCAAAACATTGGCCTGTTTCCATCAAGCGGATATATTTTCTTCATTTCAAATTTCACTATTTTACCATTAAAGGAAACTGAGTTACATTCATCTGTCTTCCTGACCCAGTTAAGCGGTTTTATCTACGTGTTATGTTGGCGGTGCCGCCTTACCCTTCTTAGCTGACGTTTTCTGAGGCAGCTCTTGGTTCCTGCTGCGAGACAGAATGTTTGGAACGGTCTTTATCCGTTTCGTGTCTGGAGGAGCCGGCGCGCCCATGGACACGGGCTGACGGAGAGGCTGCAGATGGACGGCAGCGGGCGTGGCCTGCAGGGGGCCATCGTCTCCCGTAGCAACGGCTACACAGTGGTCGCCCTCCGCTGGGACGTCATTGGCTGTGTGTTGCCTCCCCTCCATCTCGGGCTGCTTTTGATTGGTCAGCAGGTGCTGCGGCGTATCTGTCCCTGCAGCCACAAACACAAGAGATTCAAGGAAACCGCCAAACACGTGACATGTCACATTTACCTGACATGTTTCCATAATAAAGAACATATTTCCAAGCGATTTATTGAGCCTTTTGCTCCCAACGTCTAAAATGTTCTGCTTTTAGGGAGGTTTACAAAGTAAATGTGTGGAAATGACAACTGCCACAGTCCAAACAGCTTCTCCTCAGAGGATTTTTCTAATCTGCCTTCTTTTTGCGATTTGCAGGACTAAACGTCCTCTGAACCACATCATCCAGTGAGAGAGCTTACATTAGCAAATACCACGCTGATGGCATGACAGACAAGCTGATCCATAAATATTTACACTTCTTCTCCTCCTCAGTTTACCCATCCAGAGTTTAAAAGTATCTAGACATGAGTTGTGGCTGGCAGGCAGCTTCTGGTTCTGTTCTTTACTGGTTTTACAAAAGAACCAGTTTGGTTTTCCAGAACCGCCTCACAGGATCACAGTGAACCGAGACAGTTTGATGACAGAAATCTGATTAAGGACTCCAGCGGCCCTGCACACCGAGGCTCTAGTGTGATTTTACTGATTTGATTTAGCAGATCAAAAACCAAAATCGAGTCAGAAACTTCAAACATTTTGAACGGTGGCCACCAGCTCCTGATGAGAGCGGCTCTTCCTCTGTGACCCGGTTCAGAGCTGGATGCAGTTGACCAGGCCCAGAGGTTGCAGCAATGGGAGAAGAAAGAATTGCTGCAAAGCAATCATGAGCAGAAATTAAAACAGTTTAACACTGAAAGTACTTTGGTGAAGAAAAAAAAAAAAAAATCCTTGACTGGCCCAACTTCTGGCCCAGGTTCTGGAAATGTCACTCACTCACAGAGGAGCCAAGCAGAAACTCTTTAACAGACTTTTTATGAGACTTAAATCATATGTGGTGCTTTATTATCTTAAATATCTAAATGCCGTTTATATCAAACATAACTTAAGAAATTTGACTTTGTAATTTGATGTCTTGAAATTGGTCCTGTCTCTTTTTCCGACACTTCTCCTTCAGCATGGCATCATAACTCGATTCCATTATGTCGCTTAAAATCATTGTTAGGAACGTTGTACTGAGAAGTAGGTTGCATTATGAGCTCAGCTGATGCGCAGTTCCCAAAGTTGTTTGCTAATTAATGCTGGCTAGTCTAGAGGAGCTGGGTGGAGGAGGGCAGAAACTCAATTCAAGTGTTTCTCTGTATCTGTACTGGAAGTGAAAAAATATATTAGTGGATTCCTAATTAAAATGCAACTGTACAATCAAGCATGTTTGGTGGTTAGGCACAGAGTCTGACTGGAGAGCAGAAAAGTAGTTTGATTTCCCACTTTAGAGGTACAGTGAATGCAGCATGATGTTGAAGTTGTGAAGAGATAAAACTCAATCATTGTTAGTGATTTCCCTGATTCTAATTCATACTAATAGGCTCCAGTAAAGTACCGAAAGGTTAGTGTCAGACCTGGTGTGCCGTCGACATCCTCAGTGTGTGCATCTTGATTACCTTCTTTCTTCAAGCTCTGATTGGACCACAGGCTCTCCGCCTCTGTCAGAAGCTTCTGGACCTCCTGAGGAGCCTAAAACCCACAAACACTCCAAGTTCATTCGGTCCACTTCAAGGTCCACAAAGCAGCAGTCTCATGTGCTCACTTCTAAAAAAACCCCCAAAAAACGTTAAAGGGGCAGTATTATGTATTTGCCAGGCACATAGTACAATTTTACAGTACAATCAAATTATTACGTGGGGGCTGCACAGTGGGACAGTTGGTAGAGCTGTTGCTTTGCAGCGAAAAGGTCCTGTGTTCGATTCCCAGCCCGGGGTCTTTCTGCATGGAGTTTGCATGTTCTCCCTGTGCATGGTGGGTTCTCTCCGGGTTCTCCGGCTTCCTCCCACAGTCCAAAAACATGACTGTCAGGTTAATTGGGCTCTCTAAATTCTCCCTAGGTGTGAGTGGATGGTTGTTTATCCTGTGTGTCTCTGTGTTGCCCTGCGACAGACTGGCGACCTGTCCAGGATGAACCTGCCTCTCGCCTGGAACATTAGCTGGAGATTGGGACTGGCACCGGATTTAACATCTTGTAACAAGTCCCTTTAAAAGCTTCTACTCTTTTTGAAGCTCCGCCTTCAGGAAGTCATAACAACCTCCTGTATTAACCCTTTAGCAACATTTTTAATCAGCATTGCACTGAGAAGTAGCTCCTATAATAAACTCAGCATATGCCCAGTTCCACCAGGTGTTTGCCAATTGCTGCTGGCTAGTCTGAAGGAGCCGAGTGAGGCAGGGCTGCTCTGAGAGGCAGAACCTCAGAAGCTTGAAAACTGCAGCTTTGAGGAGGAGCTGTGCCTCAAAGGCGGGGCTAGGCCCACTCAGGCATTTTGCACAGCTGAATGGTTGCCATGGAGATTAAAGGATTTCTCAAACATATATGAAAGAATCAAAGCAAAACTCCGGGTATGTTTTTGATGAGGGCATAACATTATAACATGACGTAAAGTTTAAAAAAAAAAAAAGTTAACTTTACATAATACTGCTCCTTTAAGAGAATGTAACAGCTTTGTCACATGGACGCAGGTTGTTTTGGATGAGATCACCTGAAAACTGCTCCCTGTGTTCACTAGACTTTTTCAGATGATGTAAATCATGGAAGTATGAAAAAAAAAGCTAATATATCAGAAATCTGTAAGAGGCCAGGCAGTTTTTATGGTTCACTCGATTCTTCAGGATCTATTGGACCTGCTGGTTTCCCACGGTTACGGTAATACACACCTGACCAAGCTGCTCGGTTCTTGGAGAGATTGGAGAGTCCACTTCAGGTTCCGAACTGAAAAATAGAAAATGAAAGATTACACAGGAGGACGCGTTTAGACCTCAGAAATGTTACATATCAAGTTCTGAGAAGCTGCTGAAGACATGAAGCTGTCAAGCCCAGTGATGTGGGCTAGGCTTCACTTCTTACTCTGAATTAATGGTCATCTCTATCTGCTGCTGAGCCGCTCCACACCCACTGTTCTCCTCCAGGTTTTCCAAACTACCGCTCCAAGCCTCCAGCTCCTCCTGCTGACCAGTTCCCATCTGGCCATCACCTGATGGTAATATTTTAGAATTCCGTTGAAATGATGTAATCTAGATCAGTCCCAAGGTCGTGTTTAGTCTCCGATAAAAAGTGTTTCCACCTGCTGACGGAACCAGAATGGACAGGAACTCATCCCGTCTCTGCTCCAGGCTCCTCTTCTTCCTCTTCAGGTCTTCCTCACAGCACCTCAGCTCCTGGATCAGCTGCACAGCCTGCAGTAAAACGCACACCATGATCATCTTCAGACCAACACACACACACACACACACACACACACGCACACACACACACACACACACACACACACACACACACAGAGGAGGTTAGAGAACTGGTTGTGCACCTTTTCCAGCAGGGAGGTTCTGGACATGCCGTCATCGGCTGGTACCACTTCCCTCTTTAACTGGAGGAACATCTGCTTCATCTGGGCTCGATGCTTTCTGCAACTTTCATTGGATTCGTGGTGCTGCACAAAAATACACACACACACAACCATAAGCTTCACAGTCTTTAAAAGAAACTTGAAATGTATCAAAGTTGTTGCAGATGAGATTTTCTTGTTTTGTTTGTTTTTTGGGGGGGAAGCTGGTTTTATCTGGTTGCAATTAACAACTATTTTACTAAGAGAGAAAGAAAACAAAATCACGTTACATACATGAATCATGTTTCCTAACCACAACCTTCAGCAACTGCAGAGAGTCATCTTCCTTTATTTTGCATAAATAAACTAAATTCCAGTATTGTTTACCTCTGATAACTGATTCACTAAAAACAGATGCATCACAGAACCTGCTGGTCTCCCACGGTTACACCATTACACACCTGAACGTTAATCTGGGTCCTTTGACAATTTCCGGAGTTACCTTCAATTTCCAAGCTGAAAAACAGAAAATCCCAGATTACACAGCAGGACGCGTTTAGATCTCAGAAATGTCACCTGTCAAGTATTGAGAACCTGCTGAAGATATGAAGCCATCCAGCACCAACTAACCCACTGGATACCAGTCTGGTTAGCCCACAGTGACGTGGCTTCACTCCTTACTTTGTCTGCTGCTGAGCTGCTCCACCTCCACTGTTCCCCTCCAGGTTTTCCAAACTACCGCTCCAAGCCTCCTGCTGACCGGTTGCCAGCTGGCCATCACCTGTCAGCTCACCAGCAGCACCAGCAGCAGCGCCCTGCCACACCAAGAAACAGATGGAGCCCAGTCAAGTCAGCGGCCATTTTGGAGCTTCAGAGCAGCGTGGCATCTGTTTTTATGTGGCTACACACATTTGTTTGTCACAGGAGGATTCTGCGACCGTGCAAATATTTTGAACGGAACTTCAGGCACGAGATGCTTTACTAAATTAACTGACTAATGAAAACACTCTATGGTAAAACCATTGTGACAAGAATGAACTGTACAATTTTTTTTCTCTCTACAATGTTCCAACACGTCGTCGTACAAATGGTAAATTTTTGCACAGTTTATTTTGTTTCCCTCAGGAGAAAATGGTACCATGAGGAAAAGGATCCCAAAAGGTTTGAACATTTAAATCTAGAATATTTCAAACTATAAAGTTGTGGGAGCGAAAATATAGTCAAACTAAAAATGGGTCTTCAAAGTATTTTTTCCTAAGAAATGTCAACAATCAGGACAGTTTTCAAAACATTTCAAAGATCAAGTGAGATTCTGTAAGGTATAGATTGTTTTGTTTTTTTTTTCTTAATAAAGTCTTCATTAGAAAACTTCACTCTGGTTCTCTTTGTTGTAAAAATTCTTTTGGTGAAACATTTTAGTGTAAAAAAAAACCCCAAAACAAAATAAAAACATATAAGTGGATCAAACATTTTTATGTAACTTTACTGACACAAAGCATCAGAGTCAACAGGTTAACAGATGAAATAAAACTAATTCAAGGTAGAAAGTAGAAGCGTCGTGGAGGTGCGACTGTTTGCAGATAACCAGACACTGATCTTGTGTAAACGTCTTACATTAGTGACGGTTTTCCTCTTGGGGCTTTCCTCCTCAGATGAGATGTAGATCAGACCCTGGACCTCCGTCCTGCCAGCTGCAGCCTGACCCGCTGTCACAGAACCAGAGAACACACCCAGAACCGGGTCAGGTCACCAACACACAACTGCTACCGACAGACCTGCTAAATGGCTGGTGTTTAGATTATTTAAGCAGAAATATGTTTGTTTCCATTTTTTTTTTTAAAAAAAGCACTTAAACTAAAAACAAATTATCTTGCTTCACATTTGGACATAAATATTTAATGATTCGTTCACCTTAAAGTTGATATGAAAAGTCTGTATGGAAGAAAACAGAAATCATTTCCTCATATGAAACGTAGAACCTGCAGAACTCAGTGGAAACCAAACTGAAATCATTCAGGAAGAAGAAAGAGATCAACGCTGCTCGACCTCCCATAACCTCTTAAACCTGGGATGTGTTCAGCCACAGTATCTGATCACCTATTCGCTAACAGACTGACGTTTGTCTTTGAGTTTTGGAGGTGAGAGGTCACATTAAAAGGTGGAAAAAGTTCTGAAATGATTTATGATGCTTCTCATTACTGACATTCGGAAGCACTGAGTTCAAAATGGGCTTTAAGACTTTTTAAGTTGCATGAAAACACCCAAAACTGAGCAACTGAACCAACTTATCAGCTTTGAGACAAATGAAGGACAAAACTCTGACTAAGTATTTGTGCCTCGGTTCACTCTGGGATTCTCAGCCGAGATATTTTTTAGAAAACTAATTTTGCTGCCTGCCTTATTTGGCTTAAAGCTAAAAGAAAACCAGATTTTTTTTTATTTTTCACTGCAACCTTTCCTGCACAGAAACATTAAAGAGACGCTGCTGCCATAAAGGTCCCATTAGATCCCTCAGCTTGATTCAAATGATGTCATCTACAGTAGTAAAGCTGTAGTTTTTAAGACTCTGATTTATGGATAATAAAAAGTGTGTTCAGACCTGCTGATGGAGGCAGAACTGACTGGTTTCCATCACGACTCCTCGGCCGGTTTTTCTTCTTCTCCACGTCTCCTTTAGAGTGATTTGCATTCTGCAGAAAAATACATGCTGTGATCGTCACCAGAGCAAAAAAATAAAAACAGAAAATTCCATACACAGCCAATAATAATAATAATTAAAAAAAAGAAATAAAATTAGAAAAATAAATACTCCTTCGTTGGTTTGAGACGCATTTCCTGACAACCACTTCAACAACTACAGGGGGTCTATTCACTCTAAATCTAAATACAAGTTTGTTGTTTTTTTTTTTAATTAGTTCACACAAAACAAATGTTACTCTGTATCAATGCTAGCTGTGCTAATCCTAATAATTACAAATATCAGGTCCTAAAGCTGCAGCACGTAACTTTGACAGAAATGTTTGTTAAAAGTGTCGCCATGCTGTGACAGTTTGTGACGAGTCAGATAATCTGTGAAAAGAATACTTGAAATATCACTGTAATAATCGATTACTGCAGAGCTGTGTAGCACCTACTGCTCTCCGTCACAGATTCTCGCCTCTGATCCTACAATAAATAAATCCACCAATGTCATCAGTCAAATATATTCTCATGCACTGTCAATAAATTTTTTGGAGGGAAAAAAAAAAAGTAATCTTGTGATATGACACATCTACGTTATGGTTGGACAAAAGAATTAAGTAGAAAATATAGTTTTTGAACTATAACACTAAAAAAAAAATGATGGTGAAATTACAATCACAAAGAGGAAATCAGTGACAAAACCTTGGATCAGAGCATCAAAGCTTTTTTTTAAAACCAGAATCTAAATCTGCTCATCACAGAATGATGTAACTTTTACTGCCCCAGCTGACCAGCTTGTTCCTGACTGATTCATCCATCTGGGGCCAAATCTAAATCGTATTCACTGGACTAATAAGAACTTCAGGTTGTTTTAGTGAGAGAAAAACTAAACTTTCCAAATGAAAACATTGCGTTGGTCTGTAATCACCTGATTCTTCTCGTCCTCGCTCTCAGACTCCCTGAAGTCGGACGAGTCGTCCGTCTCGCTGCTGGACACCAAGTCCACCACTTCGTCCACAAACACGACGTTCAGGTCCATGGCGTCAAAGGCAAACTCCTCTTTAGGGCTGTGACAGTCAGGGGTGGGCCCAGGCGGGGGGGCCTGCGGCGGAGGTGAAGGCCCCCTCTGAGCGGCCGTCTGGACCATCAGCAGGGTCTGCGGTGAATCGTCGTGGCGATCGACTGGAGTGTCATTTTTTTCACACACTACAGGATTCGGGGGGGTGTAGTTCACAGGTTGGCTGGGGCCCTGGAGCCGTATGAGGCCGCGTTCTGGTCCCACCATTTGGGTGGAGGGCAGGAAAGGGAGTTGGATAAAGATGGGGTCCTTGACCGGGTGGGTGGGGACGATTCTAAACGTGCAGGTGTTCTGTGAGGACAGAAGGACGGAGGGCGGCAGGGGGGGGTTGGAGGAGGAAGACGAAGCTCCTGGGGACGGTGAAGGTAAAACCACAGAGGAAGAAGAGGACAGGTTGGTCAGAGCTGGCCTCTTCACCGCGGCTACTGGAGGCAGCGGGGCGCAGGAAGTAGAACGGCCTGAGGAAGAGGAGGAGGAAGAAGATAGGAAAAACTTTATTGGGCTAAAAAAATATTACTTCACACTGAAATCTATTCCAGAACCATCTCAGTTGCTATGAAGGTTAACTATCTTGCTCACATTTCCTTTCATTAACAGCAAAGTGTCCAGACTGAATCTGGTACAGTTTGGGTTCAGGATGAAAACAACGTCTGATTTACCGAGCCGAATAACAAATGGACTTAACTGGGTCTGATCAGATCTTTATTGATATAATATCCCATACCAATATTGCAAACAATAATTTGACAGTATTCAGCCCCGTCAGGGTTTCAACACTTACCTCCTCCATGACCTGTTGCTGATGGATTGCCAGGCCTCGGCAGGTTGGGGGTAATCAGCTGGACCAAGGCTCCGTCGGGTTTCCGGTAATACTGGACACCCGCTGACGACCGGACTGGCTTCAGGACCATCCTTTGGCCTGGGAACTGAGTGATCCGGGGTTGGAGCAAATTAACCACTTTAGGAGGATTTGGAAGCTGAATCAGCAGCGGCTGGGGGTCCGTCGGTGTCGTCGGGTTCTGAGGTGGGTTTGGAGGTCCAACAACCAAGTTTCGTCCCTCAGAGTCTAGATGTACACGAGACAGACGGCTGATTAAAGATTTGGAAAAGACAACAAAGTTATTTTCTCGGTATGTGGGCTATGTGTCGACACATAGCTGACACGTCCTTCACATATTTATTTAATAAGCAGTTTTGAACGTATTCAAAAGAAAATGCACGTCTTATTTCAGATTGGAAAAGCTAATCCATTTTTTTTATCTATTTATAAATGATAATATGTGCATTTCAAAATACAATAACTCTATTTATTCCTATATAAACAATTAAGACTAAAAAAAATAAATTTCCTTAAATACATGAGGGGTATTCTTAAGCATTTCTTTATTACTTATTTGATTTGAATAAAGCTAAAATCACTACAGATGTCTTATATGCCACTAGAAGTTGCATTTTGGTCAAAACAGATTAAAACTAAATTAAAGGTAAAGTTAAACATAACACTGCAACTCATTGCATACACAAACAACCTATTGAAAGAGGGGAGAACATTGATTTAAAGTGAATAGTTGTTGCAAAAAGAATCCAACACCAGCATCTTATTCTACACCGAGTGATGTTGACCCCACTGAGCTGAACTGCAGATTTCAACAAATCCTGGTCGTGTTTCAACACTCACTTCCTCCATGAACGGTTGCTGATGGATTACCGGGCCTCAGCTGGCTGGTGGGAATCAGCTGGACCAAGACTCCGTCGGGTTTTCGGTAATACTGGACACCCGCTGGTGACCGGACTGGCTTCAGGATCATCCTTTGGCCTGGGAGCTGAGTGATCCGGGGCGGGAGCAAAGGAGCAGCCACATTAGGAGGATTTGGAACCTGAATCAGCAGCGGCTGAGGTGGGGCCGAGTTCTGAGGTGGGGCCGAGTTCTGAGGTGGGTTTGGAGGTCCAACAACCAAGTTCTGTGGCTCAGAGTCTAGATGTACACGACAGGAGAGACGCTTGATTCAAAGGTTTAGAAAACACACCACAGTTCTTAGAAATCCACGTTTAAGAAATGTTTAGAAATGAATTTTGTTAGTGAAAACATTTTGACCGTTTTATTGTGTCTAAGACCAAAATTGAATGGGAAGGAGTTCAGAGTGAAGATGCAACACTATTAAGGTTTCTTGATGTAATTTCTGTTGGTAAATTTTTCACAGTTAGAATACTATTTAATACATTAGTATTGTAACTATTATTAGTAATATAAGTAGTAGTAATAGCACCATTCATAATTTCATCCTCCACTTATGCTTATTTGCAGTGCAGTGTGCGGTACACATTGTTAGGGCTCTTACTGTGAAAGTCTGAGGGAAGTGTTCTTACTTCGTTTTCTAACTTTACGCTATAAAATACATATTTGTCAAACTGCATCAGCTTGAATTATTCTTTTTGGCAGCTGCGATACTCATACAAAACTAACAAGTTGGTAACTAGTTCAACAAACCAGATCATCCTGAAAACAATAAGAGAAGTTAGCTTCAGCATTCGCTACTAGCAACTGCTGCCATGGGTGTGTAAGAGAACTGGATGGTCGTCAACAAGACGTCCTTTTGATATCCTACAGCTAGATTTATCATGTGTCTGAAATGATGTGATTTGGAAATAATAAAGACACGAGTTTAAAATATTAGGTTAGAAAAACAACATTTTTCTATTAGTATAAAGTAAAACCATTCTGAGCAAATGCATAAAACTCTACAGTATATAATGTGCTTTATGTGTGACTCCAGAGATTCGAGGCTTTAGCTGCTTGAAATTTTAATATTTAGTTTTAATCCTTTACAATGTTATACTGCCCTAAAAAAATACACAAATCTTTATAGATGTACATTTATACTTTTTACAATTTCATTGGAAAAACTGTCTAAATATGCTCTCTCTTAAGCTAGATATATGTGCTTACCTGTAGAAGGGGTGGGAAGAGGGATGGGACGAGTGAGAGGAGTGGCTGGAGGCTGTGACTGGACCACGGCTGGGTCAACAATGGAGGCTGGGGCAACAGCGGAGGCTGCAGGAGCAACAGTGGAGGCTGCAGGAGCAACAGTGGAGGCTGCAGGAGCAACAGCGGAGGCTGCAGGAGCAACAGTGGAGGCTGCAGGAGCAACAGCGGAGGCTGCAGGAGCAACAGTGGAGGCTGCAGGAGCAACAGTGGTGGCTGCAGGAGCAACAGTGGAGGCTGCAGAAGCAGGTGGGACACAATAAGCTGAAGAGGTGACGTGGGGCAAACTCTGAAGACTGCAAGACGGCTCGGACGATGAAGAAGACTGTTGCTGCTTTGTAGACCCCACTCTGCCTGTTAGATAAGCTGCCAGACGATTGGCTGGATGAAGCGCCCCCATCCTGCCCAACTTGATCTTTGCTAAAGGGTATTGCTTCCCATTGACCTGCAGGAGCACAGAAAACAGGAGAATACAAAGTAACACACTAGAAATCTGCTTCTATACCAGCAGAAAGAGAGAAATCATTCAGTGTCATCTGTGCTAGGATGGACCCCAGACTGATATAAACAGCAATGTGACATCAGCTGAGCTGCATGATGGAACAACCAAAAGGTTCCGACAGAGATCATTCTTCAGATCAACCTTGGACACATTGCGACTGTTTTGTGAGTTTGCCAGAAAAGATGAAGCTATGAAATGAAGCCATTACAAGACTTATTAGAAAACCATGTTGTAGGGTAACCAGAACCAAGAATGTCACTGAGTATAAAGGCAGAAGAAACAAAGTGATAAGTTTTACCTGTATCACATCTGCTGATCCTCCTGGCTTTTTCTTATTGGCTGAGAGAAAGCCAGAAGGTGATACTCCCACCAGTAAAGGGAAAGGCAGAGACATTTCAGTCCTCCTCTTCTTAACTGAATTTAACTCTTCTGTGCTTCTTTTCAGCTCATGTCTAGCCTTATAATGTCTGAAGCCTTCTCCATGCTTCTCCATATAATCTTCCCTTTCTTCTTTCTGGCAGTCATCTATAGACTCCACCTCCTTTTGGAAGTTCTTTATAGACTCCACCTCCTTTTGGAAGTTCTTTATAGACTCCCCCTTCTTTTGGAAGTTCTTTATGGACTCCACCTCCTTTTGAAAGTCTTTTATAGACTCTACCTCCTTTTCGAAGTCCTTTATTGGCTCCACCTCCTTTTGGAAGTCCTTTACAGACTCCGCCTTCTTTTGGAAATCCTTCGTAGACTCCACCTCTTTTTGGAACCTCTTTATGGACTCCACCTCATTTACAGGGTTCTTTGTAGGTGTCACCTGCTTCTGAAAGTCTTCCATAGCCTCCATGTCCACCTTTAACTTCTTCTGCCAGTTCTTCATAAGCTCCTTCTTCTCCATCACCACTTTGTGGCATTGCTCCAAAGGATCCATTTCCACTTTTAACTTCTTTTGCCAGTCTACTGTGGGCTTGTCCTTCACCATCACCTCCATCTGGCAGTCCTCCATGAGCTCTTCCTCCTCCTCCTTCTTAATCACTTCCTTCTGCCATTCCCCTATGGGCTCCTCCTCCATCACTTCCTTCTGCCAGTCTTCTACAGACTCCATGGACACAGAGTCTGTGGAAGACTGATTCATCACATTCTTTGAGCTTTTAGGAGGCTCCTCCTTTTTTGAAATCAAATCAGAGCGGTTGTCCTAAAAGACAAAACATGTTGGATAAGGTCCAGGACACAACATAACAAGAAAATCAAATGATTCCCTGTTTAACTAAAACGACAATGGAAAAAAAGGGCACATCACGTCACCAGCAATCACTACAAAATGGAAGAACGGTCACTTCTGAGCGGCAAACAGTTTGAAGCTACAAATGGGAAAATTCAGTTTCTCTTAATATGAAAATACAACCCTTTTCCATCTCTGTATGGACATTGAAGTGTCCTGGAAGTGGCTAAGATGGCTGGAAATATTGATGATGATGTTAATGATTACAACATATTTTAATATTTGGAAATTAATTTTCGTATTATACCCGCATGGGAAAAACTGAGTCTACCAAATGATTCAGTGGGATCTCCCAACACAAGCCACTCAATCAGGCCTCAATCAGAGCACAGCGTTTTAATAATGCTGAGGTCTGAACTTAAACTAGGTCATTGCATTGCCAGTTTGGGATCCCTGACCAGTCGTTGACTCAGTTTGGACAAGGACTGCTGAACAAATGGCTTCTTGTTTGACTCTAAAATACGTTGGTTTACAGAGAAGTTTATGGTGGATTTACTGACTGTAAGGTGTCAAGGTTTTGTGATGGCAAACAAGCCCACATCAAGACCCTTCCACAACTGTGCTTGACACTTACATGATGTCCCTGTTTGTTGTATCCAGCATTCAAGGGATGGACAATAGAGCTGTTATTAAAAAATGTTTTTGTCATGCTGAAACCTGTGAGTCATTGCAACACCAATAAATTCCTATTAATGATTTTTGAAAAGTGCAAAAAATTAACTGTATTAGCAGAATTGCCATTTCGACGATCTTGTTCCAGTTGACATATAAGATTTGGTTGCTTTCAAATAGCATTCCAGATATGAACCAACATGTAACTTGTTCTTCACCTGTCTGTGTTGAGCTGCTGGTTTGATGCCTCGTTTCCTTCCATGAGTCACTGTTTTTTTGGCTGGTGCCTTTTTCCTGTCCAGAATTGGTGTGGAGATCTGGACCTTATACTCGATGCACCTGTTTCCGCTAGTTTCATCCACTGTCTCGTCGATTGGAGTGATGAGGTAGTTTTTGATCCAGAAAGGTCTGTCCAGTTGATCCTGAGCCATCGCCTCACACAGCTTCTTCAACACGTGGCTGCGGTCGCTGTCGCTCACCCACTTGCAGTCGGCCAGGATCATGAGGCGTTTCGATGGTTTAGAATGGAGTGCTTCTGAAGAACTCGGAGGGCTAGCGCTGGGTGATTCGCCTGTATCTGCTGATGAAGAACGAGAAAAGCTTTCCGTTACGCTCAGGACATGAATCTGAAAATACAACTAGCACTAAAAGCTGATGGGAAAACATCCACCATGATGGGTTGGTCATGAACTTACCAGAAGGAGGTCTGGGTGTGGAAACATTAGTCTGAGTAGAGGTTTGTTCTCCATGTTTATGGACTTTCAGTTCTGCATCTTTTTGCCTGAATGACATCAGCTTTTTGGATTCTTCCTCCTGTTGAGTTAATATTGGACTACAAGTCATTCATATGGTCCATGAATGGGTCGAGAGCAATTCAGATATGGATCTGTCTTTTATGTGCAAAAGGTTAGTCATATCCTTACAGAATGCTATTGTATAAAAACAATTCCAAAACAGATACTCATCATGTTCTTCACTCCCGATGTGGTGCAGAAAATTAAGTTTAGTTTCTACGCATTGCTGTAGAATAACACCAAACAGGGTAAAATCTACTGATGTCCTGAGTCTTTTCTGACCAAAGCCCTAACGAGCATCATTACCTTCTGTTTCTGCGTCTTCCTGATGAAACTTCGAACTCTGGCACAGCTGCTGCGATATTTCCTTCTCACCTGAATAGACTTAAAAAAAATTTTTTTTTTTAAATCACAGCATTCACTTCAGCCCATATCTGCCCCCTTTACTCATATTGTGTAGGTATCAATACTGTAAAGAATAATTACAGGTGGCTGAAGAAAGGGAGCCACATCCGGCGCATGGACTGGCTCTGGATCAGAGGCGTCAGCGTTCTTCCTCCACAGGGTCCGGACCCGCTCCGCAGGGTGGGCCACGGTCTCCGCCTCTTTCAGGACTGCAAGTTCAACAGGTTGGATGGAGTACGCTTACATCTTGTCAATGGCAAGCTGCTTCTACTTAAGATATTTTGTTCTGGTTAAATAATAAAGGCGGAATTTAAAAATGTACCATAGGCCATCTTCATCATCCTTCTCCTCTTCTTCTTGGGTTTGCATTGCAGGGAGGAGGGGCTGGCGTCGGAGCTGTCCAGGTTCTTGAGCAGAACCACCTTCTGCTTAAGGCAGCCGCAGCCGAACATGCAGAGCGGCCGGCCGCAGTGGCTGATCCTGGAACAGTGAGACAAACTGGAGCAGACGCACCCCAGCCTGCAGAACTCGTTCAGACAGTTCAGAGCTTGTCTCTGCCTTAGCTTGATCGGAGCCGTCGGATTCTCTCTCACAAAACCCTGAGGGGGGGGGGAGTGGAAAACAGGACAGGACGGTACCGTACACTGCAGCTGGAAGCATGCTTTTATAAGACTGCCACACAATTTACAGAACAGATCACAAAGATTTCATACAAGGATGTTTATGAACTCTCACTTGGAATGGATTGGTCCCACTAATCAATGTATTCCATGTTTTAACCCTTTTCTGCCTAAATTCATCTCTACTAAACTAAATTATACATGATTGGAGGTCAAGCACATTAAAAGACGTAGAGATTGTTCATTTAAGTATGATGTGTTTTCTAGCCACATTGTAACATTTCATAGCACTATCAAATAACTATGTCACTTTCAGTTGTTATAAATACGCTGTCTGTATAAAATAGGACTTGAAAGAAATTTGACTTTGTTATTTAACAGTCATCACAACATGGCTCCTCTATTAACTCTTTATCAACATTTTTACCAGCATTGCTCTGAGAAGTAGCTCCTATAATGAGCTCAGCAGATGTGCTGTTTTTATCCATCAGATGTTTGCTAACTGCTGCTGGCTAGTCTGAAGGAGCTGAGCGGGGGAGTCCCAGGACAGGGCTGCTCTGTGAGGTGGAAGCTCAGAAACTGAAGCTCCTTTCTTTTATCCAAATTCTCATCTGCACTTAGATCGAACGTGCTTCCAGGGTGAATTTGTGGCATTAGTCTGCGAAGATTTAATCTCTCAAAATTACGAAGCAGACACATTCAATCTGCAAGTTTGCATTTGATGTTTGTGGTTCAGAGTCAGTCTGAAAACACCATGATGTTTTTACTTCAGCTAATCAGAATCTCTTGTTGTCCTTTGCCTGACGGATTATTCATTTACACAACGTTCTGTTTTGACCAGAGCCGAGATCTGTTTCAACTGCAGTATTTCATTTTAATTAAGAAAAATTAATTTTTTACATATTTGTTATGAATGTCAGTATGTCGTGACAGTATAGTAATCTGTGAAGGAAACAACAATAACAAGCTTGTCTGCCTTCCTCAAGTCCCAACTAGAGAAATACAGCGCTCAATCAGAAACAACCAATCACAAGCAGGAGGAGGGTCATAGCGCTGTCAATCACACGCATGAATGCACCGCTCACACCCCCTTATTCTCTGCTGTGCTACAGCTTCTTCCCGTCAGCAGAGCCTGTCGTGGAGCCAGCTAATGCTAGTTACCATGGCCACCGATGATGACTGATAAATAGTTTTCTGGTAAAACTAAGTTGTTTCTCTGCCATCAGCACATTTAGCAGCTTGTACATGAGGTTGAGTGACAGCGTTAAGAACCTCCTCCTGCCTCTGATTGGTTGTTTCTGTCTGGGAGTGGTGTGTTCCCGAAGAGGGCAGCAGTAGTTCTTGGAGATTGATGTTTTGACAGATTATCTGTTTCATACCAAACTGTCATGAGATAGTGACAGTTTTAACAAACGGGTGGAAAAACAACATATTTTTATAAAAGAAAGAGCCTTCATTAGTTTCTCTGACATGTTGAATGCTGCAGGTCTCTTCTCTAAAAGGAGAGGACTGAGACACAGACCCACTCTGGGAAACAAACTGGAACTCACAGTTTGAGTGAAGAGGGACATCAGGGCGACGGTGGCCCTCTCTGCGGTGATGTTGGTTTGGAAGCGGCCCTCCAGAACCACGCTGTCCTCCAGCTCCTTGAGCCTGGCGTAGGCCCGGGTCACCGTGACTCTGCTCTCCTTTTTCTGGCCATCCACAGACTGACTGGACGGCTGCTTCCTCACTGAGTCTGGTTTGAGCTCAGAGTCGGACTCCAGCGGAGCCATCTCCTCAGACACGTTGAGCAGCGTGGACACACTGAGGGTCTGAGAGGACGCTCTGGGTTTCAGCCTCCTCCTCTTTGTAAAAGCAGGCCCGTTCAGAGGTTCTGTGGTCAGAGAACCAGGCATGGAGTACGGCAACTCCACTGCTGCTGGAAAGACCGAAGCAGCACCAGCAGCTTTGATTCTGTTCGGTTTGGGACCTCTGGGTTTCCTCTCCGCCCTCCGGCCGGCTGCGCTCTCTTTGAGTCGTGATCTCTTCGACGGCGGGATGAATCCGGATATGATGTCTGAGGCGGGCGAGCCGGCTGAGGGCTTCTTCAGGATGTGGTTCAGAGTCCGGACGTAGCTGGTGCTGCTCACAGGGAGCCGATAGGACGGCGCTTCTGCTGGCGGCTGGGAGAAACTGGAGGCGCGCTCGTCGATCAGCTTCCCCTCCGACTCCAGATACTCGTCCAGCATGTCGCTGCAGAACGCAGACAGGTTCTTCTTTGGCAGGTCGGCACTGGGACCAGCTGCAGGATGCAGAGTGAGACATATAAGAAGGATTTAAAGCAAAAGGATTTCACCACTCAGCCTCTCAGGGTCAACTAGGCAAGGTGGGTGACATCAACTTAACTCACTCACTCTTTGGTTACCTAGCAACAACCTGCTGAATAACTTGAACAGCAGTTAAAACTTTGACTGTCTGCCCCAAAAGGCTCACATGTTAGACGTCTGGTCCATGAGGAGACCAGTGTCCTCATGACAGCTAAGATGTTGATACAATTTGGAATGCGGCTGTAACATATCATAGAATCTGAAAAAAGTTAACCACTTTGAATACTTTCCAAATGGACCGCATGTTTGTAAAAAAACATATGTTGCATCTCTATTTGACAACTTATGCATTAGTCTGTGTGTCTGACACATAAAATCCTCAGAAGATGCATCTGTTTGTAGTTATAAACATGGAGAGGTTCCAGAGTTATGGACACTTCTGCACTGTGCTGAATTAACTAAAGCTGAGGACATGATGTGAAGCACCTTCAGGTCTGGGAGCAGAGGTTGATTCGGCCTCTGATGGGGTAAACTTCTCCTTCCAGCCTTTAATCTGGGTCAAATCTGTCGTTTTTCCAGTTCTGGACTGAAATGAAGCAAAAACCCCTAAAGACAAAAAAGAATAATAGTAAAAAAAAAAAAAAAAAAAAAAAAAAAAAAGCTTATTAGATTTTGGATCAGTGGCACTTTACCATGTTATGATTTATTTCTAAACATTTTATGGCTGGTTCTGTTTATCTCAAGACACAGAAACTCCTTCAGAATAAAAGCACCAGGTCTGTGAGGATGCCTACCCTGAGAGGATGGGGTCGTCTGGGTCAGTGGCTCCATAACGACTCCAGGAAGGGGGATGGGAAGAGAGACTCCCAGGTACTGCAGGTCAATGGACAGCGCCGGATCCAGGAGGGTCATCTTAAGACCAACTGAGGCCACAAACATCACCAGACACAAGGAGGGAAGCGTTATCATCGAGCCAATGACAGCTTTAAGTCATCTCACTGGAATCCAGTAGGGGTTCACTGATTGTAGTTTCCTGGCCGATCAATGATTTTGAATGATTTTTGTATTTGTCTTGACCTGCCGATTCCGATTTTGGCCAATAACATTTTTTTGTCTGTAAAGTTGCCAAATGTAGTGACAAAGTTAACGAGTTAGCAACAGCGCGACGATCTTCAGATCTTTGCGCAGGTAGATAAGATCAGTGGATAAGATCAGTTTGACATGCAAGTATCACCTGAAATCTTGATCACCTAAAATGAAGGAAATCATGGGCAGATTTATGGACCGGCATATTTATCGGTGGCTGACCACCTAGAAGGCAGTAATGCATACCTTCCTGCAGCACAGGGTGGATGACCTGCCTGTGTTTCATAAGCTTCAAGTCTTGAAGAAGAGTCGCCTCATGAACCGCGATTGTCTCCTCCAGACCCTCTGCTGAAATTGTGAAGGTTCATGTCAGACCTGAATTCATCATCATCTCCCCCTAAACACCCCAGAACCCCCAAAGCTGACAAACATCTGATAACCAGAATCTATAACCAACACAACCTCAACTTCACTAGATGAAAACATTGGTAATCAAACTCGGATGGTTTGATAAAGAATGAAGCTTGTTACGATACCCCTGCTGCTGCTGCTGTCGTCGTCCGCCTCTTCATCAGGTTTGGGGTCAGGGGTCAGCTGAGGGTCAGGGAGCAGCTCTTCAGATGACTCAGCAGTGTGGAGTTTTAGGGCCTCCTGAAAGGATAGGAATCTTTTTATTCATATTCTCAAAATACATCAATGGGAAAGTTTAAAATACAGCAAAATTATTAGTCCACAAGTTAATAACGATGTTTGGAAACACGGAGGAGTTGCTTTTAATCACATGCAGATTTGTACATAAGACCTCTATTATGTTTGACATTTCTATAATAAATTCTGATGTTTTCACATTCTGGAAGTTATGGAACCATCCATCTGCGGAGTCCAGGGGTGCTGCACTGTTCATGGTGAGATTTGATTGATTGATTGATTGATTGGATGGATGGATGTTTCTCCACCTCTGGAAAATAAATAAATCACTTTGTGTAGGAAGTCTATATCACCAGTAAGTGACAGTAAAAGCAAAGGATGTTTAGAGAAAGTTTAGGATTTGGTTCATGCGTCCTGACAGTATTCCATGTATTTAACTGGAACAGGAAAAAGAGGGAATTCTCTTCAGTGGATGGTTAAGACCTCCCAGATCAAAACGCCAGGAATCCATAACACTACTAAAGCTAAAGCCAAAAGGGCCCGTGTACCACAATCATGAGAATCTGGAACTATCATTTTTAAACATTTTAACACCAAACATTTAACTTCACTTTACCTTTGAGGTGAAAGAGACAAAAAGCTGCTCCTCAACCTCTTCAATTTTGGGCTGCTTACTCCTGTACTCATTCCCAGCCTGACCCACCTCCAACCTGGCCAGCTTCGTTGACTTCTTTCTCTTGCAGGGCTTGCTGCTTGAGACTGGCAGGACCGGCACAGAGGGCCGCGCTGGTTCCAAAACTGGCAAAGGCTGGCTGGTCATGGCCGCCGTGTCCGTGTTGGAAAACTCCACCCCGATGTCGTCGGTGGAGAAAAAGTGCACAAGCTCTGAGAGGGAAGTTGTGGGCGACAAGCCGTCTTCATCCAAAGAAGAGAAGGTTGGAGACAGCGGGAGCTGGAGGGCGAGGGGGGACAGCTCTGCAGGGAAAGGCAGAGACTGTTCACTGTCTTGAAATGATGGAATGGAGTCTTTTGGAGTGGTCTGCGTCGAAGATATAACACTCTGTGGCTCAGGAAAGCAGGACAACAAAGGCGAAGTGACCGACATTACAGGAGTCGACTGCTGCTGGGGCTGTAATGTTGTGAAAGACGAGCTTGCATATGTCCCAGACAGAGGTAACACTGTATGCCATTTAAAGACTGATGAGTTTCTGCAGTGTTGGGGGTCCGGAGTACTCGCTGCAGCAGATGTTGCAGAGTCAAGTTCTAAAGCTAATGAGGCTGGGAGAGGAGGTAAAGGTTCTGGGGAGCTCGCTGGCGACAAAGGGTCAAAGTCGAACGAGGAACACTGAGGGTCCGGAAGCAGAGAGTCGATCTTCAAGGAGCGGGAGCCTGAAGGTAGTGAGGAGGACTCTGCTGCTGCTGCTTTGGGGGAGTCTGGGAGAGACACCGCCGTACTGAAATGCAAGGACAAATCAGGTGATCCAGAGGTAGACGATGTGGAAAGGGTGAGTGCAGACATCTCAAGTGAGTCGAATGTATTCTCAGAGTTGGATATCAATGCTTTATGGTCAGGGGCTGTCGACTCTGAGCTTAAACATTCAGAAATTGTGATGAAGGGATCTTTAGCTTTTGGATCTGAAACTGCTGCATCTGAAGCAGTGAAAAGGTCTGGACCGGATGGGCTGGAGGGATTCCTTTCAGCTGTTTGTTCAGCAACATTTAAAAGCTTTTCATCTGGCAGAAGATCGTTTGCTCCACAGTCCTCCATGATGGGCTTGATGCTGGTTTCCTGTTGAGGCGCTGCAGCAGGACTCAGAGAACCACTGGACTCAGGCAGAGGTGCTTGAGGAGCAGACTCTGGTGTGTTCTTTGCCTTCTTAGATTTTGTTGAATGTTGCTTTAAAAAAAGTGCAAGTGCTGGTAGGGGCAGTCGAGCTGGTCGTTTCTGTTGCTTCACATCCGACTCGGCACCTACGTTACATTGTTGGTGTGATTTGTTCGAGGAAACCTCCTCTTCTATAGGAGCAGCAGAGGAGCAGACTGTTCTGGCATCAGCAATAGAGTTAGAGTTAGACAGATGTTCGTTGTCTTTGATATGTCTGGTTGTTTCAACAGTGGAACTTTTCCTAGGGAATGTAGTGAGAGATCCATTGTTCTTGTGAGCAATATTCTGTTTAGTCAGTCTGTTTGTCAAAGTTGTGGACGTAGTGTTGCCTTGTGCCGCTCCAGAGGAGTTGCTGTGGTTGCTGCCACGTTGCTCTTTGTGACATCTCTGCAGTGAGACATGAGCCTCGCAAATTAGCTCGGAAATTAACTTCGGAACTGGACGTGAACTGCTGCTGAAGGAAACCAGAGAGAAATGACACATTAGTGACACTGGCACACTTTGTTGTTAATATTTACTGATACCACTTTGTTACACAACTGATGACAAAAAGTGAGGTAAAGAAACATTTTAAAGCATACAGTAGAAAAAAAAGCACAACTTTAATTGTTTGCTTGGAGCCACTTGTGCCCCTAATCCTCTAATCATAGAATCCCTTTCATTGTAGTTGTTTTGTTTCTGTGATGGTACAGTTCAAAAAGATCCAGAATTTATATCTTTATCTTCAAAAGTGATTCACCAGTCAGTAACTGGACCTAAATCTGCTCATTTCTGGTGGAGGGACACCGAGTATCTGAGTGTTTGAGCAAAAAGAGGAAGGCAGTCTCACCATTCCCAACACTGTAGCACTCTATGCTACAAAAAGTTTAGATCTGTTTGATATTTGACATCAAGTTGTTGTTTATTTAGCCCAATTAAAAATAATTCAATAAAAAGATGAATAGCTGGCTTTGATGGGCAATCAACATGTGGAACAACTGGACCCTCCACTGTTAGCATCAAAAACCTGCAGCATTTACAATCAATGCTGGTTACATTCAACTGTTTAAAAAGCAAGTTTGTTGGGGAAAAAAAACAAAATCAATCAAAATTGGAATAGACAGGTCACAGAAATTAGTACTGAAGGGGGGACTGTTATAAAGTAGAGATAAATAATTAACTGTTTACCATCTGTCAATACAACATTAGCTGAATTTGAGTTTGCCGTAGTATAAGTGTGACTACACTGAACCATATGAAATGGCTCAAATTTATTACAATATTTCTACACAAAAGAATATGAATTTGTTTTTCTAAATTGCTTTGAATTGACATTGATTGTAAATTGGTGAAATATAAATACATTGAATTAAATCTATTTTAATATTTCCAGCGTGGTGACTGTATTGCCAATTTATGTCATTAATGTGCCGTAATGTCATTAATCCCAAGAGGTTCCAAAAGTAGGAGAATCTTTTAGTTCTCAGCCCAGCTCCCAGTTTCAGTCCACATGGCAGACACTCTGTCTACTTTGAAGACTATCCTTAATACTTTCCGTTTTAATAAAACTTAATGTCAGATTTTTTTAGGTTATCCTGACCTATCTCTGTAACTAGACTGCTATTGGCTAAGGTTCAGACAGCAGGATTTTTAAATTATCTGCCAATTTTGACCCCGTACACACGACCAAATCTGAGGTGTAGCAGGTTTGGTAGGACACACACACACACACACACTATGTGATGTGTTGCAAATTTCATTCACAGACCTCTCTGGATCAAACATGAGTTTGATCATGGCCATGTGTGATTTTTGACAGAGAGAAAAAAAAAAAAAAAAAACCACAAGACTGCACCAACCACCAACAGAATGGAGTTACAAAAATAAATGAAAATTACAATAATACTCTCCTTTATTTTATTATTTAAAACTGTATATAAAGCTATTGAATATCTATTAATTACGACTGGTAAACAATTTTACCAAAAAAGGTGAAATGAAGATAAGGAAAACAAATGTATTATACATCAGTTCAAAATACACATTTTCATTTCTAAAACCTACTCATGATACACTTAACACGTCCGACACAGATTGATATGAGAAGTAAAAGCTCTTGTGCTACAATGGCTGATAAATGAATGTAAAGGTACCTGCAGTGTCAGTACAAGTTGAGGCATTAAACAAGACAAAGTTTAAATACAAAAAAAAACACTTATTTTAACTCATTACAATTATTGTTGCATGGATATTAAAATATATGTTTTAAAAGCAGGAATGTTTTATTTAAGGATCTTTCATTTAAATTTTAAAACTAGGGTTTACTTTGAAATAGGAGGAATGTACAGTTATATTTAAAAAATGCAGGTAGGCGATTTCAAGCTACGTTGGGTTGGTTTCTCAAAGATTTAGAAAATGCTTTTTTTTGCTAAAAACCAAGGCAACAACGGGACAAATGGCAAAACTTAATTCATAAAATCAACCTCCACAACAATAATGGTTCAACAATAATTGTTGTATCAACCTTCCAGAACCTCTCAGGTCTTCTGGTTCTGCTCTACATCCAGAACCAGAACCAAACATGAAGAAGCAGCATTCAGCTTCTATGCACCACAAATCTATGACAAACTTCCTCAACACAGCAAAAACGCAGAGTTCCTTTAAATCAGGGCCACCTGTTTAAAGCTGCTTTTGATTCTTAATAATTAGAACATTGATAAATATATTTATGATTTTGATGATGGTATTTGACTAAATGTAATGTTTACCAGTGTTTCCTAAGTTTTTGCTGTATCATGTCATTTTGAGTTACTAAAATGAGCAACTCAAACAACTTGACTTGATCAATTCTTTGGTCAATAGTTGCAAACATCTGATCATCTCTGACTTTTAAGCAGTTTTCATTAATCGAGCTAATCTAGTTTTGTCTCTTGTTTCTTCTCTGATTCAAGATTTACTTTTTCATTCAGCACAACCTCAAAGATTATCATGTTGCATCAGCTCACATACAACATAGAAAGTTCACTACTGTTTAAAAAGAGAAGCCTGATAAATAAATAGAAAATAGTCAGTAAGCCAAAAGCCTCTAATGCATGTTAAAACACACACACACACACACACACACACACACACACACACACACACACAAAGCTGTGTTTGCACTCTGGTTCTGATCCTGCATCATGAAATGTATATGCTACCATTTCTTCCTCAGTCTCAGTCTGAGCTTTTTGCTCTTTTTACTTAAAGATGAATCTTTATGACATTATAAAAATAAGTCAGATTTGCAATAAGTGACTTTGTGGAACCTGTTTTGTTCACTTCATGTTTAAACAACTTCCGCCCCCGATAAAGATAATCTAAACTGATAGTTCCATTCTACATGACCAAAGGTCTTCTCAAGAAACAGAATCCATTTTGGTATGCTATCAGAGGGAGTTTACTAAACACTGAGAACCACCAGATATCAAAGAGAAAACATTTTAGAAAGCCAGACTGATCTGCTAGAGTCGTTTTTGAGATCAAATTTGCTATTCATTCTATACAAAATACCAGCCTAGTCTTTCAGGCCTTTGAGTGACTGTGGAAACAGAGACTTCTTGAAGAACGCTGCCTTAATGACATCTTGGCTTGGACCTAAAGACTTCTTACTGTGGCAAAAAAGTAGTAAAATATTTTTCACATTGAACTGACCTGGGACTTTCCACTGGAGTGGTGGCGGTTGGCTGCGTGTTGCTCGTTGTGGATTTTTCCTGAGGCTCTTTTGGCGGTGATAGTTTCACGTCCAATGCTTTTGAATTTTTGGGTTTGTGGTTTGCCAGCAAAATCTTTAAGCTCTTCTTCACGGGATGCTGCTCAGTGTTCGTCTTACCTTCGTAACTATTCGAATCTTTGTCCGCGTTTCCTTTGAGTCTTAAGCCACATGTATTGACCCGGTCCTCCTTCAGTTTTTTAACGAACGGGTTGTAGTTCACCTTCAGCTGGGTAAACTGGGGGTTTTGGTATGTGGTGACCGTTATAAACTCAGTCTGGGGGAAAGTGAAAGTGAGAACATTGGGACCGTTCAGTCTAAAGTCTTCTATGGCTTTGTCTGCCTGGACCACATGCAGTTGCGGTAAATAGCGGTGCATCGGATGCAGGATAATGTTCCCCTCCTGGTCTGAGGTGTTGTTTGTGAGTTTCAGTCTGTAAAAGGACACTGGACTCTGCATCCAGTGCTGACCTGTTGCTGGGGAGTCTGGATGAACGAAAGGCTTACTCCTCACGTGACGCTCTGCTTTTCGGCAAACTTGCCAGCTCTCACCCGTCCACCTATACTGACTGTTGTCTAAAGGCTCAACGTCCATGACCAGAGAGTACTTCCTTGACGACTGCAAGCCAGTGACGCGGAAGCGGCAGTAAGGGAACATTCTGCTCCCTTGCTTGGTCAGAATCATTTCTGTTCTACATTTATAGAACTCATTCCACATGCCGTTGTTGTCTAGTGTCACTTTGACATCTTTACAGACGCAGTCAGGTGACAGGACATCAGGAGAGTTTATACAGGTGGGATGCCTGAGTTCACCCATCTTCATGATGGCCTCCTTGGCTGGGTGCATCTTGTGTTTCCCACTAATATTTGCTTCACCAGTGGACACACAGATGCCCTGGACAGTCCCACTGTTTTGCACCTTTCCTGGTCTTACAGCCACCAGACATGCAGGTGAATGATCAGCCGTTGGAGCTGCTGCAGGGGCTGCCGCCCCTTCCTTCAGGATTACCATACCTTGACGAGTCTTCGAAGAGGCCATGAACCGACCCCTGAAGGATCCCACTTCTCGGCATAATATTTCAAGATGGCATCCTGAAAAACAAGGTCAGCACTGTGTCAGTACAGCTGGACATTTCATGTGAGATTTTGCATACAGCAAACTAATATTTCAAATCTCAAATGTACAGCTTAGAGCAACAGTGTAAACGATGAACTGTGCCTCAAGTCTTTATCTAAACATAGTTGGACTGTACATTTTCCTGATCCTAAAAAGTCCCCTGAAAAACTCTGAGACAAACTCAGATCGGTTGATCGGTTGAGATGAACCGATCAGAACTTTGCAGCTCATTTCCATTCTAACAACGTTAGCCGATTCGGGTCTCTCTTGAATGACTGTAATATGAGATGAAGATAGAACAAAATTCAAATAATGTTTTTTATTATCTGTTGTTAATTTATCATATTGGGAACACAGAACCATTACGCTACAATGGGAGCTGCCATTGTAAATCTGAATATCACCACTATTTTAAATGATCAATTAAATTCTAAATATACTTTAGAATATCATATCCAAATATAATATTCTGTATTATATGTTACTGGCATGTAACAATACGTTACATATTTTATGAAAGACAATGAAAGCCATTATCTGTGGAAGGTATTGCTCTCTCTCACTTTCTGGCAGCCTAAACCAACTACATAAGTCACAGAGAATGCAGTTTCCTTTTAAACAGAGCTGGACAATAAATCAATTTGATCAATTGATCAAACTTTCTGTTTATGATGATTTGATTTTTGGATTACATTCCTTGGGCTTCCATTGTTCAGAGTGATATCAGCTCAGCCTGGACATACCATCTTGCTTTACGGCTTGTATCTATTTGGACTTTGAATTCAGGTCAAATCCCAGAAGAGACTGAATCCAGTTTCTGAAAATATTTCCTGTCAGTTGTAATTTCTTTTTAGAGAAAATTAGAACATTTTTTTTTATTAAAATCAGAAATTGGATTTGGTATGAAAAAGAAAAGCAACCTAGAAATGTTCTTTTTAAGCTATATTGTCCAGCCCTACTTTTATACATCCTGAAAAAGAACAGGTTTCTTATTTCCCATCCTTGAATGTGGCTCATCAGGATGCGTTTGTTGGCAGTGGGAAATGGTATTTCTCTCTTAAAATAGTTGTAATGTGACATCAGCCTAAAAAAAACTGACACTCACTGGGGGACACCAAGCCAATTTTACACAGCTTATCAAATTTTTCTAGGCACAACAGTAGTGCGAGTGTGTAAACAGCACCTGCAGTTTATAAAATCAGACATTTTGTTATGTAAAATTATAATCGGTACAGTTAAAACCATGACAACAGCATGGTTTGTCATCCACAGTCAGCTAAGAGAACATTACACACAGGTTTTGATGCACACACAGACTCCAAACCTCCGTCTCGTTAATTTAATATTTTATATGTAGTTGTAGAACTGAAATAAAGTTTGAACAAATAATATTGCATGTGTTGTAGTTTTTAGGGGTAAAAAAAACAAATAAAATTTGATTGATAATGTATGACAGCATGTTTTTGTAGGTTTAAAATCCACAAATATTAATAGCACTCTTCCTATTCTATATTACAAAGCAAATGTCCCCCAATTAGTCAAACTTGTAATTTCAACATGACTGTGTTGGTAAGAAGGGGTTCCAGCTGCACTTCATTTCCCGGTTCTACAGTCATTTTCAGTAAATTACACTCTCTTTGGTTTATTTTGAAAATTAAGCAGACATAAAACAAATTTTTTACGACCACATTTCTTTATTAACAATTATTTTTTTTGATTTGATGTAATACTTTATTCTTAAATGTCATGTTTTCATTAGCTGGAAGCAGAAAATCATCATAATTAACAAAGAAAGCCGAGTTATTGTATTTAACATATTTGACTTGGTACATTTATTTACTGAAAAATATTTACTTTTCAATAATGAATAGGTCTGTATATGCAAAGTTCAGTTTTGCCTCCACTGCTGAAGCAGTGGCTGAATTCAGCTTTCAGCCAACACTCTGTCATGTTGTGTGAAAAAAAAACAGAGTGAAAAACCTCAGGTTCTACAGCCATCATACATGACGACCGCCTTATTTAAATAAAACAACTATACCCAACCTGACAGATATTTAGTGGAGTTTAAAGTTCTATGATATGTGGAGTCGTAACTAGCACAATATCTCTGCCTCCTAACAGAAACTCTGCTTGCTAATACGATATAGTTTGAAAGACTTCATTTTATTCCCTCAATTGATATGAATCTTAAGTCGTAGATGCAAATGTTCAGGGAGAGTGAAGATGGAAAAGAAGGAAAGATTGAAGAAAATGTGGGATCGACAGAAATAAATGTCATGACAAATTAACAAGAGCGTCACAATATCGGTAGGAATACAGAACACATCTCATCATAGTTATAGATGTCAGTAAGTTGTCCCAAAAACAATAATTATTCCAACTGTATTTACTTAAGCAAAATTGTAAACAAACCACTAAATATGACGATTTGAGACATTGTGGAGATATTTATTGTCTTCTTATCATTCTGTTCTTTAAATAGTAACAAATGTATGCTATAAGTTGGTTAACAAGTCAAGCTATGTGCTTAAAGTACATAAAACGTCCTAAAACTTGGTTTGCCAAATGGAGTTCCAACTGAAGGAGTAACACCCAACAGCCAAATTTGACTGAAAGCAACGTTAGCCGGTTCCTAGCTAGCTGATCAGCAGTATACAGCAACAGGTGGGGGTGGAGGAAAAGCTGGATTACACTATGACCTAAATATATTCAGAAAACTGGCCAATCAGGTGTCCCATTAATAGAACCTTAAACTGGATGGTATACCTGGCGTTTCACAACATTGGAATATCTCAATACCAAGAATCAGGCAAGATCACAGAAAGTTATTTTAAGTCATTGGCTGTTAAAGTAGAAGGAATCCTTTCTCAATAGTCTTCTGTAGAAAGCAGCTACTTTTGGGCACAAAGTTAATAAGTCAAACAATACTGATTGGGGCTGCATTTTACTGCAGTTATCACTATTGCTGTGCAGTACAAAGGTCCTCGGTTCAAACCCAAATCAGAATCTTTATGTACTAAGTTTGCATTTTCCCCATAAATATTTGTGGGTTCTCTCCGGGTACTACAGCTTCCACCCAGAGTCCAAAAAGCTGAGTAGTAGGTTAACTTGCTTCTTGTTTAACTTTCTTGACATTAAGACTAAGCCATTAAGTGTAAGCTTGGTTGTTTGTCCTCTGATGGACTGGTGATCTGTACCCGCCATTTGCCCATTGATTGCTGGAGGTCTGCACCAACCCACAAGAAACAATCGGGGGTAGATGATGGACAAAACTGGATTGAAACACGACAGGAAGCTTAAATATTGGTATGATTCAGGTACTCAGTCAAATTGTGGAGAAGTTCAAACAAAATAGCGGTTATCTTCTCAGTCTTCTACCTTAGATGTTGATTTAAGATTATGAACTTGATTTTTTGGGGGAAAGTTTGTTATTAAAGAGACAAAACATATCAATGTTTAAGGATGATCAAGAAGGTAACCTTCAACAGATTTTGTAGTTCTTCCATATTGGAATCAATGCTAACAGCTACTAGCTGCTCTTTTGTTTGGCTAAGGGCAAAGGTTTATAAAATAGTCCTTCACAGTCAAATGAATAACCTAGGAGACTTGGTCAAATGTATGCTCCGTCTAAAGCCCACTAGTCTGCTAAGACACACATATAATGTTATTAACTATTCTGTTGATTATGTTTCAGATGCAAAAGCTGCCATTAGCCAGCGACTGCAAGATGGTGAAGAATGTAGTTGATAAAAAGAGTCAAATGAAATGCCGTGTATGTTAGTAAGATTGTCTTTGTTCTGTACTCTCAGTAGGTCCGATAGTAAATATATCACTGTGCTGTTAAGCCAGAAATGCCTAGCTAGCTGCAGGCCATAGTCACAGCCCAGTAATGGCTGCCCACCAAACATCAAACATATCCCAGCACGTGCTCTATTATCTGCACGCACATTACCTTCTGCCTATAGGAGCACACGGAGTGTGTCCTGATGCCACATCAAATCCGTCCTTATCGTCGATAATTCCATCGGTCTGGCGTGCACATGAGGACCATTCACTGTTAAAAAAAAAACATAACACGCTTTTTTTTCTTGTTACGTCACCATCACCGTCCTCTTCTTCCGGAACTGCGCAGACTCAGAAGCCATCTTACTAAAGCTACCTGGGTGAAACGTGCTCGTGCTACGCAAACAACGGAGAAGAACAGGATTTGACGCTGGATACCCACAGGAAGAGACCCCGGGGCGGTTCTGCTCTCCTTCTGACGCCTTCCTCTCGGGGTTCACATGTCACTAGCTACTCGAGGCTCGAGGGTGAGCTCTCTCAGATCAACACGAGCAGGCATCTGGATCCATGTTTCCTCTGTGATCAGAAGTAAAGCTAAAAGAAATTGCGACGGAAGCATCACTCATCTGGATTGTAACGGGTTATTTATTGCAGTGCTTTCTTTATTGTTTCCGTGGTTTGACATTTGACAGTTCTTTTAACATTAGGTTGTGTGAACACATTTAATTTAATAGTCTTTGTCTTTGAGAGGTGGACATCTCCTCGGTCTGTTGATGTTCTGTATTTAATATATTATCTGAGTCTTGTGTTTAGCCTCCGCCATGTTGTTTGCGCCGGGTTTAAACAAAGTCATCCCGTCATGGCGGCCGCAGATGGAGATTAGGAGTATGGTAACACACACGGGGCGGGGGGACTTATTTGCCTCGACTCTGTTATCTCCCTCACAGACCCGAACCGGACAAATAGACCGTGAAGAATGGAACCAAGAAGACCGCATGTTAAAGAATCAAATATTTTGATAACAAGTGTGTTTGTGTGTATATTGAAGATCTTCAGGATGGGATGTTTTGCAGTATGGGCGTGGTCTGTTGGCCAGAACCCTTCGACTTCAGTTTGATTGTAGTTGGGAGGGGGAGACACCTAGCCACGGGGGGCGCTGTTGTAAAGGATAGCAATGCTGATATGACGCTGTTACCAAATGACGCCGGTAAGTTGTATTCTGATGTATTCTTTCGTGTCGTACGAACATGAACTGCACGCGAGATGTTGCGCCACGTTAAACACCGGGAGAGCTCGTTGACATGGAGCTGTATTTGGTTCATGTCTTTACATTAGGTAACTGGTGATGGATGTATACTAACAGATATTGCTAAAATAAAAGATATGACTCTCTCCCCCCCCACATAAGTTGACAATTTAATGAATTGACTGTATGTTAAATTACAAGTTGGAGGTTCTTTCTCCTATTTTTGTTGTTTAATCTTTCTCGATCGTCAGGAATGAGGCGCCAATGAATGGAATGAAGCTGCTTGCCATAAAGATGTTTCACACGGTCCATCAACTTGGCTAGGCTTAACCAGCTTCAACAAATTATGACTTAAGGTATTTTTTTACCATGTTTTTTGATCTGGACAAGCATCATATTCTATCAATACATAAGAATAATTTTAATGTTTGTGGATGCACAGATGTGAAAATTTGGGCCGATATCTGACGATATTGCTGCTACGACCAATAACCAAACAAAACAACACGATGAGAAAAGAAGCACATTAGCTGTTTCCAATACAACTGTGTGCAAAACTTTGTCAATATTCTGTTAATTCTGAAAAAAAAAAAAAAATTTGGCAATGTTTCCATTGAATAAGAAACACAAAATCACACATGAAAAAGTTTGCTCATGCGCCAACTCATAAAACGTGCCGTGCTACAGTCCTTCAACTACTTCCTGTTTCTCTTCTTTGTGGTTTGCGCGAGTGGCAACATCCAGTTGTTGAGCCTGTGACTCGTGATGTGGGGAAAAAAGGTGTTTAAAAAAAATTTTCATTGCAGTTTTCTGAAATTAACCAATTTTTATTCGGCCAGTCATCGTAGTGCCAAAACTTATCAAAAAACGAGTTTTGTCAAATAAATTTTTGAAATGTCAAATTGCGCAAGTAAATGGCCAATGTAAACACAACTACTGCTGTTATTGTTTCTTTCTTCAGTTAAACACAATTGAATCCTGCGCTGCATCACTAGTAATGTCACACCACCAGGATGGAAATCGGTTAATGTCAGCACAGTTTTACTTATTGGACACACACACACATATATGTATATATATATTTAAAATAGAATCCACAAACATCAGCTGACACTAATATTATTTATATCATACATCCTGTGAAATAATTAAAATTCTCAAAATTTAATTAAAACATAAATTTGATTTGAACATTTTCATAGCCTCTCTCATAAGTCGCAGATATATTTAAATACCAGCAAAAATGACCATGTTTAAATATGAGCTGGTTTGTGCAAGGGGAAATCACACATGAAAAAGTTTGCTCATGCGCCATATCTCAAATGTTGAGATATGAAGGAACTAATTGGTCCAGATCCACTCTGTATCAATCTGGATTTATTTATTTATTTATTTTTTGTTTCCTCTGCTTATTTCCATTTACCTTTTTTTTTTTTTTTTTAAAGATGCTAAAGGTGTCCAAAAATACAAATCTGCTCACATTCTTTAATTAGATTTTAAACCATAACCCAGGCTGGTTTCTGGATCAATATTTGATCCAGAAAATACCAACAGCTGAATGGTCCTGAGCTCAACTGCTATCCTCCTTAACACATTTATCAAAACAACTGTGTTAGTTGGGTGGTCAGGATTCTTAATTTATTTTTAGATTTTTTCTCCCCCTGTGGGCTCTAGTGTCCCTTATATGAAAGTAGGCTGACAGGAAAGGGGGAGAGACATGCGGCAAATGTCGCCGGGTCCGGGAATGGAACCTGCGACGGCCGCGTCAAGGACTGAAGGCCTCCAAATGTGGGTCGCGCTATCCCCTACGCCACCACTGCACGCCCGGGATTCTTAATTTTAAATGTGATGAAACTCCAAGCTCGTACAACACCAGATGCAATCGTATAGCCTGACCGATGCGTCTTCCAGAATGTTTCACAAAACATTATTTTCCAAACAATATTTTCTTAAGTTTTGAGGACCACGAAGATTTTTGTATTTTTTTTGGAAAACAAGAGGCCTGTCTTTGTTTTTTCTTTACCAGTTGTGTTTCTGGCTTTGGACCCTCCCTTGGAGGCCATTTTGCCCAGTGATTCTTGTTGATGAATCATTAACTCAGAACTTATCTTAGACAGGTGAAACCTGCAGGACTTTAGAACTTCTTCTGGGTTATTGATTTAGTTTCCTTTTAAATTTCATCTATGCCAAAATGATTTGCTATATGTAATGTCTGTACACAAAGAGCATGTAAAATTAAATTCAAATTTCTTTATTTCTTGTTTCTACAGAACCTTGGCCAATAAAGCTGATTCTGACGTGCAAACCAATCAGATTGAAGCCGTCCTTTAAACTGGCTAGCTGTGTGTTTTGCACCAACCACATAAATTAAACTCCTTGTAATACTTTTTGGAGGCCTGCTAATTCTGGGAAGACGTTCCAAAGTCATAGAAAGGCTTTTCTTACCTTTTGAAAACTGATGGCAGTAGAACTGTTTACCTTTGGCCTTGAATTTCTTTAGTTTGAGTCAGTCAAGTGTTGGTTTTCCAAATCTTGGAGCCGACCTCATGTTGTCAGTCAGCTTCCTGTTCAGTGATTTCTTGATTCTACAAGTCAAATCAGTAATCAGAGCTGAGTGTGGCCTGTGAAAATTAACTTTAAAAATGAGATTAATTACTGTGTATTCATGATTTGATAAAGTAGATAAATTTTTCCCATAAGGCCAGCTTGGTTTGGACGTCTCCCTTAATAAATGAAATCATTTTGTACATGTTTAGATTTTACTGGTCTGATAATGGCCCTGTGGTGGACTGGTGACCTGTCCAGGGTTTACCCCACCACTCACCCCAAATGTCTCAGCACCCCTCCAGACCCCACTATGGAAAACATGGGATGGATGATCTCACAATGGTCTGAAACATGACAAAAAGGTCAAAACAGAAATTTGTAAGGAGGCAAATTGTTCTTACAGCACTAAACATATTAAAGTAAAAATGGATAAAACTGACAGTTTCATGTTTCAAATAACAAACGTCACCAGTAATGTTCATAATTATAAGGGTGTTCTATTAAAATGACACGTTGAGATACAGCTTCTCATGTCCCTGCAATAAAGGACACTGCTTCATGTTTTATATATAGACAGTTTCAGAATGGATCCTTCGCTTTTGTGTTTGAGAAACTGTATTTTGCAGTTTTGTTGACATCTCTTTGAATCAAGCTTTAGTGAAAAAAATTGAAGGTTTTTCTGGCTCTAGTTGCCTTTATTTGCAGACAGAAAATAGGTAAAGAGCAAGTCAGGTCCCAGACCGAGGAACTGAATGCATCAAGGACTTATAGATGCCACAAACAGGCAGCTGCTCTACCTCAACACCATCACCACCCCAGTATGAGAATACATTTCAAGTTGATATTATTGATGTACACTCTCTTTCATTTCCAAGTTTAGTGTTTTTTTTCCCAATGAGCACAACAGCTGTTAAAATACATCCTAAAAAAAAATCTCCCAAAGGGAATTAAAATATTTCCGCATAAATAACTCTGATCAACAGCCAAAAAAGAAATTGTCAGGGGTTTTTCATCTGTTTTATGGTCGTGTTGATGAGCTGAATCCAAAAATTTCATTGGTTTTTCTCAATCAGGTCAACTTTCTGAACTACGGAGCAACATGAGCATCAAAATGCACGACTTGTTCTGACACCTGGATCAATGAGTGATGAGCAGGAGGAGAGATTCCATCAGGACAGAAAAGAGACGGAGAATTTTACACAATGAAGACGTCCTACACTGATTAGTGTTAATTATTCAATTTATAGAAGTCCAAGTTTGTAGCATTAATTAATACACTCTGTTACATTTTTTTTTCCTAAAACCTGTTTTAGATGAGAAATATGAATGGAAACAAACTGATAATGTCACTAAAATGTAATTTAATCAGAAGATCAGATTTCTCTAAATGAATTTAGAATAAAAACCTGACTTGACTGAGAAAAATCAATGTCATTTTTGGATTCAGTGGTGCAAAACTTCAAAAAAACATCATATTTTTTGTAGCCTATTGTTATTAATATAAAAGTACCAAACAGAAGTAGCAATTAGCAATGTTCAACTCTGAAGGCCGGTTCAGAATAGTTCAATGTTTTGCTCTGGGTCATTCTTGGATCATTTGAGTCTTTATCCTGTTGAAAGACCCTTATGATCTGCGACTGAGGTCAGGCTTTCTGAGAAGGCAGCACATTTCTGTCCAGAACACCCAGAGAGTCTTGAGATTTCATCATACCCCGCATCGAGACGCCCTGCACCAGATGTAGCACAGCAGCCCCAGAATATAACTGAGCCTCCTCCACGTTTCACTCTCAACTGAGAGTTCATTTCTTGGTGCTTCAGTGTTGCATCAGTGAACAACGAACTGATATGCCTTGATAAAAAGCCCCAGTTTTGTCTCATCTGTCCAAAGGACTTTCTCCTAATGACCATCATCTCTTTGACTTCCTGTGGCCCATGTTCAGGGTGGTACACACCATGTACATTTTTAGAAAGAGTTTTCCATATTCTGCTTTGAGGCATTTTTACATTTTCTGTCATTGTCATTTTTAAATTAAATAAAATCCTTGGCCAAGGGTCGAACAACTGCTGACAAATGTACCTTTCACCCTAAAGGAAGACTGAAGTCTTCTGTCTGTTTATACATTTGTGTAAAGAGGTATTTAAATATATCAAAATTAAAGTTTCAAAACTGCTAAAACCAGGGATGCACAATATATCTACATAAACATCGTATCGGGCGATGCCCCAAGTCGATATGCATGTAGCATATCAACATGGGCACGATAAGAAGGAATGTGCAGATGCTAATTACCGATATTCATTTCCATTCTATTGTAAAAAGTACATTTTGGCGTCACGAGGATTGGAGGGTGCTGAACTGAAGCAGAAAAACATTATCAGTGGTGTGGTTGTTTATTCTTGATGTCAAAAGGTCAGGAAAATATAAATATCACCAGTAACAGCAATATCAATATTGTATATCAATATCAGCCCAAATTTCCCCATTGGTGCATCCCTAGCTAAAACTTTGCCACAACAGCTTTACAGGTTTATGTCTCCCAAAGAAACTGGGTTGTCATATGGGCTACCTGGTACATTAAGTCACACCCGATACCAACAGTTCCTTCCTGGACTCACCAGGACACAGCAGGCGTCTGGTCATCGCTGCCATCTGGCCACATACAAGGCCAAAATGTGCTTCAATGAGACAAAATACAGAGGCGGGGTGAGCAGAAATGACTTGAGATTTTTGAAGCGTAAAGTAACACCGTGCTCTCTGTCTCTCACACCGCACACTGCAGGTCAGCTGGCTGAATGAATGGTCTTTTCCCTGGCTTACAAAATAAGACAAATTTGGCTTTTAACAAGACTGACGATATGTGCATGGGAACGGCAGAAAGGAATAACACATTTTGCTAAAAAGCTTTTTAAAAACCTTGGTAATTCCATTTGAAGGAGTGTGCATAAGACCGGCATAAGATCATAAACACGACATAACACCTGTTATGAACATGGAGTCTTCATGAATGTTTATGGCTGTTGTCATGAAGTCATTTGGTAAATAATGACACTGTTAGTGCAAAGTTTACACTTTTAATGGAACTTTTAGTACAACGTTGCATTAAGTGTCCTTATTTACCGAATGACACTTCATTTTAACAGTCATAAACATTCATAAAGACTCTTTCATGTTCAGGTGTTATGTCGTGTTTATGACACTATGCCAGTCTTGTGCACACCACATCAACTAAAGTGTTACCAAAACCTTTCTACTTTATACCTTCACCTGAATTTAATGTGTATGTATGAAAATGAAAACAATCAATATTTTAAGTGTAATAAATGTAAAGATGACTTTTGCTGCAGTCAAACTGCTCTCAATATTTGGTTGTACATTTCAAATAAAAGATAAAGTGTGTGAATGTTTTGTGTGAGTACTGTGATAATATGATTTATAGTTATTTTATTTATGGATGTTTTAGTGTCATGCCACTCTTATCATCTCACACCTACAGTCCAGTACTGATGGAAGGTCTGTACATCATTAGTCTGCTGCTGCCAACAGAAATCCTCAGACACCAGTGCCACCAGGAACACTTTATTTTTTATTTTTTTTACAAGTTCAGCCCACCTCAGTATTCCCCACAGATCTGTATTCAGTGATTTACAGAAAGGTTAAGAAAAGGCAGTTAAAACTTCACAATGCAGCCACATCATTAGGAAAACCTAAAGCAGCTACAGTTGAAGCCAGAAGTTTACATACACCAAATAAAAACACACATTTTCTTCCCTCACTGTGTGAAGTTAAATCAGACTCACCTTCTCTTGCTTTATGTCAGTTAGAACCACCAAAATTATTTCTATTCACTAAATGCCACAAAAAAGGAGAATGAAACAGAAATGTATTTATTAATATCTTTGAAATCAGATGTTTACATACAGAATGTTTACTATTTCTTCAAACAAGAAGGGAAAGCCCAGATGATGATGATGATGATGATGACGATGATGATGATGTCATGACTATGGAAATAAAAGCCGACACTCGGAAGCCTCTGCACCGTTCTAAGTGAAGTATGGGAGAGGCAGCATCATGTGATGGGGCAACTGGTGTGCTTCATATAGTAATGGCATTATGAATACAGAACATTATGAAGAAACTTTAAAGATATCAGCCAAGAAGCTAAAGCTCCAAAGGGACAATAACCTGAAGCATCTGGCCAAAGTGGCTTAAGGGCGACAAAGTCAATGTTTTGGTGTGACCATCAGAACTCCAGTAAACTACAGTGAGAAACATCTGAGAGGAAACCCTCAAGTCATACACTTCAAAATACAATTATCCCTGATAACGGAAATGTAAACTTCTGAATATGAAGAAAATTATAAAATAATCTCTAAAAACATTTTCCTCGCTTTGTTTACTGGCAATTATCAAGTAGAAATGTGGTGATTCTGATTAGGCCAAAACAAGAGATGCTTGAACTGATTTAACTTCAGACAGTGAGAAAATTAAAAATTTGTCTTTTTATTCATTTATGTAAACTCCTGGTTTAAACTTTAAGTGTTCAGTTCACCAAGGTCAGCAGACTGCACAGGCTTCAGGTTAAAAACACGTCTAAAGCCGTTTCACATGTGCTACATCATGTCCCAGAGGGGCTAATAAAGTCAACACCAACCTATTAACATTAGCATGTTAAATGGAGCAGCACGTTTCCACCAAGGCAACAGCTGCTGGTTCATCTTCTAGTCACCTGCTGACTACCACACCAAAGCAGTTTAGTCCCCAGGACAAAAGGTCTGATTTGGGATCTTCGGGAATGCAAATAACCTGATTTATAAGATGCTAACAGCTAGCAAGAGAGTTTTGATTATTGTGAAATAACCTGTTTGCAAAACAAAAACTATTAGTTTTAAAGAGAGGATGCTATGTATTTTCTATACACCTATTGTCATTTTAGAGCACAATCAAGTAACTGTTAGCTTCAGTTGAAAAATGCTATATACAGCAAACATAAAACGAATTTGACTTTGTAGTTTAATGCCTTGAAATTGGGCCTCTGTTTCTTTAAGAAGTTCTATCTCTTTCCAACACTCCGGCCTCAGAAAGTCATCACAACATGGCTCCACTATTATGCTCGTTACAACCGTTCTTAGGAGTGTTTCACTGAGATGAGCTCAGTGGATGTGTGGTTCCATCAGGTGTCTGCTAATTGCTGCCACTAGTCTGAAGGAGCTGAGAGGGGAGGGTTCATCTATGAGGAAGAAGCTCAGCTGAAGACTGCAGCTCAGATGAGGAGCTTAGTGGAAATGGGCGGAGCATCCCTGAATGGTTGCTATGGGAGATTAAAGGATTTCTCAAACATGCCTTCAAGAATCAAAGCAACACTCCAGGTATGTTTTTGATGAGGGAATTACATTGTAACATGAAGTACAGCTTAAAACTGTTGATTTTACATAATACCCCTTCTTTAAAGACTGATATTTATTGTAATCCTTGCACGTGTCATTTATTATCCAGGATTTCATGCGTCATGTCAGACCTTCACTGCCTTCTGCTACACAATAAAAGCTTACCCAGAGTTCTGAGTGCTGCCATAATTAAATAGCTTTATTGACAACTCATTGAAAAACACTGCTACTGTCAGAAATGTTACCAATAAAACCATTAAAATTTGTTTCTACCTACAACATTGTTGCTCTTCACCTGTTGCTAACACTGAGGCGCATTTTACACCAGCCTGCTAAAGTTCTGCATGTCAAATGGGGCCGTCCCGTCTGACTGCTGAGTTATCACTGACTGTGCATTCAATGCCATCTCTCTCATTGCCTAGATCCTGCAGCGTCACCATGGCAGCAGCTGTTGCCTTGTACTCCAGCCTGATTAGCTGGTACACTGGTTATCAAGGAAGAATATAAAAAACATGCCGATGCTTGCCACTTCCTCAGCTTGTTTGCTTGTTGATAATGAGGAAGATCAGGTGCAGAGTTGTGCAGCCTCCCTGTATGTCCGCATGTCCCAAGTCTCTCTGCCAGTAACCGGATTCTCCCAGCGGAAACAAACCGCTGGGAGAATACACGGTGGGAGATTCTCTCCGGATTCTCCCACCAGAAAGTCTTTCACACCGGACAAGTCATGTTTTTACAGCAGGACGATCCCCGTGTCTTCTGCAGAGGATTTGCTTTGATCATTCCAAGAAGGAGTCGGTTAATCATCAGCGGAGATAATCTCAGCTCCCACCAGATAATTCTGACTTCACCTTTTGTAGATGGACTCCAAACCGTTTTCAATACCCGCCAACGTCTCACCTAAATGCAGAATCCTGGCACAACCCGGCTTCACAGTTCTCAAGAAAAAAGAGCAAGTTTCACAATGTCACCAATAAAGAGGCTTAAATTGTTTTAAATTATTGTGTAACATGGAGCAAAACCACAAGGAAAAGTCCAAACGTTTACCGTCAGTATCAGGGTTAACCAGTTACGGTTACCCTCCACAGATCCACAGATCCACAGATCCACAGATCCACAGATCACGGTTCTGTGGCCCTTTTCTTCTCTGGAGTTTTGACACGCTGATCCCGATTTCAATCATTTCCAAATTGCTGTTGTAGCACTTTTTCTACCCTCCTTGTTATCACGAGCCATTATTTAAATTAGCTGAGTCGGCATCAAGCTGTAACATTTTTTTTTTTTTACCATTTTTAGCAACTTGGATTAGGAATTAGCACCAGTTACTGTAGTCATGAACGGAATATTGTAGAGAAAACTCTATAGCTTTACTATTTACAACAGAAACTGAAAACTCAAAAAGATAAACGGAAACCATTTGCTTGTTCTCTGTTCAAGCGGTCTGCTGAACATTCTCCCTCTATGCAGACATTGATGAACTGTAAAAAAACACTGTTTCCTTTTAAGTAGCTTCTTCCACCTCTGTGCTTCTTCACTCTTCACAGTGGCTGAAATCAGCTTGTTTTGAGTTCTTACCACAAGCAACAGCCTCCACATCGTGGTGCATTTACTGAACCTAAAAAGATGTGGGTTTTTTAGCCAGCCTCTGGTCAGATGAAAATCATCCAACTCTGAGAATCACCAGCCGATTTCTCGGTGCATCTCTAGTAATTATTTCACCAAACGTAAAGCGGGTGGTTAGCAGCTCTCAGAGGTGAGAAATGTTCTCAAACTGTTTATTCCTGTTATTGACCTCATGATAAACTAGCGAAATACTAAGGTATTTAAGTTCAGCTTTTTTCTGCCTCAAAAGCTGGAACCAAAACAATATTTCATCCTTTTACAAACAAATCTCTGAAACGACTCAGAGGTTCTGAGCTCCTCAACCACTGACTCAGTCAACAACACGCCAGGAATGTGTTTGTGCGCTGGCAACAGATGAAGGTCACTTCGGCTGGGAGAGTTGGTCCTTTAGCACCTTGCCTGGTCTCTACCCACTGCAGCCGCTCTGAGACGTACAGCGAACAGCCGATCAGGAGAGAGGAGCAAATCTGGGCCGTGCCAAGTCCATCGATCAAACGTCAATTACAACGTCATCGTCTTCGTCCCGCAGCTCATCAACTGGTCCGTTTGCTAAATCCCCTCTTCTTTCCACTGAGCCCAACTCCTCTGCTTCCTCAGCGATAGCTCCACAGGGCCCCACGATGTACCTGTAGTCCCCTCCGATGGCCAGCGCGGCCCCAGAGCCCACCATGAGCCAGTCCTTCTCCTCATCCTCTGCCTGGCGCTGCCAGGGGACGCTCCAGCTGGAGCTCTCCGCTGCGGCCTCCAGTCCCAGTATCCGGGCCCCCACGGCTCCTTCCTCTCTGTCCGTCTCGCTGTTGTCCCCTTCCAGGTTGACGTAGAGCAAAGACTCCTTCAGAGGGCCGACAGGGGACAGGGCCAGGTGCAGCGCCTCCAGCTGAGCGACCAGCTGAGGGAAACTGGGACGGCATTTGGGGACTGGGCTCCAGCATCTGTGCATGATCTCATAACTAACAGACAGAAGACAAAAAAAACTGCTAAAATTCAGAAAATGCATTAGAAAGGTCACTGTAAAAACATTTTGAAATGTTAAAGCCATAGTAAGTAACTTGTATGAAATATGTTTTTCACATATTTGTTAAAACTGTCACCATATTGTGACATGGTATGGTATGTGAACAGATCGATCTCGACCTCCTCTATGAGCTTCTATTGCCATCTGAACAAATTCTCCACTCCCGCTCAGAAACAACCAATCAGAGCCAACCTCATGTACTCCCTGCTTATCATGCTATTGGAAACAACTTACCGTTACAGGAAAACTATTTACACACCATCATTGGTGGCCAGGCTAGCTAGCATTAGCATTCACAACAGGCTATGCTAGATGAAGGGTAGCAGAGAAAAAGGGAGAGGCAAGGAATCAGAAGCGCCACACTGAGGGTGACTGACAGTGCTCAGATCCTTCTCCTCACTCTGATTGGTTGTTTCTAGTTCGTACTGGCAGAAGAGCTGCATTTATTCACAGATCATCCGTCTCATACCAACAAACATGTAAAAAAAAAAAAGGAAGTGAAATGTGACAAAAAAAAAGTTCACCTCTAACATTGTATATGATACATCATAAACTTAAATATTCTCAACGTCTGTTGGAGTGTAAAAACTCACATGTCCTCTCTGCAGTCTCCAGGTTTCTTCAGACGCTCTCCTTTGATGAGAAACTCATAGATCTCAGAGTTTTCCACTCCAGGATATGGAGTCTGACCTCGGGTCATGATCTCCCACATTGTTACACCAAACGCCCACTGAAACAAATACAGTTAAATAAATACATCTGCATAAAACCACAGTTAATCCATAAGTTAATAAGTTAGCATTTTGCGTTGTGTTGTTAGCAATGTGTGTATATGTGTGTGTGAGTACCACATCGCTCTGAGTGGTGTACACATTGTCTGCCAGGCTCTCTAGAGCGATCCACTTGACAGGGAGTTTGGAAACGGAGCCCTGACGGTAGTAATCTCCACTATAAATCTTCTTAGAGAGCCCAAAGTCTGCCACACACACAGATATGTTCTCGTTCAACCTGAAACACACACACACACACACATGCAGTCATATTTTCATGACTTTGGGAACTTTCCATCGACTTCCATTCATTTTCTACAGCCTAACCCTAAACCCATAGCAACATTTCCCCTCATGGGGACCAGCAAATGTCCCCACAAAAAGCAGTGGTCCCCACAATCCTACAATGTGGACAGAAATAGGTCCCACAAGGATATAAAAACCTGGTTCACACACATACGCACACGCACACACACAAACAGACACACACACACAATAAAGTACTTCTGTTCATTTTTCCCCCCCTTTTTTTAGGTTTCCTGGCTGGCTCGCCACATTTCTTTAAAACTCAATAATGACCTAATTAATATTGCAATTGTTTAAGTTAAGACAGCATCAACACCAAATTTAATACAAGGAAGAAAGAAAAAAACTAGTCCTGCTCTTCTTTTACTTCTCCACAGACAAAAGATGGAGTGCTACACTGCTTTTTAACTTTAATCCATTTTTAAGGTGATGAAGATCATAAAGTTATCAAAAATTCTTTTAGGTCCAACTAAGACCAGCGTTTTCTATTGGAGTTGGTAAATGTCAGCTAACGCTCAGAAAAGTCTTCTGACTGACATGCAGTTTCGGGCGGCCAGATCTCTGTGGATGATGCTCTTGCTGCTCAGATACTCCATCCCCCGAGCGATGTCCAGCATGAACTGCACCAGAGTCTGGAGAGAGAGGTCCTAACGCAGAGACAGTATGTTGTCAGGAGTTTATCAGGCATCAGGTGCAAGCATGAAATGATTCACAACCAGTTGCTTACAAATGGGTCATCTCCCAGACGGGACAACAGCAGGAAGGTGTGCAGATCCCCGTGCTTCATAAACGGCAGAACCACCATTGGGATTGGCAGCCGCTGGCCAGGACGCCGGTGCAGACTCACTCCTGTTGCACAGAACAGACTGTGAATTGGGTTTTCTGACAGCTTGTTGAAGCATTCTGTGTGTTTTCCTGGTGTGTTACCAATGAGCTTGATGACATTGGGATGGTGGAAGTCCTTCATATATGCAGCCTCCTTTAGACACTGTTCAATGTCACCTGAAGAGGTGATGTCAGCTGCACAAGGAAACACACACATTTACATGCAGCAACGTTTTGACCCCCCACCTCTTTGACATGTCACAATCACTCTGGCCAGCATGACTGTTGACGTTTGGAAGAAAGAAGATAATGAAAGGATGGGAAAGCCTCACTCAAATGTAAGTAGCAAATTTCATGAGTTTTTACCTAATAAATCTGGTGGCACTTTGGCCAAGTTAGTTCAACACATCCTCCGTTTAAAAAACACTTCCACATTCCCCACTCACCGCAAAGGACTGTCTGTCTGTCTGTCTGTCTGTCTTTAAATACCAGCTGAAAACGCTGTTATTCAAACAAGCATTTCAACTTGGATTAATCAATACTCTCTTTCTTATGTTCTTTATTTTCTATTTGGGAAAATGGGAAATAGAAATCCCATGATGACTCACATTTCAACACTTTGACAGCCACCTTCTGCATCGACGAGTCATCAGTCTTCAGAATGGCTTCCCGAACCGAGCCAAACTCACCTGTAAAGGTTAACATACACACATCAACATCCAGCCTCTATATCATATCATTCCATTTCTTTGCTCAGTTCATGAATTTTCCTATGTACTCCACAGAATTTCTATTTTGTTAGAGGATTTCTTGTTAATGGTTTCTTTTACTGGTCTTAGAACTAATATATTTAAACAAATTTGTTGAATCTGATATTTTTAGAACACAAATTCCTTTTAGACTTTTTTGGATTCAATAGTTTTTTTCATGTTTTGGCTGCCATATTAACTTGCAGTCACTAGATGGCAGCAGTGCTCAAATTAAACAATTTGTGCTCAAACAGTCTGCCTGTTGAACCCAGTAGAAGAAGTAGCCTACAGAGAGAGTACACAGCTGACAGAGAAGAGCTGGAGAAGTTTGACAGTAAAAAAAATAAAATAAATAAATGGCGGCAGAGGCTATAAATGCAAATATAACAGAGTAAAAGGGCAAGAAGACTAAGATATTTTATTTCTTACTTTTCAAATATTAAAGGTCATAATATTAGCAGAATAAAGATGAAACAATCTTAATTTTCAGCTCAGTTTTGTGTTGCTTTACCAAACCAAATATTGGGTCGGATTGCTACTGACTGGTTTATGTGGTGGCGTCACCTTTTCCCAGCATGTGGCCCAGAGTAAGAAGTCTCTCTGAAATCAACACATCCTGCAGCTTGTTCTTCAGCTCACTGCTGATGCAGAGACTGTCCACTGAAGGAAGGAAGACACAGTCAAAGGTTATCCCAACCTGTAATTATGCATTACATGTTACATTTCAACTTATCTCCTGGTGAGCAGAGGAGAGAAAGGAGAACAAAGAGTAATTATCATATTGCTTCAACTTTAGCCTGATGACGGACGTAAAGTGCTGGAAGAAAATATTATATTAAATATCATCAGAGCCATGTTCAGGATTTATCTCTACTAGAAAGATGGTTAATTTCCACATATACAACAAAAAAATTCATCAAATCATTTCATGTTTGAAAGAAGGAACTTGACCAACACTGTTCCTGTGTTCATTGTTCAATACCAAGAAGGTATTGTAGGAAACCGTTCACTCACAGGTGGACTCTTGCAGATCAGCCATGTTTCTGCTGAACGACCGAGCTGCGGTGAAGAACACCGAACTCTCTGGACCAGGAGCCTTAAAGGCCGAACTGCAAACAGACACAACGCAAAAACGAGATCAACTCTCTTCCTCTGTGTGATCAGATTCAAGAAAAGGCATCTCACTCACTCACACACACACACACACACACATTGGGCACCATACCCAAACTTTGTTTCCTTCTCTCTGCGCTGAGCTGCGATGGTCAGCAGCAGCCCAATGATGGTGGCCACCAGCAGGCCGAGCAGCAGCCCCACCCACATGCGGCTCCGCTGCACCTGGACAGGAGCTGACGGAGCAGCAGACAGACATCAGTCCAGTTTAAAACAGAATGGAACAGAATAATCCTTCACAATAATAATTAAAATCTACTCTCTGAAACAGACGAGAATCCAACAGGACATCATATACAGTAAGGCAGGTTATTATAGTTAACTAATGAAATTACAAAAATGATAATTAATGGGGTGGGGGTGAATTATAACTGACTGGAACTATATTGTGTGTTAATGAAACAAAACAAAAAAGAAAATGTAAATATAAAATCCTTTGTTTTTGTATTTATTAATCTATTTATTCGCATTTCAAACTGAAGTGAAATAATAATTCCCCCTCACAAGCAGTTTACATCAGCGGTCAGCTGATTATGTTACTCCATATGATTCACTAGTCCATAACATAGTAAGAGCAAAGGTTGGGAGAAAACACCAGTCAGTTGGTTGTTTAACAATAACTGAAAAGATGTTTTGAAAATTGTTTCTTGTTTAGTTTTCATTATCCAATCTATGTTTGCATAATCACAGTACAGTACTTTGACCTTTTTAAATCCTGCACCTTAAAATTAACCAATGTATGAAAAATTTAAATCTAGTACTATAGATAATACAACTAAACACAAACTACAGCAATATTTAACTAATAAAAAGTAGCAAACATCCTTTAAAAACTAAATGAATCAGAGAAACTGAACTGAGAAAAACAAAACCAAAGCAGTCCTGATAGGAAACAAACAAACATCTGTTTAACAGGAGGTCATTCTGCTGCCTGAGAGGAAGTATTCATCAGATAAATACCGCCGTGGTTAAACCGGCCCAACTCCCTGACAGGCTACCTGAGGCCGGCATCACCAGCACCGGGGGGCTCCAGGGTCCACAGCCAACCACGGTGCAGGCTGCCACCTGGATGGAGGCGTTGAAGAAACGGGCTGCGTCTAACAGCGGAGTAGAGTTCTCCTTAAACAGCAGAGGTTCCTGCAGACACACAGTTGGAGATGTGAGGAACTTTAGCTGGTTCTGGAACCGCTGGGACAGAACAGAACCCTGGATCAGACCCTGATTGCCCTCCAGGTCAGGCAGGTTGAAGGCAGCAACAGAGAGCTGCTGCTTGAGTCTGTCCTGATTGCTCTAGATAACATCCTCTCTGATCTGTAGTTTAAAAAAAATAAAATAAAATACAGCACCAGTTCTCTCTGCCTCCAAGACACGAAATACTTACACCTCACACCTGGCTTATTATGGATTAACTAAACAGCTTTAACAGCAGCAAACAGAACCAGATTTAGTGAAATCAGATTAAGAAGTAAAAACACCAACACTTTATCTGAGAGGCTGTGCACAAGACTGACATGACAGTTATTGTGCGTCTGTCTAAAAGGAGTCTTTGTGAATGTTTATGACTGTTGTCATGAAGTGTCATTTGGTAAATAATGACACTTTTAATGCAAAGATGTCTCTTTTAATTGACTTTTAATGTAAGTTTTAATGCGACTTTGCATAAAAATGTAGTTATTTACCAAATAATGCTTTGTTGAACCTCTTAAAGCACTTTCAATGTATATATGCATTAAATGTTAAGAGATAAATGCCAGTCTTATGCACACTCCTTCAAATAAAGAGTTACTGTAAGAACTCCCCAGCAGGACCTGCTGCAGTGATTAACAGAGAAAGTAAAAACAATTTACACTTAATGAAGCAAAACTCTGACTCAGAGTTGATCAGGGAGTGATCTAATAAATCTGTCAATGGCGAGAATATCTTCATCAGTTGGAGCAACATTCCCTCCAGCCTCATGGAAACACCGGCATCAAGAATGCTCATTACGGACACACCCACACACACGCACACCCACACGCACACACACACACACACACACACACACACACACACATATCACTCAAAATTTTCATCAAATCAGATTCATCTTTCAGATTAGTAAAACAAAAAAACAGAAAAGGGTGAAAACCCTGAGGGGTGTGTGTCCAGTCCTGTTCTTCCATTGTAAGGTAATTTTATTTATGCAGCACATTTTCAGCAACAAGGCAGTTCAAAGTGCTTTACATAAACTAGAAGGAAATACCAACAAACAATAAATCAAAGGAAAGAGTAAAAAGACAAAACAAAAATGTATAAATGAGGTCTTGGTTCTCCACTGTAGACAGAACATCAAACATTTTACTATACATTAAAGCTGCAGTATGTAACCTTTATATAATTGTTTTTAATGTTATAAAACAAATAATCAACAAAAGAAAAAAAAGCTCTTCTGGTTTTTCCCCGTGCTAACAAGAAACAACCAATCAGAGCCAGGAGGCGGGTCTTAGTGCTATCAATCATGCCTGTGTATTATCTGTCTTATGTTAAATTGTCATGACATGGTGACACAACATATTCCTTATAAAAGTTACACAGTGCAGCTCTAAGTGCTGAAAACAAACCATGAGGTGGTTTGTGTTGGTGGTGGAGTCATGGATGGTGTGCTGCGGTTTGACGGAGAGTTCACCTGAGGTTCTCCTCCATGAGTCCACTGCAGCTTGTAGGCCAGCAGTTTCCCCTGCAGCTCATCCTCCTTCAGCCTGGCCCACTGCAGAGACAGCTTCTCCCCTGACAGCTCAAAGCTCAGGTTCCTGGGGGCCACAGAGGGCACTGCAGACAGGGCCACACAGTTCCGTCAGCACCAGCTCTAGTTCTCTATTTTACTTCCTAATAGTTTTTAGATATACTGTTTAGAAAAGCCTGCACAGCTTATGGTGTATCATGGTGCACCATAAGCACCATGATACAGGCATGGGGGTGCTGCTTTGTTCAGTCTGTCTATGTTATTGTGTGTCTGTCTCTATCAAATACTAATAATAAATAACTTGTTGGTCCATATTCCTGCAGGTGGCGCTAAAATCACATTAGCTGGCCCTTATAAATGGATTGAGGCCACAAACAAAAGCTCATTGTACAGAGAGGACTGGAATCCACTGGAGTAGGTCCAGCTGGACCAGTCCGCACACACACACACAAATGCACACACACACATACACACACAAACAAACAAACACCCACCGACCCAGAGGGTTCAGCTCTAAGCAGGGGACCAGCAGCTCCAGTGTTTACTGATGAAACTCTGCGGCAGGCCCTGAGCTCAACACCTGGCTGTGAGCAGCAACCAGCTTAAACACACATCCACCATCATCTTCTTCACCTGACTCCGGGGTGATGAAGGTCAGCCACGGGGAAAACGGGGAGGCTCCCACCTCGTTCGAACAGGAGACCCTCAGGCTGTAGTTGGAGTGACTCCTCAGGCCCGTTAGCACGTGGATGTGAGGAGGAACCTGCACCTCCTGCTGGGGGAGGTTCCACCGGCGCCCCGACAACCGCACCACCTGCAAGGGAGGAGCAGGGGCGGCTGCACAACCGCTGACAATGTACCTCTACCTTTCTGTGTGTGTGTGTGTCTGTGTGTTTTACCTGAATCACACAGGTGGACAGTTCGGAGTAACCCATGAATCCTGGTTTCCATGACAATGTGACGTTGTTGTCTGTAATCCTGAGAAGCTGCAGGTCCACCGGAGCTGCTGGCAACACTTCAGCAGACAGACAGAGAGGCTGATTGGTGCGTCATTTATTTATATAGAACATTTCAGCAACTTTTTTTTAATGTAAATCATAGAAATTTACATTTAAAAAAGACAATCATTATGGTTATGTATGTAAATGTAATGTCTTTTCAAAATAGTGCACCCTTGTTCCCTCTTTGTTTTTGTTTCGTTGTAAATGTAAACGGTAAAGAGAAGGAATTTTATAATTGATTGCAGACTGAAACTGTGAACTTGAGGTAGAATCAAGCTTTTGTAATCTTGTCAATGCTCCAAAAATAAAGAATTTATATATATATATATATATATATATATATATATATATATATATATATATATATATATATATATATATATACTGTATATATTAAACAAGCAATAAACAATACATTTAGTCAAATATAATCAATATTATCGAGCAAATACACAGCCAGTAAGCTGATTGATGTTCCAGTTCCTGCTGATCAAAGAACTCTAAACAGGTGAGTTTTAAGTCTTAATTTAAGGGACTCAGTGTTTCGGCTGTTTTGCAGTTTTCTGGAAGTTTGTTCCAGATAAGTGGAGCATAAAAGCTGAATCCATGCTTGGTTCTAGTTCTGGTTCTGGATGCAGAGCAGAAAAAAACCCCAGAAGACCTGTGAGGTTCTGGAAGGTTGATCCAACAGCAGCAGAGCTTTAATGTGTTGTGCTGCTAAACCCTTCAGTAATTTATAAACTAACATCAGTATATTAAAGTCTATTCTCTCAGTGAAGGACTGCAGAACTGGGTGATGTTCTCTTTCTATCTGCCAGCAGCAGCTTTCTGATTGACTTTTTTAGGCAGACTTATAAAGACACTGTTGCTGTAATCAATGCGACTAAATTTAAATGCATGAAGGAGTTTCTTTAGATCTTGCTGAGACATTAATCTTTTAATCCTGGATATGTTCTTCTGGTGACAGAAGGCAAACCTTTTTCAGGACAGAGTCCATCACTACAGCCAGATTTGGAGCAGGACACACCTTTTATATGGACGGTTCCGGTTCTGGACACAGAGATTCCTCTGGCGTTCTTCGCCTCGCAGTAAAATTTGATGCTGCTGTTCACACCTGTACCCACACACCCACACCCACACACACACACGGGACAGGAAAGAGCTGGAGTTTTAACAGCAGCTGAAGGAAAACTAGAAGTGATTTTCACATTTTATTTTTGTAAAAAAAATAAATAAAAATCTGAAAAGTGCGGAGTGAATCTGTATTCAGCCCACCTCTCCTGAACATTTTATGGAAGAACACTTTGCTGCAGATCTTCACCATGTCTTTCCCCAGATTCTCAGCTCAGTTCAAGTTTGGACTTTGACTAGGCCTTTTCAGCTCAAGCATTTCATGTTTTTTTTTCCCATGAGAATACGCTTTGATATAACCCCTTCTATTAGAGCTTTGGCCGCAAATACTATATGAAGGATTTTGAATTAATATGAGTTACAACAACATTTAATTAAATAAAATTGCTAAGAGCTGCAAATGTCAAATGATCTGTTGAAAAAAAGATGGTAGTACTTTATTTGACAGGGTGTGCATAAGACTGATATGACACTGTCATAAACATGACATAACATCTGTCATGACCACGAAGGAGTCTTTATGAATGTCTATGACTGTTGTCATGAAGTGTCAGTCAGTAAATAATAACACTTTAATGCAATGTTGGCACACTTACTGGACTTTCAATGCAACTTTGCATTAAAAGTGTCATTATTTACCAAATTCATAAAGACTCCTTCATGTTTATAAGAGGTGTCATGTCATGTCATGTCCAAAGAGCCACTTGTTCCACTAGCAGTAGGCCAGACGGTTCTTGTGTATGCATTTATCTTGCCACAACACACAATGTGTCTCATAAATGGATTATTAAAAGCTTCAGACAGGATTTCTATCTGAAGCCAATCTGAGCTGCAGGGATCCTCGGCCTGCATGATGTTGTTTGCTCTCTAATGTTCTCTAAAGAATCTCTTAAGCCAGAAGCAGAAGAGTAAAGACTTGGATTAAATAACACAAAGCAGGAGTCTGACTACAATTAGGTTCTGAAGGCAACTGGATTTTACTGAATAAATAACGGTGAGTAGAAGTGCGAGTTGGACTTCTCAGGTCTTTATTTGTGGAGGATTTTACTAAAACTTAGTGTTGTTTTGCTACATAAAAGGCCAATAAAATACGCTGAAGTTTGTGGTTGTACATGTATATAGTGAGTGGTGTAAGGCCCTGTCATTACAATCTACATCAACAGGCAGGACCTGTTCAAATGTCAATGTCCCAACATGCCTTACTGACAGGAAACACTCTGGGTGTGTGTGTGATGTGGTGTGTGTGTGTGTCACCTTGTTTGTAAATCATTGACAGGTCCAGAACAGAGAAGTGTATTGATGCCTGTTTTTTCCCAAGCTGCTTGGAGTTCGGAGCATGTGACACATCAATCATTAGAAATGTTCAACAAAGAAAGAGCAACTAAAATTTTGATATCCTGCCTCAACTTTAAACTGAAACACATTCCACTCTTTTATTTTGAAGTTCTGATGTGGAGCTCTGTATCGTAGAAGTGACCTTCAGATTAAATCCAGTCCACCTGACTCTCAGCATCAGCTTTTTTGAGTCCATTTCTAGGAGCTAAATATGCAGTCACGGCATAGTTAGGTTCGTTGTTCTGAAGGTTCATTGTTGTTTAATTATCATGCAGAATGATTAGAAGCAGATGAATTTGTTGCAGAGTTTAAACTATTTAGAGTAAAAAGCAGTTTTCTGAGGAGGAAGATTTCCTGTTGGATCCCATACTCCATCTGTCTTAGTCATTTCCTCCTTGGACAAGAAACTTCAGCCATCTTGCCGGCTGGTGGTAGTCAGAGGCCCCCATAGTAGCCATGGCTACCATCAGTGTACGAATGTGTGAATGATTGATTAATTGTGGTGTGAAGCGCTTTTGAGTCCTCGGACTTGATTAAGCACTTTACAATGTGAAGCCATTCTCCAGATTCTCCTACCTAAACCAACCTCTCCATATCAATCCTACTAACAGACCGATTCTGTTGGCTACTCCTGCCATGATAGCAGATGCAGCAGTAAAGCGGTGTGTGTGTTGGTATGCAGTGAGCTGTATATTCATGCATGAATTATCATTCTGTGTGTCAGGATTTTTTTTTACCAATTTTTTAATTTATTTTTTTATTTTCTTAAGGCATAAAAAAAAGGTAGGAACAAAAATTTATGATTTTTTTTTTTTATGTGATCAATAGTAATTTTCTACAAACACAAAGTTGTTATTTGAAAAATATACCTGTAGTATTGTTCTTTAGGGGTTATCTGATGTCACAATATTTTTTTTACCTGCAAGAGTCGTCTGCAGTAGGAGGAGGGACCGGGTCGGTTGGCATCCTTTTTTGTCTGTTGGCCATATGAGATTTAACAAAAATAATTTCTTGCATTTGCAGCTGATGGCTGCAAATACACTAGCTGATAGTGTATTTTATGATGCATTAGTGTCCACTTTAGTGGTCTGTGTGTATTTATAAAATAAAAATCCAAAAGAAGCACAAGAAAATGGCTTTTAGATAGCCATAGTGGTCCAATGTAGCAACCACTATGCATGAAAGGGTTAAAACAAACATCTGGTACTGCAGACATTTCCATTAGAAGCCAGGAAATGCCTGGACATGCCTACATGTTGCACTGTTCACTGCTACACTTTTAACCAGATTGAAGCAAAGTTGTGGTTCAGCAGGTGCATGTTGAACATGGACCTGGACTGTTCTTGCGATCAGTCAATTCATTCCTTCAGAAGCTCTCACGGTCCAAAGACTCCGTCTTCATGCTGACTGGTTGTTTTCTAATTTTACCAGATTAAAGCCCTTTCTGTCCTACCATCCCACACACTAACATGTAAAACCCTACTGGAGCTTTGGTCAGATCAGACCAAGATGGCGCCTTTTCAGGAAGGGTTTTCACCCAAGCAGAGGTTCTGACCTGGGACATGGAGGACAGAGGGGGATTCTTGGGGTCCTCCCTTCTGGACTCCTCCCAGCCACCACAGCACTTCCACAGGGTCAGGGGGGCCGACAGCGGCACAAGAGAGGTTAAAGGGGACGCTGGGGAACGTCGCCACATCCTGAGGTTCCTGGATGAAGTGAGGGACGCCTGTGGAGGAGGCACAGAGGAGGATGACCACCAGGGGACTGAGGAGGAGCAAACGCAGAGGCAGATTTACAACTGCGGTGTGTTTGCGGCCTTACCTTCAACTGTTATCCAGGCTCGTTCAGAGGCGAACATCTGACTGTGGGACTCCACCTCACACCAATACTGACCAGCATCCTGCTGCTGGACCGACTTCACACTGCAACCACAAGGTAGAACGTCACAACCACGGACATGCTCCAGCATCGCTGCCTCTGCAGGTCCAACAGAAACGACAATCAGCTGACATCACCTCTACAAATGGACAACCAGCGACAATCTGCTGGACCAAAGCTCTGTGGTGGAGGAAAACTGTTCCACCGAATCACACAGCTGTCTCCTGATGGCATCTACACCAATATGGTGTTTCAAGTAAATAGTAGTCAGACTCAATTAACATTTTTTATTGAATTAATTGGAGGATCTGCAATTAATTACATTTTAATTGAAAATTACTGTATATACTGATAATGTAAATAGCATTTTCAATTAAAGAAAAAAAACAAAACATTTTGGCTGCTAAATTATTGACAAATCAATAGACATATGAATTAAACAACAAAGATCTTTATTGTTTTTAATCATTTATTAAAAATGATAGTTTTGTAATAATTTATCATTATTATTTATAACATTTAGCATAATTAATTATAAGAATTGATCGTAATTCTTATAATTATTAATAATAATTATTATTATTATTACTAATACTAATTAGTAATAATCATCATGTACTAGCCATTCATCTTTCCAGTGGTTCAGGAAGCCTTGATAATTCATTTCAGATCTTTAGAAATATGGACTGTAGACGCTGACATTAGCGTTGGAGACTTCTGTATTGCTGCTACATGTTCAGCATTAGCATGCTAGTTTAGACTAGAATACCTTCACTCGTAGGTAAACTCCATTTATCACAACAATAATCTTTTCCAGCGTCTCATCAGATCAATTTTTGAATCAAAAACTTAACCCCCAGTCCACCAAGAGAATTTGTTTTATCCTGGATGTGTGTGTGTGTGTGTGCGTGTGTGTGTGTGTGTGTGTGTGTTTGAGAACGTCGCGTGTGCGTCAGATTTAAGGGCGTACTAGAAACATATGAACTGGAACCTGTTAAAGTCCCGGCCCTTGTAAATAGCAAACTAAAAATGAATGTTGTACAGACAAGCGCCTCTATTGTGGTCTCATCTGTTCCACAAGCCTGGTTGATCAGATGCCACTGTTGCCTGCATCAGTAGCGCTGCACCTTTCCAACAAGTCAGGCTTGTCCTAGGTGTACTGCCATTATTTTTAGTCTTTAACATAATAAGTGGATCCTGAGATGGAGTACTTGGGGTTTCTTGTGATTTCTTTGAGAATTGTGCACTTTCCTATGCAATTCTGATCGAATCTCGTCTCCCTTCAGTGCGCTGTACGTACGTCACGGCCAACAGAGGCCACGCCTCCAGGAACCAATTGTTTCTCCAGACCCTCTGAACCAAAGCCTAGCACGAGCGGCTGGTTTTTTCCAGGCTAGGCTGGGATGTCCTCTCCTTGGAATATTGCCAATAAAATTTACTATTTGTGAATAATGTCTCTCTGTAGAATGATGGACGTCAGATTGCTTGGAAATAGCTTTATAGCTACTTTATTGATTTATGGGAGTACTACCATAATGTCTACATTAATGTTTTCCACCTTGGCCTTAAGTGTGAATGTAGGTGTTCTCCTTATTGATGGTCAGGTGATCAAGTACATTTAACTATGTACGTTTAATGACAGCGTGGATAATGTTTTGGATGTTTATGTACATTTCACTTCAGATGCAAATAATAGAACCACTAAAATCATATCGTTTTTACTGTTCCCCAAAATACAACCCCCAAAACATTCTCTTTCTTTTGACTGTCTAATCTTTAGGGAAAGATCTGTTTTCAGATCAAAAGAATACTTTATGTTTACTAAAGGGGTTATATTGTGGAAAGACTATGAACATTTTCTTCCTTGTAAGTAGGAAGTAATCAGTAGAAAGTGACTGAATTTCCTCACTTCAAATACAAACTAAAGAAGGTTGGATTTTCTGAGTGGCTCCTGCAACTGCTACTTTCTAAAAGTTGGGATCGTTACATCAGGCCCTTTGCTCTGGGGAAGCGTTGGAACAGCCTTCTGCTTCCCGAACCATTCTTCTGTTTTGTAATGGCTGCTGACAGAGCGGGACCACAGAGGTCTGAGCCGAGTGGCCCAGTGGGCCACAGTGTGCTGCCAAGCATGCTGTCCTGATTGAAATCTGCTTTCAGTGGGAGACAGAGCTCTGTGACAGGACCTCTGCACACTGAACGAGAAATAATGACCACTTAAAATTAAACATGAGTGTATTTATTTCTTATTTGTCCAAGTCTTCTCTACTCTGCCTAATACCCAATAACATCATTCTTTTTTAAAATCTGTCTTTCATTTCATTGGCATAGAATAAATCACAGCTTTTAGTCAAGCAGATCCCGATTTAGAACTGAAAAAGTGACAGATTTATACAGAAATCCTGCAGCATGAGTCAGAACTCTGACTCCTTATGTCCTGCACTTCTCTGCTACTGCTGACAAATTGATGCGACAAATTCAGGCAAAATGGAATCTTCTTCAAGTAGAAACTGATAAGAATAACACAAAGTATCCGCCTTTTATTCGTTTTCCTTTTTGATTTGTAGTAAAATGGACGACAAATATCCGGGGATTTTTACAAGAAAATCCCTGGATGTGATTTTTTGCACATGCACTAAAAGCAAACAAGTGCAATCCATTTCAGATAAAACGCTTTGGTGTTAGGATGCCATGTCAAAATCAATGTATTTCAACAGAAACACTTTTTTTGCATGACAACACAACGTCACCACTGGCACAAACTACGAAAAAGACAATGACAGGAAGTAGTAGGAGGATGACTTATCCAATTAACAAAGTAAATAAAGTATTATTTAAATTGAGTTTCATATGTAGCGGAAACACAGCAATTGTGAAATTCTGTTCTTTTGACATAAATGGAACACTGACAAAGTTTGTGACAGAAACGCAGCTACTGATCTTGAATAAAAAAAAAAAAGTCAAAGTTTGGCCAAAACACAGAGCATTGAACAGACAGATGTCCTGACTGTGATGAGGACAGTTTTAACGATGCTAAGACTTGACCGTAATCTAGAATCACCTAGTTGGCAAAAAAAACAGCAACACCATTTTGTGTTATCAGGGCATTAGAGGTTAAATTTTAATCTGCCGTTGGGAAGAGCGAGGAGGACAAAGTTTACAGGGAGGCGTGGGAGAAGTAGAATGATTAGTGTTAAAAACAAAAAGCGGCCCAGCCTCCATTTACAGCTGATCTGCTGTTTAGCCCTCAACAGAGCAGAAAAGAAACAGCAGCAACATTCAGACTCACTCAGAAGCAGAGCTTACAGCCACAGGGAGAAAATCACTCCTAATCTACTGATTTGATTGGTTTCTTCATCCAGAGAAGGAAAATAAAGTGATGATATTGTCTGGGCAACATCAGATTCCCTGTGACACATTCAGACATCTTCCCTGTTTCTCAAACCCGAAGCTGTTGACACAGTGCCGTTTTCATTTTCACATTTTGTTATAATAATCCAACAAATTTCAATATATTTGATTGAATTTTTCTGTGAAAGATGAGAGCAAAGTAGTGCACAATTGTGAAGAGGAAGTAAGAGGATAAAGGATTTTCAACATTTCTTTTATACATAAAGCACTGAAAGGCACATGTGTGTTTTTTTCCCGCTCTGATTCCTTTAAATAAAAAAATATTCATGTGGAAAAATTAGGAACTGATTCGTCTATCACATGAAAACAACATGTATGGCTGTACTGTAACAAAATTAGAAAAAGTTTAAAGGATGACCATGTTTTGTAATTAAATGTAGACAATGTGGATAATTTTGCAATAGGGGTGCACTGATTTACCAGCCAGTTGACTTATCGGTGCAAAAGTCACCTCACTATTGCCAACTCGGCGAGCTACTTTCTATATTTAGCAACATTCAGGCAAAAATAAATTGGTATCGGCCAAAATCGGAATCGGTAGATCAGGTTTCTTGGTAATATCAGCTATTGCCAAGAAAACAACAATCGGTGCACCCGTAAATTTGCAAGGCGCTGTGAACTCAGCCATGCTGGCGGATCTCAGTCATTTCCAGTGTGGTGTTGCTGAACCTGTGGGACGTCTCCCAGTGCTGCTCTCCCAGCATGAGGAAGACCTGATCCGTGCTGTACAGCTTCTCCCCGTCCTTCATCCAGATGATGTCCGGTTCGATCAGGCCTTCCACAGCGCAGCCCAGCCTCACCTCGTTCCCCTGAGACACCGTCTGATTGGACGGGTGCTTCGTGAAGAGCACGCCTGCAGAAGAGGGGGATACTTTCTAAATCACTCCAACACTACTATGTATAATTTGGGTTTTTTTTCCACAGATGAAAAATAATTCATTTTTGCTATGTTAATAAGAATGATCTGGAAGTACATCTGCTTCTACACTTCCATTTGTTTCCATTTCTTTATTTTACTGATTTCTTTTGCAACATGATGGATAAATGCAGGAAATTTGCACATTTCAAGTCCCAGAGTTGATGGACTATATTTTGTGAATTTGTAAATTTGATCAGTTTTGTCCCTCCAAAGCAGATGTGAACTGATTGTGAAAGTTGGTCCTTTGGAGAGAGTCCTGCTGACTCTGCAGCTGTCTTCACTTCACACCAGATCACAGTATTTGTCCCGTCATCCTGACGCAGGTGAACCTTAACCACCCATTTCCATGTCAGGATTATGAATCATAAAGAACACGTGCATGGAGTGAATGGATGATCTTAAAGCTGCACTATGCAACTTGTACAAAAACATGTTTTTTAAATATTTGTCAAAACTGTCACCATGCAGTGACAGTATAAAACCAGACAGATAACCTGTGAAAAGATCGATCTCCTGCACCTTCTCTCAGAGAAGCTAATCCCGTCTGAAGAAATGCACGGCTCCCGACCAAAAACAACCAATCAGAGCCAGGAGTCAGTCGTACTCGCTGCTAAATGTGCTAACGGCAGAAAAACAACTTATCTTTACAAGAAGATATTTCTTCGTAGAGCATATGTGAAAAATTACCAAAAAAAAAGCGGTTCATGATACATAATTGGCTGACATTTGCAAGGTAGCCATTTTCTTTGTTTCTGATTGGCTGTATTCCCAAGAGCAGAGATACGGAAGCATGTAGCGGTTAGCTCCTGTACTAGTGCCAAGATGGTTTCCAATGTTTATATTAATACATCATATTAAGTTATATGTGGTGTTTGACTTATTTAAATGAAACATTCTCAGTGTTTTTAGAAGGAAGGTCCCAAGTATTTGAAGGTTTGAGTTCAATGCAGGCCGTTTAGCTCCCTAGTCCCCATGGATACGGGCTCAAGCTGATCCCACAAGAGATGATTGAGGTTGAGCTCAGGACTCCATGCAGGGCATTGCATCCTTTCCACTCCTCAGTTCTACAGCTGGTCCCTAATAAGCCCCACTCTGTGGAGGACTGACTGTACAAAAAACCAAAAAGGTTTCGGAGATTAATCTAAATTTTCTAAGTTTTTAGGCTCATATTTACTCCTCCTTTTTTGACCTCATCTAGAAAGGCCACAATACGTCGTTGTATAATTTAGTTGAAGATTTGCTCATGTTTTTAATAGAAGCACAGCTACAGATAACGTCCTTTTTGAGAACCATCAACAAACCTGAGGCATTGTTCAGATTTGTCGACCAGTCTCCTTGAGCAGCTAAACCTGAGCTAAATCAGGTTGCTGGGATAGAGTCTACCTTTACTAAAAGGTCTCAGACTGCTGAATCCACTCCATACGGTCACTGTCCACCATTGGGAACCCCAATTATCCTCCATTGGGAGCCCCCAACTCTGTCGTAGTTAAACCATCTAGCAACTCATTTGAAATACGTCGTCCTTCATCCACTTTGCACAATGCACCGATGATGCTAACACCGGCATTGACTGTTGCTTCGGTCTTCTTGAGTTTGAAAGGCCTCCTAACATACTCTTGTCACTTTGTCCATAGAGCTCCGTCTTTGTCTCATTTGTCTCCTGAAGACACGTGGTTTGTCGATAAGAGCAGCTTTCTTGCTTGGCATTTCATCAGTCCATGTGAATGTAAAGTTTACTGTGGATAGTCTGATGATCGTCCACAGACCGTCCACAATCTGGGTCAGGTCAAGCTTGAGCTTTGCTATTTCCTGGTTTGTTCCTAAAAGAATTTAAACCACTTCCTGTCATCTGAGGAGGTGAAGTTTAGGTCTTCTTCCAGATCTTTGGAAAATGAGAATACATCTCATGGACAGTTGCTGGGATTGATGATCCTCAAAAGACTTTCTTTGTGTAAATCTACCAAAATGTTTCTCTCACCTTCAAAGAGTTCCCTACATGCTCCTGTTTTTCTAAGTTTTGGTCGACCCAATGTTTTGTCATGCTGGCAAAGAATCAAATCAAAAATCAAATCAAACTTTATTTGTATAGCACATTTCAGCTCATAATCTCTGCCAAAGTCAATGAAAACAGAAAAGCGTTTGTGCCACTCATTCAAAGATTTCCATGAATGTACAAATTTAGGCCGTGTGTAATGGAGAAATTCCGCTTTAGGTTCAAACCATAACACAAAGTTCACAGAGAATATCTGGAAGTACAATGGTCTCCATAAAGTAGTACCAGTTTTTATTAACATTAGATCTAAAGTCCAAACTGACAGATGCCAATGTTGAAGTAATTTTGTTGAACAATAACTTACATTCTTTAAAATTTAATTTATCTCAGTACTCAAAAAGTCATTTTGATGACTTTTCGAATTTTTGGGTTTTCATAAGCTGTAATAATCAGTGAACTATAATAAAAACAATCATGCATTCTTCTCTGTGTAATGAATCTGTATAACATTCATACTTTTTTTTAAGAAATTGAATTACTGAAATAAATTAGCTAAGTTTGACATATTCAAATTACTCATGAAATGATTCAGTGAGATGAATCTGTTCAAAGTTCAGATCTTTAATAGACAGCTGTCTGCTGGTGTACACAAGAAGATTAAACTCCTGAAAAACTACATTCTGACTATAATCTCTGACTTCAGAACTTAATCTCAGAAGTTTGACATTTTCTCAGAATTAAAAAAAAGGTCAGAATTCCGATTTTAATGTCAGAATCCTGTTTTTTTTTTGTTTTTTTTTCTAATCCTCTTCCACATCTCGGTAGATGTTCCTGTTGGGCCAGAGGTAAATTTATTATGGTCCAGCAGTTTTACAGCCTCACTCCTGGTGTCTCTACTTCATTTAATGAGAGGAAAGTTCACTTGTCAGAACTTATTGTCCCTCCCCGGTTCAACAGGTGAGACTGAAAGTTCGTCCTCAGCATATTCACCTGACTGTTCCCATAGGGGGGACACTGAGGCTGAGAAAGTGAGGGAACCATTAGCTCTCCCAGCTAACTGACTCATTAACACTCACCGCTCCCACAGCTCCCGGTAAGAGTCCGCAGAGCAACAACAACGACCAACAGCAGCGGCTTCATCTTCTCATCTCAATGGGCTCCTTAATCTGCCACTTTTACCGACATGTCACTCCGCTCCGCTCTTCCTCATCGTTAAGAAAGACGGATTCTCCAGCGTGTGAACGGAGGAACAGCGACGGAACGACCGGGGGAGGGGAGGAAAACCCTGGAGGAGCCGCGGAACACAGAGGAGACCCGGGGGAAAACAAGCTGGTGGTAGAGCTCCTCCTCCTGAACAAGTTCTGAACAAGTTCAATTTACCGCATTCAATTCAGTAAGCTGGAATATTATTGAAACTGTCGGACCTTTATCACTAAGTGGAGCACATCATATGGATACATTATTTGTTAAGATGACTTTACACTAATGAAAAGATGACATTTAAAATTTTAATATTACATAAAACTCAAACTGACTTTTTGAATAGCACACACACATATAGGATACGACATAAACTACCGGATAGTAAAGATATATTTGCTTAGAAAGTAAAAATATATATTCTTTGCTATCCTGGATTTTGTTGATGTTTATTCTTTTTACTATCTTTTTGTGACAAATGTCTCTTGTCATTTTATTATTTTTTTCCTTATATATTCATATTTCCGGTGTTTCCTCGCTACACTTTATCATTCTACTTCCACAGTTCCTCATCTGATTTCTTTCTTTCATTCACAAATGTTTGTTTAATATATTTTTTAAAAATTTTAATATAATCTCATTATCCATCTCTAGTAAATGTCTTTTTGATTTTGACCTCTGTAGGCCTCTTGATTTTATATCAGCCTGTATGAAAAATGCTCTGCAAAGATGTGTGTGTATACATGTGGGTGGGTGGACGGATGGATATTCACATGTGGCCAGAATATGTCCACTGCCATCCTGTGTGTCTCTGCTGCAGCTTCCTGTTGAGAGCATCCTGTTTACAGCCACACAATGTCCAGAATGATGGAGCGTCAGCTGACGAAGAACACAGTTTGACCAGAACATTTAGTGTTGGAGAACACAGATAGACGGACAGGTTCATTCCGATGTTTACAGAAGGTCTAATGAAGTTCTGTGGAGGTTATTGAGCATTTATTTGCGTTCTGATATGTTTTTGTTTTGATCAGTGAAAGTTTATGCCAGGAATATTTTAAATGTTTAAGGTAGCAATTAAAAAAACAGTTTGATGCTTAAGCTGATAAAAAAAAATCAAAAAGATTTTTATTAATAGTGGCCAGTGAAGTATTAGAATTAAAATGTGTAATGTGTGAGAACAGTAATCACTCATCTTTGGATTTATGGACTTAACAATTTAAAGTTTGAATTAACATAACTTAATGTTATCGATCTTTTCGCAGCGTTTTGTTTGATTCACATTCCCACCAGCTCAAGTTTTAATCTCTTGTTTTTCTGGTGAGCAGAATCAGATTAAGCCGAATGGGAAAGAATCTGGATTTGCTGTAGTTTACTTTAACTGGGCCATTACAGCCATGCTTTTGTAGATCAGCAGTTTTAGGTGATCCAGTTTGGACCCGCGGTTTCCAAAACAAGCCCATATCATCACTCCTTCGCCACCATTCTTGACAGTTAAAGTGCCGTGTTTGTGTTTGGCCAAACACGAAATGTTCACAAGAGCTGTCACTTTATTTTTTTTTTTTTTATAAAAAAGATGCTTCCTTTTTCCACCTCGCTAAAGATGTTATCCAGATTTTGTATTTTGCCAATTTATCTTTTTATGAGCTTTAACGCCATCCTGCTGCCTTTGGCCTGCTGCGTTTCACATGGAGCTAATTATCAACACCAACCTGTCGAACATGTTCGGCTGGTAGTTCTTTTCTCCCGACAGACGACTCTGACTGGAACCACACAGGTTGTTAAAGCTGGACTCAAAATCTTTTCAAATATCAGTGAGGTTTTAAGAGGAAAAAAAACAAAGCGTACATTGACTGACTTGTTAAGCATCTGCTTTAATTAAATACAAGAAAAAAAAAAGATTATAGACAAATTTCCATGGACATGCTGAAGAGCCACTCCTTCACTCCACCTGTTTGTTTCAGCAGCAGAGTACAGAATGCATCTGTTTAAACACAATCACAGAGCAAACACCGACACATACTGGCTTTAACAGAATATCACTTCAGCTGATTATTTTAAAGTAATAACGGGAAGTGAAAACACCTGCTTAGTGTCTTAGTTACTTACAGTCATGGTAAAAAGTAAGTACACACTTTGAAAAAGCATCCACAGGCCGTTCCACGTACAACTTTCCCACTTTTCGTTCCGTTCCATTAATGCGTTTTATTGTGAACGAACCAACAGAGAGCGATGCAGACCAGTGGAGTCGGAGGAAAACGGTGGCCCGGTTCACAAAGTCCTTCACAACCGCATCTCTAAAAAGACATGCAGAACTCTTCAGTCCCCAAATAAATTCCAGCGCAACCAGTTTCCTTCAGAAGTTTCCTAATTGTACACAAGAGTCCAAATTTGTGCAATAAAATCTGAGTCTGGATGCAGCTGCTGGGTTTGTTAGAGACCCAGCAGCAGCTCAGGGAGGAGAAGTTAAAAAGCAGAGTTAGGATCTAGAACCACATCCCAAGCTTTGAACGTGAACAGCAAGAAGGAAAACATTGTTTTGTTTTGTTGAGAGACAGAAACAGGAAGTCCAGTCTGTGTCCAGTAGACACAGATTATTTCATCATCATTGTTTAATAAGCAACAGCATCAGGGAACCTGTGATGTGGGATTCTCCCAAACCAAAGTCAGATTTAAATCCTTGTAATACATGATGAAGTGTCTTCGTATGACTGGATTATCAAGTATAAATACATAGCTGATGAGAAAGTACGAAGAAATAAATGGAATTACTAATTTCTGGATGGTGAGGGGAACCAAGCTGACACTGTGACGTTCACAGAAGAAGTCTGGTTCAGAGCTCGACTGTTTGCACATTACATTACATCTTTATGTCTGCCAGATAATCAGAAGCAACACAAACGAAGAATGGTGGGACGCGCCAAAGATGGAGGTGATTAAATAAAACTGCGAGGCATGAGAGGGGGGGCAGGGGTTTAATGTTCTTGCTACCGGGTGAGTACGACGTGACGCCACACTGAGCAACTGCACTATAAAGCCACCAGATCTCATGCAAGACAAAAACAGCCGTAAAGCGTCTAACATGTCCGAAGCGTCCTGAGCTCTGCCACGGGGGCCGGAGTCACAACATGCAGAGAAAAACTGATTTAAAAAAAAAACCTGCTGGTTTTTTTTTTTCTCCTCTTCTGCATCAAGATCAGGACTTGTGAAAGTGAGTGACATCACTTAAATGTCCCCGTTCTGGAGCTGCATGTCGCTCGTCGCTCAGTGACACTAAAGCCTGGAAGCAAATCCTGGTTAAAAAGCCGCTCTGGATCTCTAGGGGGTCGTAATGAGCCGGCCTCGCCGTCATCGTCCGTCTCCGTGTCTCAGCAGGTCCGGTGTCTGTGTGGAGGAAGCACCTCGCTGCAGACCAATAAGAAGCTCCGGCTGGTGCAGGATGGGGGTGGGTGGGTGTGGCGGGTTACGGACCGACGCCAAGCCTAGAGTCGTCATGGTAGCGGGGATTCAGGCGAACTTCTTCTTGGTGGCAGTGAAACGCTCCATGTACTGATGAGAGAGGAACAGAGACATGTACAGACAGGACAGACTGTGGGAACCTGGGACCAGCTCTGAATGGTGTGTGGCTGGTCTGGAGGTACAGAGGTTGACCCTTGACCCTCAGGCTGCTGCTTTTAAACAGGGTGTTGAACTTGAACTCATAACAGGAGCAAAGACGCCGTGTTCTGTCTGGTTCCATCTGTCATGAACATCTTTTGGAAGTCTCCTTGTTAAAGTCAGGATATAATCATGGAGACTTTTTAAGAAGAAAAATCTAAATCCTGATTAACTGCATTACAGCTGAATAAACTCTCTCTCACTCTGCTTATAACAGAAAGTGGGGAAGCAAAACATTTCAGCGTCAATATTGATACAGGATGATGTTCTGTAACATCAATATGGATCGGATAAGTGAAACTAGGCTGTAACAATCGACATTTATTTCGATTGTTAAGCCTCTCATTGCCGTTTGTTTATGTGATCATGTGTTATTTGTTTGGTCTTGTGACTGTCAGTGACGGCACAGAAGTGGAGAAGCAATGCAGTTGGAGTAGTTGCTTTTACTCAATATCAAAAATGTAGGGATATATACACTTCATATATACATATATATATATAATTAACACCAAGTTAAAGTATGTCCTATAAAATGCAACTTTGATTTGTACAAATATTTCTGCTTCATAACCTGCTGTTTTGTTAACTGAGACAGAGAAAGACAGCTTTATAACTTCTACAGCATTTACACATATTCCTTAGAGTTTGTTTAACCATAAATGGATCTTTGTTGAGACAGCTCAATCCTTAACCTGCTCAGAAAGCGTGAGAACAGTACATGGACAGTTAATAGTAACAATAATACTCAGCTGACCTTTTCATATCCCTCCAGCTCTCGGAGCTTCTTCACCTCGAACAGGTTTCCCTCCACGGAGAACAGGGACACCTGGGACTCGGTCAGGATGGACTCAGGAATGGAGGACAGGTCCAGACAGTTCTCCTCCAGACGCAGAACTTTGAGACGGGGACAGCGGGACACTTCTGCTGACAGCACTGAGATCTGACGGGGAGGAGAAAACCTGCTGACACTCCAAAACCCTTTAAGGACTGTCTCATAGGTTCTGCAGGAAGCAGCTGTTATGTATCCCATCTTTAACATATTTATCACAGGGCCTTATGGTGCAGAAAATAACTGAATACTTTCAGTTAATTCATATGTGGATACAAGAGCCAAACTTGGTATAGATGTTCTCAGCATTTTGATTTTTGAAGAAAAAAAAAACAAAACTATTAGCATGATGAAGGAAATTTTATTTTATTGTGCTAATTTTGCCAATATTTATCACAGATTAATACTTTTGGTGTCAAATCACAGCCTACATATTTTGAACCATAGAAGGACACACATTTTCTTGATCTCCTGTCTCCTTTTTATTCTGGTGGACCTTTTTCCAAAATGGCCACCATAGTTGTAACGTAGAATATGTTTGCACTACAATGTACAACCTGAAGGGTTAGCATACTAATGTTTCTGCTTGTGTCCACACTTGAAGGCTCTCTACAGTAATATGCTGCTGTCTTATCGATAGTGAAACCTGGTTTTGGTTGAGGTTGATCTCGATGGCCTGCAGCTCTGAGACCGCCGCTGGGACGCTCTGTATCCTGTTTCTGGACAAATCCAGCAGGTCCAGCTGCCTCAGAGTCCCCAGGCCTGCTGGGATCTCGGTGAACTGGTTCCCGGACAAGTTCAGGGTCCTCAGGGCCTTGAGCTGGCCCACGCTGGGGGGAAGCTGCTGGATCTGATTCCCATTCAAGCTCAGGGTCTCAAGCTTCTTCAGCTTGCCGATCTCTGCAGGAAGGCCAGCTAAAAGAGGGAAATCAGAAATGTTAGAGGAAGCGTGGTTGGAATATCCCGGAGCGGACACCGTCCACCGCTCACTCACTCAGCTTGTTGGAGTTCAGCGTCAGGCTTTTCAGCTGCAGGAAGTTTCCGACTGAGGCCGGGAGAACCTCGATCTTATTCCCGGACAGATCCACCGTCCTCAGGTTGGCGGTGAGCCTCTGGAGCTCCTCTGGAAACTGAAACCAGGCAGACACCAGGACGAGTTCAGGACAGCGCCATCTAGTCTACATCAACGTCAGCATCCCTTTAAAATGCACACTCAGAACTGTTTCACAGCTGTAGCATGACGCTAGAAGGCCTATCAACGTAAATGACATGACATCGATACCCACTGCTTTTATTTCTTGCCTGATTCTGTTGGAAGGGACTGCACTACTCAGACAGGAAGTGACTCTTTTCCACTTCCTCCCAGCTGCTCCTCCTACCTCCTGCAGGCCTTTGGCCGTCAGCTGAAACACTCCCGTTTTCTGGGAGGTCTCCAGGTGAGACTTCAGCGCGCTGTTGCCCATGTTCCCCTCTGGCTCTGGATTTCCAGCTCACATCCAGCTCACGTCCGGAGGTGGAGACGTTTCCATGGAGCTCCTCCCCCTCCTCCTGGTTGGAAGCTGTTAATGAGATCAGAGGATGAAATCCCTGCAGGACACACAGTCCACACACCGACACCCTGCTGACAAACAGCCGCTGACATCTAATCATGACTGTGGGAATGAAACACAGTACTGGGATCTTTTCCTTCTTTCCAGAAAATCAGATCGTTTCCAGACGTAAAACAACACAGACGACAGAAAAAAACTGACTGAAGATGCTCACAGATGCACAGACGTAAACATATCACCGATCAACTCTGTGTTAACGGCCTACAAGTGAACTAAATAACCATAAACTCCACAAACTGCAGTGTTTATGACAATGCAACTGTTTTATTTGGATGTTTGCACAGTAAAAAAAAAAATATATTATGACCCATTTCTGCTGGGTTAAAACTCTGAGCTTGTGAACATGAATGAGTCGTTGTCTTTGAATACTTCAGTGCATGTAGTAGATCATGAGCTCACTGCTTCGGGACAGACTCAGCTTTGTTCTGAGCTCTGAAAGGTAGCCCTGTCGCGATAACACATTTTGCTGCGGAATAAATTCTTCCATTAGTTATCGCGATAAACAATAACATTGCTGTTTTGAGACCATTTCCAAGTGATATAATGGTAATGGCAGAATAATGCGAGTACACATTCTCAAAGATCAATCAACTTTAAATTCGAACGAACATTTAACACTGGAAGACATTATAAATATCCTAAATAAATAAACAAAACAACAAATAAAATGGAAACTGAACTCTCTGTAAACAAAACTGTCCGTAAAAAAAAAAAAAAAGCGAGCTGGTTGAAAGTGTCAAGTGTCTTACAGTTTTTGGTAGAAAGAAGAGAGAAAAAGAGAAGAAAGAGAAATCAGGCAAATAGAAATGATTGAGCTTGTTTAAATTTTTCATGCAATTAACTGATTTATTGCAACAGGACTACTGGAAGGTGAAGAAAAGGGGATTAAAATAGTCAAATCTATTTTTTTCTACCTATTTAGAGAATGCATCTCCAATTCCTGTGGACGGTTGAGTGCTGAGTCAGAGCAAAGAGACGGTAGAGAGAACCAGAACAACCAGCTGACAGAACCAAGATGTTGGGTCTAGGCCTGTCACGATGACAAATTTCGTCGGACGATAAATTGTCCCAGAACTTATTGCGATAAACGATAATATTGTTGTTTTGAGACAATTTTCAAGTGACATAAAAGTAAATAATGGCATAAAAATGCAATAACACATTTTCAATGATCAATAAACTTTAAATTCTAATGAACATTAAACACTGGAACAGATAAACGACAAATAAAATTAATTATGAAGTCTCTGTAAAAAAAATTATCTATTAAAAAAGGGATAGTTGAGACCAAAACACCAGGCTGACGACTTTTATCATTCAGTTTTTAGTAAAAAGAGAACAAAAGAGAAAACCAGTAAATCAAGCAAATGAAAATTATTTTGTTCCTTTTCATTCATTAAGCGATTAAGTGATTTATTGTCTATTGTTACAGGCCCAGTTGGGTCAACCAACCTTAGATCAACTTCAAATCTGATGGTCATTCACGACTGCAAACTTTCACCTTCCATCAAGTTAGTTTTTAAATTTGCCAATGTGGATTTCAGGAAGAGGAGCAGTGCATCGAGGCTGAGCCAAACAGTCGGATCTCTATCAGATTCTTCCTCAAAGTTCAAACTGATATTTAGAAAACCAAAAATATGTGTGAAAAAGCAGAACTTTTCAGAGAGATGAGGTGCTCAAGTTTAATGTTAAATTGGATAAAGATAATCTTCTACAGAGGATGATTAAGACCACTGGAAAAAAATAAAAACAATTCTGACGTCAAAGCAGAAGAGCACCGAGGAGAAACCAGCTTCAGACAGAGATGTGAGTTGTGCAGGAGAAGAAACTACCTGGCGGAACATGACGATCTGAGTTTGTTTTTTTTAATGTGGCTGTAGAAATCAGAATTCAAAGAAAAGAAAAAACTGTTTTTTTAGTGGCTCTAGTCTTCTTCCAGAACATTCATTCTCAATTCCGCTCACGTTGGTTTTGTCTTTCACAACTAAATCATATGATCATAATTACATTGATTCTTTTCATGACTCGATCCAGAATAGTCATTGAATTTACAAGTAAAGAATAAATTTTAGGATTCCAACGAATATTTTCATATCTATCTTTGAATAAAGTGTAATTTTAAGGCTTTCTATCAAAAACAAGCTCCCCTCTCAAATTGTCATAAAATTGAGAGCAAATATATGTAACCTAATGACACAGAGGAACATTATTTTTATTAATAAATAGTTGTTGAACTAGTTAATAGGTCCAGTTAATCATTTAAGATTTTACGAGGCTTATAACTTCGCTGCATACTGACACATGAACCATTGGCCCTCTTTATTAATATTACAAAAGAAATGTGTATATACATTCACTATTAATATTACACAAGAAATGTGTCCGTTTTATTATCATAACTATAACTAATGTTATGTTGGCTTTTATTGTTGCTTTAGGATTTTAATTAGCACCAGTAAAATTGTTCTACACATTGCTGCTTTCTTTTGTTGTACTGCCATAGTTACCAGAACAAGTTAGAATGCCACCTATCGTGTTCTGGTAGGGAAACTAACACAGCTCAGGCCCCTCCAGTGTACCACACAGCCGCCTGAGCTCCATGAACCCTCTCAACTTGGTGTTCCGTGTTAAAGCCTCTCTGCTCACAGATTATCGTGACGTGAACCTGCAGCTAACTTCCCGGAGTTGGGTGTTGTTAACTCACCTCACAGTAGATTCGGAGGACGGTTCTGGTCTGGATCAGTAAATTGAACTCTGATCAAAACGATGAAAACAAGTTCAGTGAGGAGGATCAGCTGAGGGCGTCGCTGCTTCAGAATGAAGCTCCTCCTCTTCCCTTTCCGGCTTCTTCGTCTTCCGTTTGCGGAGTTACGTTTAGTTTTTGGTGTATTTCTGCCACCTATTGGGCTGGAGTGGTGGTGCTCTAACTGTGACTCCATCAGTACTGCGTGGACCAGGATATGGAGGCTTTTGGGGGAAAAAGATTAAAATAAAGTTCTACTCTTCTATTCACTTCAATTTAATTTTACTCGCTTCATATTCTTACTTTATTTCTTGACACATTTCCCCTCTCTCCCCCCGGTTCAGCATCATCATCCTAAATACCTTGATGAAAAATAACTTGTATTCATCAGCTCCTGAATAAGAGATCCCTATAAAATGGATATAAAATGTTAAAATTGGCCCCTACACTGGCACTCCACCGAATCCACAAAAACTAACTTTTGTTTGAGTCCAACAATCAGACCAGTAGGGGGCGGTGTTGTTTTTCTAAGATGTTTACCGGAAAAGAAGAAGAAACTTGGCGGCAGAACGCTCAGATTTGAGTCGAAAAGCCACAGCCGTCCTCCGGCGCTTGGTCAAATAGAGCGGGTCGACTATGTGGTCTGTAGCCTGAGTAACGACGGGAAGGTGAGAGCTTAACCTTCAGCTGACCTCCGGTTCATCCTCTAAATGAAATCAAGTGGAACTAATTTCAGAAGTTACCTGATTAGTAAACAGAGCAAAGCTGTGCATCATGTAACCTGTATAAATCCAGTTGTTTTGTTTCTGGCCTCCTAGGGTTGTTAGAGAACAGTAGAGAACAAAACAGCTTCATGAAGACCAAGAATCACAAACTAAAGGGAAAAAAATAAACCTGCAAGGAGCTGGACATGCAAAGTGCAAAATTCAATTCTTCTCTTAGCTGAAAATGGGCGTGACCCTTTTTGTTATTTATCTGCTTGAAAACCGTTCTCTCAGAGCCGCTGTTACATTTTTCTCCAAATGTGTACGTGTTTCTTTTCTTCTTCTTTTTTAAAATCCTGATTATATCAGCATAAAGGTTGTCTTTTTGTTCTGTCTTAGTTGACCACCAAACCCCTCCCTCTGGAGGCCAGAATGATCCCTGTTGGAGGTTAACTGGACAGAAAATCCAGCAGCATTCAGACTGATGCGTTAGCCTCCATTAGCTGCTCTTGAGATCTGCTGTATTAATAATGTAGTTGAATGTCCATGTTTCACTTCCAGATGCATCAGTGGGATTTGTCTCCTTTCTCTGTGACTCCGGCCGCGAGTTTGCTGTCCAGATGCGTCTCTATGGGAGCCGCGTCCCAGGTCAGGACAGCATGCCCTCCTGCTGTTATATGAATTATTTTCTCCTGATCTTATTTCCTGCTTATCCCCTCATTAAAAAACAAACATAGATATCAGATGACTTAATTTGCAACGTATGAGCACAGTTTACCGAGTCACTGTGTGAAATGTTTCATGATGCAGCAACATGTCACACACAAACCTGTGCAAATATGTAAATAGAACCTTGCAAGATTGTTTTTAAATGTGTAAGCAGGAAGACCAGACATGTTAGTTGCTTTCTACATTTTTCTCATGAATCCGGATGCGAGTTATATTCGATAGATCAGCGCTCTGGAGTGACATCTTGTCTCTATCTCCCCTCAGGATGAAATCGACTCGGCCTTTTCTGAGCCGAGTCCCGTTTTCTCGGCCCGCCTGCGTGAGGCAGAAGAGCTCATCAGAAAGCAGAAGCGGCTGGATGAGGTATGCCTCGCTGCGATCCCACTCACTGCTTGTTGCACTACATCCTGAAGTCTAGTTGTTCTAATCAGCACAGAGTGACCACTTTGTGGACAGGATCTAATTTCTACATAACGACAAGGTGTGTTGTTAGGGCTGAAACGATTAATTGTGATTAAGCTATTTTAATCTATTTTTTATATTGTCCACTAATTTAGTAATCGATAAATCATTAACTGTACCCTTCCCCCACCCGCAGAACAAGGTCAGAGCAGTAATTAAGTCAAAGCTGTACAAAAAAATCTGCACATTTTGCATTTAAGATACAAAAAGTGTTTTGTTTATAAATATGTTCTTTTCAGAACTCCTCAAGTAGCTTGTTGATGAGGAGGATCCGACTTTCAGGAAGGAAAAGTCCTGGTTTACAGAGAAAAATGACCTTTCATTAAGCAAAATTATTATTATTTTTTTATTTCCGTAGCAACCGCTGTGTCCTTTTGGTTCTACAGGCTGTAACGACTGGCTGACGTTCTGTACATGCGTTCTGTCCTGTCCCACTGATCCAGGTGCAGCTGCAGTTGGAGCTGTTGAAGGTGGATGAACAAAGTGCTGACGTCGCCCATGGATTCCACCTCAGTGAGTCTCACTCTCATCCAGCTCTGTCACAAACTTTTTATTTTAATCTGAAATCAGAATTAGACTGACTATATATGTTCTATAGTTACCGTTGCCCAAATTAATGTTTTTTTTTTCAATATTGTGACCAATACAGATATGAATGTTGGATCAGTCATCTCTAGTTTTTAAAAGTGCTTCAGGAGAAATCCAGCCCAGTTTGTGACAAGATGAAAACCGCAGCAGTCACATGCTTGCAATCAGATTTCTGCTGATGAACCCCCCCGACTCTCCCTCTCTCCATCAGGTCAGAAGAATGAGAAGCTGCAGTTGCTTGGTAACCACCTCCAGGACGTCCTGAGGGAGCACAAGGTTCTAAGACAGAGGCTGATGCGGCCGCTGGCTCGCACCAACCTGCCCGTCCTGGCTCACTTGCACGCGTAAGATCTGACTGTTTATAACAGTGTATGTACTGACCTGGAGAAAAGTGTTTTATTCAGATAAATCAAACGCATTTCTTTCCCTGCACCGGTCAGCTCCAGCTCATGTCTAACTCTTTGCTCCAGCTCTGTAGCGGACTCCATCAGGCTGATGATGGACTTCATAGAGTGTCTGGAGGAGAACCTGAGATCTACCCACAACCGAACCACCAGAACCGACTCTCTTGCCCTGCTGGTCAGTTCCGTCACAGACGTGGAACCACAAACTGTAACCTGGTATTCGTTTGCAAGATGTTGGTGCTGAACTTCTTAAACAGGCAGTAACATTTAAAATCAACTTTTTTTTAGAGCTGTACATCATGTTATAACGTTGTTCCCTCATCAGTAGCATACCAGGAGGGTTGCTTTATTTTTTCTCATGCATGTTTGAGAAATACTTTAATCTCCACTGCAACCATCCAGCCGTGCAAAACGACTGGTTGGACTTAGCTCCGCCTTTGAGACGCAGCTCCTCCTCAGCTACAGCTCTCCCCTGTGACGTCCCCATTCAGCTCCTTCAGACTAGCCAACAGAAATTAGCAAACACCTGGTGGAACTGAGCATCTGCAGAGCTCATCATAGGAGTCACTTCTCAGAGCAGCACTGATAAAAACGCTGCTGAAGGGTTAGTAGAGGAGCCATGTTGTGATGACTTTCTGAATGGGGAGTCTCAGAACAGGATTTTTAAAGAGACAGAGACCCAGTATCAAGGCATTAAATTAGGAAGTCAAATTTCTTTTAAGTCATATTTGTTATATGCAGCATTTCCTTAACAACCAAAGGTAACAGTTACTTAATTATGTTTTATACTTTAGTCCATTTGTCCATCCATTCTTATCCGTTGGCTCAGTAACAGAGACATGGGAGCATTTGGAGCACATTTAACATAAAGCCTGTTCTGACCACAGGCTGCAGGGACATGATCATTCTGAAGTTAGTCTCTCTCTGTCTCTCCTCTCCAGGACAACTCGCTCGCCCTCCTGCTGACTATGGCTTCAGAATCTGAGATGTTGTTCCAGAGGATTCAGCAGTGGAGGTCGATCAGCTGCAGCCGCCCAGGAGCGTCTGAGGCACAGACTGGTTCTGAGCTGTCTACTTCCTGAGGACTCAGTGGCCCCCCCTCTGATGAAAACTGGACCTCAGCGTCATATTTCTCATAATATTGTAGCCCAGACTCCTCAGATTTGAATAAAGCATATTTGAATTGTACATAAGAACGTCTTTTTTCTTTACAATTAAAGTTTCCACCATTCGTTAACTGCAAAAGTACTATCACTCTTTTTCTCGGTCAGGACAAAGTGGCTGATTGACTCCAGCGCCCCCTCTGGTGGATTTGGGTGGTAAGAAGATCATGTGTGAACTTGACAGGTGGGAGTTAAAAGTATTGGATCTAAAGTTTGCTGTTAATTTTCTAAATTTGTAAAAAAATAAAAAAGTTTTAGTTAAAAAATACATTGTTGGGCCCTATTGATGAGAAGTATATTTTTAAAAAATCTTTTATTACCTTGTCTTATGTTGCTTAGATAAATATTATGTTGCTTTGTTTGTTTTTGTTAGTTTATTTATTACAATTTGATGGAAATGGTGTGTTATTCTGTTCTTTAAAGTGCAACAAGGTAAGGCAACAGCTCATGAGGAGGTTTAAAACGGGGCTTTGAGTTAAATCTGGCATAGGGCCCAGCAAAATACTAGAAAGGGCCCTGATTTAGCTATTATGGCAAGCAATTTTCCATTTAATCAGCATGCGTATGTGTGCATATTGACACAGTCTGGGAAATGTACCATACAAGTGAACTAACACATGATCAGACACACATTCCTTCATTTCCATCTAAACAGATGACTGAATCAATCTTCTGATCAAATCATCATCATGTGTTGACAAACTTCCTGCTAAGTTATCTTCCTTTCACAAGCAGGTGTTGTTGTGTTGGAACCTTATTTACATGCACAGTTTTACTCCTCACCAGACTCCCATCTGGAACAACAGATATGTGCTACACAGAAATGAGTCTGTATTTGGATGGCTGGATGGAAAAAGTTATTTGGTCCATAAGATATGTTCTAAAATGACAGTGGAGATTGGTTGAGAAATTTTGCTTATTGTATAATTTGGACTGCTCATGCACTCAGTTTAACACAGTGATGAACTCTATCCCCACTGCAGTCAAATATCTGGTTCAAAATAGAAGTATTCAATCAGCTAACCTTCAGTTACCCACACGTCAACTGTTTGGAGTTAACCTTTTGGACAAAAGTAACTAACAAACGGACGTGTCAGCATCTAACTAATTTTATATTTCCTGTCCCACTAAATATACATTCCATTTTGAATTTGTTTTCTGATTCAGAGGTTAATAAGTGGAGAACTGCTTACCTTAAATACCCTCTAAATCCTAAAGCTAAAGAAGTTAATTTTGAAATTCTCAATAACATTTTTCCATCTAAGGAATTATTACGACAAAGATCCAACTTTGACACTAACAGCTGTACCTTTTGTGACAATGACATTGAAACAACAGACCATCTCTTTTTCTATTATCTGCACACTGCAACATTTTGGGAAAACATTCAGTAGAGGATCTCAACAAAACTTGTAATATTTGAGACCGACCTCAGACTTAACTTGCTGATTCTTGACCAAATTCTCCATCCACTCCTGTAAATGGGGAAATAGAAAACCTAACTTTTCAAAAGCCAATAGACAACCACGTCAGAGCCTTAAAACTGATGAAAAGCGAGCACAGCACGGAAGACAGCTCTTTAACACCTGTAATGAGCTGAATTTATTTTATGAGAATTATTACCCCCTTTTTTCTTTTTGCTTTTGTCATTTTTCTTTTCCCTCTGTTTGATATCTGGCAATTTTTTTTAATTTATTTATTTTTACTGTCATCTTACAATTTTATGTGTGCCTTAAACCTGTAAATTCTAAGACTGCACATCTTCTTGTACATACATGCCAAGTGATTCTGTACAATTGTTCAAAATGTTTTTTTTTTTTTCGTTTTTTTTTAAAGGGTAATGTGTGGATAGTTTCACGACACTCGGGGAACGTTTTTCAACCAAAATACCCTTAAAACACAGTCCAGGTGGCCGTTTCGAGAAGCGCTTCCATGCGCCAGCCCAGTAAGCGGCGCTACTGCACCCATAAACTGAATATAAACATCACATGATGACGCAGGGCTTCCGGTTTAGTACAGTTTATATGACGCTTCCCTGGTGGAGTTTGGAAACGGCTACGTTTACATCGAGCGCTCGGTAAGTCTGAACAACTACTGACACATTTCTCCTCATTTAGTTTGTGGTCCAGTTTCAGCCATTTTAGATAATAATTAGCTAAGTGGACCCGGAGACAGTTTCCAGATGAAGACAGCGAACTGTCTGCTGTCCAGCTCGCTAACTGCTAGGTCGCTAGCACTGCTGTAAACAGCTGTGAGCAGCTTGTTGAGAGCCGCAGGCTGATAAGCTGAGGGAAAAAAAAAAAACCACAGACACACCATCAATCTGAGGCCTCGTTGTTGGCGTCCACCAGAGACTGTCTTCTTGCTCAGTTTGATTAGTTTTATTTTGAGGGTTTATTTAGCTTTCTTTCCTCGTCGGTCACTCAGTTTCTGCGACGATGTGAACTAAACTGGAAGGCTTTAGCGGAGTCCAACGGACTCAGGTGTGGGTGAACAGCACAGCTCAGGATTAAGAACACTTTTCGATTATTTGCAAACTCCAGAGAAAATTAAAATAAGTTCAATATGTCAAGAGCTTAAATATATAAGAATTGGAGTCAAACTAAATGACAGGTGATGTTTTTAGACATTACAAAAATCACAGATTTCTTCATTTATTGAGCAGCCATCGTAGAGCCCTGTGTTTGCTTTAAACAGACGATTAGATGCATTACATGTATCTCACTGGGACCTCATGTTATAAACTAGCTAAAGAAAAATTACAAAACGGAAGAAAAACTCTGAAATAGTTGTCAACATTTTCTTGTGTAAAGCTCTTTAAGATCAGACAGAGAGCATCTGTCAACATTATTTTTTATGTCTTGCTTCTGTTTTTTTTTTTTCCAGTTGGGTTTAGGTCTGGACTTTGACTGGGCCATGCTAGCACATGAACATGCTGCTCACTGTAGCTCTGGCTCCATGTTCAGAATGGTTCTCCTTAGGCCTGTCACGATAGCAAATTTTGCTGAACGATTAATTGTCTCAAAAAACTATTGCGATAGACGATAGTATTGTTTGAAGACCTTTTAACACAGATTTAATGGAAATGATGTAATAATGCATGCGATTTCCTGCCAAAGATGGATGCACTTTATTTTCAAAAGAACACCCAACACTGGAACTTATAAACAAAACAACCAAAAATAAAAATAAAATTGATTCTCAGTCTCCATTAACAAAAATGTACTTGAATAAAAACGAAATAACATAAAGCCAAAGTGTAAATAAATACTGCATTCAACCAAAAGAGTGCAGATTATAAAGTATGTTTACCATATTGCCCTTCAGTAATCATTAGATTTAAATAGAGAAGATGGGCACATCGACTACCTGATGCAATAAAACTTTGATCTTTCTAAGATTGTGGCTTGTGATCATCCTGTAGTGTGTGGTGTGTTACGCTAGATCGTTGTGGCGCTCCGATCTAAATCAGGTGTTTTCCCCGCTCGGATTGTTAACGCAGCCTGTTGAATGTGACAGGTAGCCAATCAGAAAGCGCAGATTCTCCTGCTTTCTGAGGGGAAATTACAGAGGGGAATCCCAAAAAGCTGAAACGGCGCAACCCAAATCCAGCGGAAATTGGAGATAATATGTGGAAACAACATTAATGTTTATAAAACATTTTGTACAAAGAATATAGAAATGACGAGGGGAGGAGTTGGAACGAAATCGCTACGTTGATGAACCCGGTAACTTTTCAGCTGTTCTTCGTTAACGTGACATAAATAGGTTATAATGGTTTTCATTCAGTCAGGACGTTACGCTGACACTAGAGCCACATGCGTTGCAGGTAGATTGTAGTAAAGCATTGATTAATGCCCGGTTTTAAAATTAGTTAGCTGGACTTGTAGCCATTATGTTGTGCCCACTGTCGGCACATCGAACCCGATCGAACCGTTATACCTAGGATTTCTGTTGGCTAATGTGTGATCTCTCAGATTTTGAAAATGGGCCGACAATCGACCGACAGCACTAAGATGGTGTCGTGTGCGCTGGACATTACACTAAGGAAATGAGGAAGGGAGGATCAGTGGAGAGCGCCTGAGTTGAGCCTTTTTTCATTTAGCGTCATCAACAGAAAGAGAAAAAGGCTGGAAGAGACGATAACGCCGATAATTAAAATGACGTAGATAGTTTTAATTTATCGTACGATTAATCGATTTTTCGTTTATCGCGACAGGCCTAAGTTCTCCTGATGGAAGGTTAAACTTCCACCCCAGTCTAATGCAGGTTTTAACAGGTTTTCCCCCAGGATTCTCCTGGATATTTACTTTGTCCATATTGAAGCATCAATACCGGCCACAGCATAACGACTTATTGCTTTATTTCAGATAGATAGACGTGTTAGTGAGAAAGCGTGGTTGCTGCCTTCCATGGACTATGATTGGTTTCTACCCGAAACAAAATGAGTCATAAAAACCCCCAAATACGGTCCCAGTAATCTGTTGAACCACTCATGCAACCTAGACTGGATTAGGAATTTTATGATGATGAAACTGCAATACTGAATTAGTCACCACACAGCATCAACATGTTTATTCATACCTTATTTATTCACCTTATTGATTTCATTATTGTGATTTATTACGCCACCTAGCCATGCTGGTTTTCTTATTCTATTTGATCTATTTTATGTTAATGTGGACACTCAGCTGACAGTAATTCACTGTGATTGCCTGCTTGTTTGATCTGGCAAAATGACCGTCATAAAATAGGGAAGTACAGAAAACCCAAACAGGACAGGGAAGCAGTGCCTGCTGTTGATATTCATAAAAATATCAATTTCATGAATGTTTTATGGAGAATAATTCTCCTTTTTGCCTTTCCACCATGTTCCACTGGAAAGGCAAACTAGGCTCACTAACTCTCCCCTTCTCTTATCGCTTTGCATCTTAAAGACTAACTGCTGCTTTATGAATAATCTTTATCGTACCGAAGTGAAATTCTAAGAAAAAATGTGGAATTCCAGAAATTTCCAAAACTTTTTTAAAATGACTTCAGTAGGAGCTACTTTTAGTTGGTTCAGTTTTTGAGTTATTTGTCGTGGATTTTCATTCCGCTTCGCTTCGCAAATTTGTGGTCATAGTTAGAGCTGTCATCATACTGCATTTTTCTGGGCGATAAATTATCCCAGAAATTATTGCGATAAACAATATTATTGTTGTCTGGACACTATTTTCAAATGAGATATAGATAATGTCAAGGTTGCTCTCCTATAGACCAATAAACTTTAATTTTGTAAAGACCTTGTAAAGATGTTTTAATTATCCAAAGATGAGCACAACAACCAAAAATGATCAATAAAAGGTGTGTATTTGCTCTGTGTGTATTTACATTCATCTGATTACATCATAGTTTCAGATTGTATGTTTTCACACTCTGTCCCAGAGGAGATTAATTCACATAGTTTTTCTCTTTTCTGTGTAGAAGCTGTGGCTGTGGGAAGCAGCAGTCACCTGACTCACTGAGGGTTCTTACCTGGGGATCCCCCCTCCACAACACACTCTCACACAGACGGTAAATGGCACATGTTGACCTCACACACACTTAGGTTGCATCAGCTGCACAATTTCTGTTTCATACAATGACAACATAATAAAAAAAAAAAAAGTCTGTCCTGTGATCAGTGAGGGTTGACATGGCAACAGGCTGGTAGGGTAAGCAGTGAGTGTAGCAGCCAACAGGAGCTTAGTTTTGTTGCTGACGTTCATGTTTGTGTGTTCTTGTGGGCTCTTCCAGGTTTACTTCAGAGTGCCATCATGGTGCTGGCCGACCTGGGAAGGAAGATCACCTCGGCGCTGAGGTCACTCAGCAACGCCACCATCATCAATGAAGAGGTAGGACACGCAGCGTGGTGCTAAACATTACTCTTTGTTCTGGAAACTGCTACAGAAGGAAGAAACCTTACAAGTTTGATTCAGTTTGACTTGACTGGAATAATTTCCAGAAATGGTCCTTTAGGGTAATGTATAAAAACAGACATTAAATCAGCTTTTTCCTTCTAATCTTATATTGGACAAAGTTTCTGTTTGTCTTTTAATAAATCTTTTAGAAAAATGTACCATCTTGCCCTATGTTGCACTTTTACATTTAGAGGGGGACAAAAAAGAAATGGTGGACTAAATGAGATGTTTAGGTTGTGTTTATCTAGATTTTCTTTAAAGGCAACACATTCAGGATCATAGTTTTAATTGGATTTAAACCCTTTGTGATAAATTAAAATTTCAGTTTGTCTACAAAGAAGGAGGGAAACGGTTGGATTTGGTTCCTAAAGGAGAAATGGAAGTGTGGTTCTTCAGATTCTATAGTTTTTTTTTGTTTTGTTTTTTTTCCCCCAGGTGTTGAACGCCATGTTGAAGGAGGTGTGTGCTGCTCTCCTGGAGGCAGACGTTAACATCAAACTGGTCAAACAGCTGAGGGAAAACGTCAAGTAAGCGTGGTGCAGCCGGGTTCTGGTCCTCTTCTTCTGGGCGGAACCCGGCTGTTAGCAGACCGTCTGTCTTCCACCTGCAGGTCTGCCATAGACCTGGAGGAGATGGCCTCAGGTCTGAACAAGAGGAGGATGATCCAACACGCTGTGTTCAAGGAGCTGGTGAAGGTAGGTCCATGACTCATGAGAACGGTCCAGATGCTATGTGTGTGTGACATGTGTGTGACGTGTGTGTGCTCTGTTTCAGCTGGTCGATCCCGGTGTGAAGGCCTGGACTCCGACCAAAGGCAAGAACAACGTCATCATGTTTGTTGGTCTGCAAGGCAGTGGCAAAACTACAACCTGCTCCAAGGTGACTGGACACACCTGACACACACTCTCCTGAAACACCACATACATTTTACAGTTCTTCTAAACGAGTAAAACAGGCTGTTTTCTCTCATTAGTTAAGTTTACAGACTTAAAGCTGATCAGACCTTACGGGACATTTTCCTCATCCTTATTTGCAGCTTCTGTTATCATAATTGTTCAGTATTGTGGTCAAACCCTTGAGTAGTAGCACCAAAACCTCCAATGATGTAGAGAAAAGAACATTTGAAACAGTCAGGATATGAAACAGTCTCCAGAAACTCTGAGCGAATGTTCTGATCAGAGGAAAGTAAATCAGAACTCGTTTTCTGTAATTTCCTAAAGTATGCTCGGCACAAAAAAACTAAACGCTATAAAACCTTTTTTATACACATTGAGAAAAAGCATATGTCGAAATCATCAAAAAGAATGGAATTAACAGAGGAAACAGATGTTTGTCTTAGTTCCCAATAAATCTGAATAACATCTGTTGAGCCCCCCGATGAAGCTGTGGATACGTAATGTTCCCACAACCTGAGATGAGTTTCAGTTTGGAGTCACTTGGTTTAGATGTGACGTTCTGATGGAATCCAGACAAGACTGACTTCTGCAATTAAGTTTAATTAAGCTTTTTTTTATTATTATTATTATTAAAAAAACATATTCTACCTTTTAACAGATTTTAGTAAATTGTGCAAGAAATTCAGTTGAAACCAGATATAATTCTTTCCTGTTTTAACACACTTAGAAATAGCAAAATATTTATTTGCTAAATCCTTGGACGAGGCATTATTTGAAAAAAAAATAAATAAATAAATAAAATAAATTAATGTCTACAGAATATGAAGATTGCATCAATTTCCTCTGTATTTGGTGGAATTGCCTGTGAAAATGCATGTGTGTTCTGCGTTTCACTAACAGCAGTGTTGTTCTTCTTCCGGCAGCTCGCTTATTACTACCAGAGAAAAGGCTGGAAGACTTGCTTGATCTGCGCCGACACCTTCAGAGCAGGTAGGCACACACACTTCCTGTAGCATTACCTGGCATGATGTGTCGCTCTTTACCCATATGAACTATAAATAAACAAACATCTTCTCTTTGTTTATTTATCTCCAAGGTGCCTTCGATCAGCTCAAACAGAACGCCACCAAAGCCAGAATACCTTTTTATGGCAGGTGAGTGTTCCTGTGCTGCTTCCCCTGTTTGTAATTAGCCCCCACCCTTTCCCCCTCTCTCCCTCGTTCTCCTGACGGTTCCCTATTTGTGTTGGGTTCAGTTACACTGAGATGGATCCTGTGGTGATCGCCGCAGAAGGCGTGGAGAAATTCAAAGGCGAAAACTTTGAGATCATCATCGTGGACACAAGTGGAAGACACAAACAGGAGGATTCACTGTTTGAGGAGATGCTGCAAGTCTCCAACGCAGTGGTGAGTACTTGAACTCATCACCACAGGGGATCGGCTGGACGGAAGTAAGGATGAACCAATCCACTTTTTTTCTGAGGTTTAGTACTGGCCAATATGATACAGAAGAACAGCTGAATTGACTTAAAACATTTTATTATTATTTTTAAACACAGACATAAATGTACTGAATTACTAATTTATCTAATAGGTCTGCACCAAAACAGCACACCGAAATAGACTAATAGCTTCACTAGCTTGGTCAAAGATGGAAAAAAACAACTTTCATTTCTTCACTCAGTGCAGTTAGGAGTAGAACAGCCAAAGTGAAACGAATAATAAAGAAACAAACTGATAAAAGAACAGGATGACTACCTGGTCAAACATGTAAAAATAAACTGTAACAAACTTCTTTTAATGGTTCAGAAAGAGCAATTAGAAATTCTAAATATAATGTAAAATAAATAATAAAGTATGATGTTATTCAGAGCACGAAGCCTAGAATTAGACTGAATAGATCTGCCCTCATGGAACAAGAACATTGTCATCGATACCTAATCTAAAATTTTTTCAATATCGAGATCAATACAGATATTAATAACTGATCGGTGCATTTCTAATATATTAAGTGTTATTGGTGTCTAAGGACTTTTTTTCTCTCTACTGTTATGACATATTTAAGCTCCTCCTTTCTCTGTTCCCATAGCAACCTGATAACATTGTGTACGTGATGGATGCCTCCATCGGTCAGGCCTGCGAAGCCCAGGCTAAAGCTTTCAAAGACAAAGTGGACGTAGCGTCGGTCATCGTCACAAAGCTAGATGGACACGCCAAAGGAGGCGGAGCTTTGAGCGCGTAAGAACCTCTGCTGCACGGCGCCGCGCGGCTGGTTGGCCCGAGAGCCGATGGTTTACCCTCACTCTGTGGCGTTCTGTTGTTAGTGTGGCGGCCACCAGGAGTCCCATCATCTTCATCGGAACAGGGGAACACATCGACGACTTCGAGCCGTTTAAGACTCAACCTTTCATCAGCAAACTACTGGGTAAAAACCTCCTGTGTTTCTGCTCTGACTGCACCTGCTGGTTCTACCAAGAATGTAACACTGTTAGCTAGATGAGGGTTGGCGTTAGTTAGTCTTTCTAACATCTGATCGCTGCCTCTGAGGAAAATGACCTTTCTTTCTAATCATGTTGCAGGGATTCTTTTCACGGTAGCTCAGTGGAATCTTGGAGTTAAATTTGGATCATATGTAATTCCATCTCGTAGCGCTTCATAAAAAAACAAAGATCTACCCAAACAGTAAGAATCATCAGGATTCCAGCACAGACTGGATAATTTCTGGATAACTGTGGACACGGAAATGAGTTTGGAAAATTAGTTTTGTTTTTCACATTTTATATCCTGTCCAATTTCGTTTAGTCTTTTTCCATCCATCCATCTGTCCTTCTGTATTTAGGACCTGGTCTCTGTTGAAATAACAGCTTTAAGTTGATCAATAGGATTTCAACATTTCTTGACTGGAATATTGTAGGAACAATGATTCAATTCAAATTCAAAGATATTTTGTAATAAAAATCCTTTAGAAAAATGGCAGATATGTCCTCTAGCAGCGTTAACCTTTAGCAGCAGAACTACGGCCACAGCTCAGAAAAACTGAGTGAGACCTCAACCACACAAGTTTCATGTTGAAGTCAGGTGGGTGGGATGCAAGTGAACATTATATTTTGATTTCTCATGTAGTCTGTTGACGTCCCACAGAATAAAGGCCTTTAGTCCTTTATCGTTGTTATTTCCCTCCTCTACATTTAAATCTGCTGTTGAACACATGCAGACACGCAGCCAGAGTTGTGCATCAAGTCAAAAGACGGTTTGTGTTGCAGGAATGGGTGATATTGAAGGACTGATAGACAGAGTGAACGAGCTAAAGCTGGATGACAACGAGGAGCTGATAGACAAACTGAAACATGGTGAGAACCCAGACACCTCCGCTGCAGAACCTGCTGCAGAACCTGCTGCAGAACCTGCTGCAGAACCTGCTGCAGAACCTGCTGCAGAACCTGCTGCAGAACCTGCTGCAGAACCTGCTGCAGACACAGCGACTCACTCCTGATCTCTGACCTGCAGGTCAGTTCACGCTCAGGGACATGTACGAGCAGTTCCAGAACATCATGAAGATGGGGCCCTTCGGACAAATTATGGTAACTGAAGACTTCCTCTCAAATTATCTTAAAGGTGACCTGTTATGCTTCCTTGAACAGGTTGGGACAGGTCTGTGGACGACAAAACAAGTTCATCACATTTGGTGCACAGATCATTCTGGGATGATGAGATTTCAGACTGCTCCGTTCTGACTGTGTTGAGCTCCTTTCAGAATGAGCTGTCACTTTAAATTCAATAAGCTGCTTCAGCGGTTAAACCAACTGACCAAGAGGGCTTTAGCTCAGGTTGGGTTAATATGTTAAGTTAAGGCACATTGTGACTTAACAATCGGAAGGTGTTTGAAACGGCTCATGTTTCCAGACACAAGAAACATAAACTTATTGCCATAAAATGGCTGTTTTTTTCTTTTTTCTTAAAGCGCTTGGTCTGTGTTTAGAAGCAGCAAAGACCCAACTGGAAGTATATAAACATTCAAAGTTAGAATTTTGCTTAATAGGTCACCTTTACAATCTTTGGCTGCCTGTTTTCTTCTTGCTGTTTGCATTTTTTCATTGCAGCTGCTAAATTTCTGTTGACATGTGAATAGCAAAACTGTTGATTCGGCATCTGTATGAGTAGATGCTGTTAATTCCATAAGTTGTATGCAACCCTGACTATACAATGTTGAAAAGGGCTGATATGCTGTAATCTAATGCATAATGACCTTATTGATGATTGATCCGAGAACCTTGAAGAGCACTCGTGTGTCTCTCTGTCCTGACTCTGGGTCTGTGTGTGTATGTGTGTTGCGTTCAGGGTATGATTCCCGGTTTCGGTACAGATTTCATGAGTAAAGGAAACGAACAGGAATCAATGGCCAGATTGAAGAAACTCATGACCATCATGGACAGCATGAATGACCAGGGTAACACACACTGTGACACTTACTCTCCCCACTGTTCTCTGAATTTGTTGTCAAGCAAAACTGAATGTAAATGTTAGTTTGAACAGGATTTCTGACTTACCTCAACCTGAATGAAAGATTAACGGAGAGGCTGAAGTCTCTGACTGATCTTACCAAGTTTCCTTTACAGAACTGGACAGTAAAGACGGTGCAAAGCTGTTCAGTAAGCAGCCCAACCGGATCCAGAGAGTGGCCCGTGGATCTGGAGTTGCCACCAGAGACGTTCAGGAGTTACTCACTCAGTACACCAAGTTTGCTCAGATGGTGAAGAAGATGGGAGGCATCAAAGGACTATTCAAAGGTACCACTGACCCACAATTCATGCCTTGAGGAGACTTTGATCTGGTTCTGATGTAGTGATACAATGTTTCTTAATCAGAAGAGTAATGTTGGATGTTGGATGCTGGCTGTGCTAACTGTGTTCAAGCAAACCATAGAACAACACGTCTTCCCTGGCTTATCAGTGTCTGACCGGAGGGAGATAACATGTCTGGATATTTAATAACCACTTTTTAAGGAGGACTGTGTGAATGTAGAAAACTGTGAATCACTTTGTAAAATCTGCTGAAAGATGAAGTGTTATTTGAGTATGACACTTCCCAAAATCATGACCTGAAAGTAGAGCAAGAAAAAAAAAAAAACAACTGCAAGGTTTCCTTGGATTTTACGCCAGTTCTCCGTGCTAATATGTTTGTGATGTTTGGTGTTCCAGGAGGAGACATGTCCAAAAATGTGAACCCATCTCAGATGGCCAAACTGAACCAGCAGATGGCCAAAATGATGGACCCTCGGGTCCTGCATCATATGGGTAAGACCTGCTCTCCAGCACAACGCCCACAGTGAACGTTCGCCCACGGTGAACTTCACACCTTCACTTAATGAAAGAATTCTTTTATTGTAAAGAGTTCATAAAAATCACAGGACATAAGACTCAAAAACAGATGTGAAGGAGTTGGAAGATGTAAATAAATGCTTTAGTGAATCAGTCTGATACAGTTGATGAGGAATGTTAACGTCACAGCCTGGTATAGTATAAAATAAATTTACTTCAGTTTGTTGACATAACATTAAAAGAGGGTTTTGTTTTTTTTAAATTTTGCATACCTGCTAGAGGAAATATTTCAAATAGAAATGACAATGGAAGTATTAATCTTTAGGAAACCTCATAAGTTAAAGACAATTTCACAGAGTTGTAGTAATTGGCTTTTACAAAGAAACTGCTTGACACTATTCAGCCAGGAATATTAGATCTGATGTATTAACTTTGCTTTTAATAAGATTTAGTTGTATGTTATGCTTTAAGTAAGTTACAAAAACTCCTTAAGTGAGTTAGAGGGGCCAAGGTCATAAGGATCAGCCGTTGAGGAATTTTACAGATCAGAATAATAAATGAGTACACTGTTCCAACATGTCCTGCCTAAAGTCTGTTAGCAGCATCATCAGCTCGCACTGGCTGAACAGAAATAAGTTTAATTCATGAACAACTTTTAGTAATTTTCTCTTTAATTCCAGAAAATATAAAAATATTTTGGAAATGAACCTAACTCACTTGTTAATGAGTTGTAAAAAATAAACAAAAAACAGACTTTCATGCACAAAGCTGGAAAAATTACTAAAAAAAAACCCAGAATAAAATGTATTACTATGCCTTAGACATTAACACAAAGTGCTCATATAGCAAGATCATATGGACTTTTGTAAAACTTGTTACTTTCAACAATCCAGATTTGGTTTTAAAAGCAGTTGGAGTTCAAATAGACTCCACCAGCTTGATGAGTTTTGCTTTATTTATTTTCTGCACATATTTAAACATCCCACAGCTCATCAGTCAAACAATTAAACGTTGTATCATTCTGTTATGCTTGTGTGTTTTAGGAGGCATGGCTGGCCTTCAGTCCATGATGCGTCAGTTCCAGCAAGGAGCCGCCGGCAACATGAAAGGCATGATGGGATTTAACAACATGTGACCTCCACCCAGATGATGCCTTAATACACAAGAGGAAACTGTTCTCCTCCTGGCAGGTGGAGGAGGTGGGGCAAACCCTGTCTTTGCTGCTTTGCACCAACAAATAAAATACAGTTTGTCCTGCAAGAAAAACATTAGAGGTATATTGTGAGTTTAAAGGAGTAATTGAACTTTTCAGCAAATGTTTTTGTTTGTCAGAGAAACCTCTGGAATGCTCCTCAGTCTTGGGGAAGATAAGCTGATAGCTAACGGGCCTCATTACCTTTGGTTGGTAAAAATGTTTCCAGGTAAAATTAAAGCATAGTTTGAACCATTACAGGAGTAAATAGCACAGGATGAAATTGAATAGTGACAGTGTTTTTTGTCATAATAAAAAAATTTTATTGCATCATTTTAAACCTGGTGTGTATTTATTTCATTCACTCTTTTTATTCTGATAAAATTTCACCAAGTTTAGCTGTTCTAAGGTTTTTATTAAAGTAATTTATTTTCAAATTCAGAAGTTCACAAAAATACAAGATTATAGTTTTTAAAAGGTTTAGGAAAGCCCTGATGATGATTATGTAGCTTTGTAAATCTGAGTGATGATTTACATTTGAATTAAAAGAAAATGCTTTTTTTCTGTTGTAGGAAAATACAAATAAAACGGACCTCAGTGAGAGAATTGTGGAATTCCACAAATCTATATATACGTTTGTGTGTGTGTGTGTATATATATATATATGTGTGTGTGTGTGTGATTGGAGCGACGCGGAATGTGGCTTCTCTGTTTCACTCAGAGTGAGACCTCTTGCTTCGCATACCTTCTCTGTCTTGACGTGGCAACGGCTGCCGCCATATTGTTTTGCTTAGTTGTCAGCGCTCGGAGAGGAGCGGCGGATTCGCAGCGGCGGTATGTTCTGACTTTCTTTTGAAACAGTTTCTCGGCTGCACCCGAGAGATCTTTGGCTTCGCCTGGAACATATTCCACTCCCGTTTGGGCTGTAGCTGCCATCCACCCGCTGGAAGCAGGAGATGACCTGAGGATTAAACGGATTTGTTTAATATCTTTGGGAGTCCATTTATCAGCTGTTAACATGAAACAGACAGTGAACCTTGTGATGTCAGTCAGGCTAAAGACTTGTGCTGTTCTACACACATTTTTTTAAATATATAGATATGCTTAAAGTTAATGTGAGCCAAAGTATAACCAAGTCATTGAAAACTGCCCACGGGTGTTCGGTGGGTGGCTGGGTGGGTGAGGGTTTTACATATTTATAAAATTACAACAAACATATTGAGAGTTGGGTAAAGAATGATCTCGTGGCTGAAGGAATGACTACTCAAGAGAAACAACTTTCCTCCCAGAAATTTAAAGTCTGATCAAGAAGCCTGCCGCTCCTGCAACATTCTGTATTTGCTCTCTGAAATCAACAGCAAGCTAACTAGTCTCCAGATGATGTACATGACATTAAGTCAAGTTCCATCAATAAATTTGTAATTGATTACGTTTCAAATACAATTCTAAACATGTAGGTTTTTAGTCAAGATTTAAAGGAAGTCAGTGTTTCAGTTGTTTTACAGTTTTCTGGAAGTTTGTTCCAGATTTGTGGTGCATAGATGCTGAATGCTGCTTCTCCTCGTTTGGCTCTGTTTCTGGGGATGCAGAGCAGACCAGAATCGGAACCTGAGAGTTCTGGAAGGTTGATACAGCAGCACCAAGTCTTTAATGTATTGTGGTGCTAAGCCGTTCAGTAATTTGTAAACTAACAGTATTTTAAAGTCTATTCTTTGAGCGACAGGGAGCCAGTGGAGGGACTTTAAAACTGTTATGTGCTCTTTCTTCCTGGTTTTAGTGAGAACACGAGCAGCAGCATTCTGGATCAGCTGCAGCTGTTTGATTGATTTGTTGGATAGACCTGTGAAGACACTGTTGCAATAATCAGTACTACTAAATATAAACGCATGGATGAGTTTCTCTAGATCTGGCTGAGACATTAGTCCTTTAATCCTGGAAATGTTCTTCAAGTGATAGAAGGCCGACTTTGTAACTGTCTTTATGTGGCTCTGGAAGTTCAGGTCAGAGTTCAGGTTTCGGGCTGATTGCTGGTTTTCAGTTATAATAATTCAGTTATAATAACTGAAGCTGTGCACTGACTCTAGATCTATAACTCTAGATCTATAACTCTAGATTGTTCCTCTTTAGGTCCAGAAATAATAACTTCAGTTTTGTTTTGTTCAGCTGGAGAAAGTTTTGGCACATCCACACATTTATCTGTTCAGTGATTGGAGGGGGTTAAAGGTCACCTGGTGACATCGTAATGTAGAGCTGTGTGTCATCTGTATAGTTATGGTAGCTAATATTATTTCCTGTTATAACCTGAGCTAGTGGGACCATATAAATATCGAATAAGAGGGGTCCTAGGATTGAATCTTGGGGTACCCCACATGTGACCTTTGACCTTAATATCTGTATTGATCCCAATATTGAAAAAAATTCTAGATTTGGTATCGATGATAGAGTACCCAATCCATAAGTCTAGTTTTATGCCTTGTGCTCTGAGTGACGTCGTGTTTTGTTATTCATTTTACATTATATTTAGAATTCTGAATTGTAAATAGTCAGCCTTTTAATTTGATCAGTTTCTTTATTATTTATTTTTCATTAGCTGTTCTACTCCTGTTGAAGCTAGTGAATTTATCAATGTGCTGTACTAGTGCAGAGTGAGCAAATTAATTTGTAATTCGGTACATTTACATGTTTAAAAAAAAAAGAAAAGAAAAGTTTTATGTCGTTTCAGCTGTTTTTGTGTATTGGATTGCATCGGCTGATACTAGGCCTCAGATATTGGTATTTGTAACAGAAGTGAAAAAAAGTGGATTTTTGCATTAAAAAAGCACTAAGCTATTTTTAATCATCACACAACAATTCCAAATAAAAATGTGGCAACAATCAACTGCATTGATTTAAAACAGTAAAGCAGCAATTCTTCCCACTACATGGAAATTGCGTTGTGATCAGTTGCAGAAGAGAAACGAGTCAAAGTTTGACTCTTTAGCGTGTCTTGATTGATGTATTTAACCTTTGAACCCCGACGTTCCACTGAGCATTGTGCTTGTTGTTTACTGTACTCTAAATCTGCCATCCCGCACAGCTTCCCTGTGACCTTGTGACCCCTGCTTCGACATGGCCACCTTCGCCGAGTACATCGCTCAGAACGAGGAGCGCGACGGCGTCCGCTTCAGCTGGAACGTCTGGCCCTCCAGCCGCCTGGAGGCGACCCGCATGGTGGTGCCGGTGGCCGCTCTGTTCACGCCACTGCGGGAGAGAAGCGACCTGCCCCCAATCCAGTACGAACCCGTCCTGTGCAGCCGTGCCACCTGCCGTGCGGTCCTCAACCCGCTCTGGTACGCCCTTCCGCCTGTGTGTCACTCACCAGTCTGTGAAGAACTTTGTCCCTTAGAGATGCAAATCTTTCAGTGTCCAGCGATTATTATGTTTATTTCTTTTCAGGGTCACTGTTTAATTCAGAAACCATTTTTTCTATCGAAACAGTCTGAAGATTCTGTTTCAAATAATGAAATGAAATTTTGTATTATTTTAAACAGGTAAAGTGTCACATAATTAAGAAAACAATAAAATGTCACAATAGTAATCAAACATAAAAGAGGAGTAAGAAGAAAACAACCCCCCAACTGTCTCATCCAAATATGTCCCATACTCTACATATTTATATGTCTACTTTTTACTCATGTACTCTCTCCTAATTCTATTTATTTAATGAATTATGTGACTGACAAGAGGAACAGACAGAGAAAACAAAAGGAACACTTATGTAAAACTATTTTATAAGGTGCCACATGGTATCAAATTCCATCAGTTTATATATGTTTTTAAAAGATAGGTTTGTGTGTCACATTTTATAACTTAAATTGCCGGTAGGTTTACTTCTTCAAATTATTCAAAAATATATACTTTTTTTTTTCCTGCACCTCTACTGTCCCTCTGTCTTCCTCTCCACCTGTTTTAGCCAAGTGGACTACAGAGCCAAACTGTGGGCGTGTAACTTCTGCTACCAGAGGAACCAGGTGAGTGGGGTCCTGCTGTGGGGACGGGAGAACAGCGATCCAGAGAGACTGACACCTGATCCTCCTCTTCTCAGTTTCCTCCATCCTACGCCGGCATCTCGGAGGTGAACCAGCCCGCTGAGCTGCTGCCTCACTTCTCCACCATCGAGTATGTTGTGCAGGTGAGAAAGCTGCGGCATGAGACCCACGAGCTTCTCACCTCGCTGCCAGACGCTTGACCATCTCTGTTCTCCGACACCAGCGGGGCCCTCAGATGCCGCTCGTCTTCCTGTACGTGGTGGACACCTGCATGGAGGACGAGGACTTGCAGGCTCTGAAAGAGTCTCTGCAGATGTCCCTGTCCCTGCTGCCCCCCACCGCTCTGGTGGGACTCATCACCTTTGGACGCATGGTGCAGGTCCACGAGCTGGGCTGTGAGGGGATCTCCAAGAGTTACGTCTTCAGGGGCACAAAGGACCTGAACGCTAAGCAGCTGCAGGTAAACGATCTTTACCTGTCCAGTTTTTGGTCAGCACTCTTTAATCCTTCACAGCAAAACAAGAAAAGAAAAAAATCTAAGACATGGTTCCATGGTAAACAAATGATACGATATAATTTTTGTTGCAGGACATGCTTGGTCTAACAAAGCCCTCTGCGGCTCAGGGTCGAGGGCCTCAGACCTCCCAGCAGCCTCTGTCCAACAGGTAAGATCGTTAGAAATGCTGATCAGCTGATATCCAGTCTGACCCACCAGCACCAATTTTAGAGGCAGCCTATGTAAAAAAATAGGCTTTTTTACATATTTATTAAAACTGCCACTATGCCCTATAACATAATATAATAGGAGACAGACGAGCTGTGAAAAATAAAGCTCCTCTGTGTCTTCCCTGTGGTCCTACTGCAGAAACAACCAATCAGAGCCAGGAGGCGGGTCTTAACACTGACAGTTACCCTCCTGTCTGCACTGCTCATTCTTGCTTTTTGCTGCACCACAACAATCAATCAATCAATCAAACTTTATTTGTATAGCACATTTCAGCAGCAAGGCATTTCAAAGTGCTTTACATCAAATCAAACACAAAAACACAATGCAACATAGAATCAACAATAAAAACACAACATAGTCAGATTCCATCAATAAATTTGCAATTGATTACGTTTTGAATACGACTCTAAACAAGTGGGTTTTTAGTTGAGATTTAAAGGAAGTCAGTGTTTCAGCTGTTTTACAGTTTTCTGGAAGTTTGTTCCAGATTTTTGGTGCATAGATGCTAAATGCCGCTTCTCCTCGTTTGGTTCTGGTTCTGGGGATGCAGAGCAGAACCAGAACCAGAAGAATTGAGAAGTCTGGAAGGTTGATACAACAGCAGATCTTTAATGTATTGTGGTGCTAAACCATTCAGTGATTTATAAACTAACAACAGTATTTTAAAGTCTATTCTTTGAGCTACAGGGAGCCAGTGGAGAGAGCCTGCCATGAATGCCAAGGCTAGTTAGCATAGCCACCAGTGATGGTGAATTAACAGTTTTCTTGTATAGTTCGGTTGAATTTCCGTCATTAACACATTTGCAGAAAACCTGTAATCTTGAGTCTGTATTGACTACACGGGGCTGGGTGTAATGGAGAGCGCTAAGACCCACCCCCTGACTGTGATTGGTTGTTTCTGACCAAGCGTTGTATCTGTGCAGATCGCAGTTGAACCACTGGGAGAAGGAAGAGAAGCTTGAATTTTTTATGTTGTCAAATATTTGTCTCATACATTCAGGACATAATGACATAATGATAGTTTTAACAAATATATATATACCGTGTATATATATATAAAATAAACGTTACATTCTGCAGTTTTAAGTTGTTTGTCACCAGTACTTTTAATATTTTTGTCACTTCATTAAAAGTGTGGCTGTGTGCTGGGCTCCTGTTTCTCATTGTGACTTCAGGTTCCTGCAGCCAGTGCAGAAGATTGACATGAACCTGACTGACCTGTTGGGGGAGCTGCAGCGCGACCCCTGGCCCGTCACTCAGGGGAAGAGGCCGCTGCGCTCGCTGGGTGTCGCCATGTCCATTGCTGTGGGGCTTCTGGAGGTGAGGGGTCAGCGTTCAGGTCTCACCGTCATGACGACGGCGTGCAAAATCTGAACGACTTTTCCTCCATTCAGTGCACCTTCCCTAACACCGGCGCCCGGATCATGACGTTCATCGGGGGCCCGGGCACGCAGGGACCAGGGATGGTGGTCGGGGACGAGCTGAAGACCCCCATCAGGTCCTGGCATGACATCGAGAAGGACAACGCCAAGTTCATGAAGAAAGCCACCAAGGTGAGTCACTGCTATGTGTCCATAAAGTCAAAAATGTCTTTTTATTCAGTCAAATGTCATTACTAATGCAGTTTTCCTACAATCACTGTGCTTTTTACAGTAGTTTAAAGAAGAAATAACCTTCAATAATCACAGCAAAAAAGTTTGAAGAGATGATAATTAGACAACTAATTATTAGGCTCATTTTAAAAGTATTTAAAATGTTTGAATTCTGTGTCTATTGTGTCTGTTATTACTCCATTTATAATATTTTATTGCTTTCATGTTTAACTGTTTTCATGAATTCTGTACAGCACTTTGGTCCCTCTGATGATGTAAAGTGCTTTATTCCAGTTCAATTCAAATTCAAAAATACTTCATTGATCACAAAAACAAAATTAAATCTGGTTGTAACTTATATGAATTCAAATTGTAAAGAAACCTGGAGGTGTCTTGGTGTGGGACAGCACCTCCCTCTCTGGAAAACACGACATTCTGCAGCCAGAGTCAAAGTGTTCGGTTCAAGGCAGCCATTGAACCAAGGAACAACATACCAACTGGCAGACTGCAAAAACAGTCTGAACTAATAGTTTTAGTTTAGTTTCCAATGCAAATAGATTAATTAATTAGTTCACTTTGAACTCACAAGGAGTTTACAAGGAATGTTTTAACAAGACATCAGAGGTTGTTTTAAGTCAGTTTCTTAACAGTAATAAAAATCTACTAGTTCCACTCAAGGATCTTTTCACCTGTAACATGGGAAAAATGTCTTGTAAGTAAATAAATCTGCCTATCTAACTAGTACTTTTTTATATCAATATTCAAGAATTATTGACTTAAAACAGTCTCTTGTTTTTAGTTGAAAAGCTGTCTGTGAGTTAGTTTAGTCTTATTTCAAGGGTATCAAGATTTTGTCTTTGTTACAGTGTGGACAGGATTTGGTATTTCATTGGTTCAACCTTCCTGCTCAGCTCTGCTGCTCAGCCAGTAGACATGTTTTCCTTACTGTTTAAAATGAAATGAACCGACTCTCTCACTGTATAATATTAACTGCCAAAAGGCATTGTTATAGTACAGAAATAATCGACCAAACATTAAATCTGTTTTACTGGAGGTGTGAAGTTGCATTCCAGCAGCCTCAGGTTAAACCTCTGTGTCTAAACTGTGTGTGTTGATCTGTGTGTCGCAGCATTTCGAGGCTCTGGCTAACAGAGCTTCCACTAACGGCCACATCATCGACATATACGCCTGCGCTCTTGATCAGACGGGTTTGCTGGAGATGAAATGCTGCCCCAACTACACAGGGTAAACATAAACACACACATCTGGATGTCTGTTGTAGGGACCCTCGGTGTCATAATGCTCCCCCTCCCACCCAAAAAAAAACACTGATCCAGGTCTCAGGCCTAAAACCCAGCTGGACATAAGCTGGACTCAGTCTGTCTCTGCAGCCGAGGTTTTGAAAGAGGAAAACAAGTAGCTGCTTGAACAATATAGAATGTTAGAACATTAAAATCATACACAAATTATGATTACTATTATTAATAAATTTTCCCTTTGCATCACAATATAGACTGAATCTATTCTATTATTATTATTATTATTATTATTATTATTATTATTATTATTATTATTATTATTATTATTATTATTATTATTATTATTATTGGGGCCTGCCCATAGCAATGCATAAGTAGCATAAATGTAATTCCAGTACCGAAAAATTAACTTTATACCAGGTGAGTCTCTCTCAGCTGTACTGGGCTGCTTCAAATAATTTTAACAATGCTCCTGTAGAAGATTCATAACTTATAACACATCAAGTCAGATTCCGTCAATAAATTTGTAATTGATTACGTTTCAAATACGACTTTAAACAAGTGGGTTTTTAGTTGAGATTTAAAGGAAGTCAGTGTTTCAGCTGTTTTACAGTTTTCTGGAAGTTTGTTCCAGATTTGTGGTGCATAGATGCTGAATGCTGCTTCTCCTCGTTTGGTTCTGGTTCTGGGGATGCAGAGCAGACCAGAACCAGAAGACCTGAGAGTTCTGGAAGGTTGATACAACAGCAGCAGATCTTTAATGTATTGTGGTGCTAAACCATTCAGTGATTTATAAACTAACAACAGTATTTTAAAGTCTATTCTTTGAGCGACAGGGAGCCAGTGGAGGGACTTTAAAACAGTTATGTGCTCTATCTTCCTGGTTTTAGTGAGAACGCGAGCAGCAGCATTCTGGATCAGCTGCAGCTGTTTGATTGATTTGTTGGACAGACCTGTGAAGACGCTGTTGCAATAATCAATACGACTGAAGATAAACGCATGGACTAAATAAACGCATAACTAAATATTCCTCTCAGGGTAGTACTAACTAATATTAGCCTTTACTATCTTTTTCTCTCAGGTCATTGCACTGCCCTGATGCTCAAGACAGTGAATTAGCATTAGCACAAACCTTAGCATTTCACTGCCCCCCATTAGCAATAGCCTTTTCCCTAAAAACACTTTTAGCTATGTTTTTTTACGTATTAGCCAGGCTTAGTACACTGAATGGAGTGATGCTCCACATGCTACTGACAACATTTTGGCTAACGTTAGCAATTTGGCTCATTTTAACTTGTACACTAATTTCAACATAGAGAATGGCATGAGTCCATATTATTCTATGTGTTTGTGACTCTCCACATGCTATTGAGTACACTGTACCTTACTTTAGCATTGATGCTAATTTGTAGCATCAGAACGTCCACGAAGTGTGCCAACCGACAGGCACACTTTGGCAGGCCCCGATTAAATTTCTTCAGAAATGTTCTAGTTAATATTGTTGTTAGGGACTCACAGATCCACTTTTTTCACCTGCGATACCTGAAGATACAGAAAAACAGAGATGAACTGACCATGTTTCTTAAAAAAAAAAAACAGATATAAATGTAAAATATTTATATCTGTAGTTGGCAAGTATCAAATGTATTTGCCAACTCTGCACCAGTACAGGACATTGAAATACACCAATAGCTTCACTGGCTGGTCAAACGTGGAAAAACAACTTTCATTTGTTCAGGTGTAGAGTAACGGAAAATAAATCATCAAGAAATTGAAACTGACTAAGACAACAGGTTAACTACTTGGGCAAAATAAATTGTAACAAACCTTCTTTCAAACGGTCCAGAAAGAGGAATTAGGAATTCTTTATATAATGTAAAATAAATAATAAAGCACGATGTCATCCATAGCACAAAGCAAAGCCTTACACTGAATAGATCTGCTCTTATGGATTGGGCACTTTGTCTGTTACCCAATCTAGAATTGTTTTCTGTTATTAATATTGGGTTGGGGGAAAAAAATGAAGCAGTGTGAGTATTTTTACAGGGCATCATAAACTGTATAGGAGAACAAAAAATATATATTCCCTAAATTAGCACTTTTGTAGCATTTTTTAATTGCTTCTTTGTTTTTGTAATAATTATCATAACTTCTGTAACAATTTATTACACTGCCCACTATCTTTGTAACATTCTGGAAGACATTTTGAATGTAGTGGGTTGCTTGTACAAATGGTGATAAGAAAAAGTTTTTTTGTTGTTTTTTTCAATGTTTTTTCTGTTTGGTCAGAGGATACATGGTGATGGCCGACTCCTTCAACACGTCTCTGTTCAAACAGACCTTCCAGAGGGTTTTCACCAAAGACGTCCAGGGATCTTTCAAGATGGCGTTTTCTGCCACACTTGAGGTCAAGGTATGAACCAGAAAGCCAACAGGATGCAGCAGAGCTCTTCCGCGGCTCGTCTGTTCCACGCGGTGATGATTGTTGCTCTGTCCTGCTGCAGACATCCAGAGAGGTCAAAGTGTGTGGAGGGATCGGCCCCTGTGTGTCTCTGAGCGCAAAAGGACCCTGTGTGTCTGAAAACGTAAGAGTCACTGCCACCACCTTATCACACTGCCCCCTACAGGCGCACAGAGGAACAACAGAGTGAAACGCTGTCATTATCAAACATGCACACATTTTCAGCTTGGATTCTCAGATATGAACACATCCCACAGCAAGTCTAGGATTTTAGTTTAAGTTAAGTCAGGAGAACATTAAGCAGAGAACAGGCCCCCCCCCCCCCAAAAAAAACCCCTCCAAAACCGAAACAAGAATTCAGTTACTGCCCAGTCCCATGTTTTACCCTTGCTCAGTAAATAATCTGTTTGACAGATAAATCTTTTCAGAGCCGTGTAAACGGTCTGAAAGCCATGTAATGTTGTCAACACTGTGAACCTTCTTATTTCAGGAGATCGGGACGGGAGGAACCTGCCAGTGGAAGATCTGCGGTCTGGATGCCAGCACAACACTGGCTCTTTACTTCGAGGTGGTGAACCAGGTATGTACACCCAGCCTCCATCCAGAACCCGGAGAACACTGAGGACAGTTTTAACTTCTACATTAAACCTAAACTAGGGCTACATGATATCACAAAAACATGTGATGTGCAAAGATATTGAATGTCACAAGAATGATACAGCTTGGGATAAATAAACTTGAAATTAAAAAGGTTAGGTTCACAGTCAACACAGGACAAAGATAATGAGTAGTAAACCAGATATTATAGACAAACATAATCATTTCCACCTCAAATGATTCAATCTTTTATATAAGATTCTTATTGACTAATTAATTATTATTAGATAGAATTTTATTGCTCTTGATGCAGAAACCTGACGTAGAAGTTATTGACTGAGATACTCCAGTTCTGTCATAGTGTGGAGACTTCATAAATGATCAAAGAGAAATTAATTTTTTAGATTTCTCACAATGTTATTACAATGTTTGATGTCACGATTGTCTTGTTTACTCATATTATGCATCTGTAAAAATTAGCATAAAAACTTGAGTTTTATTTGATTCTTCTGCATTTTTTTTTGTAAACTGTCTGGAACCGTTCAGTATATTCTTGGCTCACATATGTAACTGTGAGAACAGAGATTTGTTGCTAGCCTACTCTCGAAAAGAATACATGTGAACCTCGTTATCATGTCTTAAAATAACCAACAGAGGGCAGCACAACACTGCAAATTATAGTCCAAAATGTTGTGTAGTTACAGATGGGAGTTAGTTTATGGTTTATGGTTATGGTATTATGTGACTTCCAGGTCACATAATAACAGTTATTTGATAGCACAATCAAGTAACTGTTACCTTCATTTGTTATAAATTCGCTGTATTACTTTAATATGACTTAAAAGAAATTAGACTTTGTAATTCAATGTCTTAATAATGGGTCTTTGTCTCTTTAAGAAACTCTTGATCTTTCTGAAGCTCCACCTTCAGGAAGTCATCACAACATGGCTTCTCTATTAACCCTTTAACAATCTTTAAAAGTGTTCCTCTGAGAAGTAGCTCCTATAAAGAACTCAGCACATGTGCAGATCCTCCAGGCATTTGCCAATTGCTGCTGGCTAGTCTGAAGGAGCTGACTTTTCTCATCAGAAAAATCCAAAAACAAACCATCATTCTCCTACCACTTCCTGTCGTCTTCTTTGTGGTTTTCACCTGCAGTAACATCCAAATGTTGTTCACGTGACTTGTGTGATGCGAAAAGAAGTGTTTCCATTGCAGTTTTTTGAATTACATCTATTCTGATATGCTGAAAAACCACATCACCCCAACGCAAAAATTGGGTGGAATTGCCCTTTATCTATTTCCCAAATGGAAGCTGCAATCAGAAGCTCACTTTAGCTTTGTATACAAAACAGGGCAGGTCAGGGCATAAAGCGTTTTGTGAGTCATGATCGAATTAATTTTACGTAGCTTTGGACATAAACGGGTTTCCACACAATCGGGTTCCACTTGTCTCAAACAAATTAAACAGAAAGTGAGCTGTCACTATCAGGACTTTTTTCCCTCCAGTTTTTTGTGTACAAAATAGGAAATCTGATAACAGTTTATCCAATTTGGTTTAAACTTTTTTTTTTTAAACCAAATTGTTTTTTCTTCAAACAAAAAACCCCCCACAACAACAAACAAACTACTTGAATGCAATGAACCATAAGCACACACACACACACACATGCGCACGCACACATTATCTGGTGTCAGGAAAGTTAACACTACCTAAAAGTCCTACATCCTGTGTGTTTGAGTGGACAACCTGAGATTTAAACCACCTTACTGAGATCTTTACTGCACTTTGGGCACAACTGATCAAATCGGCTAATTTGTGATATTAGTACAATATAACAACAACTATATATTTAAAATAGGTTTAAACGTAGAGACCAAGACAGAAGTGGTAAGGCCTTGGTTTCAGGGTTCAGTTTGGTTCAAAGTGTTAGTTCTCAGTGTTAGTACACGTGTCACAACAGCTGAGTCGGGTAACAGCAGGTGTTCTGTGTCTGATCGTTACGGTCCTGAAACTCAGACCTCTGACTGTTCATATCTGGTTATATTTGTTTTTTGTGACTTCATCCTCTGAGAGCTGATGAAGCTGCTGCTCTTTGCCACATCGTAACAAGTTATTGTAAGAGTGTGAGCTCCTCTTGCATCTCTGCTCTGAATGCTGAGTACTTGATAAAAAGACACAATCCAATACCAATGCAAGAAAAAACCCAAAAAACAACGGCCCACATTTTAGAAAAATGGTTTGTCTTCCTAAGCTGGTCTGATGATAGTGCAGACTAACTTCAGGTTCTTTTTAAGACCTCCTGGCATCATTTCCAGAAAAGGGACTTTGCAGGAACTAAAATCATAATAAATTTTGCTTGTACATGTAACTCATTGTTTTCTCAGAGTTACAGGCTCTTGTGATGCTTTTTACTGCGAATGTTTCAATCAGAACTCAGAGATGTGAAGGCTGATCAATGCAGTCGATTTCCACTAGAAATCTAAGCATTGAGGGTTTTGGTTTTTGTCTGGTACCGTTGATAAGCTTCATCAGGGTAAACATGGGTTGTTGAGAAAAAGAAAATTATGCAGCCCTTTTGATTTAGTTGGATTTATTTATATTTCATTTTACAACATAAGCCTACATGAAGAAAACTTTCAATTTCAATTTCTTCTGCTTTGTTTTTGTTGAATTTACTATAAATAATTTTTGTTGTTGTTGTTCCTTTTGTCTATGCAAAAGCCTTTTGATATACTGTGATCAGTAAGCGTTGTCCAAGAAGCAAACTACGTTTGTCAGTGTTCACCTAAATACAGACTGTGCAAGTTTTGGAAACTCACTCAAACTGTCTTGATTATCCATGTGGCAAAAACCACATGGTCTGATTCACGTACTAATTCACCAGCTGGGTGCTGCCGCCGGACCATCCCTCCATGCAGATTACTGATCTTCCTGCTTCTGGTTCTTCCTACAGCACAATGCTCCAATCCCTCAAGGTGGCCGGGGAGCCATCCAGTTCGTCACGCAGTACCAGCACTCCTCAGGGCAGAGGCGCATCCGAGTCACCACAACGGCAAGAAAGTATGACAATGCAACTGCACTCTGTGCTCTTGTCTGGAGATCTCATGTCATAAAAATGTTTAGTTCTGTCTAAAGAAGCACCGATCCAATATATTACTGTCGTTTCAGTCCCGATATCGAAACTATTTTAGATCGGGGATCGGTGACGACGTTCCCTATCCATAAGAGCAGATCTATTCAGTATAAGTCTATGCTTTGCATATGTTACTTATTTATTGGTGCGTCCCTAGTTCTGTCCTAACATGAGTGAAGCATAGTAACTGAAACATTGGAAATCTGATAACGTGCTAATGTTGCATGACTTCATGTCTATCTTTGTATGTTTATAGTCAAGGAAATATCTTCTAAAAACTGAAGAGCTTCAGTTTCTCATTCAGATGTGACAGAAAATAAGAAGCCGTCATGAAAATATTCTTTTCTTGCATCCTTTAGTCGCCCGCATGCATACTTCCAAGTGTTGTTCATTGTGTAGGTGTCTATTTACAGCGTTATGTTTCTTTCAGCTGGGCTGATGCTCAGACTCAGATCCAGAGCATAGCGGCATCGTTCGACCAGGAGGCGGCAGCCATCTTGATGGCCAGGTTGGCGGTTTACCGGGCAGAAACAGAGGAGGGACCTGATGTGCTTCGATGGTTGGATAGACAGTTGATCAGACTGGTAGGAAACAGTGTCTACATAATAACAACATTTGAAACACTTTTGAATGAACTATTAAAGCATCAACAAGATTGAACCTCTTGTGGCTCGATGTTTGTGTGCAGTGTCAGAAGTTTGGCGACTATCACAAGGACGATCCCAACTCCTTTAGATTTTCGGAGACGTTCTCCCTCTATCCTCAGGTGACCTGCATGTCGCCCTAACCGTCAGCGCCCAGCTGTTCTGTCCTGCTTTCCCTAAATGTTATTTCTTTCTTCTTCTTTCCAGTTCATGTTCCATCTGCGGCGCTCCCCGTTCCTGCAGGTGTTCAACAACAGTCCTGATGAGAGTTCCTATTACCGACACCATTTCAACAGGCAGGACCTGACCCAGGCCCTCATCATGATCCAGCCTGTGCTGTACGCCTACTCCTTCAACGGCCCACCTGAGGTAACAAGCCTCACAGTTTTCATTATGTCCCTCAAAGGCCTCTGTAGTGTTTCCCACAGACCTGTCGATGTGATAAACTTCCAGATGAGAGTTATTATTCTTGAGTCTTTTTTGAGCTGTAAATCATGTTATAAGGTTATGTGATCATCAAAGACATACATGGAGTGGTTTTTTTGACTCTTTCATGGTGAAAGAAAACCACTCCCTGGTTTCTCCTGGGAGGCAGGAACCTCGACTTCCAGATGGAGCAGAACGTCTACAAGAGGAAAAGCAACAGTATTTATATTATTAACCTGAAGAAGCCATGGAGATGTTTCCTTTCTCAAACATCTCAAAAGGATGTTTGAGAAATCCTTTCATCTCCACGGCAACCATTCAGCTGTGCAAGACGCCTGAATGGATCTAGCACCGCCTCCAAGGCGGAGCTCCTCCTCCCTCTCCTGATTCTAACAGGACATTTTTCTCCTGGAAAACGTCTGTCCAGCTTTTAAGAGTCCGGTTGCACAGACTGTCTCCTCGTGGACTGCTTTCATTCTAGCTCAGGATTTGCTGATGCATTTCCACCTCACCCCCTGCAGGGAGCGCTGTTAACATGTTATCGACCTGCTGACTGATAAGAGTGTGTGTGTGTGTGTGTGTGTGTGTGTGTGTGTGTTTCAGCCGGTGCTCCTGGACAGCAGCAGCATCCTGCCGGACCGAATTCTGCTGATGGACACCTTCTTCCAGATCGTCATCTACCACGGAGAGGTACGAGCTAATTGGAGGAGGTGTGTGTGTGTGTGTTATCTCTAGAACAAATGTGTGTGTAAGCGTCTGTCTCTTTCAGACTGTGTCTCAGTGGAGGAAGGCTGGCTACCAGGACATGCCTGAGTACGAAAACTTCAAGCACCTCCTCCAGGCTCCAGTGGACGACGCTCAAGAGCTGCTGCACACTCGCTTCCCCATGCCCAGATACATCGACACGGAGCACGGCGGCAGCCAGGTGGGGGCGCCGTCGCGTTTCACTCACACAGACACACATCTAACACGGGCCTTCAAGGTCATGAAGGAACCAAAAGAAAACCTTTTGAAAGGATTATAAATAAGCAAAAGATAAAATCTGAATTTCTGAGCAATGAAGTTTTTCGTCCACTGATTAATACGGCAAAAGTAAAGAAACTGTTTCTCATCAAGTTTATTTTTTATAGAACATTTCAGCAACAAGGCAGTTCAACGAGCTTCACATGATGGAAATATAACACAGTAAACAATAACGACAAACATCACAAAAAAAAAAAAAGATCAAATATATGAATCAACGTTTCAGTTACTATTAATCATAGGACACTCTAAGCAGGTGGGTTTTTAAGCTTTGATTTAAAATATCTCAGGATTTCGGCTGTTTTGTAGTTTTCTGCTCTAGATTAGAGGAGCATAAAATCTGAATGCTGCTGATGAATGAAGCCAGATTTTCTGAAACGTATTCAGTTGAAATAAAAATAAAGTAAAATCCTGGAAATGTTGGTTTGTTCACGAATGTCCAGAATGTTGTAAAAACAACTGAAAAAAATGCAGAAATATGAGTCTATAAAGTCTGTCAGCCTGTTCTCTTATGGGATTATGGTTGTTATAGTTACCGTAGCTAAAACTAACAAAACCTGAAATTAAAAAAACATTTTTGTTAACTGAAATAAGTAAAAATGGCAATTAATGAGGAAAACCTAAAACTAACAGGAACTATATTGTTGTTTATGAAACTACCTATAGAGAATACTGAAGTTATAGCTTCTGTGTTTATGGATCTATTTATTTTTCAAACTGCTGTGAAATAGATAACTGCACTCTGTATTCGTTTTGACTGCTAACACAAGTCTGCAAAATAGCAACAGGAAATGTTGGGAGAAAACACCAGTCAGTTGTTTAATAATTGAAAACATTTTTTGAAAATGGTTTCTTCTGTTGAGTCTTTGTTACCCAAATTATAGATACATAATCACAGTGCAATACTTTGACCTTTTTAAAATCTGCACATAAATATTAACCAAAATATAAAAAAAAACTAAAACTAGTTTAGCAAACACCAGGCTAAAGCACTATTTAAGTAACAATAAATAATAAAAACCAGCAAAAACACTTTAAAAACTAATTAAAACTAACTGAGCTACACAAAGAAAAAGTCACAACAAAAATCAAACTAACCTGTGATGAAGAACCCAGAACTGTTCTGACCCAGTGGATCTGTGTGATGGAAACACCCTGAGCAGAACCTTCTGTACCTTTTCAGGCTCGTTTCCTGCTCTCCAAGGTCAACCCTTCTCAAACTCACAACAACATGTACGCCTGGGGACAGGTAAGGACCCCGCCGGCGACCTTTGACCTCGGCCGACCAGACAAAACGCTGACAGGGTTTGTTTTTTGCGCAGGAGTCCGGGGCTCCCATCCTTACCGACGACGTCAGCCTGCAGGTGTTCATGGACCACCTGAAGAAGCTGGCCGTCTCCAGCGCCGCCTGACCCCTCCTGACCCCGCCTGACCCCGCCTGACCCCGCCTGACCCCTCCTGACCCCTCCTGACCCCACCTCGTGCATGCGTTCGCTGCCTGAACCGAGCAACAAGCATCCCGTTTCTGTCAGTGTTACTTGCAGCAGCAGGTCCAGGATATTTCCACTCGTTAGCTTGTTTTCATTTTGCTGCAAAGTCACACGGTCACTCCTGCGCCGGTCAGTAAAGGTTCTCATGTAATCCAAACCCGAGCCGGTCAGGACCTCTGGTGTCTTTTTAAGTAAGACTTTTAAAGAGTCTGCTGGCGTGACATCCAACTAAAACTCCACTGTAACCTGTGAGCAGCAGAGAAACCAGCTTGGAGTCTTTGCAATGAATGTATTGCTGGTTAATATTTCCATATTTGACTGATTTCACAAACATTCAAGCAGCTGATTCATAGTAAACATACAGCAGCAATCCTCCACGCCCCCTTGTTTTGGTTCTTCAGTGTTTGTTTATATTTATGTGAGCCAGTTTATCATCTTCTCCTCGACCGGTTTCCTTAAAGAACCCGTTTCCAATTCAGACACTAAGAGTTTTGCCCAGGCAAGTGAATGCATGTATTCCTGTCATTCTGTCTGTTTCATGTTTGCAGTAAAGCTGTTCTGTGGAGAGCCCACTGATGTCTGTGTTTTCCTTCAGATTTAGCCCAGGAAATGAAAATGATCATGAGATGAAAGGTAAAGCTGCACTGCCCCCTTCTGGACACCTGAATCCCATTTCCAATAATGAATCCCTCTTTAACTTTGTCACCTAATTCTGCAACATGAACATTAAGTAACATCATTTGTTGCTGTGCATGTTGTGAACTGTTCTACTGGTTATCAATTTTTGTATTTTTTCATTTTTCTTTTGGCCAGGCAATTTTATTTGACTTTAGTTTCAACAACTAGGTTGCTCAAAGTGCTTCATATGATTACAATGAAAAAATAAAACAACAAACGAGCAAAATGTAAAATTACTACATCACTGTGGTAAAGTAATGGAAAACGATGACGGAGTGAAAAACAGACTACAGTCTGATGTTCCAGTTAACTTGCTGAGTATCGAAGGAAACTTTAAACCATCTGGAGCTGCTTTACCTATTCCTGATAACGTTCCATACTTGACCATCAAGTTCCATTCAAGCTTGATGGAACTTTGTGTTTTTTCTCTAGCGGAAACTCCTGAAGAACAATCACTTCATGAATAGCTAAAAAATAAATGAATAAATAAATAAAGTCCAAGTCTAAACCTCATTCATTTTCCCTCCATGGTTTTCTGGTCTTTCGTATTTAATTCCAACAAAATACACTGAAGTTTGTTTGTACAAAATCATACGTGGTTTTGTAAAAGTTCAAGGCGTCGTCAGTCGTCCCAGCTGTGTGCTGATGCTGTTTACCAGTTTTGCTGTGATGTCAGAACCCTGTAGATCAGCTAAGTGTTAACACGCCCATTACATTTCTAACCATGAGAAAACCTTTGTCAGAAATGGTTTTCCCCTCCACGGCCGAACTTCCTGTCATTCTTTGCACAGCGCCGCCTGGAAATGCCTAAGTCACCACTTACCCTATCGGCTTCCCTGAGCCTTTCCACTGTTTGTTCAACTCCGAGCTGCGAGCAAGTTAACAGAGAATAAAAGAACGCTGATAAGACGTGTCCTCCATGGTGTCCTGAGACTCAGAACGGGAAAGTCGCCGCAAAACCGATTTGTTTGCACTTTTACACGCTGCATCTCAGTAACACCCACTCATCCTGTGTTAAACCTATGTGTTAAAAAGCAATGGAACAGGTGTATCTAATAAAGTGGCCACTGAGATTAAGGAAAACCCACCTGCTGCTGTCACATGTCCACTTCCCAGGATTCAACTGGGAATGACTTCAGCTCGGAAAATACTAAATCGCAAGCCGAGGTTTTGATCTGAACGTCTCAGAGTTTTTCAATCTGATTAGTCGACGGCGAACCCTGTACAGGAAAACAGCTGACCATATCAAGACCCAACACACTTCCTGTCCAGGAGGACAAGAGAGGGAGACTGCGGGGGGTGCTGGGTGTGGGGGAGTGAAGCCAGAGATTTAACAGCACAGCTACTGTGAAGGAGGAACCAGAGGAAAGAAATAAGAGGTAAACTGGAAGAAGAGGAAAGAAAGAAGATTTTCTTTTTCAGTCAGGAGGACAAAACTGTAAAGAGTGAAGGAGACAACAACAGCTGTCCAGAGAAGACAATAACCTGAGAGCAAACAGAACAGAAAGAGGAAGAGGAGGAGAAAACAACCGAATCAAAACCTGGACGAGTGACTAACGGTAAGAGAGACCAGTTAACCAGACACAATACAGATTCATTTATTTCTGGGTGCTTTTTTTATTTTTTGTGACATCTCCTTAGTAAAATTTCAACTTAGAAAAACTTTTACATTGAAACAAATAACATGAAGAAATGATGTAAAGTGGGTGTGAAAGTTGAAATTGTTGTTGCTTTTCAAAACTGATCACCCAGTCCAAACATCTTAAACTCAAATTCAGCTAATCTGACCGGAGATCCACAGCAGGAGAATCTAGACGAGATCTTTTATAGAAAAAAATTAAAAAGAGCTCAAATTCTAAAGTTTGCAAAGAAGAATGGCCAAACATTTCTTCCTAGATGTATGAAGCTAGTAGAGACGTGTTGACTCAAGTTGTGAATACAAATGCATGTGACATTTTTATTTTTATTAGTGCAACCTTTAATACAGTCCTGTATTAAAAATGCTTCTTATTGATCTGATGTAATGATGGAATTTTTGTATTACTATAAGGAGAAAATCATTCTAATGAACAAGAATAAAGGTCTGTGTGTTATTCATTTAGTGAACAGTTGCTGAAATAAATTTCAATTAAACAGTTGAATTCAATTTATCATTTCATGATAAATTCCTTGACTATATACATCCTCATGGAAATACTTCACTTCCAAGAAGAACAAGCTGATGGTCGAACTGGTTTGTTAGCACTGAGTTAAACTGCTAGTGGCAGACGTTCGTTCTGAGCCACGTTCTGCTTCTGCTGCAGGTTTCTTCCTGTTAAAGGGATCTTCCTCCCACCCTGGCCCTACCTGCATGCTCAGTTCAAGAGATTGCTGTCTGGATTCTGTTGCTTTGTTCTCATAAAGGAGGTCCCTCTACAGTCTGTTGGGTTTCCTTAGATAGAAACTTTTTTTTATAGCTAATTTAAATGATGACTTGAACTTGATGCTCTGTTTGATGACTAGGATCAATCAGAATGTGTGTGTTTGTTTGAACTGAAATTACTTTTTTTTGTAAAGTGCCTCAAGTTAAATTGTGCCATATATATAAAAGAAATTTGGATTAAAATGAACTTGTTGTGAATAAAACTGCGGGAACAAATTGGCCACTTGTCCTATTCCTGTCCATCACGGCTTTAATGAATAATATTGCTTATTTTGACAGTGACATCGTCACCAAAGGGGGCGGAGCTTGAGGAAATGGAATTTTGGCTCTGCTGCTGGTGGAGTTCCCTTTGGATGGTTGTCTTCCTGCTGAGAAATGTCTCCACTGACTTGTCCTCACGCACCCAATACAGTCTGAGCAACAGCAAAGCTTCCTTTGACCAGGCCATGATGAACTGCCGTCCTGGAGTTCTGCCCTCTGTGGCCACCCAGCAAGAGCTCCAGGAAATATCTCAGCTTCTCAACAAGTCATTTCAGGAGAATGTCACCGTCTGGGTCGGGCTGAGGAAGTCTAAACACGAATGTAGTACTGATGGACAACCTCTGAGAGGATTCAAGTGGGTAGAGAACGGTAGCCAGGAGGCCAGCGCCACCAACTGGCTGGAGGAGCCGAAGCTCACCTGTGCAGGGCTCTTATGTGGGGCTCTGAGGCAGCAGCGTGTCCGGTCACACGCTACTTGGGGTTTAATTCCCACCAGCTGTAAAACCCACCACCATTTCATCTGCAAAGGGAGCGATGCGCATACAGAGCTCCAGCTGAAAACGGGCCCGACAACATCAAAACCCGACTCGGCAACGTTCCGTCCCATCGTCCCGACATCAGAGCCGGAATCCTGTGAGCATTCCAAAGACCCCAAGCATCCCAGCATTCGCTCCCTGATGGCTGATTCCAGCGACAGCAACAAAGTCCTGGTTGAGTGTTGGTCTGCCGTAAAGTTAGACCTGTTCTGCTCAGGAGTTCCTGCTGTTTGGCGAGTGCTGGATGGCTCCCCCGCTAATTTCAGCATCATCTGCCAGACGTGTGAAAAAGGCTTCCAGAAAGACGGTTCAGGGTTCTGCGTCGACGTGGATGAGTGCAGCACCGGGAACCCCTGCCAGCACACCTGCCAGAACACCGAGGGTTCCTACAGGTGTGTCTGTGCCGATGAGCAGGACTCCTCATGTGAGGAGGTAGCACCAGCTACATCTGACAAGAAATCACTGTCACACATCCTGATCCCCGTACTGGCTGTGGTGGCTGTGCTGCTGGTGATACTGGTAATCGTTGGCGTGGTGAAATGCTGTTTAAAGAGGCGCAAGAAGATGGAGACCAAACCATAAACGACAAGGCGTCCTGTATATGCCACTGAAGACTTTTTAAAAATTCGTCAGTGGCTAAAAGAATTATAAAATCAAAGCTTTTTGATTTGGGGTATTATGTAAAATCAACCTTTTTTTGAGCTTTACGACGTGTTGTGATGGGATTCCCTCATCAAAAACATACCTGGAGTGTTGCTTTGATTCTTTCACGCATCTTTGAGAAATCATTGAATCTCCCATGGCAACCATTGGGGTTGTTTATACACTTACTCTCACAAAGATCTACCTAAGTTCCTCATTGAAGCTACAACTCCCAGCCAAGCTTCTGCTCCACAGAGTACCATGCCCCTATGCAACCCCTCCAGACTAGTGGCAGCAGCTATTAGCAAACACCTGGTGGAACTGGGAGTCTGCTGAACTCATCAGACGAACTAAGTGCAACACTACAATGAACGGTTATAAACGGCACAATGGAGGAGCATTTTTATGATGACTTCTTGTAGGTTTAGTATTGGAAAGAGCAGGAGCTTCTTAAAGAGACAGAGGTATCAAATTGCAAAGTTAAATTTCTTTTCAAGTGATATTTGATATATGCAGCTTTCTGACAGTAACAGTTAGTTGATTGTGCTGTAAGATGGCACTTTGTGTCTGAATACTGCCCCTTCAAACCTTAAGGAATTACAAATTATAACTTTAAAATCATCTTACCTAATAACTTCTCCCTTATTGGTATGAACTTTTATTGTATATTTCTCTGTAACTGAATCTGTTACAATTCAGAATTAAAAATAAACCAGACTGAAACTGAATTGTTTTGAACGGTTGTAAAAGAATAAAAAAATAAGCAGCACTCAGGTAAATTTATCTGTAATTGTGATTTATTTGTTAAATAAAGATTTGCTTTTAAAGCCTCAGATTCTTTCAGCGGTCCGCTCAGTTTCTCCAACAGTCAAAAAGAAAGGACAGTTTTCCTCATAACATCTGTTGGACTTCATTCATTTTTGTCTCTGTGCACCTCCAGGTCCGTTAGCCAGTTCCAGGACCCGACCAGAACCCCTCTGTGTAAATTACCTTGAGAAATAATGAGATTTGGTTATATAAAAAAAACAGGCTTTAATATCAAAAAATGGTCAAGTGTTACACACCATACGTGTCAAACAAATGGAGCAGATACAGAGTTACTTAGTTCACCTCATGGATGGAACCAAGTGAGGAAGAGATTGTTCAGCTTTTTATTCTTCTAGCAATCTGTACCCTCCCTAAAGGGTTGTCTAATCAGTTTCAGTCTGTTTACATATGACTGATGGCAGTCACACATAAACATGGTTATGTAAGCTGCAGTGTGTGTGTGTAAGCAGATGAAAGAGGCTAAAAGAGAGAGAGGAAAAGACAGAATCCCTGTAACGGATCCAATGTGTTCAACATCAGGGTTCTCAAACATTTTTGGGAGTTTAATGGTGAAAATAAAACAAGGCCAAAAATCTGGAACGAAACTGTCACATTTTCACAAGTGTTTGTCCTCTACAAACGGATGTGTTTAGAAAGTGGCTTCCTGTTTGCTGGAGCCCAGCACTAAAGAAGACAGGAAATGTTTCCCCTCAGACTGTCTTTATCTCCAGGGCGGCCCAGTTGGTAGAGCACGTGTACCATGTTCAGAGGCTGGTCCTCAACGCGCTTCTGCTGGGTCATTTGGTCATTTGCTGCATGTTTTCTCCACCCTACTTCCTGTCAAGTTACTATTCAACAAGGGCAATTACTGTCAATAAATAAAAATAAAAAGTCTTTGACTTGGAATGGCGCATTGTTTAGAGCAGGTGACATTGTAAACCTCGACGCGGTTTATCTCGAGTTCCTTTCCCTTTCCTTTCCAATTGCTGTCGAATAAAGGATGTAAATTCAGAAACAATGCTGCTCCCCGCCCCCAAAATAGACTTTTGTGGATTTCAAAAGTGGTGTGACTTTTGAAGGTTATCTTGCTTATGCACCATTGTAATAATATCTGAACCCTCCTGTCGATTCAAACGAACTGAAATGTGGAGCAACACAAAAGTATTAAAATCTTTCAATAGACTTTCTCTAAGTCTACCACAGTTTCATCTCAAGCCTGTCTGGACCAACGGACAGCAGCACTTTATGATGGGCCATGTGACTGCCCACCCTGGACACTTTAGGGTGTAATACGGGCACTTAAAAAAAAGAAGCAAACTTTCTATTGTTTACTGATCATAGCCATACAGTACATAACTTGAGGCTAATGAGACTGAAGTTAGCATCTGAGTTGGACGTTCCTATTCAGTGCTAAATTAAAGGGCTATTTGTTTCTTTAAGGAACATTTAATGACGTTGGCAGTAATGGCATCTGTTTTCCCCAATAGAAGCCCACTGAGATCAATGATGTTCTGATGTGCGTGTTTGCTACAATAATACTGGACTTTAATTTTCTCTGGTCTCGTCCCTGACGACATGTTTATCCACATGCTGTCACTCAGGAGGCTGACTCAGAACTGTGAACTTTATATGCTGCTGCACAGATCCATCTGACTGAAAGTGTTTCATGTATTTACTCCATCCAGTTCAGACTATTGCAACCCCAACTTGACTGGTATCCAGTTTAATCCTTTAGTATCCTGAACTAATGATCTTGATTTATTTGAATTATAATCAAATTTATTGTATAGATTTAAACTGGACGTATTTACCTTCTCCATAAATTCCTTTACTTTTATGGTGAAATTGTGTTTCATGGATGAAATGAAATGATAATAAAACAAACTTATTTATTCCGGTGGTAATGTGTAACCTGTTAGCTCTGACGCCATCTGGTGGCAGCAGTTGACTGTTGCATCTTCCAGTGGATTTATTTCATTTACCGTCCTATAGTTTGGTCAAATGGATTTACAGAATACATGAATAATCTTCAAATTGGATAATTTGAAGTTTAGTGGAGCAACTCGCTTTGCACTTTATTGTTATTATTCTACAAGTGTTTAAAAAAATGCCTGTTGAAGATATATAAAACAACTAACTTATTTATTTTTTTATTTTTTTTAGAAATAATGTTCCTACTAGAACTCCTGGGATTGTTTCAATATATATTGTTTAGTTAAAATACACATTTTCATTTTACTAGACATGCTATTAAAAAGAGATGATTTTTTTTTTAACCAAATGTTATAACTAATGTACAGAAAATAAATGTGTTGTTCTGCAGTATGCAACTGATGATATATTCAAATATATTAATAAATATTTTAAAGAACACAAAATTTTTTAGTAAACAGCAAACAATGTAAGTTCCTGGTTGTGAACTGAATGCATTACACCAGAGTTAATTATGTGTTTAATGTAAAATTACATGTTTTCTGCCATATTTTTTGACCATGTCGTTTGTTTTGTTTTTGGTTGGTTTCTAAAAATTATTTTAGTGACGTAATGAAAGATCCTAAACCAATCAACCAACTAATTAACTAACAGTGGATAACACAGTGTTAGTATGACAAAAACAATCACTTCAGTGGCAGAGAAATAAATAAAAGTGCTGGAGAAGGAAGCAATTAACTTAAAATAAGCAACTGAATATGTAAATGAACAAAATGAATTAGATGTGAACCTGACACCTGATCAGAGTGAAAATATTTTTCCCAGGAAGCTTTGAGTAAATAGTTCTGTCATCTTCCTATGTTTTCTAACCCATGTTCCTGATGGAAAAGGCTCCCAGAATCCCTCAGGCTGCCAGTTGTCAGGATGGGGAGTTCAGGCTCACATTCAAAAATCCTTTATGGATCCCAAAGACAATTAAATGCTGTTGTAACTCATATTAATTCAAATTCTTCAAAGAGTTATTGTAGATACTGATGGCTTATGGCAGAAAATATCTCTTGTAGCAGTCTGTGTTGCAGTGAATCTGAAGAGGCCTCTGACTGAAGATGCTCTGTTTTCCTTAGACGGTCTCATGAAGAGGGTGGTCAGGGTGGCCCGTAATTTTCTTGACTTTATGAATAATCAATAAAACTAAATCAAGAATTGAGAAGGTTCAGGGTGGAGCACCGGCGCTGACCTCCTGACAGTCTGAGTTAGCAGCAGCTAGCTGCTGAATGCACTGAACTCATAAGACGCTTTAACAGGCGAATCACAACATTAATAAAACATGTAAAGGGTGGAAATATTCCGCCTCTCTCTGTCTTCTAATCCTGAGGACAGAACTGAGAGGAGGTGCCGGCATCTCTCCAGGCTGTAAGCTCTGCTCCGCCTGCTGGGCTGTACAATGTGATCATATGGAGCAGCAAAGCAGGAGGAGGCAAAGCTAAATGAAATTCGTGGAACAGGGATTACCTCTGTATGCTGTCGTTGATAACGGCTGGGAACATTTTTTTTTTTAAATGAGTGTCAAAAAAAAAAAACAACAGCAAAAGAAAAAAATGGAACTAAAAGAAGCTATTGAATTATTTTAGTGATGGAATGTTTATGTTTTTGAGGGAGTTCTGCTGCGTTTTATTTGTCTCTATCCATTCATGGTGGACGTTCAGCAGCAGCATGAAGAAAAACATGGTGACATTCTGCTGAAAACTAATGTTAATATATGCTTTAAACAGGCGCATTTTAAACAAGGTTTGATTTCCAAAACTTCATTGAAAAAGCAACAACACATCAATTCAACAGGAAGACTTTTCTTCTTAGAAATGACTTAATTTTACAGGGGCAGTAGTATAACGCAAAATCGACTCTTTTGAACTAACGTCATATTGTTCCCTCATCAAAACCATACCTGATTCTTTCATGCATGTTTGAGAAATCCTTTAATCTCCACTGCAGCCATTCATGCAAAACACCTGGGTGGACCTAGCTCCGCCTTCGAGGTTACAGCAGTCTGAGCTTCTGCCTCACAGCTGACTTTCCCACTCAGCTTCTTCAGACTAGCCAGCATCAGTTAGCAAACACCTCAGCATAAACTGAGCACATTATAGGAGCTACTTCTCAGAGCAACGCTGGTAAAACCATTGATAAAGGGTTAATAGAGGAGTTTCAGGAAGGGTGGGGCTTTTTAAAGGGTTTTTCAAACCTTTAATTATGACATCAAAATATGTGTCATATTTGATATAGACAGCACTTTCCTAACAAGTGAAGGTAATACAGTTACTTGATTATTCTATAAAAAAAGGCACTGTGTGCCTAGAAAACGCGTACTGCTCCTTTAAAGACTGAATCTTGGTTTTCTTGTGTCAGAACGTGATGTGCAGGATTGTGGTTAGAGCGAAGCTTTGGCTCGACTTGACAGAAAACTCACTGACAATCTGTGCTATTCTAAAAATAATTTAAAAAAACATAGAATAACACTGTACAGTTTCATTTGTGAGTGTGTGTGTGTGAGTGTGTGTGTGTGTGTGTGTGTGTGTGACTGGTATGGATAAGGCAGAGGTGAAGAGTTCAGCAGAGAAATAAAGCCTTCAACATGACTGTAATAACAGGCTGTGACACACACTCATCTTTGTTGTTTCCGAAACAGATTCAGGTCACCTGGAGGTGAGCAGCTGCCACACTCACACACACACACACACAGCGTAACCTTTGACCTAACCAGAGCACTTACACGCACGCCCACACACTGCAGAGTTATGCTTTGACAGTTATTGCCAACATCCAACCAGCATCATGGAGTATAAAATAGGATTCCATCGATGCAGTGAAGACTGGTGATGTTTTATCATTTATGAGTAAATCAAGAACACACTATATGATGACTTTTGTTCACCACTGAGGGACCAAACTTAGATAAAAAAACTGTTTCCCTCACTGGAGGCTCCCAAAGCGCTGTCAGGCTGTGGAGCCTGTCAGTCTGGGAGAGACGGCCAGGTGAGTCAGTCTCTACGGTAACAACATAATTATCAGTGAGGAGCTCTTCACCTGACAGGACGCAGAATTTACACTCCTGTGAGTCACACCGAAACCCCCCAACGAGTTCCACTGAGTCCTGAATCACTAGCAGGATCTTCATCCTCCTCTTCATCCTCCTCTTCCTCCTCCTCTTCATCCTCCTCCTCCGCCGTGTCGTCACCGCTTCCGGGTCGGGGCGGGGCTGTCCGGGTCAACCTGGTGCCAAGGTTTCAGTACCATCTTCATTAGTGTTTGAAGGACAGAATGAGATTTAATCTGACACAAATCGTTTAATGTCGTTCGAGCTCTGCATCCAGAACCAGAACCAGAACCAGAACCAGAACCAGAACCAGACATGGTTCTGCAGCATTCAGCTTCTATGCACCGTAAATCTGGAACAAACTTCTAGAAAACTACAAAACAGCCGAATGACTGAGTTCCTTTGAACCCAGACTAAACCCGTCCTGTTTAGAGCTGCTTTTGGACCATAATAAATGAAATATTGATATATTACATATTGGATGTGTGTTGATGATTTTGATCAAATGTTTCAGGTTTTCACTATGATGAGATCATGATGGTTCTTTCTTTCATGTCTTCATGATAAAAAGCTCTTTGAACTGCCGTGTTTCTAAAATGTGCTCTGCAAATAAACTTGATTGATTAAAAGAGGATGGATCCTCCATTGGGTAACCCATGGCAACCTCCAGGACGATCAGGGTCTCCTCTGCTCCATCCTGAAGCCAGAAATAAACTTCTCTCATGCAGCCTCCCCCTTACCCCCCCCCCCCGCCCCCCCTTTAGTGTTTTGGTGAAAGTGTCCTTTAAGCCTCCAGCTCATCCAGTTAATCCAGTGAGATAATGGTGAACAGTGAGTGGTTGTTCTACTCTGTTACTTCACCATCAGCCGCTCTTTAAACCATCGCACTGGACAAAAAAAACAAAACAAAACACCAACAGACAGGGGGGTGGATAAAATAAAAAGTCTGTCAGTAATAATAACAATAAAAAATAATCTTCATCATCAACATTGCGGCTCTACTTTTTTCTTACTTTTAACAGTAAGTCTCTCTCAGGCAGCTGAGGAACCTGAGATCATCAGCGTGACGGACGAGGAGAGAGGAGGAGTTTCTCCGGTTGACTGGCGGTGAAGATCGAACCCCACGTCTCATTCTGATCAACAATATTTGATTTTGTACATATTTACATGTTAGCAGTAAATTCCTTCATTTCCCCCAGATGAGAGATAATCAGTCACTTCAGTTTCATTTCTAATAGACGTCTTTGGATGAATGTTGATTCCCTTCAGTCAAGAAAAATCAACAAATGTTTTATCAGATCAACTTTGGAGGCACTGAAGCTGAAATGTGACTCCACCACAATTATTAATTATACAACATGAAATCTGTTAAGATGATGCCACGTGTAAATTTGTCAGTTGTGTTCCGTCGTCAATAAAATTTCAACTGAACATTTTAGCTATAAATTATTGAGAATTCAGGAAACATGGGAACAACTTTTGGTGAGTTTTACTTCAAATGGGAACTTTTAAGATCTGCCCAAATCCCGTTGGGGGGCCCCTGGCGGCCCTACATGGGGCCCCTGGTGGCCCTACATGGGATCTGAGCAGCAGCTTATTGGTTCCTTCAAACTGAAGTGAAGCTGCTGTTTTGTTTAAAACTCATGAATAAACTTAAACGTTATTATTTACAGTCATTTCTGTTTGATCAAGAATTAAACTTTTAAAGCAACTTTTTTTCTCTTCATTTTTGAGCTTTGTGACTTTTTTAAACTGACTGTGAATCTGAGATTTTGTTTTTTAAATCACATGAAATCTTGATATTTCTTGGACTGGATAGTTTCAGTCAAAAGTGATGATGCAGCGAGCCGGCCCAAGGCTTAAGCACACTATGCTGCTGCTAAGAGCCGCATGCACAAACACATCTACCACAGACCCACGTGGAAATGATCATAAAGTCACAATCTGCAGCTGATTTCAATCATACTGCTGCTTCTGTCAGAGATGGTAAAACATGTGCAGCTCTGTGAATAGATCGGACTGGTTTGTAGATCCAACCAGATCTACGACTGCTTTTGAAAGCACAATAAAAATAAATAGAAGAAAAAGAAAAAGAAAAGATGAACCACAAACAAAAGGTCACAGAGAATGGGCCCCAAATGAAACTCAGCTTAGGGCCCCAGACAACCTGGGGCCGGCTCTGACCATGCAAACATGAAGACTTTTAGCAAATCCAACAAAAATGACCTCTGATCGTGATTGACCTTGGGAAATTTGGAAAATTTGAAATATATATTTTTATTTAGTTTATTTAGCAATAATAATAATAATAATAATAATAATAATAATAATAATAATAATAATAATAATAATAATAATAATAATAATAATAATAATAATAATAATAATAAAATGGACTCTAAATGTACATATCAGTCAGAATTTTCTCTTCGTCTGAAGTGATGTAAACCTTTCTGAAATATTCTAAAGAATCCCACCAGGTTTATTTTAAAACAAGATATTTTTTTCTCTGTCATCTCCTGACATGAGTCTCGGCTCTTTGTGGCTGGAAAAGTGATGATCTGCTGCAGAAACGGAGCGGCAGCTCCAGTCTCTGTGTGAATTCAACGAATGAAGAAATGAGAAGTTGTGAGAGGAGGGAGGTGATGGAGGCTGAACCTATAGGAGAAGGAGGATCACAGCAGTCCGCAGGTCACCATCACCTCCTCCCTCTTCCTCCTCCTGCTCTTCTTTACTCCTCTCTCCGCTCCGCTCCGCTTGACTCGACTCGGCGCTTCTATCCGGACCGGGAGGCTCACACTCAGGGAGCGGGACAGGTTCACCCGGAGCGGGAGCAGCAGGGTCCGTGTTCCGGCTGCGGGCCGCCGTCATGCTGGGCACGGTGAAGATGGAAGGCCACGAAGCTCCGGACTGGAGCGGATACTACAGCGAGGAGGTCGGTCACTCTCAGCCCGCTTTAACGGCGCTGGAGCCGGGTCAGCCGCTCCGCATCCTCCCGGGATTAATCCAGAGGAGCCAAAAATACCCGCAGCTTCTATTGCATTTTGTTTTTCTGTTAAAAAAAATAAAAAAAGAATCCTGAAGCAGATTGGATCTGTTTATTAAGATTCATAAAGTAATTACAAATAACTGAAGTTAACAAAAGCGGGGTTCAAATTTGGATAAAGCAGATACTTTTTAGAGAGAAAAGAAACCCGGAATATTTGAATAATATAAAAAGAAACAAAGCAAGAACCGCGTGCAAAGCGGGCCTGATTTTATTTTTTCCAAACATTCAAATAAAAATAATCAACTACGTGGAAGTAAAATAATATTGATAATTAGGGCTTCGTTTTGATTATTATTCTTTGAGTAAATTGTGTAATAATTACATCTTTTATTTATTCTCAGTCCAAGTTAGAAGACAATTTAAAGCTTATTGTCATTCATTATTTTCTAAACTAATAACTGAAATCCTAAATATGGAAGAAATAAACTAATCCAGGATTTTCTATTGATTAATTATTAATCATTGCAGGTGGTTTTGATCATTTTTCCTGAAGATCTGAACGGATTTTTACTTCAAATTCATTCATTCACTCAGGTCAGAAAATGATTCAAACGCTCAGACCTTCTTCTTTCACACGCTGCTCACACACACCGACCTCAAACCAAGAATAACTCTTTATTAATTACAGATTTTATTTAACAGCATTAAAAACAATTAGGCAACGATATTTCAAAAACTCTGTATCAGAAAAATGTGTTTTATTATGCAAGGTTTTTTGTACGTGATTTAACATTTCCTCGTTTAAATGAACAAATAATGTATCGTGTAAACAAACAAGAAACAAGAAAATAATGAAAAAATATAACAGAGACATGCTTCATCAGGTTAAAATCTTAAGGAAAAGGAAAATGCTCCTAAACGTGAATATTTCTGCTATTATCCACATGAGTTTCTTTTTAGAGATTAGATATCAGCAGTCTTATACACTTCCTGTGTCATTCACCATTCACTCTTTATTTTACACCTTTATCCAGGGGGGGTTGGACAGATGCACACACCAGGCCAGAGAGGGGGGGACATGCACCAGTCCATTACTGGGGAACACTGGACATTATGCAAGGACAAATCAGACTGTCCACTTAACTGAACATGCATGTGTTTGGATTGTGGGTATAACTTCAATGATGTGTTGGGATGTTGATGAGTTCTCATCATCACTTTGATTGCGCTAAGGGAGCAATCAGGTGGTGTTGATTCCTTAAAGGAATTTTTTTTGTTGAGTTTAGACAAAAAAAAGATAAACACTGCCTTCTGCGTTAACAAAGGGGAAATGTGGATGAAAAGTTTGAGGTGAAAACGTCTTTATTCACATAAAGACGTTTCCTGGTGTTACGGTGGGGTTAAGTTGTGGGCTGGCTGCTGTAAAGGTGGGCTAACCAAGCCTGTCTTCATCTTTGCCCAGGCTGAATGTGGACGGGACCTTTGGGCCCAGAAAGGGTTCTGTATTTGTTTAGGCTACATAAAGACAAGCTCTGGCCAACCTGAAATAGTCTGTGGACCCTCGGTGTGTGGGGAGTAAGTGGTGGAAATGTTGAAATGGGAAAATTTGATCTGGTCCACATGGTCCTGGTTTAATGACCCTAGTTCTTTTGAGCAAACTCATGCTAGCCAGAATGTTCTGCTTCTGATGGCTCCAACCAGAGAGCAGGTTATGATACAGTTTTTAAAACAAGTGATGGGATTTCAGCATTGATGCTCATTGTTGACCTTTAGCTGAACCTGACAGATTTTTGGGTCGACCTCCATCTTCAAATGAAAGCTGACTCGTCTTCTGTCCTCTCTGCAGGTGTACTCTCCGATGGCAGGCACCGGCATGGGTTCTGGTCTCGGAATGGCGTCCATGTCTGGCTACATGTCGAGTGGTGGCACCACGTCGGGCTCTTTCAACATGTCGTACAGCGGTACCGGTCTCAGTCCGTCCCCCGTAGGAGGGATGGGAGGCTCCGCTCCAGCGCCTATGTCGAGCTTAGGTGGGGGTGTGGCTTCCATGGGTGGGCCTCTGAGCCCATCCAGTATGAACTCTGTGTCGGCCCAGCAGGCCTCCTTGGGTCTGAACCCGTATGGAAGCATGAGTCCCAACATGGGCTCCGGCATGGCGTACGGTAGTGGTGGACTGAACCGAAGCCGTGACAACAAGACGTTCAGACGGAGCTACCCTCACGCAAAGCCCCCCTACTCCTACATCTCACTCATCACTATGGCGATCCAGCAGGCGCCAAGTAAGATGCTGACTCTCAGTGAGATCTACCAGTGGATCATGGACCTGTTCCCCTACTATCGGCAAAACCAGCAACGCTGGCAGAACTCCATCCGTCACTCGCTGTCCTTCAATGACTGCTTCGTCAAGGTTTCCCGTTCGCCCGACAAACCGGGGAAAGGTTCGTACTGGACCCTGCACCCAGACTCAGGCAACATGTTTGAGAACGGCTGTTACTTGCGACGTCAGAAGAGATTTAAGTGCGAGAAGAAGACTCCGGGGAAACCAGACGGGAGGAAGGACCATATGGGAGCAGGGGGCGGCCGTTGTACCTCTCCTGCCGGAGATTCTGCCAAACCTGCTGGACTTCTGGACTCATCTGTGGCTTCCTCCAGCCAGACGGGCTCCCCTGCCAGCCTGGATCTGAGGGGAGGTGTTGGCGGGGTGTCCGACCTGAAGGTATCCAGCTCTCAGTTATTGTCTTCCCTGTCACTTCCTCCCCACTCCATGGCCCATGAAACTCCTCTGCATATAAAAGGAGACCCCCACTACTCTTTCAACCACCCCTTTTCCATCAACAACTTAATGTCCTCCTCGGAGCAGCAGCACAAACTGGACCTGAAGGCCTATGAGGCTCTGCAATACTCTTCTTACAATGGTGGGGGGACGTCCGGTCTTGGGGGGAGGACCATGGAGCCTCTTGAGGCCTCCTACTACCAGGGCATGTACCCCAGACCACTCCTGAACAGCTCATCATAGCCGCTGCATGGCGCACACTTCCTGTCTGGACTTGGACCTTCTGCATGCAGCTGTCCTGGGCGTCCTGTCTGATAGTGTTGATACTGACCTGTAAGCTAACGAGAACTCCCCGCACTGTGACCAAACCTTGACACTGACATATGAATCCTCAGCAAATTAAAACTGACCCTGGGTCTGTGGTCTTCTTTCATGCTTTTAAGATACCTTCAGGTCTAAAAACATCAATGCAGGATCTCATTGGTCACATTTATGCCTCTAAAACAGGCCAAGATCTGTGAGCTCAGGATCGGGAGGAATGTTATTGTTGCGGAATTTGGACTAAAGCACTGATGGATCATTTCGCATAATTCCAAACATTTTGACCTTTAGTGAAGTTGTTGTTGCTTGAAATGCTTTAGTCTGGTTTGGGGCATGCTGTTTTTTCAAAACATAACCTCTGGATTGGTTAATCCCTTACCTGCCATGAGGACACCGGTGTCCTCAGGGATCCATTGATTTGCATGTATTTGTTTCTGGAGTGACATTTAAGGGGCACAAGATGAACTCAACATTGGGATGTTTGATCTGGTTGAGGCACCATCATCCCCCTCACTGTAGAATCATTCAAATAGGTAAACTATCCTTTGAGAAATTAAAAAGATTATTTTTTTCTTTTGTTAAACAGTCAAATTTTGCAGAACTTCCGAAATAGACTATCAGATGTCTTCCTTGCTCCTTTATTCAAGTGTTGGTGTAAGACTGACAGGTATTATGTATTTCTTTATGGACAACATGATGCTACAGAGTGGCATCTCTTTATTTCGGTTTATTGTTGATAGTACCGTACAACCAGTGCAGACTGGGTCAGACAGAGTTACGCCTGTTGTCACAAAATGTTGACAAAATCCCATAAATATTCTGTTCATTTTCACTGCAGCTTCACACTCAGATGTTGGTTGTGCTCAGTGGGATACGGTACGTAACTATCCAAACCTAAATAACTCATTTTTTAAGAATTAGTGCATTGCTGAGGCGGAAGCCGGTGAGCGAGGCTGACAAGCAAGTTAAACTAAAACCTCCGAGCCTTCAGTTCTGCCGGTCCAGAACGAGCCAAATTATCCACATTCTGCCCCGGTTGTGTTCAACCAGTCTGAGGTCAGAGGTCACCTGGATATGATAATGTGCCTATTGTGCCGGTGTTTACAGAACGGATCAAGAACCAAGATCAGAAACCATATTTCTCTGTAGAGCACGATGAGGATTTATTTCTCCCACGACCTCCTTTGGATCTCTGGTGACCTCTAGAGAGGTCGCGGCCCTCAGTCTGGACACATGAATGGTGTTTTATTTAAGGGGTCGATTTGTGTAAAATAAAAGACGGAGGGCTTCGGGGGACGGATCTATATAAATGATGAGGATGGCTGATCAATAATAAGCTCTCTCTCTCTCTCTCTGTAGTTGAAGATGAACTAATCTAGTTCAGATGAACTAAAGCAGTTCAGTCACACAACATGAAAAATGTCTCGTTTGTGTTCTGCCTGACCAGAACTTCAACTTGATTATCAGAAAGAATCAAAAAACAATTTGATTTCTGTTCATCAAATCACTCATGAAGCTCAATCACTGGAAGACGTGGATCTGAAGAGTTTATGCAGAGTATTCACATACTTTGTAAATGTCTTCCCTTAGAGAATGAAAGTAAGTCATCATTTAGTTAGACAACAGACACGTGTAAAATAGATTAAATGATATTGCCTATTTTTTTGTAAATTAGTATTATTTAAGCGAGTAAACGACAGCAGTACTCATAGTTCAAGTGGACCTCATGCGTTCATTTCCATGGCATCCATACAGAAGCGGAGACTTTGCTTTCATTTAAAACAAAGTTTAGTTTTGTTTTCTGTCTCTGACCCAAAACAGAGACTAATCCCACAGGCCTGTATCAGCGCACGCCGCAGCAGAGCCAGCAGAACCGTGGCAGCGCTCCAACCGTCTCACCAGCAGAAAAAAAAAATCCTCCCAGCTGCAATGTCAGAACAACACAGTGCTTAACACACACACACACACACACACACACACGCACACCGGCGTTTGCTACATGGTGTTGCATGTTCAGGTGTTCTGGTGTGACCTCTGACCCTGGAGGCTCATCAGAGGAACACGGTCTGCTTGACTGGATGTTGGTTAGGGAGAAACTTTAAGATCATTCTGATCCTGAATCGATGTTTGACGACTCGACACAATCACTTCCTGTTCCAGGCCACCTCGTTATTCCCATCCTCATGAGCGGAGCGAGTGCTGTCCTCTTCTTCGTTTGGATTTTTATTTTCTTTCTGGAAGACAAGACCTGTCTTATCACCCTGCCTCCCTTCTTGCTGCGCCTCCTTGTTGTGTTTTTGGTCTTTGTTGGTTTTGATTCTGCATGCATGTTCTTAACTTATTCTGTCATTTTCAAATAAAACCGACGAATACAAGAAATATTTGCTTTTTGGCTGATGATTGCTAAAGGTCAGTTTGAATGTGCACATCATTGTGTTTCGTCAGGTAAGGCTGATCAGTTTAATACGTAGAAACTTTAAGTTACTGTAATTAGAACTTCATATAAGAGCTTTCCTCTGGTTTTATCTCCAAACTGATCGGTTGATAAATTGATTTTAATTCAGTTGAGTTCAGTTCTTCCCATTGAAATAGGTTCTGTTCATATCTAGTTCCTATCTAGCCTTACATGATGAACTAAATGTGTGACATGGTTGTTTTTTCTCTTGGCTGGAACTCATCTAAGCCATGTGTCAAACTCAAGGCTCGTGGGCCAAATCCGGCCCTCCATGACCCTTTAGAGGGCTGACAATAATTCTGTGCTTAAATATAATTTTATAAGTCAAAAGAAATTAGTTTTTATTTGGACAATGGCAAATTACATCATTGTAAAAAGATGTTAAACATCATTTCATCTGAACACAGAACGTTTTAATATTCTCACTGTTTCAAGACTTTCTGCCTCAGCTGGCCGTCGTACTAAATGAAAATGGGTTTCACCGAATTTGGACTAAAAGGAATTCTGGGTAACTCCATATGAATTGGACATGTTTGTCCTTGAAAAGTTCCTTCAAACAATATCTGTTGTTATTTGACTGTGCAAAATTGAATTGAAATATAGAATCTAATTCCATAAAACTACAGGTTGACACGTTTGACTTTGGTTCCTCATTGGGTTAAAAAAAAGGCTTCAGCAAAAAAAAAAAAAAAAAAGAGAATACATTTTAATTTTAATTTTTTCAACTGTATTGGACAGTGATTTGTATTTTAAACAGTTGATTTGATATTTTTACTTTGTTGTAAATTATTCTGTGCATGAGCAGAGATGACAAGTTTGACGGTCTGTAATAGATTTGAATTTACATGTTTTAACAACTAATAGATACTTTAATAACTGAGTTAAAGCGATTAAAACAAACTTACTGAGCCAAATGAGAGAAAGTCTAACTTATGATAGGATCAGCTTTGCTCCCATGTTTTGTTCTTCATGTTAAGAAGAAACAAAAGGAAAAAACGAGCTGACTTTTGACAAAAACATTTAAATCTATTTTAACGATGGCGTGTAAAAACCGTTTCCTTGACAACAACAAGAAAAGAAAGAAAGATGTGCAGCAGCTGCCTCAGCTTGTAAGCAAATTTGGGTTCAACGACCATGTTGTCGACCCAGACCACGAGCCCGCCTTCTGGATGATACACACGAGAATATATATATATATATTTGTTTTAATCCGTTTAGATAAAAGGACATAAGGTTAGGTTGTCCTGATAAAAAGAACAAAACAAAACAATAAGCACTTTTTATTTTTGTTTTGGTTTTTCCTGCATATATCATCCTGTCACCTCCACTGACTTCACATGATAATAAGCAATAGAAACGTTTAGCGCGCAACGGGATTATGAGAACCAAGTTAGAAAACTAGAAACTAGATCGAATCATAAAGTTTTGCTTTAACAAAGAAACTTTCATATTTCTTTAGTTTACATGAGTTCATAATAATATAACAAAAAAACCCACCCATACCAGCCCTATTAGTGCAAACCGCACAGCGGATGAGAATATTAACGACGTCACCAGCATCTAAACAGTTTTTCTCACCAAAATTATTTAATGGTGGTAAAATGGTAAATGCTTTCACAAGTTAATACAGCAGATTAAAATTTGTACACATATATTGGATAATACTTTACTCCATCTAAATGTTCCTTTTTATGTTGTAATATTTGATTTTTCAGGGTGAATAAAGCTCCAGGAACAGCGGGCCGAGCAGCGGCCAGCTGCCTCCAGCAGAGGATGGTGGAGGGTTGGAGGAGCCCTCCAGGTTGAATGAGGAGCCGGTAAATCATCAAAATGACGCAGTTAAAAGTCCGAGCAGCTCTATGCTAACAATGCTAATGGTTAACATTTTGTTCTTGATGGGACGCGATTCCAGAGGGATTATTTTCATTGTTTATTCGTTTGTTATGAAGATTTTTTGCATAAGTTTTAAATTTATTTATTTATGTCGATACGTTGTCAAAAACAATTAAGTATTAATTGTAAAAAAAAAAAATCTACTAGTTTCTAGAGAGGTACTTGCCTTTTTGTTTACTTATTTATCTACCTAATTATTTATACCTATATATTTTTTATAATGTCTGTAGGTCAGTGCATCACCTCGACTCCCAGAACCGGGGGGTCCCGCGTGTGAAAGCAGCCGGGGAAGGGGCTCGCTCCGCGCGGCCTCGCCGGATTTCACGGCTCGCTGTCGGCCTTAACCTCCGCCGCAGCTCCGTGAACCTGAACACATCCCGACAGATTTCACTTTGATCTGAGGCTGTCTCACACACTTTCACCGCCGAGCCGCAGAAAGGGCTCTAATGATCCAGGAATTATCCGCTAATTATCCGCACACAAAAGTAACTCGAAGCGCACGCGCGCGAAACGAGGCGGACACGTCGGGAGCGCGCGAACGACAGCGGGCCTAATGTTGAGGTCACCAGAGATAATAATAATAATAATAATAATAATAATAATAATAATAATAATAATAATAATAATAATAATAATAATAATAATAATAATAATAATAATAACTGGGTGTATTATTTTAGGTGGGAGTCAAAAGGATTGAGTTGTATTAGAAGTTGATTTTAATTTTGGACTCGTATATGAATTGGCGCGTGAATTACTGGCACAAAATTAACGATAATAATAATAATAATAATAATAATAATAATAATAATAATAATAATAATAATAATAATAATAATAATCAGGGAACCACAAAAAAAATTTCTTAGACAACGCTTTTTTCGTGCAAGCATCACAAACGTGATTTGTAAAAGTAAACATCAGATTCAGAGTGAGACAGTAAATTATTACAGATGACCTTACAGTTACAGACGGAGTTGTAACACTTAGTAAAATATGAATATAATTTAGTTCCGGTAGAGCGTCCATGTCCAGCAGACAGACTTTATATTCATTTAATCACGATTTACTACAGCTACAGATCTATTACTTTTCATCTATCACAAGAGATTATTACTCATTAAATCCAAATCTTATGATTTAATCATTTTCTTTGAATTTAGTTAATAATAATATATATTAAATTAATTATATGTATATAATTAATTTAATGAGCATTCAGGTTTTTTTTGTTGACTTTTATCTTGTATATTTTAGACCTCAGCTTTATGAGTGATTTATTATCTGCTATAACTATAAACTTGATTGTAAAAGTGCATAAAAAAAGAATTCCCTTTTTTTTAGTAACAATTCTATCAAACTTATTCTAAGTTGGTCCCATCTCTCAAACATTAAGAAATGTTTTAGAGGAAATCTTCAGGCTGCTCGGAAGCTGCCTAAACGGGTTTCTGTAAATACCGACTTTCTCACTAAAATAAAAGCATGAATCGTGTTTGCATACGGCGCCTCCGCCTGAGTACACAACGTGTGTGTGTGTGTGTGTTTTGGTTTCTGCATTCGTCCCTGAGCGGATCAGGTGAGAGGAAGCAGAACAGAGAGAACAATAAGCCTGAAGAGCTGTCTGGAAGTCACAACACTTCACACCGCCACAAAACATTCCCATCTCTGAGATGGAACAACAAACCGAACCAGAACCTCTCCAGATGCTGCTTACCCAGAATCTGGATTTACTCATACGAACCAAAACAGGTTGTAGTTTCTTTAATTTCGTTCGTTTATTTCTGTCTGGGCCTGCAGAGCTGTGGCTGTTTTAATCCCAACGTTTGTATAAGTGGACCTGATATCTGGATCAAAGCTGCACACAGGCTGACACTTGGTCGGTTGGGTCCGTTTCTGAGGTTCCGATCTGAGAACAGGTTGTGCTGCTGATCCTCTGCCACCCAGCCTGCTGTTGTAATACGAGCCATATGTTCTCTGTGGGCCAAAGCCAGGGCCGCTCTGGACACAGCGTCGGCGGTGAGGGCAGTGTCAGCGGCGCCGGGCCCCCCAGGCCCCCACCATCGTTTCACCAAAGCCCTCAGCCTCTTTTCTCTCGGCTCGCTCCTTATGGAGGAAAATGTCGGCCACAATACGGCGGCCTTCAGCCTCTTTCTTCTCCGTGCCTTTCATTGCCCCACTAGAAAGCCAAGAACAGGGGCCCCAGGGCCACTAAGGCCTTTTGATGGGGATTGGAATTAATTATCTCCAATAACACAATTGTGCTCGGTCAACGAAAAGAGCAAAGAAATCCCCTCCAGAATCAGAGAGATGAGAAGAGAGAGGGAGAGAGAGAGCCCCTGCTTTTCCATTAAAATAATTCAGAGGAAGTTTATTAGAGCTTTGTGAGGTGCTAATATGGATCAGCCGGGAGGTTGGTGGTCCTGGGTGGGGGTGTGGCGCGGGCGGAGGGGGTGGATGTGTAATTGGCAGAGACTCACTGGTCATTCTGGCTCAGATGGAGGAGAAGTCACTGAAGGGGTTGAACTAAATCTATTTAAACTGTTAAAACGGCCAAATAAAAACTCACCTGTCTTCAAACCTTCAGCACTAATGAGCAGATTCTGTTCACACTGATGAGCTGCTCTGGCTGCTGGCTTCCAGAAACGCTCCGCCAACACTGATCCCCAATAAAAATCTGAAGAGGCCAGCCGATGCAGGTCTGTGAGGCTCCGTCCTCACAGAGACACACCGACAACCTGATCACCCTGGAGGATCTGAGCTTTGACTGGACCACACACAGAGGAGATACTTCACTAAGACGGAATCAGAAGTAACTGATTTTGTAACCTCTGAAAGCATTTGGTTGCAACGGATTTTATTATAAGGGCTACTTTTTTTTAGCTTTACATCATGTTATGTTATTACCTCATCAAACTCTTGCCTGTAATGTTGCTTTAATTCTTTCATGCACATCTGATGAATCCTTTATGGCATCTGAATGGCAACCATTCAGTTGTACAAGACGGCTGAGTGGCTCTAGCTCTCTGCCTTTGAGGCGCAGCTCCTCCTCAGAGCTGCAGTTTACAAGTTTCCACTTCACAGTGCAGCCACCCCACCCTCCACCCCACCCTCCACCCCCGTCACTCCCTCACTCAGCTCCTTCAGACTAGCCAGCAGCAATTAGCAAACACCCTTTGGAACTGCATATCTGCTGAGCTCATTGTAGGAGCTACTTCTCAGAACGACGCTAAGTTAATAGAGGAGCCATTTTGTGATGACTTCCAGAAGGCGGAGCTTCAGACAGAGCACAAGCTTCTTAAAGAGGCAGAGGTTCAATTTCAAAGTGTTATGTTAAGACATCAGTTTTTTTTAAAGTCATGTTTGATATACATTTTTACAACTGAAGGTAACAGAGTTTATTTATTGTGTTGTAAAATGGGATGATGTGGTTAGAAAACACATGTGGCTTCAGAGTAAAGGAAGCTGAAATTATTTGAACCTAATTTTTTAAGTGTAAAATGTTACAATATTGTCTTTAAGTTCATTGTGCTAAATTAACTTCAACTGGAAGGTATTTCTGGGAAAAGAAGAGTTTCTGTTGTGATTTTATCAACAGGACTGATTCTAGACCTCTGGATGTAACCTGGATGTAAAGTGATAAGTGAAGAATGATTTTTTGATTTTGATTTGTCAAACAGTTCCCAAGTTTATTCCAATGAAGCTCATTGTTTCTATGTACAATATATATATTTTTTTTCTGAAGACATGAAAACATGTCAGATAAAAAAACTAATTATGTTTCATAACTTAACAACCTAAAGACTATTTTAATTTAATTTAGGAAATATTTCACAAAATCAAATCCCAGTTCTTATCTGACCTACAGCAGTGAGAAAAGATCAAAGCGTGTCTGATTTCTCTCATGCTGGTTTTTCTCCCAGTGATGTTAACAGGAGACCAAGACAGAGACGTGATGCAGTGGAACACTAAAAGGATTCAGGAAAAATAAAGCTTTGTGTTAAATCATAATCTGATCGTCTGCAGTTCAATTCATTTCCACAGAACCGACTCACAGCAAATGTTGTCTGAAGGCACTTTAGAGAAAGTCACTCACACATTCTGGTTGATTTCAAACGCAGTGAGCTCAGTTCATCATTCAGGACCAACATGTAGCGACAGCTGACAGCCGCTTGCGTTGTCGTTGACTTTACAGCAATCCCTCACACTGAGCATGCATGGAGCGACAGTGGGGAGGGAAAACTCCCCTTTAACAGGAAGAGCCCTTCAGCAGAACCAGAACTGGGTTCAGTGTGACCATCACTGCCCAAAGTGAGTCACAGCATCAGCTGGACTGGAGAAGAGAGACTGTTGGGCAAGCGTTCTGATTCTCAGCCCAACGCTGTTAGAACGGATCTAAATGGCTTAATGGAGGAGCATTGTGATGAAGGGCTGGTGTTTGAGAGAGCAGGAGATTCTTAAAGAGACAGAGGCCTAATTTCAAGGTGTTAATTCTTTTAAGTCACGTGTGATGCATGCAACATGTTTTATACCAACTGAAGGTTACGTAACTCCTTGATTGTGATGTAAAATGTCACCATGTGCCTGGAAAACACAATATGTCCCTTTAAATTAGTCGACACCAATGCGATTGAATAAAAACTAAGTATTTGTTTTTTAATCATTTGCAAGGTCTCAGTCATTCAGTTACTTTGAAAGTCATTTAACTATTTCATGCTGCAGTGCATCATGTTCCTTCATTATGTCATTAAATTTTGTATTTTTATCATTAACAGCCATAATTACACTCTTGTTGGTGATGTTGGAGTTTATTGTGACTTCATGCTGTCGTCTCTTCCACCATCAACACTGCTGGGACTGGAGACGCTGTTCAGACTTGAACTCTCTAGTTTCCCTCCGACCTCTGACCTCTGAGGTAACGTCTCCTGCTTGTCCTCACTGGAAGTGTTGCAGAGTTCAGGTAAAAGAAACCTGCAACATCTGTCGATACTCTGGACCCGGCTTCTTTACGTTCACTTCACATGAACAGAAATAAACTCCATTTATCGGCGCAGCATGTCTGCCTGGAGAGCAGCTGATGGAGATGGAGACGCTGGAGATCTGTTCTCATGCTCTTTGTTTTGACATGAGCGCCATCTGAATGTTATTGCAGTTAACACACACCACAAAGATCAATGTCTTACGCGCGCTCACACACACATACACGCATACACACACACACACACACACACTCCCAGGTGGCATCAGAAGTTGGAGCTCCAACAAACTGAGTCTTTCTTGAGAACAAGCAGATTAACGGCCGCAGGATTAAGAGCAGGACACCCAAGTCGACAACAAGTGGTCTGCTATTGCCATGGTAACCAGCCCGTAGCTGGAGGCAACCCGCCCCCCCTTTTTATGAGCCACACATCACAACTGATGAAAATCCCGTCTCCCTGATATCTTCATTAAAGGAGTTCCTCAGCTGAAGCCAACTTTATCTCCTCGGTTTTCATTTCTAACTTGTGTTGCCAACCTGGAAGAGTTCTGATCTTTATTAAACTCTTCATTCTCCTCCATCATCTGCAGTTTACAGCGCTTCAATAATGCAACTGATGAAACAACCATTGACTGTGAGGATGTTTTAAAGGTCATCTGTGGTATTGATAAAATGATCACAAAATGCAACCAAATGCACTAAATTGACTTAAAAAGTTCAATAGAACTTAGATTAGATTTCAGTATTTCTGGTTCATATTAAATATCTATTGATAATACAAAGACTTTGACTATATTCTCGTTTCCGATGACAAATTTTTTTTTTCAGCAGCGTTGATGTTGCTGCATTATTTAATTTATACTTTTCGCTTTCTTCAAAACCTACTGAGAAACAAACATTGTGCCCTCGTTACCAGAACACTGAACATTATCACTGATGTTAGTGACTATAAAAAGTATTCATTCCCTTGGATGAGTCACATTTTCTAAATTGCTTTTACAATTTAATCATGATCGCAAAATGTATCTTTTTGTTGACAAAAGAATAAGGACAAAAAAAGTGTTTTCTGCAAAAATAATTACAAATAAAAAATCTGAAACACAGAATAGGAGATTGCATTAGTGGATCGGTCTCACTCTGGCTGCACATTTGGCTTAAAAATGTTCAAATGCGTCTCCTTTTTCTGAAACTCCGCCTTCAGGAAGTTGTCACAACATGGTTCCTCTATTGTTCCTTTAACAATGTTTTTCCCAACGTTGCTCTGAGAAGTAGTTTCTATTAGGAGTTCTGCAGTTCCACCAGGTGTTTGCTAATTGCTGCTGGCTAGTCTGAAGGAGCTGAGTGGGGTTGCTGCTGTGGGGCTGAGGAGGAGCTGTGTCCTGGAAGGCGGAGCTTGGTCCAACCAGGAGTTTCGCACAGCTGAAAGGTTGCTATGGAGAATAAAGGATTTCTCAAGCATGCATGAAATAATCAAAGCTAAACTCCAGGTATGTTTTTGATGAGAGAATAACATCATAATATGATATTAAAGCTCAAAACAAGTTGATTTTACTTTAATTTTTCACTCTTTACAGAATCAACAAACAGCTGAAATGTGTGTTCACACAACCCGTGTGTACAAGTTTCACATTTACACTTATTTATAGAAATAAATGAATACTTTTTTTCGTATATTACAATTTATTTAGAGTCACCCGAACAGCCTGGCAGTAAGAAAGCTCACATCTCTGAGTATTAAACAAGTTCTGATGACATAATCACATTTATTTCATTTTCTGCCTCCAGTAAAGGAGAGAAAAACACACAGGATAAAAAGTAAAGGTGCTCAGTTTTCCAGCTGAGAACACTCTCACATGCAAAACAAGTGAAGAAAACAAAGACGAACATAATTTCTTCTGCTGCTTCCACGTGTGACCAAGTTTTAATCACAAAAAGTAGAAAAGCTTCAACAGTACAAAAAAAGCAAACAAACCACCAATTTGGTCACATAAAAAGGATCTGATGAATCAGACGACAGCACGCAGACTTCCTGCTCCAACTTTCTTCCTCAACACTTCCACCAAACGCTCCAACCTGAAGAGGAGGAAGAGGAGGAAGAGGAGGGTTACAGAGGGACGATGAACCCTGCAGGCCTGAGTGAGAGTGGACAGGAGAACGTCTCAGCTGGTTAATGCAGTGCTGCAGCAAAGCATGCGCCGCCGACGGCAAAGTCCACTTTACAACCGTCAATGAGAATATTAACTGCAGAGAGATGTTGATGTGACTGCGTGTGTGTGTGTGTGTGTGTGTGTGTGTGTGAGAGAGAGAGAGAGAGAGAGAGAGAGGTTTGGATGACCTTCTAACAATCAGCGAGGCTCTCTCCCTTTCCTATTCAAATTAAAGTCCCCATTTGTAATAAGCAGCAGATTTGACTCAGTCCTTCCCATCAGAGAGCAAACATTCCTCTTCACAGCCCAGAAACTTGGAAGGCACCCCCCCACCCCCCCCTACTACTCCGCTCCCCCCGCTGGCAGCCAAATTACTGCAGAAAGCCCCAGGTTTGAGTCTAGGAGGACAGCGTGGGACGCAGACGGAGGACTTAAGCTGTTTTCATCACCGATCTCATCCCTTCATCTTCAGGTTGATGAGCTGAGAAGCAGCAGGAGGAAAAGAAAAAGAAGAAGAAGAAGAAGAAGAAGAAGAAGAAGAAGAAGAAGTCGTCACGTTCAACCAGAGCCTTTTCCCTTTTCCTGAATCCAAACCTGTAAGGCTTAGTTCTCTCCTGATCATCTCGTGCTGTAGACTGCTGGTCATGATCAGGAGCGTTTACATGTTTACGTTCTGTGAGGTCATTATTGTCTGTGGTGCACCAGGCACCCAGAAATCGCCCTGAGTTTCCTGATTGACCATCAGCCGATAATTACACATGAAGCCGATCAGCAACTGTCCTTCATCACTCTGCCATGGCAGACCTGCCCACCGGGTCAATGTCTGCATGTTTGGAGTTAACAATATTCACTCCACTGTTACCAACTCAGCAGCTTTCTTTTTAGTATTAGTATTGATTTTTTTTTTTTTTAAAGATCAGTGATAAACCAGAACGGTGCAATCGGTGCATCCCCATTACTGTCGACTGATGGGTGAACATCCCCCTGTGAGTCCTGGATCAGGCAGCAGAAGTTCGGTCCATTAACAGCTGCTGGTGGAAACACTCAGCTGGACTTTGGGTCACATGCGGGTCAGACGGTGAAGAACATTTACAGATTTAATCAAGAAAAAAAGAATCATATTCCAACCTTCTTCCCATCTGTCTCTACAAAGACAAGCATCCCCAAAGCATGATGCTGCCACCGCCATGTCTCGGAGGGTGTGGTGTATTCAGGGTGATTTTATTCAACACATATTCGATTCATGCTGGAGGCAAATCAAATGTTGCTGTAACTCCTGTCATGCTGTGGGCCAGAGGGAGATCCAGAGGTTTGGCAGACTGCTGGTTGTCCTGACATGCTAACAACTTCGTTTCCAGGCAACAGTTTCCCACGATAAAAATGTTCTGGATGACAACATCAGCATTGGCAGCACTGCTGATCCAAATCATTTGCTTTTGCTGCAAACGGTCTGATGCTGTTTGTTCTCCAACATACGTGTGGAACCAGCTCCACTGGAAGACGAGGCCCAGCAGTGGAGCGGGTTCTGGTTCCGATGGAGGTCTGCTCCAGTTAAAGGACAGCTTTCGCTTTTCACTGTTGGTACATGCAGCATGTATGACGGATCACTTTATGTCACTGACTCCACGCAATCTGTTGAGTTTTCTTAGAAAACTTTATAGACAGTTTGAATAATAATCTGAACTTGACTGCATTGTCTGATAAATAAAACCGATTTAGAATTTTGTACTTGACGTGGAATGTGTCTGCATGACCGGATGGAACCGGGTCGTCTGTAAAAGGACCGTTAGACGATGTGTGTTATGAATAATTCTAATTAATTTCAGCTGAATTTATTCATATTTTTGTTGTCTCGAGGCAAAAAACATTTCAAGTCAGTCAGACATATCAACTGATGTGTGGTTTGCACTGCCCTGTTTGCAGTTTGATAACAGCATAACTGCACTGTGACCAAACAATGCAGAAAGCTCAATTAGTTATTCAAGGCCGTTTAAAACGTTTCCAAGGGAACCAGCAGATTGCATTGAGTCGTCGTTTCACAGCTTTCACTGCTCCTGGCAGACGACTGCTTTGGTTGGTTTTGCAGCAATCCTTCATACTGAGCATGCATGCGGCGACAGTGGAGAGAAAAACTCCTACAGAACCAGAACCTGGCTCAGTACCAGCAGCCACCTGCCACTAATGAGAAGACAGAGCAGGATGGAGATGATGATCGAAATTTTTAGATTGTAGATTGAAAAAACAAAACAAAACTGAATTGAGTTATAGAAATATGAACCAGCTGACATCAGCCGGAATGTTAACCAAATAAACAGAAGGCTGTCATTTAATGAGATGCACTCCTGAAACTAAAGAGTCCATTTCTGGAGCTGCAGAGAAACTATTAAAACTACAGAACAGGTGAAAACAGAGCAGACGTGGTCAGAGCGGTCAGGCGGTGAACAGACTGACCTGCAAACTCTCTCACTGGCTTCCTGCTCAGCCTCCTGGCTGCGCTGGAGCTCAGCCGCAGTGTCCTCCTTCTCCCTGGACAGCCGCTGAAGCTGCGCCACCAGAGACTGGACCTGGGAGGACAAGTCCTTCTGGTCTGCAGAAGACTCAGCAGGAAGTGACGTCTGGGATGGAGTGGCGTGGTCCTGAGAGCTGACAGAGGAGGAGGAGGAATCGGGTCACGGTTGGTTAGAATGATGATTCTCTCATTAAATCTTCAACAACAGGCTGAATTTACTGTCTGCTCGAGTCAAAGTCCCGCTAAAATGATTCCAGGGTTTTGCTGTTCATCGACTTTTAATGCAATGTTTTCACATGTCTTGAACTGATCCACGTTGTTTTCCTCTGATTTTATATGACAGACCAAAACAAAGTGTGGCAGAGCTGCCAAGTGGACAGAAAATAAAACTTTGCATTTAACAATTGTACAGAATCATTTCTGGAAATTGTGGCATGCAAAAAAAAAAACCACACACCTTAATACACACTGTACAGTTCAACAACTGAATCTAACTTTGTCAGATTTACATTCAGTCCAGCTCTACACACCGAACGGTGAATTGAACAAGTTGGAGAAATAAATTGTTTTAAAGCAGAGTTTTTATTTTCTTCATCTAGACTGAAAGCGAAAACAAAATGTCTTCCTGCTCCGCCTGCTTTCTGCAGCCTCTTCAGGTGTCTCTGCAGGCGTTCAGCATCAATCCTAGTAATTTATGGAGGCTCACATTTTCATCAGCATAGATGGACTCACTCCTCATCTTTATTCTGCTTCACTTTGCCGCAGCTGCTTTGCTCAGAACTGGACTCGGACCCCTCCAGGAAATCCTCCAACTGATCTTAAAGCCCAAAACACACCTCTCTGTGGTTCAAATCTGCCTCACAACGTCTTATCTAATTACTGTTTGTTTGTCGTCCTCATTGCCGGCTGTTTACTCCTGTTATTATTCTACAGGTTATCCAGATTCCTCCAGTCACCAGTCGACTGGCTGCATTTGGACCGAGATGAATCAAAACCACAACTTTTGTGCTTCTTATCATTCCTCTATCCAAAGCTTCTCTTTCTGACACTTTGACTGGTTATTATTTACAGAGCTGAGAAAAACCATCTGCCTCCGTACAGATTTCCTCTGGTTTTGCTTTAAAGGGTCAGTATTGTTTTCCAAGGCACCATCATGGCACATGATCAAGTAACTGTGTTACTTTCACTTGTTATAAAAGGCTTTATATATATGATATGACTTAAAAGAAATCAAATTTGACTTCATAATCAAACGCCTTGTCACTGGGCCTTTAAAAAGTCCTGTGCCTTCAGGGACTCACCACAACATGGCTCCTCCATTAACCCTTTAACAACATTTTTACCAGCGTTGCCCTGAGAAGCAGCTCCTGTAATGAAGTCAACAGGTGTTTGCTAATTGCTGCTGGCTAGTCTGAAGGAGCTGAGTGGGGGAGTGACGGAGGAGGGATGCTTGAAACTGCAGAGGAGGAGCTGCATCTCAAAGGCAGGGCTAGGTCCACCCAGGCATTTTGCACAATTGAATGGTTGCCATGGAGATCAAAGTATTTCTCAAACATACTTGGAAGAATGAAGGCAACACTACAGCTATATTTTTGATGAGGGAATAACATTGTAAAGCTCAAAAAGGTCAATTTTTACACGACACTGCCCCTTTAACTCATTGTAATATCGGACAACCTGAGTGAATGCTACATGATTTCAAATGATGGTTTCATTTATTAAATTAAATGAAGTTATTCAGAGCAGCAGCATTTCTGTAAAAAGTGAATTTCCTCCAAAACCTGAGGACTGGTTGTTCCACAAGGCAAGCAGTGTTTTCCATCACTGTGCAGGGATTTCATTTAACAGTTAATTCAGCCACACTGAAGGAGTTTTCAGCATATCTGGCTTGTTCACAGTCACAAAAGAAAATCTCAATTGGATTTAAGTCTGAACTTTGAATAGGTCACTCCGAAATCAGGTTTTGTTCAGCTATTCAGAAATGGCTCTGCTGGAGCGTGTTGGACAACTGTCCTGGTGCAGAGTTGACCTTAAGTTCAAGGTCAATCTCCTTTAGGATTTTCTGCTACAGAGCAGAATTCATGCTTCCAGTAAATCATTATGCTACCAACATCGTGTCTGAGGATCATCAAGAATCCTCAGGATTCACTCTTACCAGTGAATCCTGAACTCTGACCTGAACCGAGGAAAGTGAAGCTGTAGATATCGTTCTGGGTCATTCTGTGACCTCCTGGATGAATTGTTGAGTTCTTGGCGTCATTCAGGCAGACTGCCGACTCCTGGGAATGTTCTCCATTGTTCCATAGTCTCTCCATTTGTTCTCGCTGCAGTTCTCTGATTTTGTAACTCTCCTCTCCAGACCAATGGATGGGAATGAGTTGGATTCTTGTGTGGTTTATGACTGATGTGTTGTTTTAGCCTTCCTCATGTTGTCAGACAGGTTGTGTTTAGGGAACGTTTTGACTCTGTGGGTCTGGTAATAATCAGTCCTGGGTGTGGCTCATAAAACTAAACCAAAACAAAGTCAATCAGTTATTTTATGATTTATCAGGATGAGTTGTTTCCCATAGATCCAGCTTGGTTTCAGTAGCTTTTATCAAAATGACCCAAAATGGCTTTTTACTCATTTTCCTCTATTTTTGATGTTAAAATGTGTTTAACACCACACCACCCGACTTCCTTCTAATGAAATAAGAGTTACCTCTCATTCTTTACAAAAAGGAGCTTTAGAGAACAGACAGAACTAACTGAACACACACTGAAACTGTGTGTTTGTTGCTGTCAGACAGGTTTCTGTTTGAACATGAACACACTCCCTGACTCCAAATCAAACTCAAGTCTTGCTCCTGAATCCTGATAAAATGTCTTCAAGCACAGTAGCTGAAGGTCATTAATGTGGACTGGAGAGGTAAACAGCAGGTGGAGCTAATTCTCCACTTGGTATTGTTATTATCAGTGATTTCCTAAAGTTTGCAAATCCTCTGGACATCATTTTGGGTCAAAAATAAAAACATGTTCTCTTTTTTAAGCTGTTAAAACACTTGAAACGTCTCTTGATGGGTAACTTGGTTGCAGAGTTGATAAATAGTTCAAGTTTTTTAGTATATCGATTAAATGTTCTGATTAACAGCAAGAAGAAAACCACTAAAACCTATTTTGGTTAAATCAGTTTATTTAAAGGGGCAGTATGATGTATTTCCCAGGCACATAGTGCCATTTTATAGTACAACCAATTAACAATGTGACCTTCAATTGTTATAAAAATGTTGTTTATGTAAAACATGACATAAAAGAAATTTTACTTTGTAACTCAACACAAATTGGGCCTCTGTCCCTTTAAAATCTCCTGCTCTTTCTGAAACTCTGCCTTCCATTGAACAAAAATCTAAAACAGAATGTATAACATAAGAACTGCAGTTATTTAAAACAAAAGGCCAACGATTATTCCTATAGTAGATATCAAGTGCTAACGATATCCAGCCAAATCCCAGCAACCTGAACATGATGATTCCCAGCAAAATCTGTCTTTTCTACGTGGCAACCTGACTGTGGAGAATTGGATGTTTCTGAAATTCTGCTGTTAATAGAATAACACAAGTACAACATATTGATATCAGCAGGCTAATCAGTCAAGCTATCTGCTCAGGCAGAGCCTGCTGTCAGCTGCTTAACATACAAGCTATTTGAGAAAACCATGGTCAGAAAATTTAGATTTAAGGTGTGTGCAAGGAATGTGAAACACATTTAAACTGGGTCGGACCGGAACAAGATTCGAATTTCTTCTACACTGGCGACTCTTTAAATGTTACATGAAATCACATTGCCAACAGAAATGTGATTCTGATAGCAACACAAAGAAAAAACCTGAAATCAGGAAAGAGTCTTTGCACAGCAGGGAACTTTTGCCATTATTAAAGCTGCAGTATGCAACTTTTACAAACATTTTTCTTTTACATATTTGTCAGAACTGTCACTGTGTCGTGACAGAATAACATGAGAGATGCTCTGAAACTAAAGTCAAGCTCTTCTGTTTTCTTTTAAACATGGTGTAAAATAATCATTAACTGATGAACTGATTAGAAAAATCAGCCAAAACAGCCACTAGCTGTCCTGTCTGCTCTGATTTGTCCAGGGAAGAACGTTTCAGACATCGGCTGCTTTATAGAATCTGAAACCTGTCAAAGATAAAAATAAAGGAAAGGATGTACTTTCTGAAAAAACAAAAAACAACAAAAAAAGCAGTTTCTAGTTTTGCCAGATGGTCTTTGAGGCTCACAACAACGTCCCAGACAGCAACAGCAACAGCAACAATTGTGCTTGTTGCTTGTCACTAACCTGTGATCGGCTTGTAATGCCTGAATCTGAGCCTGCAGCCTCCGTTTGTCGTCCAGAGCTGCGTCTCTCTCCTTCTGCAGCCTCAGCAGCTCCTCCTGCCCAGATGAAACACATGGCAGTCAAACATAACAGTCCTCAGCACATTTAAAGTGACAACGCTTTAATTAAATGACGGCTTTTCTGCTCGGCCACTCATATTCTGAGTGAATAACAGAAAAATGCGTGTGCGGGTCTACAGGTGTAGAACAACACTCCACAGAGTGTGTGGGGTGTGTTTGTGCTTTAAATGTGCGTTCCCACCGAGCAGCAAGGAGATCAAGTTCTGGATAACTACAGAACTGACTGTTTAAATAAAGGCTTCATTAACTAGTTAACTGACTAATTCATTAACATAAATGTCAACACACCTGATCATGAGGATTGCATTTACATCAGCTCCTGATCCCACAACATGACTGCAGCCTCCTGCACCACATCTGCTGGTGCATTTAAAGACACAGCGGGGAGTAGGATTGTAGAGGTTTGTGAACCGAGGAGTGGGTTTGGATTTACTGAAGTCTGATAGAAAGTACTGAGCAGCAGCTGGAAACAGATTCAGAATGATGTGGTTTATTTATGGGACTGCAGCTGACCTTTATTGACCTACATTAACATCGAATGATGAAAAGTTTCAGTGAATGAAGCCCCTGGTGAGATCAGTCCGACCGTCACCTGAATGCTCTGGTACCGAGTTAAAAGAGAAAACTTTTGAATTTGAGGGAAATGACCAAAAAAAAAAAATAAATAAGAAAATTCAAAAAATGTTTTCACCAGGTTTTCTGGCAGTGAACAAATAGAAATAATTTTGGTAATTCTAACTGACATACAACAAGAAATGTTTGGCTTGATTTAACTTCACACAGTACGGAAAAAAATGAGTTTGTTTTTTATTTAGTATATGTAAATATCTGGTTTCAGCTGTAAATCACTGGTTTCCTGATATGTCAGGTTTTTACTAAACTGGGTTCACATTTTCTGTCACTTCTCTCATGGATTTAAGTTCTTCTAATGAAATGTTGTGAGTGAGTGGAGTCTGTTGCTTCTCTCCACCTGGTCACTTTCATTTCCCTTGTTTACAAGAACGACAGCCGGTGCCTTGGAATATCATGGGCTGGAAATGATCAGATGCCTCCTAAGATAATGTTCCTTTAAAAGTAAAGTTTGCATAAACAGAAGTCTGTTAACCAGCTAATATCAGGACAGACTGATGTCAGACTGTAGATGGCAACGAGAAGCATCTCAATGAATTTTCTATACATGCTTCCAGTGATAAATTCATAAAGATTAAAGATCATATCATAAAGATTGTCAACATTTCATATCAGTGTTGTGTGGCGCCGACCCACCGTCCAGGATGACGACATACAACACTTCCTCTGCACTTCCTGGTTTGGGCTCAGCCTGGGCATTGGTCCAACCACTCCGTTTTATTTCTTACGCTGGTTTGCAGTTGTTAAGTTTAACTTTGTGCATGTTATTTTATTGAGGAAGGTGCTGAGTCAGTTGGTTTCTCTCCAGATGCGTATTAGCAGACTGGAGGCGGGTGGTGCTCAGGGATGAGGACGAAGTCCAGGCAGGAAAAGATAATGCTACAAATAAAGCTTTTTCGGAATACCGCCCCTTTAATAAGCCACGTCTCGCCACGTTATCTGGCTTTAAATACTCAACTACGGCAAACTTCCCAACTTTAAGAAAACATGAGCACAAATAATAGAGAAAGCGAAACATCACCAAATTCCAACAGGTCTCCCACACCTGCTGCACCCTCACTCCACTCATCAACTCTGCTGAGGGTGTCAAACCCGTCAGCTGACTCTTCCAGGACACAGAGTCCCACTGTATGTTTGGTAAAAGTGAGTCGAGGCCGACTCCAGCTGGGATTACAGGCCCGACCCTGACCTCCCGCTCGTCCTCCCGCTCTATTCTAATTAAAGCCTCCGAGGTCTGAGAGTTTAAAGTGAGACATCAAAAGAGGAACCAAACCCAGAGAGTCAATATGTGTCTTTTCCAGCCGGGCCGGAGGAGACGCTTCAAAAGGGCTGCCCGCCTTATTAATCAGAATCATTTCCAAATGAGGTGATCAGTAAGCAGGAGCGACACAGAGCTGACCTTTAACATGAGGAGTTAAGGTCAACGAAAGAAAGGATGAGTGGTGGGAGGAGGTAATAAAACTACTGTGCTGGGACCTTTGACATGATGAGGACAGATTAGAGAGGCAGGGGGAGGAGAATAAAATGACAGGTTCTTTATTGGCCATGTGAGAGGGAGAGGAAGAGGATGGGAGGTGAAGTTGGAGCTGATGGAGCCGGAGGGGTGAGGAGGAAGGAAGGACAGAACGAGGGAACGTTGTTTGACCTTTAACAAAAAGAGTTGAGGTGAACAGGAGAGGACGTAAAGGAGAGGAAAGAGCTCATTCAGGCAGTGGAAATGAGGGGAGAATGAGCTTAATATCATAAGCCTTTTTTACACATGAAAACCACATAATCAGCTGCAGACTTTCTGCTCAGAGTTAGACAGAGTGGGAGCCAGGACCAGAGAGGTGCAGCCGTCACAGAGACACACGGAGGCTAACCTGCAGCTTCTGATGAACAGCAGAACGACAAAACTGCAGCGAAACGCAGACACAGCCCTGTCAGCTGTTGGGTTTCTGGGAGCCTCAGGGACCCACTTCAGGTCACCTCTGGTTGTCGTTGTTAGGGTAGACCACCAGCGCTGCGGTCTGTCCCAAACCACAACCCTGATGCCGTCACACAAAAACATAAAACACGTCCATGTACTGCCTGCATAACACCGAGGTGATACAGTTAAATATCAGTGTACTCACTACTCGATAGCTGCCATTGACCTTAAAGTTGCTCAAATTGGAGCTACAAAAATACATTTGCTTGTGTTTTTGAAAAACAAAAACAAAAAAAACAAACAAACGTTTTACGCTAAAAAGTCTTGGCACCAGGATGAGGTGGGATTTTTGGCTGGATTGAAATTAATGTATCTCACAAAACTGCAATGGAAACGTTTTTCTTTTCTTTTTTTTGGCATCATACCAGTCACATGATCAACAACTTGATAGCAACAACTGGCAGAACAAAATAAGGCAGGAAGTGGTAGGAGGATGATGGATGAACAGACAAACTGCTGCTGAACTTCAGCTTTTTACCAGTTTAAAGGAACATAAACTGGTTTTTATTCTATATCAGAGACTTGGTTCACCACTGCAATATACTGGAGGGATGAACATTAAAACAGTGATTAGTAACATACTTTAAATATTGGAATATGCATAAAAGTGTGAAGTAAAGCCAAAACCTTTGGGGGAATATCATCTTCAGTTCATATTGTCCTGCAGTTCCTCATATGAATCTTTTTTGCAGCATAACAGTTTTTCACATGTTATGCTGCATATTTAAGACTCATGCATGGAGAAGGTCTTTAACCTATTTGTATTAAAATAGTGGAAAAATATGGTTCTTTGTTCTGAGAGCTTTCTAAGCGATGAGGTTGTTACCAAACTGACTGGGTGGAATTTTGTATCACTTTGAAAACTCAGCGGTTTTGCATGTAGAAGGAAGAAACCTCATTTCATCAAACTCTGGTTCACTTTATGAGCTTCTCTTTTTAATTCTGAATCCACTTTTCTTTTTTTCCTGCAGGTTAAACCTTTTCGAGGATTTTTAATCAAGTTAAAGATATTTTTTCTTAGACAGGTCATGTGCTGAAATGACCTTTCACAGCTTAATTACATTTTTTTAACAATCTGACTGGTTGATTAATTTGCTTCATTAGTGTTTAACATTTGGCCAAAATGAGAAGCTTAAAACAAACGCTGAGTAACATTTTCACTTGCAGCTCCATGTTTGAATTGAACACTAAAGGGATTTATTTACAGACTCAGCCAAACTTGGAGTCCATTTTCTGTTTACTGGTAAAGTTTAGCCATAATTTTGTTTAAAATGTCCAGATGTTTCAAAGGATACATAATGTCATGCACTCTACCAAGATCCTCATGGACCATCGAAAGAGAAACAGGCCCACAGCATCACAGGACAAGAACAGTGAATTGTGGGGTTCCTAAAGGAGCCGTTCTTATTTCACATCTGTGAACTTCCTGTAGCTCACTTTACAAAATATCGCAACATCTTCTACTGTATTTACAACTACTACTCTGTGGTAGCTTGATATCCCCGTCACCTCCTGACTCTACTGAAGTCACCAAGGATTTGTCCGTAATTTAAATTAGTGCCTGAGTCAGAGTTTCCACTAGCATGTAAGACAGAGGCTTTTGGTTTTGGAGATCAGAGATCAGAGATACTAACGACCACAGAGCATGTTTGAAACCACAGTGCTTAAAAAACACAAAAACCTACTAAATCAGCTCACCGTCTTCTTAAAACTCTATGTGAATAAAGGCTTTCCTGTCAAAACAGGCCACAGAAAAACTACTGCATGCTTTTATTTTTAGTAGATTAGATTATAGTAAGTCATATGTAGTTGTCTTTACATTTTTTTTTTTTTTTTAAATCAGGTAGGCAGGTGGCAGCTCATCCAAAACGGTGCCATCAGATTCCTGAACACCACCAGTAAATTGGATCCCATAACAACCAGTTCTCCAGTCACTGCACTGACTCTCTGTTTTCTCTCGGGCTGAAATCCAAGTATGAACCATCCACACTGCAGCAAGAGTCAAACAGCCAGTTTCAACCAATAATGAACTGATGGGCTTTAGCCTCTATTCAAAGAAACTCAGTGTTTCAGCTGTTTGTTCCAGATTTGTGGTGCATAGAAGCTGAATGCTGATTCTCCATGTTTCATTTAAAATGTAGGTTCTATTTGAGTTCAACTTAAATATTTGTGTTAATTGAAGCCCGTCTTTCCTCTCATGTCCTCAGAGTGATGATGCTCTGGACTGCCTGGTGTATGAATGCGACTGTCTAAAATAAACTCGGCTGACTATTCCTAATCGGGAGCAAGAAGTGTTCCTCAACAAATTCCTCATTAGTTTATCTCACCAGAACAGAGTTTCCGTTGAAGCCACAGTGGCATTCCGGTGACATCGACCTCCATCACGTGCTGCAACTTTTAAAGGCGTCTCTGCTCAAGTAATCCTGAATAATGGTCACAAGCTGGACTGTAACATTTCAGGTATGTGGTCCAGGTCTGATGTCGACACATATCGTTAAAAGGTCACGGTAAACTGTGCTGCATCCTTTAGTTTGATTTGAAACTTTAGGTTCAAGTCGGTTCAAAGGCCTGATTTAAAAGTTCAGCCAGGAATTGTGGTTTGTGATTTGGGCTGCAGGATTTCAGCAGCTCACTGAGTGTCTGGCGTTAATTTGATGGCAGCTGCTGATGTTTCTGTGTGAAATTAAAATGCTCTCCCAGATCTAATCCCCCCAGAGCCCAGCCTAATTAACAGGCTTGAGGAGGATACACAGAGCAGCGATACATTAATAACAAAATTTAATTTATTTCAGGGAAAAAAGAGATGCAGGCAGAGATAAAGGAGCATATTTGTTAGCATGAAAATTTCATTCTTCTCCTCTTGTATGAGATTTTTTTTGTTTTCTTTACAGTGTTTTAGTCTTGATTTAAGTGTAAGCTTTAAGCCTTAAGCACAGACAGGTGCAGGGTTTAAGCAGGAACCTATGCATGTTAGCCAGGATGAGGGAGGAAGGAGTTCTCAGCTCAGGAAACACAAAAAGTGATCGACAAACTGGAGCTGATTCAAAGTTTTCAAAGAGTGAACAGTTTCAACTGAAGGATTTTAGATACTTTTTCACTTTATCTGCATATAAAGGGAGGATTTAACCTGCTGTATATACTCATATCTCAATATAAATCTTTGTGAAAAATGTTCCTACAGAATTTCATCTAACCTCGCTGATTGGACTGTATTTGGCATGTGTGCAGAAGGTCACCAGGGGCAGAGTGTGGCTTTGAGAATTAAGAAGTAAAAACTACAATTCCTTCACTTTTTTCATAAAAAAGTTAAATCCATACTTCCTGGAGTTCACAATCCATTTTTTCATCAGTTTTTTCGTGATAAACACAGAGGTTTACTACGGACTGGGGCCAGGACTTAATGTGCTACTTAATTAACCACAAACATTTTAACTCAATAAAAATGTTAACGCCATTATTCACATTTTGACACACGAACCTGGCCAGAACTTTTGTTTTTGTGCATTTATGGTACGCCCATAAATCTGACGCATGAGCAACGTCTGGTGGACGACGGAGCCGCTACTCTTGGCCCACTGGATCAACTTTCACTTCAACAAACGATCTGATGGGACCCTGGAAAAAGACTAATGTTGTGTTTAAGTTGTGCTAAAAGGAGTTAGCCTTTCAGTGGAGCTAATCAAGCCTAAACTAGCATCTCGATGCTAAACATGTAGCAGCAACACATGCTAAACATGTGTAGATGCTAATGTTCATATTTCTGAAGAAGCTCCATGAATGATCAGGAGTTCCTGAAACCCTGAAAAACTGAACGACTAGAATAACACTTTGCACCAATCTGATGGTTGAAGGACCTAAATAACCAATCTCTGTTGCGCAAATGTCTATTTATAAACTATCATTTAGCAGCAAAAGGGGGTTTAAATTTAAAATATTGCTTATTTTGTCAACATATAGTTTATCTAAACAAAATAATGTGTTTGATTTCATTAATTAACTCAATTTAAAACATTTTATCGAGTCTCACCAGAAATATGGACATATTTCCACAGTGATGTTGGAGCAAATGTATGAATGGATGGAAGAATACAAGAATGGATTCATGGATGGATGGATGGATAATAATAATAATGGATGAATGAACACAGATGAACAGTGAAGTCATCATCTGTAGTCGTTTACCTGACTGAATGACTTGTCCCTCTGAAGCAGGTCTTCCTTCAGCCATTTACACTGCAGACACACAGAAGGAGGAGTCAGCGCTTCATTAGCTATTAACTCATGTCATTGGAATAGTAATGGAAGCCAGAAGAAGGGATGCATGAGTATGAAAATCTGGGACAATATTAATAACCAATATCAATAGTGATGTTTGGGCCGACCGATTGATCGATCGTTTTTTTCCTATAACAAGCGACATGGAAATAAACATCTGTTATTCATATCGGCCCAGTTTTACTCATCCATCCATCCATCCATCTTCTTCCGCTTATCCGGGGTCGGGTCGCGGGGGTAGCAGCTTCAGAAGGGAGGCCCAGACTTCCCTCTCCCCAGCCACTTCCACCAGCTCCTCCGGAGGAATCCCAAGGCGTTCCCAGGCCAGCCGAGAGACATAGTGCCTCCAGCGTGTCCTGGGTCTTCCCCGGGGCCTCCTCCCGGTGGGACGTGCCCAGAACACCTCACCAGGGAGGCGTCCAGGAGGCATCCTGACCAGATGCCCGAGCCACCTCAACTGGCCCCTCTCGACGTGAAGGAGCAGCGGCTCTACTCTGAGTCCTTCCCGGATGACTGAGCTTCTCCCCCTGTCTCTAAGGGAGAGCCCAGCCACCCTGCGGAGAAAACCCATTTCGGCCGCTTGTATCCGCGATCTCGTTCTTTCGGTCATGACCCAAAGCTCATGACCATAGATGAGGTGGCTCAGCTCTCTCTTCAGCACGACTGAGCCAGTTTTACTCGTCGAATCAATACTAAAAGGTTAAAACTGAACAAAAATCGACCATGAAAATGCTCACTTTACACATTAAGAGGGGAAACAATGGAAATAGGTCATCATTGGTTCTTTGTTCTTAAAACTTTATTATTTCCAAGTGATAAGGTGATTTCCACATGTACTGGGCGGAGACTGTAGATAAAAGCTTCCTGCACTACGACATGTAGATGGAATAAACCTCTTCCTTTCAGCCAAATCATGTTTGCCTTATATTTATTTCACTGGTTTGACTTGAGTTTTTCCCACAACTTGTAGTTTCTTGAGGAGCTTTCAAAGTTTTTGATAGTTTCTATTACTACTTCACTAACCAGATTTATAAAGCCAGCTAAGTTTACAACTCCAAACATTTCTTATAGAAAATCAATCATACACAAACTTTTTATTATTGAAAAAAACTGTTTGATTCTGATTAATAAAGCGGGCAAAACTGTAATCTCGAAGGAAAATTAATATATTCTTCAAAGGAGTCATTATAGAGAGAGATATCTGTGGACACGATGGCTCTGCTGTAGCTGCATTTCCTTTCCCGCCCACTTCAGGTTCAGCAGGAGATCTTGCTGTGTTCTCCCCTGAGAATCTTTTTTAACTAGTTTCCTTTTGAGGCCAAGATCAGAATGGTTTGAAACTTTTCTCTGTGGTCGAGATATAAAATTTTGATTATAGAAACAAAGTGCTTTCAGGAGGTAAGAAAGGCAGGAGCACCGTTTCCCAGTCCTACTCCCTGCTTCAGTTGGGAAATTCAGGTGCAACAGTATCAAGATATGTAGGATTCCACAAAAGATCCAAACATTTTAAAAGTATAAAAACCCCCGTCATTTTAACAATAATAATTTCACAGCACAAAATAAAGTCAAATAATTGTGAAGAGCCCTTTTGATAACTGTCCGTGTTGGTGTGGCACAGGGAGGTTTGTGACAGTATGAGAGCGCTGACTGAGCTGCAGGTCGCTGTGTGAAGAGACGTATGGTGTATCAGAACTGCAATGGTCTGTGCACAGAATGTTTTGACATGCCTAAAAACTCAGAAGCAGCTTGGCCTACTTGGAGATAAAAAAGTGCATGCAAATGTATCTGATACATATATAGGCAGATACAGCCACAAACCAGCACAGACAAGCACTGAAGAAGCCTGGCAGTTGCCTTATGCAATTCTGCTTGATTCTCATCTCCTTCGATGCTCCGTCTGGGAGTTCTCCTTTTGACATCGATTTCTTCTATAGAATTTCAACCGGGCCAATCAGTAATCAGAAGAATAAGCTGGGAACGATGTTGATTTTCTGCGCTGTTTTAGATTTGTAGTTTTTGCATTGGCAGAGGAGGAAGTGAAACAAACAGTTCAGTTTGTGTTGGCCACACTTCTAAATACTGAGCAATGAAGCCAGACAAGACGAATGTAGAAGACATTTTACTGCTGGCAAATATGACATTCGGCTCGGCAATTCTGTCTTCATGGTGGGGGTGGTTGTTTGCAGTGCAGGGAATTTCAGTAAGCTTCATAGCATAACTGGAACTTTACATACACCATGACCAAACGTTAGTGATTGGGTAAAATCAGATCCAATCATTTAAAACGTCTACAGAGGCCACACCTCCAGCAAGTAATCATTTCTGAACAGCTGAGGGTTCAGACCCTCTGTCAAAACCACAACTTTGAACAAGGGTTGGTTTTTACCAGGGAAGTCCTGAGCAGGCTTACACTGGTGATGGTAAAGTTTGGTGGATGACTTGGTGTCAATAAAATGTCCTAATAATGATAGAAATATGTGTGTGTGTGTGTGTGTGTGTGTGTGTGTGTGTGTGTGTGTGTGTGTGTGTATGTGTACATGTGGGGTCAGGTCTGCTGAGCAATTTTGGAAAAAAAATAAAATAATTATTGTGTGAATAATTAGACCACTGTTGACAAAAGTTACCAGAATCAAACTTGGATTGCTAAATTGTTGGACTTCTGTTTCACATTCCACCAACTAAGGGATCACCATCATGTCATATCGACACTGAGCCCAAGATTTCCCAGCATGCATCAGTATGACATTAGTGTTTCTGGTGTAAAAAAAAAATAAAAAAGAGGCTATTAGACTTAGGTAAATCCACTGTCACTTCTCTCATTTAGAGACAAAAAGGAAAAGTTTTTCAGCTTAGAGTGTGACATTAGAAGAGATTCATTATTAATCGGGGTGAACAAGAACAGCCCTGGGTTCCTTCTAAGTATCGCAGACAGGTTGACAAAGAGCCGCAGCTCAGCCTTCATCGGGGTGTTCTTAATCATCTTCAGAGTTATTGAAGTTATGCAAGCTATTGAAGTTTTAAAAAAGTAATTTATGGATTTATTCTCTTTTGCTGCATTTCGGCTAATAAAAGTTAATTAAAAACTGGAATAAAGTGCTCCAGTGTCTCATGCGCCTGTCAACAAGCAACTCCAGCTGTTTCTGCCCTTTGGGTCACTCAGGGTAGTTGCGTGGGCATCAAACCGGCAGGCTTCTTTTTGTGGATCTTGACAGGGAGTGAGGTGGTCAGCAGCTCCAGGTGAGGTTTGATGAGTTCTGATAACCTGTAATTACCTGATATCAATTCAATAAGGAGCAGGAAGCTCCAGCTGGCGTGCGGGTTGGAGTGCTCAGGAAGAACCCTCCCCCTCTTTCTAATACTTCCCAGAACCCCCAGCTGCTGAGGGAGATAATCCCTGAGAGATGAAAGGAGGGAATGAGGAATCGGCGAGCAACAAGGGGTGGAGAGGGATGGGGAGGGGTGGGATCCTCCAACGTGGAGTGCTCTTTCTTCTTCTTCTCTGAGGATTATGGCAGCATTTGAAACATATTTCACTGCGGCGCAGCCCTGGAATGAAGGCGGGATTAAGGTGTTACCATTGAGGGGTGGTGTTAACGTAATAGGGATAGTTGTTAAAAGACGGTGAAGCAGTGTTATTGGCGGGGGTCACTGGTAGTGATGGAAGTTGATACACTGAGGTACAGCTTGAAGGAGGCAGGCATCAGAAAGAGGTTAAAATGTAAGGCTACAGGTGCTGATGAGGGACAAGTCAAAGGTTTTACAGTCTGTCTAACACAACCATACTGCTTCAGCTAGAAGACTACCATCCTTTATTTGCAAATGAAGTATTTCCACATAAAGGTGCTACAAGGTGTAGGATCTGGTACGGATACTACATGTCAATGCGCCACACATTCTCATATTACTATATCTAAAACTGACAGAACACCAGCAGGTAAGGCGGATGAAACATCTTGCCCAAGGATGCAATGAATTAGGAATTGAGCCCTCCAACCCACCGATTGGAGGGCAAACTCCTACCGCCGTCATCACCACCGTCACCACAAGGGGTAATGCCTCCTTGGAAAAACATAACAATAGGATGATGAGATGTGATGGGTGGGTCAGCTGCTGTATCAGTGTGGTGGTTGGCCAGCAGTAAACTGGAATAAACGACTCAGCCAGTAGGAGTGTTGTGAGAGTGACGGGTTCTGACAAAAATGACTGTGGCCGTTCCATCAGACCAATTAGGGAAGAGATTGAAGCCAGTGGCCTTCAGCATTCACTGCAGCGCATTAAACAAGACAAAGCAGAGTAAGTAAGTTGTATGAGTGTTACTTCTGAGTGGAATAGGAAGTCTACATCCCCCTCCATCTTGTCAATCTTGCTTATCTGACCAGTGATGTTCCTCATTGCTTTCTAGTGTTTGCTGCAAATTACTCTCCACCATTCTTTTACAGCATCGCCGGCTTCAGTCTCTTCTTTAGGTCATGTTAGACACACCTCAACTTCTCCTGGTCCCCCTCCTTAAATGCCTGCTTTTTCAGATTGAGGAGCTCCTTGAGGGTGATGCAGGTCTTATCATTTGGAAAGCAGCATGCAGTCCTAGTTTGTATCACAACATCCCTGCAAAAGTGGTGTATATTGTAATGATGTCCACCCTCCTCTCAATGTCATCATCCGTGTTGTTCTCCAGTGGGTCCAGTAAGTCACTAAAATTAAAACAGTCTTGGAAAGACCCTCTCTGTTATCCATTTTCTGAAGGAACAGGTTGCTGAACAACCTGGTTGTTTAATCCTCTGGGGTTTTATGTGGGTTAGAAGAAAACCAGACCATGATCTGGTCTGCCAAGGGAAGGTGTGGTAAAGCAAAGGACATACAAGTGTCCTTGGCATTTGAACAAAACAGAACCAATGTCCTGTTTTTCTAACCAGGTCGTTCCACATATTAAACCATCCCGAATGAGGCTTATTAAAGTCAATGACAAATGTGTTCGAATACTGGATTGGAAATCTTGCGACAGTCTCATGAATGACTTCACAGGCCAATGAAGACGATGCACAACAACTCTGGCAAATAGTACAATCTGAGACCACCTACTAAAAGACAAAAAAAAAAAAAAATCAGCATTTGCTGCAACATCTCCATGATGAGACCATCTATGGTTCATAAGTAAAGTCTCTCACCTTTGTGTTTTCTACTCGTCGTTGTATACCTATCAGCTCATACAGTACAGAAGCTGGGTTCATTAACACAGGAGTCAGGCAGGCTGTCATTCCAGCAGAGACTACACACCTTGTATAGTCATTGGTTCTTTATCAGTGCTCTACTTGTTAAATGGTGAGTTTACGGACTGGTTTGTACCAGTTTCTACATGGTGTACATGCCTTGCGTCAACCCAAGGTTTCCCGGCAGATCATTGCACAATTACGTCACACCATCTCAGCCTGTTTGCCTTTTTCTCAAGCTCCATCCTGGTGCCAGGTAAGCAATTCCCTTCAGCAGCATCTTCTTCTGTAGAGCCATGGTCCTTCTGAAGCTCACATGCCCAGCAAACACACCTGGTTCCATAAATTGGAATGCACTGTGTATTTTAATGGACCATGAACATTAGAGGAGTTGGGTGAATATAAAACATACACACCAATTATTTTCTATGAAACAACCTTCACCGGGAGCAGTTTCTGAATTGCAGGTGATGATCCTTTCCATTAAAAAAAAACCTTGTAAAAGGGTTAATAGAGGAGTGATGATGTGATGACTTCCTCAAGGTTGAGTTTCAGAAAGAGCAGTAGCTTCTTAAAGAGACAGAGACCCAATTTTAAGGTGTAAAATTAGGAAGTGAAGTTTCCTTTAAGTCATATTTGATATCTGCAGCATTTTTATAACAACTGATGGTAACAAAGTTTCTTGATTATGTTATAAAATGCCACTATGTGTTTGGAAAATACACAATACTGCCTCTTTAAGACTTCAGACCAAGAGTTCAAGTCAAAACTCACATCATTAGGGCAAAAGTCTAAATTAAGTTTGAGGTCTTTTATGTTTGGCAATATAAATCAACCACTGATACTGTTACTGTTCATCATGTCACTAAAAGGTGATGTGATGAACAGAAAACCATTAATGACTTCAACTGTAGTCAGAACGCTATGCCTGAGTGGTAAAGGTCATGAATGTTAAAGGGTCATTATTCATTTCAGACATATCTGAACTCCACTGATGTGTAGCTACAGGTACGGTGGTGCTCCTCTATGGAAAGGAGTTTCAGCTTTTATGTTTTCCAGGAAGAACTTTCTCATTTCTCTTTTCGGTCCCTCCCATTCTCTTTTGAAGCCAGTTGCTTTGGTTACCACCGCTGTTTGGCGATGCTGGAGCAGTTTAGGTAACCATGGTTACCGCACTCTGTCAGTCACAGCAAGGAAACAGATGAAGGCTCCTGATCTGATTCTTTTTTTTTTTCATCTGGAAAAATATCAGAGGCGGGGCTTCTGAGCCCACCACCTGCCGCAGAGCATGCTGGGAGCACAACCAATCTCCACGTTCAACTGGCCAACTCTATTTCGCTCATATCCCACCAACAGCCAGACTCATCTCTTTTCATTTCTACTGATTTCAACCCCACCCCCACAGAGAGCAGTATATAAATTGTGGGTAATAAATCCAACACTCTGCAGGTTTTGGTAATAAACTCTGTGAATTGAACTTTGATCATAATCAGCCTCCAGAGGAGAGATAGGGATTTAGCGGGGAGAAAATGTGGATTTTCTACTTTAAAGTAAGAATGAAAATTGTAGCTAGAAACTTAGAAATAAATAAGAAACCACATACAAGAAACTGTGGGACATATCTCTGCTGGCAAATAAAGGATCGATAACAAAGTTTAGCGTTTAGATTGACTATTAGATCAATTTTTAAGCAATCGACTTTTAAAGCAATCAGGAGATATTATTTCTTATAATCCATTAATGCATGAGTGTGTGTACAAATAGCAACCTTATTAAATATTTTGTGCTTTATTAATAGATGTTCACATATCAAAGTATAACCTTTGGAAAAATAAGTGACATAATTGCTGGTAAAAATGGTTTTGATTGTGAGACGCAGGAGGATCCCATTATGACACTCTACTCCCTGACTAGCCAATGGTAAAGGTCTAATGCTAAAGGTCACAGAGCGATGGAGGCACAGATTATGAGGAGAGAGAAGATCAGAATAGATAGTTCTCCACGACGTCGCGCCTCCTACATCTGGACGTTCTGTCGCTGATGGAAGAAGCTTTCTATTTCGTTCTGTTTGAGAGAACTGTGCTACAAACTCACAGGACAGTTTTACTCTCCTCACTTTATTAGCGGTAAGGACATTTTCAAAAGTTTCTAAAAATAACCAAGATTTGACGTCAATGGTGTATTAAACAGACTGCCGTGAAAAAAAAATTACTTTGTAGGAAAACCTGTAGTTAAAAATCATTTTAAGTTAGAGTTCCACAAATTAAAAATGGGCAAATAAAGAGGAGAAAAATAGCTTATTGATGTCACTCATGTGACTAATGTGTTGAAGCAGAGACACATGGAGGACAATGGGGCCAGTAGATCAACCTGCTGCAACAACAAATTCTTACTAAAAATATTTATGGATGTGAATAACCTCCAGGTCTTTGCTTTGTTAACTGAACCCTGTTAGCCTCTCTGGAACCTGCTTTTTTTGCCGTGACTTTATGTGAGCTCTTCTCTGCACTCCAAAGGTCAGGCTACTGTTTCAGTCTGGACAAATGTGTTTGAGGGCTCCCTCAAAATTTTAAGCCAAAAAAAAAAAATCTGTTCCGTCATTATCTTGCTGTGAAAACATGGACTGAATAAGATGTGATAGAGGATTAAACCCTCTTTATTGAGCTTTATATTTTTTATTAGCTTAATTAAAACTTTACAAGGTGGAAATTGATCATTTTAGTAAAGATTGTTGAATATTTGGTAACACTTTATTTGACGGGTTGTGAATAAGACTGTCATAACACCATCATAAACATGACATAACAACTGTCATGAACATGAGTAAGTCTTCATCAATATTTATGACTATTGTCATAAAGTGTCCTTCTGTAAATCATGACACTTTTAATACAAAGTTGAAATTATTCAAAATGTCTTTGTTATGACAAACTGACATTAACTAAGAAATCATGATCTGACATAAAGTTGCTAGAAAAGTATTACTGATTCAACTTTAAAAATTATGTAGCTTTATGTTATTAAAATCAAAGTTTAAACATCCTAGCTACCCATCCTGGGTATCTAAGATGTTTTCTTTCATCGGGTTGTGAACCACCAGAACTATTTTTACTGCAAAGGCAGTTCGAAGGTTTGACAAAATTCAGCTGGAAATTTGTCAGGATGAGAAAAAAAAAAAAAATCAAACTGATGTTTGATCTGCTTATGTGTAAACTCACCTTGTCTACAGATTTGTCTCTCTCCTCCATCACGGCCTTCATCTCCTGAGCAGTGATGTCACTCTTTCGCTGCTGTGCTAGCCGTACGCGCTGAACTAGAGCTGAGCCGAACTGCCTCACTTCCTGAACCGAGTCGGCTTTGCAGACATGCTGAAGGAGATCTTTGATGTCCTGAGTATCAGAAACAATCAGATTGGACTTGGTCTGGTCATCAGTTCCAGCATAAGCCAAAAATTGGCTTGCAAATGTGCTGAGTCAGCTCACCATGTCAACGTCCTGCAGTGTGATATCATCCGACCTGACAACAGAAGAGCAGATTATCTGTTTGTGGAGCCTCTAAAGCTGGCCTGTCGCCATCGACCATGTCTAAAACATTTGTGTAAAATAGTTTTTTCTTAAGCAAAGACTTCTAAGGTGCAAAAAGCATGAGACTTCTATTCATTTTTTTTCAATTCAGTTTGTTTATATGATGCCATTTCACAACAAATGTAATCTGTTGTAATGTACAGAATGTAATGTAAACAGAACAAGGCACTTTGCAAAAAAAATATTTCAGTTCAATCACACATTCATTCAAACTGACGCTATCAAGCAGCAGATTAGCCTCAGTTGATCATTTAAGGGAGTTTAAAATCTAAGGAAGCTCAGCAGAGCATCGAGTCACCCGCAGAATTCACTCCTTCTGGATGAACGAGTAGCGACTTAAAACAAACGTTTGTTTTGTGTTGCTTACTTAACAGCAATCCCTCATAACGAACCGGCAGGTAGCAACGGTAAAGAGGAAAAACTACCCTGTAAATGGAAATTTTATTTTACGGGCACATAGTGGCATTTTATATTATAATCAGTTACCTTCAGTTGTAATAAAAATGTTATATATATATATATCAAATAAGACTTTATAACTTAATGCCTTAAAGCTGGCCCTCTGTCTCTTTAAGAAGCTCCTGCTCTTTCTGAAACTCCGCCTTCAGGAAGTCGTCACAACACGGCTCCTCTATTAACCCTTAACAACGTTTGCACTGAGAGGTAGCTTCTAATGAGCTCAGCAGAAGTTGCATTTCCAGCAGGTGTTCCCTACTTGCAGCTGCCTAGTCTGAAGGAACTGACTGTGTGGTAGTCATGGGGAAGACTGCTCACCGTGTTGGAAACTCAGAGACATGAAGAAGATGCCGTTGAAGCGTGTCAGAGAGTTACTATCCAGTGAAACTAATCCTGTGCCACTCAGCGAGGCAACATAAAAAGTCAGAATGAATTCTGCAAAGAGCTTCAGTACTGGAGACTTCCGTCCTGTGCTCTGATGAAACTAAAACTGAAGTGCCTGGCCATAATGAACCTTATGACATTTAGAGGGAAAAGAGGGAGGTTGTGAAGTATGGAGGTGGCAGCATCATGCTGTGGAGCTTCTTTGCTGCCGAACAGACCTTCAGCAGCCAGAGCTAACATTGGGGGTTGGGAGGCTTGGGAGAGAAGCAAACTTGTTTGTTGGAATGGCCTAGTCAAACTCCAGAAATAAATCCACTTGTAAACAACAAAACATGACATTTTAACTGAGTTGAGATTTCAGCAAAAAAGAAAGTTTTGCATTAAAGTATTAGGATGAGTAACCCTTTCACTCAGCCGTTAGCTATTAACCACTATTTTAAATACCTCAAAAATCCATAAAAATTAGTGGCAGGAACGTAACAAGATGTGGAAATGCTGAAGACAAATGAATACTTTTAGAAGTCGCCGTCACCCTGGTGTTTGACTTGTCTATATATTTAACTTACAGAACACGTTTGCTCTTCCTGTTACTCTGCATGTACCATCCTCCAGTGTTTGCTCTTCAGACTATTCAGCTTATTTCAAAAGTTCCAGCCAAAGCAATGCAAGCCATGCTAATATGTATATTGTGAATGACAAATAAAAGGTGCAACTTGGTGCCCTGTAGTCAATTACTGAGGTCCTACAAAGGTTCCTGGTCTCTGTGTTCCTACCAGTGACCACGGCGACCGCCTGTTAGATTACCTGAGCGCCATGCAGCAGCTGTGCAATAATTTTGTCCTGTGATCCCTAAAGTCCGTGTTAAAATCTGTCATTTTGAATTCATTTTGAAGCAGCGGAGGCTTCCCTGGAACGGACCGCTCTCTGCTGTTCTCGGATTCTTCCTCCTCCTGACAGGAGTCTTGACGGAGGATGTGCAGCTAGTAGTAACTACCTGATCTTCTGTCTCTCCTCCTGGGAAGTTCTTTTCATTTAGTCTGCTGCTGTTTTGCTGTAATAAACTGTAATAAGGTGGTCGAGGCGGCTCCGCTCTGCAGGGAACAGCAGATAATGAAAGACCGGCCAACTCCAATAAAGCTCCACTAACACCCTGCTTACAGCCCCCCATCCAGCCTGGCTCAGCCCGGCTCGGCTTGGCTCGCTCGCTCGGCCGCCTTCATTACCACTCCCACACACCTTCACTCAGGCACGCCGCGAGCAGCCATTAGTGGGAGCAGATCCAAGAGAGAATACCATCAGTCTGCATTTGTTCTTTTGACAAAGTTTTACAAGTTGTCTCCTTCGTAGAGACAGAATCTAATGCGATGTGGCTGCTATTCTTGGAAATCCTTCATTTCTTCTGAAGGAGTTTGCTCTTTCCAGGAATCCGAAAGAAGTTCTTGTTCTTCTTGAAGGGTAACCCCATGTTGCTACTCTGTAAGTCCATATGGGGGCGCTTTATTTGACAGGACTTTGTTTTTACTGAGAGTGATTTTTGTCCGATCCATTCTCTGGTCTAAGAACATTTTTTGTATTTTTAACCTTTATTTTACCTGGATAAAAAAAAACAACAATCGAGATTAAAAACCTCTTTTTCAAGGCATGAATTGCAACATGAAAATGATTTGAAGCATAGAGGTTTCAAGGCTGTCAGAGTGTGAACAAACCTGCAGCAGAATGTTAAACATGTATGCAAACAAATGCAGAGCCTCTGGTTAAAGTGACGTTTTGAATGATGTGTGGGGTGAAAACCCAACACTGCACATTCCTATGGACTCACTTTCCCCACAGTAACATGTGATGGTGGCAGCATCATGCTGTGGAGATGGAATACTGTAACACAGAGGTTTAGATGAAAGAATATCCACATCTTAAAATGGCTTAATAAAATAACCATGTTAAAAAAACATTTCAGTCACTTGCTGATTAAAGCTGATGGACATACCTTCATGAGATTTAAATCTATAACGTTTGTCAGTCCATCTTAGATCGGGCATAAAAATTACAAACTAACCTGGGCCCATAGACATTGTGTCAAAGCCCGATCCGATCCGACCCGACCTGACTGACTAACAGAAAGCCCAAACCCAAAGTAACTATCAGTTTAAAGTATTTCCAGATCTCTGACTACTCTGCTGGCTTAGTAGTGAAACAATGTGTCACTCACACTTTATACACGTGAAAATGTGTCTAACAAAAGTTTTGTTGTTTTTAGCTTTTGTGTAACATATTCCAGCTCCATGTTGTCGCTTGTTGTAACCACAGTGTGAGTCAAGTGCAAATCTTCTAGGACGTGTGACAGATAGAAGTGGATCAAGCTGTGTGCATCAGCTGTGCAGACAGTTGGGCTTCTTGCAGTCTGATTTCTTTCTTCCCTCACCAGGGTGCATCTGCCTCGTTCTTCAACCAGCCTAGCAGAGGACATGTCATCCCTCTGATCGTTGAGCTCCACTGGCTACCATTACCTGCTGGTCTTGGTCAGAAGGGTGGATGGTATGACAGCCTCCCCAGGTCTCATGTCATTTCATTACCAGTCGTTGCCCACGTGCAATTCAAGTCTACTTCAATGGCCTTGCAAAGATGTTGTGACTCTGCTCTGTCACTCCGGTATTCAAGGGGTTGGCAGCTTGCAGTGCCAACATCACACTCATCATGAGCCACTGGATCTGGGGCGTCTCTGGTTAATGGGGGGTACGGTGGGAACAGAGGTAGGAGTTCTTCCTGTGATTCCATGTGGTCTACCTCTTCTAGGCTGAGCTCTTGTCTTTCCCAACTTGTCAGTGAACAAAACAACTAGGCAGACGCTCAATAGTGTGATGGTCTATAAACATCTCTGGTTGTCTGAGCTTTTTGGTCCACAAGAATCCTAAAATAATTACAGCGGCTGAGAGACTGTCCAGAAAACTGTCAGCCAGGAACTTCAGGGGAAAAAGAAACAGCCTCGCTTTATTCACACAGACATGAAACACACATTCACTGAGGTCACCTCCTCAATCAGCAAAACACACATGCTAATGCCCACACACTAACACACAACAACATGAAGCGGCACACTGCAACACACTCACTGAGGTATTCAAGGCTTCCTCCTGCCACTGGAAAACACACACGCACACCAACAAAAACTGACACACACTCTGAGTCCTGACAGATGGAACATGCTCCTCCATATTCTGTCCTCATAAAAACGGACTGTGGCCTCCAATATCAATTACCCTCTCACTCTGGGGGTGTGAGGGTGGGTGTGTTTGAGGCAAAGGAAGAAGAACTAGGAAGAGGGGGTTTAATTCTAATTAGATTTTCTGGTCTATTTGGCTGCTGCTTGAAGAAGACAAGAGCTCATTTCACAGCCCTCAAACCAGAGTGAGGAGGTGCATAATGAAGGGGGGAGGAAGAGGAGAGCGGTGGCAGCTTCCTCTTCCTCCCCCTTCTTTAGCGTCTCCTTCTTCAGCAGACGCTAAACATGTTTCCCATGTAAATAAATGAAAACGGCAGATCTTCCTCAGAGAAACTGCTGGTCTACAGACGGGTCACTGGAACAACATCAAACAAACATGGAGGTCTTACTGAAAATGAACAGAGTGATGAACTAGGAGCTAAGCTCTCCTCAGAATGACTCACTCTTACTTTACAGTGTCAATTTGTCAAAGCCGCTTCATTTGGTTCATCAGTTCTGCAACCCAAACAGAAGACTACCAACCATCAAGTCAGTAGAGGGATTATTTTTGAGTACGCAACCTGATTGCAGAAAGCTGTCGCCGGCTGCCATGGTTACCCATCATTGTCTTACCCTTTTAACACTAGCTAGCATGTTGCCAACATACTACAACTGTTTATCACAGCCTGATAAATTAAGTTATGCAACCAAACTGACAGTGAATGAGAGGCGTCTCAATGACCCAAATGCATTACATGAAGCTGAGAGGATAAATGGCGAGAAAAAAGTGTCACGAACTTCAGCGGGCGGCGGACATTACTCACTAGGAATATTAAAGAAAGTTTGTTCACGGTAAGATCAGCTCTCTTTCTGTCCCTCTAAAAATACCACAAACATATCCATGGTGAGGAAGGACCCAAGTGTAAAACCTCAACAGGGGTTTTCTAAAACTGTACGTTTATGAAAGGATGTTAAATGATCCTTTCATTTACTTTGGTCACAATTAGCATTCATTTAAACTGCAGGGAATTTCATGATGTTCTAGTTCATATTTTACCATCTGTTTCTATTATGTTTTCATGTTTATGCTTTGTTGTTTCCTTTTTGTCTCTCCTTAAAGCGCTTTGTGTCTGAATGGTGCAATAGAATTAAACACACATGATAAAAAGTACTTTTTCCAATTAAACCAAGTAGACAGGTAAGCCCAGAATTATTCATACCACAGGTAGATTTAGACTTTAATCAATCTTAACAAGATCACCATGGTCTAAATATGATATTGATGTGTGCTAAAATGATGCTTTAGTGTGTCTTAATATTTCAGCAAATAAACCACTTCTACTGTTGACCTACATTTATGTAAAAGAACAACACAAATATTATTTACACATATTGCACATTGGCAGTCTGTGGGAAAATATAGAACATTCATTGTGACTTCATGACCATTTGCATGAAAAAATACTGAGTATTATAGTTATCAGTATTTCATGAACTGTTGGAATCATACCCAGCAGCCTCCTGCAGCCGGCGGGCGCGGAGTAAAGCTTCATCTCTCTCCTCATTGGCCAGCAGCAGTCGTGACATCAGAGCCTGGTCTCGGTCCTTTTGAGCCGCCAACATCTCTTCCAGCACCTCTGAAAAAATAATGAAACAGGGCAGACAAGAACCAGTCAGAAACCCCAGTTTTAGCAAAATCAAAGCTGCAAAATATTTCCTTTCACAATCATTTTACTGAAAACGTAAAAATCCGAAGAGACGAAGAGATCAGTTTGGGTGAATTGTGTAGAAACTAAAGGAACTGGGTATTCCTCAAGGTGACTGGCCAATCAGTGCAGATATGCTTATTGCTACATGGTGTGTGTGTGTGTGTGTGTGTCAGCAGTAATAACGCAGAAATGACCACAGCTCATCTGAGACTGAGAGCCAGGAGACTCTGCTGGTTATTGAAGGGTTCTGTGTGGGCTTCTACCAGGACCCGTCTCAGACTGCAGCTCTTGTTTCAGAAAACAAATCTAACTGAATATAATTTTTAGATCTTCTAATTTCAGTCAGGCTCCCTCCCTTCAGCTCGGGGGAGCCAGTGTTCTGCCTGTGTAAGATTTTACACACCACAGGTGAAATGGACGTTCAGCAGAGCTTGAAAAGACGATCCGTAGACAAAGCAACCATCTGAATCGATGACACAAGGAAAAGTTACAGGACTTGACTTTTGTTGTGTTTATCAGTCAGGGCTCTTCAGTATTGTTAACGTCAGAGATATGGAGTAGTGAAGTGGTTCTCTCTATTGGGCTCTACTGGGGCTGCCAAAGTAGGAAAAAAACTGAAACTACTACTATAACTAATAAAAGCTAAGCTAAAACTAAACAATATTTAACTAATAAAAACTAGCAAAAACACAAAAAACTCATTTAAACTAGCTGAATTAGACAAAAAGTCAAAACAAAATGAACATAAATCATAATGAAAAACCCAGGACTATTCTGACCCAGGTGTGTAAACCGAGCTGACCACCCCCTCCTTACCCATGGGTCTCTCCCAGAGTCGGGCCTCTTGCTGCTGCTCCTTCAGCTCTTCGTCCACCTCTCTCTGCAGCAGCTCCTTCTCCTTCTGAACCATCTGCACTTGAAGCTGATAAGCAGTTTCTGAGTTAGAGCGCTTCCGAGAAATTCACTCCGGCTATCAGGTTAGCAGCCAATCGAGGCCTAAAGTCAGTTCAGTTACAATCTTCCCCACAAGCTCTAACCTTTGACCTGGGGATAAAAGGGGACGATAGACGTGTCCCATCTAACGGCAGCTGATGGACACAGTCTGCAGGAGAACGGCTAGAATGAAAGCGGGGCGTCTTCTGACCTTGTTGTTGAGTTCCCTCATGGCGTCCAGCTCCTTCAGTAAGAACGAGATGTTTCGTGTTGGACCCACCGTCTGACGTGGGCTGGAGGCAGAGATCTGAGGAGAGCTGGACAAAACCAAACGGCTCATTTAACCATCAGCGTCTCAGAAGGATCCATAAGGGAACAGCGTCTTAATTATTGAGAAGCAGCGTAAATATCAACAGTGACTTCCTTTCAGTAGAAATTATATGTGTGGAGTCAAATGTTTATACAGTCAAATTCAATAAATTAGATTGTTATTGAAAAGTTCATTTATTTATGCAACATCATTCACTTAGTGAAAGATATTTTATAGTGTATATAATATCTTTCCTATGAACATATACGGTACATATTTTTAAAAACTATATACAAATTTTTTTTTATTTAAATAAGATTAAAAATTTCTTTCTCAAAGAAATCTCGGCCAAGTGGCAGCAACAAACGCAACGCAAAAGGTTACAGAAAGTATTTTCAAGACTTTGGAAATTGATGCAAAGTCCTGATGAAATTTAAAAAAACAAACGTGGAAGAACAAATTCAACAGAAGGCATAGAAATAAAGCAATAAAAAAAAACACACACATAAAAATACAAGCTGAATAACTCAGGACAGATCAACAGATGACCAAATATTTACATGATCTCATCCGAGGTATGCATGCTCCAGGAGCAGACTTGAGCAAAAACAGTAAAAAGAAAAATCCCCATGGCGTGTGTTGGTAACTTTTTTTTCTTTTTTTCTCAGAATTAAATGACTGGTGGTTTCTGGATGTTTCCATCTGAACAGACAAAGCTGGAGTTTCTACAGTAGCAGGCAGCGAGGCGACTCCTGGTCAGTTTAGCTGTGTTTGGTCAGGTCTCCTGAGGCGTCACCTCAGTGTGTTTCATTAGTTTCCTCCTGTGTGTTGTTAGGTGTTTTAAAGTGAGGTTGCGCCCTCACATTATCAGATCTGAAGCACAGAAGTGCAGGCAGCAGATTTAATAAGCTCCGACTGATGTTCGCCTGTAATTCTCCCTTATTACCTTAAAGGTCAGATTGCTTCTTAGTGTAATAAAGCAGGTAAATAAGGCACTGAAATATGAGTGACACTGTATTTTGTAATTGACTGTTTCTGACTTTATTATATCAGCTCATTCTAATCAACTGCTCCCCCTCCTGCTGCAGCTGCTTTACTAGCTTCCTATTTCTATACGGCCCTCAAGCACTTCAGCTAATCAAATCAAAGGCTAAATTTATCAGCTAGCACTTCATACAGCGCAGCACCTCCAACTGCTCCACACGCTTATTTGAAAAAGAATCGAAAGTAGAGACGCATTAACATGAATCACCGTATCTACAAAAAAAAAAAAGATGAGGTTTCAATGAAAAGCAATAAACTTTTTAATAAATCTTTTTGTGGCACAGCTCGGCAGACACAAAATTAATCCTTAAAAATAAGTACACATATTATAGGATTTCCAATATTACTATTATTTAACTAACGTAGCTCAGGTAGATAATATCGATGATCTCTGTTATTTATTGTAAAAGCTGGAAGGTCAGCCAGACCTCCTCTAAGCTTCACTACTAACATGTGGGATGATGCACTTGGAATATAAGTAAGAACTGGTGTTGCATGACAACTGCCCAGTCTGACCTAACAATAATCCCATATTGTTGATAGTGTTGTTCTGCACTATGACTCAATCAGGTCCTGGACGAGGCGTAAAGCTTTCCTTTTTGACAAGGCCTACACTGGCTTAGGTTACTCTGAGCCATCTCTGTTATGCTGCTACATCCTCAGGCTACTGGAGGAAAAACTGATCACTTTTTCTCAATTTCTTCTCCTGTTACTCTAACATGATTTTTTGTTTTGTTTTTTACTGCAATTTCAAATGTTAATTTTATTTTTTCTCAGATTTTTTTCCCCTTCCATCTCCATAGAAGCTACATCTGGTCTGGTGTTCTGTTTGGCTGTGAGTCCATCCTGGAGGAGGCCATCGCCTGACATAATGCTGCCATCACCTAATTACTCTCTCTACCGCCAGCAAAAAGCTTTTTACCAACAAAGAAGGTGAGTAAAAAGTATTTTTGTGTCTCTGCTCTGTCTTCTCAAACCTCCAGTTGGTTGTGGTAGATGGCTGCTTGTACTGACCCAGGTTCTGGTTCTGCTGGAGGTTCCTTCCTGTTAAACAGGAGTTTTTCATCACCACTGTCACCACATGCATCCTCTGTAGGAGGGACTGCTGTAAAGTCAATGACAATGCGAGCAGATATCTGCTGTCGCTATGCGCTCGCCCAGGAGTGAGTGCTGCGATGCAATCTGCTGGCTTTCCTCAGAAACTTCTTAAACTAATTTGAATAATGAACTCAGCTTAATGTACTGTTTGGTGACTGTGGTCAACTGGAATGCAGGTATTATTGAATTAAAATTTTGATAAAGTGTCTCAAGAAATCATTTGTTGTGAATTAATGCTATATATTTAAATTAGCTGAACCCTAGTTGAAAGGTTGCAGATCCACAGCTCTGGAAACAATTAAGAGACCACTACAAAGTGATCAGTTTCTCTGATTTTACTTTTTACAGGTACATGTCTGAGCAAAATGAACATTGTTCTTTTATTTTATTCCATAATATTCTTTTATTCTAACTACTGACAACATGTCTCCAAAATTCCAAGCAAAAATGTAGTAGCTTTTATTTGTAGAAAAGGAGAAGAGGTCAAAATAGCAAAAACGATGCAGTGCTCAAATAACGCAAAGTAAACAAGTTCATATTCATTTAGAAACAACAACACTGATGTTTTAACTCAGGAGGAGATCAGAAATCAATATTTGGTGGAATAACCAGGAAGTGGGCTCTTCATTTTTTCCAGAGTCGCAAATCTGCAGTAAAAGAATAACCTATTTCTGCCATTTCATTTTATTTTTGTAAGTTTTTTTATTTTTTTTATTTACATAAATACTTTAACTACATTTCCAACAAGTTTTTTCTGGCTACACTAAGACTGAAAGTCATTAATAATAAAGCTACAGTGCTGTAAAACCGTTTTTATCCCTGTACAGATTTCTTTTTTTGATGAAGGGATCAACATTCTTCACTTGATACAATCTTGTCACTTATTTAACTTGATGTGTAAAACTTCCACCGACATCTAAACTCAACAGGCACAATTTATTTTCCACAAATATTTCATTTGTTAATTTCTCTGTGATGAGTGATGAATCTGAGATGAATGGAATATCACAGCCACCGAAAAGTGATTCATATAGGAATAAAATTGAAAAAAAACAAAACAAATGGTCTTTGACAAAAGGCAGTCTATGAACTACATATATAGCACAGACACTTTGAATTGATCATTTTCTAGCATGAAGAAATCTTTTATAAGCTTTCATCTACAGCAAATTACCCCTCTCTCTTAACAGAACAAATGGTGTGCAGACATTAAAGCGTCTACTTTGCAGAGTCCAGTTCATCTTTGTCTAAAGATTGAACACAAATTGTCCGGCCGAACCACTAATTACTTGAGGAGTTCCTCAAGAGTTTGTTTTAGGCCCTGTCCAGTTCTCGCTGTACATTTTGCTTTTAAATCCTCAATAACCACAAGATTTATTTTCATTCTTATGTAAGTGATATATTAGCGTAGCCACAGTTGGAAAAGGTGCTTTTTGCAGCTCAAAGATCTTGTAATCTCAAAATGCAACATTTCTCCTCAAGAGAAGTTTGTCTTGCAAAACACTACCTAGCTGCCTTTTGTCATGTCACTTTGTCTGGTTAAACATGTAAGCTGTTATTAATAGCCCCGGATATGAAGGCATGCACTTTAAACCGTGTGTATCGATGTCTGACTCTTGATTTTCCTGGATTAGTTTTTATTGGTTGACAGAGTCGACTAATCCCAGCTGCTCATCAGGACGCCTGGCAATATATAAGCAAAGCAGAAGATGGAGCACAAACAATGTAAAAAGAGGCTGACTTTTGTAAAGCTGTTTGTTCAGCAGCATTTCATGCTAATGGCAGAAAAAACAAATGTTGATAGAGTGGTAGAAAATACACAAATAAAATGTTAGTGGAGTGATTTGGCCTTGGTACCGCCTTCATATCCACAAAGTGCTAAAGGGCTAGTTCACCAAATAGAATCACTTATTAAGTGCCTTTCTAATTTAAAATATAAATATTATAATGCTACATAATAATAGAAAATACTTACGCTGATCAGTCCTGATCTGGATAATTCTACAATCAACAGAGATTTATGGTGGCCCAGAAGGGTCAACAAAATGCAAACAACAAAAACCAAAATGGAAGTTATGATACATTTTCTAGCTTTTGTTTTAGCATAACCTTCACTCCAATACCAAAAAGTGATGATAGTGCAGTAGTACTACAGCACTACTAATAGACACTAACTAGCCTCTCACCTGTTTCCAGGAGGCTCCAGGTTTCTCTCCAGGACTGGACTCTTTGGACCTCTTAATGCTGCTTCTTCATCTAAACAGTTCTCTGAGCTCTCTGCCCAAGGAAAAGGATCAGCGCTCTGCAGGATGTCCGCCTCCATCTCCCCTCTGCCTCCTGGTAAACTTGAAGACAGTGCAGCTGAGGAGCTCCTGATGGACGGAGGCGACACAGGAGAGGCAGTCCTCCAGGCTGGGGACCGGTCAGGGCCAGGAGAGCAGCAGCAGACTGGTAACTCTGGAAGGAAGGAAGGGGCTGAAAGGCAGACACAAGAACAAGTCAGTAAAACTGGGGGAAAAAAAGAAAAAAAACACTTCAGAGGTAATTCTCTAAGTTGGCAGGAAAGAAGGCGGGCAGGCAGACTTACCCTGAGGTGAGCTGCGGTCCAGGCTCAGGATGCTTCCTGATCTGTAAACCATGGAGAACAGGGAGTCATGATTCTTAAACACCTACAGATGCAGCATGACTTCTCAGTGAGGAAACGCATCAGATGTTTACTGTCAACCGAGACCAAAAATCAATTAGACTAGAATTCTTATAGTCTTCAGTAAGTCAGAGATTTATCTGCAAAAATCTTGCAGCACCTACAGCGGAGCCCAAAGGTTCTGAGACTGACAGAAATCTGCTGTCCATAAACTTTACTGCTTCAGTTCTTATCCTGGCAGTTTATACAGAATAAATCTGACATGGAATCAGATCAGAATATTTGCTTAGACACACAATAAACATCAATGAATGTGTACCTCCAAGGAGATAAGCGTGATCTAGTCATGTTCCGTTTACCTTTACAATATGATGTTGACAGTGAAGCTACCAGAGATTATTCAGATATGGGGATCTTTCAATACTTTGCCTGGAAGAACTGCCGTAAATAAAGAGCTGGCTTAAAATTCTCCAGCTTCGACATTTGACCCCCAAAATCCAGGATGAGGAAAAATGTGTCCAGAGTCACTCAGAAGTGTCTCAAAGCAAAACTTTTACAGCATCAGAGAGACTTTGACCCAGAAACTGATGTCCTGTGAAGTCAAAGTCAACAGAGACATCTTCAATCCTTCAATGAAGTCGGTGACTTTCTCTGCTAAAAATCTCTGAAGTTTATTGCTAAAGTTTTATATGAACAAACCGATAAAACAACACTTAAACAGGAACGTGTGTGACGAACAAAATGTTTCATTTTTTTTAAACTTTTGGCCATGACTGCATATTGTGAGTGTGGTGCACCACCTGTTTGTGTTGCTAAGGTGATGTCTGGAAGGTAAAGGCAGACGTTGCCGCAGCTCCTCGTTTACTTTGGGATTAACTAAAAAATACAAAAATAAAATAATAAAATAAAATAAACAAGAGAAAACTCACAGGTTAAAGAAAAACTGACAAACTGCCCATGTACTAAATTAAAATATCACTTCAGATTAGATGTTATGATAAATAATTTTTTTACCTGCAGTAAAAAAAAAAAAAAAGTTTTTTAGAATATTTCTGTTTATGTATTTGAGCCATTTTTCCTGGAGGCTAAAGCTAACAGCTACACTGTGCCACGCCTCAGTACATGAACATATCAGCTCAAGAAAATGCTTTTTTACAAATTTTTCAGGTCTATGTTTTTTCATTAAAACAACAGATTTGAGGTGCATTCTGTCCTGCAGTAGAGGGTTCATATCAGGTAGCCACTGTTAGCCATCTTTATGGTAGTCAGACTGTTTTAGAGCTGCTTTTATCACTGTTGGCTGGAAAACTAACATGAAGTTAAACTAAGACAATTATCTAGGGCAGGTAATATACTGACTACTCAAAACATATAGAAAGAATTTTAAATAAATGGTCTTCTTACATCGTCTTTTCTCTTGTAAATAACATAATTTAAAGAGCATGTCTAGATGTCCTTTAGAATAACAGAGGAAATAGTTTCTGAGCTGAGAATCGTTTCTAAATTAAATGCTGGCCCTAAAAATCAGAATCGAATCGGGTCTCTAATGCCTGGTTTGGAATCGTTTTTTGATCATCTCAGAGTTAAAGTAATGACCTACAGATCCAGACGCTGTTTTTATAATCTATCCACACTTAGAACAGAGATGCTAAACTGGATCATCTGTATCAGTTGTACAGCTCAAAATAACAGAAGAACTCGTCTTTTATAGGGACTCTTTTCACACACTCAGCAGCGCGATCGACTGGAAGACTAGAAAAATAATATTTCCACTTCTCTTCTTATTCATTACATCAGTCCTGGTAACGCCATCAAAGCGTTTCTAAAGCCAGAAATTGTCAATCGGTCACAGAATTCTGATCATTTTCTCTCTAGAAACAATAATAACTGGATGGTATTAAACAGTACCGCTCGCTGATTATATTTGACTTTTCATTCTTAAATTTTCAGGTGAAAAACATGTCAGAAAATGTATGAAATTTTCAGAGTATACCTCATAAACATAGTTTGTTTTTAAAGAGGTGGGCACACCTTGAAAATATGACTGAGAACTGTTCTGTGTGAATCCCTCAGGTTTAACACAACAAACCCAAAAGCTGGGGCTCTGGCTGAGCAGCAGCCGAATTCCAGTTAAAAAGACGTCTTTTCTTCTTCACTTTGAAACTTTTCTAATTTCCTGCCATCCTCTGCCTCCCCATGCTTCTGATCTTTTTGTGGACTCAGAGCTAATTGATCGCTGCAGTTCTCCTTATTATTCATGTACAATTACAGATGTGATAATGTGCTTAAATCCTTCTAAATGACCGTTCATGCCTCGCAATCGCTTTGAAGTCTCGTCCAAGTTCAAAAAATCTGCAGAAAAAAAGGGAAAACACAAAGGCCAATCAGAGAGGCAATCTGCATAAACCAATCAGAGGAGAGGGGGGAAGACAAGGGGAGCTGTGCGTCCCCCTGCCTCCGCCCTTTATTTTTACGGAATATCAACTAAAGTCCATTAATTTTTTAAGCTGTATTTAATACATTTTGTTCTGAAAGTTTGGAGCTGTGAGTGCCGGGTGTTCCAGCTGACTGCATGAATATTAATGATGGTGTTACGATGATTAAAGAGGCTTCAAGTCAAATCCAACACAATCCGCCTGTGATCCGGCCCGCCGTCACCACACTGCCACCACGCCGCACATGAATTTAGATATGGACATTAAGCCAAGGATAGAGACGACACACACAGGATCCTCACCCCTCCCTCCACCGCCTTCACCCCCCTCCCCTGCACCACATACACGTATGCTGAAGAGAGAACATACAGTAAGTATGATTCACAACATGGATCCCGTCATGAACACCACCGCTTCAGACCCGAGGTTCGTCCTGCTATCCTGACAACCGAACAACGCAGCCAGTAGGCTTCACTTTCCATAGATAGGTTTCTGAGACCAAGCAGTTTTATATTTTCAGTTACATACAACCGTTTAAATGTTTCTCCACTGAATGCATGAGGTTCTATGAACCAATCAATCTCCTGCTGGTTTGGTAGCAGCTGCATAATTCTTGGAACTATTCAGTCATGGTTGGATTCCAGCTTCAAATATACAATCCTGATCCACATTTTAGCCCTTACACTCACTCACACTTTAAAGAGGCAGTATTATTTTCCAGGCATATAATGCCATTTTATAGCACAATGAAGTAACTATGTTACCTGGCTAGTCTGAAGGAGTGGAGGGGTCAGGGAGGGGGGGCTGCTTGGTGGAAAAACCTGGGAAACCTGAGAACTACAACTGTGAGGAGGAGTGGGTCTAGGTCCAGCCCTTTAAGTAGGTTCTACTTTGAACTTTAATATCCAAAAGAAAGAGGAATACAAGCAGCTGATCATGTGTTTTTTCTTTAGTCGCACTTATTACTGCAACGGTGTAGTCACAAGTCTGACTAAAATTAAATTAAATTAAATTAATTAGACAGTTGCAGCTGATCCAGAACGCTGCTGCTGGTGTTCTGACTGAAACCAGGAATATAGAGAACATCACCCAGTTCTAAAGTGCTTCCACTGAGAGGATAGACGTTAAAATACTGATGTTAGTTTATAAATCGCACCACAATACATTAAAGATCTGCTGTTGTTGTATCAACCTTCCAGAACCTCTCAGGTCTTCTGGTTCTGCTCTGCATCTAGAACCAGAACCAAACATGAAGAAGCAGCATTCAGCTTCTATGCACCACAAATCTATGACAAACTTCCTCAAGACAGCAAAAACGCAGAGTTCCTTTAAATCAGGGCCACCTGTTTAGAGCTGCTTTTGATTCTTAATTATTGGAACATTGATAAATATATTTATGATTTTGATGATGGTATTTGACTAAATGTAATGTTTACTGGTGTTTCCTAAGTTTTTTGCTGTATCATGTCATTTTGAGTTACTAAAATGAGCAACTCAAACAACTTGACTTGATCAATTCTTTGGTCAATAGTTGCAAACATCTGATCATCTCTGACTTTTAAGCAGTTTTCATTAATCGAGCTAATCTAGTTTTGTCTCTTGTTTCTTCTCTGATTCAAGATTTACTTTTTCATTCAGCACAACCTCAAAGATTATCATGTTGCATCAGCTCACATACAACATAGAAAGTTCACTACTGTTTAAAAAGAGAAGCCTGATAAATAAATAGAAAATAGTCAGTAAGCCAAAAGCCTCTAATGCATGTTAAAACACACACACACACACACACACACACACACACACACACCCACACACACACACACACACAAAGCTGTGTTTACATTCTGGTTCTGATCCTGCATCATGAAATGTATATGCTACCATTTCTTCCTCAGTCTCAGTCTGAGCTTTTTGCTCTTTTTACTTAAAGATGAATCTTTATGACATTATAAAAATAAGTCAGATTTGCATTAAGTGACTTTGTGGAACCTGTTTTGTTCACTTCATGTTTAAACAACTTCCGCCCCCGATAAAGATTTTTGCAGAAAATGCTGAAATCGGCAATTTATTTTTCCAATGTCAATATATATTAAAAACAATAAGACTCCACACGTGCACCATCCGCCTGTGAGTGGAAAAAGACACAGCTAAAACTGTGATGCATTTCGATAAGGTCAGAAACGAAGGAAATTCTTCAGTGAGAATGTTTGTTTGCGCTTCAGATTCAACAATGTTTCATAGAAGAAGATGGATTCTCATCCACAAATGACCTTTAATAAAAGGTTAAACAATCAAAGAATCACTTCAAATTAAACTAAATAGCTCAACCTCAACATATTGTTGCAGACTGAAATATTCAAACGTGCTGAAGTTTTTAAATTATACTATTATTATTCTTGTTATGCAACCTAAAAAAGTTTGTTTCTGACAGGAAATGAGACGTGGATCTGTCAAAAGAGCATAAAACATAAATGGGGAAACGATTTACAAAGAACTAAAATCATGGCTGTTTTTAATTGATGTTTTCTCCAATTTATCTCCTTCTAAAAAAAAAAATTATGGGTATTACAGAAATCAAAACCCTTCTTCTGATATTTTTGATGATTTATCGCTGATGATCAGATTTGCAGAATCTTCGTTCTCACAGTCTGACATCATAGCAGAACCAGCACTTCCTGTTTCAGCTCAGGGTTACCCAAAACATTTCAGAAGTCACACAGTCCCTATTGTGAAGTATGGGGGTGGCAGCATCATGGTGCAGGGGATGTTTAACTGCAAGAGAGGTTGGTGCACTCTGCAAAATAGATGGCATCATGAGGAATATTGGTGAAAATGATGTAATCATACAGACAACAGGTTCTGGTTCCTTGAATAATGAAATAAGAGAATTTGCTAAAATAAATCCCATCAACGCAAAATTAATTTGGCCAAAGGAAACATTTCCAAATCAGTTTTACACGACATGAAATGTTTGAAACAATTACTTGAATTAGATATAACTGTCAGGTTAGTAACCGTCATATAATCAGCTACCTGCTGAACAGCGTTAAAGCAGTGAAAATAATGCAATACAAGCAGAGTTCACCTAGTTCAGTTTGTTATGTTTCCTCAAACTGTTTTCACCAAAAACAGAAATGCATGCAGATGGTGGAGTTACCCTCCATCTCCTCTACGGTCTACTCTTTGTCCAGCTGCTATAGCTGTAGGTATAATTGTAGAAAATGTGGCTTCTTTGTTCTTATGACAAAGAGATTCCTTCGAACCTTCTGGTCTGAAAACACTTTTGTCGGCACCAGTCATCCTCAAGGACACAGAAGTCTGGTTCTGATGAGGCAGAGGTTCTGGTTGGATAGAAGGTTGAAGGTGTGAAGGGCAGCACTGGTTAGAATGGGTGAAGGGTCAGAGTTCAACTTTTAGTACTTCTCAATGAATTGAAGTCAATGCACTGTTCTGAAAAAGCATAGCAGAGAAAGCTTGCATGCATGCGTGTGTGTGTGTGTGTGTGTGTGTGTGTGTGTGTGTGTGTGTGTGTGTGTGTGTGTGTGTGTGTGTGTGTGTACCAGGTTCTTATGTCCTTGTGGGGATCTATTTCTGTCTACAATGTGGGGCTGTGGGGCCATTTTCTTGGTCCCCATGAAGGGAAATGCTGTTTTGGCATTAGGGATTGCGTGCATGTGTGTGTGTGCATGTAGACACGTTAGAGTTAGCGGTTAGGTTTACAGGTATGCTGTGGATTAAAGTTTTGGTTAAGATTACAAACAAACTAATGGGAAGGGTGAGGGGAGGTGTTTGGGTTAAACATCAACGCAGTTAGTAAAATAAATGGAAGCCAATGCAAAGTAATAATATGGGCAGAAATACGAACTTGTGTGTGTGGGTGTGTGTGTGTGTGTGTGTGTTTGTATTTGTAGACCACCCACTTAGCAGATTAAAGACTGTTCATACAATCGTCTCCTCTCTCTCTCCTCTTATTCACTCTTCAGTCTGCTTTGGTCAATAAATTAAAGCTCTTAAACACACTGTGCATGTGTGCGGGTTTGTGTGTGTGTGTGTGTGTGTGTGTGTGTGTGTGTGTGTGTGTGTGTGCGTGTTCACATGAGTGTTTGTGTGTGCGTTCTGGAAAAAGAGCCTTTGATAGAGTCCAGCTCAAACGTCCTACACTTTTAAAGCTGGCACCTGGTTTGTTTTGGATTATTAGACTTTATTTTTGGTGGAATGTTTCTGAACACTATAGGAGCTATTTGTCGAGCCACTCACTCTCTGGATCATACTAATACGCCTTTTTAAAAATTTTGACATTATCTTTGAGTTGAACATGTCCTTGGGATCCCAAACTCCAAAATTAGAGTTGGGAGTTTGGGACTCCCAACTCTAATTTGGATCATGAGGAATATTGATGAAAATGATGTAATCATACAGATTACATCATCTATATGATGCTGCAATCATACAGATGGTATGGGCAGATCCAGTATGGGCATTGGATCTGGTAACATTTGGTCTTCTTGGATCAACAACAAGCTGAGGCAACAGATCCATCCAATAACCAAGACTTCATTGTCCTCCATGAAGAATGTCCTATTTTGACTCACTGCACTTTGATTTTATTTGTGATTAGAGAGCTGGGCTGGTCTCTCTGGTACAGTAAAGGACCAACTCAAATCAAACTTAAAGGACAGATATTTCTTTGTTTCAATAGATAACCTTTCATCACAGCAGACAGAAGTCACAAATGGGATACCCAAGGTTCAAATGTAGGACTCCTCTTATTTAATATCTATAAGCTCCTACTATCTTAGATTATAACAGAAAATAAGATTAGTTACCATAACTACGCATATGACACACAGCTTTACATTACGAATTTACGAATCAATCCAAACTGAAATTTTCAGCTGAACAGAAACAAAAATTTTATTTTTTTTGGACCTGAAGAGGAACAATCTAGAGTCAACGGACAGCTTCAGTTATTACAGCTAGAAACTAGAGATCATGCTGAAATCGGGGTGTATTGATTGACTACATCCTTAACGTTCAGAGACACATAAAGACAGTTACACAGTCGGCCTTCTATCAACTGAAGAATATTTGTAGGATTAAAGGCAAATGTCTCAGCGTGATCTAGATAAACTCATCCATGTGTTTATCTTTAGTCACATTGATTACTGACTGCAACAGTGTTTACAGGTCTGCCTAAAAAAAAAGATAAATAATCAATCAGAATGCTGCTGCTGGCGTTCTGACTAAAACCAGGAAGACTGAGAGAATAGACTTTAAAATATTGTTAGTTTATAAATCACTGAAAGGTTTAGTACCACAATACATTAAAGATCTGCTGTTGTATCAACCTTGCAGAACTTCTCAATCTTCTGGTTCTGCTCTGTGTCCAGGACCAAATATGGAGAAGCAGCATTCAGCTTCTATGCTCCACAAATCTGGAACAAACTTTCAGAAAACTGCAAAACAGATGAAACACTGAGTACCTTTAAATCTAGACTAAAAACCCATTTGTTTAGAGTTGTCTTTGATCAAGAAGAACTAATATATATTAAAAAAAAAAAAATTCCCTTCTCACCCACCGCGGGTGGTGATTCTTCTTCCTCTTAGCTCGGGTCCTCTACCAGAGGCCTGGGAGCTTGAGGGTTCTGCGCAGTATCTTGGCTGTGCCTAGGACTGCACATTTCTGGACTGAGATGTCTGATGTTGTTCCTGGGATCTGTTGTAGCCACTGTTCCAGTTTGGGGGTGACTGCCCCGAGGGTCCCGATGACCACAGGCACCACTGTGGTCTTCACCTTCCAGGCCCTCTCCAGTTCCTCCCTTCGGCCCTGGTATTTCTCTACATTTTCATGCTCCTTTTTCCTGATGTTGCAGTCACTTGGTATTGCCACATCCACCACAACCGCTTTCCTCTGTTGTTTATCCACCACGACTATGTCTGGTTGGTTCGCCCTCACCATTTTGTCTGTCTGGATCTGGAAGTCCCACAGGATCTTAGCTCGGTCATTCTCCACTACCTTCGGGGGTGTTTCCCACTTTGATCTTGGGGGTTCCAGTCCATATTCTGCACAGATGTTTCTGTACACTATGCCTGCCACTTGGTTGTGTCGTTCCATGTATTCTTTCCCTGCCAGTATCTTGCACCCTGCTATTATGTGTTGGACTGTTATGTGTTCGACTGTATATATATATATATATATATATATATATATATATATATATATATATATATATATATATATATATATATATATATATATATATATATATATATATATTGTTCATTATGTTACATTTTCATCATGTACAGCACTATGAACTGGTTTGCTGCTAAAATCTGCTGTACAAATAAAGTTGACTTGGAATTTTGTCAACAATAAAAAAGTTATTGAACTATTGGATGTTAAAATATCAACTGTATAAAGGAAAGAAAAAAAAGAAAAGCTGAACTAGGTTCCAGAAGGACAAATTCAAAGCAGAAAGACAAAAACACAGTTCAGCTCTTTACATTTTCCTGATATCATGCAGCCCTGCTTCTGACCAGACTGGAGATAATTACCTATATAATAATTTCAGATTATCTGAGCAAATGGAAGTTGTGTTTGCAAGAGAAAAAGAACAAAAAGGTTTTTAATAAATTGATGTTAATTAAAATATAGGGAAAAGCCCGGTTGGATCAGCACACGTGTGTGCCAAACAAATAAAGCTTTGTTTTATATCTGAACATCTGCAGAATGTTTATGTGCAGAACTGAATGGGGATCTGTGGTCCGCTGTGCAGCTTTAAAACCCGACAGCACAGCAGCAGACATGTCTGCAGGATTCCCTCCGAGGAGACGGGATAGCCCAACAGCTCAGCCTTTAAGGTGCATTCAGGGACAACTTGTACACCAAACCGTCTACAAACCAAACAACTTCAAAGTGACGACAACTTTTTTTAAATTCTCAACTAGCAATGCAAACTTATTGAAAAATTCCTTGACCCAACCTTGACCCTCTTCAAGTGGTTGTGTTATTGCATAACTTACATGCAATATCTGCAGATTTTTATTAATTAACTGAAAATCTCCAGTGAGTTCTTTTTAAGCATCTTTTCAAAGCTCTAAAACATAATAAAACTGTAACTATTATTTGAAAATTTGAAAAATTATTTCTTCACAACTGAATAAAAGTTAAACATAAATTGCTTCTCTTGATTGTAGTGACATTAAAACCAAGTTACGTACTAAAGCTGGGTTCCATCTAGGTTCCGCTTATTTTCATAATTAGGCTTACGCAGATGTCCAATTTTGGTGATTTTTCTAGACAGAAACATGTTGAATATTGTTTACATAGCTGGTGCTCAAGCATCTAAAGAAAATAACATTTTAATCGAGACTAAAGCTGATGAGCTGAACCAACACATTCATTGAAAGGAGCAAACAGACAATGAACTTTTAAATCCATGTTTCAGCTTAAACCTTTATAATACATAAAGGCATTTCTGAACACCTAGAAATGCTTGTTAATTATTGTATTAATAGTTAAACTCAGAATAAGTGCTTCCATTTTTCCACAAATGTAAACGACCTTGGCTCTGCCTACTTCACTTAAACAAGGCACCATTACTCTACCAATGCTCCATCTAACCTACAGACGTCATGTTCCTGGACCGGGTTATAAAGTTGTCATTACAAATTTTATACCCATAATAACTACCTAATGCCATACAAAAATCAGCCGGGACAGAACTCATCCCACAGTTGGTTTACTCCAGCTATGACAAGTCCTGAGATGCAGTTGCAGTTCCACAGTGTTGCCAGTAGGAGCAGCAGCATTTCCAGTAGCAGGAACTCAACAGATGCTTGATAACAGAGATCATTTAGAGATACTGAGAAGCAACGGCCACAGAAACCTGAGAGAAACTTCATAAACCAATGTAAAATTTTTTTATTTTTTTTAATAGTGTGATGTGCATTTCCACTCGTCAGCCGTGAGTCAAAACGTTCGCTGCAGGTCCAGCTACCAGCTGATTAGAGCTTTTGCACATCCAGAAACTAGAATTCTGGCCCATTTTTGCTTGGAAATGTGACTTTATTTTGGCTACACTCGCCTTTCCCTCAACTTCCATAAACTCCTGTCCTCCACCAAGGATGTTTCTGCCACCACTAGGTGTCAGTGTAGGAGTGGTGTGTTCAGGGTCGCTGTGTGGGGTTAGTTTTGAGTCACACTAAAATTACCTTTCTCCATTTTAGTGTAAAATCAAAAAAACTATGAATCTGGACTTTTTTCCAGATTCCACCACCCGAGCAGTGGATCTCTACAGCTCATCCAGAGTTAGCAGAGGCAGCTCCTGTTGTTCTACATTCTAACTTTACTTTAAACTTCTCCACTTCCTCTCTGGTGTGTTGCTGGCCTGCTTGGTCTCCATGGCGCTGCTTACTGCCTGATGTTCTCCAACAAACCTCTGAGGCCAGAAACACAACAGCTTTATTTACAATGTTTACACATTAGGTGACCTCTAAAGGCTACCGATAGATTTTATAAAGTCAGTGGTGTCGAGATTTTTGTCATGTGCACCAAACCGTCAATTAATAAATATAAATTCAGATAAATTTAACATCTAAACAAACATGCAATATTTGAATGAAACAAAGTAACTGCATTATCTGGAAAAAGGATCTTGCTTTTACGCCTTATTAAAAAAAGGCTTATAGTTTCCTAGAAGTTGGGTTTTAGGGGTCAACTCTTTTCTAGTTTGGTCAGCAATAAATGCTGATGGCTCAACTGGATATGATTCCTCTTTCTTCAAATATACTTGCTATATAAAGTCACATTTAATAAAATGCTGCACCAAACTCTGCATTTTGAGTAAAAGCTGGTGAATGTTTGTGCTTCTTTTTACAATGACGTGAAAATTAAAGGAAAACTCATGGCTGATCGTTCCAAATATTTTCCTTCTGAAATAAAAAAGATTAAAAAAATAAATTCCTCAAAAACATTAAAAGGTTTCCATCGGCATCATTCGGTCGTATTTGGGATTAACAAAAACCATTGAAAGGGCCAGAAATGACCCCTAGGCCACTCTTTGAACAATTTGATTTATGGGGTTTCAGAAAAAAAGAGGCTGAATAGAATTTTTGATTATTATTATTAAATAGATTTTAAAAACCACTGTACACAAAATCATGGAACATTCCATTAAAACAGATTGCAGGTTGACAAAATGTGAAACATCAACAGTTCGGAGTGGAATTTAAAACTAAACTATTTCAAAAGAGGAAAGCCCAGTTCCAGTCACAGCAGATCACCTGCAGTGTCAGCTTTATCCCGTTTGAAGGAGCACAGCGCCCCTACATGGACAAACTACTGCATTACAGACGTGATGAGTTACAGTGAGAAAATGTGGGAATTTACCTCTGTACATGTCCACCAGCGAGTCACCGAGTTCCTTCTTGGAGGTCCATGATGGAGAACTGATGACGTTTGGATCCTCCAAACTCTTTTCTCTGAAAAACAAACAAAAAACAGAAAACACATTAGATTCACAGTCGATCACAATTCCAACACTTGCGTGTGATATAAATTTTAAAACAGAACAAAACATGTCACATGTTCATTTGTAAAAAAAACTATAGAGACATCAAACATGCCTGCAGGTAAAATAATTCAACAACTATGACTTCAGAAACGGTCCAATCAGAAGTTCAAAGCACCTGACTGCTTGATGGTCCACACCGACCTCTATCACCTCCTCCAACTACATCAAACTACTCACAATATTCTCAAGTTTGGCACACAGACTGAAAGGCAGCAAAGCAATATGAGCAAATATGGACTTCCTGTCTCCTTAAGGAACCCAGCATAGAGACTGGATCCAGTGTGGAACAAACACAGACAGGTCGTACCAGTTCACGTTCCAGTAAGACTGGTCACACTGCTGGATGAATCAGTTCACTACGCTGGTCCCCAGCTATGCCATACACGTGATCACATGACATTAGGTAACATGGACCCAGATACTTCCTGGATGTTGACTCTGTAGCTCAGTAACTTAGTATTGTGTTAGCATATGGATCTCAGTCCAGGCCAGGTTTTCAAGAACCAAACAAATATAAAACACTTCAGTCATGTGTGTAAATGGTTTGTGTGTTGCAGCAGCAAATTTGATTGCACTTTAATTTGTGCGATGACCTTGTGGATGATGTTAAAGCAGGAACTGGCTGATTATTAGTGGCAGAGCCTGCCAGGATTTGAAAAAGTCAGGTTTCAAACTTGCGTCATACCGAGACTCTGAGTTAAAGATGTTTGAGATGCTGGAGACAGAGCTGGAGCAATCACACTTTTCTACAGTCACATTAAGCAGGGCATAATGCACAATTGCTTTGTTACATATTAAAACAACCAACATGCTGAAGTTCTTGGCCATTACATCACTGATGTCTAAGCATCATCAGTGATGACTTCCTGTCATCCTTCAGTTTTCGGTCACCAGCAGTATATTATTCTGCGTTTGCTGCCAACAGATGAACCACAGAGAAAACACCAGACAGGGTTTTGTTCTTACTCCAACTGCTGCTGCAGATCACAGATCTTCTTCTTGGCTTTCTGCAAAGCAACCTGAACATCCACAGATCTGCTGCTGTAACTGCTAGACGCCATTACATGAAACAGACTTCTCCATGGCAACCACTCTCCCAACCCCCTCCCTCTCCACACACACACACACACGCACACGCACGCACACACACGCACACACACGCACACACACGCACACACACGCACACACACGCACGCACACACACGCACACACACGCACACACACACACACACACACACACAAACATCACAAAATACCACTTCCAGGTCACACAGAAGGAAGCTGGGCTGGGATTGGCTGAGAGCCCGTCCCGCTCCACTTTCAGGTTAAATATTAATGAGCTCATTGGATCAGAGCCATGTGACTCAGGTGTAGTGTTCAGACACATTTCTCATCGTTTGACAAATTGCTTAAGGTTTGCCTGGAGTTTTTTCTGCCCAAAACATGAAGACTGGTTTGAGTAAAACATGACAATGTCTTGATTTCTAAACAGCTTCTTCACGAGGCTTACTGGAAAGCTGTGGCATTCCTTCCACATCATCTTCTGATGAAGGGACTCTATTGATGTATTGGTCAACCATTTGTTGCCCAAAGAGCTCTGTACTGTGGGATCTGACACCAAGATATTAACAGCAGGTGTGAACCCTCCACAGATCAGAATTGTTTGTCTGGAACATCCCAGAGATGCTGGTTTGGATTGGGAACTGGGGAATTTGGATTTTACATCAAAGTTTCATTCCTGAAGCATTTTTAGTTTGCTGCAGACAGCATTGTCCGACTATGAGAGACGGTAGCCCTTAGGAAATACCGTTTCCATGAATGGGCACACATGGACTGTAGCAGTACCTTGGTTGTAAGAAGCATCAACATGGACAGTTGGACTCAAGGATTTCTAGCAGAACAACGTCCATTCCATCACGGCTTACGCCCTCTAGTCTTTCCCATACTGCATCCTACTGTCTTTAGTTCTGGGTAAGTGATGAACTCCCTGGAGAACACATGATTTATCAATTATCCACTTCTGATGCCCAGGTGTTGGTTGTTTCAGAGGTGGGAGTGTTCTGCATGAGCACCCTAGCTGGTCTGGCTATGTAGACCAGTGTTTTCTAAAACTTTTCAACATTTTGAACTACAGTAGATGGTCTCTAGGATCAGAATACACAGGCCAGCCTTTGCTAACTAAAACAATCTTGATGGCCGATTACCACGTTCACCTCTCTTCCTTCCTTGGACCAGTTTTGATAAATACCACCAGACTTGGAACATCCCCCTCTTTACAAGGGTTTGGTCACAATTTCACCCAAAACCCTGATTCCTTCAACAAACAATGGTCACATTCTGTCTAATATACCCATTGGTTAAAATCTCTCATCTTAGAGACAAGAATATTTCACTTGGTTAAAGATACACCGTGTCCTCATGACTGGATGTTTGTTGAATGAAATAAGACAAGAGCAACTCCACAAGAGGAAATATCTCCAAATAACAAAATTAAGCAAACACAGAAGCTGACAGACAGAAGACAACCAATTAATTATTGGGAAGTTGTTTTTATTGATAATTAAAATAGACATTAGCTCAAATAATTCAAACAGAACATTCTCATCACATGTTTTTCTTCTCAATATCTTGAAGCAGTTTGTCCAGAAGTGCAGCATCCACTCCATGTTTCATCAAATACTGACCATTCAGGTGGAACACTGGGATGTCCCACTTGTACTTGTCCCACCACTGCCTGTTTTCTGGGAGACTGATGTCCACCTGCTGCAGGATGAACTACATGAAGCACAGAGAGACGGACAGGTCGTCAACAGAAACCAAGGGTGAAAATAATTTCAGTAGAGGTAACAGATTATTACATGGCTTTTATGATGGTCAAACAAAAGAAAAGATATAACTACCGTGTGATAATGGGGATGAGATTAACTTTGAAAACCTTAAAACTTATCCACAGACCTTTGCTGTTTGATTTAAACAGTTTGGAGGTCTGCAGTCATCAACTCTGTAGAAAGTTGGTGACCTCAGCATCCTCCAACTCTGGGATTTTACATGGCTGACCACTATGTTTCCTTCCTTTGCCCGCAAGGAATCATAGTCTTAAATGGGAATAATTGCAAATTTTCTGCATTGAACTGGGATAAAATACTGCTTTAACTTCTTGCTTAAATAAAGGCAACTGTGATGTATTTACTCAAGGTTATCATACATCCCATGTATTCAATAGTACACCAATTCAATAGTAATATCTATATCGAATAAAAAAAAAAATTCTAGATGGGGTATCAGGCACAATGTGTCCAATCCATAAGGGCAGATCTATTCAAAGTCTATGCTTTATAGTCTGAACAATGTCATGCTTTATTATTTTTTACATTGAAAGAAGGAAGCAAAGAAGGTTTGTTGAAGTTTATTTTTAAATGCCTGACCAAGGTAGTCAACCTGTTGGTTTAGTGAGTTTCAGTTTCTTTATCATTTATTTTCCATTTGCTGTTCTACTCCTAACTGCACTGACTGAATCAATGAAAGTTGTTTTTACATGATTGACCAAAGCTTGTGAAGTTTTTTGCGTCTTTAATTTTGTGTAATAAAGATGATACATTGTTGGCAAATAAATTTGCAATTCAGTACATTTAAGACCTGTGTTTAAAAAAAAAGTCAATTCATCTTGGTTCTTCTCCATCAACCTGGTATCAGCTGATGCTGAACCTCATATCTCTAATTTGAGAGAAAACCAAATGTAGGTTGAGGAACATCAGAAATGAACTAGAAGTTGGTAGAAGAGTTTAATTCCCACCCTGTGTTTGAATGGCTGCAGCAGCTCTTTAGCTTCATCACACAGTGGACACGGATCCTACAGAGAGAAAAGTCAGTTTGAATTTATTCCTGTTTATAGATCGTCTATAAACACGATACATCACTACTAACAAGATGTACATATTTAACACCACTGAAGTAACAAGTAATATTAGAGATGCACCGCTCAGGGATTTTCTCAACCTCAGGTTTCCATAAAGATTGAACCAATTTTAGTTGGTCCGGTTTCTATAATTAACAACAATCTAAATATTATTTATTTTATGTAAGCAGCAGAGGTGATTGTAAAACTGGGTCTTATGTAAAACAAATACAAAATTATTTAGATTTCACATTTACACTGTCTGAGGGGGGCATTACTAACTGCAAACATCCGTCTCTGTGTCTACTCATTAAAAAAAAAGATGTAGATCCTTACCTTTGCTAAAGGATTTCCAAAAAGCTGCCAACTATGGATACCAAATCACTCCTCTAATTTGACGAAAGCGTACAAAGAGCTGTGCTGAGGTGGGAGACCCACATGTCAGATAAGAACCGACCAAAACCGCAAAAGTTTCAAAATGGCAAAGGAGCAAATTGACCAGTGTCTATTCCAGTTATTGCTCTAATGGACCTGTTCTTCCTCTGCCTTGGTTTTTAAACACCAGAGTCAAACTTTCAGCTTTCTTCCCTCAGTAACACCTTCCACATAGAAGAGTAGTGAGATCAGCTCAACCTGGTAGGTTGGTTCATGTATGTCTTTTCTGATTGGAAAAGAATAATCGGATTTTTGAGTTTCTGACCAAACTTTCACCAATCAGTTTAGTGAAAGTGGGCAAACATAAATAAATAAAAAATCTTCCAATCCCAGTCGGTAGCCAATGTCACGGTGCATCTCTAATAGAAATGTTGCTTTCTATTAAGAATGGAAAAAAAATACACTGGCTCTGTGGGGTGAACTGAGGCGTTCTGGGTTTTGTGACGGTGTTACCTTTGTGAACAGAGTGAGAGTAGGTAAAGATGTGGATGAAAACATCCTGCAGAGCTGCAGAGCAGGACGGCCACACAATGCCCTGAGCACAGACATCCTGTCTGAGGACAGAGATGTTAGAGGGGTAAATTCCAGGCAAGAGGGAATGCTCTTGAATTTTTACACACTGAACCAAGCTTCCAACGAGACCTGAATGACTGCAGAACAACACATTTGCCGAAGGTTTCTGGTGAGATTTTTGGGTCATTGTTCTGTTGGGGAACACATGGCTGCCGTGTTTCAAACGCCTCAGGATTTATTTGAGGTGAAGTGGAAAAAATGTGAAGGTAGACCCGAGTGAAGTTGACCCTCCACCTTCTTCAAATCAAACTAAATTGGTGTCAAAAATTTTTTTTCATTTGAGCCTTTATAATTCTAAAGATATTAAATGTTTTCTGAGGTCAAAGGCCAACCAGCTCTCAACATTTACAAAAATAAGATTGTATGTCAATCAAATATGATACAAAATCTTCGCTACACAAATATTTTATTATCATTATTCATATCAGTTTTGTTTGATTTTCTTCATTTGTGAGGGGAGGGCAGGTTGGTCTCTGATGATCTTTTTAATCTTAAAAACAACACAAACAAAACATTTTGCTGCACAAACGCAGCACAACTGATTGACACTGTATTGAGTTTGACTTTGTAAATGTGTGAGGAGGCTGGTTGACCTTTGATGACCTCTGGAAAACATTGATTAATATCTTTAGGATGATAGCGGCACAAACTAGTATTTGTTGAACAAATGTAGCACAAATATCTGACACCAGTTTGGTCTGATTTGAAGAAGGTGGAGGGCAGCTTCACCTGTAGCAGGATGTTTGGCATCTGGTGCAGGTTCACCATGATTCCTCTAAACATACAGCTCAGCACTGTGGGGGGCGACACTCAATCTTTCTATCATTGGGGCATTAATCTTTTTTCCAGAAGACATTTGTCTTGGCCAGAGTTCTAATCTGTCGCCTGCCTTTCAGTGAATCTACTAGGTGAAAGCCCAGTAGAGCCACTGGGCTTTCACAGTACCCAGGCAGTTCCTGAACAGCCTAACCAGTACCGTCTTATTTGAGGTGACTGGCGTCTTCTAGATCTTGGCAAAGTGGTGACACATCCTATAGTTTTGAATATCCGTCTCCCACAATCCCTCCCAGTCATATTTTTCCACATATCCAGGATCAGGTTCAGGGATAATGAGTCCAGGAGGGAAAGATAACATCCCTATCAACAACAACAACAACAACAACACTCTCCAGTTCATTCCTGAGGCCAATGCAAAGAGGCAGCAGCTCAACTCTGAGCTCTAGTGTCCTAAAGTGTCTGGCACCTCTACAGATGAAGCTCCTTTCAGGCACTAATGACCAGGATCTTGTCCACTGTAGGTGAGAGTGGGAACATAAATAGACTGCTAAATCAAAAGTTTCACTTTTTAGTCAGCCATTTCCTCATACAGACAAACCAGATCAAAACTTGGATTAATGCGGACCGAGATGGAGACCATCGGTTCATCTCCCGCTTCAATCTACAGTCACTCAAGAGCAAGAGACCAAGATACTTAAACTCCTCCACCAGAGGGAGCAGTCCACCTTTATCCAGTCAAGGACCATGGCAGCTCCAGTGTACACCGAAGGTCATGGTCTGAAGACGGCAACAGAAACACACCGTGAGCAGAAAACAGAGACGACACCCTGATGTTGTCACACCAAACACTTTCCTCTCTGCAGCTACGCCTTGAGATCCTGTCCATGAACCCCCAGGAGATGAGGGACACACACACACACACACACACACACACACACACCCGGAGGAGTCCATCACACACCGGGAGCAAGTCTGACTTCTTGTTGACAATACAGCACAACTCTTGCCTTGATTTATACAAGGAGAAGTCAGCCAAGATCTGGGCTCTGTGAGGTTAAAGAACATTCTAGAACCTTCAGTTCTACTTATTTATGAGGACTGGAGAAAAATCCAATATGAAGGATGTTATTAAGTATGATAAATGCTCTACACACACACACACAGTTTCTGGTGACACCTGTCAGATTATATTGCTGTCCCAGTATTTTTTTCCCATCTCAATCAAACAAATACACACAGTGCCAAAAAGACTTAGTCAAAGTTGCAGATGAAGTGTAACATTTTATTTATTTTTTTAAAGATTTGATGTTATATTATTTGGTTAAAGCTGCATTGACAAACAGCTCAATCCTTTACCTTTATGGACCGATATTCTAGTCGGCCATGTTTAGGAGGGCTGGCCTGATATGACTGGCATTAGCATGAAGTGTGTTGGTGATTATCAACAAAGGAGGAGATCACTCATTGATCCTCATTTACACTCCAATGGCACAGTATTCTGTCAACAGGCCGGCTCTGACACACATCCCATGATCCAACATCATTAAACTGTGAGTCAAATTCAAATCAAGAGAAAAAAAAATCATCAATTTTAACAATGTTGAATGGAACTGTGATTTCTTCAAGCCTGCTTTGTGTTGTCAGGCAGATTTCTTTATTCTACAAGTCTACAATTAGTGCCAATTATTTGCCACCAATTGCTGCAGCAATTTATCTGCCACAGCAATTAGCGTGGCAGCTAAACTATGAAGCATGTTCAAATTTGATTAGTCACATTTCATTATTGATTTTAATATTCCACACAAGATCCAGATGGTTTGGTTTTTTCCGTAATAATTACAACTTTAGATTTATTCAAGTTAGCTCTGATGCAACAGTTTAATTGCTGATATGATAAAAGTGAGAAAGGGAAAAAAAAAAAAGTTTTATTTATTTTTATTATTGCTGTCAGCATTATTTGGTTTGTATTTTTGGTTGTGTTTGGACCCAGGGAGCAGTCACCGAGATGAACGTCTGGAATTCCTTTCATTCCTTCCAACCGGCTCTGTGGTTGGAATGACTCCCTGCCCACCAGCAGCTGCGACAGACCATGAGAGTCTAAAAACTATGTTAACTGCAGACACGTTCGCAGAATTAGGCTTGTGTTAAATAATCTCGTTTTTGTGTTTTCTGCCACATATTAAAGCAGCTGACTGACCATCTTCCAGCAGGAGCCGTGTTGTAGTTTAACAGACTGAAATTCACCTGGAGGTTTGTTTCAGTCGCTGTGCCTAAAGCAACAGTTTCAGGATGGAGACAGACTGGAACAGCTGTAGCGAAATGCGACCTTCTCTGTCCAGATTACACACTGACTGCTGGGTCAGGAAAGTTACCGGAGTCAGCTGCGCCTCTTTTGGAGCCACAATGGCCGCAGGACTCCGCTCTACTCGGGTCTACAGCTCAGACAGAGGAGCCTGCCTGGTGGAACAACAACAGCTGCGACTAGAAAGCTTTTACCTGCTTAGTGAGGTCCTTCCTCTGCTCCCTGTCTGCTGCCAGCGGTGTTTGGAAACGTGATATACCAACAACCACGCACGGCCACATGGAGAAAGAAGAAGAAAAGCAAAACGAGTGTTCCACAGTGAACGACGAGCTCCCTCTGCTGGCCTTAAAAAGCACAATATGAGCGAGTAATTAACCGGTGGGTTATTTTTGATTGAAATTCTGGACTTTATTTTCTCTAGTGGAGTATTTTCAAGAAATTATTAGAGAAAATAACTTTTTTAGGGAGCAGCCAGGCGATTTGTTATATTCTATGCTTTTTTTTTGGCTCTACTGGCATTGTCGGAACGTGAAATGACAGGAATGTTGGTTATGGGAGAGGGGAAAGGTCAGTGGGCTGTGTTTCAAGTCTGTGACGGCTGCTTCAAGGACCGAGGCCTCCTACAGGGGTCACGAGCTTTGTGCCTGCGTCACCACCGCGCCCCATATTCCAGAATTTTAAGTGTAAAAAAAAATGTTTCTCATAGAAAATGTTCATCTGTGTGATGGAATTATCTCAACTTATGTTGGGTAATGAGTGACCTTACATACTAAGAAGACATGCGGGAAATGATCCAAGATTGCGAATAGAATCCAGGACAACTCCATTGATGACTATGGCCTTTGCATAATCATCCCTTTGATCTGAATTTGTTTTCCATGTGCAGCCAGGTCCTTTGTTATATTCTAAAAAGAACCTTGGAGGATATAACTAGCTGCTGTCTGTCAGGACAGATTTGTCAAGCTATCTGTCAGGACTGGAGATGGTCACCCAGGATTACCAAGATTCCCATCAGCTCTGACCATATTCTCTGTTTCTACCAGCTACTTTATCTATTGTTAACATTAACTATAATTCTGTGTTTCTTTATTTTCTAGTAAAGCACTTCTGAATTACCGCGTACGAATGATGCTACATGTATAATCTTGCTTTGCCTTACTGAGGAAAACCTTCCCCCAGCATCATGGCGTCCCCTCCGTCTTTCACCACTGGGATGGTGTTACGGTCAGGAACAGAGAAATGTGTTTTGTGTTTTACTCAAAGTGGCGAGAAAAAGACAGAAATCCTTCTGTCCAAGACATTTCATATTTCATGAGAACTCAAAGGCAGAACTCCCGGAATGTTGTCATGGATCCCTCTTACTTTAACATTTGTATATAATAGTTGTTGGACACTGAGCAAGAGAATGTTCTGCCCAGAAAATGTCTAAAGAAAAAGCTGGAACAATTCCCAAACCAGAGCCCCCTTCACTTTCCCACCACAACCAGTGTTTTGCATTTATGTTGATTCTTCTAACATCCATTCCTTCACTTTCTGCATTATTATCACTTATTACCAGTGACTCAACATTTAAACATATCCTGTGTTGTGTAGAAGACCAGAGAAATGCTGGTAAATACTTCACTTCTTACAGTAAGCAGACATTACTCTGATTTATCCCTAGATAAACTGGGTCTTTCCATTGAAACACAGTTGTGTTCAAAATAGTGAGTAGATTTTAAACCCTATTTATTCCCTTTGGGAACGCTGATCAGTTTACTCCAAATTGAAATATCAGGAAAACATTGATCAGATTAACCAAAAGGAAGGAAGGAAAAGAAAGCATTAAACTGCTCATATATTTCACAATCAAACTCAGCATTTTTCTTCGCAAACATTTTCTGCATGGATGTAAAATGTTTAAAAATATTGATTTTTGTGTGTATCACTGTTCCTGAGAAAATCATCCATGGTGCACAGAGCTGACCCACTTCTGACACCAGTCAGCAGGTATTTAGCAGATCCTCAAGGCACACTGACCTGCATGTTTCAGATCAGTGGTCTCAAACTGTCCAGTTAGAGACAGTCCTGTACACTTGAGTTAAATGGTGAAACTGCGTCTCGAGCATTTTCTACAGAGCTCTGCTAATGCAAGCTGAAGCAGAGAGACGTCTAAAAGCTGCAGGACATTGGCTTGAGGAAAACTAGGGTTTGAGACAAGTGCTTTTGCCATTTCTATGCTTCAGTACACCAGATCAAGATGATTACTGTTCATCAAACGCCTGTTAATCAGCCATCACTTGAAGTCAGGAGTGCTGAAGCAGGAAAACACCTAAAGCATGCAGGGTGGTGGTGAGCCTGGAGGATCCGGGTTGGAACTATATTCAACAGTCCCTCTGAGTTTCTTTGCTTTGCGTAAGATACAGAATATTTGATGTCACACCACAGGTTATTGTTCTCTTTAAAGGTTCAAGGATTGGGATAGTTGCTCAATAATGATGTTTTGATCCATGATTCCTGGTGTGTGATTCAGTTCTGCTATTATTTATTCTTATTACTAGAGGGAGCTACTGGAGATGTTTGTTATAGTGTATTTTACATAAACTATTATTTACTTCTATAGATATTTAATTTCCCCGATGAATGAAGTACTTTTGAATTTGAAAACATTTGAAAGACTCAAAAGTATTTGAGTCTTCAAATATTTTGACGACTCAACATAAACTTTTGTTTTCCAAAATAATTAATTTGATGATGCTGATAAGTACTTCTTCTGACACCACAAAGTGGTTTGGATCTTGTTCTAGATTTTTGGGAAGTGTGCAAATTAGAAAAAAAACAAACCTTCTTTGTTCAGCAGTAAACAGATAAAAAGTTAGCGCTGGACCTGTGCTACCAGCCACCAGGACATGCTCCATCCTCTCTCTGAGCCAGAACAAGTTAAGATGATCAGAGACTTCAATCTGTTTCACTGCGAAACAGAAAAACACCAGGGTGTTTTCAGAGGAAAGCCTGGAAGTTAACATTTTTAAAGTCCAAACTTAATCCTAACATGCATATTTAACTGAAGTTCACACATGACAAAGATTGTTCTTCTGTGTTTTTTTTTTATTATTTTATTTTTACACTTCAACAAACATTAAAACTGTGCAAATGTATGGAGACAGTTGGATGAATTTTTGCCAACACTGGAAAACTCAGGAGCCACAGAGGAGGCCCAGCTGGAAGCTCCGGCAGGGACTCAGCTCCGCCTCTGGAATTCTCTGGAATTCTCTGGGCTCCTTTGGACGGTTCTAGTTCTGGTTCAGCTCAGTGCTGATGCTGTGGACCCTTGTAGACTTTTAGAGGGAGGGGCAGTCAGCCTGGACAGTGAGCCTCTGCACTCTACAGAAATGCTTCACTGTTGAAGTTCAGTATTTTCTGCTGACAGGATGTTTTCTTCCCCTACACAAAGTTCTACAGGCTGGCTCTGGGCCGCGGCTCAAACCCAACTACCCTGTCAGTTTGATTGTATAAAAAAATACAAAAACAAAAATCCTCCAGCCAACCTGTTTCACCCGGACTCAGGGCTGCTGAGCCAGACGACATACCAGGTGTTCATGATGAAACACACCAGGCTGGCTGAAAATAGTTAGTGAAAAAAAAACTACTTAGAATATTAGGTTAAAAAAAACTAGTGCTAGTGTGACATCAGCTAGTTAGCCTGACAGAACCAGTCTGAATGAAGACCTCCTGTCACTTCACCACTCAGTTTATGGCACCGGTTCTGATCCAGTGGTGCTGGTCTGAACTGTAACTGTGGCACATTTCCCAGCATGACCCAGTAGGCAGGTGTGAAACAGGAAGTCAGGCGCAGCGCGTCGGGGGCGAGCGACACCAATGCCCTCACTGTGACGGGCACGTCGGTTCTGGGTAAGGTCACCGTGGTGACGTCGTAACAGATCAATTCACACACAACCAAGACACACACACAGCTCTGCAGTCCATAGAGCAACCAGAAGACGAAGCGCGCTCTGATTGGCTGCTTCCTGTCCGGCCTCCAGCTCCACTGATCCTTCCCATTAGTCTTGGCGGTGCAGATCTCGCACTGATGAGGTGATGTTAGAAGAAGAAGAAGCTCCTAACATCATGGGTCAGGAAGGTCGGACGTATCCACGGTGACCTGCGGATCAACGGAACCGACACAAATACGTTCAGCGGTCAGTAATCATCCGTCGCCTTGGCGAAGACGCTGCAGGTTCAACAGAAGCGACGGCCCACCTTGATGAAGATGGTGTCATCTTTGATGTAGCTGCCCGTCTCCAGGACGCTCTGAGCCACGAACAGAGGGCAGCCGGAGGCGATGTTCATCTCGGCCGTGGGGCGCCTGAAGCTGCTGCTGTGCGGGTCGGGCTTGAAGGCGTCGCCCAGGTGCTTCCTGGAAGGAGTCTGGTCCATCAGCATCAGAGTCACCTAGCACACACACACACATATACACACACACACACACATATATACACACACACACAGACTTTAAAGAGTGAGCTTACTCTGTAAACACACACATTACAGAAACCTCACTCTGACTGCCGGACATCAACAGATGGTTAGCAATCTTTGGAAAATTCCACAGCTGTAGAAAAGTGCAACTTCCTCAGCGGGGAAATATACTGAACACAAATTGTGTTTACTTTAAAAAGCTGTCATAAAAAAATAATATCTTGAGATAATATAAAACAAATTGTGTTTGTAAAAAGCTGTCATAAAAAAATAATATCTTGAGATAATATAAAACAATGTAAGGAAGTAAAAACTTGCAAGACTGGATAACGGACACAAGAAAGTAAGAAAAGAAGAGAACAAGGAGAAAAAGTAGAAATGATACAAGGAAGTAAGAAAGGACTGGCACAAAGAAACAAAGAAAAAAACAGCAAGGAGTCCAGCACAAGGAAGGATACATTTTAGATTAAGGAAAACATTTTGGGAACACAAATATCTTTCTCTTCTCATCCTGGGTGATAGTTAAATTCAGTGGTCCACAATGTGCCGGTAATGTGCTAATTTTTCATTTTGCACTTCAGCTAGCTTTGAGATAGCGTAGCGCACTTAGCTTCGCCTAAATGAATTGTTCCATATAAATTCTACAGCACTAATTTACTACGATGATGTTTTTAATTGTTACTGTAGACAAAAAAAAAATCTAGTCTACAGAGAATCACTATTGCTAGCCCTGGGAATGAAACCTTATGGAATTGTTTCAAATAAATATTCTTCAGTCACATAATTTAAACAGAATCTCCAGACCGTTTGAATCGAAAAATTGATCTCTGAATCCAAAATCACTTCTGAATCAAATCGTGACCCAGAAACAAATCAAACTGCTAGACACTGAAAGGCTTCCATCTCTAGTAGACCTGCATATTAAAAACAACATAGAGAATGCAGACAGTACCTTCTGCTTGAAGGGCCAGGGCAGCAGGGCGTCGTACTCGCCCTTCATCACCACAAAGAACAGCGACAGGTGCGTCCCCTTGCCCATGCCGTCTCCATTTAGGTAAACCCGAGCGCACATCTTGTATCCGAAATATCCGGTATAAAACGGCTGTGAGTACAGTGACAGCGTCTTTCCTGCCACGGCTTCCTGTTTCCGTCTCTTGTAGTCCCGGATTTTCCAGATTAGAGTCCCATTGTAGCTAGCCGTCTCCAGTACCTGGAACCTCAGGTCCATGTCAGCCAACCGGATTTCATGGACGCTCAGCATGTCGTCGTGCCGATTGAGCTGAGTTTCCAAGGACGCTGCAAAGAGAGAGGAAATATCTCCATCAAGTTCGGGTTACCTGGTCAAAAACCTTCAGCTAGCCTCTGAAACCCGGCGCATCGACTAACCGAAGGTGTGAGTGGATCCAGAGCCGCTCCGTCCCCCCTGCTCCAAGGTGGCCAGCCGAGTCCGAACGTTGTCCATCGTTCCTCGTAAGGTTTCCACTTCTTCTCTTAGTCGACGCAGTGAACCCAGCTCTATCTCCAACGCCATCAGCGTCTCTGAATGTGAGCTCATCATTTTCTAGGGAAGCACAGAGAGGCTCCGATGTTTCAGTTTGCAGGAAACAGAAAGCCTCAATACAATCCAACAACAAGACTCCTGGGCCGTCCCATCCCAGTGAATGCTCAGGCACGCCCAACTGTTGCATTCAGCCCAACTGGCTTGAGATTCACTGTCAGCAATATTTTATGTGATGTAATTATGTGTTTCATTGTCTGTGAAGTCTTCATGGTGACATGATCGTTGGTGATCTAAAACGTATTGGGTTATTACCCTTAGAGAAAGGGTTAGAGAAAAGTGGGATTAGGATTTCTGGGAAATGCCTCCCAAGAGCAAACCAGCTGTCAAACTGGCGAAGGATCCGGTCCACCCTCATCACCTCCTCTGAGCCTGCACTGCCTCAGCCCTGCAATAAACTCCTCCAGGATCTGCTTCCAGTTTAGAAGGCATTTTAAAATCCCACCAATGCTTCCCAGGTTCTGTTAGTTGGTTTTAAGTTGCACAGGGTGAGCTGTGCTGGAAATGTATGCAGACGTAGAAGGAAGCAACTGGGGACGCACAGATCCACTTTTTTCACTTCTGGTACCGATATCAGAGGTTTAGTATCGGATCGGTATTGGTTGATACTAAAAAACAGCTGGATTTAATTAAAATGTTTTTGTTTTTTTAATCGCAGACATTAATGTTCTGAATTACTCATTTATTTGCCAACTCTGCACCAGTACAGCAAACTGAAATGCACCAGTAGCTTCACTAGCTGGTCAAATATGGAACAGCCAATGTAACATAAATAATAAAGTAAAACAGGTTGACTGCTTTGGTCAAAATGTAGAATATAAACTGTGACAAACCATTTTTCAAATGGTTCAATTATGAATTCTAAACATAAGGTAAAAATAAATAATAAAGCATGACATCACTCAAACTACAGAGCATAGAATTAGACTGAATAGATCTACCCTTATCGATGGGGCACATTGTCATTCATACCCAATCTAGAATTTTTCTCCAGTATCAGGACCGATACAGATATTGATATGGGATCAGTACATCTCTAGTAGCTACCAAGGTTGCCTTGATGTAGTGACCCTAAGTATGCAAAAGGGTTTATGTTACCCCGTCCTCCCCTACCTGCAGGTTGGCCAGCTTCTGCTCCATCTGCCGGTTCTTTTCCCGCAGCTCTTCATTCTGGCTCTCCAGCTCCGACAGTCGGCTGTTGAGAGCGGGAAGCACCTTGCACCGCTCCATCAGCTCTTCCTTCACGTTGTCCACCTTTAACCACAAACACTCTTCAGTCAAACCTTCCTCAATCCACTCAATCTGGCCTTGATGGCCCCCGTTTAGTTGCTATGGTTACCTTGTTCTCCAACAAGCAGTTCCCTTTGACCATCATTCTTAGATGCTCGGCTACGAAGGTCGAGTCATGCTGCCTCATTTCTTGATTTAAGCCCTACGGCACAGGAAACACGACGCATGAAGCATCACAACAAGCTGATGGAAAAAAGCTCAAGTGAGAGATCAATGCTGGAGGATTAATGGTGAGAGAAGAAGAAGAGAACATGAGGAGGAGTCACCTTGAAGGTGCAGCCGTAGCGGTGGAACAGACAGCTGACCTGGGCTTTGGGACAGTCGTGCTGGTGGCTGGTCAGCTGAAACAACACAAACATTCAATGAACCAATGGATCCCTTCAAAACTAGCTGTGGTTCCAATTTTGCACAATTTGACCTTAAAATTGTGCAAAATTGGAATTACAAAAAAAATAAATAAATAAATAAATAAATAAATAAATAAATAAATAAAAAATTGGCTTAACGGACCCACAATTTCAAAAATGCAGATAAAAAGTTTTTGCGCTAATTGAGGCGGTTTTGTTCGGCTGCATTTTCACTGCTGGTGGAAAAGACAAGGATGATGACAGGAAGTAGTTGGAGGATGACAGTGTCCTGTGTTTTTAAATGATAAGTGAGGGAAGACAAAGGTCACCAGGCCAGGAATCGAACCTGCGACGGCTGCAACGAGGACTAAGGCCTCCCCATGTGGGCTGCACTGAGCCACAGCACCACATTCATGTGTGATTTTAAATGATAAAAATTCTTTTTATGCATACCACCATGTACGCAGCGTTTTGGGAAATTGTAGATTTTACAGAAGAGTTATGAATTCAACAGGTTCAAATGACACAACTTTATATGAACTGTGTGATGCTGTGAGAGCTCTGGTGGAGCCAGCTGCACCCCGTTCAAATAGAACCAAAAACAAACAGTCAGCATCCTGCTGCCACTTCCTGTTGTCATCTTTGTTATTTCTGCCAGTAGTAACATCTGTTTATCAATCGTGGCTTGTGTGATTCAAAAAAAGTGTTTCGACGGCAGTTTAGCAAAATTCATTCATTTTTTATGCAGCTGAAAAACCAAAGCAAAGACTTTATCAAAAAACAGGAGTTTTTTTCAAAGTTTGCATGTTTCCATAAAGCAAATTTGTCTTCGTAATTTCAATTTGCGCAAACTTGTGGTTGATGGAAACGCAGCCACAGTACGCTGCTGCAAGAGGGCAGCAGAGAGGCGTCAGTACCTCACTCCGGGGCAGGGAAGAGAAGGAGCAGTGGTTGGGACAGGACACAGGGAACGATGGACACACAGTCTCCTTGTGTTTCTGAAAAACAGTTTCATAAAACATTTCAATGCAGCCGGTCCTACAGAACACCAACAGCTAATAGAGCTCTATTGTTATTTACATCCTTCAAGAATGTTTACAAATAAAATCTGGAAAGTGCGGCCTGTGTTTCTAGTCAGCTCCCTTTATTTTCTGACAGCCACAAATGTGACCCACCATGACAAAAGTAGAAATAAGTCACCACAAAAATAAATAAATAAAATCTGCCAGTTTTTGAGAAAATAATGAGTTTTGTTCTTTTTCTTTTTCTTTTTTGCAACATACACAAGTTGAAGAGGTGAAGAACTCACCCTGTGCTTCAACAGCAGCTTCAGAAGATTTAAAAGAGTAAATTTGTTTTCAGAGTGATTGACGTGTTTCAGGGTGTGGAGGAAGCTCACAGCTGATTAACATGCCGGCCTTTATTGGCTGTATTCACAGGCTTTTGTTATTTGTTTCGCCCAATTAGGTGAAAGCCTGAAAGGAACACATGGCTACTAAACATCAATCACCCACGGCAGTAAAATACACTCCGGCCCGGGTCTGTGTTCAGAACCCGAAAAGCCCCTGATAGGGGCTGAACTCACAGCTAGAGCACAACTAGATCAAAGCATATTTACTGTATGTCTTAGAAATGGCCTAGTTAAAGTCTAGGAATATATACTACTAGGAATCTGCAAGACTTGAAAGTTACTGTTCACAGATCTCGTCCATCTGGGATGATTCTGCTAAAATTAATGGACAACAATTTTCATTCCTACATGGCCACATGTAGGAATGTTGACAAAAAAAAACATAAATATGTTTTGTTAAACTTCACAATTAAGCTATTAAGAAGCTGTCCAGCTTCAGTTCCTATCTATGGTCACACTACGGTGCTAAGACAAGAAAACTCTGGTTTAATAATTCATTTAACTTCCAGCAGTTTAACTAACGAAAAAGTTCTTACAGAATTTAAAACAATATGTTCAGGTTTAGAATTAGACTGACAGAATTAGATCTGCCCTTTTGGATCAGGCACATTGTCACGATACCCGGTCTACAGTCTTTTCAAACATTGGGGCCGATCCAGATATTGATATCGGATTGACTGCATCTCATGACCACTGAAGCAGAGCGGTGCTTCCTGATCTCACCTCAGAGCACATCGCCTAACGACTACTGCGTAACAACAGCCACACCTCTGACCGGTTTAAAACGCCTTGCTTACCTGTAGGTCAGTCAAAGGCATCTTGGTCATGCAAAATTCACAAGTGCTCTCTCTGTGTTTACATTTCCACGCTAGGTGCTCAGGAATCTCCTTCCTCATCATCCTCTCTTTACATTTCCCCAGCGGACAGGGGACCTCGAAGAACGGACACACATTCAGGTGGTCCTGGAGACAGAGAGGCGGGACAGGCCGTGTGTACAACACATACTGCACCATGGGTCCAACCGTAATAGACCGTAATGGACTGTGTGCTCACAGGTATCTGCTGCAGACTCATTTGCTCCTGACAGCCGTTAGCTTTACTCCGACAGAAGACCTTCAGCGCCATAATCTCTCGATGGCAACATACGTCTCTAAAGATCTGAAATCAATAAAAACAACAACAACAAAAAAGACAGGCATTAAGGAACCGACTTCTGATGTCGTGATGATATGACTCTGCTGTTACTGGCTTTTCAGCTCACCTTGTCTTTGAACAGGGGCTCCCTGTCAGCTGGACACACTGGGTTTGAATGACTGCAGGAAGGGAGAGGACAACGTTAAATCCCACTGGAACCGGCAAAGAGGCTGGACCCCCAGCTGTCTGTCTGTCTGTCTGTCTGTCTGTCTTATGAATCAGTCGAGTTTAATGTCGACTAAATGTAGGTTTGAAGGGGCAGTGGTTATGTTTTTCAGGCACATAGGGCTATTTTATAACACAATCAAGTAACTATGTTACCGTCAGATGCTGCTTACATCACATATGAGTTAAGAAATTTGACTTCAAACTTTAACGTTTGGAAATTGGGTGTCTGTCTCTTTAAAAACTCCACCTTCAGGAAGTCAACACAACATGTCTCCTCTATTAACCCTTTAACAACGTTTTTACCAGTACAGCACTGAGAAGTAGTTCCTATAATGCAGTGTTTCCCAACCCTGGTCCTCAAGGCTCACTGTCCTACATGTTTTAGAGGTTTCCCTGCTTTAATGTGCCTGATTCAACTGATTGCAGTTCAACAAACGCCTGTTAATCAGTCATCAATTGAAATCAGCTGCACTGAAGCAAGGAAATACCTAAAACATGCAGGGCAGTGAGCCTTGAGGACCAGGGTTGGGAAACACTGCTGTAATGAGCTCAGCAGATGCTCAGTCCCACCAGGTGTTTGCAAATTGCTGCTGGCTAGTCTGAAGGAGCTGAGTGGAGGAGTTGCGGGGGAGAGTTGCTCTGTGCAATGGCAACTTTGAAACCGCAGCTTTGAGGAGGAGCTTTGTCCTCGAAGGCGGAGCTAGGTCCACTCAGGCGTTTTGAACAGCTGAGCGGTTGCCATGGAGATTAAAGGATTTCTCAAATAATGTGTGACAGAATCAAAGCAACACTCCAGGTATGTTTTTGATGAGGGGATAACACAATAACAGTTAGATGAGATGAACAATTAAAGGTTCATCTCACGCAACACTGCCCCTTTAATTTTCTGAATAACATTCCGCCCTGCTCACCTGAGGATGTCATTGATGCAGCTCTGACAGAAGCGGTGTCCACACTCAGTCTGGCGGGGCTCACACAGGACCCGCCTGCACGCCTCGCAGCAGTATTTGGCCTCTGGCTTCTCAACGAACACATCTCGAAACCCTCCATGAAGAGGCTGGAACCCTGCAGGAGCACCTGAACGAACACACACACACACACACAGAGAGAGAGAGAGGAGCATTATAACCAGACCAACACCAGACCACCTCACTACAATCTGACAGACTTACTTGGTTGAGGAGCGAGATCGCATGGAGGCCAGGGATTGGTTGAGCGGTGGGAGGGTGGTGTGATTGGAAGGGGAGCAACAAGTGAAGGCGCCACCTGCTGGAGGGGTATCTGTACTTCCCTCCCATTAGCACTTCTCCCTGATGACATGACCTGAGGAGGCTTCACAGGCAAACACACCGACAGAAATACGATTAATCAGCATGCTGGACTGAGGCTCAGCAAATCGCCAAGGCAACAAGTTACATGTACTGAAAATATGTGTTTTCTATACATGTGACTGGAAACTGATCACATAGTTAATCAGTCTTTGGTGTCACTAGTTACAAATAGAAAAATTTAAAAAAATATTTTCCATGAGTTTCATGTATTAAAAAAAAGACTATGTCCACTTTATTTGCTCCTGTAGATTATCTCATAGTTATGAGATTATTTTCAACACTAAGCTGGTAGGAGGGAGTAAAGACACCACAAGGTACGAAAGGACCACAAGAAGGAAACAATGAGATCATAAGAAGAGAACAGAGAGAACAGAAGACAGGAATGAAGAGACCACAACCAGGTACAAAATGACCACATTTTGAGTATAAAAAAACACTAACAAGGAAAAGAGAGACCACAGAAAGAGTACCTGGAAACCACAAACGGGGAATGAAAAGACCACAGGACGAGTACGAAGAGACCAAAAGGAGGGAACGAGAAGGGCACAGAGACACCATGGGAAGGGAATAAAGAGGCTGCAAACAGAGCACAGACAGAATGTGATGTGGAGAAAATAGTGAAGAAACAAAGTGACCCAATTTGTGCAGAGACACCCAGACACGTTGAAGGGACTAATTACCTCCAGACTCCCACCTTCAACTAACAACCTCCTGTCTGTGTGAAGGCGGCTGAGGGAAGAAGGGCACTATGGGAAATAAACCCCATGAAGCTGCAGGCGTCGATGGGGGTTTGTTCAGGTTCTAATGTTTTGTGCCTATCAGCTCTCTGTTCACAGATATGTTCCACACCTCAAAGTGTTTTACCTTCCAAATGCTGAAGCCCCAGACAGTCCCCTGACCAAATGACTACTGGCCACGGTAATGAAGGTGCTGTCCTGGTGATGTCCACTGTCACTGCTACAGACAGTGGACATCTGCCTAAAGCCAGAACCACAACCGCTGTGACCGAGCTGTGACTCAGTCGCTCTTTCACCTGAAAAACTGGTTGAGGTTGGAGCTTTGGAGCTCCAGCTCCACCTTTAACACAATCCTCCCACAGACACTGGTGAACCAAACCCTTCAGCTTCTACCTGGAAATTTAGACTTCCTGACCCGACAGACCACGGATTGCAGAGATTAACAACTCCCCAACCTCACCCATCAACCTCATCGCTGGGTTTCCTCACTGCTTCTCTGCACTGCTGACACATGACCACTAAACCCACCATGGTGGCAGGCTGACAGTGAAGTCTGCAGATGACACAGCAGTAGCAGGGCTCATTAATGGGAGGAAGGAGTACGCAGAGAGGCAGGAAGTGGATGAAGGCTAATCAACAGCTGTGTTTTCCCAAGTAGGTTAAAAAAAAAAAAAGGTTGGGGTTGGGGTCTAACACACTGAACTCTTTCTACATGTGTTCAGCTGCAGCAGAGTGCAGCACTACAGCTGCACAGCAGCAGAGCAACAGGATGGAGGGGAAGTCGACTCAGATCAGGGGTGTCAAACTCCAGTCCTCAAGGGCCGCTGCCCTGCAACGTTTAGATGTGCCTCTGCTGCACCACCTGAATAGAATAATGAGGTCATTAAGGCTCTGGAGAACCGATCTACACAAGGAGGAGGAAATTAAGCCATTTCGTTCCAGAGTTTTGTACCTGTGGCTCATCTAAAAACTGCAGGACAGCGACTGGAGGCCTGGAGTTTGACAGCTGTGAGATCCACAAAGCTGCCAAACTTTCTTTAATGTGCTTTATATTGCAAATTTTAATTGATCGCTGAATATTTAATAATAGTTATTATTATTATTATTATCTTTATAATAGCACCTGAGACTGGTGTGAATGTGAATAGCAATACACATGGACATATGAAGGTAGAACTTTAACTAACTCTGGACCTTTATGTGTCTTTTTTTATTTTTTGAAAGATGTAATGTTGCATGATTAGACAAGTTACAATTAAAAAAAAATTTTAAAACATTTCTGGATGATAAATTGTCCCAGAAATTATTGCTATAAATGATAATATTGCTGTTTTGAGACCATTTTCAAGAAACACATTCATAATAACATAGTGATACAAGTTCATCCTCTCGAAAACTAAGAAACTTTCATTTTGTACACAACACTCCACACTGGAGGTGGAAAATATTTGAAATATGCAAAATAAACATGACAACCATAAACAATAAATAAAAAAGGAAATTAAAGTCGAACACGATGAAAACCAGAAATAAAATGGATCATGATGTTTCTGTAGACAAAAATGAACCTTCAAAAAATATTAATCATCAGAATGTTTTCCTTATTTTTATAGTCATAAATAAGACATATAGGAGGATAAAGGACAGTGGGGAAGGGTAACTCCTTTACCTATTTATTTATTTATACACGTACACAAAATGTATATGCATATTTGAATTGTGAATATGTTTGAAACATATGAAAAAGCCACACTTGAAATTATCCAGCTGGTTTTAGTTTATCATGTGATTAACTGATTAATTGCTCATTGTGACAGGGTTAATCAAGCTAGCTCCTTTGTGGTTTGTTCCCCGTTTGGGGCGTTTTGTTCTTATGGAATGAGAGATTACGGCCCCAGATCAAAACCAAAGTCACATGACCACCGTTCCTCACAGCAGACTGTGAGCAGATGGTGACAGATCACTTCAACTGTGCATGAAGAGACATGAAAGAATGTAAGGCAGACATACAGTAAGTTTAGTTGTTGTTTTTTAAATATCTGAAGTTTCAACAAAGTGCCGTTTTGGGGTTTGTTTTTTTTTTGTAAAAATCTACAAACCATCACTAACTTAATTTGTTCTTACCATAAATGTCCCAGTTCAGATACATTTTCAAGAAAAGTACAGAAAGGGTGTGTGCAAGCAAGTACCGTTGAACTCTATAAAACAGACAGACACACACACACACACACACACATATGCACGTATACAAACAGTGCACACTTCCTGTCAGGGCTGAACTGTGGGGATGTTAGGGGCTTTTCCATTGATTCCATTAGCAACACAAGCACATTCTATCTCTGTGAGCGTGACACAGTGGCAGAATGAAACTCCAACATGACCAAAGAAAAGCCTTGAATATTCCTGAGTGTTTCTGGGTGGATTTTTCACAGAGAGGGTGTGCAAGGATTGTTGCCACTAAAAAATAAAAAAATAAAAAATGTGCGTTTCATATTAAGAAATGAATTCAAGGGAACGCTGAGGACGACTCAATAAACCTGCAGAGAGAAACAGAGTTTAGTTCAATCAGACACAACATCGTGACTAAACATTCTGTTTGCAGAAAGAGAAAGTGGAACGGTTCTTCAGACGGGGTTTTCCTGAACTCAGATCAGCTGTTGCAGTCAAAAGAAAAGCATAGGTGTCTGAATTTGTTAATGAGAACATCGGCGCAGGAACCAGGCCTGATGAGGTCGTCAACACAAGCAGAACAACCAGTCGCGTAAGTCGACCAGTTTGACTCACCCGTCCTTTCAGAAGTTAGAAAGTTAGAAAGCTTAAAGGTCTGGATGCTGAGCCACACAAAGCTCCGAAACAACTCACAGCTCAGAGCAGTTATTAATGATACCTGGAGCCCAAAGATGATTTAAGCAACAAGTTTCTGGAAATACTATATCTGGTTTACTGGTTCAGATAAACATGAGCACGTTGGGGCGTTATCTACCCCCCCTCTAACTCCCCACACGGTAAGGGTAAATAACATAAAGCAGCAGCAATAGAGACAAAAGGCACAAACAGCTCAACCATAAGGAACGTGTGTTTCACATTATGCACCAATCACATTTCAAATGGCCAATACCCAGTTACGTGTTTTTCTGTCAGGTTTCCTCCCAAAATCACTTTCCTCTAACCCAAATCTGTAAAACACAAAAGAGAGAAACGTTTTCTGCAGCTTCTTCCTCAAAGGTTCTAGTGCTGACTAACAGAGAGAAGGTAATCCTCACTTATACAGCAAAGCAGGTGACATCAGCTTCGAATTTTACCAGGATTTCTCTTTTTTTGCGGTACTACTGTGATAGAGATGAAACAAGTTGTTGTTTTTTTTTAGCCAGCCATGTGGCTGTGACTGCTGCATGTTATAGCATTCATAGCACCACAAACACTACAGTAGTAGTGTTCTTGAAAAACATTCCTATTTGAATTTATCTTCCTATATCTTCTTTAGGATGTCACTTAACAACAGAAGTGTCATTTAAACCGCACACAGTGATTGTGTCTAATCATACTTTAACATTTACTGGTATTTATTGATGCTTTCGTGGAGCAAATATAGTAAAAATAACATTTCCATAATACAGTCAGTTGTTGCTTTTTTATTCACTGAAATTTATGGAGACAACTTTAAATCAAATGAGTTTAGTTTATATTTATCAAATATCATGATGAGAAAGTTTTCACGACAAATAATAAATAATTCAACAAGCGCCCACCCCTACAGCAAAGCATACGTTAAACGTTAGCACACTGCGTTTGTTACCTGAAAATGGTGTTGGGGGGAGGGGGGTGTCTTAGTTTTGATGTGCTTAAAGAATCAGATTTACAGATCTTTCAGCATATCACAGCCGAATCAAAGGAAAACTGTCCGTTCTTAGAACATTTCCAAAAATCCACCATGAGACTATGGTCACTGTTTATTATCAAAGCTGCTAAGAAAACATCCAGCATTTCGACAGTCCGTTTGATAGATCATTTATTTTCAGATGCCTGAATTTCTCCTAAAATTGAATAATTCACCATTCATCCATCTGTTGTTCACTCATTCGTCCAGTCAGGTGTTTAAACACCTGGGATAATAATAATGAGATAACATTATTCCATTTCCTGACGTTACCTGCCAATGATTGGAATCTTATCTCATAAGTCTGTATTCTGTTCCGTCCATCTAAACACTCCCAGACCTGCTTGTGTCAACAACAGAAACCTGTCCAGCAGAGCCGATCCGTTCCTCCCGACGGATTGGAGTCGTTTCTCAACCAAACCTCCTAAAACTATTTAGTTCAGAGATGCATTGGTCAGGCTTTTCCTGGCCCATAATCAATATTTGGCATTGATCTGCCGATTCCGATTCTCCATCTATGCCTTCACATAAGGAATGAAACCTTTCTGTCAAATCGCACACAAAAAAATGAAGTAAAAAAAAAAATCAGGATTTTTGTCATTTCTCAGAGAAATAGCAAGAAATCGTCCATAAATCGGTTAATCGACCGATTTTTGGACGATTAACCAATCCGTCTCTAAAAAGACACGTCCTTCGCCCGTTGAGGAGCAGCAGATCACCTCAGCCTGCTGTCATCGGCTCCCTCTGTTCTCTGAAATGAAGCTGTGGAACATCCCTGCTGTTTCTGGGAACAGTTCTGCCTTCCAGTCCGTGACTCACAGCAGGTGACATCTTCTGACATCTCATCACTACGAACAGCCGCTCAACAAGCATGCGTTCATCACCCAATAACATGACCTTACAACGCTGACATCTGACCCAGGAGTCATCCTCTTTTCATCCGAGAAGCCTCCACACACAGAGAGAGACACACAGTCCAACAGGAAGAATAAATGAAAAACGCCAGCAGGAGACGATCCTTCGCTGGGCCCTCACCGTATCGCGGTGTTTCGGACACTCATCTCTCACATTACTGATATATTTGTCAGTTAGAACCAGACAGCGGATGTAAACACACGGACTGCTAATGCTAGCGAGCGATTAGCTTCTTTAGCGTCGCCGCTGTTCTTGTTAATAAAAGGTTCATTTATCAAATCCATCAGAACAGTCTCTCTTACACACAGCCGTTCACTAGACTGATTATTACTGGTCCGCGAGCCTAAATGTCCCTCCACTCTTAGTGATGTACTGTATGTATGTGTGTGTGTGTGTGTGTGTGTGTGCGTGTGTGTGTGTGTGTGAATGCGAGTGTGTGTATGAACTCACATCAGTCTCCTCGGCAGGCTACAGCTCGGCGGATTCACTGCGGATTCAAACCGTTGCCGTTTCGCTGACGCTGCCGTGGAGCCTCCAGGCTTCAGGCGGACTCCTCATGGTCCAGTTCCGCTCGGCACGTCTCTGGGTTCGGTCTGTACTGTCAGTCCCGGAGAGAGAAGTTACTGGGTCCACCTCAGAGAGCCAGCAGGGAGGCCTGGGCTGATCACATTGGAAACCCCCTCCGCTGCTTCCGCTCAGGAAATCCCCCAGTTGCCCGACGAGGAGCATACCGTCAGGGGGCGCAGCTTTCCCGGAGGCTCCAGGGAGAGAAAGAAGAGTGTACCACAGGGGGCGCTGTTTCTCATTTTCAAAACGAAACGCTTCTTGTTGGAGACCGTGCAGCACCAGTCAATAGTCCAGTCTAAATGCCGTTTGTGTGTAAATAATGATCTATTCTAGCACATATATGTAATATATTTTAAAGGTACCTTGAAGCAATAAATTAAATAAATAAATTATGAAAACAAACATAAACAAATGTAATACTGGGGCAAATCAAATTATACCGATTTTTTAATTTATTTTTTTTTACCAGTTTTGATAGCCTTCATCTTACCTTAGATCCTATTACACTTATATTCTATTACAATAAATAAATAAAATGATGTAGTCTATTTTTTATATTATTAAATGCCAACGCAGTCTTAAACTAAACTCATAAATAACATTCTTGACTATTTTAAACTGGTTTTGCTCTTGAATTATTCCATTTTTTCAACCCTGTTCAAAACTCCTCCACGTTCTGCTCTGCTCATGTTTAAAAATGCTATAGTAAAATAACAGTGAGATACAAATCATTTTGTGTTCTGAATCTGTAAGGATTAGCAAAAAAAAAAAACATTTCTATTTTCTAAATACCAGAATAATGAGGGGGTTTTGTTTCTGAAAGATGAACATATTTCTTTGGTATTTAGACGTAATTGTGTTTAAAACTGAATAAGGTGAGGAAATGTTTCAGGTTTTCTTTCACAGTCTTACTTTAATAATTTGCTGGTGTCTTGGTCAATTCCTCCTGATGGAACAGGTTTGAAGGCTGACTTGTTCACACACACATTTTCAACTCTGGTCACAAATCTTCTATGAAACGGAGATCAGGACTTTATTATGGTCACTCCAGAACATTGACATTGTTGTTCTAGGTAATGGGTTAAACCAAAACAATATGATCCTGCCACACCAATATTTCTCCATTGAGATGTTCTCAGGCTTTCTCGTTTTTCTCCAAATGGTGAATATGGCCAAGCAGCTCAACCGAGGTTTCAACAGACCTCAAGGCGTATCCCTAAATTGTACTTTGTTTCAAACTGTAATTTGGTTTTTGATATTGCTTAAGGAGTAATGGCTTCTTCCTCTCTGAGTGGCCTTAGAGCTCCTGTCTGGTACATCGGAAACAGAAAGACTGAGACAAAACTGACAGATATATTTCTTTAATCCTCTCTGAAGAAGACACCATAGATTCAAACACAGTTACTGTGGAATTATAGAAAACAGGTGAATTACAGATAAATCCGAAATGCCAAAACATACCTAAAACTGTTCAAACAATTTTATGCAAGTGCAGAAGCGACAGCGTCATCCCGCTGAGGAAGGAGACCGGTACAGTTTCCCAGAGATGAGCAGGTTTCGGTCCAAAATGTGAGAATTGACGACGTGTATGTGCCTTTTTTATTCTGTGTATGTGAACTTCTGCTTTCAACTGTTGGTGTATTCTAGGAAATGTTTCTATATTTAGATATCAGACCTAAATTTAGAGACTTAAAAACCAAGCTTATAACAATCATCTGCCTCTGTTACAGTGGCAGGCGAGGCGAGCCGTCATTGTGGAAATTAGAGCCTTTACATCATAAACCCAGGCAATGTCATATGACTGCTGTGGGAGGTTCAGCAGACTGGGGGAGGTTTAGCTAATAAATTGTGGATTAAGTTTTATGAAGAATTTTCCAGCGAACTGCAGAGATTTATGTATTTGTGGGTTGTTATGGCAACATATCAGTCACCTCGTGGTCAGCCGAAACTCACTGATCTGGATTCTATATGAATGGAACTGGCCTGAAGACATTAAATTAAAAGAATCTGATTTACTGGATTATAATGACGGAGAAGGAGCTGAGCTGGATCGGTGCCAAATTGGATTTAGATTTAATTTTTTCCTTAATTAGTTGTAAGATGAGAATGAGCTACCATTGGTCAGAATTTGGTCCGTAGTTCAAATTCACCAGATCTGAGAGAATTAGAGAAGTAGCTGATCATTCTAAAATTAAACTTATTTTCTAAGTTTTGAAAAACTAAGATTTTATTTATCAGCATACTATGAAACTTTTTATCATTTTAATTTAAAACGCTAAAAATTTTCGACTGAACAAACGATTAATTGCACATTTCCAGTGACCTCAGTGTGACTACCAACATTTGGATTAGATACAATTAAAAAGCAGTTTAAAAAAAACAACAACACACAAAACACATAGCTGAAATCAGAAAATGTTTATTTGTGAATTTTTATGATGCAAATTCATAAAAACAAACACGAAAGAAAAAGAAATTATCACACACATTCGTTAAGAATCCTACTTTCCTGAGAATGGTGCAACAAAAATAAACTCAGTTCCTAGTCACTTGGAACAAAATATTGATAAAATGAAATAATAAAACAAAACAGTTCATGACGACATATTAAATATGTAACTATGGAAACTAAACTTTTAATCCCAAAAGGAAAAATAAACTGTGAAATAGAATTCACACAATTTTCTTAATAAACTTTGGTTTTATTGGATTTTTTTTTCCTCTAAAAAATCTTTAAAAAATGCAATAAGCTAATCAGGACATGACAAGCCCCACGCAACCCAACCTTCATCCAATTCTTCCTGCACCTCAGATCCCAAAACACAAAACATACAAACAATTCAAAATGTCATGTGACAAAAAAAAAAAAAAGTCCTCCGACTGTAATTGATGGCTGAAGTATGAATTGGTCCATAGAGGATGGGGATGACTTTGTGACAGACGCAAACAGAAGCAGAGGGCCAAAATAATAAAGAGACAACTAAAGAAAGCAATCCTCCAGGAGGCTGGGGGTCAGGTGTCAGGCTGGTTTCTCGGGAAGTTAGAGGTCACTCCGAGTCCATCGGAACAGACGAGTCCTGCAAAATAAAAGCCTCTCATCAACAACAGGCTGCCAAACAGGATCAGTCTCAGTGATGTTTAACGCCTCAAAGGGGCAGTGATATGTGTTTTACAGACAATCATGTAACTATGTTACCATCAGTTGTTACAAAAATTATATGTATATCAAGTATGACTTCTAAGAAATTTGACTTTGTAATTTAACTCCTTGCAGTTGGGTCTCTGTCTCTTTAAGAAGTTCCTGCTCTTTCTGAAACTCCGCCTTCAGGTATTCATAACAACATGGCTCCTCTACGAATCCTTTAACATTTTTCTGTTGCTTTTTGAACATAGGTAGGGCTGAAAAACTTATCACGATATAAGCGTGTCATATCAGTCCATAGATAATTTTCAATATTGATAATTACTGACTTGATTTTTGCTTTAAATATTTGAAATACTGCCAAACTGGTGGCAGTATTTCCTGTTTTAGCCAGTTTCCTCTCATTGCTTTTTGTCCTCAAGCATTTGTGAGGCACAGTGGTGAAACTTCAAACTACAGCTTGTTGCTAGGTAACTAAAGAGTGAGTGAGTCAGTTGATGTCACTCACCTTTTTTATTTAATCTCTCAATCACTGAGAGGTTAAATAACTAAAGCTTTTCCTCTGCCTACATCTCCCAGAATGCTGTGCAGCTGTATTATCTACTGATATTGATCATATGTCTATCATGATACTTATTGTTATTGATTTATTGTCCAGCCCTATTGCAAGCTTTTATTGAAAAAGTTTTTTTAGTGGTGAAACATTTTAGGGTTAAGTTGAGAATCTCATGGTGTTTTTGGGGGGCATGGCCCTCTGGCCCCTGGCCCTCTACTTGTAGAGGCCCCAGGGGCCCCAAGGAGCAGCTGGGAACATCTGGGACCTGCACCAGGTTTAAGATCTCACCTCCTTCTTCTGCTTGCCAGCAGCCTCTTCATCTTCAGCTGCGCACGCTGCCGCGTTGTCCTCCATCATTTTCTCCTCCTCTGCTTTCACGTCTCCACCCTCCATCTCATGCTCCGCCTCCCACTCCTGCAGGACCTCGTCCAGGTTAAACCTTCGCCGGTAGTTCACCAGAAAGTTCTTCACCTGCACCACGGACTTGTTGCCGATCACGTCTGAAATGGCCTGGTAATCGCGGCCGTACTTCCTGATAGCTGAACGGAGGCATTCGGGCGTTGATTAGCGTGGTTAATTAAGCGGCTGAAAGCTACCAGCTGATTGGCTGGTTACCTTGGACGGCCAGAAGCTGCTCCTCCGTGGTCCAGCGATTATTGAACTTCTGATTTGCCTGAAACAAAAGCAGCGGCTCACCAACGTATCCAGCAGCGACGCTAAGTGTTTGCTAAAGAAACAATTCAAAACTCAACCATTTGTACTACTGTTGCTATGGTTACCTCAGGTTGCCTGAACTCCTCCACTCCTGAGCTGAGTTTCTCCTTCAGAGCGCTGTTTGCCTGCTTGATGGTCTGAATCTACGGGACAGAAAAGAGACGATGCACAGAGACAAACCGAGCGAAGCCGTTTGAACAGAGCCGGAACACAGCAGACCTGTCTCTTTATGGACACCAGCTGACTGTCCAGCTGTCTGGTGAGTCCCTGAGGAGTGGAAGAGGACAGAGACACCACGTCCTGCTGGCTGAGGAACATTCCTCTGGGAGGACGTTTCTTCATCCTCTGGGACATCTTCCCTCCTGTCTGCTCACACATAGAGACGCTGTCAACATCAGACTGCAGGCAGCCGCAGCAACACACCTGAGCTAATATGCCAACAATCAGCCGACACACACTACTGAAAAGGCCATTAAAGGAGTTGGCCCCATTTTTATTAAAACTCCCCTCACAGGTGACCTGGAGTTTATGAGCAACTGAACCAGAACCCAGAATTAAAACAGCAAGTGAAAAAATAAAAAAATAAATCAGCTGGCAAACGATTTTTGAATGACTGACAGCTTTAAAAAGTCCCCAGCCGCTCATCAACGTTCTTCAGTGTGGAAGTTGTTACTGCATGATTTTTATTCACTTCAATGCCAAAACTTGGAGATAAATTCAGGAGCAGCGACACGTTGTGATGAGATGCAAAACATGCGAAATGAGAAACTTTCTGGTTAAATCAGGATGTAAAAACAAACTCCTCTGGCAGATTGTGACTTGTTCAAAAGGAATCGATGGGGTCATGATGACTCTCATTCTTTTCACCCCGTTTCTTCCAGACAACGTTAAAAATCCTAAGAGGTGTTGCTGTTTTGCTGTTATGACCTTTCTAATTTAAAAGGGAATATATTTTTAAAGTTTTAAAGGAGAAATAATTTTACTTTAAAAATTTTAAAAATCTTGTTAGAACAAGAACATTTTCATGTTGATGAATTTTGCAATGGTCATTTTGCCAAAGGAGTTAATCTGACTCCCAGCAGATACCAGGGAGCAACGAGTTCATGATTATCAGCTTTCTCTGTGATGCTAACGATACTCATAGCTAATATGATAAAGAATATAAACTGAGCTTAAAATGCCAACTCCATAAACATTTTGTCCTCACTCTGAAAAAAATACGCAGCCATAGCAACTGGTTTCTCATACACATGGTTGTGACACCACAATCACCTGAAATAAATAATTAATAAATGATCTGAGCAAGAAGACCAGAAAAAAAAGTTTCTAAAGAGAAATGAAAGAGAAATTCTCATCTGTTGTCCCTGAACAGTTCAATTCATCTAGCTAATAAAGGTTTAAACAAGGATTAAAATAACTTATCTACACACATTTAGTCAAAACATACAAAAAGATACAGTCAATACTTAGAATAAATACAAAATAAGGAAACTACAACAAAATTATTATGAAAAATATAAAAAGACAAACGAGATAAAAACAGATTTTGGGGGGCCTTCAGTGTCGTGAAGTGTTCTTACCTTTAGACCAGGCGGTGGTTTCACCTCGGGCTTCTCGGATCCAGAACTCGGCTGCAACAAGCGGAGTCAGTTAGCAACAGGTTAACCAGCAGCCGGTTAACCAGCAGTCAGTTAACACGAACTGTGTCTTACCTCCTTCTTGTCTTTATTCAGGTCCATCTCCAAGTCGCTGAAAGGATTTTCGTTTCCATTCTCCACCTCTTCATCACTGCGCAAAACAGAGCTGGTTATCACCCAGGTTCAGCGCTGCCAGAAGGCGGGGCGGCCGTGTTGCCTGTGCTGACTCCTCCTCACCTGTCGCCTTGCTCCCGCTTCTGCTTCCGGGTCTGTCGGTCCATCATGCTGGTTTTACTGCGACTTTTCTTCCAGGAGTAGTAAAAACGCACCAGACTGGCCATGGACTTATCAGGTAGCTACAAAAACACAGTCACTCGTGGATCAATGAGAGCAGTGACGTGCGGTGAGGTGCTGACTTAATCATAATCAAATATACTAATGTAGACCACTTGCGTGTTAAGGAAATTTCGCCCGTGCGAACAACTCTAGAGGGCAAAAAGACAATTCCTTTACATGTCGTCCATAGCCACGCTGCTGCGGTAGAATAATTCCGTTAACTCAGTCAAACTTGGAAATTTAGGTATTATCAATTTCCTGCTGTGCTCCACAGCAAAGGAAAAAACCGTTAAGCACAACTCAAAACCACGTCAATTGCCGTTTCTAAAAACTGGTACCTAGCTTCACTTCCCTTCATTTGCAGACCATTTCCCATACAGCTGATGTCAGATTCTTTAGAGACATCCAAAAACAGCCTCAGAAGAATCAGAATCACAGCACAAACACTTTGTCACTTTGCTTTTAAAGCAGCGTAACAACAAAAAGAGCAAAAATGTCAACTTTAGAGCGGCGGTGTCAAACCCACTTTCATTTTGGGCCACATCAAAATCATCAATGTTCTGAAAGGGCCAGTTGCTACTTGATGTATTGACAAAGCCCATTAACAAACTGTCAATATCTTAATAAATAACTTTATGTATTTAATGAGTGCTTCTTAAGAATTTTATTGCTAAAATCTTTTCACATTTTAAGCAGTATAAATCCACGACTTTGTGGTGCTATTTTAAAAATTATGTTACTTGCCACATCAATCACCGAAAACTGGACATCAAGTAAGACTGAGGCAGCAGAATTAAGTTATACTGCCACCTTCAGGTGGAGGTTAGCATCACCTAGCTCCAATGTTTTTAACCATTTTTTGCAGTCAAATTCTGCATTTTAAACTGTATTAATCTGCTCTGCTTTTCTTTTCATTGTAACTGTTCAGAACTTTGTTTGAAAACACTTCATAAAAAAGTTCTTAGTAATAGCAGCATGGAAGAGTCTTTGGATTTGTTTAGTTTTGCATAAAATCACAAAAAACTGGAGCGACTGACTGATTCGATACCGCAGGACAGAAACTGATTTGATTTGACTCATAAAATAATATTTAAACACTCGACTGGTATCTTGAAACTTCTATTTACGCGTCCCTCTGTAGTATTGAACATGAAGAGCACCGGCGGCCCGGATTGGGACCCCGGGGCCTTGAGTTTGACACGTGTGCTTTAGAGGAATAATACAAGGACTGAAGAACAATGTCTACATGTATTTGCAGCATGTAAATTTATTTCCTAAGCAGAAACCATCTTAAATGACCATTTCCAAAATAATGTTAATGTCGTTTCTTTTTGTTGATACATAATCCTTTACTCGTTCAGTTAGTTGAGAATTAAATATCCATATTTATTCCTTTTAGCCTGGGAATCCCCAGGAGAAGCTACAGGGTGTTTCTATGGAGACGGAGGCCTGTTTTTGGACATAGTTTTCCCACAAGCTCAGATTACTGGACGAAAATGAGGAACTGTTCTGTTCCACCCTTAGCAGCAACAATTACAATCTACTGCTTGTAATTACCGGCAGTGAGTGTTTAACAGCACCGTGGAGGAACTTTCTACCAACTCATATTTGCAGAATTCATGTGTTTCAGCCACACTGGAACGTCATTGAGAATGAACCGTCTGGTTTGGTTTTTCTATGTCTTTGTGGCATTAGTGGCCTTTTTTCAGCAGCAGACAGACAAGAAGAGCAGAAAGTGAAGGGAAAAACGGACCACAGACGCTCCTCCAGACCACCACTCTGCCACCACCATGTCTTACTGTTGGTTCCTTTTCTGCAATCCTCTGATTGTTTTACTCTAGATCCAAAAACATCTTGATACTCATCAAGATGTCTTCTAACAAAACTGAGACAAGCTCAGCAGTGGTTGTCTGAGTCATTTACGTCCAGTTTCTCTTTCTTAAGGTGGAACTTTGATCTTAACTGAGACAAGTGAAGCCTGCAGTTCTTTGGACTTTGTTGTGGGTCGTTTGGTGACCTCTTGGAGAGGTCACTACTGTTGGTGAATAATGATTCTCACTGTAGTTCTCTGGGGTTCCAGAACTTTAGAAATAGCTCTGTAACATTTTTTTCTCCTTTTCCAGACACACAGATCTTCATTTGTGTTTCTCTTATTTGTTCCTGAATTTTCTTGCATTGCAGTGTGAAGTCTACCTTCACTACCAGGCCGGTTCTATTTAAGTGTTTTCTTGATTGAAACAGGTGAGACAGTCATCCTGAGGTCTGGCTACAGAAACTGAATTGAACTTCCCCCCCAAAACATTGATGAATACAGTTAATGAGTATCAAAATATGGACGTTTTTAAAAATTAGAATACCTAAATTTGAAAGAGGATCAAATCTCCACAAGGGTTATGATTGACTTTTCTTTTCACATTTCCTGATCATCACTTGGTCCAGGTCATTCTCTTATTACTATGGAAACAGCAAGAGTAAACTGCTATTTACTTGCTACTTAAGGGTTTATCTGAGGTTCCATTTATCTATGAACAAGGCAATTCCTTTGTTAAAAAGACATACAAATTAAATCCTAACAAATAGAAAGAGGGTTACATTATACTTATGTCTAATAATGAATCAAATAGAAAGATGTTGTTCTAGTACCATCTGCTGGATGCGGTGAAAGCTCTTCCCATGGAAGCTGAAGGCCTGCTCGAACAAGACCTTGTCCTCCACCGTCCACTCATCAGGAAACGGAGTGAAGTTGGGCAGGTCGGCCAGAGACTTTTCGATGTTGTGCTTGTGCCAGAAGAGCATCCCCAGAGCCTGGAGCGGGTCGAGGGGAGAGGAGGCCGGGTCAGGCGCAACAAAACACGTCTTACATATTTCAGTCTAAAGTATTTAGATAAAGTATGAAATGATTTTGTAAGAGGTTTTGGTCATTTCAATGCCTGTGTTATTTTGTACCTTCATATCTGACTTATGGAATCCAGCCTAGCCCTGTCACAACAACAGATTTTGACATTATTCCGATAAATGGCAATATTGTTGTTTTGAGACCCTTGTCAAGTAATAGAACAAGAACACATTCTCAAAGATCAATAAACTTTAGTTTCTATTAAACATCTGAACCTGGAACTGGACAACATTTTAAATATCCCCCCCAAAAATAAATAAAACAACAAATAAAATGAATCCTGAAGTCTCTGTCCTTCAAACAAACAGCTGGCTGGGACCAGTGACCCAGACTGAAGGCTTTTGTTATCCCGTTTTTGGCAGAAAGAGAGAGGGGAAAAAAAGAAGACAACAACAAGTAAACAAATAAATCATGCAAATGGAAATGATTGAGATTGTTTGAATTTATTATGCGATTAAATGATTTATTGCTTGTTACCATGCAGCCCTCTCCTCCCAAGACATATTTTTCCACCCTGCCTCAGTTTCTACCCAACCAGAGGGACATTTTGTACCAACTCAACCTGCCGTACTGAAATTGGTCAGTCTGTACCCACAAGGGGGACATGTTGTACCAACCCCGATTCAGTTTGTACCAGCCAGGGAAACATTTCACACCCAACAGTTCAATGTCACTTCTATCCTGAACAAAAATATAAACGGCCCATGTCAAATATTGTTGCCATGTGGAGTTAACAACTGCAAATGAGCATTTTATTGTACAAAAGTAATATTTCTCTTGATTTGTGAAGAATTTTTGATCCAACTTGCTGTCAGTGAGGAATACTCAGTGAGTTGTGTTTTTATTCAGTGCAGGGGTGGGACATGTCCAGGGTGTGATCAGACAAAATGAGCAACAGCTGGACAATCCTTGGACTGGGGACAATAACAGGCCACCCCAAAATGTCAAATTTTGTCACAGGTTATAGTGCCTCAGATGTTGCAAGATTTGCGGGAGCGTGCCATTGGCATGTTGGAAGTAGGGATGTCCACCAGAGCAGTAGCTGCACGGCTCAATGTCCATTATCGAACCATGGGCCATTTAAGAGTTTGTTTCCAACAGACTGACACTGTTGGAAACAAACTGTAACCGTCTGAGGTGTTATGGACAGTCTGAGAAGTTCGCTACTCGTAAACATATGAGAAGCCAACTTCAGTCAAAATAAAATACCTCAACCTGACCCCTATTATGTTCAAAGGACTGTTGGTCCACTACAAATGGCCATACCACAATGTTATCAATGCTGATATGAAGATCAGTAATTACTGAGTTTCTCTATATATTGAGTAACCAAAATGTTCATAAATCTCCTATATTTGACATGGGGAGTTTATATTGTTGTTCAGTGTATATCCTACTGTAAGAAAATTAGGTAATATGACTCTAATAAATAATAATTACCAGATTGTGGTCATTTATCGTGATCGAATTGTTGGAGTGTAATCTGGGGTCATAATCCATCAAACAGAACCTATATTTATGGAAATAATAATCAGCTAAGTTAATTTCCCCTGAGATTTAATGATTTTATAACAATTTATCTCCATAATTCATGAAAAACATTAAACTAAAATGAAAAATATAAGTATGTAAAAAGGGAACATTAGGGAACAAAATGGCCAAGTGGTGAATTAACCAGGTGGTCCAATTAAAAGTGCATGTTGACATATGATTCTAAACAAAGTCAATAAAAAAAGACTTCTGAGGCATATTTAGATTATTGCATGTTGAACAGTTGTTTTGGTCTGTGAGGTGAAAGGTCACCCAAAGAATGCCTGTCGGTAACCAACAGAACAGAATGAAAATCATCATTAATGTGTCAGACTAACTAAAGCCAAGTTTACAAGGAAACTACAGATGAACTCAAGAATCAGTGGTGGGTAGAATCAGTACATTTTTAACTTGATCAGCCCTGGGAGGTGACAGAGCAGTGAATGCACCATACCCAACTTCTACCAAACTGGTGAAAACCTTCAGCCAATGGGAATCCACTGAAAGACACTGAACAGTCTATGAGACTTTTCAAAAAGACCATTGTTGAATGGTCTCTCTATAACGGTCCACTCGGAGAAAATGAAGAAATTCCCACCATCTGTTTCGGAGCAACATTTAATAACAATCCTCTAGAACTCCTCCTGGTCGGACCAAGAAAACTGTAATAAACATTCACCTGTTCCATGTTGTAGCCGTGTTTCTCTTTGGCGATGGCAATGTACTCGTCCACTGCAACACAACACAACGTTAGTCTAGACAGCATGACGCTGAAGCCCCTGGTGAGGCGATTAAATGTGCTGAGCTGACGCGATAAGAAGCCATTGTCCGTCTCTTACTCTGAGTCTGGTTCAGGCAGCTGCTGGGGATCCAAACCAGCATCCCCAGGTTGTCTCTGAGGTGAGCTGCTTTGGCGACATCTGGGAACAGAGATACAGGACTGTAGAGAAACCATTTATATATATATATAGGCATTTATTGTATCCATAACAACCAAGATCTCCTCTGTGGATGATTAAGAGCAAGTGAAATAGGACCGTTCCTGTAATAACCGTTGAAAGAATGTGTTTGTAATTTATAAACTCATTTGTGAGCCTCAGAATTGGCTTGTGCAGCCTCAATTCAGAAATGGCACAAATCAGGCCCACTGCCACAACCGCTTGATGTATCTGCACACTTTTTTTCATGGGCTCAGTATCGGAGATCTCCCTGTAAATGAAAGAGCTCTTTATGGAGGCAAGACTCCGACTATTATCTGTGCTTATGTACCAAACAGAACACTTCCTGGTCTCCCCGGATGGTATTCTGGACCTCAATGCCCATGTGGGCGATGATGAATCCTAGTGGGATGAAACTTGGAAGAAAAGCCTCTCAGATTCTAATCAGAAGTTTTTGTTACTGTTGAAAGTTTGGTAGTGAGCTTGATTCGGTGGTGGAGGCAGCTGCCAGACAAATCTGGGGAACCCAAACAAGGTGAAGGTGGACTGGTAGGGTCTGGTGCCGGAATGTGTTTGTGAGATCTTGTCACTCTTCCAGGAGAACTCCTCTCATGTCCCACATGGGGATGTAGAGATTTCATCCAAAAGGGCCATGTTGGCTGTGACAGGCTCCTGCTGAAAACCTTGAGGAGTGTACCAAACAATCAAAGTAGTGCATTTCCTCATCGAGAGAGCGCATTGCTCTGATTGCGGGCATTTCCATTTATCCGTGACTCAGCATGGATGGAGGTAAAACACGCCTGGTCCACCCATCTGTTGCCTGAAAAAGATGCTCACTCTCTACATCTAGTGTTGAAAATCTGACCATTACAAGAGTTCCCCCACCTGACAAATATGCCCACTAAACACAGAGACAGTACAGCTGGGTGGAGGGGGAATGTTCTAGCGTTCTCCGTGCTGTTATGTTGTAATTGCTTAATATGACAAGCAATTACAGGGTTTCTGACAGGACCGTGTCGCCACAGCCTTCCAGGAGCTGTTCCTGGTGAGTGGCAACAAGAGCGTTCCTTTGGTGACAGCAGCAGTGACTGAAACCTAGGAGAGGAAGGAGGCCTTTGGGGCTTCGATGTTCTTGGACACTCCAAGACAGCAGACAGCTACCAGACGGTCAGAACATCTACAGCTGTTCTGATTGCACAAACAAAAAACTCAGGAATAGAAGTCAGTCAGAGAAGTTATGGAGAAGGATTTTTGGTTGGCCTCGTGGAAGATGTAGAAACGTTCTTGACGACACTGCAAGGACAACCATCCCTGGTTCAAATCGATATGTAGTAGAGTTTAGATTAGACTTGTAAAAATCCAGCCTGACCCGGTCTGAGCCGATACCAAGCTAATTACCTCTAATTATAGGCCTGAGCCTGACATAAACCTGACATATTATTTTAATTCTGATTGCAGATTAAACCCTCTACTCCTTTACTTAAGCTAATAAGTAGATTAACACAACTTTATATTCCTTATTTCATTCTTGTTTGGCTTTCTCTGTGCTGCATGTATTGAAGGTTTATTAAACACGCCACAGAAGCCCGAACTGAAGTGAACTGAATGGTTGGACGTTGGAAGCAGCAGATTGAGGATCTTCTCATTCCGTCACCGATATCTCCGTGATGGGAGCAGAGTTTAGGAACTCAGGAGACCAACTGAATTCCCTCTAGGTGTTCAAGACCAGGAGTCTGTAGCTGCTGTGGGTGAAGCGCCTCTTCAATGTAGCAGGGAGAGCTGGGACTGGGTTTGACCTCGTCCAGTCTGTGCCTCAAGCAAAGGAGTTCAAGTATCTTGTTGCCAAGCGACAGTGGGGTTGACTGAGAAATGGATGGAGGAATTGGAACTTCATCTTGTTTTTATGTTACCTACATTTATACAGGTTTTCTCATTGAGATCCAAGATCTCATTTACCAGAGAGACCTGTTTTGATTAAACAAAACAAAAAATAAATAAATGAAAAACGCAGCAATTAACAAATTTGACTTAGTTAAATAGGTTAAATAGATAGTTTCAGATCCTGCTGTTGGGTGTTCCACTTTGATGGAGTTTGGTAAGGAAATGTTTTTTCCCCAAGTTCTGATCTGATCTTGCGCATTACATGTGCAAATGTAAGAATAGCCACAGTACTAATTATTACAAAAAAGGTGCATTCTGTATGATAACAGCTATAAAAGGTCACAAGAGAGTTTGTTCAGAAACAACAAAAAGTATCTTAAGTTTTAAACACTGAAACGTGTTAATGTGATTCTATCAATAGATAGAACCACATTCTATCAATAGAAGGCTTCTACTAATAGCCTTCTATCAGTAGGCATAGAACGTATGAGATTCTAAGCAATACATACTCAATAGTGCAGTTAATTAAGGGAATATATTTGCTAGTTTAATAACATTTTTTATCGTTTATGCATTCTTTTTTTATGTTATTACATGTATACTACACAAACACTTAACCACAGATATCATAAACTAGATGTTAGCTAAGCTGCGGTAAGCAACAATAGCTCTGGAAAGTTCCCAAATCAAATTCTGTGTAGGGCCTCACACAGCCGTGGACCGCCCCTGGAAGTCTGTTCTCCGTCTTCCAACACATTTACAATCATTTTGAACAGCTGCAGACAGAGACGACTTGTTCGGAACCAGAGCACCTTCATCTGGAACCAGTATGACAGGAATAGAGGATGCAGTTTCGCTCACCGATTGTTCGAGGCTACCACGCCGCCTCTGGTCTATTATAAGCTACGTTCTAATTCTTACCGGGGTCAAAGTCCGGAACCACGGCCTGGTACTGCGGTCCGACGCGCATCCCTCCTCCACCTGAGCGCACAAACACACATCAGAACTTAGGCAGCTGGAAGGAGAAGCCGAACATAGTAGTTGTAATGTGACCGTGGCTACCCACCATGGTCCTCGTCGCTGCTGGAGCCTGAACTTCCTTCTTCCCAGCAGCTGATGGTGCTGGTCTCATTACCGGACAAGTTCTTCCTGCCGTTGTTCGCCGCTCCTCCGGGGTAGCCGCTGCCGCTGCTGGCCGGGGCTCGGCCCCTCTTCTTCACCGGAGCCTCCGAGTTCCTCTCCAGCATCGTCGGCATCAGGAGGACTGAGCCGGTTCAGGCTAGCACTTAGCCTGTTAGCTTTCCTGCCTGAACCAAAGCAGCCTAGTGGGCTGTCTGAAAGTCGGAGGAGTCCTAAAAGTTCGGGGACCGATAACCGAGACCACGAACGATCACATACAAGCAGGCGGACAGGCGGAGAGCGGGCCAGATACCAGCAGCAACAACTACCGAGAGCCAGGTCCAGAAAGTGATCCAGGAGAGCGGAGCATGTGAGGCTGATCGATCTGAGAGGAGAATCTGAGTGGGATCTCTGCTGCCATCACAGGTCGTCCTCAACAGTGCTTCTACAGAGCCTGCAGCTCTCACACACTACATCACTTTGTTCAGAAAAGAATCAAAATACACATATTAATACAGTTCCAAGCAACAAAAAAATAAATAAAAATAAAACAACATTCAATCAGAGGAGCTGATAGGCCATGAGATTATTCGGGGTTTAACTTGGAAATGTTTGAGTTTTAATGAAATACTTAAAAAATTAAATTATATCACTATTATGTTATTCAAGCAGTTTGGGGTCTGAGTTTTAGAACCTAAATTACAACAAATTCAGACGCATTTTCATTTTATTTCGACTTTGTTTTTTATTTCAAATTCAAAAGCACTTTGTTAATCCCAAAGGGAAATTAAATGTTGCAACTCTTATTAATTCAAAGACGCCAAAGAGTCATTGTAGAGTCATTGTAGATGGTCATGGCCGTTGGCAGGAGAGATCACCTGTAGAGGTCTGTCTAACACCGGGTTGAAGAAGCCTCTGACTGAAGATGCTCAGGGGTTTTTTCCTCATTTTTTTGATTTTTCTGTCAAATCCTTCTTTGCACCATCGTCTCCTTAGGCTCCACAGATAACTGAACCACTCTTCATAGAGGTTCCTGCAATATCACGTCAGACAAATATGATTTAGTAAATATGAAATAGTAAACTCATCGCTCTCATCAGGCGTTTTCCCCCAGGCTTTGAAAACGGCAGTAATCCAACCACTGATAAAAAAGAACAATCTAGACAAATCACTACTGCAGAATTACAGGCCGATCTCCAACCTCCCATTCATCAGCAAAGTTATTGAAAAAGTTGTGTGTAAACAGTTAAATAGCTTCCTAACGATAACCAACCGCTTTGACTCCTTCCAATCTGGTTTCCGGTCTCACCACAGCACAGAAACTGCCCTCGTAAAAGTGTTCAATGACATCCATATAAATACGGACTGTGGGAGAACCACAGTGCTGGTTCTGTTGGACCTCAGTGCAGCTTTTGACACTGTTGACCATGACATATTACTGAATCGACTGGAGAGTTGGGTCGGACTCTCCGGTCCAGTGCTTAACTGGTTTGAATCGTACATAAAGAACAGGGATTTCTTTGTTTCAATTGGAAACTTCTCATCAAAGAGGTCAAAGGTCACATGTGGGGTACCCCAAGGTTCAATCCTAGGACCCCTCTTATTCAATATCTATATGCTCCCACTAGCTCAGGTTATAACAGGAAATAATATTAGCTACCATAACTATGCAGATGACACACAGCTCTACATTACGATGTCACCAGGAGACTCAGAACCCATCCAATCACTGAACAGATGCTTAGAACAGATAAATGTGTGGATGTGCCAAAACATCCTCCAGCTGAACAAAAACAAAACTGAAGTTATTATTTTTGGACCTAAAGAGGAACGATCTAGAGTCAGTGCACAGCTTCAGTTATTACAACTAAAAACCAGTGATCAGGCCCGAAACCTGGGAGTAGTGATGGACTCTGACCTGAACCTTCAGAGTCACGTAAAGACAGTTACAAAGTCGGCCTTCTATCACCTGAAGAACATTTCCAGGATTAAAGGACTAATGTCTCAGCCAGATCTAGAGAAATTCATCCATGCGTTTATCTTCAGCCACATTGATTATTGGCGTCTTCACAGGTCTGTCCAACAAATCAATCAAACAGCTGCAGCTGATCTAGAATGCTGCTAGACCTCTCAGTTCTTCTGGTTCTGGTTCTGCTCTGCATCCCCAGAACCAGAACCAAACGAGGAGAAGCGGCATTTAGCATCTATGCACCAAAAATCTGGAACAAACTTCCAGAAAACTGTAAAACAGCTGAAACACTGACTTCCTTTAAATCTCAACTAAAAACCCACTTGTTTAGAGTTGTATTCGAAACGTAATCAATTGCAAATTTATTGATGTTGTGTTTTTATTGTTGATTCTATGTTGCATTGTATTTTGTGTTTGATTTGATGTAAAGCACTTTGAAATGCCTTGCTGCTGAAATGTGCTATACAAATAAAGTTTGATTGATTGATTGATTTAGGTCCAGACTTTGACTAGACCGGGCTGCACAGTGGTGCAATTGGTAGAGCTGCTGCCTTGCAGCAAGAAGGTCCTGGGTTCAATTCCCGGCCCGGGGTCTTTCTACATGGAGTTTGCATGTTCTCCCTGTGCATGGTGGGTTCTCTCTGGGTTCTCCGGCTTCCTCCCACAGTCCAAAAACATGACTGTCAGGTTAATTGGTTTCTCTAAATTCTCCCTAGGTGTGAGTGTGTGTGTGAATGGTTGTGTGTCCTGTCTGTCTCTGTGTTGCCCTGCGACAGACTGGCGACCTGTCCAGGGTGAACCCCACCTCTCGCTCGGAACATAGTTGGAGATAAACTCCAGCAACCCTCTTGACCCCATTAGGGACAAGGGTATATAGAAAATGGATGGATGGATGGACTTTGACTAGACCACTTCAAAAACTTCATTTGGTTTTTCTCTTTCTTTCTTTGTCCTGCTAAAGTTTGGAGAGGTTTGGCCCGTTAAACAGCTGTCTAATTTGTTAATAAACTATGAGTTACCATTGTTTTTGAAAGGTTTAGTTAAGTTTATCAGTCAGAGGTTTGACATGTAGAGCATAAAGTAGAGCATCAACTTCTGCCAAAAGTGATTTTTTTATTTTTATTTTTTGGACAAAATCGCCTTTGGCCAATATTTTTAGGAAGGTGACATACAAAGACATGTGATTGTTTTATTCCGTTAACATCTGTTTCTGTTATGCGATCCTTTTATGAACAATCAGTTCTGCAAAGAGGACAGGCAGTTCCCTCTCTCCAGGACTTGTACGGGTCTGGGTTCAGGAAAGGAGCAGCTAGCAAAGTCTGCAGACCACACACATCCTGGACACAAACGGTGTGGACTTTTACCTCCAGGTCGTCTCTGCAGTACAGAAAGCAGCTGCTAAAGAGACAGCTTGTTCCCCCAGGCTGACGCTGAACACAGGGAACAACAGAAACATAGAGCTCTGTCACAACCTGCCTTCCTTTTCTCTTTCTTAATAGAAAAGAAAAGAACAATTAGCTGCAAATACATGTACATTTTTGTTCTATCATCCTCATCTTCTTTCTGCTATAGTTGAACATATTTACACTGTGTGTCTGCATGCGGTGATCACTCGGAACCACAGCCTGCTCCTTGTTTGTGCTCACAGTCTTGGCCAGTAAATGTTTGGGACTTTCTGTCTTTCCTTTGATGTCCACTAAATCATTTTTGTTTTGTGTTGCCTTATCTTAGAATTATGAATTGCTTCATTTCTGCCTGTCATGCATTCCTTTTTAGCTGAGCCTCATGTCCTCGCGACCCTGGGCCCCCGGGTTCCGGCCCTCTCCTTTGGCGCTGAACTCAGGTGTTGGTTAATGCGTTTCTCTGGGAAACGGGACGCTCTGTGATCTGCTCCCTCTGATCGCTGGGCCGTGCAGACAGATAACTGAACTGTCATGTGAACACGTATTAATCCAGACTGTGGTTTTATGCTGGTCAGAGAAGAACAAATGCAAAACACCTGGACAGATCAAACCAAACACTGCAGAGGGTTTTTCCTTTTCTGATATTCTCTGTTAGAGAGGGAAACGCTGTGGTTATTTTCCTGAAGAACCAAACAAGCCACACTGTAGCTACAGCTGCACATTGTAACGTTGCCACGGTGAAATAGGTTCACACTCATGGAAAACCTTTTCATCTTCAAAGTTGTCGTTATAGTTGTTGTTAATATGTCAATAAATATATTGACTGTAGGAGTGATGGAGGTAAAATGTGTTCCTGCAGCATTTGTTCTATATCATTTACTTCCTTGTTTGTGGGCAATCTTGAATATGAATTTAAAAAAACGCTGACTTTGGTTATATTATTGAAAAACAATACATCCTGACGTGTTGCTTTTTAGAAATCCATCCTTCGTTATGAGTGTGACTAATAAATGGATGTAAACAGACAGTAAACGCATGACTGAAGAAACAAACTGCTGCATTTAGCAGGCATTAGGAATGTGCTCAACTTCAGAAATAGTCAATCTTTTTATATAATCAAATATAAAAAGTTTGAGGAAAAAAACAGCTGCATATGTTCAGCTGTAAGGACGTTTTGCAGCAGCAGAAAGTGGCAGAACTTTGAGGAAAGAGATGAATTTAGTACAATCTGCAATAGATAAAAAAGAAACTGTGGGGAAAGTGAAGCGCTGTGAAAACTTTTCATCAAATCAGACTGTGTTGTATCAATTAGTTTAGGACTGGATATGAAATTGTACTTGAATGAATTGTACCTGAAGTGTCACAGTAATGAGTCTTTTTATTAAACTCTATGTAAATGAACTGAACAGCAAAATTAGATTTGCGTTTTGTTAGAAATCATTCCTACTGGCCTGAATTATAGATTAATATCTTCGCTTTATTGCATGTTTACTGTTTCTAGAGGTTCTCCAGTTCTTATTTTCATACTCTGATGAAAACCCAGTTCTGCTTTAGAGAAAAACAAACAGACTATTGATCCAGGACTGAACATGCCGTGGTACATTCAATTCGAAGACTGATGTATTTGGTTTTTTATGTCGCAGATATTATTGCTTCAGTTTTATTTCATCTTTTTTTTCAGCTGTTTGTGTGGCATCCATTAATAAACAAGTCATAACTTTAAAATTCAGCTGTCTCCAGGCGGGTCAGAGGTCGGTGCAGGAGGAAGACAACGCTGCCATCCACCTGGAGGCTGGAAGGAGAACTGCAGCGGATCCCTCAAGTTGAGGATCGGCCTCTCCAGGTCTCCATCAGATGTGATGTCATGGCGACCAGCCTGCAGCCGTCAGGTCCTCTGGATGTTTGATCTTTGGTACCAGTACCAAACAGGAGGTCTTCCATCGTTGTGGTACCTTGCCCCTCATCAGGCTCAGGTTGAACCTCTGAAGCCTGGAGCTGACGCCGTCCGTCTGGACCTGCACCGACTCACACCTCAGTCTGTCGCTGCCCCTTCCTCACCTGAAGAGTTGAAAGGGACAAGATGGAGGTGGAGGAGCTGACGGAGTCCTCTGTAGTGAAGGGGGTGGATGATGGCTGAGAACTGAAAGGTGTGACGTTTAGAGAAGAAAAATTGTTAAAGTTGATGTGACTAACAACAGGGAGCCAGGGGTCAGGGGCCAAGGCCCTGGGGGTCAAACCTGTTGAAGAACTGGTTCAGGTCATATGACCCCCAACCAATAGGTCTCCTATAGCCTGGGAATTTGGTTTCCTCACAGCAACTTGACCTTTATGCTTAAAGTTCTTGATGATCATGAATATTTGATTTCACATTTTACCGGAACCAAATAACTAAACGTTGCGTCTCTCGTATAACACATGTATACATTTAAGGTATAAAATCTAACAAACTTTCTATTTCAAAATGTCCAGAAGGTTTTTGTAGCTTTAAACATTTTGTGGAATCAGGTGTTCAAATGTAAAACGCTGCTGAGCCCAGATCTGGACTCAGACAGAATTCAATAAATACTTTATTGATCCCAAAGGAAATGATTGATTCATTGATTCAAAATCCTTCAAAGAGTTATTACAAATGGACAATCATCTGTGAGTGCAATAACAACGGAGGCCGTTAGGTTAACCAGGAGATTTGTGTCAGCCTCAGAGCTCCGTCCTTCACATCTGATTGTGAACCATCAGCCAAGTGTTATATAATAGTGAGGTTTGCTCAATGTGGAAGGACTGCTGCACCCAACAAGGTCACTGATCCCAGATAAGTTCACACACACACACACACACACACACACACACACACACGCACACACACGCACACCAACACACTGACAGGATCACATATTAACAATCCAAATCATTTCTTGTCAATAAAAACATTAGTACACGTGTTTACATCCTGTGACTGAGCCGCCGTCCTCATTAGAACCTGCAGTAGTTAGAAGTCCACTATGTTCTCTATGCGAGACATTTGATCCCCCCTCATCCTCCTCCTCCCCTGTCGTGTCCCAGACTGTACTACAAACATGCAGTGCGCACATGGAGCTGCATGAAGGCGGAGCTCTGCATAGTTTCCAGGCTATAAAAGTGCGCGGGAATGAGCGAGAAGTTTGGACTCTAGAAACACACCGGCTGTTCCTCCGGTCTTCTCAGGGAGACGCGACCTGTTTTCTTCCGCCGGAAGCAGACTCTGCTGCTCCGCTGCTGTGCGCGGTGATGCCGTGGCTGCGGTCCTCTTCCTCCCCCTCCTCCTCCGAGCAGTGCCTCTCCTGCTCGCCGTGTCAGCGGGAGTGTGAGCGGACGGCGTTCTCCTTCTACTGCGCGGTGCGGGAGCAGCTCCCGGTCTGGCTGCTGGAGGAGATGCGCAGCATGGAGGTGTTCTGCTGGGACAACGGAAGCCCGAGAGCCTTCCTGCCGTCTGAAGCCCTGCTGTACGCTATAGTGCACGACCACCAGGACTATGCGCGCTACCTGCTCAACAGGTACTCGGTGGGCGCGCTCCGAGCCCCGGCCTGCAGCTTCTGCTGCTGCCCCGGCAGCGGCGCGCCGCACCTGAGCGTGGCGGTGCGCTATAACCGCGAGGCCGTCCTCGGAATGGTGATGGAGGCGCTGAAGGACTGCGGCGGCCCGGCCAAGCGCAGGGAGTACCTGGACGGCCGCGGCGGCTGCCTTCACGCCGCGGACGCGGGGAAGACCGCGGTGCAGCTGGCGGTGGAGCTGTCGCATCCCGAGTGCCTGCTGCAGCTGCTGGTCCACGGCGCTCGGCCCGACGGCCTCGAGGTGGCGCTGCAGAGGTTGGTGTCGTGCGTGGTTCCGGAGCGGCAGCAGGCGCAGCGGTGCCTCGACTTCCTGCTGCTGTTTCTGGCCAAGCCACCGCTGCTGCCGTGCCTGCGGGAAGAGCCGCAGCGCTGGCAGGGGCTGCTGGGGAACAGGGTGTTCAGCTGGCTCTGCGGCCTGGCCCCCTCCCCCCTGCTGCTGCAGGCGCTCCGGTGTCTGGCCCAGTCCGGATCAGACCGCATCACGTCGCTGCCGGACTTCCTGCAGCCGCACAGCTGACAGTGACGACATCTGTTGTGGAAGACAACCCCGAAGGACTGCTGCGACTGGACAGTTTAAATATACTGTAAATAACATGTAAATATTCCCTAAATAGACATATTATAGTGAAAAAAATTGGGCTTGTGGAATCTATGCTGGATTAATGGATCATAAGCTTTATTTATGTGCTGGTTTAGTTGTAATCTGGCAGTTGAATGGTGCTGAATAAATGCCTGAATTTTTTTTTCTTGTCAAAGTTTCTGGGTTGAGCATGGAGTCAAATGATGGCAGCACTGCAAGAAATGTTTGCTGAAAAACAAACATTTTGATCTTTTGGATAAATGACATGACCCAAAAGAAAGTTCTAGTCTAAGCATTCAGTTCCTCCCCTTCATTGTGATTCTTTTAAATAAACCTACAGAAGTCACCTAATAGTAAACGGAGTCCAGCTGTAAGGTAACCACTATGTGAGGCATTGGGGGAGGGGCAATGCGATGGAGGAAAAATTATTTCTAGATGGCCTTTTCTATATTTGACAATAGTTTGTGTATATGTGTGTGTAAATAATACCAATAACAGGAGTCCTAAATAATACCTACTGTCACTTCTCCAAATATCAGTGGAGTGTCAAGAAGAAAATGAATATGCCTTCATAAATGCAAAAGAAGTCATCTTTAAAGTCCTGAAAACCTACAGAAAGTGAAAAGTTCTACACCACAGGTGTCAAACTCCAGTCCTCCAGTCGCTGCCCTGCAGTTTTTAGATGAACCACAGGTACAAAACACCGGAATGAAACGGCTTCGTTACCTCCTCCTTGTGTAGATCAGTTCTCCAGAGCCTTGATGACCTCATTATTCTACTCAGGTGGTGCAGCAGAGGTAAATGTTGCAGGATACCCCTGTTCTACACTGAAAAAACACGTTGGTTTTTTTCTTCTTTTTGGTCTAGTTTGTAGAGGAATTATCTGAGTATACTTGAAACGAGACAAAAGTAACAAAAATGTACTAGTTCCACAGGCAGATTGTTTTATCACATAAGCAAAAATAAATCAGTGAAACGACTTTTTTCTATTACTATTAAATAAGTCTTTACTTAAAACAAGTGCTGGTATCTTGCTGAAAAGTTACTTCTCAGTTAATTTTGCCTTATTTCAAGTGAGATTTGCACTAGAAACTAGACTAGAAACAGTACATGGTAAGATTCATTGTTTTCGCAGCGTGGGAGTATTGGATTATTTCTCATTAACATTTCCCAAAAGTTGGGTTTTTGTTTGCTTTGTTGGAAAACGCCAGCGTTTTGTGTCGTCAAGTTTTAGGCAGGACGTTACAGAATAGAGTGAATAAACGGGAACCGTCCAGGTTCTGACAGAACCGCTCGGTTTGAAGTGTGGAGTCTCGTTTTAGCTCAGACATGCTCCACAAAGCAATCTCACACAGACAAACATGCTGTGTCCGTTCCTTCAGACACAAACTGTCCGTGTAATATCCTTGGAAACAACATTAAGGAGGAAGCAGCTGATTGGCAGTGAAAGCCAGAGCTGTGCTCTAAACCGTCTGGCCAATGGAAATGTCCAATAAATTTGTTTACAGCCGATTGATTCAGTCTTACTATAAAGAACGGGCAGTAACCATCCTCAGCCAATCATTCTTAGGTTTATAGTCATCAAGGCCTGCTGTAAGGTGTTCACATCAACAGGGATCAATATAATAGAACCAACTAAAAAATAGTAATGAAGCCTTTAAACACAACAGCTCAGCCAGATGCAGTTACTCCTAACATCTTGCAGGTCGGACCCACTGAAGGCAGCCCGGTGTTAGCCGTCCCTGCAAGACAATACTGAGCACCAACCGTCTGGGACAAATGTGATGAGAATGGATGGGGTTCAAAAGGAAATGAGATAAGAGTAGAGGAGAGACAGAAGCCTAGAAAGAACACCAGTCAACACTGTTGAAGTCTGGAAAGAGAGAGAAAAAAACTGGAAATTCACCTGGCAGAGGGTGTATGATGTTGAAATGCCTGAAACACCCACTGAGTCCAGGAACATCACAGCTGATGTGTCCAGGTGCGTCAGTGGAAGTATTCGCCCAAGGTTAGCGTTGACACCCTCTTTTCCAAGTTGCATATTATTGTTTACAATTTTGGAAAATGTGGCGGAGGGAAAAGTGGAAAAGATTAAATGTTTTGCCTGCCTGTGTAATAAAACATCTTTTACAGAGTGATTGACTAGCTCACCTGACAATCACAGTTTGTCAATGAAAGCCTCAACACTGTGGGATCTTCCAGAGCAACAACACAGGACAGAAATTGACTTTCTAGTTGCCGAGCTACTCAGGAGAGCTTTGTGTCTGTTTGTGCAGAGAACATCTCTCAACATATTGCACGTTTCAGTGAAAAAAAAAACGACTGAAAAACCATAATTAACCATATGCAAGGGAGTGTAATACAGATTAAAGTGAGCAGAACTTTATTCCTTTCTATTTAAACCCAGAGCAGACTGATCAGTGAAACAGGGATAATCAGGGAACATGGGGTTTTTACCAGGGATCATACAAGTTTTCATTGACAGTCAACAAACCTTTGCTTCAACAATTCCTCTAGCTCAGATTCTTTGGGTCCCAAATCTTCAGCTATCAACAAAACTGATTGCAGCTACTGGGATAAAACCGTCCACAGGACAGCAGTGACAGTGAATCCACTTTATGCTTGAATATTTTTGCTCTTCTCAGCGTTACCAGGTCATTCATTCTCATTTATTATTTAGTGTGAAAGCACAAAGTAAACGTTTTGAAGTAGTAAGGGCTGTGCGGTTGGTTAGAGCAGTTAGAGAATTAAACTCAGAGAAGAAGAAGAAGAAGAAGAAAAAAAACTTCTGGGATATACTGATGTGCTCCCTTAAAATTCCACCAATGCATAAAGATAACAGATAAAAAGAAATATTAAAAAATATTCACAAAATAAAATGAACTAATTCACAGCAGAAAAGTGGTGACAGGGAATCAGAAAGAGTGAGCAGGGGACAAACTGAAAGACATTTTACTCAAATGTTCCTTAAATGTCCTGGGATGGTCCTGAATTACAGAGGAAACCCCGTCAGCGTCTGGAGGGTCTGGATTCCAGTTCTGAACTCAAACAGTCTCAGTCTGTTAAGCTGACAGGAAGTCCTCAACCCGCTCAGTAGTGTTGCAACATATGAAGACCGACAGCCCTAAAGGTAAAAGTCTGTGACCGACAGGCTGGACGCCCAAATCCTCACAAACAGAAAGGCAACTCAGAACTTTGTTTTGATTTATGGGAAGCCATCAGACGAGGAGCACGGCATATTCTGTGTTACAAAAAGAAAGAAAACTTTTCCTTCTGTCAAGTGAATGGCAGCACCATGTGAGAGCGTCCAGCCAAGGAGAGGAGAGAAACAGTTTCAAATGGACTGAGCCAAACTTATCTGTCCAACATCTCCTTTTAGTCTAAAACACTTACTTAAGATGAATTGTGAAGCTAATTTCAAACCAGCTTGAAGTGCTGAACTGGTCTGGAATAAATATTAGCAGAGTTAAATAAGGTTAAAGTGCTTCCTGTTACAAAAATAAGATAAATTCCCTTCATTTCATTTCACACCTGGTCTTCCCAGAGTGACCTGTGCAGCAGATGCTGCAGGATGTGATGTCATCGGCCTGCTCAGATTTGGTCCACCTGTGAAGAGCAAAGTCGGTGACATCACAACGTTCTTCCAAGCCAGTCCGGATCCAGATGACCGGCGGCAGAGACGGTCAGATCAGCTCCCACTCATCCTCAACATCCTCTCCTCCCGGCATGGCGCCTGCAGGCGGGGGGGCGCTGGGCATGTGTGGGAGGAGCTTGGTCAGCCGTCGGCACAGTCCTCCAATGGGAGTCACCGCCCACAGCTCTTCCTCTGGAGTCACTGAGCAAAGAGGAGACATTGGCTGCTTCAGCGCTTGATTTTCTTTATCATCCAGCGAGAATCAATGTCGGCTTCTGATCAAAGATCGGCTGTTTTACGACGCGCATTCCAACCCGACCAGTTTAAAACACGCCACATCACTTGTGCAGCTAATCTTTCATAATCAGCGTCTATCTTTTTTTCTTGGATTGTGCAACACTTTGTTCATCGAATCTGTGCTTGTTGCTTGTAATCCAAGCTTTTCCAACACCTTACCAGAGATGAACCTTTAAACCTGCTTTAGCACCTCTAAAAAATAGAAGGGCTATCACTACAATTCTTTGACACAACCTAGTCTCAAATCAAATATATATTTATATAGTCTTACCTTATAACATATAACCTGTCTGAATAATAACAGGTAAAATAAGCCTGTATTAGACGGGTGTTCCTGTGTTTGGTGTCATTTCGACCTGTCCACTTTGATTGTTTAAAAGCGACTTAGCGGTGTGTTCCTGTTTCAGAAAACCAAAGTTTATAAGAGATTGGAGCTTTAGAAAATGTCACTTTTACACTACAAAATAAGACAGAAAGTGAACTTAGAGCTCTTAGCAAAACGTGAACAGCAGTGTCTTTATTTGCTGAAGTTAAAAGTTTCCCATTGTCTGTTTTTGTATCATTGGTTTTTAAAGACTGCAGCTCTAGTTGATAATTATCAGATTAAACACACAATTAATTTTTTCTTTTGTCTGGGCTAATGGTTAGGCCACTCAAAGGAATGGGAGTGAAGACGATGTCCTATTGTAGGCCAAGATGAAAACCTACCAAAGGGAGTCATGTTGAGGTAGATTCAGCTGAAACTGGTGTGAACCGTCTTACCAGTAAACCAGTTAGTGTTTCCAGGAATCTTCTTCCAGTAATCTCCAGCAGGGTTCCGATCAGAAATGCCATAACGCCGAGCCAGTTCTCCATTTACACACCGAACCCAAACAGTCTGACAGCTGACAACCATCTGACTGACAGCCAGCCCTGCACACACACACGCACACACGCACACACACACGCACACACACACACACACACACACACACCGTAAACCAGTGGAACACACAGAAAGGACAGGTAACGTACATCGACCAAGCAGTCAGAGAAAGAAGTACCTGGTACCAGTTCCCAGTCTGTCCCAACAGGCATCTCATCACTTAGTCCAGTTCTGACAAACACACTTCCCCTGTTGTCCAGAGCCCAGAGGAGACGATCGTTAGGACTCGTCTGGATGCTGACCAGCTGGATTCCTATTGGCTGTAAAGATGTGGCAGGTCATAGTTGCATCATGGATGCATGGAGTCTGTAGAATGACTCCATGGAGCTGCGTTTCCATTTACCATAAAATTGCCCAAACTGAAGTTAAGAAAAATAAAATTGTGTAATGGAAACAGAGCAGTTAAAAAAAAAAATCAATAAAAAAAATTCAGGTTTTGTGCTGGGATGAGATGGATTTGCAGCCTTTTCTAAATACATGTAGTTCACAAAACTACAATGGAAACACTTTTGTTGCATCACACGAGTCACATGACGAACATTTGGATGTTACTACTGGTGAAAACCACAAAGAACAAGACAGGAAGTGGTAGGAGGATGATGGTTTGTTTTTGAAGGCGGGGCTTGTTGCTCTGATGCCTGAATAAGACGAGGATGTCTCCTCTGATTGGCTAAAAGATAACGAGCTCTGACTTATGAATGTATCTCATGTAACTGTGGCTGCCATGATTTTAATGACTTATTGTGTGAATAAGCTTATTCACGCATGATTTTAATTTAGTTTCCTATTTAAATAGAAACACCATATTGAAGCCGTTACCTGTGAAGGAGGTTCGATGTAGATCCAAGCCGGCATCATCATGCTCGCGTTCAAAGGCTGAGTTCCAACTCTGAAGTAGACGAGTCCTCGACTGTCCACTGACCAAACATTCTGGCTGCCACAGCTCACGCTGACCAGACGAACACTTCCTGAAGGAAAACAGGGAACACCTCGTTATGGAGCCTGCAGTAGGACTTTCAGACAGATGCATGCAAAACTTAAAGCTGCTGTAGATGACTTTTATGTTTTAAAAAAAAGTTGTTGTTTTTTTTTTTTTTTACTCATTTGGTAAAACTGTCACCATGTTGTGACAGTATCACATGAAACAAAAGAGCTGTGAAAAAAATTAAGGCAATTAAGCAACTTTGTGTTGCTTTAAATCAGAAGATCCCATGAAGACGTATTTTGGTTTGTGGTTGTAATGTGGGACAACTGGGTTGGAATCTTGATCTGGAGTCCTTCTGCATGGAGCATGACTGTTAACTGGTCTCTCCCAATTGTCCTTTGGTATGTGTGTGTGTGTGTGCGTGTGTGTGTTTGCCCTGCGATGGATTGGTGACCTGTCCAGGGAGTGCCCTGCCTCTCACCCAATGGCTGCTGGAGAAAGGCTCCAGCCCCCCAGCAAACTATAAGGATAGGTGGAATAGATAACAGGTGAATGATTGTAATGTGGCCAATTATATAACATACTTTATTAATTGAAAATAACCATATTTTAAAGAAAACCTAACAATCATCTTTATTGTATTTATTTACAGTGTTTAAGCATGATTGATAGATATATATATTACTGCCTGCAGCTCTGTGCAGCTCAGGGTCAACAAACAGCCTGTGGCTCAGGTGACAGAGTGGCTGTTGAGTAATCTGAACATTAGAAGTTGGTCAGCAGGTCTTTCGTGAGCTAAAGTGTCATTGGGCAACTTGCTGTATCTGCTGCCAGAAGTGAACGACAGCCTAAAAGTGCTACGTGTGTGGAAAACAGCATGCAGTGTATAAATATGATGAAACTGTAATCATAAGACGTAGATCCTGGGTGTCCAGTTCAAGTCCTCCAGGCAGGGCCAATGTCCTGCCAGTTTTAGACGTGTCTCTGCTCACTCAGATGGTCCAACAACCTGCTCAGCATGTCAAAGTTCTTCAGACGTTCGGCTAATGAACCATCATTCTGAACCAGAAGGGAAAAAAAAGCAGACTATGGTGTTCTCAGACATGATAGTCCAGTCGACTCAATTGGGGACCAAAATGGCAACATTTCTTACATTTTCAGCTGCTGTAGTTCTCTTTCACATTCCACTGCGTCAAACTAACCAAAACCTTTCAAAAATCTGTTCACCTCCTTGCCTGTGGGGGCGCTGTACCAAACTTTTGAATGCAACTTTCTTCTTCATGAAATGAAAACAAAAATGGAGTAGAGTAAATTTTAGCGGTTGGAGGATTTCTCTTTTGTCTTTGGAAGAAGACCACAAGCCATTTCTCCTGCTAGCCTCAAAAACTAGTGCATTTGTTTTGGTTGTATTTACCCAGAATGCCCTGTGCATTAGTCTGCTTCCTGCTTTTTGGGGCAGTCGCTCGTCCGCGCGGTTTGTAGACAGATCAGAGTTTGTTGTTTGGTCGAACTACAAACCTCGGTTTTGGTTCGACTGACGTAAAGTTTGGTTCAATTTGAATGCATATGAGAATACCGAGCGGACCACAGACCGCTCCGGAAGAACAATATAGTGCAGGTCATTCTGGGTAAATATAACCAAAACGAACGTACTAGTCTAGTGATAGCAGGAGAAATGGGTTGTGGTCTTTTACCAAAGACCAAAAAGAAACCCCACAACCTATAAAATCTGATATCACTCCATTTTTATTCACATTTTGTGAAGAATGAAGTGATTTTCTGTGATTTCTGTGTCGTTTCTGTCAGTGGTTCTTGGTGTAGCGCCCCCACAGGCGAGGAGGTGAACAGACTCTTCAAATGTTTTGGTTAATTTGACACTGGGGAGAGTGAAAGAAAACCAAAGCAGCTGAAAATGTAACAAATGTTGCAATTTTGGTCACAAATGGAACCGATTCTAGCAGACTGTCAGATTTGTGTCTCAGGCTGGGTGTCCACAACATATAGCAGATGAAAACAGGTCAGGAAATCATGTGATCTTTGATAACGAGAAGAGCAGAGGCACTATAAACAGATCTGACCTTTCCGCCATTTTACAATATCTCTATCACACACACACACACACACACACACATTCCTACTGAGCTCTGACACAAACCTGTTCCCAAACCTCAGACTGTCAATGTGACAAACACACACAGCTGATTCTGGAAGTTCCAGCTTCAACGTGTTTCTGCACCGTCTGAAACAATGCATGATGTGATCGGTGGTGCAGCGGCTGTCTCCCAAGTCATTGCCTGATCCGGGATTTATTTTCGTTATCCGACATGTGCCAAAGACATTGAGCCTCAAATTACACCAAACATCCTCCGCACAGCGTGGTTGTGGAAAATAAAACACGGCGCATAAAGACAGAGTGCACAGTGTCATCTATCCCGGGTTTAGGTGAGCGGTGGGAACATTCTGAAGAACAGTGAGAAGTGTTTGTCTGAATTGGCTAAAATGTTAGGCAGAACGGAAGCTATGATCCAGATTTGTTGTTTCATGTCCCAGTTTGTGTGATCCAAGAACTGATGTGGAGTGGAAGATTAAAGCTGGTCCTCAGCTGCTATGCCTCTGAGCCACCAGGAGGGGGCAGTCACACAGCTGGGACCACAGGAAGTGCAGGTCTCCATTGAAGTCATTGACACTGCTGTGTCTTGCAAAATCTTCAGATTTTTCACATTTTCTTTCATTACAACATTATATTTTATTAGGATTTCATATGATAGTCCAACACAAAACACTGCATCATTGTGTAAGAGGGGGAACTTAAAAATGGTTTTGATCAGGTTATAATCTGACCTAGAAATGAATAAACCAAACAAGAGCAGCTCAGCATAAGATTTTAAAAAACAGAGTTTCTATGGAACGCACCAAGCTGGCTGAGGTCCAGGAGGGTCCAGTGCAAACCGATGGGACAAGAAGGAGACAGGGTTCGAATGCTCACTTGGCCATGAATGTCCAAACCCCACAAAGCGTCACGACAGGCGGATAAGTGGGTCAGCTCCACCTGAGCTCACAGAGGAGAGAAAAAACAGACGCAACACAAGACCATTTGAAAAAGGGTAACTTCAACTTTTTGAGACATGTCTACTTTAAGAAGTTTGTCATTTTTAAAGGACCACTGTTTTATTTATTTAGTTTTTTTAAGTTTTAAGATATCATACCATCACCTTCCTAAAATAATGGTAAGCCATTTTTTTGCCAAAAGTGATTCCTGTACCTAAATCATCTTTTGGCAAGAACAAGGCGGGAAGTTGTTTTTTTTTGGCTAAAAATACTTTTAATATCAAACAAAAATCTTGCAAAAAAAAAAGAGTCAATATCTTATATTTTATGGGATGGTGAGATTAGTAAAAAAAAAATTGTGCAACCAATACATATAGTTATAGGAAGCAGATTGTAAAGTAACACAAATATTAGCAGTGATGATTTATTGCACGTCATGAGAAAAAAAGTGTGGGTTCATCTTTCAATGTTATATTTTCACCACATTTGTTGAAAAAAAAACCAAAATAGGTAGATAAATAGGATATAATTTGAATAAATTAAAATGTCTGACATATTCATACACTAATGAAGATCACAGTTCCAAAACAAAAACTTCATCTTCCTAAAGTTGATGTCATTATTTTGACAAAAAAAATGACTTCGGCCATTATTTTAGGAAGATGACAATATTTAGTTACCAATAAAATAATAGAAAATAAAATGTGTTGCTGTTGAAGTCGCTGTAGAGAGACTCCAACATAAAATATAAGTGACACTTTCAGTACTTCATTCTGTTGTGGAAATTTAAAACAATTATTCCATGGAAGTGTTTCAAACCTGCTAAAATCTATATTCAGAAACATCAGTTTGTTCTTTATGAGTTGTAGAGAGGGCATTGAGAGCCATTTTGAAAGGTCCGGAGCAGCAGGTCGAGGACCCCTGGAGGCGCCCATCCAAAGTGCCTGGAAAACGGCAGATTTAGACGTAGAGGCCAGTTGGGCGGTTTTACCTCTGGTGGGAGCTGGACGGAGGAAGGACGAAGCTCTCCATCCCGGTCCCAGACACAGAACAGATCCTTCCTGCTCTGGGCCAACCACAGGAAGGTTCCTATACACAGTCAACACAGACAGCTGACATCTGCACAGCAGAGTGCTGGAGGTCCGGATGTGTGCTCCGTCCAAACGGCTTACCTTCTTTATGAGGCACAGATGAAGAAGTGATGAAGGTCCACCTGGTGGCCGTCACAGTTCCTCTTGGGACCACGTTCTGCCAAAATGTTCCTGAAAGAACCCAAATGGAAGTGATAAGAAGGAGCAAACTGAAAGCTGCTGAGCAGAACCTCACTGACCCACGAGGTTTCCACGCGCCAGGTGCAGCTGGTTCCGTCCTGACGCCACCCACACTCCAGTGGCGTTAGCGCTGACCAGGCTGGGCTGGCACTGGGAGTACTGCGACAGGAAGGCCACCACCCGCTCCACTGGACCCCTGGTTACTGTGGCAACGCTCTGCGTAGCTTGCAGCAGGGTCTGGAAAAAACTGCCTTGATCGAAGACCACATAGTCTGAAATGCTGATCTGGGGGAGAAGAGAAGCAGAGTGGTGAAAGAGCAGAACCCAGAACCCAACAGAAGCCAAACTAGATCCGCCCCCCTCTAACCATGAGTACCTGCCACCAGTGGTCATCGTCGCCCTGGGGTCTGGACGGGCAGACGCCGGTTCGGAACCAGAGGCTGCCGCTGGCATCAAGCGCCCAGGCGGTTCCGCCTCCTCCTAGAGCTATGCAGATGAGCTCCAGGCCCTGAGCCTCACTGCAGCAGAAACAGACAAATAACAACTAATCACATGTTCACTTTTACTTGTGTGTCTAGTTGCTTGGTTACTGGGCAAAAAAAATCCCAAAAAAGAAACATGTAGTTGATCTACATGCATATCCTCAGCCTGCAGCACAGTCAGCTCCGACTGGCCAGGGTTTCCAAACCGCAGCAAACAAAGAGTCAAACTTAATACATCCCTATTTAAAATCATTTGTACTAATAATAACTAAATGGCAACCCTGGTTTTTGCTTACTGATGCACTTTATATCAGAATTACTACCTGGAGGCGGACCAGGTTGGTCATGTGATCTTTCTTTAAGTCATGTGACAGTGATCGTGATGCAGTGAAGGTTTCGGGGAGTTTAACTGCAGCAGAGAAGCAGTGCAGGCGGCGTAGTCACTTTTTCACTGAGTTAAAGGGCCGATTTTATGTGTTTTCCAGATACTGATAGTAAAATTAAACTTTTCTTCCCAATTTAATGCCTTAAAATTGGGTCTCTGCCTCTTTAAAAACTGCTCTTTTTGAAGCTTTGCCTTCAGGAAGTCATCACAACATGGCCCCTCTATTAACCTTTAGCAACATTTTTACCAGCAGTGCACTGAGAAGTAGCTCCTAAAGTGATGTGCAGTTCTACCAGGTGTTTGCTACCAGGTCATTTGGGACTTGACCTAAATACAACGCGCTGAGCTGCTGTACTGTTAGAGGAGGCTCGGTACCTGACGGTGTCGTACTTCCAGCCGTCTCCCTCGCTGCAGTAGCTGCTCAGTCCTTCTCTGTAGAACAAAGCCTTGTGTTCACTCAAAGCCCAGACCACGCCCCCTCTCACACACACCTGGCTGAACACACAGGGAGACTCCACCTTGACCGAGCGGGCGCAGGGACGCTCCACGCTCAGACCTGAAACACACACAGCCTTAAATGTAGCAGCAGTAACCCATAGCAACGCTCCACCTGTGAGACCAGCTCTGCCTTCTTTCTGTCCAGAATCAAAGTCAGCAGTCGCCGCAGACGTTTCTGTCCACGCGTTAAAGTTTGGAAACGAAACATGTGAAGATTGTGTGGAAAGTATTTTTTAAAGATTAAACACGTCTCATAAACATAATTTGGTCACACGCCAGAGGAAATGGTCCTGATCAAATGTAGAAGCAGGGACTTGATGGATAACTGAACCTTAAACATGACTCAGCATAAATGAGGACTTTTTCTGACTGCCTCTAGAATCCACTTTAAATCCAAAACAAAAAATTCCAATTATGATAAATAATCACATTGCTGATATAACTTTAGTCATTTCGTTTCAGTCTCACAGTTTGTTTTTTGGAAAAATCTCCATGAATAAAAAAATCCCTTAAACATAACTAACAAAACCTGAAGTCTGGTTTTGTAACCATTTGTCCTTCAAGTTACCGGTACTTTTATTCACCAGTTCAAACCCAAAGCAACCTTTTTTTTTTTTTAGGTAAACCAAAAGTATTTTAAAAATGTCATTCAAATAAATAAGCTAATAATATATGAGCTAAAAACAAGAGCAATTTTCATAAGAAGGATTTTCTCTTTGTCTTAAACGCATTTGAATCAAAGATAGATTCAGATTCTGTTGGGTTGTTCCACATCAACAGACTAAGAAAATTATTTTTTCCCCAACTTCAGACTGTATTAATGGATCACAGAAGGAGAGCAGGTCCTGCTGCGGCCAGCTGTAACAAGACTGGCACAAACTTACAAACTTCCATGTGAGACAAAGCGTCACAGAGTAGCACAAGATGAGAGAAAACACAAACCGGACACAGTTTTCAGAATGTTTGTGGAGAAAAAACAATCTAGTTTGAAAAATAAAAAGACAGCTCTGTCAATTTACATGGAGCATAATTCTGCAAGGCCTGTCACAAATTCTAAGGCTGATTTAGGTCTGGACTTTGACTGGGCCATTCAAAGTCCACTCACTTAAAGCTCTGATTTTACATTCAAGGTGGTTTTCCTGCTGGAAGGAGAACTTCCACCCTGGTTTCTGTTCAACCTTCCAGTGAGACACCATCACACATAATGAACCAGAAAAAAAAAACATTTTCTTATCCCTTACAGAGCAGAGTAAATCCATGTAAAGTGCAATTAAGAGCAAAATTATTTACACCCCTGGCAGATTTAGATTGAAAATAATTTTATTTTTACCAACATGTTGTTACCCACAACAAACATGTTACCAATTTCACAAGAGTTCTGATATGAATCTGTGGATTGAGCTAAAGAAAAGGCTGATGGTGAGGGGGCCTCCCCACCTCAAAGACCAGGAGCTCATCACCAAAATAAAAACTGAAACATGAAAAAGATTTTTACTCACTGACTATTCAGAAGAGAATAAATAATTTTTAATATGACATTTTAAAAAAAATTAAATATAAATAAAATCATATTATTTTCATATAATTCCTGCAGAAACAAACTTCTTAGTTGGAAAAAAAAGAAGAAGCTAAACATGGTAACCTGAAGGTACGATTTGCATATTAGTGACAGTTTGTAAGCTTGACTAAATGCGACAGAGGAGAAGTCACCTGTTTGCAGGTAGAGGTCTCCGTTGGTCCTGATGATCCAAGCAGAGTCGTCACTCAGCGCCACGAAGGCCGCTTGCTCTGCAGCTTTATACCAGTGACGTTTCCCTTTAACCGACACTTTGGCACAAGCGAACGCCGTCATGGTTTTCTGCTCCACCTTCCACAGCAGGTTGCCTGAGGGGTTAACAGCGGTTAGCATCTGGATAACACAACACACCCATTTATGAATGACTCTCTGGGATGAGTCACGATGCTGATCCGTCAGCCCACCTGAAGGGGACAGCGCCACCTGGTGGACGTTGTCTTCGAAGCGCTGCCATCCGAGTCCAGTTTCAGGAAGCGTGCTGCAGAACAGCCCTCCTTTGAAATCCAAACACCACACGTGCCTGGAAGCGCAGGTTGTCCGTGAGCCACGTGAGCGCCAGCAGCAGGTCAGCAGGGAGGCTGACCGGACTCACCTGTCAGTCACCTGCAGGCTCAGGATCCCACATCCTGGTCCAGAGTAGCCCATCCAGCTTTCTGCCAACTGCAAAGCAGAAACATATATATCTATATATATGTTGAATTACATTTATTGACTTGCGGTGGGTACAGTCAGCACCATCTGATATTACAATCTGATCACTTCTTTGATCACTTAAGTGTGACAAAAAAAACTGCTAAATCACTAAAGGAGTGAATACTTTTCATTTCTCACCATGTAAGGCCTGTTCTTGTCCTGCTCTGCGTCTCTCTCTGCTGTCCTCTCCGTCTCTGCAGACGGAGCGCTGTGGTCGTTTCCTCCTCCTCCAGCAGCAGCAGCAGGAGCAGAGTGGCAGTAGATGTCTCCCTCCTCATCACTGGACATGCTGGGCTTCCTGTCCTGACTGCTCTCCTCACTGGGAAACAGCTGGTCTGCCAGCTGAGGAGAGAGGAGTGGATGGTCCTCCTGTTCACACAGAGAAAGAACCGTCTGAACAACCTGCATGCTGCTCATTAACAAGCGATTTATTGTCGCAATAAGCAAGAAATCAGTTATTCGCGTGATAAATTAATACGAGCTCAATCATTTCTATTTGCCTGATTTATTGTTTTTCTCTTTTCTTTCTTTCTACCAAAATCTAGATGATAAAAGTCTTCAGTCTGGTGCTTTGGTCTCAACTGACTATTTCTTGAAGGACAACTTCCTTTATAGAGACTTTATAATTCATTTTATTTGTTGTTTTCTTTCTTTACTTTGCATATTTAAAATATCTTCCAGTCCCAGTGTTAAATGTTCATTAGAGTTTAAGGTTTATTGCTCTTTGAGGATGTGTTCTTGCAATTATTATGTCAGTCTCATTAAATTACTTGAAAATGGTCAAAAACAAAATGGCCTCAAAACAACAACATTATCGTTTATCGCAATAACTTCTGGGACAATTTATCGTCCAGAAAATTGTGTGATGGTGACAGGTCTAGTTACCAATAGCACATGACCAACTGTCTCCTTCTGCTAAAACACAAACAACAACAGCATGTAAATAAACGTTGGTTGTTATTAGCATCCCAGTTTTACTTACTGGATTGATGCCGATATGTCAAAAAAGGACTAACATTGGCCAACACGATACATTCTGATATATCGTTCAATAGTACTTAACATGTGTAAGTAAACGTGAGCGCTCGGATGATATGATATTTACATAACTGGTAGAAATGTTAAACAAACAGTGAAAACCTACCGTCTCATCTCTGGATGCTGGCTCCGGCCCTCCATCATCCTCAGCCTTCATGTAAGAGAAGGTGGATTCCAGCAGCTGGTCAACATCTGGGGTGGGAGGGATACCGTCTGCCTCGGAACCGTCGTTCTGAGCCTTTTCTGGGTTCAGTCCCGGCAGGAGCAGCGACCCTGCGCTGGGAACGGAACTGAAAAGAAGAACAAGACTGTCGGATCAGCAGTAATGGGATCTACTGAAGGCTGCCAATCACCAGATACAAACCCAGACTGGTTGAGGGAAGACTCCACTTCCTCCCCGACTTCCAAAGCGTTATCAGAACCTGTGTGTTGTGTCCCCTGGTCTTGGTTCTGCTGTAGAGTGTCATGCCTCTCAGCATCAAGACCAAGGAGGAAGGCGTGGTCACTGGACGGGGTTCCACTTTCTCCGTCACTACAGTTTCCGTCCTGGATAAACACTGAATCTGAGCAGCTGCTCTCTACAAGACGGTTTCCAGAGCAACGGTCTAAGGAAAGGTCTAAAGACAGATGGAGACAGATCACAATGAGTCATACCTATTTGTTGGCACATACTTTTAGCTCACTCAATTAAACAAGCAATAACATGGCAAGCTTGAACATTAGTGAGAATGGTAATCTGCAGAAGAAAAGCAGGAAGAGCAGAGAACTGTGGTAGGAACCTGCTGTAGGTGACGACATCTTGGGGTTTTTGGAGACTTCTGTTAGCATTATGCTGCCTGCTTTCAGGATAAACTTGCTTGAAAACAGCATGTTTTAAATACAATTAGCATGCTATGTCTAAGTAGCATGCTAAACGTTAGTATAGTTTTTTTCAAAATAGAATGCTGACATGCTAAATAAAATGTTAGCATTTTATTTAGCAGGGCCAACATTCTATGCTAAATAGAATGTTAGCACGCCAGTCAGCATGTTAAAGCTATATAGCATTAACATGTTAAACATCATGCTACAGCTATTATTAATGTAATATCACTAATATTAAGTGATAGAAAACCTGCAGTATGTAGAATTTACAAGAATATGTTTTTCCATATTTGTTCAACGTGTCAACATGCTATTACAGTGTAATATGAGACAGATAATCTGTGAAAACATCAATCTGCTCCACCTCCTCCCTGAGCTGCTAACATTCACAACAGGATCTGCTATCCGGAAGGAGCTGCAGCATAGCAGAGAGCAATGGAGGGAGGGGCAAGCAGCGCCACAGAGACTGTGAGTGACAGCTCTAAGGCCCTCCTCCTGACTCTGATTGGTTGTTTCTAGTTAGCGCTGGGAGAAGCTCAACTTTTTTTTTTACATATTATCTGATTCATACTATACTGCCAGGACACAGTGACAGTTTTAACAAATATCTTACAAAATACTTTTATAAAAGTTACATACTCGAGTCACAACTTTAATGCATCTGAATCACTTACATTTCTCAGTAATGTTAAACTTGCTTGTTAATATCCAAATATGGAAAAACACAGGCCGTCTACACTGCAGCTAACCATCCCTGACCATGGGGCAGCGTTGACATCTGACCTAATTCACTTACCTTGATGTCTTTTCTTCTTCTTCTTCACTCTGATGGGTTTCACCACCAGCTCCTGCTGCATCCTCTCCTGGTCAATAGGGGCACTGTAGCGCCTGGAGCTCAGTTCAAGCGGAGTGCTGACTGGAGTGGCTGAGCTCAGGCTGTCCCACATGGTGACAGAGCTGCTGCGGAAGCGAGAGCTGCTGAACAAAGTGGACGGCTGGCTGGACTCCATCACCTGAGCAGACAGACATAATGGTTCGCATAAACAAAAACTACATTCTCGTGCCTACTACCTATATTTTATTGGGATTTTATGTGACACATAAACACACGGAAGGGGGGGGGACAACAAACAGGGAAATTTCTGAAGAGCAGTTTGGAGGTGGGGGGCAAAGTTACAATGAAATGTAACGTAAGATATGTTTTAAAAAGTTTTTAATGTGTTCAACCTGCAAGACCAAAAATGACTAGTAAGTGGCAATGCACATCAGACATGATGTTACATAACACAATGTACAACATGATCATACCGTCTCTTTCACTAAACAAACGGTTGAGACCCACAGAAGTCAAACTAAGATTCAAATGTTGTTTAGATATGAGTTTGGTTCAGTGTCACTGATCTTCACAAAAATAAACAAAAACAAGTTTTAATGAGTAACTCCACTTGATAAGATTCCTCATAAGAACTGATTTATTGAAGTGACTCTTTATTATTTAATTATTACTTGCTAAGTTGGTTTATTTTTAAACGTTTTTGGTTTTTCAATGTTCTGGATGGTTGAGAGCCAATAAGTAGGTAGAAATAATGAATATCTGGGTAGTATAATTGCTTAAACTTAACGTTCAAAGCACCAGGGTTTTTATGGAAAAATATTCAGATTTTTTGTGGTTTTAAAGGCTCTATGTTGAAGATGGTAAGATATAAAGGTTCTGTTTTCCTATCTGCTCTATGATAACGTTACCTTTAGTGGGCTGTCCTGCTCCACCGCCTCTTCAACTTCTTCCACTCCTTCCTCTTCCTCCTCTTCATCTGGTCCTTCTTCAGAGAGCCTCTCGCTCCCCCCTGCCTCCTCTTTGCCCCCATCTTCTGTGATGATGGCCATTGTTCTGATTGGCTGGACTATTTCCACTGACCCGATTGGTTGGAGAATCGTGGGTGTGGTCAGCGGTGAAGGCAGGTGACCTGACAGCACTGCTAATAAAGGGAAACAGAGAACTTGTAGCTGTGGGTTTGGGCTGCCAGCGGTAGAGGTTATCTGTGGCAGAGTTAGCAGAGCTCACAGTTCGAGGAGATTCCCTCTGGATTGCTGGACAGGCGGATAATCTCTCTGTCTCCTTTCAGCACGAAGATTTCACTCTCACAAGATGACACAGACACAATGTCTCCGCTGCTTTCCAGACAACCGATTATAACCTTGAAGCACCAAACAAAAGCACAGCTTGTGTTTAAATACGGCGTTTTCCGTTGCAAAGGTGAACTGTCTCTTCGCTTCTCTAAGATACAATAATAGTTACAGTAAAATACTTGACATACAGCTTTATGTATCTGTGTCATCACATGGTCCTATTCAGTTACAGTCACTGTGGGAGTTTGTCCATAACATAAATGAGGCGATAGGCCAGAATCTTCTCCAGCTCATCCTGACTGATACGTTGACATCAAGAACCACATGAGGTCTTTTTCTATCTGAGCCTACTGGCTGTCAGAACGACAGGATTCCTGTCAAAGGAAGAAACAGAAAAACTGGAGCATGCTTCCATCCTGAGGACGTTAGCATGTTGCATTGTGTCTTTGGGGAGTTTGTAGAAATATATAAAGAAGTTAACAGTTGCTCATCAAGAATACATTTTCCTGATTTTTGACCAATAACAAAAAATGAAAAATAACCGAAAAAATGTCAACCTGACATGATAATGAGATGGGAATTCTGGGAGGAAGCCATAGGTTTGTAGCTCACATTTTAGACCAGCAACTCAAATGTCACACTGGGGTAAGGAGTTGATGCCTTCAGGCTCCAAAACTGCAAATAGAGTCTAAATGCAGCATTAATTCCAGACAATCTATCTGGAGGTTTGTTTACAGTATGAAGCTAAAACATCACCTTGGTAACTAGAACAGAAAGCTTTTGGACAGTCAATTATATCGAGCTACTTTCTTCTCTGGAGTATTTCCAACCCTTCATTGATCCATCTTCAACTTTTCCACTGTCAGCAACTGTTCACAGTTGTAACACTTCTTCTTCTGCTCGTCTATGTTTCTGTTAGTGGTGTCCTGATGCTGGCTTTGGGCCGATATGAGCGTCAAGTTTACGCCCAATTTTACAAGTAGCATCAAGAACTCATCTGATTTCTTGCTTATTGCGACAGCAACTCGATACTCTGAACAGATACCACTGTTGTATTTGATTGGCTTATACAGTCCAGAGACTGTAAACTGATAAACGATCTAGAATGTTTGTCAATATTGAGACCGATACAGATGTTATGTATCGGTTCATCTCTACTATCTACTGGGTTCTGATGAAGTCGTCGTACTCTGAGCTCTGATCATTGGCAGAACTTGGATTACATAGAAACGAAAGAATATGCAGTAGAGGAACACATTACCTCGTTGAGACAGTCAAACACGTAGATGCTGTATTCATTCCAGCTGAGAATCCAGCCCTCTCTGAAGAAACAGCTGAGCAGGCCGAGCTGCCGGTCTGCTGGACGGTACGCTCCAACTGGACCGGGGCGTGGGAACAGCTCAAACTGAGGGATCTGGAGCAGAGCGGCGGACAGGAGAGACAGGAACAGGAATTCTGTAGACTACTTGTCACATTTACGACCACAAACCGCAGTGCAGTTCAGACTGTTTGTGACAGACCAACATAAATCGGTCACAATGATGGTTTTAGACATTTTTACAGACATATATATGTGGTGTGAATTAATATTCAGCCTCTCTGAGCCAATGCTCTGTTGAACCAACTTTCCCTCCAAATGTATCACATGTATTTGCTTAGAGGAAGGTTCTGTATGTACCTGTTTGTCAAAAAAGGACTTGAGTAGTCGAGTCTCCTCCACCTCTCCTCTAACGTTGGACCTCCACAGCCTGAGTCCGGGTCGGGCAGCGTACACCTGAAGGTCGCTCTGCTTACAAAGAGCCGGCAGAAAGCAAGCGCCAAACCTGCCGGTTCTGAGACCGCAGAGAAACACACCGTCAGCGCCGCTACCTGAACTGGTTGTTTAATGGATTATAGGTAGGGGTGCACCGATAAACTGACCAGTCAAAAAAACCCAAAAAAAACATCTCAATTTCCTTAATTTTGAGAGATCAGCAATTGGATGAAACTGATGTTATCTACCTCTGTAAGCAGCTGAAAATCTGCCAGTGTCAGTGAGACAGACTGACCGACAGACACACCTATCAGGTCGTGCGGCTAACAAAAGCCACCCCACTGTTGGAAACTTAGCAACTTGTCAGACAAAAAAAAAAAAAGAATCAGTATCAGCCAAAATTAGAATTGGCAGGCAGGGGAGCCGCTAGGAATGTTGGGTCCCATGACAAAAAAATGTAATTGGGCCCCCCTTCACAACTGCTATTACAATTTCTTGAGTCTGTCTGATCCATCACAATTTTAAAGGCCTGAAACTTCCTTGCTTTCTTTGATCCAATACCAAAGATATTGTGATACTAGCACAATATTCACTGTTAGTGAATTTCACATGCAACAGTCCACATACTACATGCAAATAGGTTGCTTCCATCCATCCATGTTCTAACACCCTTTTCCCTAATGGGGTCAGGAGGGTTGCTGGTGTTTATCTCCAGCGAACGTTTCAGGCGAGAGGTGGGTTCACCCTGGACAGGTCACCAGTCTGTCGCTGGGCAACACAGAGACATACAGGACACACAACCATTCACACACACACTCACACCTAGGGAGAATTTAGAGAGACCAATTAACCTGACAGTCATGTTTCTGGACTGTGGGAGGAAGCCGGAGAACCCAGAGAGAACCCACCATTCACAGGGAGAACATGCAAACTCCATGCAGAAAGACCCCGGGCCGGGAATCGAACCCAGGACCTTCTTACTGCAGGGTAACAGTGCTACCAACTGCCCCACTGTGCAGCCCACATAGGCTGCTTAATTTTTTTTTCTTATTAGTTTTAGCTTATTAAAATGTCTCTCCCCACCAGCAACAGTCACAGGCAGCATGCAAAATATACATGAAGCAAACCAGACCGCTCAAAAAAATGCTATCTTGTTGCATTTTGTTATATTCAAGCTGCAGAATATAACTTTATTAAAAAAATATGTTTTGTTCCACATTTGTTAAAGTTGTCCACATGTTGTGACAGCTTGCTATGAAACAGATAATCTGTGAAAGATCAATCGCCTCCACCTCCTCCCTGAGCTGCTACTGCTGTCAAAAGAAATGCAACCAAAGACAACCAATCAGAACCAGGAGGACAAAATCATTCAGTTCAAAGAGTAGAGAGACAGAAAAACTCCACATAGATTGAACACATTGCTGCTCACCTTTTTCACTGGCACAGGGAGGAGGGGTCATGCTAGTGTTGGGGCTATAGCTGCTGCTGTCTGACTCGTGTTATTATGTGCGGTAAAAGGTTAAAAGTTAAATATATGAATATGTTGTTAAATCTTTTCCTTCACTGATTAAATGCTAGTCAAATTCAGTGTTTGCCTCCAACAAGAGGCAAACTGTAGTCTGTAGCTAAGCTAAATATGCTAAATGGTTGACAATCTCACACAGTCTACTCACTTCTCTTGGAAAAAACTGGGCTAGAAATTGACACTCTTGTCTTTTTCTCTCTTTCTTTTTGAAAACCTGACTATCATTTTTCTTAGCAGCATAATAACAGCCACAGTTTTCTACTGGCTGCTGCTGAAAACCGTCACTGCCAAGCGCAACAAGCAGAGGATCAATTTCAAGGTCTTTAGTTGTGAAGTTAAATTCTTCTAAGTTATGTTTGACATGTATAGCATTTTTTTTATAACAACTGAAAATAATAGTTACTTTATTATGCTATAAAGAGGCATTATGTGGCTGAAAAATTCATAATATTATTCCTTTAAAGATCTGTAATTGGCCAGAAAACAGCAATCAGTGCACCTCTAGAGGGAGCTCTACTGTTCTCTGTTACTGTGGAGAACGAGTGAGATTTGCGTACCTCTTTCGGGGTTTGGTGCCCAGCTGCAACACTTCCTGCTTCTGCGTACAGTAAAGCACGGATCTCTGCTGCGTCGAGACCAGCAGGACCTGGTGTCTGTATTCCATCTGAACCACACCTGACGGCTCCTCTAGCAGCAGCACCGGCTTACACACCCCCTGCACACACTCGCAGTTAGACAGCGTGTCTCACTAGGAGGCGCAAACAGTCCGGCGTCACGCTGCGTCCTACCTGGTCCAGGTCCAGAGCGGAGAACACGATCCGACCTTTGTCGTCTCCGGAGAACAGCTTCATCCCGTTGGCGCTCCAGGTCAAGGAGGTGACGGAGCCTTTGTGGAGGCTGACGACATCGAAACGCCTGAGCTGCGACCAGAACAGACCAGTGAGCTGCAGTGGCATGACAACAGGCAGACCGCAGAGAGGACAGATGGGCAGCAGCCAACCTGTTTGTTGCGCCCAGGAAGTGGGGACACCAGCTGGAAGACCACAACCCGACCGGAAGCTGTTCCAGCAGCCACCAGGTCATCAAAACAGCTGAGCAGTTTCACTGCGGTGATCGCGTCACATTTTCCCTGTCGGACGCAGACACACCATGAGAACCGCAGCGCCTCGCAAGAAGACTCAGACCAGCTGACCCGTTTCAGGTTTTAACAAGTTACAACGACCGACTTCAACGGCTTTTATTTGGGATTTGATGCGATAGATCAACATAAAGAGGAGCTTACTCTTTAAGAGAGAGGAAAGCAACGCTTGGCATGAATATCCTTTTACAAATAAAAATCTGAAAAGTGTGGTGAGCCCCATTTATTCTGCTGTGCCTGAATAAAGTCTAGTATGACCATCTGCCTTCAGTAAACAGAGTCCAGCAGGCTGTGAAGTAATCTCAGTATACCTGCAGCAGCCAGGGCCGGATTTATACGGATGTGGACCCTGGGCTGGGGTCTGGGGCCACTAAGGGGAAATTATTTTATTAAGGCAAATTATAGTAAATTACTAGGTAGTTTAATTTATCCATGGTAGGTTTAATGCATCCCCAAACAACAATAACGTGTTGTTCCCTAAGAAATCAATTATAGCTTCATAACTTTCCAAAACTGCTATATTGTTTATATTCATAAAGGTCCCTAGACATTAATAAAACTTACCTAATTTGGGAAAATAAAATGTGTATAAAGAACAATGTTTACAAAACATGCATTCAAGAAAGAAAGAATAAACTGAAAAGAAAAATCTATGGGGCCCCTCAAAAATCGGGGCCCTGGGCTTTTGCATATTCATTTTTTAGAATGGCCCAGTCAAAGTCCAGAACTGAAATCTGTAGCAAGACTTCAGACATTTTTAGTGATCTTTAGCTATTTTGCAGACAGAACGGGCAAAAATATCAATCTCTAGATTTAAAAAGCAGGTAGAGAAATTCCCCAGAATATTTGAAGTTTAAAAAACCCCCAAAAAACTAAAAGTATTTTCTCCGGGGTACTAAATATGATTACATGGTGCAATTTTTTACAGTACACATTTATTTAAGAAAAAAATTTAAAACATATTTTCGAGCTATTTAAAATCCCAGTGAAATCATTTGAGGTCAGTGGTTGTAACGTTGCAAAATGTCAGCGGCTGTGAATACTCCTGCAGAGGAATGAGGGGGAGATTTGATCATCAAAGTTTCCAAATACAGTCTGTGTGACTTTTTGATGATGAATGACTGTGGACTGATGGAAGACAACATAGAGGGCGCTCTCACCTCCATGCTGTACTTGTTCATATGTGCAACACGACGGCAGTACAGGTACAGCATGCCGATGCTGCTGCCCACCGCCAGGAAGTCAGAGCTGCTGTCCAGAGCTGTCAGGTAGACCAGCACAGACCTGAAGCCCCGCTGCACCTACACACACACACACACACACATATACAGGAACATTCTTGAAAAACACACTGACTACACCCAATCAGTCACCTTTAAAACTGCTGAAACTGAATTTGTTGATTTCCAGATTAATGAGAGAGTGATGTTTTCAGGAACTTTTCAAACTTTTATCAGTTTACATACTACAGAAAAATAATTTCACCTTTGAATAAAATAATAAAATAGTACCTTTGAATTTAGACTTCAAAACTTTGCACTTCAAAAAGTATTAAAGCTGAGCACCTTCATATCATCAGAAACCTGTAAAGGTATTTTAAAGCGGATGCTGTCTGAAACCTGCTAAAAATCGTATTTTATCCTTTTCTCTGGTCTCTGTAATTTTTTTAATGTTTCATGTTGTTAATGTTTGCTGTTTAGTGTAAAGTGTGCCTCTTGATCTTCCTATGTGTTCTTCTCTCCCTCGCAGGTTGTTATTGGAAATAAAAAAAAATTATTTTCCAACTCACCTGGTGAAATAAAAGTTAAATGTTTTTTTTTTTTTTTAAATCAATCAAATTTGGGAAAGTCCAGACTATAAAGTATTTTGGAATTTGAATTTAAACTTGACTTGAGTTGTGAATAAATTTTAAGGCATCGTGTAAAATGGTAGAGGAATGGATCAGACGTTCAGCCGTCATACTGATGCCCCGCTTTAGCATCTGTGAGCTTTGGGTCAGTACCTTGGCAGGGATAGCATTCAGCAGGTAGTACAGCGGACAGAACTCCCTCAGGATGGAAGCTGAAGCTGGCTGCGTTGTCATGGTTCTCCCTGGGGATGACTCAGCAGATCCTGGTAATCATTTCAGACCTAATCACAAACGTGAGGGTTATTGGTGCTGTCAGTCAGTACACAGTTCTTACACATCAAAACGTAAAGTCTACTTAAGAAGTTTTCTTAAGCAGACTTCAGAAGGAGCAGAGAGGCTCTGAGCAACATGAGACCAAGTTAGCAGTTGAGATGTTACAAAGTGTGAAATAAAAACCAATAACCAAATTCTGACATGTCTCAATCATCCAGGAAGTCCTCATAGTGTTTCACAGATGGATTCAAGTCATTTTCTCTTAAAGGGGCAGTATTATGTAAAATTACCTGTGTTCAGCTTTACGTCATGTTATACATTATTCCCTCATAAAAAGCAAACCTGGAGTGTCGCCTTGAATCTTTTAAGCATGTTTGAGAAATCCTCAAGTCTTATATGGCAGCCATTCAGCTGTGCAAAATGGGTGTTGTTAAAGGGTTAGAGGAGGAATCATGTTGTGATGACTTTCTTAAAGAGACAGACGCCCATTTTCAAGGAGTTAAATTACAAAGTCAAATTTCTTTTAAGTTAAGTTTAATATATATTTCTTTAACTGAGGGTAACATTATTATTTGATTGTATTATAATATGGTACAATATGCCTGGAAAACACATAATACTGCCCCTTTAAGAAAACTCTACAACACAATGCCGCATAATCACAAAATAAAATAAAAAAACCTGACGTGTAAATCACAGCCTTTATTTAACAATTGATCCACCTTTGGCAGCAATTACAGCCTCAAGTCTTGTTGAATGCGATGCCCGGCCATCTTTGGGCAGTTTCATGCAGGCTTCTCTGTAGAATCTGTCAGCTCTCTCAGTTTGGGAAACGTTGGTTGCCAGCCGCCTCCTGATCTCTCCAGAGATGTTGGGTATCTGCCTGGATCACTCCAGGACAGCCACCGGGTGTCCTGAAGGTGTCTTTCACAGCGACACTGAGGCAGCTCAGATCTGTTTGTTGGGCGTGTTCTTAATGATCCACTAAATTATTTTACTCCTTGATTCAAATTTTAAGGTAAGATCTGAAGGCCCTGGAATTAACCAATGAAACTAAAACGGTATTTTGAGGTTCTGTATGCACCAACCCTCTGTGTCCTTCAGGGGTTTTGCCACAGGAAGTGTGGCTGGTCCAGTACTTAATGTGTTTGTCTGCATCATCTCTCTCCACGCCTCTTAACTCCCAGCACACCAAGGCAGATCCAGCTCTCCTCGAGGTTTCTGTCCATTAAAGGCAGCCATCGCTCTCTATTACCCTCTCTTCATCTCCACTACCTCATGCCTACTGCATCCAGCTCATTGCGTCAATTTTTGTTGATGTATCAAATCTCTTTTATCGCTACTAAATACTCACTTTAAGGGGGTAAATATCTATGCACACATTTTACATTTCATATTTGTATTTAATTATTATTTTTTTTTTTATTTAGAAATCGATTTTTTCTTTTAGATAAAAGGGTTGAGGGGTTGTTTGTTTGCCAAAAAATCTAAATCACGATTAATTTGTAAAAGCGATAAAAAGGGTAAAACATCTATAAGGGGGTGAATACATTTTATTTACTTACATTGTATCCATAATGTTAAAGAATTGCGCAAAAATAAAATTGGAACCATATTATCGTGTCATGATTTTGACTCCTCTGACAAATCGAAACTTTTTGAATATGTATAAATGTACTGGTCAACGTCATGTCAGAACATGAAATCTTTTACGGTCCAGAAAAAAACCTAAAGATTCTACAGTACTAAAAAAAGTAAAAAAAATAAAATAAATAAATAAATAAATAATAATAAATAAATAAATAAATAAATAAATAAATAAATAAATAAATAAATAAATAAATAAATAAATAAATAAATAAATAAATAAGGGAATCGGATTTAAAGGGCAACTGTTTTCCCGAAGTCTGTTTTGGAAGACAGTTCATTTCATATGAATGGACTGTGGAAATTCATGTGAAATTAGGATCTCTGTTCTCAGCACTAGATTTCATTACTGTAATGGTTCGTATCTTGGAGTTGAAATTTCCAGATTCGTGTATGAAAAAAATCAACGAGAAGAATCGCTGAATTTACAGTTGCTTGGAAAGCAACAAAAAATTCCAACATGGCTGCCGCGTTAAAGGTAGCCATAACAGCAATAAGAATATTTGCACTCTGGTAGTTTGTGTTTTTAAATCTCATTAAATCAGCCTCGGTTGGCTGAAATGGTATGAGCCCAGGAATAAAGAGCTTTCAGCTTGTTGTGATGACTAAATCCCAAAACTTTCCAGACTTTCATCTGAACCAAAGGCATCCGGTCTCAAGGTATACCGAGACCCGAGTTCCGTTTTCCGAGGTAAACGGAATGCAGCATAACACAGGGGGCGTTAACGACCAGCCTGATGAAAATAAAACCCAGAAATGTGCATGCTTAATCAAATATGAACAATCACTCCGGCACATCCCGAACCAAACAATCCCATTTGCTGTGAGAAAATAGCACGTCAGTGTGCTGTACATTAGACGTATTGCAGACCAGATATTCAAGTGTTTACATGTGTGATGGGGTGAACTGTGGAACTGTCCTTGCGGCGCCCTGGCAGGGTAACATGAGCTCTAAGCGCTGTAGGACAATATGACTACTCACAATGAATACAAAAAGAAAGTGACGCATTAACAAATATAAAAAATACTAAACATGGTGCTGTTCATAAAGCTGCTAACGACAGCTAGCTAGCATCATCTGAAGCAGCAACTCCAGTAAACAGAGCAGAATAATGACAGTAGGAGGAGAAAGAGCATGATACCTACTGGGACCTCAGCCTGGCGAAGGATGGACCCAGATGTTGATCCTTGTAATCCTGCTTCGACTTTATTTCAAAGTGCGGACAGGTGCCATCGCCCAGCATTTACAGGAGCTATCTGAACGAGACCGTCAAACTACGCCTCCTACAGGCTACACGCGAAAACATCCGCTTCTCCGCTCTGTTTAATTTTTGCAGATTCCATCTTTCAAATTGTCAAACAGCTTATCTAAGAAACGGGTCTGGTCTTTCTTGTGTATTTTTATTTATTTATTGCTATTTTTTCTATCATTGTCATAGAATTTAGAAAAAGAATGACGTCGTTCGGAATGGCTAATCGGAAAACCAGGAAACTGGTATTCATCCTTCCATTTAAACTCTTAACCCACAGTTCCAGTGAACACTGAACCTGTCTATCGCTCCTCACTACTGTCTCCTGCTCCAACCTCTCAAACATCTGTCATATTTATCTACATTCTACCTTCTTCATTCTTCAATTACTACTAAAAAAATTAAGAACAGAATGAATAGATAAATAAATATAAAAACTTTCTTGTGAAAGTTATTGATACTGTTTTAATCTTAATTCGACTTAGTAACTTTTTTCTCTATGTTACCTAAGTAATAAGTAAAAAAATAAAAACTTCTGTTCCAAATGATCAGATTTAGGGTCATTTCCTGAAATACAAGTCATGTGAAAATAGTGTAGAAGTGGAGAAAATTCAAAACAACAGCCACCACATCTGTCCATCCAAAAAAATGTTCACCGTGAAAGCAGACTGCAAGATGCAAGTAGAAGTCTTCAAAAACCCCAAAATGTCACCATGAATCATACAGCAGACAATTATGGCCACTAATACTTCAATCAGAAAGAGACTGCGCAAGTTTAACTTCCACTGGAGGCGTTCAAGGAGGAAACCGAGACCGTTCGTGTTCTCTTAGTGGAACATGAAGGTCAGATCTGGCAGAGAGAACTCAGACAAAGACCCCAGATTTCTGGAACAATGCTATTTTAGACATCTAAAACAGAATTATTTGGACACCAGAACAGAGGACACACATTGAATAAACCAATTACAGGTTCCCATGAAACAAAAACACCAAACATCAACTGTGAAGCATAGAGGTGGAAGTGTCATGGTTTGGTTACTGCAGTCACACGTGGTTAGCTCACCACCAGAGAAGCAACCATGTTAGAGGGAAGTTAAGGAAAATATGAGACCATCTATACGACTGGGCCCTGCAAAATAATACTGGAAATAATTTGAATGGAAAAACTCTTGCATGTTTTTAATCAGATTTAGAACAAATGGAATAAATGGGCAGCCACCACCAGATTAAGATTTTCTTCTTCTCACTGTTAGATTAATGTGGTTTTGTTTCTGCATCATTTAATTATTCTTATTTTAATATTTAGAAAGTGGAAAGATAATTTATATTTACTTATTTTCAAGTGTAAAAATCTCAGAGTTCTGTCAGGCTCAGACACTTCAGGAGCAATATCTGAATTTCAACTTGCCAATAAGGATTTTTTGTCCTGATTTCTGTAATAATAATAATAATAATAATAATAATAATAATAATAATAATAATAATAATAATAATAGTTGTGGTTATTACTATTTTTATTTTAATAATAGTCACAATCACAATTATATGATTCATATCATTATAGCATGAATAATTTTTTTTTTTCATGCCATAATTAAGACAAACCTTGTGAATCCGGTCCGTTGGTAGTAGTTCCGTTCCGGGTTATATGCGCTGCCCTGCCGCGGAGGGTTAAGCTAGGCTAGTTCAAAACTCCTCCCGCTAATACTTGCCTTCCAGCGATTTTACCGATGCCCTAAATGTCGCCATTCATTCCCGCGGAGAGTTTTATTTACCAGCGCACGCTGGTTTTATAAATAACTTTTTATTTAGTGATATCATCTGGAGATACGGTAAACTGCATCAAGGCCCCCTAGTCAAAGCTAACTGTTAACCCCAAAGCTAAAATGGCGGACAACGAGGGTGACAGCGGAGCTATTGGAACAATAACAGTGGCGGAGCCGCCGGGGACACAGTCTGAGCCCGCCGTTCAGCCAGACCCGCAGCCCGTGGAGCCTTTATCAGTCCAGCCTGCCGTCCAGATCTTACAGCCCGAAGAGAAAGGAACGACGTTCCTCGTCGCCCAGTGCGATCAGCCTGCAGAGAGCGCAGAGCCCGGGTCCTGTGCGGATGGCAGTCAGCCCCCGAGTGGAGTAGAAACCTGCCAGGTGGAGCAGCGCATGGTGGTGGGCGCAGAGTTTACCGACCTGGCCAACACCACCATCATCTACGTGCAGCCGGACGGCAGCCTGGTGGAGGGCTCCGGGCTGACGGTGGAGGAGCAGCAAGCGGTGCTGCAGCAGCTCACCAAGCAGCAGATCGTGCAGGTCTCCGACTCCGAGGCCGTCCAGCTGCTCCAGCACAGCCAGTTGGTCAAACCGGCCCCGGTCCAGAAGACGGCTCTGGATCCGAGTCAGCTGCAGCAGGTCATTAATCAGGTCACCAAGTCCCAGAACCAGGTCCAGGTGTCTCAGGAGAATCTGCAGCATGTGAAGGGTCAGCAGAAGCAGCTCCAGCTTTCCCCACAGAACCTAAAGATCAGCCCTCAGAATAATGCTTCCACCCAGCTGAAAAGTGTGGCTCAACAGGTCGCTTTGCAGTCCAACACTTTAATCCAGGTGAGTTAGATATGAAGGATTCATTCATCTAGGTTAAGATTCTGCAGCCTACAACCCGACCAGTAATCTGAACCAGGAATCACATAGAAGTCAGTAGAGATGCACTGATCTGGATTTCATGGCTGGTGCCGATTTCCATTCAGTCTAAGTTTATTCTGATTTTATACAATGTAGATTTTTTTTTTACAAAGACAATGACAGAAAAGAAAAAATATATACTTCAGGTTGTTTGATAGAGGAAATAGTTTCTATCAACACAATAGAGGTATCACAAGATTATCCCAGGTTATGCATCAAAGTGTTTTTTTTTCTTTTTAATTAAACTCAAAAAGTGCATCATGAATGCTTTTAGTCGGTACACATCGGCCTTGTTCTACCAAATCACTTTCATTGTTTTCCACTGGAAATATTTTACTTCTCATCTGAAACCAAAGAAAAATGCAAATGAAATAGATTGTAGTTTTCTTATTTTACTAAAAACGGAAAGCATACAGTGTGTCTTTAAGAGAAACGGGCATTTTTTCAAACTGATTTCTCCTTTCTTTTTCTTTTTTTTCGTTATTTTTAAGGAATATAAACGATAAAAGATAAAGAAATGCTGCAGATTGTTTTGGTTTCAAAGCTGATCAACCAAAGACAACAACAGAATTGGAGAATCTTTCCCCCATTTTTTGTTCCTACCTCATGATGAGTTTTTCGTTTTGATCACGTCGCTCGATTCTGATATCTCGAAATATGAGTTTGAAATATTTCAAAAGTAATTTTGAAATCCTGTAAGTTTTGCAGCGTTTTCTATTGTCGGTAGTTGTGAAGCTTTCTGGTCCTGAACGCTGGATTGTTTAAGCTGACAGTTCATTTGTCTTCTTTTCTCTTCACCTTTCTGTCAGCGAGGGTTGCCTGAGCAACAGCAGTAAAGCTATTAAGAAACTACAATGAAGTTTTTTCTGTGCAGAAAGAGCAACTCTTCCATCCAATGTTGCTGTTTGTCTGTTTACTGAGTTGGTCATTTATTGCAACATTCACTAATATCATCGAATGTTTTTCTACACAACAGAGACTGAAGTGGAACCCAAAAGCAAAGTACAGAACATACAGGATGTAGAAACCAAACGACTGGATGCAACGACAACAAACATTCCATAAATCTACTGTATGATAAATATCTGTAATAGAAATGATCGCTCTACGCCATAGATATGCACTGATCTTGTGGGTCGATTCTTGTTCCTGATTTTGATGACAAAATACTTTTTAGTGTTTTCAAACTAAAAAAAAAATAAATAAAAAATTAAATGTGTCATTAATAACATGTTTGCACTAATGTGAATTTCGGAAGACACATCTGTCTCCGTCTGTCTCTGCAGATGAACATAAACTGTAACATTCTCCACAGAGGTGTGTGCATCAAAAGCAACTACAACTCGTCTCCGTTTGTCCTTTGCAGGCGATATCGTAGCCCGCTAACGCAAAATTTAGATGAGCACCGTTGTCCAAAATATAACATTTTTACCGAACAGCTTCAGTCCCACTGAAACAAAACAGATTTTTTTCTTAAAAATGTTGACATTTTCTTTTAAATTCTCACGTTTCTCCAAAATTAGATTTTTTTAAAAATTCAATTTTTTTACTTACATTTTCTTGCCCAATTTGTGCTCAAAAGTTGTTTTTTAAATAGAATTTTGACATTAATGTCAGTATTATTTTTTTCTCAAATTTCTGACTTTTTTTTTTTCTTGCCTTCAGAAAGTTCAGAGATTAAATCATTTTTTTGCAGTGATCCTAATCCTCACATTTTTGAGAACAAGATCAATTGAAAATGTATCAGTTTAACTCTCTGACCATTTTGATCTTTTGCTATACATTAACTTTTTATTTTTCAGTGGCCATAAGCCTCTTCCATAATGATGTTATATTTTGGGATTTGATGACTGTCCACACTGTGAGTAAGTGACTAAAGGACACCTGCTGCAGTTGTTCAGTTGGGTTTTTGTCCTCACTCCTCTGCCCCATTATCTGGAGAGTTTTTCAATTTCTGAAATAAGATCTGAATTAGCAACTGGATTTTTTTTCTCTTTCCAGGCAGAACCAACGAGAATCCAGATCCAAGCTCCTTCCAAACAGGACCTGAACTCTTGTGTGAGTCTGCAGCAGAAGACTGTGGCTATCAGCCACCCGCAGGTGAAGCTGTCTGCCAGCGCCGGCCTGGGCAACGCGCAGATCATCCACCTGCAGCCTGTGGTGGGTCAGCAGGGTCAGCAGATCCTGCTGCAGCAGAACCCAGGAGAACCCCAGATCCAGTTGGTGCTGCAGAACGCCACTCCTGTGGTGGGCTCTCTGCTCCCCTTGGTCCACAAGGTGACTGGTCCGGCAACCATAACAACTGCCTCCTCCAGTCTGGGACAGAAAGCTGCCCTGCCTGCCATCAGAGTGGCAGCTGCCAGCCCGGTTAAAGACCAGCCCCCTCCCAGCAGCAAGCCCCCTGCTGTTCCCGTCACTAAAACCATCAGCATTCCTCTGATTAAGACGCAGCACAACGGGACGGAACCGACCGCCACCGCCGCCGCTGCTGGGAAAGTCCCAGTTAAAGCGACACCGGTCATCCCTATGGCTCCACGGCAACCATCCACCCTTGCCGTCGCCTCCAGGCTTCCCACGGCAACCTCACCCTCTGTCGCCAAGGAAAGAGACAGAGAAAAAGAGGAGAAGAAGAAAGCCAAGAAAAGAGAGAGGAAAGCCCTGAAGGTCCAAACCCGATCGGGTCGGGTGTCTAGGCCACCCAAGTACAAAGCTAAAGACTACAAGTTCATCAAGACGGAGGACCTGGCGGAGAGCCACCAGTCCGACTCGGACGACTACTCTGACATGAGCGTGGAGGAGGAGGAGAACGCCAAGCGGGACGGGCCGGGCTCCAGCAGCCCCTCGTCTCTCAGCTACAGCCTCAAGTCGCGCTGCCACCGCTGCCAGACCTGCGACAAGGCCTACATCGGCCCCGGTGGCCTGAACCGGCACTACAAGCTGAACCCCACCCACGGAGAGCCCGACCTCACCGGGGTCACAGCCAGCAGCGCACCAGAACCCGGCCAGAGCAGAGCAGAGCAGAAGGTAGAGGAGGCTGTCACTGAGGAGGAGGAGGAGGAAGAGGAAGAAGAGGAAGAAAAGCAAGAGGAGGAAGAGGAGGAGAAACCTGCTGCCATGACAACAAACAGTGTGAGACACCGTTTTACCTGTCAGAGCTGAACCGATCTACATGATCTCAGGTCTGAGTTTAGGTTTTGACTTCAGACCGCTCAGTGAATAATTGGAGGGGTTGAAACGATTAATCAAAATACCAATGATTAATCAATTGTAGAAATAATCATCACCTAATTTAGTGATCGATTAATCATTACCTGGAGTATACAGACTCAACAAAGGCCATTTACTGCAGTAGCAACACAGTTAAAAAAGCTAAGCCAAAAATACAGAAAATATAAACATTTTTCCTTTAAGATAAAAAAAAAAATTCTGTCAGTAAATCTGTTCTAAATTATTAATACAAAAAATAATCAACAGATTATGTATACATTTTACATTTAAGATAAAAAAATAAAAAATAACTTTGATAAAAATGTCCTATTAAGCATCTTTTGCTCTCCAGCTGTTCATTATTTAATCCAAACAATAATCACCCATCAGCTCTGCTCTGGATTCATGTGGCGTCCAGCAGAAAAAGCTGAGCTCTTCCCATGTTGATTTTAGAAGTAATTTTTTTACTAGCAGACACATCTGTTGCTAATCTAATAAAGTATCTAGGGGTGCACCGATTTATCAGTGCTGATTTTCTTAATTTTGGGAGATCGTTGATCAGCCGATTTTTAAATGTTAAGCTGATCTTATCTACCTCAGTAAAGGTCTAAATATCAGCCGCTGTCCTCTGCTCTCCCATGAGAAAGACCCACCAGGTCATGTCTTCACCTTTACAGTTAACAGTAGTCACCCCCTGTAGCCAACTCAGCGACTTTCTTGCTATATTGAGCAACATAAAAAATTTGGCATCATCCAAAATTGGAATCGGCAGGTCAGGATTTTAAAAGATCGGGAATCGACCAGAAACCCTACCTTATTGTATTTTAGGCAATTAAATGTTAATTTGTTTTTCATAAATTTAAAATAGGAATTGGATTATTTATTTCTTTAGACATTTGAATGTGTTTATAATATCGCATAAAATAAGCTTAAGTAGTTAAATGAAGAATCTACAGAATGTATCAGTTTTGCTGTGCTCTGCCTCTAAAGCCTCACGCTGCTTGTCTCCAGGGAGACAACGGCCTGGCAGCTGAAGGACTCACCGGCCTCCATTACCGGGGCCCGGGTCGCCCCAGAGGGCGAGGGAGAGGAAGAGGGCGAGGGAGGGGCAGAGGAAGAGGAAGAGGCAGGGGGCGAGGTCGATCTCTTGGACCTCCTCCTAAGGTCAGTTTGCTTTAAGCCAAGGTTCATTCCACCTCAGAGTTTTCTCTTTATGCTGTATATTTGAAATGTCATCCAGTTCCAGTATTAAATGTTAATTATAATTTGCAGGTTATTGATCTTTCAGAATGTTTAATCACATTATTAAGCCATGACTTGAAAATGATCTTAAAATAACATTAGCGTTTATTGTAATAACTTCTGGGAGACTTTATGGTTCAGTAAAATGTGTTATTGTGACATGACTAGTCAGGAAAGCACTCAACATCAACATGAATGTGTTTGGCTTTTGATTAGTTTATCAGTCTCTTTGTTTTTTCCAGGGTGGAATTAAGACACTAAAGTACCTTCAATGAATTAGCAAAAAAATAGAAACTAGGTACATAGGTTTGAATTTATTGTGAATATTTGTTTATTGCACGTCCAGGCTCAAATACATGCATCCAGCTGCACTAATATTTGCTTCACTGGCTTTGCAGCCTTCAGCAGGTTGCTGGCACCATTCTGCCTGGACGTTTGGTTCCTATTGTTTTAAAAACTGCTGGAGTTTATTTCAGTTAGTTGGTCTCCAGGCATAGACTCTGCTTAAAGGAATCTTCCATAAATTTTGAACAGGACTAATGTCCATGCAGCTGATGTTTGGGTCGGAAGCTGACCCAAACATCAGCTTCTGTTCCATAAACATCTCTGTTATAAACTAAGGAGACACCGATTCACGTTTTTTAAAATCTCAGATACCGATACCGATATCTGAGGTTTAGTATCTTCCCGATACGATCCAATACAGAACAACAGCTAAATTCACTTAGAAAGCTTATTTTCTAAACACAGACATAAATGTACTGAACTACAAATTAATTTGATAACTCTGCACCACAACAGCTCACTGAAATACACCAATAGCTTCACAAGCTTGGTCAAACATGAACACAACTTTTATTTGTGCTGTTAGGAGTAGAACAGTTAAAATAAATAATGAAACTGAAATTGACTAAAACAACAGGTTGACTATTTTGGTCAAACGTGTTAAAAAAAAAGAAAAAAAGTAGCTGTTACACACCTTTCAAACGGTTCAGAAAGAGCAATTAGGAACCTAAACCCCATCTAGAATGTTTTCCAATATCGGCACCGATACAGATATTGACATCAGATCGGTGCATCTTCTTAGAACCTGGTAGCTCTTCGTTAACCTGATTGGTTGATTCTCTCAGGTGAGCATTGGTCTCGTGGGCAGACCTGGTCGTCGCGGGCGACCCCCAAAGCTCGGGGTCATTCCGGTAACGGCGCGGCAGCAGGCAGAGAGGAGACAGCAGCGGCTGCAGGAGGTCAGAGGACGGAGCGCTGCTCCATTCCAGGACGGGACTGACCTGTCCCCCACAAGTACCTGCTGTGTAACTCGTGTTTCTGTGACCGCTCTGTGTTGCTTCCAGCTGGTGGAGCAGTGTGAAGATGAAGAACTGATGGATGCTGTTCTTCCTCGTTTGACCAAAATGTTAAGTCTGTGGGAGCTGCTGCTGGCAAAGGTGAAAAAACCCCACATGTGCTCACATTTCTATTAGAAATAATGGCCTGTTTGTTTTTGTTTGTGTGTTGTTAGTATTAGTTTTAACCCATCACCATGCTGACTGCTGCTAAGTGGTCAATTTGACTGTGTCTATTTTTATGTCTATTTTAGTATTTAATTAACTTTTTATCAAGGACTGAGTGCAATATAAGTAATTATTTATAGTCTTTATTTTAAATATTGAGACACTGATTTTGTCTGGAAAACTGCACCCAAAGTTCATTGTAAAATTGATCACTGATGCAATTCTGACGTATCATTAAGTCGCTCATACATTATAGTTAGATAAAGGGACAAACAAAAACCTTTTCATTTGAAAAGGAACATTCATTTAATGAGAAGAAAACCAAACTCAGAAGGAGCTGCTGGGGATATGGAAGGACTACAATACATTTCCTACATATTTCTGTTATCTCACAAACCAAGCTAGGATCACTGCTCCACTTTGTGACTTGTGGTTGACTGCATTAATATTTGAAGACAGTAGAAGGTAGGCAGGCCAGGTCACCTCTAAGGTTCTTTAAAAATGATTTCTAACGTTCGCCCTCCGTCTCTTTCAGCTGGACTCCAAGGGGTCGGCGTGTAGCTGCTTCCCAGACATTTACCACGAGTTTGAATCTCTGCATGCCCAAGTCAGGCAGACTGCACAGGACTACATCGTAAGTCCTCAGGCTGGAGCCATGCCTGTGGAGGTCAGGAACATTGAGGTGAGACCATATGTTGCCTCTCTATGCACCTGAAGACTGGAACCGTTGAGTAGCAGGTGATGCGACAGGTTCTCTGTCCCGTCCTGGACTCCTGTTTCAGGTGGCCAGGTCTCTAGGGATCCTGGACGAGGTGAACAAGATGAAGGTGCTTCCTGGAGCGTCGCCTGTCTCTAGTGGGAACAATAAGAACGTCCGGTACATGGGGGTAAGCAAGCAGCCAGAAAGGATCTGTGTAAAACTGTGTGTGTGAAAATAAAGGTCAAACTGGTGTTAACAATGAGAAAAGTTCTGCTTTAAAATAATACAGCTTACTCTGCTCCCTGTAAGGAAAATAACAGTCGTTTCAGTTTAAATTAATCAATTTTTCTTTTTCAGAACTCCAAGATGTTGCCACCATCTAAAAGATTTAAGATGGAAAACAGCATTGCAGATCACCAGAACGGTACTGAAGCACCAAAAACAGGTAGTTGTATAAACAGCTTGAATTAGTCATTTATACTGTTGCTGAGAATATTGTAACAAGTATGTCAGGGTTTCCCTGAGAAAACTCTCCAAGCCCAGTAGCAAGGGTGATAGGACAGCCCACCATGTTGTTTAGTAAAAATTTTTAAAAGTTGATAGGAAATTTGAAAATGTCACTTGGTAATTATGTGTTAATGAAGGATATTATTAACAATAACTGAAAGCAAACTGTAAAGTCTTAAAAAAAAATACAATTAAAATTTTTTTCACTTCATTTGTTCCATCCTAATTAAAGTGTCCAAAAATTTTTTTTAGTCCTTTATCTGTGACTTTTCAAATTATTTGCTAAAGTTGTTAGCTTGCGTACCGGTAGAGACAGGAAGTGGTTACGGAGGTTTGGTGTATAAAAAAAATACACCTGACCTCAGTCTCTCTGTGTTCACATTCTGACCATACTGTGACCATACCATTATCATACTGTGACCATACCATTATCATACTGTGACCATACCATTATCATACTGTGTGGCCATTGTGCTTCCAACCATTTCACCAAAGAGAATCTTTAAGCTATTTTTGCTCTCTCTGTTAATGATGTATAAAAAAATCTAGAATAAATGAACAATGTTTAGCCTGGTGGGGTGCAAGTAAAACCTGGAGCCCCACCAGGCTTATGATGCACTGAGGGAAACCCTGAATAGCATATTAGGGTTGAATATTAGTGGGAGTACAGAGTGCACAACTTTACCATGTGTGACCATTTGTTGACAGTGTTTTTATGCTGAGTTTTTTATTTTTTATTATTTAGAACTAGCATGATGTTAGCATGTTTCCTTCCCTGTTTTGATACAACTTGTTGATACCTCAGCTTTTACGAATCCTATAAAAAGTTCCTCAGCAGCGTTTCAGCTGCTCTCTCCCACAGGAAGTGCTGTATCTGGATTTGATTAACTCCCATAAGAATACTTCAGCATTTAAGTATTGTAGGTGTTTGGGTCAGTATGTGAGGTCATGTGACTGTCATGTCTGTCACTTTGTTTCCCAGCTGCTGCTCCAGTGGCCTCGGCAACCCAGGCAGCTTCTCTTGTCAAGTCGTGCTCCGTGTCTGTGTCTCCCCTGGAGATTTCAGGTGGAGCCAAAGTGCTGAGTGCCTCTGCTGAACCTACCTCCAGGTGAGCTGGATGTGTGGGCTGTTCAGACCGCATTCATAACATCAACGCTTAACCTTCTGATGCGTGACTGACAGACTATACCGTCTTCCGTGACTGGGTCTTTTTTTGACCCGGGTTACAATCAAAAATAGTTTTTATGCTATTTTTGTCATTTTGATTCAAAATAATGTTATGTATGATACTTTCTACTGTGTTTTATTTCACACAAGCATTATTTCATGTTTGAAATATTTTCATTTATCACTTTTAAAAATGTTTTTAGAACAATTTGTTGAACATTTGTGACAATTTGTAAAACATTTTTAAAACAAAATGACAGCAACATCAATTTTACAACAGCAATAATGTAATGTCAATAATGGACAATGTTAACATTCATTGTGTGTGTGTGTGTGTGTGTGTGTGTGTGGGCATGGGGAGGGGTTGCGAAAGAGCACGTTTCTTGAAACTAGCTAGCTAATCAAGCTAGCTAATATTACTATTTGTATTCTATTATGCTATGTGTATCAAGCATGTGAGTGTATGTTTGTGTGTGCATTTATTTATCCATCCATCCATCCATCCATCTTCTTCCGCTTATTTGGGGTCGGGTCGTGGGGGTAGCAGCCTAAATAAGGAGGTAGAAAAAGAGAAAAGAGACAAATGAGAATTAATGAAAAGGGAGATCATTGAGCTAATGCGAATCAATGAATCGTATCATGTGATTCAAGGATTCACTGATTATTGTAACAGGCCTACATGTAACACTGATTCTCAGCTCCAGAACAGAGATGAGTCCCTTACTGTGTCACAGAGAGCAGCGTAGTCTGATGGTTGTGCTTTTATATGTTTCTTAGCTATAAAATAAACCTAGTTGCCATGATAGCGCAGCAGAGTAATAACATTTGTTGGTGTTTGTCAGCTGATCCTGATTTCTGGTGCTGATGGTCTGAATGTGTTTGTCGTGACCTGCAGCTCCTCCACCATCGCCTCTCCTGACCCAACTCCCAGCCTGGCTGCACCTCCTGCTGGCCCCACGCAGGAGCAGAAGGAGGGGCCACCGGACCAGAACCAGGACGTACACATCGCTGATGCCAAGGTCCAGGACGCAAACATGGCTGACTCTGTGGTCCAGGACGCAAACATGGCTGACGCCACGGTCCAGGATGTAAACATGGCTGACGCCGCGGTCCAGGAAGTACACATGGCTGACGCCGCGGTCCAGGAAGTAAACATGGCTGACGCCGCGGTCCAGGAAGTAAACATGGCTGACGCCACGGTCCAGGAAGTAAACATGGCTGATGCCGCGGTCCAGGAAGTAAACGGGGCCGAAGCCGCGGTCCAGGAAGTAAACATGGCTGACGCCGCGGTCCAGGAAGTAAACGGGGCCGAAGCCGCGGTCCAGGAAGTAAACGGGGCCGATGCCACAGTCCAAATGACCCAACCAGACTCTGCTCTCAGTTCTAGTGCCACCAGCACCACAGACAGAAAGAGGGCGGAGCCTAGCACCAACCCTGGCCCCGCCCCCAGCCCTGCCCAGCTGCCGGCCTCTGCTCAGCCCCAGCCCTGTGACTCCTCCTCCCAGCCCAAAGAGCTACAGGCGGGCCAGGAGATCTACATTCAGACGGAGGGGCTGACGGTGCAGCTGGCCGAGCCGGGGTCGGACGGGATCGTTATCGTCAACGGACCGGACGGAACCACCATGCACATCCAGACCCCAGAGGGAGTTCCCCTGGAGGCGGTGCAGGCCCTGCTGGGCATCGAGGCTTCAGACGGGGACAGACCGGCCCAACAGACCCAGGACTGAGCAGAACCTCCTCAGAACAGACTGTCAGGGAGTGATGGACAGCTGGAAACTGCAGTGCCTCCCTACAAACCCAGCTGATAGGAGCCGACCGGCGCTTCTCTATGAATGTCACAGTTTCAGAACAACACAGGGGGACGACAGTGCAAACCCCCAACTCCTGTAGGAAAATGTCAAGGTCTTCATCTCGCTGTGTTCAAAGAGCCAAGGTGAAGCTGCTGATCTTTAGGTCATATATAAATATGCATATACATATATAAATATATATATAGATGTATATCTATATAGATGGGTATCTATCTATCTATATATATATATATATGATGTCAGCACATTTTATTTCTTCTACTCTTCTGTTGTTGGTCTTCAGTGCAGCTATTGCACACCTCCACTTTATGTTCAGAAAACATGAAAAAGGTTCGTTTGCTTGGTTTTGTCCTCTGACTCTGTTGCTCGCTGTCTGCAGTTGGGATTGTGTTGCTTTTATTTTTCTGGTTCTGAAATAAATTATTTTTCAGGTAAAAAAAAAAAAAAAACTGCATAAAAGTGAACGGGCCAGATTTTTACAGACTTCACCGGCCACAATATACCTCCACAGGTTCAGTTTATACACTAAGAGGATTACGCTCTAAACTAGTAAACTTAATATGTGCAGAAAGACATCGGAGTTTCTGAGAATCCAATTTTCCCACAAAACCAGGAACTGTTTGGTTTTCTTCTCATCCATATGTGGCTTCTTTTTTTTGTTTGTTTTTTCTTTTTCTTTTTTTTACTTCATAACAAATCTATCTCAAGTGTTTGTCAGAACGTCTGATGTTTGTTTCGGAATGTACCGTTAAATCTTAAATTATTCACACCCCCGGCAGATTTAGATTTAAAACTGCTCTCCCTCAACAAAGACGTTTGTTTCAGGGAAGGAGACGCGGCAGCTCTGAAACCAGGACAGAGCAAAGGGAAAGAGGGGGGCATTTATTTTGAGATGTTGGAAACAAAACTGAATTGTTTTTATTCACCTATTAAAATGTCATGTTAAAATCGAAAACTCTTTTTAGTTCTGTTATTTTGATGGATTATCCTTGAGACTCTCAGTCTGTCTGAAAACGTTGACGTTCAGCAGAAACATTTTGATCAAATTAAAAACTTCCTTTAAATCCGGGGGGATGAATAATTGTGGCCTTAGCTGTACATATTCTTTTGTAAATAGCAGCAGTTGTAACACAAAGTTGTTGGGAGTCGGATTAAAGTGTTGCACTAAAAGTCACCATGGCAACCCCCCACTCAGAAGATGTACGTTGAACAATCAGCAGCTTTTCCTCCCTGTTGTTTACATGAACTCTGAGAAAACTGAAAAAGTCGGCCCAGGAGAAGACTGCAAAAACACAAAGCAAATATAAGAAAGTTTGGTTGTTTTTGTTTTTTTTTTTGGTCTAGTTTCTAGTGCAAACATTTTAGTAGAGCTGAAATAAGACTTGGTTCACTGAAACGTAACTTCTCAGATGGATATAAGAGCTTGTTCTAATTTTTTAATATTGATCAAAGAAAGTCCTAGTTCTTATGACTCTTCATTTCACTTATGAAAAGATATTTTTCAGATGTTAAAGGTGAAACAATCTGCTGGTGGAACTATCGCATTTTAAAAATCAGTATTGAGAAAATAGTAACCTAAAGCAACACCTATATCTTGTTGAAAAGTTAGTAAGTCAGTCTTATTTCAAGTGTACTAAGATATTTGCCCTAAAAACTCGACCAAAAATACTTGGCAACACTTTGTGTTTTTGCAGTGAAAGGAGGGGAAAAGGTGGGAGGGACACTTGTCATCCCAAGTAAGGAAATTTGTGTTTGGTCAACTATTTCATTGTATCAGTGGTTATTGGCAATAAATCTTATTCCCTTGAAAGCCTGTTTATTTCCTCTTCAACATCCCCACACTGGGAAGGGAAATGCATTAATGGGCTCCACCCTAAAAAAAAAACTGCGGAAGATTCTCTCTGCCAGGGCCAAACGCCTCCCTCTGCCCCACACCATCACACTGCCTCCACCAAAACCTGTTACAACTTCAGTAACGCATACACCACAACCTCCACCATCAGCCCACAAATGTGTTTTCCAGACGGATGTGGGGAGGTTTGAGCAGAATTAAACTCGCATTTAGTGGTGTGCGATTTTGTGCTGAGAAAATTTGTTACAAGGAGAAAAACGAAATCGACTGAAATCCAATTTTTCTTGCTTGTTCTTTTGCCAACTTGAGTAAACGGCGTCTTTCTAACAGGACCGGCCTGAAAGTGTCGGTGCTGATTTGTTGTTGACTCCCTGGTTTATGTGCAGATCTACACTGCAAAAATTTAGAGCAAATAGCTTAGAATATCTGAAATAAGACAAAACTAACTTATAATAACTTTTCAGCAAGCTATAGAAGCTTGTTTTAAGTGAATAATTCCTTAATACATTTAAAATTTTTTGAAGTGCTTGTTCCATTGGCAGATTATTTCACTTATAATAAGACATTTCTCCCATGTTATAAGAGAAATGATCTGCCGATGAAACTACAACTTTTTCCATTAACATTAAGGAATTATTGGCTTAAAACAAGCTTCCATATAATGATAAAAAAATTATTTTTAACTTAGTTTTGTCTTATTTCAGTTGAACTAAGATATTTGCACTAGAAACTAGAAAACAAATACTTGGTATGATGGAATGTTTTTGCAGTGTAAAGTGTCCAGATCAGTAATCTCCTGGGATTATTTCACTATTAAAGATCTGCTTCTTTGATACGTGTTTAACCCTGCTGTGACCACATCAGCTGGTTTTTAAAGACATTTGAATATTTGTACGGTTCTTTCCTCTCAATGTTTGCATATTTGGACTTCATTTATAAACTAGAAGATGATTTGTTGAATGTCTATATGTAGATAAAGACAATGAACAAAGTTTAAGAGTTGCACTATTTTATTACTTCTTTTTTTTTTTATAAAGCATCATCCAACATGTCTTAGGAAGTAAAGTGAGCTGCAGGGGGGATCAGTGCAGGGACGGGCATTTGGATGTTTGAGCAGCAGCAAGTATTCAGTACATGTTACCTTCTTACAATAAAACAATGTGTCAAACCTCCCTTCAGTTTGGTGATTCAGTTGAAAGATAGGATCTGCTTTAAATGTCAGCTGACTTCATTCAGATGTTTTTCATCTCTCCTCTATAAGGAAAGGAAGGTGAGGGTTTTCCAAGAATAGCAAATTTTTCTCTTATTCCCACATTCACAAAATAAATAAAATGATATAATCATTCTCTGATACGTACAAAAGTTGTTGCTTGTCTATGTGGCAATGTTTCTGTGGCACCAAAGAACGGAAGCTACACTTATAACACCTTACAACGAGTTATATCAAGATAACATTTCAACATTAATATTAAAATACTAACATTTGTTATATTTTTATATATTAATATATTTTGGCCTTGAAAGACTGATTTGTAACCGAACTATGTACTACAACACAAGCTGCCCTGCATGAATCTTTTACTATTTAGCTGGTGCAATTTGTAATTTGTGTCGTCCAATTTCTCTCGCGCACTAGCGCGTGCGTTTGTCATTGAGCCTTCGTCAATGAAAGTCATGGAAACGACGTTAGCGTCGGCAACCCTATAAATGACGCCGACCTCCTGAATTCTTTCCCTTTGCTACGGGACTTTGGAAGGAGACGGCTGAAAGAGCATAACGCCTCGGACGGTTTGAACCTGTGAAGAAGTCAACTTTGCAAAACTTGGTCAAGAAGCACTTGGTGTATTACGCACTTGCTGAAGAAGCCGAAAACCCACGAAAATGGATCCTGGCCAGAAGAAGGACCAGCAGGGTGGTCAGCTGGAAGGTCAATATCATTCTTCTACTATTTTTAATAAACAAAAACAAGTTATTACTAAAATAATAATGAATTGTTTAGTTTATTTTGTGTTTGTGTGCGTTTTTAAAAAAAGAAATACTGCCTGCTGTACAAAAAAAGACAAGCAGCATTCTTGCTAGCATAAATCTTTCTCTACTATTTTTAATAAACAAAAACAAGTTATTACTAAAATAATAATGAATTGTTTAGTTTATTTTGTGTTTGTGTGCGTTTTTAAAAAAAGAAATACTGCCTGCTGTACAAAAAAAGACAAGCAGCATTCTTGCTAGCATAAATCTTTCAAAACCAATAAGTTTTTTTCTTTACTGAATTTCCAGGAAATGTCAGGAATGTTGAACTGGGGTGTAGTGATTTAAGAAATATATGTATTTTAGATAATTATAGTCAAATTAGTTGAATTAATGTTAAATTCTTGAAAAATTTGCTTCTTCGTGACCGTTACTTTTTGAAAAAATACTCTGATAAACACTCAGTTTCCATGGATACAATAAATAAAATGTTATTCTAAAAAAACATTTAACAACATGTATTTTCCCCTTTGATAGCTTGTAATTTAATTGTTTAGTTTTGTTATTTTTTAAAGAATGGAACACGTAGACCTGTTTTTGTTTTGTTTTGTTTTTTTAGCATATGCTAAAATCTGCAAATTGATTGAAACAAAGGTGCTGTATGTACTGAGAGTATCAGGTTTAATGACTTTGCGTCCAATGCTTTATTAACGCTAGTGCCTGAGATTAACTGTTAACGCTGAGTTGAAAAGAAAGAAGAAAAAATGGTTAAATTTCTATCCAGTTGTTGGAAAATTAGCTTGTTTTTTTGACCGATATTCTTTTGAAAAATGCCGTGATACATGATACGGTATCCATGGATACGCTGAATGAAATGCATTAAATATTTAATTTAGAACTTAAGCTTTAAGAAAGCATTTTTAAAAATGTATTTTTTCTATAACAATCTATGATTTGATTGTTTAGTTTTATTATTTTTTCAAGATAGGGGCATGTTGATCTGTGGGTTTTTTTTTATTAGCATAGCCAGGAATGCTAACATGGGTGAATTGATTTGAAAAAGTTCAAACGGTGCTATTTGATCTAAGAGTATCAGGTTTGATGACTTTGTAGTCCAGTGCTTCGAAATTTTCTTGACTTCTTTGAAATATATAACTTTAATGGCTCTTTTTTGCATTTGTGGGATGAAACTAATTTGTGAGTTAATATAAATGGTTTTGTGACTTATGTGTTAGCTTATTGAAATATGTGGATAGATGTCTGGGATGTTAGCACTAGTGTTTGAGAAAAATTGTTATGCTGGTTTGAAAAGAAACCAACAACAAATCAAAACGGGAAAACTAGCTTGTTCTTGACCGTTATTTTCTTTTAAATGCCCTGACAAAACATATTTGGTTTCCATAGCAACGACATCTGACTTGTAGAGGTTTATTAGGACACTCAAAGAGGCTTTCCATAAAATCAGTAATTTCCATTGATGCACATGTTCACACACTGATGATGATAAGCTAATGGATTGTAGCCACAGCTGTTATATCAAGCCATTGGCCCTTCTGACCAACACCAGCAGGAAAGTGGGAGAAGAGTTTTGACCAGGACACAACGACAGAGGCTGGTCATTGCAGGGCAAACTCCTACCACTGTCACCTCAGTAATAACCTTTACACGTGTGTGTCTGTGTTGTAGTGATCAATAATCAAAGCTGATTTTCAAATACAAAATAATGATTTCTTTGTGAAAATTAGCTTTTATGACTTTGGTGTTTAATTCTTGGCAAGCTGGATGGTTCTTTGTCCATTTTTTTTGAAAAATGCCTAAACATATTTAGTTTCCATGGATACATTGGGGAAATTATATAAAATGAATTCAATAAAAAGTTAAGAAAGACAAAAACTTAGGAAGGTATAATTTGCATTTTTGGGATGTAACATATTTGTGAGTTAATTGAATTTGTATTGTGATTTATATGCTAGTTATTTGAAATTTTGGAAAATGTCAATAATGCTGACTGTATTTGTTTTGTTTTGAAAGAAGTTTTGGAACCAGCTTTTTGAAAATGTGGTATATTTAGTCTCCATGGATACATTGATTAAATGACAACACACAACTTATTCTTAGAAAAAATCTTTAAAGAACAATCAATGTGTGCCTGTTGATGTAACAAAGTAACTAAATTATTTATTGTAATTACTCAAGACCAGAAAACAGTGTTTTGTTCCATTGTATCATTTTCAGAAGTCAGTTGAATGTTATCAGTGAATGTTAAAATTCATTAGAAAAACAATGATCTCGGTTTCAGGGAGTTCGGTTGTGATTCATTTGTTAGTTCAAATATTGGTGGGATTGTGGGGGTTTAACACTTATGTGGTTTAAAAAGTTATTTCTGGTTTTAGAAGATCTGTTTTGTTTTGTTCAGATCTTTGGAATAAGAAGTCAGTGCCTGTTCCGGGTTTCAGAAAATGCCTCAAAAACCCATTTGGTCTCCTTGGATACGTTGCTTGAAATAAAACCTTAATACTTGAAGATTAGAAAAGTTTTTAGATATATATTTCTTTTTATATAACTTAGATATTTTAGATCTGCATTTCTCCTGTGTTATTGCTAAATAGTTTAGTTTATATTTTTATTATTGTTCAGTTTTATATTACAGCATATTTGGAGCTGTAATAGATTTTCACGCTGATTATGTTTTCAGAAAGAGTCAGCAATATTAATAGTGGTGTGGTGATTGGAAAACTTATTGTTTTAGTTTGAGAGAATTACTTTTAGGGAATCCATTTTGTTGATGTTCTGTGTCTCCATGGAGAGAGTAATATTGACAGACTTCAAATTCAAAAATACTTTATTAATCCCAAAGGGATTGCTGGGTTGTGTGCAGCCATGATCTTCAGACTGATGTAATGAATTTCATAACACTACCTGCAGCCATAACTGAGCCATTTGGAGTAATATTAACATGTGATAATAAGACTTTGAGGCGTCATGAACACATAAAGGATGCAGATTATTATTTGAATTATTTTGTCTGGCTTCATCTCCAGACAAAATATAATGTCCATTTTAACACTGTATATGGGTTTCTAAACCAGATAAGCAGTTTTATTTTTGTAGGAGCCCCTTTTTACTGGAAACGGAGGAAAGGCCACTTGTGTCGGCCTGTTCATTTAGATCCCCAGTCTTTAGACTCTGATTTTTACAGATGTACATTTCTGCTGTTGGCTATATATAGGAGTATATGGGTATTTATTCATACTGTAGGATTTACTGACGGGGTGTCAGAGTAGCTGTGGATGTGATTCTAAACATTTGTGGTGCTTAGAGGACTTTAATTAAATTCTTTTATAGTTTTAAAGTTCTGTAAGCAGTAATTTTAGTTTAATAGTAATGAATGGCTCATGTATCTTGTTTTGGCTATTAAGATAAAACTTACCTGTTGAGCAGCATCAAAGATTTGTGAGAGTTATAGGAGGGTAAACTGAGTAACTTGTTACAGTGTTTTATTTTATTCACACTAATGGTACAATGTAAGATTAAAGGTATTTTATTAGCTATTAAAAAGTTCTCAACACAGCACATACTTCTTTAATTTATATTTAGACATTCTCAAACCTGGGTTAGTGTATTTTGGTATTTCATTGTTCTCTTTAAACATTGTTTCGGATCTTTGTGAAGGTCTTGATACTAAATCATAGTTTTTTCTTGTTTTCTTTCACAGATCATTGTGTAGCTCTTCCAGCAGACGGATCCCCAGCGTTGGAGGAACATCTAGCCGATGGTAAGGATATTGGTAAGGTGGGGTCAAATGTTTTCCAAGAAACCATATCAGACAACATGGTTTCTGGAGATCATGGAGAGGAGTTGAGGTGTAGTTCACCTCCGCAGTCCGTTGACTGTAGTTCCAGCTCCAGTGTTAGCTCCAGTCAAGATGGCTGGGCTAGCAGTTTCAGTGGTAGCTGTATTAGCAGCTCCAGTGGTAGCTCCAGTCAAGATGACTGGGCTAGCAGCTCCAGTTGTAGCTCTAATACCAGCTACAGTGAAGATGAGGTAGGTAGTGATTGGACTACCAGTTACGGTAGTATCAGTACTACCAGCTGCAGTCCAACAGTGGACCGTCCTTACGCTGAGCTTGAGATGGCTCAGAAGCTTCAAGACGGCATTTTTCACTTGACCTCACCTGAAGAGCCCATTTTGAGTGCAGATGATTCCAGACCTTTTGGTGTCTTGCAACGTCATCAGGTAGGTTTGGTAGGGGATGCGACTCATGGGACATTGGTGACCGGCAAAAACGGAAAGAGGACCAAGGACACTGACTCTGAAGAGGAGCCCCCTGCCAAGAGGACTAGGGACAGTGAAGCTGAAGAGGAGCTCTCCTCCAAGAGATCCAGGGACACTGATGATGTTGAAGAGGAGCCTCCAGCCAAGAGGACAAGGGACAGTGTTGATGAAGAGGAGCCTCCAGCCAAGAGGACAAGGGACAGTGTTGATGAAGAGGAGATCCCTGCCAAGAGGTCCCGGAAGAGCGATGACGAAGAGGAACCTGTTCTCAGTCCCTCCACAAATGTGTTGTGTGAGGATTCTTTTCAGTCATCCCCTGTCCGCAGTCCCTCGCCCATGTCATTGTGGGGGGATCACCTTTTTTCACCCTTTGATCTTTCACCTATGAGTGGATGTGAGGATCCCATTCTGTCCTCCCCTGTCTTCAGTCCCTCGCCAAGATTACCTTGTGAAGGTCCCATTGTGTCTGTTTATGCCATCAGTCCCCCAATCAGTGAAGATCCTATTTTGTCATCCCCCGTTCTCAGTCGTCCACCAAGCACAGCCTGTGAGGATCCTATTGTGTCTTCCCCTGTCGTGAATACTTCCTCCACAACATACTGCAAAATTCCAAGTGCAAGATTCCCTTGCTTTTGTGTCTGGATGAAATCTCAAATGGACAGAGAAGAGGAACCAATACCCTCAACATCTGGAATTGGATCTGGCGGAATTAGAGGAAGAGAGAGTTCCAGAAAAGAGTGGTTTAGACCTCACTACGACCTGTCAAGTGATGACTCTGATTAGATTTGGATCTTAAAAAACTGAAGACCTACCAGAGAAGACCCATTAGGATACTGTAATTTCTCTGTTGTTTATGTTAAAGCAAATGGCTTTCTAGCAGGACCGAGGATGCCTTAGGTAGCGACTTGCACCGGGGCTTTTCTTTATCCCGCTGCTAGATGTTTTATTTTAGATGTTAAGGATTCTGGCAGGACAGGCAATGCTGACTTTTTTGCTGTTAATGAATGAATGACTAAATGCTGGAGGATGCTAATTTAACTTTCTGAGGAACAAGACAATACTGCTGAACAAAAAACTTTAATAGTAGTCGGACATGGATGGTGCATAAAAGATAAACGCTAAAAGGAATAAGACAGGATTAATATTAAATCTAAAACAATCTTGCTGGGTAAAAATCAAACCTCAAAACTATAAAGACAACGCGGCTCAGGACACTGGAATCAATACGACTGAGAAACAAATTAAACTCTAAAATTTAAACAATATTTCTGAAAGTTCTAATTTTTAAGACATAAAAACATACAAATGGAGACACATTATAATCGGTTGAGCTCTGGTGTAAACGGATTGGAACAGCGGTTTTAAAGTTACAATCATTCTGGTCTGGACTTTATAAAAACCACAGGGAGTGAAACGTTTTGAAGTATGAAATAACAACGGCAGCAACAGTAAAAACAGGAGTTAATTCAAACGTTCAAAGATGAAAGAGGAAGAGAGAAATAGGCAGGACCTTTGGACCCGGATATGAACTGTTGATCCACGGATCAATCATTTGGTGGCTGGATTCCAAAACCCTCAACACCACATGTTAAAATGAGCAAGACATTTAAACTCAGGTGATAATAATGGTTTTAAAAGTAGGTAATGCTGCCGGGTGTCAAACCTAAAATCTCTTAAGACTGAGAAGAGACAACGCTTTTCTGGACAAATTCATTTCTCTAAGGATGGAGACAACGCTTCTCAAGTAGGGAGAAATATTCATCTTTTAGGACTAATATGATGTCACGGTGGACAAATTAAAATGTAGAAGAATTTAAACATCCCGCGGAGTACAAATTAAAATCTTTAAGGATAAAAGAAAAAGACAGGAATAAATGCCAAGTTTCAGGGTGTAATAGCGGTGCTTCCCCACACGGTGCTTCTAATATAGTCAATTGTTCTCACCTGGTCCTTCATTAATCCAGTCTCCCAGTTTGAATCTTTCAGGTTTTAGCTGCTCATCGTTGGATTCTTTCCTGGTTCTCCATGTGGTTCCTGTCCTCCTGGTTCCTGTTTGTAAGTTTTTGCATTTCACAACATGTAATACTGCTGGCCTCCTGCTGGCACTGGGGACCATCAGCTTTACTAAATAAACATAGAAAGAAATTCACTATTAGTAGAAAGTCTTCCTCCATATAGAGGTCAAATTTACACTAAGTAAGGAAAGTTTTCCTGATAATATTTTGTATTAGAGACCAAATTAAAGCATCAAGCCAACAAGAAATTAGAAGACAGAGGAGAAGATAGACAGAATTTATGATTGAGGGATTTAATTAAGAGCTTTTATCCAGAGAGAATCTAGAGAACAGGATCAGAGGGAAAGAAAATAAACTTTTAATCTCATAAAACAAATAGTTTCTATGGCCATATTCATGTGTTGCAACACAGAAAGATCACAAAAAGAGAATAGACATTAAAAATACAGACACTAGTCTCTGATCCAAGGTCCAGACGTCTCAGATCTCTGATGTTCTGATCATCACAGGTTGGATCTCCTGAGCCTGGAATCCTCCACCTTCAACACCGTCAGTCAGGTGGAGGAAGATAAGAGAACCGTTGACGAAAAAAAGTAAGAACATTTCTATCTACTCAACATAACTAAACATTTCAGATGGAGCTGCGTAGAGTTGAGCTGAAAGTTCCAAACTGGTTCTGTCTGCTGTCCAGGATTATTTTCCTCTTTAACTCTCTTGGACCAATGAGGAGAGAGAAGACACAGAGGACTGAGGAGACACAGAAAATCCTGCTGGACATTCATAAATAATGTTTCCTGATGGACCAGGGGGACAGCTGAGGACAGGACAGCATGAAGAGACAGAGATCAGACAATAACAAACCAATCCTCAAGTACACACTCACTGTTAGAATCACTGAATCGTATGTTGAAAATTCACCTGTTTATGAGTCAGACATTGAATATTAAAGAATTATAGAAACATTATAGAAACTCCAGATTCAGATTCTTCAGATCAATAATGTCTCTGATCATCCAAGGTTGGATCTTCTGAACCTGGAATCCTCCACCTTCAACACCATCAGGCAGGTGGAGGAAGATAAGAGAACCCAGTTGACAAAAAAAGTAAGAACATTTACTTTTACACAAATAAAGGTTTTCAATATGCATGAAGTTGAGTCAACACTGATTCTGATTTCTACTTTCTGCTGTACTTTCTCCTCTCTGACCCTTTTGTTTTGTCTGATTTTTTTCATTGAGTTCTTTCATAACAGCAGAGCTTTGATGAGCTTTGTGCTGATGGAAGGAGGATCAGGAATAGAGCAGAAGACCTGCTGATCTACTGGTTCTAGTAGATTTTATAAATGGTGAGGTCATGATGATGACTTGATCAGACTGATTCAATCATCTTGTATTTAGACTGAAATTAAGGAATGTGTTTCTGATCATGTGTTGGTTCACTAGCAGGACTGAAACAAGTCAACAGCACTGGACCAATGAGGAGAGAGAAGATAGAGAGAACTGAGGAGACAGAAAATCCTGCTGGAAATCCAGAGAAGTTTCCTGATGGACCAGGGGGACAGTTGAGGACGGGACAGAATAAAGAGACAGAGATCATGTGAAGTGGATCCTCATCAGCCTGGAATCCTCCACCTTCTACACCGTCAGTCAGGTGGAGGAAGATAAGAGAACCCAGTTGACGAAAAAAAGTAAGAACATTTCTATCTACTCAACATTTCATAACTAAACATTTCAGATGGAGCTGCGTAGAGTTGAGCTGAAAGTTCCAAACTGGTTCTGTCTGCTGTCCATGATTATTTTCCTCTTTATCTCTCTTGTCTTTTCTCTTGATTTCATTTCTCTGTCAACTCATGTCACATGACTTGAGTTGACCAACAAATTAAGCAGAAGACCTGCTCCACCTGCTGTTCTACTGGTTGGAAGAGATTGTGGAAAAGGTGAGGACATGATGATGACTTGATCAGAAAGTCTCCTTCAGTCATCTGTTATTTAGACTGAATGTGTGTCTGATTATGTGTTGATTCTCCAGCATCAGTGAGACAAGACAACAACTCTGGACCAATGAGGAGAGAGAAGACACAGAGGACTGAGGAGACACAGAAAATCCTGCTGGACATTCATAAAAAATGTTTCCTGATGGACCAGGGGGACAGCTGAGGACAGGACAGCATGAAGAGACAGAGATCATGTGAAGTAGGTCCTTCAATAACAAACCAAATGTTGCCAACTATGTTAATTTAGTTACTATTTTGTTGCAGTTAAAACAAGTGAATGTTGGGTAAGAATCAACAGTAGCCAGCAGACAAATAAGTAAAATCCTGATTCAAGTGATTTTCAATTTCTGTAAAGATTAGAAATATTCATGTTTATTTATGACTGTAAAACATCCATTTGATAATAACTCTTCCTAAGTGATGGTTGTCCTAAATGTTTTCAAGGATGATTCAAGGATGACCTTCTGGATTTCATTTCTGCTTTGGCTTCAAAAAAGTTGATGAGAGGAATCTTTGAGGTTCAGCTCAGTGAAAGGGCAGCACCAGACGACAAGAAGAAACCAGACTGCTAGGATTCTCCTTGAGACGGACCAAACCTGTTCAAACACTTCCTGTTCAAACGGACAAACCATCAGTTTCTAAAAAACCATGAACTTCTAAAAGATGCAAAACTCTCTGGACTTTATTGACTTCAAAAAAAGAATCACAGAACACAAATGTGGATGTTAACTTGTGAAACCTGCTCTGTCAAAGTTCTGACTCTGCTGCATTGGGGTTGTTTGACACCTTTAAGTTTTAGACTCATTTATTTCCAAGTCCACCATGTTTTCCAGTCTTATGTAGTTTTCCACATAGGATTCCCAAGTCAGTGGATCCATGGGGCCACTGTCTCTGGAGGCCCTCAGACTGTCCCTAAAGACGGTCATGGACACATTGACTTCTGTTTGACTCGGTCATAAACTGTCCCAATTCCTCCTGGGAGTCTGAGAACCCACAGTCTGTTCTGCCAAACCCAGGAGTAAAATATGCACAGGACACATAGTTTAGTTCTATATTTATATTTCTACATTCAACTGTCACTACCAGCTGCTATGACTATTGTTGAAAACTGTTGTAATGCTTAATTGTATTTATATGTAAATATTAGAAATGAACATTTTTATGTCATCAGAAACTGTTACAATAAAAAGTGATATACTATTAACACATGGCTGATTTTTATTTGACAAATTATTTTTGAAAGCTGCCAAACAGGCAACAAATGAACCAGATATTAATTAAACAAATGAGAAAAACAACTAAAATCTTGTTAGGTAGGTGGTTCATGACATCTGGTTTACCAGATGAACAGTGAGACTGTTTAGCAGGTCTGATGGTATTTGTAGTCCATCTTTCCTTGCTTTCATCAATGTCAAATTGCAGCAAACCCAAGAACACAAACCGCACTAGACGTGTCTCTGCTTCAGATCATTCATCAGATCATTCATCAGATCATCCAGAACTGGGACTAACAACAAACCAAAATTAGAACAAATGAAGAAAAATTTCAGCAGAAAAGACACAAACAGTCTAGAATGACATTATTGGTTTCCATAAAATTGATAACTTTTTAAATTTGCTCTTTAAAGAGCAACGGCTCATTTGAACATTGTGAACTGTTGACAAGAAATCCAAAACTTCTGCATGACTGCAGCCGTCATGAAAGTACGTCTTAATCAGATCCTCTTCTGAGAGCGAGTCCAGCACCGACCCTGTAAAACAAAATAGAGCAGAATAGAAATTCTTTTACTGTCCAACAATGGAGAAATTCAGCTGCTAAACTAACAATGTGACACAATTAAAGCAGTTCAGTTCACATAAAGATAGAAGATAAAATATGTAAAAACAGAGTAAAATGCTGTAAAGGCAAAAATTCAACACAAGTACTGTGGAGTTATTAAAAGTAGCATATAAATAGTGTACTGAAAAGTAATGTACATTAAAGTATGTTAATAGAAAAATATTCAAAAATCAGAATCAGAATTGGAAGATTATTTACTGATGTCTTCACTTTGTGCCAAGAACTGAAGTTTTCCCACATGAAAAGCAGAACACTTGAACCGTCCCCAGATTTTGACCACAGAAGTCTCAAAACATGAAGCATGGCCATCTAAAAAAATAAAAAATAAAAAAAATAAATATAAAATAGAGGCACAGTTGAAACCAGATATTTATAACCAAGAAAAAGATACAAACATCTCTCTGTCTGTATAGATAGATTGACATCTATCTATCCAGTAGGGGTGCCACCATGAAACTTGGGCCCCATAACAAAAAATTTAATTTGGGCCCCCTGCTGTTACAATTTCTTGAGTCTATTTGACCAATAAAAAGCAGCACAATTTTAAAGGCATTGCTTTCTCTTCATGACAGTTTGTTATGAGACAGATAATCTGTGAAAAGATGAATCTCCTCCACTTCCTCCCTGACCAACTACTGACAGCTAAAGATTGTGATTGACAGCTAAAACCCACCTCATGTCTCTGATTGGTTGTTTGTAGAGAACACTGGGAGAACTTGCATCCTCACACACACTAACTTGAGTGACCTTCCATGTTTAATTTACATAGTGCAGCATATTACTGTAAGAATCATTTAAATATGAATAAGCATAACAGTTTATATCCTTCCCTTTCAGGTCGTAAGTTTTTCATATTTCCCAAAAGCCACTTGAATTTCAGATTGACGGACATTTTTCAGCGTGAACCTTTTAAACCAGTTAGTGCCATAAAATGTTACCTAGTTTCATGATTTGGATTAACTATATGTCATGTCATCTGCTTTTGACTATGGTGACCGTATTTCTAGTTTTGGAGTCTGCGAGACGCAGATTGGAGAGACGGTCGTCTTTAGCGATTAGCATCAGCTTTTTATGTTTATGGTAACCCACATAAAATGAGGATGGCTCTTTAAGAAACAGACGTTAGGGAAGCTAGGTAGCCTACCTAGCCAGTCGGAAGTTTAGTTTCCTGTGTGTATCAACCAATCAGAATGCAGACTGCCGCTGCAGTTCCCGCTCTTCTCCCCGTGTCTGCAGCATTGTCTGTGTGTGCGACAGAGATCCGACATGAGGAGGAGACTACTGACTGCGGTAAAGCTAGCCGGCTCTTTGAAAAGCCGGCCCGCACACGATATTCACGTGCGCGACAGCTCAAGACATTTACTTTTACATTTACATTTACTCAACTCATTTACTTGCTGTTTTTACAATAAAAAAAGCCACATCAGGTTCATGTCTGATCTACTGCAAGTAGATTCCCATGTTTGCCACAGGAGATCAAAGAATTTCTGCAAGGCGTGCTGTGGTGGTACAGGAGAAAAGCACAACCCACATAAGGAGGCTTTCATCACAGGCTCGAATCCTGGTCTGGTGACATTTGCCGTCTGTCTTCCCACTTTCCTGTCTGACCCCTTTCAAATAAAGGCCACTAGAGCCATTAAAACTAAAACTTAAAAAAAAAAAAGAAATTAAAAAAAGTGATTTATCAAATCGTGCATATTTTTCAAATCAAATCTCTGTTTGTTTATTAATTTTACCGTAGAAAAAATTAGCGAAGCAAAATGTGCTGTTTGTCCATGGACAAACTCCTTAACAGTCACCTGGCAAAAAACTGAGAAGGAGGCTCTGTGGGAGGAGTTTCCCTCTTGGAGAGCAAAGTATATGAATTTTATTACGTTTCTATATGGCGATTAACATAATCATGAAAAATATTTTATTTTTCATTCATCCATCTCTATCTAAGGGGAACACACTCACAACTAGGGAGAATTTAGAGAGACCAATTAACTCTTACCTGGCTGACATGTTTTTGGAATGTGGGAGGAAACCGGAGTACCCGGAGGAAACCCACGCATGCACAGGGAGAACATGCCAAACTCCGTACAGAAAGAAGGCCGGGATGCGAACCCACAACCTTCCGACTGCAAGGCAACAGCGTACAGACTGCGCCACCGTGCAGCCCAATGAATGGCTGTGTTCATATTAATATATCATTGAACATTTTGACGTCACCGGTGACGAGAAGGGCGGCGAAAAACCCCTGACGCGTTGCCGTTGCCAGGTGATCATCATACGTGCCTTTTCATATTACTTCCATTGAAAACAACACCACGCAGTAGCTGTCACTTTACTACTCGCGCTTACAGCGGGATTAAAAGCAGCTTTTATTTAATGTATAAATAAAGACTGGTTGAAGCTAGTTTGAACCAAAAAAGACGAGCTCACTGCTCACGTCACTGCTCAGTGACGTGTTGGTGGTGGCTCACCGTCGCTCACTATTCCCTCACACACTTTATTTTTTATTTTATATTCCATTCACTGAAATTGATCAGAAATGATTTCTGTTGTTCACAATCCACAATCTGTTTTGTTGTTTTCTTCTCCTCTGACTCCCTCTGTGAATCTTCTCACAACTAAAACGACACAAAAGACAATCGAAATAGATTTATTTCAAATAAAACTAATATAAAAAAGGCTCAACTCCTGCTCTCCACTGACCCTCCCTTCCTCATTTCCTTAGTGTAATGTCCAGCGCACACTACACGATCTTAGAATTGTCAGCCGATTGTCGGCCCATTTTCAAAACCTGAGAGATCACACATTAACTGACAGAAATCCTAGGTATAATGGTTCGATCGTTCGGTCGTGCCGTGTGGTGTCCAACAATGGGCACACAATAATGGCTACAAGTCCAGTGAACTCATTTTAAAACCAGGCATTAATCAATGCTTTACTGCAATCTACCTGTAGTGCATGTGGCTCTAGTGTCAGCGTAACGTCCTGACTGAATGAAAATCATTAGAACCTATTTATGTCATGTTAACTAAGAACAGCTGAAAGGTTACCGGGTTCATCAACTGCGTAGCAATTTCGCTCCAACTCCTCCTCTTGTCATTTCTATATTCTTTGCACGAAATGTTTTATAAACATTGATGTTGTTTCCACATATCATCTCCAATGTCCGCTGCACTTCGGGTTGCGCCTTGTCAGCTGTTTGGGATTCCCCTCGGTAATTTCCCCTCTGATAGCACGGAGGAGAATCCGTGCATTTTTTTTTTTTCAGAAATGGCTTCAGTCTGTTTAACTTTCTTTTACTTCCCCTTTGTGTGTTCCCTGCCAGACACAAAATGAACCACATTTTCCCGGCTAGCTCCACCTGCAGTGCAGCCGACACCTTCAGCAACAACTACATCATTATCAAGGTCAACAAAATCTTCTATTTGGCGATTAACATAATCATGAAAAATATGTATTTTTTTCCATGTCTATCTAAGGGGAACACACTCACACTTAGGGAAAATTTAGAGAGACCAATTAACTCTTACCTGACAGTCATGTTTTTGGACTGTGGGAGGAAACCGGAGTACCCGGAGGAAACCCACGCATGCACAGGGAGAACATGCAAACTCCGTACAGAAAGGCCGGGATGCAAACCCACAACTTTCTGACTGCAAGGCAACAGCGTTACGGACCGCGCCACTGTGCAGCCCATTGTATAAATGCAGACTGGTTGAAGCTAGTTTGAACCAAAAGAGACGAGCTTCGGAGAAGGTTTTTTCTGTCCTCTGCCATGAGACGTTATCTGTTGACATAAAGAGGTTAACAGGTAAGATTCAATCCAGTCAAGTACTGGACTAGAGAGTCCAACCCAGTGCTAAGATGATTTTATTAAAATGTCAGAATCAAATGCGGTCACATTTTTAAATTTTATTACATTTTCTCTCCTAACAACTTCATTTTTCTATTGATTTACATACACAGCATCGACAAGAGACAGACCACAAAAAAATACACATACCCAACCTGAATGAAATGTGTACTTATACTAATCAAGATAGCTAGAGTTGAGTTTGTTCAAAATGGAACCACAGAATCCTTTCCACTGACCAAAAAAATCTACTTTTATTTCAGTCTGAGTGAAGACTCCATGTTGCTCCTGACGCAGCCGGGTCAGACCGGGAACAGCAGGAAACCTGAGAACACGCTGAAGTTTCTGGAGTCGTCATAGAGCCGATAGCTGGCTGGCAGAGCGAGGCGAACCCGATCGCCCCGGTCCAGCTGCAGAGCCACTGCACTGGTCATGGAGGCGTATCCTCCATGGTCATTCAGGTCCAGGCTGAATGTGACTGGCTGCTCGTTCCTGTACAGGTACAGGCCCATGTAACCCTTCAAGTAATCTGCAGCCGTGAAGCTGAAGAAATAAAGTCCCGTGACTGGAGCGGTGAAAACACCTGCAGCAGCAGCAGCAACATTCATTCATCAGTTCGCTGCCCTGCAGCCAGACAGAGCGTTTACAGAGACGGCCCTCCTGCTACCTGCAGAGCTGTTGTAGCCCCAGCCAACGTTGGTGATGGTTTTGGAGAAGATCAGAGTAGTTTCTTCATCAAATGGACCGACTATTCCTGAATCAGTCAGACCGGCTGAAAAAGCCACCTTCACCTCATCTGGAAGAAACATGTTGGAGCCTCAGTGATCAATCGATCAGTCAAATTTATTTCTACAGCACATTTCAACAACACGGCCGTCCAAGTGCTTCACATCATAAACATCATATAGTCAGCAGTTGTGAAAACCAATAGCAGATTATACATTTTGTCAAGAGCCGTCATTAAAATATTAACACCCATCACATATGTCAATATTCCAGTTATTACAGTTCAAATGGTTCAGCTCTAAACTGGTAGGTTTTTAACCTGGATTTAAAGGAACTCAGTCTTTCAGCTATTGTTCAGTTTTGTGGAAGTTTGTCCCAGATGGTTCTGTCAGAGCTGAAGAGTTTAATCATTCTGTCTTCAGTCTGATTGGTAGCTTAGATGAAACATCTCCATTATTTTTTTTCATTGTTTCTGAACGTCTCAGGAGAATTTACCTTCTGTGTTCCCCTGAGCTGCAGTCAGTCTCTCTGAAAGTGAAGCCAGGTCAGCTGCTCCAGCTGACATATAAAACACAAAACTCTTTATCCAGGCACAATGGGCATAAAGAAACTGCTAAAAGAAAACATCTGTAATTATCCATCACCTAGACTTTGTTTCTTCAGATCATCCAGAAGCTCTTTAGTCACGTTCAGTCTGAAAGTCACAGCTGACAGCTGGGTTTCAAACTCTGAAAAATAATTTATTCTAAATCATTATTACTATAATTTCACTCCTTAAAATGTGTAATGATGTTTAGAATCACACCGGTCTCATTTTTTCAACCTGTTAATTACCTAAACCCTGGGTTTCTCCAGGTTTTACCAAGTCAAATTTAAGACTTTTAAAGACCATTATGAATGGAATTTAAGACCTAGGTCTCCACAGAACTCCATCTAGTCAACCAACTGCTGATACGTTTGCACTTATTCATGATAGAGGCAAAAAAAAAAAAAAAAAGTTAACTAGCTAGCAAGGTGAGTTAGCGGTTAATTATCAGTAGACTTAATGAAGATTACTCAAACTTTTGCCTGATAGAAAAAGGGATCTATCAGGTTTCTATTTTTCTCCCACCAGAAAAAAAATACAAAGACTATAAACCATTAAATGTTCGTGTCACGACAAAATGTAAGACCTGTGGTTAACGTATTAAAGGTCGACTTACTTTTTAAAAATAAATGTATTGCCTGAATTTTAGATACATGAATTTAAGACTTTTGAAATACCTCTTAAGGATTCCTGGACACACACCTTCCAAAACGTTCCACCTTTGTCTCATCAGACCACAGAATGTTTTCTCAAATGTCTTAAAATTAAAATAATTAAGAACTATAAATCTGCACACTTCTGTGACTTAAAACCCAAAGATAAGTTTTAAAAAACACCAATTGAAATGATTTATTAATCAAATGATTTGTGAAGTTGTGATTGACCTGCAGTTCTGCGCTGTTCATCCGTCAGTCTGGACTCCATCCAGGAGAACTGAGCTGAAAATCACACATGGAGTTAAAATAAACATAATTTAATAGAATAGATTAACCATTTAACTGCTAGTGGCAAAGCCACTCAGTGTTATTGTTATGCAATAATATTGATTTAAAACAATATTCATCAGCTTTAATCATCTACTTTAACAAATTTGTTAGAAACATTGTGGAATATCTGATAAGCTGAAAAAGCAGAGTGATTTCAACATCAACCAGACAGTTTGGACTGGAGGATTTCTACAACATTTACATGTTGAGACAATCTGGAGCAAAACATTTTGTTTCCTTGGATCAGATGGTAAAACATTCCTGCTCCAGTTATGACAAGTTATTAGAAATGTTCAGTCGATGTAAAAGTCTGACTTGTTACCTGAGCTTCCTGCTTCCTGCTCCTCCAGCCGTCTCTCACTGACTCAGTCTGACCTCCAGAACTAAACAGGATTCATTCATTCATTTCATCACTTCACTGAGGATGAACAGAACCAAACACGAGACCTGATGATGGTACCTGCAGACTGATTCTTTAACTGGTCCAGTTGTTCCTCAGTAGATCTCAGTCTGGTCTCCATGGCTACAGAACAGATTTGCCTTTTCTTATATATTTCATCTTTCAACTTGTTTTTAAAATAAGTTTCATTTTCAATAAAGTAAACACCATACATGTGTTTAATGTCTTCTGATCTTCCAGCTGTTTTTCTCTGGATCTCAGTCTGCTCTCCAACTCTAGACAGAAAACTGACCTTTAGGAAGGAGTTCCTCCAGGAACCATTGTTGGATCATACAGTTTTATTCTGGAGTGTTTCGGTGTGTGAATATGAGTATGTTTGTGAGTGTGACAGGATGAATGTGGCTCTGGTCTAAAGCGAAATGACTAGGGAAGTGCCTTCAGTCCCTGATGATGGTGATGATGGTGGTGATGATGGTTATGATGATGATGATGATGAAGGTACCTGCTGTGTGATTCTCCAGCTGTCTCTCAGTTGATCCAAGTCGAACCTCCATCTCTGCTTAACAAATCAGTTTTACTAATGAATCTTCTTTTAATGATCTTCATTTGCCATTATTTCACTCAGCATCCTGTGGTACCTGTGATTGTTGTCTTCTGATCTTCCAGCTGTTTTTCTCTGGATCTCAGTCTGCTCTCCAAATCTAGACAGAAAACCGACCTTTAGGAAGGAGTTCCTCCAGGAACCATTTCTGGTCAGACTTTTCAGAAATATGTGAATTTAAAAACTTTATTTACGCTTGGCAAAGTTACCTGTGAGTGATTTTTATTTCATATTTATTTGAACATGAACAAGCAGTCGGTCTAGTTGTTACCTGAGCTTCCTGTTTCCTGCTCCTCCAGCCGTCTCTCACTGACTCTCAGTCTGACCTCCAGAACTAAACAGGATTCATTCATTCATTTCATCACTTCACTGAGGATGAACAGAACCAAACACGAGACCTGATGATGGTACCTGCAGACTGATTCTTTAACTGGTCCAGTTGTTCCTCAGTAGACCTCAGTCTGGTCTCCATGACTACAGAACAGATCAGATTTTATTCATGGATTTAATACGATGACATTTTTAATTGCCTTCAGCAGAACTCAGTAGCATCTTACTTGAGTTGCTAACATTCAGATCTTTCAATAACTCACCAACTCTGAACACAAGAAACCTTTTTGGATCTTCCTGTTTTATTTACAAGTCTGCAAAGTTCCCTTTAAAATTTATACTTCTAAGTTTAAAGCGTTACTTCTCAGCTAAGCCTGACTGAACAGAGTGAATTAATACTTCATCTAATGGAACAAGTTGATGCAGTTGTGTTAGCATGCTGCTAGCAACCAGAGAGATAAATGAATGATTTGAAACTAAATGATTAGTAAAAATGTGACTGACCTGTTGTTCTATTCAATCCATCAGTTAGTCTGGACTCCATCTGGGAGAACTGAACTGAAAATAATATTAGAGTGACTAAGAAGATAGTTGAAGGAACTCAATCGGGGGGTGATTTAGCTCTTAGCTACATCCGAACTGCAGCTTTTCTAACTGTGATTAACTGTCAGTAGGCCTGTCACGATAATACATTTTACTGGATGATAAATAGTCCCAGTGGTTGTGACGATAAACGATAATATTGTTGTTTTGAGACCATTTTTAAGAAATATAATGGTAATGGCAACAAATAATGCGAGAGCACATCCTAAAAGATCAGCTAACTTTAAATTCTAATGAACATTTAGCACTGGAACTGGAAGACTTTCTCCTCTAGATGGAGCCACTGAAGGAGCCACTGCTGCCATTAACTGGAGAAGTGCTGTATGAGTTCTGTCCCTGATGGTGATGATGATGATGGTTATGATGATGGTTATGATGATGATGATGAAGGTACCTGCTGTGTGATTCTCCAGCTGTCTCTCAGTTGATCCAAGTCGAACCTCCATCTCTGCTTAACAAATCAGTTTTACTAATGAATCTTCTTTTAATGATCTTCATTTGCCATTATTTCACTCAGCATCCTGTGGTACCTGTGATTGTTGTCTTCTGATCTTCCAGCTGTTTTTCTCTGGATCTCAGTCTGCTCTCCAAATCTAGACAGAAAACTGACCTTTAGGAAGGAGTTCCTCCAGGAACCATTTCTGGATCACCCACTTTTATTCTATTGTCAAACCTGTGTTAAGACCTGGCTCACTTTTCAGAAATATGCACCTTTATCATTTTTATTTACAATTGGAAGAGCTACAGCTAAATTATTTTATTATTTCAAATTTATGTGAACAGGAAGAAGACATAAAACTTGTTACCTGAGCTTCCTGTTTCCTGCTCCTCCAGCCGTCTCTCACTGACTCTCAGTCTGACCTCCAGAACTAAACAGGATTCATTCATTCATTTCATCACTTCACTGAGGATGAACAGAACCAAACACGAGACCTGATGATGGTACCTGCAGACTGATTCTTTAACTGGTCCAGTTGTTCCTCAGTAGACCTCAGTCTGGTCTCCATGGCTACAGAACAGATCAGATTGTTGATTAAAAAATGTTATTTCTTTTTAAGAAACAGATTAATTTGCCAATATTTCAGTAAGCATCTACTAGTACTTATGTTTGTTGTCTTCTGGTCCTCCAGCTGTGTCTCTCTGGTTCTCAGTCTACTCACCAACTCTGAACACAAATCATCAGCAGGTTGTTCCTCAAGGAGCCATTATTGGATCGTTTAGTTTCTTTCAACCAAATTTACAGATTTCTAACTATATTTTAGGATATGTTAGGAATCTGAGACAGTTAACAATGAACTGGGAGTTTTCCAGTCTTTCTGCTCTCTCTGAGTTTTACATTCTGTAAATAAAACATTTAAAGGTAAATGTTCAGGTTTGTGTCTCTCCATGACCCTCAGTCTGATTTCCAAAACTAAGAAGAAAATTGTGATGTTTTGGTCTTTAGTTGGCAGGTGGTGGTGTTTGTTAAACAGTGATGAGGTTCATGTGGGTGGAGGACGATGTTACATCAATAATTACTTTATAATCAATCACATCGGCGCCTTCTGAGTCATAATCAGACTGAATGTTTCTGTGAATCCCAATCCATGTAAACCTCAAAAATATGACATAATAAATAAAAGTATATCATCTGATATTTCCTTCCATCAAGGGAACTATGTTAAGATTTGTTTTTATGTTGGCAGATTTATGAAAATGCTTCCAGATGTTTTTGCTTCATTCAGGTCATGTGGGTCGTTTTGATTTCTGACGTTAATCTGACAAAGGGAACAGTCGACTGTTCTCTCTCAGTCCGACCAATATCACATTCATTTGTTGGATTCTTAATAAAAAAAAGTAAGATATCACAACATCAGGATCTAAACAGAGTGTATGGTTGTAAATATCCAGCCTTATTGTTACCTGAGTTTTCTGTCTTCAGGTCTTCCAGGTTCTTCTCACTGACTCTCAGTCTGACCTCCAGAACTGAGCAGGACATGATAAACAACTCATAATGGTTATTAACCACCACACAAAACTTATTTAAAACACTAACATTAGTACCTGCTGTGTGGTTCTTCAACTGGACCAGCTGATCGTCAGTGGATTTCAGTCGGACCGGGACGTCAGCTGAACGAAGCAGCAGTCAGTCGTTCATGTTTGAAATGAGCCACAGAAAAGTCTCACATGTTACCTGAGCTTCCTGCTTCCTGCTCCTCCAGCCGTCTCTCACTGACTCTCAGTCTGACCTCCAGAACTAAACAGGATTCATTCATTCATTTCATCACTTCACTGAGGATGAACAGAACCAAACACGAGACCTGATGATGGTACCTGCAGACTGATTCTTTAACTGGTCCAGTTGTTCCTCAGTAGATCTCAGTCTGGTCTCCATGGCTACAGAACAGATTTGCCTTTTCTTATATATTTCATCTTTCAACTTGTTTTTAAAATAAGTTTCATTTTCAATAAAGTAAACATCATACATGTGTTTAATGTCTTCTGATCTTCCAGCTGTTTTTCTCTGGATCTCAGTCTGCTCTCCAACTCTAAAAAAAAAAAAAAACAACAATAAAAGAGTTTCTGTTTTGTCTCCGTTGTCGACGCTGTTGGACCTTGAAGCGTCACAGCAGATTGCTGCCACTGGACTCTTTTGTTGACTCACTTTCCTTTATTCTAGAGTTTATTAACTTCCTTTTAAAACAGATACATTCTGTTTTAAAATGTTCTTCTCACATCTAAACCAAAGCACATTACCAACCAGAGCCAACCTGATTACGTTTTGTTTCCGGTTTTAAAAAAACTCGATCCTGAAGAACATCTATGGCGATAATAAAAACTCCTCAAATCATTGTTTAATCCATTGAACTAACTGACTGGCGTACAAAAGTCAGACACAGATCTCAAACTCCACTGGTCCATTAGTTCAATGGAGCTTTTTCCACTGCAGCAGCTCACAAAAACAAAACCTAAAATCTTCAAAGGCAACAGTAATCCAGGCTGGGTTACTGTAACGTCCTGTATGTCGGGTCAGGGGGTCGGCTCCTCTAGGGCCCCACCTGCCTTCACAGGGGTCAAAGTGCAGCTCACCTGTGTTGTGGCTCCTGAGTTCATCCTGTTGTCTCTCAGCTTCGTTCAGGCGATGCTCTGCAGCAAACAGTTCAGTTCGGTGTTAATGGGCAGCAGAAAAGAATCTGGACGTGTGACTGGTTGTTGAACGGTCTGACCAGCAGCAGCACTCAGGCCTTCCAGGAACACGTGACTGGAAGTCAGTTTGTTTTCCAGCTGATGAATCTGAGCTGGAAGGGAAGAGAGTCATAAAAAAAACCATCCAAGGTTTTCTAATAACCAGTGGAGCTGAAATGTTGACGATAAAGTGAAGAAGTTTACTGCTGTTAAAGCAGACAGTACATCAATAACTCTTAAATGTAGATTTAAAAAGTACAGGTTCCACTGGGAGATTTTTTATTTATTTATTTTTTTTAACCTAAAACAGAAAAGAAATGTCTTGTTTTAAGTGAAACCATCAACCTGAGGAGCTAGTATGTTTTAATCTATATTCAAGCATTTTTGATTAAAACAAATGTATTTATATTACTAAAACGTTACTTTTCAGTTAGTTTTGTCTTATTTCATATCTTCTTTTAAGATATTAGAAAAAGCTCTTACATCTGTCTAAAATTATTTATGAATTAAACAACTCAGTTCTAGTTGAATTGTTGTAAGCATGTTGGATTTTAAACAGGAATGGGTCAAAGGTCGTCTAGATTGAGTGTTGCCAGGGTGACAGATCGTTAGTGCAGAAACATGGATGTGATGTAACTATGGGCTCATTGCTGCTGCTGCTGTGTGTTTATGTGTTGCTAACAGCTGCAGCAGCTTTACCTGCTGATCTGACTCTGTACATTACAGTGGTGCAGTAGCATCATGTGCTCTTAGTATAATGCTTTCCAACATGTTGGACCCAGAAGGCTGACAGTTACCTTCAATGTCAGCCTTCAGCGTGTCCAGGTGGACGTCCAGGTGACTCTCCAGCACCAGGGCTTCAGAATCCATCCCGGCTGAAATGTTGCAGGCCTGGATTTCTGGGAGAGAAGAAAACCTGACGAACGTTTTTCACTTCAACACAAAAGCTTGTAGTGACTCCTGACAGACGCTTTCCTTTCCTGCGCTTGATGACCATTCAAACTGTTAGAGCACATTGATAAAACGCTCCACTTTGTCACCTTACAGTCATGATTGTCAGTGTGTTTTACTGGAGTTTCATGGGACAGACGAAGACAAAGTTGCTCATAAAAGTTGGTGAAGTGAAAGCAAAACGGTTTTCACATTTTCTCCACAAACAAGAAAGCAGATGAGGCATTCTTTGAGTCTGATCAAAGAATACTGATGTGCTAAAATGGCCTAGTCAAAGTTCAAACATAAATCCAACTGACAATCTGTAACAAAATGTAAAAACTGATGTTCACAGATGCCCTCTGTCCAAACTGACTGAGCTTGATCTGTTCTGCAAAGACAAACGACCAAACGTTCAGTCTGATGATTAAAGCTGGTAGAGAGGCTCAGAGCTTCACTGATGAAATACAGTGAAGCTCAAGGCTGCAATGTGAAAAACCTCAGAGGGTGTGAAAACTTTTACTGTAGTCCCTGCAGCTGTTAGTTTGAGACTAAGCTCAATCAACCTTTGCTAAATCGAACTGGCTTTAGAATTTACTTTGAGCTGAAGTTTCTCATTGAAGACTCCTGCAACAGAACTGAGACGACTTCAGGAAAACATGCTGAGTAGCTACGTTTTCTAGATCCACAAACATCCTGAGCTCTGTGTGATGAAACGCTCAGAAAGTCCCACTGAATCTAAGAATGAACCAGACTACAGAGTGTGTGAGGAGCAGCCTGACCTGAGATCTGCCCCATCAGGTCCTCCATCAAACGCTCCGTGTTGCACAGTCTGCCTGTCAGAACTGAAAGCAGCAAAATGCAGGTTACTGACATCCAGATCAGATACCCACTGGATCAGATTCTACTGGCCTGTCCAACTCAGAACATGTGACAAATGTCCACTTAACAAAAAATTAATATCTGTGGCTACTTCCTGTTGTCTTTTTTAAACTTCCTGTTGTCTTTTTTTAAACTTCCTGTTGTCTCTTTTAACTTCCTGTTGTCTTTTTTAAACTTCCTGTTGTCTTTTTTTTAAACTTCCTGTTGTCTCTTTTAACTTCCTGTTGTCTTTTTTAAACTTCCTGTTGTCTTTTTTTTTAAACTTCCTGTTGTCTCTTTTAACTTCCTGTTGTCTTTTTTAAACTTCCTGTTGTCTTTTTTGAACTTCCTGTTGTCTTTTTTGAACTTCCTGTTGTCTTTTTTGAACTTCCTTTTGTCTTTTTTGAACTTCCTGTTGTCTTCTTCGACGTTCTCGCCAGTTGTAACATCCAGCTGTTGATCATGTGACTTGTGTGACACGGGGGAAAAAAGTGTTTGCATTGCAGTTTTGAAAAATACATCAATTTAATGTGACCGTAAAAACCTTTTATCAGAAAACATGAGCGTTTTCAAAATTATTGTGTTTCCATAAAGCAAATTAACTTTTGTAATTTCAATTTGCGCAACTCCATGTTTATTGGAAACACGAGTCACGTCAAGTGATCTTCCACAGTTTTTAAATTATCTCTTTTTTTTTCGCTTCCACAGTCGTTTGTATGCGTCGATCTGCCACAAAAGAATCCTAATTAATACAAAGATGTTTGTGGTCGGAACATGAGGAAATGTGGTTAAGGTCAGGGAGTGAGAACACTTCAGTAGAGCTCTGCATGGAACCCAGAGAAGATGTAAAGAGGGTGTCTGAGAGGAGGATGATGACCTGTGTCCTTCCTCCTCAGCTGCTCCACGCTGCTCTCACTGGCCCTCAGTCTGGTCTGCAGGAACAGCAGCTCAGCTGCAGCAGCTGTGGAGACAGCAGCACCCAACCGCTTAGCGCTGCACAGACACACCAGCAGCTTTTTGTTTTTCCTGAGACTCACCGGAGTTCTTCTTCTTCAGGATCTCCACTGAGTTCTCACTGCTGCTTATTCTGGCCTGAAGCTCTGATATCTCAGCTAAGAGAAACAAACGAGGCAGGAAACGTCACAGCTTGTCTGGGGTCAAGATAAACGACGCCCGAGAGACAGAGCCATAAAGCTTTGAAACATCTTACCAACCCACTCTGAAGGAATACGTTTTATGTGCTAAATAAAGATAAGGTGGAGGGTGACTTTAAAACTGTTCATAAATAAAAATCTGATAAGTGCGGTGTGCATTTCTATTCAGCCTCACTCAGTCAGTGGAGTGGAAAACCAGCGTTTCACTGCAGTTCCAGCTGCAGGTTGTTGGAGGTTTGAACATCCACAGACTGAAAGTTTTGTTGCTTTGTTTTTGTAAGAAAAAAAATGCTAACGCTAAGTCTTCTTCCTCTTGAAGATTGGGGTTAAAGGTCAGTTTGCTGGCCAATCAATCACAATACCACCAGGGACGTTGAAGCAGCTTTTGGTGTTTTTGGCAGTGTGGGCCAAGACCGAGGTCTGCTGGAAAATGAAATCAACATCTCCATCCAGCTGGTCAGCAGGAAGTAGCATGAAACTCTGTAGAATGTCCTAGACGGACAAAAGAAAACCCAGCAAACCAGAACTCTGTTTGTGGAACCGGGGAGCAGAAATTTAGAGGTTCCTGTGCTGAGTTGAGAATATATTTTTGGGGAAAAAGTTTGGATAGAAAAAGTTGGATAGAAAAGGTTGGATAGAGTTGAACTCTCTGCCTTTATCGGTCCAAATATACTGAACTGAACGGGTTCTGGTTGATGGATCTTGCCTTCATCTCCTCATCACAGCTATAATCAGCCAATAGGACGATGAGGTTAATGAAGCACATGGTTAACGTGCTTCATTAACCTTGAAGCACATTAACAAAACAACAAGTCTGACCTTTGGTCTTCTCTTCCAGCTCCTCCATCTTCTTCCTCAGACCAGAGCTCTGCTCTGTCAGCAGGAGGTCTAGCGCCATCTTCAGCTCATCCATGCTCTGCTTCTTCAGCTCTGCCTCCATCTCCCCGTCCCTCACCCGACTCTCCACAGTCCGGAGTTCTTGTCGTTGATCCACTTGGTCCCCCTTCAGACTGAGGACCAGCTGCTTCAGGCCCTGCACCTCTTCCCAGAGGACGCTCAGGTCCCTGGGGGGACGCGCTTCGGTCCTGGTGCCACCGTCTGCAGGAACAGAGACCTCCGCTCGGCCTTCACCGACGGAGCGGCAGAGCATCAGCAGGAACAGAGCAGCAGACCTCATGTTGAAGCCAGAAGCTCTAGATAAGCCAGTCCAGCAGCTTTACCCCAGTAATCCAGCAGGAGAACATTCCAGGGTGGAGAGAGGGGGGCATGAAACAGGCAAAACAACACATTAACACCCAACTGTAATCATGATCCTCCCTTTATTCAGAAAACCCTAAATAAGATCCAGAACAAGCCTCTGGTGTCAGAAGTCACATGATTAGTAAAGAGAATCCAGCTGTTTCTGGCCTCAGTCTTTTGTTAGAGAACAAGCAGCAACATGAAGCCCAACAGAGAAATTTCAATCAGGGTTAAGATGTAGAACAACATGCTGATCAGAACAAACCTCTGATCAATCCATCATCTGAACATGCAGAGAGGGTGGAGCAGCTGCAGACCTACCAGGAGGTTCAGGTCCACTTAGACTGATGGGACAGCATTTATCAGAAGAAACAACCATGAAGTAATCAGGAGAACTGCAGGAGTCCAACTCGAGTTGGAGGATGTCGGCCCCGGGGTGGGTTTAGTCGCCACTTGCGTTGCTGAATAACTCAAAGATCTGCTCACAGAACAGGTTGAAGTGGAATCAGTCACTGGAAGGATCCCATTCGGAAAAAAAATGGATCTCAATAAATTCAGGCTTGAAATGAGGTGAAATTCCCGGTGTGCTGGGATTGGAGCTGAAATAAAAGGTGGCCTCTGAATTGAGCCTGCATTGTAGGCAGTTGTAACTGTAAATATTCACTGTGGAGACAGAACACCAGAATTGCCTCTTCTGTACTTTATTTTATAAAACATGATACATGACTACCTGACATTTTCTCTTTATTCCTTTTAACTCTTCTAAAAAAACATCAAATCTCACTAACATTTCAATTTTGTGGCACATGGTGGACCAACACTCGTGATACACTTTAAACATGAGTCAAAATTAAATAACTCATCTGCACAGGACGGTTCAAATGGCACTGATGAATCGATTGTAACTAATTAAAAATGGATTCAGAGCCATCTTGGAAAAAAGATGCCTAAAACCAGGATCCTGCAACCAGCTTCTTTTAGCAGCCAGCGTTTGTCTTGCTTCCTCTTGTCTTTGAGTGTCAAAGAGTCATCTTTGGACCAGCAGTCATTCCTGTGATTGTGTAGCTTATGAACTGGTTGAGAGGCCATTTTCTAACAGTTGCCAGGTGTTTAGATTTAATTTTCTAGATAAATAATATAGATATCTAAAATCTCCAGCATGAACCGTCTCCCCATTCCGGTTTTCACCGAGATTCTGAATTTGGGTTTTTCATTGATTGTCGTAAAGCAATCATCAGCATAAAAGTAAACATTTTGAAACATGAGTCTTCTATATAAATAAATATCTCAATTTCTTCTTGGTTTTAATATTTCAAGTTCTTTTTCTAAGTCTTCCTTCTTTTTCTGCAGCTCTGTGTCTTTTTCTTTCAGTATCTTCTTGGTTTCCTTCTGTATGGCTTCCTCTGCATCTTTGAAGAGCTGTGAAATGTAGTAGCTACCACCATTTTCCCTTAGCATTGCCTCCACTTTGTCTAGGAGCTCTGTAAGTTGAAATCGATTCTCTTGGTCATTGTTGTTAAAGACTTGATATCTGTCCCCACAATCAGTGATCAGCCTTTTGACAAATTCCTTGCTTTCTTTTAAGTAACTGTCAAATGTCTGATCTCTGAGTTCGTCTCCTCTGGTGAACACAACAATGATGAAGTTCACTGACTTCTTTCCAAAGAAATTCTTGACCAGTTCCACAGTTTCTTTTTCTTCCTGCGTAAAGCGTCCGATCTGCAGGACGAGTAGGAAGACATGAGGTCCGGGGGCCGACAAGCTGATGCATTTTTTCAGCTCTTGTTTAACTTGGTCATTAGACAGAGATGTGTCAAACAGTCCTGGTGTGTCCACCACTGCAATCGAACGACCATTGACCTCTCCTGTCTCTTTCTGACAAACTTTTGTCACTGATTCTTGAGAAACCTTTGATGAAAAGCATTTCCTGCCCAGGATGGTGTTTCCAGTGGCACTTTTACCACAACCGGTCTTCCCAATCAACACCATACGGAGAGGCTCTTTACTCTGTGGCATGAATGGATTTTGGTTTATAATTGGGTTCTGCATGATCCCTGATCCAGAGTCATCTTTTGAACTCTGCACATTCTCCACCTTTTGTGGATCCTTTCTTTGCTTGTTGATACTCTGGCCTGAGTTAAACGATTCCCACATTCGAGGCTTTGTAGTCTGTCTTACAGGAGGCTTGGGGAACATCTTTTCAGTAAAGCTTCTTGTTGCTACATTTGTCATGGCTTGGACACAGAGCAGCACTTCAGATATCTGTTTCTTTGTGTAGAAGACCACATATCGTTCCCTACATTTCTGACAGAGATCTTTAATATCTCTATTTTCCCTCAGGAACCTCAGTGCTACAGAAGGTGTGTCAGTTGCCTCCATAGTAAAAAGAATCATGGTGAAATCATTAATTCCTAAACTGAAGATTTCCTGGATGCTTTCCAGCTCCTTCTTATCTTCCTCAGTAGAACAGTCCAATGGGAGGACCAAAATGAAGGCATGGACGCCTTCAAGACCACAAAGGGAAACACATTTGAAGCATTCTTTCACCACTGCTTCCTTTGGTCTTCCATACAGAGCAGGTAACTCCATTATGGACACCTGATGCCCACAGACAGTTCCCTGATTTCTAATAATCTTTGAATCACCAGAATAATTTTCTCCCAGGATGGCGCGAGCTACTGAAGCTTTCTTGACTGCATGTCTTCCACATAAGACCAGATTGAGTTGGGGTTTTACACATTGAGAAGGATCCATAGGATCCATGTCTCCAGAAAAGGTTAGAGGACGTCCTTTGTTCTCTCTCACCAAATTCTCCATTTTGTTCATCAGTTCTTCAAGATTATCGGCTGAAAAGTTACTTTCATTGAGGTTCACTTTGTGGATCCTTTGGCCACATTCTCTGACAAGTTGGTTTATGGAAAACGTCGGCTGCTCATCATTTTTGGATGTGATGACTATTGCATAATTAAAAGCTTCTTTTCCAAAAAAACTCATTACAAAGTTCAAATTCTCTCTGTTCGACTTGTTGAAGTCTGTCGGCTTCACCAACAGCAGCAGGACGTTTGGTCCAGGTGGGCAGAGAGTCGCACACATCTTCATGTCTTGACTGACTCTTTCCACAGGCAGACTGAGGATGCCACCTGTGTTTATCAGGGTGAAAGGTTTTTGCCTCCATTCACTTTTAATAACATCAAAGGACTTTACTTTCTTTGAAGAATAGGGATACTGTTCCGTCATGAATTTACTCAGCATTGTTTTGTCCTCTTTGTTTTTTCCAAGAATCACAATCCTTAGATCAGTAACTGAAAACAAAAATGAAAAGGTAGAGTTAGAACTTTTAAATTCTGATTATCTAATTCATATTTTTATTGTGACATGTTTAATTTTATCACGCAAAAGTAGAATTACTTAACACTGGAGATTCTTTTTATTCCACATTTCTTTTGATGTTTTTCAGAACTTTATGTACACATCAACAAAAGCAAACAAAAACAGCCAACCCCAAATCAACAAGGAGCACGTCTTGTCTACATGTAAACATACATGCATGCAAAATATAGACATTCCCAGGTATAAGACTGTCACACTCCAGGTAACATACCAGGTAACTCCAGGTATCTCTTAAGAACAATCTGTATACATACAAACTGCAAGGGTAGAAAACAGTTCTTAAACACCAGCTGTCATATTTAAATAGGTTAGTCTGCACATAATCATTTTATATGTATAAAAAAGAGAAAAAAAAGTCACGCTTAGGCTCCTGACATTTGACAACAAAAAATAAAATACATAGAATCTGCAAGCAGCAGCATTCACCCTGCCCTATCCTGTTCCCAGATTGGCATTAAGATGAAAGGATTTCTCAAACATGAATGAAATAATCAAAACAACACTCCAGGTAGGGTTTTGATTAGAAATAACATTATAACATGATGGAAAGCTAAAAAAAAATTAAAAAAAACTTGGATTTTACATCATACTCCCCCTTTAAAGAGAACACTAATAATCTCAAACTAGTTTTGTACATAAGGTTAAAGTTTCTACTTCCTGAAGTAAAGTCTATTCTTTTTAATCCTCAACTGTTTGTGGCAGAATTGATACATTTAGTGTTTTTAGTTCACCAACCTTTAGTGCAACATATATATTCAGTTTCAGACTCACCTGATGACGTCTCCATTTTAGGCTTGGGGAAATTTCAACACTGATTCTGATGGAAGGTAACGGCTACACCTGAAACCAGACAATATTAATGTTAATTAAGGAGTGTGGTTCAACAAGTTATAACAGAAGCTGTTAATTACAAAAGTAACTATGTTGAATGAATTACATTTATGTTCAGATATTACACAGGAATGTTATTTTCAGTTGTTCATTAAAATCAAAGCAAAACTGTGCAGCAGTGATAATACCGACAAAATGTTGTCTGCTATATGTTGATCCAACAATGAATACAATGAGGGCTGCAGAAATTTCTCAAACGATTTGAGTACCTTAATTATGAAAAAACTTAAAAAGTGAATTATTATTGTTACAGGTTAAGTTTCTAAACTACAGAAAAGTAATCGTAGGGATGCAAAAATATAAAAATTTGAGCCGATGTTGAGATCCAATAGTAATACTGCTGTTATGGTAGAATTTACCAATATTTTATGTTATCACATTTTTATTTGATTGCTTGATTAGTCATTGGAATATTCAGTAGAATACTTGTTTACTAAAATAATCAACAGCCGTAATACGATGAATAACAACGAACATATGGTGTACTACATTTATGCAATCCACACATATAAGTAATATAGTAATGTAGCTCAATTACTGCAAAGTAAAAAATATTCATTAATAAATTTCTTTTGTTTTTACGTTTAGAAAAGTGAATTTAAATGATCATAAATATGGTGAATCAATGTAAAATCATTTTTGCTACTAAGGATTAATTTAATTTTAACACATTTTGTCAAACAGCTTTCTGAGCCCTTTTCATTTGTTACTGTTGTAAAGCTGTGATCTTATTGACCTCCGAACAGATTTGAACAAATAGGAATTCTCAGCTGTTATCCAGAGATTTTAATATTTTCCGTATTATAAGTACAACAAAATAAATAAGTATAATTTTATTAGACTTACCAAAAGGTTTCTTACTCTGTCATTATTCCTGACCCTCAGTTGGAGTTTAAATGCAGAAATGTGATCTGTTTTTTTCCACCTCATCAGAAGCTTGTTTTCAAAACAAACAACGGATGTTGGCACAACTCTACATTACAATGTCACCAGGTGACTCTGAACCCATCCAAGCACTGAATAGAGAACAGAGCAGGTCAATGTGTGGATGTGCCAAAACTTTCTCTAATTGGACAAATAAAACTGAAGGTATTATCTTTGAATCTAAAGAGGAGCAATCTACAGTCAGCACATCTTCAGATATTAGTGCTAGAAACTATTGACTAGGCCAGACATCTGGGTGTGGTAACAGACTCTGACTTGAACCTTCAAAGTGAAATAAAAACTTTGACTTGACTTTGAAAGTCGGCCTTCTATCACGCGAAGAACATTTCCAGGAATAAAGGGCTAAGATCTAGGAAAACTAATCTGTCTGTTTATCTTTAGCTACATTGATTAATGCAACAGTATCTACGTTTACACCCAACTGTCGTGAAAATTTAAGTAAACATTTGAAACCGGGTTGTTGTAAACAAATATTTACTACAAATATAATACACCTTGGAGCGGGGGTGTCTTACGTAATCCTACAATAACATAACATGATATCGCTTTGGCATGTTGTTGGCGTACTGACAGCCACGCTATCTTCTGATTAAGAACAGGGCTGCCCGCACTGACGCGGCTCAGGGATTACGTCGCATGCAGCGCCGTGCGCAGTGCCCTAGTGCCCGTAAATTTAATGGTCCAATGAAGGTAATTTAAAAAACAGGACATTTCCTCACTTTCTAAAAAAAACCCGGGACGCCCGGGACAGGACGTGAAATACGGACATGTCCCGGGAAATACGGACGTTTAGTCACCCTACATATGCTACTCACAGCAATCAAGCTAACATTAGCATTTTGGCTTATTTTAGCTTATGCATTAATTTTAACATACTGAATGGTGCAACTCCATGTTTTTTAGCATCAGAACGCTGGGTCCAAATCGACGGGCACACTTTGGCAGGCCCCGGTTAAATTTCTTCAGGAATTTTCTAGTATCGTTTTAAAATATCTAATCGACTTACTTTTACTTTTACTACTGTAAAAACAACTTTGTAGTGCTACTCTTACTATAAAGAGTAAGAGTAGTGTACTCCAAAAATTAGAGTATAATCTTTGGATGCTCTACCCACCTGACTCGACTCACTATCAGTCATGGAAATCCACATTAGTAGATTCAAGCTGCTCTTCATACTTTTGGCCACCAGGTGTCAGTAAAGAAACAGCGTTGAAAAACTTTGGGTAATGAACTTGTTTCAACACAAGTTGCACGGAGCTTCGTTTGGCCATCAGCAACTTCTATTCTTGTGTTTGTTAGCAGCTTATAAGCAAGCTAAAGGCTATCAGAGTAATCAGGGCTACATACATAAAACAGTTTGCTTTGAAAAGGCTGATAAACATGGAGGAAAGTAGTCATTTTGTGCATCATCCTAAATGTTTTATCAGGTAAAAGCAGCTCAGTAAATTGGTATAATCTTTTCTGTACTTTATTCATTCACTCAGAAACTCTAGTTTTCTGAATCTTTCAAAGCTACACCTATTGTCATCTCTGCAGTCATTTTTCTCACTGCAAATGGAGCTGATTCACACAGAAAGATCCTCTTCAAGTACTTGACCCCATGTTTCCCTTTCATTTAAATGGTGAGCTGCAGAAGCATTATAGCGATTTGCATCCATCCATCCATCCATTTTCTTTACACCCTTCTTCCCTAAATGGAGTCGGGAGGGTTGCTGGTGCCTATCTCCAGCTGTGTCCCGGGCGAGAGGCGGGGTGCGATTTGCTTTATTCAAATATTTTTGGTTTAAGAAGCAGTTGGTGAAACATACCCAAATAATTTGATCAGAACAGAAAGCTACAAGAAGTATTAATATTTCAGCATGGGACTTCAGCAGTTGCTTCCTGGATACCTGCACCCTACAGAGCATGCTCAGTGGGATCCTGGCCGTGTATTAAATCCCTCTTGAACGTCATTTGTATTTTCTTCCCTTTCATATCTTTGTTGGTTGCTTGTTTTTCAACTTCTATTTACAAGCCACAGTTCAGATTCATTTAAAGACAGAATTTAGTTCAGTTTGTTATGTTTAATAATTCATATTTATTTTCAACATCCAATCTTCAGTTCATGTTCATCAACTTCAGGTCACTAAACATTAAGCTGCTGTAGGACAGAACTCCTTAGAAGTGAATCCCCAAAGAGTTACATTTGTTTCACACACCAAATGATTATGTACTAACTAAAGAGAAATCATCAGTAGTTTGGTGAACCACAATCATCGCTACATGAAAAAAAATCAACTGCAACAGAAAATAGTTTTGAGTCTTTAAATTTGTCAGCAGATTTGTGCTTTCCCCTTTTAAAAGGTGATTCTGACACCATCAACCTGGAGCCTCCAGCTTTATGTTTACTGTCTGCATGCAGAAAACAGATAAATAGAACATGCTAGTCAGGCTCTGTAGCGTTTCTTGGGAATATATTTACTGTCAAAATGGGAGGTTCCTGTATTTTCTCAGACTTGAGTTTTCAATCCATTCAAGTCAATTTTCAGAAGTACAAACATTCATTACAGATTTAAAAATCTTTTATGAATGCTTAGAGGAACATTAAAAAAATCAGTTCACTACATCTTCCTGTAGAGTTCATTTGACTGGCAATTTTTGTTATCATTATATGACATCTACAAACTGACAGCAAATCAGAAGCTGAAGGCCAACAGTCTGAACTGACTGAACCCTGTGGGACCGAGAGACTGACGGCACCAGAACCTTTGAGAATGTGAAGAAGATTGTTTTGCTTCTATAAAAGACAAAAATACTGATTCACACTTCAGCATCAACTTTAAAGTGTTTATTTAAAATCTATGAACAAAAGCAGAAAATAACAGAGAGACTGATGGTCATTGCTGTAGTGCAATCAGTGAACGAATCCTAAATATGTTTGTATGTAGAACTCGTCAGTGTAACAGGAAGTAACCAGCAGCTTGGAGGAATGTTCTGTGAACAGTGAACATGAATCGGGTCTGACTTCTAATGGAACCGTTCTACACAGTCCCACTGGCAAAAGCCAAAACCAATCAGCTCACAGGCAGAGAACTCAAAGGTTTAAAGTGCAACTAACCCCAAATCAACTTTCTTGTCTTAATTGTTTAAATAGGTTACTTAGGGTTCTATCCGTTTTTCAATAAATCATGGAAATTTCTTTAGTTCTCTGTCAGGATTTCCTTCAGTTGAATGGTGAAACACACAAAACAATAAATAGGAACGAAACTGGATAAGTCAGCATCTGTCATCCTGAGCACAGCCAAACAGCTCAAAACAAATCAATTTGTCACATGATGAATTAAATCTAGCTCAATGATTTCCATTTCCATTTCCATTGATTGTTTTTCTTCTGTCTCTTTCTATAAAAGTCTTCAGTCTGGTGCTCTGATCTCAACTAGCCTGTTTTATTTAAGGGTAATTTTGTTTACAGAAACTTCAGCATTCATTTTATTTGAAGTTTTGGTTGTTTTATTTATTTTGAATATTTAAAATGTCTTCCAGTTCCAGTGTTAAATATTCTTTAGAAATTAAAAGTTTAAGGATGTGTTCTTACATTATTATGCCAGTCTCATTACTTGAAAACTGTCTCAAAACAAGAATGGAATTGTTTATCATAATAACTTCTGGGACAATTTATCATCTAGCAAACTATGTTAATAAAACTGGTTTACTGCTCAGCCCTACACTTGGCTGAGTCTTTTGGCTCTGCCAGGTTTAATGCTTTCTAACGGGGCTTAGTTACACTTTAACATCACAAGTAGGATCAGTTTTACACATTTAAAATATGTCTATTCCAGATATAGAGCTAATGTAAAATCTAACATGTTTCAAGCTGAGCTGGAGAAAATCCTCCAATCAGTAAAGCAGTAAAGCTGCTGCTGTTTAGCAAACCTTCAGTGTTTTGACATAAATGCTTCCTGATTGTAACTGCAGATCAGGAGGAAAAGCAACATGGTGGCTGCTTAGGCCAGGTCTTCTTCTCCCTCCTCTTCAAACTCTCCCTCCTCCTCTGCCGTGGCCTCCTGGTACTGCTGGTATTCTGACACCAGGTCGTTCATGTTGCTCTCTGCCTCGGTGAACTCCATCTCGTCCATGCCCTCGCCGGTGTACCTGCGACGACACAACGTCAGTGTCTGTGTCGTACAGCACGGCGCTATGAATGGCTGTGTTGGACTCACCAGTGCAGGAAGGCCTTGCGGCGGAACATGGCGGTGAACTGCTCTGAGATGCGCTTGAACAGCTCCTGGATGGCCGTGCTGTTTCCAATGAAGGTGGCGGCCATCTTGAGGCCGCGTGGCGGGATGTCGCAGACGGCCGTCTTCACGTTGTTGGGGATCCACTCCACGAAGTAGCTGCTGTTCTTGTTCTGAACGTTCAGCATCTGCTCGTCCACCTCCTTCATGGACATGCGGCCGCGGAAGATGGCCGCCACCGTCAGGTAGCGGCCGTGGCGCGGGTCGCATGCCGCCATCATGTTCTTGGCGTCGAACATCTGCATGGTGAGTTCAGGGACTGTCAGGGCCCTGGAAGAGAGACCTTCAGTTAAAAGGAAGTTTCTAGAACAGTGGGGTTGATCCTCATCTAAGGCTGGACTGAGAATCTTCACCGGTACTGCTGGCTGCCTCGACTCGTCAGCGGGGCGAAGCCCGGCATGAAGAAGTGCAGTCTGGGAAACGGCACCATGTTGACGGCCAGCTTCCTCAGGTCGGCGTTCAGCTGGCCGGGGAAGCGCAGGCAGGTGGTGACGCCGCTCATTGTGGCCGACACCAGATGGTTCAGATCGCCGTAGGTGGGCGTGGTGAGCTTCAACGTACGGAAGCATATGTCGTACAGCGCCTCGTTGTCGATGCAGAAGGTCTCATCAGTGTTCTCCACCAGCTGGTGGACGGACAGGGTGGCGTTATAGGGCTCCACCACGGTGTCTGACACCTGTCAGGAAGGGAGTGGGATTACAGAGAACAATGAAGCCTCGTTAAAGACCCAGAGGAAGCAGCTATGAGGCAGAGCACCTTATCTGGACTGATTTGAATCCTGGATGTAAACCTTGGGCGATGGCACCACGCTGAACGTGTTCATGATGCGGTCTGGGTACTCCTCCCGGATCTTGCTGATGAGGAGCGTGCCCATGCCGGAGCCGGTGCCTCCTCCCAGGGAGTGGGTGAGCTGAAAACCCTGCAGGCAGTCGCAGCTCTCCGCCTCCTTCCTCACCACGTCCATCACCGAGTCCACCAGCTCCGCTCCTTCAGTGTAGTGGCCCTTAGCCCAGTTATTACCAGCACCGCTCTGACCTGGAACAGACCCAAGTAGAGAATAAATACTTATTCTGTTATGAATTCTGTATTAGGACTATCATGACTTAGTCATCAAAGTTCACTGTAAAGATTTGACTAGTTTTATGACTTCATCTTGAATCCAGATTTCTCGAACTTGAACTAAATTGAGTGCTTCATGTTTCCTTCCCTTCCTAGTCAACATTAGATCTATTAGTGAGTTTAAAGGATCATTTTCCTTTTCAGCCTCATTCAAAACAGAAACAATAGTTTGTTTCCAGTTCACCTGCATCATATTTAACATTAAGGCTTGTATTTCTCTGTGGATTTGTTAAATACAAAAAATAGACAATCTTCTAGTTTTATGTGGCTGCTCTATGTAAATAAAACGTAAATATGTGAAACCCTTATACTCACCAAAAACAAAGTTGTCAGGTCTAAACAGCTGTCCAAAAGGACCAGATCTGACCGAGTCCATAGTGCCCGGCTCCAAGTCCACCAGAACAGCGCGAGGAACATACTTTCCACCTACACGAGACAAAAGTAAATTGGACTAAAGTATAAAAAATAGAAAGAAAAACATTTTCTCCATTAACTGCAATAATAATTTATTTTCTCTAATTATAAAAGCCATTGTGCGCAACATGTGGGAGGAAAGTTGCAGCAACTGGTTATCTGTTGCCAACAACTAACCGTTAGCAACAGCTAACTAGTAACCATTGAATTAAAATCCGGTGACGTGAAGGCCAGGCCCTCTGGTGGACGGTGGTGGTACTAAAATGTTTCTTTGAGATATTGAATTACTTGGACCTCCACTGAAGTAATAGTACACAACTAGAAAATTCCTGAAGAAATTTAACTGGGGCCTGCCAAAGTGTGCTCGTCGGTTTGGACCCAGCGTTCTGGTGCTAAATGTTAGCATCAATGCTAAGCTAAGTTCAAAAATTCCAAAGAAGCATGTGGAGAATCCCAAGAATGTCGACTAACATGGACTTGTAACATTCAGCATGATAAACCTAAGTGAATCAGCTAAAATTAGCCAAAATGCTAATGTTAGCATGAATGCTGTCAGTAGCATGTGGGGCATCACTAGCATGTTGTCTGTACTTGACTTACACCATTCAGTATACTAAACATGGCTAAAACTACAGAAAAAAAGGTAATAGCTTATTTAAGCTAAAAGGCTAATGCTAAAGAACTCCCTAACCTGAGAGAAACAGATAATGCAGAATGATATTATTGCACCGCCACAGGCGGTGCACTGACCTGACTGTCATAGAGGCTTTTATTTTGAAATTTGCAGAAAGCTTCATTATAAATGCCCACACTAATCCAGTGTGTAAGAGTGCTTTGGATAAACCAGTCACATAAAGCAAAAAAGAGCAATTATATGACGTAAAAATTGTCAAGGCTTTAATTTAGAAATTTTTGTTAAGCTTCATTTCAAAGCGCCAAACTCATCGTATGTATAAGAGTCATTGGATTAAATCAGTCATATGCTCATGAAAGCAATTACTTGATGTAAAAATATTCAAGGTAATAGAAAAATAGCTAATAGCTTATTTAAGCTAAAAGGCTAATGCTAATGACTTGAGAGAAACAGATAATGCAGAATCATATTAGTGTCAGTTAGAACTACAGATATGGTGTTTTTGTAGTCCTATTTATTATCATTAGGTCAAAGGTTAATGATTATGTTTATGTTTTTCTCTCATAACATGAGAGAAAAACATAATACAGGCTAATATTATTGCACCGCCTTACGGTGGTAGACTAACCTGACTGAAATGGTGAGGCTTTTATTGGGAAATTTCGATTAAGCTTCATTTAAAATTGACACACTAATCCTGTGTGTAACAATGGTTTGTTAAAATCAGTTATAAAATGCCCAAAACACAAGTAGTTCTAAAGGCCAGCTCATTCCAGAGAGTTCTCCCATAAATCAGCTGCTCTGGCCTCATGTGTTCTGTTGCTATGGTAATGGATCAGCTGTTAACTGTCGTGTGTGTGAGACAGAAAGGGAGAAAAAGAATTCTATCTTTGTGAGACACCCAGCCAATTAATATGGAAAAAGCACTCCGAACAAACCTTTGCCGTTCAGGAACCGTAATACATATTCGAAAACCGTTTGAAGCGTATGAGAGGGCTATTTGTCGTCTCCGATAGTACCGCAATTCATATTTGTACCTCATTCACAGTAATTGCAGTGATGAGACAAAAAATAGTGTGTGACGGGCTCAGAAAATTTTCAGAAATACATGGAAGTGAACCTGGGAGAGCGTCAGTTACCCTGGCGCATGATTTTGCTCTGAAGCACCTTGACAGAAAACCGTGAGACTTAGAAAAAAATCAAACATATTTTACCGGAGCAGGCATGCGTATCAATGTCATGACCGAGTTTGATATCGATAGGGAAATATTTGTGGGCGTGACGGCGATTTCAAAATTGTTTTGGGGTCAGAAATCTGCTTAAATTCTCACTCTAAAAAAGCGGCAGTTGGTGTCAGTTATGCTCTACGTTTCGAAAGCTGGAAATTTTATTCGTTTTTTGCTTTTTACTTTGCCATCGTAAGTCAGATTCCCAATAAAAATAATAGCTCCCTTCCCGGGAACGAGCCGCACGTTTTGATACCACTTTTGTGGGTGGGCTCGCAGCGGTACCAGCCGCATTCCGGGTGACGGAATAAAAACTAGAAAATTCCTGAAGAAATTTAACTGGGGCCTGCCAAAGTGTGCCCGTCGGTTTGGACCCAGCGTTCTGATGCTAAGAATTAGCATCAATGCTAAGCTAAGTTCAAAAATTCAAAAGAAGCATGTGGAGAATCACATGAATGTTGACTAACATGGACATGCACGATTCAGCATGATAATCAGCTCACTAGCATGTTGTCTAAACTTGACTTACACCATTAAGTATACTAAACATGGCTAATAAGTCAGAAAAATAGCTAATAGCTTATTTAAGCTAAAAGGCTAATGCTAATGAACTGCCTTGCTGCGTAGTGCGCAGCCTTGCGCAACTACGCAGCAAGGCGTAGTTGCTGCGTAGTTGGTGTCAGTTATGCTCTGCGTTTCGGCAGTTGGAAATTTTGCTCGTTTTTCATGTCGCCATCGTAAGTCCGATTCCTTATAAAAATAATAGCACACCTGCCGGGATCGGGCCGCACGTTTTGATACCACTTTTGTGGTACGAGCCGCATTCCGGTTGACGGAATAAATAATAATATATAAAGAGGCGTTCTATTGGTGTAGAACAATAGGTGCCTGCCATGCAATGCATGGAGGCAGTGACTGACACTGCTCTCCTTATGCATTGCTATGGGGCAGGCCCCAACTGTGAAGCAAACTATGAACCAACCTGACGCCTCGTTGTAATACACGTTGATACGATCCAACTGAAGGTCGCTGTCCCCGTGGTATGTCCCGGTTGGGTCAATACCGTGTTCGTCGCTTATCACCTCCCAAAACTACAACCGAAAAGAGAAGAAAAATATTAAATTAACTAATTGAGCAGAGAGATTTACTGAAAACAACGCAAGCCAACAGGTATGGATAGCCTTTCAGCTAACAGCTACGCCAGCTTTTTTTCATGCTGAGCAAGCTGCTGGTTATTTAACAGCGCGCACAAACTAAGTAATTTTTTAGTCGGTATCCCAACGAATTTAGGCCGAAGTTTCAAACATGAATACTTTCTCACCTTGGCTCCAATCTGGTTCCCGCATTGGCCAGCTTGAAGATGAACAATTTCCCTCATTTTGTCGAAATAAAGACTGTGACCCTTCACGAACAAGTTGGTGCGCTACGCAGTGCAGAGGATTATATACCTAGGAGGTGGGCGGGAACGTTGCGTAAGGGTTGCTACACGCCATTGGATGAGAATGGTCTCATTTAAATTGTAAACGGTTCCTGATTGGACAATGTTTCTTCAGTTCAAACGTTGGTTGTAGTGAGCGGCCCGGGCTCACGCCATCCACCGGGTTACCTTGGAAACCAAAACTAAACCTTTATCAACACAGCTGGTGTTTTCGCCAAAGATTTTGCTTCAACATATTTTTTGCTTTGTAGAGTTACAAGCATATCATGCTTAAAACTAAATTCATCTGTATTTATATTTTTTAGTGATGAAAGTTTATACAGAATAAATTTGCAATAAAAATAAATACAAAAATGTAAAAGATGAAATAATGACATTTTACACGTTGAATGTTTCCATTATAGGTAAGCCTTCTGTATTTTTATGCTCGTTTCATTGTCTACATTTCATTTTTCTTTAGTTTTGTCATTTTCTCATATCTGTGTTCATTTGCGTGTTATTTTTAATTTTATTAAACATTTTCTTACATTTTCCATGCAATTAATGCTTGTCAGTATGTATTTATTTATTTAATGAACTTGCCAGATGTCTCTTTTTATTAAAAGTTGGACTACTCTGAATAATATCCAGGATATTTATAGAATCTGTCTTCCTTGAAAACTGAGTTGTTATGAAGACATCATCCATTAATCTTTATTAATGCTCATGTAACCAATTTTATTGTTCAGTTAAGACCGAGTTCTCAGATTGGAAATTGGTATTTCCTAACAACACTGTCGATTTTAAGCCCATCAAGAAGCCAAACAGGCGAGGCAGGAATTATGTTAGGAGTTATGAGATGATAGATCTCTAAAGAAGAATAAAAAAGTTGGTGAAAAAAAATAAGAAACGGACATGGCTGACCCGGAAGATATCTCCTCCTATTTGAGCAGCATATCTCTACCTTCCGTCACGGAAGAAGATCGTGCCTTTTTAGATGCTGCTTTCACTCCGGAGGAAGTTTGGGCTGCAATTAAATCTATGCCAAACAGAAAATGTCCTGGACCCGATGGATTTCCATTGGAATTTTTTAAGCTATTTTGGCCAGAGATTCAACCAATGTTCATGCCTGCTGTTAATGACATTTTGAGAAATGGCATCCCCCCCTCATGGAGACATGCCTCCATCAGTCTTCTTCTAAAAGAAGGTAAAAGTCCCCTGGACTGTTCCTCCTTTAGGCCTGTTAGTTTGCTTAACGTTGATTATAAAATTGTGGCAAAAGTATTGGCCCGGAGATTGGAAAATATCCTTCCTAAAATTATAAATCCAGATCAGGCAGGGTTTATAAAAATGAGATATGGCACAGACAATATACGACGCGTTCTTAATGTTGTTCAGTACCTTAATGTTCACAAAGAGCCAGCAGTAATTGTTTCCCTCGATGCCGAGAAGGCTTTTGACCGAGTTGAATGGCAGTTTCTTTTTCAGGTGTTACATAAATTCGGTCTGGGGCCAAATTTTATCAATCTGGTTAAAAGCTTTTATTCAGACCCAACAGCCTCAGTTAACACAAATGGTTTGATGTCTGAGCCCTTCAAGATTCATAGGGGTTGTAGGCAGGGGTGCCCCCTTTCACCCTTATTGTTTACTTTGTTTATTGAACCCCTGGCTGAGATTATCAGGACTAATCCGGATGTATCTGGAATCAATATAGACGGTAGAAACCATATAATTTCATTATTCGCAGATGACGTTCTTTTGTATATGTGTGATCCTGAGAAATCAATTCCAGCTGTCCTGGAATCTGTGGCTGCATTCAGTGCTTTATCAGGATATAAAATCAATTTAGGAAAATCTGTCGCCACCCCTTTCAGCATCCCCTCCGAAAGGTTTATGCAATCTCCTTTTCAAATGTCTATCAGAGGCTTCAAGTATCTGGGTATTTTTGTTACACCTGATCTGAATAATCTTTTTGAAACTAATTACTCACCTTTAATTCAGAAGATAAAAAATGATTTAATAAAATGGGCCCCCCTGCCAACCTCCTTCTTAGGGAGAATCAATATTATAAAAATGAACATTCTTCCGCGACTGAACTATTTATATCAAAATCTTCCCTGCTATTTATCCCCTGCACACTTCAAATTACTAAATTCTCATTTATCTCGCTTTGTCTGGAACAACAAACACCCAAGAGTCAAGTTTTCTATATTAACTAAGCCAAAACATCTTGGAGGTTTGTCGTTACCATCCCTGCAGCTTTATTATTGGTCAGCACAACTTAAAATCATATCAAATTGGTTTATGAATAGAAAGAACGCTTTATGGTTAGATCTGGAGTCACAATCTTGTCTCCCCAGCAAACTTAATTCTCTTTTTTTTATAAGTGGCATAGACCAAATGGCTCATCTCAGAAGTAGCTTCATTGTTTATAATACTTTGCTGGCCTGGCGAGATGCGAGGAAATATCTAAATATCTCTCCCACCCTCTCTTCCTGGTCATCGTTAACTTTGAACCCAGATTTACCAGCAGAGATTAGAAGCATTGGCTTGTCTGAATGGTCATCTAAGGGACTGTCAAATATTATGGACATGCTGGACTCTGACTCTGTTAAATCCTTTGAACAAATTACAGCCAATTTCAATATTTCTAATAGAGATTTCTATAAATACCTACAGATCCGTCATTTTGTGAGCTCTCTTTGGAGGACAGGAAAATTACATACAAAATTGTCAGAGTTAGAGAATATGATTATCATGACCAAATCTCCCAAAGGACTTATCTCTAAGATATATCATTTACTATCTGGCTCTGACTCCTCAGGTTATGATGCTATGAAGCTGGTGTGGGAGCGTGACCTAGGACTGACATTTGATCTGGCAGATTGGGAGGAAATCTGTGATGGGGTTTTCCCCAACTCCACCTCAGTTTCTTTACATTAGCAGAACTTTAAATTCTTCTACCGAACTTATTATACACCTGTTCGCCTTCGGAGGATGTTTCCTGATGCTTCAGATCTGTGTCATAAATGCAAAATACATAGGGGCACATTTATTCACTTATTTTGGTCTTGCAATTGTATTCAAACTTTCTGGAAAAGAGTTCATCTCATGATACAAGAGATCATTGGTAAACAGTTCTCACTAACTCCCTCCTTCTGTCTCTTTAACCATCCTTCAGACATTCTACTTAATGCAGACACTAAACATCTGCTTGCAATCCTTTTATTTCTGGCCAAGAAATGTATACTATTGAGATGGTCAGCACCACAGGCCCCTACAGTTGATATGTGGATATCACAGATTTCTGCCATTGTCTCAGTTGAAAAACTCACTCATGACCTTCATCAAAAGTCGGACAAATTTTGGAGGATCTGGGCCCCACTGCAATCCTTTTTACAGAGGCTGTAATTTTTTGTATTTATATATATATATATTTTTTTTTTCTCTCTCTTACATTCAATATATCACATTTGGCTGTCTGACAGTTGTGACTATTTTGAATTATGACTACTGTATTTTGTGTATGTGGGCTGTATGTATGTATGTTTTTATTTTTTATGTGGACTTTGCAGTGCTCCTTGTTGTTTTGGGGTGGGTTGTTTTTGTTTAATTTTGTTGGTGTTTACATAAAGTTATGAAAATCAATAAAAAGAAAAAAAAAGAAAATAAAAAAAATAAGAAAATGCACATTAGTAGGGAAGAAGGCATCCAGCACCAACAGATCAGACTGATACCAGATCACTGCGATTTTAAAAGGTAAGAGCTTAGGACTAGTTGAGGAGAAGCTCTGCTATGTTTTTAGAAAGCAAAAGTCTTTTTTTATGTTTGGATTTATGTTTTTGTGTATGCGTGTGCTTGTGTAGGCAACAATCTGTTTCATTAGCAACTCACTTTGCTGCTTGACCTCCAGCAGAGTGTCCGTCCTGTGTGGACTGTAAACTGGACTTATAAGTCCTTGTACAGAGGAGACGTATCTACAGAACACACACATTCTCACAAATATTACATTATTATTATTTCTTCTTTCAGAAAATACTGTTGAAACCAGAAGTTTACATTCACAGAATCAAGAGACAAACACATTTATTTCTTTCTGAAGTTAAATCAGAACTTCTCTTGTTTTTGGTCAGTTACAATTAACAGAATAATTCCTATTTGTTAAAGAAAGAAAACTTAGCAATAACAGTCCTAAATTATTATTATTTTTTTTGTAACTTTCTACAAATTCAGAAGAAAACCTCCGATATGTCACTTGATAGGTCCTGTGTTTTAGAAAATGGGTTTTTGTCCAACATGAGTACAAAGACCACAGAAAAGCCAAACATCTTGTGGAAATGCTGCTGAAGCTGGTCAGACAGATTCATTATCCACAGTCAAACGGTCCTGGACTCACATGGGCTGAAAGGCAGCTCAGCGAGGAAGAAGCCTTTACTACAAAAGAAACATAAAAAGCCAGTTTGCAGATGCAGGGATGAAGATCTTTATTTTTGGAGAGATGCTCTGTGGTCTGATGGAACCGTTTGGCCATAATGACCGTCATTACATTTGGGGGAAAAACTGAATTTTCCAGAAGTCTTCCCAAGTTTGTTTTCCTTGTAGTTTTGAAAAATGTGGAGTCCAACTACAAATATTTTCCAGATCTGAATTAGTATGGAAGAAAAAGATAAAGTATGGATACATTTTGGTATTTAACTTGCTTTTTGATCTTTCTGTGAAAATGTAAACAGGAACTGAAATCAATTAGAAACACCCAAAACTATTACAAAAAGTTCAACGTAAAGAAATTAAAGATGAAACGACACTCTTTAACTACACCTCAGTGCCTTCGCCTCAGTTTCAGGAGAAAAGGAATCTGAGATGGAGAGAAAAAAACAGAGTTCAGAGGGAACGCAGCCACTGGAGAGCTGCTGCGAGCCGCGTCTCCCGTTTCTCTTTTACCTGCTCCACTGGAGAGCAGAGCTGCTTTCAACTCCGCCTCCTTCCTCCATCAGGGTGGTGTTGAACTGAACAACATGAGGCAGGTAAAGGTTTGAGGATGTGGAAACACTAAAAACACTGACTGGTTATTTTCAAGATCAAGTTAATGTTATGTTTTTAAGAGTATGCCATGAGAATAGTAATGTCAGCACATTAAAACTAAACGTTTTAGATGTTCTGATGATGAAGCACAGTCAACAGCAAATCCTCAGTGTGAATGATTCATCCACTGCCCTCTGGCGGCAGGGGAAGGAACAGCAGGTTGATCTGAAACGGAGGAAAAGTCCCAGGATCTCTGGGAATCCTCTGCTTGAGCCAAGGAATGGAACAAAGAGGTTGTGGTTTGGGTCACTTTTCCAGATGTTTGCTGCTATTTTGGACCAACATTTGTGGATGATAATCAACAGCTTTTGAAGAAATGATCCCAACTGCACAGACGAAACATTCTCAGGTTTCCAAACAGGAGTAGGAAAAGGAAATTGCTACATTTTAGGTATTCCTCCTCCCAAACAGCGTCTCTTCTGGAGGAACTTTTTTCAGGAGAGCCACTTCAGCAATTCCAGTCAATTCCGGCTTTGACTGGAATTGAGGAGGATATTCTGGGTAGGAATTAATGACTGAGACTATATAGATTTTTATATTTAATTTCTTGCACAGTTTGGTTATGTTCTGATTCCCTGATTTTAAACAGTTCATTTGAGTGGAACTCACTGAAAAAAGATGCTGGATTTTTTTGTCCTATTCTGGTTTTTATTATTGTACGGTTGGGTTGAGTATCTGGTCTTTTAGATCTGCTTACAGCATGAACGCCCAGCCCAGTTAATATGAACTACGGGCATTTAACTTTATGTCATTGTAACCAAGCATGTCAAACCACAACTTGACAAAATATGGAATTTCTTTAGCTGAGTCAGCTGATTGAAAGCTATAGTAAGTAAAAACATTTTTTAAATATTTGTTAAAATTATCCCCATGTTGTGACAGTTTGCCATGAGACGGATAAAAGATCGATCTCCTCCAGCATCTCCCTGAGATGTAGTCGTTTGAAGAAAGGGACGGCTCCCAAACACTTCATTTCCCAGTTAGTGATGTCTTTAATGTACTACATAGATACATAATCACAGTCATCACTTTAAGAATACTGCTCTGTCAACACAGCAAAAATAATCCTCACTGTAACATGCAATCATTCAAAAAGAGAACTCAGCCCTAACAAAACTTCATAATGCAAAATATATTAACAAAAATCTATTTCCAACTTCTAATTTGAAAGCTTTCTGAGCCCTCCAATGGATATTGGAAGCAACATAGAACCTAAATCAGATGTTACTTCCATATAAAGATGTTATGGTACAGCTTCAGCAGAAAGTAAACAGGGGAAGGCCATTGTCAAATAATTAGAAAACAAAATGGTAAACTTTCTCATATCTGTGCCTTGTTGGTTCTGGAGAACCTGGTATTCAACCTAGGAGTCCGTTTCAACTTCCATCCAAAAGGTTATGAGAACTACTAATCACAAAACAAAACCATCACAGATCTGGATGGAAGGTCTCAGCAGGGATGTAGTTCAGGAGCAACAAGTCCAGAACAGCCTGAGCTTCTTTCTCACTGGAGGAGTATCTTCCTAAAAGGTTCTTTCCACAAGTTACAAAAACCCCAAAAAGTCCAACCTGCAAACGATCCAGTGGGCCGTTCAAAGAGCAGCATTATAACCACGATCCACCAGCGTTCGACCACCAGGTCATCCAACTTCAGCCCGACTGGAGCAAAGCAGCATGGTGTTCTGTGAACTTCCACTCCTGTGTCCAATCCTTAGCAGCTTGTTTTGGGTTCCTGTTAGTGAAGGTCGGCTCCAACTTCGGACTCCAAGGCCGGCTGGGAATGATGATCCAGGTGGACGATGCGGCTAGTACCCCTCATCATAATCCCCGTCACATCCATAACCTGGAAGGAGGGAAAGTCGGAGGGGGAAAAGAGGAATATGACCATGTAGTGAGTGGGTGACTCAGGGTTGAGTTTATCTTCCCTCTGGTTCAGATCTGACTGTTTTGAGTCAGGTTTGAGTCACTTCCACATGTGGTACTGGATCAGATTCCTGCTGGAGGTTTCCTCCTGTTGAAAGGGAATTCTTCCTTTCCACTTTCACAATATGCTTTCTGAGTATGAGGAACTGCTGCGGTGGCTCAGTGCAATGAGCTGGACTGCTGTAGGTTACATTTTATTAATTGGAATCTCTAACTCTAAATGTATGAATTGGACCCATTTGTCTTGTTAAAGGCATTTAAATGACACATCTGTTACATTCATACAGCAGGTCTCGCTGCTCAACTCTGATTTTTTGTCACACTGAAGTAATACAGTTTACAGCAGTAATAATGGATGGAGAAGTTTATGGATCAATTTTAAGGTTTATTCAGCAAATGAGAGTGGAGAGTAAGATCATAACACAAAAGAAGCAAATAAAACTAAAGCACAACTAATATGACTGACCTTTTTTATAAGTTCAGAATTATAATGTCAGCCATTGTTCTCCTCTGTATTTACATAAACATCAAAAAATATTTAGCAAAATGATCATAAATATTGCGTTGAAAAGTATCCAAACGTCTACAACTTAGTACCACATAAGGAAGTGGCACAGAACTGTTTTGTGGGGTGAAAAGATCGGAATTGGATCTTTCTGACTCCCGTTAAATAAACAGAAGACACGTCGCATATGGGCAAAAAAACTGGATTTGCATCATATTTGCCTGCAGTGTGAATGTAACCTTATTGTGGTATAAAGAGATCTGATGAGAAGATGCTTCAGTTTCTCCAGACTTATCTTGTTATAAAAATTAGTGATGAGAAAACATTGGAAAATTAACAATATGGTACCACTTGTTGAAAAAAAGACCAAGAAAAAAACCCAAAAACATATTTAAGTACCAACTAACTACATTTATTCATGATGTGTGTCCAAACTGACCGTCGCCGCCCAGCAGCTCCATGGCGCTGACACAGGTCTCCTCCTCTTCAAAGGTCCTCTCGACAACAGCGGCAGTTAGACGCCTCTGGTAAACTTTCTCATATCTGGGAGGGGCTTCAGTCTGAACAAACGATCAGGAAGAGACGCTGATTATTTTCACCAGTTTAGTGGCTCATATAATCAAGTCCAATAAAGTCGTGGCTCTACAGCGGAGGAGGTAGCAGATGTGCTAAATGTAGCGTTGTAGTGTGACCAACATTTTTCACCTCATTACAGTAAATGACTTCTATTTTTGTTATTTATTTTTTTAAATAACCCCACCAGCAGATCATTTACCTGCATGAAAAAATTGGATATTAATCAAAGCTTTGGAATACTAATTTTCTTCATGGTTCAAAGAGTAAGTATTTCTTTGTATTTCAAGGTCTTCCCATTGTATTAGTTAAGCTAACAAATGTTCACTCCAAAGGGTTACAAAATATATCTTTTGGAAGTTGTCCATGTTTTTTCAACTGAATTAGGATTATTTTGGAGCGCTGAATTCAAAAATGACATCCATTTTTCTCAACCAGGTTTTTATTCTAATTTGATTTAGAGAAATTTGATCTTCTGACTAAATTGATAACATTTTTGTGACATTAGCAGTTTATTTCAGTTCATATTTCTCAACCCAAAAAAAAAAAAAAGGGTTTTAGGACAAAAAAAATTGTTTCCTAACTGAGTGTATTAATTAATGCCTCAAACTTGGACTTCTATAAATTGAATAATTAACAGTAATCAGTGTAAGACGCCTTCATTGTGTAAAATTCTCCGTCTCTTTTCTGTCCTGATGGAATCTCTCCTCCTGCTCATCACTCATTGATCCAGATGTCAGAACAAGTCGTGCATTTTGATGCTCATGTTGCTCCGTAGTTCAGAAAGTTGACCTGATTGAGAAAAACCAATGAGATTTTTGGATTCAGCTCATCAACACGACCCTAAAACAGATGAAAAACCCCTGACTATGGTTTGGCTGTTGATCAGTGTTATGGTCCTGATGAAAACAGTCGCATTCAGAAGTCACATGATCAGTAAATAAATCTCACTTAACTTAAAGGAGAACTCCAAAGGAAATCTCAAAATGTTGGCATTATTTACATAAAACATTTATCTGACCTAAAACTGAACTTGTTTTTAGCGGGTTCTTTTGGTCAGTTTATATATGGGGTTATTTTTAGGGGGCGGAGTTGATGCGGTTCATCATGTGCTCTGTGCTAAAATATCGTCGGCCTTCTGGAAACTCAGAGTGAAGTTTTACAGAAAGTGATTTATTAGGTGCAGAGCAAATGAACAGGAAGCTCACCTGCTTCACAGCCAGCTTCTTGTTGGGTTGTCTGCTGATGAACGGCTGCAATCTGCAACACAAGGAGGATTAAAGACAAAGAATCTAAAAAAATCTAAATGGAATTACACTTTAATCTTTACAGAGAAGGAAAATAATGTAATGGCTAAAAATATGAATCCCATGAATTGGCTCCATGTAAACAAAATGAATCCAATTTAATTTGTCTTATGATATTAATGTTGAGATTCAAGCAAGTTCCTATTATTCCTATTATTTAGGCTATGAATCCTTTAGCAGCTAATATGTGTGATTTAGAAAACTTGACAGGAGAGAGGAAAGAGAAAATGATGCTGGATTTGATCAGTGACAGGTGGATGGATCTTCAATGAGTATCAGACATGATTGTGTTAAGGAAGCTGCATCAGCAAGTGCCCCCTCTGAAGCTTTTCTAATGAAAACCACCCACAATGCACCTCGTCTGCAATTCACATCTGTATTTTGCACTATTTTTATAAATAAATATGTCTAATTCCTTTATTGAACACGCTCATTTTTACACTCAGGATCTACTAAGTTAGCTAGCTAGCTTCTGAGGACTGTTGCTAGCACTACATTGTTCATTTAAAAAATTAAAATTAAAAATTAAACCCACACACATTTTTAATAAGCTCTGTTGTTCCTGAAATTAATGATTTATTTTCCTTTTCCTTGCACTTACTATCCTTTCTCTTGGTTTATTATATAAAGTACCAGTGAAATATATTGAAGTTTTTGGTTGTATTGTGAGAAACAGGAAAATGTTTGGGGTGTATGTGAGGCACTGCAGTCTCAACCTTTCATCTATAAAAGTCTTTGGAAATCAAGACGTAGATGACAAGTAGCTCAACAAGACAGTCTGGTGGACAATTTGAGCTTCATGTTGTCTGAAAACCAAACATACATTTTGGTTTCAGACACTGATTGGTCCAAATGTTGGTGTCTTGGCCACAAATCCTTGCCAGCGCTACGGCTAATTATAAATTGATTCTTTTACATTCATAATCTACAGAAGCTCTGGACAATGTAGCCGATTTGCAAGGAAATACCAGCAAATAACTTTGCGAGAGTCCTTCACTCTCTACATCTCTATTGGCTCCAAGCACCTGACAGTGAAATGGTGTGAATGAGAAGGAGCTCAGACCCGACTTTGAGTGACATGTCTCTCTGAGAAGGAAATCTTTTCTTAGACAGCCCAGGAGATAATCAGCAATGAATTTAGCACTGGCGGTAATTCCCAAGTAGAAATCCCTCCATGCTGGCTGATATTAACATAACTCCCAGGGGCTCCCCACCTTCTTTAATGCCACCCAGCCGGGTGCCGAGCTCAACTCTCACTGATAAGACGGAGAGTGCGAGTGAGCTTTTAATTAATCTGCTGTAACCGTGGTAAAGGGACGGGAGAGTGGGGAATGTTTCATCTTCACCCCCAACGTTACCCCCCCTCATTCTCAAACCTTATTATAATATCCCAGACACGGTGGTGGACCACTCACTATGGAGAGAAATATTCAGGTCACATGTGTTAGACAAGAGCAACTCCCCTGCGGTCTGAGCTGGACGTTGTCAAGGAGGGGAATGGTGAGGGACTATAGGAACCTGGTAGAGGAATAAAAAAACAAATCTGCAAAGGTCAGAGAGAGGTCAAGAAAAGAAGTGACAAAGTAAAAGTGATGGATCCATGGGTTTGATCAAAAACAAAACTGGAGTTTTAAACATGGTGCACACAACTCTACTGAAAGACCAATGACACATTTTGACCTGTGGCCTCCTGAAGGTCACCAGCTGAACTGCGTCGGTCTTTCAGTAAAGTTATTTAGAACTTGAATGTAGTATCATCTGTACTACCTTGTTTCAAGTTGACCAGCCAACTTTACACAGTTAACATTTTAAGTAAAAAATTATCTTAGTGGGAAAAACCCCCCAGTACTCAGATATTTGAATGAAATTTGGGAAGGCAGTAAAAGTCAGGCTGGGAGTTGTGGGTTTAGTAATCTGTCGGTTCATCTTTTAGATATTTAGTCTCCTCTGTGCACCTTGGGAGTTGGTGAAGTTGTGTCAGAAACGGTTTGGATAACTGTCTGTTGTAACCCATGAATCCACCTGTATGACCCAGGGTTTCCCAACTGGGTTGGCATTATGGTTGTAAAAAAAATCTATATTTTGATATCATCTGAACTAGAAAACTGGATTATTCAAAGTCTAAACCAACTCATTCACATCTGCCCAAACTATAACACTTTTCCTGTAAGTGCGCAGCAATAACAGAGACACTTGGCCCCTTTCATCAAACAGTGAACTGAGGCTAGAAGTTTTAAACTCCAACATCAGAAAACTCAAACTCTGAAGTCAGTGAAATACTGGGAGAAAAAAGTTGTCGAATAACGCTAAAGCTTGGACTTTATGGCTAACAGCCATGTTTACGAGAAGAAAGCTTCTGATCATCAACTCAAAACCAACGTGCCAAAAGTGAAGGTTGCAGGTGGAAACGTCACGGTTTGGGCTGACTTAAAGCAAACAGAACTTAGAAGGTCAGATAGATGAAGAAATGTCTGGAGATTAAACTTTGAGTTTTTGAATCAAATGATCATCAATAAGAAATGAATAGAATAGACTAAGTGTGATGAATGCGTTAAGAAAAGGAGCAGCACACGTCTTCAGGGTGAGGATGGTGCCAGATGTCAAGTAGCAAAACTCAGACATAAAGGAACCGATTTGTTGATCCTGTTTGGATTGGAAGAACCAACCAGCAATAAAGATCCACCACTAAGTACGAGACAAACACACATCTGTTGCTGTTCTCAGAATATATATTGTGTCTCTGAAAGGGAAACTTTTGCTTAATGGAAAAAAAACAAACAATACAACTTACAGCCACTTTATATTGTTTGATGCGAGAAAATTTCCCCTCTTTTCCCTGAGTGGTTTAAACCCTTTATGCTCCATACTTTGGAGCAATAGTCCTCAACAACACAGATCTGCTGGCAAAGGTTTTCCACTTTCTGTCATAATATTTATTCACAGTGAAGCTAATTGCTTTCTGTGTGACAGCAGTCATTAACATCAGCTCCCTACAGTCTATTGAGGTCAAAGACCAAAAGGCCATCAGCAGTGTTGCCAGGCTTGCGGTGGCAGACTTCTTGGCAGCCTTTTATCACCATGGCGACCATTCACAATAGCAGGGAGTGACTCTCGGTCAGTGGAGCAGGCGACAGTGAGTACAAATAAATCACTCCCTCCAGCAGAGTACAATAGAGAGCAGTGTTCTCACTGAGGTCTTTCCTACCTCTTGATCTCAGCATGTGGAGAGACATTAGTACAACCCGGTCAGTCCAGGGTAGTCCAGTTCCAAACGGTTCAGACGACGTCCAAAACACTGAAACTTAAATATGGAGAACCAGCACTGCTCAATGGAACTCCAACAGGGCTCACTCAGAGAATTTTTCTTGAAAAGTGGAGAAGAAAATTGTAGCTCGCATGCAACAACAAGCTGTGCATGCAACAATGTGTGTTTATTTACAGTGCTGTGTGAAAGTATTCACACCCTGTAAACCTTTCCACCTTCAGGCGCATTCTAAGCACAAGTGTATAAAGACATTATGTAATATAAATACACAACAATCACAAAAAAAACCTCATAAATTTGAGACTAATCTCAGAGATTTTCTTGGGGGGAAAAAAAATGTTTTCAACTTTTGAAACTCAGAAATTAAATTTCTTTTTCTGGAACATTTCTGAGATTAATCTAAAATGTCAGTTTTCTGATGGAAATGTACTCATTTTAACACGCTGTCATACATATCACACTTATGCTAAGGTTTTATAAAGTTAGTTTTTTTAAAAACCAAAATTTTGTCAGAAATGTTCCGTTGCTCAAGTCCAGAGCTTATTCTATAATATTATCATTAGAACTGGAACAATCAGTAAGTCATCTTTCCGGCAGCAGCATGAATAACTGCAGCCTTTCCTGGTTATTATACGACAAGAACATCCTACCAGTCCATGCCTAACACTGACTAATTTCACCACGGTAATAATTAAAGGCAGAAACCATTTGCCCCCTGACAGCTGGAATTGTTTCCTTTATACATACAAAGGCACATTTAAATATGACTCTGATGTAGCTATTATATTAACTCAGATGTCTTCAGGCTATACTACAAGCCACTTAGCATTCATTACAGTAAAACACACGGATCCATGTTGCCTTCTATTCAGGTTTGTCTTTCTTAACGCTGCACATCTTCCTTATACATCAGCAGTCAAACCGCAGTTTCTCCCCGATCTCATTAACTCATCTTTAAGCTGCAGTTAAAATGTATACCATAGATTAATTACCCAAAGAGACAAAATGATGTCCAAACTATTAATCAGCCTCCCATCCTGTCCACCCCATTTTACTTCGTCTGCACATTCACTTTCCCTCCCTTTGCTCTCCTCCGTCGCCGGCTTTATCCATCCACTCAGGCAAGACGCTACGTTGGGCTTTCAGTCTCTGCTGGGTTTAGCCGTGCGTTCCTAATCAGCTTACTGTCAATGACACTCAGCCTGAGCTGAAAAGATGATTGAGGGAAGTAGTTTAGCCAATGGCTGAAAACTGGTAATAGCTTGGAGGAGGGGGGTTCAATAAAGCAGAGCAGGATGAGTGAATAAATGTAAGGTTTTGGGAGTGAAGACCAACATGGCAGGAAAAATAACATAACTTCTAGGTAGCAAGGAGCGTCAAAGGAAACCATCTATCACGCTAAAATCAACTTAATGTGAACGTTGTTAATTGTTGGTTAGGCTGCTTATTGTTTTATTTGGCGGATAAAACAGGGATTTTATTCAAATGGCCCAGTTTTTTTTTTTTTTTTACCCCGTAGCTTCTGTCATTATTTGTCTGCATTCAGCTAAGAAAGGCGCGGAGGATGAAGGACGTCAGAGGATGAGCTGCTGTCACTCAACTTAGCTAAGTCAAATATTTAGAATCAAACAAATGCAGTCATGTCTCTGGCCTTTATTAGAAACAGGCTCATTTTAAAGACTACAAATCGAAATAAATTAGACTTAAAAATATTAAACTCTTGTAGCTACATCCTCAGATAACTAACCATAAAATTTCTGGTATATTTGAAAGCTAAACTCAGAATGAGCTAATTGTGAAAAATAAAAAAAGACTTGCATGAAATGTCTCTTAACTCCCATATTTGTAATGTGCAATGACGATTCTTGGGGGCTTATCCAGGATCTCAACGTGCTGTAGAAAAATGACACACACACCCACACAAACACGCTTTTTTGATTTCCATCTGTCCATCTCCACTTATCCAACATCAGGTTGCAACTAGAACTGGCCCAGGAGGAAACCCCAAACACTGAGACTCTCCATTCAAAGTGTTTCCAGATCAGAAAACACTTCCATACATCTTTCGTTCATGAACTGGTTCAAGGGTACCCGAATTTCAGAGCTTTGTTGAGAGCTGAATTCTGTTTCTACGCAGTATTTTCTTTGTTTACACATTTTCCTCTAATTTAATAATCCACAAACCTTTCCACTGATCTCCAACACAGTATTCACTCTCACTGCACCTAACAGAGACATAGAACAGAGAGGTTGACAACCAGGCAGCGACTACCAGAGGATAGTAGATATGACTGTTGAGGGATTCTTGCATGTTATAGAACCATGACTGATCAAAGTGGACATAAACGTAAAACTCATCCAATACTTCTGGGATCTGTCAAAGTATTGCATAAAGGTGGTTCTAAATCTTATATATATAGTGGAATTCCTCTTTGTGGAGAGGCAAGTAATAAGCTATGTCTGCTGGAGGGTTTATAAATGTGTTTAATCTAACAACAAAAGTAGCTTGTGCTAAAAAGAGCATGATAAACTGCAGCAGACTTAACAGACTTATCAAAATCCTTCGGCGTCTCTGAGACCAAACAGCACTCTACATCATTATTCAGAACCGGCTTTACAAAGGCCCTGCAAACGGCAACCAATGAATAGAGATGAACTAACCAAAAGATGAGAGACGGAGCCAACAGTGGGGCTTTACATCCTCTTAATCACCAAACAGCTGCCCCTACAGGGGTCCACTAAAGCTCAAAGATGGCACCCAAAACAAGCGTCAGCTCAAAGGGCTTTAGAAAACAAAGCCATGTAGGAAAACCAATTCCTCCCAAAATCAAGTACAGTGAAAACCATTTAGTTTTTCCTGTACGGCAAACCCAGAACGATTCAATTCTTCTGAAAGAACCAGAGCGGATCTTTTCTGTGATTGCTTGTCGTCAAAGCAACACACAGACAAATCCTGTCTGTGGATTTGAGAAGATGGTTAAAAAAAAAAAAGGAAAAAGGAATATCCCCCAGGAGAGGAGAGGCAAACCGAGCATCTGTCCTCCTGTCGCAGCTGATTATCTTAGTCAGGTGGAAGGAGACGAGGTGGAGCCTTCTAGTGTTTACAGATTGAAGCCAGGGAAAAATTAAACATCCAGGTCTGAGCGTAGCAGAAGAGAAGGAATGACTGGTGTAACAGTAAAGTAACAGCTGCCATCTATCTAGTCTTGATTTAATTGGATATCTGTTAGGGAAAGAGATTATTTAATAGTTTGAGGTACTGAAGGATCGCTAAGCTAACATAGCTATAGGCAGATTTATATGCCTAAGGTGGTAATTATGAGAGATACACTCATCTCTGACATAACCTACTGATTCAACAAAATCTTATAGCATTGGAAGAAAGAGAAAACAGTCAAGAAGGCATTTTTGTCAAAGGACAGCTGAAATCTTCTCAGAGGAGATGAGAAGATTTAATGGGGTTCTACATTCAAAAGGCACACAGTGTTGTCTGAAATACAATCTAAAACAACCATCCTGATGTTTTATGCCTCATCAGTAGAGATATGCTCTACTGATGGGCATACCTCACCTTTCCAGGAGGATCCTACAAATTTCTCTTTGCATTTTTGGAGATTCACAGATACAAGATGACAAATGAATTAATTTTTAGATTGATCGTCTTTGATTGTTGATGGGCCTGCTGGAAGCTAACACCTTTCATTTCTTTCAGTCGGTGAATGCATCATATGTAAGCACTACCAGTTTGAACTTGCACCAATCCCCCCATTTGGTACAGATTCTGCTACTGAGATAAAGAAAAAAAAAAGAGTCAAAGTTAACCAGGTAATTGGTGATCGGCCAGAGAACTGCAATCGGTGCACCTCTACTGAGAGGTCTTTAGCCAAAGACAAAACAGAAATCCTACAAACACTAAAAGCTGATGCCACTCCATTTTTGTTTACATTTTGTGAAGAAAGAAGTTTTGCTCTTGTCTTTTTCAGAAGTTTTTAAGTAATTTCCTTCAGTGGTTCTTGGTGCAGCGCCCTCACAGGCAAGGAGGGGAACAGGCTTTTCAAAGGCTTTGATTAGTTTGACAAGTTCCCAATCAAATTGCGTCTACTGGACTATCAGGAATAAAAACACCGTGACTCTCAGGTGAAAAACTGGTTGGGAACCACTGCTCTCTGTCTCAGCTGTTTGAATATTTCCATGACAGGTAATGTCTGCATGCTGCTCTTCTCCGGGCTAGTGCTACTTGTTGCTTTTGTGGAAGAAAAGACCTACCTGGTGAATACTAAGGTTATTTGTTTTTAGATCCAGCATCATCACTTGGATATTGTGTCCTGAATAGATACTGCAGCATGAAAATCACTTAAAACAACGTAAACCAGATCCAACAACAACAACTCTTCCAGTTCTGATATTATCAAATTTACATTCCTGCTGTTTTGTTAGGAACATCTTCTAGTAAATGATCCAACATGTTTATTAAGCTAACAGGACCACCTACCGTTTTCCCAGAGTGCTGAGCGGCTTGCTGAGGCTCAGCGCGGTTCTAGTGGGCGCAGGTCTGCGGGTGCAGGCGGGCGTCCTGGGGGCCGGCGGCTCCACCTTCGGTGAATCCCCCACACCAGCCGGGCTGCTGCCAGGCTTCACGACGAGGTCCTTTAACACGTCGTAGTTGATCTTGGTGGATATCTTCTTCTGCTCCAACATCTTCTCAATGGCCTCGTCAGCAGTGCTGGCTCTGATGGCAGGGTGCTTTTTTGAGGGCCGTCTGGGCTGTTCAAAACACAAAGGAAGGCTACGCTTGACAAGCTGAAGTGTAGAAAATGTGACATTATTTGAAACTTCTGCCAATGACAACAGTCCCAATCAAACATGAGCTTAAATACCAAAAGACAAAGTTGTTCATCTAAAAAGCAAACAAAATAAACATTTCTACAGTCTGGGAGATAATGTGATACATAATTATCAAAATGGTTCACAAACCAAAAACAGGCAACTTGAGGTGCATTTTTAAAAATTATTTATTTAATCCCCAATTCTCTGAGGCGAATGACCTTCTCATTCTGAAATCATTTATATATTTTAAAGCTTCATTCAAATATTTTCTGTTTTGTTTTAAAGGTTTGACCTAAGAACATCACACTTAGACTATGCAATGTTTTTAAGAAATACTAGCTTAGCACAGTATTTCTGTGCTATTAATATTAATTAATATTAATGTTAATATTAATTAATTCTATATTAATATTAAACTATTAATATTCTTACTTGCTATGATGTGAAAGATGAATTGCTGTAAAACAGACTTTTATTATGACATTAACACGAAATAATTGGCTGCACAGTTTTGCATTCTTCAGTCAGGAAAATTCAGATTTTTCAGCTTTCTACTGGCCAGTCTCCAGTAGAAATGAAAACTAACTGGTCAACTCCTGATTTCCTGATCCAACTCATAATTTTTATTTTTATTTTATCCTACTTTTGAGAGGTAAATGGCATGTTCGTTTCAGAATGTGTTTTGAGTGCAGATTTGGAAATCCTAATTACTTTAAATCAGTGGTCCCCAACCACCGGGCCGCGGACCGGTACCGGTCCGTGGACCAATTGGTACCGGGCCGCGCAAGAACTAATAAAATATGTCCGTTCTATGTATTGAGTCTGGAGGAGCTTTTATTTTGAAAATCGTACACCGGATGCCGAGGGTTGAGTCTTGCGACTGGTCAACTCCTGATTTCCTGATCCAACTCATAATTTTTTTTATTTTTTATCCTACTTTTGAGAGGTAAATGGCATGTTCGTTTCAGAATGTGTTTTGACTGCAGATTTAGAAATCCCAATTACTTTAAATATTAAAAACATATCTAAGGTACAGGTAATAAAAGCCCACCTTTACCCTTTTGTCTGACATTTACTCTCATATTGTGAGATTTTTTTACTTCACATTTTTTTCATTGAACAGATATTTGTGTTTCTGTTGAAATTCCAACAATCAACATTTCCAGGCTGATTAGCTTTACCTTTTTTTCTTTATAGATCCCAAGCTCCTTCTCTTTTTGGATCTTTGCTTCCTTTTCTGCAAACAAGAGTCATTGTATTTAAATAAAAAGACAATTCTGCACTCAAGCATGCTGTTTATGCGGCTTCCAGTACCTTTTTGAGCCTTTAGGTAGTCTGCATTTTCTGCCATCCAGAGTGCAGTTTTGATTTGGACTTCTTTGTCACTCAGCAGATACTGCAGAGATACAATAGAAAATACAGCAGTTAAATTCAAGAAAAAAAATAAGTGAGCGATTTTACAGTAACAAAGTACAGGACATGTTTTTCACATTTGGTTCCAAAATATGTTTGTATAAAGAGTAGTTCAAGAGTGACTCAATCACTGCAGGGTGCTCAGCTTTTGTGGCTGCAAAACAAGTCACACATCCACAGCCATTTAAGATTCATCTGTCAAAGAAACTGACAGCTTTTGGTTTTCCAGGACTAAACTGTGCCAACCAAAAACACTGCAGCCACATTCTGTTTAGAAAAGATTGGATTCATTTTGGCAAACCTTTCATTCACATGTTGGCTTTTCCTGCCACCCAGTTCTTTTGTTCAGAGTCTGAGGAAAGTTAGTGTCAGTTTTCACAAGTCGAAGTCTAATGTTGCCTTGACCACATGCAAAGTTGTAACGTGCTGGGCCCTTTATGCAAAGTAATCAGATTACATTACATATTTATCTTCTTGGGACAATAGGCTGGACTTAGGGACACACCGCAATCTAATTGGCTGGATGATAATACCGTGGACCGGTCAATGTCTGCACATGTCAAGCTGTTGGAATGTGATACAAAGGTGTGTGTGGGAGTGTGTGTGTGTTGATTCAAGCCTGTTGCAACAGACCTACTGATAGCAGGAGACCTTGAAGAGTCTACAGTGCTCAGTTCTCAGTTTTATTAACAAAAACAAAGATCAGATGGGATTCCGTAAAGATCACAGAATGTTGCTTTAAGCCAAAACTGTCCAAAAAAATATACACGTTTTGCATTTAGGAAAAAAACTAAAACTTTTGTCTAAGTATGTTCTACATCAAACTCCTAAAGTGGCATGTTTAGCTTCATCCATTTATATTTTTGAAAAAAATAATAATCTCCTGGTAATTACCTTTTGTTATCAAAATGGCTGAACTTTTCCACATGTTGATGTTGGAAATATTATCTTAGCTACAGATTCATTCTGTGCTATAAATAATCAAACATTCACTAAAGGTTATTGCTTTTTAGACAACATTTTTATTTTTCATTTGAAAAAAAAAAGGACTGAATTGTGCATTTGCATGTTTTAATGTATTTCTAGATCTCAATAAGTTGGTCACGCTGCACAGCACCATGTAAAGGCCTGTCCAGAGGGACGCTGAGCCGAAGTGACCGGGTCAAAACAATGTCACACATCCTGAGCAGCAGAAAGCAGAAGCTCCTCTAGCTGATCCATGTCCGTCCTATTCACTTTCCTACTCCCCACAAAGGCACACATGTTTGATAATAAAAGCAGATGTCTGGATTTGTTTTTGGTTCAATGCTGAAATCTAATATTAAGAGAATGTAGATCTGAAGTTTTGTATTGTTCCAATTCCACATCCTTGTAAAGACGTCAGAAATTCAATCTAGCCATCATAAAAAAATTAAAGTGTTCCCACTTTACATTTGGCTGAACTGTGTGAAATAAAAGGTCTCTAACAATGTTCCACAGAATTCAAAAATTTACCCTGCAACAGTCACCCTGTCCAGCTTCGACGCACTTTAAACATTTGATTTATTTTGTATTTTTTGCGATAATTGTAAAATGTTTTCTTCTATATGTAGGGATGTGTAGAGATGTTTGGCTACTGAGTGAGGATCCATGAAGAGGTTCTACGTACCAAATTGATCTCACTGTCATCTATTCCACTCAGGTCCAGCTCTCCGCTGTCAGCAGTGTCATCTGTCATGGAAACAATAACCAGAACGGACGAGTTGAGACCATATTCTGTTACTGCAGCATTCCCATTCCAGGGTTTACCCAGGGAGAAAAATAACCAAAACATACGTTTCTAACAGTATATTAGTTAGAAACGTTTATACTTTCTAACTAATATAGGAAGTATTAGTTAGAAATACTAACTATAAATAGGCTGTGTAACTGAACAATGTTGACTACATTACACATCATTCAGTTATTCAGAGGCCAATTCAACAATGGATCTGCTCTGAGTCCAGAGTAAATGGACACTTTTCAAGAAGCGTGAGATTCGTTCGTATATACGATTTCAGAGGCATTGTAAAGCAACTATCTCCTTTATAGATTCAAATAAGACTATTATAGTTATTACACTCTAAAATTATTCTAATTTTTATTTTCTTGGATCAATAAATTATTTTGCATCATTGTTTTGTGATTGACAGTATTTTTTTAGCACTGTCAATCAGGCTTGTGTATGTGCAAACAAACTCAAGATTGCCTACTTGCTGCAGCTGTGCTAATGGAGGAAATAACCTAAACCTACTGAAAAACAGTTGCGAGCAAACTATAGCATTCACTGCAGGCTCTGCTATGGGGGGAGGAGCTGTAGAGGAGAGCAAGGGGCAGGAGGGAGGGTGTGAGCATTGGCAGTGTTAAGATCTGCCCCTGGCTCTGATTGGTTGTTTCTGACAGAGCGTTGATTTTCTGCAGATGGCAGTAGGACAGCAGGGAGAAGACAGAGGAGCTTCATTTCTTCACAGATTATCCATCTCATTATAAGGTGAGGATGTAGTTTTAGCAAATATGCAAAAAAAATTTTTTTTTTCTAAAAGTTACCTACTGCAGCTTTAAGAACGTCCAATGAGCATGAGAAGGCAAACTATGCAGACACTTCAACCATCACTATGAAACAAGGAAAGCAGCCATCATTGTTGCTACCGCTTTCTTGCTGCCACATCTGTGTGTCCTTGCATAAACTGGATAACGGTTTCTACAGAACGTATTTTGCATACTTTAAATATTTTGGCCAAAGACATGTCGAACTGTAGCATCTTCCAAACAGATGAAGTCATTTTCAATCAGCAGAAAGAAGAAATCATCTACACAGAGTGAGTCTACAAAATGAAAGCACCATGAGATGAGTGACATGACGGACAGATCAGAGGAAGGTTAGGCTTAAAAATCTGTTGCACATGTTCAGTGTGTGATGTGTCCATCATTGTGTATGAGAATCCAACATTTAAAATGCTAAACAGCAGCCATAAAATGAATTTTCATCAACTAGTCAGATGATAAGCCACATCGATGAAATCAAACTCTGTTTTTATTTGATTCTCCTAAACAGACTGATCAAATCTGCATAACAACACATCAAATTTTCATGTGATGTGAAAGAATCTAGAATGTGAAATACCAAGTCTTTAATTTCTCCCTCAGATCCTCCTGTGCTGCTCTGCCTGATCAGTCTGTGGCATTTAACCCTCGTGTACAACCCTGGAGGAGCGTCAGACCCTCCTTGCTGTTATGTGTTATGTTGGTGGTGTTAGTTCATAACAAGGATCAAGTTGGCTTCCTCTGTGTTACAACCAGGACGGTGGACCCCCACTTTCAATGCCAACTCGAACCCCAAGTTGGCATCAATTGTATCGCTTCAGACTGATACACACAAGGGTTACATTTATCATACGATTAATTAATTCACTGCTTATTGCGACATGCCTGAGAAGAAGCATGAGGAGTTGAGTAAAGTCAAGACAAAGAAACTCAGCCTTTTGTTCTGGACTCTGCACAGCTGCTCCTCATTGAGAAGTGAGGTGGTTGCCTGTGAAAGGAGGCTAATTGTTGCTCAGAAAAAGAAGCTACTGGTTTGTAAAACTTGAGCAAATGTTAGTCCATAATATGTTAAGTGTGAAGGTGCTGATATGGAGTGACTCTCCTGTGTTTTCTGTGTCTCCAGGGTGTTTGGATAAATACTTCCCCGGGGATCCTGGATGGAAAAGTGTGGGGGGAGAATTGTTTGTGAGTTTTTGTGGTGTTTCATGATGGTGCTTATGGTGTAAGGATAAAACATCCAATATGTAGAAAAAGTAAATAGAAATGCTTGTATTTTATGAAAGGTATTTTATTCAAATAGGTGGAAATTGGTAAATTGAGATGGCCTGTGATTTGGAGGTGGTTTGGTCCTTCACAGCTGGGAATATTAAAGGCTGCAGCTGCACCTGTGACATTGTTCTTTGGAAGAATAAACCGTTGCTGTTTCCACCTTACTCTGCCTCAACATTCATCTCCACTGTAAATCCAGCCGCAAAAGGCTGCCTTGTTACAGGGGGTGACAGTCAAATCCGTTGTGACAACAGCAAAAAGAGGGAGTAGTTTCCTGCGTTGGCGCCGCCTGTTAAATGGTGGCTGTCATTTCCTGTCAGGCTGGCTGTACCAAACGAGACGGCTTCCCTTCATCTCCTTAGGCCAGAAGACGCGCATCATCTCCAATCAAAGCAAAGTGCTGTGATGGGCCGCTACTGCACTGGCTGCTGCAGGCCCTGCAGACGCACAGCGTGATGCTGCTGGAGTTCGCCGCATAACAAGCTGTCCTACCAGAATACCACGAGTCTGAAGGAAACATCAGACTGGCTCTGTATCAGTGACACCTGTCTCCTCAAACTGTCAAAGCCCGTTTGTCTGCCACCCAATCATGTCAACCTTTCCCCTGAGAGGCTGTGCCCATCCAGCCATATGGCTGTCAACTTCAATTGTACCAGATCCAAAGTCAGGCCGCGCAGCTGTCCTGGCACAAATACAGTGAAGAGTGTGTAAGAAAGACGCCATCAATTTTTTATAAGTCACAGTCAGAGGAGCCATTAGCCTCATTTCTTCCTCTCGAAACGCAGATGTGAAAATAATTACCTAACAGATGAAACATTTGCTGACTAAATGTAAACAGTTTTCTCCTCGATTGACAACAAAGCCGTTTGGAAATTTCTTTTATAGTATAAATGTTGTACTCCCTGCTAAATGCCACAGGACACAGTGAACGATGGAGACCTCCAATCTCGCTGTTTTCTGCTCCACGCTCATGCTAATCCGCTGATAGCATATCTGATTTTTTGTTAAGTGCTTTTGCCAACTTTGAAACTTGATATTGCTTTTATTGTTGATTCTATGTTGCATTGTATTTTTGTGTTTGATTTGATGTAAAGCACTTTGAAATGCCTTGCTGCTGAAATGTGCTATACAAATAAAGTTTGATTTGATTTGATTTGAAAACATTTAGCGCACTTATCTTTCCCCAAACAAAATTTTCCTGACAAATTGTAAAGTGTTGATTTACGTGGCTGTTTTGTAAACTTTAAGGTGAATAACGTCTGAAGTTTGGGACGAAGTTTTGATGATCAACTCTAAGTAGCTACACCTTTATATTCATGCTCTTATATTAAAGTGAGTATAGACTTTATGCAGGGTTCACCCTGTTTTTTTCCTTCTCTTTTTTTAGTTCAAAGAAAGAACAAAATAAAACAGACGATAGGGAACAAGGTATAAATATAAATACATCATCTAATGGCATCATAGAACATGTAAATTAATGTCCAAGTCAAATTGGTGCTCAATGACTGCAAGGGCAGGTTTAAATCAAATTGTACTGCTAACCGTAAGTAATATTTATGATGAGTGCTACAGAGTTACTGCAACTAACCTTTTAGTTAGCAGTGGCTAACACTTGATATGTTTAAAAGGGAAGTTAGAAATAATGGAGATGTAAGAAGCTATGTAAAAGCTGTGTAGTTTGTGGAAATGCTCAGTTAATTCAGGCTGCTGATAAAGCTGAACACGTTGAAACTGTTAACCCCCATTATGAACAAACCAGATTTGGATATTTCATCAGACATTGCTCACTGAGCCGGTTCTAAAAGTAAAGACAGCTCAACATCTCAGCTCCGTCGTCTGTTGGTCTGTCTTTTAAAATGGCAAACCCTGTTCACATAATTTACTAACACACACACAGCAGGAGGCCAGACAAAAGAATATTAAGAACAATCATTTGGGCAGAACTCTACTATTAATAAGCCCTAAAAACACTGCTATTATTCTAGTTTATGCGTTAGAATGGCAGAGGGGGGCTGAACATACAGAGGGCTTCTGAGAAAAGAATGACTCTCCTCTAATTACACCATTGAGGTCAACCTCTAATTCCACCAGCAGCCTTTAACTCTTCTGTCACAGCCATTTGTCAATTTAAAGGAAATTTTGTCATTTGTGGCTACATACAATGATTGCTATGTACCATGAATCAAGAAGGATGACTAAGACTGACGTCACTCTGTACCAAAACCAATAAAAAGGGAGACGTTTACAATTAACTGAAGGACTTGAGGAGTATAAGAGCAATTACTCAATGTAGTTGTGGCTCTTTTCACTCAGAATGTCACCCATGACACATATTTCCATAGCAATATTAGGTCAAGGAGGCTATCTGGGGACATTTCTCATCAAGTTGCTGCTTGGTTTGACCTGCAATCAGGATGTTTTTTTAAAGACTTTTATTCAAACCACTTTCCTCATATCTGTTCCCATCATTACTAAGATTTATGAATAGCTAAATGCTTTTTAATCCCTTCATTTTTCCTAAAAGGACCATTTTTATGTTTTTCTCTTCTGGATATAGTCATAACAAAAACGTTTTCATGTATTGTATTTTAATCTTATATATATCCATACTCACACTTTTATGTTTGACTATTCCAGCACATTTTCAGTACATATACATATATCCTGAGAGAAAGGATGCAGAAAAATGTTTATTGTTATTTTGAAATAGACTAAATGATACAATTCTGTTTTTAACTGTCTTTAGCTTATATTCATGTGTATTCTAGTAAATACAGACCCTTACCCTCACTTTGGGGCCTCAACAAGGATGAAGGCATTTCCCAGTGTAGCATATTCCATAACCGAGAGGTTCTAGCTAGAAAGTCAGCATTGTTCTCTGTTCTCTTCAGAGTCTAGCTCTGTCCCATTTCACATGAACCACAGAAATGTACTGAGATTGTACTGAAAACAGTGTCCTTTAAACAGGAACTCTCTTCTTATTTGAAATGCTTAAATAAAAACAGAAATGTCCAAATGCTGAGTCTACTTCAGTCAGTAGTAACGTCCACACATAAGAGTGTGGTCATCTCTCAGCATGTCCAGTCAGGGCTATGAAGATGAAAATCTGTCATTTCAGCTTAGATATCAAGTTGATAACTATAGTGTTTCCAAATTAATAATGAAACATAGTAAACAATAGGATTGCTTTATAAAAATAAAAACATTTGTTTTCTTAAAGGGGCAGTATTTTCCAGACACTATGTCAAGTAATTATGTTACATTTAGTTGCAATAAAAATGCTAGATATCACATATAAATTAAAAGAAAATTAACTTTGCAATTTAATGCCTTAAAATTGGGCCTCTGTCTCTTTAAAAACTCCCGTTCTTTCTGAAACTCTGCCTTCGTCACAACATGGTTCCTCTATTAATCCCTTATCAACATTTTTACCAGGATTACACTGAGAAGAAACTGAGAAGCAGTTCTGCCAGGAGTTGGCTAGTTGCTACTGGCTAGTCTGAAGGAGCCTAGAGGGGAAGTAATGGAGGACAGCTGCTCTGTGAGGCAGAAGCTTGGAAACTGCAGCTCTGAGGAGGAGCTACACCTTGAAAGCAGGGCTGGGTCCAACCAGGCGTTTTGCACAGCTGAATGGTTGCCATGGAGATTAAAGGATTTCTCTAACGTGCATGAACAAAGCAAGGCAATTTTTTTTTTCATGAGGAAATAACCTTATAACATGACGTAAAGCTCAAAAAAGTTGATTTTACATAATTTTGCCCCTTTAAGACAGAATGTTGTGAGGTTTCATGGTTTAATGTTTAGCAATCCTGTTGGCAATCTTTCATTGGTTTTCATAAGAATGAAAGAACCACAGCCTCTCCCCACTGGAAGCAAACTGTTGTGATGAATGCATAAAAAGAGAAGCAGGGGTCACATACGTTTACCTAACTGACACCTAAACACAAAGACAACTCAACTTTTCTGCTGGCAGGAAATAACAGAGTGCAAGTAATTGCAGCCTTTGTCACTGCGGCCCACAAGCAGTTGCACAAATAAAGCCACTGCAGGGACCTGTCATACGTAACCCATAATTACCTCATTACAAGAGTAGGAGGCTCTGTGTACCTAACCTTCCTTATCTGGGTGTGCAGAGGCGCTGATGGGTGTGATGTAATGGTGCCATGCTGCTGCATCAGATCTCAGGAAACGTGTTTTTATGGCTCTCAGTGGGAGGACGGGGTGGGAGTTGAATGTGTTCTGACGGGAGAGGAAGGGTTGTCTAATGCACGGAAAGAATCTTAGGAAACTGTGGCTCACTAGTTTGAATATGTGGATCCAAGTATCACAAAAGTGTTCATTGCTGAACCAAAAGCTGTTTTTGATGCATTTCCCACAGCTGCACTAGACGGTAGGAGGATTTCCTTCAGAATTTGTAGAGATCACGGTGGCTGGCGGATAAATAACTTCGACTGAAGTTTACTCAGAAATAGAAGATTAAAAAGAACCAACTATTCAAACATTTTTGAGAGTTTTGAATGTTTAAACCAGTGGCTGACAATGAGATTCAAAGAATCAATTTTTTTCTGCAGCTCTATCATTCAGAGTAATATTTAATCAGAAGCCTATACATCATAAGTGATGTATAGGTTGCCCACACCCTCTGCTAGGCTACAGCTAGTTCCCCTCAACATAGCCTGTCATGGATGCTAAGGGTACTTAGCATGGTCACTGATGACTGTGGAGAAACAATTTTCCTGTAACTGTAAGTTGTTTCTCCACCATTAGCACAGCTGCAGCAAGTACACAAGGATAATTGACAGCGCTAAGATACTCCTCCTGGCTCTGATTGGTTGTTTATGACGGAGCGGTGGGTTTTGTCAGACAGCAATAGTGGACAGGAGGTGGAGAACCTCTTTTTTTCTTTTTTTTTTTTTTTTTTTATACAGATTATCTGTCTCATAAACTGTCAGAGCAAATATGTGACAAAACATTTAAATAAAAATTATCCATTGCAGATTGAAGGGATCATCAATCAAGACAATTCAGGATCACATTTTTCCCTCAAATATGATGGCGGCCCACTTTCCTTACCATTTTTAATAATGCATTGGACAGTTCTGCAAACTCCTTACATGTTTTGTCTCCTTGATGTGTTCCTAATGTAACTTTTCCTAAACACAGTAACAACTTTTACATAACCATAGACTGTGTCTTTCTTCACGGCTGTTAAATGAAGAGTTACTCCTTACAGTAACTCCAGTACAGTAGTTAGGGTTAAATAACGTGTTGACTTGCTGAAAGGTAATTGGCTAAGCAGTAATTATCCAATTTACAATATCGACAGCAAAGGCGAATGTATCATCATACTGATGCTTGTTCATCAGTATTTTTATGTTTTTATTATGTATAATCGCTGAGATACCAAATAACCAGAAATGTTTGGAGCGAGTCGTTTGTGTGTGGATGGGAGACAGTCGGCGCATTATGGTTACAGAGCCAATCACAGTGGGCTGCTAATGGAATGGGCAGGTCCCAACGCAAGAGAAACTGGCCACAATCTTCAGATAAGTATATCTAGTAATTAGGGTTTAAGGCATAATTAACATAACTGGGGTAATTCTGTTGGCACATCACTGTGCAACATCATAAAAATAAAAGGAAACTGAATTTAAAAAAATCCCAAGAAATGAGAAAAACTACATAAAAATTACCGGCTGAGTTTCTATTGACAAACTTACCGTTCTCCACGTCGTCCCCGACAGACGGGGTTTCTGAGAGGTCCAGAGAGGATGAGGAGGACATTCTTCCCAGTATGGAAGCCAGTGAGGGACCTTTTCGCTTGGGGACATTCTCCTCCTGGTTCTCCTCCTCCAACTCTCCCCCCTCTAGTTTGATGAGAGCCTCTAGGGTGAGCTCTTCCAGGTTTCTACCAAAGTGCTTCGCCACGGCCTGAAGCTCGTCGCCTTCGTTCGGTTCCTCCTTAGATGACGAGGAGCTATCGTCATCACTAAAGACATCTGAGGGGAGAAAGCATGATGTGAAGACATGAAGAAATCAATTAAGTATTGATCTGTGACACCAATTAATTTAAATCTAATGCAGCAGAACAATCCTCACACTGGGTTTAGTTGAAAAAAAGAATGCCAGATTTTGTCTTGAGCCATTTGAATACATTATCGTGCAGAAACTCTGTTAACAATAAAAAAATTAAAGGCTAATATGACAAAGTAAATCAGCCACTGTGCTGTTTTGATCTGCCATGAGAGCAGAGTGACTGACAGACCTGCCCACCAGGTCACACCTGGACCTACACTGCTAGGTTGCCAAGGTTGTATTGTTTCACAACCTATTGATAAATGTTTTTCAATAAAACAATATTGGAACATTGAGGGTGTTTTTTTGACCATATTACACTTGACAGTGTCAGTTATTAAAAGTAAGAAAGAAAGAAAGAAAGAAAAAAAGAAAAAAAAAAGGAAAAAAGAGAAATCGTTACTGGTCCAAAGTGGAATCATCAGGTCAGGCTTTTTCAAGATTGGTGATTGGTCAGAAAACTGCAACCGGTCATTAAATATGTACCTGGATGAGTTAAGTATTTTTTTTAAAAAAGACGATAATTTTGACCATTTTAACAACAGCTTGAGAATAAGCAATAAGTTCGAAATACTGACTTTTAAAAATTAGTTGGGCTTCTTTGCACAAACTAACTTTCAGATCTGAATGCCGGTGTGATTTCACCCACCTTTCTTGGTGTAGGCAGCGTAAACTCCTCTCAGCTTGGGTCTGCAGCTCTCCAGCTCTGCATCTATTTCATCCTGGAACTCCTGGATCTCGTCTGATTCAGGGAGAAGTGAAGCAGTAAAACATTTCTGATCTACAGGCCAGATAAACACACTGGATTCTTTGGACGTTTGGTTGATTTTGCAACCTCAAACTTTGGAGAACTTAATGGGATTTGTGTTAAGCCAAGATAAAGTGGTGGACAATTATGACGAGGAAAGACATGATAGATGGTGTTTAATTTCTACATCTGAAAACGGGTTTATTGTGACATGTCTTCTTGTCTGCATGGCTGTCCAAAGTTTGGTATCAAATGTAATAAAATTGATATGAATATGTTTGAAATGCACTGTAGAATATGAAAATAAACTAAGATTCCTAGTAGAAGTCAAAGTTACAGATCAAAGTCAGCAAACAGAATTTGATTTGACCTTGAGAGTCAGATTTCCATTTGGGACAGCAATATTATTTTCATACCTTCAAAGTCACCTATCTTTTTCTGGAGCTCCAGTTTCAGCTAGAGGGGAGAAACAAAATACCAAATTATACAATGAAAGGCTTTTCTAAATCTGACCAGTAGTACAGGGTGAGAGGATAACAGGAGTCTGATGTCGATGCTGACACCAGACACGGCTCAGTGATTTAAACCTCTGGTTACGTTCAAGATTTTGTTCACTTAAAAAAAACGAACACAGTCTTAATTCTGATGTGGAGAGATAGAACATTAACTATGGAACCAGAAAAACATCATTTCACAGAACAGCTAAAAACCGAGTCAAAAACATATCTGAAAAATAATTTGCCACCTTTATTTGGTTTCTTTTCTTTTTTGGATCAGACAAATTTTACTACCAAACAAAAACTGGAGGTGGAGAAACTTCTTAAAGAGACAGACTGGAACATTTCTGTGACATGAGCAGCAATTATGTTTGCTGAAAGTAACAAATATTTTATTTTTCATTGGAAATCTGTTGGGGCTTTTTTCTGAAAGCTTGAGCTGAAATCAGTCAGGGTGACTTCACAACTTTATGGAAGAACTGTTCTGAATTCTCTGACCCTCATGTTTATTTTAATGTACAAACGGAACAAACTGCCTATGAAGTTACTAAAGTTATTCATTTTTCAAAAGGTCAGGCTTTAAATTATTAATTGCAAAAACAAAACACTGGAAGAAAGGAGACACATGGACAGAATAAAGGAAGCAAATGGAAGGAGGAGGTGAAATGATGAAACGAAGGAAAGAAGCAGGAAACAAGGCAAGAAGAACAAGAAAAGGAAGAGAAGAGAATCAGGACACAAGGAAGAAAGAAAATAAGGATGACAAAGAAAGGCAGGTAGAACAAGACAAGATGGGAGGAAGAAGTGGTTGACAAGAAAGTAAAGGAAGGTAGACCTAAAAAATAAAAATAAAAAAATGGAAGAAAAGACAAAGAATAAAGGAATGTGATAACGAAGAATTGCAGGAAGGACACAGAGAGAACGAAAGATACATAGAAGGACAGAAGGAGGAACATTAGGAAAAAGGTTTGGACATCAGGGGGTTAAGAGAGGACCAAAACAATAATGGAATATGGAAAATATTCTGGCAATTCAGCCGTTTCTCCACACCATTTTCTTTTTCCACACTTATCAAATCTAGAAAAACGTTTTGTGGAGGCCAGGAACCCTCACAGATACCTGCTGGTCTTTGTTCTTCCTCAGCCCGGCTGTGAAACACGGTGGGTCACACTCCTCGTCCAGATCTACCTTCATGAACTCCTCTATGGTCAGCTGACTTGTGGGCGTGTCCTCAAACTCCGTCAGCCTGTTAGAGGGAATATAAAGTCTTAAAAACCCCATACACACTCACCGGGCGATGCTGGCGCAGTTCAATACAGGCAATCAGAAAAGCTGGGAGGATTTCTAGAAAGAGGAGGGCCCAAATCAAAATCTTCTCAGCTCACCTTTTCCTCAGCGTGCTCTCACAGACCTTCACCACGTTCACGATTTCTTTGGTGGTGCGACAAAAGTCGTGCAAACGAGCAGCAACAAGTAGAGCTGGAAAAACAGGCAAAAAAATAAATGAATTAAAAGTTTTTACTTATCCACACCCATGGACAGCTTTGCATTTTATGACATTACAACCACAGAACTTTATGTGGCGGAGCGTCACAGAAAGCAGGAGAGAAGATGAAAATAAAAATACATTTGAATCTAATAAATGCTTTAAATACATTTGAATATATTTTTAGAAATCATAAAATTTAACTTGGATTTCAATTATTTTCAAATTGTTCACTAAAGTATTAAGCTCATTTCAATTTATTATGCAATTCATTGATTAACTGATTAATTGCTGATTGCCATTTGTTCACTGCTGTCCTCTGATGCATTCACAGAACAACCAGACACTAAATTAACCACATATGGAGTCACTTACCACTTAATGTGTAAAAGCAGCTGGTGACACTAGATTTTACTGTATTGTGTCAGAGTAAAATGGGCAAAGCACAAAAACTCAAATTTATGTACAGTTTGTTCTCATCTTTACTGTAGTGTCTGATAAAGCAGAAGTCTTACACTGCGTTATAAGGAGAGGTATGGATCCCAGAACAGAAGACCAGATATGGAAAGTGAACATGCAGAAAAACACAGTTGAAAGTTAGATCTATATGTTGGGGAAAGCTAGGTATGGTACAGTATATGTGCTGACTAGAGGTCTATTAAAGATCAACAGGAAATTCTGCAGTTGGGACTGATTCCTCAGGATCTAAAGTCGTATCTGCAGAGCCTTTTCCCCGCAGCACCTTCAGCCCAAAATCATTTTTAAACCAAATATAATTTTCCTTACACTTTATAATTATATGCAACTATGCTTTGGACTATAAATACATACCCAAAATACATTTAAGTCTGTAATTTTCATGGAAAAAAGCCTGAAGATTTTAAAGCTGCAGAATGTAACTTCTATTATTTTTTTTAAAGGTGTTTTAAACATAATTGTTTAAACTGTAACCATGACAGTATGAGACAGTCTGAAAAAAAAAAAAGAGAATCTCCTCCACCTCCTTCCAGTGGTCCTGCTGCCATCTGCAGACACACCGCTCCCGGTCAGAAACAACCAATCAGAGTCTGGAGGAGGGTTTTAGGGCTGTCAATCATGCCTGTGTACACGCTGCTTAATGTGTTAATAGAGCAGAAACAACTTACCGTTATAGGAAGACTGTTTATCCGCCATAATCAGTGGTCATGCTAACTTTAGCCTTAGCATTCATGGCAGGCTCTGCTATTGGAAAGAGAGCAAGGGGGAGGGTGAGAGCAGTGCTAAGACCCTCCCCCTAGCTCTGATTGGTTGTTTATGACCAAGCGGTGTATTTCTGCTGATGGCAGTAGGACCACTGGGGGAAGCCAGAGATGCTAGATTTTTTAGATTATCTGTCTCCCATCACAGCATGGTGACAGTTTTAAGAACTATTTTAAAAAAATTTTTATTTTAAAAAGTTACATACTTTGAGGAGGGAATACTTCTAAAGGGCACTGTACAATATAACACATATTAAAAGGAAGACTAAAATGCTTTATCTTGTAACAAAAGTACCTAGCAAGTGTATATTGCAGACACTGAGCAGCAGTAGCCAGAGAGCAACATTTTCTTTTGTACACCTTAAAAAGTACTAACAAGATGGGAGGCACCTTATGGCACTGAACCAACTGTCAGCCCCCACACAAAATCATTGCTGCATAAAAGAAATAACACTAACATTATGCAATGAGCGGCCATGCGAGGCTTGAGGGAGAACAGTTACATAACCGTCATTAGGCTTACAGCGCTCAAGAGGCTGTTAAAAGATGTATGCACCAATCTTCTTCCATATGCAGCACGCTTCTAGCAGCTTTTAGGAGCGAAAGGACGGCTTCAGTTGGAAACCACACACAGGCAAACACATTTTCTTTTCTTTCCACTGTTCTGTTCCTTTTCTCAAGCCGTTATCCTATGACCCATCATTTGTGACTTAAGGACTCACCTGTGAACAACAAGGAGCGCAGGAATGCTTCTGCTGATCATTTTAGAAACAGATTACTGCTCTTTGAGCCTCAGTGTTTTTCCCTCAATGATTTATGATAACCAATTAATTATTGAGGCAGCGCAGCTGAGGAACAGAAAAGGCAGAACAGTCAGACTTGTGTGTAAGCATGCAGGAAGTGGAGGAAGAAAAGAAAAATTGTGATTTTAACGTGTCAAAGGTAAAGATGGTCTTACACTGACGGACAGCTGAGCTCAGCACAGTACCAGACCTAATGTAGAGTTACATGTTGTCCAACTTAAACATGGAGGCTTAGAAGAAAACAGCAAAAACTATCTACATACATAGAAATGTGCATATATATAAATCTATGGACATTGTTCATGTCTAGTAGGGAATGCTAGACTCCCTACTTGAAAAAAAGATGTCAAAATGTCTGTAGTTATCTACACATGATTAAAAATCCTGTCAACACAAGGGAAGAAGAGGAACTTGTCCAAATGAGAGGTTTAGATGCTCCTGAAATTATCTGCAGAAAAACTTAATTATATTTGAAGTGCCAAATCTGAGTCATCAGCTGTTGTTCTACATCACAGGGACTATTACTGTAAGTGAATGAAGTAGTACAAAGGGGAGTAATTGAAGCGTAGATGCTTAAAACTTTACATAATTATGTCTGCCTTGTCTTGACTGTGAACAGAGACTTAAAAAACAAACTGTAGTTTACCCAGCAAAAAACTTACAGATATAAAGTAGAAATAATGGAAATTGGTATTGAATCAGATGATTTTCAGCTTTTTGATTGTTTGGTCAGAATTTTTTTTTTTTTTACCCAGAGCAGAAAATGTAATAAGCAGGGCCAGCATTGCAGTAACAATAACCCCCATCTGAACTCTGCAGTGAGGGAGAAAGAATTAAAAGTAGCTATTTTAAGCATCACTGCAGGACAGCAGGACTTTCAGCAGTTAAATGCTGAACAAAGTAAAGCAACGTTACAATGTTTTATTATTTCCCCTCTCCTTTTATGTTTTTGTCCTCCATTTGAAAAAATGGACAGCCCTTAGACAACTTCAGAGTTAGAACATTAGTTTGGATTTTTGAGATGATGTCCTAAGAAGATATAACTGGAAATACCTTTATATGTAACACAATAGGTGTTGCATCACTGTAAGCTCATGAGAAGCTATACATTTTCAAGTGCTGTTCTTTTTTAAAATGGAAAAATACTCATGCACATTTTGTACATTTAAAAAGAATCGTCTTAATTGCACATTTCTTTGAATCAAACTATGCTACTTTTGATAACTCCACAGTACGATATTGTAACTTTGTCCTTACATATTATTCTTAATTTTCTTTGTTTTTAATACCTTATCTTAACATGCCTTCATGCCTCATCACTTTGCTGCTATTACACCCAGATTTTCCCACTGTGGGACAATAAAAGTATTTCTGTTCTATTCTGTTCCAGCTGCCCCGTAAACAGTTGCCGGCTAACAAAACTAGCATAATTTTCAAGCAACCATAAAACATACCAACATACCATCTGTAATGCTGTTTCACAACTGACTGAAACAAAATCAAAATCACTCCATTCCTGGCAGTACTATAGAGATGTTGTTGATGTGGGAATTATTAAGCTAGCAGATACCACCAGGCTAACCACACGGGAACACAGTCACAGTTCATTTGATCAAAGTGCAATGAAACAACACTCTCATAGAATGTTAACTTCAGTTAATGCAGCATTTTATCCCACTCATATAAAGTTTTTCACTTCGAGTCGTTTTAAATAGCTCAAGTTAGCTAAAATAAATAGTGTACCTCTGATTAGCCATTAGCCTTCCACCACACAGATGAAATGCTAACTGTGATGCAAACACTACTGGAGGTCAGATAATTTTTTACATTCTTTAAAAATATATCCTTTACATAAAAATCCAAATAAACTAAACTTTCTTGGCTGGGAAAGATGTTCAAAAAAAATAAAAATAAAAATCTAAGATCACAAATTTCTCATAAAATTGTTAATGCACAATGCAATCCACAATTGCAGCTTGAAACACTGAATACTAATTATAACATGAGTTCAAGGTGATACTTTGGCAGCCATAATATGCTTTAGGGGCAGGTTGCCCAACTTAATTTGTGTCAGCTTGCAGTTTGTTCCCAGACTCTTATGTTAAAACGGGCCATTTCGCCACAATGTCAGCTTCATTTACACATCCCATATAAGTGCCGCAATTACAAAATGAAGATGGTTTTGGTACCATAAACATATTCATCTTGTGGTGAGTAAGTAGAAATGTGCTCTCTCTCCCAGTTCCCTCTGTTGAAACCCAGCACAGTTCATCATACATCGTTTCAAATCCAACTTTATCTCTGAGCACAGTTTTAAAACCATTACCGCTAAAACCTAAAGCCAATTGTCATCATGAGCCAGAAAATCCTCTCAGTCATTAAACACTAGTTTTCTTTGCACCGCATTGTTTGCAATATTTTTCTATAATACTAAAACCACGGCTGGTAAAGGCATTTTGTGCGTGACTTTTCTTTATGCCTTTCCTGTGTTCGATAGTTTTAGAATTGGTTTCCTAGAATACTGTCAGAATATCAGAAATTAAAAACATACCATGAACGCGGCGCGAGTTTCCAGCCAGGTCATTGTTAGCCGTGTTTCCGTCAATGTTTTTTTATGCGCATTTTGAAGTATTGCATGAAAAAATTCTGATGGACACGGTAAAATTTTAAATAACTTCCTCAATTTCGCAAAAACGTTTTTACGCTTGGAAAGGTTCTAACTCTAGGCCTCCAGCCCAAAAGGGAGGACTGTCGGCTTGAAGTTCCCGTTCCAGCACTTTTGGCCGGGATGGGAATGGTGGAATGCTCCTGTCCACTGGTGGGCTGGTATCTCACAAGAAGCATGAAACTTTCTGGCTTGTGCTAGGCGGAGATCTGATTTGAGCTGCAGCAGAAATAAGCTGAGAGAAATATTTTGTAGGCTGTAGGATTATTACTTAAGAGTGTGGGGTGGCAACTGCAGTAGAGGTTGGTCCATAGGAGGCGCTGTGGCGTCGACCTCCCTGATGTGGAGGGAGTCATGGATCTAAAAATGATCTATAAACAAGATTAAAAGTGTGTTATTTAGACAGAATTTCCACCAACTTACTTTCACTCAATAAAATAGCTCTAATTCAAAAGTCTGACAGAATCGTCCTGTCAGTTCTTTTCTGGGCTGCTATGGAATGAAGGTAATCACATGTGGTTGCTACGGTAAAAATAATAGCCATTTAGCCAATCAGCACCATTTAATTTAATGTCTTTGAGTGCTCAGAATTTTGCCCTTGATATGCCAGTAAGTTCTGCGTCACTATGGTGATAAAGTTCATATGGCGAATACAGCAGTCTAGGGAAAGCTTGCACCGAATTTTCCTCCTTGAATGAAAATGCAGAGGATTTTACAGATGGCCGGTGAGCTACAACTCATGTTCTTCAGTGTGTTTTATTAGCTTTAGCTTCTATATTGATCTACTCTTTCCCATTGCTTACTTTTCCTGTTCATCAGCTGGTATCAGTTCTTTGATGATTATCAGTTATGAAAGTTGCTGTGGTTAATTTGATGCTTCTGTTGCTCTGATTAGCATAATGCTAAACCTCATCTGATAAATGCTGCTGCGACTTCTGTGATTCTGCTGAGCGCCTTCTTGTCTTTTAAATTCCTCAATTAGTTTTATGTTCATAGCCGTTATTTTTTCCAGAGTGTTTTGGTTATTTCTGGTGTCAGTTTATTCTCTTCATGTCATGAAGTGGGAGTGAAGATGGTGAGGATAAAGCGGATGACCCAGGTGGTTGAATGGTGATGGTTTAATGACAAAAAAAAAGGACAAAAATCCAGACAGCACAGAGGAGCAAAAGCTAGGAGCTAGTTTCTGGTAGCAACTGGTAAACAGTAGTAGACGGACAGCAGACACGAGACAAGGAGACAGTTTAGACAAGGACCTGACAGAGAACAAGAAACACATGTGTGTATAAATACACAGGGGGTAATAAAGGGATCTAGACACAGCTGGGATCAATGAAGGGTAAACAGGACAACACCGAAACAGAAACCTAAATGAACACAGAAAAACTCAAATCCTTACACTTCAATTTCAATAGAAGGTAGTCTGCTCAGAGTTAAACATTTAGGTAATCATCAGTGGTGATAACGGGGCTATTTTAGTGGGACTGAAGCCTCCATAAGATATTCTCAAACTCACTTAAATAATTTTCTTGTTTTTCCACTTTATTTATTTATTTACAAAAATCTGCCTACAAATTCAATGTAATGTTGCTAGAATATGACCTTAAATAAATGATCATATAAGCTATAATTATTTTACTTAAATGTGATCATAAATCTGTCAGAAGGTGACAGCAGCATGAAACTTTGCACAAATGTTTTTCAAAGGGTACAATTTCAGGTGTAGAGCAACAGAAAATTATAGGTATAAAAACATTTATATTATAATGTTTTTTTTACTGTTTACAGTCATATTCTGTAGTGGAAGAAGTTTCTATAACCATGAACACATTTTTAAAAGTGGAACTTGTCTATTTTGTTGCTGTTTGAAAAAGTTTCTACTCGTCGGCTCCATTTTCTCACATGCTGATCATCCTCTGGGGGATAAACCCCCCTCGTCTTAAAAACATGGTGACACCCCTGATAATCACACATTAGTTTATTACATTTCACAGTTTTGAGTCCAATTTCGCTAGCTGCTGACAAAGAAAGTGACTAAACAGACCTTGTGCTTTTAACTAATGTAACTCTTCATGTTATTTTGCTGTTTGAAAAATATATTATTGTGAAATTTTTGTCATTTTCCTGCTGTTCATTTGAATCCTTATGCTGGCTGTGTGCTGCTGGAACATTGTAACTTACTATAAGAGAAACCTGCCTTCCATTTCTCTTCTTACGTTCCTAGTTATTGAGCGTTTCGGTAAACTGTGCTTTAGTTCTTCCCTGCTTGCTGAATCAGAGCAACTCTCCACCACCACCTCCTCTCTGTGGACACCCTCTACTAACGTCCTGCCTCATCAGGTTTCCATAGTCAGGGCGACTCCTCACCTCCTTACCTCAAACTCTCATCTGCCCAATTGTCTCTCTGCACAGTTCTTTCATACAGTCACCCCCCAGTCACCCAGTGGTGGCTGGTGAATAAACTTCTTGGTGGGCTGATGTACCAATAGATTTTCCTTCCCAGCATTATTTACCACTGATGGTGACAAACAACCTGGAGACTCCACTCTGCCTCCCGAGTCACATGAAAGTTACGAAACAGTCCTTGTAAAACAAAATAAAATTCCAGATAAGGACCCTAAATTTCAGACAGCTAACCATCCAGTAAAGGTCTAAAGGACAGGAGACTCAGGCTGCACTGAGCCTTAAAGGGGCAGTATTATTATTATTATTATTATTATTATTATTATACGTTTTCCATTTAACTATGTTCACTTCAGTTACTTTAAAAATGCTACTTGTCTAAATCAACACTTTAAAAACATTTTTATATTACTGTTTGAAATTGGGCTTCCGTCTCTTTCAAGAAGATCCTGCCTTCAGGAAGTTATTACCACAACATGGCTTCTCTGTTAACCCTTTAAAAATGTTTTAACAGAGTTTTTGCTGTCAATTCAGATACCGATCACCCATGAGGCCAATTTCTGCCGATCGCCTGTTAATTTTTCGCTTTAGGTAGAAATGATACTAAGTGATGTAGCAAAATTAAAAAATTATCTGGCAATAAATTCACCTTATTTAGACATAAACATGCAAAATGCCTGCAGGCACAATACAGCAGCTATTCAATCAAAAGGACTGAATAATATTTAACAGTCAGGTTCTCAGTACCATAAATTATTAGTCAAATAAATCTGCCCATATCAAATAATGTCAAGTAATAAAGGAGACATTCAAAGACAAATGCAGGTTGTATTAAAATAAACAATCCGGAGTTACTAAATCATAACTTCCTGATAGCATGACCAGCTGATTAATGCTGGTTCTGATTGGCTGTTTCTGACTGAGCTGAGTAATTCTGCAGAACTGAACTAATTGCACTGAGAGTAGCTCGTATAATGAGCTCAGCGGATGTGCAGTTCCACCAGGTGTTGCTGCTGGCTAGTCTGAAGGAGCTGATTGGGGTAGTCATGGTAGGGGTCTGGGGGACTGCTCTGTGAGGTGGACGCTTGGAAACTGAAGCTCAGAAGAGGAGCTCCACCTCAAAGGCTAATTTTGCACACCTGAATAGTTGCCACAGGATATTAACGGATTTCTCAAACATGGATGAAAGATTCAAAGCAACACTCCAGGTATGCTTTTGATGAGGGAATAACATGATGTGTTCCACGTCGTGGAATCCACAAACAACTTACATGGAGATTTCCAGACATTTTTCATGACAAAGTTTCACTTTTTTAGTCCAAAAATTCTAGTGTTTTTAGACCATTCTTACCCATAAATAGGGTTATATACAAAAATATCACCACACAATTTTATCTGATATTTTCACAATCAAATATGGAACCTGCAGAAATTTAGAAACTGATGAACAGATGTAAAAGGGACAAATGGAAGATGGAAAATGGCAGGACCATAGATAAACAATGGATGAACAAAGAGTAAATGGATGGATGCTGAATAAAAAGGTGGATGGAGGGTTGACAAAAGGATGAAAGAGTGAACAGATGGGAGGACAGAGAGATGAATACATTTACTAATTACACTGAAAAATCTAGTTTCATTGCCTTGGCAGGCCACACAATAACCCTGGCATCAGAAGTGCTGCTTACTTCAGGAAAACGCTGCTCAAACCGGTAGCATCTTACTCTGGCACAAACTGTGTGTGTTGATCCAGTCAGTGTCACTAAGAGGTGTTTAATGGATGAAATCAGCAGTAAAAATAAAAATACTAACAAATAAATCTCTGCTGGAGTGAGAGAGTCTCTTCTATCAGAAACACTGCTGGCCTCTGCAAAGCCGTCTGGTGACCTGTGGTTTAAGCAGCTCATTAAAGACAACTTTGTTGTTGGAGAACTAAGAGCAGAGCAGCAATTACTTTCCTCCCTTAAATGTTCCAGCTTCTGCTACTACATAAAGTGCTCTGCTGGAGGGGAGGGAACAACCTTTTCCACAGCAAAGAGCGTACTTCTCTATCGCTGCCTCATCTTGTGGTTACCTGCTCCACAGAGTCCAGATGGCCGCCTTCCCGTGTGCATCCAGTCCCTTTTCATCCGCTGAACCAGTCGCAGTGCTGTCATGGAGACCTCGCGGCTCTTCTCACCAAATTCCAGCATTTGGGTGAAACGGGGTATATAAAGACATGGGTCTGGGTAGGAAAAAAAATGGGGGGGGAGAGACAAAAAAAGAAAAATAACCTTTTTTTTCCCAACTGGAACTTTGAAAGATTCTAATACCCTCATAAATATTTCTGCAGTTTTTGGACACAGAAAAGAATTATAGTTTGCCACTCTTGACATATCATGATTCAAATTAATTTTAGGGCTGCAACAATTCAGTGAATTATTGGAGAGCCTCCATTATTAAATTTTCTCTGGGCAAATTAGAGAAATCTGCCTAGAGGAAATTCCTCGAGACTTCGTTACATTTACTCTTTAGTGCACTCTGTTGTGTTGAGCAAGCAACACTTCTGCCAATGAGTTGTTTACGACTGATAAGTGCTATTAGCATAACATAGGCTAACCAAATGTCCTCTTTTCCCCAGACAAGTTCACTTTTCACGTTCTTTCTGGGGTGTCCAATGGGATTTCATTGATTGATGAAAATGTTTGGGGCTTTGTCGTAAACCAACTGCCGTGATAAGATGGCCCTTCTTTATTGGACGTCTTCCGTGAACTCCTGCCTAGTGGTTGGCCCAGAGCGAACGGCGGCGAAGTGGGTGTACGTATACATGTGGAGCAGAGACGCATGCAGGTAGACGGAACACAGCGGACTGCCCACGTTTAGCTTGATAGACAAACCGGAAAATAATTTTCCTACCATTCCGGTTCCAACAAATGGGTAGCAGAGCACACCATGGTGTGTATAAAGCTGGAATATCTGTTTCGGTGTGTGACGTAGGTCCTAAAGATCCCGTCACAGAGCCTATACAAAGGCTGTGCAAAGTGAGAGTTTATTAACTTGACTGAAGAGGAATAAATAAAGACTGGAGCATGCACAGTTTAAAAAAAAAAAAAAAGAGACTGCTGCTTTTTATTTGTTATTACATTGAATAGAATTTCAGATTTTTGTGAGCAATTATTGATACAAGTTTACCAATATTTTATTTGATTACTCGAGTAATTGTTAGAAGAAGAGATAGATTACTCAATTACTAAACACAGTTTACAACAGCCCAACTGAATTTAAAACACTGTTTAGAGGGTTGAGTTCATTTGCATTAGCCACATCAAGCCCTTAGAATCAGGAAAAAGCTGTTTCGGGTGAAAACAGGAATATGTAAAACAATACTTCCACCAAGGGAGAAGAGGAGATAGTGGAAGAGTCAATAGACCTAGCCGTTCACCTGAACAACCACGACTGCAAGTAGAGTACAAGGGCTTATTTAATTATTAATTATTTTACCTATTATTAATTGATTATTTTGATGACTAATCAAATAAAATGGCACATTTAAACCTTTTTCCTACAGAATTAGAAATACATGAAAGGAAGCAAATAAACAAATTAGTGCTCTGTGTATATTGTTTTTCAGAAAACTAAACTTTTTTGAGTCTGTTTACGCCAGTTAACTAATCGATCACTAAATTAGTTGACAATTATTTCAATATTTGATTTACGATGATTAGTAGTCTACTCTGCATCCCCAGAATCCAAACATGAAGATATGTTCAGCTTCTATGGACCACAAATCTCGAACAAACTTCCAGAAAACTGAAAAACAGCTGAAACACTGAATTCCAATCCAAAATGTACCGTTACTGATTTCACAATTAGTAACTGTATGACATTTTTATGTTTCATGATGTAAAGCACTTTGAACTGCCTTGTTGCTGAAATGTGCAATACAAATAAACTTGATCCATTTATTAATCCAATTAATTGCTTCAGTCCTCTTGAGGACATTTAGGTCCTTTTACTTTTGCCTCAAGAGCTCACATATATTACATAAATCTGTTAAGAGTGCAATGTGGAAAACTACAGGTGTACTCGAGTTATGTTTTTTTTTTAAATATATGAATTATGCAAGTGTGATACAATAAAAGCAAAAGAAATCTCAAAGGGATTTTTTTTTATTCTACTTTGAGAACAGCTGTTCTGGGTTACCTTTAATGTGGACATCAACTGTGCCATGTCAAAGTAGAAAAATATAAGATTAATAAAAATCTTTACTTTCTACTTTTACAACCAATAGCATGGCTGCTGGTTAATTGGATGGGCTCTTTTTACCTCCTGCCTCTGAAAGTTATGGAGCAATCACAATTTTAATGAGAAACTAAAATGAGAAGCAATCTTTTTTCCTCTGGCCAGAAGTAGTAGTTTATCTCGCCGAGTTATGACAGCGGACATAAATATGTTTGAATTTAACGTCTTTTCTCACACAGGAGTGCAGTGGAAAGCTGTGTTAGTCAGCTGGTAATAAGATTGAGGCTGATTCGTTCCTCCTCATCATCATCATGTAATAATGCTACGTCTGCACCACTGCTGCAAGTTTTACTGGAAAGTCTAACTTAAAAACCAGGCAGAAAAAAAAAAAAAAAAAAAAAAGACACCAGTTTACCCTGATGCACAATTCCTTCCTCTGGAACCAAATTCTACCCAGACATTATCTTAATTCCTCTAAGAAAGAGAACTTTAATTGCTCCTATCAATCAAACCCATTTTGTTTATTCCCATCCTAAATTGTCTTATTCCTTGGTCAAACTTTTAATGTTTCACTAGCACATCTGTTACCATACAGGGCAGGCTCCTGAAACTATCCCGTGGTCAGTTAATTCACCTTTTTTTAAAACAAAAGGTTTAAAGAGTATAATAAATGAAGACAGAAACAAGACTATTTGAACTATTTAAAAAAAAGGGAAGGAAAAATATTAGAGGTTGTAGGATAAAAATGTTTCTGAAGTTACTTGGGGAATTTATTTATTTATTTATTTTTTTAGTTTCTATTCTTTTGTTCTGTGCCTGTGAAAAGAAATGTACCCTCTTTCCCCCCCAAGTCTGGTCTAAAACCGCCACTGAAAGACGGGACTAGTGGAAACAATCTAATTCTGGTTGGGCTCAGAGGATGTTTGTGTGCCCCGGGGGGCGCTGCCTCTTCCTCCGCCCCTGGTCCTTCAGCTCTCTGAGGCGCCAGAGGAGAACCCGACCGCCCCCGAACCCTCCCACCCCGCCCGCCACCAGTGACGCACTCTGCAGAGGAAGCAGAGGGAGGGACTTCTGCAGTTCTTACGTTGGCGCCATGCCTTGATATGATTGGTTCTTATCGAGTCTGGGCGTTAGAGGAGATCGGGAATGAGAAAAAAAAAGCAGTAAAAATAGAGCAGAGCCCCAAAACTCACGACTAATACCCATTTATTTGGGATGGCCGTGGATGTGGCGTGACGTCCCGGCAGGCTGGGTGTTCGGCTGCACGGAAAAACACGGAGGACAATCCGTGAGGATTACCGCAAAGGAAAGGCGGAGAAATAAGCAGGACTGTCCGGATTACTCTCGTTGGAAAAGGGAAAACAAATGAGGGCAATTTCCAGGGAAGTGAGGATGAGCTGAACGCCAAAAAAAGGAGCTGAAGTGTTTATATGGAAGCGGATGGGGACCATTAGTCCGGACCTGGACGGATGTTTATATTCCTGGACGACGTTTTAAATGCATTTAAAAAATCCCTAATTTCTCCACTCAGGACATACTCGTACAGCACGTCCCAGAAAACCGAGCCAGTACACCGGGCATCAACACGGAGATCTGCTGTTCGTGCCGATGCCAACGGCAGACTGTAGCTTGTTCCATCATGGCCGGATCATGAGGTGTTTGACTTATCTGCTACTACTTCCAGAAACACTGAAAAAGTCCAAGAAGCTCCCGGGGAGGCTGCCGGCATGTTATGAGATCCTGACTTTATCCCTGTCGAGCACCAAGAAGAAGCAGCAGAAAGAGGAGAAGACGACGAAGATGGCTGCGGAGTTGTTCTCTGCCGCCGGTCCCAACAGCACCAACCTGGCCAACGGCACCACGGTGGCGGATGCGGAGAAGGCTAAGGAGGCTGTGTGCCTGGCGAACAGCGGCGGCGGCAACGGCAACACCGGCGGCCTGCGCAGCGGCAGCGCGGCCAGCACTCCGACCAGCCAGCAGAACATCAACAACAACAACGTAGATCCACCCAGCTGGCAATGCAGCCACCCCACACTCAGAGAGAGGTAGATCCCGCTGCTAATCCCGGGCTCTGAACCGAGTTCTGGGCACCTTGCTTTTGAAGCAGTGTTACAGTTTTAAAGCAGAGTAATAATAAAGTTTTTCTTTAAGTACTTCAGACAGGTCTGCAACCTGCCAAGTGGCTCTTTGGTCCGTCCACAACGGCTCTTAAAGACTTTGACTAAAAAAAATAGAAGCTAATGTCTGAACTTTTAAAAATAGTTGCAGATTTTTGGGGGGATTGCATCAAATAATTACACTTAATTATCACAACAGAATGACAAAGCGCCAGTCTATTTTTAGTTTTTTATGTGCATCTATTTTTCTCATTAGACTAGAAACTATGTCCAAACATCATCACCTTAAGTGTAGCCATAATCTTTATGTTTTTCTTTGTATTAAAAATGGTTGGTCTTTAAAAATAACAGATTTCCTGTATGTATATTTACCATGAATTCATAAGGTCAGGTAATAATTGTGGCCTTAAATCTTTTATTTTTGTGGACTGAAGGTAAAAATGGTTCTTTAGATTGTAAAGGTTGCAGAACCCTGAAGTATTTAAGAAAGAGAACAGCAGGACTTTTATTATGCTCTAATAATTATGTCAGATTTGTTCATTAGAGGATTACAGGTGATGTGGCAATGTCTACAAGAGAGACGTTTTTAAAACAAGGTTTTGCTCGTATGTTAAAGCAAAGACAAAATTATAGAGTTTTGAATTCTGAGTGACGACTGTGGCTATCAAACAGCAGTCTGAGTGTATTCTCCTTAAAGGTTGCCAACGTTTACCAATCTAGCCCAAAAGAAAACTACAGATTGTTGTTGTCAGAGCAACTTGGAGGCGTTTATGTGAAGTTTGTTTTGGATCGTAGTCAGATCAGATTCTGTATAGGGAGGGTTAGCTTTGTGATGTTTGGTCATGTGACAGCGAAGCAGCACAGATTTGTGGGATGCTTAGCTAAAACAGAGAATCAATGTAGGCAGTACGGTTCCTTTTACACGTCAAGAGAGTAGAAAAATATATATAACGTATCGGCCATCATGACAGTATTAATATCGAATGTTGAAATTGGTCCAAATTTTCAGATTGGTGCATCCCTACTTTTTTTTTTTTTTTTTTTACATGCGTTTGTGTAAAACAAAGTAACAATTAATCCAACAACTGCTCAAACAATAATATAACATTGTTCTTTTTCAGAAGCAACAGGTGGGGAAGTGGTGGGGTTTCTCCAAACAGTGTGAAATACTTCTGTTATTTAAAGATTTACATTTAAAGACAAAAAAAAAGGATTTCTTAGTTTTGATGCATTGAATAAATGAGAAAATTATCATTTTTTCAGTACTGGAACCTACAGTCACTGATTGGCTGTTTAAAAAACAATCTGATTGGTTGGTGCATCTTTGCTTTAAATATAAGCATACATTTGAAACAGAAAGTGTATAATTTAACAGCGAGGCTAACTAACATCTGTATCTAACATGACAGCAACTGATGTTATACAATCCTGGGCCTCACTTGTGAAACTTGGTCTTTCAGGAATGCCTTGATGTTTAACAATGAGCTGATGGCTGACATTCACTTCATCGTGGGGCCCCTGGGGGCGTCACAGAAAATACCTGCTCACAAGGTAAAACCGCGTGTATTCACAGCTATTTCTGTTCCTTTGTTGCTTTTCATAACAATAAAAAGCCAGGTGTGATGAATGCGTCTCCCGTTTTCCTCCCAGTACGTCCTGGCCGTGGGAAGCTCCGTCTTCTGCGCCATGTTTTATGGTGATTTGGCCGAGGAGGAGTTGGAAATCCATATCCCAGATGTGGAACCTGCTGCTTTTCTAATTCTGCTGAAGTAAGCCACACATGACCGAGCAGAGGCCCACATCACAAAGCGCAGTCGGCGTCACTTCAAAGCGCGTCATTACTCATCCGAACGAAGCTAGGCGGAGGAAAAACGCCAGAGGTCTGGGAGTGGAGAGCCATTGCGCTCTGGAAATGCTGGGCTCCTCCTCACTCCTTAGAAATCCTCAAACATCTTTTCTCATCTTCAGACACATATTAACAGAAGTTGCATAATTTAATGTAATGTAGCTTTTTTGCGCTTAGCTTTGAATAATAGTGTATCACCTGTCGATGTAAATTTTTGTGAAGTAGTTACATAAAAAGATGTTTAAATTTGATGCATTTGAAAGGGCAGTATCATGTAAAATCGACTGAGATTTGCATCATGTTATAACGTTATTCCCTCATCAAAAAATACCTGGAGTGTTGATTCTGTCATGCATGTTTGAGAAATCCTTTAATCTCCTATGGCAACCATTCATCTCTGCAAAACCCCTGGATGGAATTAGCTCCGCCTTCGAGACGAAGCTCCTCCTCAGAGTTTCAGTTTTTAAGCTTCAGTTTGTCATAATGTCTATGACAAACAGTTGTTAAAGAAACTTTTTTTACTTTTTTAAGAACTGAAGTTAACAGTTAATTGATTGTGCTATAAACAGCACTATGTTCCTGGAAAACACATACTTCTGCCATTTTAAATACATTTTTGAAATATAATTGAAAAAGTAAAACTAATTTTATAAAGATACTTGATACAGAGTGATATATTTCAAACATCTAGGCAAGGATCACCGACCCGACTACAACGTCTCTTTGTTCCAGGCTTTCTGACCATACAGACAGACAGACATTTGAAGAGGAGCAGTAAAAGCAAATGCAGTGGATTAGCAGACCAGAGCACAGAAATGTGTTAATGTCATGAGACTGCCATTCAGCAACACTCTGCAGTCAGAGGCCTGTTTGGATTCAATGTAATACTGACTGCTACTGCAGATAGTTTATTTAATGTCCCTTTTTACATAGTTAAAGTAGTTTTGAATTGACTCTATTTTGGCTCGTTCTGATGTTCCTAATTGCTCAAGTAAAAGGAAACTGAACTCTTTCTTTTTTTAAAGACATTTCGCATCTCACCCAAAAGAAAGGCAAAGGCATTTTGGATGAGAGGCGAAATGTCTTCAAGGAAAAAGAAAAGAAGTTCAGTTTCCTTTAACTTAATCACTTAGGATCATCATGGCAATCTGGCCTAAAGTTCAGAATTTAACAAACTAGAATATACAGAGTATATTCACATAATTTCTGGCCTGAATGGCTTTTCTTTTTGTTATGAATAATTGCATCAGTGTGCCATGGAGGTAATGTGACACTGTAAGGAAGCCCACCAGGTAGCTCTAATGGCAGCTTTCAACTCGCCTGTGTTGTTGGCTCAGATGTCTCATCTTCCTCTTAGCAACACACCATACGTTCTGTAAGGGAGTTCAGTCAGGCCCCCATTTTCTAGCATCCCTTTTACAGGACTCTGAACAATCAGCTTATTTCATGTTTGATCTTGTCTGGGTGACCCTCTATGTGGGAGGCATGAGTGGCTCAGCAACTGCCAAGTCAGCAGTCCTCTTCATCTGTCATATTTTTGTATTAATCATTTTTCACTCGTTTGACGTACAGTAATATTTAGGGAAAAAAAACAAAACAAACTGAATTTCTGGTTTTCAATAATTATCAAAATTACCAGTAACCAGGTTGCTGTGTATTGCAGACTTCTGCCCAGGTCCCTCTTGAAAATGAGATCTAGATCTCAACGGGGTTTATCTGGTTAAATGAAGAAAATTAAAATAAAAAACTGCTTGAAGTATTTCACTTTGTTTATACTGAATGAGTTCATGATTACTTGAGTGAATTTTACTATTCTATTATAAGTCAATAGATGCATTTATTTAAGAAAAAGTCGGGTAAGCTAAGCTAATCAAATACTGGTCATCTAAGTTACAGAATTTATGCACAATCCTATTTTTGTTTAAATATAAACTGATAAAATTTAATACGGTATGGAAAATTACACAGTCATTTTAAATAAATGTTACTTTTGTTTACAGTAGGGTTGCACCAATATGGAAATTGGGATCGATATCGATACAGATAATAATATTGTTGTTATGGCCAATAACTGAAATTTACTGATATTATATATATTTCTCTACCGTTTGACAGCCTTGTAGAAAAAATGACCAGAAACGGACAGCAACAAGATGGAAATAAATATCAGTTGTTAATAAAATATGATGTTTTATTGAACTCCAAGGGGAAGTTGCTAAATATCGGTGCAGTTTTACTTATCGAGCAGATACCGATGTTAGAGCCGATATATTGTGCATCTCTAAAAAATTTAATTTAAAAAATAAAAAATTTCGTTTAAAAATATTAATTTTTTTAATTAAATATTTTTAAAAAAAATAATTAAAATATATTTTGTGAATTGAATCGTGATGTTGAAAGCTGGAATTGAATCGCTAGGCACTGAAAGATTTGCATCTTTTAGCACTTATGTAATCCTAATTTGTGACATTTTTTTCTGCTCTCAGATACTTGTACAGCGACGAGATTGACCTGGAGGCGGACACGGTGCTGGCCACTCTGTACGCCGCCAAGAAGTACATCGTCCCAGCGTTGGCCAAGGCCTGTGTCACCTTCCTGGAGACGAGCCTGGAGGCCAAAAACGCCTGCGTACTGCTCTCCCAGAGCCGGCTGTTTGAGGAGCCGGAGCTGACGCAGCGCTGCTGGGAGGTCATCGACGCCCAGGCCGAGCTGGCGCTGCGCTCGGAGGGATTTTGCGAGATCGATCTGCAGACGCTGGAAATCATCCTGCAGAGGGAGACGCTCAACACGGACGAAGTGGTGGTGTTCGACGCGGTCATGAACTGGGCTGCGGCAGAATGCAGAAGGCAGGGTCTGGGGGCCACCACAACCAACAAGAGAGACGTCCTGGGCAAGGCGCTGTTCCTGGTGCGGATTCCCACCATGAGCGTGGAGGAGTTCGCCAACGGAGCAGCGCAGTCCGACATCCTGACCCTGGAGGAGACGCACAACGTCTTCCTGTGGTACACAGCGGCCAAGAAGCCCATGTTGGACTTCCCCCTGACGCCGAGGAAGGGCCTGTCCCCGCAGAAGTGCCACCGCTTCCAGTCGTCCGCCTACCGCAGCAACCAGTGGCGCTACCGGGGCCGATGCGACAGCATCCAGTTCGCCGTGGACAAGAGGATCTTCATCGCCGGGCTGGGGCTGTACGGGTCGAGCGGCGGCAAGGCCGAGTATGCCGTGAAGATCGAGCTCAAGAGGCAGGGGGCGACCCTGGCTCAGAACCGCACCAAGTTTGTGTCGGACGGTTCCAGCAGCACGTTCCCCGTGTGGTTCGAGCATCCCGTCCAAGTGGAACAGGACACGTTCTACACAGTGAGCGCCGTGCTGGACGGGAACGAGCTGAGCTACTTCGGTCAGGAGGGCATGACGGAGGTCCAATGTGGGAAGGTGACTTTTCAGTTCCAGTGCTCCTCAGACAGCACCAACGGGACGGGAGTGCAGGGAGGGCAGATCCCAGAGCTGGTGTTCTACGCCTGAGCTGCTTACGCCGCCTTCTAGCCTTCAAGCTAATGTAGCATTCAGACATTCTGTTAACGTCACATTAACTAGCCTGCGTAGTTCCTCCAGAGACAATTTTAAAAGCAACAGGAGCCGTTTTATTCTATTTAATTTAAGGTTATTATTGTTTTCTTTATTTAAGTGCTGATTAAAGGTTATTTACTCTGCTGCTTGTGTCGAAGGGCTGCATCTGCTGTGGAAATCAACACTCGTACTGTGCTTATGTAATCAAACCTGGAGTGAGTAGAGACTGCTTTAAGACGTAGTTTAATACAAGGTCGTTCTTACAGTTACAGCAGCAATATTCCACAAGGAGCGACCTTAATGTAGGGTTCCGAGTAGACATAGAGGAAGAGACGGAAAGCTCTTCACTAACGGTGGCTTTGCACTTCAGAGGACGACCTCAAACATTTTTGTCTTTTGTAAAATACAATACAACTGTTGGCAGCTTGATGCTGTTAAAAACCTGATGTATTCTGTCCAAGAATGCTTACACACCTCATAATAAAATGTTAAAGTTATAACGTAAACAGATGCAAATCTTTGTGTTGTGGGGATAAAAAGGGGGTTATGGTGCCCTCTTGGTAAGGAGGAATGAACTGCAGTCTATTTTAATGAAAAGATTGATTACTCCATCAGAACAGTGCATCTGGTCTGATTAGAATATTGATGAAATGTTCATTCATCTCAGTTATTTTATTGAAATGCTGATAGAATATTGTTATAGAGAAGGAAAAGTTAAACCTTTTAGAGTAATCATATGTGCTAACAGCCCTACCATTTATACATTTACTAAAAGAAATGCCTTAAACTATCGAAATGGACAAACAATTCAGTCCCTGAACACAAGACAAGTTCCTTATTAGCTTTTTACCTCCACTTCCCATTTCTGGTCTAATTTATGCCATCTATTCTGCAACATAGGCTGATGTTTGTGGTTGTGACTACATCAAGCAGTATGAAGCTACAGTGCCTTGTAAAAAAATAAATAAAAAAAATCAGAAAATGGTAAATGAAGAGGATGAAGTGAAAATCAATACCTATAGCTGGAGCGTTGATGCAAAGTTCTTTGGCCAGCGCGAGGAAGGTTTTTCCCAGCACATAGACATTCACCTGTGAACACAAACACATGAAGAAGTTGTTACAAAACTGATTAGACCTGGTGCTGTTAGATCCTCCTACGACTGTAACAGACATTTGTACAGCATCGACTAAACCACTGAACACACCCAAAGCCACATACAGACTTCTAATCTGGCTTCAGTCCATTTGGTCCACCAGTTGCAGTGTTTGTGTGAAGCAGACTGGAAGAATTTGATACACTCTTTGCTTCCCAGACTGGTTTAGCAATCAGATTGTGCAAATGTACCAAAGTGTGAAAACATTTCACATGAATATGACCGATTAAAAACTGAGCTCTTACAGAATTTGAGCTGCACTCTGTTAATGCACCCTTTCTCCCCCAGCAGACAGAATTTCCACCTCTCATCTAGAACTCTCACTGTACCCCATGGTCAGACTGCACACACTTCTTCCTGAATGACTGTAGGCTGTTGACATTTTAGCAATGTTCAGTTTTGACCATTTTATTTTATCTTTGATTGATACAATGACCCAAGGCCTCCTTCCGTCTGAACAAACCACTACTTCTATAAAACTACAACAATGTGACCTTTACAAACCTGAACCAAGCAAGAAACTGGAAAAATGGTTTGTCATAACTATGAACGTTCTTATCTCCATTGTTTAATATTTTAAACTTCCACTATCCAAAAGGTTTGAAGAGTTTTAGGATGTTTTAGATCTCGTTAAAAATCTATGAACCATCAGAGAATTTGCTCTCTGATAGTAGCTCCCACATAACTACTCTTTAGGCTCCAGTTTAGTCCAGGATCTGGGAGATCACTGAGGCATTGTTACTCTTCAATCACCTTCATTTCTCCCATGATGAAAACCATCTGTGATATATTACAGCTTCTTCTTTAATCTTCAAATGAAATAATTTTTTATGTTCACATTCAAGGTTAGGCAATGTTTCCAACACCACTCAATAATGCGATCGAATGTATCTTTGGATGCAGTTTCTTGCTTATCCCATGCATGCCTGAAAACAGAGGTCTTCAGAGTATCTCCAGCAGATGACAGGCATGATGCATTTAAAGTCAGAGGAGTACATAGTAAAAAGGAATGGTGAGAGTACAGTCCCCTGTGGTACTCCTGAGCACCTGGTTAAGACACACAGTCCTTCAGTTCCAAACAAGCATCCATCATTGGTCCAGGCCTTGTCGGGATCTCTACTAACGTCTGCTGGCATTTCTTGAACAGTGAACTGGGTTTTATTTTATTACATTGTCTGGATCATTTGAAGAATACTCTCCTCAAAGTGCTCCCTACAGGTGTAGTATAGAATCTTCAACTCAAACTCCACTGCGACACGCAAATTGCAGAGGGTCCTCCTGACATATGCTTGTTTGCTACTCAGGTGGACCAACAGGGGTCTCTAAGACCTTCAGGATGTGGGGTCAGGTGAACAAGTCTGTAGCTGTTGCAATCTGATTGATGAGCTATATTAGACACTGGAATAGGGCAGGGATATGAATGTCTCCTGGGTCTTCTCCAGGCAAAGGTTGAAGAGACGAAGCAGAATCCCAAATAGGTGGTCAACACCTTAATAGAGCTTCTTCAGGTTCATATTCTCATGGTTTGTCTAAGAACAGGTCGTCTCTGAACAAAGGGCTAATACTCAAAGCAGACAAATAAGAGATTGATTTTCTTTGCCAAGAGCAGGTCTTGCAGAAGAAGTGTATGGATCCCTGGCATTTTCACATGAAACAAATTAACATCTCGTTTTCTGGTAATGCAGTTTACAAGCGTTGAAAAGCTGGAGATGTAGCAGGGTATGAGTTGTGGCTAAAATCTGGAAATGACTAGTTTAGCAACAACTGAGCCGTCGGCATGACATGAGACTGCATGTTATGCCATCGGGTGATGGCAGAATGTATACTATTGGCAACAATGGTGAATTTCCTCAGTCTATAATATGTATAAGAACCAACAGCTAAAATATCTACATATCTGTAAACACAAAATACTGCAACCACAGTTCTCTGGCTGGTATTATGCAAGTTATGGAGAGGTCCATCAGCTCCACAATATCCAGAACCAGAAATAATACTAATAAAAAAAAAACAACTTAAGAAAAGCAAATTTTGGAAGAAATGCAAGAAAGCTACTGTACCTTGCACTGAACTATTCCAGAGTACAAAATATGACAGTCTGTCTTTGGAGCATGTATACTAAGGTGGTAACAAGTATTTAAAAAGCTATTTTTTGTGTTTTCTTAAAGTAAAGATTTCATATTTGTGTTTTAAAGGGTCCAAAAGTGAAAAATAAGAATATTACATGTCATTGCTATTGTCCTTCTGGCACCTCCTCCACCAGGAATCCCACAGCTGAGCAGCCTCACTCCACAGCTGTGCGCACACAAACTTGGCGGACATTCCTGATCCCACCCAATTAATTATGGCAGGAAGGAACCAGATTTGAACCAGTAACCTCCAGGACCACCTCTACCACTCAAGTCACTACTGACCACCAACATAAATAAATTAAATATCGAATAACAATACTGGCAAATATCACATATTTAGATACATGGTTAGAAGGATGTTTGCACTGCTCAAATCTCAGCCATTTAGTTTGATTTTTTTTCTTGACTGTTGAACCGTCAGTGAACTCCATTGTAAGGTTAAAAGAGCTGTCCAAGGCTTCCAGAAAGTAAAATTACTCCTTAAGCAGTGTCAAAAAAGATAAATAAATTAGTTCCTGCAGAGAAAATAGTCAAAGGAAGGGAGGACGGGAAACGTAGGAAGTTTAATAAACTAAATTTGTCAGTCAAAATCCTGTACAGATGAATAAATGTAACAGGCTGGCACATATGTAATTAAAAAGCAAAGACACTCAAATGAAAATCTGTTTTAGTTTTGCAAACTTGATTAAAGGTGCAGTACCACGAGTGCCATTTTATAGCACAATCAAGTAGCTATGTTAACTTCACTTATTATAAAAATGCTACCTATATCAAATGACTTAAAAGAAATTTAATCTTGTAATTTAATGCCTTGAAATTGGGCCTTTGCCTCTTAAAAAAAAAAAAAAAAAAATCCTGGATGAGGATCTCGACAGGTTTCATCTGCTCTGCTCTTATTCTTCAAATGGAAAAAGGCTAAGCTGGTCAGTCCTTTATGTACAGGTAAAGTAAAAGGCAATGAGTGATCCAGATGTTTAAGATCCATTTTGTAATGCACATGCATATATAGGTGAGAGGTTACTCCACATGATGGTAGGATCAGACCAAATGGTGCAAAACACAAGAAAAATAGTTTGATTAGTAATATCTTTACCACTGAAGTCCTGAGATACTGAAATAATTCTGTCAAGCTAGATACAGTCATCTACTGTACAAAAGCTGACTGTGTATCTACAGCCAGTAAATGAGTCAACATCATTGGAAGTTACATTTCTGGAGGATGATTTTCCCGAAATGCAGACTGTAACAATTCAAATCGATACGAAGTTGTTAACTAGTCTCCATCTCAGCTGAATGTACTTCTTTAAAAAGGTTTTTTTTTTTAAATAAAAAGGCAACATTTAAAACATGTGTACAGTTTTGTTAGACATCCAGGCTAGGCTGCTTCTGCCAGTTTAATCATAAAAAATAATACAGGAAAAAAACCACCAGCAAACAATTCAAAATAAGACACAAGAATCCAAAGTAGGACATATTTCTTCATAAAGCCACAATAAAGTGAAGTATGGGAGCAATTCAGTGAGAATCCATAACAATATAGCAGCTGACAGAGAAATGGGTTGAACTCCCTCAAACCTGGCCTGTGTAACTCGGTGTAGCAGTAAGTCCAACCCTCCATAATTCATTTTTTGGAGTATTTATTATGTTTTTATCCCAGCTTTGAAACACTCTCAAAAAGTTAGATGCTATGAGTTTCCTGCCACTGATCACTTTGTCAACCTGAGGTGATAATTACTTGAATGTGCAACAAATTACACTAAGTGGCTGGAAAACAACTAATACTGCCCCTTTAAGAATCTGTGAGAAGGTGAATCTGTGAATACTGAACTCTGATGCCACTAAACATGTTGAGGGAAGAAGGAAGCACAACGACAGTAGGATACACAATAAAGTCTGAATATACTCATATTTTTCAACCCATTTTGTTTTTCCATACCAACGTCAACCACGTCAAATAAAATCAAATTCCAAACTGGACACAAAAAACAACAACGTTCCCTTAAATTATTTAGTCTGATAAATAGAGCCACATTCTGTTAAATAAATCTCTGCCGAGCCATTTTGTTTGGGGCATTATCAAAAACGCCAAGCACCATTCTCACTGATAATGAATAAATTAGGGGATCAAAGAGTTTCTTTGAAACTTGGTGGAGCTGACGGAAGCAGGAGGAGCTGTGTGGGTGGAGCTGGGTGAAGCCTAGCGGGGCGGTAACAATCGTCTGTGTGGGAACCGCCCATCACAGATGTTTCATTGTGTTTCAGCCCACTGGCCGTCCAGAAGGCTCTGCAGTAAATTCGACCCCCCAACCCACCTTCTGAAAGGACATACTGATGGATACTGTGGAATAACAAAGGGACAGAGCCAGATTCTACCGTCTTCCTCCAGAGGTAACAGAGTTAGCCCAAAATTAAGACCTGGGGCAGGAGGGGGGGCCGCAGTGCTGAAATCTGGAGCAGAAGGCCGCAAAGGCTAGAGAATAAGGTCATGACCTCCAGTGAAAGCTCTGCCATTCCTTCAGACAGTCTGCCCGGACCTCCTGGTGCTTAAGGAGGGCCAGGCGTCCAGGCCAGACAGATGGATGGAGTCTCACTGCAGCACCCCAGGGAGTCAGCAGGGACCCTGGATTCCAGCAAGGAATTTAGACTCAAACGTGAAAATGGAGACATATGCTAGGATAAAAATGTCAGCATAAAAAAACTGATCATAAAAAAAAGGCCTGTGGCAAGTAGCAGCCTCTAAAGTACAAATACTTAAAGAAAACTAAAAGCATTTGCATTAACAACTAAAATCCATTCTTACCGTTATTCAAATGAACAAAAGTCAACCCTGTTTGATCTGCCCTGATCAGAGATCAGCAGGCTAGAAAATGAACAGTGTGTGAACTCTGAATACTGAATTAATTTTGTTTCATCATCCTTTATTTAAAAAAAAGCCCTGTTATGTTTTTTTTATTAAACAAAGAAAGTCATAGTTTAAAAGCTTAGTTTTTAAGTGTAAAGTAATACATTCTGATTTTTTTTTTCTTAGGTTTTTATGCATAACTGATATAAAACTTAGCATTTTGAGTCCAAGCAGTCAAAAATATCGACAATGTTACAATGTTTTATGGATCATAAACATTTACAGATTTAGTTCAACATCATTTTTTTAGTTATTAATGACCATTTGGCAATACGAAAGCACAGATCCTATTTTATTACTTCATTGTTTAAAAACAAAACAGCAAAAAAGAGGCTGCACTGTGGAACAGTTAAATCTATTAAACCCTAAAAATGAGCCATTTTTGTTTCAATGCTTTATAAAATGAAAACATAGTAATTGTACGGTAACATAATCATAAGAATAAGGTCAGTGCTATGCTAAATAAATGGTAAATTTAAGAGGTGATCATACAGTAAAGGCATCTTAAAATCCCTAAAACCCATTCTGGTTTTAGCAAATATTGTGAGCAAGAACTAGTAGAACTTTTTAAAAAAAATCAAATGTTTGATCTGTATTGACCCTGAAGAGTCCAGAACAACCTAGGAAAGTAACTCACACGTGGAATGGTTCAGATCAAAGCACAATCGTGTCTTAGAGTAGCCCAGGCATAAAACAGTTTGGAGGAAAGTCTTAGAAGTTGAAACACATATCAGACAGTTTGAGTCATTTAGCAACAAAGAACGAGAAAAACATTCAGTCTGACGGCGTACAAAGCTGAAAAAGAGAAATGACAGAAAATAAAAGCAGTTGTAATTGAAAAGTGGTAGTAGCTGCATTATAATAGCACCTGCGGAAAACTGTCAACATTCTGCTAATATCGACAAAACACAATTTCGCAGTTACTATGTTTCCATTAAATAATTAAAATCACATATGAATAAGCTTGTTCATGTGATAAGCGTCATTAAAAATTAATCATAACACGCCATGATCCTCCTACTAATTCCTATCTTCTTCCTCCAGGTTTGGACCAGTGGCAACGTCCGGCTGCTGGTCATTTGACTTGTGTGATGTGGAAAAACAGCTTCCATTGCAGTTTTGTGAAATAAACCAATTTTGATCCACCCAATTGTGAAATCGCGCAACTAGACGGTCAATGGAAAAGCAGCTACTGATTGAGTGGATTGGGATGAAAATGCCTGCATAGTTTAATTTCTTTATTTGCAAGAAATTTTATCATTTTACAATTCCGAGCCACTTTAAGTTGATCTCTATCACATAAAGTGGCAGAGACAAAGCTGACGTTTGTGGCGAGAGAGAGCGGCACATCCCGTCATCCGGAGACTTCTTTGCACAGCAACAGGCACAAATGCAGAAAACGCCTCACAAAAGCTGCAGAAGACAGCTGATATTTAAAGGAAATTGTTTTGATGTGGCGCAGTCATTCAGATAACGCAAGAAAAATCAAGTGGCTTGGGCGTGGGTCCACTAAAACACACAAGAAGTGGAATGGAACTGGCCCACAGCTGCCCAAACACCCACCATGAATCACCCCCCCTCTCAGCCCCTCACCACAAAAAGACAACCCTCAGCCTCCAAATACCAGGGTGTATAGAGCGGGGGGAGGAGGGGGAGAGGGAGAGGCTGCCAGCTACTGCAGGACAGCTGGGAGCATAAAAATAAAAGCTCCTGACCAGCTGTGACTCAAAGAAATGTCCCACCATAACCACCACACCCTCCACTCACTGCAAATCGGCTGCCATTAAATATGTAGACTAATGGAGGTTTCTAAATTTACACACACACCTCAGGTTTTACTGCACAGAACAGACGTGTGGCTGAGCGGTGAGGAAGAGCTGCTTTTAGGCACAACCTAGTGGCTAGGAGCCATTTTCTGCACCTTATGAACATTTGTTGGCAATTAAATGGAAAAAAAAATAATAGAGGAAGCATATGTTTATTTTTAGAGTTAAGCACGCTACGATTGTTTCAGTAAATCATAATGGAATTACCCTCATATTGGTTAGTTAGCCTTGTAAAAGCCAGAAGAGGAAAACATAAGCAGTTTGAATATACTTTAGAGCAAAACAAAATTTAATTTTGTATGTTTACGGCACAGTAAAAAGATCCTATTTGTCACAAATGTTTTCGAATCAAACTGATTTCAAATGCGCTGCAAAAAAAACACAAAATCTGATTTTGGATTTTTTGAAAAAAAAAAAAAAGTATATATATATTTTTTAATGTAATTCCTAGTGCAAATATTTTAATTAAAACAAAGACAAAACTTCTCAGCAAGATGTAGCAGCATGTTTTAGGTCAATAATTCTGGAAAATTGATGAAATGTTCAACTTCTAATGGCAGGGAAACGACCGTCACCCCCCACAGAGCCGGGCTGTTCCAGATAGCTTTTCACCCCAGTCAGTAGATGAAATCAGGTTTGTGTATTTACTCCGGTTACCGTCTAACATGAAAACTTGAAATCATTTTTCACAGCGCTGCACTGATAACATACCTGCAAAATGTCACTGAGATCCAGCAGCATGTCTGAGGAAAAAAGGTCAAGGCAAACCGGATGAAAGGAGGAACACAGAAAGGTTGACCACAGATGGGGAAGGACGGCTGCGGCTGATGACGGCTTCACTTCAATATTTTCTTAGAAACAATATTTTGAGAAAATAAATAGATAAACGTTCCTTTATCATACACTCCGTGTTCTTTACCTGCTTAGTATTTTCTAATGAGCGCAACACTCAATGCAGAGCAGTTCTTTTAAGCACGGTAGTGGCGGAGTGATGATTTGAACTCGTCTGGACTCATTAATATCAACACAGAAATACTTTTATAAACCCAAAAGATTCTAGGATTAAATATGCATCTATAATCTACAACAGGGGTCCCCAAACTCGGTCCTGGAGGGCCGGCCTCCTGCATGTTCTAGTTCTCTCCTTGGTTTAACGCACCTGAATCAGATGATGGCTCGTTAGAGGCCTAAGAAGGACATTGACATGCTGAAAAGGTTGTTGGTGCCACCAGGGAGAGAATAAAACGTGCTGGATGCCGGCCCTCCAGGACCGGGTTTGGTGACCCCTGATCCACAACATAACGGTTGAAAACAAAAAGGATTAAAGTGAAATCACCCTAAAACAAACCAAAAAAGGAAGTTGAGTAACTGACATGAAGAGCATAAGGAAGATTTTCATGAACTCACTTAAATTGTGGCTTTTGATGTGACTGTCTGGCTGTCCGGTACAAATTGGGATTAATTTTAATTTCCAACGTCTTAAAAAAAAGAAAGAAAAAGCCTAATTACATACTAGTCCAATAAAGACAAAAACACTCCACTTCGGCAACATCAGCCTCCGGATGTCTTTTCCTCCTAGTACTCAGCTGGCGCAGACATTTGGTTGCCGTGGTTACAGTGTCTCCGTGGCGACAGGTGCACCTGTCTCCAGGGTGTCAGGCTGGATTAACGAGGCTCCTCTGAAACGGGCCTCGCAATAGAATTAGCAGACGTGGAGATGAGATGGAAAACATAATCCCGGCACACGCCACCTGGAGACTAACAGACAACCTGCAACCCATCAGGAGAACCAAAACCTGGAGAACCTCGAACACGCATCTGGGTTCTGCTCCTGAGCACCGGGAAGGAGCAGAAACCTATGAGACATACGACAAGTGTACAATTATTTACGTACTGAATTTCTCTCCAAAGCCGATGGCCACAATCACAGAGGCCCAGTTTGATGGGTGCTGAGCTTACAGATGTTTATCTTAATGTCAAGTTACGTGTTCGAACAGACTGTTCTAAGATGTGAAACAAAAAGCACAGCTGTTCATATGAGCAATGAAAACCTTTTGGGTAGATAAGATCAACCATTTAGCCATCAGGTTTTAATGTTTCTGCAAACACAGAACAGACAACACAATTCAGCAAAGCCTGGCTCTTCTTGAAGCTTGAACAGCTCTTTTCTGTGCACACCGCTCTTTAATCCTTTGTAGAAATTTTCATTTGGATAAAAGTCAGGTGTTTGGTCCGGTCCGGTCTCTGAAACCAACTAAGAGTTTCCTTAGCTTTGTTAGTGACTATTGTCTTGCTTAATCCGCACTTGCACCCAAATGCTCCACCTGTACTCTGAACAGTAATGTGACTTATTAAAGGGGCAGTATGTAAAATTGAAAATATTCAGCTTTATATCATGTTGCTTTGATTCTTTCATGCATGTTTGAGAAATCCTTCAATCTCCCATGGCAACCATTCGGGCATGACTAAATGCTCGCTCTCACAGAGCTCCGCCTCTTTCCACAAAGCTCCTCCCTCTGAGCTGCAGTCTCCAGGCGAGTTTCCGCCTCTCAGTGTACACCTCCCTCCCCCACTCAGCTCCTCCAGACTAGTAGCAGCAATTAGTAAACATTAGCTGGAAATGGAATTCTGCTGAGCTCATCATAGAAACTACATATCAGTCCAACTCTCCAAAGAGCTGTTGTAAATGCCATAATGGAGCAGCATTGTTGTGGTGGCATGCCAAAGGCAGAGTCAGAGAGTAGGAGCTTCTTAAAGGGACATAAGCCCAATTTCAAAGCGTTAGGATTGTGAATTCAATTTTCTTTTAAGTTATCTTTGATGAATGCTGTATTTCATAGAAACTGAAGGTAGCAGTTACTTAACTGTGCTATAAAATGATGAGCGTTTCATGGAGCTTTGCAGCACCATCATCTGAATAAAATGTGAATGTTTAGAGGTAGAAACCTATGAGACATACAACAAGTGTACAATTATTTACGTACTGAATTTCTCTCCAAAGCCGATGGCCACAATCACAAAAAAAAGCAACACCTCAAGCTGAAGTAAAACTGTGTGACCGGACCGGCTGTGAACCAGAGCGAGCCATGGCTCTGGTTTACTGCTGTCACCAGAAAACAATGAATCACTGCATCACTGCATTCCTCCACGCAGTACATTAAACCCAAACTGGGTTTCTTCTTTTGACACAAATGTCATTGTTCTTTTAAAGGTGAAAAAGCATCTGGTCACAGCAACATTTTTATCTGTTTTAGATTACAAAGACTTGTTATATATGAACGCCTCAGCACAATTGCTACTGAAAAGTTGATACTATCTATCCATCATGTTTCTCTGGGGTTTGTTACAAACTGTAAAGCCTTGACCCATCATTCCACTCGAGGGAACTGGCCTTCCTTGTCCACCAGGAGGTTGGGACATTGGTACACTTTTATTTCTGAGGCCTTGCTTGAGCTGCTGCCCTCCTACATCTGTGATCTAATCACACAGAGAAACATTGATTCTCACTCTGTGTTCAAATGATCATTTTTTGCTCTCTGTCCCATTTTCCCACACAGAATTGGGAACAACAGCGTTTGTTTACGCTGCTCCGTCTACGTATGTTGCATAAAGACTGGAAATTAATTGAACTTATTTCACTGACCACTTTTAAGTCCAGACACAGCATTAGAGATAAAGTCTTGAAATTGTGACAGCTTTTAATAATTATTATTTGTTTGGTATTTTAACTATATAACTACTTGTAACTATTTGTAATTGTTGTGGAACCATTAACGCCTCTTGGCCAGGATTCCAGGTTTTTAATCCCAATTGGATTTTCCTGGTTAAAGGAGCAGTACCACATAACGTTTTTGAGCTTTACATTATAACATGCTCTTCCCTCATCAAAACCATACCCGGAGTGTTGCTTTGATTCTTTCATGCATGTTTGAGAAATCCTTTAATCTCCCTTAACAACCATTCATCCAGTCCTCAGTGGTTCAAGATATTATTCTCTCTGGCCTGGCATTTACTAGACGTAATATTTGTGGAGATCAAACAATGAGGGTCACCGTTGAGACCAACTTAGAAGTACGAGAAAGTCCAACAAACACTCAGTAGTTCTCTAAGAGCATCTACTATGCTACTAGCTTAAACAAAAACAACCATTTGCAATATGCTTGACAATCTTTCTTTGTCCAAGCTCCAGATTTTCATCCAGAGGTACTTCTTTCATTTTTCTCAAACATACCAACAATGTGTGGGACTCTGTAAACAGAAGTCCTTAAGATTCAAGAGACTCGCTGCTCTGATTGCAAGCGGTTCCATCCTAAGGAGGAACAAAACGTTCAGATTTAGAACAAGGCCACAGCAACCTGCTGATGTAAAGCAGCTCTGTCCTCCCCCAAGAGAAAGCCCAGTATCATCCCAGTCCGTTGCTTAGCCTCTTTTAGTAACTGGGCTGACTTCTCTCATTGAGGGAATTTAAAAATAGCTAATGGAGATGCTGCTGGCCTTCTACAAGAACGTTCTGCTTAATCGTTGAGTCAGATCGGCAAGAAGTTCAAAGCGCTGGATAGTTATTTCCACTCAATAACAGGGGAAGTGGCAAGAAAGTTAACACTATAAAGTTAAGAGGAAACAGAACGAAGGCCGGAAGAACAAAAATTGAAGCAGAACTGGCTGTGTGTGCATAATCTGTCTGAGGTCTAAAAATGGATCTGTGTTCCAGACTGTTGAGCATCTCTATGCTGTTGGTGCTCATTAAATTCAACTTCAGGTAAGACTGAGCCCTCCTCCTCCTCTTCTTCTTCCTCCTCCTTTTGTTTATGCCCTGATCATCTCTACAACTTCACCCAGCTGTGGAAAAAGGAGGAGGGGAGGCAACTATTTTTAACACAGCCTCCAAACATGCGTGAACTGATAGGCCTGTGGAAATGAACCCACACAGAAACACAGACACAAACAGAAGCTGAGTCAACAACGCAGCAGCAAAGGCCTCACAGTGCCTGCTCCCCTCTTTCATCAGAATAACAAACCCACCGGCGGTTGCGTAACCCAATCATCCTCACAGGCCAGGCGTGTCGGAACGGCACGGCAAAGACACGCCTGGCCCAAATGTAAAGGGGTTCTATGTTCATCAAGAAGTCCCAAAGTTCTTCCTGTACTTCCTGTCCGCTGTAACGATCAGGTTTGTATTAAGGCAGCATCTTTTAGAAAAAAAAAAGTTCTTTTATAGACAGCTCATGTTGAAGACAGCTCAAGATGCCAACTATCAAGACCATTTCTACAAATATTTAAATTGAAGCAGTGGAATAAGCTCTACATGAACATCTCACCACAGTTAGTGAGGAGTGGTGCACATGTTCCTCAGATTGATCCCAGAGACTCTAGGGTGTTTCATTCAGAGAGGTTTTTGATGACATGCTCTGGTAAATAAGTAAAATAAGGTGGCATATTGGTATTTAGTCATAAATTTTTGTTTTGCCATGAGAAAAGACTGACTGATAGTTTTTTCTTTAGATCAAAGAATATGCTCATCGACACATAGCACACTTGGTTACAGAGAGGATACGAGGCGTTCCCTCGGTGCGGCAGACCAGGTAGATGCAGGCGGCCATGATGTGATCAGACTTGCGGCCGCGTGTCAGGCTTTTATTGATGGCCATCTTGTAGAAGTTGAAGGCCGTGTCCAGGCAGTGCTGGTTCATCTGAAGCTGGTGGCCCAGGGTGTTGATGTGTTGCTTAGCTGAAAACACAAAACCACATATTCAGAATAATTACAGAGGAAGAAGTTGTTCTACTTATACGCTATAGGATTTGGAAGCACAAAATACCTCAATTATACAACCATAGCAATATCAGTGGGTGAAATATTAATATTGTAAAGGACTGCTTGGAGTTTAATTATCGTTGGCTAGCATATTCCACACATTATGAACTTACATTTTTCATGCCGACAAAATTTAGCTAGTTGGACAAAGAGGACACTTTTTGAAACTACAAAAAATATTTAAACTTTTTTTTTTTTAGATAGTCCAATTTTTAGATGTAGCTGGAAAACCATTCAATTCAACAGTTTTTACGTATTAAGTAACTTTTGAAGGAAAGTAACTTCACTGTATTTTATTTCAGGATACCAAAGCATAAGGTGATTACAAAGACATACCAAAATATTCAGATTTTGTTTGTAACAAAAATAAATTAACAAATTAAATTAATAAATGTTCAAGTGTTGAAATTAATATATCATTTTCCTTTTACTCGTCCCATCATTTCACAATGATGTGATATGTTGTGCTGATGTGTGACATAACATATGACCCAGTGTGATAAGTTTAAGTTGAAGGATTTATTTTATAAAGTCAATATAGATCTAATTGCTTAAATTAAATAGTGCTGCTTAAAATTTAAGCCGATGGTGCTGATTTATGTATTTTCTGTCATGTTGAATATGGTGGTTCCAGCTGGTAAAATAATAAACCACCATAAGCAGAAATGATTCATAACCCCAGAGAACAGTCTAACGCTCCATAAGAGCTGCTGCTGCTCAGTCAATTATACAGTATCCTGTCATGTTCCATCCATCATTACAGTGGTATTGTTATTGCGCAACTGCAAAGATTACCTGAGTTCTACTATGAGTAAATCCTCAGGCTCTAACGAGCAGCAGACTTTCTCACTCAAACACATGTTCCCCTTCTGCAGACACACAGACTCAGGTACAACAGACGGAGAGCCAGGTCAAAGAAGATTGCACTAAGTGCTGCCAGTGAGCTGTGGTGTGTGTGTCTGTAGTTCATGACCTCACATGTGCTAAACAGGTCGCCGAAAGTTAACACACAAAGCCAGATGTGTGACCGTACTGAGTGGGTTGTCTGGGAATGTGAGGGACTGGACTCATCATGCTGAGTGGATGTGGAATCACAAAGTGTGTACGCTGCGTCAGAACAAACACACGTTATCATAGTCTACTCAAAACCACGTCTAAACAATCCTTCATAGTCACTCGTCTTGTTCACTTCGATTAATCTGTCCTGGGTTGCAATAAAATACCTTTCTACTGGAACATCGCATCTGTTTGGAGTCCCAACGGAGATGTTTGTTTTATGTTGTTGCCCTTTTTTCTATCAATGTAATCAAAACTGTCAAACAAATGATAAAAAATAGGGGTGCAAACATTTAATCGACTTACATTTGATTGTTGATTAATGTCTTAGAATTAGTTCCAATCGATTAAGTGATAACGCCAGCTAGACCGTCTTTCAGTGTTGTAGTTCGGCCACCATCCAGAAGAGGGCGGATTGGGACTTTTTAAAATAACAAATTACCGTAACTACAACAGCTTGGTGGGGAATGGAGTTCAAATAAATCCCGTTTTCCTGACAGAGAGAGACTGATTGATTTAATATGTTGTAAAGTGTCTAGATTTATGTGTAAATTTGAATTAGACATTAGATTTACACAGAACAGGCTTTTTTTTTTTTTGGTCACTACCGATAACCATTCAAGTCTAAAAGCTTTAGTTTTTAGTTTTTGAATTGCTAATTCCAAAAGTCTGTCTACACACATTTCATATATTAACATATATTTCCTGAAAGAGATGAACATCAAACAAACATGATGAGATTAGAAGATTCCAATTATTTATGCATACCGGACTCATCTGATTTTTACTAAAGAGCATGTGGTTTCTTGATGCTTACACAAGCAGGTTGGCAAAACTCTTTGTCCAATCAGTGAAGGCACCTTAGACAAACCAACAGTTAATGCTGACAACACTCTTCAGTGTGGATGCTACTACTGAGACACAAAGTTAATAATTTTCTGTAAAAATCAAGTCAGAGGAAGAACAGAAATGTTAGCAGTTGACCGATCATCAATCTTCAAAAAGCCTGACCTGCAGTCCTGCTATTTGTTGATTTTTATTAAAGCCAAACTAACAAGTCTATAAATGGTACAATGTAATGTATAAAGGCTCCACACTGAACCAGCTGCTGTAGATCCAAAGCTAATGGCAGTGATGGTTCCTCATGTCAGAGATAATAAGCAGGAAGTGAAATCAGCCTGCAGCTTTAATTGGAGCTCCTGGTCACAGGTTCAAAGTATTCAACCTAACTGAGGAGCTAAAGGCTTTATCAAAGCCCAGAGATGAACCACCATCATCTGATGACATTTACATGAAGAGGAAGTAGGACACTGTGATGGTCTGACATTTACTCATCTATCCGACCAAGTCAGCCTGGAAACAAACACATACAGACGAGCTACAAAAAAAACGCCCCAAAAACGAGGCTTTAGGGAAGCCAATCAAAGCAAGTAAAATAAAGAGCACATGCAAGTTTAAACCTGGGATGGGCAGTTTGGTATGTTAGGAGCTCAAGGCTGCTTTTGACTTGATGTTGTATGGCCAGCAGACGTTTGGTGCTACTACAGCTGACAGCGCCCCCTATTGCCTATAGATCAGTAACGTTAATTTATTGCAGACAGGAAGTGCTCTAACTTTTTCATGTGTCTGTCATGTCACACTTCATGTAGTCCTCAACAACAGAACGGAGAGACAGACAGTTTGACTATTTCAAACTCTTCTAAATGCTGTCAAAGTCTGAGTAGAGAGCAGTAAACCAAAGAGGACACCACTGTACTAAATGTACTGGCTGGCTGATAAGGATTACCTTGTTTTGGTACAGAGACGAGGTTCTGCATCAAGTGGAGGAGTTTAATAATCTCAGGGTTTTGTTCACAATGTAGGAAAAACGGAGATTGATAGGCAGTTTGGTGCTGCATCTGCAGCTCTATTCTGTTGAAGAGAGAGCTGAGCCAGAAAGAAGATACAGACGGGCCGATAGAGTTAAACCTTTATTCAGTTAAACACTGAAATGTTTGTTTTTAATGTGGTTTTTTTTCACTCTTTAGTTGCCCAGATGAAGTTGGTTTTTAAAATCCTAATTTCACACTAAAGGAATACTTCTTTCTCTTCTGTTCTTCTAAAGGAATCCAGACCACATGTGTTGATCATCACATTGTAAACTTTTCCCTAGTCTATACAGTCCCTATACACCAACGGTAACACACACACTGTCTAAAATAATCCCCTGAATCCTTGAATGTTTAGCTGTTACTCAGCCCGCAGCAGACTGATGGTTCTGTGACTCAGCACAGAGCTTCTCTTTGCCCTGTAAAAGAGTTTAGTTTTACTGAACTCAGGAAGTGAGACTCAACAATGAAGAATACCAAAGAGCTCTGAGGAGTTAGGAAGGAGGAGAAGTGCAGACAATATATCTGAGTCATTTCAGATATTTCTACTGCAGCTCCATTGCAGACTCTACAGCTTGTTTCTCACTAAACAGAATGGCAGTACAGGAAAGGTGTGCAGGAGCTGCATTTGTATGACTTGTGTTTGAATGGCTTTTTGTGAGAGGAGACCCAGGGCAGACATGCTTGGCCCTGTTCTATTATGCAGTGACGTCTATGGAGAGAACAAAACGCAGCACGTTCATGCAAATACTACACTGCACCGGCATGGTGGTGAACCAAGACCAAACAATCAACCTTCCACTAAGATCAGATCATGATGTAAATCTGTTCATGACGTATTCTACTGCAAAATCTGAGGGGTCCTGTTTGACAGCCGAGGATTTGTCCTCACTGGGCCGTCAGCAGGACAATGAATGATCCCGAACGCAGCAGCAGACCCGCGACAGGGTGGCTGACAGGAATGAATCAAGATGTTCCGACGGTCCAGTCAATGTCTGGACCTCAACCTGATTGAAATGAACAGAGCTGTGCAGAAAGAAACGTCTGCAAATGTCAGCATAAAGAGTGGGCTGAAACTCCTGCACTCTGACAGTTATTGCTATCAGTGTGGAATCTGATGTGTGAGTTTATACACTGAAGGTTAGAGTTAACTCATCTTCCAACCTGTTAAATACCAGGTCATTTTATTGATTTTATTCATTTGTCATGATATGTAAAGTAACATAAGTAACATGCTTCAATTAGCCAAACCACAATATTTAAACTAAAGTTATACATGATTGACAAAAAAAAAGCACAAAGTCTCATCCTTTCATTGCTGTCCTGCATCCAAGGGACCAAATACAAACTTCCAGATTTAAAGATGCATCTATCTATCATTATACATTCCATAAACTAGCTAATTATAATCCCATAATAATTGAAAATAACCAAATAAATAAATAAATAAACTTGATAGTCATTGGCAGTTGTAATCAGTAATTTCTGGTAATATCTACCATTACTGCCACCCAACGGTAGGTTTGTATTTTCTGTCACCTTGTAAGAGTTTCCACAAGAGTATGTTGAGTTCGGTTTGGCTCAGGTTTGTTTGATGAATCCTGAAGCCTTACTTCCCTCAGCATAAATAATGTTTGAGTGATCTTTGGTCTTTTAGTTGTGGAACAAAAAAAGAAGGAAAAACCGAGTCCTTTCAGAATCTGTAATTACCAAAAGTTGAGTAATGTGTCCCCAGTCCAAACCTCTTCTGTCCAACAGGGAGAATTTACATTACTCATCTTTTTACCATTTATATTGTAGCATGTTAAAAACTCTATGAAATGTTGAGCAGAATCAACATTACTCTTTACGTTTCTTTATTTCATCTAATTTGGGTGGAAAAAAGATCAAAATCTTTCAAACGTCCCTTAGTTTCACTAGCAAAAGCAGTGTGGCTCCCTCTGCTGGTCACTCACCTCTCTGCAACGTCTGAGCTCTGGACTCTGACCCCATCCCTGAGAAGTGTCCATCCCCAAAAGTTGGATTTTTAAGACCACCTGAAAAAAAATAATTAAAAGTTGTAAGTAACTCGAAGCACAAAGTGCAGAAATGTAAAATTTATTTCAATTAACATTCACACCATTAAGACCATTTTAAACCTTGTACAGATTCTAAAATAAACACAAATTATAAATTGGCAAAAATAAAAAGAAAAGGTGAAGATCAACATCACCATCAGAAACCAACAAGATAATCTAAAGAAACACAACTGTATGACTCTACAGCGCACTCTAGTGGTCAAAAGGCCCATCTGCATAAATAAAATTGAAAACTGGGTAGTCTGATTAGACAGAATTGAAATACTGACTGGTACAAGTAACTATCTTTAGCCTTACAATTACTCAAAATGTATCTTTTATTGCAGTAGGTCCTGCATGTTTCCCAACAGGTCCCAGGGGGAGCGGGCAGTGTTAGGATGACCACAGCGGGAGGAGATAGCCTAACATGGACACCAGGTCCAAAGACTGTTGGGACCTGGCATCTTTCCTCTGTCCTTTCTCTGCTGGAAGGACAGAGGACAACTGAGATTGGTAATAAAATATAGACTGAAAACAAATAAACCAAAACTGAATAAACAGTCAACTTAAATGCCTCATGACTTAAGATATGCCCAACTCTATCCAAAGAAGAAAAACCAATCATTCAGCACATGGACTTTGACGTGGATTCCAACTTCACTTCAGGGCCAACGTCTGTCAATGAGCAAAACACAAAACCCTTCAGCTCCAACTGTACAGCAACCCGTCCAAACCCAGGTGAGGAAAATTCACAGTCCTGCTCTGTCAAAACTTTTCTCTTAAGTAAGAAAGTTGGAACAGGTTCACTGAATGCACATATTTTTAGTTAGTTGTATGTTCTGAACCATTGTTTCGAATGAATGATCAACAATTTAGCCTTTCCCCCCTCAAAAGTTACTCTGTTCATTTTGAATTTTGGAATGAATCTAAGTGTGTTTTCACACCTGATAGTCCGGTAAACTCGGTCCTATAAGGGACCAAAATTGCAACATTTGCTACATCTCCAGCAGTTCACTTTCACACCGCACTGAGTCAAACAATCCAAGCTAATTGAAAAACCTGTTCCCCTCCTCGCCTGTGGCGGCGCTGCACCAGGAACCACTGAAGAAAACAACAGTTGCTCTCAGTTTCCTTCTTCTTTTGTGACAAAAGAAATACAACTTCCTTTGTCACAAAATGTAAAAAAAAAATGTAGTGGTGTGAAATTTTAGCGACCGTAGCATTCCATCATCATCTTTGACAATGAGCCATTTCTCCCGCAAGCTAGGCTAGCACGTTTGTTTTGGTTGCATTTACCCAGAATGCCCTGCCCTGTAGTCCACTACCTGCTTCTGGAACGCTCGCTTGGCATTCACATAAGTATTCGAACCACACCAGAGTTCACAAACCGTGACAGAGGTTTGTGAGTGGATTAGAGTTTGATTAGCATTCACATCTCCCCAAACAAACCAGACTCTAGACAAACCAACCAGAATTTTATTAAAGCAAACTAAACAGGGCTGGTGTGAATGCGCATCACTTTGAGGTCACATAGACATTTTATTGTTCATTAGTTCCAGCTTTCAGTGCCATAATCATCTCACTGTTTTTTGTAACTTGTGTGAACAAGTCCTTCTTGTTCCAAAATGAAATTGTGGATCTGAACAATGCTAAGCTGTATAAAATAAAAGTGGAAAAAGAACAAAAAGCCAGAAACTAACACGTCCGTACGCTCTGAGAGGTGTCCCATCAGTCTCACCTTCTGAAGACACAAACTGTCCAACAGCCAGGGAGCCTCCGCCGCCCGTCTCTACAAACTCCACCTCAGAGACGATGATGCTGTCCTCCAGAACGGAGCCGCAGCCCATGCAGACGGCATCGCCACGCGCCTGGTCAACATCGATGTCCGAGCTGCCGCAGTGCTTACACACCCTGGAGCTCATGGTTTTGCTCTGCAGACCTCCAAACCTGGATGAAAATATGACAAGATGTCAAATATGAATTCCTTGATAAAATAAGAAATGTATAAATAAATAAATAAAATAGTACAACATTTTTCACTACCACAGGGGGAACTGAGAGGCCCTCTAAGCACTCTCAGAGCATTTAGAGAAATGAACTGGGCCCAAATATAATGGGTCCAGTGCATTTTTTATTACTTTTAGGATGAACCTTATTAGGAATGCACAATATATCTGCATCAACATTGTTATAAGCCGATGTTTGTATTTATTTTTTTTAAACACATGGTATTGGTACGTAAAATTGTGCCAATAGTAACAACCAACATTTATTTCCAGCTTGTTATTTGTTTTTTCTGGAGCAGGAGGTGACTTCTTACTCTTACTCTGTAGCTTTTGTACTTTGTTGACCCTTGTGGGCCACCATAAAGACAGCTGTAGTGTTTAAGCACACAAATTCTGGGGTAATTTTCTAATGGAATCTATATAATTATATATGTACTCCAAGTTCCAGTCAATTCCCATTAATCCTGATTAATTCACATAATATAAATAGAAAGTTTACAGTTTGTAAGTTTCAAATTTCCCCCCACTTAACTTCTTTTTGAAAATGTCTTAAACGTTGTTGCAAATCAACAATATTTGCAACCCCAAACGATAGAAATAAACTATTTAGCAATTTTCTTTCACAGGTTGTTCTTTTAGTATTTTAGTACAAGAAACTATGCTCTTGTGTAATAAAACTTTGAATACTAAAACTCTGTCTTGCAACACCTATGTACTTGATTTTGTGCAGCTGGTAGCTGTGCTACATCATGGTGCCCATCGGCGTCTTTAGAGCCCGGGGCCTCCAAGCAATGGATGCGCCCATACTAGAGCGTCTAAATCGATGCTGCCGTATTTCCATTGGCTTATTCCGGTTACAGTATGGTTTCCCAGCAAATCTAAACTGTTGCTGCACTGTACACAGAAATGAACGCCTCTGCGGTGATTGTGCAGAACATCCCCCAGTACTCTGCTCCCATCCCTCGGTCAGCAACGTGGCACACGTCTCTCGAACCCCCACCCACCACCTTTACAAGCCAAGAAACTGTCTTTTAGGAGAAATTAAAGAATAAAAATGTGTTTTAGATGTGCTGGTTGTTTTTCTTTTTTCAGTGGCCATTATGGACTATTATGGACTTCATGTGGGAGCCACATGAAGCTGGTGAGAGCTGGGTGGGACAAGCTAACAAATGTCTGAAAGACACCAGCAAAGTGTTGAACTCTACAAGACGTCTGTCTGCGGACACCATGTCAACACCGTGTGGCCACAGCGGCTCCATACCTTCAGTCCGGTGAACACCGACGGGAGCAGCGTCAGGTCACGCCGTGACGACGCCACCCTGGGTGAAAATAAGTGTTTCCCACGTAAACTCTGTAACGCAAAGGCGTCGTATTCACTTCCACACTTCTGTAAAAGGAGCTGGGAGCGTAAGCGAAGCTAGCCGCGTGATGACATTTTACGTGAGCCTCATCTCAGCTGAAACACCGGCGCAATTCCCAGCACAACACCGAGCACGTGCGCCTGCCGCGTTGGGGAGACCCCGACGAAACCAACTTCAGAGGGGTGTTAGCGGAGAGGAGGGGACAAAAACTGAGTTCAAACACTGCTGTTTAATTTATTGTATTACTAACTTACTCAGTGATATGTAGTGTAATATAAAAACAACAGTTTTTAAGACTGTAAATAAATACAAATACTTTACGATCATTATAGTTCCACCTATATTGTTTTGGAACTTTCCAACTTCCGTCTCCACGTTTAAATGAATTATATTTAAAAAATACAGTTATTTCTTTGCTATTTTTACGTCCCAAAATTTAGGGACGTTTATACCAAAGTCAAATAAAAGTCAAATAAAATTGTAGTCATTTCATTGCAATAAATGCTAAACAGCTTTCTCTTGAAACGATGCCACGTCTGTAAAGAAAATGTGGTTGTGGGTCAAGTTCACTAAAAACAGTCTCTTTTTTGAGGAGTCTCAATGTGTAAATATTTTTGGGTAAAAACCTCCGATATAGATAAAATAAAATGAACCTGTGGTTCGAGAACTACAAGTAGCTCTTAGGACTATGTACAACAGTTTTTAATAACTTTAGCTAAAAATTATGAAGACCCAACAGATGTTTTAAATATAGCTGTACGAATAAATGTTTTAGCACTCTGTCCATTTTTCCGCATGAAATGTTTGAATTTAAATTCCACAACAAAATGATGCTAAAAGTAGAAATAAAATCTTTCAGTTTTGTGGGGGGTTTTTTTGTCAATAGGTTGGTATCTTAGAGGTTTTGGGATTTCTTCAAAATCACAAAATCATTTTTCACAAATGTCAACATCTCCCTGAAGAAAATTTATTCATTTTTTTTTTAAATCTATTTTTAACCTTTCACAAATTTGTCTCCCAAACTCTCAGAATGTTTGGACTCCCGTCATCCTCATTAGATGGCTCCAAAGATTTTCTGACAAATTGACTTCCAGACTCTCGGAGGTTTATTCCAAACCTTACTTTCTTCCTCTCACAAAGTTATTTTGTTGTAAATGTGTGGGTATATGTTGCCTTACTAAAAAAATAAAATCCCTCACGTTTAGCAGACACCAGAATATCATGGGTCAAATCTGACTGAAATATTGGGTCACAATAAACGAAATGAAGACGAAAACAAATAGAAGACATTATGTATAAACATCTGATTTTATTTTGAACAGAAAGGTCCAACAACATGTGGCGCCGTCAGCAACATAAAAACAAGAAGGGAAAACAGGGTAGTGTATTCAGAACAGATTACACATGTACACAATGGCAGTTTACATTTGGTTAAAAAATATATAGAAAGAATTATAATGAAAGGGCTGCACAGTCTGACACTTCTTTATTTAAAGTACAGTTTTGTTTCTTATTCATATCTCTTTTCTGTTGTTAGAGCTTGCCTTTCTCCATCTTCTAAACATTCTAAATCATGTGATCAAAAAACAAAATCAACATCTGTGCGTTGAAGTAGAACTAAGCTGAAGAAATGTGTTTTCATTGGTGAGATGAAGGCGGCATGCCAGCAGACATTTTGCTGATCAATTTTGTGCTATAAGAATCATTCTGATGTTGTTCACGCCGATACACATGAGCATTGTAGAGTCAGCGACACTACAGCAACAAAGATTGGCATCTGAATTGTTACTGAGCAGTTTTACTCAAGAACCTCCTTGTTAAATGATTAGAGATCCACGGAGAAGTCAGTTACTGATCAAAATCAGATTTTTAGCTCCACCGAACCGGAGAGGCGATCTGTTCTCCACACCTCGACAATAAAGAGGCTTTTGAAAAGTTCTCAAGAAATTTAATTTTAAATCAGAAGCTCCTTTAAAACCATATTTCCATGAATCCTCTTCATAAATCACCACGTGCTTTCAAATCATCGGTGTTAACACGATGTTACATGTCCACCTCACTACAGCTGAGATCATAGAAACAACGTGGAAACCTCTACACCTGTCTGCAACCTGTGGCTCGGGAGCCACAAGAGGCCCTTTAGATCTTCAGTTAGGGCTCTCAATAACTTCTGACTAAAAATTAAGCAATAAGCTAATATTTTTAAATTTACATACAATAACAAAGAGGTTTTTTAATACAGTTTCTCCCCGTCTTTGCACTGAATTTCTTCTACAAGCACCAGTAAAATGTTTTATAGATCTGAACTTTTTGTCATTGGGTTGGACTTTGTGCTTTTTAAAAATTTTATTATTCAGAATTTTTTGCCCCACAAGGGAAAAAAAAATAATCTTTTTGCTAAATTTTATGTTTGTCTTTAAATCCTAGAAATACAAATGAAATTGTGTTTTCAAATAATATTTATCTCAATGTATAAGTTCTCTTTTTTCCAAATACATCAATGTGATGAATTCATGTTTTTTTTCCCCAAAGATTACACACAAATACCCATAAACCTATTTGAAATGACACTCCTTTGCAAATGACCTGGTTTTATTTTTACATTAGCTCATGCTAGGTATGTTGCCAGGTAACAGAGTTACTGTAGTGTGTTGCCTCTGCTGAAATGCTCCACATCACACCGAGGTGACAAATCAAAATAAAATCCATAAAGTGACTATAATACTTCAATATAGTTTAGTTTAAAAAAGAAGGAAGAACAGACAGGCTGTTATTCAAAGCAGGAAGTTAACAAAATAGCTCATAGAAAACTTTTATACATGAAACTACAATTAAAGTTCCTGTGTGTTTATTCCTCACTTTGGTCAGTGAATAGTCTGAAGCTCATTAGACACAGAAGCAGACAGGAGTGCAAGTTAGTCAAAACGAAAACAATAAACCAAAAAAAGGACCAAGTGACATGAGTCTATCAGAAACTGGACAGATGGGTGAGTTTTTTGGGTTTGGCCTCATCCAGAAAATCCTGAACACTTCAAACTCTTACAGAATCTTTCAGTCCGTTTCTGTGCCTTCTTTCTTGGCTGTTGCCTCTAAAGCCAATGACCTTCTTCTTCTTCTTCTCATTTCCTTATTTTCTATTAAAATTATGCACATATTTTGCAGCTGACTGAGAAAGTGTAGCATAATTTTGTCAGTTCTCTGTCCTCCCTAACACTTAGTATTTCTCACTTAGGCTTCAGAAATGGTTTTCTACTTTAATCAGCAAAATCAGCTCAAGAAATTCTTCAGAGTTGAACGTTAGCAAGTAAACATGTTCATGCACATTTAAACTACAGACGCACCAAACAGACAGCTGGTACCCAGCGCTGGGGACTTTAAGGTCGACTTTAGGGTCGGACGTTCTACAGACAGAGAGGTGGGTCGCAGTAATGATGGCTTTCGGTGTGGAAGTTGTTACTGAGTGAAGACTAACAGGTTATCATTTTCACCATCAGTGAGGTGTTCCAAACTGAGGCCACAGGAAGCACAGAGATGGAAGAAGCCTAATAGGTTTTCTTGGCAGGAAGGATACAAAGAAAATTGGAATGCCGTTCCCATGTTGTTCTATATTCTGCCGTTGTTCTTTAGGAAAAAAAATTGTTTGGGCAGGTTAGAGCTTTACAAAACAATGCGACTGGAAACGACTGCCAACAAAATTCGGATCCATGCACTTTGCTGCACAATGTAGGAAAGCGTTAGCATAGAAAAAAGCTCTAGAAGAAACACAATTGTTGGTTTCAAAACAATTTAAAAATAGTTTAAAAGAGCTAATGTAAAGTAGAACAGAAGATCCAGTTCTTACTTGGTTTTCAAAGGAATTCAGACAACAACTACAGCTTCTTAATACAAAAAAGGAAAGATGAAAATATCTGCTTCTCAACCTTGTGCCACAAGTTAATCTGCATGTTTCCTTTAATGTGCTTAGAAAGAGTTTGGAACTGGAAGATCTGCTGAAGATACAACTTGGTTCTGTCATCCCTGCACAAACAGCAGCGTTTAAAATCACTGTGCAATGAACTGAGTGCAAAAAGTGTGTTGTACAACCTTCATAAGAGTACAGAGTAACATTTCAGAATTAATATTAAAGCCTCCAACATTAGTAAGCCTCAGGGTTCTGTAAAAACGTTTCATCTACTCGGCCCAGTTAGTGAGTGAAACCAGACTGGAGCGTTGAACAGAGAAAACACAGAATAGACCTGCACATGTACAGGGTACTGCTCAGAGAGGTGAGTGAAGTGCTCTTTTCTCCTTTTAGAAAGATTTCTTGCAAAAAAAAACAACAAAAAACACAACAATAAACGATCTGGCATAAAGAACCGATAAGAGATCAGATGGATAAAGTGAATCTGCGGTGATGAGATCAAACCCGATCGGAATCCGACTCGGCTGGAAAACACTTGGGTGTGTGCTGCCTCCGTCCCCCCCTGGCCGTCACTGGTCTCGAGCTTCGTGAAGCAGCTTGGCCGCCTGTCGCCAAGACAACACCTTCCCTTTAATAATGGAGACTTTACGTTTTTTGTTTCTGACATTTGCAAACGCATCAATGTTTCTTGATAAAATACTCAGCACCGTTACAAGTTTAACCCTTTGTGCTTTAGAAGCGCTCTGTGCACATCGTTGGCTGATGTATTACTGCAGCATGTACAACAGAAAATACATAAATAATGTGGATATATCAGATAAATATAAAAACACAAAATGCAGCTTGTATTTGAAAAATAAAAAAAAAATCCCAACAGACATGGACCTGTGTGAAGAAACTGTTGTCAACAAAAAACAAACTAAATAGGTCCCACATTTGAACGGCTTCAAAAAAACAAAACAAAGACTAATACTTATTCTATTGGCTGTTCTACTCCTAACTGCACTGACTGAACAAACTAAAGTTGTTTTTTCATGTTTGACCAGCTGGTGGAGCTGTTGGTGTATTTCAGCGACTGTAGTGGTGCAGAGGGAGCAGATAGATAATAATTCCATATTCAGTGTGAGGTTTCCTGTACCTTGTGCATTGCAGTGAGCCACAGCGATGCCACCTTCTTGTCTTCTGCAGCCTCCATCTGTAGCTGCTGGGCGTCCTGGGAGCCCATTGGTTTGTAATGGAGGAGCATCCCACTGGCCCGCGACGTCCCTCCTACACACACACACCACCAACTCAACACTTTTTGGAAAAGTATCTGTCGTCTGTCTGGACTCAAACACCAGAGAAAACCCAACATTAAAAAGAGTAACTGGATGAGATGAGATATGGAAAGTAACCAAAATTGACTGAAAAAGAAAATGGGAGAACAGTTTTTCCCCTCAGACTCCAAAGGATGTAAAGTAAAGTAATTCAGGTGTTGCTTTCATGCAAAATGCAGGATGGGGTAATGGGATGGGGTGACATCAGGCCGGGGCAGAGGGTGGATGTAGATGCTGAGGGGCGAGCAGCAGCCAACCTTCAGAGACACACAGGCCGTCCAGCAGGCTGGTGTAAGTGTGAACGTCTTCCTCTGGGTCCAGAGGAAGAGCAGAGCCGTCAGCGCAGCAGTGTTAGAGAACAGAGACATTCTGCAGTCATCTTCTAATGACATTCAAAACAACTCATTTAAGAAGAGCTAGAAAAACGAAAAGGAAGCAAAAGCTATTTATTCCCACAGCTGCAGAAATCAGAAAAACCCCAGTGAGCTGAAACTGTGATGTTTGTAGCTTGTTACCTCCTGGACTCGTCCCGTCTGTCAGTATCTGCATGCTGGAGATGCGGGACAGCTCCACCTCAAAGTGACTTTCACCGTCCAGGAACAGGTATCTGATGAGAAGGTTACAAAAAAAAGAAAAAAGAAAAAAAGAAAGACTCAGTCTCCCTTCTCGTTTAAAGGGTATTAATGTTTGACTAACATTAGGAAGGCTTTGGCAAGTCGGACCGTTCCACACTGACCTGTGGTTGTTGGAGAGGCGGCATGTCATGGTTTCAGATTTATCCGACGTTCCCAAAGTGACGACAAACATCCCTCCTGGAAAAACAAAACAAAAAGACTGAAGAGGGCAACATCTTTCACACTTTCTTTTTTTCAAAGATTAGCTTGGCGATACTTTCTTTGGGATAGAAAGAAAAAGACAATGATTTAATTTTAAGTTTAAAAAAAAAACAAACAAAACTATATACTGGGGCAGGGGCAGAACCCATCGTGCCGGTGGTCGCCGGATCGACTCCTGGCCTGGAGATATTTGCCGCATGTCTTCCCTCTCTCTCATTACCCTCGTTCCTGTCAAACTACTTTCAAATAAAGGCCACTAGAGCCAAAAAACCTTAAAAAAACTAAATAAAACTGTATACAGGAATTAGGACTGTCATGATAATAAATTTTGCTGGACAATGAGTTTCACCAGAAGTTATTGCGCTAAACGATAATGACATTTTCAAGTCATTTAACGCTAGCAGCATAATAATGCTGCTAGCTAATAACTCAAAGATCAATAAACTTTTAAGTTCTAGTGAATATTTAACACTGGAACTGGAAGACATCTTAAATATCCAAGATAAATAAAACAACAAACAACAAATAAAATGAATCAGAAAATCTCTGTAAACAAAACCATCCTTCAAAAAAGGATTGATTGATACCAAAAACACTTTGAACTGTCTTACTGCTGACATGTTCTTTACACATAACCTTGACCTAATTCCACTTAGATTTTTTCCCCCCACTGCATCATTAAAAGATTAATATTACATTCCTGGCAACAGTAAGTGCATTTAAAGTGCTGACTGCACTGTATACATAAGTACTGGTGATGGCATGAGAGTCAGTGGAGCCAAACCAAGAGAGCCAGTTTACCTCCCAGCAGCACTTTGAGCTGCTTGTCGTAGAACTCCAGCTCCTTCTGTGAGACCAGGCTGCACTCCGCACACTGCCTCACCGGGTCAACGAAGCACATCCGGGGCAGCGCCACCTTCTTGCTGCAGCATTTATCGCAGTAACAGCGGCCGCAGCGCCGACAGTGGTGCTGCGGGACACAGACGTTAAATCAGAGCGAGGCTGATGATAGATCGGCAGGTCTAAAGTGGCAGAAGATTTAAACGTGAAGCTCTGTGAGGCGGGGCAGGAGCACAGCACATCGTTGTGAGCAGACCAGCTCTCTCCGCGCATTCTGAAAGAGCCTTAGCAGTTTTCAACTAGAAATGATCAAATGTTCAGCTTGTGGTAAAGCGTTAGTTCAGCAGGGCTGAATGCTGAAAAAAACAAAACACAGTCTGATTCCTTTAGGAAACAGATAATGGTAGAAAAAAATGCTGTTTTTAAACTTAACTGAGAAAAAAAACAAAAACCAACTCAAATCTGTTCATAGAGTTTGATTTTATAAGATGATAAACTGGGAAACACTTCAAGTTTTGGTAGTGAATGGAAATCATTACTAGCAACATTTATTCTGCTGAAACAAATCAGCAGTCAAGTCGGCAGTTCAGCTGAATCACAGCAGTCACTACAATAACTACTGATAGAGAAAAGAATCAAAAATGAAAAGAAGAGGATAAAGCAATTGATAAAAAAAATAACAAAAAAGAATAAAGTCTAAGCCAGGGGTGTCCAAAGTGTGGCTCAGGGGCCATTTATGGCCCTCTGATTCTGATTGGCCCACCACAACAGGTGGTTTAGGCAGATTGAGAATTTTATTCTTAAATTAGAGCAAAATTATTAATGACAAATTAAAATGTATACAATGGAAAAATATTGATGATTGTATTTATTTATTCTGGTTATTTTTAACATTTCCAAACAAAATAAAGAAAAAATTAAAAACACAAAGCTTTTGTCTTAGCCATGCTGTTTGCTTTCTCTGTGATTTCATAAATAGGATCACATTTATCATCCGACTACAGTTGAGAAACTCCTCAGAGGATTCAGTTGATAAATGTGATCTCAGTGAGAAACAGACTTTATTTTAATTTATTATACCTTGCTTGAGTCACCATGTCTAAAGAGACAGCGACTCAAATCCTGTTCTTATTGCTGAGAAAAAGCAGAATGTCTCATTTAACTTGTTTCATCTTAGTCCAGTAGGACGTACAAACTGGATATCTTTTTCTTAACAACGCAAAAAACTCTGTATTGGATCTACAAGGATTTAAACTTTCCTTTCCCACAAAAAATAAAAACAAAAGAGACACTTTTACATGTATAATTAGAATTATTGTACGCTGAGGTAACTGTTGATCAGTGAAAAAGAAAACAAATACAACTTTTTGCAGTTTTAGCTTTTTTTCTTTTTTTTTTTGACCTGACCATTTGGGCCCACGTGACTAAGGGTTTGGACGCCACTGTTGGAAGCGGCCTGATCAGACAGAGTCTGGTTTCCACTTTTCGGTCAGATAAAGTTGTGATTTAGCACCATGGTAGCGCAGGAACAAAAACCAAACAAACCTTTCGTCTGATGAAGTCAAACTTGGTGTCGCATTGCATGCATCTCGGACACTGGGTGACAGATAGGGAGAGAGGAAAAACAGGATGTTACACAACCTGCTGAGCTGAGCAGATTCCAGTTAAACAGCAGCCTGGCTCCTGCTCCGCTTCAGCCACACATCACACAACACGTACTCTCTGCTGGACTGTCACTTTCCCACTCAAAATTCCTATGTTGCTTTCTTTCAGTCTCACTCTGGAGGCATTGCAACCTAGAAGTTTTTAGGAATTAAAAGTTCATAGAAAAACAAACAGAGGCGTCTGTACAGAGATTAAAGTCAAGAATAAATGATTAACTTTATTTGTGTGCAATCTGCTCTTCAACAAACAGTGTTGGGTTCTGTCTGTGATTCTGACGCTCTCTAAAAGGAGACAGACTTTTTTTCTTTCTTTTTTTAGCAGGGTTCCTTTCGCAACAATTTAGCTAAATACTATCATCTATGTGCGGGCGTGATAGTCGGCTAACACACACATAGGCACAATGTCACTGTAGCCGGCTCCTACACTGATGCTAACCAGCTCTGCTCTGGTTTTAGTTGGACGGGAGAGGCTTGGCTGGCAAACTTCTTCTGTTACCAGACTGGCCATGGCAGCCTGCAACGCCCAGTCCAGGACCCAACTGCGATGTCCAACAAACACGTCAAGCTCGCGGCAGCTCGGAGCACAAAACCGGATACGGCAACGTGTCCCCACAAAAATAAAAGCTAGCTTCGAGGCGTCGGGCGTCCCGAGTTCGAGTCACGTCCTCGGTTCCTTTGCCGCCCGTCTTTCCTCACCTCTCCGTGACCACTTCCTGTCTGCTTACTTTCTAATAAAAAAAATACTTTAAAAAAAACCCTTCAGGAACAAAAATTTAAAATAAAACAGCATGGCATTTTAGAACTTACCCAATTATGAAAAGCTAACCTAACATTAACAGTCATGGAGATCAAAATGTTTCATGAGTCATAAGAAAAATTAAGTGCAAAAAAAAAGTTGTCAATTTAACTAAAAACACACTGATGCTTTTTTTGCAGTATTGCTACATTACAAAACACGTGTGTTTGCATCACTATTTTTAATCAATCATTGAGCAAAAGTGCCACAATTCAAAAAAATAAATGCCTGCTCATCACATATTTTTGTGGTGACACAGCAGTAACTAACAAGAAGGTCCCAGGTTCTCCTTTTGCATTAAGTTTTCTCCGAGTTCTTACAGGGTACTCAGGTTTCCTGTTAAGGTCTCTTAGGTGTGATGCATTGTGTTATGCATCTCTGAGTTGCCCCTGAAATGGGAAGGTAACTTGTTCCCGGTGCACCTTAATATACATAAACAGATATAGAGACAATGATCCGAATGCTCACAATTTAAAAATATTTCCAGCTGCTAAATTTGTTTTTTCTGTAAGCAAAGGACAAAGCATAAGTCTTCTTATGCTAGTGGTGTGCTAAACCCCATTAGCACCATGCTAGGGGAGGTGTAGCACTGGCTGCTCAATAGGGCACTGTCAACTTTCACCAATGAAGTTTTTTTTAGTACTTTCGTGTTGTGGGCTGCAATGTTTGTTTTTTTAAAACTTTTTCTTGTAAAAGGTTCTGCCATTAAATATTTATATTGTATTTTAAGAAATTTTCCCTTATTGTAGTTTTTTTTATCCTTGTTTTTTCAATATGTTTACTTTTTAGTGAATCTGTATGTTTCCATTTAGCTCAACACTTTGCTGGTACATTTGAATTTCCCCATTAAGGTACAATTAAGTACATGTATTTCCTGCTCCAAAGCGTCAGTTGTCACAATTTATTTTGTTTTGTTTTGACAAACTTCACATTTTTTACATTTAGTCTGAAAATACTAACCGGAAGCGAAATGTTTACTGTATTAGATAGCTTCGCGCTGGTGTGTAACCACTTCAGATAGCATTTGGCCGTCAAACGTCTCACCTCTTTATCCGGGACCCACTGCGGCTCGTCCAGGGAGAACGGGCTGTTGAAGGCGCCGTTCTCCGGGACCATTCGGAGGCCGCTGGGGCTGCGGACCAGCTTCTTCCCGTCTGGTACCGAGGACATTTTCTTTAAAGCGTTTCCCCTCTCTTCTGTCGAGTCGTCTTCTTCTATCACAAACTCCAATCAAGCCACACCCTCCAGGAGCATTCAACCAATCAGAGCACATATCTAAGGTCACGTGACAAGTGTGAACGAGTGGGCTGTTTGTGTCCACTAGAAATCAAAACATACTGTAATGTTCTCGAGATAAAGGACAAAAAGCATTTGTTTCGGAGTGTTAGCTAAGTGAACAATTTAGTTTATTCAAAATGTAAATGAAGATAAATTACAAAGCAATTAATAAACATTTATTTCAGCAAATAAAGTTATATTAGTGACAGTCAAAAGTCATATTGGCTTTGATTTTCAGTTTGTTAATACTTGTTAATAATTAGCACTGTCTGGTTCAAGTTCCCAATCTTCTGCTTGACTCAGCAGGTAGACTGACATGTGAACATGGCTGGGTGTTCCTCCAACAGAGACAATCTCAAACAGACTTCAACATTTATTTTGGAATACTCATCTAAAACCATGAAAGAAATGTGAAATATATCAAGCCAGAATTTCATGTCATATGTTTTCTTTTATTATTAAAAGTAGTGTAAGAATTAATTGTTTTCCCATATTAGCTTTAAACTAGTTTTAAAAAATATGTTTAAAAACTTAAATGAGAAACCACATCATGCATGACAAGAATCAGTTTAACTTTACCAAGTGTTTGTTTGACTAACCTACCTGCAGTCCAGGTCTGTGGCTCATGTAAACTCTAAAGTGTTCTATGCAAAGGAGTCAAGACAAGATTATTTAAAAAAAAAAAAAAAGAAATTTAATTTTCTTGATGATAAGCATCTTTAGTTGCAAAAGCTGAAACCAGAGTAATTCAAGTTCTTTATTATAATTTTTTCTACATCTATCTTTGTTGTTGAAAACTTAATATTTTCCCTCAAAAATGTGTTGATCTGGACCAACTCTTACCTCTGCTTTTCACTTTGACAGCTGATGATTTTTGTCACTTTTGATATTTCAGTCATGTCCCTTTCCTACGGTTGCAACTCAATTTAATACAAGTTTTTGGACTATGAATTTCATTGAAAGCATCTAGCAGGGCAGCAAGGTTTTGAATTGCTGGATGTTGTTTAAAGGGACAGTGCATTTATCGACCTGGTGTACACTACACAAGTTTATTCATGGAAAACAGAAGCAGACAGAAAAACTCAGGAAGGCTGGAACGTTTAATCAAAGGTTAAGTCTTACAGCTTTGGTTCAAAAATGATCTTTACACATTAAATTAGAATTGTACAGGTAGCTTTGAATCGATTAAAGCAGAGCAGACTAGCATAACACACATCACTGGAACTTTTTCTTCCTACAAACCTCTTGGAATAAAAGCATCAGATAAACATCAGAATTGTAAATCTTTCGTTTACAATTTAAATCATCTTTAAATCTTATTCATAAATTGCACTTCACTCAAGTAAAGTCTTGTCCGGATCAAACATTGAAAACAACTGGAGATCTTTCTGCTGGTACTGTTGGAAAAACCGATGAATAATTTCAAATTGTGTAAAATTAGCCTCAACTGTCACGTTCCAGTTGACAGCGTGAATAAATATGAAGTGTTGTTTTCTTCTCTTTTTTTTTTGCATAAACATAAGGATTTTCCAGAACACAGCATGGATAAATACACATAAAACAGCATTGACAAAAATGTAAACACTGGACTTCATACACCAGAAGCTAAAACTTCAACCAACACAGAACAGAACATTTTAAAGAGGAAGCAGCTGAGATGAGGCCAGTCAAGTTTCAACTTCTGTCCTTCAAATACAAGTGGATTTTCTGTCCTTTCATAAACTCAAATCCGACCTGAGCGCTAGCTGAGGAGCTAGCGTTAAACTTAGACACTCCAAACAAGAAGATTGCGCTCTTCTGTGTCGCTTTTCTTCTTTTTGCACAGGGAAGGCTGACATGTTCTAATGCAGATATTTTATCAGACAAACTTTGGACATTTGTTAGGTTTCACATACAGGTTTGGGGTCACTTAACTGGTTTGTAGAGATTTTAAAGTTTTAAGTTCTCCAGTCAGTCATAAAAATCTTCAGCTATTCTGGAGCGATGGTGTTTCTATGGACACCGGAGTAACATTAAAACCTAACTGAATAAAATATCTGCTTCTTTTTTTAAAACCAGGCTCCTATTAAAAGCTTGTAAGTAGTTAATATCTTACCTGTGGTAGATACGATTGAGCCCAAACTCATCAATACCACTGACAGAGTCCGAGTTAAAACTGTTTTTTTTCTGATGTGAAGTGAGATCAGAATCTCCCAAAAGGTAAAACTATTTAAAATGGGTATTAGTTCTGAAAAAAAATTTTATTTTCACATATTTTACTTAAAATTGTGTTTGTAAAAAAATATGTAACCCATTTCAACACTGAATGGAAAAACCTTTGATTGAAGTTGCAGCAATCTGTAAAGGTTAGCAACTGTTAGAGATGCTAACCAGCTCTATGTGTGTTTACGCTGCAATCTTAATGTTTTAATGAGACTGATGGGTCACCCCAACCTAAAGCTCCCTGCACATTCAAGCGGGGTCTCCAAAACGTCAATGTTTCTTCCAGTCAGAAGACACGTGGTGGGAAAATTTAAAGACTGCTTCAAACTAAATCGGAAGGGCGTGTGAATAATTTGGGGCTTAATCATAACTCTGTTGCTGTTTTGACTTAGCATGAACCCAGATTAGATCCCACAGACTGAAGTTAACAGCTACACCAAAGCAGATATTATATTAAGACTGTTATTTTGGGGGAATGGAGGTGTGGGGATGACCTGGGGTCTAACTAACATCTGTGCACCTCCAGGGGTCAAACCCACTCCAACACAAAACACTAAGCTCTGAACACCACCCACGTCAAACACCCACACGCACCGACACAAACAAAACGCTTTCAGGTCAAACAACCAGGCTGCTATTACCTCAGTGTGCTCTGCCTGCTTTGTTGCAAGTTGGAGTCTTGATTTAATAAACACCATTTGGATTCGCTCTTTACATCTCCTTTTTGTAGAGCAAATATGTCCTGGAAACATGCAGGCAACCAGCTTCTCTATATGGTATGCCAGCAATGCCAAGGCTGGCATAAAAGAAAACAAATGCTAATTGCTTATAACATTTCACCAAAACCTTACTTTTAAAAAAGTCCTGAATATATTCCTTTAAAGGAGCAGTATTATGTAAAACAGACTTTTTTATGCTTTATATTATGATATAATGTTATTCCCTCATGAATAACATATCTGGAGTGTTGTTTTGATACTTTTATGCATACCTAAGAAACGCTTTAATCTCCATGGCAACCATGCAGCTGTGCAAAAACAACTTGGTGGACCTAGCTCCGCCGTCGAGGACAGAGCTCCTCCTCAGAGCTGCGGTTGTAAAGGTTTCAAGCTTCCAGTCCCCCACTCAACTCCTTCAGACTAGCCAGATTCAATTAGCAAACACCTGGTGGAACTGAGCTTCTGCTGAGCTTGTTATAGAAGTTTCTACTCAGTGCAACACTGGTTAAAATGTTGCAAAAGGAGCAATGTTGTGATGCTTTCCTGAAGGCAGAGTTTCAGAAAAAGCAGGAGTATTTAAAGAGACAGAGGCCCAATTTCAAGACGTTAAGTACAGAGTCAAATTTCTTTAGTCATATTTTATATATATATATATATATATATATATATATATATATATATATATATATATATATATATATATATATATATAGTGCTATGTGCCTGGAAAATATATATTACTGCCCCTGTAAGGTTAATTAATTACTTAATTTAGGGATATTTTTTAAGAACAGTGCATAATAATAATCATCATCATAATCTGAACATAGCATTTCCAAGAGAAACGTTGTTCGTTTTGATGGCAGGTGACTCATTTCAGACAGTATTTTGTAGAAAATGGCTGCTAAATCACAGAGTTGCTTTGCCGTTTCTTTAACAACGTCATAATTTCATAAGAAGGAGCTTTCAGCCCAGTGGTAACTAGACGTTCAGTTTCTCTCGGTGAAACGGGGGAGTTCATTTTGAGGCTTGCTGAAGTAAAACCTGTGCCTGTGTCCGCCTTCAAACCAACTCCAGCATTATTCATATTTTTCACATCACTAAAACCAGGAAACAGTCTGACGTAGCACGAGCTTTCTCACATACACACACACACACGCAGCAGACCGCTGTACATTCACACTCCTGATACGTAGTGACAGGAGCAGAGGCTTCCGGCTGGGAGCTCAAACCTGTAGTAGCGGGGTCAGAGTTCAGAGGCAGTCCAGTGAGCAATTTGCGTTGTGATGTTGAAGAGCGACAAACACGTGAAGCTTTCCTACAAACAGAAATTTACAGTGAAGGCAGTCCGGCGGTCAGAGGTGGTAGTTCACTTCCTTCAATGCGCCAGGTCGGTTTGGCTGGCACTCAGGTCGTGATGTTTTCTTAAACGATGATTTCGTTCCTGACGGAAACAGAGACAGGTCAGAGCTCAGTGCCAGATCAGTGATATTAGTGTAGTAACAACACATATTACATGTATACACACCAAGAGAGAGAGAGACGTACAGGAGAAAAAGGGGGTTCAGATCTTTTCCATTTTTTAGAATTGAAAACAAGGTGTGGGTTTTTTTCCTTTAAACAACTGATCACCTCACAATACTTTTCTTAAAATCTTAATTTTCTGTCTCCCCTTTTCTCACAGCATCCAGGGTCAAGTTGCTCCAATCACAGACAGTAATCTACAACTCATACAAAAGTGTAAAATCAGAATTGTGTTGTCATGGAAAAAAGTTGTTCTACCACCAAAGTGTAATTCACAGAATTACCAGAAATGTGGACCAACAGCACATATAGTAACACAAATGGAACATGAATAATTGTGATAAACCTCAACGGTTATGAAAGCTTTTGGCAAAACAGCAGTTAGAAAAACAAAGCGGAGAACTCACTGCTAACACCAACGTTTTGACAGTCAGGCTTCCTTACTTGGTAGTGGTCTCTGGCAGGCTTGTCCGGCAAGTTAAGAACCCCCAGAGAGCTGGCCCGCTTCATGCTGCTCCCACATGCAGAGAGGCAGGGTGAGGGGTCAGGGGTCAGAGGTGAGGGGTGGAAAGTCAGCCGTGAGCTTTTAAACTCAGTGGAGTTACATGAGGGTTAATGATAATGTCACAAAAAGGTTAGTTCCACAATAATGTATCGGATCTTCTGTATTCAGATTAGACATGTACAATGTTGGCACCACTTGACGCAAATCTGCAATTTTTATTTTTATTTTTTATACATTTAGTTTGTTAGGTTGATGGATGGAAAATTCAGCAATGTGTGTGTGTGTTGTTAGACATCAGTTGTGACATTTTGGGCTGCATGTTTGTGTAAAATTGGAAGAAAAAAAAATCAAGAAAAAAAAGGTCATGTTATTCTGCCTTTTCCTGCTGGGATAGAAGTTGTGACTGACCGTTCAGATTGAGTTGGGTCTGGCAGACCAAAATGTGAAACCAGCTGCTGAGCTGTGCTTAGTTACCAACAATGAAAAACACAAAGTCTTACCAAGTATTTTTGGCCAAGTACACTTGAAATAAGACAAAACTAAGATTCTCTTTTAAATAAGTAATTCCTTAATATTGATTTTAAAAAAGTACTAGTTTCATTGGCAGATTATTTCACTTATAACATGGGAACAATGTTCTGTGATGAGTGAAATAACCTGTCAATTCAATAAGTACTTATCCGTTTTAAGGAATATTGATTTAAAACAATCACCTGTATTTTGTTAAAAAGTTACTTTTAAGTTTGTTTTCTCTTATTTCAAGTGAACTAGAATATTTGCTCTACAAAGTAGACCAAAATACGTGGTAAGATTTTGTGTTTTCGCAGTGAATAAAAAGATTTAAGAAACACAGTTTCACTATGTTGTGCGCCAAGACATTCACACTACAAGTTCAACACATGCAAACTCAAAACATAAAGCATAAAACTTAGGTTTATGTGAATGTCACTGCAGCAAACATCCATCTTAAAGTTCATTTAACACTCCAAAGGTTTAGTATTTTTTTAAATACTTTACGATGCACATTCCTTCTTAAATAGCCTGAAACGCATAATGTTATGTCTGAACAAGGCTCAACTTTCACTGCCAATAGAAAAAGTCAAACGGGTTTTCCAATTTCTACATTAGCAGTTTCGCTGTAATAATCCTAGTTCAATTTCTCTTTCAGAAATCTCATTACTCCACTTTTAAACGTTAGACTCAAATATAGATAAACAGACAAACTGGCTGGTGACCAGAATCTTTTGAATTTTAATGAGCAACCCTGACCAGAGACAATACACCAGAAATAAATGCTGCCAGGTGGAGTTCTGAATATTGGAAGCGTTTTGAAAAGATTACAGTCGACAGAATTATGCACGTTCTCTAGAGAATACATAAGGAAACTTAGCAAAGCTAGCTAGCTGTGCTAAGTGGGATAATAGCTAATGTAGAGATGCTAAACACGGTTTAAAATGCTAAGTCTGTAATTATTTTGGTCTAAATACGAGTAAAAAACGGATACACACATTTGTGATATCTGTTCAGAACAAATAAAAAGTAAGTTCTTTAGTCAAAGATGTTTCTGCAGTGACGTTACACATCAGTGAGTCCGTCATGATGGTGATGATGAGGAGCACCAACATCCTGTCCATCACCGTCATGAGGCACAGTGAAGAGCAGCAACAAGGAACACAAGAGACCAGCAAGAACAAAGATGAGGCATGCAAGTCGACATTCAGAAGAAATAAAAATTTATTCATAAATAAAAAAAGAAAAACAGAACAATGAAAAAAAAAAAATACATTTTTATTCTACACAGGACAGCCATGCAGACATTTAATACCAAAAAGATGGACTTATAAAAGTCCAGAACAGTTACAGTTCAGCCACAAAATACAGTGAATAGATGGAACGATTAGTTGGAAATTATTTCCATGGACACAACAAGTGCGATGGAAAAATCACTGGGAGACATTAGTAGTTAAACACGGCCCACTACGCCTCGAGTAGAAAAACCTTCCCTCCATTTCTCTGTTAGTCTTTGGTTTTTCACCGTGAAGATGTTCAGGTTTGGTTTACGGAGCCATTAAAGTCCGACTCTCAGGCTTTCAAATCTCCATCGTTCAAGTCAATCAAAAACATTATCTTACACACGGAGGTTAAAGATTTCTTTCCATCGGCACTTTAAGGGCTGTGTGTCAGTCAGTGCAAGTGCTCAAAAAATGCAAGAACTCAAGCATGAAAAAAAGAGAATAGCAAATGTTCCTTAAATAAAATATAAGGATTTGATGGATATTTTTTTAAAACATAATCTTTTGGAAATGTGTTAAATTCCTCGAGACGTGTTTTTCCATTAGGGCAGCACCCTTTTTGGATTATGCTTTTCTCTAAAATGATATTTCCTATCTGGAGGATTAACCGTTTTAAAGTTTTTCTTTAATGATACAAAATGACCCCAGATGTAAATACCACTAATGTGTTTACATTTTTTCTTTTTACAATACTGCACGTTTCTATAAAAGATATCATATACTTGTTTACAATACTTCTAAAAGTACTTTGTTCACCCCACTTTCACCTAAAAAAAAATAACCGTTTTTACCAAAAACCAAGGCACTTTGCAGAAGTCAGGGTTTGTTTCTGTTTCATGTTTTGATTCACCTATAGATAAAGACACCTATAAAGAAATGTAGGGGGAAAAGTAATAATTGCATATGGGACAAGAGTCCCTAAAAACACTTGTGTGCAAACGCAGCTTCAGAGTTACACCACTTCACCACCAGTGAAGTAGAAGAGTTTGCTTGTTTTGGTTCTGGTTAGCGCACCAGTCAGCTGGCTCCTCCAGGCTTCCAGTGTGCGACAGGAGCCACCTGTAGCGGTTAATGCAGGACTCTAGAGCTGCTGATAGTTACCCGGGGGTTTTGTGTTCGCCGTCTCGTGACGAACCGCCGCCTTTTAGCTTGCGGACCAGTTTCTCGCTGCTTCGACGGAGCGACGCCCGTAGTTTACTGAAGGAGCCGCTTCTCTTCAGGGACCCCGATCCGTCCTGGTGGGACACATCACAGGCTTACCTTTACTCACGCCGCTTTTCTAAGATATGCACAGATGTTAAGGACGTTCATATTTGACCAGCAGTAAGTTTGGAATTGAGATGCACCAAGAAAAAGTGGCTTGTGACTGGAATCAGATGATGCTCGGTGACTAAGGCCTTCCAGGTCGCTCTGGTAGTGTTTCCATTGACCATAAATTTATGCACATTGAAACTATGAAAATAAATCAGCTCTATGGAAACAGGACAATTTTGAAAAACTCACGTTTATGAATAAAAAGTTTTTTGTGCTAGGATCGGATGGTTTTTCAGCTGTACTGAAATGTATGTTTCTGATGTGGGAAAGCTTTGATCATATACCACCAGTGATGTGATCAACAGCCTGATGTTACTAGTGGCAAAAACTACTACTTCCTATACCAGGAAGTAGTAATACAATTACTGACATCACCACAGATCCCAACATGAATAACCATCATTTAAATGTACTTTAAACTCTATTATTTGTATTTTTATGTACTAAAATGAAATCAAAACTGGCTAGAATCAATACTTAGAGGTCAAACGTGGTGATCTTATATGGGTCACAGATTTCTGCTTTGCGCATCTCTCATGTCCAAGAAAAGAACCATCAAAGGTTGGTGCACTAATGTGATGAAGTGGTAAAACATCAAGATAATTAATTACACATTCCCAGGGCCTACATCAGCGGTCTCCAATGCCAGATGGTAAGTGACTGCCCAGAAACCTTCACATGAATTCAATTTCCAACTGAATAAAATGAAAGGCTTATAACCAGACTTCTGCATCACACAAGAAGATGCTGGGGAGATAATTGTGTCAGTTGATTCAGGTGTGTTGGAGAAAATGGCTCATGAGGTCTGGAGTTGGAGACTCCTGGTCAAGATTTTTATCAACTTTTACACTTTTAACTAGGCGATATTTACAACTTTTTGCAAAACAGTTTTACAATATTTCATAGCAGACAAACAAGTGTTGCAGTGAGATAAAAAAAAGACATCAAAACAAGCACAAACTGATGTTGATGGACATATTTGCACACTCATTGACAAGGCAGAGCTGGAACTTTAATGTTTGGGTTTAATTTTGACTCGGAAAATCTGCTATAGGAGTAGAGGTCTCTAAAATATCACACACAGTTATTTTTCACTCATAAAGCAAAAAGTGCTCACAAAGCATGTTGCCCTTACCCACAAATAAATTGGCAGTGCAAATTGTTCATGCACTAGATTTAAGTAAATCTAAAAAAAGGGCTAAAAAACAATATCCTTCTATCCATTTATCCGTCTAATAGTGTCTAACGGAGACGGGGAGCGCTGGGTGGCGGAGATTACTGTCCTGGGTTCGATTCCCCGTCTTTAAGATCAGCCGATAGTCGGTCGCCCAAAGTTAAGGAAATCGAGGCCAATTTTTCAATCGGTCAATTTGTCGGTTCACCCTTACCAATAAACCATCGTTGGGTGATCAGTTTCTAGGTTCTGTTATTGTAATACACATATGTTACTGTAGGGTGTTACATCTTGTTCTCTGGACTGCATATTGTTCTGTGCTCCAAGCAGTTGAAATCTAGCACTAAATTTAGTGGTTACCTTGGTAACTCCTTGAGTCTATCTGTCAATATTGTAAAAGAATGACTAGTTATATTGTGATAATTATGCTACATTATTTCTGAAGCATAAAGGCTTTTCTGCTTTAACCTAAAACAGATTGATCTTGTTGTAAAGTCCAGCTAACTTTGACCTCAGGCTATCTGGACTGTAGCTTTGACAAACCCAACGTCTCCAAGAAGTCAACTGAGGTGAGTGAACTCCTGGACACCAAGCTGCCCAGTAAACCTCTGGAACATGGAGATTGACAATTTGAAAGATAATTTATAAAAACGTGGAATAAAAAAAAGGACATGCGTAAGTGAGATATGAAAGTGTTTTGCTGCTGTGTGGTGCAAGAAACTTCACTCTCATTCGATCACGAAGGCACACAGAAGCAGAGAAGGAACGCACAAAGAGGCAAGAGGCACAGGTTCAGGTAAAGCAGAGAGATTAGGTTTTATTAGAAGTTAAAGAAACTGGGAGATGCACAAACAAGACAGAAGACACAGAATATTAGTAGCAGAAGTCGAGGACAGGCTGAGGAGAAGCCTACTTAAACCCCAAAGTTTCAGGAAATGCAACAATAAATGCTTGTTTACACCAAATGCCGCCACTTTCTCACTACCAACCCTAAGATAGATACACAGACGGTAGAGATGAAACTCTTTTTTTCAGCTGAATTTATCTGAATACAGTTTTAAATTAAATAAATAACAATAATAAAAAACTTGCAACTTTTCTTAAATCCACATTTTAATTCCTGCTGCATGAAAACCAGCTGCCATTCAGATGCTCTATTGACCCCTGACCTCCCAGTAAACAGATGAGCACAAAGTGACAAACTATTGGCTGCTGTGGCAGGAAGTGAGATCTAGATGTGCAGAACTACAAGCTACGCTGCTCCTGATCATGCTGATGCTGTTATTTACAATGTGTTTAGTCACTAGTGGGGATTCTTTCTGTCAACAGAAAATGGATAATACAGTTCATTAGAACTGCAGGATATCAGAACCTGGTGACATGCTTTATAACATCTACTGTGTGTTCTCTGACTGGAATATCTGGTCATGTCATAATGCCATCTACAGGCTGTGTTTCTATAAGACATGAGGATTATTGTAGAGGATTTTAATAGGAGCTGATATGTTTGAACACCCAAACATCAACATCAGCCAAAATGTCTCTTTTCTCATCCGTGTTATTTCTCTTCGTCCTTCCTACTTTGGTACAGATTTGTTTCATTAGGACGTGTCGCCTTCAGGTCGGCTCCGTTTTCACAAACACAACTAACGACAGAGGAGCAGATCCAATGCTTGATCCTGATTATTTCTAACCCGCTTTTTGAACACAAACCAACATTTCTTTTAAGGTTTTTGCCCGTACTAATTTCTGAGAAATGAGATCCACATTTCCATAAAACTGCATATACATACACAGGCGTAGTAAGAAACAAGGTGTGTAAGAATTAGAACAACCATCTGACAGCTCTGTGGAGCTCTAAACAGCTGACTACGTTGGCAATTCGTGTTTAAATGTGATGCAAAAGAATTCATTCCCCCTTATAACTTGTTCAAGTTACAATCACAAACCTTTTTCTTTTTTCTTTTTTTTTTTAGAGCTTTTAGGCAAAAAAACCAACAGAGTAGCAGCACATAACTGAACTTCCATGTATTTTTTGTACCCCACTCTTCAGTCATTATCAAAACAGCTTTTCTTACCAACTCTGCAAAATAGTCAATTAGTATAATAAGTCAAATAAACACTAAATTTGCTAAATATGATCAAGTGTTCACTAAAGGAATGGTGTTATTAAATTTTAGGCAATTAAATTTAAATTTTGTTATTTTGAGAAGAGACTTGAATTGTTTATGTCCCTTTTATTTTATTATTATTATTATTATTTTTTTTTATACAGATTTCCAGTATTAAATTGGCCTAAAAGGTTAAATGAAAAATCTGCATAATGTGATCATTTCTTTATCCGAATAATTGTCAGAATACTTGACAAAATACTCACTTACTAAAATAACTGTTAGCTGCAGTCCTACATATGAATGTAGATCTTTGATCACACGTTTACAAGTCATTGTCCATTTACTCTGTCCAGCTACCCAGAATAATGCTGCCACCACCATGATTCACTGTTGATGTTGTGCAGCAGATGTACAGACTAATTAGGTGACTTCTGAAGGCAGCTGGTTGCTATGATACATATTTTTTAGACTATATCAAAGTAAAAGGTGCTGAAGCAAAAAAAAAAAAAAAACTGCTGCACTTTTCAGATTTTAATTTGTAAAAGGTTTTGAAAACTGTTTCTTTTCATTCTATTTCACAATTATGCACTACTTTGTGTTAGTCTCTCTCATAAAATCCTCCAAAAATCACAACACTGAATTTTATGATCGTATCCTGACAAAAGGAGGAAAAGGTTTCAGAAATATGAAAACTTTTGCGAGGAACAGTAAGTGAGCAATAAGCTGATTGTTTTGGAGTTCAGGCCAAAATGAAGGGAATCCCTGGGCAGAACAGCTATGTTTATAGACATACTGTCACAGCGGTCGCCCACCACCCACAGCTGATGAACGGTTCAGTGGGGTTAGAGGGGCGTCAGAGTGGTATCAGTGTGGTTCAGTGTGGTGCGAAGAATCCCTCCAGGAAATAAAAAAAAAAAAAAGAGTGAGGGGTTGGAGCCGGAAATTGAAGAAAACCGCAAAGCTGGAGGGGTGGAGGCGAGGTGAGCCCAGGCATCCGTCATGCAGAAGACAAGTTTTTAGAACCATTACAAGGCATCTGGAGTTAAGCCTGCCATCCAGACAGAGCAGAAAGACAAGAGAGAAAGAGAAATATAAACAGTGACAGGTAGAGGAACAAAGGCACATGAGACATGGAGCAAAAGTTGCAAAAGCAAAGCTAAGCAGGCAGATGGAGGGAAACAAAAACACCAGCAGACAATAATCAGACACAAGCTCTGTTTACCAAACAGTGGAAGGAAGCATTAGATCTGTACACACATCAGAAAAAACTAAACAAATACTAAAACAAAAGGCACATATCGAAATATATATTTATGTCATTCAATATGGTAAACAATTTGATATTTTCCCAATTTGTGCAAGTACAGCAGGGCTAATTTTCACAAATGGTTCTAAGGTTCCTCAACTGTCTAGAAAACCTTTTCCCAAGGTCTGGACTTCCATTTTCCACTGTTTATGACGAAATACTGCATCTTTTTGATTTGCCCACCAGGTGGAGCTGTTTAACAGTCCACTGTGTTGGTTTAATCCTGTGTCTGAATTTGGAAAACAGCTGAGAGACTTTTATTAAGGCGGTGGAACTTTGTTAAAGCACAGCAAAATAAAAAAACAAACAAAAAAAAAAAACAGGAGAGGAATAAAGAAAACACATGAGAGCAGCCAGAACTAACGTATTTAAAAATACCCCCACCCCCACTAAGCTATTAACTTAGATATTTTTTTCAAATTTTTATTTATTTATTTTTTTTTGTATTTAAAAAATTGCTAAAAAGAAATAAGCTATGTACTGCAATTTCTTTTTTCCTCTCTCTGGCTGCAAAAATGTTTATGGACAAAGATAAAAAAAAAATAAAAAAAAGCGAAGGAAAAAAATGAGGAGAAAAGTCAGTTTTTGTTCTCGAAAGCAGCACATCAAACAAATGCGTGGACACATGCAGCACAATGCACACAGATAGAGAACATCAAGCAGGAGTACAGTACAGAGCCCTGGTTAAGTCAGAAAAGAGTTTTCAGTTTGATTTATTAATTAGAGGGAAGAGAAGTGGTTTCACAGTTGCCTGTAGAGGGCGCCGAAGAGGAAACGATTTCTTTGACAAGTTGAAAACCAAAATATGGCTTTGAAATTGCAGATAGATGATGAAGTACAGGCATAAAAATGTAACAAGTTTGACAATAACATATTGTAAATCAACAGTTTATCATCTATTAATAATATAAATTCAGTTGATTATTTTTTTCTGTTAAGTATAAATGAAGACAAAACCAATCCCTTCTGAAGCTCGGTTGGGTTCAGGTGTTTGGTTCGGCTGCATCCTCTCTAGAAACACTCCCACAGTCATGACCAGGGGTGGCTCAGATGCTCATTGATTGTTTCGGGTGCTATGGCAACCGTTGCTATGCAAGAGGACTAGTTCAGCAGAAGCAGCAGCAACTTACAGCCAAGTCTACATCTACATGTAGTGTCACTGCAGCAACTGGAAGCAGAACACTGCAGGCTCTCCAGAAGGTTAGAAACGTGACTGTGCTGCAGAGTCAGACTGGATGGGTTTATATGTGGTAGGTTTACTGTAGAAAAATGTTGTTTTGTGGGTTAGAAAGTGGAACAGAAAACATTTTAAGCGAGGAATGCTCAAGAAAACGAGCAGACATCTGGGATCAAATGATTTTATCCTTGAGTGGACCAGATCACTGATTGGCCTGCTTTAAACTAAACATACTCTTGGGCCTAGTCCACACATAGCCGGATTTCTGGGGAAACGAATACATTTTAATGCATTTTGGTCTTTCGTGCAAAAAGCTCAGTTTAAAATCACTAAAAACGATTATTTATGAAAACTCCAACAGAAGTGGAGATTTGAGAAAACAGCATTTCTGTTTGCGTGTGTACATGGAAAAACAGAGTTTTAAGGTCTATTGGTCTAAGTTTAAAGACCAATATATCAACATACTTTGACTAGATTCCCAATCAACATTGTCTTATGTTTTAATAAGTATGTTTTCTAATAAGTTATTTAAAAGCACTTCAACCTATACACCTGTCCACACAAATGAAGTCACGTTTAATTCCCAACAGGAAGTCGAGGTTATTTTGAAGGATTCTGATTGGCTGACATAGATTTCAGCTCTGTGTTACACTGCCCCTACTGGGTTGGCATGTTTAAAACAAAGCTCAGAGGTGGACTTGTGGGGGTTCGTGCAGATGGAAACCGATCCTTAGTGTATGATTTTTTATTTCTTTTTAAGCAATGTGGTGGAGTTAATCCTTTTTATAAGAACCTTGCTTCATGTGGATAAGGCCAAAGTCCCGATGGCCATAAAGAAAACCATTGAATGCTACCAGGTTGAGCTAACAACACTTCAGTATGGAAGTTATTTCAGAAAGTTCTACAATTTCAGTATTAGTGAAATGTTTAAGAATGACATCAGAAGAAGCACAGAGATACAAGAAGCTTCTAGAAAGGAAGCTGCATGTAAGCTTCAGGTGGCTAGCCAGGCTAATGCTAGTAACTGCTAATAAAAGATGCTAAATGTTTGCTGTTATTGTGTCTTTGTTATAAATATACACAAATATAACTAGGTAATGCATCATAAGAGAAACGCTTTGTGTGGTTACAATAATTCAGTAGCTTTTCCCCTCAAATGATGAAACTTCAATCTGTTTAATAGAAGATATACTATAATTCTTTTTAAAAGGTTTTACAATTAAAATCCATGTCCTATCGCCTTTGGACGTTACTGTAACATTCAAAGAGCAACATTTGAAATTGACTAAATTATAGATCAGAAATCATACAAAAGAATAAAAAATCTTTGATTATTTGATGGCTCATACAATTCAACTTGTGTGACTTGAGTTTTAACCCTTGAGGCACCTTTAAACTGTCTACTCACTTTTCAACTCCACTTGGTACAACATATAAAACCTAAATAAAAATTCAATATTCATTTTTTTCCATTTTCACTGCATTAAATCTTTTCAACAACTTCAGACCTGCACAGCAATATGCTTTTCATATTTTTAAAATCTATGTTTATGTGCCTGTTTTGTCCAAAAAATGTCTGAGTTTCTGTAAGAGAAAAACTTACAATAAACAATCCCCAACTACAACAGCAGCATGGAAACAGCAGGTGACAGTCAATCAGCATCATCAGTAAGATACTATTGAAATCATCCACATGTAGCTGATCGAACAGTAAAACTGTTTCCGTTTTAGATGATGCTATTCTGTTTTAGAACAACACTTTGTATGTATCTTTATTGAGAGAAGCCAATGAACAATGTTTTTCCCCCCAAACATCCAAACAGACATTAATTGTAATCTAATAAAAGAAACAGGTGTTAAGTTTACAAAGGTGATTGAATGAAAAACAAACAGAGGGAAGCAAACTTTCAGGTGGTTATAGTACTTTGTTTTTATCCTCACTCCCTTCACTCATTTGCAACTGTGGCTTTGGTCCATAAAGATGGAGGATGAGTATCATAGGGACGTAGCTGACAGGCTGCTGGTATAAACGCTGAGGGCTGTGTACTGTACTTACCCCGTTCCACTCCACGCTCATACTCACTTCCTCGCCACCGTCCGGCCCGCTCTCGTACTTCACCGTGTCTGAAGTCAGACTCTCTCGGCTGCGATGCTTGTCGCCAGCCTCTGGTTCACTGAGAACCTCGGCGACACGTTGCTTGTGCACGTTGTCCAGACCCTGAAACACAACAGAGCTCGTGGGTTTACTTTAAATATGGGACGGGTCGCAACAACAAGTCAATGTAATTTCACTGCAACTATTTTATAAACTACAACAAAGTAATTCAATTAATTACTTTTTAATATCTGGACAGTAATGTGTCATGCCATTTGCTGATCTGGGCTTGAATAAGATATTAGGTGCAACTACTTCAGCATGTTTTTATCTCATATTGTTTTGAAATATTCTAACCAAAGCTTTTTGCCATGTGACTCTTACAGTTTCACTTGGATATTCTTATACATAGTTCTTCAGAAAACGTTCTGCAGTGTGAGCTATCCTGCTCTGTTCTCTGACCATTTCTGCTCCAATTCTATTTCAGTCTTCTCAAAGAAGAAACCCTCAATAGTTTTAGATTGTTTAAATCAAAATGAGCATTTTCATAAAGTTTAATTTTTAACCCAATGTCAATATTATATATATAAATATAACAAAGTACAGTACTGTTTTTGAAAGTGCAGGAACAAAAACTGATCAATTGTGTGAGAGAAACATTTGCGCCGTTTGACTCACTTCAACCAGCAGAAGTGAAACAGCCCACCTGCTTTCTGGAGCGCATGGCTGCCTCCTCCAGAGTCTCAGCTGCCTCAAACTTGCCCTGCCGCCTGTAAAGAGCTCCCAGGTTCTTCAGGGTTGTGGTCACCGTGGGGCTGGAAAGCGGTGAGAGGATTATAATGTTTGTACGTCACTTTGTCGATCGAGAAAATAAGAGCTGTGATTGTCTACTGATTTACTACATGTTCATTTTAGCCATCTCCTCAATACAAATCTGTCAAAGAAAATGTGTAAATTGGTTCAGGTGTGTTCTGTGGTCATTTGGAAGTGGGAATAACTTGGATGAACCTGGAATATCAAAAACAAGCTTGATAATAAACAATATTTCAGGCTGAGGATGTGAGATGTAGGAGGAAAAACTGACCTGTCAACTTTACATGCTTTGTACCAGCCTCCATATTCTCCAAACTGTGAACTGTCCTTCAGTTTCCCCTGTGAAATAACATACAGCATTTATTCTGTGTTGTATTCCAATAACACAGGCAGGTTAAAGCCTTTGACTTGCAAGACTGAACCTGAAATGGTCAACTTGTGCACCACTGCTATTAATAAACATCACAATACATCAGAGTTAACAATAAAACGATTTTAAACGGACGTTTAAGAATCAGTGTGTTGCAAACTCGCCTTGCTTTGTTCCTCTCTCTCTTCAGCATGCATCCAGATTGGTTTGTTCTCATCTGAAAGAGGAAAGAAAAAAAAAATCAGCTGTGGCAACTAGAACATGTAAACCAAAAGGTTGTTTTTGTTTACAGCCGTCTTCCTTTTGAAAGCAGATGTTGGGGGTTGCTTTAAAAAAAGTTTTGAATTATTTTTGTCTATGTCAGCTGTAATTCAGTCAGAACTACAGATGACCTCTGACTGGCCACCACAACTGGTTAATTTTACACTTGACCAGGGATGCAGCGACCACTTTCATTTTTTCTTACTTCTGATATCGATATCTGAGCTTTAGTATCAATCGATGTAGAAAACATTGCTGAATTTATTTAAAATATTTCTTTTTTAAAACAGAGAGTACTGAATTACAAATGTGTTTGCTAACTCTGCACCAGTACAGAACACTGAAATACAACAATACATATAAAAACACATAAAACAACTTTTACTTGGTCAGTCAGTGGAATTAGGAGTAGAACAGCCAGTGTAAAATAAGTGATAAAGAAAGTGAAACTGACAAAAACAATAGGTTGACTATTTTGGTAAAAGATGTAAAAAATAAACTGAAACAAGCCTTCTTTCAAATGGTTCAGAAAAAGCAATTAGGAATTCTAAATATAATGTAAAATAAATAATAAAACATGATGCCGCTCAGAGAACAAAGCATAGAATTAGTCTGACTAGATTTTCTGTTATGGATCAAGCACATCGTCACCAATATCTGATCTATATGGGACAATATTGACAATATTGTCCCGTATCGTCAATATTGGGATGATACGGATGATAATATCCAATCGGTGCATCTCTACACTTGACCAGCTCTGACCAGTTGATACCCAAGAAACAAAAAAAACTTTTTGTTTTCTTCCCCCCAATCACTGCAATAGAAGTCTGAACAAAGACAATTATTTTCTTCAGGTAGGTCAAGGATTGTTGAATATTTTTAACCTGTTTGTGATAACTATACATGTTCTTATTAAGTTGATAATTCTATATAATCTTACCATCAACAGAGCCAAACTCCCTCTCATGCGCGCGGGTGAGGATTTCTTTGTACAGAGTCTCAGCCTGCTTGAATTTGCCCTGTTTTAGGTAACAGGAAGCCTAAAGAACACAGACAAGCAGCTATTGTGATCAGAATCACAGTGAAAAGAGATCCAACGAGGCCAAAGTCTCAGCCTTGAGATGGGAGTATTTTATGCTTTGGAATACTTTCCCTCCTAAAAGCTTCAACCTTCCTCACCAGGTTGTTCTTGGTTTTGGCCACGTTGGGGTCGTCTGGTCCCAGTTTGGTCTGGTAGATCTCCAGAGCTCTCATGTAGTAATACTCCACCTCCTCATACTTGCCCTGGTTCTGGCACAGCAGGGCGAGGTTGTTCAGCTGCTTGGCAACGTCTGGGTGGTCCTTGCCCAACACCTGGGGGGAAATAAAGCATCAAGGGTTTTCTTTCTATAAAAAGAGAGAACAACAACCAAAAATATCTTCAAGGAGTTGTTGAAGGACAAGAAAGACAAATTACAAAAGACTCCAAGACATTCAACAAGAATCCTGGTAACAACTGTTTATACAATTATTGGGAAATGAAACTCCTGGCTTTATACAAGATCTTTCCTCAAACAGTGAGGATGATCTTGTTAATGATCTCAATGCTTACAGGCCACTGCCTGAAACTGGCTGCAAGATCCTGATCAGAGAATCTCTGCTCGGATAATTTGAAGCAGCTCCACATCATGGCAGAAGGTGTGTTCTGAGTCTGGCTGAGCAGCATAGCAGGCCGGGTCACCAGGGTCACCAAGCAGAGAAATTATAAAGGAAAGAGGAAGGATGCGTCACACTGCTGTTTGTAAAAGGAAGCAGCAATACTCAGCGTTGTGTTGCTCATAAAAACAGAGACAAGATAGGCAATAAGCCCTCACGCTAGCAAGTTATTTTTCCACTTTGGTGTTCGCTGTTAGCTCACTGAGTCAGTCTGCGGAAAGCCTGCAGGATTGCTTTGCAACCTGCTGTGGACACACTTCAGTGTCTGTAACCCACATGGTGGCTCTGATGTAGAAAATTTATTAGCACTATTAACTTAGTCCTGACCGCTAACACTTCCTCCTGTGATACAGAAGTGCTGGATCCCGTATCCTCATGTTATTTATCCCAACCTCTAGCACTCTCCTTTCACCACATCCTGTGGAAGTTTATTCAGGAAGAGGCTCAAATGTTCCAATGAAAAATGGGAAATGCTTTCCAGAGGCAAGATTAGTCCTCACTTCCATTTCCAGATGTGACTTAATATGCCTGTAGGTGTTATAGAAGCAGTTATCCACTTACAGCTCACATTACTGATATACTTATAAAACAAAACTATAAAGATAATGTGCTCAACTCCAATCCATTGAGTCAATAGAAATCTGGTAGATTTTTTTGCCAGTATGCTAAAAGAAAAATACTACTTAATATATCAATACTTTCTCTCAAATTTTAACAAGTTTATTAATCTTATATATTCTGAGTGAACAGATTACTAATCAGACTGAAAATATAAGAACATATAAAACTTGCTGCGTCTAGTAGCATTCTACCGTCTAGACAGACGGAACATTAGAACAACCTCTAAGGTGCATTCAGGGACGACTTGTAAACATCCGACACGTATTATCATACAACTACAAAGTGATGTAAGCATCATCAACCATCAGTGCAATCTAATTCAAAAATAACCCCAAAAAATGATACACAATATTTTATTGTCACATAATTTATCCAGTTATTGGTTACAACTGATCATCCTTAGTTGATGTAACTATTTTCACAAATTTGAAAAATTCTTTGTTTAGTGCTGAGCAAAGTAAAATTGTTTCTATAAATAGAAGTGAAACAAAAACACACAGAAGTGTAAATTCAAAACCCAAGGATGTACTGAACCAGGACCTTAATGCACATTTATACACCTATTTACAATTTATTTACTGTCTCTGTTCTTGTATCAATAAACTTCCAACAGAAAAATATTAGAGAACATTATTCTCCTGTTGAAAAGAATAATGGCATGAATTTAATAGTTGGTACAATCTAAAATGCAACATTTTAAATTGAGAAATATTACTTCTTTCCTATTCTTTTGATAACAATCAACAGTGATATCAAATGTAATATAGTGAATACTTCAAATTAGACAGTATTATCATTACTCAGAGGAGTTTGGAAATTATCATAAAAGACTACAGACAAACAAAACTAAGTATTTGTTTACAACAGATTTTCATTGTCTTTAAGTAAATATCAGCCACTTTCACTAATAGGTTTAATGAGGAGAAGTTAACATCTTTTTATAAATGATAAGACACTATTTAAATTCCTCAATCTGAACTAAGCTGACCTCTCAGTCTCTCTCTCTTACTGTGCACAATAACTCACTGCTTTATGGAAGATCTATCAAAAGCTGTGTTTCCAAAACAAATGTATGCAAAACTTTTTTGATGTTCTGCTAATGTTGGAAGAAAAATAAATAAATTGCAATGGTGCGTTTCCATTAAATAAGAAATGTATTTAAAATCACACATGAACAAGTGTGTTCACTGATTAAGTCATTAAAAACAAGCCGCATCATCATCCTACCACGACTTCCTGTCGTCTTTTTCGGCAGTAGTTACATCCAGCTGTTAATCACGTGGCCTGTATGATCCAAAAAATGTTCCTATGCAGTTTTGCGACGTACATAAATTTTGGTACAGCTGAAAAATTACCTCATCCTACAGCAAAAACTTTTTTAGCAAAAAAATTATAAAATAAATAAATATTTTTTTCAAAATTAGAGCATTTCCATTAAGCAAATGTATTTTTGTAATTCCAATTTATGTGGTCACTGGAAACGCAACCACATAAAATCCCAGTAAAATATACTTAAATTTATAGTGACTGAATGGTAAAAACACTTTGGCCGGGCACCGAACAGACATTCACACATATGTTGTATTAACATGCTTTGTCCCGGGCAGATTTGCTCTAGAGTCTAGAGTCTAGACTCTAGACTCTTTCATTGTCCATCATTTTGACAGGCAAAGAAAATCTGTCAATTTTTGTCATATTATAAAATCAAGACAATGAGATATTGAATTGCATTTCATTTTAATATTCAACAACCTGAATAGAGAATCCACTTTTTGCCATGAATGCATGCAGCATTTTTTCCGCTCTGACTAAAAACTGCTGACTCTGGTCCCAATAAAAACATAGAAACAATAAAATTATGAGCATAGACACGAACTGCATCACATGTCTGAAGATTTTGATTTTGATCTGGAGACTGAAATTACAAACGTTGTCTCAGCCAAAGTTTTAAAATCAGGGAACATTCTTCCAGTTGTAGAGATCAAAAGTCGACATAACCCTCTGAACAAGAGGTAGCGGTACAAAATCCTGCAGGATGCGCTCCAAAGCGTCCTGTCTGTAACTCTTCAACGCTGTCAGCTCCCAGAAAGCGAGATGAATTGAGTTTAGTGTCCAGGTCAGACATGATACTCAAGCAGAGATAGTTGTTATCAATCTACATAGTTACCTCGACAATGTACACAATGTAAAGTTCAAAATGTCTGTGCATGTGCACCAAGTGAACTGTAACCTGCCAAAATGACAGATGGTCTTCAGATTTTTCCTTCACAGTTTAAAACAACTCCGTCAAAGACAGAAAATATTCTGTGAATGTGTTCCCTGGTCCAAGGACAAGTCCTTCTTTTCAATGACTTGTGGTTCGTTAGCACATGATCTTAAACTAATCCCTCTGACAGCGGACATACCTTTTCTCTGATCTCCAGCGCCCTTTTGCAGAGAGGTTCTGCCTCCTTGTACTTCCCTCTCTTCCCATATAAGACAGCCAGGTTATTGAGCGTAGCCGCCACCTACCAAGGACACAAAACGTTCATCATCTTACAATGTTTTTAAATGTCTGATCGAATTTCTTCCCAAACAACTCAATCACCACCACATCAGTGTAGTGCAACCGATTCGACACGAGTAATTGACAAGGGGAAAAGCGAGGTGCCTCATAAATGACATCATACAATCAGGAAGTGATTGTGGTGACCAGTATTATGATCCAAATCAAGTTGATTGAACCTGTACTCGCTCAGAAAAAGGGAGGCTGCTGGAGGAGTGTTGTTGCAACTCAAGTTAGACTACGTTGTGAAGACCATTGGACAAAACGAGGAAAGACGTGAGGAAAAGAAAAGCTGTGATGTGGCTGTAGGAGTAAGATACAAAAAGATACAAAGTGCATAGAAAGATCCAATATGTTAAAGATCTCTATAACTTAATAGAAATTATGTAAGGTGACCTTGAGTGTCAAGAAAGGCACCTACAAATAAAATGTATTATTATAATTATTATTATTATTAAAACTCCTTTGGTTTATTTAATATAACTTATCTTTAGTAAAGGATCCTGTTAGCCAATATCATAAATGTGAATCTGCTTAAAACTGGCTTAAAGAAAGACATTAATTCAGTCTTTATATCTTTTTATTTTATGAACCTCAAAAAGAAAATCAAATGAGCTAATCGGCCTTTATTTTGCTTATCCTGTTTTTTTCACATGCTATGTATTCATGTGTTCTCCTTTCAGTGTTTAGAGAAGAGCTATACAAATAACATTTTTAAATTATTATTATTATTACAAATCAGTCAAATCAGAAGGTCACATTTTATAAAAAACTGGTGAATGAAATTGGTTTCTCTGCCTTTAAATCTTTTGGTACTGTCTCACCTCATTGCCATTTTAGGATGTTAAGATGTGAAAACCAAATGAAAATATTGGTCCTTGAAAAGTTCTTTCAAGGACCAAACTGGTGATTAAAGGAGAAACTGTAGAACAGTCTCCCATTACCAACAATCTGCCAGGAGCTCGGCCGATTTTAAACCTCTTCCAAGAACTATGTTGTTTTTCTCAGCTTTTAATTCTGGTGAGCTGGATAATTAGCTCGACTGGTTTAATGTGAGGCCATCTAATTAAGTCTAAACGTATAAGCGTTAAAATCTTAGCAAACAGAAAAGCAGATTTCTTAAAAAAAAAAAAAAAAAAAAAGTGTGATCACAGATGAGTCACATTTAGCTTGTTCAAGATGTAAAAGAAAAACTATACATTATAGAAAAACACTAAGAATGAGAAAACAAATAATCAGGGCCTAGAGGCAGATTGGAGGAGAGGAGAGGAGGGCTTACTCAGTTTGATAAACTGAAGAGTGATGAGGCTCCAAACAGGAAATACACTGTCCTGCTGGGGTTAACATAGTTAGTCCACCTGCTAATGCTCACTTAAAAATGTACAAACAGAAGGAAATCGATGTGTAAATCACTTGTTTGAACTACCAACGTAATGAATTATAACCAGAAAGAAATACATTTTATATGGGTTAAGCCGTTTTAATAGCATCCAATTACATCTATTGTGAAAAGTGAAGGTAATGGCAGCATTGTTTATCTGTTGGTGGTTCTTTGTGTTTTTCCAGTGGGAGCAGGTCAAGGCTCAGTGCAGTCATACTGTGTATGACAACAAACGTAATGTGTTTTGTGTGACAACATAAAATGCATCTATGTATCTGATGAAAAGACCCAAATCTTTAGGTCTTTTATATAATAAGAAGACGAAATCAATATAGGAACACAAAAAGTAATGTCATTTGCATTAGGTTAACTCTGATTACCCCAAAGTTAAGCTAATGGTAGAGGAACACAAAATTCAATAATGTGGCATATTAACAATTCAAGGCAACTTTTACTTCAAATCAATTTCAACCATCGACGGTCACTGACTCTATGGAGCAGTGGTTGTTTTTTTCTTTTGGAACGGTTTATAAATGCAATATTTTTACAAACACATTTCACTGTCGTCCCCAGACTATAACAAGCCAAAAAACAAAGTCATGAGCTCTCTGAACGCAGGATAGCTTTATTTCTACATTCTCGGTCTTTACGCTCAGTTGAGCAACTGTTTGCCACAACAGGAATCGGGTATCTTTTTCATTTTACTTCTAAAAGGTTTTTCTGGGCCGTCAGCTCTTTCCACAAATATTTCTACAAACCAAATGACAGTATGAGTATTCACTAGTACTCTATGCAGGCAGATGTACTTACAGCTGGATGGTCTCTGCCAAGCGTCTTCTCTCTGATGGCCAGAGCATCGTTTAGCAGGTTGGCTGCTTCCTTGTATTTGTTTTGATCCCTTAAAAACAGGAATAAAGAGTGGGACATAAATACTCAAAGCAAGGTAACACTTGCAAGATAAAATGTCCAACTCTGCTACGTATTGAAAACATGTTAAAGACAAGAGAAAATGAATGAGAACTCCAAACACTGCTGAGCTCCCTTACCTATAAACAAGCGCCAGGATGTTAAGCATGGTGGCTACGTCTGGGTGGTCGTGTCCAGAAGTCTTCTCCAGGTCTTCCAGCGCCTGCTTGCAGAGCGGCACGGCCACCTCGTACCTGCCCTGGGACGCGTACTGGATCACCAGGTTGTGGAGGGTCCTGAGGCGGGCTGGGATCTCATAGCCGCCCTGCTGGGCAGCTGCAGCCGCTGCGCTACCGTGAGCTGGCTGCACTGCACGCACAAACACAAACACAAACGCATGGCTGAAATACAAGATGACAACAAAAAGAAATCCCTAGATTTTTTTTCACTGGTATCGTTACGGATGAGTTTAACTGCTAGAGCCTGTTAGTAAACTCAGGAGAAATACCTCGTTACGACGAGCGTTTCTCATTAAAGTGAGGAAACGTTCTTGTTATAACAAGATGCAAAACACATTAAAACAAGAAACTTTTCAGATTTGATCAAAAAGTCCAGTTTTAGTGAGATATAAAACTCATCTTGTTAAAACTATTTTTTGTTAAAAGAAGATATAACTCACCTCACTAAGGTTAGTTTCTTGATAAAACAAGAGCACTTCTTGTTAAAACAAAAAAGGTTTCTCGTTAAAACGAGACATAAAACTCAATCTCACTAAAACGGAATATAAAATATAAATATAAATGAATATAAAATTCATCTTCTGGAACTGGTTCGGCGTGTAAAGACCATGGATGAATTTCCTTAAACAAGAAAGTTTCTCATTTTAACAAGATGAGTTTTATATATTTCTATCTCATTATAATGAGAAAAAGATGCGCTGCTCTGACAGATCACAACTTGTTAAAAAGGCATAGAGGGGCTCACTACCCAGTTGTCCTCTACTTCAAAAAATCCCAGGAGGTGTTGCTGTTTTACTGTTACCACCTTTCTTGTTCAAAAGAGGACATGTTTAGGTTTTAATGAGGTATAAATCTAGTTATAGCAAGCTTTTGTTAATCCCATTAAAATGAGAAAGTTTTCAATTAAATCAGAAATTGCTCTCTGGTTTATTTCCAAGCTCTCGCTGTAAAATGCGTCAGTATGTTGTTATTGTTTCTCTTGCATCATTTAATAAAATCAAAGCTGGAACTTGAAACGTCACTTTTAAAGGTGAACAAGAAAATCATCAGTTACACCACTTGCAGTTGCATTGCACTGCTTTAAATACCTCTCCATTGTTTTATTCAAGTTACAACGGAAAGCTGTGGTGTATTTTATTGTAATTGCAGGGGAAAATGGGTCTTTAAGCTGTGAGCTGATTTCAGTGAATGCAGGGCTGTCATCCCCATTGTTCCTGTCCTGTTGACTGCAGTTTAATAAAAAAAAACCCCAACAGCAAGCCAGGCTGTCTGAACAAGCTCAGAGCTCAGCTAAATCGAATCTTCTCCACAAGTCGCCCCAGATCCACCGCGTACCGACACTGAGAGCCTCAGGCGCCTCGGTCACTGAAAGAAGAAGAATAACGAGGCCCATTTTCTTCACATACCACAACACAGACCTCCTCTCTCTTCATGCGTTTTACACATTTTATTTCAAATTCATTATACCAAATTAGTTTTGTAGTTTTTCTTTCTCCACTATTAAAACGCAGTGAGGTGAACAGACGTGGTGCTTGTCGACTTGATGTTCATCAATGCGATATAAATAACCAGGTCCCTCTGCAGGTGGTGTTGGAATCCGAAGTCTGTTTATACCAGACACAAACAGTAGCATTTCAACTGATATTATGGAAGCAGTGGATGTTGGAAGAAGCAGGTGTTGCATGTTTTTGCTTGTGTAATGGCTCCACACTCATCGCCATCTTGTTTATCTTGATTTATTTTCCTTTAACTGTCTGATTCTCCCCACCTGCTCCACATCACCAGTAGCACATTTCTAGGTTTCCGTCCTTATAATTTTGAAAATAATGCAAATATAAAATGAACATGTGTTTAAACCGCCTACAGCCACTTTCAGTCAAATAAATACATTTGATATGCATAAAATAGGGCTAGGACTTTATGTAATTAATGAATCAAAATTAACACATTAGATATTGAAGTATTAAAAACAAGAGAAAAAAGAAAAGCCCTTTTTAAAAAAAAATTTTAATAGGACTTTAAAAAGAATAAATATTGTTGTTGTTGAGCTCATGTGTATATTTATTAAATCATTTTATGTATAAATGTGTATATTTATTCAAAAATTGCTCTGGGTGTCATTAAACGTTATCAAAGATTTACAGATTTTAACTTGTAAAAAAACAAACAAACAAACAAAAACATGTACCATACTATACTTTTGCACAGTATCATGTTGATATATAGAGAGCAGATGAAAGCACTTACTGCCTGGGGCTTGGTCATCCTGGTCATCTGGGAAGAGGTCATCCAAGGTCTCTTTACTGGAGTCACACTCCTTCTCTTCCTGATTGTTAAAAGAAGGACAAAAACGGACAGATGTTTTAAAAAAGGAGAAGAGAATATCAAGTCTGTGTCTAAAAACAGGAACAACTTAAGTTTCATTCTGCACTCTGGGTTTCTACAAACAACACAATTTATTAGGAAAGCAAAACATTCTTAAAAAAAATTCATATCAAACTGATAATTGAAGCACCAACATTTGAAAATCCTGTCTTATTCAAAAAGAGAGGATTTACATAGTTTTATGTATTTTCCACATATCACCATTTTATAGCACAATCAACTATGATTGTGGTGCAGTTGGTAGCACTGCTGCCATGCAGCAAGAAGGTCCTGGGTTCGATTCCCGGCCCGGGGTCTTTCTGCATGGAGTTTGCATGTTCTCCCTGTGCATGGTGGGTTCTCTCCGGGTTCTCCGGCTTCCTCCCACAGTCCAAAAACATGACTGTCAGGTTAATTGGTCTCTCTAAATTCTCCCTAGGTGTGTGTGTGTGTGTGTGAATGGTTGTGTGTCCTTTATGTCTCTGTGTTGCCCTGCGACAGACTGGTGACCTGTCCAGGGTGAACTCCGCCTCTCGCCCGGAACGCAGCTGGAAAGGAACCAGCAACCCTCCTGACCCCATTATGGACAAGGGTGAACAGAAAATGGATGGATGGAATCAACTATGTTACCTTCAGTTAAAAAAAATGACATATGTGTCAAATATAACTTAAAACTATTTGTACTTTGTAATTTAATGGCTGGAATTTGAAGGTCCAGCAGGTGTTTGAGAATTACTGCTGGCTGCTCCGAGGATGAGCTTCACCTCAAAGGTGGAGGTAGGTCCACCCAGGTGTTTTGGACAGTTGAATGGTTGCCATGGTGACTAAAGGATTTCTCAAATATGAATGAAAGAATCAAATCAACACTCCAGGTTTGTTTTTGATGAGGGAATCGCATTATAACATGATGTAAAGCTCAAAAAGTCCATTTTACATAATAATGCCCCTTGAAACAAAACCAACTAAACATGTTTTACATTTTAGGTGAAATTATTTGTAATTAAGATTTTCATACAGTCAGACTCAATATGACTAGTCGAACACTGAACCATTAAGTGTGGCTTGATTGAGGTTTTCTAACTCTGGAGGAGCTGAGGACTCACCGAGGGGGACAGATCCTCGTCATACTTTTTCAGCTGGTTCATGAACTCCAAGTGCTTCTTCTCCTCCTCCAGCTGCGCTACGCTCTGCTCGCTCTTCTGCAGTTTCTGCTGCGTTCCCGCCAGCTCGTCCCGCAGCCACTGGTTCTCCTGGCACAGCCTGCGGACCTGCGCCCGCAGCTTTTGCTTCTCTGACTCCACGGAGCTCAGGTGGCTGGACAGCGCCATCATCACCTGAGCAGAGACACGTTCCAGCACAGCTCAGGTAACACGACTCAACGTGGCGCAACATGTGTGGAACAAGCAACATATTCCGTGTCGGGGATCCGGACGTAAAAGTTTTACCAAGATATTTTGTGGCGCCACTGTGACAACGATAGAAGTGACCATAAGAAGGATGTTTTAGTTCTTATTTAGGAAACTGTTCTGTAGCCACAGAAACACTGATCTTGAAAAACGTTCCCACTTTTAATTCACTTCTTTGGGACACCAGTCAGATAAAGAAGTGTGACTTACATCAAACTCCAAATCATAATTGCATTTAATCAAATGTGTTTTCATTGATCAACCATTGTGTTTTTATGATGTAAAGCACTTTGAGCTGCCTTGTTGCTGAAATGTGTTATGCAAATAAACTTGATTGGTTAAGAAAATATTAAATGTAACAATCCTGGTAACACAGACAGTTTTGGAGTATCTTAAACATCACTATATGGAGCTTAACGTGACAACGATAAATTAAAGAAGAAACTTCATGATAGGTGATAAACGATGCAATATTGTTTGGAATTTCCTCGTCTTATCTGCACTAGTTTTCAGTCCAGCCTTGGCATAATCTTTTCAGATCCACCAATAATCAGAAATATCTGAAGAATCTCATTATTTCTTGCACGATCTGTAACAAAGGGAACTAAAGAATTGGATTTTGAACTTTGAATAGAAACTGAACATGTAAACTCTCTAGGTTTGTAACCATTGCAGTTTTTTGACCAATCACTGATATATTATAAAAAGCTAAAACCAGTTTTTTTGGGGGGTTTCTGCCTGAAAACTCACCCTCTTCCAAAGTGGACAGTGGCTGGCTTTCAGAACTTTACTCTCATGTTGTAGCTGAAGTACAAATTTAATGAGGTTTTTTTTTGTGTGCAGATGATGAGTTTGCTGCACAGAGACATTAGTCATGCCAAGCCGCAAAACTAAAGAAAACGAACAAGGTGTGAATTAAGAGTCTGCAGAGTGTTCATGCTGTGCAGTTTTATCTGATGGCTTAAAGAGAGGCAGCAACATGAATAACAACTCATTTATGACTCACGTTGGCACAGGAAAGTTGCGATTTAAAAGAAAGCCAAGAGCACTTCTGCTTTTGTTCTTCACTTCTCATTTTCATTCAGTTTGGTCCAAGAATGTCTCCGTTTAACCTGAGACACATTGACAGTTTGCTGCAGTCTGCCAGGTCCAAACACACTAAATTCCCGTATCATTGCCACATGTTCAGTGTCAAATATTCATACCTATAAACATCTTCAAATTTAGACCTGGTACAACAGTCTGTGCGGAAGAATAGCATTACCACAGCATGATGCTGCCTCTGCCGTCTACCATGGAGGGACTGAGGTGTCCAAAGTGCGGCCCGGAGTCATTTGTGGCCCTTGAAAGAATTTCATGTGGCGCCAACTGAAAAGTTAAATTCTTCTTTGATGGAAAGTGTTAAAGAGGTTTTTGTAATAGTAGTGGGTTGTTTTGTTTTGGGGTTTTTTCATTATAATTACATAGTAAGTAGCACTATAAACACCCAGCGACATTTAACTAGAAAAAAAAAAAAGCCTTTAAACAAAAGTTCTTTCTTGTTGTTTGAAGTTGGATTGTTTAATTTATTGGAGAGCAGATAAAAAAAACTTAATAAAAATCACAACACAATGATTTTGTGCTTTAAGTTGGAGAAGTCCCTCAATGCTTTCAACTCTGAGTTTCTTCTCAATGTCGCAAAAAGTTTGGACACCTCTGATCTAAACTAATTATTATCCAAATAATGGTAAACAATATGAAAAACTCCCAAAATGAATGAGTCAGTAGGAATTTATTTGCGTCACTTATTCCAGTGTTGGTTCCATGAGAACATCAGTATATAATATATGTTGGCAATTTTACCCAGCCAAGCTGGAACATTTCCACCAGTCCTGAAAACAATCAAATCCTCCAGATCTCTAAAGGTTCCTCACTCAGCAGCGGCCAAAGCGCCGACTCTGCCTACCTGAGCTTCGCTCAGACCGAGCTCCAGCATTTCCAGGGACTTCCGGATCATGTGCGACTTCTCCTCCACCAGGACTCCCTCCTCGTCCTGCTTCAGGCAGCGCAGCGTGCCCAGCAGGCCCTCCAGGATGGAATGGTGCTCCTGCTTCAGGGCTTCCAGGCCCTGCATCACCTGCTTGGTCCGGGAGATGATCTCATCCTGAGACAGTTTCTCCCCCGGGTCCTCCTCCTCTTTCACGCACACCATGGTGGACATGTCCTCACGCATCCTGCACGTTTCAGTCACAACGAAAGAAAAGAAAAAAAAAGATCCGGTTACTGACTTGCAAAACTACATCACTCAAACAGAAAAACAGCAATTTAGCGCAAAAGCATTGTATTATAATAATAATAGTGTGTAATACATCTCTTACTGAAGAACCAGATGTGGTGGAGATTAGCAGAGATCCACTGAAAATGTGTGTGAGCGCATACGAGTTACACTACAGTATTCAGAGGGGAAGTTGTTAATGAGAAAAGTTACTTTTCTGTAGCGATGCACAATATAACAGTGTTAAAGCAGTGCCAGCTGGAGCTGGACAATAAATCAATAACAATATATGTGGCGATAGACACATGATCAATATTAATAAATACAACATCTGGTAGAATAGTCACTGCACTCCAATCCAGAACCGCACTCCTTCCTGGGAGATGTAGGCAGCGTTTATCCGCTCAACCTCTCAAGGCTAGATAAGAGAAATGGATAGTATCAACTCCATCGGCACTTGGTTGCCTAGCAACGACCTGTTGAGTAACCTGTGAAGCAGCAGGTTCAGGTTTCACCACCGGACCTGATAACTGCTTTAATATAAAAATAATTTTTTTAAAATAGATGTGGATTGAAAACTCTGGATAAAGCAGGAAACGTCACACCACCAGTTTGGCAGCGTTTCAGATATTTACAATAAAAAAAACTAATCAATACTTATTGCCCGATATGAAACACTTCATAAAAGCATATAATATCATCCAGCCCTAGAATCGTCCTATGTTACACGCTGGTATTTTTGGTATTTCAGGATCAGTCCTACAAGTAATACTGGACCAATATTCAATAATCAATATTTATCTCCATCTGTCCAACAGACAGAAGTCAGCCAGACTTTACAAAAAGAAAAAAAAAGTGAGGCAAAACTTTGAAAACAGTTCACAAACACTCTACAGTCTCTGTCTAAGCCTGAGCAATGTTACAAGGAATGAGCCACCATTCAGTCTCTGCCTTTAGAGTTATAGCAGCTGGAATTTCAACAAACAGTTTCTCTGCGTGGTCTGACTCACTGTTGATGAGAATCGCACAATTTTCAGATTTGATTGATACGGTAACTTGAACGTCATGAATCCTTCTCCGTACGCTTCACAGAGTCTTGGCCTGTGAAACATTATCCAATAAAAGGCGTTGAACAGTGTGAGAGCAGCAGCATCCTGGTGTCTCTGGTGCTGCTGGAGGACCCGGTTCAAACCAGACGGCTGTCTGCTGACGGTTCTGAGGGCCGTGATCGGGGTTTGATTTACAGATAAGTGATACAAAGGACGGACTGTTGCACATAAAAACCTCCAAACATCTGACACAAACGATGAGGCAAATGTGCTGCCTGCTTAAACATTTCCTGGAGTAAACAACGCCGCATAATGATATAATAAAGTTCTACATCTATCAGTTGGGATATGCTCTTAGCATGCAGATTTAATTAGTGACAGCTTTCAACAACCTCTGCTCACATACTTTAGACTTCTCCACAATGCTGCTTCTTCATGCACACACACACACACACACACACACACACCACACGTAAGAGGATTATAGTGGAGTGCTTTGTAGAACTTATACCGAGCTACTAAATAAACCTCTTTAAGCACAGCAGACAAACGCCTCTGATTTCAGCTGAATGATTAGAAAAGCACCATGTGATTATAAATACAGAAATGAAACTCCTGTGTGTGTATCATTGTTCGTTCCGCCCCCCCCCAATAGCGTTATGAAGCAGCCGGCCCACCTTTGAGTAAACGTTTCTACAGGTCCAGGTGGAGACGTCGAGTTCTTCTTGAACCGCCACACACATTTCGGATGTCAGCTAACGGACCAGAGAGAAGTCGGTGAGCTGCAAACCAAACCAGGCGGACGCAGCGAGGAAAGCCTGCAGCTCTGATCGCTCCATGTGACACAGCAACCCGCCAGCAGCCTATCAGATCCACAGGAAGTTGGAAGCTGACCATGCATGCGTATTGTTGTTACGGGGACGGATGACAGAAGCAGCCGGTGACAAACGGGGTTTGTGAAGCGAGGAGAAACTAACTAGAGCCCCCAAAATATTTAAATTAAGATCAAGCGGATTTTTTTGTTTTGGAACTGAAAGGGTTTCAGAAGTGTTTTTTTTTTTTATCTTCTCCTTAATTAGAAAGTTGTTCATCAGCTCAGAAGATGGGCTTTTGCATATTACAAATCACAGCAGGACTATTATCTGATGTAAACACCAAGTTTGATTTTATTGAATGAGTATAATAAAAAGAATAAAAAGTAAAATAAATTTAGGAACAGTAGTAAATTATGTTTCCACATTCTAAGGAGTTGGTAGAACTATAAACTTATTATTTCACCCAGCGCTCCCATCTAAAGCATCACCCAATAAATCACTATTCATGTTAACAGTCAGGATTTTCTAGATCCATATCTATAACTGATACAACACATTCATTCGTATTTTCATGCCATTTTTAGAAAGTATATATCATTTTTAACATGTTAAAATTCTTTCTAAATCAATATACCAGTAATACGTGATAATTTCATTAAATAGTAACAGCATTGACAATAGAAATAAGAGTAACTATTTCTCATATGAACATAGAGCGATGACCATCTTTTTAAATGACGTTTTAAACTGTTTAATGTTTAAAAACAAAACTTCTGAACAACAGAAGTTCAGATCTGACTCTCAGTCCATGGCGATAAAAACTGAACCTTAAATAGTTTTCATACTCTATACTTGCTGTTGTCCTGTGTTGCACTATAGAACTGCTCACAGCACAAATTAAACATCAGTGTTTAAATATGATGAAGTTTAAGTTTGAAGCTTTTCTGCAGTGTCCTACTCAAACCGCTACGCCTGCCTGGCAATAAGTGATAATCAATAATCAATTTGCATGATAATTTAAAATAAGGAAAAATGAGATCCATAATCTCCATTCGGGTTGATTAATATTTTTTGAATTATGTTTACAGAGACTTCATAATCTAGATTGTTTATTGTTTTGGTTGTGTGTGGTTCTTAATTTTGTTTTCATTTATTGATTTTGGTTGCGTTTTGTTTTTGGATATTAAAATCTCTTCCGGTTCTTAACAAAATGAACGTTTATTGGACCTTAAGAAGGCAAACTTACATTATTATGCAATTGTCAATATATCATTTGAAAATGGCCTCAGAACAGTGACATCATAGTTTATCATAATAATTTCTGGGTCAATTTATTGCTCAGCAAAATTTGCAATTCAAAAATACACTTATTTCCCCTCTAGCATTAATGAAGTAACGCGTCATTTTAATCAGAGTTGTGCTCGATGCTGACGGCCGAGGGCAGGAAAGACCTCCTGAAGCGGTCTGTGTTACAGTGGTTCTGAAAAGGCCTCTGACTGAAGACACCATCTTTGCGCAGCAGTTATATGAAGATGATGCGCCGGGTTGCCTGTAATTTTCTTCCATCAAATCGTTTACACACCAGCTGGAGCTCCAGCTCATCGACTCTAGAAGAAATCCACTTGGTGATCAAACTCATTCCTCCACCAACACTTAACTGTTATCATGGGGAACAAGTGACTCTAGAACTCATCAATCAGAATGGTTTAACTGTACCTGGTAACTGTAAATCAGTCCAGACTGGTCTTCAGTTTTTTGTGATCCTGTTTTTTGTTGTTGTTTTTTTTAGCTGGTGAGAGTTGATGGGAAGTTAGACTTTGATCCACAACAGACATGAACTCTTGACTTGTATCGAGGTACATAAAGGTTGTATTTCAGAAAAAAAAACAACAACTATGGTGAAACACCACCATCATCAGAGTGTTCACTTGTCCTCCTCCACTGCTTGGAGGAGGACAAGCAGTGTCCCTCCCCTATCTGTTGCTGTGCACTGGCTGGTCAGCAGCCAAAAAGAAGGTTTTTATAATCTACTTTTTTATTTCTACAAGAAAGAAAGATTCAGCAGCTTAAAGATGTCTCTGGTCACGGAAAACATTCAGAGTTTGGCAACTAAAGTAGTGTCATCTCCCTTATTAAGGCAATTTTAAATCTTGGTTCATGTCTATAAAGTGGCTAACTCCAGGCCACCTCCAATCTAATTTACCTGCTAAAATCTTTTTTTTTTAAAACATCTTTAACTGGTAAATAGGCATCATATCTTGCAATTGGAAAAGTTGTGGGTTCAATTCCTACCCTCACGTTGCCTGCCAGTGTGTTGGGTATATGGACATGTCCCTTCTTGTGGGTAACTGTGGCTCTAGTCTAGTGTGAACATGTTTTGAATGCCATGTCCAGTCCAGGAATTATAACTGTCCTAGTCAATGTAACATTATTTCAGCATCAAATTTGAACAACTCTTTAATGATTCAAATATTTACACTTAAGCCATGTTACACATTTAACTTTTTGGTCAATGCGAGAATCTTATACCAGCCCGTGTCTTACAGAGGCTCTCTGTACATTTGCATTAAAATAAACTATTTACAAGAGCACATGTGCCAAGTCATCAAATTTCTAGTAGCATATTGGCCTAATTTAACAAAAAAAAAAAAAAAAGACTTTGGGAATTATGCTACTCCGCTAACAAAATGACCCTTAAACACTGCATTGAAAGTCTTGCAGTAGATCCTGAGCGTCACCATTATTCTGTTCGTCGAAAGACTTTGACTCAGACGGTATAATTGTCCAGGTGTGGCAGTGGACCTGTGGGAGTATCACTGTGGAAACAATTCAACTTTCCTGTGGATCAGCACGAGCCCTGAAATGTGAAACATCCACAGCAGACACCTTCAGGTCTTCCTGGTCTCCCAGCTGTGAGCTACACACTGAGATCCACTGTCTCTTGCCCGACACTTCTCAATCTCTTCTGAATATCAATGAGATGCAAAAGACATAGAGACTTTTTTCCAGGAGTTTTCAGAAGCTGACAGGCATACTTCTGTCCGGCCCGTGCTCTTATTTGTTCACTTACAAGTGGACTAACCAGAAGAACTAGTTAGCCAGTACTTTCCTGTCGAATCACAGAGCAAACTCCGAGCTAGCCTTCATTGACAGTTGCTTGTCGCGTCTAATTCCTGGCATCAACGTAAACACTGAACACATAACAGCCACCATATTCACTGAAACACCGCTGTTCAGTTTATTTACACGCTTTAATTTAAAATATGTGTTCGCTGAGAAAATGGTTTAAAAAGCACATTCTGAACGTTGTATGTAAGGGAGATGTGTTAATTAGCCGATGAGTGCCGCCCAATAAATACTCGGAGCCATTCTTACCGTTCTGTGGGACATTCGTTGCCAGTGGAGCTCCACTGAGTTGTTCCAATTTACCCTTCTCGTTTCCCCCGAGCTGTCCCCTTTTTCTGTCACCAACAGCGTATGGTTGTGGAGAATATGTAGTAGGAAGAAACAAAAATTCCAACTAGTGGCTCGTCCAGAGGTTGGGTATGTTTTGGTTAGCTGGACCTTACTGCATCAAATGCTACAGTCCGGTTAGCTACATGCTAGCACTTAGCAGCCTTGCGTCAAAACATTGAGTCCAACCGGAGCGGCTCAGGTGTCCCGTCCTGTTCCATACCAACAGCAGCTCCGCGTCACTGCCCAGACCGAGGCGTCACGTGACGGACTGAACAAATGAATCGGTGCTGCAGATGACAGCTCCGCGAGACGATGAGAGACTACTCGGACCGTGAAAATGGCGTTAACCGGCGTCCCCTTAGCCCTCCCCCGATAATGTCATGTCATCTGATGTCATCTTGACAGGATTAAAGAGGAAGTTGCGGTGACAGTAATGAGCCAGATTTGTGATACAATTTTCAGCGTTGAAAAAAAAATTGGGGGCTCTCAATGTATGCTTCAGAGTATATTATCTTAGGGAAATGAAAAATATCTTACAGCGACCGACCCAAGTTATATTAAAAAACAAAACAAACATAACAGTTTAGTTCAAGAAGACTGTGGCGCCATCAAGGGGGGGAGCATGGGAGGCAATGGTCACCCCTACAAATTCGGCGCACATCCTTGCCAGATAGTCTTAAACGCATAATATTTCTTGCAAATTTAATTCATGAGGGAAGTTTTAATAAATTTAAGATAGAAATTTATGTATGCTTGTACATTTATTCTTCTACAGCCTGCCAATTTTGAGTGATCAGTTATTCATTCTCACTCCAAAATGATAGGAGAATAAAATCAGGATCTGGCTATTAGTTTCTGAGTGTCACCAGGTATGTTATGTTACTGTCAGTGAGTCAGCAACTGCCAGGTATGCTCCTGTCACTTGATTGGTGATTACTCTTCTAGCTGCAGATTGATTTTATCTTTTTAATTGATTTTAGAAAGATATATCCTTACTTACTTCTGAATTTGACAAACATTCTGAATACATAATGCTAATGAAATCAAAACACAGACAGACATATGGATGGTATGTAAATATTTATTTCTTAAATTGTTGGAGTGCTGTTTTTCTTCTTGCGATATTTTTCGGTTACAGTGCTCCAGATGTCGCTGAGGGCAATTCGAGCCATGAGTAAAGTGATGGTGAAGTTACGTCTGTACCACTCTCTGGATGTGTGGGAGGAAAGGCAAAAAAAATCAGTAATGCAAAAATATTTAGTTTGCAGTGTGCTGTTAAAATACTGAATTGCTGCTTTTGATGCACATTTGCATTAAAAAAATAAAAAAAAAGCTACCAGCTGGTTGATGACAGCTCGTAAAAATAATGAGAATAATTAAAAACGTGCAAAAAGGAAAACAACAACAAAATCATCTGACGAGTTGATGCATCTAGGCAGTAAACAAGTCTGCTACTTCAGCATGTTTATTCACAAAACTCTCTCTAGAGCCTGTCATGATTGTTCTCTGCACACAGAGTGGTACAGCACTGCTGGAGCACTGGGACACGCACCAGCAGCATCATGGGAAACATCAAGCGTACAAAAACAAAGTCACCTGTTGTAATCGGCATGCCGCACTCTGTTTTTGTCCAAGAAGCTTTTGTAAAACACAGCCATCTCTTCACTGCTTAGGGAATGCCGTCTTCCTGAGGGAGAAACCAAGAAGCTTCACGTTAATTCACTACAATGTCAACTTAAAACATCAGAGCGTACTTAGTGCAGCTTTTAAAGGAATTTTTATTCCCATCAACTATTCCTCTGGTCTACTGCACGTCTAGAACCCCCATTAAGTGTAAATATATATATATACTCACCATCTTCTCCATGCAAATTCAAGCCTTTTGCCTTCAGCTGTGAGATGATGAAAGCTTCTTTTTCCTGTAGAGAAGAGGAAAATAAAGGTGTTATTTTCTGCTTTTAGACTTTTCCCTTGAAAAATTTTATTAAAAGTGGTAAAAAAAAGAAAAAAAAGAAGAAGAAAAAACAGGATTTGGAAAAAAGCTTTTATTGAAACAGTAAAACCATACACCAACCAACAGTTGTCAGCTGTTGAATTAAGTCATTTTTTTAAGATAAGATCTTGAGTTTGTTTCGACAGGCTTCTGAAATATATATTCACTTCTATTCTCTGAGTTTTTGTTATGGTTCCTGTTTAATAAATTACTGCATCACTAAGTTCTACAATTTTCTGAGACTCAAAATTTAGGGTCGTCATCATCTTTAAGCCAAAATCACCAAAATGACAAAAAACAAGGTATGAAATATATATCCATCCATCCATTTCCTTACATCCTTTGTCCCTAATGGGGTCAGGAGGGTTGCTGGTGTTTATCCCCAGCTAATGTTCCGGGCGAAAGGCGGGTTCACCCTGGACAGGTCGCCAGTCTGTCGCAGGGCAACACAGAGACAGACAGGACACACAACCATTCACACACACACTCACACCTAGGGAGAATTTAGAGAGACCAATTAACCTGACAGTCATGTTTTTGGACTGTGAGAGGAAGTTGGAGAACCCGGAGAGAACCCACCATGCACAGGGAGAACATGCAAACTCCATGCAGAAAGACCCCGGGCTGGGAATCGAACCCAGGACCTTCTTGCTGCATGGCAGCAGCTCTACCAACTGCGCCACTGTGCAGCCCTCTCATGAAATATATATGTGTAATAAATCTATATCCATTCATTCATTATCCTTTCTGGGGATCAACAACCATGTACACACACACACAACCCCCCCCTCCCACACACACACACACACACACAGCAGTTAACCCAACAGTTAAGCGGAAGTAACTGCAGAGAAACAACGAGTTTCAAACTCCATGCAGAAAAGACTCCAGTCTGGGATTCAAACCTATTACCATCTGGCTTCAAGGCATGAATCTGCTGGTAGAAATAAGACTCCACACAGCCATGAGCTCTGAATTAAAGAAATTGAAATCTTCTGGGAATTTTACCTGTGAACACTAGATATGCTTACGTAACCCAATAAATGAATCAAACACAAGGAGTTGGAACAGGTGAATTCAAACCTTGCTGAAGCTGACGTTCTGCCTGGTCCAGAACACGTGATTCCAGTCCTCAGTCTCCTGCCTCAGTTTTCTCAGCTGCTTTTCCAGATCAGACTCGTTCTCACTGACGCGGTAGACAATGGGTCGCAGGTTTGACAGAGGGTTTGGGGGACCGATCCAATCATATGTGGAGCTGGGCTCTGGCCTTGATGCCGATATCTACATATATCAAAAAGTGGAATAGTTAATGGTTATAAGACAAAGAAGCACTGAATGAAAAAAATATATATACGGTGCGAGTTGTTTACAACCACTTCTCTTTTAGTTTGTACAAAGACTCTGGAAATAATTTGCCTTGAATTAAAACATCTGTGTTCTCCACCAGTGAGGGTGAACACACCGCTTTTGATCCCCTCGCCTTCAATGATGACCACGATTTGAGCAAATAATGCACCAAGCCTGAAGTGCAACTAGATAAATGATTCAAACAGGATTTTTTTTTTACTCTTTATTTATGGTCGTCACTTTACTGAGTGCTAAAAAGAGGGAGTGAATACTTTCTGCAAGGCACCGCAGTTGCCCTGTGCACAGATGGACGTCACAAGTCTTTAGCTGAGATGATAAAACACTGTGCTTATCATTTCTGAGCAGCCGTCGTCATGGAAAAAGCAAGAAGAAAAACACGATCCAGGAGACAGGGGCCAGGAAAAAGGTACACACACCTGAAACACACAGGTTCTCAGCAACCAAATGACTTATACCTAGATTATGCTTCTTTCCTCATCTTTCAGTCGTTTATTTAGATTTAATGTTCTGTTGCATATATGCAGATAGCCTCAGATGTTATTCCAGAATCTTTTAGTAAACAGAGAAGTTAAGGGTCAAATTTCTGACACAAGCCCAAATCACCACCACCCCGCCACCGTGTTTTATACACACATGGTTGGTTTGTGTTGATATGCTGTTTGGTTTCCTCCAAAAACATACAGACTGTTAATATACGAGTCTTGTGGTTTGTTCAGATGAAAGGGGGGGCGGAGGGCCATTAAAGTTGGATACTAAAGTTCAGGTTATGACGATTAGAGGCGACTGGTTACAAATATGGGAATGGTTTTAAGGAGAAAACAACGGGTACATTTTCAAGCTTGAATAATCTTGAAAATATACCAGCTCTCTTTGACATTGAGTTAAACCCTGCTTTTAAAATATAAACTAGGCAGTAACAGTGGACAGTAGTCTGCACATAATATAAAAGCTCTGACACGGACCTTTAAAGGTTTTTCCTCCTCGGAACTACAGAGCCGACTGCTGGCTCCTGACATCCGGTGCAGCCGCAAAGGGGGCAGCAAGAAGCCACTGACGCTCCTCCATGTCGCCGCTGCTTTGTTTGCCATTTTAATTACCTCGACATTAATCCGTATTTGTGATGGTGATAAAGGAGAAAAAACATTGTGTCCTTTGCTAACACAATGTGCTAGCGCCCTCCTGTTTCTACTCTGTTTAGACAAACTCTACTACTTCGACAAATGTTCCTGCCAACAGCTCCACCTACCGGTCGGTGTCACCCTAATGAAAACTACTTCCCACAGCGGCGTGCTCCAGTAGTCCTTTGAAAACATACTTTATTAAATATGTATACAAACATACTTAGTCTTTACCATTATATCTGAACAAAAAAAATATATAAAATTCTACACAGAAATTTTACAAATATAATTTTGTATCATGATTAATAAAATCTTTTTCTGATTCTTCACCAACTTCAGGTAATTCCCAAATAAATTATTCTTTCTACATGTGAGTTTATTTGTTATAATATCTACCTATGAATAAAAATAAAAAAAACAATGAAATGTTATTAATCAGAAAATCTTTTTTAAAAATAAAAGCTCCAAATGGAATAATTTTCACCGTCAAAGGGTGCAGATCGATTATAATAGTCGCTCAAGTCAAAACAAATACAGTGTATTAAAGTCAGAGCGCATAGACAAGGGGAGAGTATTTTGTTGTATTTTCGTTGGATACCTAGATTCCTTCTTACGTTTAATCAAGTTAATGCGAAGGGTGGGTAGGTGCGCTCGAAAACTTCACCAGCGCGCACCCAGTTCTTAGAAACCCCGCCTGTATGCCAGGTGCTTTCGGACGTACTTGTTTCTCCTCTGACCACTTGAGACTGCGATAGTAAAATGAGCGCACCAAATGTTGGACAACAAAAACTTACACCGAGTTAGAAAATTGTAAAGTCTTTTATCAGAAAGTCAGCAGTTCGTTATATTTTTCTCACTATGTAAAAAGTAATTTGTCTGCGTTATGCAAACATTTATACATAGTGTGCTTTTTAATTACATAGACAATATAAATAAATTACAGTATACTAATTGGAAAAAAACCAACTCCGTGTAGGTTTACACAGTTGAGCAGGAAAGTAACTGCTAGAAGGTAGCTAGGTAGGCTAATGTTAAGCTTTAATCAGCGAAGGAGCGTTCTATCCCACAGCAGTTCAGATGGCTGTACGCTGGTTATGCAGGTAAGAGGGGGAGCTGGTATATTTTTGAATTGAGGGGTTATTTTAGATCTAAAACCCCGTTTTTGTTTCAGCAGGTGGGGCAGAGTCAGGTGATCATCGGCACTGAAACACAATGGTTTTAACAGTGTATGGAAGCTGTTTTTTTGTTTTTTGGTTCAGTGCTTTTTAGGTTTGAAATCATTCGTTTAATCAGTGTGAATGCTTTAGTTACGCATTTATTTTTAAACTAAGTAGCTTTAAATGGTAGTAAATGAAGACCGTGGTTTCTATCGTGGGAGGGGCGACACCATTCCTTCCGCAGTCATTCAGTCAGTGACAGAAGAAGATTCGGTGGTGAGGTAGTGAAGCTGACCGGGAGCATAACCGAAATTCCTGCCTTCGTCTCGCCACGCTCGGAAGCCTTTTTCTTTCACAGGCCGATCTGGCTGATGGAAACAGAGCTCGGCCAGAATGTGCGCGAATGTGTTCGGCGTTTTGAAAAGGTGAGACCTAACGATGATGTGTCGGTGTGTGTGAGCGGGGATGCAGCTGACAGCATCTGGAGATGCTTCGAGGTGTGTGCGCGCTGGTTCCTGATCCCTTAGCAACCAGCCGCCCGATCGGGGTATTCCGTGGTGACATAATGCGCAATGCCGGTGCAGGCAGCCTGGAGCTGGGGATGGCGCTTGGTGGTGGGTCGCATGTTACCTGTAGCCCTGTAAGCCTTCATGCTGGGTGACCGCTTGCTACTAGCTGCGGACGTTATCGTTCGCATCTTCCCATTAGTTGTTTTCCTAATCTTGAACGCCGTGAGGGAAGCAGGAGAGGAGTGGCTTTCCATGCTGGATTTGTTTTTCCTGAGCTTATCCTACTAAATATTCGGATTTGGAAGCTTTCGTCTGGCATGTGATCATCCACTATTCTGGAAATGCACATCCCCTCGCCCTCTTACATAATGGAATGTTGACTCCACACAACATTTATTCCAATCATGCTTTGGATAAAAAAAAATATATATATATATATATATATATATATATATATATACATTACCGGTATATTGTGGAACCGCACCTGTTTTCTAGAACCATGAAACTGTGCTCTTTACCATGCAGGACAGAGGGCCCAGAGGACCAGGATTGGAGACCTCTGTCCTTCAAGACTTGAGAGATTTAAAACAGAATTTCTAATTACTTTCTTTTATCAAAATCTTCACTTTGGCAACCCTAACATAGAGACCGGGTTTATGGAGTTTGTAAATTTACAAACTCCGTAAGAAATACCGAATAATTAAATAAAGTAAAATAAAATAAGCAAATAACAGCAATAATTTGAGTTATTTAGCCCGTATACGAAAAGAAAAATTAGGGTTAATTTTTCAAAGTCATATTTTCACCATTTGATTCATTCATTTATAAATGTCATACCTTCAAACCAAATATTTAGTTAGCAAGCTAACTGGTTAGTTTGAAGCAAGATATTTAGTTAGCAAGTGAAATACTTAATTTAACAACTAAATATTTAGCTCTGAGCTTGCAAAAATATTTAGTTTACAAAATAAATGTGTAGCTAGCTGAGTATATATGTAGCTTGGGAAGTCATGCACAAAACTATAAGAGCTTCAAAGAACTCAAGCTAAAGACAGAACTACAACAGTGAAACTAAAAGGCACAGAAAGCATCCACAACCAGTCACAACAGAGCTCAAACACACAGTACTACAAAGGTTGTTGTCAACAAGAGTCCGTTTATGGTGATTTGTGCAATGCTATGTTATTTAGCTGGATCCGAGGAGCCCAGGAGTGATTTAACATTCCATTAGGAGTCTGTAAATGCATCCGCAGACACAGTGATCAGAGAATTTGTTAAACTCTGACCTGCTGATTCCAAATTTCTCTCTAAGAATTAGAAATAAAGACAAAATACATTTTTCAAAGTTGAAAATGCAACCATCTTAGTAATAACATTTTTAAAAGAAAGCTATTTTCTCAAAAACAGCCCAAAGTTAAGTAGCTGCCGCTCTGCCTTACTGGAAGTATTCAGATAGATTCAAATCCTTTAGGGTTATTTCACAGAGGTGTTTCTAGAGCTACACCCAACCGAAAGGTATCGCAGCGCATCTCATTTACTGTCTTGGAGAACAGAATGTATTACACTAACGTTTTTGGGTTTTTTTTGTCTCTATTTTCTTTGATTATTTCCTGCTTGATTTTAGAATATGGTGCTGTGGATCCTTGTCATTGTGACAGACAATGGTTGCTTTAGTAAATTCAGAACTTATGATTATTTGTATGAAATCTGATTTGGCACAATGGTACTAAATATTAGGGATATCTAACTAGCGTCCAGCTAGCAAGCTACCTACCTAACTATCTAATTAGCTAGCTAGGCCCCAGTAAGACAGTAAACATTAACTGTAAACCTCTCTGTGTGTATTGCTAGCTAAGTATTAAAGAAATAGATCTGGACTAAGACAGAGAAGTGTTCTTGTGACATGTTTCACTTCCTGTTATTTGATAAATTCCCATGTTCTGTTTAAAAGTTGCAGCCTATCTAGAAGCTACTTGCACATTTTGAACTCCCTCTTGCTGTTAGCACCTATTTATTGTGCTTTCACTGATCTGAAACAAATAAAACTGTCCAATTAAGCTTGCCACTCTAATTTCAATGCCTAGTTGAGAATATTTAGTTATTTTATTAGTCGCTGGTCTAATTCAGCTGGTAAGTCCAATAACAATATCAAAGGTAACCTTCAACACAGTCCTGTCTCCACTCAGACTTGAGTGTCCACACTTAGCCTGGAATTTATAAAAAATGAATATATCTCCCACATTGTTTTAAAAGAATATTGTACACATGGGATTGTTTTCAGAAAAGTTTTCTTCCATACGAACCCACACAAACGCATGTAGCAAAGCCAAAACATGATCCGACTGCTGGAAAACAATCCCAACTTCACGTTGGGAATTAAACATGGTGATAGGAGGTGCATTTGTGTGGACAGAAATATAGGTTGAAATACCTTTTAGTAGTGTATTGGAAAATAAAGTTATTAAAACACAAGATGATGCCGATTGGGAATGTCCTCATGTCAAGATTCCCGCTTTATTTGTTGCAGAACCTAAGTTTTCCCATGTACACACGCAAACACAGTTTCCTCAAATTCCTTGCTTAGTCTGACTTTTCCTAAATAATAATTTGTAGTGATAGAGTTCTCATAAAAGGCCAAAACCGATAAAAATGTATTTGCCTTCCCAGACTTCCAGCTACATGTGCACTAGGCCTCAGTGCTGGTTGCTAATTGATCTGCTTTCATTGTGCTCCTTTTCCAGTCTCTTTGGGAAACCTTTTGATGGTGGAAAAAGGATGGACCATGGCGGTCCACAGGACCAGCAGCAGCATCCGGCGGAGCAGCAGCAGCCTTACCATCCGCAGCATCCTGCCATGATGAGACTGTACGAGGTCCAGAAAGAGGTCTCCACTCTGGGGCCGCAGGTCTGCACCTTCAGCGGCCTGCAGAACGACCGAGAATACAAGCGCATGGAGCGCGAGCTGACCCAGCTGCTGCTGCAGGTGGACCAGGTGGACACGGAGGGCAAGCTGGAGCTGCAAGGGGCGCGCAAGAGGGCTGCGCAAGAGGTGGAGGGCCTCCTGCGGTACCTGGAGGAGAACGCCTCCCACCCGTCCCGCCTGGCCATCGAAGAGCTGAGCAACGCGGCGCGGGAGCTGGTGGACGAGCGGGTGGTGGCGCCGCAGCGGACCGGCGGGGTGGCGGAGATAAACGACGAGCTGGTGGACGCCCTTCAGGAGCTCGTCCTCAGGCTCACCCAGATCAAGACTGAAGGCCGGGTGCCGCTCCGCAAGGCGCGCTACCGAGCGCTCACGCGGCTCTGCGCCGTGCAGGACGTGCTGGAGAGCCGCACGCCCCAGCAGACCCTCTCTCTGCCCCTGTCGGGGGACACCCACGAGGCCGTGAACCGCATTAACCAGGTCATGGTGAAGGTGAGCATGGCTCGCAGCCAGCTGGTGGCTTTGCTGATGGGGCTGAGCGGGAGGGACAGCTGCGCGCACCTGTCCCGCATCCTAACGGAGCTGCAGGTGGAGCTGGACGCCCTGGACGTCTCCGGTAACCTGGCGATCCGGAATTACAGGAAACAGGTGGTGGAGGAAATAAACGGCCTGCTAAAACACCTGGACCTAGAGGGAGAGGGGGACGACACTCGCAGGTACATCTCAGTTTACTACAACTAAGACTGTCGCAACAAGCAATTAGTTAACGGCACCATGAATGAGCTCAATGATTTTCATTCTGATGATTGAAGGGCAGTTTTGTTTACAGAGACCTCATCATACATTGTATTTATAGCTTTGATTGTTTTTTTTCATTCCCGTTTTTGGTTGTATTTTATTTTAGATATTTCAAATGTCTTCCAGTTCTAGTGTGATTTCTAGAAGATTACAGTTTGAGAGTGCAAATCTGCATTTATAGGCCATTATCAGTAAATTACTTGAAAATGGTCTCAACAGCAATACTATCATTTATTGCAATAAATATTCGCATTGGTTATGTTACAGGCCTAATTATAACGACATAATAATAGTAATATTAACCCTTAAGTGCCTGAATTTATAACAAAATAATTCAGTTTTTGATGCTCATCAGATTGTAAATTAATGTTTTGGTATTTAAAATGTAAATTTGCTTGAGTCGGCATGAAATATGTATCAACAGGTATTGCTGGTATATACACACCACTTTGCGATGTGGTTGGAGCAAAATTTCGACTTGTGGTAAAGGTCCACAGGTCCAAAGTTTGAGGAGAGCAGAAACTGTCTCATGCAAACAAAATAATAATAAAAAAATAAGACGTGAAATAAATATGTCAGTTTGTCTTTAAGGTCCTTTTCTAACATCTGAATGTTCCCTCGTACGCTGCCTGTCAGGACCGTCCTCGTCGTTGCTATTGTCACAGAGACAAAATTTCTAATTTTTGAGGCGTACCAAAAAAAAGTCAGCAAGAGTTGCGTAATACCATTAAAGGAAAAATGTAACGGGCCTCTAAAAATCATGTTCAAATAAATTCTGACCCCATTTCCACAAAATTCTAAAGAAAACATTGGGATTGGACATGGGGATAAGTATCGGTCGATGGCCGATCCCCCGAAATGAACAAAACTGGGGCAGATTTATTGATGCGCCTCTAATAGTAAAAGTAAATTCAGAGACCCACCTGTAGAGTGATGATGGTAGAGTGGTGAGAAGAAAGCAATATGAGTTCCTGTTTTACCTTCACAAGTGGTTTACATGTGAAACTTGTTCCAGGTAGATTTGTGGCAAAACTTAAATGTTGAGCTAACTCTGTAACACAGAACGGACCAAAATGTTATTCTCCAGATGTTCAAAGCTGGTAGACACATGTTCCAAAACACTTGTACCTGGACATTGCAGCAAATATCCAATATCCAGCGATGATCGGAAGGGAGTGAACCTGTGTCTGTCTCCGTAGGTACGATTTGGCGCAGAACAACTCCATCCGTGAGATCGAGGCCGTGCGAGCCCACGTCTCCCACTTACGAGAGGGCGTCCTGCGACACTGCCTGATGGGTGACCTCAGCTTCCGGCCCAAAGCCGAACTCCAGAGCCTTCTGACCCACCTGGACCAGGTGGACACGGCCAAAAACCCGTGCATCAGAGAGGCCCGCCGCCGCGCCGTGGTCGAGGTCCAGGCCGTCATCACCTTCCTGGACCTCCGCGAGGCGCTGGTGTGCCGCCAGCCGGGGCCCGAGGAGCACCCGTCGCACGGGGCCGTGTGGCGGGTCCTGGGCAGCCTCTCCGACCTGCAGGCTCAAGTTCTGGGCTTTGACGGCAAGCGGGCCGACAAGAGCTACATGATGCTGGAGGAACTGCTGACCAAACAGCTGCTGACGCTGGACGCCGTGGATCCGCAGGGCGACGCGTCCACCAAGATGGCACGGAAGCAGGCGGTGAAGTTCGCCCAGAACATTCTCAACTACCTAGACATGAAGACGGACGAGTGGGAGTATTGACCAGGCCAGGACCACGTTGGGCAAGACACGGCTGCAGGAATTAAAGGAGCTTGAAAATGGAGCGTCATCATTCCGTCAGCTGTAAATATTGCCTGAAATACCCAGAATCCACTGCAGCAGAACTTTTTTTTTTGTCTCTTTGTGGTAGTCAAGGCCAACCCATCTGAAACTCCTTTTGTGAAACACATTCTGACACGTATTTCTCTGTGTGCTCTTCAGCAACTTTGTGTGTGTGTGTGTGTGTGTGAGTGAGTGTGTGTGTGTGTGTGTGTGTGTGTGTGTGTGAGATTTGCTTGTTGGTGTCATTGTGTTTTGGTGCATGGTAGTAGAAACCTGCAGCCAAAGTAACGCTCGTTGTCTTCTCCTCCAGACTGCACTTCATATTGATAAAACGTTCCGTTAGATTGATTGTTAATCAGTATCCTCTTTCATTAACTTGACTGTCGGTTGCTAATGGAGACAGCTGGTGATACGCTACCAGAGGCAGGGGTGGCTCATTCTGTATTATTAGAAAAACCAGGCAGTAGCTGTGTTTCCACTACAAATGTGTGCAAAACTTTGTCTATTGTGCTAGTGTCCAAAAAAAAAAAAAAAAGAACCACAAGCTGCGGTGTTCCCATTAAATGAGGCACAATTAAAATCACGCGGTATGTCATTAAGATCCATGCTGAGCTTCCAACTTCTTCCTGCTGTCGTCGTCTTTGTGGTTTTCGCCAGTGGCAAAAACCACAGAGATCGACAATGTCCATTTGTTGATCATGTGAATCAAAGAAAATGTTTCCATTGCAACTTTGTGAAATAAACCAAAATTTTTTTTTAAATTATCTCAGCGTCCAAAACTTTATAGAAAAATTAGGTTTTTTGAAATAGACGTATTTCCAGTAAGCAAATGTATTTTGAAAATGTCAAATATTGTGATTATATGCTCAATTTGACATTTTGAAAAGACATTTCTTTACTGGAAACGGGCCGAATTAAAAAGAATAACTCGGCTTTTGATCCCGTTTCAGCACTAGGATAGAAATGAGTGCGTTTCACAAAACTGCAATGGAAACACTTTTTTGCATCACACGACTCGCATGACCAACAACAACTAGATGTTGCCACTGGCGCAAACCACGAAGAAGAAAACGGGAGGAGACGGAAAGATCACGGTGCAGAGGGCCATATTTTTAATATTTTCTGAACAAACTTATTCATGTGTGATTTGAACTTATTTCTTATTTAGTGGAAACACAGCAATTGCAAAATTGTGTTTTTTTTTACATTAGCAGAAAATTGACAACGTTTTGCTCACATTTCTAATAAAAACGCAGCGACTTCAGGCTGATGTTGCTGCATTTTCTACTCTATTACATCTTCGAGGGTCAGATTGCAGAAACGCACATGGATCTAATAACATCTGTGTTCCACCGGATGGAATTAGACTGCAGGAGATTAGATTGCTAATCTACGAGCCTTCGCCACTAAAGAAGCAAGGATCTGAATTTTGGGGTCAATTTCTGATCTATGGTTTTTGTAAAGCTTTGAGCTGCCGATGTAGATTTAGATCCGATCTGATTTCTCCCCTTGAGTTTTAATATAGCCACGTCTAATTACAGCATTCAGAATAATTTCTCCTTCAAAGGAAGAAGGCCAGAAAAATGAGGTTATCAGGAGGAAGAGGTGACATCACACCACAGTACAGTTTTGATCATTTAAGGATGAGTCAAACTTAAAGTGCGGGGGCCAAATGTAGCTCCTGTAGTTTTTATGTGGCCCTCTAGACTCCAGAGCAGAGGGATCTCTAAAGGTCTCCATTTGACACAAATGGAGACTTTTATTTGTAACCAGGGAAAAACGAATAAAAATCTTAAAATTGTTGGCTATAGTACAAAGTATTCAAACTTGTTGTATTCTCTTGTGAGAACTACATCTATTCAGCAGACTTGACCTTTTGCCCCTTGAGACAAAATATTTGGATGCCTCTGCTCCAGAGGGGCGCAAGAGAACAGCTTTGTGCTTGGATATAATTTGATCAAATTTAAGCAGTTTTTAATCAGTAAACAGCCAAATAAAATATCAGTCCCTCCAGTTTTTTGTTTTTTTTAGATTTATCGGTCGCAAAAATTCACACAAAATCAGCAAATAGCCACATTTTTTGGCTATTTTGAGTTTACTGCAAATGCTCGAAAACGTTTGGTTCAAGTGATGCTAATTCCCACCTATAGGTGGCAGTATTTGTTACTTTTAATACAATGCTGCCTCAGATTTCATCAAATTATAATCCACCATCAACAAAGTCACATTTACCACCATATATTAGTGTAAACACCTCAAAATCTTTTGTAAATATTTCTAAATTGGCACCAAAAAGTCTGTGATTCTGTTGGCAAAAAAAAATCAATCACCATAACGTGGAGGGACCGCTCAATGTGAAAGGAGCTCAAGAAGTAGTTTAAGTAGTACTTATTAAATTCAGAGACAGCTAGTTATTATTATTTTAGCAGCTGTTTATGCGTTTTATCAATACATTCTGGACAACTGGCCCTTTAAATCAAAGACACTCATTTTAAACCACATTTAGCATCTTATGTTAGCAACTAGCATGACAAGCTACCAAACCAGTAGCGTCAAAAAGATTTCCAATGTTCGATGACGGGCAGAGAGAGGAAGGTCACAACCAGCTCAAAAGGAGAAAACAGAGCGACTTTGCTGCCAAGCCTTCATGTTATCAGCCCAAGTCTTGCTCTCTCACTGATTTTATTTTCAAAGCGAGCTAAAAGAAATGGTCTGTTTCAAGTCACCGACCTGTGCCTGACTCTGGAGTCTCGGTTTTGGGCCCAGGCCTGTCATAGTGCCGAAGCTCCACCCGAAAAAGAACAGTCCAACAGCTGACAAAGAAGTTCACTAAAAATCTATTTTGAGATTACTTGGAAGTCATGGATGAATGTTTTTCTTCTTTAGCAGAAAGCAGGATGTTTCTGAGATGGAAGACTTCAGTCTTAGCTGCATCTCTTGTCATCTGTTCTCAGATGTTTGTCCTGACCGTGTTATGATCACACAAGGCTGGAAATAGATCAGATATGAATTATTTCAGGAGAAGCGAGGCGATATTTCGCCGTTGCTGCTTCTGTGGCTTCTCGTCTGTCTATTTGTTTCTACCCGCCGCTTTCTGTTGACGGAGGAGTGCGAATGAAGCCTTTTGAGGAAATTGGACAGAAAGAGGCCGAGGCGACGATATCCGCAGGACTGGCGTATCGAGGCTGAAGCTCGGGGGCCCCTGCTGGAGGGCCTTCGGGAGGGAGGCACTGACGGAGATCACAGTCGACAGAACCTTCTAGAAACTTCTCCAAGCTGCTGGAGGAGAAGGAGAGGGAGAGAGAAAGTCTGAAGCTCTGTGCCTTTTTACTTTTAAGCCTTTTTTTACCCATCAGTTTGTGTTTTAGAGTAGCAGAAATAGAACGTGTGGTTTATGGTATGCATCAATGCACTGGAAGAGGACACCAAGTACTGAATGTGTTTTATTGAGAGAGCACCTTGCCCAGTATCACAACATGTCTGTTTGTTTGTTTGTTTGTTTGTTTGTTTTGTCTCCTCTTCTTTTTTCTTTTTTTTTTTTCTAAATGCGTATTTATTTCCCAACAAAATTCCAATTAGACTGACATCGTAATCAGGAGTTGCTTTCTCCTACGGCATCAGCTGTAGCCCAATAATCTGCTCAGAACCATTTATCATCAGTTGGAGTGCCGCAAAAAAAGATACAGTGTTCTGTGGAAATATTCACACTGCCTGGACCTTTTCCACAAACTTCAATGTATTTTATTGGGATTTTAACATAGAGAACAAGATAATATTTGGATTTATTTATGTAATTTATATATTGGGGATAAAATATCGCTAATATAAAATCGGTATCTACAATAACCGATGTGGATCCCGATGTTACCAATTTGCTGACATTGGTATCAGTGGATGTCAGTACGTTGTTAACATATCGGTGTCAGTCTGACGAGTAAAACTGGGCCGATGTTACAGACTGACGTTAAATTCCACTTTGTTGTTTCAGGAGGGGGAGAGGACGGGTTTGGTCATTTGGTAGTTAAGTATTTACATTTTTTTCCCAAACAAATGAAAGTTTCAAAAGCATTTTTATACATTTTGTGTTTACTCGGATGCCCTTAAATTAAAACCTGTGCACTGCAAGGTTATTATTTATTTATTATTTACAAGACAACGCACTTTCCAAATCTGACAGAGCGGCTCTGCTTGTCACCGTGGAAACACCATCCCTATGGTGGCAGCATCATTCTGTGGGGATGATATCAACTGAATTTAAATTCAAAAATAAAGAACCTGACTTAGATTATTAACCACATTTCTTATAGACATATTTAATTATTAATTAGATGAGTTTGTGGCAGCACTTGGAAGCTGCTCTCCCTCCAATATTAATAAACTTAAGCCACTTTGCAAATAACAGTTTGCTTCACTTTCAAGGAATGTGAAAAAGTTCCAGTGGTTTAACCTGAATTCAGCCTCTTTCTATAAAAGTTTTTTTCTCGTCTTTCTTTTTCTTTCTTTTTTTTTTTTTTTTTTGGGCATGACTGTTTACAGCCGAGTTTTGTATTTAGGTCACTGAACTGTCTGGAAACGCAGTGGAGCCTGCTGTTTATACACCAAGCTAACATCCAGTGCAGGTTCAGTTTATTTATGCGAAATGTAAATTAGAGGTTTGTGTAGCTATGCAGAAAACCTGCAGCTGTGTACGTGAGGCATAGCGTGTGACGGGCTGTAGCTTCAGAAAGTAAACGAAACTAAACTCCAGCCTGGGCTTTGAAATGTTCAACAGGCCGTTCGGCAGACACAGTGTTGGCGTTTTTGCTCGAAGTGACGTGGAGTTCAGAATTCGTCACAACAGCGTTGATAAAACGGGACAAAAGTGCAGCATAAAAATGTTTGGAGTTATCACTCCCCTTCAAATGTTATTGCACTGGAAAACAAATTTGGTCAAGAGAAAAGTATTTAATAAAAAGAAAGATGCAGTTGAAGCATTCAAGTCTTCTTGAGTTCACTTCTGTTGGTCACACTAAACCTGACTAACCTGAAGTATTTTAGTATCACTGTGAGTCCAAATATATTAAAATAAACTAGATAATGTCTTCACCTGGAAAAAACAATCTGTGGTTGTCATCTGAAGAGAGATTCGGACAAAAGATACCAACACAGTCCGGCAGACGGACTGAATTTAAACGTGTCACCTTTCGCCAAAGAGAACGATATTCTGAAATTAGTGTGACAGATATATGTGACCAGAATGTGGCTAGTTCTGAAGATTTTTGACTCTTAAAAAGAAACGGTGTAAAAATGAATTTGAGAGAGTTTTGAAATAATTCACCACAGTCTATTTTTATTTGTTTTATTTTGTTACAAAAACCAGCCTTTTTTTTTTTTTTTTTAGATAAATTATTTTCATGTAATGAATGCAACTATTTGTTACATTTTGGCATTGATTATTCTCTTAAGTCATATTTATTTAAGCATCTTCACATTAATTTACTTGTTCTTCAGTTTGATTTGTCTCTAATCTTGACGAAATCATCTTTTTAAGAAGTATTTAATAGACAAGTGAAAGAAATTCAGATTGTCCCACGGTGCTTTGGGTGAGTCGACTTCACTAACTAGTAGTTGTTGTTTTCCTTGGTGTGGTAACTGAGAGGGTCACATCTCCTGATGGTTTTCCAAAAACTGCTGAGAACTGACTGCGTCTTAAAACAGAACAAAGTAAAATCTCATCAGATCATCTTTTATTTTTCTGAGACTTTAGAGGGGAAGTAGCTATTACTGATCAAAGAACTTGATTGAATGATCAGAATTCTGTCCTTTTTCTCCGAAGTATAACCAACTCTTAGAAAACAGGAGTTTATGTCTTGGCTGTCCAGTGTTGTTGGTCCCAGCATTCAGTGACCCACCACACTGAGTGCAGTTGTTAGTCAGGGATGTACTGGTGTGTATTGAAGGGAACAGCAGCAACTATTGTTACCTGACAGAGTTCAGGAGATCATTTCCAAAATGTCTTGCATTTAGAAGTGAGAAATATTATTTATGAGAGTGAAACACTTAATGTCTGTCAAAATTGCTACTTTTCTCAGAGAAATAATAATAAAAAATCAACAACTTCACAAATTTCATACAAATTTAGTAACAGGTTAGGGAAGAGGATTAGTGCCACTAGAAAAAAAGAAAATCCTGATTTTTGATCTTTTTCGGACTCTTTCTTTTCGGAAGTCCGGAAATTTGAGTTTTTCTCAAAATTCCGACATCTTAAAGCCTCGACCAAGAATGAGACAAAATTCTTCCTCTACAACAAACAGGAAGCAACATCTGAGCGTTAATCCTCCGGAGGCGGAGAGGCTTCAAAGGAAAAGAGGCCGTGCTTTCCTTTGACTCCTGGCTTCACAAAAACCTTGTGCTGCCTGCTTGTGTGCATCACTTATTTTATAATGTAGCACTTTGAAACAATGCAGCAACACAGATTCATACGTTGTGCTTCCTGAAGAGTTAAAAGGACAGGATGGAAGGTGAAAAAGAAGAAACAATCAACACAAAGTGGAGGATTTAGCTGAGATCGTTTTCCTGCTGGAAGTCATGTTTACAGACTTTTATTTACTGTCAGGATTAGCTTCCTGTGAGAATGTCTATCAGCATCAATAACAGAGATTTTAAGGTGTGGATTAGACAAACAGGTCTATCTCAATAATTTAGAATGTTATTAAAAAGTCCATTTACAGTCATTTAGATTAATTCCACACATTTTGTTTTTATATTTTCATGTGAAATATTCGAATTTTCTGCTTACTGTTAATTAAAACATGACATTTATCTGCTTAGAATATTAAAATATTATGTAAGGCTCATAAAAAAAAGAAGACATTTTTAATACAGAAGTGTGCGTTTTATAACGGCTCTCATCAGAACACAGACTCTGATTTACTGAGACGTACCTGAAAACTTTGAGTCATAACCGAATCAATATGAGCCAGTATTCAAACATTCACCCCAAAGATTTTATATGACTATAAAAGCCCAGTGTTTCTACCACATCAGAGCACTGGTGTGTTATTTATTTGGGGAGGTTTTTTTGTTTTTTTTCCAGCTTCCTGCTTGTTAAGAGTCTGAACTTGGCAGGGGGAGTCCATTAAAGTCTAGTTAAAAACTCCGGTCCAGATGGGATTCGAAGCTTCAGCTTCAGCTCAGTTATTTACACGCAGCAAAAGGTTTAAAGGTCACATTTGTCTCCACTCAGCTCAGTGTAGTCTTTTACGTTGGTTCTTTTTTTATTATTATTATTATTATTATTATTATTATTATTATTATTATTATTATTTTTCTCACACTCACCGCCTTGCAAAAAGTATTCATGTCTTGTGAACATTAGGATTTTGTCACATTGCAACCATCAAATGTCAGTGTTTTAGTATTTCATTAAATAGGGCAACACAATCATGAGTAAAAACAGACAGATACGTTTTACATCCTAATAAATACAAAACTGAGAAGTGCTCCATGCAGCTGTATTCTGATATTCATAAGTGAATTTCAGTGCAAGTGATTTCCCTGAGAAAACTAATCAGTACTTGTGAATTGTTCTACAAGGTTCTGACTAAAGGGGGCTGCGTCCAAAAGCAGGCCACACTTTACAGATAAATAAATAAAAAAAAACCAGTCACTTTACAATTACTTTTGGTGGTTTATCGCATCGAATACGACAAAGTCTGTGGGTGTAATGTCATAAACTATGGAGGGGCGTGAATACTTTAACGAGGCATTGCAGTAGCAGCATGTGCTACTAAAGAATGACAGGAAATGCCTCAAGATTGAATGATTGTGAAGCTGCAAAAAGCCAGACTGGATTTATCTGACTGTAAATCCAACATTCATTATCCATCCATCCATTTTCTGACACCCTTGTCCCTCAGAGGGGTCAGGAGGTGTTGGTGTTTACCTCCAGCTAACGTTCCGGGCGAGAGGCGGGGTCACCCTGGACAGGTCACCGTCCAACATTCATCACTTTCTCTTTTATGAGCCTTAGAAGAACAATGTTTGAAAAGACTATTTTAAATGTCAAACTGGGTTTAATAATGGATGCTTAAAGTCGGCCTCCAAGCTAAATATTTCATCTGAAGGAGAGAAGATGTATTTTTATGGTGAGGTCAAATTTAAATAGGACTTTGGTGCATCACCGTTTCTTATTGTTTCAGTCTGATGATTTTATAGTCTCGTTTCTTTCTGGGTGGGGAACAGTAAAAATAAAATAACAATAATAAAAAAAAAAACCAGGAATCTATTTTCCTAATGAAGCCAGTTTCTAACAGCCTTGTGTTTCTGTCTGCAAACACCATCACTCCCTTAAGAGGTGGCTGGAGTCCTGCGTGTAGTTTATTCCTCCAAATACCCGATGTGAAGTTGCCTTTAACTGCACTGACTGTCACGAGTGTTTTATGATTCTTTTTGTTTTGTTGTTGTTTGTTTGTTTCCTAAAGCTGCGCTTGTACAAAAAGCACACGGCTACCGGACTGACCGTGTCGTGTGAATGCTCCATGGATGGCTGTGTTTCAGATTTGTATTCCCAAATTCCAAAATAAAGACGGTCTTATTCTGGATGCTTCGTCTCTCTTTTCCCAAACCTGCTGTTTTTATCCTGCTGCACGAACCTCAGAAGATGTCAAACTATTTAAGATTCATGTGTCACAGTGAAATCGTATTTAAAGTTGTCCTTTTTCACCAGGAGATAAAGAGGGGGTTTTGTTCAATAAAAATTTATCAAATACCAAAGTGGGAAAGAAAAAAAACTGTATGTTGCCACCAGAGGGCAGCATTCTCTCAGCAGAGGAGTCTTGTGCACCAGGCGTTCCTATAGACCAGGGGTGCCCAAAGTCTGTCCTGGAGGGCCCCGGCATCCTGCATGTTTTAGTTCTCGCCCTGGTGGCACCAACAACCTTTTCAGCATGTCAGTGTTCTTCTTAGTTCTTATTATGAGCCATCATTTGATCCAGGTGCGTTAAACCAGGGAGAGAACTAAAACATGCAGCATGCCGGCCCTCCAGGACTGACTTTGGACACCCCTGCTATAGACTCAAATATAGAATCTAAAATACATAAAATGAGAATACCAACAGACTGTAAATATGCATTTGTACAACCTAAACTTCCAAACAATGTTTCTGGTGACAGCTATTCATTTTTCAGCATTTCCAATTAGAGGACATGCTATATATAATACAAAAAACAAATTCATACAAGTCTTCCTCACGAGGACAACTAATAAAAAATAAATAAAATAGTACCAAACATGTTGCTGTAGATCACATCTCTGCCACAAGAGGGAGACACAGGCTCCCTGTCCAGAGGTAAAAACAGAAGTTTCTATTGTTGGCTGCTTTAGTTTGTCTCTTCTTGAGGTTCCTCCGTCAGAGCAGCGTGTTTCTCTGTGTTTCTATTCTCTGTTTTCTATTTTCTCTGAATAGTCCCATGACACAGTGACTCACAGGAGCGCTGCCTGGACTCAGACACATGGAAAACATGAAACAAACCATGATCTCTGGGCCAAAGCTCCTCTACCAGCTTTGTTTACAGCCAATTTAAATAAACTAAACCACTGAGTAGAAGACCTGCGGATCCCACATTTAGGTCTGAGTTGTTGGGAGCTGTGTTCTTTGAAAAACTGCAGGACTTCTTACCGATCTTGTTAAGGTCCTGTCTGAATGTTTAATGTGAGGATTGTGAATCATCTTCAGTGAATTAGATTAGGGAGAGTCACTGAGTGGAAGCAGATCTCCAGTGAGTAACTAGAGTGTGAATCTCTCTCTACTAGTTTGTTGTAACATCATTCACCAGGAGTTGTTCCAGAGCCCAAAAGGTGTGGCGGTGACGTTAAAGCTGAATATTCTACTCTCTTATTAAAAGTGAATTTTTTCCCGCTCGGTATTTGAGGAACACTGTTGGGTTTTGATGTGGGCACGCTCTAAACAATTTGCTTCCTTGTGTGACACTATAAAAAAACAACTTAAAGGGGCAGTATCATGTAAAATCAACTTTTTTTTTTTTAAGCTTTCCATCATGTTATAATGTTGTTCTCTTAAAATTATACCTGGAATGTTATCTTGATTCTTTCTTGCATGTTTGAGAAATCTCCCATGGCAACCATTCAGCTGTGTCCTGGGTGGACCTAGCCCCGCCTACGAAGCGCAGCTCCTCCTCTGAGTTGCAGTTTCTAAGGTTTTAAGCTTCTGCCTCACAGAGCAGCCCTTTCCAATGGCTCCCCCACTCACCTCCTTCAGACCAGCTAGCAGCAATTAGCAAACTGCACATCTGCTGAGCTCGTTATTCCAGCTATTTATCAGTGTAATGCTGATAAAAACTTTTTTTAAAGGGTTAATAGCGAAGCCATGTATTGATGACTTCCTGAAGGTTTCAGAAAGAGCAGGAGTTTTCAAAGTGAGCCAAAGCAGCAAGGAAGACAATGACGTTGCTGCAAAATCCTTAGAAACGTGAAATGTGGAGTTTCAGTCCAGACAAAGTGACAAAGAAATGTTTTGTCCTGTTTTGTGGTCAGGAAAACAACACATTCCTGTGCTGGTAGCAGCCAATAAAATGTCACTGCAAGTCAAATGAAACTTGATTGAAATATTTATGAGTTTTCCAGACCTGCTTGATGCTGTTCAGAGTCACAGAGGCCTGCTGCAGTCAAAGAGGAGGTGAACGACCCAGAGACTGGGACGTGACTCAGACATGAACAGTCACATCCCATCTGCAGTTGGTTCATGTTATACACTGCCTGGCCAAATAAACAGTCACCACCTGAATTTAACTGAGCAAACAGCTACAGGCTTCCTATTGGACAGCTACTGCATGGACAACTGTCTCAAGTTATTTTACCCCAGTGGAGAGATTCCATCAGGACAGAAACGAGACAGAGAATTTTACACAATGAAGACGTCTTACACTGATTAGTGTTAATTATTCAATTTATAGGAATCCAAGTTTGTAACATTTAATTAACACACTCTGTTAGAAAACATTTTTTTCTCCTAAAACCTTTATTGGATGGGAAATATGAATGAAAATAAACCAATAATGTTACAAAAATGTTATCAATTTAGTCAGAAGATCAAATTTCTCTAAATCAAATTAGAATAAAAACCTGATTGAGAAAAATGGATGTCATTTTTTAGACGCAGCAATGAAAAAATAGTCCTAATTCAGTTGAAAAAACATGGACAACTTCCAAAATATATATATTTTTGTAACCTGGTGTAATTACAAACTGGAAGGACAGTGGGGGATCATCATCTTTGAAGAAGAAATGTGGTTGGAAAAACCATGAATAATCTTGACTTGTGATCTGTTAAATGTTTGGTGACTTCATATTTGAGACAACTTCTCTGGGACGTGTTTAAGAGTTTAAATAGGAACATTTCCACATCACAATGTGACGAGAACCCAAAGGGGACCAAACAGCTGAGTAGCCAGGAGAAATACTCTAATCACTGCAACCTAGAAAAGAACGGACTGTAGAGGGATGGAAGAAGATCATGTCATCTGATGGCTCCAGATATTCTCTCTTCCAGAGTGATGGGCGCAGCAATTAGAGAGGCAGACGAAGTGATGATCCATCATGGCATCTTGTTGGGTCAGTGCTGCGATCCGGGTTTGCTCCGGGTGGTCAGGTCAAAGTTCAGCAACGTTACTTTAGATTGGCCAACAAAGAGTTCAGACTTGAATCCCGCTGAGAGTCTCTGAGATGTTCTGGATGAAGGACTCTTCCATCATCATTATGAGATCTTGGTGAGAGATTAATGCCACACTGGACAGAAATAAATCTTCTGACATTGGAGAAACTCATCAAAACAAAGTTAAAGGCGGTCCAACAAAATATTAATGGGACCTTTTTGGTTTTTTTGGTAACAACTTTCTTTTTTGACCAGGCGGTGTGAGACATTCAAAGGAAGCTGTATAAATCAGACGATGTTGTGTTTCCCTGATGCTGACGGCCCACAGCTGCTCTCAGAAAAACATCTTCTTAAAAAGCTTTCTGCCTGTTGAAATTAGCAACCATAAGGAAGAGCAAAGCCAAGGAAAAGGAAATGAACTTGACGTGAACTAGAGATCAAATGAACCTCTTTAAGGAGGATGAGCAAACCTAACAAGAGTCTGAAAACGTCACTCTGAGCCACTTCAGATGTTGAATCAACGTAATCCACAAGAATCAAATCTGTTCTCTTCAGTCTGCTTCGATCTCTTGTGTTTTCCCTCTGAAGTTCAGTCGTTCTGCTCACTGCTGCTGTGTGTTGTTATCTTGGAGTTATCACAAGGTTAAACGCTGGCAGTTCTATCTGGTCTCGGTGTGTTTGGTGTCCAACGGAGATTGGACCGACTCCAAGTCAGCAGGAAGGTCGCCAAGCCAGTGTCTGTATAGAACGCATAAGACGCCACACTTCTTCATTTAGACATGTTCTCATCACCAGCTGATGTGAAAACCTCTAACAATTCTGTCAGGTAAGCTAACTCAGATCAATAGTAAATAGACCGGATGGCTAAATGGCAAATATTTCATTAAAATCAAACTAAACTGAATATTTTTGAATGATCAATTCATGCCAACACTGAAGCGCAGTAACAATTTTAATCAGCTGTAACACAGTATTAAGTTGGCTGATGACTGTGAGGTAATGTCAAAACAGTCGATTTCATGAATGTTAATGTAAACTGTTGCTATAACGATAGCTCCCCCTCTGTATTTCTCCTCTGAGCCGTCCAGAGTGCCTGCAGGACACAGGAGGAGTTTTCAGGGCTGCAGAATGTGACAAAGACTCAGCTGACAGCTCTGTGACGTCAGAGCAAGGCAGTACAAAGCATCGCCTCCGACCTCTGAGAGTTCACCACTGATAACACACACGCTCAGCTCTGGCCCGCCTGATACAAAGAATCACAGCACAACACACACCCTACAACCAGACAATGCCTCCATCCGTGTGAGTTCACAAGACGACATGAAAGACAAGGAATTTGCACAAATACATAATCCAGCTCTACCAAAACGAGGCCCTAATTATGCAAATGATGGACTTTCCAGGCCCCTAAAGGCCCCTGCTGTGTTTCCATTTCCACTGATGGAACACGTCCAGCTACTTCTGCCGTCGGCTGCAGGCGTCTGAGCAGCGGCGCTCTCATCAGCTGACCCGAACCTCTGATTAAGCCTCCTCTACTGTTCCCTCCAGAGTGTGACCGCACACATCTAAAGACCTGGCAGGGATCCAGAATGAGCCACAGGAATGCCAGTGAAGTTCACAGCAAGACGAGGGGAGCCGGGTCTTAATGAGCTCAGTTCCCAGGAAAACAACAACAACTGTCCCATCAAGTTCAGCAGACAGGTGGAGAAACACTCAGGCTGTTTATTCAATTTTTTATTTATTTATTTTAATCAAAGATCTGTTTCGTATATCTGGATCTGAGTTTGGGGTAGTTTGAAGTTTCCAATGAACTGAAGAAATGAATCAATAGGAAGACTTTCAGAAACTAACATCCTCCTTTAACCCGCAGCTCTCCTTCCACACCTCAAATATCTGATCCTATTCACTGTAAAACTTTTATTTCTTCAAATACTAATTAGCCGTGACACTAGAATTGTCTGCTCCTTGTTTCTAATCAATATTTCATACTGTAATGAGATATGAGATGCCAGGCAGGATGTGAAACTTGGTTTGCTGGGTCACTGTGGGAGAAACTGGGACAAACTTTCATCAGGTTCCATTTTCTCAGCACCACTCAATTTATTCTTTACTTTACTGCTTCATCAGCTGCTTTCTACCTCCTGTAACTGTTCTAAAAATAATTCTAAAAATAAATTATTTTTAATTTATCAAAAATAAATTTAAAATTTGTTTTTTTATTATTTACATACACACAAAAAAAGCGCTGTTTACCAACCGCCAATAAACCCAAGAAGAAGATTACGCTTTCACATCCAGGTGTTTATATGTGACATGGAACTGATACAGCGCAGCTTACAGGGTTTCCAATAATCAATACTGAACTGTAAAAAAATAATGATAATTGCAATGCATAGATTGATGAATATTTTTATTCACCCTTACTGGTAGAACTTTGAAAATACCATTGCAGGATTTGTTTTAAGTAGAACTTCTTATTTTTATTTTAGATGCATCTGATGCTGTATTCTGGATTATCAATATGACTATCGGCCCAAATCATCATATCGATGCATCCCGGATTAAAACCAAGTGTTGAACATCACACTTTTTAGTTTCTGACATTTTAAAAGGTTAACAGAAAACTAATTAAACCATCTATTCATCAAACTGTTTCCAATGTCTAATTTTATTTTTGAGATTTCTTCTATTAGTCAAAATTAACAGGTAAGTCTCGATACCCAAAGTGTCAGAGCTGCAGTTACAGAAGACTTTTTGTGCCAAATGCTCACTGCCAGTCAGCTGAATGACAATAATTATTTTTCTCTGGATCAACCACTGATAGTTGCTTTTTTTAAAATAAAAATTTATAAGTGTTACTTTCCTCATGTCATCCACATTTTGACATCTTGACATGAAGATGATGACAAACCATCACCTTTACACAGTCACCTTGCAATGTTACCTTATTTTTTTTTCCTTTTTTTTTTTTTTAAAGAACTGGGATTTTTCCAAGATTCTTTAAAGAAAGTATCAATGAGGAGACCAGGAGTAACAATGGAGGAGCTGCAGGAGTTTCAAACATTGTGTTGACTCTTGGAGCATACACACGTGATCTGTGAGTCCATGTCATGAAATATGAAATCCAACATATTTGCCAGTTGAATTGTGCAATGTGAGTGTTGATGCTTCCAGACAGCTGCAGCAGAGAAGCAGCTGTGCAGCCCCGCAGTGTAAAAGGAAAAAAACCCTCTGGGTTTTACTCAGAAACAACTTCAGGTCTGATGTGTTTGTGAGCAGTGGCAGAATGTGCCACAGCTCTTCGGTAAGAGCTTTACACAAACAACTTAACACGCTTACAGCTTTAGCGCTCTCAGCCTCTAATCTGATCACGGCTAATTTTCCTTTCTCTCCTCCCTGGGATTACAGAGCTGCATGAACCTAAAGAGGCCTGTGTGGAGCGCATGGGGTCAAAGGAAAGCAGAGGGCCACACACTCTACACAAGCACACAGTTTATTGAGGTCTAATATGGAGCAGCGGTCATTTTTTAAGGGTGGAATAATAACGACGGGTGGAGAGAAACAGCAACTAAAAGCTTTTCTGCATCAATATGAATACAAGAGTTCAAATGAATGTTTTTGAGAAATCTTATTCAAACACTCTTTCATCTATTTCAGCTCAAACAGCTTTGCATGTCGAAAAGGGCATGAAAAAATACTAAATGGTAAAAACTAAATCGTTGCATCACTGCCTGTATCTCCATAAGAGCTTCCTCACCTCCTCCTCTTCCTCATATGGCCCAGCTGCATGCTGGGGTGTCCTGAACTGCTCTTCCTTTATGGAGCTAAATTAGCACCAAATGTTTTGGTAATAATAATAATAATAATAATAATAATAATAATAATAATAATAATAATAATAATAATAATAATAATAATAATAATAATAAAACTAAGTTGTAATAGAAAAACAAAAACTTGAAATTGAAAACTTAAGGTTGCCCCCTATACAAAATCTGGGCCGAAAGTTAGAAGCAAACAAAAACAACAAAAAACAACTGATCTGAAAGTGAAAAGATAAATAAATTGTAGTGGTAAAAAACAAACGTTTCTGAAAACCTAAAACATGGAGTTGAAAAAAAATCTTCATATACTGTCACCTTCATTGAATAATGGCCTATTTCAATTTTCATTATCTCAGGTGAAGTGAAAAATGAAAATGAGTAATTTCTTCAAAAACCTCCCAGCATTAAATCAATATCTTATTTGAACTGAGAGAGAAAGAAAAAAACAACACACATATTTTAAATTTGAATACATGACTGTATTTTTCAAGTTTTCAACAACAACAAAAAATTAGCATCTAAAATTGACTTTTAGTTTTTCTATTACAATTTTGTTTTTCAAATTAATATAACATTTGGCTCTAATTTAGCTCCATACTCCTCGGCCAGGTCCCGGAGGTCCCGACTGGTCCCCAGCGAGTTTCTCAGCGCGCGCGGCTCAGCTGTTCGGAGGACAAGCTGATTAAGTGTCGGGATTTCCAGCAGATCAGAGCTGCTATTCCCAGCCTGGTCCACCGGGATTACCTCCTCCGTTCAGGGAGCAGTTTAGCTTCATGTCGTCGTCCACCAAACCATCACTGCGACATAAAAGTATTGACACCCCTCACCCTTTTTCATACTGCATCCTCATCCCCACATTAAATCCAGATGTTTGATGAAGGCCTCAGGAAAGTTTATTTAACTTAGCAGCATTTATATACAGGATATGAAACTCAATCAATAAGGCAGAGAGTTTGGGAGACAAGTTGTAGAGAAGTAGTAGAGTTGAGTTCTAAAACAATATTCTGACTTTTAAGCTAAATGAATTTTAACTCTGGAGGAGCTGTAAAGAGCAACAACTCTAGTTGAATAATTTATCAACATAGTTATTAGTCATGCATTCCACAAATTGAACATTTCAGAAAACAAAAATAGCAAAAACTTACATTAGGGCTGAGCAATATGGGAAAGATTTATCATATTTTGCAGTAATATTGTGATAACGATAATGATCGTGATAATGTGATGGTCAGTCTGACTGATGGTGTCACAGCAATAACAGCCCCACAAATACAAATATTGCTCTTACAAAACATTCCCATTTGTGATAAAGCTTCTTTAGGACACCAGTCACATGAAGAAGTGCGATTATTAACACTATTATTAACACTCAGCTGCTCATGGTAACTTTGTTTTAAATTTTATTGGTATTTATTGACGCTTTTACTCAACAAACAGTTGAAAAAATAGTAAAACTATCAATCCCGACAATCAGGACAGTTGCAGGGAGGTATATACATCATTAATAGGAACTTATTATGACAACAATAAGTCAAAATCTTCTGATAAGAAATTTATCACAATAAATGATAAACAATAACTACTAGACTGGTTGTTGTAATTCTGCTCAGTTCTCGTCTCCCTTCAGTGCCCCATCTGGGATTTCTTCCGTTCAGCTGGATTTCTCTGGTTGAATTTCATCTTGGCCAATCAGCAAGCAGAAGTAGAAGTTGTGAAACATAATGTGAATTTTCTGTTTCTGAATATTTAAGACATTAAAGACAAAACTTATCTAACGTAATTAAATGTTTGGTTTTAAAACGTCTGTCTGCAACTCCTGATATAAATAAGCTTTTCAGCAGCTAAACAAGTCGCTCCTTTCACTAGCTGAGCAGATTTCAGTTTGTTTTGAGCTGAAAAACTATAAATGCAGCTCAACGTTAGTCTTACAGTAGGCAGGAACTTTATTTTTGGCAAGTGCTCCTATTTACTTTTCAGATAAGGTTAGCATGCTAATTCATGCACTGAGGAAGAGTTCTGGTTGACGGGAGGAAGAAAACAAATCCAGTTAGCAGCTTTCAGAGGGAGACTGATGGCTGGTTGGATACAGGCAGAGACTGAAACAGCTCAGATCTTTAAAACACTGCAAACGGCTGTTATGAGGCTTTACAGCAGCGGCACATTCACATTGTGTGGTTGTTTACACTGTTATATGGAGATTTAGAGGGAGGAGTGAGTGTGGTACCAATGTTCTTCCAGAGAACCAAGATTATGAAGAATTTAAAATTCCAAAGTTCTGGAACACAAATGCATGACAGATGTTTTAGATATTTAATAGCAAAAGAAATTTAAAAATAATGAATCTCTTGGTCCTTTTCCCAACTACACTCTGCATTAGTTTATGATGTGAAATCCCAATAAAATTGTTGAGATGAGATAAAATGTGAAATAGTTGGTAAAGCGCCGTGTAACAGACACAAAACCCTTTCAGTTAATTTATTGTTTTTCACGTAATCTTCCTTACATGGTTCAGTTCAACAGGCTGTAGAACCAAAATCAACAATTTTCACTCATTTATTGCCTGTATAAACAAACAAAAATCTAAATGCTCAGCAAACCTAAAAGTAGGTATAAAAGTTTAACCTTATAAAATCACAACTCATAAAAATAAACATCCTGAATATTCCAGAAGAAAATCGTCTGAATTTCAGCTTGATGCAAGCAGCGAACGGCGGCTTCCAGGCTTCAGGTTCTGGGTTTGGTGGCGAAGGTGAGGTACCCCGTGTGGCCCGGCATTTCTCTGGGCGGAGTGGTGGTCCTGATTTTTAGGGAGGCGGGGTTGGCAGCGGCAGAGGGAGGAGCCTCCTCTGCGGCCTGAGAGGAGGAAGAGGAAGAGTCGGAGTCGGGGCCGAAGTCGGGGAGCTGCAGGGTGACGGGTCGGACGTTATGGACTCTGAGCAGAACCTCCAGGGTCCTGACCTCCTCAAGGCCCCGCTCCGTCAGCGCCTGGCACGTCCTCTGAACCTGCTCTATGCACGGAGAGAAGGAGCACAGCCGGCCCCCTGCAGGACGACACGGGTAACCACACCCAGATAAACTGGTTAATGCTACCATCAAGTCAGCACTTGTATAATATGCACACGCTTTTCATGCATTTCATTTTTTTTTTTTTTTATAATGTCAAATTTATTGTTTTGATTTTATGTATAAGAATTTTTAAAAATAGCAATCCGGGTAGTGTGGCATCCAATACTTTGCAGATTTCCATGGAATACATGCAGGTGTTTTCAGGTAAGTCTTTCCACCATTCTCAATACAGTATTATAGATTTTCCAGGCACACAGTGCAATTTTAAAGCACAATCAAGTAATTATGTCACCTTCAGTTGTTATAAAAATGCTACACATATAATATGACTTACAAGAAATTTGATTTTGGGATTTAACGTCTTGAAATGGGGCCTCTGTTTTTTTAAAAGGCTCCTCTATTAAACATTAACAACATTTTTACCAGTGTTGCTCTGAGAAGTAGCTCCTATAATGCGCAGAACCTCCAGGTGTTTACTAATGACTGGTAAGGAAGTCACGGGGTGAGGGGTCAGAAGCTCTGAGGAGGAGCTTCGCCTCAAAGGCGGGGCTAAGTCCACTCAGGCACTTTACACAACTGAACGGTTGTCAGGGAGATGAAACAATTTCTCAAATATGCATGAAAGAATCAAAGCAGCACTCCAGGTATGTTTGATGACAGAATAAATTGATGACATGATATAAAGCTCAAAAAGTCAATTTTTCATAGTTCTGCTCCTTTAACTGGACCAACACACAAATATTTTTTAATCTACACTATTCCTCTGTAGCTCTGGTTTTCCATTCACCCTAAACGTGTAACTAACCTCTTCTTGTGTGACGCCTTGAGGTTTTATTAGACGTTTAGTGTTTTTAAAGCCGTCTTAGCTCTGATCCTTTGTTTTCTTGTATGGCACTTGGAATTAACCCGTTTATGAATGATGTTATATCTATATATAATCTTATAATACGCACAAACAAAACAAAAAAAACAACTAAAGTTTTACTGAGATAAAATCAGTAAAACTTAGGTGGTCTAACTGATTGTACAGGATTTTATGCAAAAAGCAAAACAAACAAGAACAAAAAAAAGATTTTTTTTTGTGCAAAAAACAAAAAATCCTTTCACTGACCAATATGACATGTAGATATAAAATGTGCATGAATACATTTAAAGGCAGTGGATCTCGTCAAAGAGAGGAGATATGAAGAAAGCACATAAAAAAATAAAGATTCTTCACTGGCCTGTTCTTTTGGCTGAGACACACATGACTCCATGTTTATAGAAATCAGTCTGTGTAAAATCAGATGTTTTCTTTCAAAGAACTAAACATCCCTCAGGTAAATGTTCTGGACAGGATTCCTGGGCCAATTTACTCTGAGAAAACATTCCCTCCTTTAATAAAACAACTTCTACACATGCATTTGTTTCCCACAAAAAGGGACATTAAAAAGAAAAACATCCATGCAGGCTGTTGGCTCCAGGCTGCAGCGTGTGGATCATCAGAGGATCACCTGCTGGACGCAGCCTCTCGTCTCCACGCTGAGCCCTGAGCTCGCCTCGGCGGGAGGCCGGAGAAACACGCCACGGCTGACCTAAAGGACACACACTGACACGGAGCGGTGCAGCTGCACAGAGACCAGCTCTTGGGTTGGTAAAATAAGCCGAGTTTTCAAGTTCAAACCTGAACTAGGGAGGAGTTTTAAAAAGTGAAACTTGGCAAGAAACATGCAAACATTAGCCCTGCAATAAAGGCTGAAGAATAATTCACGACAGTCGCATGGAGATGTGATCTTCTAATTATAGGTCTTTGATGAGATTTATTTACCGGATGAGCAGTTTTACACTCTTTTCTAACTCCAATGACTTTTAATGGAAACCCTAATTATTAACTCAACTAGTGTTTCCAAGGTTCTAAAAACAAACAGGTTGGCTGCTGTTGAACACGAGGTTTTAAGTGCCTCGTCTCTAGGAACGGCTGAAGACCTAAAAAAAAAAAAAAAGAAGTAATAATTCACATTGGAGACTATAAAATGAGTTAAGACTCAATAAAACAGTTTGTAAAGACAAGGAGACCTGTCGAGTCAGCTGGCAAGTTGATCTGTAAACCCTGGTTCTCTCAACAGCAACCAACAAACTACAAGAAATATTTACGACTGAAAATTGGGCTAAAACCATCGAGTTTTTGATAGTTTTACTGTGAAAGCTTTAACTTTAGCTTTAGCATTAAAAAGACTCGCATGTATAAATGGTAGAACATTTATAGCAGGACTTTGACAGGCCATGGTATTGAAAAGTGGTGTCGTTCTGCTCAACTGTTTTTAACCAAGTCGAATGGCAAAAATGACTTAAGAAGAAATCTGCCAAAGGAAACAAACGGTAACGTCCGAGGTCATCTAGCTCTTTAGCTCACCTTAAAAAATAAGACGAGGTGGTGGGAGTTTCAACAGCTTCCCCTCAACCATCGATTAGATCGGTTTAGTGGTAAAGAGAGCATGGCCAACATTGACCTCAACTTGAACTGTGTTGTGTGTAAACTTGGCCAGACAGAATCCTCAGGAAGAGGTCAACCGACAGGATTCCTAACCAATTCAGACTGGCGAGTTTGACCAATAATCCCACCAATAATCTCATGAAGCCCACTGTTGTTTTTAGAATGAGTTCTGCAGGCAACTGATATCGTCTCTGACAGTGATCTTGGCAGTGTTGCCGACTACTCAAGAGGGAAACTAGCTGTCCTAGAAGTCACTGCAAGTTGCTAAATGACGTTGCATAATTTGTTGAGCTAGTCAACAATATGATATTCTAATTCACATTATTGGAAAAAAATATACATTTTTGTAAAAGACAAAAATCAGGTAAAAAAAAAAAGTCAATGTTGCCTCAGGAGAGGCAAAAGTGACCCAACCAAGACAAGCTCAGTGTTTCTACCACTATCCAAGAGGGGCAGGTTCATGAAAGAACCTGCCCATGAGGCTGATTGTGGCGGGTAGGAATTGTTTGTGTTCACAGTTTATCAGACTATCTAAATAATGCCAGATCACACTGTCAGCAATTTGTGTTCCTTAGTGATTGCTCATCTACCATCAGCCCTTTCTCAAACTAGGTTTACAGTTGAAGCGTTAACCTGGGCTCCAGCGTCTCCATGCCAACGCGCCTTGAGCTCTGCCCTAGTTCCTGGTCATGTACCTCTGAAATTTTGTATCTTAGTGTGGATCGCTCAAACTGGACAACTTGGAAGGTGCTCTTCCATAGCAGGTTCAACTGCACCAATATTTATATGATCCCTGTAGGAGGATTCATTTTTGGGGAATATGGTACCAACCTATGCATCAAGCATGACGCATGAGCTTAGCAAGCATGAGCTTGCATGGTTTGCATAGAGAGCAAGCATGAGCTGAACAAGCTCATGCTTGCTCTCTATGCAAACTTTTAAGTTGACTTAAGGACTCAACTGTCTGTACATGTTTTAGGATGGGGGAGTGACTCATGAAAGAACCTGTTTGTTAAATGAAAAAAATCAAGGGCTTTCACTCTGAACGTTCCAATTCACACCAGAGGTCACTGGATTTGTGGTTCGTGGGAAACAAAGTCTGAATACAAAGTTACCAATTTGTCAACCTGACCTGCATGAACCTCATTGTTGGTTTGGCTGAGAGTTTCTACATTTAAGCAGAGTTCATCAGAGTACCTTAGTGTCGAGAAAAAGCCTGCTGCAGAGTGAGGGCAGATTTAAATACTTAGGTTTTTACCATCCGTTCATAAAAAACATTTTTGTTGACAAAAACATTCCAACAAATGTAATTGCACTGCTGTACCAGTAGGTGGCAATATGGAAATCCTGACCACGGCTAAAGCAGTGCAAGGTTCAAGATTCTATCAACGTTCATGTTTTATTTGATATTTTTCATTTCCTGTTCTTGTGCTTGAAGGTTATAGGTAGAAGCTGGGACATTAAATCTCCATTTCCCTTTACTGGAATGGTGATTGACAACAATCTAAGTATGAAACAAGAAGCACTACTTCTTTTGACACACAAAAATCTTGAAAGCTTAAGAAAACAAAGATTTTACTACAAAAAAATTCCCACAGCAAATATATCAGGAGAATTTTTGAGTCAATATTTTGTGACACCTTTGGTTTTGACAAATACACATCCAAATTATTTTTGAGAGCGCACGGCTTTTAAAATCAAACACAGGGATTTCTAAAGTGACTTCACCAACACAAGGAAAATATATTTCATAAGCATCTGATGCATTACTTCCTCCTGGGTTGTAGCTGTGCAGACGGTCACGTCCTGCTTCTGCATTATGACCGCAGGAGCTCAACACTTACCTTCAAATGTGTTATTTGATCTATATTCCCCTCTGGATTTTCAGGTTTTCTAACTCGGCTACATCACAGAGTCTTACTTATTCAGAGCAACATTCACCAGACCAAACATTCTTTGCTTTAACAGTTTTCATTTTTCCCTTTCAGGCCTTTTAATAACTTCTGCCTGGCATGTGATCCTTCTGGTGATTCACTGCACATCCCAAGGTTTTAATGCAGGTTAGCTTTTATGAGGCATGTGAGGATAAGATGCATGCTATACGAAGTCCCAATAAAAAGCAAAAAAAAAAAAAAAGATTAAGTCTACAAAGGAGGAGTGTATTGTATCTGGTAACCATTAAATTAGACCGCAGCATACTTCAGATAGCAGTCGTTCCTTTGGCAAACAGGACCAGTGTTCCCCTCCAAACAGTCACACAGTGTAGTGTCTCCTGGCAACAAGACGAACACACTGGGAGGGGTCGGGTTGATCATTCAACAAGGGCGTCTCCAAGCTGTTGTTAATGCAGAAAGTCTCAAACGGAAAGCAATTTTGACATAATTCTGTGATTCCTCCTGGTGAAGTTCACGGCTTACAAGTGTTTATCTTTATGAGAAACAGAGAGAGAGAGAGAGAGAGAGAGAGAGAAAGAAGGAGGCTGGAGATGCTTGTTAGGATTTACAGTCCGTCTCAGAGGTCTGGGCTCCAGGCCAGAACATCAGGAAAATTACAACTCGCAGTAGAGAAAAAGAAGTTTGTTTTCTACACGATCCACTGGAGGAGAAGAACTTCCTGCAGCTTTTCAGCTTCAACTGACAGAAACCACAAAATACAATAATAAAGGAAGTCAAGAGTTATTCTTTTTGTTTCACTTACTTGGGTCAGTAAAAAGAGGGGACACTTTTTCTACAGATTTTCTTAGCATTATATTTTTAACCCAGGCAAAAACATGTCAGACTTTGGCTAGATCATTTCAGGTCAACAACAGACAGGAAAGAAAAAAAAACATCTTGATCTGCAGTGGGAAGAAAACAGAGCATTTCCATACGGAGATGCATTCAGCAGCACTCTGCTCATAGCAATACCCAGTATGGTCATGGGATCGCTCTAACAGTGATGTGGCAGCATGTTGTTTATCTGGATCTGTGTGTGTGTGTGTGTGTGTGTGTGTGTGTGTGTGTGTGTGTGTGTGTGTGTGTGTGCTTATGAAAGGAATATGCAGCAGTGGCACCATAAAAGGGAGAGGAGGTAGGAGAGTTGCTCTGCAGCATACTGACTCCTCCTTCAGATTTATCTTCATATTGAGGCTTAATGCTTGTAATGATACTATTGACCTCCCTTGTGATGCAGGGAATCTCCCTTTAACACTGAGCAACAAGAATGAGGGTTTGGGAAAAACAACAAAAAACACAAGAATACAAAAATATCCTGACAAGGTATACCACTGGGTATGGTGACCTCAGTGTGACTGCAAGCAGGATTCACTGTGGTGAAACACGTAAAATGCAAAATAAAATAATCTAAAAACAACTGTTTAATAGATGTTAATAATAAATTTAGCATTATGATCCAAGGGAATGTAATACTGGGCTCATAACATGACAACTCTTACAATATTTTTGGGAAAAACCAAGAAATATTGTTTGGAGGGCTGAAGAACTTCAATAATTCTCTACAAATTTAAAAACAGTAAAATTAACTTAGCACAATTACAAAATCAAAAACACAACAACATTAGCAAATTGAAAGAGACGGATCCCAGAGGGAAACCTGAGACATCACTGAGTTATTATTTCTGGACCTAAAGAGGAACAATCTAGAGTCATAGATCTAGAGTTATAGATCTAGAGTCATAGATCTAGAGTTATAGAGCTAGAGTCAGTGCACAGCTTCAGTTATTACAACTAAAAACCAGTGATCAGCCCGAAACCTGGGAGTAGTGATGAACTCTGACCTGGACATCCAGAGCCACATAAAGAAGAACATTTCCAGGATTAAAGGACTAATGTCTCAGCCAGATCTAGAGAAACTCATCCATGCATTTATCTTCAGTCGCATTAATTATTGCAACGGCGTCTTCACAGGTCTGTCCAACAAATCAATCAAACAGCTGCAGCTGATCCAGAATGCTGCTAGACCTCTCAGGTCTTCTGGTTGTGGTTCTGCTCTGCATCCCCAGAACCAGAACCAAATGAGGAGAAGCAGCATTCAGCATCTATGCACCACAAATCTGGAACAAACTTCCAGAAAACTTGTCAAAACTAATGATAGTGTGGGGACATCTAAAGTTGACCAAAAAATAAGATAGAAACGATCATCTCTGGTAATTCATCATTTTTATGGTCATTTATTTTATAAAAATACTAGACCCCCTTCAGGACAAACTGTCACTGTGTGATCTAAATGTATTCTTTAGGCCTCATGATTGAATCGTCGCTCCATGGAATCGGGGACTGAAGTCATCCCACCAATATTACACCCCCTGGTCCACTTCAGGTGGTTGTTTCTACTATAAAATGTCAGGGGAAATCAGGAAGGCAGAATGAGTGACTCAGTGATATAGTAGCAAGCAGCAGAAGAAGTCCATGGCGCACAGAGGGATCAGACTAAGAGAATTATCTTCCAGACTCCATCAAATCATGAGAAATATGTGGTTCAGGAGAATGGGATACAGATTAACAAAAAAACAACTTGAGGATGGTCCACAACTATTTTTCTTTTAATGAGTGGATTTGAAAAACCTTGCTGAGGACTGAAAGAACGTCAACACTTAACTTCTGGAATTTCCCCACACATTGTCTGCAGTGTTCAGGTAAAAGTGGGGCAGTGTAAGCCATCCTCCTGTCTTTCTCATTATATGAGTAGATCAGTTGAGATCCCTGGCCCTGATCCACTCGTATAATGAGAAAGACAAAGTGGTGTGAGACGGGAAGTTTGTGGTTGTGTGTTTAGTGTGGAACTATGATCTAAAGAGGAATTGACTGCAAATAGAAAAACAACAAAACTAATGTGCGGTGGTTTTAAGTGCTTGGACAGAACGGTGTGTTTACTGGTAAAAATTTGAAAAAAGGAGGGGTGAAATAGTAACCTTCTATGAAATGTGTATATGATTTAGCAAAGAGGCAAATAACCCAAATTAACAAAATTATCTCTAATAATTGATTGGAAATCCACCTATTCACTGATTTCTTTACTCCGATCAATGAAATGTGTTTTCAAAAGTTATTGTGTAATGTAGAAACTACACTGTATCAGTACTAGAACCTGACAAGTACTTAAACTTAAGAACTTGAATATGACTGGGAAAAAAACTGGTATTGGGACAGCACTAAAAACTAAACATGTCAACAGAAATGTGCTACTCTAAATGTTGTATTAAGTGAAGCGGTTCCTGGTGGAACCATGGCCAAACAATATGTCTGCCTCAGATAATTCAATGTTCATTCTGCAGCTTTAGCACTCACTGGAAACCTTTCCCCGTCTGCGGTAATGGTAGTGGAGAAGGATTGAATGGGAGAGTGAGTGGGAATGATAGATTATTATATTACAGAGAGGCAAAGTGCATGGTGAGTGAGCAGATACATTGTTTATATAACAGCTGTGGTGCATCATGTGCTGCTGAGAGTCGCAGGTGGAGCTAAAGCCTGGGTGAGCTCTGGACCGGAGAGCAGAGTTCTGTACTTCAAATCAATAGTAGTTAATTCAATAATCCAACATCATTTGATCACCATTCTGCTACATTAAAGGGGCAGCATTATTTAAATTGCCTTTTTTGAGCTTTTCACCATGTTATGTCATTCCCTCATCAAAAACATACCTGGAGTGTTGCCTTGATTCTGTCATGCATGTTGAGAAATCCTTCAATCCCCATGGCAACTACTCAGCTGTGCAAAATGCCTAGGTGGGCCTAGCTCCGCCTTTGAGGCGAAACTCCTCCTCTAAGCTGTGGTTTCTAAGTTTCCACCTCACAGAGCATCTCTTCCCCACAACTCACCCACTCAGCTCCTTCAGACTAGCCAGCAGCAATTAGCAAACTGCGAATCTGTTGAGCTCGTTATAGGAACCACTTCTCAGTGCAGAACAGGTAAAAACGTTGTTAAAGGGTTAATAGAGGAGCCATGTTGTGATGACATACGGAAAAAGCAAAAGTTCTTAAGGAGACAGAGACCCAATTTCAAGAAGTTAAATTAACAAAGTCAAAAAAAAGTAAAGTCATATTCATAACAATTGAAGGTAACATAGTCGATTCATCGTGCTATAAAATGGAACTATGTGCCTGGAGAAGACAGAATACTGCCCCTTTAAGTGATTTAATTATTTTGTTGCTGCTCAACAAACAACTTGAAGATAGAATTCCCTCATGGAGTCCATCTTACCGTGCTTCTTCATAGCAGCCTTGGCGTGTCCCACTGCCTCCCAGGGGCTGGGGATGTCCAGGAAGACTGCGTCTGCGACCCCCGTCACTCCAAACCCGTCCTTGCACACGTCCTGGTTCCTGACGGTCACCAAGTGATCCACGCGGTGCTCCTTGAACTCCTCCACCACCTTTTCTGCCCGCTGCTGGTGGAACTCCACTGTGTGCAAGTGGCCAGTGGGGGCGATGGTGCGCAGGATGGCGTGGGAGAGGGATCCACTACCGGTACCTATAGAACCATAGAGGGGATAGTGAGATGTTTATGAGCCTAAAGGTATACAGAAGGTTTCAGAAGGTTTGTTCTTAGTGAAGCTATTTTTATCTCTGTATAAACAAAACATAATCAGCTTATTTTATCTGAAGATAAAATACTTTGCCCAAATTTTCAGATCAAATCTTTATGCAAAACCCAGACTGAGATGTTGTCATTTCTCACATAGAGCTGGAAGCCTGTCCCAGGTGGCTCCAATAGCTGCTCACTCTGCATGCTTCCAGAGTGCTTTACCAATAAGAGGATCCTCGACTTTCCAAAGGGCCATACATTTCCATGTAGCAGTGCTTTTGGTGCCGTAAACAATGATTGCTAATGTACGTGATGGGAGAGCAGCCCTGAACATGTGACTTACAGTAAGGGGAGGGCAAGCAAGAGTCTGAACCAGAGGGAGAGGCCAGCAGATCCCATCCTCCCAGACTTTTCACTTTAACCCATGGAGTGATATCACCGCCGCCTTTGTTGCGGAGGCCACAAAGAAGGCAGTGTTCTGAAACACGACTAGAACCTCCACACTGCTGGACCGGATGGAGAGTCACCGCTAACAAACAACAACTAAGGTTCACGGTGGCACTTGGAAAAGGAGATAAAAACTTGGAAGATTGTTGGATAAATGGTGAGCAGAAAAAGAGACGGTTCTGTTCTATAATCCTGTTCATGACTGCATAAAACGAGTGTCTTGATGAACACGATGAACTCCCTGTTCAGACATTCAGTCAGTAACGCACTGAAGCCACATCTGATTACATCAGCACTCCCATCACCCTACAGCCCACACGGGATGGAAACTAACATTCAAGTGGATTTTCTTCAAAGTTTATTAGTTGTTTGCTTTAAGTTCCATTTGAGTGTGGTGAAAACAAGAGGATGGAAAACACAAGAATTACCCTGCTGGGACAATTTGAGAGATTTTCTTCCCCAATAGCAACTAACTTCTCAGTAAAGGGATGTTAGTTCCAGGCCTTAGTCTTTGCACAATGCAGGATCTACAGTCACTCTGATCTCTGTCTGCTTGGCAATATTAAATATTAGGCCTGTCACGATAGCAAATTTTGCTGAACGATTAATTGTCTCAAAAAACTATTGCGATAGACGATAGTATTGTTTGAAGACCTTTTAACACAGATTTAATGGAAATGATGTAATAATGCATGCGATTTCCTGCCAAAGATGGATGCACTTTATTTTCAAAAGAACACCCAACACTGGAACTTATAAACAAAACAACCAAAAATAAAAATAAAATTGATTCTCAGTCTCCATTAACAAAAATGTACTTGAATAAAAACGAAATAACATAAAGCCAAAGTGTAAATAAATACTGCATTCAACCAAAAGAGTGCAGATTATAAAGTCTGTTTACCATATTGCCCTTCAGTAATCATTAGATTTAAATAGAGAAGATGGGCACATCGACTACCTGATGCAATAAAACTTTGATCTTTCTAAGATTGTGGCTTGTGATCATCCTGTAGTGCAGGGGTGTCAAAGTCAAATGGACGGAGGGCCAAATCATTGAGATTTTCTTAAATGACGCATTTGCTCTAGTGCAGCGGACCGGCCCAAGACTTCGTAAGCGGACGGGGTATCGAACGGGGATCATCCCAGGGGCCGTAGAAAATCTTCTCGCGGGCCGGATGTGGCCCGCGGGCCTTGACTCTGACATATGTGCTGTAGTGTGTGGTGTGTTACGCTAGATCGTTGTGGCGCTCCGATCTAAATCAGGTGTTTTCCCCGCTCGGATTGTTAACGCAGCCTGTTGAATGTGACAGGTAGCCAATCAGAAAGCGCAGATTCTCCTGCTTTCTGAGGGGAAATTACAGAGGGGAATCCCAAAAAGCTGAAACGGCGCAACCCGAAGTCCAGCAGACATTGGAGATAATATGTGGAAACAACATTAATGTTTATAAAACATTTTGTACAAAGAATATAGAAATGACGAGGGGAGGAGTTGGAACGAAATCGCTACGTTGATGAACCCGGTAACTTTTCAGCTGTTCTTCGTTAACGTGACATAAATAGGTTCTAATGATTTTCATTCAGTCAGGACGTTACGCTGACACTAGAGCCACATGCGTTGCAGGTAGATTGTAGTAAAGCATTGATTAATGCCTGGTTTAAAAATTAGTTAGCTGGACTTGTAGCCATTATGTTGTGCCCACTGTCGGCACATCAAACCCGATCGAACCGTTATACCTAGGATTTCTGTTGGCTAATGTGTGATCTCAGATTTTGAAAATGGGCCGACAATCGACCGACAGCACTAAGATGGTGTCGTGTGCGCTGGACATTACACTAAGGAAATGAGGAAGGGAGGATCAGTGGAGAGCGCCTGAGTTGAGCCTTTTTTCATTTAGCGTCAACAACAGAAAGAGAAAAAGGCTGGAAGAGACGATAACGGCGATAATTAAAATGACGTAGATAGTTTTAATTTATCGTACGATTAATCGATTTTTCGTTTATCGCGACAGGCCTATTAAATATATATATATATATATATATATATATATATATATATATATATATATATATATATATATATATATATATATATATACACACATATATACACACACATACTTGAAATTTTGGTTAAAATATTCAACTTGCACACACCATAAATCTGGAACAAACGTCCAGAAAACTGCAAAACTGCTGAAACATTGAGTTCCTTTAAATCAAGGCTTAATACCCACCTGTTTTTAAAATCGCTTTGGAATCATAATAAAAGGAACAATAATCAATATATTTGATGTGCATTGATAATTTTGATGCACATGACAAAATGTAATGTTTATTGTTTCACAATTGGTGAACTTGAATTAAAGATGTTGCCACACAAAATAAACTGAAGCTAGCTTTTATGTTTTACGATGTCACTTCTGCAGCAGGTCACTTTACCCCTATGTCATTTTATCAACAACTTTTTCCTACGTACAAATTGGTGCCAATCAATACATTGTTTCGAAGCTAATTTTACAATAAGTAACAAATGAAGCTTAGGGATTTCAGCCATGTAACTGTGTTACAGCGGCATGGTTACTTGGGTCCTGTAGGATCCAACAAAAATCATTCTGCAAACTTAAGACTTGTGCAGTTATATAAGCAGAGGTGCACTGAGACATTGCTCATAAATGAAAAGTTTAATGTTAACAGGAAATAGCTTAGTGGCTGCAGCACACTTTTGTCATCAAAGAGTGTCTGGGTCCAATCAGCTCAATAAATCAGCAAAGTCAGGTTGCTGATGGTTTCTGGTTTTGTGAAAAGTCCTGGAAATAGAAAGGATGGACAACAACCAGACCTCAGAGAAACATAAAACATTAGCAGCTTTGCTTTGAAAATAAATAGGGATTTTCTTTTTTATCCCCTAAAACCTTTTCCAACTACTAGTGGTCTTTATTCAACACGAGATGGGCAGGAGGACAGACAGAGAGAGGAGAGAAAACTGCATAGAGAACCTTTAGAGAGCCATTTTCTATCACATTCTACCACAATGTTACAACATTTTTCTTAAATAAAAACAAAGAAACATTAAATGGAGTAAAACAAGGTTGCCATTAGAAAGTATTTCCTTCAACAAAGACATGAGAATATCGGTACAAAGCGTGTTTTAACGACCAACTGCGCCCATAATCCGGATGAGTCTGAAACATAAGATCCAACTTCAGGAGGAGGAACATGTGAGCAGCAGATGCAGCCGAATGGAAATCATCAGCTGACTGGAAAGATTTTACAGGCAGAAAAAATCCACTGGAAACAGTGACTAAAAGTTCCAGTGTGACCGAGCTAAACGGAGGATGTAGTTAAAAAAAAGGACTGATTCAAGTAGTGGAGGCTCAGCCTGAAGGGCCTCATCGAACCAGTCGGTGGATCCTGCACTGACAGAAACTTCCACAGGTTTCGTTTGGACAAATCAAGACAAGGTAGCGCATAAAAAATGATACATGGTTTGCAAGTGGTTCTATATGAATCTGAAATATCAATACAGCCGGCTGTGTGAAAATCTCAGGTGTTTTTGATAACTTTATTGACTAAGTAATAGGATAAAGTCCAGACAACACAGAACTTACAGCGCCTAAAAACGGTATTCACTTCCTTGGAGGTTTTACCTATTTATTGCTCTTACAAATCAATCATGATCAACAAACTATGGCTTTTTGACTTTTTTCTCACATAGACCAAGAGCTCTGCTGTCGAGCTTCACCTACAGGAGATATTTTCTGTTGACACGTAGAAAATACAAGACATTTGATCTGCTATGTGCAAACATTTAGAGCAGTGAACTTCCTGCCACACGGGTCCAAAACCAGCAAATTCTGAAATAGCAACTCAGAGGTCTACACATGTCACTGCTTTGCAGAGTAAAACATGACAAAAAACCAGGTCAGAGGTCAAATGACTTAACTTCCCAGCAGTTGATTTGGAAAACGAAAGCAACACAATAATGTCTTCTCATCCTCAACCCACTGCTGAGGCTGATCGCCTGAGATAAGAGTCTAAATCCACATGTTGTAGAGCAAGTTGATGCCAACTACACGTGGCGGCAGCGATTCCGGTCGACGCTGAGCGGACGTGGCGTCACGACACATTACTGGACCAGAACCAAAGCCGTGATTAGCACCGCTTTGAGTCAGTACAGAAGTTGTAAACTATAATTGATTAACCATTTGGAGCAACTCACAGATAAAGACATCCAAGTTTGAATTGGGGACTGGCCGTTGTGGTTTAAGAAGGAAATCTTATTCTTTCACACAAAGTCTGATTTTAATCTATTTTGTTCTCACTTAAAAAACAAACAAACAAAAAAAAACCCCACAAATGACAGAAACTTTTCCAAACATTTTCCAAACAGTGGCTTTTATTTCAATCGTTCATTCTGTGATTTATACGCAAGCGTGTTACCACCAGACTGATTATGAAAATGTAGTTATAATAATAGCAGAATAAACTCCCCTCTACCAGAAAATCATGTCTTAAAATTATAAGAAAAAAGTTGTTTCAATAAAAAAAAAAAGAAAATTAGTGGATGATGGTTTAAATTAGACAGTTGCTTACAAAGTCTTCTCAAAGTCCTCGAACTGATCATTTATTGCTCAGGTGAAGATGAAATATTTCTATTAAGATTTATCTGTAAAATCAAAGTAAAACTTCATAAGATGCTCAACATTCCTGATTTTAATATCTTGTTAGTTTTCTTTTCTCATAAAATACAACCTCATTCTTTTAATATGACTCATTTTCATAATTGAATAAATAAACTAAATATTCACCTGACTAATATTATATCATAGACCTCAAAAGGTCCAAAGAAAATATTGTGTAAAACATGCTTATCAAACAGGATTGCAGTTCTGAGTGTGCCGACCTCCATCTGAACTCTGGAAATACAAGGACTGCATTGATGGGGAGATATTTTCATTTTCCAAAATGAAATGTTCAAAATCCAAAAGTGTGATTCATAGATAAAACCAAATCATCACCCATTTTTAAGACATTTTCAAATTTTTTTATAGAAAACCGATATTTTCCGATAAAAACAAACCCTACTGTTTTATTTCCCCTCTCGTTTACATAACAGGGTAAATTCAGCTGTTTGGAAATACTTCCAGTAGTGAAAACTCGCCTGGTGTCAAGTTAATCATTGGACATGAATGCTTAAATGAACATTAACCACGCTAATGCAGGCGTGACTAAATGCAAAGCGGCAGTAAATGATTCAGTGTATTAGACCCTTCTCTAATAGCAACAGCTCATAAGAGTCTGAGCCACTGTGGTGGGTGAACCTTATACAGCACAAACATCTCTAATCTCACCTTGTTGATACAGAACACAAGCTCACACTGGTTAGTAACCTCCTCAGTAACGTGTGTCACTGATGCAACCATAAAATGCTTCAATAACTTCCATTTACTCCCAGCTGTAACTATAAACCCTGAGAGCTTTACTGACTTGAACTCACGTTTGCTGAATCCCATTCCAGCTACAGCAGTTGCACCAAGTGCTGAACAAACAGAATGTATGTGGGAGTCATTTATATTATTGAGAAACTTCCCATCTCAGCTCACGTACACACCATTTATTACCCAAACCCAATCAATAACGTGGCATTGTGCACAGTCAGCATACACACACACACACACACACACACACACACACACCCATCTTTCACTTCCCACTGGCTGAAAGAAAGTCCAACACTCAAACACATTTGGATCATTCAATGTTAGTGATGGAACTAGAGCGGAAAACTGAATGAAGAAAACAGTCTGCAAACTGGACAACAACATGCACTGCAGCCACTCTGGAGGAAAAAGACAAGAGGACAAACAAAACACTTCCCAGAATGTGTGTGTGTGTGTGTGTGTGTGTGTGTGTGTGTGTGTGTGTGTGTGTGTGTGTGTGTGTGTGTGTGTGTGTGTGTGTGTGTGTGTGTGTGTGTCACTGAAACACCTGAGCTCCTCTGGGTGAAAACATCTGACGCAGAATCAGATGTGTGAACGTCAAAATCAGCCACTGGCCGCCAAATAAATAAAACACTCATAACACAGCAGCACTAAGCAGCAGCTACAGCAACTCTGAAGAAAACTGGATGATATGAGTTACAACAATCTACTGATGTATTTCTGAATTTGAATCATCGATCCCTGCTTATACTACTTTATTCACTGAAAAAAATAAATAAAGCAAGAAACAAAATATCCAGTCTTTTTTCTACACTGTCCACTTAAAAGCTTTAGAGCATCAAATCAAAAATCATTTTAGAAACTGAAAAGGATTCTTGCTTTATTGCTGACTACAGTAAAAAGACCAAAATCCTACATGGCTATTTATTTTCTTGATTGAAGTGTGACGAAATCGCATCAAACCATCACCTTTGTTGTGTACCATCACACCACTAGGGAACACCCAGTAATTAAACTTGAGTAAATACAGTTGTTGATGAAAATATACAGTACTTAAACAGTCTAGCCTGAGGAATATGCAACCTGCAGCTCCGGACCAGAAAGTAGCTCTTTGGGGACTTAAAAAGTCTCTTAACAACTTTGACTAAAAATAATATTGTTTTTAAATATCAATATAAAAACTAATGCAGCTCTTGCTGTTTTGTTTTGTTTTTTCCAGAAACACAAACTACCAGTAGTAACGGCTTGTCGGCGTCTACTGATTAGTAACAATCTAAACCTTTCAAAGCTTTGGAAACGTGATGGATGGGAAGCTGGGAAACAGAAAGTGTGATTAAGTCATGAATAGAAGAAGGAGAAACAAGGGGGTTGTAGTAACTTTAAGGGTCATTTAAATGTTTAACTGTATGACACAAATAATAATGTTTTACAGCTTTGAAAGAAGCAGCACAATGATATCGGCAGAGGTGGAAATTGTAACCAGTCAGCCTCTAAAACCAGACTTTCTTGCAGCTGCTAATAGCCAATTCTTCCTCTGTAAGGGATTAGGAGTATGGTGCAGTATGGGGGCCAAAATTAAGACCTTTGGACACCCAAGTGCGGTGGCTAATTCCTTGTCACAGGAGGCTATATGTATTTCCAAAACCAGCTACTGATCTGATTTATGTTAGTCCAGTACAGCTGGCAAATGAGACGGAGGCTTCTCACTAGAGTTTGCTTTGGAGAAGCTAACAACTAAAATGATCAGCCACTGAATTGGCAACTTCGTATGCCAGTTGTTAGCATAAGAGGCCAACACGTACAACAACAGTTTGTCAAACATGTGACACAGAGAAGGTTCCCACCTGACTCACAGACCACCGATCCTGGCTTCAGCTCCAGCATCATTGTCACCATGGCGATGTCTGTGGTGTAGAGAATCTGGGTGCGGTGAGGCAGCGTGACGGTCCACAGCTCGGGTGTGGGGTGGAGCACATGTACCCACCCGCCTTTACTACAGGTTACTTTAGAGCCGTAGCGCTGACTGATGAGGTCTGTGGAATGGCGAATGACTCCGAAGCGAGTCTGTGTCTGAGCGCCGTGCTGCACTTTGACGGCTGTCACTGAGTTGTGGCCCAGGTGAACAATGGCAACATCCCCATCTTGGATTAAATCGGAATATTCAATGAAACTCATGGTTGGCAGTCAGTCTGGAAAACAGAGGTGAAGTATGTTATATCAAAAAGAGAAAAATCAATATGGCTGTTTGTGTAGGCTGGGAATGAAACTCAACATATAACCTAAATTAAGGCAAATTGGGTACAATATAAAACGTAACAAAAAGGTCTAAAACATAAACAAACCTTCAACTAACGCTTTTAAGGTCTTGACTGGGGACCAAAACTGCAACATTTGTTACTTTTTCAGCTGAGTGAAACTAACCAAAACCTTTGGACGAAAGATGTTCCCACCTCCCCCCACCCCCATCATCTATAGTGGTGCTGCACCAAAAACTACCAAAGGAAATGACACAAAAGCCTCTGAAGACGACAACGAGGACCATATTTGTTTCCTTCTTCATTAAGTGGAACAAAATGGAGTAGAGGTTGTAGAATTTCTCTTGTCTTTACTAAAAGACCACAGGTCATTTCTCCCATAGCGCTAGACTCCCACGTTTGTATTGAGTGTATTTACCCAGAATGCCCTGCGTTGCAGTCCACGGCCTGCCTTTTGAGCGGTCTCCAGTCGGCTTGACATTCTCATACACATTCAGAACACAACACAATTCGCTTCAACCAAACCGAGACCAAGGTTTATAGACGGACCAGAGTTTGCTTGTTTCAGAGTTCGACTATGTAGTCACATCTCACACTTTCTACGCAAACAATTACAATTCTGCAAAGACGCAACCTCATGTCAGAAAACCTGTTTTAAGATGGGAAGTAAAATATCCATCAAGAATTTTAAAAGTGTGTGGCTGAGGTGCATTTTGTAGGGAGAGGTTTAACCAATTGAGGATACGTCTATAACTGTGATCTTGAATCAAAAAAATAATACAAACTTAAACTTGTGCAGCAAATTCTTAGAAACATTCCATCCTGGAAAACAGAATGGGTAATAAATAAATACTGGCCTAAAATTAATATGGAGAGTACAACGTCTGTCCACAAATGTACTTTAAAATTGTTGTTAATTTTTTCAGGGTCTCCACCTCGCCCACTGTCACCCAATTACACTAGTGACTGGTAAAAAAACTAATCCAGGGGTGCCACAGGGGGGAAACGTTAGAACAATTACAAGAAAAAAAAAATGGGGGCCTGTCAATAGCAAAATTTATCATACTGTGTTTTTATAAGTTGTTTTTAGCAGTAAAAATTAAATGCTACCCCTCCCAAACTGAAAAGCACACACCCATATTTGCACTGAACACCCCCTGGATCTACATGAAGTGGTTCGTTCCCACTTTGTGCAGCAGTCAGTGGAAGACAAGAACAACTCTGGCATTCTTGACTATGCTGCCAAGGAAAATGATAGTCAGGTTTTAAAAAAAACAATGAAAAACTATATATATATATAGTTTTTTTCTCTCTTTCTATATATATAGAAAGAGAGAGGGGAGGGGTGGGGGGGACAAGAGTGTCAATTTGTAACTCAGTTTTTCTCCAAGAGAGGCAGGTAGACTGTGTGAGATTATCAACCATTTAGCATGGTTAGCTTGGCTACAGACTGTTTGCCTCCGTTTTACCAATATTGAATGAATTAAGGAATAAAAATACCAAGATATTCATATATTTAACTTGCCCCTGTACCTTTTACCACACTTAAGAGGTGAGTCAGTCAGCAGCTCTAACCCCAAAACCAGCATAAGCCCCTCTCCCCACCCAGTGAAAAAGGTGAGCAACACGGTTTTCAGTGACAGGCTAGTTAGCATCATTCCAGGGAGTCTGCAGTCTGTGTCTTTGCTCCTTTTACAATTACACAACAAAAACAATATATTTATTACTGAGAGAAATTCAAAAAATCTTTATGAAATGATAATAAAAAAAACATCCTCCTGTCTGGACCAGAGCCAGACAGGAGTCCTACTGTAGCTTGCATTTAAATTACGTCCAGCTTTCTGTTGCCACGACCCTGTTGACCTGCCCTCTCCTAAGTGAAATTAAAGCTGCAGTATGTAACTTTTCTAAAAATTATTATTTTTTTTACATATTTGTTAAGACTGACATTATGTTGTGACAGTGTGGTATAGAGATAATCTGATAAGAAATGTTTTACCTCTGACATTTCAGTAATCTAAAACTAATTTTAAAAATGTAAGCAACCTATTTGTATAAAGTATGCGGACTGTTGCATGTAAAATTTACAAGCAGTAAATATTGTGCGAGTATCAGTATTGGACCAAAGAAAGCAAGGAAGTGGCAGGCCTTTAATTAAAAGTTAATTAAATGCATCTTACAGTGAATAAATGACTTCTGAAGTTGTTTTAGTGAATACTAAAAACTTTTAGCGTCATTATGTCATATTGACACATTCGACGATATGTTGGTACTTCCACATAATTGCACAAATATGACTTTGTTTACTTATTTTTCACAGCATGCTGCGGACATCCGATTAACTGTGCAAATTTTCAAGCAAAAATATCGCTTCAAATTCCCCACATTTGCCATGGTAACCATTCTTTTCATACCACGCGCTCTGACGGTTAGGATACTACTACAGGCAGTTCTCGAAAGAGAGAAACGAAAAACTTTTTTTCTGTCTGAAAGGAAAAAAGAAAAGACGTCAAGATGTCAGAAAACATAGAGAGAATGTGAGTAGGATTTTTCTAACAATTGACTAAAGAGTGTCAAGTTAAAATTGCCATTTAAATTTCAAAAATCTAGTCAACTGGTAGTATTTCAGATATTGTTACTACCAGTTAAATTAAATCTAACGGTTTATTCAATGGTTTAGCTTCGTAATAGTTGACCCACTAGCTAAAGCAAATTAGTAATTAAAGTTAAATTATTGGAAACCTTAAACTGTCTGGGGATACAGTTGAGCAGTGAAAGATGGCAGTTTGTAAAAGACAAATAAAGTTGTCGGTTAGCCGCTAGCTAAGCAGAAAAAGTAAGCGTCTGTTAGCCGTTTGCTACCTGAAGTTAACGTTAGTTTCTAAGTCACAGTCTCTTACAATTTAATGTTATTTAATTACATTTCACAAATTACGTCAGGGACATAAAGAGGTGCAAGGCGTTTGCTAGCATGAGCTATTTTCACAAAACCGTTAAAAGATGAACGTTGAACGTGTTTGGAGATTTTAGAACATGAGCTAATTCAAGCGACACCGGTTTCCTTGAATGGTGGTACGTTTGACAAGCAAAATAGCCGTTACAAACTCAGCCCCTACCTTCTCCGAAGCTCGTCTTTTTTGGTTCAAACTAGCTTCAACCAGTCTGCATTTATACGTTAAATAAATGCTGCTTTTAGTAGTAAAGTGACAGCTATTGCGTTCATGGGCAACACACGTGGTGTTGTTTTCAACGGAAGTAACGTGAAAAAGCCCGGATGTTGATCACCCGGCAACGAAAGACCCCGGATGCGTCTCTGACGTCGTCAGTCGAGAACGGCGGTGACGTCAAAATGTTCAATGATATATTAATATGATCATAATAATACACTGGGCTGCACAGTGGCCACGCTGTTACCTTGCAGTAACAAAGTAGTGGCTTCACTTCGCAGCCTTTCTGCTCGTAGTTTGCACGTTCTCCCTGTGCATGCGCCTTTTCCACAGAGCTCCTCCTGGGAGCTATGGTCTCCACGCTGAGCCTCTGCCTTATTTAGCAGCCTTTCTCCTAAGACTGACCCACTCAGCTCCTCCAGACTAGCGGCAGCAGCAATTAGCAAACACCTTTTGGAGCTGTTCATCTGCTGAGGTTACCATAGGAACTACTTCTCAGTGCAACACTGGTAAGAACATTAAAGGCTTAATTAATGTTGTTGTGATGACATGCTGAAGGTGGAGTGAGGATATGGAGCAGTTTTCTAACAATTGAAGGTAAAATAGTTACTTTATTGTGCTGTAAAATGACATTATGTGCCTGGCAAATATGCAATACTGCCCCTTTAAGGTAGAAAGTGTCCTTATGTCAATAGTGGTGAATAATTGTTTTGGGAAGTTTACTGGCTTTTTCTAGTTTCTGTTTCTCATTCAATACACTATTTGTATATTTGTGTGTATTTATTTACAATAGTAACCTGACAATATAATTTTTTAATGACTAATTTTAAAAAAATCAGTTCGTTCTGCTTTGCACTGAATGACATCATAGAACTGATCTGGTCAGCTGGGATTTATTTATTTATTTATTTATTTGGGAAAAGGGGACTTGATTTTGAATACATAACGTCTCACGACAACATATAAATGGGTCAATAGGTGTAAACAATTTTTAAAGTGAGTTTAACTGTTTTATATATAAAAAAAATTGGAGAATTGGTTGCAGGAAGATTTGCTCCTGTTATTTTGGAAGTGACGGTAATATTCAGCTGCTAGTTGTAGTTTTCCTGCTGCAAATTACTGGAGAACAACGTGATTCGAGAAGAGCGGAAGTGATCGCTGCAGCCGCATTGACGCCTCCAATTGACTGAATGGACTACAAATAGTGGCCAATGGGAGCAGAGATTGTCATCTATAAAACCCATCCCAAGTGAAGGCTGGTCTGAGAGCAGTTAGGACGCCGCCGGTGGTGTGTGTGTGTGTATGTGTGTATGTGCGCTCTTCAGTCGGAAACATAGGGATCTTTGTATCAACTAGTAGTAGTAGTAGTACCCACCAAGCCCGAACACAACAGGTAGGGGATTCTTTTAATTCCAGTCCGTTTTATTTGGGCAGCTTGTCTTTTTAATTGTTTGGCTATTTATTTGGCGGAGGCCTCTGTTTTGACATTTATGCGTTTTTCACGCGGCTAATATGAAGATTTTTAATAGTTCTAAAAATTATAATAATAATAATAATAATAATAATAAAATGTTTTAAGTGATTTAAAATCTACCGTTGAGGTGGGGATTTTGTGTCGCTGCTTTTCACCGCCTCTCCCCTCCATCACCCGCCCAGGGAACAGCCATGCCTTTCGGAAACACGCACAACAAGTCGAAGCTGAAATACTCCTCTGAGCAGGAGTACCCGGACCTCAGCAAACACAACAATTACATGGCCAAGATCCTGACTGCGGCCATGTACGAGCAACTGCGGACCAAAGAGACACCCAGTGGATTTACTCTGGATGATGTTATTCAGACTGGGGTTGATAACCCAGGTAAACGAATAAAAAAAATAAAAATAAACAAATTGTTGCTTGACAATCAAGCCTGAATGACTAAAAAGAAAGACATCAGCTTTTCGGACTTCGACCTCAATGAGATAAACTAGGGCCAACATTTTCACATAAAAGTTTTATCACAAACTGCCATCTTGCCTTAAATGTACTTATCTCAGCAAATGTGCAAATTATTTTTTTTTTTACAGCAAATGCCAAGCAGATTACATAGTTTATGAATAACTGCCGCTGATAAACCCCAGCTGCTCTAAGGTTCGCGATGTCATCCATTTTTTGTGTAATATCCTACAGCGTGAAAAAAGGAATCATATTCCTACTCTGAAAAAAGAAAACGGGTGATCCAAAAGAAGTAGTTGATTTGTTACAAGTAATTAAATGAAGTTCCTCTAAGTTTAATATTTTTGAATTTCAATTAAATTGTCATTTTAAACAAACTATAGGAAGTTTGGCGAACTTCATTTGATTACATGTAACAAATTAAAGCTGCAGTATGTGACATGTTATGAATAAAAGCTTGTTACATATCTGTTAAAATTATATTGTGTCGGCATCTGAAAAAAATTGAGCTCCTCTGCCTGGTCCCAGTACTAACTACACTGCAATTACTCTGGTGCTCACCCCTTTCTGTTTGGTCTTTGCTAAACTCCAGCTGGCTTACCACAACATATCCTGTGACTAAGGCTAGTTAGCATAGCCACCAATGATGGCGGCTAAACAGTTTTTGTGGCTCTGATTGGTTGTTTTAGACCAGGAGCGGTGCATAGTGGCACTGGGAGGAAGTGGCGAGATTGATCTTTTCAATGTCACCCACTGCTACAGGCAAAAGAGAAGATTCTCTCTCACACTGTCACGACATGGTGACGGTTTTATTAAATGTAAAAATCATATTTTCATAAAAGTTACAAACTCCAGCGTTAGCTAAATTGAATTAAGTTGGCGCTCCATTCTCTTATCAGTGTAGTGTTTTGTCCATAAAGTGCTAAGTGAAGTGTAGCCTCACCCTGTAGACCGTGTTTCTGTTTAGCTCTGAGAGCATGGCCAAGCTGTCAATGAAGTGGCTCTCAGCTGAGGATGAGTTTCCAGATCTCTCTAAGCACAACAACCACATGGCTAAGGTCTTAACTCTGCCCCTCTACAAGAAGTTGAGAGAGCGGGTGACACCCAACGGCTTCACCATAGAGGGTGTCATTCAGACAGGGGTTGATAATCCGGGTACAGTAACAGTTCCACCTTTGAGCCTGATCAAAGTTGACACGTTGAATTGACAAGAATGAAGAACTACATATAGTGTAATTAATTCTTTTTTCTTTTTGTCTTGCGACGTGACGTTTCCCCGCAGGCCACCCGTTTATTATGACCGTGGGCTGTGTGGCTGGGGATGAGGAGACGTATGAAGTTTTCAAAGAGCTGCTGGATCCTGTGATTCAGGACAGACATGGAGGTTACAAACCCACAGACAAGCACAAGACTGACCTGAACCCGGACAACCTGAAGGTACTGGTACTTCACCGCAGTGGCGGGGGGAAGGGATGGGAACGATTCCTAAACAGTCTGTGCATCCTCTCAGGGCGGCGATGACCTTGACCCCAAGTATGTCCTGAGCTCCCGGGTCAGAACAGGACGCAGCATACGTGGCTTCTGTCTCCCACCGCACTGCAGCCGTGGAGAGCGGCGGGCCGTGGAGAAGCTCTCTGTTGAAGGTAGAGAGTCCTCAGCCTGGAGCTGCAGGGAACATGGCTACTGCTGGGACTCATATTATTTATGTGTGATTATTATGCTAAAAAAACCCAAAACAAAACAATAGATCCGTTTTCTGACAGTAAACCTGACTGGAACTTATTGTTGAAGGGAGGATGCCCTCTAGTGGTAGCAGTCTGAAAACTACAGACCCGTTCAATAAACGAGAATATTATTGGAAAGGCCATTTATTTCAGGAACTTTATCACCAAGTGAAACGTATTATATAGGTTGGTACCATACAAAGAACTATTTGAAAGCCTTTATTTGTTTTGCAATTTTACGTCAACGGTTAATACAAAAATTAGACTTAAAAAAAAATAGTACATCAAACAAACAAAAAATACCTTTTTATATAGAAAAGTGATATTATTTAATGCCTGATTTAAGATGCTTTTTTCCCCCCAAAAGTACTCTTAATTTGAAAAACGGGTCTAATCAGAACACATATTGTTACCTTCCTAAAATAAAGGCAAAAGTGATTTTTGCAACAAAAACAAAATCACTTTTGGCAAAAAAATAACGCAAACCATCATTTCAGGAAGATGACGATATTCCAGTTTATTTCATATGACCTTATAGTTCTGAGCTAAACTTTGTATTTCTGCCAGTCCTGCCTTCACGGTTAACACATTTTTTATGAATTCATAACCTGGTTTCTTTCTAGTGTGCCACGTTGACTGATCCATTATTTGCATGCAAACAGGCTTGAATAAAGCCAGCCCTGTGTTTCGGCTGCTGTCTGACGTGTGTCCTCTGTACCTGCAGCTCTGGCCGCTCTCAGTGGAGACCTGAAGGGGAAATACTACGCTCTGAAGAACATGAGCGAGGCAGAGCAGCAGCAGCTCATTGATGACCACTTCCTCTTTGACAAGCCCGTGTCCCCTCTACTGCTGGCCTCAGGAATGGCCCGTGATTGGCCGGACGCCAGAGGAATCTGGTGAGGATCCCTGTAATTCCAGATATCAGAATCGGCCGACGTTCCAGGCAGAGATTCGAATCTGCCGGTGTCTAGCGATTCGATTCAGAAACCCAATTTTTCTATTCAAACCGCCTAGAGATTCTGTTTAAATGATGTCACTGAGAGGAAAAGACAGTTAAAGGCAACGGAACATTTATTTAAAACCGTTCAATAAGGTTCAGAACAAGCTTCTTAAAGATTGGTGATCGGACAGAAAACTGCAATCGGTGCATCTCTGGTTCCAGACTGTATCAAGCTCCACCAGTATGTAGCTTCTGCATCAACCGAATGCAGGTTGATGCAGAAGATGGACATTCAACTTAAATCTACAGCAACGTTTCACATATGAAGTCATCCTAAAATACAATATAATTAGGCACAAAACTTTTTTTTAATTTTTTTTTATTTCAGGTTTCTGCATTCATCAATTAGCACCAGAAACATCCAGCAAAAGACAAAAAAAAAAAAGAAAAAAAAAAAGGCAATATTTTAGAGAATGTAGGCCTGTGTTGTTATAATCCATTTTTGGATCTCTTTGATCCATTTTCACTAAAAATCACCTTATCCTGTTCAATTCAGTAAGGTGCAACATATTTATTTTCACATTATTATTTAACAAAAATACATTTTCATGTACCCCATCCAAATGCTTTCAACTTGACAATTTTGACCGTCACGGCAAAAAAGTTTATAACCAAAAAACGTCAGCTATTTAACACAAACTGTTGAAGAGACTTTAACGGCATTATTTGTGTTCAGTGTGAAAGTACTAATAGGGCAGGTCAAGACAAGACAACCTGGATGGTTTTGGTTTGATAATTAATCTTCGACGTTTGTTTAACGGCTCAGAGGCAAAACCAAACGAAGCTCACTCTTTAAAAAAACCCAAAATGTAACCAAATTCTAAAACAGGAAATAAAATAATAATAATGTCTTTGAGATTTTTTTTCCCTTTTTCTAACTTCCATTTCTGCCTTTTTGGGAGAAAAATAGCTTTCTGCCCACATCCATCATCATCCACTAAAACTGAATTAAATGAGTTGGGACATTTCATTTCCTTTTGGGTATCAAAGTATTTTTGAATTCAATTTACTTTTTTTTTTCTTCCCTTGAATCTGTTTAAAGTTTTCTTCTGACAGTCTGTCTCACCTTCAACAGGCACAACGACAACAAGACCTTCCTGGTGTGGGTGAATGAGGAAGACCACCTGCGCGTGATTTCCATGCAGAAGGGAGGAAAGATGAAGGAAGTGTTCACTCGCTTCTGCACCGGTCTCACCAAGGTCAGTCGGGGATGTTTCCATTTCAGAACCGTCGTCTCGCTGAAAGCCGTCCGCCGACCTAATGTCTGACCTGCATCGTGTCGGTAGATCGAGACCCTGTTCAGGGACCGGGGCCACGCCTTCATGTGGAACGAACACCTGGGTTACGTTCTGACCTGCCCCTCCAACCTGGGCACCGGCCTGCGAGCAGGAGTGCATGTGAAGCTGCCAAACATGAGCAAGCACGCCAAGTTTGACGAGATTCTCTCCAAACTGAGGCTCCAGAAACGGGGCACTGGTAAGGACAGTCGCCCCGGCGCCGGTTCTTCTCCTCCTGTGCAGGCTTGTGTTAGACTCGCTCTTGTCCTCTCTCAGGCGGCGTGGACACCGCTGCCGTCGGCGGAGTGTTTGACATCTCCAACGCTGACCGACTGGGCTTCTCCGAGGTGGAGCTGGTCCAGATGGTGGTTGACGGGGTCAAGCTGCTGGTGGAGATGGAGAAGAGGCTGGAGAAAGGCCAGCCCATTGACAACCTGATGCCTACCCAGAAGTAAAGTCCTCCTAAAGAGGAAATAAAAGACAAAGAATACTCCTGTTTCTCCCTTTCTGTTCCTTTCTAACCACCGCTATCGTCCCTCAAAGCCCTGCACTCTGATTGGCTGCACTCCCAGTTTCACTTGTTGACTTGTGTATTTAAGATCTGAAATGCAATAAAAAAATGGTTTGTTTCAAGTTGAGACTTGTGATGTTCCTTAACCCAAACAAAGTGTTTTAATATGAAAGAAGAGATTTCAAATGATTTCACTGAGGGAAACAAGAAAGCCAACAGTCACACCTGACCCTGTGTGAAATTGCCATGTTTTCTCCATTTGTAGCTCACTCTATCTGAATTATTTTAATATGGAGCATGATATGTTTCCGCAATCTTTTAGCCCACTTCATGTTGAGTTCTTGATTCTACAGCTTTGGCTAAAACTGAATTCTTCATTTTCACATATGGTCATTGTCTGTTAGGACACCTGTTTTCTCTTGTAGGGATAAATACTAAATCCTATTTTTAAAACCGTCAGATTATCCTTAACATGTTTGATCTGAAACATGTACACTTAAAAGGGCAGTATTGTGGGAACATTTTTTGTTTTTGTTTTAGCTTTACATCATTATTCCTTCAGAAACACACCTGGAGTGCTGGCTTGATTTTTTCATGCATGTTTGGAAAAAAAATCCTTCTATCTCCCATGGCAACCATTCACCATTGACGTGCTCCTCCTTCGCACTATGTTCTCCAGCTGTTCTTCCACCTCAGAGCAGCCCCTCCCCCTGTCACCTTCAGACTAACAGCAGCAATTAGCAAACACCTGGTGGAGCGGCACATCTGCTGAGCTCATGAGCTACTTCTCTGTTCAACGCTGGTAGAAACGTTAAAGGAGCCATGTTGAGGAAATTTTTACAAAGACACAGACCCAACCAATTTCAAGGCGTTACATGAGTCAAATTTCTTAAGTCAAATTTGACTTAAGAAAGTCAAATTTCTTAAGTCAAATTTAATATGGATATATTTCATTCAATATGGATATATTTTTTATATCTTAAGGAAGTTACTTGATTGTGCTTTAAAATTGTACTATGTGCCTAGAAAATACATAACAGTGCCTATTTTAGGTCAAAATCCATACCACTGGCAAATTCAAGTTTAAAATTATTCAATCCTTTTCTCATAGGAATTGGAAAGATTTTATACATGGTTTTGGAAAAACCATTTTATATGTAGACATTTCATATGCATATGTAAAAAAAAAAAAAAAAAAAAAAAAAAAAAAAAGCAAGGTGACATTTGACTCCTCAGAAATAAAAAGAAAAAATCTGGCAGTACGGTACATCAATCAACCCTTCTTGTGATTGACCAGATATCTGCTAATTTTCACTGATAATTTGATTTCTTTGAGGTTGGAGGGTTTCCTTAGATAGGGTGACCAGACGTCCTCTTTTTCCCGGACATGTCCTACTTTTCAGACCTAAAAAAATGTCCGGGGGGAATTTCAAAATCGTCCGGGATTTTGGTCAACTGCCTCAAAACACATTACATAGCTTACAGTGGATTGTGATTACATTGCCACTCCGTTCCACTACTCCATTCCAGGTTTCTTTGTATGGCAAAGAAATCGGTAGCACGTGTGTCCGCCGATTCTACCCCCCGCCAACAAAAAAAGAAGTGTCCTACTTTTCAGAAACCCAAATCTGGTCACCCTACCTTAGAACAACCTTAATCTTTAGTATCCAAGCTAGGACTCCTTGGTCATCTACCAAGAGTCATATCTAAACCTTCCCGACGCTACATGGGAAGCGGTGTGTGTGGGGGGGTGAGCAGGTATAAGCTCACCTTGAGCCCTCAAGTCTCCCGTTTCTCTCAAACTCGGTTGAGACTCTGAGAAGATTCACAGAGGGAGTCAAAGGAGAAGAAAACAAAACAGATTGTGGATTGTGAACAACAGATATAATTTCTAATCAATTTCAGTGAATGGAAAATAAAAGAAAAAAGAAAAAAATAAAGTGTGTGAGGGAATAGTGAGCGACGGTGAACCACCACCAACACGTCACTGCTCAGTGAGCAGTGAGCTCGTCTGTTTTGGTTCAAACTAGCTTCAACCAGTCTACATTTATACGTTAAATAAAAGCTGCTTTTAATCCCGCTGTAAGCGCGAGTAGTAAAGTGACAGCTACTGCGTACAAGGGCAACACACGTGGTGTTGTTTTCAACGGAAGTAATGTGAAAAGGCCCGGATGATGATCACCTGGCAACGAAAGACCCGGATGCGTCAGAGGCGTTTCGCCACCTTTCTCGTCACCGGTGACGTCAAAATGTTCAATGATATATTAATATGAACACGGCCATTCACTGGGCTGCACAGTGGCGCAGTCTGTACGCTGTTGCCTTGCAGTCAGAAGGTTGTGGGTTCGCATCCCGGCCTTTCTGTACGGAGTTTGCATGTTCTCCCTGTGCATGCGTGGGTTTCCTCCGGGTACTCCGGTTTCCTCCCACATTCCAAAAACATGACTGTCAGGTAAGAATTAATTGGTCTCTCTAAATTCTCCCTAGGTGTGAGTGTGTTCCCCTTAGACAGAGATGAATGAATGAAATAAAAAATATTTTTCATGATTATGTTAACCGCCATATAGAAACGTAATTTGTTTCCAAGAGGGAAACTCCTCCCACAGAGCCTCCTTCTCAGGTTTTTGCCAGGTGACTGTTAAGGAGTTTGTCCATGGACAAACAGCAAATAGGAACTTTGCTCATTTTTTCTACGGTAAAATTAATAAACAAACAGAGATTTGATTTGAAAAATATGCACGATTTGATAAATCTCATTTTTTTAAGTTTTACTTTTAATGGCTCTAGTGGCCTTTATTTGAAAGGGGTCAGACAGGAAAGTGGGAAGACAGACGGCAAATGTCACCAGACCAGGATTCGAGCCTGTGAGGAAAGAGACCTCATAATGTGGGTTGTGCTTTTTCCCTGTACCACCACAGCACGCCTTGCAGAAATTCTTTGATCTCCTGTGGCAACCATTAAGCTGGAAGGACCTAGATCCTTCCAGCTTAATGGAAGGAGCCTTTCTCTTACTTTGCCAGAGTAAGGCAAAGCGCTTACTCTGGCCAAGCAGCGGCTTTTCCACAGAGCTCCTCCAGGGAGCTATGGTCTCCAAGCTGAGCCTCTGCCTGATTTAGCAGCCTTTCTCCTAAGACTGACCCACTCAGCTCCTCCAGACTAGCAGCAGCACCAATTAGCAAACACCCGTTGGAGTGTTTCTTATTGAAAATTACCTGACAATTGAGGTTTTTAATTACCAATTTTTAAAAAATCAGCTCGTTCTGCTTTGCACTCAATGACATCATAGGAGGCACAAGAACTGACCTGGTCAGCTGGGATTTGGAAACAAATATTTCAAACTAGTTTTTGTTGACCGTGATAATGATGTAGTTGTTGCTGAAGGTGTTGGCTGCACTGCAGGTGGAGCTAGCTGATAAAATGTGGCTCATTGTGTGTCTGGCGGTTCGTTTCAGGGAAGTGGCAGCTGATGCAGCAGAAGAGAGGCATCTGGACGTGGAACCATGTTTTGTTTTTGTTTTTTAATTTTGGAAAGAGGGACTTGATATCTAAACCTAAATATGCCAGGTGTATGAATAATTTTGGGCCTTAAAGTCAAGAATTAGCTTTTATTTTCTCTACAGCATTGTACAATAGATACATAAACTGATTTCATGTTTTTGGCTTTAAAGAGGAGGAAACTTATTCATATGAATGTGAGCATTTAATCCCACTTTATTTTTAATCCCAAAATGTCTGAACTTTAAAAGTAATTAGTCCTGCTGGTTCTGGTCCAGTGATGAGACGGGATGTTCAGGTTGACAGACGCTTTAATGGAGACATGAGTGAACCTTAACCATGTGGGCATTAACATGGACGTCCCATTATCTCTAACCTTTAACAAAATACAAAAGAAAAAAAAAATTAAAGTGTAGCAGTGAAGCCATCTTGAAAGCAAGATACATTATTTACACAAGAAAAAACAAAAAGCTACATCTTTTTTTTTTTTTAACCAAGAGGGAAAAAAAAATAAAAGGTGAAATAAATAAGACCAGAAATGCTTTTTTTCTTCGTTTTTTTTCTCCACATTCACAGCATGACAAATCATTTTCAACTTGTTAATGGCGACCCCTGGTGGTCAAAATAGACATTAGTAGATAATTCAGTAATTATTGCCAAAAGCCTGTATCTATACATTATAATGTTCAATACATACTGTGTTTTGTTTTAAAAAAGGAGACATTTGGAAACTGCTACTTGGATGATTGTACAGCTTAAATACCTCTGAATATAGAATTTATTTAGATTTTTTTTTTTACTTATACTTTTAAGTCCTTTTGTTCATAGTTTTAAGTCGTTGGCAATTTTGGAAGCAATGTTCTTGAAAGCGATGGACGACCCGGATATCCTTTTGAAGCGGACGCCGTTCAGGGAGAGACGGGGGAGCTTGCAGACCTCCATCTCCCACTGGACCAGGTTCTCGGCCCGCCCATCGCCATGGACGCAGAGGAGCAGGAAACTCTCTTGCTGTTCGTAGTCGCAGTTGTTGGAGTCGAGCACCTTGCGGATCTCTCTCATGATGTCGCAGGGCTCCATGGAGCTGGTGGTTCTCATATTCCAAGTGAATCTGAGGGAGCGGGGCTTACTGTCTTTAATTTCCCCTTTCTGATCCCCAGGTACATGGCGACTGTGGGGAGAAAGACACGGAGGAGAGCTTAGCTTAGATTAGCTAAGAATAAATAAAAATCCTGCTGGGATTGTTTGCAACAAATCCTTCACAGAAGTGACTTTTTGTTTTTTTAGGGGTGGGGATGAATGAAACTATAAAGTCTAATAAAGCTGAAGTTTTTCCTATTGTGACCTGAGCCTCTCTGAGCTCAGTTTATCTTTATGTCACATTTAGGTTCCAGCACAAAGTTGTGAAGCCTTTAACTAGACAAAATGTAGTCAACAGTCATTACAGCTTGTTTTAATTTTTTGCTTGTGAGACCAACATTTTTTTTATTCTAGTTTAATGGTAAAGTTAAATCTTATTTTAATAATAATTAAAAACAGTTTTAAATAATCTAGAACCATATTTACTCTCTTGTTACTTTTACTACATTTTGTCTGTGACTTCCAAACTGAGAAAGGGGAAGTAAAAGAAAATAAAACAGACTGAAGCCATTTGTGAAAAACCCAGAATATCACTGCAACATTAAGATTTCAGAAATAAAAAAGTTGTTTAACTGTTGATAAGATGTTTGAAACATAAACGTCTTCATAACTGACAACTGGAGATTAAAAACTTATTTCTGATAGGAAATGACAACAGCATCTCTCAAAAGATAATGTAAGAACTTCAAAGAAGTAACTTTAAACTGTTTATAACATTCCTCAATAATCAATACAAAAATATCGACTGGCTTTAAAGCAGTCAAACTTTTTTTAAATCTATTTTTATTTCTGATTAGCTCTTTCCATGTTTCCTCATGTAGCAGAATCTCCACGTCTTCTTACCGTCACTAATTTATAAGATCAAAGGGATTCCTTCAAAACATGTATTTTAAATAACAGTATCAAATCTTTTTTAACTTCAGTATTCTAATATATGTTAGTTTTATTTGAAATAAATGTATTTTGATTGTCTTTTGCGTCGTTTTGATTTGAAACCCCAGTTATTATTGGCTTAACATTTAAATCTACTTAATTAGTATAAAACACAAAGAAATTCTGGTGGTTTCTTCTTCTCTGGCTTTATAAACCAGAGAAGAAGCAACAATAACAACAAAAAAAACATTTCTACTTTTCATATCCATTTTTTCTTCTAAATTACTAAAAAAAAAAAAAACACCAAAAATTAACATTTTAAAATAGTTTCACTAAAAACCCCCCCACTGCTTTCTGGGTTTTTCATAAATCATGTAAAGGAAGGTTTTTGGAGAACCTCAACAGAAACCGGAGACATTTCAGCAGAATTAAAGGCAGACTTTGAATCTTCAGCTAGCATGCAGCGTTAGCAGAGCGGCACGTCACACAGCCATGCAACCGCAGCAACAAAGCTTCAACAACACACTGCTGCAACTCCTACACACTCAGGGCAAAGCAGCGCGGGCCTGACGCTACATGGGAAGCGGTGTGTGTGTGTGTGTGTGTGTGTGTGTGTGTGTGTGTGTGTGGAGGGGGGTGAGGGTGTGGGGTGAGCAGGTATAAGCTCACCTTGAGCCCTCAAGTCTCCCGTTTCTCTCAAACTCGGTTGAGACTCTGAGGCGCAATGAGAAGATTCACAGAGGGAGTCAGAGGAGAAGAAAACAACAAAACAGTTTGTGGATTGTGAACAACAGAAATCATTTCTGATCAATTTCAGTGAATGGAAAAGAAAAGCGAAAAGAAAGTGTGACGGAATACGTGAGCGACGGTGAGCCACCACCAACACGTCACTGGTTAGTGACGTGATCTCACTGCTCACGTCACTGAGCAGATGAAGCGGCCGGGTTTGCAGTCAGCGTTTGCTACCTCAAGTCAACGTTAGCTTCCAAGTTATTTAATTACATTTCAAAAAATACTTCAGGAACATAAAGAGGTGCAAAGCGTTTACTAGGATTAGCTATTTTCACAAAACCGTTCAAAGACGAACGTTGACCGTGTTTGGAGATTTTAGAACATGAGCTAATTCAAGCGACACCGGTTTCATTGACCGGTGGTACGTTTGACAAGCAAAATAGCCGTTACAAACTGAGCCCCTACCTTCTCTGTAAGCGCGAGTAGTAAAGTGACAGCTACTGCGTACAAGGGCAACTTACGTAGTGTTGTTTTCAACGGAAGTAATGTGAAAAGGCCCGGATGATGATCACCAGGCAACGAAAGACCCGGATGCGTCAGAGGCGTGTCGCCACCGTTCTCGTCACCGGTGACGTCAAAAGGTTCAATGATATATTAATATGAACACAGCCATTCACTGGGCTGCACAGTGGCGCAGTCTGTACGCTGTTGCCTTGCAGTCGGAAGGTTGTGGGTTCGCATCCCGGCCTTTCTGTACGGAGTTTGCATGTTCTCCCTGTGCATGCGTGGGTTTCCTCCGGGTACTCCGGTTTCCTCCCACATTCCAAAAACATGTCAGCCAGGTAAGAATTAATTGGTACTCTAAATTCTCCCTAGGTGTGATTGTGTTCCCCTTAGATAGAGATGGATGAATGAAATAAAAAATATTTTTCATGATTATGTTAATCGCCATAAAGAAACGTAATAAAATTCAGATACTTTGCTCTCCAAGAGGGAAACTCCTCCCACAGAGCCTCCTTCTCAGTTTTTTGCCAGGTGACTGTTAAGGAGTTTGTCCATAAACAAACAGCAAATAGGAGCTTTTCTGTTTTTTTTTTTCCTACAGTAAAATTTGATTTGAAAAATATGCGCGATTTGATAAATCCTTTTTTTTAATTGTGAAACCAACTTTTTTTTTTATTCCAGTTTAACGGTAAAGAAAAATCTTGTTTTAAATAATCTTTTACCATATTTACTCTTTTTTTTTAACTCATAGTTTTAAGTCGTTTTTCTTTTAAAAACACCAAAAATTTACATTTTAAAATAGTTTTACTAAAAACCCCCACTGCTTTCTGGGTTTTTGATAAATCATGTAAAGGAAGGTTTTTGGAGAACCTTAACAGAAACCAGAGACATTTCAGCAGAATTAAAGGCAGACTTTGAATCTTCAGCTAGCATGCAGCGTTAGCAGAGCGGCACGTCACACAGCCATGCAACTGCAGCAACAAAGCTTCAACAACACACTGCTGCAACTCCTACACACTCAGGGAAAAGCAGCGCGGGCCTGACGCTACATGGGAAGCGGTGTGTGTGTGTGTGTGTGGAGGTGGCAGGTATAAGCTCACCTTGAGCCCTCAAGTCTCCCGTTTCTCTCAAACTCGGTTGAGACTCTGAGGCGCCGTGAGAAGATTCACAGAGGGAGTCAGAGGAGAAGAAAACAAAACAGATTGTGGATTGTGAACAACAAAAATAATTTCCGATCAATTTCAGTGAATGGAAAAGAAAAGCGAAAAGAAAGTGTGACGGAATACGTGAGCGACGGTGAGCCACCACCACCAACAAAAATAAATTAGAAACATAAAGAAAGATGGAAGAGCTGGCTTCCATTAATGCCAGTGAAGAAGAAGAGGAGTTGAAAGAAACCAAAACGGTGAGGGTTGTTTGTCAGGGAGCAACGACAGAAAACAAAAACACGGCGGCGGTGTTTCAACCCAAAACAGCAGCAACCAAGCAGGTGGGATGAGAAAAGGAAGACGGAGAAGCTGCGAAAAAGTTCTCAAAAGTCGACGCCTGATTGAAGAGGTTAAGACTGAAGATCTCATGTGTCAATTACTAAATGTTATCAGGATCATTTGGAAAGAGATCAATGGTTTTAATTTGCTTAGTTAGGAAACGTCAGTGAGCAGATGAAGCGGCCGGGTTTGCAGTCAGCGAGACGTGAAGTTCACAGTCCAGTCGACGTGTGACTGCGACTGCAGAACGCTAATGACCCAACATCTAGTCCACCGGGAGGTGAGGAAGACACCCTGGGCTTCATCATCCGGTTCCAACTTGTGTGTCTTAAAGGGGACGTTTAAAATGAGCTCAGTTTCTGATTGAACAACTTGAGAATTACATGCAGGACTTTCCACCGTCCGTATGAAAACAAAAACGACAACAAAAAAAACACCCCCGCAAGACTCACGTCAAATACCAGCAGCTGTAAGCGTCTACTTTACAGAATTAAAAAATAACTGTGTGCTGACTGACTGCAAGATTGAAACGCGTGTGTGTGTATATATATATATATATATATATATATATATATATATATATATATATATATATATATATATATATATATATACATATACATATACATATACATATATATATATATATATATATATATATATATATATATATATATATATATATATATATATATATAAGAAAAAAAGGACAACTTTAAATCTAGGGATGCACTGATCCACTTTCTCACTACTGATACTGAAATCTGAGGTTTAGTTTCAGCTGAACTGACCTAAAACAATTATTCTTTTCTTTTTAAAACAGACATAAATGTACTGAATTACAAATTTATTTCCTAACTCTGCACCAGACCAGCTCACTGAAATGCACCGATATAGCTGGTCAAACATGGAAAAACAACTTTAATTTGTTCTCAGTGTAATTAGGAGTAGAGCAGCTGATAGGAAATAAATTGACAAAAATTGACAAACCTTTCACATGGTTCAAAAAGTGAAATGAGAAATTCTAAATTGAATGTAAAAATAAATAATGCATGAGGTTGCTCAGTGTAGAATTACACTGAATAGATCTGCCCTTATGGATCGGGAACATCGTCACAGATTCCCGATGTAGAACTTTTTTCAACATCAGGACCGATCTATATATTAATATGAGATCGGTGCATCTCCAATCTAATCTGTCCATCAATGAGCCGGACTGCTTTACTGAAATATTACTTGATTTAATCTGAGATGATTTTATCTGCTTGTGTGAAGAGACGCTGACAAATTTAATTTTTCCTCCCTTCAACTATTTTCTCCAACTGTTTTTTTTTCCTCCATATTCACCAAGAAATCAGTGCTGCTGCCGATTTTCAGCTCCACTGACAGACAGGAGCCACCCTGCGGTATCCATGGTTAACTTCATCTATTTTCAAGCACAGAATATGTCAGAGGGCATTTAATAAAAAAGGAAACTATTTTTATTCCAGATGCTTCACGCTGGTGTGTGTTCGTCACGTTACGTATTTGATGATTCATACTCAACTCCCCAGTCTGTAACAAGTCGTGTTCTGCTTTAGTGTGGCTGGTTGTACTGGCAGAGAGGCGAGCTGACTTCAGCAGATAACAGGAAGGCTGATCATCACAGACAGATGTGAACCGACTCCAGTTTTCAGGCAGACCGGCCTATTTTGACTTTGGACCAACTCAATGTTTTTTTTTTTTTTTTACTGAAAAATTAAAGTTGTTCAGTTTGCAACAGTGGGCTGACTGTTAACCGAAAACATATAGATGTAACCTGGTGTGTTACATCTGCATCAAACCTCTCACAGCAAAGTAAAAGAGGACAGCGGTTGACCCTCTGACCTTTGCAGAGGGAGATAAGATCGGCTTCACGTGTATTGGCCGATTGCAGATAAAGGAAACCTGGGCTGATTTATCAGTTCCCTCTTAATTCTAGCCGTTTCTCTATTGTACTATTTTGAGCTGTTAACCTCCGGCTGTCATTAAACACGATGGATTTGGAAATACTTGGCAGCCTCCTGAAAATCTGAGGTGAAATAATGATTTACCTCTTCTAGAAAAAGCTGCAGAGATCCCTCTTTGTTGCAACCCTAAATGTCCAGTACGCTAAAACAGCTAAAAAACATCAAGTCCAAATCATTTTGCCTTTAACACAGTAACAGTCATATTTTACAAAGTCTCTCAACAGTGTGATGTCACCGTGGCAACCTAAATGAATAATGAACTCAGAAATAATTTGCCAGACGTCTACTGACAGTTGATCAAAAACATCTTTCTGATGGCGCTCACGTTGCTAAAAGCGTTTAGATACAGAAATAACATCTAAATAATGCAACATCAAAACTCCTCTGACAGGACGGGTGTTCTGGACAGGCTCCCATCATGCACTGCAGCGCAGAGGAAACAAACAAGACGTGTGGAATGCTACATTTTAACATCTAAAAGGTTAGGGTAAGAGGACAAGTGAACAGACGGGACTGACAGCAGGTCCAAGGCCAGCCAAAATGGCGCAGAAAACAACAACAACAACAACAAAGAAACACTACAGAAGGAGGAGCAACGTCTGAAAACCAGACTGTTCCTTTAGAGATTTCCTTAGGGACAAATTAGGAGATTGAAACAACCCTTACTCTAGATCTTCATCTTCCTACAACTCTCTATATCTTCTGCTCGAGAATCTGAAAGAAAGAGATCGGAATCTGAGGAAACTGAAAAAGCGGCAAAAAAATAAAATAAAGGAAAGAATATTCAAATGAATGACATGAGGACGGGGCAAAAAAATAATAAAAGGGGGAGGAGGAAGCATGGCAGGATGATGAAAAAGGAAGGAGGAAATAAAAAGAGAAAAGAAATGAGGAGAGAAAGAAAGCAAAGGGCAGAAGACTTACTAAGGGTCTTTCCTCCCTGGGTAGAAGGGTTGGCAGGCCCTGTTTTGGCTATCTGCCGTTTGGCCGGGTCAATACTGACCCTGGGCAGAGAGGAAGAGCAGCAAGAGGGAAAAGTTAAGGACACGAGAAGGTAAGAAAGACAAAAAACAGAAGCTGTGAGGAGAGGAGAGGAGGTGACTCAGCCTAAAATGTCCTGAGGAGGAAAAAAAAAAAGGATGAAAACTCACTGATCAAGTCCCAAGATGTGAAGAGAAGTATGGAGACTCAGAGCTGACAAAATTTAGTAAAAGGTTATCAGACAGGTCAAAAACTACAGAGGGGGGATAAACAGCAACACACCTTTTACTACATTTTTTCACCTCCGCAGACATGAGAACAGAAAAAAGGGAAAGGTGTTTGAGTGAGACTGGAACAGAGCAACAGGAAGTCCTGCATCGTCATGGAGACGGAGGTTCCCAGAGCAGCCACCGGAGGCCGCTGTCGACCTCAGGTCAGCACCCCAAGAGTTCGCCAGTGGCTGTGCTACACTTTGTGCTAAACATGCCACAGTCTAAAGAATGATCCAGAAAATGATCCATTTTTAATCAACCCAAAGCTATCGTTACGTCTCGTGAAGTCAACATCACTTCGTCTTTTATGCCTTCTGAAGGAACCTGTCCGTTCTTTTAAGTCTCGACAGATGACGTTTAAAGCCTTTGCAGAAGGGTGGAGGGGTTAACTCGCCTCTACAGCAGGGGTGTCGACTCTTTCATTTTGGGTTATATCAAGATCCTGAATGTTCCCAAAAAGCTGATAGTACCAGAATGTATTGATAAAACAGATTAAACTGTAAATACCAATAGCTCTCTCTGCTTCCCTTCTTAAAATTAAATACCGAGTCAGTCCCAATCAATCAAAATCACTGATTTTGTGGTGCTACTTTAGAAATATTTTCATATATATATTTGATATTTGCTAAATCTCACCGTATCAATTGTGGACGAGAACCTATCAAGTAAGGCTGAGGTAGAAGGGTAGTAGAAGAAACAAATACTGCCACCTGCAGCTGGGAGTTGGCATCACTTCAATCTGATGTTCTTGACCGTTCTTGTGGAATATTTGCGACAAACTCACAATCACGCATTACCCCAATAAAGTACTGGGATCTGTTGATTTTGTGTGAATTTCTGCTTTGCTTTGATTGATGAAATTACATTTAAGCACACTTCTTATGAAACTTGGGCTAATTTTTAGCTTATATTTTATGAGCTTATTTAATTGAGTTAAATTTCTTTATTTTTATTGCGACTCAAATTTTAAGATTAATCTCTGAAATTTTCCAGAAAAAACATGGAAAGTTTGAAAAGTTGAACATTTTTGACCATTCAAACTTGGGCAGAGGCTTAAAGGGCAGTAGCCCAGGGCACCGATTGTTTGGGGACCACAAAAACTTGGACTTCTTCTTTAGTTATGAATGCGTTTCAAAAATATTGTGCTTTAGAGGTGAGCGATATACTACTGTGATAACTGTAGAAGTGACGATGAAATCTATCACGTTTTGTAGGTAACTGTACGACTGACAGCATGACTCATTGAACAAAGAGGAAACCGTAAAACTACCAATCTTGACAATACAAACAAGTTTGGGGATTTTAAACAGCATTAAATGGAATTTGTCATAACAATAAATCAAAGTTCTTAAGAAATGTGTCACGATAAATGATAAGATAAATGCCCATGTCAGAAGAAATTAATTAAAATTTTGGGTATTTATATGGTGAATTATTAAACCTACAACGCATCAATTCATACATGCTGATATACAGCCTTATGTATAAATATACTGTCATTTGTAATAATGAAAGATTTATTTTAAGTGTACGAGGCATCAAAATGGGCTTCAACCCAGGGGCCACATCCTTGTAAATCCGGCCCTCGTGGCATCATTTCAACCAAATACAATCTGATGTTTTAGCTGATACAGTATTTCTGCAATCAAAATGTATCAGAGGTTCAAGGATTTGTGGCAACTTGTTAATACCAATCTAAACTTTACATTGTCATCTGATGGCACCAAGCTTTCTGGTCAAGGATAACTGTATGATGTATTTAACATAGTGTGGTGCTTATCGGCAGAAAGGACTGAAGAATGCAAGATGAACACGGTAATGAAACGCACAGTTTTTACAGGAAAGGGACAAAAAAAAAAAAAACTAAAAAAAAACAAACTTACAGGTTGTGTTTAATCAGAAAATGTGTTTAAGAAGGAGCAACCTAGTCTGTCGTTTGGTCTTATTATTATTCATCAGTCAAAATCAGGAAGAACGCAAACCAGGACTAGCGTACATCTGCGCACCTAGAATAATGTCAAAGCACCGTCTAATGGCGGCTGTGTTATGCAGGACGACGACTGTGGGGCGAAAATGACCCACAATCAATGGCGGCTGGAAGAAGCGACCCCATGCATGCGCTGACGACTGATTAGTGACAAGCTGCTTCGTAGTTGCTGTTGGTTTATCGGCTGATTGGTCGGCTCAACCAATCAGCTTTCAGCCACTCAGACCAACCGCAGCCACACGGAGAGCATTTACACACACGGCTTCTCTCTGAGCAAAACGGAGGACAAGTTTTACTTTATTACATCAGCGCTAAAGCAACTTTGAGCACCATCCGTTTGGAAGACTTAGCAGCGTTTGTCTGCTTGGAAGCTGTGTGTGGAGATGCCCCCAAACAGAGCAGGGTGTTAGTCGGGTGCCAGCAGCCCCACTCGGCTCAGAAACCAAGTCGCAGCTTCTCAGTGAGCCCCATCTGGTTATAGTTGGTACAGAGCGGAGAACAGAGCAGGAGTCCTACCTTTTGGTAAACCTGAATGACATGTTTCTACAACAGAGGCAGACAAAGAAACAGTGAGAATGGTGAAAGAGGAAGTGGGAGGAATAAGGGAAGGGAGTGGGGAGGGGCATGAGGGGCTGAGTGCATGAACAAAAAAATGGCGGTGGTCGGAATCGCTGTTTCTCCTTCTCTGATTCATCATGAAATGATTACAACTCTTGGTTTTTAAGTCCATTGTTGTTGGATGTCGCTGACCTGGCTGCTGCTGCTTCACACACATATCGGCTGGGTTTTTATTGGTGTATATTCCAGAAGGAATGAGTTTCTGCCTTAAAGACTGAAGGAAGAAAGGAGCAGAAACTAGTTGGAGTGTGTGTGCCAGTGTGCAAAGTATTAACACCCCTTTTAGGCTCGTCACATTCTCATAGTAAAAAGAAACTTCAGTGTATTTTATTTGGATTTCATGTGACTAAGAGTCGAGCATAACTGTGTCAGTGGAAAAAAAATACATCTTAACAAATAAGGACTCTAAAAATATATAGCTACAACAGACCCTTCAGAACTCCCCTGGTGTTAGTAAATCATCAATGCAGATAATTATTCTGACGATTAATCGATTAATTGTATAATTACATTGGCATATTCTTCAACGTTTTCATTTAGTGAACAAGCATTTTTTTATCCAAAAAGAAGAAATAATGAAATTAATTTTAAATAAGCAATTTGAATCTGGTGATGCTGAAACTATGGGGAATTCTGGGTAAAAGATATTTGCAGAGAAAGATTTAAATATCTTTGCACTGTTTTGGATGTCTGTATAACAATTAATCGATTACTGAATTAGTTGACGGTCATCTCAACAATTGATTTAGCGTGATTAATACGATTAATGGTTTCAGGTACAGAATAAGTGGAATCAGGGAGAAAGTTCTGGAGTTTAAAGGAATCCTAAGCTTTGACTGTATGTCACTGTAGTGAATCCATCTGAAAACAGAGAGGCTGTAAAAGGAGCCAGAGAAGCAGCCAAGAAGCCAAAATGAGAACTTTATGGAGGAGCAGCATGAACTCAAACATCCAGCCAGAGCTACAACGGAAAAGTTTGGATCAAAGCATTTCTTTGTTATAAAACGGTCCAGTTCAAGTCCAGACTTTTTGAAAACATGTAGGATGACTTGAAAACTGAAAAAAAAGTGTTATATAGTATAAAATCTCAATAAAATACACTGACGATTGTGGTTGTGATTTGAGAGATGTCAAGAGGTGTGAATACATTTGTGGAACACCGTACGTTACATCAAAAACAACTGTTACCAAAACACTGCTGTGTATTGCTTTATTGAATATTATGTGGTCAGGGGCAGCAGCCCTGGTCCTCGATTTTCATAGTTTCTCTTTCCTACAGCTGCAGTCCAACTATTCCATCTGAAGCTCCTTCAGAGAGTTTCTCAGCAGCCAACCAGTCAGCGACATGAACTACTAACATTTAATTATATTCATAAAAATGATAAAAATCATGATCAAAAGACTGAAGTGCTCCCATACATGATGGTGTATCAGGGCTATTATAGAAGGAAAAAAAGGAAGAAAGTTTCCACCAAAAAACCTTTAAAAATTGAATTTCTTTCTTACAAATTTTCAATTTTCAAATTCAGAAATTACAGGAAGTTTGTTGGCGGAAATGTACTCCTCTTTTTTTCTATCCACCATGGCTGTCCCCCCAGCATGGACACAGGCAGGAAGCAGCTCTGTGCAGACGATGACCTCAGGTGGTCATAGAACAAAGGGCCGGGATCATCCTGAACGTTCAAGTCGGTCCTAAGCCACATGTTTCAGAACAGGTGTGAGCTGACCTCTGACCCAGCCTGATGGACCTGCTGAGGAGCACGGACACCTACCTGCGGGTGAGTTTGGACGTGAGCTTAGAGAACAGGTTGCTGGTTCCGCGGCTGCGGGTTTGGGACAGGGGCGTGGCGTCGTGGGACAGGGTGGGGGACGCCGGCGGCCCGTTGTACGTGGCTGTGCGGCGGTCTCTCAGCTGGCCGCCGTGGAAGGTGCTGCGGCTGGCCGTGCCGCGGGGGAAGCGGAGGCGGTCGGGCGTGGTGGCGTTGCTGATGCTGTGGGTGGACGCCACCGGGTTCCTCTGGCCGCCGGGCGACACGGCAACACTGTCGAAGCGCAAGGAGGGAGAGGTCACGGTCTGACGATGCTTCACGTTTAACCTGCATTCCAGTTGTAGTCAGATGACATGCAAAACATTGAATAATTCTAAAACAATTTTATCTGTGTGCACAACAAGATTTTTGACCAGCTCCAGTTTTGAAACGAAAATTGCGACTGAATTTGGATTTGAGACGTCAGACAAAAACAGAGAGAAATGTATTTGTATTTAAAACACATGGCTGGAAAACCAAAGAAATCTGAAACACCAGATCCAATTATAATCTTCCTTTTTTTTTGTTTTCTTGACAGAAAGACAGAAATTGTGTTCAAAATTTGGCTTTTATTTCAGTCAGCCTTTTCTGACTTCTGAACAATGGAGCATCAGGCCAGGCTGCAGGTATTATTGTTTAATTACAAGAATAAAGTTATAATATAGCAAAAAAGACACAATTTATCCAGAAGCAGGAAGTTTGTATATACAGTTATGATTTGATGTGACAAACTCAGTCTGTGTGGTTCTTTCAGTTTGTTTGCACAATTGTTTCAAAGTTCTGATAATTTGATGACCATGTGTTAAGAGATGAAGCATTGCCTTCATCTTTTAACACATTTATTTTTTTGTGTAGAAGCTCTTATAAAATGACTCCTTTATTATACTTCACTTCAAAGTCCAACAGAAAAATAAAACCCAGAGCAGCTTTCCACCCCGGACATGAATGCATAGAGGTGCAGAGTGAAGGGAGAGATTAAAGTTTGAACAGAAACAGAGGACAGACGATGAGCAGAGGACCTCTGACGTCCAATAGGAGGTGAGCAGATGAAGAGTCCAGGGTCAGAGTTCACAGCAGAAAACTGAGGTGAGATCAGGAGCAGGTTGTTGATGTTCGCTGCAGCAGCAGGGGACCATCAGGGGAAGGATGGAAATATGGAATATTACAATATTCTTTGCTTAATCCCAGAGATTCACTGATCAGAATTTTGTGGCTCGTTTCCAACAACTGATTTTTGACCCAACGATACAGTCATATTTAATAAAGTAAAATATGCGTTCCAATGTAGATTATGTGTCATATTAGAAGTAACTTTTGAAAACTGACAACCAGTTTAACACTGTCAGCTATTAAACATACTTTCCATTAAGGCCATACTCACTTCAATTGAGAAATACTTTGTTAGTCCTAAAGGAAAAATATTTTTTTTAAATTTTAAATTAAATTATTTAATCAAAGTCATTGATTAAACTATATCAATGACTTTTTTTAAGTTACATACTGTAGCTTTTATGTGCTATGTTCACTAATGGGGGGGGAAATTGGATTGGATTTTAAGCTTCCAGCTGAAATGATCCAGTCATTGGTCTGGCTAATTTCAGTCAGCCAATCTTTTTTTCCTTCAGATAGTTTTTGCTGAGATCTGATTTCTGCGTGGCTGTTCACATTCTGAACGCCATCAGACTCCGGGCTGGACGCTCTATGGGAGGCCCCTCCTCTGTTCACTAAGGGCAAGACTGATGCTGCACATGTTGTCATGTGTTGATCAGTTCTGAAGCTGAGCAACAAAATGATGACTAGTAACAGGAAGTGACACGTCAATGTGGTTAGCTTGAGGCAATGGAGTCTAAAAGAGACAAAGCAGATACCTGCAACTCGGATCAGTGGTGAGGTTTTTTTTTTTGGGTGCCATGCCAAGGTCAAAAAAGTCAATTATACAAGATAATGTCCCTCTAAATAGAGAAGCAATGATTGTTTCAAACACTATTTACATTCAATCTGGCCTCTTCTTGTTTTCCTTGGTGGAAAATGGAGCGTCTGTAACATGAGAAGGTGAAAATTTTGGGGAAAAAAAAAAGTCTGGTCCATGTCTGATATAAAACCACAAATCAATGGGTCTAAAAGACTTGGCAGCAGAGTTGAATTAGAACCACGTTTACCAGCAGTGAGAATGGACCAACTAACTGAAAGTCGTTTGTAGGCTGAAAAGTGTAAATTATCCTCAAACATGCTGACATGTTGAAGATCTTTTTACATGTGTTAATAAGTTTCATGTATGTTTTTGTAAATGTATTCCATGCCTTAGTTGCAGGGTTACAGCGTGAAGCTGCATGTGTGGGTTAGCAGGGCAAAACGGGGCTGATGCATAACAGGAGACAGACGGGGGGGTGGACTGGAAGCCCTGCTGTCTTACTTGGCCGAGCAGCGGTCCAGAGCGTAGTAGGAGTGGGGCAGGGTGGCCCAGTCTGCCTGACAAGCATACAGAGGGCTGACGGTTTGATACCTCTGCTGTACCGAAGTGGACGAGGCGCCGAAAACGACAGCACCAAAGGCAGAAGAAGAAGAGGGGCTAGTGGCACAAGCCATCTCAGTCATGCTGGGCATGCCGAAACGAGGAAGGGGGGAAAAAAAATACACACCCCACATCACAAACAGGCGGGGGGAAAAAAAAACACGAGACAAGGTGGAAATAAAAGGAGGAACAGAAGAAGAAGAAAAACAAACAAAAAATAATAATCAAGGCATAAATTGGACATTCCTAATGAGCGGTTCTAACAGAAACTTTGCTGTTCCGGCCAAGATGCGAGATCACGGCTGATTAACCTCCAGCTCTCACCTGTTCTCCTTCCCGTTGGGGATGACCGAGAGGCGGTCCGCGTTGTTCCTGTCGCTACAGACATACGTGTTCCTCCTGGTCATGCCTGCTGAAGCAGAGTTATTCTGCAGAGCAAAAATGGAGGACAGAGGCTCCCGGTCAAAACTTGATCATTCAAGATCTCAAGTTTTAGGTAGAAGCATGCACATACAGAGTTTGTGCGGATTGCATCAACTCAAATTTAAGACTTTTAAAGACCTGTTTAAGACTATTAGAAATAAAATTTACAAGTAATATCACAACAGTGATGTACAAAAGACATGCAGGGGATCAAAACTGTAACACTTGTGGGCTTTTGGCAGCAGCTTTGAGCTTCTCACCTGGCATATGACCTTGTTGCTAGTTAGCTAGCTAACTACTAAGCTAGATAGCAAGTACATTAGCCATTAGTTGAGGCTAATGTAACCATTACAAACTAATATATTCAACAAACAAACATATTCTAGCCTCTAAAGAGCTATATGATAGCTACTAGTGGCTTGTTTGTTTGCTAGCCAGCTTACAGGTATTAGCAGCTTGATATCAGTAGCCCTAACCCCTCTGAGTCACAAAGCGCAGAGTGAAGCTGTCTGCGCACGACTCAAACTACAGACCAATATCCTAGCTGCTAATGAGTCTAACTAGCTAGAAAATATTAGCCTATTGTCAAAACACTTAACCCCACTGAGTCGCAAAACACACTGAGTGAAGATGCCTGAGCGCGACTCAAATTTTTGCTTGACAAAAATCCTGGGATCTGAGATTAAACAGACCTGCCACAACATTTATGAACGGAGAATAATTTATGTAGGGGTAACTACAGTCTAATTCATTTTAAACTTAAGGGCTCAGTTCCAGTAATCTCATTGACAATGCATTTCTCCAACAAAAGAAACATACATTCAATAAGGTTACAGTTGTGCTGTTGCTTTCTACAGTACAGACCAAACGTTTGGACACAAATTGTAATTGAATTCAATTACAAGGTGTGTCCAAACTTTTGGTCTGCACTGTACGTCACCGAAAGAGCATGAAAAACATCCAGAGGGGAAAACATTTCCTCATCTCCAGACTGGAAACCATACTGGAAACTTTAACAGTATGTTCCTGTTGTTCCAGGTCTGTTGTGCAGCTGACTTTAAATCACCGTACAAATAAAACAATGGACTGAAACGACTTCCTTCTCAATCACATTCACTCTTTTAAGATGGTATAAGGGAGAAAATTACTGCAGTTTCTTTTTAAGAGGAAGAAATGGACTGTCACTAAAAGATGTGACCGGAAGACAACTGCAAAAAAAAAAAAAAAATTTTTGGAGAAGAATCCAAAAATGGGCCGTCTCAGGAGTAGACGGCCCTTTATAAACTCGGCTCTTCAGACTGGGTCTGTGGGTTACTCACGCTCGTGGCGGTGGTGGCTCCTTTCTTCCGCTCAGGGATGTCAGCCTTGTTGGGGTTGTTGGCGTTGCCCAGCAAGGGGCTGGAAGGCAGACCAGCTCGGCTGCCGGGTTTCCGGAGCTGAGCTCCACTTTCGTCCTTCGCACTGTTGTCAGCTGTGGTGGTCTGGCTTCTCTTTGGATGAGCCATCCCTGGAGGAACGTTCTGACCGACTAACGAACAGCAACAATATCATTTTAAATGGTTTCATCTAAGCCATCTTGAACAACTACTCAAACACATTAACCATCAAATCCTTAGGTTATAATCAGGGGTGCAACGGTAAACCTGCCCCAATTTTCTTAATTTTGCATAAGAAAGACTACAGCAGCGATAAAGTGAACGACCTGCAGCCTGCTCACCTTGCTCACTGTAACGCCTTTGTTTGTGGTTGGAGGAGACGCTCCGATGCACTTTGAGGTGGGACGGCGACTGGCCGTTGAGCTCACTGTTTGGTCTGGGTTTGGCCAGAGACAGATTGCTGCTGGAGGCAGAGTCGCTGGGCTCCAGCTGACATGGAGATATGCCCGATAAGTCAAAACACGCAGGACAGAAAATATTTTCGTCAACAAGAGAAGTGTGTGTCTCTGTACCTCAGAGGCTTTCCTGCCCAGCAATAAGTAGGTGGCTGTGATCTCATCATACTTCATCTTGGCCAGGGAGTCCTGGATCTCCTCCAGGTTGTAGCCCATACCCACCATCACATCTGCATGAACGACATCAAGGAGCTCATTTAAGCTGAGCACATGCACCCAGAGGACGAAAGGCTTAAAGACGTTTGAAGGAACACACACATCTTCAGCTACAGTGAACCACTGGAAATTAATTAAATAATCAAACTTATATTTGATACACTAGTTGGCTTGGGCCAAAAATGAGGAGATGTGTGTGGAGTCCATGCAGGTTGAATTAGCATAAAAAACATGCATGTTTTCCTAATATTTTAAAGAACATTAGTAAGTATACACTGCTTTAAATAAAATGATAAAACTTTTATTTTATGAAGAAAACAGGAAACGCAAAGGGTGTTTTCACACCTAACAGTCTGATAGACTCTGTTTGATTAGGGACCAAAGTTGCAGCATTTGTTCCATTTTCAGCCAATTTTCAAACCAACCAAAACCTTTGAGCAACCTGTCGCTCCACCATGAACCACTGAAGGAAACAATAACAACAAAAAGACCCTGAAGTAGACATTGAGAGCCACATCCTTCTTCACAACATAGAAACAAAAGTGGAGTGGCATCAAATTTTAGCCATTGGAGGATTTCTCTTTTGATGTTGGTAAAAGCTATTTCTCCCATTAGCGCTGGACGTTTGTGTTGGTTGCATTTACCCAGAGTGCCCTGCACTGCAGTCCACTTCCTGCTTTCTGAGCAGTCTTCGGTCTGCTTGACATTCTCATATGCATTCGAACCGCGCCAGAGTTCACTTCCACCGAACCCAGACCGAGATTTGTAGGATGACCAGAATTCGCTTTGTTGGTCCGGATCAGAGTTTGTTTACGCTTTCACACCTTCCCAAATGAACCAGGCTTTCTAGACAAACCAATTGGATTTTCATTAAATGTTAGATGTTGGTGTCAAACCTTCAACATGGTTGGAAAGATTTGGACAGAACCAGAGGCTGTGAGTTAAGAGAAAAGGCTTGGAGTCTGGGTTTGGATAATGGTTAACCTACAGTATCAACTTAGTTCCCATCTGATCTGAACACCTTCTGGCACATGTTTGTTGTGTCCACTAAATGCTTTCTGGCAAACATAAAGCATTAAAATGTGTTGAATTTTGTAGTTGTATTGTAAGATAAAGTGGAAAACCTCTTAAGGAAGAGTAGCTGCTGGTGGTAAAATGAGAACCTGATGTGTTCAGACGATCACCCTGTCAGAGCAGGCTGCTCGCGTTCAGCAGCGATATCATATTAATACTCTGGTATTAAATGTTAAAAGCGGAGGTGAACTCCACCTGCAGACAAACCGGAGTTTCTCTCAGCGACTTCCTGTGCATCAGAGAGAAGAAGAGACAAACAAGCTGTGCTTCTCTAGCCAGGCAGAACTGGAGCTGTTATCTTCCTCAGCCTGATCTCATCTTTCTCACTTTCGTCCTGCAGCTCCTCTAACACCTCGGCTTCTTTCTCAGCTTCACAGTTCAGCTCCGCCGTAGAACCGCGAATTGCTGACTTCCAAAAGAAAAGATGCTTGTGAAAACGATTCAACAAATTTGGTAGGACTAAAGAATGAACATGATTTGTAAAGAGGAGAAAAAGTCAGCCAGCAGATGCCGTACTTTTATGGTGAAGTCGGAAACCGGTGAAGACTTTTTACGTAAATGCCTCTTGTTTCCTGGCGTAGATTTGAAAAGACACAAGTGTTCTTTCCAACGTTGAATGGTCAGTTCAAAAAAATTATTATTTCAGCGTCTGGTGGAGATTTTCCTGTTCTTATTTTTTAAGTGAAAGACTAATTTAGACAGCGTAACAGTGACCATCCTGCCTCCAGTATAAAGCCTGGTGTCAGTGAGGCTGGTGATCCTGGCAGCTTTAAAGTTTGAAAAACTGTCAACTGCTCCTCATTAAAAGTTTACTTTGTAATCATTTACCACAGTCATTTAATAATGAACGATAAAGTCTTGCACATTCGTGTTATTAGAGAAGTAGACTTTAGTCATAGGTGAAGCGGCTTTAATTTAACAAAATGACTTTCCGTTGGTTCATGTAAAAATGCTTTTTAAAAAGATCTTTCCCAAAAATCATGCTGTGCAGACAAGTCGGCTTTATTTTCCACTTTTTGATGAAGGGGAGGCAACAACTTTGCTCTTCTTCACCTTTTAACTAAGGCGAAGTTTGATGCAGTTTACTTTCAGCTAAACAGTCTAAAAGTCAAGTTAACTTGTTCAGACTTAAAAAAAGAAAAAAGAACTGTACTTAAGTAAAAGTGGGGAAACCTTATGCAAACTGAGGATTTTTTTCCCCCACCAAAAATGCCGGTCATAATTAGTTGGTTTCTTAAAGATTACATTTTTAAATAGGAAACTCATATAAACATGAACAAGAATGGACCTTTTTTTTTTTTTTTCCCTGCGGAGAATGACACTTTTACAAGAGGAACAGTTGCACAGTTATTGTTAGATAATTGTAGCACTTTGAAAGTTAAAAAAATGTATTTGTAAATGACAGAAATATTTACAGGCAGGGAAGACGGGTAATTTGAGTGAGGAGTGAAAGAAACCTTCGATCCAACACTAAACAGAGGAAACGGCCTCAGATTTCATCTTTCTAACACCTACTCTGCAGCCTTGACTCGTCTCCTCGGTCGTTTTTCAGCAGTGGATAAATGTCACCAAAACAACTAGCGTGGCATTTTTTGGATCATCGAGTTCCAACGGCCCAAACACTGAGATGAACAGTTCCTCACGCCTCATAATTACCCCAAAACGGACTCCAGCAGCCCTCTGACGGGGTCCAAGTCAAGTCCTTATTGTTAAATATATTTTTTTGTTATAGAGGGTCATTGTGAAATGTATGATCACAATTGTGATCTTGGCATTACCCAAGAATAAAGCTGACGTTTTCTACCTGTAAAAGTTGGATTTATGATCAGAATTTGGACATTCCTGAAATCTTAGCTTTCTTGTCTGAAGGTGAGTTCACACCGACATGTTCACATACAGCCAACCTCAGCTGCTGTTATGCAACAGCTCCCCTTTCTATTTCCAGCTCCTGTAATGGGGAAGGCTTCTGCCGCTCTGAGCACGCAGCCGCACGGCTCGTGTTCATTTATTAATCGTCACGTTTCCTCCTTCCTTCCTAAGCTCCTCGGCTCCGACATAATGTCTCTGCTCCGGCATTACGGAGCTGTAACTGCTCCAACATTTAGCACATTCAAAATTCACACATCTTCACGCCGGACCGGAAACAAGAGCAAACGAGCCGAGCAGTTCAGAGGACAGCCGTCGTCGTCGGTTACCTATTCTCTTCTGATCCGTGATGTCCAGTTCTGGTTCGGTGTAAGGCTTCAGCTCGTCCTCCTCGAATCCCGAATTGATCCACCGATCCTTCATGATTTGCTAAAAAGAAAGCAAAATCACAATTTAAGCCTCATTCATACCATACTTAAGAAATCAGCTTTTTTTTTTTTTTCTGATTTTGTTCTTTTTACACACAGGTAAACGGCGGTAAAAGTGTTGCAGGAATTACAGATTGCATGTGAACCAATCACATTTAGACTAGATCAGTCAACATCCACCCTGAACTCAGCTGCATCCCATCTGGAGGAAGTGATGCTTTAATCTGCAGCAGATCAATGGCTGTGTGGGGTTTTGATGAGGGCCTGTCCAAACTAATTACCACAGCTCTGATGCAACCGTCACAGTTTTAGGTCGACGGCGTCACATCCACAGCAGACCGACCAGCATCGTCTGTTAGACTGGTTTTTATTTTTTAACAGATCAGTGAAGATATGAGCTTGTTTACAAGGCTTTGTTTTTTTTTACATTTTACACCAAAAACATAGGTTCATGGTGATTTATCACGTCATTTTACTTTCAGAACTATGATCCATTATTCTCGGATTTTGCTTTTCTTATGGTTCCATATTTACTTTCCTGGGCAAAAACTGTACTTTTTTTTTAGGTGTGGCAGAAGGCATCTTAATTTTTATTTATGTCAAATGACTTTTTCTTATTGCCTGGGAGTGATTGGAGGTCGTTTTGTTGTGCTTTTTGTTTTGTTTTTATAACTTAAGGGAATTGTATGGTTTGTTTTATATGTATCACATTGTAAATGTATGGCTATGCAATTCCTATCAAAAACCAAATAAACAAAGTAAAAAAAAAAAAAAAGAACTATGATCCATTATACATTCTTTGACACTGTTTGGTGTCAAAAATTTGCAGAAAAAAAGAATTTTCTGCTTTTCAGAAGTCAAACATTTCTGATATTAATCTCAAAATCTCAGTTTTTTTTTTGTGGAAATTTTCTCTTTTTTCTGTCTATAGTGACACTAATATGCTGTTGGAGTTTTGGCATGCTACTCTCTAAAAACCCACAAAAAATGTGCTAGAAATAACCCAAAATTATAATTTTAGCTTCTTTCTTTAAAAGCTGGCAAGAAAAATGTCATATTTCAAACCTATCTGTAGTTTCTTCTGACATCTGATCCAGCTGAAGGACTGCCTGGGATAACTCTGCTGCCTTTCGGATATTGTGCAACAACAATAGATTAAAAACAAAATTGTATCCAGATCAAAAATGAAAGTTTGCAACTCCTCACAAACAAGACTCACCTATTTGGTGACTTTTTTCATATAGAATATCTAAAATATTCAGAGAAAACGAGATGCGTTCTGGTGTAATGCTACTTGGTGTTTGCAAAACAGCCAATCCTGGAGCACCATTTATCTTCCTAGAGCTGATTGGTTGAACCCTCAAGAGTAGAGATGAAGAAGGCCAAGGTTCGCCTCTGCGAAAACGTTTTCCCAACGTGTGTAATAATTCACATGGAGGTGTATATTTGGTATCTGAACTAACAGCTGATTGTAAATAAAACCAAGTCATTTAACAATTGTTTGTGCTAATTTTACAGAATAAATCTATTCTTTCATCAGTTTGATATAAAGGGAGAGAGCTTGAGGAAAGAGCTGACTGCACTAAAATTTTGAAACAACAACAACAAAAAAACACCAAGAGGAAAAACAGCTCAAATGTATTATTCATAGTTACAACATCAAAAAGGAGGAGGAGGAGTGTGGGCCAGATACACACAGAGAACAGGACACTGTGGGCGTTAGAGGAGATGATGCACGGGCAGAGCAGGGAGTGAGGAGGGGGTCATTCTCCAACGTGCTAGAGGGAGGGGATTAAGAACCAAGCAGCATATTTACATTTTCGGTGTCCTCCCTCACCTCGAGAGTACCACGCTTGGCCGGGTTCAGGACCAGGAAGCGTTTCAGGAGGTTCTCGCAGTCCGTGGACATATAGAAAGGAATGCGGTACTTTCCTCTCAGAACGCGTTCGCGCAACTCCTGCAGAGAATAAAAGAAAGAAAGAAAGAAAAGAATGCAGATCTTAAAGTCATTATGCAAGACATTAGGAAAAAAAAAACAAACACTCATTCTGCACCCAGATATATTAAAAATAGATGCTATATATAACACCAGAAGACTCAGCTAATCAGTCCCTCCAGGATTTCTTGCAATCAAAATTTAGAAATATTTGCAGAGTTCTCCAAATTTATTTTTCTCATTAAAGCTCCAGTATGTTTTTGGGTTTTTTACATTTGTTAAAATTATGTTGTGAGACAGAAAATCTGCGAAGAAACAAAACAAAACAAAAGAACAGCTCCTCTGCCTTCACCAATTACTTTGCCCTACTCAGTCAGAAACAACCAATCAGACCCAAGAGGAGGGGCTTAGTGCTGTCAATCACTCTCATGCTTACCTCCCTTCTTGTTCTCTGCTACCAGCTGCTACACCACAACTTAGCCTGCCACAAATGCTAAGGTTAGTTAGCAAAACAGTTTTTTTTTTCTGGAACAGTATGTTGTTTTTCCACTATTAGCACATTTAGCAGGATGTAAATGAGAATGATCGACCCTCCTCCCGGTACTGATTGGTTGGCTTTGACCAGGAGCGTTGCATTTCTTCAGATCGCAATTCAAGCTGAAGGAGGAGCAGAAGGAGCTTGATGTTTTCACAGATTATCTGTCTCATTCCAAACTGTCACAACACGGTGACAGTTTTAATACATATGAAATAAAAAAAAACAAAACAAAAAAAAACAAAAACACATTTTGTATATGTTACATACACCAACATTACAAACTCTACAGATAGAAGATAAAAGTAATGGCAAAGAAAACAAACAGAACGCTTTGACTCATGGACATTTTTCTTTTAATAACTTAGTTTAGTATTTGTTACTCTAAATATAGATCACAGACTGTAACTCGACTTCGCATAAGGCTGCAGCAAAGAGTAGAAGAAGTCAGAAATACTGCCAACTGCAGGCGGGAGTTTGACAACTGAGACTCAGCAAAAGAAAAGTACTTATTGAACTGAACCAGCCAATAAACCACCAAAAATAAATTTATATGCAGATGATTTGCTGTTATTTATTTCAAACCGTTAATAAGAACAAATCAAAATCCACTTCCACCTCATTCAGCCAACCATCTGTTTACACACTGAGAACATCAAGTAACTTGGCATCAATATTCCCAACAGGCTGACACATTTGAATTACACCCCATTAATTAAAACAGAAGACATGGATTACAATCTAGATCAACATAGATTTGGAAACAATTTACATTAAACTGCTCTCTCACTTCATCATCTGTAATTACAAATTGCTAGAGTACCTCAGAACTTTGCAGAGAGACTATAGGAGAAAATACTCGTGTGAATAAGTCAGAAACCCATTAAAATCTAACCAGCAATTGGATTATGAAATCACACACTATGATCCTACCTTTAGGTTCTGTCCATCAAAGGGCAGGGAGCCACTGACCAGCGTGTACAGGATGACCCCCAGACTCCAGACGTCCACCTCCGGCCCGTCGTACTTCTTTCCCTGGAAAAGCTCCGGGGCCGCGTACGGCGGAGAGCCGCAGAACGTGTCCAGCTTGTTGCCTAAAGTGAACTCGTTGCTGAAGCCGAAATCGGCAATCTTTATGTTCATGTCCGCGTCTAGTAACAGGTTCTCCGCCTTTGAATAAAAGAAAGGGCAAAACATTACATAAAGTGCATCCGTTTGTTTAAGATACACATTATGTGTGTTGTACATACACCCAAAGTGAAACAGGATTGCTCCTGTAACCAGTGGTACTGCACCCATCACATAGCACCAAACAAGGAACCAGGACTGAACGATCCATAACATTTAGTAATAACCAAATGGTATGGATTTGGTTATTATTGGTTATTACTATTCTGTTTGCTGCTTTCACTCCATCAACCCAGTGTTCTTTCAGCCTACGGAGGCAAAACTCTCACTCAGGTTGTGGTTAAGCTACTGAACAGGACCAACTCTGTGATATCTCTGATCAGTAATAAATCAGTTACAACCCATTATTAATCTCCGCATTCTCAACCTACAACAGAAAATGTTCTATTTCTGAATAAAGAGGATATATATGTTGTAAGTTTTCAAAAAGAAATGGGAATCTGCAAAAGCTGTACTGGCAGGTCAGAGTATTATAAAAAACAGCAGATGAGTGGCAAAGTTCTGACGGCAGGTTAACAAAAAAAAACCCTCTAGAATTTAAAGTGAACAATGCTGGCGACATGATGTTTGGAAGACAAATGAGAATACTGAGAAAATGTTAATTTGTCCAATAACCAAAGCATTAAATCGACACACAAAGCCGAGCGGTCGGTTGTCCTTTATCCAGAGTTAAACATATTTTTGTTGATCTTCTGTTGACTAAAGAGATTATGTTTTTTGGTGCTTACCTAAAGTTAACTTCAATTTTTTCCAGTAGAGGTTAATTCGTGAACAGTTTTTTTTTTTTTTTTTAAAGAACTGAATCATTAGCAGGAGCTGCTAATGTTGCTACATGACTGCACATGTAGAGCAGGGAGAGGCTGCTGCTCTGAGCTCCTGTCTCATTAGCCTCTTCATGGATCATTGATGATCCGCAGAGGAAAACCACTCAGCAGCTCCTCCTGGCTGAACGACGTTTTCTGCTCTACGGCTTAAAATAAATAAATAAATAAACCACAAAAACATGAATATTTACACAAGGAAAGCAAAAAGGGAGCGGCACGGCAGCGGATGTAGCAGGAGCCACGTGAGAACGGTCCGAGTCGTGGGCGTGTGTTTACAGACACACTCCAGTGGGACTCAGTGATCCAGTTCAAGACGAGTGTCGTCAGCAGGCGGCTTTCTGGAACGACGGCCTGATGAGGCCGATTAGGAAACGAAGGCCTGACCTTTTCTACCAAATAAGTCAGACGTGATTGGGTAGCATTAAGTCCTGCTATTATTGAAATGAATATTTTTCAAAAGTTAAACTGTGCGTACTACTTTAAAACATTGTGCACTTTGGTGCAGGGAGTAAAATTATGGAATAGTTTGGAGGAGGAGTTAAAGAAATGCTCTACTAAAAATCAATTCAAAACACTTTAGAAAAAAAAAAGGATTAGATCAGACACTTTTGAGGTAACAATAAGGAGAATAATTTACGGTTTGCAACTTATATTGATAACTTGATGAATACAGCCCTGAAAATTTCTTCTGTAATTATTGAGAAAGTGACAGATTATTGCAAGATGATTCTTCTTCCAACTCCCCTTTCACTCATGTATAGTAAGTGTTGTAAGGAAATGTAAATTATTGATGAAATGCATTAAATCAAGCAAATAAACTGAAAAACATCTATAATTTTTCCAGAGTATGTAAAGTTTGATCTCTAAGCCCCACTGTGGATTTCCACTATTCGATACTTTGACTTTGCATTGAGAAGTGTGAAAACGTCCTGCGTGTGTTTCCAGGTCTGTGATGACGTTGCTGAACTCACCTTGAGGTCTCTGTGAACAATGTGCTTCTGGTGGCAGTACTGCACCGCCGATACGATCTGTACAGAGGGGTGAGGGAGACGGGCAAGAGTTCAGCACAGTGTCTGCTGTTGACTTGTCAAACTGATAAAGGATGTGGTGGAGAGCGCGATGCGGTCGGCGCCAACAGGAAAGATAATACTCTGTGAAGGTGGCGCTAAAGACAGAAGAGAGGTGAGAAAGTGCAGGCAGAGGCTTTTCATCACCAACAAAGGCCGAGTCCTGCTGCGCCTTGCAACACTTTTTCAAACCTCTTCAGCTTTTCATGACGCATCACAAAAGCAAACTTTTATGAGGCAAACACAAAATAGTCCTCTAAGTATAAATGGCTTTCAGGTTTTATTAACACATAAATCCTTTGAAAAGTTGCATGTAGTTGTGTTTTGAATCTAAATTTTGGTCTGACCTTCTACATGGTCGCTGTATAATTTACAAGGATATGAAAACTTCAAGACTTCTTATGGTTTTCCTTTACAACAACCAGGAAAGGCAACTTTACTTGGAAAGCATATTTCACCATCAGGGCAGTTTAAAGTGTTTTACACGATTAAGAGAGAGAGAAAACAAAAACATGATACATTGCCTTTTAGTGACAAAATAAAAAGGAAAGCAAAAATAGACTAGAATTCTTGATACTGGAGTTATTATAAATCAAAGGCAGCTCTAATAAAATAGATGTTAAGCCTTAATTTAAAGGAGCGCTGTGTTTCAGCAGACTAGAGGAGCATAGCAGCTGAAAGCTGCTGGTTCTGGTTCTGGGGATGCAGAGCAGACCAGAACCAGAAGACCTGAGAGGTCTGGAAGGTTGGTACTACGAAGCCATTTCCAAAAAGCAATAAATCAATTAATCGCATGATAAATTAAAATGTTTATTGCAAACATTTATTGTTTTTTTAAGTGTCTTTTTCTACCAAAAACTGGATGATAAAAGTCCTCAGTCTGGCTCTTTGTTTGATGGACAGTTTTGTTTACAGAGACTCATAATTCATTTTATTTCTCGTTTTTGGTTCTTTTTTATTTATTTGAGATATTTAAAATGTCTTCCGTTTGCTAGAAATGAATGTGTACTGATCTTTGAGAGGATTATAGATTATTATTATTATTTTAGTTGAAAACAGTCTTAAAATGACTTATTGTTTATTACAATAACTTCTGGGACAATTTATCATCCAGCAAAATTTGTTAAGGTGACCGACCCAGCCACACCTTATTGAATGTGTTGCCAGGTTACTAAAACCTTTCACTATGGAAGGATTGATGATGTCACCAGGCTTAAATAGTTCGGCACTGGGCTTCTTCCCCTGGCTGAGCGGTGTGTGTTATTGGTACGGAGAACTGATTAAACTTCTCTGTTCAGTCTTCAGACAGGCAGCAGAAGGAGGCGGAGTCAGGAGCAGAGGTGTGAAACCAGAACACTGCAGGGGGAGAAAGTTAGGTACCTGTCTAAATTTAGCCCTGGCCTCCTTTTCCTTCATTCTTCCGTGTGCAACCAGGTAGTCGAACACCTCACCTGCAAATACAGACAGGGAGTCAGAAAGCGCCTGATGGCGACCAGGGAAAGGTCGGGACTCCAAGTGGGAGAGAGACGTGCTGAAACCGAGCGAATCACGACTTCTAAAGCTCAGCAGATAAAAATAACATTCTCCTGCAGCTGGCGCGCTACGCCCCCCCATGTGCATGGTTTGAGGGCATTTCTTGAGCCCACTGACGTGCGCTAACTCCAAACTGAGCCCCTCCTGGAGGCAGAAAGCTGCTGCCGCAGAGTTCCAGGAGCAGACGCGTCCCGGGTTAGCACGTCTACACACCGCTAGACCGGCGCACAACTACAGCCGGTTATGTTCTGAATCAGGCTGGCTGGGAACAGCTGCGTAAAGTTGGGGGGGAAAAAAAGAAAAAAAGAGACAAAACCAGCAAAAAGCATTCCTCTGTGCATCCTGAAAACATGAATGAAGCCCCACTCCTCGCCCGGAGATTACCTACAGAGGCCAGCACATTGTGTGAGGGCGTGTGTGTGTTTGGATGTGAATACTTCATCATCTGTGAGCTCAGACTCAGAAGCCAATGAGAGAAAGAGATGGAGAGAGTGAGCTGACACCCAAAAAGCAGGCCAGCTGAGCTCCGAACACAGGAAAACATTCAAGGACAAAAAAGTGAGCAAGTTAGCCAAGAAAAAAAACTAAAGTGTAACACTTTGTTAGAACTGGGACTGGAGTTTGAGCTGAACTGGAACTATGATTTCCAGGTGGTAATTTAAGGTGCAAGATAATAAATATCACCTAAATGTAGGGAAAATGCTAGTGTATCATTTAAACGTACAGGATTTGTTGCTACAAGCTAAACAGATTATTGAACTGGTTATATGTGTGGTTATTATTATTGCAATAGTAGAATATGATTTTCTAGCATCTCAAATTTATGCTCTGCATATTGATAATATATCTAATCTTCTATATAAGCTCATCAAAAATGCTGATGATGCTGTTTCTAGTGGGAGCATTGTGTGAAGCTAACTGGATTATAGAAAGTTTATCTCAACTTCTTTTGGAAATGTTGCTGGATCAGTACAAGAAGTTCATAAAACTAGAAGATGTTTAAATTCACATATAATCTGGTAAGAATTAAAGCTCCCAAGATCTGAATCGGGTTTTACCACCACAGAATCAAAAACTTTTTATTTAATTTATTTACATTTTAAAACATTTGTAAAGCTAAAACTAATCTAATTCATTTGATGTAAAAGAAAAAGAAAAACGTGGCAAGAAAGCCTGAAGGTGTGAAAAAGTTGAGCAAATGTCGACCTTTATTGCACCTTTAAACAATACAAAACCTTCAGCATCCCATCTGCAGGCACAGAAAAGGAATACAACTGTAATAAATACAGATTGATTGCAGAGCAGGACTTATTTTTTTAATCCTAATATCTAAGCAACAAAATGCCAGCATAATAGAAAATTCTTCCTCCCCTACAACTGGCCCAGGTTTCACATGTGGGGTTGCAGACTGAATGTTTTTCTATTACAATTAATAATATTTGATGTTAGAGAATTATACTTCAGATCTAAAAAGTTAGTAACACTGCATGCATGCGTCTCTAAATTCAAGTTTTGTTACCTTATTTTTACATTTAACACTATAAATCAGATCCCGCCCCCTCCTTTAGTGTGAGCGCTAGAGTTTTCCTTTTAGACTAAAGAATGTGACTTGTTGCAAAGCAGCAGCAGCTACAACTGATTTTTAGAGAGGAGAGAAAAAAACACAAACAGCTAAGCAATTTTTTGGGGGGCAAACCGATTGCAGGTTTCTGGATTGCTGTGGATTTTAACTGAAAAGTAGATTTTTGGATCTTTGTGGAGACTGATAAGATCAGTTTCACTTAAAGTTATCAGCAAATCGCAGATCTCAGAAAAATCAGGGAAATCGGGCCCGATTTATCGGCTGACCGACACACCAGTGCACTCCTACTTCTCATCTGTTTTGCTTCAACACCGTTAGAAAAACTTTCGCTTTGCCGTTGGGTGTAAAACTATGTGGTTTTCATGTTATCCCTCAATCCATCTGAGAAAATATTGGTGAAATGTGGCGGACCGAGCGGAGGTGGGAGGGGTTTTTATGGAACAACATGAGACGTAATCATTTCAGCTCACCTCCACTGGCGTACTCCATCACAAGGTAGAGGGTCCTCTCCGTCTCAATCACCTCAAACAGCTTGACTGCAGAAAGGAAGGACAGACGGAGGGAAAACCATGAATTCAATTACATTGAAAAACCCGGGAGGGGAGAAAAGAAACTAATTCATGGACACGAACAAGAGCCACGTGGAATAAAAATGGACCTGTGTGTGTGTGTGTGTGTGTGTGTGTGTGGGTGTGTGTGTGTGTGAGGGGGTAATGTAAGCATCAATCAAACCTCAATAAGTACTGCACAACAAAATGGAGTGGTTTGTTTTTTTTGGTTTGTTTCTGATTGCCGATACCAGCTGAGACTCGCCCTGCTACATGTGGAAAAGGTGGAAGAGTAAACGGAGATGAAGAGAGGGATCTGTCTTATTATTCCGATCATGTTTCCTGCAGAGGAAATTATGGGGCGAGCAGCAAGGAAATGAAAAATTAATCATTGTCAAATCTGGTTAAATGTTAAAAGCTGTGACTGAGCCACACAATACAGCAGGTTAAGTGATTTGTCAAAAACAAAGGAGGGAAAAGATGTGGATGCTTAATATCAAGTTAAATATTTTATATTGAAAGGACAAAAAAAAAGGACTAACAACAATTTATTTTGGAAGCAAGATATAAAACTAATCTAATCAACAAATGTTTAATAAAAAAAACAAAAAAAAAACATTCCTATTAGGTTATAAAGAATAATGTGCAGCATTTGTAATGATTCTTTAATATCTTTAACATCCCATATCCATAAAATACACTTATAAAGGCTTATTTCTTAAAGGGGCAGTATTATTGGTTTTCCAGATAAAAAGTGACATTTTACAGCACAGTCAAGTTACTATATTAACTTCTGAAGTTAAAAAAATGCTGCATATATATCAAATATGACGTAAAAGAAATGCTTTGTAATTTAATGCCTTGAAATTGGGTCTCTGTCTCCTTAAAAACCTCTGCATTCAGGAAGTCATCACAACATGGCTCCTCTATTAATCCTTTAATGTTTTTACCAGCGTTGATCTGAGAAGTAGCTTCTATAATGAGCTCAGCAGACAGGCAGGTCCACCAGGTGTTTACCAATTGCTGCTGGCTAGTCTGAAGGAGCTGAGGGGGGGAAGGCTGCTCTGTGAGGCCAAAGAGAATAAGATAACATGATGTAAAGGTCAAAAAAAGGGATTTACATAATACTGCCCCTTTAAACTAAAATCTGAGCAGAATCCTTCATCTTTTATTTGCCATCATAAATCAACCTCGTTTCTTTGACTAGGTCTAGATTGCTAGAAGCTCTGTTTGGTTCTCAGCCATGATTGGTCAGCTGAGCCTTTGGAAAGAGAGGCGAGAGGCTGAGACAAAGATCAACTTCAGAGTGGTGTCACTTTTCCAGGAATACCTTATGAAATGTCTGACAATGTGTGTGTTAGAAACATACAAAGTTACTAGGCCTTAATTTGAGCAATGATCTTAACTTTTAAAAACATATTTAGGAAGCATCTCGCATCCTAAACCCTTCCAGTGTGATGTTGCAGTCTCTCTCTGTGTGGAAGTTATGAAAGATCCACTTACCAATATTGGGATGATTTAAGATCTTCATTATTCTGACTTCTCTGAAAAGCTGTAAATGACAGACAAACAGAGTTAGATTAAATACTCTCACATTTTTGCTAAATCTACCAAAATGAGGCTGAAACACAGTAAAACACCAAATCTATCATTTATACCATTTATAAACCAATCGTTATAATCCATGTCATTTTATTGTATGGTTTCTACCATGAGGGAAGTTTATTATTATTCATATATAAATTTTATTATTCATCATACAGAAATTTACTGATTTCCTGCCAAAAAAAAAAAACAACTTATGATCAAATATTACACCAGGGTAAACAGATCTATGAAGCAGAATGTATTTTATTTTCTCTAAACCCCAAATAAACTACACCCAAATGATTTCCCCCCCCAGATTAAACTGCTCAATTTGTTTTTTAAAAGATGCAAAAACCCTCAATTTATTCATTTCTTTGTCCCTTTTTGGTTGATATAATTTCAAAAAGCTGCCAAACTGGGAGGGTTAACCATTTTGACCAGGAACAACAACAGGAGCTCGGAGAGCAGCTGCAGCCAAAACCGCTGCACATCCAGAGCAGCACAGAGAGGGATGTATTATTTACTAGCTGTGCGCTACACCATGCTCTTCCATCCCATAAAAAGCTAAAAAGGATTCAATCTTTCATGAGGTGGGGGTGGGGGTGGGGGGGGGGGGCGCCATGACGTGGTCAGGCGTGCTGATGAACCAAACGCTGCAGATGAAACTGGAACACAAAAACAAACCACCACTTCCTTTATGCGACTGAGCAAAATGATGCGACAGAAGTTCTGCTGCATTGTCAGAGAGGCGAAGATTACAAAAATAAAAAACTTTTCTGGGAGTTATCAAATATTGGCATTTGTGGGGTTTTTTTTTTTTTTTTAAGTGATTTGAAATTGATTTTATTTACACAATCTGGTCCGGTGATAAACACTTGATTGTATGACTCAGAGTCTGTACTGTAAAAATATAAAAAACATAAAAATCTACAGAATGTGTCAATTTCTTAATCCGATCAATCAACAGAATAATTGATCACTAAACTCGTAAACTGCAGCCATGTTCATTGCGTAGTCATATTTCAGCTGCTCATTTTAAAAATTCTAGTTAAAACCCAAAATTTAGCTCTGAAAATTACAAGAAGAAAATAAATATATAGGGGGAAAAAAAAACTTGTATTTTCAACAAAGATGTTTTGTAATAGCCGACAATTTCACGAGAAAGAGAAATATGTCAAAAATCCATTTTTCATTAAGTTATAATTTATTGGTTCTACTTACTACATGGTAATAAACCCTGTGGGGGGAAAGAAGACGTTTGCTGCTATAGCACACGGAGCTGTGCACACGGGTTGGGATTCTTTTCATTAGCATCCATAAAATAATCATTTCCCAGCTGTTTTTTTCCCCCCCCCTGTTTGTTTGACATATGCCAACATGGTGTGCTACTGAGTTTGGTGTGAACGTCATTTAGAGACAGGAAACCGAATGCATGAAGCGGCTCGCCCTGGCCCAGCGGTATAAATAAAGACACCGCAGCAGGCAGAGGTGTGTGGACAGAATCAGGCTAGTAGACGTACTGGGACACTTTCTGCTCTGCACTGCCTAAAAGGCTAACAGATGGTGATAAACAACAGGGGGCCGTTTTCAAATTCAGCAAGGCTTCGAACATCGGGTCGACTTGGAGCACACACACACACACACACACACACACAAGTCTGGTCCACATTTCTTTTGGGAAATAAAGCAACCTTTTATTCTAGATGTAATCACTTCACAGCGACGCCCAGCAGACAAACTGCTGATTCATATCAGTAAGACACTAGAGTGTGTTTGGAGTCCAGTTCGACCGATGGATCAATGAGACCTGAAGCTTTAAAACGGTCCGAGACGCGACGCTGCTGATTGGGAGTTTTCCAGGCATGGAGGGTTCTGACCAGCAAAACAACAAGCTTATCATTTCATCAAAGGTGATCTGAAAGTGAATAGTCAGGACAAATCTTTTATGTTACAAGGTGATGCAGCTCGGTGAGTCAGACTGAAGTCTGGTAGAATGAGTCCAAAAGCTTTTCCTGGCGGTCCATCGACTCCCGTTCGGTACGAGAATAAAATGGTACAGAATGTCACCAAGTTTATCCTCTAGACTCTCGTTTCAAGAATATTCAACACCACTGAGATACATATGATCATCTAGGAAATATCACCTGTTCAACATGTTGCATATTGAAAGGTTAAAACTAATTTACCCACCAGTTGTGAAAGTTGCTCAAGTCCAGCCAACCTTCTAAATTAGAAGGGCAAAGAAGAATTTGACCAGTTCTGTGTAGGCTAGTTTCAATCGAACTCCAAGTCAACAGCATTTAACAGCGCTACTCTGAACTGTAGTAGAGGCTTTTTCCATTTTTTTATTTTTATGTTTTTCACAGTCATGTTCAAACAGCTGAAATAGAATTAATGCAAGTGAATAAATAAAGCTAATTTTACAGGTCAAAATAAATAGGAATCGGTAGTCTGTTCTTTGGCTGTTTTAGAGAAACGGCAGAAGGTTTGTAACGATAAAACATTTTACTAGACGATAAATTGTCCCAGAAATTATTGCGATAAACGATAATGTTGTTTGAGTAACAATTTCCAAGTAGTAATGATGGTAATCGCAAAATAATGCTATATTCTCAAAGATTAATAAACTTCAAATTCTAATGAACATTTTAAAGCTGGAACCGGAAGACATCTTAAATATCCAAATTAAATAACAAAAAATAAATAAATAAATAAAATTAATCATGAAGTCTTTGTAAACAAAACTGTCCTTCAAAAAAAAAAAAAAAAAAGGCTTAGATGAAACCAAAGCATCATTCTGAAGACTTAACCAGTTTTTGGTAGAGACAAGAGAAAAACCATAAATCACGCAAATGAAAATCATTGAGCTCGTTTTAATTTATCATGCAATTAATTGATTTGTTTATCGCGACGGGCCTAATTGGCAGGTTTCAGCAAGACAAATTCAAGACTTTTTAATACTAGTTTGAATGAAATTTAAATAGAAAAAAACCCCTATAAATAAATGGTTAGGCAACAGAACGGTAGAATGAAATAAGGTAACCCCACTATAAACTAGGTCAAGGACAAAAACGTGCCACTGCAACAATGTGCGGCGTGCTTCGACTACATCCATTTTGTCATCAATATCAGGCGCCTTCAGGGGAAGTAACACACAGCTCGACGCTAAAAATCACAGACGCTGTTGGCTTTCACAAGCTCAAAAACCAAAAGGAGAAACTGAATCTGCACGTTCCCGTTTCCTGTATCCACTACAGCTGATCCGGGATGTATAAACAAGTCTGAGTGGGCTAAACATTAGATCACTTCCTGGGTTTTATTTTTATTTGTGTGCTTTTGGAAACCTCCGTGCCATCCGGTTACAGGCTGAGGGATGAGTCACAAACAACAAATTACAGCCTCTGGAGTTTTAACCGAGACGAAGATGTGTGTTTGCTGTTTATTGCAGCAGAGCCACGTTGTTTATCTCAGCCAGGACTCTGAACAGGTTCTGTTCAGCTCAGCCCGTCACTGGGATCCTTCAGCTCTCATCTGGACAAACAAATCAGCCTAAACGAACAAATCCTTAAACTAACAGATGAGGACACGAAAATATGTAATCGCTGGGTCTGCGTCCAGCCAGAACACTGCAGCACAAGAAATCTGAAAAGTCTGAACAAGCCATGCTCCTGGTGTGGGAAGTTCTGGCGTAAAACAGGGAATCAAAACAGATTGGTTTACTCGTGCACTAAATTGTTCCACCAAAAAAAGTTGGGATGCACCGATATTAATTGTGCTGTTATGACTGAAAACCGATGCTATCTATATTTTCTTACACTTTCGACATTGTTTGAAAGAGACCACATCATCTACATTGCTTTTTTTAAAAATATATATATATATATATATATATATACACTTTATTTTTGATGAGATTTTTATACATGTCAAAACACAACACCAACAAGAAAAAGAAGAGAATAATAATAACAATAATAAATTAAATAAATAAATCACAAGTACAGTGAACAGCACTCAGAACAGAGATGTCACCAAGGAAAGAGGGCAGCAATACATCATAAAAAAATAAAACTGAGACAGACAGATTTTTGGTGAACACGTTACAAAGTTCCAAGAAGAGTCAAACAGGTGGGAGTTTCTTTCCAGAATTACCAAGTCCTGCCAAACCGCACAGCACCAAACCCCAACTACCACCCCAAATAATGAATCAATGATATTCAACTTACTTTCGAGTTCCTATATATTAACTATTTCAACCAATATTTTTTGAATTTTGTTTTCCTGGAGTCTTATGGAGAAGGTAAGCATTTCCATTTCACGTATCTCTTCTACAGTGGCTGACCAGTCACACAATGTTGGTGGGCTTCCACTCAGCCACTTTCTTGTAATTGATTTCTTTCCTGCCATCAGTAGTATTTTCAGAAGGTATAAGTTTTTTGTTTTAAATATGTGAAATATTACCAAACTAGCGATGTGACCTTTCCTGTGCTATTGTTTTATCCACAGTTTTCTCTCTACGTCATTGTTTTTTATTTTTAAGCAGCTATGAGACACTGTGACGAAACCTGAAACTGCTGCTGCGCAAGTTTCTTGATGGGTTGTTGCTAGGTAACCAAACTGTGACTGACTTAATCTATCCAACCAACTTTTTTTCTAGCTCACTGTGAGAGGCTGAGCAGCTAAGCTCTTTCCTCTGCCTACATCCCCCAGAATGCTCTATGGTTCTGGATCGGAGTTCAGTGAATATTCTACATATTGAATTTTTTTTAATCAGACGTATTATCTATTAATATTGATCACGTCTATCGCAATACATACAGTTAGATTTACTGTCCAGTCCTACTCAGAACCCTCGATCACTTTACTGTACAAATATCACATGACCATGTCTCTACCCTCCCCCTACAGAAACAAAAAACCTATTCTGGTTGTTAATGTTGATCCAGTTTTACAAAGCGGATCATAATGTGGCTTGCTAAAGAAAAGCCACCCCACATTATCATACTGCCACCACTGTGTCACTGTGTGATCTGAGGGTTAGTTTGCCGCCAATAGAAAAATGCATGTAGGCCAAAAGGTGTAAAAGTCAGTTAAGGAGGCCTGAATCTAATTTAGGGGTTCTAGATGAAGAGGAGGCTGGATATATTTGCACACCACACTTTTCAGAGATTTTTTTCTTTAAAAAAAAAAAATGGAATCAATGTAGCAATTTCATTTTAATGTTATATGCCAATACTGCTGTTATGCTACCGTTGGTCAGACCTGAAAAACATTGAAGGGGTGCTGAGTACATATGCAGGGCTCAGTAAGTCTTCAGTTCTCTTCACGTCAGAAAACCAAAAACACATCGACTTAAATAAGCCTCAGAGGTTCAACCTCCCACACAGGCTGAAACAGGGAGGCACTGAAGATTAATTAACTCTTTGTTATTCCTTACTTAGGGGAGCTTTTACTTTGAGAACCTCGAGTACACAAGGGATGGTTTTCTTAAATTACTAAGCTCTGCATTTCCTTTTAATCTAACACAATGGATGAAAATGATCCGAGTTCAAATATATTACATAAGCAAAGCAGTTATGAAAAACAAAATCTTCCAACAAAAAACATTTTTAACCTCCACCTTCTGTTTTCTTCCTAAAAAGAAGAAAAGAAGAATTGTTCATCCATGTTAAAAACAGCAGCACAGATTTACATTCCACATTCAGTGGGCTCACAGTTGTGCTAATATTGGCTAATGTTAGCTTACGTCAGAAGTTACTGGGGCATCACAGACGTTAATGGGTCAACATGCTAACTTTAGCTTGGGAAATTCATTTCGAACAACGACTGCCTTTGGCTGAAGTTATGTAATCTTGATTTAAAGCAGCTGGTTAATTAAAAATACAATAAATTTCTTAATGGCAGTACCTGATGTCTGATTAAACAATGCAGTAAGAAGATAAAAACAAGTTGTTGTTTTTTTTTTGTTTAGATGAAGATTTGTTGTGATTTAATAAGAAAAGTGTGCATGCTAACAGACTTAGCTTTAAGTCTCCTCTGTTTACATTTCGTCAAGACTCCCACCTTGATCTTTGACAGCGCTCCCATCCAGAGCTCTGGAGAGTTCAGATGTGTGAACTCAACCATGCATAACAAACTACTGAACGGACATCTTCAGGCTCTAAAGACAAAACACCCTCCTGTCTGCCTTCAGCCTCTCCCCCATTTGCACTGTTACGTAAAAGTCCAGTCTAATTCAGGTTGGCTGTTTTTCTGGAGCGCTGGCTGACAATCCTGCATCACCCCGACCAAACGGTTAAAATCAGCTGGAACGGCACTTCTGGAAAGACACTTTCTACAACAGATTAAGGGAATTATTACCACAGAAAGGACAGAGCACCGATCATAGTTTTCAGGCCGATCAGAGATCTTTAAAAAGCCTCAATTCCCGATCCCGATTTTAGCAGATACCGATTTCTTTTCTTGTCAGAAGAATCACTAAATATAGATTTAGTGATTTCTAAGCTCATGTTGTCATCTTAAAAAGACACTAGGCTGACAACAGTGAGGTGACTATTGTTATCAGTCTTCTTAAATAATATTGGCTGCCACAATAAGCAATTAATCAATCGCATCATTAAATTAGCTCCATAATTTCAAACCTTGATCTTTTCTGACAGAAAATTTGTTTACAGAGTTGATAATCCATTTTATTAGTGGTTTTGATTGGAAAGCGGGTTTATTTTCTTTTTATTTACTGTTTTTGGTTGTTATCTTTTAATTTGGATATTTAAAGTATCTTCCAGATCCAGTGTCAAGTGATCTGTGCAAAATTAACCAAACTTGCGTTTGGTTAATTTTGTTGTTGTTATGACATTGTCAATCTATTACTTGGAAAAATTACTAGGACAAATTATCTTGTTGTCCTGAGAGGTTTCGATGACCTCAGTTCATCGAAATAAGGTCTATGATGCCAAACTGTCAAAATGTGACCTCTGTCCATCACTGCCTTTAACAGGTATGGATTCTGAGGTCCAGACTGGTGAGGAATTTACGACATTCCAGGTGAAAACTGTGACCTAATTGGGAATTCCGGTAAAATATTCTATCATTCAATAGCAGGGAGTGGAATGTACCTTTAGTTTGGTAAATTAGCTCATTAACTGTTGGGTAAAAGAGTGTTTTAAAAGGATGAGTGAATGCTGATAAAGCTTCTGAACCAATTCGTGACTGGATGTCCTTCATCTCAACGAGAAAAGGAAGAGAGAAAACAGCCAGTTTGTCTATAAATGGAAACGTGACATGAACACGACTTTGTTTTTTTAGGCTCAACGTGCCCTGGTTCCTTAAAATAAACATTAAAAGAAGTCAAATACTTTCTGGAACGGCATGAGGAATAATCTGACAACTATGTTTTAGTTTTGTTTTTTTTTCTTGGCTGTGACAAAGCAGGAACCTAAAAACAACAAGAACCGACACAAAGGCTTCACGCCTTGTGTTTCTGTGAACGGCGGCGTCATGACTCAGAGTCTTTGTGTCACAGCAAACGCCAAAGGGCCCGGGCCCCTGAGCTACAAAGGCAACAATCAATGGAGCTTTGGAAAAACTGATGGAAAACCACTGGCTGAGCACAGAGGGAGACCAGGGGCAGAGAGGAGAGCCGGGAGGCGGGACCAGCATCAGCCGTTCGCTGCTCTCATCTGTGTGACGGTTTCAAAAGAACGAGTCGATGCTGCTCTCATTTCCCAGAAAACTGCAGCGCCGGGAGTCACAGAGGCATGATGGGACAAAACACTAGTCTGCCTTGTTAGTGAGGACACCACCCATCAAAGACACAGGAAACAGAGCTCAGGTTTAACTCGCAGACTGATCGTCTAAGAGCACAAAACCAAGTTCCTGCAGGTTTCAGGAAGTCAAATTTAAGACTTTTTAAGACCTTTTTTTAATTGCACCTTGAATTGAAGACAAAATGAAAAATTATGGGTTGGTAACAGAAGTGAGCCAGCAGTAAAACCAAACCTCATAGTTACATTTGCACTTACCCAGGATACACAGAAAAGTTAGCAAGCAGTTTAATGTTAGCAGCCATTTAGCGGCAGCCTCAAAAACCTCCCAGTCGCAGAAGGACATAAAGACGTCTGCACACGACTCAAACGTTCGCCTGACAAAAACGTCCCAAGAGAAAAATGTAGTACAGAAAAAAATCTTTTTTTTTTTTTTTTTTAGTTGGAGAAATTACAAATTAATTTCTTCTTTTTTTAAAAGATCTTTTTAATCCCATCATGAATTAAATTTAAGACTGAAAAAAACTATAAATGTAGGAATGTTTAGGGGCTACTGCTGCCTTGTTAAGAATAAAAAAACTCCCATAATGCCAAGGTTAAAAAAAAATGTCTTGTTTTGCACAGAATGCACCTAGCCTTGAATGAAATAGGCAACAGGAAATAAATACTTTTTTTGCTGTAATCCCATTTTTATGTGCCTGGTCATTAATGCTACTAATGACATGCAACCACAAACAGACTTCTGTGTGAACAGAACCCCAAAGTGACGCAGCGCTCCGTTTACAGTCTGACCCTTAAAGCTGCGGACACTTTAAAATCATATCTGATTTAGTTCCACATATGCAAGTGGGACAGTTTGGATATTTTGGGGGGTGAAAAGTTTGGAATTGTGGCCAGACTGCCCAGAAAAATAAAATAAAAATAAGAATTTAAAAATATTATCACATAGGTCACGTTTAGGGAAAAAAAAAAGGTTTGGGTCACATTTGCCTGCTGTGTGAATATATATTTATGTGTTCTAATGGTCCAGTCAAAGTCCAGATGGAAGGCATCCTTGGTAAGCCTTGATAATTCACCTGAACCGACAGTCTCTATTCAGTCTGAATAAGCTGAAGATATTTTGTAAAAAAGAAAAGAAAAAAAAAGACAACAATGTTCATCTCCAAATGTGCAAAGTTGGTACTGAATGGAGGTGGTCTAAATATAAATGCACGCCACACCTTTCAGACTTTTGTTAAAGAAAACGAAGACAAGTTTGATTTTCCTTCCACTTCACAGTGTGACTGTGTGGGCATGCGGCACAAAAAACACAGAGAGGAGCTGAGGCTTGTGGTTGGAACAGGACAGAATGTGAAAAAAAGTTCAAGCGGTACAAAGACTTTTGCCAAGAGCAAATGAAAACCAACCCAGCTACGACCACCGACAATTACATTTATTCATCATGGAGGTTAAGACGATGAAGAAACTGGGGAAGCAGGGGGAACAAAAAAAAAACCTCTTCTATGTATAGTGAGAATGATCAGAAGTTTTTTAGATTCAAATCAAATGCAAAGGTCATGATAATGCCGAGTCATCTCAACTTCACGAGCCAGAAAAGCCACACAGTTACAGTCACCGTGCAGAAGCTGCTTGCTAGGTACAATTTATACAGAAGAGACTGGAGAGAGCAAATTACCTTCTGAAGGCTGTTTGGATTCAGCTGTGTCTTGTCTATTATCTTAATTGCCACCTGTGGAAAGGGAAAAAAAAATTAGAACTTAGTCAGAGGTGGAAAAGTGTGAAAAAGACAGAGCCAACACCTGTATAATTGAAAACAACACAGGAATTGGAGTGCTATAAACCAAAGTGACTGTAGTGCTACCATTCACAGAGTTTAGAGGCCGTCTGAAAGCACAACGGAGAGGAACGTCAATCATTTCTGAAATCAAACGCTCAGCAGCAGCCTGGCTGAACAACTGACTTAGCAACCAGATTTCAATTCTTTATTCCAAAAATTAGATCCAGTACAATTTAAATTCAATCTATAATTATACAGTTAAATCTACAATATTTACTTTTCACATGTTATTACTTTAGTTTGTGCATTTGTAATTTATTTTTTATATTTCAAACTTCCTGTCTGTTTTTCCTATTTCTATATTTTGCTATTGTTACATTTCAACTCAAAACAAAAACTATTTTAATTTTTAAATGTGGAATTCTATTTTTATTTCTGAATTTTGCAAAAATGTTCTTATTTCGTTTCTGCTTACATTCCCTTAAATTATATTTCTATTTTACTTCATATAACTACATTTCTCATTTCTACAGCTGTAACTTAGAGGAGTAGTATCAAGTGTTTTCAAGGCACATGGTGCCATTTTATAGCACACTAAAGTAACTGTTACCTTCAGTAGTTATAAAAATGCTGTATATAACTCAAATATAAGAAATTTGAGTGAAACTTAACACCTTGAAATTGGACCTCTGTCTCTTTAAGAAGCTCCTTCTATTTCTGAAGCTCCACCTTCAGAAAGGCAGCACAACATGGCTCCTCTATTAACACTTAGCAACATTTTACCAGCATTGCTCAGAGAAGTAAATCTTATAATGAGCTCAGCAGATGTGCTGCTCCAACAGGTGTTTGCTTATTGCTCTTGGCTAGTCTGAAGGAGCTGACTTTAGAGAACCTACTTTTGAAAGTAAAAGACAGTGATCTCTGCAGCTTACCTCTCTGCCGGTGAGGATGTGCCGGGCTAGTTTAACTTTGGCGAAGTTGCCTTTGCCGATGGTCTTGAGCAGCCGGTAGTTGCCCACATGGGGTTGCTGCGACTCGTCCGAGCTGCGGGATCGCATGCCGGTCCGACCTGAGCGTGTGCTGAGCTCCTGGCGCCCGTTGCTGTGAGATGTGTGCTGCGGACAGAACAACAGCGTTAGAGAACTGCTGCAGTGCTTCAAGTACCAGTAAACTGTTGATTAAACGAAATCCACTTTTCTGGTTGATCACCGATTATAAAGGCTGACCTGTGACCTCTGTTTGCACACACCTGGTGTGTACCGAGTAAAATCATGACATTCTCTTATTACCAGCAGAATTGCTTTTTTTGTCCAGAGTTGGGCTATTTTCAGCTTACTCAGTAGGGAACTTCAAGATCTGACACATTTCCAATCAGTGTTAACATTATGTGGTGTTGAGGTTGTTACTGAGTGAAGAAGCCTGAAGGAAGGAAGACGTGTTACTAACGCTAACTAAAAGGAACATGTTAAGCCCTGTCTGTTTTAGTCAAGCTGCAGGAGACAGCTTTCAGCAGATAACGGGAAGACTGAATGAAGTGCAGCTAACACAGTCTGTCCTGTTCTTTCAAAGTTTCAACTTGTTATGAAACATGCTGAATATGAAATGTTGGCAGCCTTCTGGAAGGCTCAGAGAAATGTTAACATTTCGGCTTAGCATTGAAATGCTCATAGAGACACAATACTTGTCACGCCAAATGCTAAAGACAACTTCAAACAGATAAAGAAATTGTGATGTTAAATTTTAAATGAGTAAAATCTTGTTTTACACACACAAGGTGTAAACAATGAATCACTGCTTACAGCAGGAATACTGAAGAATTACTTTCAAACACAAATCGAGATTGGGACTAAACCACAATTATGACTGGTTCTGTTCAAATTATCACTACATTAAGTCATAGTCATTTCTTCAGTAATCAGCACTAACATAGAAATATGACTATTGTTATCTTTCCAACTTAACAGGTTTCTGTTTTCGGAATCAGAGTCTGACTCATCCTGGAAGCTCCACATCTCAGCCTCTTTACTGCAGAAAAGACACCAGAAGCAGGAGTTTACTACAGAATCCTTACAAACTACTCCAGCGTTTGACTGTCCTTGGACATGTTTCACCTAAAGTATTGCACTCAAAAGGTTAATTGAAATTAATGCTAGGGTTATCATATATGAGCACACAAAGCCTTTCGAGTTCACAGAACTTTTGTGTTACACGTGGAAGCTTTTCATCTTAGATCAAATGTATGGGTGCATCAATAAATCACACCAGTTTCCTTAATATATAGTGTCTAACAATCGTCACCCCACTGTTGCCAACTTAGCAACTTTGTCAATATATTTAGTAACTTTTCAGGAAAAAAAAAAAGAAAGAAAATTGGTATTGGTCAAGATTGGAAGGTCATGCTAAATGTTACGGAAAAGGACCTGAGGCACGTTTAGTTAAACCTCTCTTAACAGGAAGGGACGCGTGTCTGAATTAAAGCTGAAGGGTCAATCAATTAATCAGTCTGGGCAAACAAGCTGCTAGTGCATAACTTACGCTAAAGAACAACCAGAACCAACACACCTCAGATGAAAACATTACATCACAGCTCCAATAATTAATGTGCTAACAGTGCTAGTCAACATTGTTGGTTGTCTTCATAAGCTCTGACTGGCGGCTGCTCTGGCCTCAGTCTCAGAGTTTTGTTTTTGTCCCACTTTGATTAAAGCTGCGAAAAAAACTTCTCTGGAAGTGGACCAGAAAAAAATGGAATCGCTCACACTATTTATGTTATGTAGTCAAGCTAAAAAACAAAACAGGAAATATAATGTTGGTCGATAAGCTTTGTTATGGTGCAGCCTGAAATCAAGTACAGTCACAGTTTAAAAGTTGTGTCGTCACAGAAAGGCCTGTTTTGTCCCTTTGTCTCCAAACGACTGGCGGAAACAAACTGAGCAGACAGATACTCTGTGTGGTCCGGTATTGATTAGCAGGGAGTCTCTGCCCCCCCTTCCTCTTAACTACCAACTAACTAACGCCGTTACCTCTGAAGAATGTGTAGAGAACAGCGTGCTGTACTGGTGCAGAGTTGGCAAAGAAATTTGGAATTCAGCACATTTACCTCCGTTTAAACAAAATGTTCAAAGTAAAGTTAGCACCGTTTTTCTGACCGGTATCGGCTGATGATAAACCTCACATCTGAGTCGGAAGTGAGAAAAGTGGGACGGTGAGTTCCTACCGTTACTGAGCAGAAAATGCAGTGAAGAGAGAACATTTCTGTCAGATAAAGATTTAAATTTAAGACCTACTTCAATGTCAGAAATAACTTCTTTAACTTTTTCTCAACATACTTCACAATTTAAGGTAAAATGACTTTTCAACTCATTCTGATTTTAGTCACGTGTTTGTTCTACTATGGAAGTACTGCAGGTTATATGATAGTTTTCTTTTGGCTATTGAAGTTGAAGTTGTTGTTTCCTTTCTTAATTGCCAAACCCTCAGTTTAGATTCTTGCCTGCAGTCAGTTCGTCTCTTCCTTTTGTACCTTTAAAACCATTTCAGTACTTAAACCGTGTTGTAGTTTTGACTCATGTTATTTCATGAAACTGCGTTGAAAACTGTTTCACATCCTATTATTTCTGCTCTGCCCCACATTCGGTCTAACCGACTTATGAAACGTGACAGATTATTGATGACTCTAGATCAAATCACAATAACCAAGTCAGCTCCAGTTGGTAGGGATTACTTACTGAAGTCATATAACCACGTTGTTTTACTGCAAACAATACATACTGCAAAAACTAAATGTTACTGTGGGCAGCAGAAAAGCTATGAGGGATGTTTCTCAAATCTGTTAATTGTGGCTCTTCAAGGAAAACTGGAATAATGAAAAACACTACTGACAGAATAAAATATAGAAACATTTAAAAAGGAAAGGATGTACAAAATGTCAGACTTATGACAGAAAATCTAATAAACGTCTTGACTTTCATCCATTGCATTTCTCAAAAAGAAAAAGTCAGCACCAGAGCTTTTATGGGAGAAGCAAAGAGTGTACAGACTTACTAGGTATTTTAATGTTTAAGATCAATGAGAGGAAATCTGCAAATATTCATAAATATTTAAAGCCCGGAGTTAGGATGCCTAAATTTACAACATTTTAATACCTCACTGAAACCTTTAGTTGCGTGACTGAAGGTCGGACTTTTAAAAAAATGCAGAGTACAAACAGTTCCAATACTGATGGGGACAGACTTCACAGTACCGGACATCATCCACAGCATGTCATACAGAAACCAAGATTGAAAGGACAGAACTTTTTGTCTTTTAAGATATCAGTTTAATCATTTTAAATTATTTTTATAGAACTGATTTCTCTCTAACTGGGAAATTTTCAAAATCTCAGTGTGTCTCTGGACAGACTGCACTCAGACCGCCAGACAAACCATCTCAGGCCGTCTCAAAGTGCAGAGAAAATATCCTCAAAACCTTTCAGTCTATTCCCACCTGTTCATAGCGCTACCTGGGTGTGATCAGGTCCCCCCGCTGGGTGTTCAGGGTCTGTCATAAAGTGGGAAACGTAACTTTCACAGTTGAAACTTCCACACAGATCAACCTTTTTACACAGGGACCAAATATGAAAAGCAAAACAACATGAAATCAAACTTAAAAATAAAAACAAAACTCAGTGGAGGAGCTGCAGTTTCAGTCCAAGTCACTCGACCCTGAAAACGTCAAAGCTTGAAGGAAGTAGACGTGAAAAACATCAGTAGACCATAATAAGGTCAGTTTAACCCTGAACTCTGCCAGACGGAGTTTAATTCTCTACAGGAATATTTTTGGGCTTCTGACTGGAAACAGTGCTGCAGACAAAAATATCATAAACTAGGATAAGGTCACTGCAGGCGGAATACAATAACTCAATATTAGAACCTAACTGTGGAAAAAACAACATCTAATCCTAACATTTTGTTTCATTTTCCAGCTCCTGACTTCCTGTGGGGAGACTGAAAAAAAAAAAAAAAAAGAAACATTCCTTAATGAAAGTCCTTCGTTTCTTTCGGAAAAGTTACTCACAAAGCTGCGGTGTCTCCTGGCTGCCTGGGACCCTGTCATGTCTCAGCCCGCTGATACGCTCCAACAATGCCGGTTCGTCCCGACTCCAGAGCCCCAGTGACCACACAGGAGAAAGCTCCCGTTTAGTCAAGCCGAATGCTGACACGCCCAAACCCAGAACCGGCCCCACACGCTTTCAAAATAAAAGCCGCTTCGCTCGCGTTGGGAACATGGAGTCCTCCATTTCTTATCCGCGTTAACATCAGCTAAAAGTACCATCTAAAACTCCTTATTGGTTGGTTTGTTGACACAGAACGGAGGCGGAGCAGGCGCCGCATGCTAGCCGCTAAAGAAGCCGCTTCCTCCCGCTGAATCAATAGTTCTGAGCTGTTTGTGCTCCGTGTTATCTCCAGCTGAGTGCGTGCCGCTGCCGTGACGAGTCATGAGACGGAGGAGGTCACGCGCAGGTGTTTGGGGCTTGCACCCGCAGGAATGGAGAAAGAAAGAAAAGAGGCCGACTCTAGGGAACTCTTTCAGGGGTTAATTGTGTTTCATAAGAAAATAACGCAAAGTAAAAAAGAAAAAAACTGATGCATTTGAAAATTCCCCCAAAATATATTTTCTTTCATTTCCTGAGCTAATTTTCACATTCGTTTCACTAGGGAACAAGCAATTTGTTTTAAAAAGGTTTGATAAAGTGGTCAGAAAAAACATTTCTTGAAAACATTTTTGTTATTATTGTAGTTAAGGAAAAAAAAAATTATAAAACCAATCTAAAAATATCAAAATAAAATATTAAAAATAATTATAGTCAGCGTGTTTTTAATGACTTATTGTTTGAACAAACATGGTTGTAATTGCATTTCTTATTGAATGGAAACACTACAGTTGAAAAATTTAATTTTTTTGACATATGCAAGATATTGGCAAAGTTTTGTTTGTAATGGACTATTAACGGCACCCGTGTCGACATGACCTTGGTTACAAAAATCAGCAAGCCACGTCCGTCTTCATTTAATTGTGGGAAAGCAGCAGAACCTTCTGTTAGCGGTGCACTGTTTGCAGTTTTCTGGGCGATCACTGTGACCTGTCGATTCTGACCGATACTAATTTTCTTTTACCCTGAAAAGTGGCCAAGCGACAAAGTCGATAAGTTGGCAACAGTGGGGATGTGTGGACGTGAGCTGGTGGGTGGGTTCATCAGTAACATCCTCTCTCACAGCAAGGTGAGAGAAAGCAGTGTAAACTTTTACAGATTTCAAGCCACGACCACAGTATTCTATGTATTTCAATGGGACTCTATGCAATTAAAACAAAAAGAAAAAGAAATTGAACAGAACTTGGAAAAACAGAAGAAAATTCTCGTGCTTTCTTGGCATATTTATACAGAAAAATCTGAAAAGTGTTACTTTTACAGATGGAGGCAACAAAACCACCACATTCTGTTGTATCTACAATGAAATCAAGTGTTTTGGTGCCAGTCTGCCAGCCCTGTGCACCTAAAGACTGAAATGTTTGCCATCTCTTTCCTCCCTTCCAGAGCAGCTCCAGCTCAGTCAGACTGGATGGAGAACATTTGTGATCATCACCTCTAACGTCTTGACCCAGATTCTCTGACAACGGGCCATTGTGAGACATGAAAATGCTTTGATGGAACTCATTAGCTCTAACTGCATCTTCAGAATGGATGTTGTGTTGGAAAGGGAAATTCTCACCTCTGTCCAGCTCCATCCATCCTGCAGACAGGTATTCACACAGCAGCTGCTGCTGCCATGGTGACCGTGGGATCAGATTGTCACTTATAGAAATTTTGCATAGTGACCAAAAAGTTCAATTTTGCACTCATCACATTTTACTTTTTTTTTATGTAAATGGATTTCTTATAGTTTTCTACTTGTAATATATATTGCAAGTATGTGTGTGTGTGTATCATGCCAGATTTGTGGAGTGCACAGCTTTATATACTATACTTTATTAGTAAAACCGCACAAAACATACATTTAGTTTAACATTCTTATTTAAGCAAAGTGATTCAGCGTAGAGTACATGAATGTTAAATATATTATTATTTTTAGTGATGATTTTCAGTTCACGTAAAGGATTAAAAATAGTCGGTTTGAAATAATTCCGACCGAGGCATTTATTTTTAAGATTTCAGGCCGGAAGCACAGATGGTTGCATCACAACCGGCTTGACAACTTTTTGTTTCTCACAGGGAGATTCAAGCTACCACGAAGGGGCGGGACCAAAGCTGCTCCAATCTGGGAGCTGACTGGATGAAACCTATTGGTGACAGCTGCGGCAGCCAATAGGAAGCCGAGACAGAAACTTACTGTTGCCTGCCAGAATCAGCAGGCAAAGTACTTTAGTTTTGTTCATGGTTAGGCCTAAACCTCCCGACTGCACCTTATTATCTATAAGAATACAAATTTGGCGTCAAGTAAAGCATTAAGCTTAGAATAAATAGATGCATCCACATCAAAGATGAACTGGACGTGATTTGACGTAGAAGTTGTACTTGTTTACGATTTCCAATCAAAGTAGAACTCGCACCGAGAACCAATTGGGTTATCATGCACACAAACGATAAAAACAAATCAGTGAAATTCAAAGACACATGCGATATACAAGCTCTTCTACTTACACTTTCCGTCATCTTCTCGTTGACCGTCGGTAGAGGAGTTTTTGTTGACATCATTTATTAGGTCTTCCTTAACCAGGAGCAGTTTGAGCTGAAAAAATAATCCTCAGTTTTAAATCCACCAGCCAAGAAATCTGGTTATTATTGCTTTGCTTTGCAGTTCTCTGTGGAAAAACAGGCTCAGCATGGATCGTGACAATTTTCAGCCCAGACCGGACGTGTTAGAGCCAAGCACCTGAGATATTCCGGAGCGTAAAAAAAATACTAAAATAAAAAATTACAATCAACTTGTATTTAGTGTTTAAGCTGCGGAGATAACATGTTCCTGCTGTAACCTTTGTTTGACTCGACAGGGTAGCCGGAGTCCGTTTGTCCGTTCGGCTTTCAGTCAGTGAAGCTAACTAAACTAACGTGAAGGCGCTGTCGGTCGTCACTTCCAAAAATCACCACAGTCCTCTTTCTTCCCCCCAAAGATGACTCGCTTTAAAAAAACAACATGACCTTCGGTGGTAAAGGTGGGTGTTTGGCAGACGGTTTTAAAAGGTCCGGATGACTGAAACGCTCGCCATAGGCTCGGTTTCTCCCATCTCCAGCGGCCCAAAGTGAAGCGGGTCTGTCTGTTTTAGGTGGGACCAAAATGGCTACTCAGCGGCTGGGCTGGATTAAGATGCATTCACGGACTCCTCGCTTGCCCGGATATCAGCGAATCTTAGATTTAATCGTCATTAAAATTGAGTAAATAAATAAATAAATAAATAAATAAATAAATAAATAAATAATAATAATAATAATAATAATAATAATAATAATAATAATAATAATAATAATAATAATAATAATAATAATAATAATAAAAACACATTTGACCAGTGGAATATGTACTTCCACTGTTAGATTTCACAGAAAGGTTCACTGAAGAATAGTTCTGTTATTATTTGGGTAGATGACAGCACAGGAGGAATAAAAAAAAAATAGCTGAATATTTCTGAAAGACTTGCAGTGTTCTCACATTTCACTGAATTTCCTGCATCCATACAGAATAAAAGCAAACACCGATGATAGAAGAAGGTGATTTAAAACATGTAAATGAAGATGGAAACAAGTCCTGCTTTATAAAAGGTACTTTAAAAATCTCCAGACATTATATATCAGTACAACAACAGATGTTGGATCTTTTCCTTTTATTATGTTAGAGAAAGAAAAAAGGAAGGAAGGAAAGAAAGAAGCAAGGAAGAGAGAGAGAGAGAGAAATAAAGAAAGAAAGCAAGAAAAAAATAAAGAAAGAAAGAGCATAAAATATAGTGAAAGTTGCAGATTATAAACGATTTTTTAACCCCTTCGGATATTTAAAGGAAGGAGGTATTTTGTAATTTCATGGGTCACAATAATTTATGTTGTTTTGCTTTTGTATTAATAGCATTGACAATGTTAAACCGTTTAGCAAACAAACAAAAGTAATTGTTCGTTTTTCATAAGCAAGCAAAAGCCATAGTGTAGCCAGTTGTTTGTCAAGATGGGAATGGCTGTCACATGTAAACGAGTTTTAAAAACCGCCATATTGTGGACACTATTCTCATTTGTTCTAGTAATCCATCTCTTTTACAGTAAATATTGAATATTTATCTGTACATTTTTTAAAATTAAGTGTTTAAATTTTACTGTCTCTAAAACGTCTTTCAGCAGAAAAAACATATTTCTTTAATTCTCTTCGTAAATGTACTTAGTGTACCTTGGAATATTACCTTCTTATATTTTCTTTAAATACCTGGTTAAACTATTTAGAGATGAAAAGGATGTGTGAAATGTGGAAAATATTGTGCAAATTATTTCAATGTCTGTAAACTGCAAATCTGAGGGGTAAAATCACAAATCTTTTGGTGACTTAATATACTTTTTCCTGTGGGTATCAACTCAAAATTGTTCTCTGTGTCTTCAGTGGAAACTGTTCATATGGTTATTCTTAATCCTTAAAACAAATTTAATTTATCCCATGACATTGTGGCCCCAAAGTGTGCATATATGAGCTTGAAAGAAATTTGACTTCCTAATTTGATGGCCTGAAATTGGGCCTCTGTCTCTTCAAGAAGCTTCTGCTCTTTCTGACACTCCGCCTTCAGCATGACATCACAACATCCCTCCATTAAGCCGTTTACAAACTTTCTTCAGAACACTGAGCTGAGAAATAGTTTGTCTGAGCTCTGTAGAATCTCAGTTCTGCTAGGTGTTTGCTAATTGCTGCTGCTGCTGCTAGTCTGAAGGGGCAGGATTGCAGCATGGAAATGTTTTGCACCTCTAAATGGTTGCTATGGGAGATTTGAAGATTTCTAAAACATGCATGAAAGGATCAAAACAACACTCTCAGCATGTTTTTGATGAGGGAATAGCATAACATGATGTAAAGCTAAACAATTTTTTTCTTTTTCTTTTTTTTTTATCTTATACTGCCCCTTTAAATTATTTTTCACATGCAGATGCAAAAGAAAAACTGATTCGTTTTGCTGTATGGTGTTAAAAAGGAGCGTTAAGTCCCACATACCATGGCTTCTGTTTTTGAGGTTTGTTTCAATCACTTTTATGTCCGACAGGACTTGAAAGCCTCACAAGCATGTTTAGCTGAACGGGCGGAAACCGACTGACCCCGGTCCCACCGGACTACAAAGTACTGCGAGGACTGTCACCAGTCAGGAGGAAATGGTTGTGTTGTTCGCTTCAAAGAAGAATGTCCGTGCTGCTCTTCGCATTCCAGCGTTAGGAAGGCAGAGACAGAAAATAACAAGGTCGTCAATTATTTTAGATGCACATTTTAGTCTTGGATTTTTTAAAAAATGTATGTATAAATGTATTGAATTATTCAATTTAGTTCTTAAACATTTAGAGCAGCAGATGAACGCGTGCTCCTGACTGACTAGATGCACGGATTTCCGAGAGTTCTTAAAGTCACAGAGCACTTCTATTCTGTTAATTTAACTCAGTTTCAGCTAGTATTAAAACAAGTTAAGCCAGCCAAAAACAAGCTTTCGATGATATACGTCTTTCTCACATACTCTGATCAGTTTGTTTGAATATTTAAATATTTCTTTTCCGTCCCTTTTTTTGTGTGCATGTTTTGAAGTTAAATTCCTCCCTTAAAGGTGACAATTCAATTATATTGCAACCAGTATTCCAAATGCATAGACTAAATGTAAGCATTTTAACCTTGACTTTATCAGCGACAGAATAACATAAAAACTGCATTATATGGCCATGTTATTACTCGTGCTCCACTACAGTGACTAAAGCTTATTCTATTATGTGGAGATGCAATTTTATGTTCAAGTCTGAACTGTGAAGAAAAATACTATCACAAAAGAAGCTGAAACCATTTACCTTTCTAGCTAGCACATATCTTACAATGTATATCAGTAAATTTTAGGCGACGTCAAAACAAAAGTATGCCCACTATTGTAAATGTCTTTATAATTTCCAACACTTTAACTGAAACAAACAGGCATGATGGATAGCAAAACATTCTTTATTGACTGCAAAAATACAGGGACCTCAAAACAAGAAGAAAGAAAAAGTGCAGTGAAAAAGATCCTATAACACCCTTGATTAAAATCCCACAAATCAACTTCATTTAATAAACTCATAGCAGAATTATACAGTTATTTTGTAGCAGGTGAAGCGCTATAATACTATATCATGCTGTAAAGCCAGAGGGGTGTATAGAGTGTATAGAGGGCAGTGGGAGAGGAGGGGAGAATCAAGAAGGGAAAAGCTGAGCCGTATTGGTCGTACAGGGCCGGCTGAGTCGAAGCCACAACACAAGAGAAAAGCAGCAGCGGCATCCAGAATCCCTCAGATTGCATCGATGTCGATATCGTCCTCTTCTTTCTCTGGTGTGTCTGGTTTCACGGTCTCCACTTTGAGCTCGCGGGCAGAGGACGAGTACACAACCTGAGGGAAGAAAAGCACAAAAAAAACTTTTAGCCCACTGTCAGAAGGCTCCTGTAAGCAGCAAATTCATAACGCAGAGTTCAAAGGTCGCTTGTAAGCAGCTGTTTTCTGCATCCATTCCCTCCTGATGTCTGAACCCGTGTGCTGCCGTTTCCTCCATAACATACTGGTATTATAATCAGTCCATTTTCAGGTAAAGGCCGGTAAAGTCTAAATATGGAGTTAAATACTCAGGTCATATAATTGTGCATATTCTGAAATATTTTCCAGAGAAACAGATCAATCTATGAACCACCGAAAACATCTTTTGACTAAAACGGCAAAAGTAGAAAACAAATGCCTGTATCAGTCTAATATTTAAAGTGGAGCTATGAGTGACATCATGCTTTATTATCCATTTTAAATCATATTTAGAATTCATAATGGCTCTTTCTGAACCATTTCAATGAAGGTTTCTATTTTTATATTTTTGACCAGGGTAGTCGACCTATTTTTTTAATGTCTGGATTAACAAAAATAAACACTTTAAGTTCATTCAGGTTGATGTTCTATAGAGAATTGGCATCAGCTGATTCTATATAGAATCAGATCTCAGATATCTATCAGGAATGAAAAAAAAGTTTATGAGTTCATCGCTAGAAAAGAGTGGGATGCTTTGACTTTAATTTTGTTGTTTTTGTTTTAACAATTTTGTTGAATTTTTTTACAAAAGACAACAGATCACCTTCAAAAATCCTAAAGTAAATAACATTTAGTGTTTTATTCTCTTATTAATTGCATGAATTTTATTTCCCAAACAATTAGCATAGCATCTATGAATTAGCAAAGAAACTATCACTTTAAAAATGACACTGCAAAAGAATCAACTGCCAGTTTGGAGCATTTCCAGGAACTTTGTGTCCAAACGAGAAAGAAAGAGGAAAGTCATACCTCCACGTTTTCGTCGTCTTCCTCCTCCTCCTCCTCCTCGCTGCCCTCGCTCTCTTCCTCCGCCTCCTTCAGCCATTTGACAAAAGGAGCGGCCTTGGCATGGATCTCTTTGGCAAGTTCCTTGGAGACATACTTCTTAGAAACCTGAGGAAAACAGGAAACGAGAACAGACGGGGGGGGGAAACATTGGTTGCAAGAAAAACAAGACGTGAAACCACTAACATCAAAGTGCTATGATTGGGATACTTTTGAGCCTTTGCTCATATTTTTTGGAGACGTTGAGAACTGAACCGACGGCGGCTGCCAGCTCACTGACCCTCTCAGCCCAGGCGAAGATGACGTCCTCCTCCAGCAGGTCGGCGTCGTACAGGTCTTTGAGGATGATGGCGACGCGCGGCAGCAGCTGCACCTGGTGGAGCTTCACCACGCACTCGAAGCCTCCCAGCAGATACTTCTGGGCTTTCTTGTTGTTGTGACAGAACTGGGATATGAATAACATACGGCAGATAAGTTATAGTCACTTCCAGCAGAAAAATTGTTTTATTAAATATTAGGGAGAAGAAAAAAAAAAAAAAGTTATGTTTTCTTAGTGTGCACGGAGAGCCTCCAACTGCAATACCACTGATGACCACAAGGCGGTGGTTTCATATGCATTCAAACAATTAAACATAATTGACTATAAACATGGATCCTCACATAAATGCATTTGTTAAAATGTGGTATCAGTGATTGATCAGGACTGCCACAACTTTCAGATGGAGTCACTGAACCTGGCCATCATGTCTACTGATGGACCGAGTCAAGAACTACTGCACTGAGAAATAAAACTGCTTATGTAGAAATGAAAACAGTAAAACAAGCAGACTCAAGCTACGTATTTTATCAATTTGTCTTCATTTTTTTATTTTAGAAATTGAGTATTAAGTCATGAGACTCTCAGATTACATGTGTTGCTCTAAATATTTAATGTAACAATGTTTTCCATTATTTGAAGAACTTATCGTTCTCAGTTTAACGTACAAAATAATTCTGATGATGGGAGATCAGGGTTTTTCCATAGCCAATGCTTAAAGTTCAATGTGGCCACTGTTTATTTTAACTGTTAGGTTTTTTTTTTTCATTTCTGTAAATGAACGTTTGGAGTGTTAACATGAAACCTGGGTTTCTTTTTCCTTCAGTAATTCTTATACCAATGACTGCTGATGCCGTTTTTCATTTCCCCATCTTTAGAGATCCTCTCACTCAGTCCAAAATGAAATTTGATACTTTTTCCAGACAATTTTCCTATAATGGAAGTGTTCTTAGATACTCTCATTTAAAAAGATGGAAATAAATGGTTAGTAATAATTTTTGCTGTTTTTACTGTTTGTTAAATGAGCTCACAGGGTTTTCACTGTAGCTGTGTGACAGACAGCAGGATGTGTAACGGCACTGTGCTGTCCAAACATATGCCTGTTTTTGTTTTTAAAGGCAAATGTTCATCATTAATAAGCAAACACCAGATTGAATTAATTGGCATGCTGACATCATTACAAAAGGTTTTTCACAATGCATTATTTGGTAAGTTCAACTGAAAACCAAAATGCTAATAATTTAAAAAGAATTTAAAAAAATAATTTTAACCTGTGTGAAAACTTGCTTTTACTCATTGGCACTTAAACCAACAGACTTGATTTTACTGATTTGCATTTTAAATGATTGCGTTTTTCATTCATTAGTGTGTGATTAGCTGTGTCACTTATGATTTCTTTTCTCTTGTTTATTGCTGCTGTTCATCACTTTGTTCCAGCTGTTCCTGGTGTTAAAGATCTTTCTAAATGAAGTTGTTGTTGATGATGATTTTCAGATTGTTAGAACAGACGTACTCTCAGGAAGTGGCGTTTGTACTTCTTGATCTGGTCCCGGATGTTCTCGTTGAAGAGGAGCTCGCTGAGGATGAGCGGACCCATGGCCTTCACGTCCAGACGCTCTGCCTCTGCCAGGATCTCCTTATCTGCACCATCGATGGTTCTGCTCTCCTTCTTTTGCTGTTCAAGAACAAAGAAAGAGGTGAACGACTGCAGGGAAAGATTTGTTTTTGTTAAATCTAATAACTGGCCCCTTGACTGCTCAACTCGACACTGTTTGGGTGGTTTTCCTTTAGTAAAGTACTGTAAGCGACACAAACAAGGAAGAACTTTCTACGTTTTATTTTTTGTCTGATTCTGTTCCTGTACACTGACTCCGCCCCGTCAGCCAATCAGACAGCATATTTCAATGAAGCGTACTCAGTTTTGGTGTTCTTACTTTCACAAAGCTGTAAAAGAGGTTGACCCTCTCCTCCAGAGGTTTCTCCAGGTCCTCGCTCAGGGTCAGATTCTTGGCGTGGTCACTGATCTCTTCCATCCGGCGTCGCTGTGCCTCCTCCGTCGTCTCCTCTGCCCAGTCCTCATCGTCATCGTCTCTATCCTGGAAACGGGAAGGAAGAAGAAACTGCATTAAGCACCTGGTTCTCTAAATAATCCTAAAACTTGAACAAACATTTAGGGATAAAGCAGTATATGTATTCTGTTTGTGAACAGACAAGGCTGAAGCAGATATTTTCGGAGCCGAGAGTTGGAGGTTTGGTTCATTAATGTGATTAACCATTTTTGCAATTGTGTTTTAATTTTAAAGGAGCAGTTTTATGCGTTTTAGTGCCTTTTATACTACAATCAAGTAACTATGTTACTTTCAGTTGTAAAAATGAATTTGATTTTGTAATATATTGCTTTAAAAACTCCTGCTCTTTATGAAACTCCACCTTCAGTAAGTCATCGCAACACAGCTCCTCTGTTAAACCTTTTAGAAGGTTTTTACCTGAGCTGCTAAGAAATAGCTCATATAATGTTTGCCAATCGGTGCTGGCTAGTCTGAAGGAGCTGAGAGGGGGGAGAGCAGCTCTGCAAAGCAGAAAACTTAGAAACTGCAACTGAGGAGCTTTGTCCTTGAAGGCAGAGCTACATCCCCCAAGGTGCTTTGTACAGCTCAATGGTTGCCATGGAGAGTAAAGGATTTCAAACATGCATGGCTCTCCAGGGTTGTTTTTGATTATGGAATAACATTATAACATGACGTAAAGCTGAAAAAGTCAATTTTACATGAACACTGTGCTATAACTTGACTGACAATGACAGCTGACTCCTTCTACGTGTGGGGATCATCCCTCCACTGAACCATCATGTGAATGAAAACGCACCACAGCCTCAGGGGCATCAATGTTGTCCTGGTTTCCAGTCTCGCCGCTGCTAGAGCCGTTTTCCTTGTCCTTCTTGCGGTTCTTCTTTTCCTTCTCTTTCTTGACAGATGCAGAGCCGGTATCATTGCTCTCTGTTGACAGGAGGAAACAAGCAAAGCAAAAATAAAAAACTGTTATGAATGAATGAATTTAAGAGAAGAAGTTCATTTTATGGTTGAGCCAGTGACCCCTCACTTCTTACCAGGTGGGTTTTTGAGAATGAACGTGCAGAGTTTGTGTCTGGTGTCTAGCATGCCGCGGTATCCACAGGCCTTACAGGAATTGCCGATTGTTTGTTTCTTAGGATTGATATGCTGTAGAGGAAGACAGAAATGAACATAATACTACTATTCTAAAACAATTCATAAAGAGTTCTATTCTGTTTCCCGTTGGACAGCTTGGCTAAATATCTTTAAGGAAGCAGGAGACTATTTACCAGGTCAGTTTCAGGGTTGTCACACTCGGGACACAGCACAAATTTTCTGATGAACCCATCAAGCATATCCTGCAACTTGTTCGCCTCATGGGATCCGTTGACGATGTAACGATCGTTTTTGGTATCAAACTGGGTCTGAGCACCGAGTTCACAACCAAAAAACTTGGTCGGGTCTGGAGTGAAGAGACGAGGCCAACAGTTAGAACTACTCCAATTATAAAAATGGCACAATTAAGACATCTATGTCTTATGCTAAGCATGTTCACAAAATTCTAATTTTAGTTTTCAGCTTGGTTTTACTGCGTTTATAATCCGATTGTGTTTTTATAATTATTACAGTTGCATGATTATATCATTCTGGTGTCAGATGTGACATCTTTATCAAAGTAGATAAACAAGACATGATAGTTCATCCAAGTAGAGAAAAACATCACTACAGATTCTGAATGCACTGAATTTGAGATTCCAGCCAACCAAATAATAGAACTAGGCAGTTCTTTACAAACTCAGACTCAACACATTGTCTCTAAAAATGATTCAATTTGGACTGAAATGTCTGATGTTAAATCTGTGTTAATGTGAAGGTACATTTGCGCTTTAGAAAGTTGCTGTAAAATTTGGTTTTTATCAGTTTTTTTAATACTTTTTGTCCAAGATATCCACAGAATTTCCACCTCAAATTTCAAATTTTTTCTGCTATTCTGGGCATTTGATAACATTTAACCTTCTTCGGTTATCTGTGTGTTCCATATATTATAAAATATGATGCTAGAGTTAGCTCCTGGTTTGACGGTGTGGTAAAAGCTCCACAATGGCATCTGGATAAACAGACCAGTTCTGGATTCACATCTAAACCATTTTGATATGGGAAATGTTGAGTGTTGACATGTGTGTTTTATTTCTCATACTTATCTAAACTTGAAAAAGGATTGAACTGAACAGTTTTCCACACTTTATAAGACTGCTATTAAACCTAAATTATAAAAGTGCTCTATAATATTTTTGATCTAGAGTAGTAGACCACTTATTTTTATATTCAAGTGACTAAATAAAATATTAACTTAACTCTACCACATTGGGAGCTTAATGCTGAATCTTCTAAATTCTCCATATTTCTTTTTAGCTGTATTAAACTATTGGATTGTGGGATTGAATGTTCCTCAGAAATAGTAAGTCAACACTGTTCAATGCTGCTACTAAAATTTAATTTAAAACAAAACCAATCTTTTATTTTTCACTTTTTTCTGCCAGCATGAGATTGAGATTTTTTTGTCACTTATTACTGAATGCAGCATCAAAATTCCATGGCAACAAAAATGGCAGGTCTCATAACTTTTTATTTTTATTTTACATTATTCACCCCAGATAAGCTGAGGTAAAAGGGTAAAGTTTACTCACATGTTGGAGGCCTGTTCAAAGCCTTTGCAACATCAACCATGTTGACAATGACCGTCTTGATTCCATTCCCTTTGCCTTCAACCTAAACAGAAAACAGAAAAGACCATAAATCCCAACACAATAGATTTTTATTTTTTTTTTAAACGGCTGGGATAAACTTCAACCTGCCGGGGTTACCTTGGCAATCAGACGGGGCATTTTGTAGCGATAGAACTGGTCTGACACGCTGCGGTTGACGTTGACAGACATTTTGGCTGGATGTTAGCACTATCAGTAAGATAAAAGGATCTTGGTTGGGGATTTTTCGGGATCTTCTGTCTGGAAAAGAGGGGATGACATAAACGACTGCAAGCGTGCTCGGTCTCTGACATGAAAAACGTCGTGCCGCTCTGGCCGCAAGCTCCTTGCTTGAAGGCTAGGTTTCCACCACACAGGTTCCAACGGCTGCGCAACAGCTCTGAAAGAGGAGGACAGGGATAGCCATCAATATTTCAGAAACAAAGACGAGCGCTCCCCTGCTCTAGCTAACCCCTCTGGATGAACAGCATAGCGGAAGAAGCAGCTGTGGAAAAGGCAAACGGCTGTGCTCTACTAAGTCTGTGAGTGTCTGAATGGTATTACTACCATTTAGACCAGGCAGACATTAATTGGTAGATTGGATGTTTTTTTTCTTGTCAGTAATGGCTGCCTTACCTGTAGATGGACGTCGTAACGTAGTGAGTTTGTAATAAAGTGATGAAATTCTTACAGTAGAGGACGGCTTAGAGCCAGACTGATTAAGTAATGGGAAACATCTCAAACTTAAGATGTTCATATCCAAGAGATTAATAACTATCTAAGCATCTAGATTAGAGGATGCAGCTGTCAAAACGCAAAGAGCAACTTATACCTACTGACTAGACTTTTTTTTTTTAAATTACAAAAAAGTAATCAAGTTTTAGGAAAATACTGACAACATTTTATGGATTCATTAAGAGAATCAGTCATTTTTCAGTCTAATTTAAAAAAAAAAAAATTAAGTCTCAACTTTCATATTTATGTAGTTAGAAACCTAATGATGAGAAATGGGTTTTAAAAAAATAATCCAATGCACCATTTGTGTGTCACTATTGTGGAAATTATGAGCAGATATTGAATTGAACGCAACCAAAAAATGAATAAAACGAGAATTTGTATGTTTATTTGAATATCGTTCAGTCGTTTAGCATTTTTAATTAATGCCGACTGTTACGTGGAGGGTCCTGAAGAGCCTCAAGCAGCTTTATATCTGACGGTTTCAGTTAGTTCAGTTTGGGATTATTGCGAGTATTTTTAAATTGAGCTACAGATCACTGGCCCTTTACAATCTTTAGAGAACACAGTTGAGTTTGTCAGTTATCTGAATCAGAAGAAAGTCCATGTCACTATGCTATCATCCCATTAGCAGAAGCTGAAGGCTGAATAATTCCACCTCAGCTCTTCCTCAGAGGCTGACGAGCCGCAGCTGTCAAAGCAGACTGATTCAGCATCAAGTAATATCATTTCTACACATAATTACAGTTTGAAAACAAGTAACCTTCACATTCCATTATAAAACTACAGAATATTCATATCTGCTAATATATCATTCAATCCAATGGATACAAGTGCTAAAAAATGATCAAACCCAGCTAAAACTGATAAATCCTTCTGATTAGCCGATAGCATCCCCCTGTTCTGAGAATTTACTTGTTCTACAGATTCACTGCAATAAGATATTTGTCTAATGCAGGTATGGATACCATTCAGAAACTCATTACAAATATACAAAATGATCTCTTTAAAGGGTAACAAAAGCAAAAAAAATAAAATTATATGTGTGTATGTATATATATATATATATATATATAAATGAAGAGAAATTGGATGCTGAATAGTTTTGGTTTTTTTTATTTATTTTTTTTAGCTTATAGCCAATCTATTCAGAAATTTAGCTGAAATTTCTTTTTTTAATTAGAAATTATCAAATCAGCATTGTTTATGCATTGAATATAAATAAAAAAAAAGTAATTTAGCATTCCAGATAGCCAGCATGGATTTTAAATGAAAAAGGAAACCAAGCCTCTTAGCATTCAGCTTAAACCTCTCTTTGTGGCCACAATAATGGATTTGTATAAGCCTTTTGTCTTATGCTGGGGGGGGCCTCTGGCTTTTTGACATATAAGGCCTGCTCTTTTTAATAGGTCACAAACATGAGGCCCGTCATCTGTGGTCCGACAACTGATGGAATCCGTACAAATCACACCTGCTTATAACCTGACAAAGCCACTATTACGGTAAATGTCACAAAATGAATGACAAGTGATTGGTCTTCCACGAAAATCGTTTTTGGAAAACCAGACGGGGGGGGGGCTACTCTGGTGGAGGCTAACAAACTAGCCCAGCTAGCGGCTTGGTGCAGAGTGCGTCATACAGCCACTGCACACGAGTGACGAGATGGGAGAAGCCATTTTGAACAGTGGCTGAGAAGACGGGGAGAGTAAAAATACTGCAAAGCATAAATGAGAATAAGCCAACTAAGTAACACGTAGCTAACAAGAAAAACAAAACATAATGTATATTGAAGTTCGGCTCCCACAACTTACCGTTTCTGCAAAACAAAGACATAAACACAACGCTGATCGTCCAAATGCCGCAGTGAACGGTGGTCGATAGCTGGTGGTGTATCGATTGCGGCAGCAGGGTGTCTAAAACGTTTTCTCAAAGCTTAACACCCTGAGGCGTCCAAATGGTGTCGGTGCCAGGTTCAGAGACAGAGGAGAGCTTTCTGGAACGTCCTCGATGTCCGGGAACCTTTTAGTGGGGGGGAAAAAAGGAGCCATTAACGGCGGACTGAAATGCCACCATCAGCAGGTGCGACAGTGTTCAGTTCCTTTTAACACTGTGGTCACGTCATTGTCATTATTCATTAAAACGCTGTACTAATTACCTCTAATAAAGGAGGGGAGAAAAGTAGACGGGTAACCTGATTGGCTAATGACTATGCGTTCTGGCAACGACGTTTTTAATGACAAATAGTCAATTAAACACACAAATATATAAATTATGCATCTAATAACAAGCTAACAAAACTACAGTTTTACCGTTAATTATGTCCGAGAGTGCTGACGTTTACAGAGAAAAAGCCCCTTGCCCAAACGCAAGGCCAACTGACGCCACGCAGCTAAAGCTAACGTGGTTAGCCAAACGCAGTCGACGCCATTCAGATATAATAATTAAGTAACGTTCACAACACCGTGTAGCTAACTTCAGTTTTTCTACTGTGTTATGTCCACCGTAGAAAAATTAAAAAGACGAATAGAAAGGGCCGTGATGCAGTTATTTATCACCTACCTCTCGAATGTTCTGCGAAATGCAGCTTTTCGTGTCGATTTTTTTTGACAAGCGTTAAAGTTTAATAAATTTAGCAACATCCGGTTTCTCTGTTGCCAAACATTAAAAGTCTGCTCAAATATTTACTAGGGTGAATTTAGTGCTTTATTGATAGCACCAAAGAAGTTGACAGTTAGAACATTACTAAACAACGAGAGTCAGGTTCTAGGTTAATAATTTAATAAAGAAATTTGTTACTCGAGGCTTTTACCAATCTGAACTGCACAAATTAGATTTGCATGGGCTTTATTTTGAAAGGATAAAACGACACAGTGTCTAGCTTGATGACGTTCTTTTCTTCGAATATGGACATGTAGAAATAGATGTCGCCTGAAACACAAAGCATACGTCAGTGCCGTCGCCATCTTGTGTTGAGGGAACACTCCTCCCTGCGATCCTGACCAGTGTGAAAAGGACGACGCATAGGAAAGATGCAGAACTTGTCTGGAGCTAAAACAGTGACAGCTCCATAAACTCGTTGCTGAATGTGTTGCTTAAAGGTATTAGCACAAAATCAAATAAAAAGCAAATAAACTCGGAACATTTTACTGGTGAAATGGATTGTTTCTGTCATTCTTAAAACACAATTGTTAAATGTTAAGAGACATGGCAGGTTAGAAAATGGTAGATGCTTTTGAAAGTGATCTCAAACGTATAATACAGGATTGTCCTTTTTTATTTGTTAAATAGTCACAGACACTGGGCTGCACAGAGGGGCAGTTGGTAGAGCTGTTGCCTTGCAACAAGAAGGTCCTGGCTTCGATTCCCAGCCCGGGGTCTTTCTGCATGGAGTTTGCATGTTCTCCCTGTGCATGTCTCCGGCTTCCTCTCACAGTCCAGAAACATGACTATCAGGTTAATTGGTCTCTCTAAATTCTCCCTAAGTGTGTGTGTGAATGGTTGTTTGTCTTGTTTGTCTCTGTGTTGCCCTGCGACAGACTGTCGACCTGTCCAGGGTGTATCCCACCTCTCGCCCAGAACGTAGCTGAAGATAGGCACCAGCAACCCTCCTGACCCCATTAGGGACAAGGGTGAACAGAAAATGGATGGATGAAAACAGTCACATGAAATGACATAAAGAAGGGCATCAATGTTATTCAATCTGGTTTACCAACTGTTATAAAATGAAAGCTGGGTGCAAAAGTGCTTATGATAAATAGTTTTATTAAAACAACACCACACATTCAAACCAGAAATATTACAATATTACAAAGATTTTTCCTCCTTAAATTAGTTGCTACAAGGGGACAAGAACATGCTTTTAAGACCTTGTGACCAGCCAGCTTCATTTTCAATTCCAGTTTGTGGCCTGCTTTCCTTTGAAGGATGTCAATGATGTTTTTGTCAAGTTTTTACAATAACTGCATATGCCAGCCATACAATGGTCAAAGTATGGCATTTTTGTATTATTATTATTATTATTATTATTATTATTATTATTATTATTATTATTATTATTATTATTATTATTATTATTATTATTATTATTATTATTATTATTATTATTATTATTATTGGTCAAGGTAATATTCAAATACACTAAGAAAACAAATTTTGTGTTTTTACCAGCTGTTAGCCATAATCTTAAGAAATTAACAGAAATTTTATGATTGTGAATCAGTGTAATATATGTTTCTCATTTTAAAGGAATGTCAGACTTCACATCTCTATTTTTGTCTTGTATTATTGAGATGCGCCTGTCAGTAACAACAAATTTCCATCTATTTTGAAGTGCAGGTACAGTTTAGCTTATCTGCTCTTCATGCATCTGTATGACCATATGCCAACAAAACCACAACCAGGTTTAAGATGGACAACCATCTACTGCTACAGACTGAGTGTGTCTATGTGAAGAAAACAAAGAATACATGGTTAACGGGAGGAACAAAAGACTACTAGTACAGTACAACCCCCCCCCTCCCCCCCCAAAAAACTATACACACTACATATATATATATATATATATATATATATATATATATATATATATATATATATATATATATATATATATATATATAGTTTTTCTAAAATTCATGTTTAAAATATATCTACCACAACAATTGTTAATCAAAATGTACTAAATATAATGCATACTTACACAAATTTGAGAATATAGTGGACTGCATTATGCATTACTTAGTAAAACTTAGCATTTGTTAGCATTTTTTTATTTACGTAAGAAAATACTATACTCAAGTTAATTTCAAATTGGAAAAACTGGCTGCATTATTATTTTTTAGATTAACTCTTTTGTTTTTTTACTATTCTGCATTTATTTTTTTAGCATTTTGAGTAAAATAATAATAAAAAAGCTACTTAAAATTGTTTGAAAACATGTGATTGTTCTTATTGAGAGCTTTTGTTACAATTGTCTGAAGTTCCACATGGAGGCTCCCCCGTACAAAGATGGCGGCTGCGTGGGCACATTTTATTCCAATAAATGGCACAGATCAAGGCGACTTCTACGTGGTTATATCTGTAACTTTCGCAGGCGCTACGTCAGTATCACTGTCATTTTATGAGTGGCAGGTTCGTACAAATACTATTTCCAACCAATAACGGTGATAATTTAGTCAAATATTTGTATTTGCAAATTAAATGTGTCTTCTAGAGTCTCCGTAACTCGTTAAAAAATGTATATTAAAAATTTGTGGATAGACGTGGCTCAGTATCATTGGATTAACAGTGGGACTTCGCATATCACAGACCTAAACACTTCAAATAGTGTCCTGAAAACCTTGTTTTGTATTTTAAAGAAATATGACGGTTTATCACCGCCATTTCTGCCAAGAACTGAGAGAGTTTGAGATCTATCTCGGAAATTTTCTGGGAAGAAAGGTGAAAGTTTCAGAGTTTCAGAAGTCAAACACTTGCAAGAAAAATCTCCGAAATGTTGATTACTAATTGCAGAAATTTTATAGACAAAAACGGAAATTTTCTGAGTTTAACAAGTTGAAAATTTGCTAGAAAAAAACTAAGGATTTTTTAAATTAATCTAAGAAATCTTCTAGAAATAAAGGTTGAAGTAGAAAATCTTCGATTTTTTTAGACTGAAATTTCCAAGTTTTTAATAGAAAGTTTCTGATCCCCCCCCCCCCCAGAAAAGTTAAGACATTTCCAGCTCAGACATTTCCCCGTTTTTTTATAGAAAATTTCAGTGATTAATTTAAAAATGTTAGTTTATTTTGGCGGAAATTTAAATTTTTCAAAAATATTTTTAATGGTCCTAATGCCACCCACAATATGGCCGACACATCGCCTTCCTGGACGCTCTTGTTTCGTCTACCCTATTAGCTTCCGTTACGTTCGTAGGCGCTTCCTCATCTGGACTAGCAGCAAACAGCAACAGACAAGATGGTGAGTCTGAAATGTCGAAAGGAGAACCATTTCGTGCATGTAGTGAGCCTTAACTACGCTTGGTTTATTAGCAAAGTAGCTGTCGACATAAAGAAAGCGACGTTGCGTCCCAGCCTCGTCGTAGGGTTTAATTGTTGGGTTACTTCTACTTTAGCTCGACCTAAAGATGGATCGACGATCACATGACATCCTTGAGTTTTTAGTATCCCAGAAAACCACTCTTGACAGTTTCACTCACCTCTGTTGTAACAGGGTTTGGTTTTTTTTGCACGGTTCTTTCTTAGTTCGCCATTCTTGTTCTTGGAGTATTTTGTTATGACAGCACGTTTTTTTTTTTGTTTAAAAAAAAAAATATATATATATATATATATATTTATACTTACCAATCAAATTAGCGCCACAGTGGCTAACCAGCTAAAGGCAGCTTCATCTTGTGAAACATTTTCTTGTACTGCACTGATGAAATATGCTTCCTAGATATCATCTCATGCTACACTTTGCTTATTAGTTCTTTTTAAAACTGGCAAAGTAGATGCATTTCCTAGGGAAGCTGCTGTCATTCATTCATTCATTCATTCATTCATTCATTCATTCATTTTTCCCTGATAATTTTTCAGGTTGATATAGTTGCCAGTCTATACAAAGCTGGCCCAAGATTGTATGGAACTCTAAGTAAAACTTGATTTGTGGCTCTGCTTATTGTGCGTTCAGTGTTATGGATTTTACAGAGCATGCTCAGATTACGTTTACTTTATTTATTAATAAATAATCAATTGTGGTGGATGACATAGTAAGTAGGAATCAATAAAAATATAAATGTTTTTGTTTATGACTTGGATTTTAAAGGAAGAAATCTCAACTTTTTCTAAGTACATCAAACGGCAGCGTGCACTTTATTGGTCTCTTGTGTTTAACAACAATCAGATGAAGCTTAAGAGATAATCACGTAATTCCTTAATTTGCTGATGTATTCGAAACTACCACCTCTAGCAGGGTGTATGTGTTACATAACAGTTATACATGTAAAAGAAGTACAAGTCTTTTTAAGTTGACTATTTATACATCTTCAAAGCAATTTGTAAAAGTTGTAAAACGTCACTATGAATTGGAGCATTACACTGTCCATTTTGGGCTTCGGTTCTCTAATCAACAGCTTTAATCACTTATGCTTTGGGCCGGCTCTGGGTTTAGGTTATCAGTTGAAATTAGTCTGTATTATTATTATTTGTACTAAATCACAGTAAAGTGGTCAGAGCTGCTTTGACACCTGATTTTGCACTGGCTGACACTCAGCTGTTGTTGTTGTTGTTGTTTTTAGCTTAGCATGATCACTAACCATCAACCATTAACAAATGTCTTGACCACTTTGCCGTTTTTTTGTTGTTGTAATTTTCTTTATTTGTTTTTGAATGATTCATTAATTAATCAACTTAATCCATTCACTTTTTAATTTGTCCCAACTTCTTTCTGTTTGTATTCTTTCTTTCTTTCTTTTTCTTTTTTTTACCCCAATCTCTGAACACATCCTGTGTCATGTACACATGCACCTCTTCCTCCTCCTCCACTCCACTCCACCTCTCTATACCTGTCTGTCTCCAACCAACCAGGCTGGTCACCGGGTAAGTGTGCTCGCTTTATGCTGCATCCTTGTTTTTCTGCTCACCCTTCTGCCAGGCACTAACAAGAAAATGGGATCGCAAAATTTACGCAAGTCTGTCGTTTTTTTGTTTTTTTTTGTTTGCCTTTTTAGCAGAACGAGCCGCTGTTATTTCAAGAGCTGCTGTGAATTGAACTTATGCTGACATACACTTGATCTGTGTTGTTCTCCCGAATATAAGGATGCACACAAATTAGTTGCCACTCCTGGTAAAGGGGTTTGAAAGGCCATATAAATATAGATGACTCAGATCCGTTTCCAGGCACTCTACTCACGTTTGGTTAACCTTCACACAAATTAGAATAATTTGGAGTTAAGTTCCATAGAAAAATCCTCAACTGTGTGTGTGTGCGTGTGTGTTTTGTTTTCTAGAAAATAGTGATTCTAGAAAATTGAGTTTGTTGGTGCATCCCAAAATGTTCCTTTTGGCCTTCTGTTAGATGGGATGTCTCATCCCTGTGACACATTTCTGGATTTTATTTTCTGTTAACCAAATAAACAGATTTTTAACGTAGATAAGTACACTTTTTTTAAACTCATCCGAGTTCTAAACTAAGAAGAGAAATTTGCGCCCACTGCAGCAGTTATCCAGCTGTTGCAGTTACAGTGGGATGTAGGGATTTTGTTGGTATTGAGGGGTATTTTAGGGTTGTTTACGTGTCGCCCTGTTAAAATCTTACCTGTACTTGGTAACTCTCTTGAGGTCTTCGCCAGATAATTGGTCCTGGAAAGCAGCGACTAGAGGAGCCAGGGTCAAAGTGGACTCTCACCATGAAAAAAACAACTTGTCATTTTTTTTCTGCAGATGATATTTCATGAAGCTCCAAACTGTCATATTGCTCATATTGGGTAGTTATGCACAGAGAAGCATCATAAATACTTCACATCTCTGTTCTTAGCACTTTTTTGACGTTGAACGATTATTGGTAGATATCCTCTTTGGTCAAATCTCTAAAATGAACAAATAGGGTTTTATGCTCAATGAAAATCTCAAGAGCTATCTAATGCAGGTAAGATTTACATTTTTAAGCTTTTTAACCAAACCTCACGTAGAAGAAAATCCTGAACTATCCCCTTCGTAATGCAGTTTGCTCATGTATGCTTGTGTGTCACTTCCTGTGTTTTGTAACAGTAGACATCTCTGCAGTCTGTCGCTTAGTGTCTGAAGTCCAGCTGTGCGTAATCAGTTCACTTTTTTTATTGTTGTCTTTTTTTTTAACTTTTGGCTTTTTAAAAACTCTCCATGAAATGACATTTAGAAGCCAGTTTGAATTCAGACACATTGTATGTTCAGAATTGTACTTAAAAATGTTGCTGATTGGATTGGCTTGAGGGAGGTGTTAATCAGCTGTAATGGATTACCGGGTGTTTCAGTACAAGAAAAAAAAAAGGTTGCATTATTGTAAAAAAAAAAAAAAATCTTAATAACAATAACTAATAAGGGTTTAAAGAAGGGTTATTATGGTATTTATATCCATTGTTTTCTGCTACAGGTTGACCTACGGCACCCTGCAGGGCTCTGTCCTTGGACTTTGTTCTTTTGCAGTCCTCGGACACCTTCCTTCATCCATGGGTGACTAACTGGTTTTTGTGTGTGTTTGTGCGACATCAGTTGGTTTTGGTGTTAGGTGACCTGCACATTCCCCACCGGTGCAACACGTTGCCAGCCAAGTTCAAGAAGCTGCTGGTCCCGGGGAAGATCCAGCACATTCTCTGCACAGGCAACCTTTGCACCAAGGAGAGCTACGACTACCTGAAAACTCTCGCCGGGGACGTCCACATTGTGCGGGGAGACTTTGACGAGGTCTGTGCTCCTTGTTAAGATCCACCGTAATCATTCAGTAGCATTTAGAGAAAGAGGAACAATATTTCCAGTGGTGGTCACCGCTAGCTAAAACCTTAGTTGCACTAACCTGAATCACTTTTCATAAATATTAGTTCTACTATCACTAAAGTGCTACAGCAACTTTGCAATTAGTGGAAGCTAACAGAAAAATTCTATGCCAAAATAGTAATTTGTGAAAGGGAAAGCTAGGTGTGCTAAATGTTTTCAAAGTTAGCAGAAACCGCTAACGTGATAAATGGAACATTAGCTCTGCTATTAGCAGAGCTAATGCATAATAGTAGAAGTGTCCTCACCACTGAATATGTCAAATTGAGGTTCCTGGTGCCTCGCTAATGTCCACCCTTCCAAAGATATCATATACATATTCTTACTTATTGGGATTTTATGGTAGACCATAAAAGGAAATACTTGGCTTTTTATCATTATTATTATTTTCATAAAATTCGATCCTATTGGAACTGGACTCAGAGGTTCTATAAACATTAGTTTTTCAGTTATCAATTTTATTTGGATCTGGGAAATTCTAAGCAATCACTGCACTTGGTTCAAAATCCGTCTTTCATAGTTTGAACCTGACAAACTTCTCTGTCCCTGCACTACAAGAGAATCCCCACAGCATTATGCTGCCTCCACCACGTTTCACTGAGGATGTTGAGTTCAGGGTCATTTAAACTCTTCTCATTATGTAATATTCCCCCTCAAACCTCTGATGCGTAAACAGCAAGACAGAATTTATACTGACATTGAATTGCACACAAACAAATACTATTTGCTAATAAGGTGTACCAGAGTTATGTTTTTATTAATTTATAGAAGAAAAAAAACCTTATTTTCCCTCTACATTATGTGCCACTTGGTGTTAGTCTGTCTTACAAAGTTACAAAAAAAACATAGTGAGATTTGTTGTTAGAGTGGAAAAGCTAAAAAAGGGTAGGGATTCTTTTGCAAGGCAGTGTACCAATCCACTAAATACCAGGAGCTCTTCACTCTACAGTCAGGGTTTTCTCTCTGGTTAAAGCAGATCACTCCAACTAGTGTGTTCACTAAAACTGAAACTCTTTCTGCCCTCCTTTCAGAACCTGAACTACCCTGAGCAGAAGGTGGTGACAGTGGGCCAGTTCAAGATCGGCCTCATCCACGGCCACCAGGTCATCCCCTGGGGCGACATGGCCAGCCTGGCGCTGCTCCAGAGGCAGCTGGACGTCGACATCCTCATCTCGGGACACACACACAAGTTCGAGGCTTTCGAGAACGAAAACAAGTTTTACATCAACCCCGGCTCTGCTACCGGGGCCTACAACGCACTGGAAAGGTAGCTGTGACGAGAACCTGTGTCCATTTTAAAACAGGAAATATCGAAGTAAAGACTGAAAGTCTGATTTACTACAGCACAGAACACAGTAGGAGTGTTTGAACTTAACTTCCTGTGTAGCATTAAGAGACTAAATTCAATTAGAAGTACTTAGGAAATGTATTTTTCCCCCCCAATTGTACATGGGAGGTGTTATTAGGCATTCTATGGTAAAAATGATTTGCAATATATTTCATCACAACATGTCATCTCAAGAAACTTTACAAAGAGTCCAATCATACAGAAAGTTTGCAGGCAAATTCCATACATTCCATATTGATCCTAGTTATTAAACAATGCAGCCCAGCCCAGTTTATTATTAAAATTGGTAAAAAATAAAAAAGTTTTCTATTAAAGGAAACTTGCAGCATTCACTCCTCCTGGACGAACATGTCCACTGAACACAGAGCAACAACTCCGTTAGTGTGGGTACCATTCTAGAAGAGTTCACATACAGCAACAAAGAGTTGTGTAAATGCACATCTTAGAGGCGCTAGGCTAGCTTTAGCATGCTTTTTCTCTCCTTTGATATAACTTGATAGCTTGGCTTGTAACATGGTTTCTGTGCTGTTTCAGTTAAGCACGAAGGGATAGAATTTACAGGAAGAGTCACTGTCTTCCTTCATAAAACAAGTGTTGTCATGGGGGTAGAAGCTTCAGCCCCTCTGGTTTAGAAAATACTTATTCTTAACCTTATTACTATAAAAAGGAAACCAAGTCAAAATATTTCAGATTACTACTTTGACATTAAAGGTGACATTATTTAAATGTAAAATATGTAAAATCAACTTTTTTGAGCTTTACCTCATGTTATAATGTTATTCCCTCATCAAAAACATGCCTGGAGTGTTGCCTTGGTTCTTTCATGCATGTTTGAGGCATCCTTTAATCTCCTGTGGCAACCACTCAGCTGTGTAAAATGCCTGAGTGGACGTAGCCCCGCCTTCAAGGTGCAGTTCCTCCTCGATGCTGCAGTTTCCTTCCTTCAGCAGCATTTAACAAACACCCGGTGGAACTGAGCTGAGCGTTAAATCACAAAATAATAAAATATATGTGCCTTTTTTTTTTTTACAACCGAAGATAACATAGTTAACTCGGTTGTGCTTTAAAATTGCACTCTATGCCAGAAAAACACATAGTACTGCCCCTTTAAATATTTAGATCTAGAAAATTGTGATATTGGAAAATTTGATTCTGGAAAAGTCCAGAACTTTTGAATGGAAAACAATAGGAAACCCTGTATTTACCTGTTTTTTTTCTTCAGTTCTTCAGTCAATCCTTTATTCTCTTGTAACATTCCATATTTTGTGCTCTTTGTTCCAGAAACATTATCCCCTCCTTTGTACTAATGGACATCCAAGCTTCTACAGTGGTGACATATGTTTATCAGCTGATTGGAGATGACGTTAAGGTGGAGAGAATTGAGTATAAGAAGTCCTAAAGGACGTTTGGGAGAAGGAGGAATGGCAGAAGAGTTAGGTTAATGAGGCTCAGCGTCATGTTTCATTCCTGTCCACCAGGGGGCAGCAGCTCCCTCAGTTCACCGCAGTGTTAATGCTGTAGCAAAACTGTTCATGAACTTAACTCTAAAATGCTTGTGTATTATATTTTTTATAAGTCATCCGCATTAACTTGTAAGCGAGCTGTCATTAGAGGATACAATTATTTCACTTGTTTTGCTATGAAAATTGAATTTGGTGACTTTTTTTGTGATTTTTATTTTCACCCTTGTTAAATCCTGTCCATGTAACCAACACACCTTTAGCTTTCTGTAATCTGCCTTATTCATTCCCTCCCACAATAAAGATGGGATTTCCCTCCATGTGTTTCCCAAGCAATGCTTTTACTTATAATGTGTTGTCAAATCTTGTGTTTATCATGGGGATGAAAAACATTATTTCTGGACTTCTGAGAATTTATTTGAAGCTTTCTTTTCTGGAATTGAATGGTTTAACACATAAGGATTTTTAAATTTTAGATAAGGGTGCATAGGTGTATTGCTTTATTTTGTTGGAGACATACAAAGTATGAAATGCAGGTCTTTCCCCCTAGCAAGAGAAAAAAAAACTAGCATAGAAAAATACATACACAAATAAACACAATAAATAAGCTAACAGAATGAACAAAGCTCCTCTTAAGTAATCCAGTTCATTTTTATGTAACACTATACAAAAACAAACACATTTAGTTATAAAAGTAGTGGGAAGAAGACAAAACTAATTTCCTCTCGCTCCATGTTCATACACAAGGTCTCGCAATGAAAATTTTTACAAGACGATGAATTGTCACAGAAAACATTTGTCATTTTGAGGCCATTTTCAAGTAACACCATTAAGTACACACCACTCCAAAATAAAGCACAGCAACCAACAAACAATAAATAAAAAAGCAACAGAAACCACACACAACCAAAATTATAAATACAATGGATTGTGAAGTCTTTTAAAAAAAATAAATTGGCCTTCAAAAATACTAATTGGAATATATATATAAGTGCATTCTATAAAAAGAGGATAACAATTAGTGTGTCTTAAAACATTTCATTTAGAGAATCACAATATTGATGCCTTATTTGAACTTCAATGAGTATATTGGAACAAAATTAAAATAAAGCATTAACTTATTGATAATCTCATTCATCTGTTCTGATGATTTATTAAACATAAGCCGAAGATACCAAAACTGCTACTTAACAGAAAACGCTTGATTGGTCGAAAATCAGGTGACTTCATCAGGGTTATGGTTTCCTTCTGTCTCTGAAATGAAACTTCAAAATGAAACAGTCGAAAGACTAAACCTTGAAGAAGTGTTTCTAGAGCTCTTATTTCTCACGTCTATTTCCTGATATATTTTTTTTTACTAGCAGTAGCTGGGAGGCTATACTTACAAGAAACTGTCTATGATTAAACCGCAAAAATATAAAATGTTGAATATAAATGAAACCCGCCACATAGCATTCATGCTTCACCAACGTTTTCCTCAAGCAGTCGAGTTGTAAAACAGGTTACTGCCTCAACAGAAAGTATTTCTGTTGATTCTGGTGAATTTGAAGGGACTATTCCTCCTGCCCACAAGCAGTACCAGAATATCCCTAGTTAACTTAAAATCTCACCCAGCAGGGTGGTTCTGATCCAAAGAGATCATAAATGCCCACAAGCTTGCCCTGACCCCTGGGAGAGGTTTTGAAAAAAAAAAAAAGGGATGAACAACGTGCTCTTTTATCCCGCGGGGAAAGTTTATTACGCAATCAGGTATAATGTTTATCTTTCCATTTTAATGAGCTGACGTAAGAGGAGGTGCATGGAGTAAGCTGGAGCTTATCTTTTGGGAAAACACCTGTTCACTACAGTTAGTGAAATGAAACAGGAGGGGAGAAGAAGAAACACTGCAGTGTTGAATTTTGTTGGCAAATTAGTGATTGAATCAGAGAGACTGTGACAAATTCTGATTGGCGGGCGTGCTGTGGTGGCATAGGGGATAGCGCGACCCACGTTTGGAGGCCTTGAGTCCTCAATGTGGCCATCGCGGGTTCGATTCCCGGACCCGGTGACATTTGCTGCATGTCTTTCCCTCTCTCTCTCCTCCTTTCCTGTCAGCCTACTGTCATATAAGAGACACTAGAGCCCACAAAAAGACCCACTGGTGGGGAAAAAAAAAAAAAAAAAAAACCTGATTGGCTTTTAGGTGGGTGTGAACACTTTGAGCCAGATTAGAGCAGACTGTGTTTACTTCTGGGCTGTGTGTGTGGGTGCTTGTGTGTGTGTGTGGGTATAATTTGTGGAAATATTATTTTCATGTCTTAAGGCAAACAACTGAACAACTGACGATGTCCAGTAGGACAAACAAATGACGGACAATTTTATACAATGAAGACAAAAGGTCCTTTATTAGTGTTTATCATTCAATTTTTTTTTCTCCTTCAATTTTTTTCGGATGGGAAATATGAATGGAAATGAACTGATAATGTCACAAAAATGTTATCAATTTAGTCAGAAGATCAGATTTCTCCAAATCAAATTAGAATAAGAACCTGACCTGATTGAAAAAAAAAATTAATGCCATTTTTGGATTCAGTGGATTCATTAAAAAAAAACATAGGCAAATTGCAAAAAATATTTTTTTGCAACCCAGTGCTCTCTGTCTCATACCGTACAGTCATGACATAGTGACAGTTGCAGCAAACATGTAAACGTTTTTTGTTTTTTTTTAAGATAAAAGTTACATACCACAGCTTTAAGTGCCACCCAAAAAAAATCAAAAACAGATATCCATGTGTGGCCATCTTTCTACTGCACACAGTGAAAGTTATTGTTGATTATCAAGTTAGACTCGTTTAGGGTTTGACACAAGCTTATGTGAGCGAACACAAAAATCAGACTTAAGAACAGTTCTTAATCTGTTAGTGAACTGTTCTTAATCTATGTGTATTTAAAATCAGATCCACCTGATTTTAAATACACATGTTTAATTACAGATGATCACATGTTCTGTTCAGGCTCAGAGTAAACTGTATGCACCACCTTGCAAATGCAAACGGAAGAAACAGTTTAACATTTCATGTAAACGCATTAAAACCTTTTCTAGTGTGGCTATTTTTACTGTAACCATAGAGATTATCAATGTAATTTTTTTTATGTGAGACGTTTGTACTTTCACTTTGCAGTCAGGATCTGTCCCAGCCCCGTTTCATTTTACATCTATTGCATCAGACAGTTGCTCTCCTGGCTAATAAAAACATTAGCCTGCAGATGATTCTCAGGAAGCTGGAGTTTGTGGAAAAATTAATTTTCTTCACTCTGCGAGGAGACAAAAAAGCTGTGACTTTGTATTTTTACTTCTTTTTTTTTTTGCCGTTGAGGTTGTCGGTCTCTGTCATGTTCAAATAGAGGAGAGATTTTGGGTTGAGGCTTGGGTTGAGTAAACATAAAGGAGAGTGATTTATTTAACCTGCACAGACTGAGCAAATAAAAACTGCGGTTAAAACTGCCATGAGGGGGCGTAGGGGATAGCGCGACCCACATTTGGAGGCCTTTAGTCCTTGACGCGGCTGTCGCGGGTTCGATTCCCGGACCCGGCGACATTTGCCGCATGTCTCCCCCCCTCTCCTTCCCCCTTCCTGTCAGCCTACTGTCATATAAGGGACACTAGAGCCCACAAAAAGACCCCTGGCGAAAAAAACAAACAAAAAAACTGCCATGAGGACGCTAGTGTCCCCATTGACCCATTGACTTAAATGTGACAGTATTTGGGGTGACAGTTAAAGGGTTAATCTCCAGAATGATCCTGATTATAGATTTAAGGAATCAGTCCAGGTTTGACTAGTCAATTTATTGTGATTTTAATGCTTTTCTAAAGATAAAGTGGTGCTGTTGTAAAAACAATTACCAGCTCCTTTTTTTTTCTTCCTATTTTCACAAATCTAATTAGAATGATCTAGTTTACTATTGATCCACCTGATTTTTAAACATACATATCTAACTAAAGATGATCAAATTTAACCTGGACTCATTAAAACTGTGGAATAGCCTTTACGTTTAGCACCAATAGGAAACTCAGAGGCACATTTCAACATTACCTTTACTGTCTGGCCAGATTCTTTCATAGTGCTTAAGTTGCACAGTATTCATATTTTATCTACAAGGTTGTTGTAGACAAAACAACGTGTTATGGTGCACGGTTTTTATTTTATTTATTTATTTGTATTATTTTTTTGGTCGTTTTCACGTTTCATCAGCCAAACACAAAGTAGGGAAAGTGGCGGAAAATAATCTTCGTGGGTACTTTACCAATAGCAGTCCTGTCCTGGGATCTTATTCCACTCTGCAACAGCTTCAAAGAAGTAGAAAGCGAAAGTTAAACGTGTTGTTGGGAGCCGCAGTGGAAAAATCCCCTCCACTCTGAGAGCTTATAAAGGCTGACAGAGGAGCCGCCTCACAACAACCCGGCGCACGAGCTCACAGGAAATCATCCTGGGACTGAGAAAGGGAAACCATTTAAGCCGAAAAAATGAAAAAGCTTTGGGGCAAGATGTCGAAAAGGGTGCAAAGAATGGACAGCACCAAGCCTTTGATGCAGAACAACAACGACTATGACGGTGAGTGAGAACTATTATCGTTTCTATTTATGCGTGGCCACCTTTTCAGAACAACGCTGCACGCGGTGAAAGGTATTGTTGATTGTCAAGTTAGACTCGTTTAGGGTTTAATTGGAAGTACAGCTCAGAAGTGTACTTCCTACTCTAAAATGTATTTAAAAACAGCAAGAAAAACACACACAGGCTTAAACTTTAAGCGTTCATTTTTCAAATTCAATATATCTCACATATTTGAGTTTTAAAATCAATTGTAATGTATGCGTGATTGAATTGAGGCATTTGTTGTGATTTGGCGCTATATAAATAAACCGAATTGAAGTGACTTAAAAAGGCAAAATATATCATATCTGATAGGTAGCATTCTTTATCCACACACCATACTATTTAGCATATTGTGAGGTAAAAGAAGACTTTGCCAAATCAGTTCAAAACTATGTATTTCATCTATATTCTGTAAAGAGACGTCGTGATAGAAAGGTGCTTTAGTTGCAACAATCTACATAATCTTAAATTAACAGCTAATTTACAGAGAATCTGATTAGCCCTAAAGCCTTTGATATTTTATGACTTTCTTGAATCCTTTGGTAATAACTTGGATCAAAATGATCTTATTGCGCAAATGTAGATATTATATGAAGATTATTGTGGTACAAATATACGTGTCTTTTGCATTCCTTGTTGATTTTAGACTTCTATAATGTTCGAAATAAATGAATAATAATAAATTAGGGGTGCACCAATTTATCGGTGCCAATTTCCTTAATTTTGGGAGATCTGCGATCGACCGATTTTTATATATGAAGCTGATCTTGTCCACCGATCGAGCTTGGTAAATGTGCAAGAATCTTCCACTGTCCTCCTTTACTCTCTGGTGAGAAAGGGTTAACTGACAGAGTTATGTCTGCACAGTGACCTCACTGTTACCAACTCTTCAACTTTCTTGCTGTATTGAGCAACATTTCAGACAAAAAACTTGGTATCGGCCAAAATCGGAATCGACAGATCAAAATATCAGCAGTCGGCGATCGGCCAGAAGGGTTTTTTTAGTTCACCCAAACAATAACTAAAATGTTCCCCTCTGTTATCATCTGAGAGAGCTGAAGAATTTAGCAGAAAGAGTGGGCATGTTTTAACAAGCCCACAGTGCTTAAAGTACACCTTTTTGTCCTCGAAACCATTTATTTCCTCTTTAGCTGAATCTCAGTTCCACTGTTAACATATTTAAAAAAAAACCACACACACACACACACACACACACACACACACTTAAAGCCCTGATTAATGGACAGAAGTGCTATGCTAAAAGGTGAATGTAAGAAGGATAAATGTGATATGTTGTGATGAAAAGGTTTTGAAATGAATTTTGAAAAAAAGAGAGAACATTCTATTAAATAGAGTAAACTCTTGAGATCCACTGTGTAATGTACATTTGCAAACTGGAGGAGATAAGGGTTTATTATTCATGCAGAGTGGTGATGAAATTCTTATTGCATGATCAACAATAATTCTGATTTCTCTGACTGAAGTGATAAGGAAACATTGACAAATGCCTTAAAACCTGCTAGACCTAAATGACTGGGGTATACTTGGAACCATTCCACAGAGAATGTTGTTTATAACACTATAATTAAGTCTAAAAGTATTCATGCCCCTGGTAAGTTTAGTTTTAAAATACTTCTTACTCAACCAAGAAGTTAGTTTTTAGTTTCTAACAGGAATTGACACGGAGATCTCCCAAAACAGAAGATCACTGGCTTCATGTAAACTCTCCCTAAAATTGTTGTCAAACTTTCGGCAGGTTTCTCCTGCTGCATCTGATCATCTAAAGTTTTTGGAGTACAAAGAATTCTGTAGGATTAGGATTAGGATTTTTTTTTTTTTACTTTCCATCACATTACAAACACAAAAGTTGATGTATTCCATTGGATTTTTCAAATTCAAATTCAAAAATACTTTTCTGATCCAAAGGGAAAATTACATTTTGCTGTAACTCATATCAATTCAAAATTCTTCAAGGAACCATTATAGATGGCTGTGGGCAAGAATGATCTCCTTCCTGCAGCTCTCTGTGTTACGGCACATTTGACGAAGCCTCTGACTAAAGATGCTGTTTTTCAGACAGAACGGCACAAAGCAGCTATAAAACACAGAGCTGTGTTGCTGTAACATGAAAGTTAATCGATGTGATTATTTTCAGATGTTTTAACTGAGACAAATTCAAAAAGACACAGAAAGAGAGAGAAAGAGAAAGAGAGAGAGAAATATGTTATGTTGACAATTATTGTCAATTTTTAAGAATCTTTTTCTGAACTGTCAGGTCCTGAATCTGAGAAAGGACCGCTCTCACGGGAGCTCCGTTCAGTGTGCTCTGATGACGCTCCAGACAGTGAGCAGATTTCCTCCCATCACACTGAGAGGAGCGGTGATCAGCGTACGCAGAGATCCGAGCCCCTGAGCTTCCCAGAGCCTCCGGCAGACCTGGGAAAACATCTGGATCAGCATCTGGAAGCTGTAGATGAAATAGTCAAAAATAATCACGCCACATCTGGAGATGACTTCCTCTGTCAGATACGTGATCACTTTGACGCTCTGCTCCAGAACGTCAGCACCACCAAGAGCTGGACAGTCCTGACAAACTGGGTCTCACAGAGGTACGTATCCGTGTGCTCATGCACTGTTACACTGTAAAAAATAACTATGTCAAACAATCTGTGCCTCAAGAGGAGCGGGGAAGGGAGTAAACAAATCTAGCAGTGATAAATAATAACCTAAATACAAAAAAAAAAACTAACCCGGTGAGATATAACATAAGTAAATAAACGGCAGCAGCAAAGCAAAGGAGGCAGAAACAGAGAAGAATGGCGAAGGCAGAACACAAACACACAAATGATCAAAATGCAAATAGTGAAAACTCAAACAACACAGGATCCTGACACTCCCTTTTCTCCACAGGCAGAATATATGTTACCCAGCACAAAGAGTCTTGTTTAAAACAATCTGGAATACAAAACCTTCTGCTTCATTTTTTGAGTTGACAAGGGTTTCAAGTAAAAATAAAAAAATAAAAAAAAATACCAGGAAGCAACTTTCAAAATTAACAAATCTACCTGTTTCTTCTTATATTACGATGATTTTTTTCCACTTTTTGTTTTGACAGCAAAGTGACCCACTTCTTGTGTTCTTTTTTTTTTTGTCCCAGGACTCTTGAACACAATTAAGTGACCTAGCTGGGATCACATAGCTGACTGTCCCGTCATCTTTTACTTGCTCAAAAACAGAACTAAAACAAAATGTGTCTAAAACGTTTGTGCAGAAAAAGGCAATATTTCACAGTTACAATGACTTCATTGAGATTAATATTAATATGATATAATATTAATATTAATATATAGTTTGTGTGTTAACAAAACTATTTGTTGAAGTAACTGTAAGGTTTCCTTTCTACCATTGTCTTCCCTGGTTCCACCCAGATCAAATCGTGGTTTTATCACGCAGGCCTTCAAAGACTGCATATGAATGTAAAAAGGTGTGTCGACTCGGCTCGGGTTTACATGCCTGCATGAGATCCTGACCTGATAGTTGTGAAATAACTCAGTAAAGCAAAGTATCTATGTGAACATCTATATGTTCACATAGATACTTTCTAGAAATGATTTGTGTATCACTTTTATATCTTTATGTAAATGTATTTCTGAAGCTGTTTTTGATATACACATGATGCAGCCCAGTTGTTTTGGTTCTTTCATAGGAAGGATCAACTCGATCACTCTGACCTTGGTCTGCTGGATGAATGGGAATTAACAGCAGAGGACAAACTGCTGGAGATAGTAAAGGTAGGAATCAATCAGTGAAATGTTACTTGCACACACACATGTACAAGTGCACACACCCACACACACACACACACACACACACACACACACACACACACACACACACACACACACACACACACACACACACACACGCACACACACACACACACACACACACACGCACACACACGCACCCCCGCCCCCCCCCACACACACACACACGCACACACACACACACACACACACACACAAAATGGCCCTTACACTGTATCAAAACCTCATAATCACCAGAGTGGAAGTGGTAGCTTTTATTAGTCACTTAGTTTCATGATTGTGTACGTCTGCAGGTGGAAGTCAGAGATTCCCTGGAAAAAATCCTGGATGCTGATCGAACACAAATAGATTACAGTGAGGAGACCTACGCTCAACTTTATGTGGACGTTATTCAGGTGAGACAAGCCTGTGCATTCATGTGACATAACTGTTGCAATGCTTGTCTTTCGGTAGCATGATTACTGTACCTTGTAAAACTATTCATGCTCCAATGAACTTTTTCCAATTTATCTTACATTATTACCACAAACCTTAATTTTATTCTACAGACCAGTTTTGTGACTCATGAATTATTAAGGTGGCTCGTCTCTGCAGGTTTATGACGGTTTCGTACTGTGAAGATTTATGATGCTGTTTGTTGCTGAGCCGGTGTGATGTGTCTGGGCAGCGTTTAAGGACTGTCTCATTTTTGTATGCCAAACAAAAGAGCTTTGATTTTCAGTACAAAGTGGGGGTTTGTTCCCAGCGCCATCCTCATCACGATCCTGTTTGTGGTGTTCATGGACCAGATCTCAAAGCCTGGTTGCGGAGAGGATTTAGAAACTGTTGCTGTGTGTGTTTTAGGACCCTCTGAGGAGGGACACAGCCTCTGTCTCAAGTAGATCAGTTTCTAAGTCTTTAGGTGTTAAGGAAAGATGTTGACTTGTTGGTCAAATCAACAGCTTTCCATCCTGACTCATGACAAATAGTTAATAATAGAATGATATCCCAGATGCAAGTAGTCAAAATGAGCTTCCTTCATACTGGGAGCAGTCTGCGATCCCCCAAAATAAACTGGAGGCCGTCACTAGGGAGAGAGATGTCTGGGTTTCCCTCCTGAAGATGTTACCCTGGCAACCCAATCTCAGTTAAGAGGAAGATACTGGATAGATGTATGATAGATAGATAAATTGCAAATTTTGCTGTGCAATGAATTGTCCTAGAAGTCATTGTGATAAACCCTAGTGAATACTTTTTCGATTTACTAAGTAAATGCAATTTATGTGACATTTATCTTTCAAATAATGGGGCTTTCTTTTTCTTTTTCTCTCTCTCTCTTTCAGTGTGTTAATGCAATGCCCAAATTAGTGCAGGAGAAGAGATTACTGAGTATTGAGGTGAAGAAGGTTTGCTTTCAAGAGCTGCAGAGTTTTGTGGAAAGGTGAGACGGTTTGAATTATAAGGCAGATTGTTAATTTAATGACATCTAAAAATAAAACAGTTTGCCTCAGAGACCATGTCGTATGAATTTACACTGAGATCAGAATGGCGCTATTATCATTTGAAAAGCGAGTGAATTGTCAATGCTGCATAATTGTCTTTGTTGTAGGTACAACTCAGAGCAAGTTGAGAAACTCCGTAAAAAAGCTGAAGCATGGAGGGAAATCCCAGAAACCCTCTGGGTCTTCCTGAAGACTCTGAAAACCTGTATAGAGCTAAGGTGGGTGTTTCAGTTTTTTTTTTTCTTTTTTACTGTTTGTCTATAAATCAAACTAAACTTTTTATTTTTTTCCCCTGTTGTCTGACAGCTAAAATTACTGAAATTTATTTCTATTTACAAAACTCCAAAAATAACACTCTGCCTCTAAGCAATTTGGAATGAGGTTATGGCCTCATAAGCTTCATAAGGTTAATTCACAATATTTAAGTTGAATGAAGGCTCATTTGTACTCAAAACATTGTACTCCAGTAAAACAGGTACCCACCCACAAAATGACTCAAATAAGAGGAAAATGTTACTAAAGCACAAAGAAGCTGATCAGAACATCTGAAATGATGCCATCACACAGAAAAAGTTTTAAAAAAGCAAAATGAAAAACAAAGACAAATGAATACGAATAACTAATTAAGGCAAAAATAAAGACTTTTTTCCAAATATGTTTTATTCAATATAAAGCTTATTAAATTCAGTAGGTAGTATATATGCATGGTGGGGTATGCATATATGGTGACCTTCAGCGTACTGCCACATTAGTGACAAAGTGGCTAAAGGACAATTGGGAAAGTCCAGATCTGAATTCATGGAAAGACGTAGATAAAAAAAAAAAGTGTGGAAAAAAAATCTTTTAAGAAATATTTTTTCCAATTGCTCTAGTATTCAGCAATTACAAATGAGTTTAGTTATCCTAACTGAGCTAATAGAATAACGAGCTTGATGTGATTTTAATGTTAGAGAGTGAATAAATGTATGAATTGGTCAAAGTGCTCTGGTCTGTATAAGAAAAGGGGGGATGCCCTGATTTTGACATGATTTATTTTTGCTTGGTTCCAGGCAGCACATCCAGGCTGAAGGATGCGCCAGAGCAGGCTCTGTGGACGAAACCAAGAAAACACTTGAAAAGTTGAAGGGTCTAACTCTGGATCTTACAAAGAAAATTGCAAATGAACTTGCTGAGGTACCTGTTTGCGGTGACCACATTTATTTTAAAACAAAATGGGAGCACGGAAAACATTCTGTAACTATTTTACGTTTAAAACACATTTTGTGCCCTGTAGAGCTGCCTGAAGGATTACTTCAAATCGGCCAGCAGGTCATCTGGGTGCTTTTTACTCCGCCAGCCTGGTGAAAGAGACTGTGAGCTGTTTGACTCTTTGCGGAACCATTTTCCCAAGGTGCCTTATGCTTTGGATGAACAAACCGTAAGCCATCTTTTTTGTCAAGTTCCTCCTGACGAAAAAAGTTTATTATTGCTAATTGCTTATTATTGATGTCATTTAGTCTAAAAAAATAATCAGTTTTCAATAGATTTGTGTCTGAATGTTTGGTAAAAGATCTTCTCCCCTTCTGCCCACACAGATTGTGATGAATGAGGTTTATAAGGTCGTTGCTCACTCTTACCTCAAACATGTCCTCCAAAAAAGTCACCCAATACTGAAAAAGCAATGGCGCTCTGATGTTGGTAAAGCAGTCAAGGAGGATGCCGACGAGCTTCACAACACCATCTCAGATCTGGTGAGTCCCCCGTTTCAGGACCAGTCACTGCAGACAGCGACGTCTCCGTCTGATCATACATTCATACATTCCTAACATGTACAATTCGTACCAGGCTCCTGGTGTCCAGAAGTGGAATCGCCTGCTGCTGGTGATCCAAGAGGTGTCAAACTGCAAAGACCTCGACTCATACAAGCTCACCATCGCATTGAAACAGAAAGAGATTGAGAAGCAGAGGTAAACGTCTGGCGTTCAATATTCGATTAGATGTTCTCTGTTTTTCTTTATTTTCAATATATGTAAACAGTAGGAATTGTTATGCTAATAATCTTGGAGTTTGGGGGAGCTCTGGTTCCCAGTTCAGAAACACTGGGTGATTGTTAGGTAATAGAGTTCATCTCTGTCTGAAACCTTTCCAGTACCAGTCCTCCATTCATCCGTCTTTAAAGGGACATACTGTGGTAGATTCACTTTTTGCAAAATATTGTACTGGTTTTTGGATTTCATTACTGGCTCTATAAACAGCCCAAACACAGAAAAAAACCTTCTTTATAAGGCAAAAATTCATTATTTTTTTACTAGTCGACCTACAGTTAAACCTCAGACTCGCTCTTGGACATATCGACATGAGTGGAAGCCCATCTCACCTCCAACTAAATCTCTACAGCTGAACTGCTTGTCTTTCCAGCCGTTCCTACTGTACAATATAATATCTGGATTAAAACTGAATCCCTCTCTCATGCTCAATCAACGACAAACAGAAACTTGGAGCTCATGACTGATGATCATTTGAGCTTTAAAGACGGTGTCTCTAGCTGCGTTCCCATTGACCGTACAATTGTGCAACTTGGCATTTCGAAAATAAATTTGTTTACTGGAAACACACCAATTTGGAAAAACTGATCAAAAGTTTTGGAAACACTGCTTTCGCATCACACAAGTCACATGATCAACAACCGGGATGTTGCCAGTGACGTAAAGCAAAAGGAAGAAGATGACAGGAGAATCACGGCGCTGCCTGATTTTTAATGATTTATCTCACAAACAAACTTATTCACCTGTGATATTAAACGCTTTTTTAGTTTAGTGGAAACGCCTCAATTGTTTTTTTCGACATTGGTGGAATATCGACAAAGTTTTGAGCACATTTGTAATGGAAAAGCAGCTTCCGTGCCTCTGATGACCTGGTTTTACTTTTACTGTTCACAGTGAGGACCAGGAGCTTGTAACCAAACTGCTGCGGTGGAGGGGTCTTCCTGAAGGTCAAGTCAGAGAAGTTCTGGATGCTTTACCTGGCCGTCCACCCAGACCCAAGTCTAAACCCTTAGTTTTGCGTTTCAGCTGCTGCCGCTGCTGCCGCTGAACTACAAGCAACTGCACAAACCTGACATATGTAAAGTTTGTAAATGTATTGATTAAACACTTTCCGTTAAGATCAAGCCAGGTCTACTGTAAATCTCCTTCATTCAGGTGGAAATTTTTAAGCAAAAAAAAAAAAAAAAGAAAAAAAGAAAAAAAAGTTCTCATTGTAATAATGCTAACGTTCAATGCTGCTTCCTGCACCTTTATCATAACTGAGCGATGCCTTCTCAGCTTGTGTTTGGGGTGGTTTTTGTTTTTGTCTGCCTCAATATTCTTCAACTTGTGTGTGACTCAATAGGAGTCTGTCTTAACTGCAGGTTCTTCATTTAGGTATCGGCAATCTTTGTTCTTTTGTCTTTTTTGTTGCAGTGAGTTTTTCCGCTCGCTCTGTTTTGTGCTTTTCTTTTCATTTTCTGCTTCAGAAAGTGTTTCAGAAACGGCAACAAGACTTTTAATGTCAGTAGTTTACTGTTAAATTGCCCTGGTTTCGTTACGGGTTACGTTTTGTTTGTGATGATTCATATGAACTGAGGTACCAAGGAGTTTCTAGAATATTCAGAAGAGTTTAACAATAATAAAGAAAAGGGAAACTCCTTCCCTTACTGATCAAATCTTTTTTTAATTATTTCTATTTTTTACAGTTTTAGATAGCTTTTACGTGCTATATTTGTATGTTAATATTTTTATAATTTTATTTATGAAAGATAATATTTTTAACAGTCTATTATTCTTCCTTGTACTTGAATTTCCTGAATCTACTTCTAAATTTCTGTAATGAGGCTCCTGCTAAACAAGACAGGGAATAAATCAACAGAGGAGTACTGTATTGAATTGTAAATGTTTTTATTTTGCATTTCTCATTTTCTTTTCTTCAATAAATTAAGGTACTGTTGTAAAGGATATTCTTTCTCTCATCATGTTTGCTGAGTATCAGGGAGGAATTTTCTTGTACTGACCAAATGTCAATAAAATGAATTCAAAAATGATCTTTTTGTGGCGTATTTGTTGTGCTATCAGAAAGACCACCAGAGGGCGCACTTCCCTTATAGGAGTCCTGCTCCATAACTCTTTTCCATTGGGAAATGTTCTCAGAAAAAAGTAAAAACTACATCAACAACAGATGTTAATAACAAGATTCATGTGACTAATATGCATCCATAACAAGAAACTCCTCTCTGTACGATTTCATATTTGTTCAGTGTTATGTGTGTGTTTTCTTTCCTTTAGCTTCACCAGTTTAATGCCTCACATGGATAACATTGAGGAAGCATTGATCAGTCAAATAGATCTGAATTTAAATAAATTCAGCCCGTGAAAAGTGCATGCTAATCTTAGCATTAGCATTATCTAATAAAAATGCCCTTAACAAGATTGTAGGATTGAACATTTTAATTTAAATTAATTTGCAACTTTCATTTAAGAAACTATGTTGGGTAGCTTGGGGAATGTGAAGTAATTTTCTACATTAATGCTTCAGTTTAAGGTTTGTGATTGTTTGTTTCTGCACACCCACAAATTCTACAGAGTTAAATCAACACCATTTGCTTTAGTGTTGAGGCTATTTGGTCCCGTTCAGATTTGGCGTTAATTTAACTTTTACAGAGTTACTTCAACAATAGTTTGAGTAGTTATAACTTTTTCAAAATTAAAAAATTAAAATGACTCAATTTCTTGTTGAAATAACCCTGAAAAGATTTAAATTAACACCAATTCTGATAAGGAGCAAATATACTCGGCATAGTGTTGATGTAACTCTGGAGAATTTGCTCTGATGTCTCATCATGGCATTTCAGTCAAGGTGAGTTCTGGACTTGGACTGGACATTTGCAACAACCTGATGGACTTTTCTTTTTGCAGCAGGTCTGTTATGGAGTTGTCTTGTTGTATGGACCAATTTGGGCCCAGCTTTGACTCTTGGATACTTGGTGAGCTCAAGCTTTACAATGTACTGAGATAAATGAGCAGCAAAACCACAAATCATTATCCCTCCACTACCTGGCTGTAGGTAAGGGATGTGTGTGCTGACACAAACTGGATGCTGTGGTAAGTCTTATGAAAGACAAAGCTTGAACTCAAGCGTCTGCCTTTATTCAGACATGAGAAGGACTTCCATGTGGGTCCAGTAAAGCCTGTGGAGTTTCCAGTGTAATTAAACCAGTGAATCAACTTCCTGGCAAAAGGGAGTTTCCTTTAGCTCCTTAATGAGCTTATCCTTCCCTCCTTGCTTTCCCTTCATAAAAAGCTTGATCTTGTGTAAGTACCTCCCCCCTCTCATCCTGAGCACATCCTCCTACATCAAGAAGGTGACAGAAAGCCCGACATATCGACAGTAATCTGCTGCATCACCCTCTCTACTCACATCCTTCCCAGATCCTCTGGAACGGCCTGCAGGCATTGATTATTCTTGGCTGGAAGAAGCCAAGAATGTGAGTGGCCGCTGAAATCCCCATTTCAAAGAGTCAATGATTTTCCTGAATTGTTCAGCAGATTTCACCTTCTTTTGTCCAACACTTTCATTGGAAACCTGGAAGTCTGACGTGTTCTTGTTGTTTGATGAGCTAGCAGCTTGCAATTTAAATCTTGATTTCGCTGTTTGATTGTTCTGCTGCTTTGATCAGCAGAGAAGTCCTTAATGTTGACTAGGCAAGATGTGTTTTCGTTACAAATGTGTGCAAATCTTTGTCTATATTCTGCAAATGTAGAAACAAAAACCCCACAACTGCAACTGCTGCATTTTTATAAAATAAGAAATTAAATTTAAATCAGTGTGTAAGTCATTGAAAATGATGGCAACAACGGATGTAACTACAATACATCTATTTCAGTACAAGTGAAAAAACACATTTCACCCTAGTGCTTTTATTGGCAAAAATGTGAATTTTTCAAAAATGTATTTTCTCACTCCTAATTTATAAATTTGAGAAGCCATATAGTTGCACAAACTGAAATTGTGAAAATGAATTCACTCAATGAAAACAAGGCAATTTAAAAAAAACAACTCATATTTTTTGGATAAAAGGTTTTTGCACTAGGATGAGGTGGTTTTATTTCAGTCGTATCAAGGTAGATTTATTTCTCCAAACGGCAATGGAAACACTTTTTTCACATCATACGATTCACATGATCCACAGCCGGATGTCACTGCTGGAAAAAATCAGGTTGCCACCTTTCAGAAATCAAAATAAGGGACGCCCACCAAAATCAGAGTATAGCATACCTTCAACACGGTAGATTTACTTAGATTTACTTAAGCTTTAATGAAGTAGGTGTAAAAAGTATTTGGTAAAAATCTACTCAATTACTAAGTAACTGATCATAACACCTGATTTAATATTCAAAACGTGTCCTCAGACAGCCCAAAATATAAAAGTTATGAACATTCTGGTATTTTAAATAGTATTACCAAAATATTTCTGGACCAAATTTACATGAGGGCCAGTGTAGTCAGCAATTTTTGTTTTTTCATGGAGAGCAGTTAAAAAAGAGTGAAACAAATAAACAAACAAAAAAAACAGAGCAATATATTTCACCATTTAATATTCTGAGCCAAAGAGCCACTTGTAATTTCCAGATTCAAGTTGCAGATCCTCATCTAGCAAATGGAAAATGTGATCCTATCTCCATTCAGCAGCTAAAAGTGCAGAATTCCATTTTTTTTTTATTACTGGTAATTGTTAAAGTGAAATTGTGAAGGTTAATAACATAGACAGCACTGTACAGAGACGCAATGAGTTTACGGCAGCAGTGCAAATGATCTACTCGTCTGTTGACTTGCAGCAATCCACATTAATAGCAGATTTGGTCCATGGGGACCAAGCAAATAAAAGTTTGCTTGGTCCCCATGGAGGCTTGGTCCGGCGGCCCTGATGCCAACATCTGCAGAAAACATATTAAAGATTGTGATTGTACACACCAGTACTGGTGTCAGTGTGACAAAGGCTGATATGAAGAGCAGGCAGGGTTGATGAGGCAGAAACAAATCTGTGCTTCACTAATCCTCCTGGAATCTGTTCTGTAAATGAAACATTTTCTAACAGCACCATATCGAAATAATCATTGTGTCCATGTTATTTTCTTTGTCGTTATAGACAATATCATTTCTGTAATAAACTGTTTTAGATCCTTTAATACAAAGGTACGGCTTATGTCACACAGTTAAGTCTCAGAATAACCCCCATTTGTTACCCCATATGCTTCTCCTTAAACAATATATATATATATATGTATATATATATATATATTTACCTCTACACCCACAGCCAAAAGGTAATGCTGCAGGCGGGCATTTTCTTCCAGTTCTTAGGTTTTCAGATCAATCTGTTTGAGGTTAGAAAGTCATCAGAATGTGACTGTCCCATGTGACGCTGTGTGAAAACTTTCCAGACTCAGCTGTTTGTGATTGCAGTTCTTATGGTTCACTTGAGAAAGGGAGGAACAAATCTCTGTACCACTCCATATGTGCTGTTACTCCTTTGAGTAAACGAGGAATTTTCCAGTTTGCAAAAATGTTTTAAAATAAAAGTTACAGAATGCAGCTTTAAGCAGAGGGCTTTGAAAGAAGAAAATGTTGTAAATGCCTGGGTTATTATGTGCATACATGAGTTCTCAGTTAACTGGAGAATTGGTTTATAGAGTTTTTGACAACAATGTTTGTGAGTGAGTCATTACTTACATGTGGCATTTATGATTAAGAGTTTTTGATCTTGTTATTACTTAGTCATTGACTCATTTTTTCCTTTTCCTCCTAAAGGCGGTGTTGTGTTGGCCTTTGGTCAGGGGAGGAAATGAAGCGCGGGCATTTCCCTTTTTGTGATGAAATTAGTTTTTTTGTGGTGTTGATGTAACAGCTGCATGTCTGACTGGTGTGTCTCAAACATCTACTTGGATATTAATGCATTGTGTAATGGTCAATAACATCAGATTTGTCATATTAACACTGAAATATTCTGTCCATGTTGTGTTGCTGCTCACAAAGAAAGTTCTTGGAATGTTTTCTGCTCTGATTCCAAGAAAACTTTTCACTTGAAAACAAGAAACTGTTCAAGCAGAACATCCCCAAGGACTGTGTCTTGATCAATCATTTCCAGTTTCTATTGTGCTTTATTGTTTTAGTTTGTCAAATTGTGCCCTGGTTGGAAGTGTTTCCTGGTTGGATGGTTTTGGTACTGTTTTTTTATAGGGTGAGTAAATAAGCAGAAACAATTTTCTTTTTTGGTTTTCGTTTTGTACGGTTTTATTTATGATCACGACACAATGTTGAATATCTTTCACCGTATGAAAGCAGGTCATTACATCATGGGATTCCAGAGTTGAGCCTCTAGTATTTCCCTTTTGGACAAATAAAGTGCTTTTGAGTTGAAAAAGAAAAGAAGCAACATGTTTAACATAAATTTGATATAAATTATTGCTTTATTTATTTACAAAAATAAGCACGCACACACACACACACACACACACACACACACACACACGCACACGCACATATTTTGTCGTCCTCAGAAACTCATGACGTCACTCAGAGAAGAATCATGTCATACACTGGCAGTGGTTGAGTGTCAGAGTACAAACTGACCGATTTGTGACGTACTCCCACACGAGCTTACTGAAAAGAGCATTCATGAAACCTACCAAAGTTGCTGTACATCACAGTCCTCCACCAACACTTAAATAACTAACAGAAGGAAGGAGGGCAGCTTATTTGACTACTACTTTGGAGAAAAAAGGACGAAACTCGGCGCCTTGGCTGGATTCTTTGCGGGTGTCTGAAAGGGTTGCCTTGACCTTGTGCCTGTCCTCCTTGGACAGGTTTGACTTGAGTTTGAGCAAAGCCGAGACGTGTTTCTCACTGCGGATGAAAGAAGGAAGGGAATGAAAAGATTTTTAAAAATGGCGGACTACTTAAAATGATAACTTGCAGAGACTCTACAATCCTCCAGACAAACTGAATACTTGCTGTCACGCTACATAATAGCATGAGACAAGCGTTTCTACTCTAATATTCTGCCTAAAAGCGCTGAGCGTCCTCTGGGGTCCAAACGTAGCTGCTGCTCTCAGGAAACACTTCAGATAACGGAGATGTGTGCCAGAGCTCGCTTCCTGTCCTTCTCAGAATAGATTTACCCCCCATCAAAGTGTTTTGACGTAAGCAATGTTCTACTGTTGTTTACAACATAGTTTTCTTTCTCTCTTAGGCCAGAATAAGTGGGAAAAAAAAGGAACTGGTGTGAATTTTACCTCAGGTCGGGGTAAGTGTGTCCCAGTGACACTATTTGCATTTGCAGGGCGGGGACGTCTTGGAGTTTCAGCACTTCTGCCATGTTGGTCAGGATTTCCTTCAGCCATTCCTCCTGGGATCCCTGGAAAGACACCAAGCTGAAGTTATCTGGAGGTTATCTTTCATTTTTACACTGCATTAATGTGACAAAATACATATTTATCACACTACTTGTTTTTCCAAGTTAAGTGGCAGGTTTCACACTGGTTTTATTATTTTCCATTCACACGATGCTCCTAAGGAAGCAGTCTGCAAACAATCACTTTTATGATATGATTTGAATAATTTTTTAATAATTTTAATGCTCAACCATGAGTTTTCCAGGAAAAGAGAATGTCTTCTAAAAACAAAAACAAGATGAGATGATTCAGAGCCATGTCGATAAACCATCTTCATTCTGCTATGAGATAAAGATAATCACATTAAATCCTCTGTGTTGATAAAATGCCTAATTGCCAGGATAATTAAAGTGATATCAGTAAGGGAATTCTGTGAGATTATATTTACACCGCATTTACTCTAATTATAAGAATAAAAAATAACTTTTTTGTTGTTTTTGTCCTTTTTACAAGATTTTATAGAACAGTAACAGTAAGTTCTGCAGTCTGTCTTGTTTGATCTCAAAGTCAGAATATTCAGCATTACGGCTTTTGAGGTTTGATGCATTTAGTTCATCAGATGGTTTTGAAGGTGAAATTGGCATTTTCACAGTCCTGAGATTTCAACTTAATAATGGCTAAATTTAGTTTGGCTAAAATATTGATGAAGAAGTTTAGAAGTGTCAAAAGGTTGGCGGTAACTTTTGTGCTGATGAATTCAGGACAATAATGAATCCGTGTTTTTCAGCTAAAAACAGAGATTATTAGCTATTAGTCCCAGCGTGCTACATTCACTTTCCTGATATTAGTCCAGTTAAACTTCTCGCCTCGGTTTTTCCAAGGACTGAGTAAGCAGCTGCTTTTCCTGACTTTACTCTTTCCCCTTCTGTTTTTCTCTGGAAAATATTGAATACTTCCTGCTCCTCTGCCTCTCTGCTCTCTCTGTGTGTAACTCAGAAGAAGTGTGTCATAGAGAACATCCATGTTTTTAGTAGTGACTCTTTCTTTTAAATCAATATATTAAGGTGATATTCAATTGAAATTATATAAATGCAGCACAAAGAAACTCTTTTCATTCCAGGCTTTTCTCTCCTTTGATGCTCTGACTCATCAGCATTCTTCAATGTTAATGTTCTACCTATGGGTCAGAGGCCAAAACTTCACAATTTGGTCCATCTTAGAAAAGGAAAGCTGAACCATAATTTTGAAAAGATTATTATTATTATTATTATTATTATTATTATTATTATTATTATTATTATTATTATTATTATTATTATTATTATTATGATAGCCCTTCCATAGTGTTAGCTTAGTCTAGACTCATGTTATGGACGTTTGTCAAAGGTTTACAATTTAGAGTTTTGTAACATCTTAAAGAGGAGCCTTGTGGCTTTCACTAAGTTTTGAGTCCAAACACAGGTCACTAGAGCTCAATATACCAAAACCACTACACATTTTTCATGCTTTTCACCTAAACTAGATACATTTATTTTGCCTAAATGGCATCCAGGGACAAGAGCTAACAACTCAAAAAACTCCAAGGATTGAGAAAATGTACAAGCCTTAGGCTACAACCTTAACTGTTTCGGTGTGTGTGTGTGTGTGCGTGGGTGTGTGTGTGTGCGTGGGTGTGCATGTGTACCAGATTTTTATATCCTTGTGGGAACCTATTTTTTGTTACAATGTGGGGCTGTGGGGACGTTTTCTTGGTCCCCATGAGGGTAAATGCTGTTTTTGGATTAGGGGTTAGTATGTGATGGTTAGGGGTAGGGCAAGGGTTAGTCTGTAGAAAATGAATGGAAGCCAATGTAAAGTCCCCACAAGTCACAAAAACACGACTGCGTGTGCCAGTGTGTGTGTATTTGTGTGAGATGTTGCCCACATCTCACCATGCTGGTGAAAAGCTTGTGTAAGCTCTCAGCGTTGTCCATCACGGTGTCGAAGGCCCTCTGCTGATGCTCTCTGTCCTTCAGCTTGACTTCTCCTCTCAGGAGCCTCTTCACATATTCTTGTGTCACTTCCTGGTGGAGATCACCAATAACCGCCTAAAAACAATAAAAGAACATTTCAGTCCTTCTATTACCAAAAAGCAAAAACAAATGGACAAGTATAAACTATGTGCTGGAATCAGGAGGGTGTTACCTGGTAACAGGATGGAGCCAAGCCCTCCAGGTCCTGGATGCTGTTTTCCAAGCTGCTCAGCAGCTTCTCAAACACAAGCTTCTTCTTCAGCCAGTCTCCAGTTCCCAGCTTCTGGTACTGTGGCTGGTTGGGTTTAAACAGACGACTTTAAATAGAGTGACACAAACAAAATGAAAACGCAGTTTCAGTCTTTATTAAAACAACCCTTACCTTGAGGGACTTGTGCACGGAGCTTAATAAGCAGGTACGGGCAGATTGCCTCATGTCGGACAGGATAGTCAAACAGGTTTCCTGCACATCATCTGGGAACAAATGGCTCTTCCTCTGGAGGACGTCCCTGTAGAGACAGAAACAAACCCGCAGCTGAGTCATGAAGCTCTGAATGATAAATCATCTCGTCTTTTAGTGGATCAGAAACACACCTGAACTGTTCCACACAGCCCAGGGTAGCTTTGACGTGTGGTTTGCTTTTCTGTTTGATGATGTCATCTTGGAAAGCTTTAAACCTGCAGGAGTCGGTTCGGATGAGTTTTTGTTGGCATTGTTAATGTTTCAGCTGGGGGGAGTAGAGAAGGTGTTGTGTTACCTCTGCAGCATATCGGTTAGTTGGCGTGTTATCCTCTGGGCTTTCTGCTGGCTCCCTGTGACTGTTTCTGTCACTGTTACCATGCCATTAATGATCTGAAAACAGGAACAGATGGAACACATTCATCAGCACATGTCAAGTCAAGTTTATTTGTAGAAAACATTTCAGCAACAAAACTTAACAATTAGAGTGATGAGTCAAATTGCACAGTATGGTTAATAGAAACACAGTTAGTGAGAGTGACAGTGACTAAGCAGCCATCTTAAAGGGCAATCAAGCTGTCCAAACTCAGAAACTGTCAGGATCTTTGGTTGTTTTGGGTTTGTCTGGGTTTGTAGTTGTGCTCATTTGTTCTGTGTTCCTTAATTTCTTGCTTTGATTAGATTGACCTTATTCTGTTTTACTTAGGTCAGTCTGCTTTGTTGGATTATGTTCATTATTTATTCATTGTGTTTAGTTATTCTTTGTTACATTAGCTTTCCTAGTTACCCTGTTTGTTTACTCTCCCTTGCCCCCTGTGCCATTCTCTCTCTCTCCCCTCACACCTGCAGCATGTTAGCCAATCAGCCCTGCTCTATTGTTCCAGCATTCACTCTCCCAATATTTAACCAGCTGTCCTTCACTCACTCCCTGCTGGTTCCTCTTGTTATTTTTTTCTCATGATACTCCATGTATCTCTGTATTTTGTAGATTTTTGAAAATCATTTTTTCATTAAAGCTCCAACTACATTTTGGTCATATACCATCTACCACCCATAATGACAGAAATAACTTGTGCTTTACTCAGTTTTGAAGCAGCAGATCTACAAAACTGAGAAGTGTGGCAGCGGTTTTCAGCAGTAATCCAGCATCACTGTGTTAGTTGAATGTAGAATTTCTCTGTATTATTCTGGATTATTTGCTGAACAAACACTCTGATGTTTGCCTTCATGGAAGATTTGTATTTTCCCCATTTTTAGCCCAGCTGTCTGGCACTGATGGAACCAGGAGTGAGGAGCATAAAGCAGCCGATTCAATGAAGGCAGATGCAACAATCTGACATTACACAAAATAACAGCTACATAGCTGCCTTTTGACTACAATTTACTCTGAATAATGTTTTATTGGTGTTATCATAATCCAAAATTAAGGAATTGTTAGTGTTAGATCTGTTAAAAGGGGAAACTTCCTTGTTGGTTAATGTTTTTGTTAGTAACTTGGTAAAGCTAGCTTGTTTAGCTACTATAGCTACCGGAATGACGTCGTGGGCCAGAGGACAGGTGAAGCAGCCGTCCTCTGTTGGCGGTTGCTCTCCTTTTGTCAATTTCTTCCTTTCTTCCTCCAGAGCGTTGTTCATGTAAACTGACAGCTCAGTCTGAACAAACACAAACAGGTTACATGGTTACCATGAGTAGCTTTCCACATGGAGCTGACATACACATACAAAAAAGTGACGTTTTAAACCTTTAATTAAATAGTTTAATAAATCAGTGACAGCTACCAATGATGTCACGACTACAGTTGCATCATAATTAGCAAAAAAAATAAATAAAAAATAAATATATAAATAAAAGCAATATCAAAATCTGAGGAGGAGGTTTTTGATGCAATAAAATAAAAAGCACTCGCTGAGATCCCTTTTCTAGTTTTAGAAAAGTGGCTTAACTAATAAAATTAACTGAAATAGTTGTACATACTGCAGCTTTAATTGGCTTCAACAATGATAATGTAATGATAATTTAACAAATTCTGGTTAATTTTTAAAAAACAATTTTTTTAGAAAATGTATTTATTTGACTTATTAATTTTTTAGAACTTGTCAAGAAACTGCAATTAACTTGTGCTATAATACGTCTGACCATTATTTCACAACTAACTGAAACAATGGCTTGAACAGTGACATTTATGTTTGAGCTGTACACTCTCCATTACAGTTTGTTATTATTTTTATTATTATTCCTCATATGACTACGTTACCTCCTGTGTGGTCAGGTACTGCTCCTCCAGGTTGTCCAGTAAATCTCTAGGCAGCAGTTGCCCCAGTGCTGCTGAATCAATTTCACTGGCCAGTTCTGGCTTCTTAAGGATTCTGAAACAATGACGAAACACACCAGGAAATTTATTGAAAGGGATACAAGACTTTCTGACCAAATTAAGACTGACTATAATTTTTTATTTCGTGTCAATTCCACCTTCAGAAACGAGAACAAACACGTGCTACAGCTGACATAAACTGGTTCAGCCACACAGTGCTGCAATTCTGAATGATTTATGCTAACTGCTATTGCACACTCTCTGAAACAACTGCAGGGTGTGTGTGTGTGTGTGTGTGTTGAGCTTGCCTGGTAAACAAAGAACAGATGTGAAAATCTCTACACAACAGGGCTGGGCATTATGTTTCATAGTTTTTCTGGTATTATTGGTACTTTTTTAGAATTTAATCTGGTGTTTCCTTCCTGAATAGTTTCTCTGGATTGTTTCTGTTGGTTTGTTAGTTTATTCCTGTTTTTTTTTTTTTTTTTTTTTTTGTCTTATTTTAGTCAAAATCTTTCCACATTCTGTCAGTTTCTTTTTCCTTCTTGTACAAGTCCAGTTTGAAGGCTCATTCTTTTGGACTGATTATTTGTATTTTCCCTTTGGATTATTCCTGTCATGTTCTTGTATCAGTGTTTTGGTTTCTTATTATTATCATCCATCCTCATTACTTTTAATAATGCTATTTGTGTTTGCTGTTCATTTCTTTGTCTGGTTTGAGTTTTTATGTTCCTCATGTTTGTCTTCTTAGTTTAACGTCTCTTGTGTTCTTGTATTTGTCTGAGATTATTGTTTTTTTCTTTTTGGACGACAGTAAATCATCCTAATGTTAAACTTCAGCAGTTGCCTGACAAGAGTCCTTTGTGCAATATTATGAGTTAAAAACAGCACTTAAAAAAATGTATATAATTTTGACACATGACTTACTCAGGTATAATTTACATTTAATCATTTGGAACGTGCATTTCAATAAGCCTCATTTGCCAGATTATAAATACCTTTTGAAAATAACAACTTTTAAGCAGGTATTAAACATACTTTTTGTTAAGCCTGCATTCATATATTAAAATATGCATATTTTTGGCTGTCTAAATTAATTTCTAAATTCTAAATGTCATGTTTTCATTTGCTTTAAGCAAAAATAAAAAAATCCCCATAACTAACTGAAATAACGTCTTGAAAACTTTAGTGTGTGCAGTTAGACTATAAAATGAAAGAGTGTATTTGTCTACCATTAACTCTTATAAAGGTTGAGCAGAAGTCAGTTTTTAAAAAGAAGCTTTTAAGGATCAAAGTACGCGTAACTAGAATAGTTAATTATCGCATATTTTACACATGTATCAAGGTTTTGAACTGTTATTCATTTTCACTGATATGTATGCTACATCTGTCATATATCTGAATGAGTTCTATTGTATGATGTGTGTTTTTAATGATGGCAGAGTTGCAAGTGCAGATCCTAAACAGTAAACAGTAACGTGTTTCATATGAATAAAGTCACTGATATCTATGAACTTTTCATGAAATGGTCTGAAGTTGTCTTGTCCGAAACGCCTCCCACTACATTCAGTCATTCATGCACACATTCACACACCGATGGTACCAGCACTGATGGCCACTGAATGTTTGTGTTCAGAAAGTTTTAAAACTGCCACATAGAGTCAAACTCCCCAAAGCAATCCAATTATCCAGAGTGAAATGTCCTCCAACAGTACTGACTGGAAATGTAGCTCTGCTTTCAAGCCCAAATACTCCTAAACTATTCCCAAAGTGTTGCAGCAGCGTATACTGTATGTGCAGAATAACTGATTTAAAGGGAAATGGAGATGATGCCTTACCCTGGATAAAACTCGTTGACCCAGCGCAGGATGAAGGTACAGTCCCTGTCATCCAGAACAAACTCCACAATCTTCCTGAGTCTGGCGCTCAGGCTTTGGTGATACAGCCGCGCGTAAAACTGACAGATGTTTGCCTCCGGTGGGTAGCAGCTCTTCAGCACGTTGACCACCAAGAGCAGGTCGTCCTTCAGCTGCCTCCCCATGCCCTGGATGTCCAGCTGGATGGACGATTGTCCTGGTTGGCCTGCAGGGGCCACCGAGGGGTTGTCCATTCGGCTCTCTACCAAACCACGAAGAGTTGAGTCATGGAGCTCCTTCCAGCTGCTCGGGGTCCGACTCTTCAGCTGCTTCCTCCGCAGGTCCTGCACCTCTTCCTGGTAGATGGCCTTCACAGCAGATTTTAGGGCCGCCAGGGCCTGGACCGCGGCTTCGTTGGCGACCTCTTCCAGCCTCAGAGACAGACTCTGCTGCAGAGTCTGCTGTATCTTTTTTTCCAGCGCTCTACGTTCTGCAGAAAGCCTCTCTATCTCTTCTGCGGGATGTTTCTGCTCTTCATCGTCTGTTTCCTTCCCAAACAGTTGATTCTCTCTGTTGATCAGCACAAGGCTGGCCTCGTACAAGCTTTGCTCAAGAAGCTGGTCGAAGGTCAGAGTTTCTAATGACGATGAAGAGAGAAGAAACGTTTCTTTTAATCGAATAGAGACTTTGAAGGCTGAAGTGTGAAATCTTGGGCTGTCTCTTACCATCTAGGGGGTCTTCCTCCTCAGATGACGGGGGCTCCTCTTCAACTGGGGAAGTGTCGACGCCCACCTGAGGGTTGGACGGTCTCCTTATGTTCCTGAATTTTCCCCTAATCCATCTGCCTCCTTGATTCAGGACCCTGTTCAGCCGGAGGGTTTCTGGGGTCGAGCAAATTCGCATTGTAAAGTCTGGCTGGGTCCAAATCCTCGTCCGGGAAGAGAAAAAAAGACCAAAACGAACACAAAAGCTAAAAAAATAAATAAATAAAGTCAGTCAGTGCAAATAAACTCTTAAGAAGAAGACTTCAAATTTGGTATAAGCTTATGTTCAATCAGTTTTTGATACTTTTTAATGTCTAATCATTTTAATACTCTTGTTATGTTATTATTATTATTATTTATCTTGAAAATGTAAACATCTTCTCAGATGACATTAAATGGCTGCTGAAATACAAACGAGAGCACCAGACAGTTAAGAGCACATGTTGAATCAAATCTTAAACACTTTAGGAAACAGACTTAGTTGGAACTTGAACGGAGCGACAAAGTTATTGTGCATGAATCCTCCTTCAGAAGATGTTACTCACCAGGGTCCTGCAGCCGCTGCTCTGTCTCTAACACTTCAGCTGCTCTCTTTTTATTTTCTAAGTGGCTCCTCCCACCCATAAAATGATGTGCTGTGGAAAGTCCAACCAGCCCTCTGAACGCCCCACAAACACACACAGACAGGCTTTTTATGAACACCAGCAGTGAGGCAACGCTGGTCTCTTTCAGAGAGGGAAACTTCAGGCTCTTATGAAACTCTTTGCTAAAGCAGAAGCTGTTGAGCCAACTTTGGTGACCCCCGACTTTTATTTTTTGTTTAACACCACAAAACCAGATAACACTGGGTTTTTCTGTACCAAATAGAAGCCACTGCAGACCAACCAAACCGAGTGGCGAAACTAAATGAAAGCCAAGGCAGGAACGGTTCTGTGGGAAGTTGGGATGAGGTGGTTTTTAACCAGAATGGCTTTCAGATCAGGGCTGAGCAGCACAGGGGTGGCAGGACAAAAACCCCCCAAATAAATAAATAAATAAATAAAAAACTAGCAAGTGCCCCCACTTGTAGTGGGCACAGTGTGAGCACTGTAAAAAGACACTGGTGTACACCAGAGGGGGCTAAACTAATTACAGTTTTCCTCAGTTATTTTGGTGCATTCCTCCAAACCGTTCAAAACAGTGAAATGATTTCTCATGTCATCAACATGACTGTGTTCCCTGGACGGACGTTTTGATGTAAACTCTGGCTGAAGTTTTGATGAAAAGTGTGGTAAAATGTGTTTGTGGGAGATGATGTAGTAGAAGTATTCACATTTACACTTCGATTGTTTGTTCTGTAGCTTGTTGACCCACCAGGTCACCGTGACGGAAAAGACAGAACTGTAGAGCACAAAAAAACTAAATAACAACAAGAAAACAAAAGTAGAAATGGGAACATAGGAAAATCTCCTTAAGGAAAACAATGCATGCAGTGCTGCAGGGATTACAGTGCAGTCTTCCTACAGTTCCCATGATGCTCCAGACTGTAGGCCCACTAATTCTCATCATCATAAAATATCTTGTGTTGCATTACAACATTTGAGAGAGAAAAACAGTCATTTGGAGGCAAATGAGCTTCTACAGCAGGGGTGTCAAAGTCAAATGGACGGAGGGCCAAATTAAAAATTTAGCTACAAGCCGAGGGCCGGACTGATCGAATGTTCATTGAGATTTTTTTAAATGACGCATTTGGTCTAGTGCAGCGGACCGGCCCAAGCCTTCGTAAATTTACTGCGGACCGGGGGGGGGGGGGGGGTGCATCTCGCATTTTTTTTTCAGACGGGGTGCTGCGGGCCGGTTCTAATAATAAATCAAGATCATCCCAGGGGCCGTAGAAAATCTTCTCGCGGGCCGGATGTGGCCCGCGGGCCTTGACTCTGACATATGTGTTCTACAGTATCCTGTTGGGAAAAACTGAATCCAGCAGCTGGACATGCTTCTCTCTCTGATTATGATGAAGAATGAAACGGTTTCAAATCTTCAGTAACATTAGGTTTTCCTTTAGGTACCAAAATAAAAGTTTTGTGCCTTTAAGCCTGAACACTGAGCTGCACGACATCATAAAAACACAATCTGAGAAGGTTGCCTCACTCAAACTCTAGGAACGATTTACTAGACAATGATTGAAAAATTACTTATCTCCATAGTTACAACTCAACCTTACTGTTTGAAATCATTTCTTTAAATGTGAGTCTTACCTGTTGCAGTCCGTTACTATTTGTTGTTCTCAGATCTAACATGCATGGAGACCATCAGTACTTTTGAAAACACCAGAGTGTCAGCAGTGGTTTTGTCTGTCAGAGAACTGAGTCGGCCACGTCACTGAAAACTATGAGGGGAAAAAAAATAAAAGCAGCTCAAAGGAGCTGTTTTTATGTTAATCTAAAACTCGGTCTAGTTTAAGATTAACTTTTTTTTTTTCAGATTAACATTTACGTTCCTCCTCAGGAGTCTGTATGCAGATTAAGTTAATTTTTTTACACTTATATTTTTCCAACAAACAAAAACATTAAGACGTTTTCCCCCAAAACCACAAGTAAAGGTCGGGAGGTTTTCTAGTGTAAACACACACAGAGTGGACTTTGGCTCTGATCTTTGAGGACATTTAATAACATTACTTTCCTAAAGTAATAGCCTATGTCATTTTTTTTTTTTTGATAAAAGTCATTCTGACCCCCCCAAAAAAGACGCCACCCCACCCCCAAAGATTATTAGGCACAAAAAGAAAAATAATGTTAGGCAAAAAGAAATAATGACTAAGGGCATTATTGTCTCTTTAAAAAAAATCCTGCTCTTTTTGAAGCTTCACCTTCATTAAGTAATTTCAACATGGCTCCTCTATTAACCCTTTAACAACATTTTTACCAGTGCTGCACAGAGAAGTAGCTCCTATAATGAGCTCAGCAGATGTGTAGTTCCACCAGGTGTTTGCTAATTGCCACTGGCTAGTCTGAAGGAGCTGAGCAGGGAGGGCTGCTCTGAAAGGTTGAAGCTGGGAAGCTTGGAAACTGCAGCTCTGAGGAGGAACTGGGCCTTGAAGGCGGAGCTCCGTCCACTCAGACGTAGCTCCGCCTTCAAAGCCCAGTTCCTCCTCAGAGCTGCAGTTTCCAAGCTTCCCAGCTTGGAAACTGTTCAGCTGTTTGCCATTCAAACGGCAAATGGCAACCATTCAAACAGCTGAATGGTTGCCATTCAGCTGTTTGCCATTCAGCTGTTTTGCACAGCTGAATGGTTGCCATGGAGATTAAAGGCTCAGCTCAGCTCAGTAAAGTTGATGTTACATAATACTGCCCCTTTAAAATATCAATATCAAATATATTTTGATGATATATTTATGTCTTTTCTTTTCATGACATGTGCAGTAAATCCTCACCAACAAGTAAAATTTATTCTTCCAGATGAATTCAGATAGAAAAAAATATAGACTGTTAGTAGAACATTTGACACATAAATACAGTTAAGTAAATTGATGAGCTACAATCAAATTACACTTTTTGTGATTACTGATTTGAGGAATTATCCTTTTGATCACGGAAAAAATAAAAAATAAATAAAAATAAAAAATAAAGCTACCAAGCAGAGATCACTGATTGTTGAAAATGAGGAAGAGTTTAGTCACGAGAACAGCGAGCAGACATGTTGAGTCTGATCTGATCTAGCTGCAGAATCACAGACCTCTGACATAAATCTGATTTCTCACTGGAATCTGGGCTCCATCTTAAACCGTAACCATGGAGGAGCTTCATACCTTTGCTTTGTGGTGCCTGACAGAAATCCAGCAGGGAGAAAACACAACGAGCTTCACAGACATCTGGCATCAGCTGGAGGAAATCAATCATATTTCAGCTCACACACACACACACACACACACACACACACACACACACACACACACACACACACACACACACACACACACACACACACAGCATTTCTCTAACACACTCACCACATGTCTGTGAATACCAGCAAAAGAAAGACCCAGAAAGCCAACCAGGAAGGAATCTGTGCTGTTTCACAACATGTGGCTCCAGAGCGAAATGAAAAACAGGATTCCAGATGTGGTTCATTTACTTGGTGAGGAAGGATTCTGTAAATTAGTTTGAACCCCTGAGTATTTAAAGTCTGAATCTGTGTCCTGTCACTTTAAAACTGCTTGGCCTTAAACTGTTTCCAATCTTCCTGCAACACAAACAAAAACTTCAATGCATTTGAAAGTCCATCCATCCATCCATTTTTTATACACCCTTTGTCCCTAATGGGGTTGGGAGGGTTGCTGGTTCCTATCCCCAGCTAACGTTCCGGGCGAGAGGCGGGGTCACCCTGGACAGGTCGCCAGTCTGTCGCAGGCATTTGAAAGTCGTTGTCAGTTAAAAAAACAATAATAGTGTTTTATTAATGTAGCACATTGAAAAACAGCTGATCAGAGTGCAGCAGTAAGCAGATCAGTAAGCTTTGGAAATGAAAAGGTAAGATTAAATGAAATAGAATAAAACACAGTTAAAGAAATAAAGGAAACAAAATGAAAAATAAAAACAGCTAAACAAGCAAACAACACAAAAGTGATGCAACCAAAAACTGAAATCAAACTGCAGCGTGAGCATGAGGACCAGGGCCACACTGACAACATCTGGCCAGATGAGCTCAGTGCTCCTGATGGGACATGTGGCTCAAACTGCTTTGTTTGAAGAGTGTCTGTTGAAACATTTCAAACAATCAGTTTAATTTATATTGATAAAGATTTTCAGGGCTAAAGGACGAATGTTACAACAAGAGAAACTCGTCTTTAGTAGCACTGATTAGCAGTGTCCTCACAGGTCTGACTAAAGGAGCAATCCTCCAGCTGTAGCTGATCCAGAATGCTGCTGCTGGAGTTCTGACTAAAACCGGGAAGATGGAAAACATCACCCAGTACTACTGTCCTTCACTGAGAGGATAGACTTTAAAATACTGATGTAAGTTTATAAATCATTGAACTGCCTTGCAGCAACATACATTAAAGATCTGCTGTTGTCGTGTCAACCTTCCAGAACCTCTCAGGTCTTCTGGTTCTGGTTCTTCTCTGCATTCACAGAACCAGAACCAAACACAGATTCAGTTCTTATGCTCCACTAATCTGGAACAAACTTCCAGAAAACTGCGAAAGGGCCGGAACTCTGAGTCTCTTCAAAAGCTCACCAGTTTAGATTTGTCTTTGATTAATAATAACATAGAATAATCATAGATTTGAATAACTAACAATAGTTAGTTATTCTCAATCTAACTATTGTTTATGCTTCATAACAGAACCACAAATAGATCATTGGCTCAGAAAAAAACACACGTATCAAAAAATGAGGTTTATCAGCAAACATCCTGCTGCGTGTGAACAGCAGCAGCCATCCTGAGCCTTTTGAAAATAAACAGAACCAGAATTTCCACTGCATGTTTCCATGCTGGTTCTGTTTGCGTGTTATCATTTATCTGTTATCTTGTGAAGCTGCTCTCAGGAGACCCACGGTTCTCGTCCAGATATGTTTACTGACTCGACTGGATTGTTTTTGTTCATGATGGAGAACAAGGAAGAAATCCGTTTTGGGCGTCGCCTTGAAATGCATCCTTAATTAAATCTTCAGCCTCCATTCGGCTCAAATGTCAACAGAAGCTTATTAACGCCTGACATCATCGTCTTTAATAACTTTTGCAAAGTGTAGCAATCTTTTTGCATGTATAAACTTCTGATTCTGACTAAAATCAAAGTTATTTTTGATGATCATAAATGACCTAAAATAGGAAATGTTTAGTCTTATTTAATATTATTATGAAAAACAAAGTTACCTTTTTATACAGTATATATAAATGTCTGATTTCTGCTGTAGTTCTGCTTTACAAAAAGAATTTATTTTCCTGTCGATGAAGCGATTACATTTAAAAACGTTTTCCTGGATAGTTTTGATGTGAGGGTCATACAATGAAACTCCAATATGACTTTTCTTTTCTTTTTTTTTCTTTTCTCAAAGTTGACTTCTGATTGTAATTAAAAGTTTGGACTTACAAGAATCTTCCAAATAAAGAAACTAGCAAAAAAAAAAAAAAAAAAAAGTCTTTACTTGTCTGGCTTTTTGCAAGACAAGTTTGCAAGAGTCTCTTACAACCACAACTCTTGCAAAAAGGTGTGTTTTCTTTTCTTTTTTTGTTTTTTTGTTTTGTAACCTGAAGTACTTGTAGGAAAAATATGCTTTTAACAGAAATTCTTCCAAAATGTCTCAACAGAAGAATGCATGAAGACACAGCAGAGGATGTGGAGTTTACAGAGAAACAGGTCATTTTCTGAAAGAAACAAAAAAAGTTAAATCTTCAACTGATGTGTCACTTACTTATAAAACAGCTAAACGACCAGGAGTAAAAAAAAAAAAAAAGTTGTTTAAAGTAATTTACGAATCCTAGTTCAAGTTTAGAAATGAAGAGATGAAGGCTATCAGCCACCTGTTCACAGTTGTCTTTGATTTACAATAATTGGATCAATACATCTGATGTGTATTTCATGACAGTTTTTTATGATTTTGATTAAAAAAATGCTGGTTTCCTAATTGTTGACTGTATTATGTTTTTATGATGTAAAGCCCTTTGAACAGCCTGGTGGTGAAATGTTCTGTACAAATGAACTTGACTTGATTGACGATAATTAAGCTATAAGATGACATTCAAACAGAATAACTTCCTCTGATTATTATGGAGGTCTCTGACCTCTGACCTCTGACCTCTGACCTCTGCTCCCTCCATCCAGCTGACAGATAGCCGCACCGTTAGCATCACAAAATTTGCTTCTATTATAGCTGACTGAAAAAACAAAGACCATATTAGTTATGTAATATCATTAAGGCAGTTTTTACTGTTGCACTTTGACATGGGAAACATTCTCATGTGTGTCATTTGTTTTCTCTTTCATTGCCAACGACTTCATTTGTTTTGGTGGATATTCACAGTAAAAAAGATCATTTTATGACCTGTTGAAGTTCAGTTCCTCCTGCTGGTTTTCAACATGTTTAAACCAGAAATGAGATAAAGTTTAGAAAATCATTCCTATCCTCCTTGGTCTTTTTGTACAGGACTAAGAATATCACACAACTTTCACATTTATCTTCTCTATTTCTGAATGTGTAGGAACTTATTTTTGAGGCGGCTGTAGCTCGAAGGGTCTTGCAATGAAAACATGCATCGTTGATTCCAGCTTCTTCCCGATGTTAATACTGCTGAGTGGATCTGTGGATATTCAGTTATATTCATTTATTTTTTCAAAATAATTGTCTCAGTTGACGGAATGAAACACGTAGATGAATTTCACGCAGACTTCTGTTTTCAAGACTTTATATTTGTTCGTAATTTTTCTACTTACAACTCATGAAAACACAGCAGTTCATGCTACAGTATTACATCAGACCAATAATAAAACATATGTCTGAAGCTCAGTCATGTGGGCTCAGTGCCATCAACCCCATCAACGTCTAGATTCTAACTTATTGAACATGATTGTATGAGTCAGTACATTCTGGTGAATATGGCTCTAGAGTAAAGTGCTTATTGTTGTCATGACGAAGAGAAAACATCCTCTACATCTGTTTATCATCATACAGTAGAGAGGTTATGTAACTCATTAGAAACAGATAAATAACCCGAAATGAAACTTTCCCAAGATCTTATGCTTGAAACTGAAACATAAAAAAAAGCAAACATATTGAATTCAAACAACACACAAACAGGACAATACTCTATCAAAGTTTTAAAGCTCCAACAGTTAAAATGTTCAGCGTTTCATTTTCACATGATCTCATAGTGTATTTAGCTTTCTAAAGTGATGCTTCCTGTGACGCCTCTGCACTTCAGCATCATGTTCGACGCACCAATGAACACATTCTGACACACCGGGGGGGTAGGAGAGGGGCCGACACCAAACCTGAACAATCTGAGTTAGCTAGTTTGGAAAAAAACGAATTAAAAAACACAGAATATATGAAAAATGCTTCATTTAAAAGAAGATGATCTTTGCTTCTGAACATATTCCTTCACTGGGTTCATTTTTACCGACAAAAAATGTGATGAGAGAAAATATTCACTCATGCTGCACTCCATGACTTTAGAAAACTATCTGCAAATTTAATAACTGTAATAACTACTGTTATTATACTCAAGGCATCTACAGTGGCTCCCAAAAGAACAAACACCCCAGTTACAATTCTGCACATAATTTAATAATCTTAGATCACGATAAATCTGTTTCAAAGGATCTCCGACTTTAATGTGAGACGCATTATGTGCTTATCAACTGATAGACAAACAAATATAAAACGTTTGCGTTGACATACCGTACGTTTAACACAAACTGTTGAGCTTATATTTTCTAGAAATACTTTCTGACTTTATTTCAGCATGGAGTTATTACATTCACACCTGACATTACTTAAAGTTAATCAATTCTGGCAGAATTTGTGGATGTGCTGATGTCATCGTTTAGGTAAGGCCATAGTTTTCACAGAGGGGGAAAAGATCAAAACAATCCTATTGGATGAAGGTATCAGTCAGGAGAAGGTTAATATTTTTCCCAACAGCATCATATAATAGCAGTGACGTGCGGTGAGGTTCATAGCTGGTGAGGCACTGACGTCATCAGAATCAGATTTGCAAATAGATGCATAGATTGACAGCAGTTTACAGGTTATGTTTCACTTCTGCATCCTTACACATACAAACTGTAGCTCACAAAACACACATATTATCTCCTGCTTGATTGAAAGTCCACTTGAGAAAACTTTTTTAGTGTTGTAATGTAGTCATCCATGTCGAAAGTCGGGATAAGCGAGAGGAAAAAAATCACTATCTCTATTGTAATCTATCGCTGCACTTGACTTGCTTCCCGAATCGTTTAGCCTAGCTGGCTGTCACTTACTCGGCAGTTGAGGAGTGAACAAGGGGCAAGAGAACTGCCTGCCTCACCTCGAACCTGTTCTCTGCCGTTTATAATCGCTCATTACACGAAACACGTTACACAAACACAGTTGGTGACAAAAAGCACTGTACATTATATACATAAGCTAAATTATTGGAAATAAGTTCACATATTAAATTTGTTTAAACCATTTTATTGACGCCCTACAGCAACATGCTCTCTCCGCTTAGCAGCCAGCGCAGAGCCAGGGGTTGCGCAATCCAAGGTGAGGCAGAGCTCGCTGCTGCCTCACCGGCATCGCTTCCAAGCATTTGAATGGGAAAATAAGAAAATTCAGCGATTTTGAACAAATAAAAATCGAAATTGGTGAAGCTACATGAAAAATAAATATTTTTTAGTACAAACAACCGGATGAATATAACAATTTAAATTACTTTATGATTATATATTTTCTTTCTTTCCATGATGGCTGGTGAGGCACTGCCTCACCTGCCTCCCCTGACCGCACGTCACTGTATAATAGTATGTATATGGTATCTGGTCATCAGTTACTGAACAACAATCCAACAATCTGGACGAAATCTCCTGATATCTCTATGAAATCACTTTTAATTAATATCAAAGAGGCAATATTCAGTGTTTTTTTTTACGGTACATAGTGACATTTTGTAGCACAATCAAGTAACTATGATCTTATAAAAAGGCTGCATATATTTGTCAAATATGACTTTCTAATTTAAACCTGAAATTGGGTCTTTGTCTCTTTAAAAACTCCTGCTCTTTCTGAAACTCCAAAAGTCGTCACAACATGGTTCCTCTATTAACCCTTTAACAATGTTTTTACCCGCTTTGCTCTGAGAAGTGGCTCCTATAACGAGCTCAGCAGATGAGCAGTGTTTGCTTATTGCTGCTGGCTAGTCTGAAGGAGCTGAGTCAGGGAGTCACTCTGTGAGACAGAAATGCTGCAGCTCTGAGGAGGAGCTTCGTCGGGAAGGCGGAGCTGGGTCCATCGAGTCGTTTTGCACAACTGAATGGTTACCATGGAGATTAAATTATGTCTCAAACATGCATGAAAGAATGAAGGCAACACTCCAGGTTTGTTTTAGATGAGAGAATAATCTCATGGCATGATGCAAAGCTAAAAAAAATCAATTTTACATGATACTGTCCCTTTAAATTTTACTCAGACACTTTTAGAAGGACATGAAATGTCAGCTGTTACTTTTTTCAACTGAATATATATTTGATAATTTGCTTGTTTTTTGGTTTGTTCTTATGTTTAAGCTTTTTTATTTTTATTTTAACTGAATTGACTTATTGCATATTTTTGTGTTTTTTTGCTTTGTAAATTGATCCTACTGTACATGAACTTAACCAATATGTGACTCTAAACCCTCGTTGTTGCTTTCCAGAGCAGGAAACATATAATGTTTAAAAATCAAATATTACGGTTCAGACCCATCTATTTCATAGTTTTAGCTGAAAACAACATCAGTCTTGTGTGCTTTAGCTCATTCCTGGGGCAGTGTCGCTTTGCTGAATGCTCATCATTAAATGTCTGAACTCTGTAATGCAGAGGGAGGAACATATAAGTTCTGTTGCGTGTGCACCGTCACTTACAGACCGAACCGAACTGATCCAGAATCAGTGAGAAAAAGTGCAACGTGGCGTTTCCTGCGACCGGTCCGCATGCAGAGCTTGGACAGGACGTTTCATCTGCAGCTCCCTCTTAGCTGTGTGTTCGCAGGAAACGGAGACAAGAGACAGGCAGGACGGGCAGGCAGTCGGTGCTGGCTGTGACCTGCATGTCCCCAAATAAAACTCGGCCTCTGTCAGTGCTGGTGCTGCCCACTTCCTTTCTGAGCGCGGCGAGTTTCTGCAGGATGAGGTGACGCTCGCGGCCCTTGTGGAGGCCCCTGAAGTACAGAACCGCGACCAGATGTTTCCTGCTGCAGGTGGATGACAAAAATACACACGCAAGTACATTAAACCACAGGTAAGCACAGACAGTATATGTATAAAGTAAGCAGACTCCTCACATTGTGTTAACATTATCTCCATTTGATACAATGTAAAATAGCTTGTACAACAGTTTCAATTTTACTGTCTAGTGTCTGAACAAATCTGAGTGAAAATGTCCAAATTGTGGCAAAACTGTGTCAATATTTTGTTGAGCCTTTTGTTGCTACCATTTTAGACATTAAAGAGGCAGCAGTGTGTGTTTTCCAGCTACATCAAATCATTTTACAGAACAGTCAAGTGTTTTTGTAAAAAAAACAAAAAAACATATCAAATATGACTTACAAGAAAAGAAAAAAAAAGTCTTTAAATTGGGTCTCTGTCTCTTTAAGAAACTCCGCTTTCATGAAGTCATCATAAGATGGCTCCTCTATTAACCCTTTAACAACGTTTCTACCAGCGATGCACTGACAGTGGCTCCTAAAAAGAGCTCAGCAGATGAGCAGTGTTTGCTAATTGCTGCTGGCTAGTCTGAAGGAGTTGAGTTGGTCCACCCAGACACGTTACACAGCTGAATGGTTGCCATGGAGATTAAAGGATTTCTCAAATCATGCATGACAGAATCAAAGCAACACTCCAGTTATGTTTTTGATGAGGGAATAATATTAGAACATGACGTAAAGCTCGAAAAAGTTGATTTTTAATGACAGTAGTTATTAGGTAATTCCCAAATTACAAGTTTCTTTATTCCTTATAAGTAAAGGAACAGAGTAGTGGTTACTGTCAGTGCCCAACAACTTGTAATGAAGGGGCCGTTATGTGTTGCTCTGTGTTTCATTCACCAGAATAAACCCAGATGGAAGTTATTCCATCATAACATAATAATCTTTCTGAATTATCCCAGTATAATAACCGCGCATATAGTCCGTGTGTTTGTCTTATCTCTAAGCATCACATTATTAATCTGTGCTTCCACGGCCATAAAGAGGAAGCTCCGTTTCTTCTCTAATGTCTTCGGTGTTTTTTGTTATTTTTTCACTTCTTTTGACAGCAAAACCACAGATTTCCAACAGACATGACGCAGTGATGCAATAACCTTTTCAAAGGTTTCACTTTGAGTAGGTCATCCAGTTCATCATAAACTGACCTGGAGGGATAGAAAACCGCCTCCCTCAGCTGACTCAAAGCGGCTGCACGCAAACATCCCATCACTCCACATCGTTATTATGCTTTTTCTGGTTTGTCTTATGATTAATTACAGTTTATCTCACACCAGTTCTGTTTTTCTTCCTGTGGAAAGGAAGAAAATGGTATTTCTAAAATCACTCACTCTGTCCACTTACAGCAAGTCTTCCTGCCAGGAGGTTTTGTGTCAGGATCAAATAATAGAATCTGGTATTTCCAATGTTCAACAAATATTGAAATCTAAAATCAGGTTTACCGACACACTGAACAGGTTCCACACTGTTATTATTTACTGAACAAATTCAAGCAAAAATGCTTCCAAGGGGATTTAAAAGGGAAAGTAGCAGCCATGTAATCATCATCAGGCTGGGTTCTCTCACTGGAGCATTCCAGCGTTAGCATGTTGACAGACAGGGAAAACAGCAGGAATGACCTTTAACACGATGCTAACCGTCTGTCCAAGAAGGGTTCTGAGACTTTGAAAGTCAACATTCAACAACGTTTAGATGATGTCAGTTCTTTATATTTCCAAGAGAGAATTTCCCTGAAAAACCACCTGGATGTAAATGTGGGGGAAAAAGAAACGGAAAAAACAAAAACAAAAGAACAAGAACCAACTGTTAAGAGGCATTGCATCCTCTAAAAACAATCTGTAATTAGTATTTTTTTTAAATGCTTTTTTTTTTAATACAGATTTATTAAATAAATGGAGCAAGTAGCAACTATGTACACCAGTGAACCACATCAGCACAACTACTTCTCTACTCCGTGTTATCTTCATCATCATGCCTGTTTGCAAACGATGACAAACCTCCAACAATCTGAGCTTGTGAATAACAAAACACCGTGATGACATCATCACGTCGTCACACCTGAAGTCTGGGTAATGTTCCACTAGAGGCTGCAGATGACTCTTGATGTCTGCCTTGTTGCTTTGTCCGATGATGGTGCTCAGGTCGTGTCCTACATGGTGGAGCCACTCATGGTTCGACTTCTACAGGAGAAACACAAACAAGAAGAACAGGTTCTGCTATGTGGCTTTTTTGTTTTACTGCTATAGTCAGGTCCAAATGTAGGGCAGGACCATACGGCTGAAAATGATATCATAATATAAGCGTTTTGTATCAGTAAGCATCGACAAATATTGATTAGTTTTTGCTTTAGACATCTGGAATACTGCCAAACTGGCAGCGTGACCTTTCCTGTTTCACTCCACGTTGTTGTTATGTAGTTATGAGACACAGTGGTGAAAGCTGAAACTGCTGCTGCACAAGTCACTCAACCGGTTGTTGCTAGGTAACCAAAGAGCGAGTGAGTTAGTTGATGCCTCCCAGTGTGTTTAGCTAATCGTGAGAGATTGGGCAGCTAAAGCCTTCCCTCTGCCTACATTTCCCAGAACGCTAGAACTGCACCTTCCCAAAAGCCTGAACCAAAGTGATCCGCGCCATTTTCATAGGCAAGTGCAGCGCAAAGCATAGATGAACCATGACTTCAAGACAACGAAAAGTACATATACTGACACTCTTGACCAGCGTGCAACAGAAATATAGATCAACAAAGTTGCTTTGTAAAGGAAATACAAACTCTTCATGTGAATAACAAGGTTTTGGAGACTGGCAGAGTGAGTAGATGTAGTAACATACAAGTAGGCCTTAGCTTGCAGATAAAAGCTACATTAGCTGAGCTAATTTTGCCAATTCGGCAGTAAATATCACTGATATTTATCTCAGTATTACTCAGAGGTGGGTAGAGTACTCAAACATTGTAATCAAGTGATGGATGTGATGAACTTACAGTGTTTCTAAGTTAGGAACGAGGTGAGAGCTAGTTCTAAGCTTGTGACTTGTTTGCTGTTTTCATAGCAACTCCATAGCAACTGCCAGCAAGACGGCTGTCAGCTACAAAGTTCGCAGAAGTGTGACATCACATGAGAACTATGCATATTGTATATATTGAATATGTAATATTCTACCAGATGTATCTATTGGTATTGAAAACTTTCTACCAATATTGTTCAGCACATTTCAAACCTCTTTCTCGTGGTTTGGTTCCAACAAGAACCAGCAGGTTTTTTGACACTGGGGCGTAAAAACATGTTTTGTTGTCTCTATGGAGCTCAAATGCTGTCTTAAAAGGCCTGCAGCTAAGTGCACAATCCAGATTAGCTTGTGCTACTGTTTAACTAAATGGTCTGAGTTTAATGCTTATCAAGATTATTTAAGAAATCCGATTTACCATGTCATCAAACAGATTGCTGAGCTTGTTCCACTGTTCGTTGATCTTGGCTGCAGCTTTCTCGTGCTTCCGGTTCTTGCATGAGTAGTTATTCTTCATCAGCTGCCCGACGTATTCCTTCACCACATGGTAATGCAGTCGGCTCGCAAACTCCTGTCCAACAGAGAGAGTGATGGATTATCATAACAGGATGCAACCAGAAAAGACAACGCAGGACTCCAAGTGTGTTTGCATTGCATGATCCGAAGCCATTAGATTATGTGACCTTACACCTACGCTTCCGCCAATTCATTAGTCTGCTGCTGGTCTGCTGGCCGCCGCACCAGACCAAAACAACAATCCACTGGCATGTCTAAGATGGTCGATGAAAAAGATACTCAGTTTCCTTTTCCGTCTTTCAGGGAAATTACCAGACTTTATCTATCCTGGAGGATTACGATCACATATATTATACAAACTTTCCAAGACAGGAATCCCCAAATAGAAGTAAAAGCTGATATTTTTCCAACCAGATCCACATCGAAACGTGTCCAAGACAGACAGGATGTGGGTTGAAAGGACACTTTTTTACAAGAAAACTAAAAATAAAAAGCAAAATTTGCGCTCAGGGAAAAAAAACTTCGGAGGGACAACATAACATCCGTCATTAGATTTAAGAGAAGAATGTGGGACACAACCCTGTGAACACCAACCCAACTCTAAAGTACGAGGCCACGTTTGACATCAACAAAGCTACAAGGAAGATGAAGCCAAAGCGTGGGCGCCAGTTGTGTCCCGTCGTAACTCAAAGTCTCCCAAAAGAAGAATGACCAATGAGCACCAAGGACAACCACAGTCACAGTGTTGGAGTGTCCATCACACAGTTTTAAACTCCGCCTCACAGAAACGTTTCCAGGCAAAACTCAAAAGGTTCTGTGATCACAAAACGGCCAACAAACCCGACTGTTCACTGCAAAAACACAAACTTTTGTTCTAGTTTGTAGTGCAAACATCTTCCTACATCTGAAATAAGACAAAACTAACTTACAAGTAACTTTTAGGAGCTTGTTTTAAGTCAGTAATTGCTTGGTACTAATTTTAAAAAAAGTGCTAGTCCCACTGGCAGATTATTTCACATGTGACATAAAACGTTTTTCCAATGTTATGAGTGAAATAATCTGTCAGTGGAACTAGGGCATCTTCAACAATATGGAGAAATTATTGACTTAAGCTCATCTTTATTTCTTGCTGAGAAGTTATTTGTGAGTTAGTTGTCTCTTATTTCAAGCGTACTCTGCACTGAACTGGGCCAAAAATAAATGGCACCATTCTGTGTTTTTTTGCAGTATTAAACCAGTTCTGCCTGGAGGAATGGGCCAAAATTACTGGATCCAAAGTAGTGAAAACATCCTCTCTCTTATTAGTTTGGCTCTTTGCAATTTAATGTCAGAAACATTCATGTCAGTATTGGTAAAAGTCAGACTTCTATTTTAAACCCATAAAGTCAATTAAGCTATTGTAAACAAAAGTGCTGAAAAGTATTATTTAGTTATCTTTCTGACCAGTGGTATAAAAGTACAATAACAACTTCTTTTGGTGCAGCTTTCAGTGCTCTGTACACAGGATGGAATCAGACCCATAAAATCAGACATTTTTGGGGCCTAGTCAAATCCTCGTCACCTTTACATGCGGAGGCCTCATGGAGTCGCAGTGACGGGAGAGCCGCTGTATCCGGCCGTCGAGTTGTTTGAAGTCGTCGTCGTTGGTGAGCCACTTCCTCGTCATCATCCTCCTGAGGAAGGGCTGGAAAGAAACCACAAGAAGAGGGAGAAAATGTTGCTATTGGATTCTGGGTTAATTTATTTATTTTTTGAATGTTTCCAGAACAAAAAGGTTGATACGACAAGACAAGACAAGACAAGACTAGACAAGTGTCTTTGCTTAGCATTCAAAAAGATTTGCCCTCAGTAAAGATTATTGTAATGTCGTCATAATGACTGAAAATTCAGCAACAATACAGATGTAAAAAAATAAAAAAATGTAAGAAATATAAAGCACGTTTTACATATTCCCCTTCTGGACACGTTTCCTCATGACTCAACTTGTGTGTTTCTGCTAAGTGCCTCATTTCTAGAAATCTAAGCAGCGACTCTGACAAGGAGGTAAAGATCTCGTTTTCAGTTCTTCGTGTTAAAAACAAACCACAACAGAAGCAGCTGGGCTTTAAGAGGAAGCAAACGGATGAAAACAGGAACTGGGAGTTTGCCTCATAAAGCTTCTGTAGTATTTGAAAACACCAGATTACGTTACCTTGACGTCCTCCTTAAACTGCTCCTCCAAAACCTCCATCAGCCTGACGACGAGCCCTTTGACCTCCCGTTTGAAGCCTTCCAGCTGGTGTGGACAGCTGTCCTGGTACCCTGCCATGTGTTCCCTGTCCACAGACGACAATAAGATTTGGTGTGACTTTGAAGCCGTGTTCCTACTCCGTGAAAGCTTTCGTGTTTTTGTCACGTTACAGGATGGATGTGATAGAGAAACAAAAAGCAGAAGAGAACAGAACAGGGTTGTCAAACACATTAGGATTCAATCTTTGGTAGATTACATTTTATTGTAAGTACAGCTGCAGGGTTCCAGAAGTATGTGTCTATCTGCTGTTCTTTCCACTTTCTAACAATAGATGTGGGCCGTTAAAGCTTGGATTGTTGTTTTGGATCCTAAACTTGGTTAAAGTGTCTCCAAAGCGAATTGAGTCCTCATAGTTTGGACGTATTTGTACTTTCGGTGCCCAAAGTCCGAACTGAACTTGGAAAGAAACCTTTTCGGTTTTCGGCGCCATCTTCTTGGAACCGTCTGCAGAAATACATGAATCTAAAGTTTGCCTCTAAACGCTTTTATGGTTCTTCATACTGATTTTTAGAAGGAATCGTGTGTCTGAGTGTTTTTCGCTGAGGAATATTTTATTTGACTGATGAATGACGGTGATCATTTTTTCTGTAATCTCTTGTGTGCCGCTGCCAGTCTTGGCCAGGAATTTCTCTTGCAAAAAGAAGTTTTTGCAAAAGATTTTTCTGGTGAAGTAAAGGTTAAGAAAAGGTCTGATGTGTTCCTCTGTCTTCATCAGCTGTAATCCAAACTGCTACAGGAGATCACAGCCTTCATCAGCTGCAACATTTCATTTCTCTCTGGGGTTAATAAAGTCTGTTTGAACTGAACTGAAGTTAAGGTAACTTTAGTTATAAAGCACATTTTCAGCCACAAGGCAAATCCAAGTGCTTTACATGAATTAGTAGGAAACACAACAAAACAACAAAACCAAAGGAAAGAGCAAAAGAAGAAAAAAAAGAAAACAAAAATGCACAACCCCATGTTAAGAATAAGGAGTCAGTAATTTATACACTAGTAGGGGTTTCTCTGGATTCTTGTTCTGATAATGTTGATCTGAGGTAATGAGTATTTTCTCTAGATAAGCTAATAGGAGTTTATCTAGAGGATTCTAACTCCTGAATTCCTGAACTCCATCATTTATAAACTGGAAGGAGTTTCTCTGGATGATCCTGAACTGTGTCATGTCTGTGTAATCAGACCGGCTGAAGAAAACTTGTTTCTTTAAACATCAGAGCAGCGTGCAGACGGCACACTGAGAGCAGATATAAGGCGAGCAGATAAATAATCCCTGCTGAGTGAAACAGTAAACCACCGAGGCTCAGGATGAGGCCGCCTGGGGTATTCGTCGTGGTTCGGGGCCAGGAGGGGTTGGTTAGAAAGCCTGCATGCTCCAACTACTTCCTGTTTTGTCCCCTTTATAACAGCACTTTCACACTCACTGCTCCATTTCCGTGAAATCACGTGAAACTCTCACGCTTTCCAAGGCTCAGATTAGCCCTGCAGTCTCTCGTGATTATTTCTTTCACCCCTTTGTTGGAGCCCAACCTCTGAGGAAGCAACGTTTTCACAATTTCACTTTCACAATCGAGCTCTCAAAGGTTCTTCTCTCACTCCAGCCTGATCCTCACTCTGCTGCAGCCAGGAAACTCCCAGCAGACGGATGCCTCTGGGATGACGCATCCGAACTCTTCCATCAGAAGAGGTTGGAACGCAGCAGACTCTTCTGATGGAAGAGCTGAAGTTTGTTCTCTGCATTTCAAAGTCAACACACAGAAACAATTCATAATATAGCTCCCAGATTAACTGTGGAGTGAGATTCTGTTCTGAACAGGAAAGTGTTTTTTTTTTGCTAAAACCATTTGAAAAAATTTACTTCTGTTGTTTCAGACTACTTTCAAAATAAAAGCCAGATAAAAGACAAGATGGACCAATCATAAAAGGAAGGAACTGGATGGGACTATAAATTATAACATATAATAATAACACCTTTTGTTTTGCTGCCGGACCAAATAAAGTCTAGTCAGAGATCAGAACCATCTCTGAGTCCACATGTAACACATTCCACCTGAATCCTGAACACGTTTCATACGCAACGCAGACGGACAGAGAGATGGACTGGGTTACATAATGTGTAGATCTGGGCGATGCAAACCTGATAATGGTTTGAAAGTTCATAAATGTACATGTGAACCCAATATAACCTTTTTAAGATTTGTTTTCTTTTTAACAAAGTAGAAATCCTCTCGGGTTCTCTCAGACCGAGACCAAACTAATCACCAAATAAAGATGCCAAAACATGAATGTACTGCAGGTATCATCAGCTTCAGTACATGTTCTTATTATAAACTAAACGAACAAACAAAAAAAATCTGTAACTATCCCTTTAAATGTGTGTCAGCAAGCAGTTGCGAAACTTTGGAAAGATTGTCCAACATTACTTCACAGGTTACAGCAGAATGATCTGCAGAGGAATATCTGGATGTAAATAAAGGAGAGTCCTCAAACGTCTGACAGCTGAATAGGAGGATCTGATCTAAACGGTCACAGGAATCATTTCATTAGAGGAACCCGACTTTTCACCTCAGCTGCAAAATCAACTTTGTGAATAACTCTAGTTTTTTGAGCAAAACAAATTCAACTTTTTTATTCTTTTGGTTCAACCTCTTATTACCAAATTTTCTGTGGAGGGATTTATTCACCTGACTGTGAAGACATTAATACCAACAAAATGACTAAATAGCTATAAATAACCCGGAACCTTACATGGAGATAGACACCAGCACCTCCCCTGACCCCTCTGAGGGACAAGGCTGTTAGAAAATGGATGGATGGATAGAAGGTTTCTTTAATATACACATTAAAGAAACTCTTTAACTCGTCTTTGCTCTCAGTGGTTCTGGTGAAAAACAAAACCTATAAGAAACAAACAAGCAATGCTTAGCCTGCTAGGGACACAAGTGAAGCCTGGAGGCCTGCCAGGCTTATATAACACACTCAGGGAAACACTGTGGCTGAATCAGACCCTTGTCTAAAGTTGATGATTTTGTAAAAAAAAAAAAAAACTCTTTATATTTAAATGGTGTATGTTGTTTTTCTGCCAGAAAACAGAGCCTGAGCAGAGGAGCTGCATCAAACACCAGAGTGAAAACGTCACACACCTCCTGGATTTCTCATTCCACAAGAGGCAGCTTGTGAATCTGCTTTTCTACAGTCTTCATATTGTAGTTGCTGCACTTTCAGAGTTCTGAAAGTGCTAATTTATAATCTGAAGCTCAGTGTTAAATGTGCATCAGAATGTACAACATAGTGCACTCCTTTATCTAATATATACAAGTCATAAACAAAGCGTTTAGTGACTGAAACGACATGCAGCTGCGAGCGGACAGAGCTGCTTCCACGAATCCCTTAGAATAAAGACAACACTGAACTCCTTTATATGACAGAAAGACTCAGGCGTTTTACTTTCTCTTCTAAAGCTTGCCATCTGCAGTCGAGCCCCAGCTTGTCCTCATTCAGTTGTTTTTTTTGTTCATGTGGGCAGAAGTGGGGGCAGCGTGTTTGGCATCTTGTTCTCCTGCAGTGCATTGTGGGTATGTCTATGTGAAACCACGTGACTTACTGTAAAGCCTGAAAGCTGTTGATGTAGGTTATGTGATAGTCGGTCCACAGCGGCTGCGGCTGGAGGGAGCTGCAGTGGCTCTTGAACTGGGTTTCAAATCTGGAGAGCAGAGAAGACGACTTAGTCAGAGGAGAAGAGAGGCAGAGCTGCAAGACTGAAGGGGTTTTTCTTTTTCTTGAACTACTTCCTTTTATGTGAAATTAGAACCACAGATTTCTATGATTTTATGTCATAGAATAGAAGGGGGTGTCCAAAGTGTTGCCTGAGGGCCACTTATGGCCATTGGACTGATTTTCTATGGTCCCCAACTGCAAATCAGGAATTTTTTGTATATGTACATATTTTTTTTCCCCCATGAGCCCCAAATAATCTGCAAACTGGAGGCCTTTTCTTTGAATGAGACGAACATGCAAAACTCCATTTCAAGTTTTTCAGGTTGTAACTTGATGAAGAGGCACGTCCAGCGAAAGCTAATCTGAGGAAGAACACGTAGCCAAAGTTTTGGCATTGACAGTCGCAGTTTGTGAACTTTAGAGCTGACAGATCCCCTGTTTTTAGATCATTCAGCAGTAATCAGAATCATGTTGATATCAATTGACTGCAAAAATCTTTTTTCAGTTTAAGAAGTGTACAGTCTGACAATGACCTAAATCTAAAACCCTTGTTTAGCTTCCTTTAAGCGTTCAAATTAACTACGTGCAAACGAGTCTTGTTTCCACTTCCATGATGTTTTTGAAACGAATCTCATATTTTGTCATTGATTTGACTCAATGAATGCCTCGGTGTGAGTGCTGTGTGGGGACCTCCTTGACATTCCCATAACGTCTCCAGAAGAGGAAGTTGCCACATTTGAAGAAAAACCGAGGAGGGAAACACCTACACACGTCCATTCCTGACCCACATGACATATTGCTAAAGTAGAAATATATATATACATTGTTATAACTGACAGACCGACACTGTGAGGAGGATTTGTGTTTTTCTCTGTGTTAATTTAGGTTTCTGTGTAATTTAGTCTCCATGTTTCCTGTCTACCCCTTGATTGTTCCCAGCTGTGTCTCATTTCCCTGATTACCCTCTGTGTATTTAATCCCACCTCTGTTCTTTCTTGCTGTCAAATCTGTTGTGTCTAATCAGGCTTGTCAGTCGTCAGTCGTTCTACCAGTTGCTACCAGATATGAGCTCTTAGCCTTCCACTCATTCTGTGCTGCCTGGACTTTGTATTTGTATTTATATCATCCTTAAAAACATCATTCTTTCACCCTAACCTGGGTCCTTGGTTTCATCCTCACCACCTCTTCACATTTCATGACAAACACAAAGTAACACATGATTGTAGAGTGGAAGGTCAGTGACACACGGCTTCAGAATCCCCTCCAATAGAAATGGAGAAATTGAGATCTGACTTTATCTGAATAATGTCTTGTGTTTTTATTTGGCCACATTTTGCGTTTACTATAAAAACAGTTCGGCTGTTTTTATAGTAAACAGCCGAACTGTTTACTATGTCTAATGACAGGCTTTACAGAGCTCAGTGAAATGCTCTGGATCCTTCCAAACGTTTTCCTCCCCGACCGTCTGCTGGGCTCCTCACAATTTATGATTCTGTTTGTTCAAACCTTTGAGGCCAGAAACAGATTTACTGCATCTAGAACAGCTAAAGACACTTAAACTGGATTTTATTCAAGGGGATCAAAGTAAAGGAGACTGGATGCAAATGTACATCATACTTCTCAGATTTTTATCTGTAGATTTATGAGTAAACTACCCTCTGCTTCACAATTAGTGGCAACATGTAGGTCTTTTTCACAAGATTCAGTTTTTATATATATATATATATATATATATATATATATATATATATATATATATATGTATGTGTGCCATAAAGTCAAGTATAGATACAAAAACTGAATATGTGAAAAAGCTTAGATGATATGAATATTTTGGAAATGTCTCCCTAAACTATTTGAGCTTTTGACCCGTTAGTTACATAAATTCAATGGTATTTTGAGACTTGAAAATAAAATCCCAACCTGTAGTTCATAGATGTTGTAGCGCCATCCAGTGGGGAGCTGACCTCACTGCATCTAACAGTGTGGAGCTAAATCACGGTCATGAATTTGCTCAAAAGAAAAACACAATTTGAAACTGGAAAAAAAAACTTAAAACTGAAAAGTAGACTTGGACTTTTGTTTCCAGTTTCAAATCTATTTTCAATCTATTTTGTCAGTTTCAAACTTTTCTTCAGATCCAAAACAATTTTTCTCTTTTAAATCTTTTTTTTTTTTTTTTTTTTTTTTGGCTTCACTTATTTTTTTTACTGAACAAAGTTTGAGTTTTTCACTGGTATTAATCTGATAGGTTTACTTTTGGTTGTATCTGCATGTTTTTACTTAATTTGAAGAGGTTTTGTGTGAGATGATTGTGATGGTTTCCAGAGCCACTGAGTGAAAGTTTCTTATGGAGATCTTTCCTTTATTTTACACCAAATCCTTTTGATCACAATAATTTACATAATCAAGACTTAAGATTAATTCTAACTTTTTGTGCATGTTATTAAAATTAGTATTATTTGTAATCATACTTCCTGGGAAATCTTTTCAACTCCTCCAGGCAGGAAGCGATGACTTTCTTCTCCAGATCCGGGTCCAGTTTTCTCGAGTGGTCCACTCTTCCTTGAACCGCCTGCAGGCAGAAACAGGAACATGAAGCTCTCTGCTTCCATCTGGTGGACACAACCCTGCATTACATGTCAGATTATATACTTTTATGTGCAAATTTAATGAACAGGTCTATATATAATCCAATGGAAAATATAGAGGCTGAAAAAGAGACAAAAATGTACAAAAGCCAAATATCACAATATTAATCATATCATATCCAAAACCAAAACATTTCCCACAGAGCTGGGAAACAGAAGTGGTTGGCTGTTCTGTCCATATTAAACCAAAATGTGAGACCATTTCTAATAAAAGCACTGAAATAATACACTATAAAAGTGAATTTTGGAGAGTATTAAAAAATAACCATTCGAGTTTAAAAGTTAAAGTTGAAACAAGCACAATAGTTTGCTTAAAAATGGCTGAACTTTATTAAAATTAACTACTTCACTTTAATAAGAAGTTCCAGCTAAACATTTTGATTAGAATATAACTGAAGATACTCAGTCAGCTTATGTGTTTTTCATGTAGAGTTAGCAGCACAAGGATACAGCTGATATGTTCACATAGGTTAGATTATTAATTAATACACTGATTGAAAATGATCTTTTCTACTGATAGGTAGAATTTAAAAGCGGAATGAAAATTTGACTTTGTTTTATTTAAGTTGTTAAATCTTCATAATATCTTATCACAAACATAGATTTATTTTTTAATTACTCTGCTTTTTATTAGTTAAATTGAAGCAGAATGATTTATCACTACGGGCGTCTTACAGTCCAAATGTCCATGGGAAACGGAGAGAGAAGCAGGTTGTCTTCTCTTTGGGGCTCCGTCTTGTCTTTCCACACAGTCTCGTGTTCGAGCTCAATCACTCTGTCCAGCACAGCGCTCATGTCCTCCTGCAGCACACACACACACACACACACACACACACACACACACACACAGAGAGAAGCAGCAGGCCAGCACTGTCAAAACACGAGTCTCAGCTGGAAGGAACAGGATCATTTCAGGCTGATTACTTGGAAATTTGATTTGAGCTGAAATCACGAGTCTCAGCTGGAAGGAACAGGATCATTTCAGGCTGATTACTTGGAAATTTGATTTGAGCTGAAATCTCATTTTCTTGTTCGTAAATGCCAGTTCAATCTCAGGGTGTGTTCATTTGTCTGTTTTAAAAGACGCGTCCAAAAATAACACTGCAGTCAACATGAAGAAGGGTTCCTATTTGCTTCAAAAGTAAAAGTGCAACAAGGTAATTTTATTTTATTTTTTTACAAATTTACTGAACTTTCACATTAAAGTTAAAATGTCATCACAAATATTTATATACTCTGGCAATCCAGCGACTAGCAAGCTTAAAGAATACAAGATGTATAATAATAATAATAATAATAATAATATGTTTCAATAACTATTTCATTTTAGCTGCTTCAAGGACAGAGTGTAACGGCACACGCTTCACATTATGCTCACTGTTCCCCAAATTAAATCTGAATATGAAGAACTATCTTTCCATTATGCTGCAGCAAAAGACTGGAACAAACTTCAAAAAGTGATCAAGTTGAGCATGTTTGTATCATTAGGAACTTGTAAATGTATTTTAAAGAAACCTGCATATATTTCCACTAAAAAAGTAATGTCAATTCTGTCCTTTGCCCTTGTCTCTGTATTGTTTTTTTTTTTACTCTTTTATGATTTCAACAGTGCTGCTAATGTTTGTTGTTTATAGTAAAGGGTCCAGCTTGACCTCCCTCTGCGTTCTTCCCTCCCCACCAGGTTGTTACTGTAAGTAAGAATTTGTTCTTAATCACTCACCTGAAAAAAAGAAATATCAATAATGGAACCAAAGCAAAGGCTGGTGAACAAAATAAAATAAAAAAAGTGCAGAGGTCCTTATATAATTTTTTTCTAAGCTAACAGCAGTTTATCCTGATCCTACCACCACCATGGTTTGACTGAGGCAAATTATCCATAAACTCTGTCAGCTGCACTGACTTTTAGTAAATAAAACCATTTCAGCAGCAGATGACAATCACCACCGACTGTGGGAACTTCACACAGGACAATGCGTTCTTCTTCCTCTCTTCCTGCAGACTCTGGGAACGTGATTTGAAGTCATGAAAAAAATGGCTCTTCTGCCAAATCTTTAACAACGTTTTTACACTGAGAAGTAGCTCCTATAATGAGCTCAGCATGTGTGCAGTTCCTCCAGGTGTTTGCTAATTGCTGCTGGCTAGTCTGAAGGAGCTGAGTGGGGGAGGGCTGGACTGTGAGCAGAAGCTCAGAAGCTTGGAAACTGCAGCTCTGTGGAGGAGCTGTGTCTTGAAGGCGGAACAAGATCCACCCAGGCGTTTTTCACAACTAAATGGTTGCCATGGAGATTAAAGGATTTGTCAAACGTTCATGAAAGAAACAAATCAACACTGGGGGCATTGTGTTGCTGCTGGCTGAGGCCTTGAGTTTCTCATCTTGCTTTTTTTTCAGTAGGCTTGTTCTTGTTGTAAAGACCTGTGTGATTTTTATCTTGAAAGGTGGTATAGGATTTGCTTTTCTTTCTTTTTTTTTGTTACCTTTACTTTGCAGCAGTACTTCTCCAAAAGCTGCTTCAGGAATCCTTCCTGTAGTTGCATTTCAGCGCTTTCTTCCGCCATGTCCGGCTGCAAGGAGAAACTTCCCAAGATCTTCTCACTGTCGGAGTGAAAAGAAAACCAGTCACATGTTGTTGTTGTAACATTTGACTGGCACTGAAGCAAACGAAAAAAAAACATGTCCCACTGAGGGAAGGCCTTGTGGGAGCAGACCTGTTGACTTGGAGTCAGATCTGATCACACGACTTCCTCATGACGTGAGAAAAAAAAGTAGAATATCAAAAAAATCCAGAATTTTCTAAGCATTGCAGCCAATTGCAGTATGTCAGGGAATTAATTAATATTATCAGACTTAGTAAAGTTTCAGTGGTCAATCTCTACATTGCAGTTTAGAGTATTGTAATATACAGACTTTGTTTCAAAGTAAATACAAAGAAAGTTTCATGTACTTGACTGTGGAATTCATGACTCTAACTAATTTGTGAGAACAGTGTTTATGACCTGAACTGAATGTTTCCATTCTGCCCATACTAAGATTTTTTTTTTTTATATCAGAGCAGCTGGGGGGTTTTTTTAGACTCCAAATTTGTGTTTCAAGCACAACATGTTGGTTTGGTGTGGTCTGATTCAACAGCAAAACAAAGTTAAAAGATCAGCAAAATGATCTGTGCTGTTTTTTAAAACTTCCTCCTCAGCGCCTCCCTTTTGCCGGTACTCCAGTTCCCTAATATGTGTTTATGTGCTGCCCAGACATGTTTGTTTTCTGTTGTGAGTGTTGATGCAAACACCCCTACAGATCATTCAACTCAGGTGTGTCGACGGCTCCTGTGAACATCCATAAAGAATGGCTTTCAGGAACTTTGTGAATTCCTTCATGGTACCATGGTAGGTTGCAAGTTGTGCAATTTGTCCAGTTGTGAAATTTCCTCCTTACAAAATTTGATAGTAATCTGCTCCTCGTATTATGACAAAGTGGGAGCAACTCAGTTTCAAATTCTTAGGCCACATAAAAGCTCGATCAATAGATGCTGAGCCAAAGAGGACGCAAAGGCTGCCAGCTTTCTGCAGAGACCATTGCAACAGACCAGCAAGCGTCATCTGTCTTTCTGGTTAGCACACTACATTAGCAACCCAATGTACAAGTGTGGGTTTGCCAGTTGCCGTGAGGCCAACACAACTGGAGAACTGTAGTAAAACTAGACTGTTTCACAGTGTTGTTGAGAAAGAACCTGACTAAGATGCAGAGAATCCAGAAGAATGTCCACAAATCTCAATAAACACACTCCTAAATCTTGTGGAAAACCTTTAGTAGATGATTTAACAATGGGATGTCACTCAAGTTCATTTACCACTGTGTGTCTGTGTGCTAGATGACCTTCAAGAGTATCTGACCACACAACCTGTCACAGGCACCGTCATCTTGCATGGCTTCTGCTCCAGGGAACATTTACGCTGGACAAGGGACCAGTAGGTCTCAGCGTTGTTCTCTGATGAAAGTCGATTCATGTTGAGCAGAAATGATAGCAACCAATGATGTTGGCGGCATCAAGGAGAGCGCCAGGCATCAGCCACTGTTGTCACCAGATGAGCCTTTGGTGGTGATGAAGTTTTAGTGTCCTTGTGAATAGTACAGTGACAAGACCACACTACCTGAATCACACTATCACTCTAGTCATTGTGTTTCTGCTTGAACAACACAGGTCTGATTTCATCTTTATGGACAGCGGTGCTAGAACTCATCAACATTAAATCGGTAGGGAAGAGCTACTGAAAACTAAGGTACCTTGAATGGAGTGGCCAGAAATTTCTCCAGACCTGAATTTTATTTTTTAAAATACCTCTGGTACCATCTGATTAGTCATGTAGAGACTCTTAACTCTGTAGAATCTGGATGACCCAAGGACCATCCTTCAGGAAGACTGGGACACCATGCCTCCATGAACAATGAATGACTTGTGAACAGCATAAGATGTTTTTGTTGACAGTCAAGGCCACATGACACGTTACTGAGACATTGACATTTTTGTTGTCAACCAGCACTGGTTGTTAGAGTTTGTTTCAGTGCATTGCTTGACATGAGGAACTCCCCATTACAGGATTCTACATCGATGCCCTATTGTTTTACTAGGGTGACCAAACGTCCGTATTTCCCGGGACATGTCCGTGTTTCACGTCCTGTCCCGGGCGTCCCGGGTTTTTTTTTTAGAAAGTGAGGAAATGTCCTGTTTTTTAAATTACTTTAATTGGACCATTAAATTTATATATAGTGTTTTGTGGTCAATATTATTTTACCATTTTATTAATGTGTGTTGCCAGTTTGGATCAGGCTTCCTATCAAGCTATAAGAATGATAGAAAACATGCTAACAAAAAGCCTCAGACCTGCAGCTCATAGGAGGTTCTAGACAGGCTAACAGAAGCGGCTCTTTGGGTCACTTCTACAAGTTTATGTCCTGGGAGGGTGGGGGGCCCCGGTAAGATGTTCGCATCCACCTAAAAAATATGTAGTTGCGCCCCTGGCTGTGGTAACAGAAGAAAACTATAAATATATGGCTACACTTAACTTTACTGGATGGCTAGCTCGCTGTTACTGTCTCTTACTCTGCGTCCCCTAGAGACCTTTGTTGGAAATGTTGGTTTTTGGAAGGTTGCAACAAAATTATGCATCCCATTTAAAGAGTGTATCGTAGAAAGAAACACAATGTTCAGTACAGGTAAGGATGCAAATTATTAATTAATGAGTTAATCTAAAGTTGATTAGATTAAAACAGAAAATTATGGCTGTGGTCAAAGTGCAAGAATAAATACACTGAAAAAAATACCTCTATGGACGAGAGTAAAAAAAATCATGGAAAGGTTTTCCACCTGATTACTTTGCTTTATTTCAGCACCATGTGATTCTGTTACTCCTATTTAAAGCAAATGTGTTAGGTCAATTTAATTTATTAAGGTTAATCTAATTTAAATAAAATGAGTTGGCTCAACTTATTTTATTATGGTTATTCCAATTTAAAGCAAATGTGTTGGTTCAATTTAATTTATTAAGGTTGATTCAACTCATTTACTATAGTTGAACCCAATGTAATTTAAAAGAGCCAACCCAAATAAGTTCCAATGCTTTGGACCAAATAATTTACTTGACCAAGATTAACGACAATTTAGTTGAGACCAACTTTTTTTTTTCTCCAAAGACTTTTTGCGGCGCTAGTGGCTCGTATTTTTTTGAGACAGTAGGCAGACAGGGTGAGGACATGGCAAAGGTCGCCATGTCCTCCAACATATGTTACAGTGATACCTTCACACTACTTATTAAGTTGATCCAACTCATGAAAACTAAGTTGGCTCAACAAACATCCCTTACTAAAAAATTCCATGAAAATCACATGTGATTCACACATTTCCACATGTCACATGTGGAAATGTGTGAATCACATGTGATTTTACCACGAAACGTTCCAAAATCACACGTATTCATGTGCTTTCACATGTGATTCACATCATTCACATGTAAAATTTGTGTGTATCACATGTGATTCACATGTGATTTTCATGGGATTTTTTGTAAGGGATGCTTCATGCTGAAAGAAAGCTATTTAATCGTGTGGAAATCCTTTTCATGATTTAATTACGCTAATTCAAAGACATTTTTTTTAAGTCAAAGACTTTTTTGACTTTTTAAAAAAAATGTCTTTGAGAACTTTTTTTTACAGTTCTTAAATGGACTGATACAGAACAGTGCAGATATTTGTTTTCTCTGCCCTGCAGATGAAAACAAATATCTATAGTTTAATGTGTAACTAAAACCACTTTGAAGTTTTCCCAGGCACAAAACACTTATGTCGTATAATCTCTCGTGATCCCCTGATCTCGCTAGACCCTCTTCGGAGGGAAATGAATCTGACTAAATTGAATCACATTCAATCAGATGAGTGAGTTCACGCGAGACAATCGTTTTTGTCTCAACTTGAATCATGTTATTCAAGTTGAGACAAAAACGATTGTCTCGCATGAACTCACTCGTCTTCAGCACTATATCAGTCTGACTATAATGAATCATATTATCTCAACATGATTAAATTTCATAAACGTGAAGTTGTTGAATTTCTTGTTTATCCAACATGATTGTGTCACGATTTTGTTTGAAACATGAAATGCTTTAGTTAAAAGTACATTCTTTTGTTAATCTGATAACCCCCTAATTTTGTTTTTTACAGTGTAAAAGCGGACGTTATTAGTAAATACAAGAGGCGTATGAACTGTCCGTCCATCCATCCATCCATCCATCCATCCATCCATCTTCTTTTGCTTCAGATCGCATAAGTTGATAAGTTCATATTCTTTGTATCTCTAACAGTTAATGAGCGAGAAACTAAGATAAATTTAAAAGAAACCAATTAGCCGAATCACTTTTTTCCCGACGGTAGGAAAAACCGGAGCACCCGGAGAAAACCTATGTATTGAGTTTAATAAGTGTTTTGTAGAAAAAACACAACGTCCAGGAGAGGGAGGAACGCAAGTTATTAATTAATGAGTTAATCTAAAGTTGATTAGATTAACACAGAAAATTATGGCTATGGCCAAACAGCGAGAATAAATAAAAGTCTAAACGTTATTAGTTAATACAAGAGGCGTATACGAACTGTCCATTCATCCATCCATCCATCCATCCACCCATCCATCCATCCATCCACTTCAGATCACAGGGGTAGCAGCCTAAGTAAGGAGGTCCAGATTCCCTCTCCACAGCCACTTGGTCCAGGAGTTCCCAGATCAGCTGTCCTGGGTCTTCCCCTTGGCCTTCTCCCGGTGGGATGTGCCTGAAACACCTCACCAGGGAGGCGTCCAGGAGGCACCCTGACCAGATGGTCTCCAAATCCGAAACCATGACCTCGGATTTGGAGGCACTGATCCTCATCCCAGCCGCTTCACACTCGGCTGCGAATCGCTCCAGTGAAAGCTGTAGATCACGACCTGATGAAGGCAGTAGGACCACATCTTCTGCAAAAAGCAGAGATGCGATCCTAAAGCCACCAAATCGGATCCCCTCAACGCCTTGGCTGTGCCTACAAATTCTGTCAATAAAAGTATTGAATAGAATTAGTGACAAAAGCCTTGGCGGAGTCCAGCTCTCACTGGAAACGAGCCCGAGTTGCTGCCAGCAATGAGGACCAGACTCTGGAAGTACAGGGAGCATCTGTAGCCCAGGATCAGATCACCAAGGTCCCCACCTTCTGCTGGGGAATCCTGTCTCCTCTTCGGCTGTGCCCTGCTGGGCTCCATGGGTTAAAGCCCAGCCCCAAGGTGTATACGCCTCTTGTATGCACGCGCGTTCTAAGCAGCATCACGATATTTTGTTGCATTCAACCTCTAATGAGGGAACTTTAACGTTCTCCTCTCCCACCAGGTTGACCGCTATTTTTTCTCACGTTAGATTTTCCACCCCGTCCTGCCTCCCGCTATAAATGGAGGTCTTCCAGGCTTTCCTTGGCTAGGGGGTTGTGGCTTATGCTGTGTAGTTAAATTGTCTTTAAAATCTGGCAATAATTTGCCTTCCCCCAAACGCAAAGTTCTTTGATTGGAAGATAACTTTGGTTTGGGTGGCTCGAGGTTGGAAACAACTGGTGGTAAATATCTAATTTTGCTATTTTCAATTGGTGCCTTTATGTTGTTTTCAACATCTGGTCTCACCACAGCAATGTCTTCTTTTTTCTTATTTATGGATTTCTTCAAATCCGCTTGTTCAATTCTCTTGAACAGCATCTCTCTTTTGACCTCTGACAATTGCTCGGTTAGTTGTTTTATTTGGTGTTGATCTTTCTGTCTGTTCTCCATATGGACTTTTATCTCTGCATTTAAAGCCACGTTGTCTCTTTTAACCTGTCTCCAATCCGCCGCAGTTGGTTCAAACCTTTTTTTTTCTGTCTCAGGCTCTGTCTTTACCTTGGAGGGCGAGGGTCGTCTCTTTGCCTGCTCCTCCAAGAGCTCATTGAGCTGCCGATCTTTTTTTGTGAGCGATTCCTGTAACATCCTGCTTCGCTGCTTTTCCTTAGCGAAGGCGTCAAAATCCAGTCTGGCTTCAAACGCGATCCTTGTCTTCTCGATGGCTTCATCCCTTGGAGTTTTTGCCAGTTTCTTCATCAGATTTTTGTTTTCAGTTTCTTCCTCTATTAATTTCTTTTCTAGTTCTCTGATAGTGGTCTCAAGAAGTTTGGTCTTTTCTTTCTCTTTCTGAATTTCATTGTTCTTCAAGCCAATGTCGTTGACCTTCTTGGACAATTCGATCTCAAGCTTTTTAATTTCATGTTCATTCTTTTCGGTCTTATGTCTATATGCCGCGAATTGTGACGTCACTTGCCTTTTTTCTTCTAGGATCTTTTCAATCTGAAGGTTTAATTCCCTCTCCTGGTTTTTCAAAGAGTTCTGCAAATCTTTTACTTTACTTTGATAGGACTTCACCTCAGCTAACAATTGATTTCTGTGGGAACTCCAGGTCTCTATCTCTAGTTTTAATTTAGGTATTTTTTCATTATTCAAATATCTGTTGTGCCTGTGAGAAATCTGTAAATCTTTCGTCAACGAATCAACTTTCTCATTTAAAAGGTCAATTTGTTCTTGGGCTTTTTCCAGGTCCTGCTCCAGTATGTCTTCTTTGATCAAGATTGCAGATTTTTCTTTTAAACGTTGTAGAAAATCCACAACCAATGAAACCAGTTCATCTCTTGACATCAGTCTAATTTGAGACAGTGTCAATGAATCTGTACCAAATGACGACATTTTGATCATCCAACTAACGTATCACAAAAACTACGAAAAAATGTAACGATGAATCCAATATGCAAAACTACCGTCCGTGTTGCTGCTCCTCGCGATCTGCCAGTTTGATTCAGATGCAGGATATTCAAGGCTTCTGTCTCTTATGACATCATAACACTATGACATCATCAGATTCCATCAGTGGAAAAAAATCTAATGTATGCAATGTTGCTAGGCAACAGCAAAGCCAGCTCACTTTTGACATCATCAGATTCCATCAGTGGAAAAAAAATCTAATGTATGCAATGTTGCTAGGCAACAGCAAAGCCAGCTCACTTTCCAGCCTCCTTGGAGGCTTATATATATATTAGGGTGACCAAACGTTCGTATTTCACGTCCTGTCCCGGACGTCCCGGGTTATTTTTAGAAAGTGAGGAAATGTCCTGTTTTTTAAATTACCTTCATTGGACCATTAAATTTACAGGCACTAGGGCACTGCGCACGGCGCTGCGTGTGACGTAATCCCTGAGCCGCGTCAGTGCGGGCAGCCCTGTTCTTAATCAGAAGATAGATAGCGTGGCTGTCAGTACGCCAACAACATGCCAAAGCGATATCCCCCCCCCATCCCCGCTCCAAGGTGTCCTGGTTTTTCCAAATGAAAATATGGTCACCCTAGTTTTACTATAATGGTAGAGTGAACTTCTTACATTTTCCACAACTTTCACCTGAAATCCAATTACACCTAACTTTTTGAGAGTAGTGTATGTGTGTAAATGCAGACAATGTAAGTGGTAAATGACCTGCGCTTGCATAGAACTTTATTTGGTCCAGAGAACTCAAAAGGGCTTTACACTCCATTCAGTCATTCACCCCCCCACGCACACCCACACACACATTCACACAATGTGGTAAGCTACATTGTAGCCACAGCTGCCCCAGGACAGACTAACAGTAGTGAGGCTGCTGCAATCAGCATCACCAGCCCCTCTGACCACCACCAGCAGACAAGTCGGATGAAGTTTCTTGCCCAAGGACACAACAACTGATACAGATGGAGTGGAGATTCAAACCTCAGAGGCTACAGGACAAGCTCCTGACTCCTGACTCACCTTCACCTCTGGTACGATCAAATACTTTTGGCAACATACGTCATGAAATGGTGTCTGGATCTAAATATTTAATTGTAGCTCTGGCCATTTTTTCTACATTTGCCATCCAGCTCAGGGTTTTCCAGGCGAGTTTTAAGTTGGTTGCAGTCTCCTACAGGTTATCTTCCTGTATTGCCCATTATTTCCATTAAGTGTGACCAGTTTCCCAGCTAAAGTTTGTGGTGGTTGTTATGTGTAATTCCAATGCACACATACCTCACTTCACAATGCAATACTTTGCATTCTCCAGTCACATAAAAGCTGATTAAAATATGTTTAAATGTTTGTTTGTATGAATACCTTTGCAGACACCATCAACCAATGACTATGTTTAAAAAGTTATGTCACTCCCAGGGGGTACAAGGGAACACCTTTACCGCTGCCTATTCTAAGTCCATTGTCTTTCAAACATTGAGAGCATCAAACTGACAACCTTCCAAGAGAAATACAGTAACAAAACATTCCTTTATTCCCTCACCTCTTGTATTTGTTGAGGATCCAGTCCAGCAGAGCGTACAGATCCTTTAGCTCGGTCACCTGTGGCTCCAGCTTCCTCAAGTGCTGCCCGACGATTCTGTGGTAGCTCTTCAAATAGGTGCTGAAGACTTTGAAGCTGGGTGGGTAGGACCATCGCAGCTCCCGCTTCACATTCTCCAAATCCTCTACAATAGTTTTTCCCAGGAGCCCGAGATGGACCGCCAACCAGGATAGATTCTGTTCCTTCCTCTCCAGGTGAACGCCGTCGACCTTGACCTGCACGCCCTGGGACACCGCCTCCTTCCAGGCCTCCCTCCAGCTGTCTGGTAGGCCGCCTGGCTCCTCGGCCCTCTTCTCCTCCTCCTGGATGATGCGAGTCACGTGGACCAGTAGTGCCTTGTTCCTGGCAGGAAAGGAGTTGGAATCACAGACTATGGTGCAAATCTTTTTTCTGAGGTCCGTATAGAGGAGGGTCAGGTCTTTCTCCTTCTTCGCCATCTCCATGGGGAAGTCGTCACCAGTTTGCTCTTGCTCCTTCTGAAACTCCAGTCGCATGGCAAGCAGGTTCAGATGAGCTTCCTCCAGAACCTCCATCTCTATCAGCTTGTTGATCTGCATAACTGAAGGTTAAAAAAATAATTAAATTACAGATATGTCTTCATTTTTTTCATGCCTTTAGAGTCACTTAGACCAGCGTTTCCCAACCCTGGTCCTCAAGGCTCACTGCCCTGCATGTTTTAGGTATTCCCTTGCTTCAGTCCAGCTGATTTCAATTGATGACTGATTAACATTTGTTGAACTGCAATCAGTTGAATGAGGCACATTAAAGCAGGGAAACTGCTAAAACATGTAGGACAGTGAGCCTTGAGGACCAACGCTGGGAAACACTGACTTAGACGTCAGTTTTACTCTAAATTACTGGAAGCTGAATGATTCATTTTCAAATGAATTCCTTGACGTTTCTACGTCATAATCCATTTTTTAATCTGCTGCTTTCATATAAACAATCCAAACCCAACAGGAAACATGAGGGAGCAACATTACAAAATGCGTCTTTAAAACCAGCAGCAAGTCACAAAAGAGGTATTGCAAGCCCTATTTCAACTTGCTTCTACTTCACGTTGTTGGAAATAACGTTAAATAAATTTAAAAATCCAAAGAAATCTTTTAGAGAACCCTGAGAAGACTACAGTTGTAAGTCTTCTCAGGGTTACAACTGTAATGCAGAAACTGTAATGCAGAAACTGAAACCAAAAGAAGAAATTTCAGACTGCATTAAGCCTAACACTTTTCAGGTACCCCAAAGTCACTTAAAGTTAGTCACTTTCAGTGTCAGGAAAGTGTTTAAAAAGCAAGTCAATTTGAACCACTGGTTGCAAAGCAAAGAAAAAACATCAGCAAACATTCAATCAGCCTTCTTGAGATCTACTGAAGTCAGTTCTGGGTCAATTTGCTCCTTCATTTTCAGTCTGTTATGGAAAACACAGGAATTGGCCAAATCTCTGACCAAAATTTGACCAAATCTCCAAGCTAAGATGGAGATTTTGACATACTAGCATGACAGAGATGGTAATGCTAGCATGCTTTTCAAGCTAATCGCTAGTGTGTTTGGAAATCCAGCAACTAGGTAGTGAAAGCAATTTAAAGGCAATTTAAAATGTTTTCCCCCAGTCATTTTATCATTCTTTTAAAATAACTGCTCTCTAATATTCAACCAGTGCAAGAAACTTTAAAAAATTTAATATAGTCAACGCTGCCATTAAAATTATATGTATAGTTAAAACTTGCTAAAATCAGTGTAATATTTATGAAAACTTGTGATTGGAAATTAAGCACAAAGCTGAGGTCACCGCATCTTTAATGTGAATTCATTATTAGTCATTACTGATTGATTATGTACACTGTTTGCCCATTAATGTAAGAACATTCATGGAAATTACAAAATGGGTTCAACTCATCCTATCCAACATCAAATTCTTCAAATAAGACTAACTCTTCCATAACAGTTTTAATTGAAGTGGATTATCTTCCCTGGTGAACGTTTACACTACAGACGTTTTCTCTGACGTTTGTTTGTAGCTGAAACAAGATAATCTTTAGCTGCTTGTGTTGGAAAAACAGAGGCGAAGAAGAGACCTGCATGTACAGACAGAGTAGGATGACTGGAGCTGCATGAGACAATTTTTCTATTCTTAATTCTTGTTTCCCCACAAGCGGTGAGAAACAAGAACGGTGAACAAGTGGGGCAGTACAAACTTTGCTTCTTGAATATAATACAATGTCATTGGTGGATGAAAACAGCATGTTTTATTTATTTAATTTTCACTTTCCTGAGCTGACCAGTCCACCTGGTGAAGTCCTGTTAAATTACAATAAAGTTTGGTGGTTATAATGTGCAAAATGTGAGAAAGTTCATGGGGTGTGAATATACATGAAACCCACAGCTGAGCATTTCTCTAATGAGTGAAATGTCAGCTTGTACAGTTTGTTGTGCAAATCATCACTATGTATTTTACATTTTAGCCATTTAAACTGAGAATGTATTTATAGGTAAGTTAGTGATATTCTGTTGGCATGCACACAGAACAAAATGCAATACCTGTTATTTGCAGTACATAATTTAAATGGTCAAAAGATGAAAAACAAAGTTAGAAAGGATGACAGTAATGATGGCTTTGGGTTCCTTTTAGAGCCCCAGCTCCACCTCTTACAGAACCTTCCACCAAGCAGAGTGCTCTGACATTTCAAAGGCTCTGTGGGGAAAGCATCTTTTAGCTTCTAGATGGGTGGAAAAGTCCATATTTATGGTCTAGATGTAGCAATGTGGAGGGAGGACGAAAGCAGAAACTCTCCATTTATATCTGCTTCGGCTGTACGCAAATAAACTGATTGAGAAGCGTAAAATGACCTGTGATGGTGAGTACCTGACAGTGGTGTGTGGGGAATTTCAGGCAGTGTGTACATCTCCTCCAGCTCCTCCAGCTCCTCCATCTTCATTTCTTTCTCCTCTCTCATTTCTGGCAGGGCCTCAGCGGCTGGATGCTCCTGTTTGGCCGCTTTGTCGTTCTCCTTCTTGGAGGAAAACCTCAGACTTCTGCGAATTGAGGATCCTTTCTTCAGAAGGGAGTCGGTCACCTTGGACATGTTGGGATCTGAGCACAGAAAGCACGCAGTTTCTGTGAGTAAGGTACATCTTATTGGGGGACACTGGGTGAAGAAGAGCCAGTTAGCTGCTTTAGTGTCAGTGAGGTCAGAGGAAACATCAAATCTGTAAGAAGCGATTTATAAGGAAACTCTGCTGTGAGCAAGTCAGAGTGAACCTTTCAGCAAATAACAGGAAGGCTGAACATGTTACAGTGAAATGACTACGGTAGAATTTGCAGCTTTCGTGCCTTTACAGGTTATATTTTTAAAATGTTGACATACATTTATAAATTTCAGTGTCACAGTTAGGTTTCTGATTATCTAGTTAGCCGCTCTGCCCATGCTAACTGCTAACTTAAGATGCTAAAACATGTTTAAACATGTCAGAGCTGTAACAATTTTATCAATGAGTTGAAATACCAGAAGCTCATCATACACTCGCTGTTCTCTCACACAGCGGCTTGACTTCTGCACTGCTTTCAAATTAATGATTGACGAATTATAAAATGAAGGTTAGAAACACATAAATTAATTCAACTGTCAGACAACCTGAGAAAAACAAAGGAAAAAAAAAAGCAAAGGTGTAGTGTCTGAGCTTATCTGTTGATATGACAAAGAGTTTCTATTCAAGCCACCCAATCCTGAGCTGCGAATATGTGGCTCGTTTGCATGTCAACCACTGCAAAACTACTTTCACTTCAAAACATGCTGTTGAAAAATGACCCATGCAGGACTCAACCGGTTCCCAAATTCTGTAGGCCATCACAGAGTTGCACACCCCCAACTTCTATATCACAGTGCAACCAATGACCTCCACTGACCCCAAACATAAAGAACAGGAAAAAAGAGAGACAGAAGTTTGGTTTTCAGACTATGGAAGCAAACTGGTTCTATGCTGGCTGTCAGACGTACCTGTCTTTGAGCGAGCTAGAGGTTTGCGTTTGTGTTGTGTCATGTCTGTCAGATCTTCGTCCGTTTTTTGAAAGAAGCCCCCACTGGTCTTCAAGGGTGACGCAGCTGGAGAGCCCGAGCTAAGACCTGGTGGAAAACCGGGGAAGAGACGATGTCAGCGCAACACTGAGTAAATATCCCTGTGTCAAGTCGTGCATCAGCAGGTGTACCTTATATATTTGTGCATCACCAGCTGGGTAATGCAAATGAATCTGAGCTGAAAACCAATAGACTGCTGCTTATTAAGAGCTCTGATGGGGAACCATAAACAGGTTTTTCTGGAAAGTTTTCTGGTAAATACTATTAACACAAAGTTATGCGACTTACAGTAAACGAAACCGAAGCATTAAGATAAACTCACCCTCATAACATAACTGGTGAAAGAAAGAGCGACGTGAAGATAAAGTTCTCACATGTTTCTCTTCTGTCTGGAACAACTTTTTATAAAATAACTACCAGCAAAACGACAAAACAGCTGAAACAGAGTCTGTCTAAATCAAAGACTAAAAGCCCACCTATAGGAGCTGCTTTTGAACCATAACAAACAGAACATAGGCCGACATATTTGATGCGTGTTGGTGATTTTTATGATGCCACTTGACATAATGCAATGTCTGTTATTGGTCTGGTTATTGACTGACCGAAAAAGAGTCAAAAATTCTTAATAAAGTACTCTATATTAAAATATTTGGATAGGTTTAGGGTTTTATATTTAAAATTTGCTGACGTTTGAGTTTTAGTACTAATAATATGTCACTCTGAGCGTAAACTCTGCTCACCCTCAGAGTTTGCATTAGAGGGGTTTTCTGAACAGGACCAACCAACCAGAAAAACAAAGTGGGAACGACAAAAGGTTTCAATTCTCAACCAATTGGAGCTAAGCAAATATCGTCACATCACTCCAACTGTGTGTCCTCGTTGGTTTTACTTTCAATTCCTTGATAGGTTTGAACAAAGAAACCAGAATTCACCAAAGTGTCAGCAAAGGTGTAGTGTCTGAGCTTATCTGTTGATATGACAAAGAGTTTCTATTTACAGCCAAACACAACAACAGAGCTCGACCTTTTCTTTGAGGTCTCTCTTCTCTATTTTGCAGCTGAAGCTACTCAGGACCAACTCGTCCAAGTTTAATATCCACCATGCAGAGAAAAGTGACTATTGAAACCTCTTCCAACACGTGTTCACCAGTTTACAAATACATTCACAGTTTCTATGCATGTACAGTTCATATACTGAATGTACTTTCCTACTATCCACAGTCCAGCAGGTGGATCAGTGGCAACATAGAGTTGAAGATGTTGGCCAATAAAACGTCAACATTTGACGGTAGGAGCAAAGTTCCTTCGCAATATCTAAAATATTTCTGTATGATTTTGCCAGCTGTTGCATAAATGTTTGTGCACTTTTTCACAAGGAAAACCTTCCATTATTTCAACATTTCTTCAGCTTAAGTTACAAAAGGTTGCATGCTCTAGTATTTAGCCTCCATCCTCAGTGCTTTCACAGCATTTCCAGTTACACAAAAAGTTACACAATGCAACATTAAAATTGTTTTGTTAATGACTAATAATGACACTTATGAGAATAAACAAGAACTGGTATTCTATTTTGTTGGCTTATTTAGCTTTGCTGCTGCCAGATTTCGCTCCGGTCCTCCAGAACCCGTATACCGGATTACTTACAATACAAACATCAGTTTACATCACACCTGCTGTTCCAGGTGTGATGTCAAGGGTGAGCAGCCTGAATGTTACTCACTGGGTGAGGCTGGCATTAAAATTGTTTTGTTAATGATGTGAATGAACACTTTGAGAATAAGAACTGGTATTCTGTTGGCTCGCCTGATGCTCAGCCTGAACGTCTGGAGCACGCCCAGAGCCTCTTTCACAACTCCGTTCGCTTGCATCTTTCCGTTACAATGGACATCTGTCCTCGGCTGGAAAGTTCATGAATCCCAGGTAATTGGAGTGAGTCCGCTTCTATTGAAAGGGTCACGAACTGTGGATATTTGGTGGTGTTTCTTGGTCCTTGGCAGAGGCGCGCTCTGTTTACAGATAACACGGGACCCAGTCTGCCCAGTTCTGATAAGAAGAGTTCACTGTGAGGGGAATGTCACAGCACAAATTAAAAGCTGCAGACAGACCTTTCACAGATAGTTATGGGCTTCTCGCTGAAATTTGCTCCGGTTCGCTCCGAGCCCTGAGCAAGAGGTTCTGATAAGAAGAGTTCACTGTGAGGGGAATGTCACAGCACAAATTAAAAGCTGCAGACAGACCTTTCACAGATAGTTATGGGCTTCTCGCTGAAATTTGCTCCGGTTCGCTCCGAGCCCTGAAAGCAGAGAGCAAACACACAACCAGCAATCAGTTTTACAGCCACCAAAACAAGGCAGAAAGTAAAACTTTCTTTAGTGTTTATGTTTCTGCAATCACACACAGAGAGTAAATTATTAATGTGTCCGTTTAGCAGCAAACGATTAGTCAGTCAAATCAAGTCAGACAAAAGTTTTAAAAGTTATAAAATCTTTAAATATTTTCAGTATTCAGACAGATTTTTGGAGTTGCAATGGGAAACTTGTTAATGAGCGGAATGATTTTAAGCTCAATCCACTTAAACCTAAAACATATGAATGCTTTAAAATAAGTGGAAAACCTTCATGTTTTTTTCTACTCCATGGTTTTGACACATCTGTGTTTTGGTCATTGTGAATTAAATGTAAATTCGTGCTTTATCTGTATTTATTTATGCCAGGCTTCAGAAAGCATAATTATTTTTTATAGTTCTTTATAAATCCAAAAGTCAGTAATTTTTTATATCTCTCTGAAAGTGCTTCGTAAATTATAACAGCAGTACACTTCCTCAGTTCTACATTTTAGATGGGATTTTATTCTACTTGGCTAATAATAATAATAGTAATTATTCAAGTAGTTTTATTTTGCAAGAGCAACAGTTTGCATTCCACATAATTTCACAAGAAATGTTTTTGAAATAAATCCTACGTGAGTGAGTGAGTGAGTTATTAATTTAAGACCACAGTAACAATGTGTCCTAGAATTATAGTAATTATATTCACAAGGGTATCAATTTAGCAGATAAACTGAAGTATTTTGAAGCTTTTCCTTTCAAACGTATGAAAATACTAATAATCAGTATTTATTTTGTAAGGACTGTGAGGTCACTTCCACCTTAAAGTGCTGCTACTAGTTAAGACAAATGAAAAGCATGCAAGTCGTTTTATTTTGCATCTGAGGTTACCTTCAGGCACAAATCCAAACCGAAGGACAAAGATTTAAGAAAAAAAAAAAAGAAAAAAAAAAAGGTGTTGCCTCACCTTTGGACGGCAGCTCAGGTAAGATCCAGTTTTGCTTTCATTTTTTATTTCCAACAAAGATGACTCACTAATTTCACGTTTTGAAAGACTTCAGGATGGTATTAAAAAAATGTAGTCAGAGTACCAGGACAGAATAAGTCACATGAAGCTGAAGAAAGCTAAACAAGGAGCGCAGTCAGCTTGTTAAGGACACAGTCACCTCTGAAAGTAGACGTAATCTGAGCTCGGAGTGCTTAGATTTTTGAGTTAACCATTTACACAACGAGGAAGTGATGATTACTGCTTGAATGGCAGAAAAAAAAACAGAATGAAAGACGGGTGGTTTCCTGTTTAAGAAAAAAAAAAAAAAGGTCACTTGGTAGGGAAATTTATTTCTCCTGAATGTAGAACTTGTATTTTGGCTCATAAATCAAAAGATGTAATCATTTATGACCAACACAATGAGTTATATGTGTTCCTTACGTTTGTAATTTAAGCATCCTACTCTTACATTCAGATCCCTCACATCGATAAACTATAGCTATAGTTAATGTTTGCATGTAATATCTTCCCACACCACTGGATGGCAATGTAGACCACATCCGTTTGTATTTAATTTATTCCCATCTGTTGTATTGATGAGAATAGAGTCTTGACTTACATTTCAAGAAAGCATATTAATTTTTAAATGTTATTTGTAAATTTTATAACTTGAAATTTTATCCATTTTCACTCGTACAGCACAACAGAATCAAAGGAGGTTAGAGGAATTAGATTCATAGAAAGATTTATCTATGGCGATGCACCAGCTCCTACATTCACTTCCTGTTTTTTTTGTGTGTGTGTTTTTGTGTTTATGATGTTTGCTGCACGTCAGTTTCCTTTCGGGATATTAATAAAACTGAACTAAACTGTGTAAAAATAATCACCACTTTCTTTCTAAATAAACCTCTAAATGTAAACATAATAACAATTTTAAGCCTGATAACATAGCCTGTGCATTTTTAAACCGCTATGAGGCGTATGAGGTTGGACTTGTTTTAAGATGGCGCGGCGGTGGCGCAGTAGTGAAGCTGGTGAGGTTTTACCTCTAGCAGAGGCTTCTGTCCTCTATGTTGTCACAGGTTTGAATCCTGGTCTGTTAATCTTTGGCGCATGTCTTCCCCCGCTCTCACAATCCACATTGCTGTCGAATGACTGTTAAATAGGCCGCTAGAACCGGATAGAGGAAGTAAAAAAATATTAAATTAGCGTCAGTCTACATTAGCTTAGCAGTTAGCTTCAGCCTCCAGAACCTCCAGAACCAACAAGTAAATGGAAGCGTAAAATAACTACAAGTATTAAGTCTTTAAAATATTTCAGCAGGCCCTTACTTCCAAAATCTTGAGTTATATTCTCATAAAACAAACATATATTTCGTATATCCATCCTCCTCTTTGCGCTGATATTTCTATGTTTGCCCACATTAAATGGTCAAATTTCAGCCATTATTCTTCATTTTGTAGTTAATATGCCACACCATAATGCTCCCAAAATACCACATATTTTTTACAAAAAAAGTTTGATATGGAAAACATTTTTTTTTAAATATTTTTAATTTCATGAGTTGATCTTTTCTATTTCCAAACGTGTCATTTCAAACATAACCAGCTCAAAACGGCAGAGTTGAATCGTTCCTGTAGATGTCTAACATAGTCTGGGATAATTCATTCATGAGATTATTTCTTCATTTCCTGCTACTATTGTGGATTTTAAAATGTAGAATGGCAGGCAGTTCAGGGTTTTCTGTTTTCTACTTCGATAATCGTTAAGCTGCTGCTTAACTCAGCTGCTGCTCTGCCTCACAATGGCTGCTATTGAGAGCCAGCATTAGCATAACGAGCGGAGAGCTGTGGCGAAAGTGGAGTGTGTCTGTGAACCCAAATGTTTCTGAGCAAAGACCATCTTCACAAAAGCCTGTCAAACTGGAGGTAGTTTAGGTCACATGGGCTGATACTATTTGCAGCCATGTTTTATTTTGATGTGCAAAGTTATCCAATCATTTAAGGTGGCCGTGGCTCAGCAGGAAGAGTGGTAATCATCTGGTTATAGGAGTTCATGTCCAGATTTTCCATACAGCATGTGAACACCCTCCATTATCAATAATTCTCAACATGTAGAAAATCTGTATTGATTGCTTTGACCTGCTTAAAGAAACTGGGATCCACTCAGTTTTTACCCTCAGTTCAGCAGAGCAGAAGATGTGTCCTCTTCCAAACGCATTAACCATTTCTCATTGGTTTGACAGATTTTTCCCAACCATTTGCAAAATAGTTAACACAGACGTCACCGAGGCAGTCCAAATTCAACAGTTTTAACTATCGTAATCAAGCCGAAATCACAGTTTTCTCTACACAAATCTTCAACTAGAAATCAGTCTGCAGGCCATAACGGGGCAGCATTATATCAAATACATTTATTTGAGGTTTTCATCATGTTATGATGTTATTCTCTCATCAGAAATACACCTGGAGTGTTGCTTTGATTCTTTCATGCATGATTTGAGAAATCCTTTAATCTCCCACGGCAACCATGCAGTTTTGTAAAGTGTCTGGGTGGACCAACTCAACTCCCTCAGACTAGCCAGCAGCAATTAGCAAACACTGCTCTTCTGCTGAGCTTATTAGTGGAGCCACTCTCAGTGCAACGCTGGTACAAACACCTGGGTGGACCTAGCTCCGCCTTCGAGATGGAACTCCTCCTTAGAGATGCAGTTTCCACAGCAATTAGTAAACACCTCATGGAACTGCTCATCTGCTCAACCAATTTCAAGGCATTAAATTACAAAGTCAAATTTATTTTAAGGCATATATGGTATATACAACATTTCTATAAAACCATAGCTATTTGATTGTATTAAATCAAGTAAAATGGACAAATTTCTACTTGGAAAAAACTTAGTTTCTCTTTACCAGTATGGATCCAAGGCAGATGTGGCCCTGTCTCTAAGAGAGAAGAGACTGCGTATCAATGGTGGGTATTTCTTATGCTGTAATAGATGTTATTGTTATTTTTTTAACCTAATAAGACGAAAAAAATTTATAAAATTTGCATCAAAGCATTTCTGATTCTAGATCCTTTGCAAGAAGGAACATCTGACACAGTCTTAAAGATGACAAATGGCACTGGCATGAGAGTGATGTAATGCTACAAAGACAAGTAAGTTTTATATTTTATTGCCATTATGTAATTATTGACTGGAAGAGCTCATACACTTAGTTGCAGGTTGAGTTGTTTAAAGCCAATATTGACCTTAGTTTTCTATTTTGAATGTTTTGGCACAATTAGAGCCTTTTGCAAGCAAAGTGTGTCACTGCTCATGTGTGTTACCTGTTTTGATAATGTGGAGTTTGAGTTGACATGAAAGCAATCAAGAACACCGTTAGAGCAGGGGGATCAAACTCATTTTAAATTTGGGTCAAATCAAAATCATGGACGCTCTTAAAGTGCCGGCTGTGCCAGAATATTTTGATGATACATGTGAACAAACTTTTAAAATATTAATAAATTCTTAAAATTACATTATATTGACCATCTTTTCACATTGATCAGTCCCTCCAGGGTTTTGCGATTGCTTTGGTGATTATTTGCAATAAAATCAAATATTTGTGATACTAATTTAGAAACATTTGTGATAATTGCACAAATGAATGACGGTAAATTCACCATTTTATTCCTCACCAGTATAGATTGTGGCCGGATTTGGTCCTCGGGCCTCAAGTTTGACACGTGTACTATAGAGTGATAATTTTCCTTTTCAGAATTTAGGCAATTACAAAAAACTGGAGACATGAAGAGATATAAATAAATCCTCTGATCTGCGCAAACAGTGTCATGTAATGTTAGTGATATATATAATAAATATATATTTATTCTAAATGCTCTGGAGTGTTTAACTGAATCATACCATATGATGGATGTAGAGTTTTGACTCTGTTGTTCCATTTTGCAGATGGTGTTGTGCTAATTGAAAACCATGTTTACTAAATTGTGCTAAATGAATTGGAAAAAAGCTGCAACTGTTACTCAGTTCATTTTAATATGACACAATATCTGCCAAAAGGAATGGATAATAATGAACTTAGAATGCTTTTACTAAATTAAATACAAAGTCTATGCTAAACACTGTTTGCATTGTAAAATTGGATGCATTCGTTTTTTTCTATTTCAGTTTGTGAGGTTACTTTTTCCAATAAAAACATTGAATCCTTGAATATTAAGAGCTTTTGTTCCTGTAAATGAGTCAGTTTTGCTTAGATGTCCACCGTTTTAGAGTTCTCTAGCTGTTAGTCGGTGTGTTGTAGTGAAAGTTTCACACACCCTCCCACACAGAACCACACACCACCCACATGAGTGCACCATGGTGTTACCTTGTACCCACAGGCAGCCTGGGAGAGAGCAGGAATTGTGATGCTGCAACTGGTACGCCTCACCAAAACTTCAACATTCATTTAGCTCATACTGTCACAGTGCAAACCCTAAAATTACACACATGTTCTTTTTTTCTATACTAACATAAATTTTCTTTATTAAAAATTGCTTAAAAGATATATTGAATGTTGAATGAAACCTCTAAGTTAAGAAATGTATTAATGACATCCGTCTGTCAACAGCCTGCCAGAGAAATAGGATGGTTTGATTTAAACTTGCCCCCACCACAACCTGCTGTGTTTTGTCTGTGTGTGCGTGGGGGTGTGGGTGTGTATGTATGTGTATATATACAGGCTGAGGGGTTAATAGGGGCTCATGAAAAACAAAAAAAATCACTGAAACACTTAACTAGGAGTACTTTCTATGTTAATAAAAAATTATAATTGCTTCTTTTTCTAGGAAACAAAAACACCAGACAGAAAAAACACACACATGCGATCTGAGCCAGTTGTAAAATGTACAGGATGGAAGAGAGTATGTATGGTTGTAAAAGTTCAGCCAATTGCTTTTCAAGGAAAGAAAAACTTTATTATGACTTTATTATTGGCAACCAGGCTACCCCACCACCGGAGTCGACTCACCACCAGGTAGTGGTCAGTGGACAGCCAAGACATACGGCCGCAGATCCGATGAAACGATGACAAAGTCGATCATTGAACTTCGGCCTAGGGTGTCCTGGTGCCAAGTGCATGTGTGGACACCCTTATGCCTGAACATGGTGTTCGTTATGGACAATCCATGACGAGCACAGAAGTCCAACAACAGAACACTCTCTATGGATGCCAAGAAGGGTGGGTAATCTGAACTGTCGTTCGGCCCGTAAGCACAAACGACAGTCAGGACCCGTCCCCCCACCCGTAGGCGGAGGGAGGCTACCCTCTTGTTCACCGGGGTAAACCCCAATCTACAGGCGCCGAGATGGGGAGCAACAAGTATGCCCACTCCTGCCCAATGCCTCTCACCCTGGGCAACTCCAGAGTGGAAGTATGTCCAGCCCCTCTCAAGGAGACTGGTTCCAGAACCAGAGCCATGCGTCGAGATGAGACCGACTATTTCTAGCCGGAACCTCTCAGCCTCACACACTAGTTCTGGTGGGGAAGGAGCCAGAGCCCAAGAGCCAGCTTCTGCAACCGAGGATCAGACCACCTAGGCCCCCTCCCTTGGCCGCCACCCATCACACATTGCACCCGACCCCTTTGGCCCCTCGCATGTATATATAATATGACATGAAAGACATTTGTCATGGTAATTTAACACCTTGAAACTGGACCTCTGTTTAAGAAACTCTTGCTCTATCTGAACCCACCTCCATTGAGTCATCACAACATGGTTCCTCTATAAACCCTGTAACAAGTAGCTATAATGAGCTCAGCTGATGCTCGGTTCCACCAGGTGTCTGCTAATTACTCTGTGGGGCGGCGCTAGTTCCACCAAGGCATTTTGTACAGCTGAATGGTTGCCATGGAAATAAAAGGACTCCTCAAATATGCATAAAAGAATCAGTTCAACACTCCAGGTGTTATTTTTCATCAGGTGATAACATTATAACATGATGCAAAGCTAAAAAAGAAAAAAAAAAGAAGTCAATATCACATAATAATTTCTGTTTAGCAGAACTCCAGGTCAGATGGACTGGAGCCTGGTCTTCAGTGGACCGGTTTTCAACGCATTCTCATAGTGCATCTAACTGATTGGTTGCATCTGGATTTATGGGTAAATATTTCTGCGTATCATCAGTAGAAATTTACACCATGCTGTCTGATAAGTAGTAAAAAAAAATCTTGGAATATTCTTGTTGAAATATGCTTTTATCTAGCTTGGGATTTCCAGATGAAGTCATCCAGATGTGTAGAGCGCCATCTTCTCTCCAATCTCCCAGGGTTCTGCTTTTACTTTTTAAAATTAAATTTAAAAAATAACCTCACCTATACTCAGGTGAAAGAGAGATGTTCTACTAAAATCGTGTCAACCGATTTGTTGAAAAACTAAATAAAGTGGGTCATTAGTGAGTCAAAAGCAACCAAACTCAACAGAAACTCAAATAAACTTTTTTCTTTTGTTTGTTTTTCTAAATTTTGTTCTGTTAGGATTTGTGCTTTATGACTCATTCTGTTTCCACTTCTCATGACACCGGGGAGAAGGAGGTGAGATGCCTTTTATGCCTCTGCTCTCAGAAGCTTTGTGAAAATGGTTTTAGGGGGAAACATAAAAAAAGGAAGACAGACGATAAGAAGACGACGACAACTGATGAGGATCAGAGCGAGAGAGTCTGACAGGAATATGGCAGGGGAGGGGAAGGATAAATACGGTGAGAGATGAAAGTTGAATAGGAGAAACAGAATATAATGAGTAGTGTCAGGTTAATGGATCTGGATTATAACGACAACAGGGAATTCTTTTACTGAACATTTACACTGCTTTGACACAGGATGTAAACCTTTTCACTGCATTTAAAAGTAAATCCACTTTCAGTCACAGATGTAAGTCTTTTGAGAAACGTCTCTACGAAACATTTTATACGTTATGCTTCATGATCTCCTTTTAGAATGCTATTCCAGAAGACCTTTAAACCATGGGATACTTTTATAATCAAACCTTTGGTTTGTATTTGACTGTGTCATTAGAACTACGGCAATTGACATTATGAAAATTAATTTGCTTTAATGGAGACGTGACATTTAAAAAAACAAAAAAAACGAACAACAACTCATGTTTCACGACCAAAAGGTTGAGGTGGTTTTTCCGCCGTATGGAAATAGATGCGTTTCTCAAAATTGCGAAATACAAAAAAAATCAACAGTCGGAGGTTACGACTGGCAGAAACGACAAAGAAAATGACAGGAAGTGGTAGGAGGATGATGATTAGTTTAAACATTGTGCGTTATCTCAACATGTTGGATCCATAACTCTTCTGTAAAATCACCCACTACAATTTTCCCAAAAAGTGCATGCGTAGACACTGCCAAGTGGGCGGGGCTTGTTGCTCCACTGCCTGAATGAGTCGTCGCCTCTGATTGGCTGAAAGATGATGAATGCCAGAGCCATGAATGAATTATGAACGTGTCTCTTCCCACTGTTTACATCTGTTGCTGCCATGATTGTTCGTGACTTATCGCGTGAACAAACGTATTCACGTGATTTTAATTTCATTTCTTACACAGAGAAAGAGAGAATGGATTGCCGTCTGATTTAATTTGTTACATGTAACTGAAGTAATCAAACTTGTCTTATGTTTGTTTAACATGGCAGTTTAATAAATGTAATATTTTTACGTGGATGAACTTAATTTGATTACTTGTAAGACATTAACTTGATTTTTTTTTATCAGCTCACCCGTTTTCTTTTTTTCAGTCCATTTAATGAAAAGACAGTAATTGCGTAATCATTATTAGTTTTTTGCTTTTTTGACATTTTGACAAAGATTTGCAATGCGCACATTTGTTATGGAAACACAACTTAGAGTAAAGAGGAGCAGATTTCATCTTCACCCACCACACGTAGATTTTAACTTGTAAAAAATAAAAAAAAGAAACTTAAAACATAGATGTGATTTCTCTGTCATTTCACAAGTCAACCTTACATTCTGTTGGCTGCCTATAAAAACTTGCAGTGAAATACCATGCAGTACATTGTTGCGAAGTGACAAGATGAAAAAATAAGTTCAAAGGGTTTAAATACTTTTAAATGCGCTGTATGTGGCAGAGATATAAATAATAAATAAATACTTTAGCCTGACATCTCGCACCTCCTTAATAAGTGAAACCAAACTGGTCTGTCGACCGGCTAAACAACACCTCTCCCGTCTGCGAGGAATAGATGTGATCACATACAAGTTGATTTGAAGATTAATATTCTGTCAAGTGTTTTTTTTTTCTTCAATGAAAGTGGTTTTCTTTTTTCACATTACAGGCCTTCCTTTAAAGAGCAGGCACCGCCTCTTCGCTGTGTGCTCTAAACATCAAACACATTCTGCCTCAGATGTATTTTTATCCCCCTCTGCAGCCCTCTCGTCCCCTTCCAGCCCACACACTCTCCTCATCTGTGAAGAATGGGCCCGTTTTAAGAACATAGCCTGACCACTTCCTTTATTCTCCCCGCTGATGGCTAATTAAGGTTGTGCAAATTAAACGAGGGAGCTGTCAGACAGCAGAGGACAGGGGGGGCGGAGGGGGACAGACGGGAGGGTGGGATTGGGTGGGAGGTGTGAAATGAAATGTGTGTGTGCGGGGGTGGGCATGTGTGTGTGTTGTGTTTGTGTGTGTGTGTGTGGGGGGGGGGGGTGTCCAAAAATAACCAGCCACCCCCGAGGCTTTACTGGTGCACTCCAGAGGACAGGGTATCCCAGCTGTGAGATGAACTGTCAGAGTCACACACACATCCTCTCTGCTATGTGGAGTCATAACCATAAACACCCACACACACACTCACTGACTCTTATTTCATTTGACTTTTCATTTTTCTGATGTAACAATATGAATGTTGGGTCATTTTTATCCTGCAGCCCAGTCTGGTTCAGCTGCATCACACTGATGATTATGGACATGACACAGGAACATGGGCCATGATGTGTGTGAACGTTTTCTGTCACTGAGCCACGGCAGTGAGAGAGTCTGAGGAAACTATAGACTGCCTGGTCCTTCTGGACTGAAACACGCTCAGCACTGGGACAGAACCCGTCTCCTTCCTGAGATCGTTGTGGTGGTTGGACATTTACATCATGTCCATAGTTACATGAAAAAGTTGGAACAAAGGAATTTGGAAATTTTTCCCACGGATGAAGCAGACTGGAGCAGCTGCACATTCTCCTCCTGATAACTCGACTGATTTCCTTTGATTTTCCCATCAATAAAACAGTGTGTTTCATGTGTGGCCTTAAAAGGGAAGTAGTGCCATTTTAGGTGAGGGACCAGACAAAGTGCAGCCCGAAGACCTGATGATGATCAAAAACATTGGATTTGGTGTTCCCTAGACTGGACGCGGGTCACCAGGGCCCTACTCTGGAGCCAGGCCCGGTGTGGGGGAATGATGGTGAGCGTCTGGTGGCCGGGCTTTTTCCCATGGAGCCTAGACGGACCTGGCCCCAAGAGGAAATGATGGTGGGCCTCCCATGGGCTCACCATCTAAGAGAGGGGCCAGAGGGGTCGGGTGCAGTGTGAGATGGGTGGTGGCCGAGGGAAGGGGCCTTGGTGGTCCGATCCTCGGCTCTTGGGACGTGGAATGTCCCAAGAGTATTTCATACAGCTCAAAAGCCAGTTCCCTGATACCAACCATATGTATGTTAACTTTTGGATTTGATTAAAGTTACAAAAAAAAATTCTTTAAAAAATAAATAAATGAATTTTCTCGCCATGTATTTCTGGGCATTTAGCAAATAGAAATAATTTGGGTAATTCTAACAGACCCAAAAACAAAAGAGGTTTGTTCTGATTTAACTTCAGACCAGTGAGAAGTTAAACCAAAAAACACTTGTGAAATGAATATCATTGTACTTTTCTCACCCTGCCTATCCGCATCAACGCACAGATGTAAACTAAACTCTGCAAAGGGGTTTTTAAAAGGCAACCAATTAAAGTGCAAAGCAGTGGGTGCTGGATAGATTTTAAATAATACATGAGACGTGATCAGCTCTGCGTCACCAAAGACTCTGATGAGGGAACATTTCAACATTAAAGTAAAATCTGACACCTGAGCAATTCTGTGTGAACGTCTCTTTCTACTCAACTACCACCAGTTCATATTTTATCGTTAGGTCCCATATATCTCCTTCTTTGCTGATAAATCATAAATGAGAAACTCGGTGAGACGAGCGTTCAGTGCAACGCGGCAATCGCTCCGATGTATGAACAGGAAGTCTGTGCCAGACTGTTGAGGAAAAGTCTTACATGCTAAAATGATTCCATGACATGAATACTTAAGTCCTTGTGGTCCCAGAATGAGCTTGGGTCTGGCAGCTGAAGAGATGAATCAGTATTTAACTGGTCGCTATGGCAACCTCCAAAATGATCCCTTTTAGAAAGTGATGGCATGTTATGGTCAAGTTCAGACCATGATGGAAACCAGAAGGAAACCAGTTTTTTGAGTGAAACCAAAAACAGCTCAATGAAGGAAGTGAAAAAACAACAACAACAGCAACATACTGTTCCATAATAATGATAACCAAGTTAAAATAAGATATTAAAATGTAGACACATTTCACAGTCGTAGTAATTCATGGCATCTGACAAAAAAGACAACAAACTTACACCAAAAGTAAATGAGTGGGACGTGTTGCACATCCCAACACAACACAACTTTATAGATGTTGGCGTGTAAAATTAATCAGTTATGTAAAATGAGCAAATTGATAAACAGGGAAAATAACCCTATATTTTAGAGAAAATATCCATTTACCCTAAAAACAACCAAATAAGTAATCAGGAAGAACTAAAAAGAGATGTGGAAGTTGGGAAAATGGATCATTTGAAATGGTTGGTTTTGCATCAAACGGCTCTGCAGCGTTTACCAGAAGGTGATAGTTGGTATCTGCTAACTTTACCGAGTCCAGAATGTGTAATTATTGTGGTAACAGCATCCAAATGTACAACTGTATGTGAGTTAGCAGAGATTTTCTTGGACGGTAGATTATCACCATTGGGACAATGCTGAGCTGGTTGGAGGAATTGTATTGCTTTGCCTTTGATTTGCTTGTCTTGCCACTGCATTACATTGCACAAAGGTTATAGGTTCAAATCCCAGCCTGTTCTGACTTGCATGGGTTCTTCCTTACAACAGTCCAAAATCATGACTGTTACCTAACTCGTCTGTCCAAATGGATGTTTGTCCTTTACATCTCTGTGTAGCTTTTCTGTATCCCACCTTCCACCCAGTGACCAGTCAGGCACTGTGACCCTGTGACCCTGTGACCCCGTGGGTATAGACAGTGGATGGATGGTTTTATTTTCTAGTGGGTTTGGTTTCAAGTTTTCTCTTTGGTTTTCCTTCTCTTCCTGTCTGACCTGTACGGGGCTTTTTGGGGGGGTTAGGTTCCCTGACTATGACATTTTGATCTGTTAATGGCCAGAATGTCCACTCTTTAGTTTGCCCCCCACATTCTAATACTCAGTGTTGGAAAGAGCAGGAGCTTCTGAAAGTGATAGAGGCCCAATTATAAGGCGTCAAAATAGGTTAAGTTTCTTTTAAATAATATTTGATATATATAAATAGTATTTTTATAACAAGGTAACATAGTTGCTTGATTGTGCTATAAAATGGTTCTATATTACTGGAAAATACATAAATGTTAAATAAAGTAATCCTCAAAAAATAATACTCTGGACATTGAAAGTTTTATTAGACAGACAAATTACAGAGTTTTAACATAAACTTTAAGTGGATTTTTTAAAATTATTTTTCACATGCCTCCACCAAAAAGTTGTTTTTTTTTTCCCCTAAATATTCCATTTTGCAGCCAGTTTTATCACACTCTTTATATTTAAGCTCATTGGATTGTTGTTCTCACAAAGCCTTTATAAAGACATCTGGTTCAGTAGGCGGAGGCCGCTAACACCACCCTCCTCCCCTCCCTTTCCAGGCTCCACCTGCAGAGCCGCCCCATCTAAAATTGATTATGGTGACATTTACTATTCATAGGAAAGGTTACCATGGTAACCCTTTGCTGTGCTGCATGTTTGAGTGGAGAATTATTCCCAAACAAATTGCCAGATTGTTCGCTGAACAACCGTGTTCCGGCAGCTGAATGACAAGTTGGTTGTGTAATTAGGAATAATGCACACGTCTTGAATCTGTCTGGGATCATTATCATGTCTCATTCTCTGCAATTTACCTGGAATGTTAATGAGTGTTTTGAGTGTTGCTATTATAACTTTTCACAGACAAAACAAACAAGCAGAAACTTGTGAATTAAAGCCCTAATTGAACAGCTTGCATTCAGATTAGATTCATTTGAGCTTTTCCTTTTGAAGGGCTTAACATCTCTTAGAAAAACTAATAAGCCTTCAGCTACTGTCATTCAGAAAAAAAGTGCTTTCTTAACGTATTTGAACATGTGTATGCTTAATATCAACTTTATCGGCACTGAAAATTCAAGTAATACAAATAAGTAGCAAATACTGAAATCAAACAAAAACTTTTTTTTTTTTGACTGTTTTTTCGATCAAATTTAATATACGCCATGCTTTTTTTTTGTGAGGAATTTGGACCCACACATAGGCATATCACATCATCAGGTGTACATTCAATAAGAACTGAAATTACAATCATGCATGAATGAGCTAGTTCACGTGATGAGTCATTAAACGTCATGGCGGCAATGGACGTCAACAATTATGTAAAATATAATAATTCAGTCACTGTGCAAGCGTCCATCATCCATCAGCCAATCAGAAGAGACGTTGGCGTCTCATTCAGGCGTTGGAGCGACAAGCCCCGCCCACTTATGAGCGGCTATGTGTGAACACTTTAGGAAAATTGTAGTTGGCGATTTTACAGAAGAATTATTCAACAGGTTGGAATGACACACAGATTTTTCATGAACCGTGTGAAAGTTTTGCTGGAGCCAGCAGCATAATGAGAAAAACGAAAACAAAAAGTAACCATCATCATCCTATTACTTCCTGTCGTCTTCTTTGTCGTTTGTATTTGTTTGTATGTATATATATATATATATATATATATATATATGTATATATATATATACATTTCTGTGTGTGTTACATTTCCATGACTTTCTACATGGAAAAGTTAAATAATAATATCAGACATTGATACGTGAATGTCTCTGAGGAGCAAACAGAGTGTCTCATGGGTGTCCTAACTTTTTACATGCTCACACATTTCATTTCGCTTACCTGGGGAATGTTAGCAGGTTGTAAGGTCTCATCTGTCACAGGGAGGATTAAATTAAAGCTGCTGATATGATAATTTTACTCTTTAAGAATCACAAGCTGTTCCTCCTCTGATTATCAACATGTAGCCACTCCCTGGTTTGTGGGGAGAGAGAGGAGGATCCAGCTCACAGTAACCTGCTGACAACTAGCGCTTCTTCTTCATGTTGCTTGTGATTGTTACATTTTCTACTTTTAACCATTCTAGTTCTTTTTTGCTCTGGAAGAAGAGAAGTCAAAAACTCACAATGAAATTATTGTCCAAATGATGCTCTTTAGAGTTTTTTTCCTCAGCATCATTTCTCATGTTGAAGTTAAACATCTGGATCATAACATGAATAAATAAATAAAAAATCCGAAATAGGTTTGATCAGTTCTAGAGATAAAATACAGAATGTAAATTATTAACTGATCTGTTTTATGCAAGAATGGCTTCATCTAATTTTGACCAGGCTAAATGTTTTACAGCATTTCCGACTAGTCCAGGTTAGTTAATTTAGTTTAAAATAAACTAAATGTCTCTCAAAGAAAGAAACATAAAAACCTGGTAAATATAAACAAAGTTCCAAAAGTCAAGTTTTGAAGTCAGGGTTTTGCACATGTCAGTAAAAGAAACAATCAGAATGTATCATTTTCTTTTACTTTATTCAACAGAAAACAAAGAATGTTATAAAACAACACCACAGTTCAATATTTGCAGATTCAGCTATTTGCTGATTTTTCTCTGAACACGACTTCAAATTATTGGCGGGAAATTCGTCCACCGACAGATTTTCTTCATAGAACATAGCTGAAATATTTAAGAAATAATAAGAAAATGCATCTTATGCAAGACACAGTGCTGCTTGACACGCTACTGGCTGGCGTTTTCAAAGCAGCCAATCCAAGAGTGCCATTTAATTTCCTTGCTGCTGATTGGCTGCTGCCCCCAAGCCAGAGCGATGAGGAGAACCAGTTATTAGCTTCTGTGTTAGCACTAAGGCAGTTTCCACTGTTCATATTAATGCATATTAAAGTATATTTGGTGTTCAACTATTAAAGCAAGCATTTTTAGAGGGTTTGGGGTTAGAATGTCAAGTATTAGTGGATTTCAGTTTATGTTCTGTGTTCATGCAAAACTAAAATAGCGGCATGTATACGAGTACAATTTCTCCTCTATGCAACATATGTGTTGCACATTTATAAAATGTTTATTTTGAAAGCAGATCTTTTGTCAAAATTAAGCATAAAATTTCAAGCTCAGTTTGAGTTGAAATAATTACATGTCCTGCTTGAGCCACTGAAACAGCAGCAATTACAGCTTGGCAGATGTCTCTTCACTTGATGTGTTGTTTTTTTTTTTCTCTCTCCACAGCGTCGTGCTTGGCAGCTCTGATTCTAATACAGTGGTGTTTTAGCCATGTGGGCGTCCAACTGGAAGGCTGAGAGGCCTCACAGGAGACAAAGCTCCTTCCTGGCGGCCGTCCATGACGTGAGAGCCCTTCATAAAAATCAAACACAACTCGCTGCTCTTTAACTCAGCCGACGTGCGTTCGAGTGTTTCACCACATATACGTTGTTGTTCGTCAGCCCAAACTTTCAGGAAATCTTTCGTCTTTGTGAGTGGCCTCGTGCATTGTCGACGTTGGGGGAAAATATATTTAAGCAACAGCGTTTGTTCCACGCGACGACAGAATCATTTGAGGCAAAATTTCCAATTTTACAACTGAGCTATGGTTTTTAACGATGCATTCGCACCGTTAAAAACCATAACGGTGTCTGGGGAGGTGGGAATTCGTGACTGAACTCTGAATGGACCAAGAAAGCGAACTCTGGTCCGGCTACAAACCTAGAAACGAACTCTGGTGCGTATGTGAACACCAAGCGGACCGGACACCACTCCGAGAGGAGGAAGTGAACTGTAGCCCAGAGCATTCTGGGTAAATACAACCAAAACAACTGCAAGAGACTAATGCCAGAGGGTGAAATGTCTTTTACCAAAAAAAAAGAGAAATCTTATAGCTGCTATCATTTGACACCACTTCCTTTTTTTGTGCAATTTGCAAAGACGGAAGTTACGCTCAGTGCCTTCTTCAAAGCTTTTCATGTCATTCCCTTCAGGGGTTCTTGCTGCAGCGCCACCACAGGTGAGGAGGGAAACAGGTTTTTCAAAGAGTTCAGTTTGTTGAAAAGGTAGCAAATGTATCAACTTTGATCCCCCATTCAAACCAAGTCTACTGAACTATCAGGCATTGAAACACCCTAAACATGATGCTTTAACATGACAGTGAAATATGTCATTTGTCAAAAAGATAAAGTCGAAAGAAACAGCAAGAATATAAATACGCCATTCGTGTTTGTCACAATATGAAATGAACCCTGATGAAAAATGAGCTTGATGGTCCATTATAGGACTAAAACAAGTTTCCTCTTCTTTAAGCAACTGTTTACAGATAAGGAGTCTATTGTTTCACTCTGTGCAAAATGTGGCCAACAACAATGAATAATTTATGAGTTATTGTAAATACCTTAGTAAGAGCACAACAAACCAAGGATCCTTTTTGCTTTTTTAATGGTAAGTTAGCATGGCAACCTGTATTAGTGAATAAAGGGTTTGTTCTCTGCCATTAGCACACTTAGCGGAGTGTTCGTGAGGATGATTGACAGCACTAAGACACTCCTCCTGGCTCTGATTGGCTGATTTTGACCTGATTTTGACCAGGAGTGGTGTGTTTCTTTAGATGTTAATACTAGGTCAGGGAGAAGGTGGAGCTGATTGATCACCTGGTGATAGTTTTAACAAATATGTAGAAAACATTTTTTTTTTTTCCATAAAAGTTACATTCTGCAACTTTTAGGTTAGAGGTGCAAATTACACAACCAATAGTAGTCCTGTTTTTGTCACTAAATGAATCTAAATAGTTTGCTCAGTGACTGTCACAAACATAAATATCTTGAACTTCCCCTTGTACATAGCTTCAGATAAATGGAATGTTAGATTTTTTTTAAACTTTCTTTCCTTTTTTTGCAATTCTCATTAGCTTTTTTTATTTAGCAAATGGTGTCTGAAATTTTTTAGATATTTATTTCTCCATTAGTAATCTACTTTTGATCTTTCCGTCGTGTTTAGTTTCTCATTTATGATTTCTTTTCTCTCTCTCTGGTTTTTTTGTTTTTGTTTTTTCCATCCATCCATCCATTTTCTTTACACCCTTCTTCCCTAAATGGGGTCGGGAGGGTTGCTGGTTCCCCTCTCCAGCTGCGTCCCGGGCGAGAGGCGGGGTACACCCTGGACAGGTCGCCAGTCTGTCGCAGTGTTTTTGGGTTTTTTAAAAATAAATCTAATTTGTACCAGGATTTGCTCCTTTGAATTTGTTCCGAACATAAACTGACCCGAGATCATTGAACGAACCATTGTTGGACTCGTGGAACGCCACGGTATCAGCGTCGGACCCTTTCGCAGGTCGGGCTTCACGTCGGTCTGCCGGGGACCGACTTGAAAGAGGCGTTTGAAGCCAGCGGGAGTGGGAGATGAAAGTGCTGGCACGGCACACTTTGACATCATCAAAAACACAACTCCGCTCGCGACGCTCGGTAGCTCTAATAGTTGTGTTAAAAGCTACTTTTAAATACACGCATTTACAAGCGGCCAGGAGCATTGTCTGAGTGTTCTTAGTGGCGGAAACCTGCATGAATGATTTTCACGTAATGAAACAGAAGAGCAGCCAAAGGACACGCGACGGAGCAGGATGATGATGATGATGATGATGATGATGGTCGATTCAGGTGGGCCGGGCGGATAACGTCCGGGGAAGCTAATGCGTTTGTTTTTTGTTTTAGCTTTAGTCAAAACTACCTTCAGTTAATTAAACACAAGTGGGTAGAAAAAAATAACACTGCGAAATGTAGGAGAGTTGAGCTTTCACAAGTGTAGGAATTTACACACTATTAGAATGTATGAGAACGGAGTTAAATGGACAAAGATCCGTTAGTATGGATTTTCTGGAAAGTATGGGGTAAATTACAACATCATCATTTTTTGTTCTTTGCACACTTCCTGACCTGGATGTCTTCACTGTGTGAGGGCAGATAATAAAACATTCCCTCAATTAAATCAGCTTTATTTATTTACAGGTTCATTAGCCCATATTTTGTTAAGTCAACGGACTGGTTTCAACAGTTCTCATCTGTCCCAAACACTATCACAATCCCTAACATATTAACTACGTAAATTATAACATTTATTCAAGTAAATGTTAGTAATTTACGTTCAATGGTTTCTTCTATTTCTTGTAGCGTTTCTTGGGCTGCTTTGCTTCCCGCACATGTTGATGTGTATTTTCTGTGTTTCGTCCAATCAGATTTCACTCTGTGTGTTGCCAGTGGCAATGTTTTCTTTTAACCAATCAGCTTTCAAATTCACTCCACAGGGCCCAATAGTAGGCCCTAAGTGATGTCAGAAGTTTCACTTCCAAGTTTTGCTAGCACACATTAATCCTTGTGAATTTATTTTTATTTTATGCCTGATGGAGGAAAAATTGGTTTAATTTCAAGAACGCCTAAATATCTATTTTGAAGCTGAACTTTTCCTACAGAATTGAACATTGATTAGAAAATCAATCCATTCTTAGTTTGTAAGTCATGGTAACATAAAGTTATTATGTTTTTCTTCCTTTTTTCCACTTAGAGCCAGGTGAAAATAAGTGCTTCCTAAGTGAGTCAGATTGTTTGGATAGTTTTTTTACCCCCTTGATAAAGGAAATCATTTAAAAACTACATTTAATTTTTCCTTGGGATAAATGTGATTTCTCTGGCTTCTTGTAAACGGTGAATGTTGCCGGGTCAAAAACCCAAACAGCTCATCAGAAGTGGTACGTTTTGTGTGAATGGTATATGACTGCATGAGCTCCGTCTGCTCCAATAAGACTGACATTCTATGAACAGAACAACTGCAAAATGTTCTTAGGAAGTTGTGATAAACTGACTAAAAGAGGAATAATGTCAAAAGAAACAGCAAAAACCTCCCAGAACCTTGACAAAACATCAAACTGAGCTCAAATGTATAATTTGATCTCGCCCCTTCTGATTAGCAACGTTTTCCCAACTGTAGCCACACCAGCAAACGTAAAAGCTTTGAATATGTAAAATACGACTCGACCTGTCCGTCTGAAGAGGAGAGGAAAGAGCAAGTCTCCTTTTCTCAGAAAAACAGCTTGTGACATTTGAGAGATAATTGACGCTGAGTTCTCCATTCCATTCCCTCGTTGCCTCCTTCCCCGCAGCTCTTCGTTCTCCCGCCGGTGACCCCGCTCGCTTCGATGGAGTGCACTTCACAGGGTTGTCATTGGAAAAGGTCAGACTCCCAGAGCGAACGGGGCGCGGGCACGAAGTGAGACGGGCGTTCTGGCCGTCCATCTCGCCGTCTGGATCAAGACACCGGGCTGACCTTTAGCAGTGGATCAGCCTCAACAAGCCATCAGGGAGCATGTTTGTGTCGACTGTTCATCTGCATGTGTGCGCGACACGGAGAGGAGGAGAGACGGAGAATTGCTAAACTCACTTTGAAATGTTAGCGAAGCACCTTTATTCCCTTTGACGTCTGTGTAGCAACAAATGTCAGGTAAACAAACATGAATCCAGTCCCAATAAAAAGGGTTTTTTTGTTTGTTTGTTTGTTTGGTTGTTACAGAATTGATGTCCTTTATTGGCCAAATGTTGTGAAAGGATTGTCCACCTCTGTCTTTTCACAGATTTCTCACACCTGCCCTGATCGTTGAGGCTTCTGTCCCTCTGCAGGAACTGTTCGCTCCAAACAGAGGTTTACTGATTTTGAAAGTAAGCGCTTGTAAAATCTCCGATGAGAATAGTTTTGAATTGAAATGGGTTTAACTGTAGATGCTCCGGTTATTGGAAGAGAAACTTGTTCAGGCTGGCATGTTTGCTGCAGGATTCTCGGTTGTGTTAGAATGGGGAATTAAAAGTTTAAAGCTGCAGTGTGTAACTTTTATATATATATATAAAAAATATATATAAATAAATTGTTTTCTTTTTACATATTTGTTAAGCTGTCACCATGCCTTGACAGTTTGTTGTTATGAGTTAGATCATCTCCTCCCCCTCCTTCCTGAGCTGCAGCTGCCATTTTGGAATCGATATGATACCAAATAAGTACAGAACTCATTCACCTCACTAAATACAGAAATATCATGTAACTTATTATATTTGGTGAGCTTAACGAGTAGATCTTTTAAAAACTGACAAAGCCATTGGACTGTCTTGTTCATAGACAAGATTTTCATTCCTCTCCTTTGAGGAATGAATTCTCCATTTTGAACACTTTTGCGCATATCAACTGGCTGCTAATTATTTTTGATAAATGAATTTGCTGTTGTGGAAATGACAATGGTGATGTAAGAAATGCACCACAGCGAAAATCCGTCATTTCCAGGATGCGATTACTGGAAATATTTCATTTGAGTGGATAAACGTGTGGAAAAACCTGTTGTTTTTGTTGTTGTTGTTGTTGTTTTTCCTTCATCTGTGACGCACAAAGCCGCAGCGCCACTCGCAGATGTTAAGTCTAACTTGCAAAAAAAAAAAAAAACAGAGTAAAGAACATTAATCACAGGCTGAAATGAGAGCAAAGATTCAGGCGGCAGCTTTCTCCTCTGGGGAGCCAGAAACACACCTGAGATTATTACACTGAAACAGAACAACTTGCATAACATGTTCTATGAAGTTATGTGATCATTAATATCATTATGTGCAACTACAGCTAGTTTTTAACAAAGTTCTTTGTGAATGTTGCATGGGAAGTGTACAATTCTGCAACTTTTTAAAGGACAATACATAAAATCAGTTTACTAAAAAAGAAAAATTTATTGCTCTATGTCTTCCTGAGCAGCAAAAGAAAAGTGTTTTGATGGCCTTCTTAGGATATGGCCAACTCCCACCCCTACAGACCCCTTTTCCCCCTCACTCAGCTCCTTCAGACTAGCCAGCATCAATTAGCAAACACCTGGTAGAACTACACATCTGCAGAGCTCACTGTAGGAGCTACTTCTCAGTGAAACACTGGTCAAAACGTAGATAAAGGGTTGAGGAGGAGCCATGTTGTGACGCCGTCCTAAAGGAGGAGTTTCAGAAAGAACAGGAACTTCTTAAAGAGACAGAAACCCAATTTAAAGGTTTTAAATTAGGAAGTAAAATCATATTTGATGTATTTATATATTTACTAATTAAGGTAACTGAAGGTACTTTAGTGCCTGGAAAATACATAATACTGTCCCTTTAAGACTTAGTTACAATTAGGTCTTACAACTGAACAACATGAAGCATGCCAAATTCATTACAAAGTGGCTTAGGTGTAACAAAGTTGATGCTTTGGACTGTCACACACAAGTAAGAGGTCAGAAGGTCAGGCACTGTCTAACTAAATCATCCAACCCACAGAGACAGAGCCCAGATTAGTCATTGTTTCTTTTCATTTCCAGTAAATTCTTCTCCTAATGTCTCCAAAACTTTACAAATTAGCGTCTGACGCCACGCTATGCATCATGTTCCCATCTTCGGGACAAATAATCACAATAGCCATTTTCCCAATAGAGTCTGGTCTGCACACAGGCCATCTGTCGGCCGTCTCTCCGTCCGTCTCAGATGAGTGTGGCAGAGTTTCAGTCAGACCTGCTGTTACTCCCCCTCCTCTCTGAGAACCGCTTCAGCCCCCAGCTTTGCTCCTCTGAGTGACAATGATTTTCCAACACCCCCGAGCCCAGGTAGCTATTGATTAGAGTCGTGTGACATTTTCTTAAGCAGTACCGCCTGAGGGCTCAAAGGTCACCCGCATCAAACAATGCTTGGCTGCCTGGACTGTAAAATACTAGGATTTTCTCATCATCCGTGTATTTCTGTATTTTCTTCAAATGTTCTTAGCATTTGAAGAAAATACGGATACTCTAACAGTTTGAACGAAATGCTGAGTCACGCTTAAATGATCCTTTAGAAACACGCAGCGTTTGGTGGCTGTTGTTTTGGACGCCCTCACCTGGAGGGTTGTCCAACCAATCAGCTGTCAGATATTATCCTAACAGTCCCATCCTTGTCAAGTCCAGTTATTACATAACTTTGAACAGCTGCGCTGCAAACTGACACTCTGCTGTCTTTAACACACAGCTCCAGCTTTCACCAGCGCCGAACTGCCGCTACAGTGTTTCATTGTTGCTCAACCTCGTAGCTGTCAGGAAGAGCAGCGTGTCTCGTTTTGTAGCCGTGACTGGAGCCAGTAGCCGCAGCAGAGCGGACAGCTAACGTGGACAGCTAACGTGGACAGCTCTTATTAATACTCCACTGGATTTACTGACTCTCTCTTTCGCCATCGCTTGTGTAACATATATGACTCTCACAATGTGCCATTACTTCTTTTATATTCATTTGAGGCCATGCAGAAAGTCACAAATTCACCATTCACTGCGGGTCAGCCTGCAGATCTTAGATGTTTTGTTGCGCACGCAGCCAGGGTTTCTTTGTGTTACGCTCTCAAGCCATTTGTTTTTTAGGAGTTTTAAATATTTCAGGATCTTTTATGAGGCTTTAGCTATTTGTGATTACATCACTCTGTACAATAAATGTCTGTTTTGTTTAAGGACATGAAGGAGCTCTTTAATAGAGGAACCCAGACACTTTTAAGCATCAAGTCTGTCAGACAGGAGCCTGCCGCCTCCATCTTCAGAGTAACCCAGTTTTAAGGGCAACGGCCCAAAGACCCATATTCAGAAATAGTGTTTAGATGACTAGTCTCAGTCTCCGATAAAAAAATATGAGCATAGCGTCGACAAATAAGTGCTAGACTTTTGAAATCTATGACAGAAATGTTGATTCCCTTGGAAAATAAAGAATTCAGTTTATGATAAATAGCTTGATTGACTCATTTTTAAAAAAATTGACACAATTTGACAGAACACTAAATTAACAAAAAATTGTTTTGTTTTTTTAAAATATCTGCCAATTTTAATAAAATAAACTTGTCCTTTAAGTTGGACATTGAAAAGCAAACATATCTGTTACAGGGAAAAAAAATTTGAAAAATAAAAAAGCAGAAAAAACTATACCAATCTATACATCTTTGTATAGATTGGTACAAATATACATATTTTTTTATGTGTATATATCTATAAAAATAGGAATATATATTTATGTATGTCATTGCAAGATTTATATTATAGCTAGATTTTTTTTACTCTTTTTTTTTGATAATGTGCTTTTCCTCCAAAATGTATGCACTATGAGGTTTAAAAGCAGAATAACAACTGTTATTTTTCATTAACACTGAGTTAATAAACTGCTGTTTTGGGGGTCAGCCTCAACTAATCTCTGATTTATGTGAGTTTGGTTTAACTCTCGGTCAGCCTTCACCAGTTTCTCTGACTCCGTCAGATAAAACTGAAACTCTTGTGAACCTACCAGGTCAGAAAAACGTCTCATCTAATCTCACCAGATCAACGCTCGCATTCATTCAACAACCACAGAATTTACATATATAATTTATTACAGAATGGCATAACATCAAATAAAAGATACATATTTATCTTCAAAGCTATCATTCAAAGTGGATAGTGAGACCAAAATCACCATGTTTTTTACCACAGCAGTCAGCACGCGACAACGACTTTTGTTTTTATCTAAAGAGTGTAAAACTGCACAAAATACAGCAGCTACCATAAGTAATAATATGGCACACAAGAGCTAAATACTTCATAAAGCATTTAGAGACATCCGCCCTCGCCAGATGTGCTGAGGATGATGATGATGATGTGCATCTGGACGAAGAGGGCTTGGAGCCAGAGGAAAGAGGATTCAAATTTAAACTACAAATATGTACAAATAGCAAAAGTCTAATTAGAAGAAACATCTTTGTATTTATTGCTGCCTGGAGTTATTGCCTTTTTTTATATATATATATTATCATTGTGAAGCAAACAACTTTACAGTCTACCTACTTTTAAGCAGAGTAATGGAAACTAGATAAACAATATATTGGTTCCCCAGAAATAAAATCTTTTAATCCGTAAAACCTAAATAAGAACAAAAAGTGACTCAACTCTGGCTCCAGACCCCACAGGCTGTCGTTTAAAAATCTGCTTGTCAGCCGACCTGCCGTATTTCACCTTCCTGTTAGGTTCTGTCCTCATGAGGCTCTCTGCTAGTCAGCTCTGTAGAGTAACAGTGTATTTCATGCGGTTTGGTTCAGTTTGACTCCTGCATCTCTACGCCTGAAGCCTCTTCATTCTCTCCGGCATTTGACTTCTCCTCACCTGTAACAAACACAGAGAGGATTTTGTTTCAGATGAGGCAGGAACATCCTCCTTCTAAAACTCAGACAGTTTTAGGCTCCCTTTCATTGGCTTCCTCAAAATTATTCACAATTCTTCTTCTCACATCTTTTTATTCTTAAGGAATAATCAAGCTCCATCATATATACAAGAAAGCCGATTTCTACATATTAGTACAGGAGGGTTCAAATACCCCTGAGACCAGAGATCAATTGAAGACAAATTTACTGAGCCATTTGTTGCATTCTTTGATTTCCACAGTTACTCTGTGTCAAATACAAGATGGCCACCAGTCCAGCCTCTGTGTCCTGCTCACCTGCGGTTTGATCGCCAGCTCTCCGTCTCTCACTTTGGGCGTCTGGGGATCCGGGATCGTCTGGTGGCCAGCGGAGCTCGCCGCTCTCCACCTCAGCCGCATCCATTGGCTCCACCACAATGGAGGGAAGCCTCTTGGACAGCTTCGGAAACCTCTCGTGTGTTTCTGGGAAGATCTGTTCGAAACTTATGTAAGGTTACCACCAGGTTTGTCATCGTTTGGGGATTTAAAACGAACTCATTCCAACGTCAAATTTGAGGCCAACAACGTGGCAAAAATCTGGTTTGCCACATTGATGGCAAACCAGACATAGAAAGGTAAATCTATGTACGCCGCTGATTATCTCATAGCATTTTAAATCATTGTTCTACAATGATTTGGAAAGGCTAGGGCTAGTTTAGTCACTAACATTCTATAGCGCTGACTTTTACTTTAAGTTTGTACAAACTCACTAGAGCTGTGTTTTCATTGAAATTCATATAATGGCGCAAATTAACATTTTGAACATAAATTTGTGTAATGGAATGGGCCAATTTAAAAAACTCAAACAGACTAAATTTTCAATAAAAGGTGGGATTTTTGGTTTATTCCACAAAGCTGTATTGGAAACACTTTTTTTGCATCACACCAGCCACATGATCAACAACTGGATGTTGTCAACAGCACAAACCACGGAGAAGAAAAACGACGGGAAGTAGATGGAGGATGTTTTTATTGACTTACAAATTTATTCACATGTGATTTTAATTGCTTTTCTTATTTAATGGAAACGCTGCAATTGCATAATTGTGTTTTTTTTTTACAGAGTATACTGACAAAGTTTTGCACACATCAGTAATGGAAGCGCAGCCTACGACACGACATGTTTCTACAACAAAGTAAGGGAGTAATTACTGATAGCTCTACTTTGCTTCAAGAAACTCAAATTTCTTTTTTGTTTCTCTTTCCAATACCCGACATTACTTTCACCTCTATATTTTTATGCTTCTCATAAGTTCTGTCTGAAGCTATACTTTTCAGTCGCTCTGGCAGAACTTGTTTAAACTGCCTTTTTTGCTCCCAGGCAAATAAAGACACAGCAACTGTCATAGGAGACAGAGAAGCGCTGACCTACTTCCTGTACCAAAAAACAGCCTGTCCTCATTTACTCCGTCACCCAGCGATGTTTTGAAGCTTTTCTAGCCAGTCCTGTGAGGTGCAGGAGCGCTGGTGGGTGTAATCAAGTGTGACAAGGTGCAGGCAGTGGCTGAACGAGAAACCGCGATAGGCCCAGCTCCACCATGTGACCAGTGGAAACAGATTCAAATGCAGTCAAAAGCAAGCGCTTCCTTCCCCAACCAAAAGGACTGGAGAAACCATGACGGTGTGAACATGTTTCAATCTGAACTAAACATGCAGCTGCTGTTGTAGCTGTATGTTTAGGGTGGTGGAAGTTTAATCTCCATCTTCGTCTCAAGTCTTTTTTTAAGGCTCTAATTGATTTCCTGGGGCTTTTGTACGTGGCCCAGTTCATTTTCATACAATGACTAAACTGAATGACGGTGTAACGGCGGCTCTTCTGGACAGAATACACTTTAACACAGATCTGCTAAAAGACGCTCTCAACTTGATCAAGTTTTCCGATGCAGCTTCCCAAGCCTCATTTTCTTTCGATTATTTTAGACGTGCTCAAAAAACTAATTAGGGAAAAGTCAAATTTTCCACAAACACTCTGGAGTTACATCCCACAGAAAAGACACCAATATCGAATCTACAATAGAAAACCTATCAGGTCCACTGTATTTATTTCACTGTAACACATCAAATGTAACTTATTATTATTATTATTATTATTATTATTATTATTATTATTATTATTATAGCTAATGAAATGAAAAACACAAATCAACAGACACATAAAGAAGGATACTGAGTCCTGATCTCCTGCAGCTCCTCCTGTGCTGAAGTCCTCCGTCCCAGGCTCCAAAGAGTTCATAACATCAGCCATCCTAAAAAAATAAAAAATAAAAACATATTACATATCATCAGTTCTTAATCACATATTCAATGTTTTCGTACTCAGCCTGTCTCGAGTGACAGGATCTATGTCTGAGGCTTGTGCGGCTTTTGAATTGGTTCAGGAGTCATTTTGACATTGTTGTTCACAAGCCTACTCAGGAAGGCCTGGAGTAATAGCTGGCGTTGATTGGCCGACAACAATGGCCAATTATTGCCGACGACCCCACACACACACTACAGAAGCCACGGGAGGTGGTCAATCAGCGGCGCTGAACTGTGGAGCAGCAACAGCCGGCTGCCAGCTTGAAGAGCGAGGGCATTAGCATGTAGCAGCCTCAGCTCCAGGCTTTTCACGTTGCTTATATGTTGAAACAGTGAACAAACAAACAAAAAAACAGGATCTCAAGCAAACAGAAAGACAAAAAAACTTGGATCTAAATCTGTGTGTTTCGTTGCCTTTATGGCACCTCAGCTGCCGGCGGGGAACTTTAGCAAATAAAGAGCAGAATATGAATCTCCTGTGGATTTCTGCCATGTGAGAACAAAACAATAACTGGCCTGGTTGCAGTGCAGAGCCGGCACACGCTAAAAAATATCTCAGACAAAAAGCCACGGCTTCTGACCCGCTGATCAGTTAACATTAAACAGGCAAAGAAAAACGTGTCGCTTTCAAAAGCGTTGAAGTCGGTTTTGAACAAAGTGGAAAACATCCACATGCCTTCACTGAGACCAAGGATGAGTTAAAAAAAAAAAAAAAAGGCAGTAAATGTTTAACGAAAAACAACACAGGATTTTAGATGAACCAGAACCAAACTAAACCAAACATAGATAAGGTAAGGTCATTTTAATGATATAGCACATTTTCAGCAACAAGGCCATTCAAAGTGATTCACATGAAACAAACTAAACCAAAAGAAAGACAAAAGGTTGGAGGGGCATTAAACTAAATGTTTGGTTGGAGTTGTTTTGGGTCGGTAAACTAACAGGAGTTCCTCTAGGTCTTTCTCCAATATTAAAAATATAACGCTAAATGTTGGTTCTCCATGTTTGATTCCTGTTCTGGGTTGTTGCAAAAATAGCTATTTGTTTTAGTTTAAGTGCATTCCTTGGTACTGAGCGCAGCGTCACAGATGATTTTTCATGCTGGAGCTTTTAAACCTGAAGAATTTCTTCCAACAATATTGTCCACATCAGAATCATGGTGGATTCCACTCATCCCCACCGACAGCTGCAGCATCATCCTGACCCCGTGACCTTGTTCTGGTTAGTTCATATAGAAGAAAAAAAAAGACATATCTGCTTTCCCAGCACGCTGCTTAATGAACGCTGTGGCTAAACGGATATTAATAAAACACTTAACCATCCTTCCAGAAAACAGCAGACAATAACAGCGTGACCTTTCGTGTGACAAAGTTATCAGAGACCCCACTTTGCAACAATCAGACAAGCAGTTGCTGTTGCCATGGGGACGAGCGATTGAGATTTAATGCCTCTGATTGTCTGAGTGGTGCACTTTGCTCGGACGCGCGAGGCCGTGGGCTGATTTGGGGGGTATTCATGTGTGCCCCGGCGCTGCAATTACCACCGCCAGGACGGGCGCCGTGTTGTTCTGAGACTGTCTTTGTGAAACCTGCAATTGCTTCTGCCCTTCATCCCCATCATCATCTGTCAGGGAGGGAAACAATACAGCTTTTATTCCTCATCAGAGGCTGGTATTGTTCGGCCGGGGAGGGAGTCAGCGCGGCCGCTCGGCCGGCTCTCCGCTCCGCCGCTCAGGAGCCAGCAAACACGCAGGCTGGGGCAGAGCTTCAGTCCGATCATGTTTCTGCAAAGTGCCGCGGCTCTGCGGTGGCACGGAGCGAAACAGACTCAAGAATTTAAATGTTCAGGCCAAGCATGACACGGCAGACGACTTTTTCTTTCTCTCTTCCTTCCTTTCTTTTTTTTTTTTTTGTGGAGGTGGGGAGGGTTGTGCTCACAGGAAGCCACTTCTGTTGCGCCTCAGCAGAGACGGGAAATGTGAAAACATTTTTCTGCTCACCTTTTGGATAGAGTTGCATTCCAGTTGAAGTGCTTGCTGAATTTAAATTTAGGTAAATGGATGCGCTTCGTGGGTACTGTTGGAATGTTTGAGCTCGAACCAAGTTAGTGTATTTTTTGGTTTGAGACAGCAAATTGATGACTAATGTATAAAACTATCAGGGCAGAGAGAGGATCTAACACAAGCCTTAAAAGCTTGAAGTGAACCTAGCTAAAGGTTGCTTACCCAAAGAAACTCCAGCTCTTACGTTAGTTCTGCTCCAAAACGTGACAGCTTTGTGAGGTCAAATAAATCACATGCTGCAAAATGGACAGCTAGTCTGCTGATATGTTCACACAGTTCAGTGTGTCAGTAGGCTCTTCTTCTATTCATTATACACATTAAGTACACATAGTGATGCAGAACTCCACCAAGCCCACTGCTGCCGGCTGGCTAAAAACAAGCTAACACTTTTTGTTCTTGCTTAAAAAGAAAGAAAAAATGTCTGTTTGGAAATATTTCCAAAAGCAAAACAAGTAGACAGTCATGGTGTCTAAACAAGGTATGCTTTTCAAACTACAGTTGACAATTCATAACAGCAGCGTGTCTAAACGGAAACTGACTCCAGGTTTTCTACCGGAGCCGATGGTCCAGCTAATTAGCTAGCTAATATTAGCTTGTTACCCTTCCACTACTTTATAAGAAGCAGATTGTCAAAAACGTAGTAAAGTCCAAAAAGGACTAAGAAATTACTAATACATTTGCAAAGTGTTTATTCTGTTGTTTTTTTTTTATTGTTATATCTGTAAAACAAAAAAAATAACAGTAATTATATAGTATTTGGATATGGTGAGAATAAATATTGTAGTAATGGTATCATTTTAAAAGTGGTGTTTTAAGGATATTATTATACTGTGAAAATACTTATTATATTTAACCAAATATAACCAAACAATAGAGCACAACAATGAATGCTATGGGGTTAGCTTTAAAGCTAAACAACACATCACAGCTGTGATAACAGTTTGTTTGTTTGTTTACACAGTACAATACAGATAGATGAGGAGCTACATGTAAGTACAGTGATTTGTGAATATTCTGTAAATATGGGTCATCACATGTCCCTGTACTGTAAAACTAATAAACACTTCTAAAAGAAAAACATTATAAGGTCTACATAAAGGGTATTTGTGTCAACTTTTCAAGAAACACACTCTCAAGTTTTCTGTAGCAAAATATAATCCAGATTTATGTATGATTCAGACAGTATTTGGACACTATGTCTTCACCGTAACAAGTACCAATCCTGGATTTGCATGTCTTATAGCACAAACTTGAAAGAAAATAATGGCCAAAATAAACATGTTGTACTCAGCCAGGTGACAAATGAAATGGATGGTTTTAGTAGTGGCTAGGCCTGAGCCAGCTGTTAGTCTCCAGTTACATCACGGCCTTACAGAAGCCTTCAGCCGAACCTCTCACCAAATCAAGCAAATACAGTCATGTCTGCCTAACTCTGTGCTTTCAATGATGAAAGCACAAGAATGATCTCAAGACAAAAAGTGTAGTCACCAAGTGAGATACCAGGAAATGAAAAACCCTTGGTCGGGACATGACTTCAGTCTGATATTTGAGATCGGGGCGAAAGGTTTCGTGCCTAAAAAAAAGTTTTTTTCTGAGGCAAAGAGGCCAAATCTCCAAAAATGCAAAGTGACAAAAGAGCTGGGTTACCGAGAACCGTGAGAATTGCTTTGGTTTGGTAGTTCATCTATTCAGTTTCTGCCGCTGCACTTAGACTGGACTAGAGTAATTCAACACAAAGGCACATCGTCTTCTAGAGGAGAGCTGCGATCCTTTGCAGCTAATATATTCTTTGTCCGACTGCATGCACATGATTGTGACGTCTGAACAATGACCTTTCAGGACAAATACTCCGTTAAACTCCTAATAATAAAAAAAGGATTCAAACATGAATTAGCAAACGTGTGAGAGGATATATTTTGCCCCAGATCATTATGAGATTGCCACAGCATGAAAAACTTGACTCTTTTAATAATTGTTCTTTGAGTTTACATGGTAACAGATTCTGTCGGAAACTACCTCTTTTAATCTGAAACCACATCATGATAATTATATTTATTTGTTCATATCACCCAAATTTAACAGACAGCAAAAGAACACTTACTACATTTCCTACCCATCCTACCTGAATATCCTTGCAAGGTCTCTGACATGTTGCTGCTCTTCTAGTATTTTTCAAACACATTTTAAACTGAATATGCTAACACTTTCTGCTGTTCTGCTTTTTATGTATTAACATGAATATATATATAAAAAAATAGCATCAGATTGTTAATTCAACAGGATATTTTCTGACATAGCCCATGGTCAGCTGCTAAAGAGAGATGGTGAAGATGGCATGCTTTGTATTTATTGAAAAATGTTATTGTGACGCCAGATTTGTTGGTGTTTTTGATGAGCAAGCGATAAGACGAAGATGAATGAACCAAGAAAAATCTCTAAAACTCTTCTGTATAGCAGAGAGCCGCCAGTCACAGATCTACGGTTGGAGCCAGAAGCTTCTGATCTATGAGTGAATTATGAACCATTTCATGCAGTTTTCAACTGAAGAGCATGGCATAGCGCTTTTCAGAAAATCAGCCATAGTCTTACTCTTAATCCTCACATTTTGCTTTTCAAAACACCCAAAACACACACACACACACACACACACACACACACGCACACGCGCACACACACACATACACACACACATGTTTGCACAGCTATCTTTGCGGGGACTTTCCATTGACTTCCATTCATTTCTCCAGCCTAACCCTTACCCTTATCCTAACCCTAACCAAAACTCAATTCAAACCTTAGTCCTAAATCTGACCCCTGACCCAAAAACAGTGTTTCTCTTTGTGGGGAGCAGGCTTCGGCCCCCACAAAGAGCAGTAGCATGTTTCAGGAAAATGGTCCCCACAAGCTATTAGAAACAAACGCACAGTTTGTCCTCTTCCCTGAGCCCATCAGCAGATTTAACACAGTCGAGACTTTTTAAGCGGAGAGCCTTTGGGGCTTTTCAGCAGCCAGTTGATTTCACAACTTTTCTTTGGCAGCTCCAGAGTGTTGAGGGAATACCATGAAAACGACTCCTCCACTCTCTCTTACATCACTAAGGCCGCAATTCGAACACATTCAACTTAGCAACTAAAGGGAAAGTTCTTCATTTTTAAAGTGAGGCTCTGTTAAAGCAGGCATTATCTTACTTTGCAACAGATAACGCTCACATTTTTCTTAAAGCGGTACAACGATAGGACTTGATGAAAGGTTTAAGACATTCACATGCCTACAGTCGTATATTTACACAAAACACAATGATTATTTTTAAATGGTTCCGTTTGTGATCGTCCTGAATAAACCCAAAATCCAGATTTCATATTCTGATTTCTTTTATTAAGGGGAATGTCTTCCAAACCAACCTGGTCTTATGTGAAACCATAACTGCTCTCTCAGCCTGGTGTCTGATTGTACCAGATTTGACAACAACTGAACGCCATCAGGCGTTTCAAATGTTTGGCAACGAGTCTTTCACATCGCTGAGGAGGAATCTTGGCCCGATCTTCTGCTCCATTGTTTTAATTCAGTCACACTGGAGGGTTTATGAGAAGCCAACTGTGCTTCAGCATCAACGTTTAACTGGACATCATTACTAGAGAGCAAGAATTCATGGTTCCAAACAATTAACACAAACTGTGCAGGTCCTAAACAGAAGAGAAAAGCAGTCCCAGACCATAACCCCACCACCGCTGTGCTTTTCTGTTCTTTGTCTGGAATCCTGTGTTGGTTTTGTTGTCAGGTGTAACATGTTTCAAAAAGGTCAACTTTTTTTGTCAAAACTCTTTGGGATCACTGAACTATTTTTTTTTTTTTTTTTTGAAAATGGAAAAATGTTCTTTAATCTTCTCAGCATTGGTTTTTGCCTTAGAATTCTCGCATTAATCCCAATTTGAGCCCTTTTTCTTTTCTATTTTCATTGCTGAATTTGACTTTATTAGTTCATTTGAGTAGAGACAAGCTTTCAGTAGGAACAGACACTGAATATTTTAGCCTGAGATGATTTACTATGTCTGTCCCCAGTGAGGCATTTAGATATCAATAAAGAATGATATTATACGAGGTTCAAAACAGATAATGGAACTCACTGTCACTTCCCTCCACTTCGTGTTGTTACACCAGATCAGCTTACACGATTTGTCTTTCCTGTAGTTCTCAGCTTTCCAGAAAATGAAATGTTACTAATCACAACCAGCTCAGGATTGAACACGAGGAACAACTGTTATTTTACAGGCTTTTCTTCCCTTAATAACCAAAATCCTTATTTGAAAACTGCATTTTACATTTACTCAGGTTATTTTGTGAACTAAACTAATTTTAATATATAACTGAGCATAAATGTTTGATAACTGGGATCAGTTGGAGTGTACGTCCATAAGGCGTCTCAAGACATTTATTGTGAATTGGCTCTTATGAATAAACTGAGTTGAACTGAATTTGATCATTTGAAACATTTAAGAGGGACTAAATAGCAAAAACAGAATAAGAGAAATATCCTGTAGAAAGGTTTTTTTTTTTTATTCAAAGCACTATTGTTCTCACTTAAAGATTATAATTTAGTTCTTATGGAAATCTTCATAAGATTCATTCTGTACCGTAAAAGTTTGGTTCTGTTACCAGTTACTACCTCCAGTTTCCATTTCCTTTTTATAAATAATAATATGCTTCTGCATAAATAACAGCTCACTGCAAACTTATGGCTGCAACGACAAATGTATTTTGTATTTTTTCATTTTGCGAGTTCAGTAAACAGTCGATACTTACATGAGAAACCGATCGTATCCACCAATCTTATCTTCCTCTGCAGAGGTCTAAAAATCGGCCACGGTCTCCTTTTGCTCTGCCGTGAGGGGCCTGGCTGACAACCTCGCTCACCAGGTCACATCTGTTAACACGTTTGCTAAATATAGTAACTTTGTCGCTTTACTTAGCAACTTTTCAGTCAAAAAAAAAATTGGCTAAATTGGCCAAAAATCGGAATCGACGGGGTCAGACGTTGATCGGCCAGAAAACTGCCAATCGGTGCATCCGTCATTTTAAAGGTTCACAAAATGAAGTTAGCGTGAATCACCTGAACGTTTCTGGGAGTGGAACTGTCTGACAAAATAGAAATCGACTACAATCATGGCCTGTCTTGGACTGTACCAAATAAGTTGGATTTGTACTAAACGAAGACACCAACAAAGTTTGAATAGCGTAAGATTGAATAAATAAATGAGACACTTTATTCATGTCCAAAAGTGCACCAGGTAGGAAGGACAGAGACACACAACCCTACACAGACTCACCACTAGCAATGATTTAAGGAGACCTATCAACCTAACAGTCGTGTTTCCAGTCTGACAGAGGAAGCAGGAGTACTGAAAAAAATAAATGCATCAAAATTAAAAATCCAACAGACACGCATACAAATCAAAACTATCCACAGAGCTACAGAGAATCTGCCAACCGGAAGTAGCACTTTAACTGCATGCTGCCTTTCAATGCAATCTAATTTCAAGAAAGCAGAACTGTCCCTTTAAAACAGAAACTCTGTCTCAAAATTTCACTTTCCCCCTAAATCCTGTGAGATTTGGGGCCAAAAAATAAATAAATTTCTTCGCTGCGCCCGAAAACCGGAGCGCCGTTTCCTCTGGCTGTGAAACGCCTCGCTGCCTCACTGCTGTCCTCCAGCTGAAGTTCAGTTTGATTCCTCCTGCTTGTTGCCCCAGTTCACCAGTCCCCTGATATTTCAGAGGCACAGAAGCTTATATTTCTGCAAAGCATGCACGTAACTTGGAAAAAAAAAAGAAAGAAAGAAAGAAAGAAAAAGATGTTACATAAATGTCTAGACTAGCTGTTTTAGCGCCAGTTTAAACTAACTCCCTATACAACAGGTAGATGGTGTTAGAAAGAGCTCCACTACATGCGGAAACACTAAAATCCCCGTTAAAAAAAAATTTGTCAATAATTTTTTCCTTGTTTTAATTTTTTTTATAATAAACTATTACAATGAGCTTGAAGAGTAATACGATTTTTTTATTTTTTATTTTCTTTTTCTTTTTTGTCTTAATGGGAAGAAGAAACGCTCCTACCTGTCTGCGGGCTGATCCAGAGTCTCAGAGCAGAAGGGTCTCCCTCCTCCGCTGCCTCATCACACTGATCCTGCTGCCGGTGATGCTTCAGCTGCTGCTGCTGCGGCTGATGATGATGATGATGATGATGATGATGATGTGGGCGACAGGCGGAGGAGCAAAGAACGTTCTCTGTGAAGTTACCGCTCGTACGAAAGTGTTTCGAGTCTGCGCAGTGGAGCGTGACTGGTGCTGCCTTCACTGAATACGGAAAGGTGGCGATTTTAAAGTCAGGTTTAAATCCATTGGGGACATGTTTTGCACGTTTTTCCCGCGCGCGTTAGTTGCTTAGTGACGGCAACAATTCACTTATAAAAAAAATAAAATAACTGACTGGATTGTACGTATAATCGTTTAAATAAAATTTGAAACATGTAAGTTAATAAATAAATCTGCTTTTTTGTTGTTTGTTTGTTTGTTTGTTTAACACAACTATTTTCCGTAAGATTAAAAATACATACGTTATTTAAATTTTATATTCTTTATTCAAATTTTATACTTATGATACCATATTTTCTAAATTTTATATATATATATATTGAAGTAATTTAGGTCCATTCAATAAATAATGTTATTTCTGAAACGTCACCACTATATGAAACACATCGTACAGATTAATTACACACAGATGGATTGTTGACAGCCTACATTTCCGTTAACTATGATGATTTTCCATTTACAGTTAACTAAAAAACACACAAAATTAGAATAGTGCATCAAACCATTAAACATATTTAAAACAGAAACGTGGGTTTAATAAAGGTACATTAAAGTATTTTTAATGCTATTTTTAAATGGTACTTTTAATCCGACAACCGTGGCACCCACCTACAATATAACTGACCCTGTCATGGGAGGAGTTGACCAATCAAATGTTAGGAATTATTTTTCATTTATTACATTTTTATTTGATAAAAATGTAATAAATAAGTAAATATCTGTTTAAAATTATAAATATAAAATTTATGTAAACATGAGCAATTTATTTAAACATATTTAACAAATTCTTTACACATAGCAATGTCACTATGCTGAGATAGATTTACTGTCATATATTTATTTCATGAGGGAAGTAGTTTTTATAACTCTGTAACATGAGACTTTCATAAGTCGTTACAGATTGTCTCAAAAACTTAAACACACCTGTTAAAATCCTAGATTATTATGATGTAAAATGAGAAAAATGTCATTATCCAGGCAGATTCGAGTTTAATGCCAAATGAAACCACTCAGAACTGGTAAACACCCAGCAGAACAATCCATACCAACTCTATCAGGTTCTGGAAAAGCTTTTAACTGTCAGACCTGATGATCCTACCACTCCACTGGTGATGTCTCTATTTCTGCCACCTGTAACATTCTAGATATGAGTCTTTCTTTTAAATCAAGTCATCTGCATTCCCACAGCTGGTCTGAGGAGTAAAAATGATCAGAACCTTTCTCGCTGAGTGTTTAACTTGGAGGTTTTACAGTTTTTGCTAACAGGTGGGTAATAATTTTCCAAATTTTGATTAAATTTAAATGTTTAAAACGTAATATATGAATTTATCTTATGGTTTTCCATGTAATTGGATTTTTATGTCACTGACAGACTTAACAGGTAACAAATGAACGTGTTTTTTTTTTTTTTTAAAGAATATGAACTGTGTCTCCCTCTAGTGGAATATCTTTGCAGTTACAGTTCCTGAAGCTGAGTCCAAAGACGGAGCTTGCGCTTTGCCTTCCACATGAACTGGCCCTTTCTAATAAACGTATCTCCTGTTGAAGTAGCATAATCTGTCCAAGATAAATGTCATGAATCCATGAATTCATCAAGGGGGAAGGGACCCTCTTTTAAGACATGAGTCTTTATGCATAGTATAAACGCAAAACAACAGTAGTCACCAAAACAACAATCAGCTCAATAAATGCAACAATGTTCTGATACTGAAGAATATCAAATGATTTTTTTTTTTAGGTGACAAAACTTTAAACTCGAGGTTAAAGACTGGCGACCTGTCCAGGGTGACCCCGCCTCTCGCCCGGAACGTTAGCTGGAGGTAAACACCACCAACACCTCCCAACCCCACTAGGGACAAGGGTGTTAGAAAATGGATGGATGGATGTTTAAATTTCCCTCAAGTTTTTAAATCTATTATAAAATATTCATTTATTTTAAAGATTTTTCTTTAAGAAAGAAAAGGAGAAAGACAATCAATCAGCAAACTTGGAAAAAGTTTGATGTTCATTTTTATATTATTTATTGCGTATGACTTTGTAAATACATTCAGTTATATTATAGCCTATCAGGATAAAAACAAGGGCAGTGACCAAAAAAATAACATGGTTTCCGAAAGCTATTTACACGGCTGCGTCAGTAATTCTTCTACTAAAGGAAGATATACTTAACAGTTTTAATGCACATCTTAGCAAAGTAGCTTCTGCACAGTGAGTTGTTACAAGTGTAATTGCAGCAGGGCACTTTAAGAGTTTTACAATAAACATTTCACTTCAGCCTTGCAATGATATTGTTTCTTTACACATCTACTGTAGCCACAGTATATAGATCATTCCTGTACATTTGCTTTTTTTTACTTGTATATAGTTTTCTTTGCTGTGAATATTTTTCTGCTTAAAGCGCTAGCTGTGAACATACTCTGAAATATCAGCAACATTGTCTCTCTCTTTCTTTCTTGTTTTTTTTTTTTTCAACTGAATGCTCTAGTCATGGTCCTGCTAAGTAATTATGCAAAGTGGCTTGAACAGATTTTAAAAGCACAAACTGACAGAAAATATTTCTCACAGTGTCTTAGAACAAAAATTCATAACCCTCAAAGTTTTTCGTGAAATCTCCACATATTGTTTGGTTGTGATGTGACTAACAAAAAGTAGCACAATGAAGTAAAGTGGGAGGGGAAAAAATGCATTTTTACGACTTTTTCTTTTTCCAAATAAAAATGTTTGCATTATTCAGAGGAGCAGCCTAATGTACAGGCAAACTAAGCCACTGCTTAGGCCACCCAAACCTCTAGGAGCCTCCATAGTGTTTCAATCTCAAAACACACCAAAAAGGTAAGACTTTTTGATTTTATTGAGAATGATAATCCTAAAAACTTTGATTTGATGACTTCATAATACATTAATTAAAAGTTAATATGTTTCACATGTTATTTAAAATGTAAAAGAACTGGAAAGCTGTATTGAAACTCAAGTAGTGGTAATAGGAATCAAATTAAATTCTGCTTGAAGGGTCATATGTGCCATTTTATAGCATAGTCAACTGAACATAATCAACTATGTTAACTTCAATTAACTGTCTCTTTAAAATCTCCTGCTCTTTCTGAAACTCCACCTTCAGGAAGCCATCACAACATGGCTCCCTCTATGAACCCTTTAACTTTTTTTTCTTTTTTTTGTTGTTTACCAGTGTTTCACTGAGAAGGAGCTACTATTATGAGCTCAGCAGATGTGCAGTTCCACCAGGTGTTTGCTAATTGCTGCTGACTAGTCTGAAGGAGCTGATCTCATAGGAGGAGCTGCATCTTAAATGTGGCACTAGTTTCCCCCAGGAGGGGTTGCCATGGAGCTTAACTTGTCAAGCCAACACTCAAGGCAGGTTTTTTGATGAGGGATAACATTATAACGTGATGTAAAGCTCAAAAAAGTTTATTATACATTATACTGCCCCTTTACTGGTGCTAGAAGAATCATGCTGTGGGGATGCTATTCTTCAGGGAGGACAGTCCAATTAAGAATTTGTGGCAAGGGTTAAAGGTTAAGGTTCACAGAACAATGTGAAAAGTTCCCTATGTCTAGATATACAAAGCCTCCAGAAATGCACCCTTGGGATTTGCAGCCAAAAGTAATTCTAGTATCTATTGAGAACTTAGTGAGGGGTGTGTGTTAACACACATATCACATTTTCCAGATTTTTCTTTAAGAATATTGGTAATGTTCACCTTCTTTAAATACCATGCATTGTTTTCCCACCGTTTTGGGATCCAAAATCCCCATGAAACTTCATGAATGCTGTAGTTGTAATGTGATGAAATGTGATGATGTTTGGGGTATCAATACTTTTGCAAGGCACTGTGTATGCTAGCATAAATCAAACATTGTTTACTACAAAGCAAACATATTTTACGCACTGAGGAGAATCATTTAACCAGCTTATTAACATCTTGACCACAATATAAATGTAACAGTCATTTGCTACAGCGGTGCATTTCTATAAAGCTCAAAAAGCATGCAACTCCACATCACATTGCCATGGTGATATCTGGATGCTATCAAAGAACTTTCAGTGATTGGTATGTTAGATTGGTCCCTCATCCAGTTGCCATTTTGTTTTTAACTTCCAGCGGTGAAACTCTATGGCCTTCTTTCATGGCGAACCATAACAAGGAGTTGTATCTTTAAGCACAAATTCAAATTCTTTTTTCACTTCTCAGCCTCATCAAAGAACCTCATTTTCTCAGTGTGCACAGAGTCTCTGAGACGTTGAATAGATGACGCTGTCTCCCCTGATATGGGCTCTGTGGGGCCAAATATATGGGTGATTTGTTTGGTTATAACCACAGTCTCCTTGTTCTCACTTCTTTCAGTTGTTGTTTCTTGGACTAAGTGTTTAACTGTCCTGGTGGCACTTCGAGCATCTTGGACCGTCCACGATGGAGCTCCATCTCCCTCTGACTGTAAAGCAAAGCCTTCCCCTGATTGGACTTGGACAGCAGACAGAATCTTGGCATGCTGTGACTCAGGAGTAGGCTGTACGTTTGATGTAATGATGTGTATTTTTCCCGACGATAGTCTTACTGTATCTTCAGAAGAAGATGAAACACCAGAAGACAAAATAGTGATCTTCTCCGGCAAGGAGGGCACATCTGTGATCAGCTCAGTCCTTGTGGTGGAAGACATGATGTCACTGTGCATCTCTTCAGATCCAGCACCTGCACTTTCGTCAGAGTATTTGACCGTCACCTTGGTTGGGGAAGGTATGAATGGGCCAACAGGCTCACTTGTGATCGTAGAGCTTACATCAGCAAAAGCATCTGATGACTGGACAGAAAGGGTGGGACTTACTTCCTCGTCCTTGGTTTCCCCTACGGGGCTGCTGTCTTTCACTTGTTCTGCTTTGTCAGGAATCTTTTGTTGTTCTGTTGGGGAAGACAGGCCAAACTTCGGGAATTTAAACCAGCTCGAGCTCTCCGGACTTTTGGTGGCATCGTGCTTGGTTTTTGTGTGCATTGTGGTGGCTTCACCTGGTTCATGAGAGATTTGATCAACTTTGTCCACTTTCCGAACGTCAACATCAACATCAATCGACTTAAGAGCGTCACCAAATGATGTTAAAGTCAGTTTTGGTGATAGATTTTCTTCTTTTAGTGCAGTCTTCATTTCCAGTTGATCTTCATTATTTTCATACTCAAAGTGAACAGATTCATCTTCAGGTTTGGATCTTGAAAGACCCAGCCGTGGTATTTTAAAGGTAGGTAGTTTGAATTTACTTGGAGATCCTTGAACCGCACTATCACTTTCTTTGTTTAGGGTTTCTTGATCCTGTTCTGATTTGAGGGCATCCAAATCAATATTTGGACCTTTGTTGATAACAGCAGCACCCTCTCCCAGCTGATTTTCATCATCTTCAGCTGTTTTATCTGATATGTGCGTCTCTGTTGTTACCTCATAAGACGTACTGCCAAATCTTGGCATTTTCAGAGTTGGCATTTTAAATTTTTTGGACTTGATTTCAGCCTCAGAAGTTGTCATTTCAAAAGTAGTAAGGACATTTTTGTCTTCATCTGCAGAGAGTTTGATCTCTGTTGTCATATTGGTTTCATAATTTTCGACTTCTATTCCGTGATCTGGAAGCTCAGCTTTTACTTCAGGCTCTTTCAAGCTCGGCTTTGAAAATGAAAACCTGGGAAGTGAAAACTTACTTTTCTTTAAGCCTGGGTCAATTTCTGGAGCGGGGGTTGCTTCTACTGCAGGGACCATTGAAGATTCTTTAATGTCAATATCTGAGATTTTGGTCTCCATTGACGTAACACCAGCTTTTGGAGTTTCCATGTTGACATCGACGTCAGGGGCTTTACCACCAGTTCTTGAAAATGAGATGCTAGGAAAAGTCCAATTTAGCCGTTTTACTTTACCTTCAAGTTCAACTGTAGGTACATCTTCGCCTTTTGCCTCAGCACTTGGCAACTGGACTTCGTACTTCTTTAGTTCCCATTCTTTAACATTCAAATCTACTGGATCAGTATCAACATGAAGGTCCACGTCAACCCTTTTTTCTTTGGTCATTTTAGGTATTTCCATACTGACATGTGGGGTAACGGCTTCAAATTTAGGTAAGGTCATTTTAGGCATTTTAACTTCTGATTTAGTGTTGATATCAGCTTTGATCTCTGGAGACTTAACGTCCATTTGCACTGAAGGTTGTTCCACTTTTGCACTGGAAAATTGAACTTCAGCTTTGACTTCTGGTGCTCTGACATCTAAATCTGCCTTGGGTAAGCTGATGTTGGTATCCGGTTCTTTGGATTGTGATAATGAAAAACCAAGACTTGGAAGTTTAAATTTACTTCCTTTTCTTTCATCATCAGTTTCTGAACTCCTTAGATCTACAGATGGACCCTTAATTTTAATGCTTGGTTCTTCTGTTGTAACTGTGAGAACTTCCTCCAAAGTAGTACTTTCACCTCTCACTGTTTTGACATCTTGCACTTGTTTGTTTGAACTTTGGGTAGCAAGGCTAAATTTTGGCAACTTGAATGTTGGCATTTTAAATTTGGATGGCGATCCATCAGTGTCCTTTGACACAACCGTTATTTCAGGTGCCTTAGTTTCTATTGCAGTGGCAGTGTTTTCAGGTTCACCATCTTCCTCGTCTTTCTCCAAAGCAGAACCTTCTTCCGTAGAGCTTTGAGAAGTAAGCCCAAATTTTGGTAACTTGAATGCAGGCATTTTAAATTTGGATGGTGAACCATCAGTGTCCTTGGTCACTGTTTTGATTTCAGGTCCTTTAATTTCTATTGCAGATGTTTTTATCAGATTCTCGTCATCAGGGAGTTCGACTTCAGCCTTTACATCTGGCAATGTAACATCTACTTCTGTCTTTGACGATCCTAAATCACTGCCAGTCCCTTTGGCCTCTGACACAGAAAAACCTAGACTTGGCAACTTAAACTTTTTTCCTTGTTCTTCACAATCAATTCCTTCAGTTTTTAGCTCTAATAATGGGCCCTTAATTTCAATGGTTGGTGCTTCTGTGGTAACTACAATAACCTCTTCTGAAGTTGTGATTTTACCTTCTACTGGTTTTACATCTTTGTCTAATGGAGGTACTTCTCCAGTGGAAGTTTGAGTAGCAAGCCCAAATTTTGGTAACTTGAAATTTGGCATTTTAAATTTGGAGGGTGATCCTTCTGTAGTCTTTTTTGTATCTTTGGTTTCAAGTGCTTTAGTTTCCACTTCAACAGAAGATTTGTTACTTGGAAGTTTGACTTCAGCTTTTACCTCTGGTACTTTAACATCTACATCTGTCCTTAAGCTCAAATCAGTCTCTAGCTCTTTGGTTTGAGGTACTGAAAAACTCAGACTTGGCAGTTTGAACTTCTTTCCTTTTCCTTCAAGATCACTTCCTTCAGTGTTTAAATCTACTGATGTCCCCTTAATTCCAATGCTTGGTCCTTCTGTGGTAACTGTAAGTACCTCCTCTAAGCCTGTGGTTTCACCTCCACCGATTTTGACATCTTTGTCAAAAGAGGGTACTTCTTCAGTGGAACTTTGAGTGGCAAGCCCAAATTTGGGTAATTTAAAAGTTGGCATTTTAAACTTGGATGTCGATCCTTCAATGTCCTTTGCTTCGACTTGAAATTCGGGTCCTTTAGTTCCTATTTCTGTTTCTATTCTTTTCAGTTCATCATCAGGAAATTTGACTTCCGCTTTCAGTTCTGGTTGTGTAACATCTACACCTGTCTTCAAATTTAAATCGGTGTCTGGCACTTTGGCCTGTGTAGCAGAAAATCCAAGACTTGGCAACTTAAACCTTTTTCCTTTTCCTTCACGTTCACTTCCCTCTTTTTTTGACTCTATGGATAAATCCCCAATTTCTACACTTGGTCCTTCTGTGCTAACTACAATGACCTCCTCTGACATTGTCATTTCCCCTCCAGTTATCTTGAGATCTTTGTCCAAAGGAGGCAGTTCTGCGGTGGAACTCTGAACAGAAAGCCCAAATTTTGGCATCTTGAATGTCGGCATCTTGAACTTGGATGGTGACCCCTCTGTTTCCTGTCTTGTACCTTTGAATTCTGGAGATTTAGCTTCCATATCAAAAGATTTGTTAAACTTTTCTTCAGGGAGTTTAATTTCTGCTTTGACTTCTGGTGCTGTAACATCAACATCTGTTGTGGGTAAGGTTATGTCAACATCTGTTGTTGGTAAGGTTATGTCAACTTCTGTTGTTGGTAAGGTTATGTCAACTTCTGTTGTTGGTAAGGTTATGTCAGTATCAGGACCTTTGGTTTGCGATGCCGAAAAACCAAGACTTGGCAGTTTAAACTTTCTTCCTCTTCCTTCCCTTTCAGTTTCTGTAGTTTTTAAAGCTACTGATGGAGCCTTAACATCAATTCTTGGTGCTTCTACACTTCCTTCGAGAATCTCTCCAGAAGTGGTAATTTGACCTTCTCTTGTTTTGAGATCTTTGTCCAAAGGAGGCAGTTCTGCGGTGGAACTCTGAACAGAAAGCCCAAATTTTGGCATCTTGAATGTCGGCATCTTAAACTTGGATGGTGACCCCTCTGTTTCCTTTCTTGTACCTTTAAATTCTGGAGCTTTAGCTTCCACTTCAAAAGATTTGTTAAACTTTTCTTCAGGGAGTTTGATTTCTGCTTTGACTTCTGGTGCTGTAACATCAACATCTGTTGTTGGTAAGGTTATGTCAACTTCTGTTGTTGGTAAGGTTATGTCAGTATCAGGACCTTTGGTTTGTGATGCCGAAAAACCAAGACTCGGCAGTTTAAACTTTCTTCCTCTTCCTTCACTCTCAGTTTCTGTAGTTTTTAGAGCTACTGATGGAGCCTTAACATCAATTCTTGGTGGTTCTAGACTTCCTACGATAATTTCTCCAGAAGAGGCAATTTCACCTTCTGCAGTTTTGAGATCTTTGTCCAAAGGAGGCAGTTCTGCTGTGGAACTCTGAACGGAAAGCCCAAATTTTGGCATCTTGAATGTCGGCATCTTAAACCTGGATGGTGACCCCTCTGTTTCCTTTCTTGTACCTTTAAATTCTGGAGCTTTAGCTTCCACTTCAAAAGATTTGCTAAACTTTTCTTCAGGGAGTTTAATTTCTGTTTTGACATCTGGTGCTGTAACATCAACATCTGTTGTTGGTAAGGTTATGTCAACATCTGTTGCGGGTAAGGTAATTTCAACATCTGTTGTTGGTAAGCTAATGTCAGTATCAGGACCTTTGGTTTGTGATGCCGAAAAACCAAGACTTGGCAGTTTAAACTTTCTTCCTCTTCCTTCACTCTCAGTTTCTGTAGTTTTTAGAGCTACTGATGGAGCCTTAACGTCAATTCTTGGTGCTTCTAGACTTCCTTCGAGAATCTCTCCAGAAGTGGTAATTTGACCTTCTCCTGTTTTGAGATCTTTGTCCAAAGGAGGCAGTTCTGCAGTGGAACTCTGAACAGAAAGTCCAAATGTCGGCATCTTGAACTTGGATGGTGACCCCTCTGTTTCCTGTCTTGTACCTTTAAATTCTGGAGCTTTAGCTTCCACTTCAAAAGATTTGCTAAACTTTTCTTCAGGGAGTTTGATTTCTGCTTTGACTTCCTGTGCTGTAACATCAACTTCTGTTGTTGGTAAGGTTATGTCAATATCAGGACCTTTGGTTTGTGATGCCGAAAAACCAAGACTCGGCAGTTTAAACTTTCTTCCACTTTCTTCACTCTCAGTTTCTGTAGTTTTTAGAGCTACTAATGGAGCCTTAACATCAATTCTTGGTGCTTCTAGACTTCCTATGATAATTTCTCCAGAAGAGGCAATTTCACCTTCTGCAGTTTTGAGATCTTTGTCCAAAGGAGGCAGTTCTGCTGTGGAACTCTGAACGGAAAGCCCAAATTTTGGCATCTTGAATGTCGGCATCTTAAACCTGGATGGTGACCCCTCTGTTTCCTTTCTTGTACCTTTAAATTGTGGAGCTATAGCTTCCACTTCAAAAGATTTGCTAAACTTTTCTTCAGGGAGTTTGATTTCTGCTTTGACTTCTGGTGCTGTAACATCAACATCTCTTGTTGGTAAGGTTATGTCAACTTCTGTTGTTGGTAAGGTTATGTCAACTTCTGTTGTTGGTAAGGTTATGTCAGTATCAGGACCTTTGGTTTGCGATGCCGAAAAACCAAGACTCTGCAGTTTAAACTTTCTTCCTCTTCCTTCACTCTCAGTTTCTGTAGTTTTTAGAGCTACTGATGGAGCCTTAACGTCAATTCTTGGTGCTTCTAGACTTCCTACGATAATTTCTCCAGAAGTGGTAATTTGACCTTCTCCTGTTTTGAGATCTTTGTCCAAAGGAGGCAGTTCTGCAGTGGAACTCTGAACAGAAAGTCCAAATTTTGGCATCTTGAATGTCGGCATCTTGAACTTGGATGGTGACCCCTCTGTTTCCTGTCTTGTACCTTTAAATTCTGGAGCTTTAGCTTCCACTTCAAAAGATTTGCTAAACTTTTCTTCAGGGAGTTTAATTTCTGTTTTGACATCTGGTGCTGTAACATCAACATCTGTTGTGGGTAAGGTTATGTCAACATCTGTTGTTGGTAAGCTAATGTCAGTATCAGGACCTTTGGTTTGTGATGCCGAAAAACCAAGACTTGGCAGTTTAAACTTTCTTCCTCTTCCTTCACTCTCAGTTCCTGTAGTTTTTAAAGCTACTGATGGAGCCTTAACGTCAATTCTTGGTGCTTCTATATTTCCTACGAGAATCTCTCCAGAAGTGGTCATTTGGCCTTCTCCTGTTTTGAGATCTTTGTCCAGAGGAGGCTCTTCTTCAGTAGAACTTTGAACAGAAAGCCCAAATTTTGGTAACTTGAATGTCGGCATCTTAAACTTGGATGGTGACCCTTTTTTTGACACTTTGATCTGTGGAGCTGTAGCTTCCATTTCAATGGAGTATTTGTTCACATCATCACTCAGAAGTGCAACTTCAGTTGTACTTTCAAGAAGATGTGTATCGACATCAATATTTGAGAGGTCAGAGCTAGGTGCAACAACGGTAACTGCAAGAACCTCATCAGGAATGTCCTTATCAATGTCATCTCCTTCTACATTTTTGTCTGAAGTGCCCAGTCCTAATTTTGGTAATTTAAAAGTTGGCATATTAAATTTTGATGGTGACTGTTCCACATCTGGTGCCTCAAAATTAGCATCAGGCATTTGTATGTCAGTCTTGGTCTCAGTACGTTTCACCTCTACGTACTTCTTTGCTTCAGGTCCTTTGACTTTTGGCATTGTGATTCCAAACTTTGGCATTTTGAACTTGCCTCCTTGTCCTTCAATTGTAGGTTGAGTTTGCACTTCTGGTTTTCCAACTTCCACTTCTCCAGAAGATATCAAGATTTCTGCTTTTCCCAGACTAACATCTGCTGTAGGAACTGGGACTTCTACCTTAGTTTTATTGTCCGCTTTGCCTTCTGCCTCCATGACATCTGTGTCTTTACTTGAGAGTCCAAGTTGAAATTCTGGTCCCTTAATTTTGGGCATTTTTATTCCAATCTTTGACAGCTTCATCTTTTCTTCTTGTCCAGCAAGGTGATTCTCAGCTTCCATGGTCGGGATGAAACATTGATTTTTTTCTCCATCAACTTGCGACAGCTTGACTTCTGCTTTGGCATCAGAAAATGGTAGTGGTATTTCAGGTTTTGATGCTGAGTACTCAACATCTTGCTGAACTCCAGTCTGGGGAAATTTGCCCTTCAGCCTGATACCACGTTCTTCATGCTCAGCATCAATGAGTTTTATTTCAGTGTCACCTTTAAACAATGTGACATCTACATCAACCTTTTGGAATTGGGTTGTATCTGTTTCAGAACCTTTCAGTTTTGGGAGTGATATTCCAAATTTTGGAATTTTAAACTTACTTGCTCTTCCATCAATTTCAGATGCTTTAATTTTTACATCACTGTCTGGTATGGTAGCATCAATACCAGGCCCAACTTCCAATGTGTGTGTTTCAGAAGCTTCACTTACTTCACCACTGAGGTTTGGAGTAGCAGCTCCAAATCTGGAAATTTTAAAAGGGGACATTTTGAATTTTGACGACGATCCTTCAACATCCTTTGTTTCAACTTTAATTCCAGGAGCTCTAACATCTAGTTTTGTTGATGATCCAGTTCCTTCAACCTCAAGATCTTTGATTTCTCCTTTAACTTCAGGCAGTGTCAGATCTTTACCTTTCTTTGATAGGCTTAAATCCGACTCGTGCGTTGTAACTTTTGGCAGTGCAATTCCCAACTGGGGCATTTTGATCTTGTGTCCGTGTCCTTTTGCTTCACCTTCTTTATGTACTGTTTTGATTTTCAGATCAGACTTTTCTCTTCCTTTCTGTTCTTCTGGCCTAACACTATCTTTGTTCACATCTGTTCCTGAACCTTCAGTGGGTTTGATCTCAGGTTTAGCCTCTGGCAGGGTAACCTCTACATCTTTCTTTGACAAGCTTATCTCAGGACCTGCTAATTTTATTGTTTTGACTCCAAACTTTGGGATTTTGATTTTGCCTCCTTGTACGTGTTCACCCTTGGACTGCAAAGGTTTAACTTCTCCAGGTTTTTCTAACTGCATCTTTTGCTTTAGAAAATAAACATTTCCCTTTCCAGGAGTAACTTCTGCTTTAGATGCTTCTGGGAGTTTACCTGCAGCTTTGCCCTGTGCCTCTTTCTTTGACAAACTCAAGTCAAATTCTGGGCCTTTGATTTTTGGTGTTTTAATTCCAAACTTTGTAAATTTGCTTGCTTCCCAATCAAACTCGCCTTCGGTTTCAGTTGGCTTTATTTCCACTTGAGGTTTTTCTGCCTGTGCCATTTCTTTAGGAACATCTGAGCTCTTGAGGACTGTATCGCTCTCTGGGCCTCCTGGGATTAGCCCTCCTTCAGCCAGGGCTTCTGTGTAAGATGTGTCTTTCCTAGATATGTTAATATCAACTGTTGTTCCTTTTAGTTTTGGCACTGGGATGTCAAGGTTTGGCCATTTAAATGTACTCTTTCCATCTCTGTCTAGAGGTTTTGTCATCCCTTCGTCAGAGATATCCTCTTTTCCACTGGGTTTGCCCGAAGGAGATATTCTAATTTTGGACAGCTTATTCCTTTCATCTTCGGGTTTGTCAGATGTTTCTTTACTTTCTAAAGAAATAGCAAGTATTGTCTTCGTGTCAGTACTTACATTAAAACTTGTCAAGTCACCATCCTTTTTGACTGACTCGTCTGTTGAGTCAATGTACTCAATACCATCAAGTTCAGGTATTTTGACTTTACATAGGACTCCTTCAGTTTGTCTTTCATCTTTCCTTGTTTCTGTTGTTAGCTCTTTTTCCTGAATGAAGCTTGGTTTCTGCTTGTCAATCCCAATATAAGGCAGTCTTCTGCTTTTTGCTGACATCCCAAAGCTTGGCATTGTTATCTTTGGCCTAGTGGATGTCTTCAGCTCTTCTTTTGTTGCTGCTTTTCCATTTGTTGTATCAAATTCATTTTCTTTAGTTTCCTCTCCACTTTTGCACTTTGTTGGGCTGGTACTGTCCTCCATTTGAGATTTCTTAAAATCAAACTTGTTGTCAGTCAGAAAGATTGTTTTGGAGATTTCTGAAGATGCCGTTGTGTCAGACCTTGTCAGATGTTCTTCTTGTTTTGGTTTTGGGACTTTGGTGGGTGTTTTTACAGATATTCTTTGTGCGTTAGCATCTATGACAGTTATTTCTTCTGGGATAGGCACCCCAGATATATCCAGTTGAGGCAGCTTAAATCCAGGTAATTTCGAAACAGCTTCTTTCACACTATTAACATCAATTGACATTTGCACTGTTTCAGCTAGGCTTTCTTTGTTGCGCTTTTTGGAATCAGCCACGGTGGTTTTCACAGACATGTCCTCCATTCCTGGAATCTCAATGTCTTCACGTTTGGGAAGTTGTGTTGTGGAAACACGGCCAGTTATAGTTGTGTGTTCTTGATCGTTCACCTTTTGCATTTCTTCTGCATTAGCAACATTGCTCATGTCTAATTCAGGTTGCTTATGTTTTGGACTGGACTTTTTGGATTGCTTCTGTTTCGTCTCCTTTCCTTTCTGTGTTTTGTCATCGCCTTTCTTGGGAGATTTTCTCACCGATATGTCAAGTTCCACCTTTGGTAAAATTATCTGCGATGTAATGAATTTGGATGAGACTAGCTTTGAACTCTCTCCACCTTGGCTTTTGTTATCTACGCCGACCAAAGACTGATCTCCCATCAATTTGGTTTTTGACTCGGAGCTTGAGATAGCAGCAGATTTTCCTGCTTCTGGAAGATCTTCCGTGTCAATACTTGCTCCGAGAGTCTTGAGCCTTTTGGGAGAGGATTTTGCTTTTGTGTCTTTTTTGTGCGACTTGTCCTTCCCTAGGATCTTCATTTTTATTTCTGACTTCTCTTTCCTCTTTTTTTTCTCGTCTGGGGATTTTGGAGTTCCAGACTGGCTTTCATGATCGCCCAGCGCTACGGTGGTTTTCAAAGTACCATCTACACTGACGAGTTCCACCTTCTGTTGAACCGGGTCAGACTCCATAGCTTCCCCTGCCTGTTCATTGATCTCTGGTTTTTCTGCTATGGGGTATTCAGGGAACTCGGGTGAAAGTGTGTCTGATTCCTGCTTTTGCTGAACGTCACTACTCATCTGCCCAGATGTTGGAGCGTCCGTGTCCTGGTCTTCAGATGAACTTATGCGGCCTCTTCTCGTTAGGCCAGAGAGCTTTATTTTATGCTTCTTCTTCTTTCCATCCTGAGATTTTATAGGTGACTCTGTGTCACTTGTCGTAGGACTAAGCTCAAGTTTTCTCTGCTCATCTGCTTCTGACGAACTGTGAGACCTTGTGAAACGAGATTTACGTCCTTTTCCAAAGGAGGGAAACTTTGGCCACGAGATGCGAGCGTCGCCACGTCTTCTGGTTTTTCCTTTCTCCCTCATCTCTGTGGAACCGATGTCCTCCTCCTGTTGAGCAACAGAAACATTAAATATCAAATTACATTCATGACAAAAAATATTAGGAGACGCAGTTTGAAAATAGTTACAGGAATAACGTCTGAATCGATGGTTGGTTCCGTCTCTGGGAAGTCCGGTTGGCGTTTTAGGCAGAGCTTCAACTTGTAAGCCTGAGCATGCTCCAGAATCTGAATGGCGTCCTCATATGACATGTTGTCAAAATACACTGTGGCGCTCAGAATCTGATCTCCTACAAATAAAATAAATAATAAAATAAAAAAATCAGTGGGGAGGGGGGGGAATGATCAAATCCTCTAAAGAAGACTTTCAATCTGTTGCAATGAAATAAGTGGAACAAACTATGGAGAAAATAATTGAAATTACAATTATTTAACTTCAATTGCACAAATAAAGTTTCTAACTTGTTTTGAACCTGTGTAACAAATTAATTTGTTGTACAAATTAACTTCATTGCTAATTTGTGTAACATCGAAGTTGCATATATTAATAATTATGTATATCTAATTAGTGTTCATATTAAAATGAATAAATAACCTTCTTTGACTTTTAAGCTTTTTGAAGCTGGTGACTCTGGAACTACTTTCTTGATGAAGATTCCCTCTTTCCCTCCTCCGCCATAAACCAAACCCTCTGCACATCCATCTTGGGCTGTGTTGACTATAACGCCACCTTCAGGACTGGGAGCTTCCTACAGACACACCCAAACAAAGAGGACAGATGCTCTTACTTAAACTGCACTATCAGCAGATTCACAACCTGTATGGATTCCTACATGTGAAGGGTGAAAGGTGTGAATGTCAGACCTTTAATTTACTCATTTTTGGAGTGGAGGTCCTCTCGAAGATGGAACCGAGGCCAGACTTTTTACCTTTGTGTCCACTCCCAGCTTTGTGGTCTGCATCATGTTCTCCGCACTAAGAAAAATAGTGTTAGATCGATGTTGTTTTTTCAAATGCTGAACATCAATTTAGCCTACCATACATACAGATATATAAACAGAAAAAAATGTCATTTCTATTACATTTCTAAACTTTATTCACAATGTCTCCTAAGCTGCGGTATAAGTATCTCTGGTAGTATTATGGGCTGTCTCTGCGTTAAAGCCGTACAAGTGTAAGTCAAGAAAATCACTGGAATTTGCTAGTTGCTGTGCTCAGTGACAAGCTAACTGCTATTAGCAAAACAAGCTAAAGGAAAAAACATGTTCTCTGAAGAAAGTTGTGTAGTTGTGGGAGAGATAAAAGCCTAAATAAACAGTTTGCTACTGTAAATGTAACAGTTTCAATCCCTTGGCAGCCATATTGGATTTTAAACTGGGATAAGGTCTTGTTTACACATCAACACCGGGACAATAAAATTAAAATGTTTTGGCCTCTTGTCTCCATGGCAGCAGCATTTTGGTCAGATAAAGATGCAAAGGTTTGACAAGGGGCTCCAGAGTGAAACTTTTTAAAAATGAAATGTGAATCAAATCCTTTCTAAGTGCAAAGTGAAAACATTATGGAAACCATGGCATCAGTCACCCCATCTTGTGCTTGTGGACTCAGTTTTGGTCCACGCACAGCCCAAATCTACAACAATGGTGGCTCTACATGCTCTTTCTTTTCTGCTGCACCTCTACAGATGATGTGATCTCTTAAAGCAAAATCTAAAAAAATAAAATAAAACTAAAAAAGTTAAATATGCTCATTGTAGAAAATTTATGCAGTCAGCCAAGACCTATAGTAGGATTATTTAAACAGGCCTCTGGATCAGAAAACACACAAAGTTTCACCGCCTCCTATTGGCCTGAAATCCACACTGCACCTTTCCAGTCCCGTTTGTGTGTAAACACAATTTTTGTCAGATGTGCAACAAAAAACGCTTTTGGAAACATTTTTATGCAAACAGGGCCTAAGTGAGAAGCCACTGTGAGCTTTGGCAGATCTCATGTTTACTCCAATTTTCTACAATTTCTCATTATAAAAATTTGGACTCAGCTGAAATAAAATCCAGAATCAAAATGTTAAAGTAGTTCCAAATTAACTCGGCCATGAAAGGAAATCAACTCGGACTAATTTCTCTTTCCTTTCCTGGACGGTTCATGTCTGTAACTCCGCTGTATCTCTGCTCTCCGTACCTCTTTGTCAGCGTATTTTGCCGCCTCAGGATACTCCTGGACCGGAGATGATCCTTGTGGCCGGGGTCTCTCCCCCTCTGCAAACTGAGTCGGCTCTTCACATATCTGTATGAACGATGTCAGTTAACATGAAAACAAAGTTATTAGTTCATTCGTACTATGAATGTACATCATGTCTGTGGAGGAACTTTAGATAAAGGTACAGATTAGGGAAATAATAGAGTGGGATTTTCCAGGAGGCTCCAGTTACTCACTGAATCGTCCTGTGTGGCAGGTTCTGGCGCTCGCAGTCTTCTCCCTGCTAAAAAATAAAAAACACAAGCCAAAATATTACCAAAAGAAATTTAATATCATGTCCAGGCTTAATGAACAAACCAACACGTTTTTGTCACTTTGTTTTAGTTCAGTGGATTTATGGGATTTCATCTTTTTTTCATTTTCTTCAAAATTGTCTCCCTCGCTGCCTCGGCTGATGCCTTCCCACAGCTGCTGCACATTCAGATAATCAGCCCCACCTGCTCTTGCATCAGTAATCACCTCCTCACTGTGTATGTATACTCCCAGATCTCTCACATCCATTGTCAGATCCCCATATTGCCACTGGCTTTTCCTGCTCTGCGTATTTTTAAGAACTTTCTGCTTTACTTTGACTGGTCCGGCCTCCAGCCCTGCGTTTCGAACCAGCTCAGAAGCAGAGAGTTCACCAGAGCTTCCAAACCACCACAAGAGATACGGGAAAGTATGGGAACGTGGAATATTTGACATCATTCCACAAACGACACAAATCCAAAAATCTACTCTTGATGCACAGAAAACTCTAATATAATAATGTTGAGTTAAAAAAATCTCCACCCAGCCTCACTCCCAGGATTCATCTTGAGGTTCAGGCCGACACCGGAGCCAACGGTGAAACTATTTAGAGTTCTTCCTGGCAACGATTTCCTCAGGGATCCGCTGCCTCCTCCATCTGTTAAGTGATCCACTGTATTGATTCTCACATTAAACTTTGAAGCCTTGTAGGCTGGCTCCTCGTGGCTGTCGAAAAGGAGCTGCCTGATTATTATTATTATTATTATCATTGTTTTATTATTATTGATTACTTTTTCTTACAACTGATCTTTGTGAACATGGTAAAATTCTGATTAAAACCACCACTCTTTACTTTTCGTCTGAATGGACGGTATTTTAACATGAGGAAATCGTTCGTTTAATTTCTGTTTCCCAATGTTTTAGATACGTTAATGTTAAAAGTTGACTGACTGATTTAAAATAACCAACCTCAAAAATATTTAACACAAACCAAACCAAAAAAACAGAACAAAAAAACACACAAACTCTTACCAAGTATTTTTGGTCCAGTTTCTAGTGTATAATACGTCAATATGTCTAATGCTTTTTACTTATGAGATAGGACAAAATATATTGTTTCCTATATTTGAACTTGCTTTGAGAAGGGTATTTTTCAAAGCATAACACCCACATTTTTTTGGATGCCTTGCTTATTTTAGACATGGGATTTTATGGATTTGGTTGCTGAGAAAACAAGTTTTGAATATGTTTGATTTAAAAAGGGTAAGCTTCGAAATCAAAGCTTTATCCCCAGGCTTCAAGAAAAAATGTCAGCGATAATAAATGGAAAGACATGTGCACTTATCTGAAGTATCTCCTTCCAAAGCTGTAGTATTTGCGGATGTGCCTTTGCAGTTTATTCCCGCCCAGCCCCTCTCCCCTCCCTCCGCCTCACAGTAATGTATGTCATGTGGAGAAAATCTTTCAGTTTGTGTAAGTGCATCAGAAGACAGCTAACGCTAGCAGGTCAGAATTATGTGTCCTTTTCAGGTTCTGTTGTCCTGAGAAAGACAAGAAAGCTGAAGCAGAGCAGTTCAATGATATTACAAGCTCCTCTTCTTTGTGGCTTCTAATAAAAAATTTACTTTTCAGACATTGTTGAAACACAGTAACTACACCACAGTCCCTAATAGTTCAAAAGCTTCTTTAAAAAAAAAAAAAAAAGGAAAATAATCTGCAGCTGTCCTCGCCATAACGTTAAGAGAGGACTAAATGCTTTCATTGCATCTACATTTCAGACCAGGTTGAAGTAGCAGAATCCTTTCATCAAAATCAAAGCTCACTTACCCAGGTTTGCTGGTCGTGGAGCGCCTGGAAGCGAGCCGAGTGTTAACAAGAAGCTGTTTCTATCTGTCCCCAAGCAGCCCTTCACTGTGTGTGACTGCCAAAGCGGCTGAAGTGTTTTGCTCACCCTGAGATGCTGGGAGGCGGGACACGTTTAGCTTCCTGTCATACCTTGTACTAAGTTGTGTGTCGGCTTCCTGATTTCATTTGTCACCTGCGACGGTTTCCCATTTTATTCTGGTCCAGAAACGGAACGCTTGAAAGGTCAGATTTATCGGCTGAAAATTGAACACATATAACTGGGTTTGATGTACAGTTTTGGACCTGATCTGTTTCGTTGGGATTTGTCTGTCTTTAAAACACGCCTGTTTTGGACCGATCATATTATTAAAACGTGCAGCAATACAACACACAGCCACTTCTCTGAGACCATTGCTTATGTTTCAGACCAACAAATTAGTAAAACTCCTGCTTGTATAAATGTAGCCACAATGGGAGGTTATTGATGAACTAAGTGCATTTGTCATCTTTACTGAAACAATACACTATGGAGTATCGGTTTTAGATTCAAATCATTTTAGGAGTTGGTGAAGACTGGATTATATTTACGACATTCTCAAATGAAAAAAAAGTGACTTTAAGAGGTGTGATCAAGAGAAAGGACCTCCTGCTCTGAATCCCAGCTCTGTTTTGTTGTCAGACCTTGATGCTGGGTATGGATTGTGCATCACAAGCATCATGTTGGAGCACAACACGGTCCAAACAACCGTGTTGCATCTTGGGGAACGTGGCACCAGGCCAGCGTGAGCCAAAATGTTGTGTGATCAGATTTGTATTTGGAACCCATTCCGAGAATTCATCCTTTAAAGTTGTTGAACAGATGAGGTGAAAATCTTGAATCTTACCAGTGCTTTATAGAGGACTTTTCCAGGCACTTATTGTGTGCTAATACAGGAACATGATGGCTGGGATTGGGATACTAATTCAATTATTAGAATCTTACTCAATGTCAAAAATCTACATTTTGTTCTTTACAAAAAGAATCTCTTCTTTTTCAAGTCTCTAATGCGAAAGTACCAGGAAGCTTTCCTGGAGATTAAGCTCATGTAACAGAACATGGTTTATTATTTGTGCTCACTTCTTGTACAACGGACACACACAAGCTGCTTTTAGTCGAGGACGGTGTGCTTGGATCCAAAGTTTAACAAGATTTAAGTGCAGAGGGGGGAAAGCAAATAGGATTTCCTGCGTAAATTGCAGGGACATGAGACAGCGAGAGCACATGTTTTCAATCTATTAAACTGCTGCAAACTTACAGTGAGTTTCATCACAGCTCTGGAATTTGTGTTCAAATTTGCCAGGGTCACCGTGACATGTGATACACAATGACCAGAGACGAGCGGCAGTCCATGTCTACAAACTACAACAATTTTTGAAAATAAAACTAGAAAAGAAAATCCTACAGGTGAACTGCTATGAGAATAAAAGAGGCTTAGTGTAAAACAAGATTTTTGTGAGAGAAACACTTAAAACCACACGTTCTCCTCCATGTGGACAGGTGGCTTACATATCACCGCTCCTAGTTGTGAAGCATAATGGCTGGTGCTCTTTTTCATGGAAGTATAATTTACAAATAGAGAAAAACGAGCAGTTACGAAATTTTAAGAAAAGTAGAGATGATGTCAGGATTTCTATTGCTGAAAATGATGGGTTAAAAATGCATCCAGATCATTTGTTTTAGCCTGTTTAATAACTCGGGGAGTCTCAGGGTCTATTCCTAGTCTGACGTTTTTCACTTGTATTTCTCCCTGTGTTTGAGTGGTACTCTACCTAGAGCACCAAAAATATCTTCATCTGCAGGTAGCTTTAAAAATGTCTTGAGAGAACTGTGGAAAACATTAACAGTGGATTCTACAGCCTTTCTGATCCCAAGTTTCTTTATTAGCCATCACAATAATCTCTCATTGTTCCTACATTATTTGAATTTTCTTAAAAGCTTACATTATGCAACACTGCAGGACATAAAATGTGAGTCAAACATATTATTTTGTAAATAGAAAGTTCAGTAATGATTAAATTCTAATGACAGTAATGACAAATTCAGCAACAAGTCTTTACCTGTTATTCGCAGTCTTCGGTGTCCAACAACAAAAAGTAAGGTTGATATATTTATATGGTTTGTATTATAAAGAATATAAGAACTTAATAAAAGTTTAAAAACACACGTAACTTGTAGTTAAGAAACAATTGTAGGTTGTATCCAGCTTTAAACAACGTTAGCCTCAGTGCTAACGCCCGAATCAAACTTGCTAGCTAGTTTAGCTTTTTAACTCAGGAAGAGGGTTGCCAAGCAACCTTGTCAGAATATTATCTTAGTATGCCTTAATCAAAAACCTTTTTGTTTGCTTTTCAATTTTCGTTTTAACATTGAGAACAAATAAAATAACTTCAGGAAAGGAACAGTCATGACATTCACAAAAAAATATTTGCGTTTATCAAAGACTTTGGCTGTGAAACTATTATGAAACTGTATACTTAAAGTTAACCTCCTGTATTTTGTATTGACCAAACAGAGCTTGTATGTTTAAAATGTCCGTTAAAAAACATCCTGGATTGAGATATTTTAGGGTTTTTAACATATTGCTTATTAAGTGTTGACTGTGCTGATGTTTTATACTTTCATTTAGTAACAAAAATAACATTTTTAAGAACAAAATGGTTATATGACGAAAAAGGTGTTGCATAATTATAAGACAGGCCTGTAGTTTCTCATTTCTAATTTTAGAGGTTCAATTGTTCACTTTTTGGGCAAGAAGATTTTTTTTTCCTGTTATCTCAGCAGCAATAATAGAAAACAGAATAAAAGAGTCTATCTGCATCTGTACATGTAGCCTGTAAATGACCCCCAGGGCCACACTTTGGACACCCCTGAATTAAATAAAAAGTGGCACATGAGAACACCATTCTGAAGCTGCTTCCCCAGCAGATACCTGAAGAAAAGACTGAACAGACGTTGACAAATGGATTTTGAAAATCTTGGAAAATCTTGGAAAACCTTGGATTTTCAGACTTATAACAGAAAACACATCAGACAGATGTCTGATGGTCTCCACCCTGTTATCTAATCTGCTCCTTGAAAAGAAAGAATGTCCTATTCAGTTATCCGTTAAGATATAATATCTATCACCATCAGAATAACGGGAACAGATACTGCAAAATCTGCAATCATAGGTGAATTTAATGCGCTGATGAAATGTAGCATTTCATCTTAATGCTTTTTAAAACTATTAAATCACTGAGTTGAAACACAGTATAGGCGACTATCAAATAAAGTCGCTGAGCGGCTGAATAGGGAAATCTTGTTGACACGCCAGCTGATCAACACGCCAATGCAGGATGCAGTTAAAAGGGTTTTTATTTTATCAACATCCAAAACAGAAAAGTGTCCAAAAAAAAGGCATAAAAACCCGGATCCGACAGTTTAATAGTGATCAAGGCGGCGCGGCAGCAAAAAGTAAAACCTCCCCCATCACCCACTCACTTCCCACCAGGTGCACAACAGGTGATCTATCATTTCTAATAACCCCACGTGATCCCACACTCCGCCTGTCCACAACACACAGAATTCTTTTTTTTTTTTTACTTAATTAATCAAACTGGTACACATATAAGCTGATGCCTAATTTTAAATGCCTTGAATCCATGATAAGGACAAAAAAGTCCTGATCAATTAATTCTAATTAACATACTTGAACTGCAAAATACAATTATATAAGCACAATGCCATCATACAAGCAGCATTGTGAATAAATCACCTTATTATGTCAGTATTTTGTCATTATTTTTATAAATTAAAGTGCATTCGAGTAAAGAGACTGACTAGAACGGTTAAAATATGTTTCTACCGGTTGAAAACATTTATGCAAAACCTTACGTCAGTTTTAGACAGTTCTGTATTTGCAGTGACGGCGAGGAACTGCATACTGACTTCACTGACCTGGGAATGTTTCACTAATTTATATCAGATTATTCCAGTAGAACCAAACTCCAAAGAGACAAACCAGTCCAAAGCGTATTACTTAAAACAGTCTAAACAGTTCAGTTTAGACTCAGTTGAATTCAAAGTGAGCCCAGTTCATTCAAATATACAATCCAAACATAGCCTCAACCGGCATGCAAAAAATAATTACAATAAACTAGAGTTTAGAATAAAACTACAACAAGTTTTTAAGTTATCTAAGAAATTCCAAATGAAATGAAGTGAAATGAAATCGCACCGCTCCCTGAGCGACAGAAAGGCAGCAGTAGAGAGGAACCGCTCCCTTTCATCAGACAAGAGGAGGTCCAGTCAGGACTTTTATACAACTGGACAAGGACGTTGCTGAAAGTATTTTATTTATTATTATTTATCATTATTTCATTTTTCCCTTTCTGCAGAAAACGTTTCATCTCTAAAAATAAATGCTTTTCTCATATTGAACACTAGAGGGCATAGTTCACATAAAAATACAGTCACTCTCAAATCTTAAGAATAATAAAAAAGGTAAATCTCCTCATCATGAAAATGGTCTTAGTGACTTAATAACTCTAACTGAACTTAGATGAATCTATACTTATGCTGACTAGATAAGGCATGTTTCATTTCGGTCACTGTGAGACTCATGGAGAACACATAAAGCTTGTTGAAAGGGGGGAAAAAATAGCTAAAATAGGCGCAAAGTCATGAACTGGTCTGTGAACTGTGTGACGGGAAGGTGGACCAGCTCCGCCGCACAGACACAGCCGACTGCAGGGAACAGAGAACTATATCAGCTGGAGGTAATGTATTTTATATAGGACAGAAGATCGCCTGATGGAAGCATAATTCCCGTCAGAAAGCCTGGATAAATAATTCAGAATAGTCTTAAAGCTGCACTCTGCAGGTCACGAGCAGGAATAAATCAAGCCGAAGCCAAACGAGAGGGGATTTGAATCCCGAGAAAAGCAAAGACATGAGATTCATCTGTAGCCATGGCGATGGGGTACAAATAATTTTACATTATTGCCACCACAGGCCTGGGGTTCATTTTAATAACTGTTTTACTTCTGGTTTTATATGTATGTTTATGTATAAATATGTTTTTATACATAAATCATAAATCATGATGGACTGAACCATGCCCTACACTTGACCTTGGATTTTACTTTATTTTGTTGGACATTTCTCTTTTCAGTTTCTTTATCCGTTTGAAAAGTTACACAGTCAAAACTTAAGAACAATAGTTTGGGTTCTTTAAAATGTCAAGTGAAAAGCAAAAATAGAGTTCGTTATTCAGAGCTGTATTTACACCATGTTGGTTATTCACTTATAAATGTCAGAGTTCTGAACTAAATATTTATTTAGAAAGCTAAATATGTATCTTGGAGCTAAATATTAGCTCAGACCGAACTATTGAGCTAGCTGCTAAATATTGAGCTCGGTGCTAAATGTTTAAAATTTTAGTTTCCAAACTAAATGGTGTGATTTAGAGTTAAATTTAACTTGGACTTTAATATTTAGTGTAAATCAACATATTTAGCTTAGAGCTAATTATGTAGTGTACAGATAAGACTTTAGTTTGTTCCCGAAAAAGAGCTAAATTTAGTTCCAAACTAAATATTTAGTGTAGACCTAACGATTTAGGTTGGAGCTGGAACTAAGAATTTGGTTTGTAAACTAAATATGCAGCTTAGAGCTAAATATTTGGCTTCAAACTAAACATTTAGGTCCAAGCTAAGATTTTAGCTTGCAAGCTAAATATATAGTTTAGATCTAAACTTTTGCTCAAACCTAAATATTTAGTGTGGACCAAAATAATTTGCTGTATAATTTTAACTGTATAACTTTGCAAACAGTAACTGGTGATATGGACATTATTCCTGACAGTATTTTGACTGGTTGCATTCTTATCTACATATTAAAGGGAAACAGCATCAAAAACTCCTAGAAAACTTTCAGAGAAAGTAGCTGAAATAATCCTGAACAGAGATGCACCAAGACATCAACTGAATACTGGAAACAAACGCCTTTTTTTCTTTTTTTTTTTTCCTTTGCTTCACCAGCACCTGATTGGTGCTGAGGAAATAAATAACTACATTTCTGATTATAAAAGAAAAAAAGCCCTACAGGTCGCAGGAACAACACCACTCTTTGGTGTGGAAGTTGTTACTGTCAGCTGTTTTCTGAAACAGCTCAGTTTTATCGTTTCGTGGAATCCTGCTGTGTTTATCTTATGTCGTGCTGCATTGGGAAATGTTGGTGCACCTTAAAAATCTCAACTCTTGACTAGAGTACTAAATTTTTGGAGAATGAATAATGTTCTATAGTTAGTCATTTCAACTTATGGTATCATATTTAAATAATGAATTATCAGCAATAGGACTACTTTTCTAGCTTGACATCCTAAGTTGGAAAAAAAACATTATTTCAAGTTGCGTTAACTTGTGTTTTTAAGTTTAACCACCCTAATTCTTTTTACAGTGTAATGTAGGAGTCACCATTCCATGTTCTGGAATAACCAGCTATAGCATGTCCTTGCCTTATAACCGCTCATTCGAATGGCTGAAATATGTAACTCTCCATCATATCCATGTGCTTATCAGAAAAACATCACAAACATGCAGGACGGATTTCTACTGGACGATGCTCGGGACAGTTTCATTTGTTTGGAAATAATTAGGTTGAACTGCAGAGTTTTTACAGCCCAGCAGATAAATGAAGTTTTCACTGTTCTTCTTTTTTAAAATCCAGACGTTTTGTAAAACTAATAATAATAATAATAATAATAATAATAATAATAATAAAATTAAACTCATAATTTAACAATGAAAAAAACATATGTTGCACATTTATATAGTTGATACAGAGTCAATAGAATTTAAGTAAGACATGGTTGGATTAGTTTGTCTACTTTTTAAGGAACATGGACTCTTATTGTCATCTTTATAAAATAATGGCCTACGTCATTTCTTTTTTTTTTCTTTCTTTTACCAAAAGTGATTTTTTTTTTTTATACCTATATCATCTAATCAAAAGTGAAGTTTTTAGGAAGCTGACGTTGAGTTCTTCTACTCTTCCTTTATAAAACCAGAAGATGATCATGACGATGATGATGATGATGATGATTTTAAATATTTTACTTGATCCCTGCACTGCCGTTTTCTATTTTTGGAGTCAATTTTATATTTCCGGTCTCCAGCTGTCATTGTTGTCTCCAACCCCAGGAGGGATCTGTTGCTGTTCTCCGGGTTTCTGATCTAATCGACTGTAACGGCGCTTCCGAGTGTTTTGAGTCTGAGCTACAGACGCTCTGCTGGAAGGCAGAGAGGAGAAACGCAGACACACACTCTCTCTGATGATGACATCTCCAAACAGTCCGCTGCACTCTGCAGACACACCCATCAGCAGCACACAGCATCAGCACCAGCTGCCTCCAACTCATCCGCCGCCATCGCAAATATTCCCTTTCCCTCCTGCCCTGCTCGGCCACTACGTTCCTCAGAGGAGAGACAATGTCATATGGGATAAAAATAAATAAATAAAGTAAAGAAACAGGAAGGGTTACGAGCCTACCCGTCCCAGAAGGGGCAGCGTGCCAGTTGGGGAACGCCAGGTGGAAACAGTCACACATGGTGGCAGCCGATGCAGCAGAGGAACCGGGGATGGAGGATTGGGCAGGTACCGCTACAAACAGCTTCTGCTTGCCGGTGCTGCAGGTCAGTCAGTGGTGGCGGAGTGAGAGGCGATGACCGCAGGAAGAACTAGAGCCGGAGGAGAGTTCCAGAACTCACTCCTCTGCTCTGATTGTCCACAGAGTGAAGGAAACTCCCTCCTCTGTGCCATAAACACAGACCCTCAGCGCAGTGGGGGTAACTTAATTATGGGTGGAGCTGCCTCTCACCCCCCACCCCCAACAGAGTTCTCTTTCTTGTCGTCCACTCGGTCTCCCTCTTCTTTCCCACTCAGTCCGATTGAGTTGCTTAATCCGACAAGGACGATCACGATGTCGGAGTCTGGGGACGATCCACGTCTCTCACGTGGAGACTTTAACTCAATCTGCTGCTGTGTACACTGGGTCTGAAGCCCCTCATTGTGGACTGGAAGCTGTGGAAATGAACATCTGTTTATGAGCTGTCTTAAGTAATCAGGGGATTTATTTACATGACAGATCATTCGGAGTTCAGGGCAGGAAGGTTTTATTTCGTTACCCACAATGAGTCCAACAGAAAGGTATGGAGGACACAGTGATGGCAGGTCTAATTTGGGCTCTTTGAAATAATTTATGGCTTCTGACGCTGATGGGAGAGCTGACAAATGTGGAAAAGTGGGGAAGATGAGGTAAATCTGCAGAGAAAAAGGGATCCTAATTGTTGGTTTTGATGGGCTGAAAGTTCCGATTTGAACTTGTTGCATTTGACGCATTCCTCCTTTTAAAAATGTTTTTGTTTTGCTTCTAATTTTTCAAATGACAATAGCATAAAGATTATTAGATTTTTTTTTCTGTTTAAAAAAGTGAGGCTGAAACCCATTTATAATTTTTTTAGCATATGTTTGTTTTTGTTTTTTTGGGGGTTTTTTTGCATATTTATTAAAACTGTGAAAAGATCAAACTCCTCCATCCAGAGCTGCTACTACCATCCAAAGAAATGCACCGCTCCCAGTCAAAAACAACCAGTCAGAGCCAGGAGGCGGGTCTTAGCGCTGTCAATCATCCTCATATACCTGCTAAAAAATTTGAATGACACAGAAGCAAATTACATTTACTGGAAAATTGTTTATCCATGCTAACTAGCCTTAGCATTCACAACAGGTTCTATATTGCCAAAAGTATTTGCTAACCCATCCAAATCCTTGAATTCTAGACGGTCAGAACCAGGGTTGTTATTGTCAACTAACGAAATAAAGAAAACTGAAATTGAGAGCAAATTTTTGAAATAAATAAAAACTGCAATTAATGGAGAAAATCTAATTATAACGTACTGCGTGGATTTAAAAAGCTAACAAAAACATACAGAAATGATCAATCTAATATCCTTCATCTTTGTGTTTATGAATCTGTTTTCCAGCCTTTCAAACTGATGTGAAGTAGATTTTGTTCGTCAGCTCCAAACTCCTGGTGACGGTGCTAATGCTGGTCGCAAAATGGAGGCTAGAAAAGCTGGGAGAAAACACCAGAGTCATTTTCAACCATGAGTGAAATCTCTCCTTTTTTTTTTGGAAATAGTATCTGCCGTTGAGTATTCATTACCCAATCAACGAATACATAATCAGAATAGGCTACAATACTTTAAACTTTTTGCATTCTTCACCTGAATTTTTTACCAAACTGTAAAAATACTAAAACTGCTACTATAACTAATAAAAGCTAAACCGAGACTGTACAGCATCTGACTAAACAATAACTATTACAAACTAGCAAAAACACTAACAAAACGTCACAACGAAACAAAACAAAGCTAGGATTGAACAGCCAGAACTGTTCCAACATTTGAGTCCAGGCGAAAACAGGGATGTGCTTTCTCCTGAATCAGCTAAAGGAATAAATAATAAGTGTATTCAGGACAACCAGGGCGTGGCCGCTGACCAGACGCTCTGTCTTTAGCAGGGAGAGGTCACTTTCTGCCCGTATTTCCTCTCATATGGTGGCTCACAGGCTAACGTCTGCTATCAGCAGCTAGCTCCTGCAGACGAATGGGGTCATTCGTCTGCTTGCAACCGATTACCTCACAAAACAGAGAAAAAATAATAATGGCTGCATCTCCTTCTAGTCTGGGTGCTCTAATGCTTTGATCAGTCGCGGAGGCTGTGCTGGCGCTGTGTTAGTGCTGGAGGAACCGGCACTCGGATCAATACAGGAGAAATGCAAGGCAGCATTATTGTGGGACGAGCAAATGAAGCTGCTTTATGTTTTGTGGGTTTTACCTCAAGAAACGTGACTGCTTCCTCGTTTCCCATTTATCTGGCAGCGTTTCAAATGCAGCCATGCAAATCTACTGGTGTGCGCTGGTATATATTTAGGTGCAGCATCAAGGTTTCCCCAGTGGAAATCATTTTCAAGTTAACCACCTTTCAACATGATTTGGAGAAAAGTACATGTCCATTATCCTTTCAGCCACTGATCCACTGAACTAATTTGATCATTTCTGACTCACCTGTCTGTTTTTTATTTTAATTATTTATTTTTGCTTGTTTTTTTTTTTCTTTCTTTCTTTTTCTTTTTGGCCAAATGGCAAGCATGTATATTATGATTTTATTGCAGTTATTTATGAATCTGCAATCTGGACGGGGCAGACCAGTCCCCTGTTGTTGTTCTTTTTTGTTTTTTTCCATCTTCTCGGTTAAGAGGATATAAGATGACACAGCATTTAGTGTTGGCTCCGGTTCGAAACACTTTGAATGCTGGAGAGAGGCTGAAGTCAAAACGAGAATGAAAAGCTGCATTACTACTTATGTTGCTTTCAATATAACTTCAACCAAAATAAATATCTAATTTGGGTCTAGATATTTAGTTTGTAAACTAACTATTTAGTTTGAATTTTAAATATTTAGCTCAGACTTAAACATCTGGCTTGGAACTAAATATAAATATTTAGTGTGCAAAGTAAATATTTAGCTTCCTAACTAAATATTTAATTTGAAAACTAAATTTTGAATTTTTAAGCTAAATACTTTGTTTTCAACCTTTCACTCTGCAAACGGCACCACAAACATCTGCATCTGTTTCTAAACCCTCTTTTTACTGTGGTTACGCAAACAAGTTGCTTGTGTAACTTGCTCCAGTTCAGCATTCTCAAAGACTGAACGTGTTAAAGGTTTGCCACAAATTCTGAATCGTTTTAGTCACCCACCACTGGAATTAGAAGGGCAGTGTTACGTAAAATCAACGTTTTGAGCTTTACATCATGTTATAATGTTATTCCCACATCAAAAACCATCCTGCAGTGAATTTATGAATGTTTGAGAAATTGTTTTAATCTCCCATGGCAACCGTTACGCTGTGAAAAATGCTTGGTGGCGCTGAGCCTTCAAGACGCAGTTTCTAAGCTTCCGGGCCTCCGTCTCACTGAGCAGCCCTCCCTCCCAACTCCACCACTCAGCTCCTTCAGACTAGCCAGCAGCAATTAGCAAACACCTGCAGGACCTGCGCATCAGCTGAGCTCATTATTGGAGCTGCTTCTCAGAGCAACGCTGGTAAAGGTTTTATAGGGGAGCCTATAAAATGTGTTGTGATGACTTCCTGAAAGCGGAGTTTCAGAAGGAAGCAGGAGCTTCTTAAAGAGACAGAGGCCCAATTTCAAGGCGCTAAATTACAAAGTCAAATTTCTTTAAATTCATATTTCATACATATAGCATTTCTTTAAAAAACACTGAAATACTTGATTGTGCTATAAAATTGTTTTATGTGCCTTGGAAATATATATAACTGCCCCTTTAAGTAGATGTAGCCTTAGTGAAAGTGTTGCGTTTCCTAAGACAACTCGAGTCAAAGCTCTGTAATTCATGATCTTTTTGTGATTGATTGATTGATTGATTGATTGATTGATTGATTGATTGATTGATTGAAGTAAAGTCAGGACTTCAGACCTCCTGTTTTTACTCGGCACTGTCAATAACGTTAACGTTCTAGAAAGACGTCAAAACACGGAGCTAAATTTGTGAAAGCGTGACATCATGTGAGTCCAGAAATGCGACCCGGTGAGTGTTTCAGTTCCACACCATCCAGTGTGAAACACAAATCTGCTGACTCCACAGGAAGCGTCACATGGGACAGTGGCCGTATCCGCGCACATGGCGCGCATGATTTTATGCAGCCGATTCTGGTCCGCAGCTTCATCCTTCATGTTCATGTTATGTTGTGTGAGACTGAAAACTGTGAATGATTCATTCTCTGGCGTCACATTGATTTGAACCTGACTGAGAGACACGCCACGCTAAACGTTCAGCAGATCGGAACCAAACGAGTTCGGTTCAGGATGGGAGCATCGCTTCATACAGAGATTTCGCTTTTCACTTCATCAGCCCCTGCTCCACTTTGACGTTAGTGATGATTGTATATATATATCAAAAATAGTAATGTAACATTTTTAATAGATTTCATCAGTGTGGACCATTTGCATGAACTCAAAGTCAGTTGGGACAAAGAACTCCCTGTCTGGAAACTCCTTCTTTTTGTCATTAAACCTTTACTGTTTAAAATCAGCCTCACAACTTACAAAAGGAAAACATTTATATTTTATTATTAGCTTATTTTGTTATTTTCAGTGTTGTACCGATTGTTTCCTAATGAACTGAAGCAACAATTTTGTAAAATGTTCCTTTTGTCAAATAATTGAAAGAAATTATTTTTAAAAATCCCAGTGCTGATGATTCATACGGTTTGATATAGTTGAATTTGTATTTTACAGTTAAAACCGAAACATAAAGTCGTGAGGAGTCAGTGCCTGGCGACTTGCTCTGGGTTGCAGTTTTACTAAAGTTGAATGTTAGTAACATAACAAAACTTTGTTTCCCTTTTTTCAGGTTAATCACAGTATTTTTGAAAGTTTTATTTCGTTTTACGTCACATCTTTTTGTCCAGGGATACTGTAGGCCTATACATTTCTCTCCTCCAACCTTAAAAAATGGGAAAGACAACAGAACATTTGAGTAAAGCAGTTGTGTCGATTTTCATTGGTCCTGGACAAGACAACAGCCACAAAAAAGTAACGGCAACAACAAAATACATTCAGAATCAATTTGATTATTTGTTTCGATGAGCCTCGTTGTCTGAACAAAGGTGCTTTTTGAAAATGACAGTCTTTTAGTAAACATACCTTCTAATCTGTGTGGTGTTCCAGATAGTAAATATAACAATTCGCCAGTGGTGGCGCTCTTGCGTTATACAAGAGCGTGAGCTGGACCGCAGAAGAAGAAGTATGGGTTCCATGTTCGATAATAAAAGTTTGCCATGTGTTGTTCCAGTTGCCTACTTGGACATCATTTATTTTAACCCAGTGTTTCATACACAACAGAATTTTGGCGACGAGGATGGGATGTTCAAGTTGGAAAGCACAGAGTATGCAGGGAGCGGCTCCATAGAGGCAAAACGGGACCGTAAAAGCCAAGCGTTTTGGTGAGTGAAAGGACCGCCGAACCAGAGCTACAAAGATGGCGTTTGGAAAGCCAGAAGATTTTCACTTCGAGGAAAGTGAGGAAAGTTTTGACAACTATGACGTTTGGAGCAGTATTGTGCGGCAAACGACTTGGACACTAACGAGGAGAAAACTAAGTCGGTGTTTCTCACGGTGGTGGGAAAAAGATCCCATAGCTTGCTCATGGACCTATGTGCTCCGGATAAACCATCAGAGAAAAGCTATGAGGAGTTGGTGGAGTTGCTGCAGAGGCACTACGTACCAAAGACGAACTTTATTGCAGAAAGGTGCAAGTTTCACGGAAGAAACCAAAAAGACAACGAAACTATCAGTGAGTACGTGGCTAGTTCTGAAAATTAGCAGCTACATGTAAATTTGGGACTTTCTTAGATGAAGCACTGCGTGATAGATTTGTCTGTGGGGTAAAGAGCAGTGAGCTCAGAGATCGGCTGCTCAGCACCGCGCACACCAAAGACTTAACGCTGCCGCTGGCTGTAGAAATGGCGTTCTCCTTTGAAGTAACTAAGGACAGTGCACAGCAATTTGCACAGAAAGCGTTCAAGGCTCATGTAGTGGATAAGAAAGCTAAAACACAATACATGAAGCTGAGAAGAATAGAGCTACCGGGAAGCCCTGTTATCGTTGCGGTGGAAAAAGTCACAACCCGAATGACTGCAGGTTTAAAGAAAGCGAGTGCCATGAGTGTAAGAAGAAGGGACACATAGCAAAAGCCTGTCGCACACGCAAAGAAGGAGGCCGTTCGAGTACGACCAAGGGAACCATGCATCTGGATGTGAAGAGACGATCCAGCGCTCTCAAGCAGCGCCATGATGTCGGCGTTCTTCAACAGCAGGATGTCTGCAGCTGGCCCGGTCCGCAGTACCCTCATGAAGGTGCGCCTCAGTATGCAGATCCTGGCAACAAGCACGAGTTTAAAGGGGATTCAGACGACAACCAATTTCTGTCACATCAAGTCAGAGAAGACAGAGCAGCCAGTGATGTTGTGGTTCAGTGCAAAATGGAAGCTGCACCAAACTCTGACACTATTCCAGATCGGGCATCGGACAGTCCAGATTTTGGTTTGTTTGAAATGAACACAGGTAATGGTGACATTGTTAAGCCTTATTATGTGTATGTCAGTGTAAATGGTTCAAGAGTGAAGATGGAACTAGACACTGGTGCCGCAGTGTCAGTGATATCTGAAAATCTGTATAAGCGCAGATTTAAATCAGTCAAACTTAGTTCAGCAAATTGTGTACTTAAAACGTACAGCCAAGAGTCATTACCGCTGATGGGTAAATTTGTGGCAAAAGTGAAATGTAAAGAGACCACTAAAAAACTAGAACTGTTAGTAGTAAAAGGAAGAGGCCCTGCTTTGATGGGTAGAGACTGGATTAGCCAGCTGAAGCTAGACTGGTCACAGGTGAATAGAGTGGCTCCAGAAACAGTGGAAGATGTATGTGCTCAGTATGCATCAGTGTTCAACCCTGAGTTAGGCAAGTTGAAGGGTATTAAAGCCAAGCTTCACGTTGCTCCAGAAGCAGTGCCGAAGTTCCATAAACCAAGAAATGTTCCATATGCATTAAGAGAAGCTGTGGAAAAGGAACTGACTAAATTGGAGGCAGAAGGAGTTATTTCACCCACTAATTACAGTGAGTGGGCTGCTCCAATAGTGTGCATACCTAAAAAGGATGACAGTGTGAGATTATGTGGAGACTACAAGGTCACCATAAATCCATGGTTAAACGTGGACCAGTATCCACTTCCAAAAACGCAAGATCTGTTTGCAAAATTAGCAGGAGGTCAGAAATTCACCAAACTAGACTTATCTCAGGCTTACCAGCAAGTCCAGTTAGAGGACAGCTCTAGGTGTTACCTGACCATAAACACTCACAAAGGGCTGTACCAATACAACAGGTTGCCTTATGGTGTTGCAAGTGCTCCTGCAATTTTCCAGAAAATAATGGATCAAGTACTTCAGGGCATGGATGGGGTTATCTGCTATCTTGATGATATTTTGATAACTGGTAAAGATGCAGCAAGCCACCTGACTAACTTAAAGGAGGTCCTTAAAAGGCTCGAAAGCTACAACCTTAGGGTAAAGCGAGAAAAGTGTGAGTTCATGAAAGACAGTGTTTCATATTTAGGACATGTCATTGACGCCACCGGCATTCATCCTATGAAGGAAAAGACAACTGCCATTCAGAAGGCTCCAGTTCCAAGAAATGTAACTGAACTTAGGTCATTCTTGGCTCTGTTAAACTACTATGGAAAGTTTATTCCAAACTTATCGACTCTTATCCAGCCAATGTCAGCATTGCTGCACAAAGACGCAGACTGGATTTGGTCAGAAAATTGTCAAAATGCCTTTGAGAATGCAAAGAAGGCTCTTCAATCTGACAAAGTCTTGGTACATTTTGATGCAGAACTACCAATTATCTTAGCATGCGATGCATCTCCTTATGGAGTTGGTGCTGTAATCAGTCACCAAATGAAGGATGGAAGCGAAAGACCGATTGCATTTGCATCACGAATGCTAACTAAGACAGAACAAAATTACTCACAGATTGAAAAAGAAGCACTTGGTTTAGTGTTTGGTGTTATGAAGTTTCATGACTACCTTTATGGTAGGAAGTTCATTTTGGTGACGGACCATAAACCATTGTTAAAAATCTTGGGACCAAAAACAGGTGTGCCTACGCTAGCTGCTGCTAGATTGCAAAGATGGGCTCTAATCCTAGCTGCATACAAGTACGAGATTCAGTACAAAAGATCTGAGCAACATAGTAATGCAGATGCTTTATCAAGGTTACCGATGAAACCAAGTGTGGATGTGGTGTCAAACCCTATTTACAAAGTATCTTACCTTGACGAGTTACCTATTACTGCAAGGGAGATAGCAAAAGAAACAGACAAAGATCCTGTGTTAAAGGTGGTGAAACAGTTAGTGTTAACTGGCTGGCCTAAACATGTGCAGGATGAGTTGCTGAAGCCATATTTTCAGAGACGTTTTGAGCTGACTGTTGAAGATGATTGTCTGCTGTGGGGTTAGTGGTGGTTCCTAAGAAATTAAGGGATCAGTTGATTTCTGAACTGCATGAACACCACTGGGGCATGGTAAAGATGAAATCCGCCAGAAGTTCATTCTGGTGGCCAGCAGTAGATGAGTGCATTGAACAGGAAGTCAGTGAGTGTACCATTTGTCAAAAGCAGCGTGGTATGCCTTTGTACTGCACCAGTGCATAAATGGAAATGGGCTGCAAGCCCCTGGGAGAGAATCCATCTAGACTTTGCAGAGGACCACAAGCAGATGTTTCTGGTAGTTATGGATGCCTATGCTAGATGGCCTGAGATTATTCCTATGCATACTACTACTTCAGTTAAAACCATTGAAACACTGAGGAATTTGTTTGCTGCTTACGGGTTACCAAAAGAAGTTGTAACAGATAATGGTCCTCAGTTTGTTTCACAAGAGTTTGAGGCATTTCTAAAGAAAAATGGAGTGCAGCACATTAAGTCACCTGCATACCACCCTGCCAGCAATAGATTAGCAGGCGCTTAGTCCAAAATCTTAAAAGGTCGCTAGCAAAGAATCGAGCCATAGGTGGTATGACACTTGAGCACTGTGTTGCAAATTTTCTTGTAGGGTATCGAAACACACCCCATACAACTACAAGGAAAACTCCTGCTGAGTTATTTCTAAAAAGACAGGTTCGAACAAGACTGTCACTCATCAGACCCCAGTTCTCTCAGAGAATGCAAACCAAAACAGAACCAACTCTTCCACGGGTTCGAGTTTTCACAGTAGGTCAACCTGTATTGGTTAAGAATTACAGGGGAGGGGAGAAGTGGTTGAATGGAGTTGTGCAAGAAATCCTGGGTCCTGTAACTTACAGTGTGGAAGTAAATGGAAAGTGTGTTAAAAGACATGTAAATCAGATTCTGGGTGTAAATGGAAATCCAGCTCATTTGACACAAACAGACTCTGGTGCTGGAAACTTTTGGAATGATGATGATCTCGATACAACCAAAGATGTGGATCAACAGATGGAAGAAAAAACTGTTGGGAATCAACCAATAGACTTGCCATCATCTACAGTTGAAAGAAACACTCGTCCAGTGAGGAACCGGCGACCTCCTGATAGACTGAACTTGAAATTGCAACTCTAAATGAGGGTTTAAAAAAAAGAAAAGTGCTTCTTAATTTTCAGTTGTATTTGTTTAAAAAAAAAGAAAGAAAAAAAACTGAAAAATGTTTGATTAAGAAGTATTGATTTTACAGGGGAGGAGCTGTGGTGTTCCAGATAGTAAATATAACAATTCGCCAGTGGTGGCGCTCTTGCGTTATACAAGAGCGTGAGCTGGACCGCAGAAGAAGAAGTATGGGTTCCATGTTCGATAATAAAAGTTTGCCATGTGTTGTTCCAGTTGCCTACTTGGACATCATTTATTTTAACCCAGTGTTTCATACACAACAATCTGCACATTTATAAATGTTTTTTATTACTGTAATGTCATTTTTTATTCTTAAACGTAATTCTTTCTATTCGCAGTACATGAAAAATCATCATTTAAACAAAAATAAAGGCTTGAAACCATCAGTCTGTGTAATTAATCCACGTAATATGTCTCAAATAAATGAACTTTTCAATAATATTCTAATTTATTGAATGTGAGACTGTTTATTATTTAAACCTGCTCATTCGTACAGTATGAAAAATAACCTGAGCTAGCTCAAGATCTGTCTGTAGCCCGCTAACGACTATGAAATCCCCTCGCGTCAATATGTGACGAGGACGGAAGTCCCATGCGTCAATATATGACGAGTTGGGAGTGAGAGTGGGTTGGAAATTGAAGACTTTGCTTGGTGACCACTGTGTTCTTGTAAACACAAAATTTACTAATGTGAAAATCATATCATTTAACTAATTTTTAGCTTAGTATCCAGGAAAGGTAGGTGCAAATTTACAATTTATTCAGCTCAGTTCTGTTTATTTATAAAGCGCTAATCCCCAACTAATGTCACGTTAAGGCTGGTTCAATTCTTATCCAAAAATATACAATCAAATAATTGTGGGGGGAGCCGCAGTTCTACAATCCTTATCAGTGAAATCGTTGGAATGTGTAGGAAAAGGACCCTAACAAACACTCCAACCAGCAAGAAATTTCACATTTCATGGCTTCATTTGTTTACGGTTGCCACAGCAACAGACAACAGATGGTTAGCGGTGGTCATGGGAGGCTCTCAGGTCGTGAACGTGTTCATTGAACCACCCCACCGATTCATGCGGTCGCCACATGACGGCAGATGGAAGCACATCTGCTGCATGCGTGAACTCATCCACACGACTAACAGCGTGTACTGCGCCTTTAATTAGTGACATTTGTGAAAATTAGACTGACCTGTGGAGCCATGGAGGCCATGCCGTACAGTAAGTACCTCACGTGTTTCGGTATTTTGGCCGGTTCCGTCACCTTCATCATTATTATTATTGGTCTTATCAACAGTGTCAGACCTTAAAAAAATATTTATTTTTTTAAATTCTCAGTTCTGTATGTCTCACCTCTTAGAATAATGAGTTGCTCAAGTGAAAGGCAGAAGTGGAGCTTCCCGCACAACCAACAGGAAAGCAGCAAGTTTCTGGATGGTAAGTTAACCACAAAATCTTTAGCGGGGAGGTTTTTGAAGCAGACAACAAACAACATTGACGTACTGGCAAAAGTCCAAAAGGTGTTTTTTCAACATTTGCGAAATATCAACAAAGTTGTGCGCACACTTGGAGTGGAAATGCAGCTACTGCTAAACGGTCTGAAGTGGCTGTTTGGGGCCCCTAAGCAGCTGTTGAACTTGCAATAACGGTGTTATTGGGTGTAGACATGCATTGAGTCTGTATTTGTATCTTTGATTCTGTATGTCTGGGGAAACACACAGTCAATTTGAACTTGTCCACTTTGTGAAAACATGTTGTCAGCCATAACCTCTGAAAAACCTCTCTCAAAAATCATTCTCAGGATGATTTGATATTTTACTTCTCTGAAACAAACAAACAAAACAAAAAATCAGAAAGAGCAGAAGAGTGGTCCAGCTCTACTGCACTACTTGCTTTCCAGTGGTTGCCTGCAGTTGACCTGGTCAGTGACTCGTTTCAATTAGACATACATCCCCCACTGACCGGGGTCTGACTCGCTCTAACAGAAGGTCATTGGACGTTGTGGAGGAAAACAACATACCAGCAGCTAATTTGTTCTATCATGAAGTCTGAACAGGACCCTCTTTGGTCGGAGGATTCGGGTTTAAATCCATTTCCCCGTGAACTCGGGAGTTCAGGTCAGGATTCACAGCCTGTATTTAAATCATCACGCTTTGCAGTGAACTTCATGTGTCCCTTCCAGACAGGAATTTGATCCTTTCAGAAACTTCCCCACATCTTTTTGTATTCGGAAAGAAGTCAAAACATGATTAGCCGCAAGACTTCAGTCATTCTTTTATGCTAGATCAACCTTTTTAAAGCTTTACATCATGTTATTCCCTCATCAAAATCACACCTGGAGTGTTGCTTTGATTATTTCATGCATGTTTGAGAAATCCTTTTATCTCCCTTGGCAACCATTCAGCTCCTCCAGACTAGCAGCAGCAAACACCTGGTGTTACTGCTGTCTGCTGATCTCAAAATACAAACTACAGTCATATTCATCACATTAGAATATGTGAATATGTTTGTCAGATTAAAGGTACCTTTAAAGAATAATCATTAAGCAGCTATTAAACCTACTTTTCATTGAGTGCACACTTTTGTTTCTAAAGATAGGGTTTTCTTTTTATTATTAGTCTCATGTAATATTACAAAATTAAATGTCATGTTTTCATTAACTCTAAGTAGAAAATCATCATAAGTAGCAGAAATAAAAGCTATAAAACATATTTGTATGTATGTGTTATTACTATAAATCATGCGTTTCACTTTTTGATAAAGTTCCTGAAATAAATTGATATCGATAACCTTCTAATTTGTCGAATGTGTCTGTGCTTCTCAGCCCAACAGTCCTGAGAAACGCATGAAGGGGGCGTGTCCTAAACAGGAGGAGCTTCTTAAAGAGACAGAGGCCGATTTCAGATGGAGCTGTGATGCAAAACCAAGTTTCTATTAAGTCATATTTGACATATATAGCATTTCCATAACAACGGAAGGTAGCATGGTTACTTGATTGTGCGGTACAATCAATGGCACTTTATGCTGTAAAATACACGATGTGGCACAATATGCAGGTCAGATTTAAAAGGCTGGATATTTGTTTAGACCATCAGAAGCTATACAGGAAATGTTTGTGGAACGTCTCCAACTTTTAGGTCTCTTTTTCTTCTGCCTTTTTCTTTTACTTATTTTTTCTCTCTCTTTCTCTCTCTCTCTCTCTCTCTCCCTGTAGCTTCAGAGAAGACAGAAGGCTGGTGGAGGCAGTGAAATACTTTGGGTCATGTTTTCCTTGGAAACCTTGAGTCCTGACAGTCATGTGGATGTTCCTTTGAGTCGTTCCAGCTAAATGGCGTTGCTAACAGAGCACAGCCCCATTATTCCCTGACTGTGGCCTTCTCCAGCAGGGTAATCAGCCCTGCCACGTCGCTCCGGTAACATGTTCAAGGTGTTGACTCGGCCTCCACATTTTCTGTGGGGATGTTCTACAATCAACACGCACAACTCAGTGAGTGCATGAAGTGACGAACAATGTAAACGTATCAAAAACCTTTCCATGATTTAATTACGTTAATTCAAAAACATTTTTTTAAGTTACATTATTAAGTGTTTTAAGACAGGACTGGGTGAAAGGGTAGAAAGAACACTCAACAATTAGAAAAGGAACAACAGAACTGTATTTTCAAAACCCAGCCACCTTATTGTATTTTCATGCTGTAGTTTTTACAGCCATTTGTTCCAGTGCAGTTCTAAAATGCCAATAGTGCCCTGCAGAGAAAAACAAATATCTATGGTTTAATGTGTAACTAAAACTGCTTTGACGTTTTCCCAGGCGCAAAACAGTGATGTCATGTGATCTTCCATAATCTCTCGTGATCCCCTGATCTCGCTAGACCTTCTTTGGAGGGAGATGAATCTGACTAAATTGAATCACGTTTTCTCAACTTGAATACGTTATTCAAGTTGAAACAAAAAACAATTGTCTCGCGTGAACTCGCGTGATGTCCCGTGATCTCACTCGTTTTCTTCAGCACAAGATCAGTCTGACTATAATGAATCATGTTATGTGAACAAGATTCAATTTCATAAACGTTAAGTTGTCGAATTTCTTGTTTATCCAACATGATTGTATCACGTTTTTGTTTCAAACATGAAATTATTTAGTTAAAAGTACATGATATTCTTTTGTTAATGTGATAGCCCCCTAAGTTCATTTTTTTCAGTGTGAGGAGGCGCCATGTCAGGAAGACGAAGTGGAAGCTGCGGGATCTTCAGAACAAACAGGTCATGATGCTAGGTCTACTGATTATCCCTCTGTCTGGACACAGGATCAATATAACCAGTTTAAAAGCTAAAATGAATGGTTATATGCCAGACATGGAAAACTGGGATGCACTCCACGCCATGACGTTCAGAATTTAGGTCTCATGGCATCTTGCGGTGTCAACATTGCAGCCAGTGGGCTGAGGGAAATACAGCTCCATTTTGTAGCAATTCAAGAGCTATCATCAGCACAGAAACTCCAAAGCACACACACACACACACACACACACACACACACTTTTGTCATAGTACCACCAAGAATTTCAAACTACTTTCATCCCTGATTGTTTGGTCTTCGTGATACTGTGTGGTTTATGATGAATCTGAGGTCTTAACAAAATAACTGTCAGTGAGTACACGCATCCTTTAAAAGTCTTAATTTTGTTTTTTAACTTTAAGACCTTAAAATGTCTTAAATTCATTTTTTTTAAAATGTGAATTGGCCTTAAATGCATTAATCGCAGGTCTTTTTGTGGCAGAACTAGTTAATGTAGTTTCTTTTATCGAGGGACTTTTCTGTCAGGTAAGAGTTTGAGTCACATGCAAACATCTTCACGTTGTTTCGTGACTGTCTGTTGAGGCCGTTAGCTAGTTAGCTGCTATTATACCCTTGCTGGCTAGCTTTATTGCCATTAGCAAAATGGTGAATATGAGTTGGCTACTCGTATTCACCACTGGGTCACTTCTTTTGCGAATCAACATGAGGTGAAGTGCAAAAAAGCTTTTAAGCTTGGCGCTGCAGTTGCTAAGGCTGTCGACGGCCATATGCTGAGTGACAAGCACAACGCTGCTGCCAAGAGACACACAGACCGTAGGAGTGTCAATTTTTCCTACCATTGATTGAAATGTTTAATCTCCAACAATTGCCCCAACAATCTCCTATGTTTATAGCTTTCTTTGGTCTTAAATTTCATTCAAAATGGCATTAAAAATGTCTTAAAAAGTTTTACATTTGACTTGCTGGAACCTGCAGAAACCCTGCGTATTTAACCTGAGTCGGAAATTAAGTTAAACAGAAGTAGACTAAGTTGGTGACATCTGAATGTAATGGGTTGCACCACATTTGCTCTATAAAATCAGCTGTAGAGAGTCAGTCTATGGTTGGCTATAGCTGGTTATTCAGTTTTAAATCATAATGTTTTGTCCGATCAGTGTAAATAAGATGCATTCATTTAATGTTTGACTATGAAGTACTTTTTAAAAAAAAGAAAAAGTAAAAAAGTATCATACTTTTTAATGCGTTTATACTGAACATTTGCTACATAGTGTTTTGGGTATTTATTAGTTAGATACAAAGTACTTTAAAACGTCAAACTACCATATATTTCTGTCGACGCAGCACATCGTATGCGTTTGTTGAGATGTTTCATCCTGTCGGCTACGTCTATAAAAATAAATACATCTAACATCTCTAAGTGCCGCTGGGTCCGTGTGAACATCAGTCCATCCGATCCATCCCATTGTTTTGCGGCAGCAGCAGCAGCAGCTGGGCTTGTTTACTCTTTGAGTGTGCTGAGTCAGCCTGACACGCTGAGGCTTACTGGGCCCAAAGCCTGAGTACTTCACTGCACCACAGTAGGCTGATGTGTGCTGGGGTAAAAAAAAAAAAAACGAATGTAAACCCACACTGAGGCACTGCATCGATGGATGGAAGGATGGGTGTGGCTTCGTGTTAGCAGCGGCTGTGGCCACGGCGGCGGCCTCTCACCCACAAACCCTGCTTGCTGGAATCCAGAGAAACCCAAAGAGTTGAACCTGAGAAAGAAACAAAACTAGATAAAACATGAAGCTAAGCTCACATTTCTGAAACCTACTTATATTCCCCAGTTTCCCAACGGGTGATTGTATGATGCGTCTATGATGTGATTTGATGATTCTGATGGTGGAGTTGCTTGTTTCACAGTTGGTGACTGAGTGATGTTTATATGAAATAAGGCATTTTGAATTTCCCTGTTGCTTAAATGCAAGCCAGGAGCTTATAGTCAGTTTATTATGGCCTTCAGATTTCCATCCTGGCCTGTGTAAAGCTGCAGTATGCAAGTTTAACAAAAAAAAAGGTTTTTCCTTATTTGTTAAAACTTTCATGTTGTGACAGTATGAGACAGATAATGTGAAAATCTTGATCTCCTCCACCTTCTACCTGAGTTTCGAAAAAACATGCACCACTCCTGGTCAGAAACAATCAATCAGAGCCAGGAGGAGGGGCTTAGCGCTGTCAATCAATCTCATGTACTCATGAAACAACTTACCGTTACAGGAAAACTGCTTATCAACCGTCATCCGTGGCCATGCTAACTAACCCTGGCGTTCGTGGCAGGCTGTGTTGTGGTGAACCAGCTGGAGCGTAGCATAGAACAAGAGGGAGAAGATGAGTATGGGAGTGATTGACAGCACTAAGACCCTCCTCCAGGCTCTGACTGGTTGTTTCTCACTGAGTGGTGTATTTCTGCAGTTAGCACTGGGATGAAGGCAAAAGAGCTGATAAAAAAAAATTCACAAATTATCTTTCTCATAACATACCATCATTGTGGTAGTTTTGATAAATATGTCAAATATACATATATTTTACCTAAAAGTTACTTAGTGCAGCTTTAAGGAAACCAGTGAGGCTATTGCTATGTTTCAGTCTGCTGTTAGATTTCATTGTGGGTTCATCCAGAAAAAAATAGCTTCCTACTGCATTCATTAATACAGAGATATGGATAGCTTTGTTCATTTCTGACACAGTGGTTTCCCCAGCAATAGTAACATAAACCTGGGCTAAGGCCTTTCTCAGTCCTTAGTGGTGCCAGTCCATTGGTTCCCTGTAGATGAAGCTGAACTGGGCGAACCCAGTACAGGAGGTTGAAGTGTGATGCTGCAGACCTGCACGCTCCAACAGCGTACATGAAATATAAGCTACTCTCTCAATCTTGTAACTGAGACGTTCCTGTCCGTTTCCAGAAACCGTCGTTCCTCACTGAAACACACTCTTTTTGCACAGGGATCAGTTTGCTTCAAAACACACAGCCGCAAAGACACTGCAACAACAAACACTGGAAAACTGCATCTTTTGTTTTCTTATTCTTTTTTTCCTTTTTTGAATGTGCACTGTCATCCTGACTCTAAATGGAAACGTGTCGTGTTGTGAAGTGACCACCAGAGGGCAAACTTGGCTTCTATTTCATACCCGACATTAGGCAAAAAGAAAGAAGAAATATTCTAGCCCCCACCTGTGACTTTTCGAACTATAGTTTCATGTGATCAAATATATGTATTGTGATTTTTTTATTAGTATTTTATTTTTTTATTTTTGCTTGGGATTCTACGTTATGTAACCTATAAATACTTCAGATTAATGTAGAAGCATTAGCCGGTCTGGGGGCAGATAATGATGGGGAACATCTGCCTGTCAGACCAAATAAAACTCTGTGGGTGGGAAAGTGAAGCATTTCTATAAGCACACATAATTTTAGGATAAACTCCTTGTTAATGCGTGGCTGGTCACACAGTACAACACTTTATATCAGCAGTCAGCAGAACTGAAGGGAGATAATCATGCTCTGTGTCTATACAGGAGTTCCATAAGGATCTATTCTTGGTCCTTTGTTGTTTATGATCGATGTGATATCAAGGATCTGTCTTTTGCGTGCTGTACCTGCAACACACAGAAAATAAAAATGTACAAGATGGATTATTGCAATTCTTGACAGCCAGGAAAATCAAAAATCTGCAGTTAAAAGTTTCCACCAAAGCCTGGAGAGCTGGATCAGCTGAGCGGTATTGTGATTTACAACTGTCACTGTGTGATTGTCCAGGAGGAGTGAAAGCTGCGAATAGGTGACTAAATGCAATCTGCTGGGTTTGCATAGATAGAAACCTGTTTTATTTTTTTTACCTATTTGAGTAATGAACTGAATTGTAAATATTGAATGTGAATAGAGGCAGCTAAGATGCATATGTGCTCTATTATTCTCCCACATACTGTATAATTTACCAACCAAACACTTGTGCTTACGATTGAAGCCTGGGCTTTATGCAAGACATTAAAGTGTATGTGGCTACATGCTAAGAATTCATTCCCTATAACTTTTAACTATTTAGCCAATATCTTGAGACATTGCTTCAATAAGTCCATATAATGTTCTTTATTTATGTTGCCATCCATATTGTGCAGCGCACCAGTCCCTCTTTCAGTAAAATACCAACGCCTCCTGCCACCCCTACTTCTATAGTTAAGATGGAGCGCCACGGCTCACAAGCGTCCCCCAGTGGCCCATGGAGGCACATATCTCGTTTGACTGAGGATAATAACACTTTACTAGCTACTGCTAGCATTTTCACAATGCATATTAAATATGCACCAAAACTCATTTATCTCTTGGTAACAAAACTGATCTCCTTCCTGGTCAGTTTGATGATTTTTATATTCTTCCATATATTTGCATGAACAGCACCTTCATGCATGTTGTAGCCAGCTCAAGCATTGTGAATTAACCTACCAAATCCTTACAAAGTCGTGTCGTCATCTTCTGATGACGACATTTTTTTTAATGTGCTTTATTATTATTATGGAATTCTGAAAATAAAAACTATTTTGCTTTTCAATTAACAATGAACTAGTAAATCACGTTTGTTCACACACAAAATCAGTTTGCGGGTATTTTTATTGTATTACTGGAGGGGGAAAAATCTATAAAATATTCTACAAAAATACATAAAAGAATTGTAATATTATTCAGCGAAAACACTTCCTTCTGTGACATTTACACCATGATCAGCTTCAAAATACAGCTTTTTCTTTACAGATTAATGTGACTTCATGTATGCTATAATAAATAATGGAACAACTTCGGGGTTTATTGTGTTCAGACTAGGTAAACGGAAAGCAGATTATTTTTTTATTTATAATTATTATTATTTTTCATAAGCTACAATCGAGCTGTATTATACTGAACGTGGGGAGCAAAAAAAAAAAAAGTTGTTGGAGCTCCTCGCCCATCTCATGTCACGTGATTGGTCGCTGGTCTGAGTCTGGGCAAAAAAACAAGCTCCAACTCCCGCTGACGTAAAAACTGCTTCCTTCCTCCTCCTCCTCTTGTTTTTCCCTCCCTGCCCTCCGCACCTCCTCCTCCGTCATCTAGTTCGCTGTCAGGATACATTAAGCTCATATGCCTGTAGTATTCAGCGAGGGCAGAGAATGGCCAAGGAGAATGGGGGGGAAAAAACAGTCCCTGCTTTTGAGTGCTTTACATAACACTGTCTCCGGTTTCTCTACGGTGAGGAAGAAGCTTAAACAGCAACAAAAAAAAAAAAGCTCCGCGCAAATAAACATGTTCGTTTCAGTAGTAAGGCACATTTTCCACAAGAGACGAGGAGGGAGGAGGTTACTTTGGTCGGAGAGCATAGAGCTGAGTTAGAAAAAAAAATAAAAAAAAATAAAGCAAAAAAAAAAAAAACGTCTGTGCCAAACGGCTTATGGCTCTGGGGAGCGAAGCGCAGGTCAAGCAGGAATGTCCAGGTAAACTAGCAACAAACGCGAGGTAGAAGAGCAAACTACGGCGGCGTATTAGGGCCAATTTAGATAGAAAAAAGGAGTAAATTCCCGAAGAAAACGCCCCCTCAGAAATTGATATTAAGCCCAAATTTCTGAGTTTTTTTCTCAGACATTTTTGATTTTTCGAACTCAAGAGATTTATGAGGGTTTTTTTTTTCTAAATGAATTATAGAAATCTTTTTTTCTGAAATTTTTTGACATTTCAAACTCGGATATTTCTTAGAGTAATCTCAGAATTTCTGAGTTTTTTTTCTCAGAAATCTACTCCTACTTTTTCTCCCTTATATTTGCAAAGACGTTAATATGCAGTAGTAGCAAACTACAGATAGTGAAGATCGAGACCGTGATTCGCTCCCTGGGTTCCCGTTTCAGGTAGAAACGACTACAAAACTATTAAAAAACCCCCATCCCACCGCTGGAATACAAAAAGCACAAGGCCTTAAGAGTACATAGACCTAAACGTTGTAATTTACAATTTTAGGACATGGCGAAGTTTCCTATTGTCAATCACAGCTGGGATTACATTTTTCTCTAAAAAAATGTAAAAAGTTCATGATTTCGCTGCTTGTATGTAATGCTGGATTTCCCCAAAACACAAGCTGCCATAACAATAACTGGTAGATTTGTGTCAACAGCAGCCATTGTACCAAGAGACCAAAACAAACTAACATTATAAGCTAAACTTACACTCACACAATAAGCTCGCACATTTACCGCAGTTTGAGGCCGGTTTATCAGTCATAAATAAAAAATAACATTAGATTAAAACATTCCAACAAGCCCAATATTTCACCTTTTACATACCGAAGAAGAAAAATTCTTCTTATTTTTGATGCAAGAAAATAAACATTTTTAAAAAATTACATCTGGATTTTGTTCCGACCACATAATTGTAGTAAAATACTCAACAACACAGCTGCAACTTATTTTTTTCCAAAAAGGCTCAAGTTGGTGTAGTATATGGAAGTCCGAAAGTACCACAACTAAAATAATAAATAAATTAAGTGACAAGTGTAATAAATTCAGACGCCAATATATTATTTGTGAAATATAGTTTAAAAAAATGTAAAAAGTGCATATGTTTTTATAGTTTTTGTTTTTGCTATTTTATACAACAGCAATTTAGAAACTCTACTACTATTAGTATGTTTAGCTGGTGTGCAGGTTGACCAATCAGATGCAAAGGTTTATTTGATTAGCATCACAGATTAAATTATGCATTTGATGCACTGGGAGCGTTAATATAAATAAATTAAAAGTGCATATTAATATAATTATTCAAGTTCATTGTATGTTTAAAAAATCTTTCAGATGATGTTTCTATTTTCAATTGGATTTTTAACATGACATAGATAAACAATAATGAAGTATTATTATTATTATTATTATTATTATTTTTTTTTTTTTTTTATTGTGGCGCTTTTGGCATTCCATAAAAAGAAAGCTTTCAGTCCCATAACTAAGAGGAAAGTCAGGCCTTTGCCCTCCTGGCTGGATGAAGCACAGCCTCTTGAGTAACTGAAGGGACTTTAATTAATTATCAACCCAGATCTGATCTGACAGACTGAGTGACGCAGCTTCCATGGCGCTCGGGTTCCTTCCTCCACAGCTGTCGTTTGACACACAGAGCTTCACTACAGCAGCTCTCCGAAAAGTTACGCTTTGACTGAGTGAAGGAACACAAACATGGCATAGTCTTTGGTGCGCCTCACTGCTAAAACAATCCGTTGTTAAGGCAAAGAGCTCCTGGTCCACTTCTGAAAGCGGAAACAGGAGCTTTGCTACAAGGAGTCTGACTTCACGGATAGTATCACCTATAAATCTGCTGATCTCAAATCAAAAACCTGACACAGAGTCCAAAACGTTAAAATGTTTCCGATCAAAACTGTACTGCAGAGCGTAACAGAGCCTGGATCCCTCCCCCACTTGTTTCTGAACACCGCCCTACTGTTGGCTAAAAGAAGGCTACTGCATTTTCCACCACTTGAAAAACAAAAGAAAACAAAAACATTTCAGATTTTCAAAAATAGTTCCAGTCACGTAAAACTTGAACAATCAACATGTGGAAACATAAAGGAGCGTCACAAACGCATAAAACTGGTATTTCTGTTCAACGTTAATATACTGTGAGACTCTCATATAAGCCAACGCCTATATGTACATAAATAATCATATCAGAGATGCACTGATCCCACATTAATATCCATATCGGTTCAAATATTGAAAACAATTGTAGATTGGCTATCAGGGACAATGTGCCCAATCAATAAAGGCAGATCTACTCAGTCAAATTCTATGTTTGCTGCTTTATTATTTATTTTACATTATATTTAGAAATCCTAATTGCTCTTTCTGAACCATTTTAAAGAAGGTTTGCTGCAGTTGGTTTCTACATGTTCGACTAAAATAGTCAACCTGTTGTTTTTATCAGCTGTTCCACGCCTAATTACATTCACTGAACAAATGTTTTTCCATAATTGACCAAGCTAGTGAAGCTATTGGTGTATTTCAGTGAGTTGTACCGGTGCAGAGTTAGCAAATGCATTTGTAATTCAGCCCATTTTATGTCTGTGTTTAAAAAAGCAAAACATTTTAAGTCAGTTCAGCTGTTTCTCTGCATCGGATCAGAGCTAAACCTTAGATATCAGTATCGATATCGGCATTGTTATCGGTTGTGAAAAAAGTGGATCAGTGCATCTACAATTCATCTGCAAATTATACTGAAGTTGTGATAAATATTTCTTGTCTACTTTGAGGCACAAGCAATAAGTGCATATGTGGTTCCTCGTTAACGAGGGATGAGCGTCATTCAGCTTCATGTCTGCACATGTTCAGAGTGTGAAATGTCCAGAATCCAGAACCTTCACACCCCTGATCAACCGCCTGCGCCTGACGATGTCATGGAGATCAGGACTTCACCAGAATCTCCATGATGTGGTCCAGTTCATTCAAGTCCAGCAGACACGACTGGAGGCTTCCCACCGAGGAACACAGCTTCACGTCGTCGTCGGGCCAGAAGGACACGCTGACCGGCCACAGGGAGCCAGCCGCCCAGGCGGACGGCAGTTCCGAAGTCTCGTACATGGATGTGTCAATGTCCTCGAAGATATCGTCCAGGGCAAGGTCACTTAGATAGCCCATGGCGCTTCCCGCATCGCTAAAGGTGTGACCGATGGCGTTGGGCGGGGGTTTCTGTAGATCAGTGGGTACGGTGTCTGTCGGTTCAGGGGACGGCGGGGGCGACAGGTTTTCCGTGTCTCCCTCCGTGCAGCCGGGGCACGTGACCGACTCGTCATCCCTAAAGTCGTCCCTGAGGAGGTGCGCGTCAGGGCTCACGCCGCCGAGCCGCACATCCGTCCCATCGCTCCGCATCTCCTCCTGGATCTGCCTGAGCGTGTTGATGAGGAGCACGGAGCGCCGCAGACTGAGCTCCACGCCGGCCTGGTACTGCTGCAGCTTCTCCAGGCAGAGGCTGAGCACCAGCTGCCGCTGTTCCACGTGACCGGCGTTGGTTCTGGACCGTCTGTCCCCTCTGTCCTCCTCTGACTCCTCCAACGCTGCACCCGGCCTTTTGTCCTCCATCGCTGTGGTGTTGGGGAGCTGCTCGGCCTCCGGAACCTCCAGGCTGCTCCACTTCCGCTTAACACCTCGACCCAACATTGACCTGCAGCGATTCATAGAGACATCATCAGGGACAAAGCATTTGAACAACTTGCTGACTGGAGGTGCGCCGATAAATCAGCCTCGATTCCCTGAAACCGATCCTATCTACCTCGGTAAAGGTCTGAAAATCAACCACTGTCCTCTTTTGCTGCGAGAGAGACTGGCAGATCGACACACCAGGTCTGCATGTTTGCAGTCAGCAATAGTCAACCCACTGTTGACAACTCAGCAACTTTATTTCAATATTTACCATTGTTTCAGACACAAAAGTCAGTTACTGCCAAAATCGGATCTGACAGGTCCGGCATTTTAAGGATCAGCGATCGGCCAGAAAAATCCAATCGGTCCACCTCTAATGCTAACACGTCATCATATCTGCACCCAGACAGCTAAACATTAATATGTCTACCTTCTCAAGGCCAAAATTCAAATTCATTTCAAATTAAAAAATACTTCATTGGGGGGCGTGCTGTGGTGGCGCAGGGGATAGCGTGACCCACGTTTGGAGGCCTTGAGTCTTCGGTGGGGCCGTCGCAGGTTCGATTCCTAAACCCTGTGATAATATTTGCCGCATTTCTTCCACCCTTCCTGTCAGCCTACTTTCATATAAATGACACTAGAGCCCACAAAAATGACTCCCTGGAGGGGAGAAAAAAAATTCATTGGTCCCAAAGGATAAGTAAATATTGTCATGACTCATATTAATTCAAAATTTCTTCAAAGAGTTATCGTAGATAAAATGGCACAAGTTTAGTTTTTCTGCTGCGAAAGGCTGCTGTGGTTTCTGAGGTTTTCCTATGTGAAATGTTCAGTAGTTTAAAACATCCTGTCAAAAAATGTGCTTCATTAGCAGTTCCATTCTTCAGTGTTCTGCTAAAATTTGAATTTTGACCACCATACCTTTAATCATCAAAAAGGTGTTTTGCGCTCGTAAGAGGTTGCTTACGGCTCTTGCCAAAAAGAGTTTGTGCGCCAAAAGGGAGATGGAAACACGTTAGCTAAATAAGTTCTGATGTAGCAAACTGTCCCATCCACTGCTGGCTTTGTGCCTTACCAGAGGCATGAAACTCCAAACTTCCAGCTTGGAGGTGGGGACGGTGAGGCTGGACTGGCTGGCTGGAGGCACTCCAGGCTGGGTTGGGAGTGGTGGAACGCTCCCATCCACTGGTGGTGGTGAACGGCTCGGAAACATTTCAGGGTCCAAACCTCCAGCTTGGAGGGGAAGAACTCTCTCCATATTTGAGAGGATGTGTGGTTCAATCCTGAAACTTGCAACCTCTACATCTTATTTATTACAGCCACATGTAGCGTCAACGTCTAACAAAATTGCGCTTTGCGTAGCCTCGTTGATTTGTTCCAAACCAGTAGAAGCACACTTAATTCAAATTTCTTTTTAACATAGTAACTGAGACTGAAGTGAAGGTTATCCTCCCTACATTAAAAACATTGAACCAAAGTTTCAGTAGAATAGATTTTGGCCCATAGCGATCTTTCTTTCTTTTCTTTTTTTTTTTGGTCTGAAAAGTTGCAAAATATAGCAACAAAGTCACTAAGTTGGCAACAGTGGGGTGACTGTTGTTAAAGCTGCAGTATGCAACTTTATAAAAAAATATGTTTCATACATATTTTTTTAAAACTGTCACTATGTTTTGACAGTATAATGTAAGACACATAATCAAGCTCCTCTGCCTTCTCCCAGTGCTAACTACAGAAATAACCAATCAGAGCCAGGAGGAGGGTGTTAGCTCTGACAATCGCTGTTGTGTAAGCGCTACCCACACCTTCCCCCTTGCTCTCTGCTACTCTACTGTGTCTTCCTGATAGCAGAGCCTGCCATGAATGCTCAGACTAGTTAGCATGGCCACCGATGACAGCGGACAAACAGTTGTCCTTGGTCTTTAAGTTGTTTCTTCACCATTAGCTCATTGAGCAGCCTGTGTGTGGCGTTGATTGACAGCCCTAAGACCCTCCTCCTGGCTCTGATTGGTTGTTTTTCACTGTGCATTTCTGCAAAGGCAGTAGCTGCTGAGGGAGGAGATGGATTTTTTCCCCCACAGATTATAAGTCTTTCTCATATTAAACTGTCACGACAGGCTGACAGCTTTAACAAAATATGCCTGCACACACGCATGAGCAGACGTGACCTCCTGTGCAGGTCTGTCAGTGGAAGAGCAACAAGGGACGGTGACTGATTCCTGGACCTTTGCAGATAGTTTGGTGGATAAAATCGGTTTCACGTAGCATTGGTTGATTGTTGATCACCCAATAAATTAAGAAAATCAGAGCCCATTTATCGGTGCGCAGCTTGCAGGACGGCTCAGATCAAAGCATTTCCAGGTGTTAAAATGGCCCAATCAAAGTCTAGACCTGAACCCAGTTGAGGATCTACGACAAGATCGGAAATTTGATCTGTACAGTCTCTAAATGTGCAGTTATAATGTCAACATTATTCAGCTTTATTATTTACAAGAAGGAAAAAAAACTGATCATCCTTTTCCTTTCATTTCATAATTACGCATTGCTTCCTGTCGGTCTGTCACATAAAATCCCAACAGAAGAAGTTTTTATGTGAAAATAAAAAAAGTTCAAGTGATAAATGTGATGTGGATGTGAAGGCTCCACTGATGAGATTCAGTGGGCACAAACTTTGAGCTCTGCGTCCAGCTTACGTAAGAGTCCCAACCAAACACATTACAGTCTGTCTTTTAAATCGGAGGCGCTCTTGCTAATGTGCAAACATCTGACCTGCTGCTGCTTCTACTGTACACGAGCCACGGGTGAACAAACTGTACCGGTGGCGGGGCTGGACGTGTGCGTCTCCTCCATGCAAGACGTGTTGCTGAGAACATTTGAAAGATTGTGACTCACTGTCAGACACCCTGCAGGCTAACAGACTTTACTCATCCTTCAGTTATCCACGGTTCTCCCTCAGTTCATTTGCTTTTACAAATTACACGGAGCTCCCCCTGGAAGAGACTTTGGCGCCCCAAACCCCAAAGATTCACGTTTCTATTGGCTGATTTGATTATTATTATTAATAATAATAATAATAATAATAATAATAATAATAATAATAATAATAATAATAATAATAATAATAATAATAATAAACGAAAGTGGAAAAAAAGGAAGCATGGTATTTAAAACACTATTTGCACCACCTGTAAATGAGTCCAGTTTGGTCTGCAGCCCGTTTCTTTCTGCCTAGAACGCAGTGAGAACACAGCTGACCCCTTCCCCACTTTAGTGAGAACACATTGGTACCCCTTGAAATTCAAGTTTAAAAAAAAACAGCAAAAAATAATGACTCTTTAAATATAACTACCTTACGTGCCCTTGACACTCTTCATGTGCCGTACAAATCCGTCGTGTCCTGGGCTCCTTTTCGTTCCGCCGCGGCGATTCGCTACTACCGAGATCCGGAGTGTGAGGAATGTGCAGTCCATCCCCAGTAGCGGGGGAGGGGGCGGAGCTTCGGGGAGTGGGCCGCGGGACACCGGGACTCACGGGCGGAGGAGACTGACTCGCTCATACGTCTGACAAGCCTCCGCCTCCGCCACTCACGGGGCAGCGAATGTGAGGCGGCTCGTGAAGCTGGGAGGACTGCTGATGCCTTCAGGGTCCGCCCGGAAATAATATAATTCATGTCGGGCCACACGTGTGCGGTCTCAGACATTGTTTTTTTTTTGGTTTTTTTATCTTTACATTGTTAAATACTTTTTGTTTTTAGATCTCTAGACAATCTATAAAACCATATTATCAAAATTATTAATTTAATTTAAGAAATACACTCAAACATTTGCGTCCCAAATCGGTTCACTAAGAAATTACCGCGTTGGAAATATGCAGAAGGTACCAGAATTCTGCAGTGAGCACCTGAACGCAGCATTTTAAAGAGACAGATGACTCAGAATGGAAGAGGAAGGACGTGACCGGAATAACAGGAAAAGGCACTCACCAAATAAGGCAATTCTGGTTCATCACATTTTCACCTCTGCTATTCCCTCCTCGTTAGGTTCTCTGATCTATCGCTTGAGTATAAGCTGTTGCCTATTTTACTTTTGTAAGGAAATACATACATTTGAAAGCCTGAACATCACAGCAGCTCTGGTATTTTGGGTTTCTTTCCAGTTCAATAATATGACAGAAATGAGAAGTTAGCAAGAACAAGACAAATATATCTCACTTTTATTTATGTCAGGGTCATTCAAGTCATTAAATATTGGTTGGATTTTGTTGCAAAAACAAAAATAGCATTAAAAAATACTTTTCGATCTCTGCTTATTCAAATTTCTACATTTTAACCAAATGTGTGACCAGAGGTGGGCAGAGTACGCAAAAAGAAAAATGTACTCAAGTAAAAGTGACACTACTTCAACATATGTTTACTCAAGTATGAGTAAAAAGGTATTTGGTTAAAATAAATAAATAAATAAATAAAGTCTACTCTAGTAATGTCAATCATTTCATGTTTAAAAATTACATCATCAGATGAACCAAAATATAAAGTTTAGTGGAAAGTTTGATTTTCCAAAGACCAAAAAGACAATAAGTCATATAAGCAATACAAAATGACAAAATCATGCACAATCTTTTTGTTTTTTTTGTTTTTTTTGTTTTTCCAAAATCAGTTTCTTCCACCATAAAACTTATGAAACTTTAACAAAAACTGCACGTGTGTACCTGTGTTGATCTGACCATGTTTTTTTTTTCATTCAGCATGTGTCCAGAACATGTGGGGTCTGCAGAGATGTTAGCTGCCGTTTTCCTGACGCTGGACCAGAACAGTTCAGAATATGTCTTGATTTTTTGTTTTTTATTTTTATTTTTTTATTTTAAAGCAGATAAAGGAAACAAAATGGGTGCAGGAAATGACCTCAAACGCTTCAAAATGGCACTATAATAAAAGACCTGAAAGATTTGGAAGAAAATGTAAAATACTCCAATATAAAATACTGGATGGAAGGAGAGCCACAGACTGAATTGGTTATCAGAGCAGGTTTATACATAGTGACTACTCTAATAATAACATGTCAAGTTTATGACACCGAGCTTTAAGCAAGATAACTTGTAAAATGTCTAAAGGAGTACAATGTAACAGTTATTAAAAGTACTTTATTTTTGCTCTGCACATTAGTAAGAACCAAGCTTTACTTAATGAGTGATTTTATAATTAGCCCTTTGCTTCAACATTCCTGATTAGGACATTTGTTAGCTGTCTGTGAGGAGTTATTAATTGTGCCCTGGTGCAAGACCTACTGTTTGGTATTTGGTTACACAAACCTTGGTGTGTAACGTCTCAGGGTCTACTCAGTTCGCTTGAACGGGCCGAGCCAGAAGCGGACTTTGGGTTATTTTTGTTTGTTTTGTTTTTTCATTTGTTGCGGTTTGCGTTCACATTGAAGCTGTGGAAACGGAATCGCAGCACCCGGAGCTGGAAAACCTCTGCCCTGCTGTCAGGAGCGGCTCCTCCTCATGAACACACAAAAGCCCAACTTTCAAACTAGTCTTCTAGATATAGAATAGATTTTTCTTTAAAGAATGCAGATGCAGCCTTTTACTGACGAGCCTGGTAATCCCTTTCCTCCATTTTCTGAGGCGTGGGATCAAATTTCTTTGTTTTTCGAGCTCTGCTCCGAACGTGTGCGTGGAACTGACCACCGTAAAGATTTTTATGCTTATTTATTCTGTCGTTTTGAGCACAACTGGATGTGACTGCAGGCCTTGTGTAAATTTAGGGATAAGACCAAGTGCTTCCAGATATCCCAGCGCTTTGTTCTGCTGCGATTTGGTGTTTTTCCTCACACTGCCTTTTTTTTTTTTTTTCTCTTTTTGCTGACTCATCAAGAGGCCTTTTATCTGTTTCTGCACCCAGATAGCAAATCCAAGCGAACGAAGGCACATGTAATTTCATGAACAAATGTGCTTTTTCAGTGCCGAGGGATGCTGATGTAACTTCCTTCCGACGTCTTCCCGGTTTCAGAGCGGTGAGGTCTCGGGTCTCTCACCTGTACCGTGAACGTGTGGAGCTGTGAGTGAGCAGGTCAGCCGTCTGCTCAGTTGATCCTCTGCATATCTCGTGCAGCATGTCATAGTCCGACATCACGTGACGGCACGTGAGGCCAAAGGTCTGGAGCTTTCTGCTCCAACTCGTCCCGACTTCAGAACATGCAGACCTTGGAGCAGTGGTTCAGGATCAAGTTCACTTTAAGCGGCTGTAGTCAAATCATTTGTCTGATTTCTTGAACAGCAAGTTCTGGAAATGTCCCAGTCGAGATGTTGCACATTCAGTGGCCTGGACAAAGTATTCACGCTAGATCTTTTTTCTGCATTTTGCGACATCAAAATCATAACTAGAATATGCATACAGATGATAGGTTTTTCGTTAAGCCCACATTTCTGTATAAAAAAGTATTTTTTAATTAATGGTTCGTTGTGATATCTTCATTTTAAAAGTGATCTTTCCAATAGCCATGAGTGGGAAATAATCACAATGAACTGAAATGCATTGTTTCAAATATCCATCTTTGTATAATTTATTTTTTATTAATTTATTTTTATTTGCAATTTGGGAAGAAAAAAAAAAAACAGAAAAGAAAAGAAAAAAAAAACGGTTTTTATTTTTCTACAGATTTGGAGAAAGAATTTATCACTTGGTGATAAAGAAATTTGAATTTAAAGAATTTAACTGGGACTTTAATATCTAGCACAAACACCTGCTGTGGAGCTGCAAAGGAAAAAGTCAGGAAGCAAACAACGCGTTTCAATAGTTGCACCTTTTATTATAAAAAATATGTACAAAGATGCTACAATGTTTTTTTCGATATAAAAATGCATACATTTTACAAAGATAATTACGTCTTTGAAGTTCTAGCTCCTATTCAGACTAGAGTGACATCCTTCAGGAGTGTTGTGGTAAGGTATTCAGCGTGTTGTAATACTGTATTTTAATCAATACATTTCATTTGCCTGAGTTCATGTTTTATTCACCATAAGAAGCAATTTGGGAAGAAAAAAAAAAAAACAGAAAAGAAAAGAAAAAAAAAAAACGGTTTTTATTTTTCTACAGATTTGGAGAAAGAACTGTTTGCATAATGGAATTTAAGGACATTTGAGTATTTATACAGTCATTATGAAACACATGACAGAGCTGCATAGTAACTTTATTATTAACCCGGTTATTATTGTTTTTTGGAGTTTTTTTTTTTTACTAATAGTGATAAAAATTAGGAATAAATAGGTACTGCATTTAAAACCGGGAAAATATCTTTTTTTTTTCTCTCGATAAATACAAATTCACCGGGCCTGGTGGTTGAATTGATACGTCAAAATGCCATGTCTGTACCTAGATAAAAATAAATACAATAAATAAACAATAAATTAGATGGGTTAACACAAAGGATTCGTCATTTGTAGTAACAAATGAGAAAAAAAAAGAAAGAAAAAAAAAGAAAGAAATATGGCTTCTCGATGCAGTTTTCCCCCCAGATGCTTTAGGAAAAAGAGAGAGAGAGAGAAAAAAAGCTGCTTCTTACCATTATTGGGTCTGTATTAAAAGCACAGCAGCCAAACTACTTCATTTGTCACTTGGATACTGTAAACTGAAAAAAAGAAAAGAAAAAAAAAAAAAAAAAGAAAAAACTCCTGACCCACGTCTGGTTCGGTGGCTGAAAGTGAGTTCCTGCTCTGCGGTGAAGCTTCGGCAGAAATGAAAGAGCGGCGCGTCGACAGTCCACGGGAAGACACCGTCTCCAGTCCGGCTACATTAAAACCTTTAAAAACCGCTTGGGACAGAAAATAAGGATATCAAATGATGCTTGCAAAATCCCCTCCCTCACCCCCCCGCCAACCCCCAGCAAGCCGTATAATGCAAAAAAATATATTTCTATATACACATACGTACATTTACATATAATCCATTCATAACAGCTCAAATCTCTAGGAAAATATGCATTGATTCATAGATTTGGATTTACAATTTGTTCTGTTTCGGTGCATGTAGTGTGGCGAGTTGTTCCTTGGTCCATGTAACAATAAATAGAGCTGGACGTAAAAAAGGCAAGAGTCGGACCAGAAGGAGCTAGAACGAGACGGAGACGACAGGAAGTCAGAATGCATCGCGGTGTAGGTAATTATCTTTGCCTTCTCACAGACAGTCGCAGGTTTTGGACTTTTACTAACCCTCCCGCAGTCTTAATACGACGCACAAGAGGATGTTGGCTGTTGGAGAGAGGGGAAGAGAAGGAGAAAGAAAGAAAAAGAAAAAACCTCTGAGAAGTGCACATGGGGTCAGTGTGACCGCGCACAAGGTAAAAAAAAAAAAAAAAGCTTGTGGCATCCAAATGACCCCGTCTCCTAAGACCGCAGGAGGGTTTGATAAAGCGGGACACTAACTTTGCTCCCTGGTCATGTGGGGTAATAAAAACCCAAAAGTCATTCACTCTACAGTTTGAAAGCGGATCTTCTCCGTGATTGCCCCCCTCGCTCCCAACCTTGTTCCCAAAACCTGGAAGGATCTGTAACATCACCACCGACACGCACGTTGTGCTGTGCATAGTCTGGGATCGCTTTCAGGAGCCCACGATGATCTCCATGATGTGGTCCAGTTCGTTGAGGTCGGACCTGCAGGTGGCGCTGGAACTCAGCGCCGTCGGCCCGTGAGAGGACAGGCTCTCCAGCAGGTCGTAAGGCCCCATTTTGGGGGTGCTCTGCATGCCCGTCAGCACCGTGTCCAGGTCGTAGTAGGACGGGTCCACGTCAGAGAACAGCTCCTCCAGCGCCGGGTCGGGCGGCGGCGCCGGGTGCTTGATCTCAAAAGTCCCGAAGACCTGCTCCCCTGTCCTGGAGTCCGCTCTCAGGTGATGCCGCTCGGTGTCTTCGCCTTCCGACGCGCACTCCTCGCTGTCCTCCTCCTCATCCTCGTCGCAGTCGGCGTCGTCCTCGTCGTCCTCCCAGCAGGGCCCCATCCCGAACGGCCCCGCCAGGTAAGACGCCGAGGACAGCTGAGGTGAGACGGGCGACAGGGACGACATGGCGACCTCCGCCTCGGCGTCCCCGTCAATCACCACCTCCTCCGAGTGGTAGCCCTCCTCCAGCCCGGACACGGAGAAGGGTTTGGGGCTCTGGCCGGCCTGCACCGCCGCTGCCGCCGCCGCCGCCTCAGTCTGTCTGCACAGCACCTCGGTGGCCACCAGGCGGTCGGCGGGGCACTGGGCGGCCGCCAGGGCCTGGGTCATGATCTGCCAGGTGCCGTCCTGGGTCATCTCCTCCTGGATCTGCCGCACCGTGTTGGCGATGAGCACCGAGCGGCACAGGTTGGGCTCCACCAGCATGTGGCAGAGCTGCAGCTTGATCAGCGACATGTCGAGCAGCGACTGCCGCTGCAGGCTGTAGGACGACGACAGCGTCCGGGCCGCGGCGGGGGACGGGGCCGGTGCGGCCGAGGGGCCCTGATCACCGCCGCCGCCGCACACCGCCTCCTCTCCAGAGTCGGAGAACTTGCGCTTGGTGCCCTTCGGGAACATGATGTCTCTCTGCTGCGGGAAGGGAGGGAAGAAAACGCAGAGTGAGAACTACTGACAGGAACTCATGAGGGACAAATTCACAACCACAAAGTGTTTCAGAGTTGCACTAGCTAATGTAAGTGAGGAGAAAACTGTGCTTTGAAAAAAAATGTAAAAAATAGTCACACCTCTTGAACTTTTTCACGCTTCATTATGTTACTGTCATAAATCTCAGAGTTTTAGTGGGATTTACTGGGAGCAGAACAGAACAGAACCGAACTGAGAACAATGTAGAAACGTTTAAAAACTGCATTTGTTTTCAGCATCATCACTTTCCCTCCAAATATAGCTGCAATTCTTTTGTGGTTCGTCTCCAACAACTTTGAACATCTAGGTAGCAGATTCATCGTATCTGAGGGTCATGGTCAATTATTCTACCGTATCTTTATCTCTATCTGCCGATATTAGCCACTTCAAATATGTTGTGTTGGACCAATAAATAAATCAGGGCCGATATTAACAGCCGATATTTAATTCCATTTGTTGCCGTCTGGGTCTGGAGGTTGGTGATGTCGCATTCGCTTGGTCGTGTGAAAGTGATAGTGATGCAGCAAAGGATTGTGGGGATTTTTGTAACTTTACTGGTGAAGTCAGCACTGTGGTTGTTTTTTCAAGCTGTCAAAATGGTAGTGATGTCTCAATCTAAAGTGTAAATATCAGTTATTGGCAGTATTGACATTGGATATTGATATCGGCCCAGATTGCACATCACTGCATCCCCGATCTAGAGAACGAAGTTTCCGTCATTCCTTCTTCACAAAATAGTCCGACCTCCGTCAGACTGGTTCATGCGCGTTTGAACTCAACTTTCAAACCTTTCTTTCTTTAGAGTTGGGTGTGGACTTTGACTAGGCCATTCTAAAACATGCATATGCTTCGATCTAAACCGTTCCACTGTAGCTCGCCATGTTTACTGTTGTCCAGTCTCAAGCTTTTCGCATTGGACTTTCCTCATGGGTGGAGCTACATGTAGCTACATGTAGCTCCACCCATCCTCCCTGTTCCAGCTGCAGAAGCTTCACCGCGCTGCCACCGTGTTCCCCTGTGAAGACGGCTTCAAGGGTGGTGCAGAGTTCATTCTACATGTGAACTATTGTGCATGAAGGCTGAATTAGAGACGGGTAGTTGTAGTTATGTTTATTTGATAAAAAAATTGCAAACATCTGTGATAATTAAACTGATGATGTTTGCAAACCAGAACTATGGCTGGGATTGTTAGATATAAGTGAAGCTATTTTAACTATTATAGTACAACTGGTCTACTAAATGTCACTGGTGAACTGAAGTGTCCAATTTGATAATGGGGCCAGTTTTTGTGTTTGACAGCTTGCAGCAATAATTTGGGGGGGGGGGACATCACTTGTATTATTCTTGCAATAAATAACTTAAAATGTTGTGATAAAAGTTGAAAATCTAACACTACATCCCACCCTGAACACATCGCTTCTGCTGTGAAACATAGTGGTGGCAGAGTAAAGAAGAGGGGACGATTCTTTTTACCGTAGGGAGGGAAACTGGTCAGAAAGAAAACCTTGTTAAAAGGGTGGCGTTATGTATTTTCCAGGCATATAGTGACATATAGTGGCTTTTAATTACCTACCTACATGCCTAGAAATTGGGCCTCTGTCCCTTTAAGAAGCTCTAAACCGCTCTTTCTGACACTCCGCCTTCAGGAAGTCATCACAACATGGCTCCTCCATTATGCTGCTTACAACCGTTTCTTAGGGACAGAAGTAGTTCATCTAATAAACTCTGCGGCTGCGCCAAGGCGGAGCTATGGGTAAAAAGGCGGAGCTTTGTGAGAACAAGCTCCCCCAAACGGTTGCCGTGGGAGATTGCTCAAAGATGCATGTAAGAATCAAAGCAACATATTAGGTATGTTTTGATGAGGGAATAATAATAAAACATGATGTAAAGCTCAAAAACGGTCAATTTTACATAACACCAACCCTTTAAAGACTGCAAAAATCTTGAAACTGGAGTAGGTTTTCATTTGGAAAACAATATTATTTTCATCCTGCTTTACAAGTTTGCCCTATTTTGCCTTGCTCTTTCACATTAAATCCCAATAAAATACTTTAAAAGGAGAAAAACCTGTAAAGTTCAAGGTGTGTGATTACTTTCATGAGGTACTGTAAGTGTCATGTAATTACTCAAATTAGTGACAGATGTAATGAGGTTAGAGTGGTGTGGTAGTAGCTGTGTGGACAGGAAGAAATCTGCTTAAAGCAGTTGTAACATTACAAATAACCTCAAAAAGAAAGAAGAAGCTGCAACTCTGAACTACAGTGAAAAGTAAAATGGTTGGGTTTGGGATTTCCTTAAAAGTTTGCTATACCTTTCCTGTTGAGAGGCACAGGCAATAGCAACGCAGCTCGGTCCCGGCTGCAGCGCTTCAAGTACTTTTGTACGCGCGACAAGCAGCTTTTGTTCAGCACCATTTCTGCCCATTTTAGGCCAGTCTGAAGCAAGACTCCTGCTGGGCGGAACAACCACACTTTTAACAGACCGCTGAGCCACCGAAAATAGCATGGTTACCGACTAAATGCGGACGCTGCATCAGAATAAGCACAGACTACAGAGAGCTTCGTCAGTGAACACAAACAGCACTCAGGTTACAAGTATCAGTGAAATGATACTGGTTCACATGGCAACCTGCGATCAAGAAAAAATAAATAAATAAAGGTATTTATCTGCTGATCAATACGGTGCGTCAAATGAGTAAAAAGACAGAACATGAAACATAAAGACATTTGTAATTTATTGTATAACACACCACCATGACTCAGTGATATTTACAAGGGGAATCGTGTTTCCAGGCCTACACACGCAAAGACTTTAAAACTAGTAGAACAAGATTTTCACTTTCTCTTCACTGAGGGGGGCAGAGGGGGGAGAGAGAGAGAGAGAAAGAAAAAAATTCAACTTCCTTGTTGAAATACCACGTCAACACATTTCTTTACAGGAAGAAATCAACACTGTCCAAAAATAATAATAAGAAAAAAAGCCATCTGAACTCCTAAATGAACAGGATGGAATCAAACAGAAGGTTGAGCTCTGAGCTGCATTTTAGTTTTCCAGACTGAAAAACAGTGTCCAGCTGTGTCTCCTCTGTAAAAACCTGTGGGTAGGGCATTTATGTCAATGAAGCCACTTGTGCTAATGTTCCATTCATGATACCTTTTTTTTTTTTAAACATAAAAAAACAACATATTTCTCAGTAAAATTGCATGTATTGATATAGAAAAAGCACAGCATTTGAGCTTTCTGTGGAAAGCAAAGTGAAACGAAAATGCTCTATAAACTGCTGCTCTCATGGTAACGGTCACAACTCTGTGTCAAGCAGCATGCTCTTTCTACCTTTAACATTTAAATATAGGATGCCACCATTCTGCTATTAAGCAAACACCTCAAATTAAAATGGCAATATACAAGAAAACATGGAATTAGAGCCTAATTTCTACTTACAAACCACAAACTTTCACCATAATTACACCAATAAAATGGATACACAGTATAAAAAATAAAAATAAAATCGCTGTGTCACACTGATCAGAGTGAGTGAGCCAAATCAGCAATATTTCAAGTTATAATTAGAGATGCACCCAGAAACCAGCTGGTGACTGTAGGGCTTTTTTTTATTAGTTTTTCTGAAATCAAGAGGTTATTTTCCCAGTCAGAAACTCAAACATACAATCTTTTTTTCCCCTGCAAATCAGTGACCTCAACATACCTAAGCACAACCAGTTTGTGCTAACAGTAACCAGCCCCATTTAGTCCGCTTTAATCAAACTCCAGTCTGTGTGCCTAGAAAGTCTGGTTCGTTTGGGGAGGTGTGAAAGCGTAATCAACCTCTGATGCAGACCAAAAAATTGCAAACTTTGGTCCGCCTAAAAGCTTAGGTCTTGGTTTGGTTGAAGTGAACTCTGGTGCAGTTTGAATGCTTATGTGAACGCCAAGCGGACCGGAGAACCCTCCAAAACAGGAAGCGTGCAATAGCATAGGGCCTTCTGGGTAAATACAACTGAAGCAGACGTGTGAGTCTAGCGCTAACAGGAGAAAGGGCTTACAACCTCTAAAATTTGACACCACTCCGTTTTTGTTTACATTTCGCGAAGAAGGAAGTTGCGCTCCGTGTCTTCTTTAGAGGGTTTCGTATTTGTTTCCTTCAGTGGTTCCTGGTGCAGCGCCACCACAGGTGAGGAGGTGAACAGATTTTTCAACGATTTGGTTCGTTTGACGCAGCAAACAGCAGCAGCTGAAAATGTAACAAATGCTGCAGTTTTGGTTCCCAATCAAACTAAGTCTACCGAACTGTCGAATGGGGAAAGAATGCCAAAATTAGTTCTTTTCAATGATTAGTGAAGCGTTCAAAAACTAAATAAGGAGTACAGCTGTAAAAGGATTCAGAAACAATTATTTTTGTCTGTCACCCGCTTTTTACATTTAGTAATGCTAACCACAATATGGCAACATACAATGCTAAAGTCTGCCTGAAGTATTAACTCAAAATCTTTGTTTTAAAATCTAATAAAATCCCATATTTACTGCAACAGCTCTCTGTCTCTCTCTCACACACAGTGGGATGTCACTGCTGCTGCAGATATAAATAATTAATGCTGGCACATGGCGAGAAGGTGTAGCTCTTAAAGAGAACTACATGAAGCTTTTTTTTAAAAAACAATCAGAATTCAGCTCTGTGATTGGTGTATCTCTAATTATAATCTATTTGCATCAAAGGCTCCAATGTACACAGAAAGGCCTTTTGAGTCCTTCCTTGCCTAAAATGACATTTCCTGGCAATAGAAAAGATTGGGATAAAAGTCATTTAGAAAGATAACCAGAGAGCTAAAACCCAAACACTGAGAAAATAATCATGGATGTGTTAGGAAAATATGTCAACAATGTGTGAGGAATTAAAACAGAAATCAAAGACAACCAGGAAGCCCCGTTGCTACAGTCGCCATGACTCTTAAAATCCACTTCCGATGGTTTGTACCACATGAAATCAACCCCACATGTATTACTGTTAAAACTCCCTCAGTTATCAGTTTGCATTGCCAACACTACCTTGGTAACTGACAACAATTAAATCCCTCTGACGAGCAAAATGTGACTTTTTGATATATTTTGGATTTTTGTCTGTATAATTCTAAAATGGTCCCAAAGCCAGAGCAACTCAATAAAAACTGCTCTCTTTCATAAAGGTTCCATAAATGTTAAATTCTGTTGTAAAGAAACCCGTTTAAAAAAAGTCTAGATTCTTAATATCCAAAAGTTTAGCTTAGCGACGAAAGCAAATTGAAGCAGATGCTTAACTTAGTGCTAGCACTGTTAGCTAGGCACAGTACTTATGGAGTCTTTACTTATGGCTAGTCAGGAAGAGGATGATGTTAGCAAGATGGATGACATCTTTATTTTTCATGTCTTTCACACAACCACCATAATCAGAGCTACTTCCTGTCTTACTTCAAAATAAGAGTACTAACTCTCAGGGGGTGAAGTTTAAGGCACTGACCTTGAGACTGGTGGTTTTTGATAATAGCTTTGATTAAAACAGCAACTAGATAGCGCTTTGCGCTACACTGCATTTTAATATCACAAGATGACATAGTAGAAGACATACATACAGCCCTATTTTTTGGTTCTAATACAATAAATTCAGAAAAAATATCAAACACTGTTTTCTGCGCCTCTGACTGTAAGCCAAAAATCATTAAAATGTGACCAGCCAACACAGGTGTTTTAATGTAGATTTTTTTTATTTTTAATTACAGCTAAATTGTTACAGATATTAAATTGTTTTTTTCAATGTAAAATATTAAATTGAACACTAAGTATTTGTTTTTTAATTTTTTTTTTATTATTTATATTCTAACTTTTATTCAAATCAGACTTTTGCAGTTTTTACAATTAGTAAAAACAATTTTTAGCAGTTTTTACTAATTTGTTAGACTTAGTAAATTAACTAAGTTTGTACTACTTTTATTACAACTCAGAATGGACTAAATTTTACAGTATTTTATTTCGATCGAAAACAAAAAACTTAAATCTTGTAGCCTTCATTACATTAAACGAGAAAAACCCTTTAAGTTTTGGAGCGATAATGATTTGCACCTCCCATTCAGGACTACGGTACTTTAATTTTTTAATTAAATATTGATTGCTAATTTCAGCAAATCATTTGTTTGTTTTTTTTAAACATTGAGTTGATGATTTTGGCTCAAATGAAAAAAGCTTGGACGCTGGTGTCTTGGCAGCAACATTTATGGTGTCCAAACTCTTTTATGGTATTTAAATTTGCACTTCATTAAGAGCATTTTACCATTGAGGATACTGAAAGCAAAACAAGCAATTGCACATATTAGTTTTTTTTAATATTTACCTCTGTTACACTGAATAGCTCCATTACAAATGCCTAATTTGGGTGGCTAAATCAAAATAATTTACATGACAGTTCCATTAACATTTATTAGAGTACCATCTTCATACATGTGATTTATATACAACTGCGGTTTCTTCATGCAAGATTTTAACTGTTTAACCCTAAAATGGAGACTTGTATGGCATTCTCGCTGCATCAGGAACTTCTTTAAACAAGACTTATAGCGCTTAATGTTGATAATAGCAGCTCGGTGATACTTGGATTTGTCACTAACAGCATTATACGGCTTAGAATGTAAACACTAAAGTGTTTGTCGTCTACCGCTTTGGGGCCAAACAAAATACAGCCTCGCTTTACGTCAATGGCTCCTCGCGCGGCCCATCCCCCACCTCTCTCTGAAAAACCACCACTTTCATATACCGCTGTATCGCTTGAATAAACGAGATTTTGAATACGGCAGCTAAAGTGCTTTCTCATTTCCCTGCCAACTACACGTTGTTTTCTCAACGAATAACCTAATAAAAGCCAGTAGAGGTTAATATAGGAACATTTGAGAGCTACTGGCCGTGACTGCCGCATGCTTTGTGTTTCCAGCATCAGAGCCACCGAGCGACAACGAGGCCATTTTGCGCTGGGAGCTAACAGCCGGCTAGCTAGCCTACGGTTCTGGACCGGGCTCACGGAGTGCTTCCAAGTTAACTGTTCGCTCACATTGTAAACAAGTTATCTACACGGAGCTGTGAAATTATTGGCTTACGCCTAGTTCCATTTCGCAAATAAACGCTCCAAAGCAGAACGGTAGGAAACGGAAAGCTAATGAGCTAAAAGCGCCCACCCACCCATCCTCCTCGGTCCTTCCTCCTTTCTGGCCGAAAACAAGAGTTTTCGCCGCGACTGGGCTGTAAAGTTCCTAAAAAATAACAGCCGTTCACCCCAGTGCCTGCTTAAAAACACCGCTGCCGGTGGTTGGGTAGCCGTACTCACCTCGTGTTTGTGTTATTTTATTCCCGTCTCGGTCATAGGATCGACGGCAGAGAAAGCGGAGATCAGGTTCAGATGAGATCATTCATGCCACGGCTTCAAAAACTGAAGTACCTCCGTCCTGCTGCTGCTGCTGCTGCTGCGGAGCGGACGGCAGGAGGGAGAGAAAGGAGGGGGAGGGGAGCCGACAAAAGCCAGCCATATGCCTGGGATTCCTCTCTAATGATTTCTCCCTGCTTTTCTCCTCGACTGACGCTTTTGACATACAATCGAAAGCTTACTGTTATTTTTTTTGTTTTGTTTTGCGTAGTGTTTATTGAGTCATTTTAGCCGTCCTTTTGCTCATTTCAATTCGTTTCCACCGCGATTAAAACCACTTAACATTTAGCAAACATTAGTGAAGAACAGTGCGTATATATACCATGTAGTGGTAAGTTAAAATATTGTTCCCGGTAAAAGTATTCACACCCCCGATGTTTTCTACATTTGTCATAACTATAAATACAAAGTACTTGTATTTAAAGTTTGTATGTATAAATTAAGTAATTTTTAAATGAAAAAGAAAAGCACGAGATTATCCCTTTTCTTACCACTGAAAACAGGAAAAAGTGTCACGCATTTATTTTTATACCCCTATATTCTGATACCACTAAATGAATCCAGTTCATTCAATTGCTTTCAGAAGCAATCCACCACTTTGGCCCCATGGATCACTGTTCACCTCATCAACTTCAATTGGAAGAAAAGTACAAATCTAGGAAAATATTATATAACACAATCAAGTGGATATATTTCCTCCAGTCCTTATAAAGATGCAATACCTATTAAATATGACTTCAAAGAAATTAATGCCTTGAAATTGGATCTCTGTTTCTTTAAAAACTCTTGCTGTTTCTGAAGCTCCATCTTCAGGAAGTCATCACAGCATCTCTATTAGTCCTTTAACAGGTTTTTTTTTTTTTACCATTTAGAAGTAGCTAGAAGGAGGTGTTTGCTAATCACGGCTGGCTAGTCTGAAGGAGCTGAATGAAGTGCAGGGGATGGCTGCTCTGTGAGACGGAGGCTTGGAAACTGCGGCTCCAATCTGCACCTCGAAGGTGTTGCCAGGTCCAACCAGCTGAATGGAGATTCAAGGATTTCTCAAACATGCTTGAAAGAAAATCAAGGCAACACTCCAGTCATCTTGATTGATGAGTAAATTTCATTATAACATGATGAAAAGGTCAATTTCACATAATACTACAGCTTAAAACAACAACAACAACAAAAACATCTGTAGTCTAGGTTCAGCTCATTATCTTTATTAAAATGTAACCCTTAAAAATACATTTTCGCAAGAAATACTTCAATACAAAAGTTATACAAATCAGTTATTAACTCTGTATATTGTGCTGAACACTTTGAGGTATAGAATAAACTTCAAAGAAGGATCTTTGAATGATTAAACATGCAGACATGTACCTCTAACAAGTCAGAATGCAGCATTGTTAAATGACAAACAATATGTTAATTCAACCCTGCAAACCTGTGGCCTGCAGATCAAACATCACTTCTCCTTTTCTGAAGCCCAACTCTCCATTTCAGCCTGTGCTGCTTTGTTGGAATAGCAACAATATTTGACCTTTCTTGACAAATTAAAAAAAAAACACAAAAAAAAACACATTGGGTCCATTCCCCCCTTGAAACATGACTTTGGTTATGACATGCCAAACTATTCCTTGTTCTTTTTATTTTTTGCAGGTGATTGTTGCTGGTCTGGATGTCATTTGGACAATTTTTATATTTCTCCATTTTCTCACTTTCTGTAGTTTCACCCACAATCTTTTTAGATTCATCACTGTTTTTCTTCTTTCCCTATTTTGCAATGATTCGAACTATAGGAGTGACCTAGTGCTGTTACATGTCAATCATCTGGGGGGTCTATCAATCAAATCTCAGAGGAAGGGTGGGGACTCCGCCCCTGATCCACAGCCGGCCTTCTGCCTCTCAGAGCGCTCCTACGGACTAGCGGTAGCAGCACTCAGCAAACACCTGGTGGAACTGAGCTCCTCATAGAACTACTTCTCAGAGCAACGCTCCTAAGAGAGGCTGTAAATGACATAATGGAGGAAGGTTGTTGTGATGACTTGCTGACGGCAGAGTGTTGGAAAGAGCCGGAGCTTCTTAAAGAGACAGAGGTCAATTTCAAGGTGTTAAAATGCAAAGTCCAATTTATTTTAAGTTATACTTGACATATGCTGCATTTTTATAGGCAAGTAAAGATGACGTAGTCACTTGATTGTGGAATAAAGCGGTACTATCTTCCTGGAAAATATATAATATCACATTTTTAACATAAGTTTTTATGAGTTAAAATGCTCTCTGTCATTTATAACGTGAACAGACAAAGACACCTTTCATCCATGAAAACACATTTTCTATTAGAAAGGATGAATTGATTATTCCATATTGGAGAACAGTGAGGACTGAAATTATGTTTGTAAATCATCTTCCAGTAAGGAGGAAGCTACTCAAGAAATATTTATGGGGAACTTCTGGCAATTAAATTCACGTCATAGCAGAAAATAAATTTCCCCCCGCCCCCATACAGAAGAAGTATAAAACTGGATATAAGAAACAAGAGTGCTAATATCCAAAGTCTGACATTCTCGAAGCAAAACTACCGCTCATAAACACAACTTCCTGTAGTGTGTGTGTGTGGAGTAAGGGGGGGAACATTTTTTACCTCTTTCTACAAAGTTCCGTTTCGAGCATTTTCTATGTTCGGAGAATAAACGCAGGAGCACCGCCAGAGGTTTCTAGAAGCAGCAGCGTGCAGCGGACATCCACCGGCTGACTGACAGACAGCGAGACCTCCTGCATTAGGCTTCGCTCCGCTTTCAAAATTCTATTATAATTATTATTTATCTGCACACATGGCAAAGTGGGGAGAAGGAGACCCTCGCTGGATCGTTGAGGAGAGAGCCGATGCAACGAATGTCAACAATTGGCACTGGTGAGACAACATGAAAGGGCACTTACTTACAGTTAGCTTGAAGCTGATGCTAACCGCACGCTTCGAGGTGCGTTTTTCCTCCCAAACCGCTCTTGTATCACATTCTTCCAGTCAGGAGAGATTATCAATCCTGTAATTAACTAAAGCAAAACGTCTTAGTTGGCAGTAAAGCTTTTGCTAACGTCGTTCAAGTTAGCGTCACATGTAGCTACCGAGGCTTTCCATTAGCTGTTCACCAAAGCTAAAGCTGTGTCTTTTGCCGTTACATTCAGTATGCTATGTAGCTACGGAGCCAGTTTGACCATATTGGTTATGCTCATAATGTAACTGCAGACTGGAGTGTGACCATAAATTCTACACAGCTTGTGGAAAATATAACCCCCCCTTTATTACTTCGAAGAAAAATCAGATGAATCCGACTGCTTACCCTTACTTTTGATCTTCGAATAGATAATTACCTTTCATCTGTTAGTGAAATCCCTCCCAGTGATTTATCGCTATAGAGAACCACATTGTTGTTTTCATGAACCAATTCATTTTTGTTGCATTTTAAATCAATACATCAATGAGTGCTCTTAGATTTTTCTAGTAAGTTGCTCAAATTTTGTGTTAGGAAAAATTTTTGAAGTACAAACTGTTTTATCTAAAAAAGAAGACAAATCCTAAAACGACTTTTACACGATGCCAAGATCATACTTGTAGTTTTAAATTTAAAAGTTACATTTTTAATTTCCTTTTCCCAAATCTACACTAAATTGTGACAAACTGCGACTTTAAATCTCCTAAAATTGTTTAATATATTCCTCTAAAATGTTCAACAGGTGATCTTAGAACGATTTCCCCTTTTACGTCTAAAATAAATGTCAGCTAGCAGACCCATAATAGTCACTTTATTCAGGCAAAAGATCATATTTGTTACTGTGGAATATGATATTTTTACCGTCAAAGCCAGTCAAACTGATGCGACTTCCAAGTTCTCGGGTGCAAAAATCTTCAGAGGTCAAGAGAAAAGATTTTTACGCTCTAATCATGATTACAGAATGGCAGTCTGCTCAACATGGTTCTCTTTTTTTTTTTTTGTTGTTGTTTTTTTTAATCTTCAGGACTGAAAGAGATGCAACAAACTGGTCTTCAGATAAACTGAAGTCTCTGCTGCTCGGGCTGAGCGTGGAGGACGACGAGGGAGCGTGCGAAGTGACGGAAGTCAGCAAGTTGGAAGGAGAGGCCTCGATTAACAACCGCAAAGGGAAACTTATTTTCTTCTATGAATGGAACCTAAAAGCGACCTGGACTGGTGAGTGGAAAGCAGGGTTTGAACTGAGAACGACACACGGCGGCTGCTCCGTTTGTCGACTTAAAGTGACATGAATCATCCTTTTGTCCCTTGCTATTCTGTCGAAAATCAAAAATAAAGCATCTCAGTGTTCTTTAGGAATAAGAAGAGCTTTTTTTGTTGCACGTATATATATTTTTTTTCAAATTGAAAGTTTTGCCTCTTGATGCATCACAAAGTACATTTTACTTTTTTCCCCACCCCTAGTGGCCACATGTTTAATCATTTTCATTCAGCTCTTTTTTTTCCCCAGACCCCTCTTCTGTAAAACTGCATTTTAACAGTTTTACTTGGGGAAACTTTATAAAACTCCTCGATGAACTCTGTGATTTACAAACCTAATTCTGACCATCTGTTGGTAAAACGGAGAAATACTTGAGCCGGTCAACACGGAGATTAAAGAACATTTTTGAGACTTGCACTGGCTGACCAGTAGGTGGCAGTGTCTGTGGTGACTGCAGGGTTTTGGACTCATTTTGTGTGGCCCCAGCCACAGCTCAAGAGTGGTCAAAATTAGCTTCCCCCCTTAGCAAATAGTTCTGATGCAGAATTTTTTTGTAGGGGGAGGAGGAGTTTACGATAAAAATCGACATCTCACAATGATTTTAGTAATTGATTATTCTGATTTTGATTAATCTCATTTTAAAAAAGGCACATTTTTAAAATGGTTAAAAGTAGGCTTTTAACGAATAAAACCTACTTTTTTAAAATCAAAAATACATTAAAATATGCGAGCAGCAAAATAATTCAATTCTTTTATTTTATTTTATTTTATTTTTTCAAATAAAATACACATTTTAATGCCTACAATGTAATAACATAGCAGTTAATCTGAACCGGGTGAAGCTAAAATTCTGGTATTTGAGGAGTTCTGGGTAGAAAAGATTTACAGACAAAGGAATTTGTTTTATCTTAAATGCACGTTTTTCTTTTCTTTATTTCATTTGAAGCAGTCCCACATACATCCAGTGACTTTTCACTCAAAAACCGACTCGAATTTGATGTTGTTGTGTTTTTACAGGAAAGTCGAAAACCGGAGTAAAATACAAAGGTTCTATCGAAGTTCCAAACTTGTCCGATGAGAATGACATGGAGGATCTCGATGTAAGTCAAACGGATGATTTAATGATCCCGACTGTGTGGTGGTGGAGCGGCGCTCTGAATCATGTCCCTGTGATCCGGTTCCTCAGATTTCCATTTCGTTGAACAAGGATGAGCCCGACACGCCCCTGGTCCACCTGATGAAAACTAAAGGAGCAGAGAAAATCCGGGAGGCTCTGGGGAGTTACGTTGGCTTTTTGAAAACAGGTCTGTAAAGATCAGGGAAAACCATTCCCGTCCCGAGAAGAAATTAAAACTAGCGATTTAATTAACACCGATGTTTTTTTTTTTTTTGACTCTTTCAATTATTAAAAGAAAAAACTGTCTCATTATTATTCATTTTTTGTTTTTTTAAAACGGCAGAATTCACGCAAGGGATGATCCTGCCTACCGCTAACGGCGTGGCCAAGCCTCAGTCCGCTTCTCAGTCCAAAGCCAAGCAGGACAAAACTCAGGTCTGTGTTTAAAGACGGCAGAATGTTTCTGAATTAAAACCCGGCGTAGAGCTAGACCAGCGTTTCCCAACCCTGGTCCTCCAGGCTCACTGCCCTGCATGTTTGAGGCATTTCCTTGCTTCAGTCCAGCTGATTTCAATTGATGACTGATTAACATGCATTTGTTGAACTGCAATCAGTTGAATGAGGCACATTAAAGCAGGGGAACCTCTAAAACGTGTAGGACAGTGAGCCTGGAGGACCAGGGTTGGGAAACACTGAGCTAGGCTGATTAGAATGCCGTGTTTTTTGTTTTTTTGGGGGGTTTTTTAGGTTTCCTCAGGAAGCAGCACGGCAGCTCCCGTCAACACTGGTGTCAAAATCCCCACCTGTAAATTCACCATCAGAGACACGTTTCTCACCTCACCAGCTGAACTCTACAGAGTCTTTCTCAACCAGGAGGTGAGTCCGTCCTGCTGCTGCTGATCCGGTTACCAAATCAGGTTCCGCGTCCGTTTCCTCACCTGCAAATGCTCACCTGCTTATTCTGTCTTATCTGACAATTTTAGGCCTCATCTGCATAAGAATGTTTTTTTTTTTTTTTTTCCTCCCCTTAAAGTAAGAATATTTTAAAGCGTTGTCAAGTACCAGTAACAATATGTATTTAAGTGTGAGATGCTGGTGCAAAGTTGGCAAATAAATTTGTAATTCAGCACATTTATGTCTAACAACAAACAAACAAACAAACGAAAAAAAAAGTTTTAAGCACCCTTCTTCTGTATCGGATTGGTATCGGCCGATACTAAACCTCAGATATCCGTATTGGAATTGAAAAATGTGAATCGGCACATCCCTAAACAAAATGCCTGTTAATGTTTTGAGAGAAGTAAACCATCCTGTATTCAGTATCTGGAAAAAGAAAAGGAAAAAGCTGTCTTGCAACATTCACACCTACATGTGTTGCATATAACGGCATAAAATGATAAAAAAAATAAAAAAGTTGTACATAGCCTAAATTAATGTATTTTCTACAAATTGTAGTTCTAAGAGGGGGAATGAACACGAGTTTTACTTCATCCTGATCCTTTGAGCAACTTGTTTTTCTTTTGTCAAATTTTTATCTATATTTTTGCTCAAATAAAGTAAAGAAATGAAGTGACTTATAACTGTAAATGGTGCCTTCAGCAGTTGCAAGAAGTTCTCCAAAAAACTCCACACTCGGTCTTTGTTCACCATTTGTGTTTTTTGTTTTGTTTTTTGTTTCCCCCCCCCCCCCTTGAGTCTACTGGTTATCTTGTGATGGATTTTATGCACATGTTCCATTCTTGTTTAGAGCCACTTACAGGTGTGGGGTGGTTATAAAGAAAAAAAAAATCATTTGGGGCCATTTTGGGTGTTTCTGTTCTGAAAACGGTCCTGTGTGAATACGAGAGACTTTGAAAACGCCAATCCGTTTTAGGGAAGAAGAAGAAGAAAAAAACGTTCCTGTGTGCGTTGGTGGACATCAACGTCCATCATGGTGGACAATAAATGATTTTGTTAATCCATCTAGCTGGAGGCCATGATGTCACAGTGTGCTGTCTTTGGGTGTGCAGATGGTCCAGGCGTTCACACGCAGTCCTGCGACGGTGGATGGAGAGAGGGGTGGAAAGTTTCGCCTGCTAGAAGGAAACGTCTTTGGGGAATTCACGGAGCTGGTGAGGCTGACGTTTCCTTCAACTATAATGAAAGCGTCACTGGAAGCTCATGTTTTATTTGAGGTATAATGTACAACACATGTAGAAAATGGTTGGTGACTAACAACAAATCCTCTTGCCATCAGGTACCCGATGAGAAAATAGTAATGAAGTGGAGGTTTAACAACTGGCCCTGTGGTAGGTTCTTCATATTTTAGATTATTTTTTATGCTACGGAGAAGAACAGCTCATACACAAGCATGATTGACAGAGCCAAGATCCTCCCCTTGAATCTGATTGGTTATTTTAGAGTTAGGTTTTAGTCACATTCCAGGTTTTTCTGTCAATTTTTATTTTATTTTATTTTTTAAAATTTTGGAAACTCATTGCCTCTCTGCTCCACAGAGCATTACGCCACCATCACCCTGATGTTCCTGGACCGGAGCAGCGAGACGGAGCTGAAGGTGGAGTGCAGAGGCGTCCCCAACAGCGAGGAGGAGCAGACGAAAGGCGGCTGGAAGAGATACTACTTTGAAGCTATCAAACAGACTTTTGGCTATGGAGCACGACTTTTCTGAAGAAGCTGTACTGTAATAACTTGTTTTTTGTTTTGTTTTTTTTGTTTTGTTGTTTTTTTTGTATTTCTCCCTCGCCCCCACCTCGCCCCCTCCCCCAGCCCTCTCTCTGTTTTTTGGCACAGAACAGCTTTACACTCGTAGGACGAGTTAATGAAACAAACGACTCAGTCGCTGTACGTGTAAAAGTTTTAATCGCTGGAAATATTTAATTCTTGAGGGGTATTTTTTTTTTTCCCGCGCCGGTGTTCGGGTCGGTTCTCGAAAAAGAGCGTAGGCGGACCATGCCTTCCGGGGCCGAATAGGAAACGTGTCGGACAAAAGAGGAATCCGGTGAACCACTTCCAATTGGCATCGGCTTCAGTTCGCGAAGAAGCCAAAACAGTTAAAAAATGGTTTATTTTGTATGTATTTTATCTTTTTTGAGTCATTGTAGTAAAGTTGGTATGAACTAAGATGCATGTCTCATTTAAAAAATGTTGATGGTGGGGGGTGGAGGTTTTGAGCTCAGACAGTGTATTACAGCCTCATCCGGTGAGTTTGTGTTCATGTACATTAGAGGACCAGCATCAGTGAGACTTGAAGCTGGAACATTAAAACTAATGTTTGTCAGCGTCAGTTTTTTTGGGGTTTTTTGTTTTTTTTTGTTTTTTGTTTTTAAAAAAAAAGCCGGTGACAGCTACGTATGTTTGACCATATATGGCTTCAAAAATGTAAATATGCAGTAAAAAATGCTCTAAGAACAGAATTCCTCTATTTATTCTGCACTTCAGCCCAGTACCGTGTTTAAAGAAATAGTTTCTTGGAATAAACAAACTGCTGTAAGCTTTTGCTTAGTTTTATTTACCTCCTGCCTTGAGTTATTTACACATTTCATAAAATATATATCTATATATATTTACAAGTGCTTTAAAAATAAAAACCACGATGGCTGCTATTAAAAAATAAGCACTTATAATTAACAAAGATGGCAAAACCAAATGAAAAATCAATCATTTTAGGGCTACAGGGGTGAAACAGTTCATGATGCTAACCTCAAATCTGCAGACAAGCTAAAAATGAAAGAAAACCTAACAGAAAACTTACATCTAACAGTGCAGACTGTTAAGTATTTAAATCTACGAACAAAAGAAAAACTCCTGTAGCAGAAATCCGTCCTGCATGGACGGTCTGTTCTTTACCAAAGCTTTGCATGTTGGTACAGATTCAAACTGCTGCGTAAATTCCATTGTGTCCCAGAAGTGAACAGTGTTTCTGTCTGTTTTTGTTTGTTTGTTTGTTTTGAAGAGTCACTGCAAAGCCTAATGAAATGCGAACAGAAATGATGTGCTGCTGGGAAGTCCACGTTACAAGCAGATGTAGCGCTCCGACTCCTGGGGGGGAGGAAAAAAAAAGAAAAAAAGATGGAGTAGTTACTAATTCCCCCCAACGTGCAATACCCTAGTATAACTACAGAGGGTGCATTTACTCTCAGACATGAATTCAGAGTGCCAAGAAGAAGGTTAAATACTTAAAATGGACATGAGCATAATTCATTTTGGCCTTTTAACGAAGCATATTTGATGTAAATATGTCTTAACTCTCAGAGGTCGCAGAGAAAGCTCGCGCTTTTTGCAGCCGCGAGAAATGTCGCAGAGATATTTCCGGCCGGAGACGTGGCCGCTCGTCAGAAATGGTCAAATGTATTTCAGTTTGTTGTTTCCTGGCGAGGACGCAACCGTTCTGTTCCAACTGGACCGGGCAGACACACATCCAAACAGGTTTAGGAATAAATAACATAGGCTAACAGTGAGCTTCTGGAATGACCTCAACCCTGTCAGTTACTGGGGAGCTCCGCTTACAAAGCCACGCTGGAAAACGTATTAAGTATCCTCTTCTGTTTGTGATGAGAGCAGCGGTGAAAAAAGTCCAAACAGAATTTGTCCAGATGCTTGCTGACGGGTACAAAAAGCATGCGACACAACATGCAAAGGGACACTGTCGTCCATTTAGCAGTAGTTGGTGTCAGAGGTAGAGCAGCTCTACTTCGGCATATTTTCACTCAAGTAAAAGTCCAGGAATTTACTCAAGAGTAAAAAAGTATTCCATGAAAAAGGCTACCTAAGTCACTAATCTGATTTAATATCTTACAATGATGTCATCAGCCAGACAATACAAGATAGTTTTGTGCAAGATTGGGAAATTTAACGACTAAAATGAAAACTTTTACACAAATATAATTAGAAAAGAACTGATTTTGAGCAGCAGAAATACTTCCCCAAATCAATCAGTTTCTAATAGAAATCTTATGGAACCAATACTTACATCATGAAATACAATATGCTAGAATAGCGTAAAGTACTTCCAGACTATATTTGGTGTTTACCTCAAATTCACTTGACCTTCAAACGTCTCAGCTGATAAAACATAATGTTAAAACAACAAAGTCATAACTAGTTCTTCCTACACACTTATAAATATATCTGAGGATTTATAATTTTCTCTCCCAGGGGGAGCACAGAAGGAAAAATAAATAAAAATGCACTATGAATTTAAAATTCTGTTTTTGGAATTCACTGAAGTCGTATGCTGCACTACGATTCCACCTGAGAAGAACTGTTCAAATGAGGCATTAAAAGTCCAAAATCAACATGGCGATCACACACATGATGAGCGCATCTAACCTGTTCACTGGTTCTGTGTCCCCCAAACACCATTTCTACCTCCTAAGCTGTTGGGTGAGTGTGTGAGCGTTGTGTGTTCAGTAACCGGATACGTACACTTGAGCCTGAGTCGGTTTCGTGTGGCCCGTGGCTCCGTTGGGGAACAGTCTCTCCTGCTCCAAATGGGTTTTTAGCGGCGGTGTTGCTCTTTTTGTTCCTTGAAAGACAATAAACTGCATAATGTTACATTCATGGTGAAAACAGATATCAGCTACTTTGTTTAGAAATCCACATTGACCACGAAGCACTACTAAAGCAGCAGTATTGTGTATTTCCCAGGCACATGGTACTATTTTATATCATAATCAAGTAACTATATTACCATCAGCTGTTGTAATATTGCAATATGTATCGAATTTGACTTAAAATAAATTTGGTTTTGTAATTTAATGCATTGAGATTGAGCCACTGTCTCGTTAAGAACTCCTGCTCTTTCTGAAACGCCGCATTCAGAAAGTCATCACAACATGGCTCCACTACTAACCCTTTAATAACATTTTTATTAGGAAGAAGTACCTTTTATGAGCTCAGCAGTTGCGCAATTCCACAAGGTGTTTGCTAATTGCTGCTGGCTAGTCTGAAGGAGATGTGCAGGGGAGGGGTACTCTTGGAAGATGCAGCTCTGAGGAGGAGCGGCACCTGGAAGGTGGTGCTAGCTCGACCCAGGCCTTTTACACAGCTGAATGGTTGCCATGGAGATTAAAGGATTTCTCAAACATGTATGAAAGAATCAAGGAAACGCTCCACTTATATGTCTTCGATGAGGGGATAACATTCTAACGTGATGTAAAGCTCAAAAAAGTCAATTTTACACAATACTGCCCCTTTAAAAGATTTACAATTGGAAACTAAATGACGTGGTGATAATGTTCCCACACATCCTTCATAGATGGTGTTTTAGTTTAGGTCAGGACACAGTAAGCTGTGGCCACTTGTGTATTAAAAGTCTGTATATTCCTCAACACCAAGTGAGATCCAGCAAACCAGCTGGTGTTGGTCAACAAAGGGTCAAAGGGTGTATATAATTAAAGGGCCATTTCAGACATGAGAAGTGTAACTGACCTACCTGTGTAAGGGAGGCCAAATACTCATGCCTCGGTTGTCCTTCTGGGTTGGTGTAGACGTGGCTCCCTCTGCCAGGTCTTTGAGAAAATGAAACAATTTCTCTGACTCTATGCACTGCTTCCTAAATGTAAAAGAATAGAAACATAAATGTTTGTTTTTTTGTTGCATTTTGGTTGTTTTTTTTTTGCCCACTTTTGTCCAACTGCACACAAATTCAGATCTAAACCAAAAGTTCCAAAACTCTTGAAAGAGCTGAGCTTCACAGTCCTCTTAAAACTACAATTATCCCCATCCAACTGTTCCCACCATCCATTTTCCTTCCACCCAACTTTCCACTGATGTTTTTGTCAGAGACAACGCTCTGGGAACAATCATCTTCTTCAGTAACAGTTTTGTGTGGCTTCCCCTCCTGTTGGAGGGTGTTGAGTAAACAGTTTCCCCATGACTGTGAAGGTCACAAAATGCCCAAAACACAATATCTATATATTAAAGATCATTTTTACTTTCATCGTCTGTAGTATTCTAATCGACGGGTTTTCGCTCGCTGTAAGCCATGCTGCGTCAAAATGAACAGAAATAGACTCCTAACATGTGAATAATCAATCAACATAATAGGCCTACATGAGTTTTGCTTCTTGAACCAAATTACTGAAATAAATAAAATTTTCAAAACATATCCTAATTTACTAAGATGCACATCTGCGTATGTTTGTTTATTACACCCCCCACCCCCCAAATCCCATCCCACTGCTGATCTGAGATCAGTGTCACAGAACAACACAGATACTCACATGTGAGCCACAGACACGATGTTGTTGAACTTCGCCTGAGTAATCAAACAGGTTTTGGTCAGCAAAGACTTCAGGAACATCTCCAAAGCCCGGGCTGTTTGTTCCAGCTGAGGAATCCACAACTCTACAGGAGAGATCTTTATTTATTTATTTTTCTCTTTTTTTTTTTTAACCCAACTCAAGATGTCGGAGATGTTACTCGTTCATTTGTATTCAGGCAAATTTGAAATAAAACTAGAACAAATACAGTTTAAAGTCATTCTGAATAGATGCCACAGAAAGTGAAGGAAGAATTAGGTTTCTAAAAAAAAACAAAAAAAACAACCAAAAAACAAACAAACATGGGAGTAAAGAATATGCAAGTAGATGTGCACAAAAGAAAGCTTGGTCAATGTCTTTGCTGCGATGTAAGTTTGTTAAAAGGTAGGTTTCATTTTGATTGATTAACCACGGACTAAATAAATTCAAAAATATACTTAAAATGTAGATGAAATTTATTTGAGTTCGGTTGATTTTAATTATGGGTTTTTAATCACACAATGCATCCTCGAGCAGTTCAGTTTTTTTGTGTTGAGTCTGTCATTTATTTTATTTTATTTTAATTTTTACCAGTTAAACCAATAACTTGTAAGCTGTAGGGAGAAAGTATCACGACTAACCAAGGTGAGGAAGCTTTTTACGTGTTTGGACTACAACTCCCATTGCTTAGACGAGATGAAAGCCAATGCTGAGTTAAAGGACGTCTGAAAGATAGCAAAACTGACAACTGAGTCAGTTTTCTTTTCTGCTTCTTTTTTTTTTATTTTTTTTATGCCACAACTTGAAGGATACCGATGAGCACCGGAACTGCCACCGCTATCCTCCCAACTTCGGTGTCCTTCTGCATGATTTTTTTGATGCGACCCTGTAAACGATAATAAAAATTTAAGGGGAAAAAACAGTCTTCATACAAGACTGTCATGCTGGAGCTCTGTTAAAAACAATTTTCTGATGAAATTGTTCAAATGAATGTGAAGGTGAAGTTACATAGCAACTGTCACCGGTTTACTGACTGACTAACTTTATCACGGATCTCATTTCTAGTTGATTTCGCGTGTGTAAAATACACAATAAATGCACATAAATAGCGGTCGACATAAATAGCCTACAAGCCAAAACTGCTGTTTTTTGACTTATCATAGTATCATTCTATATGCTAACAAGATTTCCGACAGATCCGATAGTCCTTAAACACATCCCGTGCCCCTTTACTCCATGCTGCGTAAGCTAGCTATTAGCTGGTTTCGTTTGACTTTAAACGGCTGATATTTAGCACAGGGAGAGCAGTACTCACAGGAGGGAACCGTACGTTGTATTTTTTCTTCTGTCCGGGCATTTTCGTTGCTGTAATTCCCGCTGTTTAGTCACATTTTTCATGTTTTTACGGCAGAGTGCAGCAGCATCCATTTGTTTACTTTTAGTAGGTAGAAAAGTGATGAGAGGAAGAAGAAAAAAAAAGTGATGTCAACATTTGACCCCCAGAGGCACCATGGCAACAACATGACATCTACCCGGTGATAGTGAAAAACACATGAGGTGGAAACAAAACAAAATAGTAATAATAATTATAGTTACTACAGTTATTATAATCATAATAGTTATTGTTATTCAGATTATTACTGTTGTGGTTGTTGCAGCAGTATGAAGTAATCAATATGTTTAGATTACTTGTCCATTTTCTTGTTGAAGTTTGTTAGAATCACCTAAATTGTTTCTATTTGCTAAATGCCACCATAGTAAGGGAGAGGATATGCCAGAGATTTGTTTATTATTGCTTTCAAAATCAGAGGTTTAGATAAAGAATGATTACTATCTCCTTAAACAACAAGGGAAAGCCCAGATGATGATGTCATGGCATTGGAAACTTCTGATAGGTTGACCGGCACATGTGAGTTAACTGGAGGTTCACCTGTGGATGTATTTTAAGGCCACACCTCCAACACACTGCTTTCTTGTTTGGCATCATGGGAAAGTCAAACAAAATGTCAAAATAAATGTTTTCAGATGCTTGAAGGTGGAGCGTTGATCTGTTCAAACAATTATTTTCGAGTACAGACCTGATTGGAATCATGGGAACCATCATAGCAGGAAGAAGACGGATCCTGTGTCCCAGAGATAAACGGGTTTTGGTCAAAAATGTGCAGATTGACTCCAGAACGAAAGCCAAAGACTTTGTGAAGATGCTGCTGAAGGCATCATTATTACCCACAGTGTAAAACTTACTGTATCAAATTGGACTGAAAGGCCGCTCAGTGAGTAGGAAGTCATTAGCCTCAGAAATTCAGAAACGGGTGAGAAACAGTGATTGACATGCATCAGTCTAGAAAAGGTTTTTTTTTAAAAAAAAAAAAAAAAAAGGCTAGTTAACTTCAGTGAGAACTGTTATCTCATTGAAGAGGAAAAAAACCTGGAACAGTGGTGAGCCTTCCCAGGGGTGGCCAACCTACCAAAATGACTCCAAAAGCTGATGATCTCTAAGACTTTGTGGGAAATATTCTGTGGAATGCTAAGACAAAAGTGTCTTATCATTTTATAGCTCTATCAAGAAACTGTGTTACTTTCAGTTGTTATGCAAATGCTGTATACATCTAATACGACTTAAATTTGACTACATGCTTTTACATGCTTTAATGGCTTTTTGGGCCTCTGTCTCTTTAAAAACTGTAATTCTTCCTGAAACTCCGCCTCCAAGAAGTCATCGCAACATGGCTCATGTATTAACCCTTTGGCAACATTTCTACCAGCATTGCACTGAGAAGAAGTTTTTATAACAAGCTCAATAGATGAGCAGTTCCATCAGGTGTTTGCTAATTGCTGCTGGCTAGTCTGAAGGAGCTGAAGAGGCAAAGGGAGTGGCGAGCATGGGGGGAGGTTCAAAACATGAAGGCATGGAAACTGCCCCTCTGAGGAGGAGCTTCGTTGTTGAAGGCGGAGCTATGTCCACCCAGGGGTTTTGTACAGCTGAGTGGTTGCCATAGAGATTAAAGCATTTCTTAAACATGCATAAAAGAATCAAGGAAACACTCCAGGTATGTTTTTGATGCGGGAATGACATGGTAGCATGATGTGAAGATGAAAAAAATTCAATTTTGCATAACACTGACCCTTTAATAATTAAGATCATCAGTTGAAAGCAAATTTGCAATTAGTCTGAAGATCTGAAAACATTTAAGTGTCACAAGAAAACGACAGCAACGTGAATTTGGAAATTGGCAAATATTTTTTGACACTGCTTTGTCCTTCTAATGGGATCTGAAGAAAATACAACTTTGCCCATTTCTCTATGATTCTGATATTTTGTGGAAGGTTGATGTGTAATTCTACTGCTCACGTACCCTTACAATTTGCTGGAGATAAATGCTCCATCTCCCCAGCAGCTTGCATCTGTCCCAGACTTAGAAACATGTCATCTGATCCGATAGTGATGACTCTGCTTTCAGATTTTTAAAGTGTGTAACTTGACAAGCAGAGTGAAGCACAAACAGTCGAACTGGCCGAGTGTCTGATTCCCTCCATATCTATAGCTGAAAAGCACTTAAGAAAAGATAAAGAACTCATCACTCAATAAGAAAAACCGTTTTGTTGTTTTTTTTGTTTTTTTTACAAATCAGAAGAGTCTTGAACTCATTCACATTGTCATGTTGCAACTACTAACTTTAATGTATTTTATTGTCAATTGATTTGGTAGTTTAATGTAAAGTTGTGCATTGTTCTTAATTTGAATAAAAATGATTTGTCGCTTTTAAAATGGTGCACAGATAAAAACTGGAAACTTTCATTTTAAAAACTTTCATAATGCCAGCTGTGTGTGATTTTCTTCGGCTCCTTCTGTCATTACTCAGCTGTAGCACTTTTAGGATGTGCTTCTAGAAACTTTGCTCATTGGAAAATCGAACAGTATTGAAGATTTCCTTGGCAAATAAATAGCTCAAACTCAGCCAAACATCATCTAGAAGAACAATTTTCGAATTTTCCCTAAAGTTCTCGATTGTGTTCAAGGCTGAAAGTTCTAAAGTGAATTTGTTTCAATCTAAACCAGTGTAGGTATCTCTGGCTGTATGTTTTGCAGCTTTATACATTTTTCTATTAACTCTTATTAATGACACTTTCTTTGCTGAAGAAAAGCATCCCCCCAGCAAAATAATACCACCACCGTTTTTCATCTTGACAAGGGCACAGTCAGTGTGAGGTGCAGCGGTAGTTTTCTTCTGGACATAGTGATAGTGTTTTATCTGTTGCCATTTCTTTATAAAGGAATGAGCTTAGATAATCAGTATTCTACTAAACATACAATTACTAATTACAGATCTCTTTGTTTTTGTCATCAAATATTTTAACATGATAGATATGACTATACCTGTTATATTTAGATATAAAAGGTAATGTTATGTACATCTAAATGATAGGTATAATATAGTAGTATCTATATTATAATACAGCTATATCACATATTGTAATTATATATTATATAATACATTCAACTATTAGATATTTTAAATAGATACTATTATCTATTAACATTATATAATGTTAATAGATAATGCTATATCTATATTATATTTAGATGTGAATATTGAATTATATTATATTTAAATTGGTTTCAGAAGGTTAATATAACAAAGGCACAAGCACTAGCACTTGAACATAAATAAAATGAAAGAAATTAGTTTGACGTTCAATCGTTCCAAAAAGGAATTTGAATTCGCTGTAGTTCATAATGGTGAATATGCAATAGCCTACTTTTATGCCAAATATATTAAATATATATATATTTTTAATACTCACTTAAGTCGCAGTTTTAACTCAAGCTATGCACGTTAGTAAAATTTATACATGACCATAAGTAGACGAAATAAAGACACAGCTCGGTAAATGTATTCCATAATGTGTTCAAAAATAGTTGTAAATATTTGTCTGTAGTTCCCAGTGACGGCCGATGGGGGCAGCAGAGTCAGTGTTTACAGAATTAGGAGAGTTTGCTGCACGAGCTGGCTGCTGGTAGCGTGGAGGTGAAATTAGACACTGAGAGGAGGTCGCTGTAGTAGGGTTTTTTTCTTCTCTCTAAAGTTATTAAAAGTCCCAAAGAACCAAACAAGGGCTTGTCGCGTTTATGGAAACTAACTACACACTCGGAAGAAACTGTTAAATGATATGAAACTGTTAAATATCGCGGGAAAAAGCTTCTGACTCGGGCTCGCTGGCTTCTGCATGGTCGCAGGCTAGCTAACAGTTAGCTGCAGCAGCTTCTTGGCTAGCGGGCTAGCGAGGTCCAGCCCAAATTTTGTTTGCCTCGAGTGGATGTGGTCACCTCCCGAGCTGTTCACGACTTTTCTCTTTGCAAGGAAAACAAGAACCAAGACTCCACACTGGCTTTGACACCGTGCGTTGTCAGGAAACCAGCAGGATGTCTACCGAGGTCGAGTGTAGCCAGGTTGACTCGGGTTTGACAGCGAGCAGCTCCAGCGGGGTGCAGGACAAAAACCAAAACAAGTCAGAGGGGGCTCACCTGCACAAAGAACAAGAAGAGCCGGGGCAGAGGGGCACGGAGAAGCAGCAAGCGGACGACCACAAGCAAGAGTCGACCAAGAGCCAAGCAGACACGCATAAGAAAAGCAAAGAAAACGATAAAGAAAACGAACAGAGCAGTAACGCTGACTCGGCTGTCGAGGCGGTGAAGAAGAAAGTTGTAGAAGCCCCTCCGCCGAAAGTCAACCCGTGGACTAAAAGAACAACGGGCAGAGTGCCGGTTAACAACATCAACTCCGGCTCCCAGGAGACAGGTAAGCTGCTCCCATGTTTTATACACGATGGGGGGGAAGTGAATAATGCGGTCCGCAGCAAATGTGTCACGTTGTCGAGGCATTTCTGAACGCTTCACTCCGGAGAAACCCACCGCGAGATGAACTGTCAGCTCATCTCACGGTGGCTCTAGTCAAATGTAATTAAACAATTAGGATGTCAGCTAAGTGTTAGCAACACATTTGCCCCATCCCCCCCTGTGCTCGGGTTGCTCATGAGCACCACGTGTTGATTGCTGACAACTGCTACTTCTTTTAGCTACCACCAGCTAGCTGTTGTGTTGCTCCGATATCTCCACAGGGATATCGGTGGCAGTGGGATGGGAGTATTTTGTTGTTTTTTTGGGGGGAGATAGTAGCTCAAAAGCTGCTTGATTTGAGCTAAAATCGACCCTTCAGCTTCGAGCAGCTAGCTCGTCTGGCTGGCTGAGGCTAAAGCCAACAGGCTAGCAGCCTCTGCTGCTGTAAAGGCACGTTTCGCATGTCCAATGGCCTGGCAGCCTGCCGTTCCTCCCACCGGGTCGCTGTCACTAGTGAGAGTAACACGTATGTGAACAAGGTGCTTTAACAGATGGATCTGCTGGAAGTCGAATATATTAAATACACGAATATTTAAAAAAAAATATTGATATTTGTTGAATATCTACTTTTAATTTTGTGGAATCGGAGAAAATGATTTAGACTTAAAATAGATGAATAGGTAGAAAGACAAATTAGAACTTAAGGTTGAATAATACTTTTTGTTGCGTTTCGATCATTTTAATAGATATTCTATGAGAGGATCTCCATTTTGTTGTTGTTGTTTATTTTTTTTGGGGGGGAGGGGTTTAAACACTTTTTCACAAAAAATATCTAAAACAATCAGCTGCACTTAAAACATATGTTAAAAATGCCCAACAGCTGGTAAAACAGATTCAGGTTTCCACATTACTGCATACACAGTTTATCTTTAATTTCCACAAAACGACTTTTGGATAACCTAGAAAATAAATTGCGGCTTTTGGTATTGTTAATAAATGTGACTTTTGTAATGTTTAACAAAAATAAACTTTGTAAGATAATTGTGAACAAGGAGCTTGTTGAGATGTTAAGATGAAATAGGGCTTTTAAATAAACATCAATCTGACTGTATACTGATCGAATCTGCACAGTAGAAGTTGATTTTGGTCTCAGTAGGTTTTAGTTTCATCCTAGCTAATCTGGGTTTAACTTGCATCCAGCAAATATTCACGTTGCATCACTTTTTCCACATTTAAAAATGGAATAAATTAATAAAAAAAAAACTACAATTTCTTCAAACCTTTGTTTTTTTGCAAATATATTAACGACAAACTGTGAAATCACATGTACGTAAGTATTCCCAGCCTTTTCTCATTATTTTAATGCATCTTTGCCAGAAACTTCCTGCATATGCTGCTGCTCGTGTTCTCACTAAAACCAGGAAGATAGAGCACATAACACCAGTTTTAAAGTCCCTCCACTGGCTCCCTGTAGCTCAAAGAATAGACTTTAAAATACTGTTGTTAGTTTATAAATCACTGAATGGTTTAGCACCACAATACATTAAAGATCTGCTGCTGTTGTATCAACCTTCCAGAACTCTCAGGTCTTCTGGTTCTGGTCTGCTCTGCATCCCCAGAACCAGACCCAAATGAGGAGAAGCGGCATTTAGCATCTATGCACCAAAAATCTGGAACAAACTTCCAGAAAACTGTAAAACAGCTGAAACACTGACTTCCTTTAAATCTCAACTAAAAACCCACTTGTTTAGAGTTGTATTCAAAACGTAATCAATTGCAAATTTATTGACGGAATCTGACTATGTTGTGTTTTTATTGTTGATTCTATGTTGCATTGTATTTTTGTGTTTGATTTGATGTGAAGCACTTTGAAATGCCTTGCTGCTGAAATGTGCTATACAAATAAAGTTTGATTTGATTTGATATGGCATGACCAGCTGACAGAGCTTTTCTTGGTCAGTTTCCTGTTTGCCAAACGTCTCCAGCTCCATCACAGACGTCTGTCAACCATTTTCTGATCTCTCCTGAGATGTACAGTCAAACCCCAGCCTGGACTCTGGCCTGGCCGACGCAGGGCCTGCACAGAGAGGTTCTGGACCTACTGCTTTCACCCAGCTTGATGCTGCCACTGCCGTGCTTCCCCATGGGGATGAGCCATGCCTGGTTTTCCTCCTAACAGGTTATCTGGTCTTCAAGCCAGAGAGTCCAGTCTTTGTCTCACCAGACCAGAGAGTCTTGTTCCTCACAGTCTTGAGACTTTCAGGGCCCTTCCAGCCAGCTCCAGACGGGCCGCCATGTTGCTTTTCTAAAGAGTGGACTCTCTTTAGAGCTGAAGGTCCTTCTGGAAGGTTCTCCGCTCTCCACAGAGGAACGATGGAGTTCAGATAGAAGGACTTTCAGGTTCTGACTGAGATTCTGAATCCTGCTGGTTCATGCTCACTGTGACGTTGAGAGCAGCAGATACAGGATCCACCTGAGTTCACGTTAAAACTTCATAGCAAAGACTGAATACACAAGTAAACATGAGTCCTTTAGTTTGTTTAAGCCTGTCGCAATAAGAAATTAATCAGTTATCACAATAATTACTAGGACTATTTACCCTACAGCAATTTTCTGTTTAATAAAATTGTAAAAAAAAAAAAAGTATGGTATTGACATAAAAATATAATCAATTTAGGAATAAAGTTGTAACATAAAATGTGGAACTAGTGAAGCTCTGAATTCTTTCTGGATGTAGAGTTTGCTAAATAAAGAGAATGTTTAATATTAAAAATGGAAAAAGATTGAGTTTCCAGACTTGGATGGGTCTTCTGAAAGGTAAAAAACATTGTCATATTTTTTTTTACATGGATTTATTTTTAGATGAAGGCTTTAGTTAGTTTCTCACAACATTTAATTTTGTTCATATCCATTATTTAAATTCTTTTACTATGGTAGTTTAAAAATCAAAAGTCATTTGACTGCTTTTATTTCTCCTCTAGATTCTTTAAATTTTACAATGAGGGACAGTAATATTTTTCCAAGTGTGATAATACTAATCCCACCCCCCAGCCCTCCTAAAAATAGTGAATTATTTCTGACACCTTTTGTTTGTCACACACAGAAACACATCTATCAGCCGTCACAGTGAGCTCCGCCACCCATTTGTTGAGACCAGGATGATATGAAGTAAATTTTACGGTTCGTCCGTAAAGCTACACTTACGTTAATTATGTAATGCGCAGCTGCCCGCAGTGTTCAGTCTATCGGCTCCGCTGTATAAATACACCTGCAGCGCTCTGAACACCGTCCACCAGGCAGCAGCTCCGGGAGGAGAAAAGCTGCCGTACTCCAGGCATCGCGCCAGTCATTTTAAGGATGCTTATTGGTCCCCCGAAAAATGACAAAGACCTGGACTTGAAAACTGGACGTTTTGCTGCTAACAGTTGGCTTTCTCAACAACTCAGGCGGAAGGGAGAGCTCCGCGCAACGCAAGTAACCCGGCCAGAACACGGTGCATTAAATAATAAAATATAACTTAACGGAGCTTCGAGGCAGATCAGTTTTCCTCGAGGAATTTTAATAATTGAGGTACTTGAATCACTCGAGGAATCGTTTCAGCCCTAACTGGAATGGTTTGTTACTGTATATTTTATACATTTATCAACATTTTGCATGACTGGTAGTCAATTTTTATTGATGTGTATGCTAAAGCTGTCATGTATTTGACTGATTACTATTACATGATGTGTATTTTTAATGATGGACATAAATAAGCTATAGCATTGTAGAAACTGGGTACACAAATGTTCACAGTCTCACAAGAACAAGAAAAAAGTCGACAAAAAGTTAAAAGTAGACATTTTGCAGGGACTTGACCTTTCACCAGTGTTGCCTAAAGTGCTGTAGCCTTCACCAGGTCAGAGATGATTCAAGAAGGTAAAAGTGCTACATAAACAACCTTTTTGCACATAGGACTACAAGAGTTCAACATATAATTAACAGACACATTGTCTTCAGGAAGCGTCTCTGAACAATGGTTCTGTTTGTGTCCAAGATTTTCTTAAGACTGGATCCAGACGTTTTTACTTGCATGTGGTTAATAGAGTGGATGGTGCACACCTGCAGAAAACACCATGGTGGAAGAGTATCTTAAAGCTGCAGAATGTAACTTTTATAAAAAAAATAAAATCATGTTGGTTTTTTATGGTATCTTTTATTATTTTATTTAATATTTTTATATTAATATATATACCATATATTACACCGTCACCATTTTGTGAGTGTAAAATGAGACAGATAATCAGTGATAACATCCATCTCCTCTCTGAGCTGCTCTGACAAAATGCACGGCACCCAATCAAAACCAATCATTCAGAGCCTGCAGAAGGGGTTTAGAGCTGTCAATTATTCTTGTGAACACGCTGCTAAATGTACTAATGATGGAGAAACAACGTCAACGTCATCAGTGGCCACGCTAACTAGCCATAGCATTCTCTAAGTTACAGTGTAGCAGTTGTCAAAGGGAATGGATGGGGTGATTGACGGCGCTAAGACGCGCTTCCTGGCTGTGATTGGTTGTTCCTAGTTAGCACTGGGAGAAGGCATGGGAGCTTGTTTTTTTTTTTGTTTGTTTGTTTTTTTTCCCCACACATTATCTGTCCCATACTGCTATGCCATAGTGACAGTTTCAACAAATATGTCAAAAAGATATATTTCATAAAAGTTACACACTGCAGCTTTAAAGAGCCAGTCTGAGAAAGTCAGTATCCAGATTTTCAATCTCCCAAACTAAAAATGTATCAAATTTGAAGCCGAGTTTCTTGGAATTTCAACTTTGAATTGGCTACTTTCTCCTGTTTGCTTCAACAACGAGCTCAACAATACTTTTCATTCTGATAGTTAACATTTGCCTTTGCAAATGTGTACGTTTTTTCTGCTACGCATTCTCCTGGTGAAAGCGGTGGTCTCGAACCCCACTCAGCTAAAATTGTGAATGTGTGTCAGAGCAGAGCGGAGAGCAACCGGGGGGGGAGCTAAATTTGAAGCAGCCTTCTCTGGCCTAGGCATCAATTTACAGGGTTACTGTACATCTAGCTCTGTGGGAGGACACACACACACACACACACAGACTCAGTCAGGCATACACCCATTCACATGAAAGCCTGTGTGTGTGTGTGTGCCCAGTGTGTCTTATCAATCCACCCATCCTCTGCAGAGAGATATGAGCCACTCCCAGCCTGCAGAGATGCAGCCGCACGGCGAGCCACCGCTGTCTGCACTCTAATCACCCCCAACTTTGACTCCTTCTCTCCCTGCAGGGGTTAAATACTTAGTTCTTCCTAGCTCCCCAAACAGCACAGAAAGGCTGTGCAAGAGTCAATGACTTGACTTTTTAACCGCGGTGTTGAGTAACTGGTTTCTACACTCATTTCTCGTGGAGCTGTAGCTTCTGTCTGCTTTGGTCTGCTCCTCCCTGCCACATTTAATGATGTCTATTTCTATTATCCATCATCTGTGCACAGATCAACAAAACACTCTGAAAGTGGTCCGAGCCAGCAAGCCCAGAGTGAGAAAACCCAGCAAGGTAACGCTCTGTTTTTAATTTTGTTTTTAAGTTTTCACATTTTCTGCAATACTCTTCCAAATACTTTCACATAGGATCAACTTGACCATGTTTTCTAGATAAATATTGTTCCAGAAATATTCAGTAATTATCACATCATACCTCTTTTTTTTTTTTACGTTACTTTTAGATGAATAGCTGTTTTAACTTGCAAATAAATTAACATTTTGATTCTTCCAAGTCCTTATATCTACATTTCCATAATTCTGACTTCAGGTGCTAAAACACACAGAGAGTGAGAAATTACCATCTGCTGCCAAACGTTAACTGGTTCGAGCTGCTATCCTCTGGTTTTGTTTGCTTTTCCAACCTGCTTTTTCACTACAGAGCTCTAAGGATAATTACCAAAGCATAATGCCTAAATGTGGAGATTAAGTAGCTCTCAAATTGTCTGAATATATTTTACTAACCCTTTAGGGTAATTTTGGAGTCAATGTTGGACCTTTAATTTAATCTTTTGTTTAAATAGGCATGTTAGAAACCTTTAAGCATGGTTATAGGGGTTGCTGAATAAAACTGTTGACAAGGAATGCAACACGTGTTGTCAACCAGTGAAATGTTTATATTTTGTTATTTTTAAGTCTTCAGCCCTCAGTATCAACTACTACATAGAAGAGGGTTAGTATTGCGGCCTGGATGTTTTGTTTCCTACGACTACGCGCAGCCGATTTCTCGTTGGATGACTGATTCAGACCGTTTTATTAATTAAAATTAAACATGCTAAAAAGTATAATTGTGTTTTTCAGTTGAAAGCACAAATAATCGCCTTGCAATGATCATCAGTGCGTTTTAGTCACATAACTGGACTCTGTTGATCTCTAAAGCAACGTGAGCCCAACAAGATGGCGGCTTTAAAAGGACACCAGCTTTAGTCAACTGCAGCATCCAAATGGAAATGTGTTGGATTTTTCCACAGCAACAAAACTAAAATGACATGTTATTTATTTTTAAGTATTTTACATGTGTATGTTATACCTTTTGTTTTTATTGCTTAGCTTTGTATTTTATTTGTTTTTAACTTTTATTTTGGTTTTTATCTCCTTGTAATTGTTCAGCACTTTGTTTGAAAACACTTTATAAATATTATTATTATTATTGTTGTTGTTGTTATTATAATTAGGGCTGCAAGTAACAACTATTTTAGTGATCGATTATTGTATAAATTATTCTGAGGATTAATTGATTAATCAGATTAAAAGCAATTGTGTCTTCTGCAGAATTTTCATGTAACCACATAAACTTATTTCATGCATTAGGAACAATTTTTTCCAATAACAAAATACATATTTTATTGCCTAAAATGCAATAATTAAAACATTATTTTAGTGTTTACTTGATCATTTGTAGCATCTGCAGAACATTATCACAGAGAAGTCGGGGGTTTTTTAAAATCAAAATGCAAAATGTGTTTAATTTTGTACAAGTTTGCCTTAATTATTACTGCTGAGTCAGTTGTACTTTCAGTAAATGTCCTTTGTTTTATGGCCTGCATACCCCGGTAAACAATTTATAAATGACTAATTTGTTGATGTTTATTTTTAATAACTGATTAATCACGATTAATTTGTTATACACTGCAGTTGAAATTGTTTCAAACTCAGATATCACTAAAATCTCTGTTCTGCGAATGCTTTGGATTCGGCCTGGAATATTGAGCTGCATCAGTAACTATTGGTTGAAAGTCACAGAAACCTTGAGGAAATCTTTTCTTCATCTTCCTTTCCTCTCTATCCAGATCCACTGTACACGCCGACTGTCTTTTCAGATGCCGTGAGACTGAAGGATTTTTTTTTCTTCCTCTTTCCACATACAGTAAAGTCCAGCTGCACTCTGTGTTCGTTTAACCTTGATCTACTATCAGCTTGCCCAAATTGACAGGACCCACAGTGACTGGATGAGCTTCTGTCTGTTTGTCGTTGTCTCTACCTGGCCCAACACGCAGTGTTACATGTTAGAATAAATACCTCATCTAAACACTCATATTGTTTTTGTTTTCACAGTCCAGTGACTTCAGTGATATCACAAACTGGCCCACACCTGGAGAACTCGCTAAAGAGGTATGGCATATTGTGCGTGAAAGTGTGTTTTTAGGGTTCCTACACATTCTTCAAAAGTAGCAACTTCGGTTTAGTTGCTTCTCCAGGTTTGGATAAGTGTTAAAAAAACTCGGGATGTTCCAGGCTTTACTTCTTGTCCAGTTACTAAAAAAAGTGGAAGTGTTTTACATTAATTTATATTTAATTAGTTTAATCGTTTTAGTTTTTGAGATACAGAGACAGGTGCAAATCTTTGGCCCCATTAGCCTCTTGAATCATCATTGGGTTCCTCATTTGACATTTACAGAGTTTTCAGTAAGGAGTCAAAGATCCAAGCTTTATGGTCAGTAACTAATGAAAATATTATCCAATTTTTCTTTCTCTTTTAAGAAATATAAGAAAATGTAGAAAACCATTCAGATTGTTTTTTCTGGCTGTCCTCAAATGACTGGTCATGAATATTTAGATTAGGGGGCAAATGTGACGTCATACCATCTGTTTGGGGGAACAGCTGCTCTAATTCAAGGTTTTAATAAGTCAAAACGTGGCACAGTTATCACTTTAGTCAGTCATTAGCGATTAACACAATTAACGATGGTGTTAATTGCTAATTGTGTTATTTCAAACCACAGTTGTTGTTGTGTTCCCCAGAAAATGTTGCGTAACGTAGCATAGCATAACTTTAGCATAGCATAACTTTAGATTTCCAAAGATTTAAAACGCTGACATATTCCATGACTGAGCTTGAGAGCTTAAAAGGATAAGACATAACCCTGCTTATAACCTGCCTGTTATCTGCTGAAAGTTTAGCTCTCTCTCGCCTTTTCGCAAGATTAAAAAAAACTGCCAACATGTTTTGAAATGGTTTCATTTTAAATAGTTTCCTACAGTAAAATAATCCTACTGTGATTATTATCCCTAATTAGTGGTTGGAAGGGAGAACCTCATTTTTTAAAATCTGATTATTGTATCAAAAGTGAGTGAGAACAGACAATATGTAAAAGCGTAAATAAACGCATGTATGTCTGATTCAGCAGCAGCAAACTGTCCTCGGCAACAACGGGAAGAAGCCTTCTTCCCGCAGAGAAAGGGACAAGAGAAGAGAGCGACCGGACAGAAAATCAGAGAGCAGCCATGATGGAGGGGAGAGCAAGGAGAACCAGGAGAACCAGGAGGCTCATGTGGATCCAATGGAGGAACCGTCTGAAGAAGGAGAACCAAAACCAGGACAGGACTCAAAGAGCTCCAGCCTGAAGAAGAGAGGAGGTGAGGGTGAGTTTTTCTTTCTTTCTTTATCTTTGTGACGCATGCAAATGCTGCTGAAACATTGAGCTAAATAAGGCTGCTGACGGCTGTAAATGTATAAGTTTTACATTAAACGTATGAATTTGTTTAAATCGATATTCTGTTTATTATATTGTAGATGCTGTCAAGAGCCTTTAAGATTTAAAGATGCACGTTTGGTTTTATTTCTGACCATGGGGTTTTTTCCTGTATGAAAAGGCATGTTAATAACCGTAATGATCTCTGTTTGTAATTACTGATGGGTGCAGATTGGTGCATGCTCTGCTTTAATAATCATACCTTTTGGATTTCTTTTTACTCGTCTCTCATCTTTAGACGTCAAAGCAGAATTAATTAAAGGCGCTCGTCTTCTGACTGTAATGCCACCTACTTTTAATGTATCTAAAACGAGAACAGAACATGATCTATGTTGATGGAAGTGCATTAGATTTGTGAATATCCAAACAACTAGGAAGACACTTAAGGATCTTTTACTATGAAAGATTATTATGTTTACAAAATTGTGTAGTTAATTTAAAGAAATTTCTGGCATCCAAATAGTCAGATTTCTACAACAACATATTATGATCATTGTAGATAAAATTCTCAAACTTTGAGATTAATCTAAGAAAATTTCTATAAAAAAACCTTAATATTTTCTGAGCTGCCAATTTTTGGAGCAAAGAAATTTTCTTTTTGCTTTTTTTTTTTTTTTTTTTTTTTTTTACAAAAAATATCAGAGCTTTTTGGCTGAACTCCTTTTTTTTGTATCTAAATGGCCCCAATATAAATCCATTTCAATAATTTAAAAAAGTAAATTGAGAGTATTTACATTTATTTTGCATTTGATGAAGTCTCCAGTCATTTTGAGTTATTAACCAATTAATTGGATAAAAAATTAGCACATACTGCAGATTTTTCATTTAGCCACTTTACAATATTAGAAATACATGTGAGCGACTGTGGCTCTGTGGTAGAGTAGTCGTCTTCCAATCAGAAGGTTGGAGATTCGATTCCAGCTTCCTCCTGCCACATGTCGATGTGCCTCTGGGCAAGGCACTTAACCCCAAATTGCCTACCGATCTGCGTATCGGTGTATGAATGGGTGAATGTGACTCTAGTGTAAAGCACTTTGAGTGGTCAAAATGACTGGAAAAGTGCTATATAGGTTCAGTCCATTTACCATTTACATAAAAAGATGAAAGAATCGACTAATTTCATTCATTGTCTAAAATTCAATAACGACACTTCTTTTGTGAAAGTTAGTCTACAATTATTTCATTAATCGATTCATTACAATTAATTGTTTTAGCCCTAATAGTACCGCAATAAACGCACAATCAAATCCCCCATTATGAATAACTTTGTCACTTTCATATTATGCAAGTAGATCTGTCTAGAAAACCCAGTGTGTTTACACAGCGTAATGTTGAACTGAAGGGGCGTGGCTTAGAGACGGGCAGCGTTGTGGAGGATGTCTGCAGTAGAGGATCTGTGACTCCTGCTTCTGTCTTTGCTTTGTATCATACAACTGTAACCCAAGACTCATTAAATATATCAGGATATCATTCTCTGTGAGGCTGCGCTGCTGTTGCGGGGCTCAAAATAATGTCATGTAGATTCATATTTCACCGTGGAGGAACAAACATTTTTTTTAAATACATTTATTAGGGAAGCTGCTTGAACAGGTTTTTTCCCCGTGACCCATAAAATCTGCAGTATGTAACTTTTACATATTTTACATATTTGTTCAAATTATCATTATGTCATGACGATATTATATAAGACGGATAATCTGTGAAAAAAATGTAGTTCCTCTACCTTCTCCTCGTTGGTAGCATAGCAGCTATGCTACAGCTACTTCACCACAACATAGCCTCGCATAAATGCTAAAGCTAGTTAGCATGTCTACCCTTGACAATTTTCCGGGAACGGTGAGTTGTTTTTCCACGTTTGGAATATTTAGTAGCATATACTAGGTTGATTCGCAGCACCAAGACCCTCCTCCAGGCTTTGATTTGTTGTTTTTGACTGGAAGAGGTTCATTTCTTCAGACTGCAATAGTAGGTCAGGGAGAAGATAGATTTTCTTTTTTTTGACACAGATTTTCGGTCTTATATTAAACTGTCACAACATGGTGACAGTTTTAACAAATATAAAAAAAATAAAAGTTAAAAAGTTACTCACTGCAGCTTTAATTTCCCTAATTTCATGAATGTTTATATTCCACCCTTTCTATAGAGAAAGTGCAGACATCTGGTACTTTGTCTTAGAACTCAGTAGAATTGTTTTTTTCTTTCTATCCCGTTCGGCCACAACTCTTGAAGCTCTTGTTTCCGGTATGCAATCACGGCTAGGTAACAAACGTAAGTGGGTTTCTCTGCCGCTGGAGGAAGTTTCCCAGGACGATGCCGACAAGACATCCGGCGGGTTCCCAGCCCAGTCGGACACTTCGCCCATCAGCGACTCGTCCAACCCCACGTCGCCCAATCAAAGGGTTCATGATAACAGAGCGCATTATGACAGCCGGAGTAAGTGGCCAGGAACTCATTTCTCCTTTTTTTTTTCGTTTCCCCTGCCTCTGTTTGCTTCTTCACTGTGCAGCTTTCTGCTCTTTACCCTCTGACACAGACTGTGTGTTTACTCCCCCCCCCTTTTTCCCAACCGCTGCTTGTTTTTACACCGATCTCTTTTCCATAACGCATGGCTGAATGAAAGCATGACCGCCGAGTTATTTCATTTTTGCATGTGTTTTTATTTTTTCATTCAATAAAGTAAAAATGTAAGTTGTGAGAATTGAAAGTTTTGTAGAATGGAGTTTTTTTTGTGCAAGTTTTAAATTAAATAGGCAATTGGTTGTGAACAAAGGATTTTACCATGAGAAGATACATCTTTGACAAGCTGCAGTAGTTTAACAGTGCCTCAAGAAAGTATTCACACCCCTTGTTTTTTTTTATTTTATATTTTATTATGTTAAGACGGCAGATTACAGTGCGTTTAATTAGGGTTTTATGTGTCAGACCAACACAAAGTACAGTATAACTAAATCATTGATAACTACTGGAGGCAATAGTTCTGCACTCTACAAATGCAGCTTTATTTAACTGTTTCTTTCTTGGAGCAATTTTATTTTGTATTTTTCTTTTTCCAACACGACACATTTCAACAACAAATGACCTCCAAAAATCCAAAGTAAATAAAAACATGGCAAGTAACTAAATAAAACAAACTAAACTTGTGTAAATAAATATAATGATTTTCTCCTTTTCAAGCTTGTAAGAAACAGATCTAACATCTGGATGAAGGTGATCTGGTCAGATAGTTTTTTAACTTTCTGGCCCATTTTACAAAATTCTGTGGTGGATAAACACCACACACTGAACAGACCATCTTCACAGTGGCCCAGTCAAAGTCCAGACCTAAATTCTTTGGTGAATCTTGGCAGGATTTCAAAACTGATGTTTGTAGACACTCTCCATCTTATCTGACAGACTTTGAACTGAAGAAGAATGGGCAAAAGTTTCCGTCTATAGATGTCCAAAGCTGTTAGGCTGCGTTCACAATCCAAAGCCGATTTTTATTACATTTTTTTGTTCATATTCGTTCTCTTCACAGCAGTCTGAACGGCCCAATTCTAATCTTTTCACCCCTTAAAACTCCAATTTGTGCCTCTTTCACATGTGGCACTAACTCGCATGCGCAGCCGATAGTTTTCTAAGTGTTTGCAGTCGGAACGATCGTGAAGAAATTTTTGCATCTCAGTTTTTTTTTCCTGTCAAGATGAGTTGCTGAGTTCATGAGAAATAATATGAACTTTTTTTAATTTTAGTAAATGGCTGCAATAAAACAAAGAGTGAAAAGTTTGAAACGGTCTGAATACTTTCCACCCCCACTGTATCCTCAAAGCCCAGCAGCTACAAATGCACGCCATACTTTTCACATTATTCGTAAACAATTTTGAAAACCGTACATCATTTGGGCCTGTTTATGTATGAATGGTCCTAATTACATGAATCTTTTCACCGTTAGAAGTACACTCCGGTTTGTGTTGGTCTGACCCATAAAATCCCAGTCACTGACATTTCTAGCGGCAATAATTGTAGGAGTATGAAGACTTTCACAAAATGTTTATTTCTGACTTTTTATTAGGGCTGCACAATATATCACAACACTACTATGTTAATACTGCCAACGTCTTCAGCAGATGCTGGTGTCCAGGGAGTGTTGGAAGCAGTAAATGAGGCAGTATGTGGATTTATGCCAATTAAAACCGCCACCATTTCAAGATGTCCTAATATTTGCAGCCCTGAGTTTTTACCTTGGTGTTGATCTATGAAGTTTATTCGGTTGGCTGAGGAACCTGTATGAAACAAAGTCAGGAGAACGTGCGTCGTCTTAAACAGGTTGGAGAGCCGAGCCGCGGGACCACGGAGACGACACCGGCAGCATTCGGAGCGACGGCGGGACTGGGCGCGGAGGAATACGAGGCAGGGGGAAAGGTCGCGGGCGTGGCAGAGGTCGCGGACGAGGTGGGCATTACTCTTCACGCTGTTTGTGCACTGATTACAGTTTTCTGGCCGATCACCGGTCTTTAAAAAACTGATCTGTCTAAGAGCCTGTCGAATTTTTTTTTTCTTTCTGTCTGACAAGTTGATAAGCTGACGATAGTGTCGCGACCATTGTTAACTGTGCAAGTCCAGACGTTGATCAAGATTTCCAGTCTCCCGAAATTGAGGCTGATTCCACCAGGCCTGTCATGATAACAAATTTTGCTGGACGATAAATTGTCCCAGAACATATTGCTACAAATGAAAATATTGTAATTTCGAGACCATTATCCAGCAATATAATGTTAAAGGCATAATAATACAAAGAAGCACTCAAAGATCAATAAACTTTAAATTCTAATAAAAATTTAACACTGGAACTGGAAAACACTTTAAATATCCTGTTCTGGGTAGAAAGAGAGAAAGAAAAGAGAAAAACAAAAAATGACACAAATGGAAATTATTGAGCTCGTTTTAATTTGTCATGCGATTAATTGATTCATTGCTAATTGCATCAGGCCTACTAACAGGCTGATTTATCGGTCCACCTCTCCTTCATACCTAAGAATCCTGGTTTAGTTGACCTCATTATTTTCAGTCTGAAATGTAGGAAATCACTTGCTGAAGTTTCTCTTTTCAAACGTCTCGTCTTTCCTTTGTGAACGCGGTTCTGAGTGGCTTATTTGCACTTTCCTTGCTTCCTCAGGTCGGTACGAATACTCTCTGAACTACAGAGACGCTCGCTCATCTGACGGCTCCGGTCAGGTGCCCACAGAGTTCGGTACCAACATGGTTTACTACTACGACGACGGCAGCAAGGTCCAAATGTATACAGTGGATGAAAAGCTCCTCAAAGAATACATCAAGCGGCAAATGTAAGTGTTTTACAGCTTTTCCGAGACCTGAAAATTTAGGATGTACAATAATGAATAACACAAAGTTATGCATTATTGTAAAGTAGAAGGAAAAAGGCACCAACATAAATCCTGCAGATATGCAGCAGAATCTTTTGAGAGGACCAGTGTTAGTCATATGCAGGACAAAGATGACCTTTATGGAAGAGTGGGGGGGGAAAGAAAGACATTCTTAATAGAAAGCTCTAAGAGAACCATGGAGGGAACACCACAGACATGTGGATGTGGAAGGTCGTCTGGTCACATGAGAACAAAAGTTGTCAACGCTTTGTGCGGAAGAAAGCCAAGAAAGTGTGGCAGTAATGGAGTCAGCTAAAACACAGAAGACAGTGATTCCTGAAGACTTGGCTGGTTGAGACCAGCTCATATCCATGTGTTAAAACGTCCCAGTTCAAGTCCAGACCTAAAGTCAATTGTGAAACAGTGCCAAGGCTTAAAATTGGAGGTTCAAAGAAGTTCTGATCTGTCAGAGTTTGAGCTGTTTTAGGAAAAAAAAGGGATCAACAATGCTTGGTAGAACTTGTAGACATCAAAGGACTTGCAGCTGGAATTTCAATAGAAAGGAGCTTCAGCAGTTTATACGTACAAACCCACAGCAAATGTGTCAGAGTTTTAATTTAAAAAAGGAAATAATCCTTTTTTTTTCATTTACGTCCTTTGTGTTGCTGTAGGATATAAATAAAATAAATCCTCAAAGGTTGTTTTGTTGAAAGATGTCATAACTTGATTTTTTTTGTGTCATTCAATAAATTAGAATATTACTGTGGGATTTATTTATTTCAGTAATGCAGTTCTGAATTCAAGTGAATCACAGAACATAGAATAATACATGCAGGCTGTTTTACAGCCTTCATTTTGTTAATTATAATGGTTTTGTTGATGATTTTGTTATTAAATGTTGTGAAAGCACAACATTTAATAGAATATTACATCAGACCAATAAAAAATATTTTTAATACAAAAATTATGTTGAAAGGTCATTTAATCTGACAAACGAGCCTCACCGTAACGCATCTAATCATTTATTGCATATGACTTTATATTATATTGCTCATATTGTTAAAGGGCCTTCAGACATGCAAGAGTTCAACTTGCAGTCATTAGATTTGTTGCCAGGCTCTGTAGAACTGAAACTGAATAACTATGAAATGCCTCTGAGAACGAGATGATCTGCTCTTATTTGAGTTTGTCCTGCAGGGGGCACTGTGCTCCTGGTGTCTGCTTGACAGCCCTGGCCTCTTTAAAGACCAGACTCTGGCCAGTGGAGGTTGAGGGTGAGCCGAGCTCCTAAAAATAGACAGAGTGCTTCTAAAGGGACAGGCGAGGAATTACATGCAGGCCTGAGAGCTGAACTGTAAGGAGGAGGAGGAGGGAGAGAAAGCCAGGGAGGGAGGGGGAGACAATAGTGAGAGGGGACGTTCCTGTCCGCTCTCCTCATCTCCCTGCAGTTCAGCCGTTTTTCTTCATGCTTCCTTACTGCCTCAGGCTGAGCTCCACAAAAATAATATCTGTGTGTCAGAAGGTGTGACATGAAGTGGTGTGACAAGCAAGAGAGAGAGAGAGGTCTACATTTGGTGCTGAAGTCACAATATTCATCACTACAAAATCATTTTAAAGTCCTAGAAATGTTTCTTCTTGTCTTTTGAATCTTATGTTGTGTCATCTTTAACCGGTTCTTTGTTAATCCCAAAAATAAAACACTTCAATGAAAGTATTACAAATTAGAAACAATATTATTTTTCTTCTTCTGACGCAAGACTTTCATATTCAGACTTTAAAAGAACACTAACCCATAGTTATATCAATCTTAATTTATAATGGACACTAGTTCTTAAGTTGGAAGTAAAGGATAGTTTTTTACATTATTAATCTGAAAAGTGTGTCATGCGTTTGTATTCAGCCCCCTTTCCTCTGGTACGCCTAAATAAAATCCAGATTAACCAGTGGGATGGGCGATATAATAATTATTATTATACATTTTATTTGCATAGTGCTTTTGGAAACACTCAAAAATACTTTACAGGAATCTTTTTCTATTTTAAGAAAGTACGAACTGCTTATTTCTGTAATACTCAAACCATAATGTGATCTCTGTAATTAACTTTCATTTAAAAAGTAAAACAATCTGGTGATCTCTGTTTGGGCGTTGACATTTTGAAACATCATGACACATTTCAACAGTTTGAATTCTCCTATTATTTGGAACAAAGAGTCGGACCTGAAGAAGATACAGTTGAGATGATCTAATCAAAGGGAAATGTCAAAAACAAATGGTGGTCATTCGTCGTCCTCCACTTCCTCCTCCAGTGAATACTACTTCAGCAGCCACAACCTGGAGCGGGATTTCTTCCTGAGGAGAAAAATGGACGCGCAGGGCTTCCTCCCCATTTCACTCATTGCAAGCTTCCACAGAGTGCAGGCTCTTACCACTGACGTCAACCTCATCATGGAGGTAATGCACCACAGGTCAAACCCGAGATATTTCAGAAATCGTTTCAACTCCTGGATTTTCTGAAACCTCCGCATGCGTTTCCCTCCCCCTCTCTCCCCCCTGCAGGCTCTAAAAAGCAGCACTGAAGTGGAGCTGGTGGATGAGAGGATACGCTGTAAAACGGAGCCGGAGCGCTGGCCCATCCCCACACCACCCGTCGTGGGTTCCCCCCACACCGACTTCTCCCAGCTCATCAACTGCCCTGAGTTTGTTCCTCGACAGAACCTGAACACCGTCAGTGCTGGTCAGTATTCAGTTACCTTTTTACGTCCAAATGAATGTTCAGAGAGGCACCCGTCTGACATTTTCTTAAAGAAAGTTAGCAAAAGTATGAACGTCTAACACTAATTTCTAGCCATTTGTTAAAACTGAACCACCACATATTAAAATAAAACTGATTCAGAAAAAAGACCCCAAGTTACTGAGCTGTTTGTCAGCAAATTTAGAAGTAGAGTAAAATCCTCAACTAAAAAGAAATGCTGCATATCTCCTGTGTGCAGGATATATGCATTTTAAGAAGACAGGTACTTCTTAAAATATGAGAGGATTGTTGCATCATTTCTTCTGTATAAACCATCTTGAAGCAGCAAAACGGACACCTCAGTTTATTCTGACTTTCTCTGCCATATGCTGCTGCCCTGAATATCCACTGGAGCAGAAAATGTGGATTAATTGAAGCTGGGAATCGTCGCCATCTGATGAACTTTTTACAGCAGCCACATCTGAGCTTTCCTCAAATAAAAACAGAATTTAAAGAACAAAACAGACACTCGTAAGATTATTAAAGAAGCTCTTTACACATATAAGGCACATTTAAATACATTTCTCGAACTGTTCATCAGGTTCCCCACTAAACAAACCCCAGAATTAACTCATCTGGTCCTCATGTCATTACAATTTGTAAAGCAGTGAATATTTCCTGTAGTGCTCTCTGTTGGCATCTCTCTGGATTTCAAGTTTTTGTTAGGGGAGAGTTGATCAGTTATGTTTTCTTATTTTGATCCATAATTTAATATTAATGTGTTTCACGTTTTGAACTAAAAACATTTCCAGTGTTTTCAGTGTATAAATGGATGTTATAAAGCCGATTGTTGGGTGAATTTCAGCTACGCTGCCCTTGAAGGAGCCTCTGATTGGCCTGGCTGATCCCAGCTCGTCCAATCAGGACTCTCTCCCGGCCGCAGACGACTCCAAAGACGGTCCTGCATCCGAGGCCAAGCCCGACCCCAACCCGGACGCCTGGATCCAGGTGGAGAAACGCCACCGTCAGACCTCCGGAAAATCAAAGGCAGGTGACGGCAGAGACAAAGTCAGAAAAATCCAGCTGTAGGTCAATAAACCAACAGAGACGGGAGAAAATGAGACCAGTCTTTTTCTGGTTAATAGTATTTTATTTTTTAACCTAAGTGAGAGAAAAATACATCAATTAATCGCAGGATGAATTATAATGTGCTCAATCATTTCCATTCTGATTGATATTTTTTAAAGGGACATTTTGTTTAGAGATTTAATAATCCATATTACTTATGGTTTCAGTTGTGAATAGTTTTTATTTCCATTTTATTTATTTTTCTATTTATTTAAAATATCTTCCCGTTTCAGGGTGGAGTGTTCAAAAATGTAACTTTAATTGTTTTTTGGTAGAACAAAGCTGCATTATTATGCCATTATCAGTATAATTCTTGGCAATGGTCTCAAAACAACAATATTATCATCATTAATTTATGGGACAATTTATCATCTTGCAAAATTGATCACGGCAGGCCAATGTTTCAGTTTCTTGGTTTTGCTGGATGAACAGGATCAAATAATCCAATTTTTCAGTTCTTGACCAAGACTAACATCCATCTCCAACATTCATCTCTCTTCCCTTTTCTGCCTCTCATCTCGTTTTTCCATGTTTTTCTTTCTCTCTCTCCTGTGATCACATGCATTCTCCTTTTTATTCTTTTTTTTGTTTGTTTTGGGCCGGCAGCATGACAGCGATGATGTGTGTGCTGCTGGCCCATCTCCTCCCTTAGAGCCCGAACCCGACCTCCTCTCCTCTGCAGTTGAGTTCCTCCTTCCTCCAGACTTTCACTCATCCCAGTTTGTCCTCTTTCCTTTAACATCTCATTCACTGCATGTCTTGTTTTCATTCACTCAAACATTCTTCCACTGCTTCATTTATTTTTGCCTGAATGTAATTTTTAGATCTAAAAACCAGAAAAAGCTTGAAAAGTATTCATACAGTTTTTGATATTTTCTGTATCGGATTAGAAAAAGCAAGTGCATGCTACATTTTCCAGAATTTATTTGTGGAAAAGTTTGAAAAATCCCAATAGTTTATCATTGGAACTAGATAAAATGTAAAGTTTGAAGAGTATGAACAGGGCCGAATCTACAAGGATTTGGGCCCCTGAGCTGGAAATCATTTTGGTGCCCTATCCACTAAATAAAAATTCTGTACATTAATCTGTAGTTTTATACACAGTTAGATATGAACCAATGATGGCCGGTTTATCAAGCTCCTTGGCCAGTAACTCCATGTTGCCTCCTGCTCCCCTCCTCAAAAAGTTACTATAACTTCATAGTTTTCAAAAACGTTTATATTCATAAAAATTCCAAAATATTATTACAACTCATCTGATATGAACATATGATTCTTATATTAAGTACAATGTCTACAAGACATAAATTCATTAAAAAATCAAAAATCTGTGGGGCTCCCAAAAATTTGGCGCCCTGGGCTACTGCCCCAGTACACCCTTCCTAAAGTCTGGCTCAGAACATGGATACTTTGGCAGGATACTCTACTCAGGTTTTGGTCTTCCCACCTTAACCGGATATTTTCTCAAACCTTCTCCTGCCCTCCAGGGGGATCCCAAGACCCCTCCTGCTCCAAGCAGCCAGCCGCCTTCCCGGGCCGAACTGGACCAGGAGGAGCTGGACTTCATGTTCGACGAGGAGATGGAGCAGATGGCACCCAGGAAGAACAAATTCACCGACTGGTCGGATGAGGATGAATCGGACTACGAGCTTGACGACCAAGACGTCAACAAGATCCTCATCGTCACCCAGACCCCGCCGTACCTCCGCAAACACCCCGGCGGCGATCGCACAGGAAACCACGAGTCCCGGGCCAAGATCACTGCCGACCTGGCCAAGGCCATCAACGACGGGCTGTACTACTACGAACAGGACCTTTGGAAGGGAGAGGAGCAGATCGACTGCAGCAAGGTGAGACAGCGGTAGCCTAACCGCTTTATTTAAATCTTGTGTTAAATTTTTTTTTAAATACTTCTCATATGCAGAAAATGCATCGTCACATAAATGTAGAGACAGGAAAGTTGGACATGTACACTTGGAGGCGGTACTCCGTGTAAAAACATCTCTATGTTTGAGCCAGTCATCATCTTTCACTTACAGCTCCCTCCACTCTTATTAGTGCTAGGCCTGTCGCAATGAATCAGTTAATGGCATAATAAATTAAAACAAGCTGAATTATTTCCATTTGCATGATTTTATTGTTTTTCTTTTTCTACCAAAATCTGGATGAGAAAAGTCTGCGTTCATAAAGAAAAAAAAAGTATTTGACGCCCCAAAACTTGGCACCCTGGGCTACTGCTCATGTAAGCCCTTTCTAAAGTCTGACCCAGATTATCAGCAGGAAGTCTTGCTTTCTCGCAGCCATCAGAAACTTAACTGTGGTAGAAAATAATTTAATTTGTAATTTAAATCTATAACTCCTAAGAATTATTTTTGAGAGCTGAAAATTGTGCAAATAAATTTATTGATAGTTGCGCTTATGTTTGGAATCCTGCAAAAACATTTAGGTACAGTCATTATTTTTTGGTTGTGATTGATAGCTATTGGTAAAGTCTTTTCCATCCTCCTACAAGCATTTCTTTGTTTCTGAGTGTGTCACACAGCATCTTAAGCATCCATCTTTCCCCTCTCTTCCCAATAAGTTAAACTCAATAAACAATGCAACAACTTTGTAGAAATAAATAACAGCATTCATACAGTTGTAAGCAGAACCCAGTTTCTCTGCCACCCTGAGCACGGTGACATACTGTAAAGTTTTTCTTTGGCAGTGCGGTTGCTTCATGATGTGCGCAGAGGGACTAAAATAACCTTTCCTTCTGCACAAGCCTTTCACGTATCAGACAGCTGCTTCCAGAGCCGAGTGACCGGCTTTTAGGAAAGCTGCTGCGTCTGCAGAAAGCGTGCACTTGAGATCATTAGATCTACGTTACACAGCGTGATGCAACGTAATTTATGGGCAGGAGCAGTAAATTTATGGGATAAAACCAGCATGCAATCGTTCACAACACTTGTAGTAAAGTATTATCTATTGAAAAACTATAATTACTTGAAAGATTATTACTTAAACTATGTTAGCACCATAAAACCTTCTGATTTCAAGCATTTGAATAAAGCAATTAATTTTTTTAAAGGGGGGGATCTGATTGGACAAGTTCCACTACTTTGCTCTTGTGCAGCCAGTATAACATATAGTAATATCATTACCTTGCTGAAATGGATCAGCTGTAGCCCCACCACACACACACACACACACACACACACACACATCCCCCCACATCCTGCTATCTATTTAGCTGAAAATACTTTGCAGATCTTCTGCAGCTCTTCCAGAAGCATGATGAGTTGCATGAGGAGGGGAAGTGTTGAGGAAGAGATAAGCAGAAGAGAAATAAAAGCGAGAGCCATTGGCTGATCTGTGATAGGCACCAGTTACTGCATAAATTGATAGATCTGGAACTCCTATCAAAATTTGAAAAAGCAGTTGCAAGTTTAAAACATTGGATAGTAAGTTCTTAAAGCTACAAATGCACTATTTTCTTGTAGGTCCGACCTGCTGGCTCAAATTGTAATCGCAAGATTACCCAGATGGATAATCATAAAACTGTTCCCAGCCCTTTTCTGATCAGACTTCGGACTGTTTCATCACTTGAATTTTTAGTTGTTTGTATGTTGGAGTCGTTATTTTTCTTTGTTCTGCAGATTTTAACTACAAGAAACAAAACGCTCATCTCTGTAATAATAAACCGCAGTAAATAAAACGTGTCGTGTTTGTAGAAACACAACATGTCTTCTAAAGTAGGTTTGAAATCGTCCTACTCATGCGTATCGGGAGTTTTTTTTGGGGGGTTTTTTTAGCAACATCGGCTCGTTTTGGGCTCAAAGGTTGTCAATAAAGTGGGAAATCCTCCACCTGAACACACACACCAAGGCCAGCTGCAGTTTTTGTTTTTCCACTATCGTACATCTGATGCAGGCGTGTAAAGGTCGTAGTCCACGCCACATCTGTTGTGTGTCACACCAGCCCACATGGCTGCAGCCGCTGGCATTATCAGCTGCTTGTTGTTCTGTTGTCAGCCCAAACTGAGAGCTCAATTACAACTAAAGGAAGGAGTAAACTAGAGTGGCTGTAGTTTTTCTTAAGAAATCTACTTTCTTACTCTTACGGTCTAATTTTTTTACTCTAATTTTCAAAGGGTAGTGTGATGTAAAGTCGACTCTTAAGCTTGTCATCATGTTATAATGTTACTCCCTCATCAAAAACAAACCTGGAGTGTTGCCTTGATCCTTTCATTCATGTTTGAGAAATCCTTTAATCTCCATGGCAACCATTCAGCTTTGCAAAAACGCCTGGGTGGACCTAGCGCCGCCCTCAAGGACGCAGCTCCTCCTTACAGCTACAGTTTCTTAAAGAGACAGAGACCCAATTTCAAGGCGTTAAATTACAAAGTCAAATTTTTATTTATATATATATATATATATATATATATATAAAATATTGCATTTTTTTAACAACTGAAAGTCTGATTGTTACTTGATTACGGTATAAAATGGTGCTATGTGCCTGAATAACACAATACGGCCCCTTCAAACCAGTGTCACCAACTTTAATACAGGCATATGGATCCTGCATGCATGCTACCTAAATAATTAGGTGACCTTTAGTACAGTATTTTTGACATATTTTGCATTTAAAGATGCGAGTTGAACTCGATTTGTCCTCTCCAGCAGGACGTGGAGAACTTCAAGAAGTTAAACGTCATCAGTAAAGACGAGTTTGACACCCTCACTCCCAAAGTTCCCATCGACCCGAACCAGGAAGTCCCTCCTCCTCCCATGACAGGTGAGTTTGTGGCGCTGCACTGTAAATCATTATTGCACTAATCTATTATCATGTCGATTATTCTGACAATCTATCAGGTGAAAGGTTTTTCCCTTCTGTAGTAACTTCTTAATCTAGTGAAAGAAATATACAAAAGAGAAAATGCCCTTCCTTTAATAAGAAAACATTTTATTGCTCAAAATAAGATTCAAATAGCACTTTCAGTTTCAAGTGTGTACGTGCAGAAACGGATGACAAATAGAACATTTCACAATAACTTAAAAATTAAAAAGCACACAATACACTTTACTTTCAGTCTCAAGTTTGAAGTATGAAAAGTTTTTTTATAAATTTTTATTTTCTAACGCATTTTTTAATAAGTTTGCCATTTATCACACTTTTTGATGAGCAAATGCAATAAGCAAGAAAACGGAGCTGGAAGATGCTAAAAAACAGAAGCTAAAAATTTGGAAAGTTACACTATCATGCCTATAAATAGTAAAACATAATTCAACAAAGCCTGGAGGCAGAAAATTTGCCTCTATGATTTTTAATAATCAAGGTCCTCAAGTCATTTGATGAATCGTTAGAGCCGTACTGTATATTGTTTCATAACTGTAAGCATTGCAGTCTGCATTATAGCACAAGGATTTAGCCACAAAGATGGAAAGTTACTCAAATATATTAAGTTATATTCAATAATTCTCTCTGTGTACCAGAATATCAGTGTTGATCTTAACCCACCAAGGCACAGCATGTAATTCTGGGACAAGAATTACATGCTATGCGTATGAAACTGTAACATTTTACACGCTATGTGTATGAAACTGTAACATTTTATACACTATGCGTATGAAACTGTAACATTTTACACGCTATGCGTATGAAACTGTAACATTTTACACCCTACCCTAACACGCACACTTGTCCGTGTGTGCTGTGTTAACAGTGGAGAGCGGATCGGATCTGGCTCGCTCTCTCCCTACTACTGTCCCAGAATCCCCCAGCACTTCTCAACCCCGGACCCCCAGAACGCCTCGCACGCCTGGACGCCAGGACCACAACAAAACCCCACGATTCTACCCCGTTATGAAGGAGAGCGGTGCCGTTGATGGACAGGTCAGCAGCATTCACTGATTCTGATTCCTAAGCTTTACAGAGTCTCCTTAATATCACTTAACTTGTTTTTAGAGAATCAAGTTTGTTTAGGTAAAAGTTTCCAGAAAAAGAAGAGATACTGGTTATAGGAAGAAAGCATGACCAAATAACAGCCACACACACACACACACACACACACACACACACGCAATGAATGACCTTTTACTGCAGCTACAGTTGCAAATATGTTGCGCATTCTCTTCCTTTTCCCCCTAAATACAGTTTAAATCAGATACCCACGTACACTGAATAAAAAGACACAAACACTTTTTTTTCCTCATTGTCTGAAGTTAAATCTGACCAAACTTCTTTTATCTTAGGTCAATTAGAATTATTATTTCTATTTCATAAATACCAGAAAATATTTTTTTGTGACTTTTCTAGAATTCAAAGTATTGCACAGATTTGGTCAGTGTCAGGGATAACTGCATTTTGACATGTAAGGGTTTGGTCTGATTCAATGTCAGACAAAGAAAAAATGTGTTTGTCTTTATGTTCAGTGTATGTAGATATCTAGTTTCAGGTGTAGGTCAAAGTAAATCTCATTGTTCAAACTATCTCAAGATCAATATCCAAGTTTTGCTACAGATTCTGTCGGATTTCTGTCTGGACTTTACTGAAACATTCTGCTTTCATCTAAAACAGGGGGTCTGCTACCTTTGCAATACAAAGAGCCATTTTGCCCTCAGTCCAGCCAAATAAAGCTTTAGAGATGCAAATGTCACATCACCTGTTAAGAAAATGAAAACCAATCTTTAAAAATAAAAACTACAGGGAATGTGTTTATCTTCAAAAAAGTGCTAAAAAAAATCCAAAAACACTGATAAATGTGAATGTCTGGTTTCTGTTCCAGATGCCAAGAAAGAAGAAGACCCGCCACAGCTCAAACCCTCCACAGGAGGCCCACATTGGTTGGGTGATGGACTCCCGTGAGCACCGGCCGCGCTCTGCATCCATCAGGTCAGACCGCGCTGCTTCACTAGCTGTAATAATGATGAGAACGACGCCTTTAAGGGGCTTGTTATCAGCTCCAGCCAATAGAAGAAAAAAACAAGGAACATTTCTTCCCTTCACAAAACCAGATTTCACATTCATTAACCCTTTGTTCTTGTATTTTTTTGCCTTGTATAATATTCTTAAAACTGGAGTGATTTCTGTACCGTCTGATAACATGAGTTGTACTCAGATCAGAGAACACTTAACACTGACGTTTCACTAGGGCTGGACGATATGGCTGAAAAACGTATCACGATATAAGCATTTCATAACAATTAATAATAATTATTGATTAGTTTTTTGTTTTAAATATGTGAAATTCTACCCAACTAGTGGCGTGACCTTTACAGGTTGTCCACAGTTTCCACTAAGTCATTGTTTTTTATTTTTAAGCAGTTATGAGGCACGGTGATGAAACTTGAAACTGCTGCTGCGCAAGTTACTCAGCAGGTTGTTGCTAGGTAACCAAAGAATTAGGGGGTTAATTGAGGCCACCAACTTTTCTTGGTTAGCCTGACAGGCTGAGCAACGAAACTCTTCCCTCTGCCTACATCCACCAGAAGGCTGTGCGGTTCTGGATGGGAGTTCAGTTAATATCCTACATATTGAATATCCTAACAGACATATTATCTATTGATATTGATATTGATCACATGTCTATCATAATATATATGATTTCTTTATTCTCCAGCCCTATGTTTCAACAAGTTTCTGTTGTATTTTCAAAAAGAGATTGAAAACAAAAAAAAAATCTTACATTTTATGTCATTATTAATTCAAGATTTTTTTAGGTTCTTTTTAAAATTTGCACAATCAGCAATTACTACAATCACAGAAAGCAACATGTTCCAATAAAAAATAGCTCTATACAAATATTTTTGAGGCAACCGTAATATAAAAGTAGCATTAAAGGCACGTTGTCTACGGTTACATGAATGTTTTCTGCTGGCGGGCCCACAGCAGCTCCAACGCTTCTCCATCAGAAGGCGCTCCGCTGTCGGGAAGCTACGGCTGCACTCCCCAGTCTCTGCCCAAGTTCTGGCATCCATCCCACGAGCTGCTGAGAGACAACGGCTTCACCCAGCAGGGATACCACAAGTACCGCCGAAGGTGCCTTAACGGTAAAGAGACACGCGCGTTTTGTTTCACGCAGCAGCTCTGCTTTTAGCATCACACGCTAACCACCGCCTGCTGTTGTGTTTTTGTTTTTCTTCTCCAAAGAGAGGAAACGGTTGGGGGTCGGCCAGTCTCAGGAGATGAACACTCTGTTCAGGTTTTGGTCCTTCTTTCTCAGGGACAACTTCAACAGAAAGATGTACGAGGAGTTCAAACAGTTTGCACTTGAAGATGCCAAAGAAAATTACAGGTGAGACGGACATGAAACGGTTAAATCCTCAACTCCATACCGATGGCCGTGTTTTGTTTCTCACAACACATTCTGAGGTGGAAATGAGACCAAGCAGACAGAATAAACAGAAATGCAAAAATTTCCAGAAAGAGTATCAAAATTCAGATCTTTTTCCAATCAGCTAACGCACCATAGCAGAGTGCTATCAGGTTCCTCTCAAAACGCTGAATATTACTGAAGCTGTTTTCAGTATTAGAGCTGCATTCAAAACTGAGGTCAGAGGAAGCACAGAGATGTGAGAAGTCATTGTATTTCGAGGTGTTTCCTGTTTATTCGGGACATTCAGCAGGTAAAAGAGAAGCAACACGGGTCTGTTTTATCAGTTTGAGCTTTCAGCCACTACCATAAAACGTTTGGGAACCTCTGCAGCTTTTTGGAAACCCCAGTTGATACTGCATTCCATTTGTAGTCGAAACTCTGAAATTCTGACTTCTCAGTCAGAAAAAAAAAAAAGTCAAATGAAATGCTTGAAAGGTCTGACTTTTCCAGTTCTGACTTTGCGTTTCAATATGGCCGCTCCTTGCATCAACAGTAGAAAGCTGTGGTGGAAATATGCTTATTGTACATGATGCACTTTTAGGAGTGCGTCTGAAATCAGTGTTGCATGATTCAGCCTGCATCTCTACACTGAACAAATGAAAAACGGTTCTTGCTTATGGAAAGTGCAACTCAGAAAAGATGTTTGTAAGAGATGCTGCGAACAACGTCTACGGGCGTCGCCGTGTTGAAAAAAACTGTTGACTGGATCTCTATTGGTTGAGCTTGTGTCGTCGCGTGACCTCCAACCTTTCGACAGCACAGGGTTAAGCTGCTTTCTGCTGGATCTGCCAGAGGCGCCTCCTCACACTTGCCAAACTCACATTCTTGGCTGAATGAGTGACTGGCTCAGCTCCGCGCAGTCTGAGGGAAGAGCAAACCCATCTAGTAGTAGAGACGGCTCGCATCTCCTTCATCACACAGAAATCAGCGGATTCATTCGTCTGCTTCTCCTGGCTGTTCGTTTTAAGGCTCATCACCAGAAAGTACACAGGATTCACTACATCCAATTCAAAGTGCTCCCTTTAAAGTTTCCAAACATTGTTTTAAAAGAATCTTTATTTGGTGTAGAAATACTCCATATAGGTCTGATCCGCCTTTAGCATTTTAGATTTTGAAATAAAGCATGATAAAATGCAACCCAGAGTCCCTGAACTGTTTAGCTCTAAAGTAGAATTAGACTTGGAATTGCTTTATTATTACACAAAGACACAAGAGTGAATTTGATAACAAAATGCTTGGCGACCGGAACATAAATACTGAACTTTTGGTCATTTTCAGTCTTTTCAGGTTTATCCAGAACCCCCAGTATCAACTTTCATGCCATTCAAGGCAAAACGATTCAAAATGCCTTCAAGGATTTTCTTGCATTTCCTTCGACTATGACATAATGCGGTTTTAATGATGCGTTATGACATTTTAAAACACGATTTTTATCACATAATGCAACGTTACACTGCCACTTGATTTCTGTGTAGAACATATTCACAGACAAACTTTTTTAAAATTTAAATCTTAAATACAAAACGGAGATATTTTTGTACAGTTTTGGTTTCATTACTACTCAGAAAATTGCCTTTTTTTTGTCCTAATACTCCAGTTAACAATTAATCGATTACTAAATTAGTTGACGATTATTTTAATAATCGGATGAATCCTTTCAGCTTCGCTAACATCGGTTCTCCTCCTCCAGGTATGGATTGGAATGCCTCTTCAGATACTACAGCTACGGTTTGGAGAAGAGATTCAGGTTAGATCTCTTCAAAGACTTCCAAGAGGAGACCTTGAAAGACTTTGAGAAAGGTAACTAGCTAAAAAACGCTAGCTGAGTTTCGCCAGAATCTGATTGGTTGCACAAATCTGTTGGATGCACTCAACCACATAGTAACACTAAAAAAAAAGAAGTGTTTTGCATAAACCTTTAACTGCTTTAAAGCCAAAGAGTGCTGTTGGGATTTATTAGACGCTGTGGTTTTACCCAACACTAAACGCTTTGTTTTTGCAACTTCAAATACTGGGAAAAAGAAGAAGAATTCTTTGGATTTTTCCGCTGGCATACGCCCTTCACTGCAGGATAAGTCATGAACGTTTTCATTTGTTTTCCAGGAAATGAAAGGCTCTGCTCATATGCTGTTAGAGCCCTAAAGGGGACTGATAGAGAGTGAGGGGGAGGCTTCAGCCTGGTTTGGTACACAGAAGCAGTAGAGAAGTTAATGTGGAATCTGTTTAGAAAAGAGCATCTTCCCCTCCCTGTGTAAATGTGGCTGTTTAAAAGAACAGCCTGGTTTTAGACGTTCCCTCTGAACCTGTTTCAGCTGAGTGAAACTGAACAGGAAAGGCTTTAACTGTTTATTTCCTGTTCACCATGGTTTATTGTTCTCTTTGTAAGTTTCCCTGTAGAGTTTCTGCCTCAGTTTTTTTTATTTTATTTTGAAAAGGAACTATACTGCATTCCTTACTGAAGATGAGAATGTTTTCCATGGGGTGTGTATGAATCTATCAGTCGGATGCTTCTTGAAAATGTACAGTCATCTGCCATTAAATATCCAACAGTGCTGTGTGACAAAGCTGATAAAAATGCTGTTGACAGTCTTCCCTCTGCATGTAAGTACTTGTAGCTGCATATTATAAAGGCTTTATGGAGTCAGATCAGTGATCTCCAAAAAATTCATCCTAGTTTTTTTTTTTTTTTTTTTTCACTAGTCTGTTACAATTAATTGCAGTATCTTAACCAAATAGTTTACGTATTTGAATGAAATTGATATTTTAAGCTCACTTTCAGTTAAGTGAGGTGAAATATGCTTATCCCAGTTTATCTGCTGCTTTGTTTCTTGTTCTCATAGTGGTTATTTAGCTGATTAGACATTTAATCTGTTACCAGTGGGTCCTGTGGGTCGTCCTTTCATCAGACAGCTGACCTCTCCAAGATGTCTGCTTCACATGTGAAGGAAAGCATCAATACATTGACTCCAAACATATTCCTTCTACTAAAGCTTACCCACATTTTTATTCCATTACAAGCAAAGACTTTGATGTGATGCAGAAAAACAGCTGAATTTACTTAAAACATTTTTTTAAACATAAATGTACTGAATTACAAATGGATCTGCTAATTCTGCACCAGAACAGCTCACTGAAATACACCAAGAGCTCCACTAGCTTGGTCAAACATGTATAAACAACTTTCATTTCTCCAGTCAATAAGGAGTAGAACAGCTAATGGAAAATGAATAATAAACTGATAAAAACAGTAGGTTGACTACTTTGGTCAAATATGTAAATACTAAACTGTAACAAACCTTCTTTCAAATGGTTCATAAAGTGCAATTAGGAATTCTAAATGTAATGTAAAATGAATAAAGGATTATGTCAAGCAGAGCACAAAGCATAGAATTAGACTGAATAGATCTGCCCTTATAGACCGGGATCATTGTCACCGATACCCGATCTAGAATCTTTTTCAATATCAGGACCGATCCTTATGCTAATATGAGATCACTGCATCTCTGATAAAAACTACATCTTGTTGCTGAGGTTGTGCATCAGAACTGTCCAAATCTTTTAAAGGGGCAGTATTGTGTAAAATCAACTTTATTGAGCTTTACATTGTGTTATGTTGTTATTCCCTCATCAAAAACATGCCTGGAGTGTTGCTTTGATTATTTCATGCATGTTTGAGAAATCCTTTAATCTCCATGGCAACCATTCAGCTGTGCAAAACGCCTGCTTAGACCCATCACCGCCTTAAAGCTTCCGAGCTCCCGCCTCACAGAGCAGCTTTTTCCACTCAGCTCCTTCAGACTAGCCAACGGCAATTAGCAAACACCTGGTGGGCCTGCCTGTCTGCTGAGCTCAATATAGGAGCTTCTTCTCAATGCAACACTGGTAAAAACATTGTTAAAGGGTTAATAGAGGAGCCATGTTGTGATCCCTTCCTGAAGGCACAGTTTCAGAAAGCAAGAGCTTCTTAACCTTCCTGTTATCCTCGGGTCAAAATGACCCGCCACTGTGTTAAAACTTCCCAAAGACCCACTAACATTTAGTGGATCTTTGGGAAGTTTCACTAAAAGATCCACTAAATGTTATTTTAGGACAACAGGAGGGTTAAAGAGACAGAGGCCCAATTTAAAGGCATTAAATTAAGGAGTCAAATCTCTAAGTCATACTTATTGCATTTTTATAACAACTCAGGTTAACATAGTCACTTGATTGTGCTTCAAAATGGCACCATGTCCCTGAAAATGCATAATACTGGCCCTTTAAAGCTAAATGTTCTTTTCCCTGTAGGTCAGCTGTATGGACTGGAAAAGTTCTGGGCCTTCCTGAAGTATTCCAGGATAAAGAACCAGCCCATTGACCCGAAGCTGCAGGAGCACCTCTCAAAGTTCCGGAACCTGGAGGACTTCCGGGTGGTGGTGAGTGTTTGAGACCTCTTCCTTCTGATTGGAGTTTCATTTCCTGTCAGTAATAGATAGCCGTCGCAGATTTTAAGCTGTGATCCTCACCCGCAGCCTCCGATGGGAGAAGAGGGCGGCAGGAGGAGATATCCGTCATCCTCGGCCGGGGATGAAGGAAGGCGTCGAAGACACCCTTCCAACTCTACCTCAAAACCCGCGCAGGCCTCCAAATCCTCCAACGTGCCCCCCCAGCCAACCGCCGCCTCGTCCTCCGCCTCCACACAGAGCTCAGCCAAAGACAGCACCCAGAAATCGACAGCGCCGTCCAACCACGGCAAAAGGCCCGACAGCAGAGTGGCGAAGAAAGACGGAGTTTCCCCCAACAAATGAAGCTCCTGGCCAGCGGAGAGAAGCAGCAGCCGCTCTCGGGTCACAGCGAACCGCATGGACGTGAAGCGGCCGAGCGAGCTCGATTTTAATTTAATTGTTTTTATCGGCGCATTTCAATTTTAAAAGGAAGCAAACGTAGGCAGTTAGCTTGAATTTGTTTGCCCTGCAACAGCTCATAACGTTTACAAAACAAACAAAAAAAATGCATTCCCCGCATTTTGCCTTTTTTCTCTTTCTCTTTCTCTCAGATGCCAAACTCCTTCGAGTACATTGATCGCTGTAAACCGCTCTGATCTTTTGAAGAGCTGTTCAACTGTGATTGTAGGTTGCCAAGATAAGAGATACCGCGGATAGTCTTGTGTGCCTTAAATCTGATCCATCATGATGTCAAGAGTGTATTAGATTCTCTTTTTATTTTTAAAGGTCTTCCTTATTGGTCGGGGTTGGAAGGACTCTAAAAGCAACTCTACTTTACAAGTTCACCAGTCCCGACATCTACAGTTTCCATGGTGACAATCAGTCATGAATTTGAGAATTACTGACCCCGAGGCTTACAGATGTTTCTCAGCCTGACTGCTACATATCACAACTAATCTAAACTGTGTTTTTTGTTGGGGTTTTTTTATTATTAAAAAGCTGCAGAAATCATCCGATTATTTTTCTGGGAACATTTAAGTCCCATTTTACACCCAGAGGTAGCTTAATTTATTGTTTTATTTTTGTTTTTGTTTTTTTTCCCATTGACTTGATTGAATTAATAGTCTTAGGCGATCATTGCAGTTTTTACTTGCTTGTGCATTGAATATAATACAAAACATAAAAAAATGTTTCTGCTGGAATTATGGGTGTGAGCTAGTGTCATAAAACTACAGTATATTTTTAGCTTAAAGTTTACTTCATATTATGTTTGAGGCTTGGTGCTTTAGAGCACTTTAAATGTTAACTTTCTTTTACTTCATTGGACATAAAAGGTTTGAGTTGAATTTAAAAAAAAAAATGTAAATACTATAAAAAATCATTTACTATTCCATTATTCATTTGATTCAAAGAAGTGATTTGTTACCAGTAGTGTGTTTTGAGTGTTTCAGAATAAAGTGTTGCATGTTCTTGACTTGTAAAATGCAAAAAAAATATTAAATAAGTCTGATTGTACGAACTCGTTCCGTGTGGTCTGTCCTGCGTTGCTTTTTTCGAGGTTGTTGAGCCTGATAGACAACTTTTTCTTCCCAGCAACACCTCAGTGACGTCGGTTGAGTCTGATTGTCTGGACTCACTGTTTGTTCTTTAAATGAACACATGAACCAAGGTGAGATGTTATACCATGTAAGTGGATGATAGGCAAACATTAAAAAAAAGACTACTGAAACTTTTAGACATTTAAATGTATAGAGAAATCTCTGTTGGAATGAAAGAAAAATTCACATTTCCTTCCTTTGCATACATGAAAACGCCAAAATATTTTCATTTGGATTAGTTTTGGGGGTTTTTTTTACTGAGAAACGGAAAAAAAATTCTAGCTTTCTAATTCTCGGTTTATAAAACTGTCCTTTTACATGTTGTCATTCAAACTATTACGTTTGAACATGTGCCAAATAACTAAATGGAGAAATAATTGCAAACAAAATGACTAAATGAGATGTTACATGTAATTGCGTCAGTGAATATGTGATCTCCAGATAGCGGTCTACTACGTGTCAGTTAATACATGATTGTATTTTGGCTATTTATTTATTTATTTTTAAACATACTAGTAAGCTAACTTAGCATGATTGTGCTGTCTTTAGGTATTTGTTTTTGTATATGAGGACAAAACGCAGCAGCTCATTTTTAGCAAGCTAACTGGTAGACTGTATTCCCGACTATGGTGGGTAGCATCAAATGGCAAAACAGTAACAATTTAACCCTCTCACGTCATAGGAAGCGACACAAGGTGCGCGGCAGATATCACGGTGGATAGCTTGCAGACAACACATACTCAAAACAAGCAGAATCATTAAAACAAGTTTTTATCTACTCAATTCTTTCTGAAGGGGAATTTATCCATTTGAGGGAGCCTAAATTGCATATTTTTTTTCCATTAACCATTCAGTTAGAAATTGAAGTATCTTATTGCTAAAAGACTCAAACTATTAGTGACCACGCCACACCAATATAAGTAACAGTGGTAAAATGCAACAACTTAAACAATTTTGTACTAGAAAATTTCTGAGATCAATTTAAAAGTTTCTGATTTTTTTCTGTTCCAAGCAAATTTTTGACTTCAGGAGTTCAGAAATTTACTTGGTTTATCCAGAAAAGTTCTGAGATTTTTGACAGAAATGTACTCCTTTTGTTTATATACCTTCTTTTACAATTACAAGAGGCCATGTGGAATTTATTTATTTCCATATCAACATTTGTGTTGTCTTCAAGCAGACAGAGTGATGGGCAGACTGTACAGATAAGTCTTCATCCAAAATTCATGGGCAGAGCCAGAGTGGATCGATAGTCATCAGATCTCCCTCTAGTCTTGTGTGCCTTCTTTCTCTGTTTGCCTCTAATCTCCTCTTCATCACTTTTCCCTTATTGACTGAGGATCTCAACCCACACAAACAAGTCAGAGAAGAAATTTGAAATACTTAGATATATGTTATCATGGCCAAGCCAGAAAATTGTTGTTTTTGTAACAGAGATATCGCAAAATGTTTTCAAAAATTGATCAACACATCTCTGCTGTCAGTACACTTATATCAAACGCACATTTGGTGGATGCAGAAGAGGATTTAGTTCAATCAAATATCATCAGAGGGCATTTTTCACCAGTCTTGGTCAGAATAACGTTGTGTTTACATCTGCGGGTGAATAAATATGTTTAAGGTCAGTTTTTGTGCATTTCACAAACCCTCCACACAACACATTTTGACTTGGTAATGTTCACTAACTTTACCCTGTAAATGTCCTCAATTGTTTAGTTTTTCTGTCAAATTTGCATAAAAGCTCGGACTCACTTTAATGCTGAAAGTGAGACCAAAATCATTTTCAGGATTCACACCTCATGGTCTTGGTTTAAAACTCACTGGTCTTAAACCAGTGAGTTTTATGTAGAACCGTAGTTCCAACTGAAAAAACCCCCACATCCTCACATGATGATACTGCCACCGCCATGTTTCACTGTAGATAAGGTCTTCTTTCGGTCATTTGTTTATGCCACTACTGACAAGCTATAAGCATGTTTTCACTTGTATTTTCCAGAATAATTTATGACGATCTTCAAGTCTTTTGAGATTGAAAAGCCTCTATCAGAATCTAATCTCGACCCTAGCTGGGACACTCCAAAACAGTAATGTTACTTTCAGTTAGAAAAAAACATGCAGGTAAAAATTGATTCAACTGTAAAATTGGGCTACTTTTAAATAAGGACGATCAATTAGAAAAAAAAAAGTCTCACACTATCTTAGGCAAATTCGTCACTAATTCACTGTTCTCATTATTATGGTCACTTGTATGGAATGGTCCGCTGTATACTTTCAAATCTTATATGTTTCATTAGGTATGTTTATTTTTTATCGACTGTGTTTTTTATGTTTTAGTTGACATGTTTTTGTTTCGTTTGATTGTTATTGCTTACATTTTTCGAAATTCGTGCCAATTTGAGCTGAAAATTTGGAATTTCTGTTACCACTCTGTCCCTTTCAATGTCTACTCGTTCTTTTTTGTGTGTGTCGCCATTCGCATCGTTTATTTCCTTTTGCTATGTTTCTAGGAGAAGATTCCCGCCGTTTCTGTCTAGAAGAATGCCGCGCGCTTAACTGTTCCTGGTGGTCTCTAGTCCCGGGTCATCAGTTTTCGACACTGAACACTTGCTCAACTAGTGGTTCTGGAATTCCCGACGGCACCTGAACGCCTCGTCTTGCCAGGGGCGGGTAGGCGCAAACTGGGCAGCATGGCGGACGATGGACTCAGTTGGAGCGGACTAGGTGGCACAAACGACGGGCAGGGGGCGACGGACTGGTTAGACACGCTCGGCTTGGGCGGAATGTTGCTGAATATCAGCATTTTGGTTCTGGTAGTGGCGGTTTGTGTAGTAGTATACCGGCGGTGGGGCAGGCGGCTTGTATCCGACGGGGCCGAGGACGGCGAGGCCCCGATGCTTACCAAGATGAGGAGACGGGACTTCACTTTGGAGCAGCTGCAGGAGTACGACGGTGTCCAGAACCCCCGCATCCTCATGGCCGTGAACATGAAAGTTTTTGACGTGACCAGCGGCAGAAAGTTTTACGGAAAAGGTGAAGGGGTTGCGGACGTTGGCTCTAAAACAGCGGAGTTGGTTGACACGTTGCCGTCTCTAGTGAGGCTTTCTGGTCCAAAAATTGGGCGCAAACCGCTCTAGCTTAGCTCCTTGGCTTTGTGTGTTTTGAATGGGATCACAACCGTTAGCTTGTTAGCGTAGCTTTTGAGTTCGTGACTTGTAACAATAACAATTCCCTCAAGTTTGCATGTATTGTCAGTTAAGCTGTGACATTTTACAGTGGCAGTTACATGTTAGGACCTGAATGTTATTAGTAATAATTTATTAAGCTAATGTTAGCCAGCTAGCCTGTTGACATGCTTGTAGATACGGAGCAGTTAGGCTGTGTAGTCAGCCTCCCCGCTTGGTATAGTGACTAAAACTACAAATAGTGTACATTAATGTTTCTTTATCAGCCTGGATGAGGGGTAGATTTGTGTAGGAAATGTTGAATTTAGCTCCTCTGTACAGAATGAAGTAAAAATGTGATTTGGTTGGTTGTTCCTGCTAAAAAGGCCAGTTTGTTGTGCTACACATCAGATCGTCACTTTTTTTTTTTATCAGGACTACTCTGAAATCAGCACCGGACTTACAGGTTTAGAATCTCAATTTAACTGCAGGCTGCTCCGAAATCTTCATATTCATTACATATGAAGCGACAGACAGTTTTTGATTTTTATTTTTTCTGTGTTGTGAAAACTCGAAAGAGTAAAAGAAAAGGGTTGAAGTGTTTTGAAATAATCTTAAATGAAGCTTAGTTCGAAAACGAATACAAGTCAAAGCTGGACATAATTATTCTACAGTATTAGCAGACTGTAAAATGAGCTTTTTGATTCCTGAAAGCTTTATTCAGTTTGTGGAAACAGGGCTGAATTTGATGAGTTTACAGTCCAGGTTTAACCATTCAATGTGATTTAGATTTTGATCTACGTCAGATCAAAGGCTGTCCCGTTTAGGCTTTTCCGGTCATCTTGTATTGAACCGTCCAGATACGATTCCAGCAGTTTCGCATGTTTAGGTTTGTTTGTTAGTCCAGCAGACCTGAATCACTAAAGCACAGAAAAACCTAAAGGGCCAGAGCGTCTCTCTGTGACAGTCAGGTGATGATTGTGGAAGACGATAAAAGTTTCAGCAATGACTTACAAGAGAAACATCTAGTCACAAGCAATATGTATTTGCTAGTTTTCAAATGGCAAGATTTCTCAGTGTACTTGCATAGAAAAGTCCTGGTTTGAATGTTTGTTGCTGCAGCCTGTGCGTGTTTATCACAGCTCTCCTTTCAGAGCTGCGTTTACAGATGGGCTTTTCGGGGGTGTGGTGAGCCACTCCCACCTCCACCCATCTGGCTGTGGTGCAGGACTGGTTGGAGACTTGCCCTGCAGTTTTGAAACAGTCAGAAATTTAAAGTAGACCTCAAATTCTTTCCGATAGTGATTGCAGTGGAAAAAAAAAACGAAAAAAAAAAACTATGATATATACTCTCCTAGCAGCGCACGTCACACTGACAGGGTTAACCCTTAAAGGTGTATGTCGGATTTTTATTTTTTTTTTTTAAAGTGATGTTCTGTTATGAAGGTTTTGCGTTTTCTTGATTATCTGTGTATAACTAACATGGGCTAAAACTCCACAGAGCAGATTCTGTATGTTTATGTCAGAATATGTCAGACCTGTCATATTCTGACATAATTATTCTACAGTATTGGCTTTTTGATTTCTGAAAGCTTTATTCGGTTTGTGGAAACCCGGCTGAATTTGATGAGTTTACGGTAATCTAGTTCAAGTTTAACCATTCAGTGTGATTTAGATTTTGATCTACGTCAGATCAAACGTAGTGCGAAATCTTTAAATTCAGTAGCGTAAGCGTTTAGGCAAGTGGCAAAATGAATACCGACTACGATGTCATCTTGTCGGGTCTGCATTGAACCGTACAGATATGATTCCAGCAGTTTTTTTGTTAGTTTGCTGTTTGTATGAATTTGACATACATGTCATATTCTGACATATTTAACATTTCTGGAATAAGCATTCACTTAAGTAGAAGTTTCTAAGTGAATATTCTTATTACATTGTTTTTATTAATATACGTTTCTCCCACCCCTCAATTAGATTTAGAACAATGGGAGTAAAATGTGCTAATATTAGCTAGTTGTTAGCCTGCTGCTCTATGGACATACAACTGTCGTTTTAAAGGGGCAGTATTGTGTAAAATAACATTTTTTAGCTTTATGTTATGTTACGATGTTATCCCCTCAAAATCCTACCTGAAGTGTTGCTTTGATTCTTTCATTTATGTTTGAGAAATCCTTTAATCTCCATGGCTACCATTCAGCTGTGCAAAACGCCTGATTGGACCTAGCTCCGCCTTAAAGGCACAGCTCCTCCTCAGAGCTGCAGTTTCCATGCTTCAGAGCTTCCGCCTCACAGAGCACTCGGCTCCTTCAGACTAGCCAGCACCAATTGGCAAACAGCCGGTGGACCTACATATTTGTTGAGCTCATTATAGGAGCTGCTTCTCAGAGCAATACTGGTAAAAACGTTAAAGGTTTTATAGAGGAGCCATGTTGTGATGACTTTCTGAAGGCGGAGTTTCAGAAAGAACAGGAGCTTCTTAAAGAGACAGATATATTCTTTACCAGGAATGTAAAAAGGTCACACATATTTATTTTGAATTTATGGCTGAATTGTAAAAAAAAAAAAGTTCAGTCATGGTTCTCTCTCTTTTTCTAAGATAACGTCACCTTTTGGCATCTGAAAAGCTGGTCAGTGTCACTTTGTGGTTTTTACTCCTTTAATTTCCACACCACAACGTCACAAGCAGCTTTAAGCAAGAAACTTGTGTATGAGTGACAAGCGATGCAGCACACACACACACCCACCCACACACACACACACGTGAGGGAAGTGAACGAATGTTTAACACACTGGAATATTTCCTCCTGTGTTTATTTTCTATAGACAGCTTTAAATTTGGTTTTAATCGAATCTATTAATGTTTAACTGGGTCTAAAATGACAAAGTGATCACTAAAAACACTATGGATATTCACAAATGAAATGAGTATAGCTTTGAAAAACTACTATTATTTTTCTAGATATATTAACTTCCTTGTTTTTACTGAGCAGTGAAATGCTCCTTTAACAGCAAAGTTGCATTATTCTAAAACTCGCAGGTTGGACTCAAGTTTTACTGAAGCAGGTTTAAAGTTAATATTTGTGTCGGGCTGCAACTAAAGATTATTTAATAGCAAAAGTGCTTGATTTAAAAAAAATTATTATTATTTTTATCAGAATTTGAACCAGGTGAAGTTAAAACTGCCATTTGAGGAATTCTGGGTAAAACATATTTACAAAAAAGGTTTGAATAGATACAAGTGATTTTATAGGAAAGTAAACTATAATAAAATTAAGTCTGTTGTGGCAGCATTGTGGAAAATTTATTTATTTATTTTGTTTTGAAAAAGTCTGTGATTAGGTCTGTGACAATAATACATTTAATTTAATAATAAATCTGTAATGTAATAAATGGTAATGTTGTTTTGAGGCCATTTCCAAGTAATATATTAATAATGTCATAATAGTGCAAGTTTGACTTCTCCAAAACTGACAGACTTTAATTTTGTGAAGAACACTGTACTCTGGAACTGGAAGATAAATATCCAAAATAAAACTTGACAAAACAGAAATAAAAACTACTTGGAAACAAAACCATGAATAAAATATATTAGTCTTTGTGAGCGAAATTGCCCTTTAAAAAATGTGAATCATCAGAATGGAAATTGTGCTCATTTTAATTTATCATGCAATTTACTTTTCTTTTCTTTTCTTTTTTTGCAACAGCATTATCTCTAACAGCTCAGTTCTCCTTATTAGGGTATTAGAGGCTAAAACCTTCCTGAAATTGTCCATTTTAATGGTTATTAAATGGAAAGCATGAAGTGTTCTTCACAGTGGCCGTTGTGTTTCGGTTCCCGCAGACGGCCCTTACGGTATCTTCGCCGGCCGAGACGCTTCGAGGGGCCTGGCCACCTTCTGCTCAGAGAAGGACGCCCTGAGGGATGAGTACGACGACCTGTCAGACCTCACCGCCGTACAGATGGAGAGCGTGAGGGAGTGGGAGATGCAGTTCCGGGGTACGTTCACGTGGACGTTGCAGAAACATTAGATTGGTGAAACGAGCAACGGGCAGAAATATCTCGTCCTCGACAACGTCCATTTTGTTCCGAAGCCTAAACGGGTTTCAAACAGGAATCCTTATTTCTGTGTTGACATTTATTTGTTGTTAGAAATAATAAATTTCCTATCTGTTGTGGATAGGAAAAAAATAAAGTACATTTGTGGCAAAAAAAAAAAATAAATCTGCAGGAAAAGACTTGCAAATTTCTAAGTTTGAAAAAGTTCAGTTTGCTAGAAAAAACTCAGAAATTTTGCATTTGAAAAGTGGAAAATTTAAAACTTTTGAAACACAGAACATTTACAAAAGTCTAAACTGTTCCACTTTTCAAACTGAGAAATGTTTTTCTGTAAAATTTCCTAGTTTTTTTTGTTTGTTTTTTTGTTGTTTTTTTAAAACTATTGAGATAATGATTGGTGATCACAGAATAATATTGAACAGAGAGACATTTGAGCTTTTTAAACCACTGCTTTGACGTCCCGTTGAGAGTCAAGCAAGCTTTTATTTATTTAGGAAGAAGTGAAAACTGTAAAGGCTCCTTTGGTTGAAAATATTCAACCCAGTCGTTTGACTTCCTAAACATTTGCCTTGAAAAAGTTCTGGTGGCGTTCAGTCGGTAATCGTCTCTCTGGGTGCTTTCAGAAAAATACGACTATGTCGGGAGGTTGCTGAAGCCCGGAGAGGAGCCGTCAGAGTACACAGACGAGGAGGACATCAAGGACCACCTGAAGCACGACTGAGCAGTCCCCATCCCACGTACCAAAGCCAGAAGCCCCCAAACAGCTGTATCTGACCGCCCCGGAGCACCAGAGCCCCTCCACGCATCGTCCCAGCCCCCGTCCATCCAACGGTCACTCCTCTTTCTAGTCCCTGTCTGTGTACAGAAACTGAATCCGTCTGGTGCTGCAGCTGTTTTGGAAGGGGAAGGAGTAAAGTCTCGACAACCAGACCCCCTCTCTCTCTCTCTTTCTCTCTCTCACTCTCTCTCACCCGCGTCATCCTACCAAGATGAGCGGCAACAGAAAGCCTTTGAGGAGCTTTTGCGTTATTCTTTTTTTTAATTATTATTTTAATTAGACAGCTACGACGTCTCTGGGGGGCCGTTAGACGTTAGTCCAAAACCGACTCGTTTGGAGGTTAGTCGGGAATTGTCTGGTCTGGGATAATCGGCGGGGCGGGGTGGGGGGAGGAAACACTTCTCTCTCTCTTTCTCTTTTAATCTTTGGTTCAGCCGCATAGCAAACGAAACCGCTTCAGCTTTGGGAGAAGCTCATCAATCAATCACACAACTCCATTTCTGTTCAGACCATCTTCCTGCCTGGATGAGAGGGCAGATCTCTGGCCTAACCAAGGGCAGTCTGGCAGGCTTTGTGTTTATCTGTTGTGTTTGTAGTGTATGCACTACTAGTTTTCTTCGTTTGTCACCATGTGATTGTATTTGTTAAGTAGCATATAGAGGGGACAGTGTTCCAGCAGCATTATTGTTTTGTTTTTCTTTTCATATTTCATTGCCGGGGCGTGGGTCAAAGGTCTTCGCTACACGAAGCTTGTTTTAAATCTCTTCAGATGGACTAAATCACTGATTTTGGGGAGGGAGGGGGGCAAAGGGAAGGTGATAAGGCAGTCCTAATCAATTGACAAATTGTTTACATGCCTCACAAGCCAGCTGCAAGTCTGTAGATTTCCCCTGAAAATGGTCCAAGAATTAATCGTGCCTTATTTTGTTTGTTGCGTCAGCGCCGACGGGTCTAACAGAAGGTAAGCGGAAGGATGGAGGTGTCCGTTTCTTTTCCCCCTAGACTCAGTCCAACCTCCCCTCAGACATTCAAGGCATTTGTTGCGTCAGTCGTCCATGCAGAGACTGTAATATTTCCCCTCTTCACAAACTTTGTACATAGACCCAATAAATTACTCAGTGTTACTGCCATATTTATGTAGTGGATGAACTCCATATACATATAATGCTATGTCGTATTGGCCAAAACCCCCCCCCATTTACTTTTTTCCCCCCCTGTAGTTCATTTTGAATGTGGGTGAATTTTTTTTCCCAAAAATAAGTCGAGTGATTCTAAAGGTGTTGCAGAAATGCTACAGGATTGGACCGGGAGCTGTTCTTGCAGTTTTGTTCGTAGACATTGCTTATCCTGTAAATATATCGTATCGTTTATTAAAAGCATGTGCAACATCAAAGTCAGCTATGCCGAGGTTTCACCACATGTATTAAAATGTCAGGCGCGCGAGAGTGTGTGTGTGTGTGTGTGTGTTTGTGTCCGTGTGAAAGAAGCAGGAAGCGATTTGTTCATGCATAATAAATCAATTTGGTTAATAATGGAAAATTTCTGCTCCTTATTTGTTACTTGGGGAGGATGTCGCCCCGTCCTTTAAAAGGTTTTAAATTCAATACGGGGCAAGAAAGTAAGTTAGCCTTAAATGTGTTAATCAGAGCCTCACATGTCTTAATTTTTATGGTGATGGTACTATTTTGTCTCGAATATTCTATGTAATTCATTTTTCTCGCGGGACATTTCTGTCAGGTGAAGGTTTGAGTCACGTGCTTCTTCATTGTGACTCCGGCCGACGTTTGCCGCATGTCTTCCCCCCCCTTCCTGTCAGCCTGTTTTCGAATAGTGGACACTAGAGCCCCCAAAAGAAAAAAGAAAAAAACTAGCTCCTTGTTAGCTAGCTAGCTTTTTGGCATCTATCGTGGGTAAGTAATTTTATCGCCTGTTGTCTGGACAACGTTGCTATTCGTTCATTTCTGCTGCCAACCCATACAATGCTACATTCATTCTGTGCAAAAAAAAAAAAATTGCCATTGGTATTTTATAAAATATACCATTTTCTTTTGTACTTTTCTGTCATGATACAGGTCTGAAATTTGATTTATAAACCATTAGACACTTGAGTTGGTGAAACCTACATAAACCCTTTTAGGGTTGAAAATGTTTTAGCGGCCTTGCCACCTGGTGTACACTCGGTTGATAAACTTTTTTAAACCTTGTAGACAATATAATTGTGTTTTAGGAGAAATTACAAATACATTTGAAATAAAAACGCAAAGGGAAATAGACAAGGTTAAAATGACTATTAAATTCAGTTTTCAGTAATCTTGAAGAATGATTAGGGGCAGGGCTCCAGTCAATGTTTTCTTTTAAGTACCACTGTTTTATTTCTATTTTTAGGTTTTGAAATAAAGAAAAAGGTCAAACCTTTGCACAAAGAGGATGGAAATATTTTCTTTTATGGGATGTTAACATTTGTTTGAAGGGGAAAAAAAATCCACTAGTTTTCAATAGAATAACAAGAGAAAAAAAACGATCTAAAGTATCTCCAGGGAAAAAACAAGTTACTTTATGGGATAAAATGTTTAATAAAATGTGATTATTTTTTTTTACCCTAAGTTTAAAAAGAAGAAAGAAAACCAGATTAAACAATCAATTATTCATAATGGGAAGCGGTGATGAACCTTTGACCTCATTTCCAGTAAACCAGTGGGTGGTAGAGCTGGACTGGTTGCTGATTAATCAGGCAGAAAGACTAATAATACAAAAATATTCAACATGTCTGAGGTTCAACAGAGACGCTTCAGAAAAAGTTATCAGAAAAATGCACGCTGCTTTAGTTGCATCAGTATGCATTAGTATATCTGACAAAATAGAAAATTCCTAAAAGTGCAATATTTCTTGCCAGTCATCTCAGAAAGCAAAACTTGTGTATTAGAATCATCACAGAGTTTTCTTCCTTGTTATTTTTGATAATAAATGGCTTACAGATAATGAAAGCTCTAAATTCAAAGTCTCAGAAAATTAGAATATAATACTGAAATCATCAATGGAAAGTCGCAGTGTGACACCATAATTAAAAAATTAACTCAAAACACCTGCAAAGGTTTCCTGACCCTTTAGACCAGGGGTGTTAAACTCCAGTCCTCAAGGGTCGCTGTCCTGCAGTTTTTAGATGTCCCACAGGTACAAAAACACTGGAATGAAATGGCTTAATGACCCCCTCCTCATGTAGATCAGTTCTCCAGAGCCTTAATGACCTTATTATTATTATTATTATTATTCTGTTCAGGTGTAGTTCAGCAGAGGCACATCTAAAAGTTGCAGGACACTGGCCCTTGAGGACTGGAGTTTGACACCTGTGCTTTAGACGGTCTCTCGCTATGGGTCAGTCAGCTACACGATCATGGAGAAGACTGCTGATTGGACGGACTTCATTGACACCCTTCACAAGGAGGGGGAGCTGCAAAAGGTCATTGCTGAAGAAGCTGGTTGTTCACAGAGTTCTGCATCAAAGCATATTAACATAAAATTGAGTGGAAGGAAGAAAAGGTGCACCAGCACCTAGTCTAATGTGATATTTTAGTTCCCTGAGACACAGAATTTTTGGTTTTCTTTTACCCACAAGCCATTATTGTTAAAATTGCAAAAAAGGTGGCTTCTTGTCTAAAGTGACATGCTTAAAATGTAGCTCTTAGATTAAAATAGGAAACAAACTAAATTCATATGTTTCTAATAACAATAGTAGTATATCAGGACAGTTGTTATACTGACTATTGGTTATTGATGCCTGATCATTTCTATTTGACTTCTCTTTTTTATTGCAAATAAAGGACACAAGTTCATTTGTCTAGTAAACATTTAATTTAAATACACAAATAAAGCCAAATGAGCTGGGTAACATTACAATTCATACACTACTAAGAAAAAAAAACCAAACAAATTTTTATGAAGTTCTGTTCAAATAAAGTGGGGCATGTAGATTAAGTTGCATTCTCCACTTTTGAGTGTGTAGAAACTATGACATGATGATCAAAGTATTTTAATGTGTAAATAATATCAGCAACATGTAAATAATATGGCACAGACTATCAGGATCTTGTTATTGGATATTGACGATTCTTATTATGACCATATTCTGTTCTATTGTTCCCAATTAGATTGTAAGAGAAACTAACCTGCAGAGTCTTGAACATTAGTAAACATCGGTACATGATGTTTAAGGTAGCCAGCGTTTCAAGTCAAGTTGCCCTTTTTTTCCACTTGAGCACCTTCAAGATAGCCTTGCTGTTAATTGCTAACAGAAAACGCTAACTGCTGTTTCCGTTTAGCTGCTTAGGATGACATATTTGGTTTTCAGCAGAATAAATTACACTTTTAAGGATTAAAATTCTTTGAAAGCTAAACTACAACATGGGAAAGCCAGATCACGATAGCAATGATCCTGTGAAGTAACTTGCGCCACAACAAATAGCCATTATCTAAAAGACAGGGTTACTCAGTCTACTTTTCTGAATGTTTCACAAAATGGGAATATATGTAGGTCCATTTGTTTTAGTCTCAGTGTTATCTGTCATTAATCACTTCATTAGTTGGACAGTTATGTTAGTTATTTACTCTGTTGCATTGGGCTGCTAATAGGTTTTACAACCTATTAGAGAGGAATGCACCGATATGAAAATTTGGACAGATAACCGGTATTTGCCAATGTCATACAGATTCTATCATTTCTCTTACACTTTCAGTTTTGTTCCAAACAGTAAAATTGTTGCTCAGAAACAAAAGGAGACGAAGATAAAAGATGCAGAGATGTTTGGCTCGCTCTACAGACCAAGAGTTCTCCGCAGACAAGTGGAGCGAGTGGAGCAGGGATTATCTGTCATTCTACTCCAGCCTCATCGTGGGTCTTTTAGGCGAAATCATCGCCATCTGGTTGCCATGGTGCTTTCAACAGAGCCAAAAGCAAAAGGTGATTTTTCTGCAGAACAAGTTGAGCAAAATTCTGAAGAATCTCCCCAACAAAATCTTTTTAAGCTTTCACCTAATACTACAACTCCTAGAGGAGGGTTGTGAAACCAAATAGATTGAATTTGTAGCTAAAGAAATGAAAATAATGTGTATAAGTATAACACTAAAAGTTTCAGGAAAATATTAAATATTCATGCTTCTATTTTTAATGTGTGTGGGGTTTATTTTTTCAAATTCTAGGTAGAAAAGGTCTGTATTTATGTATTTATTATCATACTGGGAAAAAGTGAAAAATTACTAGGTGTTTCCAAAAAATGTTTCTGGCTTTTTAAAAGCATCAGCAACATTTTTATTTTTTGTCAGAGTAGATAGTACAATTCTAGAAATTGTGAATATTCAATACATGTTTTTTTTCATCTGTTTGCTGTTTAAATGTTAACATTTATTTTGTATGTAAATATTATTAATTTAGTTACTTATTTATTTGGCTCTTTGGGAACTCCATACACTGACTCGTCCTTTCTCAGTACTCGACAAAAAGAAGTAGTTCTGAGAGGTTGGAGCTTAATCACCAACCACAGCTCCACAGCGCCCTCCCCCTGCTCCGGTTAAACACGGCACTGCACTGACTATGGGAGTCTGTGTTCGACATCTCTAGTCATTTACTCGCCACCTGTTTCCTCCCGGCTGCCGCACCAGCTCCGACATCTTGCCCGTTTTCAGCCAAACTACGCGACTTGATATTATTCTAGGATAACGGCGGCTACAATTTTCCCCTCAAAATAACGACAGCTTGGGAAATTTTCTTGGTAAGTAATAAATAATAATGATTGTTGTGGTTTGTTTTGTGTATATATGTGTGTGTGTTTTGTTTTTGTTTCTCCTGCTTTCCTCTGGGCAGACAGACAGTCTTTGTGTGTCTCCTTCATCAGGGCAGCAATGGCAGAACATCTCTCTCAGAGTGAACTGGACTACCCATTTAAACTTCTGGAGTATTTCAACGGCTTCAGAGTGTCAAAGGTGAAATCACAGCTTGATGGGTAAACATATTAGCGTTCGATGTGCTGCAATCAGAGCACTCAGACATTTTCAGACACTTTATTTACAGTGCATGATATTTGACGTTTTTGTTCCACTGGGGAAATATTAGCATGAAGAACCGGAAAGTTAAATTAATAAAGACCATGCATATGGCACCTGACGCTGGTAAAGGTTCCAGTATCTTCAGAGAAACATTCTGTGTGATTGGACCAAACAGCCACTCAGTAAGGAAGAAGCCATAAAAACATTAATAAAATAAAATAAATAAAAAGTCACATTGCAGATTCCAAACTCCTTTTAGGGGCAAACATGTTAATTTTGGAGTCATGCGCTGTGGTGTGACCTAATTGCTACATTTGGAGAAAACATTAGACAGGATCAATGGCAGTTTCTGATATGGGCGACTGCCCAGGGCAGCATCTGGAGGGGGGGCTGCATCCTGTTTGGAGGGATGCTGTAACTTCCTCTGGCCAGGATGTTAAAGTTTGTGCGTAAATGGGTCTACTGACTGGTCAATGACCCTAGCCCAGGGGTCGGCAACCCGTGACTAGAGCCGCATGCGGCTCTTTAGCGCTGCCCTAATGGCCCTCTGGAGTTTTTAAAAAAATGTTTGAGACTGGAAAAAGATGAGGTGGGAAATGTATGTTTTATTTTAATATGGTTTCTGTAGGAGGGCAAACACGACACAATCATCCTTAACGTTTTCCGACGCTATAAAAATGTGTTGAATGACTATTAAATTTCAACGTTTCTGTCAACAAAGATTTGCATCAAAGCCTGTGACACACGTTTCTTCCAGCTGTGTGGGGGGGCAAGTAAACCCTGGTTACCCTTCAGGCTCATAACACACAAACAGAAATCCTGATTTATATTTAGAAATAATATTGCAGGTATTCTTTTATAAACAATTTTTCTGAAAAACACAAATGGTGAGTATTTTTAATCCATCTTTATTGGAAAGTCATCAGCTATTTTTCCCACAACGTTGCTAAACCTCGACCCACTTTAGTAATGATATTGCTGATTTCTTTAAACCATAATGTCCCATCTGTGGCACTGCCTAGGAGCTTTACTTCTATCGGATGACCTTTTTTTTTTTTTAATCTGATGTTTTTGATCCACTTTGCTGTGTGACTCAGTTCCACCAGGTCTGAAAACCACTGTTTAAAAAAAAAACGCTTCTATGAACGAGCAAAGACTGAATCTGAAGGACGCCATGAATAGAAAGATTAACTGGCAGAGAGGAAAGGTAAATACCTGGTGGTATTCCTGAACTCAAAGCAGCTCTGTATAATGACGAAACGAAAAGGCGAGGTGAGCTCTACGTACGTCTGTGTCCTCAGATAATATTCTCAGCCTGTGAGCTCGGCGTCTTCGACCTCCTGCTGAAGTCCCAGGACGCCCTGAGTGCTCAACACGTGGCGCACGAACTGGGCACCAGCGTGGACGGGATGGAGCGGCTGCTGGACGCCCTGGTGGGCATCGAGATCCTGGAGGTGGAGAAGGCCGAAGGGACAGGTGAGGAACGAAAAGACCTCCAATAACCGCTAACTTTATTTTAATGTCCCTATAGTTATTATTAGAGCTGTTGTTGCTGTTTCTTACTAAACAGTTTCTTCATCTGTTTTGAAGATGATCATAACTCTGTTGCCTTAGTCAACAAAAGTGCGTAAGATGAGAGATAAAAACAGGCAAATATCAGATCCTAATGGATACCTGATGTACGTCGGAGTATTAGGGTCAGACTAAGACAGGGGTGTCAAAGTCAAATGGACGGAGGGCCAAATAAAAAATTTAGCTACAAGCCGAGGGCCGGACTGATCGAATGTTCATTGAAATTTTTTTAAATGACGCATATAGTCTAGTGAACCTAATTGAACCTACTGAAAACCTAACAAATATATTCCAATATGATCAGATAAATAAAGCAATATTTTCTTATGGCTCTGTCAGTAATCTTTAATTTTCAACAGACACAACTGAAATATTTTTAAAATATAATTGGATTGAAAAATAACCAGGTCTGCAAAACCACTATTAATCAAAAACAACGCTTTCATCAAGGAGAAGTAACATGCAGTGAAAACAAATATTAAACTCAGTGTCCACCTTCCTTTTGCCATTTTTGATGGGTATCTGAAAGTTAATTTTACACTCGGCGCTCGACCTCCTGCTGAAGTCCCAGGCCCTGAGTGCTCAACACGTGGCGCAGGAACTGGGCACCAGCGTGGACGGGATGGAGCGGGTTGCTGCTGGAATAACCTTGGTGGATATTGAAAGTTCCGGTTGTTATGGATACATGGGTAAGTACATCGTCTCACAGAACATTTAAAGAACTACTTACAGTTCAAATAAGGAAGATATTTTTTTCAGTGCGTCTGCGGGCCGGTTCTAATAATAAATCAAGATCATCCCAGGGGCCGTAGAAAATCTTCCCGCGGGCCGGATGTGGCCCGCGGGCCTTGACTCTGACATATGTGGACTAAGAGATGTTGGTTTTTTTTCTTTGAAATGATGAGAATAAACTTAAAATATTCTCACAATAAATCACAACATTAGCAGAATAAAGATGCAGTGTTATGGGAAGAAAGTCGCATAATTACGAGAAAAAAAAAGTAGCTTTAATGAAAGAAGGCTTTGATAATTCTTTCTCTAAAATAGACAGTCATTTGCGTAATCGTTTCAAAGTCCTGCCACTGAAAATAATTTGATGCCGATATGTTAAAAGATGACACATTTCCTTATTTGTAAAACCCAAACCAAAGTAAAACTTCACAAGATCCTGAACATTCCTCATTTAATTTCTTTTTTCTGGAGAAATTCTCATGAAATTACTGCATCATGCTTCTAATAAGTAATATTATAACTTTATTTTGGTAATATTATGTCCTCGTTTTCATTTTATCATAACTTTATTCCAGTTTATACAATGATTCTTATTTCTCCTAATATTATGGTTTCATCCTCAAAGTGAAAAACAAAAATTTAGCCTGATTTAAACACGGTGAGCTTTAGCTTCACCCTCTGTCTGAGTTCGGTTCTGTTCAGCAGCAGGTCTGGACCTTTCCGTGTGACTCTGTGTGTTAACCCAGCTCTGTACAGCAGCACAGACGTGGCTAACCTTTACCTGGCCAAAGGCAGCGCCAAATCTCTTCACGACATGATCATCTACCGCTCCCAAACCGTCTACCCGCTGTGGAACAACCTGGCGGACGCCATCAGGTCAGTGGGCCGCTGCTACGTCACATAAACACCTGTGACAGCAGGAGAGGGGAAAACCAGGCAGGTCCCTGCAAAAGGATTCCTGTCGCATCCAGTTTTCATATATATATATATATATATATATATATATATATATATATATATATATATATCTGTCTTCCAGCTCCAAAGCTGTTTTTTTTTTTTTTTTTTTTTTTTTTTTTAATTAAAATGTATTGCTCTTTGAAAGGGCAAACTTACAATAATATGGCATTATCGAAATATTACTTAAAAGTGGTCTCAAAATAATATCATTGCCTATCGCAATAATTGAAAGGAAAATATATTGTCCAGTAAAATTTGTTATCATGACAAATTGGTTATTTAATAAATCAAAAATCTAGGGCAACTGATTTCATAGATACCAGGATAAAACAGGAAAACCAAGAAAACCTCATGTGTACAATAACCTCGTTAACAGCTAATCTATTATTTTATATATTTGTACCCAATGTTTAATGCTAAATCTACTTGACGATATATTTTATCTAGTTGCAAAAACCAAATCGAAGAAGAGCCCACACTTGTTGAGTTTTGACCCCCACTGGGTTCCCAACCTTTATTTTGGGAAGCATTGGGTTTGAATTAAAGCATGTGGTTGTGGCGTGACAAAATATGAAAATGTTCATGGGGTGTGAATATTTTTGCGAGTCAGAGAGAACGAAACCCAGTCAAGCTTCATGTCCTGCAGGGAGGGGAGGAACCAGTACGAAAAGACTTTCGGTCTTCCATCTGCCCACTTTTTCCAAGCTATTTACAGGTTGGTGCTCATCTGATTGCTTAAAGTGCTTCACTGGTTGACCTCCAGTTTGTTGGTGACGGTAGAACGACCCCCTCCCCAGGTCTGAGGAGGAGATGCTGAAATTCATGGGGATCATGAGCTGTCACTGGGTTCTGGACGGACACGATGTTGTGACGGCGTTCGACCTCTCCCGCTTCCAGAAGGTCGTCGATCTGGGAGGTGAGGACCCGCCGCCCGTCCACTCTCACCACCTGCTGCGTTGTCGGTGGCTGTAAAAATCTGTGCTGCGTCTTCAAAATCTCCCAGGTTGCACTGGTGCTCTGGCCAATGAAATGGCGAGAGCGTATCCCGCCTCGTCCGTCACCGTGTTTGACCTCCCGGAGGTGGTGGAAGCGGCTCAGAAACATTTCAAACAGGACAGTGGCGTTACATTTCAATCAGGTAAACCAGAATATTGATCATTATTGAACTCCTCCTACTTTAACACTCTCTGGTATGAACTGTTCAGTTTTCTTTTTCTTTTTTTATTTACTATATATATATATATATATATATATATATATATATATATATATATATATATAAATTTTTATTTTTTTGTTTTTTTTAAACAAAACATATAATATGTCAACATAAGCAACAAACAAATCTAAATAAAAGTTTCCCAAGACATGAATAGGAATGTGTGGCAGACAAAAACATCTTGGAAGCTAAATAATATTTAAAATAGCACTCTATAAAATACATTTTGAAATTGAGAAAGACTGCTAAAGTAAATGCCACACTAATCCAAACACCAGTTTGGAAAATTCTAGATCCATCCTAGCTAGCTAGTTAAAAGTTAGCTTGCTAGCTAGGACAGATTTTCTATCCTAAGCTAAACACAACTTAGCTAGCTAGCTAACTTCTGCTTACTTTAATGGCAAAGATATGCTTTACTGTACTGCTGTGTCACAGCACAAGACTTTAACTCAAGACTAAATAAACTTTAATAATTGTATTACAGCAACTTATTACTGTTACCTGGCGAAGCTGAGAATGTTCTAGAAGATGCAGCCTCCATCTTTGTCTTTTTCTCTTTTGTTCTTAAAGCTGGAAAAACACCTGAGCAACACAAACTAGCAGAAAACATGTGGAAAAATATGCAACACATTCAACGTGTTGAAATGTTCACATGTTCTGGATGGTTTTTTTTTATAGTATGTCCAGTCAGAAATATCAAGTAATTTGGTGACAGAATGTATTTTGTGTAACTGTACAAGAAATGTTAAAGTAAGGAAGGAAGAGAAGAGAAGAACTAAAAATTCCTTCTGCTTTGATCTGTTCCCTCCTCTGCATGCAGGAGATTTCTTCAGCGGTGAAATTCCCGGTGCAGACTTGTATGTGTTGGCCAGAGTCATTCACGACTGGCCTGAGGAGAAGTGCCTGGAGCTGCTGAAGAAGATCTATGAGACTTGTAAGCCAGGTGAGTTACCCCGTAACCAAGGGCATCCCGATACATTGGCTGGCCGATAAGTCGTCTCTGATTTTCTTTAATTTTAGGAGATTGGTCGATATTTGACACTGCTGCACATGTGTGGGTAACAATGTTGCCAATTTAGAGACTTTAGTGCTATATTTAGCGACTTTTCAGATAAAAAAAAACTGATTTCTGCTTGAATCGGAGTCGGCAGATCAGGGCTTTTAAAGATCGATGATCGGCCAAAAAACTGCAATCAGTTCACCATATCAGTAACATAAAGTATATAAATCTGGTGTCATTTAAGCGGAACAGTTGTGGTCAGCTCAGTGCGTTTTGTTGTCCTCCCGCCAGGTGGGGGCGTCCTGCTGGTGGAAGCGCTGCTGTTTGAAAACAGACGAGGGCCCATCATGGCGCAGATCTTCTCCCTCAACATGCTGGTGCAGACGCAGGGCAGGGAGCGCACCCCGTCCGAATACACTCACATGCTCAACAAGTCGGGCTTCCGCAACGTCCTGGTCTGCCGGACCGGGAAGTCCTACGATGCCATTTTGGCCGTCAGATGAGCACGGAAACACTCTACGTGTCCCGACAGGGAAATGATGAGAGCACTGGTTTAAAATCTTGATTTAAAATAATGAGATGATGTGTTTGGGGTTAGGAGACGTAAACGTAAAACTTGAACCTTTGTCTAAAGAAATCTTGTTCACTCAGCTCTTGGATTTGGGTCATAGTTCAACCTTCTCACATACTGTGAGCCACTTCCTGTTCACTGTGATGCTGCCTGGCTCCTTCTTAATCTGCACATTAATCAAGTTCCTCATATAGACAGTTCTTTGTTCAGAAAATAATTTCCGATTATTCATCACTGTGACACTGTTTACCAGCCTCTTGGAGGTGCTTTTATGGTTCTACCCTTCATCCTGGTGCTACTTTGTAAAACTTGGTGCAAATCCTTATATACCTGAACAAACTTACCTACATTTAAAGACTGTTTACAGCGTCTCGGCTTCAAAATAGCTGCAGATGGGTGTTCATGTTGAGTAGAAGGTTATAAAACATTTCAGGAGTGGAGGCGAATTCTGTTTGTGTATCAATAGTTCGAGTCTGTATTAGAAAAATCAACAGATGAGCCACAAATATCGTCCTTTCTACATCAGCATATTGTACTCCAAGACTGTTTCTGTGTCCTCCAGCTGCTCCTCTAGAAAAGAAAGCTGTGATATACATTGTAAATTTTCCTTTATAATTTTGGTTTAATAAAAAAAAAGAAAGTTAACACTTTTTTGTGGTGACTGACTATGTATTCTGTCTTAGTTTTCTATATTATGGTTCTCAAAAACATTGTTTTATTTTCAATTTCTTCTTAGTTTAGTAATTTAAGTGCTTATAATTTGGTCTAATTATTTGAATCGGTAATGGACCTCATTTCACAGTTTATAGCTGTCGTATTAAGTTTCTGTAGTGAAATTAGTCAATTCTTCCATGTTTTGCCTGTTCATCTTTAACAATAACTTATTAGTTCAGTTCAGCCAGCTTGAAACGAACCAGTCCATGTTCATAGTTCACCATGAAATCATTTGGAACTGACATGAATTACTTCTAGTTCTGGAAGTGAGCTGAAAATCTTCAATCATGTGAACTAAAATTAACATCTGTTTTGTTACTCTGGCTGTGTGAGAGGTTTACTTATTTTTGATTTGTGGTCTCTCCCTTTAATTGAGATGCTAACCATATAAGGATAGATCTGCGTTCCGCAAAAAATAAGTGTCTTACACACATATAAAAGAATAATGTTGAAATTAAGTGTATCTACACTTAATTGTTGCACATGGTGAATCCGGGGTTCAAATTGAAGGAGTTGAGTACCTGAGTTAATCATCAAATTTGATGGATAACTAATGAGAGTGGTTCAAGGGATTCTGCTGCCATCCTGCGGTCAACATGCGCTCCTGCAGCCCGTGCCGGGTAACCTCCTCCCCGGGCGCCGCTGCTCTGTGTTTGTGTATGTGGAATGCGGGTCAAGCGGAACTCAAGGCAAAAACTGCGCTTCACATCAAACTCAAACACCGGCTTGCATCCCTCGGACGTGTTCTGTATGTACCGTGCTATTTTTGTAAACTATATCAACCTGCGTGCATTTGTTAAACATGTTTATATCGGGGCATTTAGCAGAGTTTATATTTCTGTTATGGTCGCATGAGCAGTCCGCTAGGAAAACGCGACGTCGTCATTTAAAATGGCGCCAAAGATTAACCTCAGCCAGTTCATCTTCGATAAACACACCTTACTGTAACTCGCTTTTATAGCCACACAAATAACGAAACCCTGGCTTTACTTTAACGAATACCCATAAATCATATACACATTTTAACTTTAGAGAAACATGTTTGAGAGCAAGTTTGACCCCTAACCTTTGACGGATAGGATGCTGTTTCTGTTTTTTAATGAGGGGCACAGTGGAAGCTATGCTAGTGGCAGTGGCTTGCTGCTAACAGCGTTGGAACTGACGTTTGTTAGCCTTCTGCTAACGAGCTAGCTTCGGTTGCTAACACGCAGCACCAAATGAATTTTATTTTCGCTCTTGATAACGTTCATAATTAGAAGTGGTTTGTTGTATGTCATATGTAGATTGTGATACAGTTTAACTCACTGTTTATGCACTTAAGTAGAAAAACATAGCAAGATATTTCCACTTGATGCACCGGGTGTGGGTGGGCCCTTAGGTTGCATAACGGTATAGGAAAAAGCAACCAAGCTGGTATTCGACAGTATTTATTTTCCGTTTAAAACTAACAAATGTGGATGGCGTAAAAGTAACCCCAATAATAGCATTAATGTTCACAAATGTTCTCTTCGCATGCCAGATGAAGTTATACCAAGTAGAACGCAGATGTTTACTACATGTAGCTGCCAGTTACGTTGGCACCATTACAATACTGAAGCTGGCATCCGAATCGCATCTTCATATTCTGCACTTTATTAAAGGATTATTCTGATGGGTTTATTCAAGACACACCGGAGTGCCTGAAATACTCAGAATAGTTAATGTTCAAACTCTTATAACCTTTATTCAATTTGTGAAAACAAAGAATTAGTCATTTTTGGAGTGCTTTTTGTTTCTATTTTCTCCTAGACCTCCTGGATAGTTATTCTATACCAATGCTGGTAATGACAGATGCTCTAAAATATTCTTGGTTTCAATGTTAGTCAATGGCTGAGCTGAGATGTCTTAAAATCACACCTTTTCTGTTTACCCGAATTGAATAATAAAAACACAAATCACAGCCACTACTTTAGAGAATCAATTAAATTAATTATTATTAATTGAATTTTAAGCAGGACCCAAACAAAGGTGGTTAAAATATTGAAAAACTTTTGTTAGGGTTCCATTTTTTAAATAAAGGTTGCTCAAAAATTTTATTTTATTTTTTTCTTAATTTTTATAGAATAATAAATAGCATAGTGTTACAGATGAGCCTGTGAAACCACAGAAAAACGGCTATTAATTTTTTTTTATACATTTTGACAAATTAAAATGTGACTTCATAAATTCCCCAAGATATTTAATTGAATCTGTAAATTGTGTGGATTATTTCTCTGTCCTGTTTAAATGTTTACAGTGTAATTCAGATGAAGCCATTCCAAAGTGTTATCAAGCAAACAAATAAACGACAAGAGCCTTTTTTAAATTTTGCACATTAAATGAAGATTTGAAAGATCACAAGCTGTATTTTATGGAGCGTGGCAGAATTTAGAATAATTCTGCTCCGGTTTGGTGTTTGTAAGTAGTGTAGTTTTCCACTGCAAATTCAAAAATATTTCATTGATCCCAAAGGGAAACTAATTGTTGTTGTAACTCAAATTTATTCAAGATTCTTCAAGGAGATACAGATGGTGATGGCTGTGGGCAGGGAGAATCTCCTGAGGCGGTTTGTGGCTGAGATGGATCCTCCGTTTTCAGATTTCACAAATTGTAATTTTTAGATCATGTAATGATAGTTGACATTTGATCATCCTAGGTGTTTTAGATTCTGAACTGTGTCGAATCAGATTTTAATCTAGAGGTTTTAAATGAAGCGGTTTAGACCCGTCAGTCAAGACCAGCGTCTCCGAATCGGAGGCCAACTTCAGTATCGGTTGGGCTGCCTGCGTCCAGGACGAAGGGGCGTAACACAAACCGGAGCTAGCTTCGGTGTCCTAGCCTAGCATGCTAATTTAGGGTTAGCACCTTCCCTCGCTGGGCAACCCCCCTGGTATTTTTCCACCTTTCGGGGCATATGAGTCAATGCTGATTTTTTTATTTTTATTTTTTTACCGACTATGTGACGTTACGTTGGGTTCATAAGCCAGTGCGGCGCTGCGCTGTTTATGTCACGCGGGGAAACGTGTGGAAAGTTACCTTGGTGTGTAAACATTCGTGACGCCGTATAATCTCCAAGGAAACATGTGATGCTTGTTTTTAGTGTCGCCCCACTTTACGTTCCCGTGTTAAAATGTCTACCTCCAGTAAGTAGAAGTGTGATTGTATGCCGAGGGGTGGCGTTAGCGCTGCTGGAACTCCTCTGCGAGGCTTCTGGAAGCATCCTGTTGTTGACATTTTGATGCCTTGCAATGTTGCATAATCTCACTTACTATCCATTGAAAACTAACGTAGACGTGGATCCTTGTTGACCGATTGCATGCTAACAGTCCGCAGGTCCCTTTTGCATTGCTAATATTTGTTCTTTAATTGTGTTAATTTAAATATTTGCTGCTTTTCTAGATATTTTATTTTTCAGGTTTTTGTCTTTTCAGATTTTGAAAGTGTTATTTAGTGTCCTCTGTGTTGTTGTTGTAGCTTTACGTGGTGGGTTTTGTGTGCAGAGTCCTGATGCCGGAGCTCCACAGACAGAAGACCATGAAGAGAAGCAGACACCCCAGCAGTAGTGATGACTCAGATAATGGAAGTAAGCAAACCTGCCTCCTCTGAATCACCTGAACAGAGCTGCTACAGTTCTGCTGTCTTTTGCACATCAGTGTCAGCTGTTCATTCAAAAGTACATTTGTGCAAATATTCTTTTATTTATTTAGTACTTTCCAGTTATTCCTTCTCCTGTAAGTGAAAATAGCATGTTTACAACAGTAAAACACTTGCATAGCAAGAATTGGAGTCTTAAAAATCTTTAAAACTTTACCTCTTATCAAGCTCAGTTTAAGGCATAGAATATTAAGAGTTGCGTTACATTTAATTATGTGTTCAATCCGAATGTTTGCTAATTTATTCCTGGTTTAATTAGCTTATCTTTTGCATTAAATACATTTCTGCTATCACAATGAAAATGATCTTAACGTTCTCCATGACTACCTTATAAGGCGGTCTGTGTTTTATAGTGTTTTGCTTTTAAACAGAACTTTAAATAGTTAGAAAACTTACTATGTTTTTTTTGAACCCTTCCACAATTGGATAAATCTGTAAAAGAAAAAATAAATATTTTAACCGTACTTCATGTTTTAGCTGATGCTGAGTTTAAATTTGTCTCACTATTTAAAGTGCAGCTTCATCTTTGGTTTTCAATTATCTTGAAGCTGAAATATTAGTCCAGGAAACTGTGACTGTTATCCAGGCCGGTCGCAATAACAAATTTAGCTGGACGATAAATTGTTCCAGAAATTATTGTGATGAGGAATAATATTGTTGTTTTGAGTAATATAATGATACAATGATGCACGTTAGCTCTCTCAAAGATTGATCAACTTTAATTTAGAGCTGCAGTCATTCCGAATCTGTTAGCTGGTGCATGTTTTCCTCTGCTCAAGTTTTCAGAAATGGCGTAAGTATCCTTTACATTGTTGCTCTTGGACCCACTTTACTGGTTTGCATGTGTCTGTCAGAGTAAGTCTGTACTCATTATTCAGGACGTAAGAAAAGAAAGAGAAAGAGGGGCAATAAATGGACACGGGTAAAAAGAAAGCGAAGGGACGACGTCCACGTGAGACGCAGGAGACAGACTAGGAACAGGAAACGTGTTTGGACCTTTAAAGACATGCTGACAGGTCAGGCAGGCAGCCAGGCTCCAGTTAGACCTCAGTGAATTAGTTCTACAACACCTTGTGCTTTTTTTTTTTTTTGGCTATTATTATTCTATTGTTAGCTGTGTTAGGGCATCCGATTTTTCTCTGTTATCTGAGAATACAGAATAATTTGAAACAGTTTGCAACCGATCAGAGCGCTTTCTGTGCTCTCATGTCTTTTAAACTCAGACTTAGAGACCAGCGTTGTTAAGCTCAAATGGAGAACAGAGCTATCAGTTGAAGTGTTTTGGCTGCTCAAACAGACGCTAAGGCTCATCTTCGATCCGCCCTGGAGGAAATCCAGACGCTTCCCAAGCAGAAAAACCTCCAACCCATAAACCCTTGTTATGTTTCAGGTAATTCTACCTGCTGGTCTCAGCACTCATCGCAGCACCGGAGGGGAACCGGGCAGAAACCCTCAGAGGTAAGACGGCTTGGTCGTGTTACAGCAAACCAATAGGGACTTTTCACATACAACAAAAATAATGCATAAGTGCTTGAAAGCTACAGAAAAAGTGGAAAAAAATCTTTCCAAAGAAACCATTGTTGAAGTCGTGTTTGCACAACAAACGTGGAAGACGTTGTTTTGCTCAGACGAAAGCAAAATAGAAATTTAATTCACAAACACTTGGACTGCTTATCCCCCATGAATGCACCATCCACACAGTGACAAGTGGTAGTGGCAGCATCATGCTATACAGGAAGCTGGTTGGAGTCGATGACGAGGTGCATTTGGAGTGTGGTTTAAAATAGAGCAGGGTTTTTCAAAGTTCCAGCAGGGGAGGATTCAGAAAGCTGAGAGAAGGAAATGTCAGGAATCATTTTTTCAAAAAGTAATTTGTTATGATAAATCTAATCTACTTTTAAATCCTGATTCTAAATGTTATTTATAATAATGCTCATCTTTCTGATCGGCTGCCAGTCAGATTCATCAAGCTGCTTCGCTTTTCAACTGCAAAATGAAGAAGTTTCTGACAAACAGACTGCTGTGGAGGAACTCTGCCGCAAAAATATCTACAAACTCACAGCCAGCTAAAATCAGAACATACACTATTCACTAATAATTACTGAATGCTGAATAAAAGTGAGGAAGAGCCATTCTAAAAAGTTGCTGTTTCTTTACATATTGTCTAACGTTGTCTGTTTTCAAAGAGGTTCCCCACTGGAGGTGGGCGATATGGACTTAGTATTTTATCCTGCTGATAATGATAACAATGAAATTAATGATAAACTATTTCTTACTTCTTTTTTTAGCTAACTGTGTTTTAAATCAGGCTCATTTAGGACGCCTGTTACTTAAAAAAATTGTCATTTGTATCACAGTAAACCTTTTAAAATTATATTATCAAGTTGAATAATTTTTTTATTTTTTTTTTATTTTTTTTAAGCTTTCATAGAACAAAATAGCGAAATGTAACACTTCTGGTTAAATTTTTTTTTATCATTAATTGGAATTTATCAAGACAGAAATAAATGAAAATTCTTAACATGAGAAATTTATCACAATAATTGATGAACAATACAATAAATGCTCCGCCCAAAAGCTAATGCTGTTAGCATAAAAAAGTTTGGGAACCCCTGCATTTCACTGTGTTAGAGTGACACATAATCCTGTGACTTAAATCCTATTGAGTCATTGTTAACGCTTTTAAAAAATTCACTCTAGATTCTCTAAAGCCGATGTGACTGAACTTCAAAGTATTTAGCAAGCAGAATGAACAAATAGCTACCAGACAGACACAATGCAGTTGAAAGGCACCCAATATATTTTATAACCTGGCTGATCTGCTGACCTATACTAGTAAAAAAAACCTAAAAAAAACACTTGAATAATTTATTACTGTAATTCTATCATAAGGTCCAGAATAATCCACAGATATGTGGTTGTAAGTTGACAAAATGGGAGAGTTTGATAATGCCATTTATAGAAACGTCAGTAAAATGGGACTCTGTTGTGTTCCACTGGTTTTAATGGTCAAATACCAGGACTCACTATCTACAACCCACAGCAGATGACGGGTCCCACTCATGGAAATATTTCTCCTGTTATCTGCTCTACAGTCTGTAGTGTTAGTTCCCTGCAAGCCACAGCCAATTAGATCAAAGCACAGCAACGGCTCCTCCCATTGCAGCGTTCTGGTTGGTTAATCCACAAAGCAGAGGATTCAAACACTTTGGCTTTAGTTTTTAACCGTTTTGAGGCTTTAGGTTTGCTCAGAGTGGTACTGGGAGACACGAACAAGTTTTAAATACTATAATCAGCTCACCTAGTCACACCTCAGAGGACTATAGACACGTGGCATGTTATTGTTTACATCTGGAAATTTCATGCACTCATTTATTTTCCATCTAGAACAAATCTATTAACAAAATGAAACCTGGGCATTTAGGTGTGGTTAATTTAGTGCAGTACGCCACCATAAATGTAAAATAACGCCGATAAACCACTTGTATTCTACATACTGATGCGTTTCCATAGAAACTGACTGTAACTAATTGTAATGCGTCTATGGGCGGAAACCAGGGCTGGATAAAACTGTTTTTAAAATGCAAGGAGAAAACTCTCCTTCTGTCTGGCAGGTTTTTAGGACAGACTTCATCACAGCCATGAAATTACACGACTCGTACCAGCTGAACCCAGAGGATTACTATGTCCTGGCTGATCCGTGGAGGCAGGAGTGGGAGAAGGGTGTCCAGGTCCCTGTGAGCCCCCAGTCCATCCCCCAGCCTGTCACCAGGTAGGCAAACTGTTGATGGGCGTCTCTGTTTATCTGTCATCTTCCATCTATCTGGGCGATCAATCGATTTTAGCAGTTTACCAAAGTTTTGGTTTTTGAAGATTTAATTTTAGGAAAATCTGGATTTTTTTTTTTTTTTTTTTTCCGCACTTATGCTCTCCTTAGGTTTCCATATTTAAAAGTGACGTCAGCACGGCCAGGGCCACCATCTTGTTTGACAAGCGTGTTTTACAGCTTCTGGTTATTTGGACTTTGAGTTGAGGCCAGGTTAAGAGTTTTGTTTTTTTAATTACGAGAGTAAAGTTATAACATCAGGAGAACGGAGCAGTAACTTTCTGAGAACCACAACGAGAAAAGCAACAAACAGTTAAAATGAGGAATGTTGAGCATCTTATACTTTTGTATAAGTTTTACAGCCAATAATCAATAGAAGTACTTCATCTTTTAACACATCAGCATCAAATTATTATGAGTAGCAGAACTTTAAAACACTTTTGTAAACAACTGAGCCTCTTTCAAAGAACCACAAACTGAGTTGGTAACATCTGATCCTGATAACTTTCCAAGCTCTTCTCATTAAAAATTACTTTTTCTTGTAATTTTGCAAAGTTGTTTTTTTTTTTTAACAACTATTTTCTTGAAATTGAGCAAAAGTTCTGGTAGCTTGGCGCTAATACTCCGCTGTACAACTCACTGAAGGGAGTGAAAGCAATTATTTGATCGTATTTTCTGTCATTTATGATTTCTTTTTCTTTTTTTGTTTAACATTTACTATATTATGGGTGTTATGTAGCTTTTCCACACTTTTCCACTTTGGTAGATAACTTGTTGTTTGTTGCTCAGAGTTCTGGCGGAGAAGGGGAAGGAGGTGATGTTCATCAGACCTAAGAAGCTGATCCGAACGTCGGGCACGGAGGCGCTGGGCTACGTGGACATCCGGACGCTGGCGGAGGGGATGTGCCGCTACGACCTGAACGAGGAAGACGTGGCCTGGCTGCAAATCATCAACGAGGAGTTTGCACAGATGGGTGAGCTGCGGACTCCACGGAACAGTCCAGAAACCGATATGATCAATAACACGAAAAGCAAAAAAAAAAAAAAAAAAGCTACTCCAAGATGTCCAAAACCGATCCAACTGACCGATTCACTTTCGAGCAAACAGTAAAGCTGATGCATCTGTAACAGAGCAAACCTCCCACATGACGCCAGCTAGTTAAACGTTAGCTTCAGAGACAGTCTGAGCTCCCCTGTCGAGATGCGCTTCCCCTCGGTGACGTCCTGAACCAGGCAGCGCTCCGCTCTGCCGCCGCAGCGATTATCACAGGAACATGTCAGCCGACAACAAAATAAACCTCCATTACATCTCCGTCTGTCTGTGCAGAAAGTGGAGGCTGATGCAGCTGAAAGATAACCCTGGTTTTCACTGCGCCACATCCAGACTTGACTGAAAACGATTCATTTTAGTCCACATTGAGTTTTTATTTGTCCCTTATGAGTAAAATTACAAGTAAAAATAGTAAATTAACTAATGGAAACATGCTGGAGATAAGTAGGTATAATAAAATTACTGAGGCGTGGATCAAAAATACACACTTCCATAAATGATACACATATTTTTATTAAGTGTTATCTTGTCGACTGTTTTTAAACATATCTTTAAAACATATTTTTCCAAACAAGGGTTGACTTGAAAATGTTGTCATATTACATAATTAATCGTATTTTTGCTCATAATATAAAGAACCCTGTTCCTTCAAAAAAATGTTTCCACCGCATCAAAATTGGTATTGGATGTTATTAATTTCGGTATTAGCAGCAGATTTCAGTATGGTGTGGATCCTGATCTGTAGCTGCTCACTTTTATTTTCTGCATTCTAAAAGAACTTCATTATATTTGCATTTTGTTTTTCTGCTGTGAGAACTTCTGAATGTTTCCACAGAAATGATCCATTTTATGCTGTGATTTAAATATGGTTTTCGTCACCTACAGACTTTTTGGCAAAGTCGATAAATTACAGAGAAACAAACATGAACGTGTGCACACGCAGCACTTTTATGGGGATTAGTGAACAGACATAACCTAGGTTATCGTCGAATGGGTGATGATGGTTTGTTTATAGTCCAGACTGTCCAATAATGGATGGTGAACCTGGTTCCCGTCCTTCAGCTGGAAACTCACCGTCTGCTAGACGGGTTTCCGTTTCTTTCGCGACAGCCAATAAAACCAAGATGCACACGAGCCGATTATCACCAGCGTGTGGCGCTGTTTGCAGCGATGCCGCCGCTGGACGAGAACACCATGGAGAGAGTCATGGAGGAGTTTGAGCACTGCTGCCACGAAAACATGACGCACGCCATGGAGACGGAGGAAGGGCTGGGCATCGAGTACGACGAGGACGTGGTGTGTGACGTTTGTCAGTCGCCGGACGGAGAGGACAACAACGAGATGGTGTTCTGCGACAAGTGTAACATCTGCGTTCACCAGGTCAGAGGTCAACACTGGAACCACTGAAAGCAGAGTCCAACCTCGAGGTTTATATTGGGGTTGGACAATAAATTATTAATAATGTATATTGGAATAGACACATGATCAATATCAATAGATAGAGTAATCAATATATAGAATAGTCACTGAACTCTGATCCAGTATCGCACAGCATTCTGGGAGACGTAGGCAGAGGAAAGGCTTTAGCCTCTCAATCTCTAGGCCAGCTAAGCAAGGTCAGCCACCTCACTCTGTGGTTACCTAGCAACAACCTGCCATCGTTCCTCATAACTGCTTAAAAATAAAAAAAAACAACAGCGAGGATGAAACAGGAAACGTCACGCCTCTAGTTTGGCTTCATGTCCAGATGTATTTAAATGTTGGTACATTTATTTGTTAACAGGCTTTTTATGTTTCCAAGAAATCTGGATATATTTGTTGTGTTTAGAAAAGAAAGCAGAATCTGAAATACGACCTCAGCACTAAAGGAATTTGTGGTCAAAACTTCACATTTTTAGCACCATTGGAGAAATTATTTAATCACACAGAGGAGCTTTTATTTCAGATTTGGTGAACATTACAGTAAAGTCAAATCTTCTGCCTCTTACTTTGATTTAATGGTGTGTGTGTGTGTGTGTGTGTTTTGAATTCCTCCCTGTTTTCCGGTTGGTGTTTCTGACCAGGCATGCTACGGCATCCAGAAAGTCCCAAAAGGCAGCTGGCTGTGTCGGATCTGTGCGCTCGGCATCCTCCCAAAGTGCCAGGTCTGTCCTAAGAAGGGCGGAGCCATGAAGCCGACCCGCAGCGGAACCAAGTGGGTTCATGTCAGCTGTGCTTTATGGATCCCAGAGGTGAAAACTCCCAACCAATTCTACTCACTCTGTTCATCTTCTGGGACGTTTTTTTTCTTTTCTTTTTTTACTTTTTGTAATTAGTACTTTTTTTTTTTTATTTATGCAAACTTGTGCTCTATCTGTGTGTTCCAGGTGAGTATTGGGAATCCAGAGAAGATGGAGCCGATCACCAATGTGTCCCACATTCCCAGCAACAGATGGGCTCTGATCTGCTGCCTGTGTAAGGAGAAGACCGGAGCCTGCATCCAGGTAGGCCTCTCCTCCCCAACACACACCCAACCAGCCTGACCGCAGTTTTTATTCATACTGTGTAATGTTCTTATTCTCTCATCAGCTGAATTTTTGCGTACTCATTATCTGTGAACCATAATCATATAATGACAAGAACTAAAGCTTTGAATTAGGGACGATTATTTTAGTAATCGATTGTTTTGACGATTATTCTGACGATTAATCGAACAAAAACATCGTGGCGTTCGGCAGATTTTTCAGTTTAGCTTTTTTTTTTAAATACAATATTAGAAATACATTAAAGAACCCAATAAACAAATTAGTTTTTTAAGTAAGGAAATAAACACAAATGTTGTCTAAAATTGCAATTTGTTTTTTCTTTAGCAAACTCTTGATCATCTGCAGCTAAAAAAAAAAACCACCTCTGGCCTTTCTGCTTGACATGAAATCAGTAGAGTGTGTAGCTGATCTATGAATTATTTTTTGGATTAACCGATTAATAACTGAATAGCAAAAGAATCTTAGTGTGAGATTTTGTATTTTACAGAATTTGAACCAGATGAAGCTAAAACTGCTACTACAGGAGCTCTGTGTAGAACATATATACAGACAAATGTTTTGATTTTAAGAATATATATATATATATATATATAAATATATATGTATATATAGTATAGTTTTAAATTAGTTACTGCTCTGACTGTGATATTCTTTCAGCAAATAGCCTTTCTTTTGAGTCTGTGCTCCAGTTTACTATCAATTCCTAAATTAGTTGACAATTATTTCAATAACGATTAATCATGATTCATCCGATTAATCGTTTCATCCGTACCCTGAAATATTTCACTGTTTTGAATCTGTTCAATATTCAATCTATATAGTGAGCAAATGGTTTTAATGCAGAATGAATGTAGTTTCCGGCATCAATCCGTTTCGTTGTAATTTGCTGTCCAGTGCTCCGCGAAAAACTGCAGGACCGCCTTCCACGTGACCTGCGGCCTCCACGCCAACCTGGAAATGAACACCATCCTCACGGAGGACGACGAGGTGAAGTTCAAGTCGTACTGCCCCAAGCACTCCGGTTTCCAGGGCGACCCGGCGGAGGACGAGGGGAGGGAGGGCGCGCGAGACCGCAAGGGCCGGGCGAACAGCAACCAGGAGAAGAGGGTCAACCTCCGCAAGCTGAAGCTGCAGGAGATGGAGGAGGAGTTCTACCAGTTCGTGGTCGTGGAGGAGGTGGCCAAGAGCCTGAAGCTGGCGCCGGAGGTGGTGGACTTTGTCTACCAGTACTGGAAGCTGAAACGCAAAGCCAACTTCAACCAGCAGCTGCTCACCCCCAAGAAGGACGAGGAGGAGAGCCTGGCCCGGCGGGAGCAGGAGGTGCTGCTGCGGCGCCTGCAGCTCTTCACACACCTCAGGCAGGACCTGGAGAGGGTAGGTCTCCACTTGCTCCTGATGAAGACTCACAGGGCGGCCGGCAGCAGAGGCGGGGTTATAAACAGAAACATCTGAAAATAAATCAGAATAAATCAAGCTTTTCAGCACGTGTTCCTTGTGAGTTCTAAACCAGATTGAAGAGGGACAGCAGCACCAGAGCAGGAAGAGAGAGGAGAAAAACTGCTTTGTCAAATATTCTGTTTGACAGAATATTTACACCAGACAGGAAGCAGTCAGATTTCAGCATTCACAATGTTTCTGGCCAACCTTCCTGCAGTTAGCTGCCATTCATAACACTGGATTACAAAAGAAATGTTTTGAATTGGTCTGTTTTTTCAACTGAATTAAGACTATTTTTGTGCTGCAGGATCCAAAAATGACATCCATTTTTCTCAATCAGGTTTTTATTCTAAATTCATTTAGAGAAATCTGATCTTCTGGCTAAATTCAATTTTTGTGACATTATCAGCTCATTTCTGTTAATATTTCTCAACCAAAAAGGGTTTTAGGACAAAAAAATTGTTTCCTAACTGAGTGTATTAATTAATGCCACAAACTTGGATTCCTATAAATTGAATAATTAACACTAATCAGTGTAAGACGCCTTCATTGTGTAAAATTCTCCGTCTCTTTTCTGTCCTGATGGAATCTCTCCTCCTGCTCATCACTCATTGATCCAGATGTCAGAACAAGTCGTGCATTTTGATGCTCATGTTGCTCCGTAGTTCAGAAAGTTGACCTGATTGAGAAAAACCAATGAGATTTTTGGATTCAGCTCATCAACACGACCCTAAAACAGATGAAAAACCCCTGACAGTGTTTTGGCTGTTGATCAGTGTAATTTATAGTGGGATCAGGGGCGACGTTACACAGTGTGAGTTGGAGTCTCTAACATCTTATATCAGTATGGTTAGCATTAGCATATTTATTAACTTGGAAATAGCTAGATCCATGATGGTCCACATGGATCTTGGCCTATAAACTCTAAAAGCTCATGTTGGGTTTAACATTATTTTGATTCTACCAAGAATATCATTTCTGAAAGAAAATGAGTCGGGGATCTCAAAAGATGATGAAAGGCGAGTCTTAACGCTGTCAATCAAGCCTGTGTACGCTGTGCTAACTGTTCTGATGTCCAGGATAACTGTTTATCTGCTACCATCTGTGGCCATGCTAATTCACCTTAGCATTTTTTGTGTGGAAAAAGCTTGTACATGATCTTGATTGACAGCGCTAAGACCTTCCTCCTTGCTCTGATTGGTTGTTTTTTGTCCAGAGCCGTTCATTTCTCCAGATGGCAATAGTAGCACTGGGACTGGCTAGACTTTTTTTAAAACAAATGTGTAAAAACAAACAAACAAAAAAAAAACTTTTTTTCTTTTTTTTAAATAAAAGCTACATTCTACATTGTGCTAGCCTGACTGTACTGTCCGTTCAGAAGAGGGAGTGTGTGCTGTGGAAATGCTGACTGTTGCTGCTCCCCCTGTAGGTGCGTAACCTGACCTACATGGTGACCCGGAGGGAGAAGATGAAGCGCTCGCTGTGTAAAGTCCAGGAGCAGATATTCCAGCAGCAGGTCCGCCTGCTGGACCACGAGCTGCTCAACGGTGAGTCCTCTCCACGAGAGTCTGCACAGAGGACTGCTGGTCAGCTGGACGTGTGTGGAATTCATTTTGTGTGCTTCCCATTCAGCTAAAACTAAACAATATTTAACTAATAAAAGCTGGCAGTCTCACTGAAGCTGGGCATGGTTCTGTATTCCAGGTGACCCCTCTGCAAAGGACCTGGAGAGGCTCTTCTCTCTGGGTTCCTTCTCCTCTGACGGCAGCCAGTCCGGCTCTTCCTGGAGCAACTCTGGTCTGAAGAGCAAGCGAAGTTCACTAAAGCAGGAAAGGAGCAAAAGCCTGTCGGACTCGCCAAGCGGTCACAGGAAGGACGATGCGTGCAGCCTGCTGGACATTAAAGATAGCAAAAGCTCCCAAATCCAAGAGGCTGCGGCCTCAGAGTCCAAAAGCGATGCCAAAGTCCACCAGCTTGAAATGAGCAAGGAGAAGCCTTTCCTAAAGCTCCAGAAAGTAAATCAGGAACACGCCTCAGTCAAGTTGCACAAGCCCGAGAGCAGGAAGGGCCCCAGAAGAGAAACCCCGGGACCAGAGTATGAAGTACTGGGGAGCCACAAGCAAGATCCAGAGCCAGAGGAACGAGGGAGGAGGAGGAGGAGCGACGTTTCCGAGAGCTTCCCCTGCCAGCTGAAGAACAAGTTCAGCTCCAAGCATCTGGATAAAACCGTCTCCATCCGGCTGGTCGACATCAGAAACTCTGACTCCGAGGAGTATTTATTTGACGACACCACGACCAGAAGGAGCGGCGCTTCGCCAGACGCGGCCCCCAACACTAAGTTTAAACCCAGCTCGCTTTCAGACGCCTCCAAAGCCAACAGCTGGCTCAGAAAACCCGCCAACGGCAGCTCCCACGCCCCTAACGGCTCCGCGTCCGGACACCTGAAAGGCTGGGGGAAGTTCCGGATCCCGAAGCGGGCCGACAAGCCTCTGAGCGCCACGCTGAGGGAGCGGGAAGAGCTGGAGCCGAGCAACCCGCTGCTCAGACCGCTCACCAGCGCGCCGGAGTCGGCATACCCCAGAACACGGCTCCGTTCGGGTCCGGAGGCCGACGGCTACAGCTCCGACTCCAAGGCGGCCGACGGCGAGCTGGAGCCCTGCCTCAAGCGGTGCCACTCCCACGAGCTGCGGGGCGACTCGTCGCTGGGGCGTCGCTACGGCTCTGACATTATCCGCCGCGGCGTGCTAGCATCCTGATGGAGCGCATGAGCTACACTGCGCTAATCAGAAACGAATGACAGTCACTCTTTGTACCTTTATTTTGTCTAGAAATCATAAAATGGCTAGATGGAGGAAGAAAAAGAAAAAAATAAAAATGAACAGAGCTGATATTTATTTTTTATTTGTACCATAATGTAAAACTGGGAAATATTTGACTTTATTTTGAGCTAGTTAGTTTATTTTTTTTTTTAGGTAGAAACTTGTAAAGTTGCCACTTAAATCGCTTGCTCAGCTATATACAAGCAAACGCATCAACTAGGAAGATGTTGTGATTGTTGCTTGGGACCATAAGCTTGCAATGTCATTTGTGTTTAACATAGTATTATTAAAGTCCACTGAGTCGCTTGTTGGTCCAGCTCCAACATATAATCCTGATCCTGTCAGCCAGTAGAACTCTTCTGATTTTTTTTTTCTTCTTTTAGCCAGGAATCATCAAATCTTCACAGCCAAAACCAGATAGTCCAGCCGCCCCTTTTCTTAATATTTAGTCTCACCAGACTGCAGGCGTATGAACTGGGAACCTCCAGAGGAAATCAAAGAATGATGTTTTACACGTCATCAGCACTTAAGTGTAATTGAACTGCGATCGTATCCATCATGTGCCTAACTTTTATTTGAAGCGTTTGCACTACGAGAGGATGGCACAGGTGGGGGAGGCACGAGAAGAGATATTTTTACACTGAAAAATAATGACAGAAGCATTTTGTACCCTCGGCCGCTGCTGTACTACTGTTATGCAAAAGGAGTTCTTGTGAGGGGGCTTGTTTTGAAGAGAAATAAAAAAAAAAATACTCTTAAAAAAAACAAATGTGTGTGATGAATGTTTAAAGATTGAGATGGTCATCAGAATTTTGAGACAACTTCATGACGTAGTGCACCAACTACAATTTGGTGTATATATATATATATATAATTATATGTTATATAAGCTTAAGTGCTTAAGTACATATAATATAATTAGATCTTACATGGTTTTAGTCTGACCTGTTTGACTAAAACCAAAAGTCTGGAGTTATAACCAAACTCCTGGATGAAAGGCATCAAATAAACCAGGCAGAAGATGAACGGTTCCATCACTTTATTGCATGACTAACAGATCCTGCACAAGTGTTTCAGCACTGCATAAAAAAAAAAAATAAAAAAAAGGGTCAAGAAATTGCATGATATTTACAATAGATGAATCACTATTACCACTTATACATTATGTACATATTAGTCTCTGGTTTGCTATGACAGTAGTTATAGTATGAAACGTCTACACACGACACTTCAGCTCTACAGGGAATTACAGTGCTTACAAAAAAAAATATAATAATAATAATAATAGAGGGGAAAAAAAATAGAAAAACAACGGCCTGGACTACATTCAGTCAAGACAAGGTTAGGATGGAAGATGGAACCGAGAAGAAACAGACGCGTTCGCCTCATTGGGTGAAAAATAAATTAAAAGACAAAATAGGCGCAGCTAATTCAAAAAGGCATCCTTTTAAATCTGGGAAGCACTGTGTGTGTAAAAAAAATAAAAAACATAATGATCTGAAACTGGTCTGAAGGCTCCAACCCACTCTGGGGGAAAAAAAAAAAAAAGTTAGAATCCTCTCCAATGTGCTTCCCTTTCAAACCAACACAGGAAACTTTCAGACGCTCCGACCTGCGGCGGCGCGTTGGGATCATTATAGACAGGAGAGAAAAAAAAAAAAAGTCACATTTCTGCCAAAACTCTAATTTTCAAGAAAAATAAAAAAAAAATTCTTAGTTTGAAGAGACAAAAATTTGCCAGATAAAAACTCTAATTTCTACATTAATCTCAGGAATTTGAGGGGGGGGAAAAAAAGAGACTTTTACATTTTAGAAGTTGAAGACTTTCAACTTTAGAAAGTCAGAAAGTTTCCAAAAAACAAAAAGATTTGACTTTCAAACTCAAATGTCCAAGTTTTTTCTCTAAAATTTACTGAGATAAATTTGAAAATCTTTTGAGATTGTTTTTTTCTTCCTAGTAAACATTTGACTTTTCAAGCTCAGAAATTCCTCCTTTTCCCCCCCAAAAAGGGATTAACATTGAAATGTTTTTGTTTTTTTCCCCCTGCCCATCTACAACGGGCCCAATACGCCGTTGCATTTACGGTCCGCAACAATCCGCCACGGCCAGAGTTTCAGATTGACGAGCAACAGAAGGCAACAAGGAGTGAGACAGAAAGGCTCAGAGCACCAACTGGATAGGAATTCCAGGAATACCGAGACTCGGTCCGTTACCGGGAAATATGTCCGATTTAATACAGTAAAAAATTCCCAGCAGATCTAATCTTGTGGTCCAAACCTGAAGAGTTTCGCTTTAACCTCTGAAAACGTCTACATGTAATTCATCTTCAGGTTTGAAAAAAAAAAATCAGTTTAAAAATATGTCTTGCAGGATCTGGATGAAAAATGTGAAAAACGCAGAAAGTTGTGCTGAAGGACGACGCACGGGAACAGGAACTCTCAATGCAAAGTCGGGACGAGACGCCACAGAACAGTTAACAGCTTTGCTTTTACAATTCTGATTAGTGAATCAAGAAATTGTTCTTTTTTTTAAAATTCATAAACCACGAGGGGCCGCTGTTTCAGTATTAACAGTAGTCAGAAAGAACGTAGGACTTAAAAACCTCCTGAGGAATAATTAAAGAAAAACAAACAAACAAAGAGGTCTGACAAAAATCTTTACATCATCAGCAGAAATCTCAGCAGACGTCAACAACGCCCTCAGCTTCAGGATGTGAGATAATGATGATGATGATGGTCAAAGGGAGTTTTGTCTGCAGACAGTGAAGCAGGATGAGTTAAAGCACCGTGGGTCGTCGCCATGACACTGTGGTTCTGGTTCTGCTCTCGTTCCTTCATTGAGCTCCCTGTAGTGTTTCCCTCTCTCACCAGTTCAACAGGTTTTCTTCTGGTTCTCTTTATTTTGTTCCATAATCTCTGCTCTTCAGGGAAGGATCTTTTCTCTCTCTCTCTCTTTATTATTTCCAGTGCTGCTATTAAAAACAAAATCTAAATAAAAGAAGTGAGCTAAAACAAAACAACAGGTTGTAAAATTAAAACTTGTCTACAGTTACATGATCTATGGCTACGAAGACGACCAGAGGCCCATCCATAGTGTCCTGCTGCTCCATCTCCCATCTGGCACATTTGTAGATCTACAAAAAAAAAATAAAGACTATCCACCTGCATCCTGTCTGACCTCTTACTGCTATTACAGCATTCATCGTTTATATAAACATAGATGTATAACGAATAGAGCTCTGCTGTTGGTGGTAATGAATGGACTGAGATTCTGGTTGTGGCCACACTAATCAGAAGTGAGCGATTAAGTCCGGCGGCGGCGGCGTTTCCGGATCCGATTTTGTGCTCTACCACAGACGTTCACCTCAGTGCAGACTAGTACAAGAAAACCTGAAAATGTTCAAAAGTAAAAAAAAAAAAAGAAAAAAAAAAAAAGGAGGAGGCTAAAGGTCAATGCTGAGCGTGTGAGAGGTCAGCACCGTTCCCTGATGATGAATACGTACGGTGCCTCTGTTTGTGTGGCGGCGTACTGTTGCTGTGGAGGAGGGCCCCTCTTCGGGTCGGCTCAGGCTTCCGGTGTTTTCCTCTTAGAGCCTTTGGTTCTGCTCTCTGCTCCGTCCGCCTTCCTGCAGCCTTTGGGGCGGCCGGCGGCGGCGCTGCCGGACTCCGAGCTGGCGGTCCGGGCCTGGCCGGCTCCTCCCTCCGTGTCGTCGTGCTCGCCGCAGCAGAGCTCTCCAGCCGCGGCCCCGGGGCGCAGCGCCCCCTCCTGGTGGGCCCTGCAGAAGGAGTTGGGGCAGAGCTGGCAGAAGGCCTCCGAGTTTTTCCCGCAGACGTCACAGTGATGCCAGGGGCAGTCCCAGCGGCCTGCAGGGGGCGCAGGAGAGGAGAAGACAGAGCCTCAATATTCCACATGTTCTTGTTCATACGTCATAAATCTCTTCAGATTCTGTCATGTTACAGATGAATTCTTTAATTCATTTCAGGGGGATTTGATGTAATAAACCAACACAAAGTCGAGTTGAACCGGGTCTTCCTGCTCTTTCTGAAAGAATCAGAGCAACGCTCCAGGTTGGTTTTTCCATGAGGGAATAAAATCAGAACGTGACGGAAAGATGAAAAGTTGATTTTACACAATACTGCGCCTTTAAAAAGACTCGGTTCACAATAACAGATTTTTGTTTCCCTGACTGAAACACTCGAGATCACACACTTCTCTGAAACTAAATCAGTCCAACTAAAGTTAACTGAGCACAGCAAACATGCCACCAGATGGCAGTAATGTTCCCAAAATACCCACAGACTGAGCAACTGCCCCATTCTTTTAGTTAGTTTTTAATCCTTAATAGTTCATAGTTTCTCATGCCCACTGTTATTTTGCCTTTATGTGTAAAATGTTAAGAGTATATAAATGCCACTCTAATCTGTTTTCTGCTCACCAAATGGTCGTTTGCTGAGGTTCAGGCAGGACAGGTGGTAAGCTTTGGTGCAGTTCTTCTTGTCGCAGAGCACCAGCTGCCCTCCGTCTCCACAGCGGAAACACTCGTCTTCGGACTTCTTCTTTCCCTCGCTTTTCCTCCTCCTGTACTTCCTCTTAAAGCGCTTTCCCTTTGGCTCCGTGTGGCCGTTTGAGTTCTGGGGGGAGAGCAGAGGGATTGAGGCGGGTTCACCTCATGAACAGGCTTTCCTCTACACGCCGCAAACCGAGGCTCACCTTGGGCCGATCCCCGAGGAAGCCGCTGCAGTTGGGAGCGCCGCAGCGGCAGATGGTTTTCTCGTTGCCGAGGCAGTCCAGGTTGTAGTTAAAGGTCAGCTCTGTTCCTGCGTTGGGGGAAACGTTCAGGCTAAGCAACGAGAGGAGGAAAACAAAAAGGTACGTTCTACATTTACTGTGAACTCGTCTGACCTGCCGGTACGTCGCAGACCGCGAACAGGCCAACGCGGGTGTCTCCGTTCACTGTCCACTTCTGAGTCTCGCAGTTAGGCTGGCAGCTGTGGTTCATGAAGCGGGAGTAGTTTCCTTTTGGACCTGCGTCGATGATTCGGTCCTTTAAGAAGCCCAAACCGAGGGGAAAAAGTGAAGATAAAATCACAAGTTGCATTCCTGTTCTCGTTAGCTCAGACGTAGCCACCAGGTTTAGTCATCAACAGTTTGTCGTATCGACTACTGTAACGTTACGGTCTGCCAAGCAACACTCCCAATGCAATACAGTTTCTGTAGCTCCCAACAGAGGGGGGGCGCTGCTGCGCAGGAACAGCACCCTGGTTCACTGCAGAGCAGAACGAGTCTGGGCTGGGCTCACCGAGCCTCCAGAACCAGAACCAGGCGGTTCCCACTAATCACCTTGTCGATGGTGAGCATGTAGAAGTCGGTGATGTTGTTTTCGTGGGCGTACTTGATCCTGGCCCTGCACTCCTCCTCATCGATCAGCTCCCCGATGTACTCGTTCACAAACTCACCCTGTCGGGGAAACATACCCACGCTTTTATTTCGGAGAGACCGGATTGAGTTTGGTTTCTTCTTTCTTTTAGTTCATTGCAAACAAAATTGAGAAGTTGAAAGAAAGAGCTAAAAAAAAAAGAGAAGAAGAAAAAAGAGAAGAAGAAAAAAGAAGTGATCTATGTTAGGCACGTTTAACCACCACCTGCCGATTCTGAAATGTTGGGAATCGCTGATCCACTATTTACAAATTTTGCAAGAACTTGCAATTTTCAGCAGCCATCACAACTTTTCTACAAATTTGACCAATCACCTCAACGTTTCCTGTGTTTTCTTCTTTTCTGACCAATCACTGCATCTTGGCTCAATTTTTAACCAATCCCTTTGGCCTCCTTTTAATTGAACTATGATTTTAAACATTTATTTGAAACTTTCTCGGGAAAATGGAGCGTCTTCAGTCAGAGGCTTCTTCAAATTCGCTGTAACACAGACCACTACAAACAATCTTTCCTGCCAACAGCCATGACTATCTACAATAACTCTGAAGAAGTTGAAGGTGAGTTGGAACATGAAGTTTCCTTTTGGGATCAATAAAGTAGTTTTGTCTCACAATGTCTCTTAAAAGCTGGAACCTTCAAGATGAAAACTGTGTGACGCCAAACAGTAATTCAAAAAAAAAAAAAACAAACAAAAAAAAAAAAGCAAATGAGGAGAATTTATGCTCTTCTCAGGTAAGGAGGGATTAGATAGGAAAAAGGAGACAGGAGGGGAAGTTCATGTGCAGCAATTTCTATTTTTTTTGTAAGACCACGTTATGGCAAAAATAAAGCTTAAACAAAATTAGCTACTGTTTGAAAAAGACGCCGCAAAAAATTGTAATTTTAGACCGGAGAAATTACAAAAGAAAAAACAAACAGAAAACATGGCAACATCCTGAAGGGACTGATAAGTTGGAAACAGAGGAGCGCCTGTTAACTGCCTGGTGGGCGGGTCAGTCAGTCAGGATTTTTAAAGAGGCGGATCAGAACGATGGATAAGATCAGTCTCACATTCAGGTACTGGCAGAATGATCTCAGAATGATCTCAGAATGATCTCAGACTGATCTCAGAATGATCTCAGACTGATCTCAGAATGATCTCCTCACCTTCTTGATGTCTCTCAGGGCGATCAGCCCCCAGCCCTTGCCTGGGGTCTTGATGATCTTGGTGTCGGGGTAAAGGCGCTTGGTGAGTCTCTGGTTGCATCTCAGACTGGGACACACCTGGGGTGACAGAATGATCTCAGCATGCGGTTCAGGCACTGATCTCAGAATGATCTCACTCAGAATGATCTCAGACTTGCAGTTGCACTTCAGAATGATCTCGGAGATGATCTCAGACCTGGACTTTGCCGAAAGGTTTGTTGACCTGCGGGCAGAAACGCAGGAAGATGTCCAAACCGAATGCAGCAACGCAGCCGCGCCCTGAGGGGACGGCGAGAACGGAGCTCAGAAACACAGAGGGGTCTGGAGCGGCTCCCACCTTGATGAATTTGTACGGAGGCGGCTTCCGGCTGTTTTCCTGAGCTTCCTTGGCTTCCCGTTTTATCTTGATCTCCTTAAATCGAGCCTCGGCCTCCAACAGAGCTGGAGACCAAACAGCACACACACTTTCAGCTTCACTCTGAGTTAATCTACGGAGTCTTTAGGAACAAGACTTTAAAAAAAGGTTGTTTATTTTTTGAGATTTAAAAGGGAACAAAAATCCTAGAGATGCACCAAGTGGATATTATCATTTGTATCTGTCACAATATTGATACAATCCTAAATCATGTATATGTGACAATGTTCCTGATCTATTCAGTCTAATTCTATGCTTGAGCAACGTCCTGTTTTACTGTTTTCTTTATTTTTAGAACTCCTAATTGATCTTTCTGAACTATTTGAAGGTTTGTTGCAGTTTATTTTACATGTTTGATCAAGATAAACTGTTGTTTTTGTCAGTTTAACTACAATACTTATTTTTCCATTGGGTGTTCTAGTCCTAACTACACAAATTGAACAAATTAAAGTTGTGTATACATGCTGTCGGTGTATTTCAATGAGCTGTACTTGTGTAGTTAGTAAATAATTGTAATTTATGTCTGTTTAAAAAAAGAGAAACGTTTTAATCCAGCTGTTTTCGGTATCGGGTCGGTACCTGCTGATACTGAGCTTCAGATATCCGTATCGGAAGCATCTCTAAAAAACAAACATCACAAACCGAGCTTCAGATATCCGTATCGGAAGCATCTCTAAAAAACAAACATCACAAACTAACTAAAGAGCAGGTTTTTACCGTTCTTAAAGACTTTGCCTATCCCGTTCTTCTGGTACTTGCTGCCTCTGTCTCCTTCCATGTAGGGAAACACTCGGCCCTGGTGAGTCCAGAAGTAATCCTTGGAGCCGAAGAAGAAGACCGGGAACTCTCCGATCTCGTGCCGGAGGTGCTGGATGTTTGTGGGAACGTTTTTGGGGTGGTGGATCTCTGCTGGCCACCACCTAGACGGGAACCAGGAGCAGTTAACGTCTTTACGCCGTACACAGCGGAGCAGGAAGCGTTCAGCCGTTCCTCCCACCTGTACGTCCCCAGCTTGACCCAGATGATGTCTCTGTACTTTGGTTTCTTGCCGGCTCGGCAGTCGTTGCAGAACCAGCTCCCGTCGGGCATGGCGATGTTGAGGCAGTCGGGGTGGAACGCTGCAGGGCACGACTCGCAGCACAGCAGCTGACCGCCTGCCGGACATGGAGACGCAGTTAGAGCAGAACTAAAACTCAACGCGTTATCCAGCGCTTCTCAATTCCAGTCCTCAGGCCTTCCTGCTCTGCATGTTTTAGATGTGCCTCTATTCCAGAGCAGCTGATTCAAATGATTGCATCACCATCAAGAGCTGCAGAAGCCTGTTAATCACCCACATATTCAATCCAGGTGTGTGGCAGAAGGGAAACACGTAAAACATGCAGGGCAGGGGGATGTGAGAAACACTGCCATACGTCGACTAGTCCTTAAAGATGACGCCTTCGCCAAAACAATAACCCAAATTGTAGTGCTTTTAAAACATACAGCGCCCTTCAGAAATACTCCTACAATTTTATTACACTTTATTCTGTTACAAACACTTGAATAGATTTTATGCCAGACATCTCGTCTTCAGAATGAAATTTATTTTCAAAGGCAAACGAAGAGGAGCAACAATCACAAAGTCACAACTTAGAGGCTCAGACTTAAACCTCAGGTGAGAACATTTATTAGTTATGGAGTCCAAACATCTGGGTTTAATGGAAGAGCCGCTAACGTTTTCCACAAGACATGCAGGGAAAACGGAGGAAATTTAGAAGGCCAGCGAGTTTCATGAAGCAGAACAAACTATTTATTTAAGCTTTAGGAGGGTTTCATGTAACACATGATTTCATGTTCAACTTAAACATTTTTAAAGGGGAGATTTTCTGTAATGCCAAAAATGTAATGTTTGAGTTATTTAAGAAAAAGAAAGAAAGCAAAATGAGGGGGAAAGACTTTTTAATGCCTCATGAAACTATTTGATGTTCAGTTGGTGAAGGAAATGTTGACCTCTGGCTTTGGCTGGGCCAGAAATCGATTTTCAAAATCAAACTTTTGCTTTTTGAAGATTTAAATTTAGGAAAATGCACTCCTTGTGTTTCCACAGTTCAGAGTGACGTCCGCACAGAGAGCCGCCATCTTGTTTCGCAGAATCTATTCTACCATAGAATATAAAACGAGAATAAACTATATTACAAGAATAAAGTCATAATATTAGGAGATTTTATGAGAACTTATGAGAAAAATGATCCAACATTTTTTCTTATTAAAAAAGCTTTTTTTCCCTCATAATTTTATGATGTTTCTTTCTGGTAAAATCACATCTTTGTTGTGCTAATATTATATTTATATTATCAGAATTAAACTAAAACTCTCATAGGCTGGAACAGAAGGGATTATTGAAGTAAAAAAAACAACAACACTTTCTTAACATATTTTCTGTAAATCCAAATTTCTTTTTCAGAAAAAAAAGTGAGGAAAACAAAAAAGATTAAAATTGGAAATCAAATCTGGTACAAAATGTTTTGAATATTTATCTCTCCTAGTGTTTCTGTGGTTACTGATTTGTTCCCACCATAATTACATACTTTATGAGGCAATAAACATGATTAGAATGGATTTCATGAAGACCCTCGCTGACCTTTGGAGCAAACGAAGCACCAGCTGACGTTGACGTGGCTGTGGTGGCTGTAGCCCTTCTTGGCGTTAAAGTGGTTGGTGCAAATGATGGCCGTGTTTGTGATCGTCTCGCTCCCGGCGGCGACGCACAGGTCGCCCACGTGGTACGCCACGGGGCAGCGCAGGCAGCGCATCAGCCGTCCTGCAGCACACAGAGCGCCGCGTGCGGCAGGTTAGAGCAGCGGCTGCCGAAAACCTGAAAACCAACCGGATCGACGGGCCTGACCTTTGGTAGCCTTCTGCTTGGTGCGGCAGCCGTAGTGGCAGCTGAGGCAGGTGTGGAGCGGGCAGCGGAAGCCCTTGTTGTCGAACACGGTGAGCGGGTTGAGGCGGACGCAGCCCTCGTGGTAAAACTTGCCGCAGTGGGGGACGTGGCAGCGCCGCACCTCGGCCTCAGACTGCTTGCAGATGAAACACGAGTGGAGACCTGAGGAGGGAAGAGGCGGGATCAATGGCTACGAGGAGGGAGGACCACGGTTGCTGCAGCAACAGGCAAACTATTTGGGTTCCTGCAGATTCCAGGCCAAAATTCCACTTTAACACATTTTCAAGGACATAAAGGAAAAAGTCTGGAACAGCAATTTATTTTGCTTTGCTATCCACACTTAAAAGGACAGTATCATGTGTTTTTCAGGCACAAAGTGACTTCTTATAGCATAATTATGTAACTATGTCAATTGTTATAAAAATTCTACATATATATATATATATATATACCATAATTTCCGGACTATAAGCCGCGACTTTTGTCTCACACTTTCGACCCTGCGGCTTATACAACGATGCGGCTTATTTATGAATTTTTTTCTAGCGGCCAGTAGGGGCGCTGGAGCAGAAAAGGTAAGCGTGAGACATCTGGAATATATCTGTAGAGGAAGACTAATGTAACGTCGTGCTTTGTGCATGAATAAAATTAGCTTGAACAGACCCTCATCATGGAGAATGCAAGAAGAAATGCATATGATGCAGTTTTCAAGTTAAAAGCAATCGAGCCGATAAAGAAGGAAACAGACACTGAGGAAGAAGACTTCCATGGTTTCAGTGCACAGGAGGAAGAGGATGACGGCTCTCCGTGACTTTTAACCGTATGTTATTTAAACCAACCCTGTTAGTGTTGTTTTGCTATATTGCTGCTGTTCAGAAAGAAAAGCTGCGTCATATTATTAAAACTTTAAAAACACTTTCTGTGTACCGTCTTTCTTTGTAAATATCCCATGTTTCAATGTAGATGTGGATTATACTCCGCTGCGGCTTATGTATGTACAAAATGTGTTTTTTTTTTTAAATGTAGGGGGTGCAGCTTATAATCAGGTGCGCTCTATAACCCCTTGATCTCCAAAGAACTGCTGCTCTAACTCCACCTGGTGGGGACGTTTCCAATGAAACGTCAGACTAAAGGATTGTGGTTTTGTGGCGTTTTCTCTTCATACCCATGCTGCACTCTCGACATAGCAGCTTGTCGTCGGGTTTCAGGGTTCCACCCAGACAGTGCAGGTGGAACATGCCGCAGCACTGGCCTTCACACGCCACCAGGTCCTCACCGGCCACTTCACACACCTGGAGAAAACACACAGCGTATCCAGCGATTGGATGGAGGGGAAAAAATATTCATAGGCGTGAAGACAAATTCACTAAAACAAAGAGTGGATAAATCGCTAAAGCACTACCTGACAGACAAACTCTTTCTTCCTTTCGCCTTTCTTTGTCCCGTCTAGGCTGTCGCTTGGAGAATCGGGACGTTCTTCACTTGCAGAACCCTGAAACACCATGCAGAAAACCAATGAAATGAGGCTCAGCATGAGTCATTTCCTATGACACTAATTTTTTAAAGTACCAAATAAACTTTTTAGTCCAAATATATTTTCTCTGTTTCTGTTAATTTGGACACTTGTGTGTAAATTTGATTAGTTTTGCCTGATTTAGCCTAAAACCATCTCAGTGCTGCCCTCCTTAGGTAGAACAGTGCTTATGCAGTTCAATATTTCTATTGGTTGCAGCGTGTCCCTTGGCTCCACCCACTTTGGTGGATTTTTGCATCACAGGGAGGTGAGTTACACCAACAACCAAAATCTTTGCTTTATAACAAATTAGGTGAACATTTACAAAGATTTCCCATCAGATTGTCAACTTTATACATATGATTTAAAAGATGTTTCATGTGTAAACACAAGCTGTATGTAAAAGATTTATTACATGAAAAATATCTAAGCAAACCAAACATTAAATGCAGCTATGTCGCAAAAGAATTTTAATTATGAAAAAATTCAATGTTTTTGGTCCCTCACTTCAGAAAGTGAAACTTATATAGATTAAATACATTTTATTAAAAAGTTTTAAGTAATTCATTTCACCAAGTTAATTCCAAACATCCTGATCTTTCCAACCTTTTATTTGTGTCAATGATTATTTTTCTGCTGTCTGCCAATCAAATCATTTAAGATCACACTATTGCATCAAACCAATAATAAATACATTTTTTATCAGAAATGTGAATTTAATTAAATGTTTTTTAAGGTTATTTTCAAAAGGTATTTGTAATCTGACAAATGAGTCCCATTGGAACTCATTCAAGTTCATTGAATATGACAGCAGATTCATTTCACAAATATTAAAAGTTTGCGGACGTCTTATGTGAAGACGTCTCCACTCAGGTGTGTGTGTGTGTGTGTGTGTGTGTCTGACCTCAGTGTCAGGACAGGGAGAGGAGCGTCTCTTCTTTGGCGCCTTGGAGGCGCCGGCCTGGTTCTCTCCATCCTGCCTTCTTTTCCTCCGCCGCTTTGGCTTCTCCACATTCTGCTCATCTGTTTCAGGTCACAAGTTTGGTCAGGATTAGTTCAAAGCGCACAAAAAATCTCGATCAGTAACCGATATTTAAGATGGGGGTAGAAAAAAAAACCTAATTTATTTTAGGTGATCAAATCCCCTCTGTGGTGAATCAGACCTTTTGACTTCTTTGTTTGCTTTCTTGGTTCTTTTAGATCTTTGATGTTGGTTTTCTTCTTTCTTCTCCACTTTTTGTTTATCTCCTCTGAAACCGAGGCCTGAGAAAGTAAACTTTGCGTGAGTGTGACTGTGTTAAACACCAGATATCTTAACTAAATTGTCAGCAACAAAGAGTCAACTACGAAAGCGTGATGCTGTGTGTTTACCTGCTTTTCTTCCTTCTTGCCAGTTCTCCGTCTCTTTCTGGGCTGCTGATCCTCGTCTGCTGCAGCGTCTGCTAGCGACCTTTTACGCCTCTTCTTTTGCTCTCTCCTCCCTAAAACCAGAATGATTTAAAATATTTAGTTTGAGCACAATAAATGATAAATCCATTATTGCAGTTTTAGTTTAATTTCCTTCAATTTCAAACAAACAAGATTAGAGCTGCAACTAGTGATTATTTTAGTAGATAATAATTCTGACGATTAATCGAGAGGGGGAAAAAAAAAAAGTCACATTCTGCTAATTTTTTATTTAACCGCTTAAGCTTATTTTGTACAACATTAAAAACACAATGGAAAAATGCTAATAAATAATTTCCTTTTTTAAAATAAGAAAATAAACATTTTATTACTTAAGATGCAGTAGCAGGCAATGGCCTTTTTTTGTCTTTATACTCCAATAAACGATTAATCAATTACTGAATTAGCTGACAATCTTTCCTCTAATTGATCACAATGAACCATTTCAGTCCTTAACAAGATTTCTTTTTCAAACAACAGTTTCTGGAAAAAGTATTAACTTTTTATGAATCTTAATTAAATCAAGGTTTGTCAAAAAAAAATTTTTTTTTTAAATAGTGCAACTACATATTCTTTTCATACCACTTCTCAAATGAGCATTAATTTTAGTTTAATCTACCATATAAAAGTGATGCGTGATTGTAATGTGATCAAATGTGAAAACATTCAAGAGGATTCCATAGTTTTGCAGATTTGTTATTCACTGAGGGATGCAGACTGCTGTAGTATGTATAAAATAAAATAAAATAAAATAAAAAGACCATTTATTTTCATCTAACCTAGAATAGCAATCTGAGGCAAGGCGTCCGCTGGGTCATCAGAGGTCGTGACCGGCTTAGCTTTCCTTCTCCTCTTGGGGACAACAACACCGTTGACTGAAGACGCTTTCTTTTGCCTCACTAGCTTGGCGGGACGCTGAGCCACTTTGGGCCGTCTCTTTTTCTTCTGAGACTCAGAAGGGGGGGTTTGAGTTTGTGCATCTGGAGGAAAAGCTTCAGAATTCTACAAAGAGAATAAAACATGAACTGAATCACATTAAAACGTTTTTAAGTCTCACATTAAACCCAATTCAATTTCCAACTGTTCTTAGCATGTTCTGCATTAGTTTCAACCCCTCAAGAAAAGGCTTTTTGGAGTCAACAGAAATAAACTTGCCGGCAGGGAGGGGACGTCCGGACCCAGCCTGGGTTCCGTCTCTCGGTGCGTCTCGTCAGTGGGATCTATGTTCAGCTTTTCCAAGATGAGAGGGTTCAGATGGGGCCCATCCCCGTCGTAAGTAAACCCAAAGCTGTCGATGCGCTGGTCCGGTGCCATGCCGACAGCCTCTTTGGCCTGAATGATGCCCATGTTCCACTGAGCCTGGAGGTTACGGGGAACCGAGGGAGCCATCTGCAAACCAGACAAGACATGAACTCTGCAGCATGTGACGCTTTGAGATTTGTTTTTTTTGCTTCAAATATTAAGTCTCTCTAAAGTATTTAAAACTCTTGAACTTACTCAGATTTTGTCACAACCACAAAACTGAACATTTTACTGAGATAGAACAGTAAAGTCGCAAAACAATGAAGCAACGGGAGAAAAGGGTGTTACATATTCCCAATATGGCGAAGCAACAAGTGGCCAAAATTATTTTAAGCTGCATCTTTCACACGCAAACATAACTTCATCCATTCAGTTTAGAGTTGAGCTTTGTGTGATACTAGATGAACTCTTACATGTGTATCTTGTAAAATGAACACGTTTCCACGACCGCTCACTACCGTTGGTAGCACCAGGACACTTTTGAGGTGTGGAGGGCAGGCGAACGAACGAACAGATGTAAGATGGGGGTGGAGAGGAGGAAATAGACCAGTTGACAGCTGAACGTAAGACGACCGGGAGACCAGGGGACGAAAGTGAGAACGGGGGAGGGGGGGGAGCAATACGGGAAATTTACGGCTCCTTCGTTCATCACACTCAGAAACTCATCTACCAGCCATGAACTGCCACAATGCTCTCCGCCACCCGTTTGTTCAGACCAGGATGATATGAAATTTATTGTGTGGTTCGTCCGTAAAGCTACACTGACACTGTAAGCATCAACTACTCACCCGCAGTGTTCAGTCTGTCCGCTCACCTGTATAAATACTCCTGCAGCTCTTCTCACCGTTCACTTTCAACCAGCAGCTCCCGGAGGAGAAAGGCTGCCGTACCACAGGCATCGCGCCAGTAAATTTTAAGGCATTATCATCAATCAATAAAATTCCCACGAGCCGAACTTGAAAATTGGAAGTTATGTTGCCAACACCTAGCTTTCGTCAACAACTCAGAGGCAGAAGTGAGGGCTCTGCGCAACACAAATAATATTCCGGCCGGACACGGTGCGCGAAATAATTAAAACTTAAATTAACGAAGCTTCAAGGCAGCTAAATTATCCTCAAGGAATTTTAATAATCAAGGTACTCGAATCATTCGAGGAATCGTTTCAGCCCTAGTAGAAAATTTTAATTTTTCAATAATAATTTTGCTCTAATTATAGAAAAGAAGGTCCCTCTGCATCAATCCTTGGTTGTGGCTGTTTGATAAAAATATTTTGATAAAGTGGAGTGTTTAGTTGCTGCAGAAAATATATAAAAAAAGAAAACTCAAGTAGTAACGAAGGTCCTCCTGTTCATAAAGAAAATGAAAAAGGTAACTGACCTTTCTATGGGCAGCGCTGGAGGCTGGAGGTTTGTTTCTCTGGCTGAGCTCCACATACTGCTCCTCCCCAGTGAAGGACACCATGTTCTTCTCAAAGACGAAGCCTCTCTCTGGAGCATCACCAAAATACTGGATATGGTAAAGGAGGCCTAACCTGCTGTTGGAGGCTACAGATGACACAAAAAGATGGACATTACAGCAAAATATACCAACGCCATTATTTCTCCGATTAATAAAGCTCCGGTGTTTACGGTCGTCACCTTTCTGTTTCTGTTTGAAGTGACTGTTGAGTTCTGGGTCTGTGGTCACCATGCAGGGCCACCATGGGTACCCCGACACCTTGGTCCAAACCAGATCCCCCACACAGAACCGCGTAGGTACAGGGCCCTCTGCTGTTATTGGCTCCGGCTGTTCGGACACGGCCGCGGGCTGAGGAGAAAAAACAAAAGCATATTTACTGCTGGCTGACCTTACTGACGCCCATTATCGTCCATTAGATGCTTCTCTGCTTCTGTTCTGCCCAGATGTTACAGACAGAACAGCCTGCTGCTCTGCTCAGTCACGAAAATAAGCATAATCTCATCTCTGCTCTTTGGGTTTGATTAGCTGTTCTTCAGTGCAGCGTCATGGCAACGCCTCCAGCTTGGCAGACATTGGCACCAGCCGGAATAAAGACATTAACTTTCTGATGCGTAAATGTGAAGCTGTAGCTAGCAAATATATGTATACAAACAAATATACATATAATACTATATATTTGTTCATTTCCATCCCCTCTTGATTTTTTAAATTAAACAACTAAATGGATTTTTAAAAATATGTAAATTCTGCAGATTTTGCTTATGTACCAGGTTTAACTAAAACTACCACTCGAGTTTTGTGTACATCGTATTTACAGACCAAGGTTTTTTTTAATCTTAATTGCAAAATGTATATACCTTTTGTAGAGTTTTGACTTAATTTCTACTCTGAGTGTATTCTTTCAGTAAAGAAAGAATACTGGAGTCTGTATAGTCCAGTTAATTATTAATCAATTACTATTTAAAAAAATCAATTCATTTTGTTAAATTTTCACAGAAAAAATTTTTTTAAGAACAATAATAATATTCTTGTACATTACATTTGAAAACTGTAGAATATCTCAGTATCAACGGCTAAACCAGCAACATAAAACACTTCATAGAGATATTTTCCTTTTGGCCTTCTACCTCATTTGCCGCTTCCGCCTCTTCGATAACCTCCGTGTGGTCAGGCGTCTCCATAGCGATGACAGAGCTGCAGTTCAGAATAAGTTTGGGTTTATTGGGTCTCCCCCTCCTTTTCTTCACTTCCTGTCCCAACTCAGGTCCAGGTGAAGCGCTCTCTGTGGCTGTGACCAAACCGGTCCCGTCTGCACAGGAAGGCTCCAGCGGGGGCTGCTCCGCCGCCTGCGGTACGGTCGCTTTCAGCTCGGCCTCGGCATGAGGTGTGCGGTTGTGCTGGTGGGCGTCGTTGGTGGCGGGCGCCTCGTCGCCTTTTAGCATGGGCGGCTCTGGGGTGCAGAGCTTGGGCAGAGCGTCCTGGTCGCCGTTCAGCACCAGGGAGGTGAGGTCCTTCAACCTTTCGTGACTGTGGTTGCTGTGGTTGTGGCCGGACATCTTCTGGAGGACGCCGTCCTGGAGCGTGGCGGCAAGCTGCGCGGCAGCTTTGTCCATTAGCAGAGCCGGGTCGCTGCCCATGTCCGCCCGGCCCTTCAGGGTGCTCAGGGACTCGGGCGGCTGCTTCATGCTGATCGGATTGGATGGTTCAGGCATTGCAGGCAGGGAGCTACCGATGCCGTCCATCCCATCTGACCCGTCCACGCTCACCAAACTGCAGCAGGAACACACACACACACACCAGTTAAAGGGCCAGAATCATGTATTTTCCAGCCACATTGAATCATTACATAGTACAACCTTGTAACTATGTTAACTTCAGTCGTTTTAAAAATATATTAAATATGAATTAAAAGTAATTTTATATACATTAACGACTTGAAATTGGGCCTCTGTCTCTAAGAATTCCTGCTCTTTATGAAACTTTGTCTTCATGAAGTAATCACAACATGGCTCCTCTATTAACCCTTTAATAATGTTTTACCAGCGTTGCACTGAGAAGTAGCTCCAATAATGAGCTCAACAGATGTGTAGTTCCACCAGGTGTTTGCTAATTGCTCCTGGCTAGTCTGAAGGAGCAGAGCGGAAGAGTCACAGGGGGAGGACTGCTCTGTCAGGCCAAAGCGTGGAAGTTTGGAAACTGCAGCATCGAGGAGGAGCTTTGTCCTTAAAGGCAGAGCTAGGTCCAGCTGAATGGTTGCCATGGGAGATTAAAGGATTTCTCAAACAAGCATGAAAGAATCCAAGTAAACATTCCAGGCATGTTTTTGATGAGGGAATAACATTATAACTTAATGTAAAGCTCAAAAACGTAGATTTTTCATAATACTGGCCCTTTAAAACACAACAGGCTAATTCTTCTTTGATCAGACATGATGCCTGATTGCCACATCTTCTTTAAAATGGCAGATTTTTTTAAGGTGAAACTGTAAACATAATCAAAACAAAGAAGCCTGAAACATTCCCTGCACAACAAGTGAGCAATTCCCTCTCTTTTTTTTTAAGACTGCGCTGCACCACAACTGTAATAATAAACCATCGTCTCCAACACACTCTGTAACCTTTTGCATCATTTATGTCAGGTGTGAGGATATTTTTACCTAAAGCTGAAACACGACAAACAGGCATCGTCTTATTTGCATGCAAGGTGTGTATTCACAACCACCAGACATAACATTGAAAATTGAATTCCAAACATTTTTTGAGTGCTACGCAGCTACCTAAATGGGGAAAAAAAAACACACACACACTCAAAATTAACGTTTGTTTTTTCTTTTCATTTTCAGATTTGCTTTTCCACCATCCAGAACATCTAAATTGCCAGATGTGGCCCAGAAGCTGCCTGCATTATCCAATTTAATACATTACTGGCTCTTTAGTTAAACTGTAGACACGTTGTAAAGTTCAGAACAGGAAAATGATCAACCATGGACAATATAAAAAGGGAGTTAAGTGGCGTTGTGCTGCCTGGAGGGCTTAACTGCGTGTGTGGGCCCCAAAATTCTATATTATTTAGGGCCCCTCTCAGCATAGGGTCGCCCTGAGAGTTCACTGCAACAGTAAATCCATCTCTAAGCAACTGCGTTTTGGAAATTGTACAATAAACTGACATGGTTTTACACATAAATGTACGGAAACAGCATATTTAGAAGGTTAAAACCTACATTATTAACATAAAAAATATGTGGAAAAAGCTCCAATTTATGTTCAGCATATCCATTTTAAACATCAAATAAGGACACTGAGTAGCCGGAAATTCTCTCACCACGACATTACCGAGTTCCCTTGGAAGAAGAGCGGCTATGGTGCTAGCTGCAGACCGGGGCCAAGCAGGGTGAAGGCTCCCCCGTATTCGGCAAAAGCCCCAGTGAGTGGGTGGTGAAAACTGCCACTAACAATCGTTGCAAAAGCCGCGGAAACTGAAGCAGCTGACAATCAGGAGCGAAGCGAACCGGAGGCCGAATAATTGCTGAAAGTCAACGCGTTTCAGTTAAGACTTAATAATGGAAGTAATATTGGCGTATAATGGGGGTAACATTACCAGTAGCAGCACAAGAAGACGGCTAAAAGACTATACTCCGCGTTGAAACACCCGCTTTTTACCGGCTAGCAAGAAACAGGAACTTTAGCTATCATGTCATGCAAGAAAGGCTCCGACTATAACCTGGAGAGAAAGGAGCGACGATGGAAATCTCATGGATTCAAGTAACCGAGAAATTCCCTGTTGAGCCGCATCTCTTGTCATCAGTAGTCAGCCATTACACCAGACTCCAGCAAATAGACAAAGCCGCCTCCAAAATGCTAAATGGAAAACTTATTAGCAAAAGGGCTCAAACAACTCCTTGACAAATAATGAAAGTAGTAACGGCGAGAAGGTTAATGTGTTTAAGTTGCATAGCCATTATTTCAAAGTCATTCTTAAATTGAAGGCGCCATGACAGCTTGTTGCAAGAAAGCTAACCGTGGCTAACTTGAGCGTACCATAGAAGCCAAGCCAAAATGCTAGCTAAACGTTAGCATAGTTGTCGGCTTGCTAAAATGGAAGCCCGGCCTGAACAAATGTCCGCTAAAAAACCTCATCCTGGCAAACAGCTTCGGACTGACACTGTCATAGAGGACCGCTTCTCTGTGTTTACCTGTCAAATATCCTCTTGTGTGGTTAAAGGGAAAAATTGCTCATATTCATCCTGGAAAGCGAATCATTTCATTCAAGTCAAATAAAAAAGCTTGCGGGAAACTCAAACTCCGGGGCCGACCAGCGGGAAAAAAGCTCACTTCCGATTGGTCGCGAGCAGAGCCGCGAGTATCCAACCGGTTCTTTCAAAAAAAATCCAACCGTAGAAAGGAGCTGACCTCGGTGTCCCCTCTCTGCTTTCACACTACTTTTTTTCCTCTTTTAATTTTACAAATATGCACAAAATTAAACGCATTTAAATACAATAAAGATATGACCGAAAATCAAAACTTGTAATCAAAACTCACCTGCATAAGTGAATTATATTCAAATATAGTTGCTTTTCTAAATATGAAAGTTTTGCGTTAGACTTTGCTCATTTGTTGGATTACTTTAACCAGCTTTTGTTGATCTGTCTGAGTCAATTATAATTTCGGGTGAAAACGTTGTTTTGCAGTCTACTGCTAGCTTTATTAGTGGCATAGTTCAAATCAAAATGCTTTGTTAATTCCAACGGGAAATGAAACGTTCTTGTAACTCATATTATCTAAGAATCTTCTGAAAGGTTGTAAATGCTAATTGGCAGGAAGAATCTCCTGTAGCAGTGTGTGTTACAGCAACCCTGAAGAAGCCTCTGACTGAAGACTCTATTATTGTATGATAGTCTCATGACGAGGATGTTCAGAAATATTTACGTTGTACGAATAATTCCTCCGTGCACAGAGCTGTATTTACTGTTGCATCTCCAATCTAGACTGTTGTCCAGGTGAACAGCGAGGTACACATACTCCTCCCTCCACTTCTTCTCCCAGTTTGACCTCACCCTGTTCTGTGGACTGTCTCTCTGTCTTCTGGCTCTTATTTAAAGGCTGGATTTAAGGGTATATGGGCCCCTTGCCCTAGAGTCGTAATAAAACGGCCTACTTACACAAGTTTCTTTCTTTTATATACATATTGAAATGGACTGGATATGTTCAACATTTTAGGCCAAACTCTAAAAATGTATTTGTCTTTTTTGAAAAATTCCTTGTAAATAATGGAATCATTTCTATAAATGTCTCCATCCATAGAAAAAAAACTCTCACACACACACACACACACACAAAAACAACTATACTACGCTATACTAGGCTTGCATGATGTAATAATGACACTGATATAAAAAAGGGACACATGGAACATGTACTCATAACTTGCTGTTGTTGCACAAAAATCAAACTAAATGCATAAAGAAATAGGACAATAAGTTTTCTTTTAGAACTTCTTGTGGAAATCCATAAGTCTGGCTCAAGTTTCCAAATGCCTGAAGTTGCCTCATTCATCAGTCAAAATGACTGTATGCAAACACCATTGAAATGTCATCATACGTAGTCAATATGTAGTCATAATGTCGAGATGAACATTTTTGGATGGGGAACATGTACAGCAACTCTGAGACAAAACCAAAAGACTTTGTGAAGATCCCCAGTCAAGCTGGTAAATGAGTCAAATCCTCAGTGGAACAAGTTCAGTACTGACATAGGCTAAAAGGCCACTCGTAGAAGAAGACTCCATTATTCCCAAAACAACATGCAAAGCCAAATTACAGTTAGCTAATGCACTCAGGAACAAAACCCTTATTTTCAGAAATACATTGAAACTTGAAGTGTTTGGCCATAATGATCATTTGAAGGAATGCATCATCCCGGCTGTTAAATATTTTGGTGGTGTCGTCACACTGTGTGGAAATTTTGCTGCCAGAGGAAATAGTGCATTTCATAAAATACACGATGAGGAAATATTAAGATAATTTAAAGTCTTTGAAATGGGCAATAACCTTAAGCAGATCACCAACTTACTTGCAAAGTGGCTCAGTGACAACAAAGTTAATGTTTTGGAGTGGCCATCACAAATCCCTAATCTAAGAATGGGCCATTTAAAAGTCTAGGTCAAGTTAAACAATTGAAATGTAAAATAAACTCAATATTTTGAAAGTGCGGGTATAGCGTCACCTTGTGGTTTGGCAGTTTTCTCCGTGGCACGTGTACACTGTTGGTCTGAGTCAAAGGATTCTGTTTAAGTTTGTCCAGAATTTGAAATGTTTGAGTTTCACATTGGAAAAACTTAAGTTCAGTTGATTTCAATTCAGTTCATATATATAGCGCTGACAGTGAGTGTTTCCTCAGGCCATTCTACAAAACAACAACAACAACAACAAATAAACAAATAAACAGTAGATGTACAGAACATATTTAGTTTAATCATAAAGACACATTAAAAGTCAATCACACTAAATTTTATTGTAGCAATACAACCACGCAGTGAGTCAGGTTCAGTTCAGTTAAAGTTGGTGAAATGTTTTTTATCTGAGGAAACCGAGCAGATTGCGTCAAGCAACTGAATTTTCAGCAATCCCTCCTTGTTTGTAGAGAGGAGAACTCCCCTTTAGCAGAAAGAAACATCCAGCAGAACCAGAACCTGGCTCACTGTGACTGTGCTACTGAAATTGACTTTTTTTCTTTTAATGTTTTTTCCTTTTTTACATGAAAATGTATACATAGTAGAGGCAGAAGTTCCTTCGGCTTCTGAGTCTGGAAACCGAAGAGAGAGGCTTAAACACAAAAAGACAAGTCAAGTGTATCTTCTACAAAAAGACAACAGGAAATTATTGCAACAAATTAGTGGATAAAAACACCCCCTTCTGGTGCTTCGATCCTGCTGTTATACATAAAATTAATGGTGAGGCTTTGTTTTCGTATTACCGTCCTCACATTTGGAACACCGTAAAGACTTGAGGGCCTCATGCTGAAAGCAAATTGTCTTTTAGGCTGGCAACTGTTCGGGAATTTTATTTATCTAAACTATGGTTTCTGACTTATTATTTTATCTGAATATTTATTTTACTACTTCTAATTAAATAGCATTTTATATTAAATCACTTTTTGTGTAAACAATCTGACTTTTATCGGCGAATAAAAAGCTTTTATTTTTAAACTTAACCGGAAGCATGTGCTAAACGTAGGGTCTGACGTCATTCAGAAGCTACCCCCGGCTGCCTTCTGTCATGCGCGTGAAAGGAAAGGAAGGACATGACATGGGGTTATATTTTCCACTGACTACATAAACGACCTCCTGACGCTGTTTAAGTCGTCAAATAGTTTGGGTTTCTATGTTTCGCTTTAGTAGGACGTTTAATTAACATCTAGTAGAAGCTGAGGCTAGCGAGTCAAGCAGCTAGCTTTTTAACTCGCTGTTTAAAAGGAGCAACTTTAGCCCAAGGAGCATGGCGTTAATCCTGTTTACGAGGTCCCGGACACCCTTAATGAAAACGTCCCGGTCGTTAAAGAACGAATTCCGGAAAGGTAAAGGTAAGGTTTTCGGTCTTTCGTTCTTTCACTAGCTAACATGGGCTTTATTATCATTGCAGTGCATTGAAGCTAACAGTTAGCTTAGACATGTTAGCATCCGGAAGGGTCCTGTGTTTTCAGGTGCAACTCGTTCTGTTTGAGTTTTTAGGTGGACTGAATGTGACAGTAGCAGATATCAACACACTGCACATTTTAATTACGATTTTGTTAATTGTGACAATGAGAAATTTAGTGATTCATGAATCATTAAGTAAAACCTATGTCAACTGGGGTGATGGGGGAACACATGATCAAGTATTCAGGTTATCTGAGGGCATTGATCTGAAAGCGCCCGTTTGCAGTCCGAGGTGATGCTCTTGTTGCCATGGACAACAGGTGCTCCTCTGTTTACAAAAGCTATATTAGGGAAGAAAGATAAAAAAATGTAAAAAAACAATATTTACCATGCAATAAACATTCATTAAGTAAAGCAAAACCAATGACTCAAATTCACAATCTGTTTTGATCAATTTAGGGTTTTGAGTTTTCTGTCTGATTTATATATATATATATATATATATATATATATATATATATATATATATATATATATATATATATATATATATATATATACACACACTTTATGTCAGTCAAATAACTTACAGCACATTTCCACACCGCCTTCTGAAAATTTGTAATTAGCAGGTAAGACTTCAAGGAATGAATATCATTCCAGGCCTTGAAAAATCTGTCCACTTTGTCTGAGATGAAGCACAAGTTATCTAAGGTTTCCTCTTAGTTTATCTTAGCGTTGCTCAACATGTCATGACTTTGAAGTATTGTGTAAGAGGAATTATGATGTTTCAATTGTGTCGGAACTTGATAGCTTTCCAGTCTGTACTATAGTAAGGTGTTATTTTTGATTCACTGACTGGTTTTGATCTGTATTAGATCAGTGCGGCTTGATGTAATTTTAATGAGCCTGTCCAGTAAGCTGATGAATTTCCACGGTGGGAATCAAGATGAAGTGTCCGGCTGCACTTTGGTTATGTAATTTCTAAGTGGATCACAGTGAGGTCAGTGAAGGACTTTGATGGCATTAGTAAATGTTGAGATAAAACGATTTGCAGTGTTTAAAATGTGTGCTTGAAAAGTTAATAAAGAGTTTTTGTCTGTCTACGTTGCCTATCCCTGTGCTTTTGGCTGCGGGCCCAAATTACCAGTCAGATAGCACAGCTTCCACGAATAAAGGTCAACGCCTTTTATATCTCCACTTGAGGCTGAGGGAGCTCAGTTTTTCTGTTTTGGTTTTAAAGTTCTCGTTGCCCAGCACTGTGTTGTGCCCTCTTGTTGAACCCTATTCTATAAACATGCACTTGCTGCAGTTTAACATTAAGATCTAATGTTACATTTTTACAACCTTATATCTAATTTTCTCAGTTTTAAGTGTTCATTTGTTTTCATTACAGGTATATTTAATTTATTACTAAAAGATTCAGTTCTGGGTAAAGGATTTAATCTATTGACATCATTTTTATATGCAATGATGATGTTTTCTTCCTCACTGTCTGACCAGACTTGAAGTTTTCTCATTGAGGTCAGATAAGATTCCTAACAAAGAAAGAAAACTGACCTCAGTCTCCCTCTGTGTTCACATACTGACCATACCATGTTACCACTGTGCTTCCAACCATTCCAACAAAGAAACTCTTTAACCCATCTTTGCTATCACCGTTATTGGTGTATAAAAAATTGGTGGGGATTCAAGTAAAGTCTGGAGGCCCTCCAGGCTTATAATACACTGAGGGAAAACCCTGCTTCCAGTGTGTTTATATATCTTCTCTGTTTTGAGAAATTAAGTGCAGCTGGAATATAAGATTCAGCTGTTTTTTGCTCTGGACAAAATCTAGTATAACCTCACACTAACATAACTAGATGACAAAAAAGCCTACTTTCAGTGTTTTATTTAAGAGCATGTAAATGAATGGTGATAATGATGACGGAGTGCAGGTTCCAGTTTGATCTTCTTACAGCCATTCAGCAGTGGCTGGGAGTCACTAAATAGCAGAAGAGTCAGAAAGGCCAGAACGACACAAACAAGAGTTGCAGCGTTGTGTAATCTGCTCTACTGTACTTCCAGGCTTTTCTGATTGTTACAGTAGGTGGGCGCTCGGCTGCAGAGTGCCAGTAATCTCTGTGTCCTCCTAGCTATCATGTTTAACCAGACGTTGCTGGATCTGCTCCAGCCGGCCATGTGAGAAGCAGAGAACGGGTGTGGTCGAGTTCACCGCCCTCACGCTATTGGCTGGAAGAGACCCAGAACCCCACCTTTGCTCTCAGTGCATGTCACTGGAGTTGGTGAGCCCGGCTGTTGGCCTCCGGGTGTGAATAATCTGTTTAACAGAATAATGATAATGTTTCATGAATTTGGCACAGATTTTAGAGTTCTAAACTATATTTAGTAATTAAATGCTCATCATGCAGCCGGACTATTGGGTGGCGTCGGGGCGAGTCTGCTCTTGATTTTAAAGTCACTTGTTTTGATATTACAGCAGCTGTGGTGACCTGCTAACGCCTCCAGCAAAGTGAGAAAGTTCAGCAAGTTTCTGTCAGGTGTTCATTGATAACTGGTTGCGTAAGACATGGGCTGTGACTTACTGTTCTCTTATTTGTTAACCGGTGGGGATGAGCACTTCTATCATTTCCTCAATGAATTCAGAAAGTTCAGTACAGTGTCTTTGGAAATTATTAATTTCTTCTTAAACTTATGCACATTTTGTTCTGTTACATCTGTAAAATTGATTTGGATTTTATGTGATGCAGATAAAAGTAAAAAGCGGGTAAACTGTTACATGCATATGAATTCAACCACCTCGAAGTTGCACATGCATTTTCCACAGCTTTTACAGTTGCAAAAACTGAAAAGTCCATGCATTTCAGGAACTTCATCCCCAACAGAAATACATGATACAGATTAATTAAACACAGATGGATGTTTGAAAGCATTTATTTGTATTAATTATGATGATTTTCTGCTTGTAGGTAATAAAAACAAGACATTTAAAATTAAAAAAAAACCTGAGACTGCTGCTGCGCATGAGGGAGTGAGTCAGTCAATGCCACTCACCATTCCTAGCTAGCCGTAAGAGGTTGGGTGGCTAAAGCTTTTCCTTTGGAATGCTATGGGATTCTGGAATCGGGAGTTCAGTGAAATTATTGAACCTTCTGTCTGACCTTTTTTCTACTGATATTGATAAAGTCTTTCACGATCGATATCGTTTTTGATTTATTTTCAAAAGCTGCTTTTAATTTGACAAACGAGCCTCATCGGAATACATATTCCAATTTATTGAATATGACTATACACATACATCAGACCTTGAAAAGATTGCTTGTGACGGATTTGCCAATCAGAATCATGAGTTGAATTCTTGTTAACTGTTAAGTGTTCGTTGTGTTTTTTTTCATATATATTTTGCTGGCCAAATTCTCATAGTATTTTGTTTCAGGTAAACTACAGGATGGTTCCTGTTTCAACTGCACAACTCTCAGACTCACCAGTCAAAAGTAAGCCAATCCAATCGCTCTCTTATGAAATTAAACTACCTGACACAACCTTTCTCTGTCATGCAGACGAAGATTTAAAATATGTTTGTATCTTTTTGTACTGACAGGCTTGACGTGCTCCAGCTCGGCAGCTTGGCCCGTGTCTTCTCCGTCAGCCCATCCTCCCCCCTGTCCGATGAATACATGGCAACCTGTCAGAATCAGGACCCGCAGCGACCGTACTGTGCATTTGCCGTGGCTTCCTCCAGTCCGGCCTGGCGTACGACAGGCTCGCCTCAGTACTTCCCGGGCGTCAGGTGGATACACACCTCAAGGAGACGATGGGACGACTCAAAGCTGGAGAAATCCCTAAAATGCTTAAAAGACAAGAAAATGAAGCTAGAGGAAGGCGGGCCAGTGTACAGCCCCACGCTGGACGCTGAACCCGTCAGACGGACGATCCGGCAGCGGGTCATTGACGAAATCAAGCACTACTACCACGGCTTCAGGCTGCTGTGGATCGACACCACCATCGCGGGGCGCATGTTCTGGAAGATCCTGAATGGGAATCCTCTGTCTCGCCGGGAAAGGAGACAAGTAAGAATGGACGCGCTTTTACGTCTGAGCCAGTAACTTTACTTAAAAACAGCAATGTTTGTTACTCAATTTTCATAGAGACAACAGGGCTGTTGTTAGTGTTGTTGTCCTGTTGGGAGGATGGGACAAGCTTTTATTTATCTCCATTCATCGACTAGCTTTTTTGATTTCATCCCCATAACATGATGATGCCGCCACCATGTTTCACTGTAGGATGCTGTATTCACAGTGATGTGTATCATTATTTTTATGTTAGACACAACATTTCTGACCACTGCACCTTCTGCCTTTGTCTTTCTGTGGTTGCTGGCTTTCTTTATGCATAGAGACGAGGTTTTTGGAGCGCAAACTCCTTCAGAGTTCCCAACATCCTCTGGGTTGCACCTCCAACTAACGCTCCCATTCCCCGATAGGTCGCTGTATGTCTTGTGCAAGTTGTCCAAAGGCCATGAGTTCAGAGGTAATTAGGTGAGGAGTCGACCCCAGCAGCTGAGACTTCTTGTTCCGTACAGTTTAATCCAGAGCTTTTCACGCTTAATGGGATCAATTACAGGAAATAACCACAAGCTGGGTATTTACTCACCAGTGGCTCAGCAGTATTCGGTTGCTTTATTAAAACCCTTTAGGGACGAGGTTTACATGTAGAAACAGAGATCTGAGACTTTGACTTTAGTTCATAACCTCCCAGAGTTTATCATGTCTACGACTTCCACAACTTCAACATCAGAAGAAGAGACAATGAGAGGAAACTCCCAGCCTAAAACAATCTGAAAGAAGGCAAATGATTCAATTTATTCTGTAGTTTGTACTCTTGTTGTAATAACTACTATTCACTTAGTTTTGTGTTGACTGAAATAATCTGAAGGTCTGGTTGAGGAAAGCAGAGCAGATCAGCAGAGGTCAGATTTACTGCGGCAGCGTTGATTCATCAGTTTGGATGGAACAGATTAAAGTGATGTGATTGGCTGATTGCCACTGCTCCGTCCACAATGTATACTAGACTTACTGCTGGAGTTTAGTGAAGCTCTAGGGTTTGCATTGGTGTCTTGTGGTATACTAGCAACTAGGGCAATGTTCCAGCGCTGTGTGAGAGAAATAAATAACTTCTTACCAAAATAAGCTAACTTTGAGTCTCCTTCATTCAGTAACACTGTCCACACTGAAGAAGTAGGACTTAGCAGGCGCAACATCTGAGTTTGGATTTACAAAGGGTTTCTCACCAGTCAGGACAAGATTTAGTCAAAATTCTCCACCATTCCATCACAACCTGTACATTCCTAATTATATTCAACGCAAACAGATATTAGCTCAAGCAGCTAAGAAGACATTTTAAACACTTTCATCTAGTTACCAGAGGAAACAAGGCTTTGTGTTGATGTTAAAAGCGGTTGGTCAGACCTTTCACTGACCACTGCTTCCCCTCTATTTAAGCAACACCACCCCCCTCTGCCACTTTTCAAATGCAGGAGTCTTTCTCTTGTGCGCATGCTCCAAGCCCATCTTACCATCCATTCATCTAACCTGGAATGGCATTGCCTCCTTAATCTTCTCCTTTCAGATTCACCTACAATCCTCGGCCCTCCGCTTAGGGGCTCTTTCTGTTTCAACGTGTCACCCCATTCCTTCTGCTTTGATGCCTAAACTCCAGCGGATGATATACATGTCAATGGGCCAGCAGACAAAGGCCTTTTCACTCAAGATGGCCTAAATCCTCCATCGCACTGCCCCCCTGAAATGCAGGTGGAGAGGACAGAAAAAGGCAGACTCGTGTTTTCTGGCATTCTCTTGCCTCGGGACTGGTTTGTGTAGGTTGCGTCTCGGAGCAGTCAGAAAGCCACAGTTGGACAGCTGTACAATGACACAGAACAGGGCTGGCTTGGTGCTTGGATTGTTCCTCTCTGTGCTCAACTAAAGTGCTTCCTGTTGAATGAAGGAGAGCTTTTTGAGCACTGTGGTGTAGAATGCCCATTTTGGCCTATAGCTCCTTGCAAAGAAAGCAGCAGGAATCATGTATGTGCACTAAGTGCGTGTGGGAGTGGTTTATACACATTCTAAGTGTGGCGCTTCTGTCTACTAACAAGAAAACCGAAAAGCATGCCAAAGATGCACCGTACTTGTTTCTGGTTGAGATTGGGGGCAAAACGTCGCCCTCTGCTGGATTCTTATGTAAACTGCAGCACAGTTCAACTAAAAATCATTTGAAAGGTGCAGACCCAAGTCTGCACCTTTCAAATGTCTGCGCCGGTCACTGTAACAAATTGTGCTGAGAGATAAATTGTCCCAGAAGTTATTGCAATACAAGATAATATTGTTGTCGTGAGACCATTTTCAAGTAATATAATGCTAATGGCATAATAATGCAAGAACACATCCTCGAAGATCAATACAGTGGAACTGGAAGACATTTTAAATACTGAAAATAAATAAATAAACCAAGAGAAACTGCAAGCAAAATGACTTATAAAGTCTCTTTAAACAAAATTGTCTTTTAACCAAAAGGACTAGTTGAGACCAAAAAACCAAACTGAAGACTTTTGTCAACCAGTTTTTGGTAGAGAGAGCGAGAAAAACGAAAAAAATTTTGTTTCATGCAAATGAACATTTTTTAGCTCGTTTTAACCTATCATGCAATTAATTAGTTTATTGTTGATTGCGACCAGTCTAGTCACAATAAACCAATTAATTGAATGATAAATTAAAATGAGCTTGATTATCACTAAAGTCCCAACTGGCATATTTGCCTGTTTTTAACAATTCATATTTTTTGAAGGGCAAGTTTGTTTACAGAGCCTTTATAATCAATTATACTCATGGTTTTGGTTGTGTTTGTTTATTGTTTTTGATTATTTTGTTATTGGATATTATAAATATATTCCAGTTCCAGTATTAAATGTTCTTTAGAGATTAAAGGGGTGAACTTACATTATTATGGCATTATCGTCATGCCCCTTGAAAATGGTCTCAAACCAACAATATTATCATTTATCACAGTAACTTCTGGGACTTTGTCATTCAGTTTGTAATTGTGTCAGACCCATACATTAAATTATAACATTATAATGTCATTATAGTATTATAATAAAGTCCATTTATTTCAGGAGCTTTATGACTTGGTGAAACACCTTATACAGATTATTAATTCCTCACAGATGGATATTTGAAAGCCTTTATTTCTGTTAAATATATTTATCTTTTACAGTTAATGAAAACATGACAATTAAAATTAGAACACCATATCAAACCAGTAGAACAATATTTTTTAAATATTTTGTGCTTTATGTGTGTATGTTATTTTCAAAACGTACTTTTAATCTGACAAAAGAGCCTCATTGGGACGTATGTTCCCATTTACTGAATGTGACTGTAGTCTCCTGAGCTAGTGAGAGCTTGTTAAAGCATCATCTTTTGTTTTTTGGAATCATCGTCCTCAGACTTTGTGCTCATTATTCTCTGAAAACTTCTCCTCAGTTCCTCAGAACGTGTGCAGACGTTTTCAGGCTGCTGCCTTTCCTGGTGTTCATCATCGTCCCGTTCATGGAGTTCCTCCTTCCTGTGGCGTTGAAGCTGTTCCCCAACATGCTGCCTTCCACCTTTGAAACCCAGTCGAAGAAGGTAACCAGAGCTGTAGCCTACACTGGTTCTTCTGAAGCCATTTCAGCATTGGCCATTGTAGAGTCTCTGGAGGAAATCAAACCTTCAGATAGTTTTCCAGTTGGGTTTTAAACGTTCAGTCAATATTTTTTGATAGCAAAATGTAGCGGCTGATGTAAGGTGGTTGCATGCATTCACCACATGCATCTTCAGTCATTTAGTGTTTCTTTGCTGAAAGGGAAAAAGATGTAAGTAAAAGTAAGGTGAATCTTTTCTTGTGTTTTTAGGAGGAGAGGTTGAAGAAGGAGCTCAGAGTCAAACTGGAGATGGCCAAGTTCTTACAGGACACCATCGAGGAGATTGCACTGAGGAACAAGGCTGCCCTGGGCAACGTGACCGAGGAGTTCTCCACCTTCTTCCAAAAGGTTGGTGTTGGTGGGAAATGACCAGAAGGCTCCAGGTGCCTCTCTTCTGGTTGAAACAACATATTGTCCGTGTATATCTAGACGTGTTAACGCCACCTGACCGTTATTCCACATTAAGTCTGCAGAATTCTGTGCGTAATGTGACTCTTTCTGCAGATCCGGGACTCTGGAGAACGTCCCAGTAACGAGCAGATCATGAAGTTCTCCAAACTGTTTGAGGACGAACTGACTCTGGACAACCTGACCCGACCTCAGCTGGTGGCTCTCTGCCACCTCCTGGAGCTCCAGTCCATTGGAACCAACAACTTCCTGCGCTTTCAGCTCATCATGAAGCTGAGGGCCATCCATGCTGATGACAAGGTATGAAAGGTTCAGCTCCACTTGATGTGTGATGTCCTCCCATTGGGGGCGATGCTCTTATGACCCGTGTACCTCTATTCTCCAGCTTATAGCAGAAGAAGGAATAGAGAGTATGAGCGTGACCGAAGTGCAGGCAGCCTGTCGCGTTAGAGGCATGAGATCTCTTGGAGTCACAGAGGAACGACTGAGGGAGCAACTCAGCCAGGTAACAGAAATGACAAGTTAACTTTTCTACTTTTGTCTTGGCTCAGACTGAATTAGTGAAGGAGCAGGTTTATGGAGTTCTAGGAGCACTGAAGCAGAGGGGTCCACACGTTTTGTCAGGTGGCCAAAATAGTGAAGTCAAAATACTAATTTGTAATTTCTAAAGCAACAAGAAACACACACATTTTTTATACTTATAATTCTAATTAGACAAGTCAAGAAGTCTTTTTTTTTTTGTTGGAAAACGAACTTTAAATCTTTAAAAAATTAAGAAACCAACAACAGTTTGTAAATTCCTTTGGGTTGAGATGAAAAAAACCCCAAAGAAAAACAGTCTACCTAACAATTTACTATTAACAGTTTACTATTATTTATTTATTTTTAAATTTTTATTTCTTTTGTCCACTACCAAACCAGATACCTAAAGGACTACACTTTACTTTTTTCTTTTTTCGCACATTTTGTTTTGTTTCTGCGTCTGAATCTTAACGCTTGTATTTGATATCACAATAATTAAAAAAAGGAGATAATAAGATAAGAATGCTTGTATCGGTATCTAGAAAAGAGAATTGGTTCGAGCCCACAGACTTGTGGGGCTTCACAAGTAACCTTTTTCTTCAAGCTAGATGAGGAAGTGGGTCAGCTTCTTCTGCTTGTTTTTTTTTGCAGTGGTTGGACCTGCATCTGAACCAGCAGATCCCCACGTCTCTGCTGCTGCTGTCCCGAGCCATGTTCCTCCCGGACACTCTGTCTCCAGCGGACCAGCTCAAAACGACGCTCCAAACCCTTCCTGAGATGGTGGTACGTTCGCCGGAATGAACAGTGCAAAAGAACAGACTCTGAAAAGTATCTCCACCCAGTTTAGCCGTGGATAAAGGCCTAGCAAGTTTAGTCGACTTCATTTGCTCCAAGTTAGGTTAACCAAGCACGTTTATTTATTTTTTTTTCTTTTAGACCAAAGAGGCCCAGGTGAAGGTGGCTGAAATCGAGCTCTCCAAAGTGGACAATAAGACCAAACTGGAGACGATGCTGCAGGAGGAGGCAGCAATACGCCAAGACACCAAAGATCGGGAGATGGAGAGGCTGGCTGATGCTGCAGAGAAGGCTGCTAGGGTATGTGTGTGTTTGCATGTGCGCTCGTGTGTGTGTGTAAACCCAAAACATCAACATTTGATGTGACTTAAATCATACAGTTCAAAGTCAATGCTACCAAATACTGAGTGATTAAATGCAGAACTGGGATTTGGAGACACTAGTAAATAAATCTCTGACATTTTCTCTTATTACTGTGGCATTAAGCAAATAGAAATAATTTTAGTTATTCTAAATGACCTAAAACAAGAGAAGTGTGGTCCCATTTAAAAAAACAATAAACAAAAAAAACCCCTAATACAGACAGTTTGGGTGATTTTTGAACTTCATTAATTGGGATTTATCATGACAATCATAAATCAGAATTCCTATCATGACAAGAAATTTATCACAATAAATAAAATACAATAAATGATAGGCTCTGTCCAAGGCAAACTCGCATTTCACTTCAGGTTTTGGAGTTGCTATAACACAGGTGTCAAACTGAAGGCCTGGGACCAAATCTGGCCCGCCATCGTTTTTTATGTGGCCACATCACTGCGACATTACATCAGTAAGTCTACAAATATTCACACAATAGCAACAAATTTGCATATTTTTTTCTAATTTTACTGCAAATTTTCTCAAAATTGGTTGAAAACATTGGATTCAAGCCAATGCTGCCTCAGCCTTCAAGTTATCGTCCGTCACTGACATGGGGAGTAATAAGAAGTCACATTGAACATCACATATTAGCGCAAATATTGTAGAAATTCTAGACAAAATCTCAAATTTTGATTGCAAAAAAAAACAAAAAAACAACACTAAAATAAATCAGAAAATGCTGGAGGAACAACTTTTTATTGATATTTTAACAGCTTAATTGGTTTTGTCAATATACTTTGGCACAACCGGCACTTTACGAACATTCAGGTTTGATATGAGCCAAGACGAAAATGACTTTGACACTCCTGTGCTACAGCATTAAAGATCATAGGAACTATTGAGAAATCCACTCTTAATAAAAAAAAAATCTATCATCCTATTCCTGTGGTTTATTTACATAAGAGCGATTATTATAAATGATCAAAAAATCATTTCATTGTGCTTCCACTGGACTAATCTGTTTATCTTTCACATGGATGTGGACGATTGGGCTCTTTTGTAAGTTTGACGGTTTACTTCTGTGCTGCAGGAGGATGAGTTGGAGCTGGAAGTCGACGGTGCGAAACACAGCGATGCAGAGCCTGCCTTGCTACAAGCTACCAGAGCAGCTCAGTCAGAGACTCTGAGGGACACAGCTCCTGTTATAGAGGCAAACAAGGTAATATCATGAAACAGGAAATTGGCTGCGTTTCCATTACAAAGGCACACACATTTTTAACGATATTCTGCTAATGTAAAAAAAAAAAAAAAAGTAAAATTTCCTCATTGTGGTGTTTGCATTAAACAAACCCCACAGTAAGAAATGACATTAGTCACACATGAATTGGCTTGTTGACACAATAAGTCATTAAAAATCATGGCAGAGACAAATGTAAACAGTTACATGAGATATATTCCTAATTCAGTTATGGTGCTGGCGCTCATCGTCTATCAGCCAATCAGAGGAGTCTCATTCAGGCTTCGGAGCAACAGGCCCCGCCTGTATCAGTGACACATAATGCTGTGATGCTGTGAGAGCTCTGGTGGAGCCAGCTGTACATCGTCAGAAAAAAAGCAGAAACAAACCATCCTCCTCCAACTACTTCCTGTCATCTTCTTTATCGTTTGCATCAGTAGAAACATCTGGCTGTCGATCACGTGACTCATTTGATGCAGTAAAAGTGTTTCCTTTGCAGTTTTGCAAACTCAATCTATTTCTGTACAGCTGAAAATCTACCTCATCCTAATGCAAAAACTTTATCTCGAAAAACGTTAATCATTTTTCAAATTTGCTGTGTTTTCATTTATTTGCATAATTTCAATTTGTGCAATTCTATAGTTCATGTAAAAGCAGCTTGTTTGCTTATACTCATTACTTCTGTACTTACTTGGATACCGATAAAGATAAAACACTGATACTTGTCCCAGATAAATTGGCCCTCAGTATTAGTGGTGTAGACTTTATTTAATTCTGACCCTCTCTGTTCAGATGGACGGCTTTTATCTCTTACTTGTGATCTTTTTGTTTCCTCCCACCAGTATGAGCACTGGCACACGTTTCTACGTATTCAGGTTGGGTTCAATGTTGCTCCCCTACAGCTGATGGATGTAGTGTTTTAGTTTCCTTAATGAAATATTCAACTTTATTTGTTGTTCCGTTAAGCACTCGTGTATTTGAGCCCTCCCTGTCTTTTCTTGTTAGAAAGGAAATCCTAACCCTCTTGTTGTGATCTTCCAGCTTTCATCTATATATTTTCTTCCCTCATGTGAGAATGTATAGACCCAGAGTCTCCCCTTACTTCCTCCTGTTGGTTGATCTCTTTTGGCTTCACAGTAAATGTTATTTTAATAGATTGTACTTGTACAGTGACTGTGGACCTTTTCACATGTTGTCAGATTACAGCCATTTCCCCCCCCTGTAAGTACAGCCACAAATCCTTTAAGGCAATAGTTTTCCACTGGTCAAAGTTCAGGATCCATCTTTTTTTTTTCTTTCTCATTCTCAAAGTACTTAAGTCAGTCTTTTCAATTCACTTATCCAAGCATTAATTAATCAGAAGACTGATCTAACAATTAGAGTAATCACTTTAAAATATTTTTAACACACTGTTTTCATGCTAGGTTTTAAAAAATCTCGTATTATGAAGCTAAAGCTACGACCAAAAATTGCACAAACAGGCTCTTTTCTTCATACAATCACATTATTGAAATAGACATCAATCATATCTGTGAAATATGACAGAAACAGGCTGCAATTATTATTTCTAAAGCAGATCTTAAGTTTTAATGACATCCACTTGCAGAATTTAATTTCTTTTGCCGTTCTTTGATTGTTTCTTCTCGTCCCAGGATGAGGAGATAACCAAAGAAGAGATCGACCTTCTGAGTGACGCCTGCTCTAAGCTGAAGGAGCAGAAGAAGCTGCTGACTCTGGAGAAAGAGGAACTGGAGGAGCTGAAGGATGACGTCCAGGAGTACAACGAGGTGCTTTTATACTCAGACTTCAGTCGTTTCACTTTTAAAAAAAAAAAGAAAAAGAAAAAAAAAAATCTGATTTCTGTTGATGCATAAATGCACAGAATCATTTTAATTGCTCTGTGCGTCTCCAGGATCTGGAGGAGATCAAAAAGGAATTTTCCAAGAAAGGTCAGGAGAAGGCCTTGGAAGAATCGAAGGCCAGCAAGCGTTTGTCTAAGAGAGTCACCCGCATGATCGGTCGCATTGATAAGATCATTGGGGAGCTGGAGAAGGACAAAGTCATGCTGGACGGACAGGCGGAAAGCGGAACCAATCTACCTGTTGGGTAAGAGTCACATTTACTCCACATCCTTTTTCTTTTACCCACATTTTTTCACAGCTTTCTCATTAATCACTAATTAATCTCTTCATTATCATCAGCCTCCACATTAAGGTGCTTTTTGACTGCAGGAATCATGGTAGTTTTCAGGGACCATTATAGGTACCAAAAACTACAACCTTAACAACTGGATGGAGGTTGCTAAGCATTTTGTACGGGTCACAGATTCCCAGCATCCCCTCCTCACATAAAAGAAGAACTTTGGATTTTTGCTTACAAACACAAAACTTAAACCCAGTCGTTCATATTGAAAATTTCAGCCTTTTACAGTGAATACATTCAAATATGTGATTAGAATTACTTAACCTTCCTGGAAATATTAGGAAAAACAAATTAAGTGACTTAATTTCAGCTATCTTGAGTAAATAAATGGTTGTGTTTAAAGTAATTGCAGGTATTTAAACCAGTAGTGTTGAATTATTTTACATTTAACACTTGTAGATTGTAGTTTTCTAGCCAATCACAGAGCTTGAAAAAGCTGATTCCAATTTGGGCTGAAATTTATTTATTTGTTTGTTTGTCTGAAAAGTCAATAGGTAGCGACGTTGTGTGTATTTAATGCTCCTGTTAGAATTATGGAAAGAATTATTTTTTTAAAAATGTGAATTTTACTAATTTCTTTTAAAATTTGTCAAGTGTCTAAACGGTATTTGTTTAGAAACACCAGGTAGGACCAGAACTCAGGAAGTGTGACAAGTAATATTTTCTTCCCTGTGAGGATCAGCAAAAATAATTGGAAAGTCATTGCAATATTTCTGAAGTATTTATAGTGATTTCTTTTGCTTTTAAACAACAGCCATCATGTATGTGAAATAATCTGAGATGAATGCTGACTCATTTGGCGGCTGTGATCTCTGCTCCTCAGATCAGTAAGGCTGCTTTTAACGACCAAGTTTTGAAGTTTGTGTGTTGTAAACAATAAGAGCGATTCATACGTTGTCAGTGGCCATAATTCACATAAACAGCCTGTTTCCAGAACCCACAGTCAAAAGGCACCTTCTCATATCAGTACATTTCTTGTAAAATGATGGTGGAGATAACAACATATAAAATCAATCAATTAATGAATCGAATCGAAATGAACCGATCGAAACACCAAATCCAGACCTAATTGATTGCAATTTGATTTGGCAGATTATTCTTCACTAAGTATAGCGATGCCGTGGGGTAAGATGAACGGTGTCAAACCATTACTGCATGTCAGACTCTGATGTTGCATCATGGTTTTCCTCATGCTGAAATAGTTGTGCAGGGAGTCCGTCTTCAGTCCTGTTCCTAACCTCAGAACTGCAACAGAATTCTGCCGGCAGGTTGCTGTGTTCGGAGTAGGCTTAACAGCTCTGGTCTGTTGATTAATACTTTCAGACTTGATGCTTGATTTGTAAAATTTAAAAGTCAAAAATGTTTGTCCAAAAAGCATGAAAGTTTCTGCATATTGTAGTTCCTTTATGCAGCGAGGCTATGCTAACATCTGACCGAAACCATTAAAGCAGCACATCAGGCTAAAAAGAATATTTCAAGCAGCATGTTGTGCATTTTATTTCAGCATGGGTTCAATTACTTACCCAATGTGTTTGCGTCATCAACAAAACCCCTGAATCAGTTGGATCGGCGTGATCTGGGAGACCAGAACGAATGCAGCCTGTTGATTTGGGAGCTCTCCACCACATTTTACACCGTGCCAAAGCCGGTAACCGTTTCCTGTATGCAGTCTGTTCTACACCTTCAGGGAGAACCTGATCGGCATCGACGAGCTCATCAACGTCATGCGGCAGATCCAGAACATTCCAGAGGACAAGCTGCAGAGGATCGCAAAAGCCCTGGACGACAACAAGGACGGAAAGATCGACATCGACGATGTCATCAAAGTACTTTGAACACTACATCTTTAACACAGCACATAGTGTAAAAATGTTCCTGCCCCATACTAATTCTGACACGTTACAGCCACAAACTATTTTGCATGTTACTGGGATTTTATGTGACAGACTCCCACCAACTCTGAGCTCATGTGGAAGGAAATTAAATATGTTTTTCCCTTTTTTTTCTCTTCTTTTTTTTTTCCAAAAGAAAAAAAAGATTTTTATTCATTTGTTTTCACCGCATTTACAGCCAGTGGTGTGCACACTTCCGCTATTTAACTACAGTGCTAATAGCAGAGCTAATGTTTTAACTTTGAAAACATTTAGCTCACTTATCCTCTCCTAAATTAATATTTTGAGATGAATTCTAAAGCGCTTATTTAGCGCCTGTTGTGAAAACTGTCAGTTGAAATAAGTTAGACACCTGTGTTGAAATTTCTTTATTTAATCATTGAGGAATTTAGATGTTGATGTACATGCCCTTATTTTGAAGTGGGTGACGTTTACAGGGTCTCTTCACATTCTCATTGAAAAGAAGAAACATACGGGAACAAAAAACACAGGCAGTAAAGAAAAAGATATTGACACGACTGCAATATTTAAGGACATTATATAAATTATAATATCAAAAGCTAATGCACAAAGCCCTTAAAGGGAAGATATATTTTGAATATCTATTGCTGTAGCAGAACTAATGATTATGATTAGTGGTTTAGGGTTAGGACAACTAACCTTTTAGTTAGCGGTGCCAAATACTTCATTATTTTATCTCATCAGCTCACTTGGTTTCTCCTAAGCTAATTTTCTTACTTTGTAAACTTTAAATTGAATAAAGTTCAACATCTGGGTTCAAATATTCTTCAAAATTCTTCAAGAAGTTAGATGCTTATATTCATGGTCTTATTTTGAAGTAGGTGAAGCCCGTTGACCCACCAGTTCAAAATTAAATTGGTGCCGGAAATTTGTAGTCTTTCAAGGACAGATGTAATTTGAATTGAAGTTAGCACTTTAGTATTAGCGTCTGCTAAATGCTGTATTGGTAGAGCTCTTTAGTGGCTGCAGAGCCAACATTTATGATTAGTGTTTCAGGGTTAGTTTTTTTGTGTGTTTCAGCACTCAAAAAAAACCTAAACAGCAAATTTCTTTATCTAACCGATGTTCTTCCGGGCCGTGTTATTTTCAGATGGTGGAACTGATCGACAAGGAAGACATCGACATCTCTACTTCGCAGCTGGCTGACATCATGGTCATGCTGCAGAAGGAAGAGAAGCTGATGGAGAAGGAGAAGGCCAAAGACAAAGCTGAGAAGGAGCAGGCAGCCAAACTCAACAGCTAACTCATCTTCCCTCAAAAACACAGAGAGCATATGTTTAAAAAAAAAAAAAAAAAGACCACATATTAGCTTAGTCTGCTACCGGCTCTCGGAATACTTCGGACATCAAGTCATTGAGAATTACAAGGTAACAGTACAAGGTAACAGCTGCCATGTGGAAATAACTGCTTAACAAAAAAAAAAAGTCAATAAAAAGGCCTCCTTCATCTTCAGTGCACAGAATTAATTTGAAAGCTATTATGTAAAATCTTTTGGAGTGATCTTATGTATTATGTGGATACTTGAGTTTATGAAATTTTAGCTAATTTATTGATACAGGGAACAGGGTGGCATGGAACCATGGTTGCTTTACGAACTAAAAGCTTTGAGGAGATATTTGATCATGTGATATTTAGAGCTTGGGGTGAAACATCTTGCCTTTCATTTCAATCATGTCATTTCACACAAATGACATCCATTCTGGACTTGCACAGTAAACACTATAGTCATTATTGTCATTCCACTAAGTTTTTTTTTTCTTCTTTATTTTCACCCACCATTCAATGTCATATACTTCCTTTCTCTTTTTCTCATTTGTGTTTGTTCTGGTTGGCTGGTACTGTTAGTGGCTGCTACCAAAGACGTTATTAGACACAAAGCTCACATTGTGAATGTGAAACTAGCATAATTGCATTTTAAAAGTGCTTTACATTAGTTTATTCTGGAAATGGAAGCAGATTTAGATTCATTCCAGTTAATATGGTATCAGTTACTTACTGCGGTATACATAAATGTGTTGCAACATTTATACCTCTAGCAGCTCTAACTTGCTTTAGGACATTGATTCTTTGGGCGTCTCCTCAGGGGTCTTGTGCTGTAACATTGAATGCTAGCGGATCTGACCGTTTCTTGTGCATTCTGTCGAAGCACTGTTGGATTCAGACTGCAGTTTGTAGGCAGGGTTGATGCTTTACACTCTCTGTCTAGGCATGGGTCAGTTACTGTGCATCAAAGTATTCTGATGTTGGAAAAAGTGCCGACTTGAACACCAAAACAACACAAAACATCCTATTGTTTCTGTGCTCTAAAGCTCTCATAAAGGGGCAGTATTATGTAAAATTGACCTTTGTTAATCTTTCCACAATGTTATAGTGCAGTTTTCTCATCACAAACATACCTGTAGTGTAGCTTTGATTCTTTTATGCGTGTTGGAGAAATGCTTAAATCTCCACGGTAACCATTCAACTGTGCAAAACACCTGGGTGGACTTAGCCCCGCCTTGAAGGCGCAGCTCCTCCTCAGAGCTGCAGTTCCCAAACTTCTGCCTCACAGAGCAGCTCTCTCCCACCAAGTTCCTTCAGACTAGCCAGCAGCAATTAGCAAACACCTGGTGGAACTTAGGATCTGCTGAGCTCATTATAGGAGCTACTTCTCAGAGCAACATTGGTAAAAACATTGTTAAAGGGTTTATAGAGGAGCCATGTTGTGATCACTTTCTGGAAGCGGAGTTTCAGAAAGAGCAGAAGTTTCTTAAAGAGACGGAGACCCAATTTCTAGGCGTTAAATTACAAAGATAAATTTCTTTGAAGTTGTATTTCTTATATTGAGCATTTTTATAACAACTGGAGGTAACAGGGCTGCTTAATCATGCTATTAAATTAATCTATATGTTTGAAAAGCACATAATATTGCCCCTTTTAATAAGACGCCAGAGGATTCCCCTCACCCACCCACTGCTACACACTGCCTGTGTAGCAAAAAGAAAGCAGCTGCATTTTTCTCTCACTTACTGGAGAGGTAAACTGGACCGAAAATGTTCGAACCATAGAAAGGGGTCTAATTGCAACTGTTGAGTCTATGATTAGCTCGTCTGTTCAGCAGCAGACTGCAGGCCAGCTACCCGAGCGGAGAGCCTGACTAATTAACATGCTAACATCAGCTTATTATGCTTGAAACTTGAAACTTAATTATTCTACATTCTAGCTTCACTGAATCAAAATGGAAATAACTGAATGCTAGACCACCAGAAAAAATCAGTACTTGGAAATGTTTGTTTCAATAAAAGTAACTAGATCGTATTTTACGTCTTTGTTTAAAATTTAGTTGTAAATTGTGTTTTTATTCAATGTTATGAGAATGTCGCACTGGCCCATGCCTAGCTGCCAGACGTTTAAGGACGACTTGACTCTTGGCTTAGAGAAGTCTGTCACATTGAGGATCAGATTTTTATTTTATCTTTTCAAAGCAATACCCATAAGAGCGCTACTTAATGTCTGCAAGCAAAGCACAGCTCTGCAACAGCACTATCAGTTTCATTTAATGGTTGTGGCTGGTTTTTATATGTAGCCTCACCTCCTTGTAAAGTGCCCAAGTTACACTGTAGTGCTCAACACCAAATCCTGGTTACTGCTAAGAAAACCCGGACAAACAGAACCAGTATACGACAAACATCTGTCCTAGCTGGTTTTATGAAACTGGAGGATTTTAAATTTGTTTATGAAGAGGGTAAACTCGAAGCTTGAATGATTCATATTTGCTCCACATTTGCTCTGTTAGAATGCTGGTAGAATTGGCCTTTATAGGATAAATACAAAGTGGCCTTCTCTTGATGCATGAACTACTAATGGTTGATGTACTGTTTGTATATTTATTTATACATTTCTTTAGACCTTTAAGGAGATTATAATATATTTTTGGTTATTATGAATATGAGTGTAGAACAGATTATTTAGAATTTTACCCTCAGACCAGTTTCAAAGTAATATCACACTGCAGCTATGAATGCGTTAGTTTTAAACAAGGATATTTCTGTTTTCTTTTTTTTTTTTACAGAAAAATTATAATATCATGTACAGAGAGAAAAATATTCAAACGTCCACATAGTAAAATCCACGTTTTGTCACCGTACAAACAAACTTCTTTTTTATTTTTTATTGGGGTTTTTGGGACAGAACCAAAGTGGTTCATTCTTATGAAGTTTAAAGTTTCATGTCTGACTTGTAGCATTCACCATCTTCCCTGTCGATGCTGAGAAGGGGCATTCCCGCAGCATGATGCCACCACCCCTGTGTTTCACTGCAGAAGGATGTCTTCAGAATAGGCATTCGCCACTAAATTGGTCGGCCTTGATTTCCTTAATGTCTGCAGTAAACAATAGTCGCCCCACCGTTGCTCACTTTGTGACTTTGTCATTATATTTGGAGGTTTTAAGACAAAAAAACCCCGTATCAGCCAGAATCAGAATTGCCATTTCAAGATCGGCCTAGAAACTGCAATCGCTACACCCCTACTGCGGCGTGATGTGCAGTGGTAGTTTTTGGCCAAAATGTGACAATTTTCTCCCGTTTTTAGATGATGAATTGAAAAAAAAAATGCTTTGGATGTTGTTTTATCCTTGTTTCTTTCTCCTCATCAAGATATTTGTCACATAAAATCCTAATAGAACGCATGAAAGTCTGAGACAGTATCAAGTCGAAATGTGGAAAAGTTTAACAGTACAGTTAAACTTTACTGTTAAACTTTTAACTGCCAATAACTGCCAATATCTTAATATTGGCAGTTAAATATGTCAATATGTAGTTTAATCAGATCTCCAAGTAAATGTTACTCTGATTAAACAATGTTCTCATTTTAGAAAAAGTGTTTAAAAAAATTTTCTTTGTTTTTTCAATCTGCAACATAAAATGGTGTGAAATGCAATATGATGTGTTCAAGTGTAATAAGTCAAATGTTTAGCTATTTGGCTAGTTTAGTCACCTGAATTAAATATTCCAGACAATATATTTACTGCAGTTATCAGGCTAAACATGCAGCAACGATTTTAATTTGAGTTGTTTTCTACACCTGATTTTTGTCATTTTCAGAGTTTTATGATCGTGAAAAATGTCTTTAAAGATGATCATTTTCTGGCTGCGACTGCTGAACGTCCTCACTCCCCCAGGAAAAGGTTTGAGTCTCTGCTAAGTTGAGCTAATGTTGGATAGTCTGTGCTCACTGGTATTCCTCGTTGGGCTTCCTCGGCAGTATTCTGTAAAGGTGCCTGGCACAGTTGGACATGACAGAGAGGTTCTTTAGGTAGCACCGAGTCGATGACGCTCACTTTAATCTGTTCCCGGAGTCCGTTGATGATCAGAAGCTTGTTTGTCCTCTGTGTTCAGATGGAGTCTGAACCCAGATGTTTAGGTCAGGCGTGTTCGTCTGCAGCCTTAGTCAGCAGCCGGTGTAAACGTGAAGAAGAGTGCATACTTGGATCAAATGTTTGATTCTTTACCAGTCGATGGATAAACTCACTTATCAGCTGTAACATATCTATGGAAGGCTAGGATTTTACATTCACACGAGAAAAATTTTTTCCCAAACTCTCAATATTTGGAAGCTAAGCCCTCAGAAATGTCATATTGTTTTATATTCTGTCAGCAAGTCACTAATTAGATCACAATGTTTGCAGATGCACCCAGTGGAGGTGAGTGGGTGATTTCAGTGATGCTTTTACTTGCCACTACCAGTTTTGCATTATTCGGATTTCTGCTTAAGAACTGTAACATAAGAATGTTATGTGTCATAAAAAATCAACTATAAAACAGGCTTTAAGTATTTTAAAACCATTTTCTCTTATAAGAACTCATCACCGCTACAGATATAACATCTCTATTCCTTGAGAGTGTTGAGCTTCAGTCTAACTCACAGGACTCGGCTTTTCCAAATCCGATGTGCTCCATGATTGACAGCAGGATAAATCCAGAACAGCTCTGGAGCGCAGGGGTAAAGCATGCAGCCCAGATACAGAGGCCTTAGTCCTCGACGCGGCCGTCACGTCTTTGAGTTGACCCGATGACCGTTGTCTCTCCTCTTACTCATAACATTCTTTCCTGTCTGTCCACTCTCAAATGAAGGCCACTACAGCGGATAAAGCATAAAAAAGAGCCACTTTGCCACACTCCATTTAGTCTCTTATCTGTTGAAAGTCTTGCTTTCTTTCGCTCTCTCGCAGCATTAATGAACCGCAAACTTGTTTCAACATGTCATGGAAAATATAGTATCTCTTTACATAGATTTTACTAGGAGGATGTATTAGGACATTTTGTGAATAGAGAAAAAAAAGAAGAGTAAGTTTATGCAAAAAAAAAAAAATCTAATTGTGAGAATAATCTTTTTTAGAAAACATTGGAAATTTCAGAATTTGAAAAGTCACAAATGTTCAACTTTTGAATCTTGGAAAAGGTTTTTATTTCTAGAAATTTTTGACTTTTCAAACAGGAATTTCCAAGTATTTGCTGGAAAGGTTCTGAGATCAATCTAAAAAATGTTTTAACTTTTTGGCAGAAACATACTCCCTTACTTTATCTCCAATGGCCCTAATGCTCTGTTGTATCTTACATCTCTACCTTCTTCGATTTCAAATGAAGCACCTCGATGATAGCAAAAACCAAGCTGACGTTGAGTCGTCTTACTGCTGCAACAACATCTGCACAGAAGAGTGTTCCTGTCGGGCCAACCTGGAAGCATTTTTAAGGTGCATTCATTGATCAAAACCCAACCAGGCAGCCACAGATCAGGACAGATCGAGTTGAAATCTTCAGATTCTGCTCACCAGCTATCTTATGGTGCATTTCTAGTTTATATTATTAACACACATTTTCTTTATATGCTAATTTGTTTATGAGGAGTGGATGAAAACCTGTCCAACCAAGCACGAAGAGCCTTTCTGCATGCAGTTTGGCAGAAGTCCTCAGACATTTTGTGGTTGACAGAGAATAAAAAATAAAAAAACGCCCAAAAAAACAGAAAAAACTCCAAAAGGAGAAAAAAAAGACGTTTCCAGGCTATGTAATCTAGGTTATGGTTATGTAATCTAGGTACAGCTGAGAGAGAACTCTTCCTTCCAGTTACTTACTGTTTATGGAGAGGAAGACAAAAGCTGCAGTTATGGAAACTGACTGCAGAGTCTAACCTCGGTTGAAACGCACCGTTCAGGTCGGTAGCTTTGTCTGAAACCATCTCAGGGTGTAAATCTTCAGTCCGACGGGATGAAGGATCAGCGTTAGGGAGACTGAATCTAAGCCACAAACCGTCCTTTAAGATCCCTGCTTAGTTTGCCAGACTGAAATCATTTTTATGATTCTTCTAAATTATAAAAATTTAGAAGAATCAAGAAGGGTGGGCACAAAAGACAATAATCTTAAGAAAACATCATCTCAACTTGAACAAGCAGTTTCAATGCATCTTAGAAGCAAGAGAGAAACGGCAAAAAGAAGAGATTTTCCATTAGGTTCTGACCGAATCCACCAGACATTTTGCTCCCGCTGCCGTGTGAGGAAACGGTTTCAAGATCAGCCGGGGTGTGTTTAAGAGCAGGAGCTCTGTGTTTAAGAGCAGGAGCTCTGTGTTTAAGAGCAGGAGCTCTGTGTTTAAGAGCAGGAGCTCTGTGTTTAAGAGCAGGAGCTCTGTGTTTAAGAGCAGGAGCTCTGTGTTTAAGAGCAGGAGCTCTGTGTTTAAGAGCAGGAGCTCTGTGTTTAGCAGGAGCTCTGTGTTTAAGAGCAGGAGCTCTGTGTTTAAGAGCAGGAGCTCTGTGTTTAAGAGCAGGAGCTCTGTGTTTAAGAGCAGGAGCTCTGTGTTTAAGAGCAGGAGCTCTGTGTTTAAGAGCAGGAGCTCTGTGTTCCTGAATGGAAAACAAAATTTGATTACCTAAATGAGACTGAAATTGGGAAAACGTATCACTGATCGTGGAAGCTGAGGCCGCGGTAGCAGTAATATCAGGTTACATTCAGTGAGAAAGTTTAGGACTTGATGTTAGAACATGCTTTATAAATCAACTTGAATCTCATCTAAAAAGCTAATTTTATTATTATTATTATTATTTTTTGCTAATGTGCATCTAGAAAATATTCAGCGTTTCACTTTTCCTGCTTTTTACATTACAGCTTGTTCCCAAATTAATTAGCTATTTAAACGTTGTCTTGAGTTTCTGTAAAGGATCATGAGCAAAGTGTACCAAACGTTGTTTAATAAACTGTAAAGGTTCTTGTATTTTTCACTTGTTTAATTTGTTTGTCATGTTCTTTGTCCTCTGTCTACTTTTTTTTTTGTGTGTTTTTGTTTGTTTTTTTGTCACTAAGCACATCCACAGCACAACTGTATGCTGCCTGTCATTTTCTAACACATTCATGAGGACATTGTCATTTTTCATCCTAAATCCCAATTTTGACCAGCCTCTCCCATCTGATGTCACTTCCGGAGGCTCCGCCCCTACCATGGCATTTTAGGGCCATTATTTATGTCTCCCCGCCTAAAAAAAACCCCCCAAAAAACCTGAGATTTTCTAGAAAAAAACATGGAAATTGTTGAATTTTTTGACTTTTAACTTTAAATTTATAAAAGTCGAAGATTTTTGACTTTTGAAACTAGGAAATTTTCCAAAAAAGTTTTTTGATATAAGTCTCAGAAGTTCAGAGGGTTTTTGTTTTTTTCCTAGCAAATTTTCCATTTCAGAAACTTCCCTTGTTCCATCCATCCATCCATCCATCCATCCATCCATCCATCCATCCATCCATCCATCTTCTTCCGCTTATCCGGGGTCGGGTCGCGGGGGTAGCAGCTTCAGAAGGGAGGCCCAGACTTCCCTCTTCCCAGCCACTTCCACCAGCTCCTCCGGAGGAATCCCAAGGCGTTCCCAGGCCAGCCGAGAGACATAGTCCCTCCAGCGTGTCCTGGGTCTTCCTCGGGGCCTGAACTAAACTTCCCTTGTTTAGTCCAGAAAATTTCTGAGATTAATCAGAAAATTTCAAATTTTTTTTGGTGGAAATTTTCTCCTTTTTTTTCCATCTACAGTGGCCCTAATATGCCGTCGTCCCATCCAGAACAATGTTGGTGCCAATGTGTTAAGTGGTTAGTTTAACAGACAAAAAAGTAGACATTCTCAAAAATAATAGAAAGGGAAGTCATTCCAATAAGAAAGCATGGTGGTGTGGTGTGGTGATGTGGGGCTGTTTTGCTGCCTCAGGACCTAGAAGACGGACTGTGGTAAATGGAGCCAGCTGAACATCCTGAAAGAGAACGTCTGGCCATTTTGGTTGGTGACCAAAAGCTGAAGTAAATCTTTGGTTTTGCGGCAGGACAATGATCCAAAAAAAAAAAAAACACCAGAAAGTTCACTTCTGAATTTGAACAAGTCAAAGTCTTGACCTGAATCTGAAGGAAATGCTGTGACTCGACCTTACAAGGGAATTTCATGTTTAAAAACTCTCCAGTGTGTTTTTGATTGGACAAATCCGCTGGTTCTTCATCTACTGTCGCAAAAATAGAAGAAAAGACTGTTTGAACAATACATAAAATACACTGTTAAAATTTATTTTAACAATTCATCACAGGCTTGATCTAGCTGTACTGTGAACCTAGGCACGCCACACAAATATCTTCAGAAACTTTCAATGGTTTGTTTTCAGAAAACTCTGTAAAGTGTTCTAGGTTTAAAGTCAATAATCAGAAACTCTCAGTTGAAACTCCAAAGGAAGCTTAAGGTTAAGTGACTGTTTTTGCTCATTGTCTAGTTTGTCCAAATGCTAATGTTGCATGTTATTTCATCGCATAGGTTATATTATCCACTACTGAAAACGGTGTTCGACTGAACCAAACTGGTTCCAAAATTAGTTTACCAAATATTATTTCAATATGCTTTGAAACTTTTCTGAAAGTCAGCTTTACCGTCTGGACTGTTGCTGTGTTTCCCTGTCACACTGCACAACAAAACAACTTTACAATGTCACGAATGTTCACAGACTGTAAGACGTTTCTAAATATCCTACAATGCAGATGAACATTTTCACAAAGTGTTCCCTGGTATCTGCAGCTGTGTAAAGCACAAGGTGCCGTCTGAAGCAGAGCTTGATGCCTGGATTGATCCAACGTATCGCTTCAAACACACAATAAATCTTTCAGCACGGCTTCCCTCAGAGTTTCTTGTCTTTTCATTAATATAAACTGGTTCCACTATGATGCCACATTGTATTTATCAACTCTAAATAAGGGTTTTCAGTTCTATTTTCAAAGTAAATCCCTTCAGAAATATTCCTGGGTAACTTTCTTTGGGATTTACTTGTTAGTTTGTGGATTAAACTCTTAAAGGTTTTTATATATGTGTGTGTTTTTGTGAAATATATAAAATACAGAGCATTTTTATAAAGTCGATGACGCTCCTGCTGTTTGCATCCAGACCGCTAGGTGGCAGCCTGCAACAGGGTTTCGGTGAAGCAGAGCAGCAGCGAGAGCAGAGCGACAGCTTCCCTCTCTGTTCGGGATATCGTCTTAAGTGTCTTCTTTCTAGCTGTTGTGTTAAAAATAACTTCCGGGTATCTTTTACTCAACACTTTATCACTAAGTGAGACACATTATATAGATTAGTTACGCACAGATGGATGTTTGAAAGTCCTTATCTCTGTTAATTCTGATTATCTTCAATTTACCTGCTAATAAAAACATCACAATGTCACATCAGACCAATAAAACAAACAAAAACATTTTCAATTTAGAAATGTGGCCTTAATGAAAAGTATTTTTGTTCACTTTTACGATGATCACATTCTCAGAAAATTGGAAAATTTCATAAGACTAAAAATGGTTTGTCTCATGGAATTATGGAAATGCGTTTATGTTAAATGTGTCCATGTGTACAGTTTATGTAACTGAGACTGGGGAGTTATGGTGGATTTATTTATTAATGTCTTAAAAATCAGAGTTTTACATAAAGAATGATTAATTTACTATCTCCTTGAAGAACGAGGAAACGCTCCGGTGATGATGTCATGGATTTAGAAAGTTTTGATAGGTTGACCGGCACATTTAAGTTAACTGGAGGTATGGAATTACAAGAAAAGCGTTCCAGGTAATTCCATACCTGGAAGGCACCGACTTCTAGTTTGCCACAACGGGAAAGTCAAAAGAAATCAAACACATGTCAGGAAAAGAATGGTGGAGTCTCACAGGTCTGGCTCATCCTTAGGATCAACTCCCAGCTGCTTGAAGGTTCATCTGTTCAAACAGTGATAGACACGATGGGAAAGCCCAATCATCACAGCACTCAAGACGTAAACTTGGTCCAAAATGAACAAACTGAGTCCAGAACAAAAGCCAAGATGATGCTGTACCTGGTAAGACAGTTATTATTATTCATAGTCAAACTGTCCTGAGAGGCCAATCAGTGAGGAAGAAGCAAAGTCTCCAAAATAAAAGGTAGATTAATATATAAAGATAAAGCAGATTAATAGTTTGCAAATGCACACTGAGACAAAGACCTTCATTTGTGGAGAGTCAGGAAGTTGAAGCTCAGGTCCAAATGGGTCTGTCTAGGGCACAATGACTCTGGCAGTAATGACAAAAGGCATTTAGCAAATAGAACAAATTTTGGTAATTGTAGCCGAAGAGAGGTTTAGCCAGATTTGACGTCAGACAGTGAGAGAAAAGCGTAACAGTCTTTTAAATCATTGTATGTAACGCCTTGGTTTCAGCTGTGTGGTCAGATCCTGCTGCACGGTGAAATGAACGTGGCCTTTAGGCTCCGGGACGCACCAAGTGTTGGAATAAAAGCCCATATGGAATGTTTCTCTTGATCAGGAGTTACTTCAAAGATTTATCACACATTTTTCCTTTCCCTTAACCTTTGCAGTGATTGTCAATTACTGTCAGCAGTCTTCCCCATGATATTTTAGGTCACATCACCCCAATGACATTCATCACATGCATTTCTGACACACAATTTAGGGTTTTCATTAAGTATAAAAATACTAATTTTCTCTCAAAAATAAAATCCTCATTTGTAAACTGCAGTTTGTATTCACTCTGGTTATATCTATCGGATACTTAAAATCGTTCCATGATTTGAAACTTTAGTGACGAACAAAACTGTTGCCGTGGTAACTTGTCTGGTAAAGAAAAAAGGGGTCTGTCACATCTCCATTACAGCTTCTGCCACTGAAGCCAACTTGAGTCAAGATGGAGCGATTTTAAAGAAATCGAACCCGTGTAAAACTAAGCGACAGACAAACCTCTGATTTAAAGGTGTTCCGTCATTTTGTGCTCTCCTCTTTGTGTGGGTCCCTCTCCCAACTATATTTGTGCATTAGTGGCTGAGCCGCAGTGAGCGCTCCAGGCCTGTCTGCCTTCCAGACCAAACACACATCCATCTCTGTCTCCCCGGCTGCTTGTGACCCCTGCGTTCTGGCGTCGAGTTAACCTTCACTCTGGCGTCCATAAACAGCCCGGCTCCTCACCGAAGGCCACCCAGCCTCTGTGGTCACTCGCTGAGATCAGCATTAGTGGGAGCTGATGGACGCCCTTGAACCGACGGGCCTCACCAGTCACCAAGAGTACAAACAGAAACGATTTTAAAAGCGTAATAAAACTGCCCGAAGCTCCCTCTGCCGTGCCGCTTCTCTCCTCCGCTTGTGCTTTCATTATGTTTTACGCGCTGTGGGGGATTTTGCTCGAGAGCTACTCAGAGTTAATATAGTTGAAATGTTGACCAGCAGGACAGCTTGTTCTTCTTTTATGGTTTTCGTTCCACACGCCGGTTTTCTGTTTGAATGTATTTCAGTGTTTTGCACCATGAATAACGAGGCTGGACATTTTTTAAGTTTCTGTAGGCCGTGCTTTTACTTTATCTTTGGCTCCTTTTTGTGCTGTAGCCAAGGATTCGGTAGAGTATGGAAGGATAGTGGCTACTGCTGAAACTCCTTTTTTCACATTTGGTAACATTACAACCACAAACATCAAATTAACTCAGAGCAGCAGTCTTTCACTTCAATATGTACATATTTTTAAGTTTTACATAAAACATTTTAATCAATATTTAAGAATTATCGACTTAAAACAAGTGGCAGGCATGCTTTGGCTAATGTGCTAGCAGTGGCGCTAACTTAAGCGCGTTGGTGTTTTTGCTAACTTATGAAGACTTTATTGCATGTAGCTTCTCCTAAATTAATATTTCCAGACAAATTCTAAAACGCTAATTTACTTAGCTACTTTGTAAACGTTCAGTTGGATAAAGTTCAACATTTGTGTTGAGGTTTTAGTTATCAACCGATTAAGAAATCATCAAGTAGGCTAGTTCATATTTAGGTTATCATTTTGAAGTCTATTTACAGAGTAGCTACGTTTCCTCTTCTTTCGTTTTTTTTATTATCTACATCATCATTATCAACAACTTTATTAAAGACACAAGTAGGTCCATATGGAAAAAAGGGTTTCTGAAAAGTAGGACACTTCTTTTTTTGTTGGCGGGGGGGTAGAATCGGCGGACACACATGTGCTACCGATTTCTTTGCCATACAAAGAAACCTGGAATGGAGTAATGGAACGGAGTGGCAATGTAATCACAATGCACTGTAAACTATGTAATGTGTTTTGAGGCAGTTGACCAAAATCCCGGACAATTTTGAAATTCCCCCCGGACATTTTTTTAGGTCTGAAAAGTAGGACATGTCCGGGAAAAAGAGGACGTCTGGTCACCCTAAGTTGTGCCAGCCACTGCTTAACACTAGCTCACATCTTGCTAGAAAGTTACTTGTAAGCTAGTTTTGTGTTATTTTAATTACCATATAAAATACTATTTTACAAACTATATCTATACACTTGGTAAGTTTTTCGTTTTTGCAGTGTGTTCCTGCTAAGCTATAGCATTCTCACAGAACGATGCTGCCACCACCACGTTTCTCGGTCGATTCCAGTTTTGATGTTCATGAGCAGAGTTAGCTTACTGTGTTTTTCATGTAGATGAAAAGTAAACCAACCACATCAGCCTTCACAGAAGGTCGCATTATGGTGCAAAAGGGGCTAAAAGTACGTGCATGCCACACTTTTCCTCGGTTTCTTCATAAAGAATATTAAAAAGCCGGGCATCGTTTTTCATCCACTTCCCAACGGTTTGTAACTTTGTGTTGGTTCTACATTCACAGTAAAAAATGAATGGTGGTTGTCAAGTTACAAAAACAAATGCAAGTGGTTGTAAAATTCTGTGACAAAAGCAGCTTTAGGTTGTGACAGATTGAGAGAACAGTCAGTGTTCATGTTTGCAAAAGTGTAAGTAATTCAAAGGAGTACATCAAACGTGAAATGGGTTGGAATTCCACCAGTTATTACCAACTCTGCAGTTTTCCCGGCTTTCCGGAGCTTTTCAGCCGATTTTACATATTTTACTTATATGGACTGCAACAGCCCTGCTAGAGCTGTTCTTGTTACCGGCAGCAGCTGCAGGGAAAGTGATTTATGACCTTTAATAGACCCTCTCTGGCAACTTCCGTGCTTGAAATACTCCTCAAGTCATAACTCAGCTTGCGAATGATCATTATCCACAATAAACACGTCACACGGCTGACAGCAAATAAAGATTTGAAAAGTCACTGGTTCTTATTTGGACAGGGAAGCAAAGGATGGATGAGGCAGCTTCCTCAAACATTTTTACTTCAATTTATTTGGAGAGAGACACACAATTGTCTTCAATTAATGTTATGTTTTCAGACGTCCTGCCATGTCTGTTTTACTGCCAGTATTTTTCACGGTGAATGTTGCACTGCGTAGTGAAATGGCAGCAATTCGGGCGTTTTTGACAGATCCATCAGAGTGAATTGAGTTGTCTTGAAACTGGTGACTTTACTAACACCAACCCACAACAAGAAAAACGTTCAAATTTAACCGTGCACACAGGAGGTAACATTTCCCACACAGGGAACAGAACATTCACTTTGATGAATGTTTTAATGTTTAATGTTGCGGTGATTAATAAGTGATCATCTGAACTCGGCTGTGGTTCATTAGTTACTTTAAAGACCTGCTTTGCTGTTGATCTGTCAGGGTTGGCGTGAATCGACTTTTTTGAAACTGAACTGAAACGCACTGAATTCCGCAGCACGTCTACATCTAAAGGTTGTCAAAGTCAAGCTAGCCTAACTGAGCCTCACTATTTTTTAAATTAAAACTTTCTCCTGAACTCTGACATGTGATATCTTTGGACCTTGTTAACTAGTTGTCGGAGAGTTGATAATTAGCCGCAAAGTGCTGCATCTCTTTTTCTCCTTTATAGCACAAGTGCATTTGAGATTTAGCGCGTTATGCTAACAACTTGGCAGCAAAAACTAATGGTAGTCATCGTGGGCAAGACGTTTTCTAGGATCTTGTGTGCATAACATCACGTTTATAGCAGTAGTCTATAAGTTATAAAGGACGAATCAAAACACGCATTCTATCGAAAATAAAGAAGTCTTTGGGACCTCCCCAACAAATTGACGCCCTGGGCTACTGCCCCTCTAAGCCCGTTCTAAAGCCACTGGCCGGCCCATCCGTCCAACTTTAGCATGCTGGTCCCAAACCCTGGCGAAGTAATGCCCAGTGGGCGGCAGCAGCAAACAAAATCCCTGCGACTGCAACGTGTTTACCCACCAACATGCAAATCCACTGAATTAAACAACCTGAGCCTTGAGAGCTAGTCAGGAAAGTAAGGTGTGCATTTAAATGCAGATGGCGTTCGGGGGTGACTGCAGGCCAAGTGATTGGACGGCTGCTCAGGCTCCCAGTTCAGTTCAGTGCAGTGAGACGCAGAGAAGCTGCAGGTGGTAGGAGCTGACGCAGACTGGGAGTGTGGTCCTCCCTGGGAAGGAAGCAGGCTAGCATCAGCAATAAAACCAGGGATGCTGGACAGCAACTCATTAAACGCTTCACTGGGTCCTGATGTCTGGAACTCAACTGGCAATTCTAGAAACAAAAAAAAAAAAAAGGAAGAAGAAGCCAGTTTGAGAAACTTTCTAATGAGCAATAAGCAGAAGTTTATTTGGGATAAAGTTAGGGTGTAATTCTGAATGTAACATATTTCATCTATGTTTAGAATACACTTATTAGTGACCTATTAGGATGTTGCCATGAATTTTATGTGCAATTGAAACTATTTTATTTATAAATGACCTCATGATGTAATTACTATTGATTGAGATAAACAGGATGTTGTGTTTTTTCCAGTTTTCTTTATTTCAAACCTTTATTTTTTTATTTTTTTTTATTTTTTATCATTTTGACAAATTGATATTAGTGGTTCAGTTCAGTTTCTTCAAAAAGAACCAGAAGACTTTTCTGAAGCTACAGACTAGAGCTGGGAAACGTTCACCGTCACAGTCCTCTATCATGACTCGGATGTTTACGACAGCATATTGGGACCATTGTAGATAGAAAAAAGAGAGGAGAAATTCCTGTCAAAAAACTTGGAAATTTGGAGATTAATGTTAGAAATTTTCCAGACGAAAAAATTTGTCATTTTAAGTTTTAAAAGTTCCTCTCGCAAAAAATTGCGAGAGGAAAAAACATATATATTCTTTTTGATCTCAGGAATTTTCCAGGGAAAAAAATTGAACATTTCTGAGTTTGAAAAGTTTAAAATTTGCAAGGAAAAGAAGTTACATTTTGAGTTTAATCTAAGGAATTTTCCAGAAATAAAATTAGGAAAATTCAAAAGAGTTTCAAAATAAAAAAAATAAAAAAAAGACTTCTGGAACTCCAAGTTTTTTTCGAAAACATTTCTGAGCTCAGTCTTAAAATCTTGAGTTTTCTGATTTTCAAAAGTCAAAATTGTTCCACTTTTGAAGCTCAGAAATGTTCTTGTTTCTTCCAGGAAATCTTTGACATTTCTGAGTTTTTTCTCCTCTTTTTTTTTTATTTCTTTCTATCCACAATTGACCTGACATTAAGTCGTGAGCTGTTTGCAGGTGGGAATGATTTTCAGCACCAGTAGACAAACTTCACCTGTAATCCAGCAGAGTCCAGAATATTCTTCAGCACTTATTCAGCTTCCCTCCATCCCCTTTCATCTTTATGCAGAATGTCTCACAGCGTTGCCCAAAAGGCCACGTCCGGGCGATTTGCAACAGTTTCCCGGCGCGATGAGATAGCCTACTTTACTTTTTTTTTTTTCCCAGAAGCACTTCCATCATCTCAGAGAAAAAGAAAGAGAGAATCTGAACTTTAGAGCATCCCCTCTCCCGCAGCTCTCAGGGCAGATGTGATGGGTTTCACTCTGTGAGCCAGATCCCCAGCACACCTTCCACCTCTCTCCTCCAGCTGCCTCTTTTCGAGGCGCGCCACAGATGTGGTGAGCGTGTAGGAGTGGAATTTCACCAGCTAACTGTGACCGCTGGAGTGGGGCGACGCTCTGGCAAAACTACATTTCCATCTTTCATGAAAGAGTTTCTGTCCAATGGAAAACAAATGTGTAATTGGCGTGTTTGACGACGATAGATGCTGGAGAAGCCGAGGCGTTTCCGCCCTCCGTCGCCAAACGGCGCCTTTGAAATTAGAGGCCGGCGAAGAGGAGCGCGAGAGGGAAAAGTTGAGCGGAGAAACAGCGGGATGCTCCGGCGCTGATGCGGAAGTGGCCCGGATTTTCCTCTGACGCCTGTCATCAAAAACGCACGAGACGCAAATAAAAGGTGTGCAACTGAGACAAGGATGATTTAATTAATGCACTTGAAATAAACATGCCGTAAATCCCTCCGAGAGAACTGCAAACCGAAGGATTTGCGGAGCTAATAACGCCGCTGCCGTCTGACTCAACGCATAAGGACGACAGCTTTAATGCATTTTCTGCTAGTGATCATCTTTGGAGTGAAACCGTTTTTCCGCCTTTTCTAAGAGTTCGTTCACACCAGTTCTGTTCTGTCCAATTTAATAGAACCAAAGAGGAAGTCCGGTTCGCTTATGAAGGTGTGAATGTGTAATCGGACTCTGATTCGGACTTAAAAGAAGCAAAACGTGGTCCGCCTACAGACCCTGAAGTGAAGTGCGATGCTGTTTCAATGCGTCAGAGAGCCGCTCCAAAAGCAGGAAGTGGACCACAGCACAGGGCATTCTGGGTAAATACAAGCTAAACAAATGCAGCACCATGTTGCTGTGAAGGTAACGTTCTCCATGTTGACTTCATCAGTTTTGCAGATATACATCGATTTGTATATCTGCAAAGTGATGTCATAGTTTAGTGTTTTTCTCATCTCTTTGTTGGGAAGCATGTTTGAATTAAAGCCAAAACTGGCAACGTCTGATCTGTTAATTAAAGGGGCGTTATTATGGAAAATCAACATTTTTGAGCATTACATCATGTTATGATGTTATCCCCTCGTCAAAAACAAACCTGGAGTGTTGCCTTGAGTCTTTCATAAATGTTTGAGAAATCCTTTAATCTCCATGGCAACCATTCATCTGTGCAGAAACACCTCGGTGAACCTAGCCCCGCCTTCGAGGTGAAGCTCCTCCTCAGAGCTGAGGTTAACGAGCTGCCGCCTCACAGAGCAGCTCCTCCACTCAGCTCCTTCAGACTAGCCAGCGGCAATCAGCAAACACCTGGTGGACCTGCGCATCAGCTGAGCTCAAAAACATTAACGGTTTAATAGAGGAGCCATGTTGTGATGACTTCCTGGAGGCGGAGTTTCAGAAAGAGGAGAAGTTTTTATAGATACAGAGACTCAATTTTAAAGAGTTAAACTTCAAAGTCAAATTTATTTGATAATTTTTCTAACAACTGAAGGTAAGATAGTTAAGTGATTGTGCTATAAAATAATTTGATGTGCCTGGAAAACACATAATCATGCCCCCTTTTTTAAAAAAAAAAAAAAAAAAGCTAAGCAAGACAAACTAGATAAAAAGTTTGTTGAGGATCTGATCGCTAGTTGTACATCCCTGCAATGAGCCAGGAAGGTGGGAACGATGGTATCCTTCATCATCTAGGTCAACATAGTCCTGAGTGTCGGCACAGAGGGAAGAATCAGTCCGTCTGTCTTTCATCTCATCATTGAGGAGATTAGAGTCGGAGCTAGCGAAGGGGAAACCCCCTCTGTCCTCCTCAGCAGGTTAGAGGACTGGTGGAGCTGCTTCCTCCTTCTGTCTTTCTGTCAAACTCTCTTTTTCTTTGTTGTGGGAGCTTGAAGGGCACACACACACACACACACACACACACACACACACACACACACACACACACACACACACACACACACACAAAACACACAACACACACACCTGTGGTGTATGTGTATGAGGTATGTGGTGGGAAGCTGTCAAGCTGCTGCTGCTCTTGATGAGAACTAGAAAGAAGACTTTCTAGTGAGTGATGCGGTCTGGATCCAGCTCTCATCCCCACCTCCACCTCCACCAGCAGCCGTCCTGCTCCTTGTTTACTCCCTTCAGCTCACCGAAGAACAAAAACAAATCCAGTTTCAATTTAATCCTGCGAAGGCCGGGTGAAAAGGGAGAAATGAAAAGCACGCGGTTAGGAGGACAGCAGGAACAATAACAAAGAGTCTTATGGATGTGTCTGTGTGTTTGGAAAGACTGAGAGGTTCTGCATCTTGTTCAGCCTGGTGTTGTTTTTCTGTCTTCTTCCTCTATGATCAAAGCTCTTATTCAAAGTGAGTTTTATTGTTGGTAAAAGTCAAAAAGTGGTGGAATGAAAGTGGTTTCGAGAATTTGAAACCCACTTTCAACCTGATCGAAATGAACTTTAATAGCAGGTTCACAAACGAACTTGGGCGTTATTATTTTGTATTTAATATTTGCTTTCGTATGTTGATGTCTAAACTGTAGACGTACTTTAAAACCAATCTAATGGGATTAATTGTGATGAATTATTAAAATATTTGTTAACTACATTAGTAATCGTGTTTCCACTCTGAAAAGGGCAGTTTACTGAGGAAAACACCATCAGAGCAGATATGAAGCAAAAACTGTACAAAACACTTCTTTGTAAATATAGATATATATGGAATACATCAACATATATAGGGGCTGCACAGAGGTGCAGTTGGTAGAGCTGTTGCCTTGCAGCAAGAAGGTCCTGGGTTCGATTCCCGGCCCGGGGTCTTTCTGCATGGAGTTTGCATGTTCTCCCTGTGCATGGTGGGTTCTCTTCAGGTTCTCCAGCTTCCTCCCACAGTCCAAAAACATGACTGTCTGGTTAATTGGTCTCTCTAAATTCTCCCTAGGTGTGAGTGTGTGTGTGAATGGTTGTGTGTCCTGTCTGTTCGCCCGGAACCTTAGCTGGAGATAAACACCAGCTCCTCCTGACCCCACTAAGTGACAAGGGTGTAAGAAAATGGATGGATATACATATATAGAGATATATATCGTAAGCATTATTAATGAACTTCAGTGATCCAAATTGTGCAAACATTCTTTCTTTTTATGTTGCTGCAGTTTCACTTTCAACGCAGTGAGATGGATTGTAAATGGATTTATTTGCTTCTTGTCTACGTGACAAAATGTTCCTTTAGAAAATGCAGCTGTTTTGCTATTCAGTGTTACTTCCTGCATGCTGACCATTTTATTAAAAATTAAAAACTTAAAAAAAAAAATGTTTTTTTTTGTTGTTGTTTTCTTTAACATGTTTTGAAAGCGGACAGGGAAGCCAGCAGAGAGAAGGAGACGTAACAAGGAAATTGGTCAAATCTCCTTTTTCAAGTAAAAATATCTTAGTACATTTGAAATAAGACTAAACTAACTTACAAGTAACTTTTCAGCAACATGTAGGCGCTTGCTTTAAGTTTAAATTCATTTCATGTAGCCGGAGCAACAGAGGCATGGTTTAGTCTAGATCAGCGGTTTTCAAAGTATGAAAGGGTGAGCCCCCCTTCAAGGAGCACAATGCCTGCTGCGCCCCCCCCACCCCCCTGTGGAGGTGGGTGGATTTGTAAAAACTCCACCTTCAGCCCCGCTCTGGCCAAAACCAGTGATGGCATAGTTACTTTGAAAAAGTAACTTTAATCGGACTACTAATTACTCCTTGAAAAAGTAACTTAGTTAGATTAAAAGTAACTTTTTAGTTACTTTCACCAGCTGCTAACAACAACGCTCTGCCTCCTGTGAAAATCACATTGAGCTTTGCCAAAAGTTAATTGTAAGTTATTTTATAATGGTAACATCAACAATGTGTCTCCACTGATAAGGTTGAACTGAAGAGGAGATTGTACAAAAAACAGTACAAAAAATAAAAAACATGAGTAATTTGTGTGGTCCACTGTTGTCTGGAAAACTCTAAGAAGGATTTAAAGCCCCCCTCCCCCCAGCCTCCAGATTCTGCGTTACGCCCCTAAGTTTGATGTCGCAGCGCACAGAGCTCCTCCGCAGCTCCACAGCTCAGATGGCTGCGACACTTGCTGTAATATTAATAATTATAACGGTGCTAACTTGCCATTATAACTATTGCCAACTACGGACACGTTTATTCGTGGCTGTTTTCACGTTTATTGCGCTGTTCATATTGGTCTCGATGTTTGCAGTTTTCTGGAGCGCAACGTGAAGTTCGATGTCATTGAGAGGTAATAAATTAAGTTGACATTAACAAAGACACAGCGGGACGGATCATCCGGGAAATGATGAACAGGGAGAGACTGAGTAAGACTCCCTTAATGACGGACAAATTCTGGGATTTATTATGAGTCTCTGCTTATTTCCAAGCCCAAATGAGCAACTTCACGTTCAAAAACGAGCCCAAAAAGGCGCAACCCGCCACTCATTAAATTTGCAAGCGACTTTTAAAAAATGAAGCCCAAAGCCGCTTATAATAATCGGACTTGGCGACAGAAACTCAAAATAGTTCCAGTTTTTCCACCAACAAAATGCGCATCTCCCTCCATTGTTTACATTTCTGTCTCATAGAGACGTCAGTCACTCGACAAGACGAGTAGAGGAAATACGATTCAATAACAAAAGAAGATAGTAACGCAAAAATGATTTTGATAAGTAACTGTAGTCTGACTACTGGATTTGAAATAGCAACGCGTTAGATTACTCGTTACAGAAAAAAGTGGTCCGACGTCAGTAACGTTACTGACATCACTGGCCAAAACATCCTCGGGAAACATTTCCACTGATCCCCGCTCCACACGCGCACTCCACTACCAACATTTTCCTCAATCCACGGAGTTGATCGTAATGCGTAAAAGACGTTTCTCTCACATCAGTAGACAGCAAGCAGATAGCTTTTCCGGTTTACTTTTTCCCTCGCACCGCGCCTCCCCTAAAGTACTCTGGCGCCCCCCAGGGTAGGCGCGCCTCACACTTTGAAAACCGCCGGTCTAGATCATACTTTTGCATTAGAATGGCTCAGTCAAAGTCTCAGACCAGAATAGAGTGAGGAATCTTGATTGAGTCTGACTGAGCTGGAGCTCTTTCTCTCTCTCTCTCTCTCTTTTTTTTTTTTAAAGAAAATAGGCAAAAATTTCAGCCTGTAAATGTTCAAAGCTGGTAGAGATCAGAAATGACTTTCACCTCCAAATGAGAAACGTGTCGTTCAGAGAAGTCTGGATAGAAATTAAAGGGCCAGGATTATGTATTCTCCAGGCATATAGAGCAAATTTATAGTACCATCAAGTAACTATGTTAACTTGAGTTGTTATAAAAATGCCAAATGTGTGAAGCATGGCTTAAAATAAATTTTACTTTGTAATTTAACACCTAGAAATTGGGCCTCTGTTTCTTTAAGAGGCTCCTGCTTTTTTCTGAAACGCCACCTTCAGGAAGTCATCACAACATGGCTCCTCTATTAACCCTTTATCAAAGTTTTTTTTTTTTTTACCAACTTCACTCTGAGAAGTAGCTCTTATAAAGAGCTCACCAGGTGTTTGCTAATTGCTGCTGACTAGTCTGAAGGAGCTGAATGGGAGGAAGGCTGATCTGTGAGGCGGAAGATTGGAAACCGCAGCTCTATCATCAAAGGCGGATGTGTTTCTGATCAAGGAATAGCATAACATGATGTAAAGCTAAAAAAAATATATAATTCTCCATAACACTGCCCCTTTAATTTCTCAAATTTCATTTGGACAGAATGTTGCGTTGAACGACACGTAAAGAGGATCAGGTTTGTGGCTGTGTTGAAGAAAACAACAGGACAGATCTTTTGTGCTAATTCTTGCACGGAAGATCTGTGAAGGATCTCTTCTCTCGTGCCTTTCTTCATCTCTGTCTCCTGAACGATGCAGAAAAATATGCAGCTGTAAATATGTTTTCCTGAATTGACTTATCGGCTAACTGTGTTCAGGGACTCATGTCTGATCTGAAGGTGTGACTTCAAGGACAGTTTGGAGGTGTGGAGATGTGCTGTTTATCAGAAGGGGACGGATGAGGCTGCAGCCAGCCCATCGGCGGCGGCGTTTCTGGGCCATTTGTTTTCATTACACAGCCAGAGCGAAGCCACTGCCTGGCCGCGGTGCTCACACACAACATGGAGGGTCATTTGGCAAAGAAAAAAAAAAAAAACCCCGGAGAAAAACAATGTGACCGCTGGAGTTCTGTCCACATTTTTTGTTCCTTTTTTTTGTCCTGATTCATGTGAACACAATGCCTGAGAGATTTAGTCCTAAATCACTTGTTTGTATGCTCAAACGTAGAAGAAGAAGAATGAATGACAGATCTCCCGGCCCGCTCCACTCACAGACAGTCGAGCTTAAAGCAGCTTTTTAATTTCCCAGCTGTCAAGTTTTCTTCAGTTTCTCTAAGACATCTCGAAGTTAGCAGTGAGCCGCCGTCTCTCACCTTGGAGAAATGCAGTTTTTCCCTCTGTGGACAGGCTGCACAATGCTCTTACTCTCATGGGGTGGGATTCTTTTTCTTATCCTGAGGCTGAGAACAAAAAAAAACAACAAAAAGAAACACATGCTCCATATAAAATGATCCTATTTTTGAAACCCTTTTCACTGAGTTGTATAGGAAGATGTTTTGTTTTATATTTTTGATCCGTAGGGAGGAGTTCATGGATTTAAATGGTGAGTGTGACATACTTTTTCTCCTGTCTGCTCCAAAACACGCCTGGCGTGAGATTAAATGCTGAGACTTCTCGTCAAAGTCAAGTCGGTCTCACATTTCGGACTATGTTACCTTCAGTTATAAAATGCTGCATAAATATGTGTCAAATATGAATTAAAATAAATTTTACTTCCAGAGACCTTGAAATTGGGCCTCTGTCTCCTAAAAACTCCTGTTCCTTCTGAAACTCCGCCTTCAGGAAGTCATCACACCACTCCTGTATTAACCCTTTAGCAACAATCTTAAGCGGCGTAAACTGAGAAGTTTCACCAGGTGTTTGCTAACTGCTGCTGGCTAGTGTGAAGGAGCTGAGTGGGGGAGTTGCTGCTCCGTGAGGACGATGCTCAGAGGAGGAGCTTCGCCCTTGAAGGCGGAGCTAGGTCCACCCAGGCATTTTGAACAGCAGAATGGTTGCCATAGAGACTGAAGGATTTCTCAAACATTCATGAAAGAATTAAAGCATCACTGCAGGTTTGTTTTTGTGGAGGGAATAACATTTTTAACATGATGTAAAGCTCAAAAAGTCAACCTCACAAAATACTGCCCCTTTAATTAAATGAGTCCCAATGACATTTAATTTCCTTTGGGATCAATAAAGTATTTTTTGAACTGAACTGACCACACCCTCATTTGAAAAATTTTAATTTTCACCTTCAATGAATCCATCTGAAGTAACAGCTCAGTCGTCCAGTAGAGTAGATTTATTCCCTTGATACACTTGACCCACATCCTCACAAGGACTCACGAGAATCTTAATATTATCACGACTGGAATAAGAATTAAAGCCGGAGGCTTAACTTGTCGGCCATGCCGTTACGCAGAACCACTGCTGCGGTAGATGTGACTGATCGACTCGGGCTTACCCTTTCAAGTGTCTGAGTGCTTGTGAATCTCCAATCTTGCTTGATTTCATGGATAACCATTGCTCTGGCTCCACGTCACACTCACTCCTCTCTTCCTCTTGAGTTGTGCTAGCGCAGCGCCAAAGAACCTCAAGGAGCTGTTGACGAAATTTGATGAAAGAGCAACAAAGAGTTAGTCACACTGCTCTGCATGGGACATGTGGGAAAGTTGATGTGTTCCTCACCCTCGCCACTCCCTTCACCTCATGCTGTTGGCGTGTGTGTGTGTGTGTATGTGTGAGTGAGAGAGAGAGAGAGAGAGAGCGCGACCCCCCAGATGTCTCATTAGCTATATCATTAGGGAGACAGCTGTAAGGGGGCAGAGACAGCTGACATGGGCCTGTAGTGGCAGGATTAACCACGACTTTAGGACGGCTGAGTGTTTGGGGTCCAGATCCCATGTCCAGTCTTTAAGCGTCCAGATCAGGGGTGCCCAAAGTGGGTCTTGGAGGGCCGGCATCCTGCACGTTTTAGTTCTCTCCCTGGTGGCACCAACAACCTTCTCAGCAGGTCAATGTTCTTCTTAGGCCTCTAATGAGCCACCATTGGATCCAGGTGCGTTAAACCAGGGAGAGAATCAAAACATGCAGGATGTCGAGGACCGACTTTGGTCTAGAGTCACCACAAAACTTTTAATCCAACATGGTTGTTGGACCTTTTGGTTCTTTAAGCGCCAGACATGGCGCATAAGAACGTTTTCAGGTAGCATACACATCTCTTCAGAATGGCTCCATGTCACTTTACCACACTGTCATCTAGTCCCCGCATTCTTCCACTTTGTACCCTTATACTATTTCTTTCTTTCTTTCTTTCTTTCTTTAGTTTCAGTCATTTTTAACCTTTTCATACACACGTAAGTCTAAAAAAACACACACTATGCTCAGCCCCTCCATTATTAAAGGCTGGAGCAGAAATAAATAAATATTTAAATTCCTGTTCAAGTGTAGACCGAGAAAAGTGTAGGTAGAAGCACTTGCTTATTATACCTTCACTCTTTTTATACATACAGCATCAGCAAAATCAACACAGAACAATATTTCCTGTGTATTTTTATACACAAACCAGTACACTACCAGTTTATTTCTGCTTTAAGTGTTTCCATAAATTATCAACACAACTGGTCATAATAACATTTAGACATAATTGAACTTAGTATTTTTTTTCTAAAACTGTATATCACAACTCGCCTGGCCATTCCACTTGATTCTCATCTCCCTTCTGTCTGGGATTTCTCCCATTGAGCTGGATTTCACCGGCTGAATTTCATCTTGGCCAATCAGTGAACAGAAGGAGGAATTGTGAACGATGATGTTGATTTTCTGCCTGTAGTTTCAGCAATGGCAGCGGAGGAAGTAGACGAAGGCGTTCAGTCCAAGTTGGACACATTTCTAAATGTTGAGCAATTAAAGTTGGAGGAAGAATAACATTGAGGACATTTTATTGCTAGCAAAGATGTTGTAGACCTATTCCTCGTAGGATTATTTACACAACTGCCAGTAAGCTTTATCAAACTTTCAGAATATGTCATGGCCAAACATTAGCAATTGGGTAAAATCAGATCCAAATTATTTCAAACTTCAACAGAGGCCACACCTCCAGGAAGCAACTGTTTCCTAATATCCAAGGGTCCAGACCCTCTGGATGAAGCAGATCTTATAAAACATGGCAGACTAAGACTCCTGATGAAACCAAAATGAATGTGGGCCGTTGTTCTTTCCTCATTATGTAATCTGTATTGTAAAGTGCACCAGTCCCTCCTGCAGCACCCACATCATGATGCAGCCTCACCCTTTACCCTCCAACATGTAAATCAGGGGTCTCAAACTCCAGTCCTCGAGGGCCGCAGTCCTGCAACATTTAGATGTGCCTCTGCTGCACCACCTGAATAGAATAATGAAGGCTCTGGAGAACTGATCTACACAAGGTGGAGGTAATTAAGCCATTTCATTCCAGTGTTTTGTACCTGTGGCACATCTAAAAACTGCAGGACTGCGGCCCTTGAGGACTGGAGTTTGAGACCCCTGATATAAAGCCTTTGGGTGCATTGACAAACTGTAGTCTTGTGTTTGTGTTGCTTTTGGACCGACGGCTTTCAGCCAGTGTAAGTGCAGAAACTGTGTTGCTGTATATAATGACAGTTTCTTATCAGATTGAGTCAAGCCTTTACAAGGTCTTTCGCTTCAGTTCAGGGGTTTGTACACACACTTTGAGCTGAAACACATCCATCACTGGGACGCAGTCCGGCTCATTCCAGAGCGCAGTAATCACTGGACATTCCCATGATTTCTGTAAATTGCTCGAACATTTGAGCAGCTTCCAACTTCTGCAGATCGGCTGTTTAATATCAGGCAGTGAGACAAAAGGAATTACCTTTTCTTATTTTACATAAAACAGAAATATTTAATTATTTCTTGCGGCCCGGTACCAATTGGTCCATGGACCGGTACCGGTCTGCGGCCCGGGGTTGGGGACCACTGCTCTAGGAGACACGTTTAATGATGGCTCTGTATGAGTGGGGTGAGGGGGGTTGCATCTTGCTTTTACTCACGTCCCCCCCAACTCACTCCCCTCCATCGCCGGCGATGTTGTGCCCCATCGGGGGCCGCAACCCGTAGCGACCGCGCGGCTGACAGCTGCCACACTGGAAAAACAACGGCTGCCATTTTACTCCATGTGAACTCGTGGAGTAATTCCAGGAATGGCTGTGATTCAACCGTGGCCCTATAATGTTACATAATGAGTGCGCTTCATAAACATAATCTCTGCTTCCCTTTTCCTTCCTCTTCCCCTCAGTGTCACCTTCTCATCTTCAGCCCGGTGTCAGGCCCGCTCCCCGGCCGAGCCGGATCCGTTTCCCACCCCTCTCTAGTCTTTTACATATTTCACGTTATGCATTTAGAAGCACGCAGCTGCGCTTCCCACAGCTGTTGCTTAATTGGAGTGGAGTTTTACGTCTGCACACTGCGCTGACATTTTGTTTTATTCCAACCTCGTTGCACTAGCAAATAAATAAATTCCACAGGACTAGACAGAAGTTTACATCCACTCTACCAAACTTTTTTTTTTATTGCATAATTTATCCATTATCCATTTAGTCTCACTTTATAATACAATGAAGTCACAATATTTCCATCAGTTGTTGAAAAAAAAAAAAAAATGCTGCATATATCAGAAACGTCTTAAAAGAAATTGGACTTTTCATCACAGTTGTATCTGACTCCTTAAAATGAAAAATTCTCTTTAAGAAGCTCCTAACCTTTCTGACGCTCAACCTTCCCAGGAGATTCGATTTCTCAAACATGCATGAAAGAATCAAAGCAATACTCCAGGTATGATTTTGATGAGAGAATCACATAATGGGATATAAAGCTAACAAAAAAGAAGTTAATTTTGTGTAATGCCCCTCTCCCCCCTTTTAAAGGACTTTATGTAAGTTACCGATTTGCTCACTTGTCTAACTGGCAGTTTCTTAGCCAGGCGTGTTTTATTCTCTGTCAAGTCCATTTTGATCTTTAAAGAACTTCCAGGTTGTCCAACTTCATCATTGCTCTTGCGTGGTGCCGTTGCCAAACGGTTCAACCTTTCGTCCGACAGTAAAGCTTCGCTGCAGAAGCATGTGGCTTGTCCATGTAGGCAGCTGCAAATTTCTCGCATGCTTGAAGGTGTTGACTTTGGAGCGGTGACTTACTTCTTGGTTAGTATCCACTGAGCTTGAGTTTCAGAGACTGGGTCGCTCATCGTCACGTTGGCCAGTCTTGTTTCATTGAAGGTGACAGTTTGGGTATTTGGACACAGTTGAATGTTTCAACATGATAATGACTTAAACTCATGTCAGAACATTTTGAATTTGAGGATTACACTGCTTATTTTATGAAATCAGTTTGCAACACTATTGCAGCCTGTTTAGTCCACTTTAATCAACCTATAGTTTCTGTGTCTAGAAAGTCCGTTGTGCTTAGGGGAGGTGTGAACTCATACTCTGAAGCAGACCAAAAAAAGCAAACACTGGTCAGTCTACAAACTAGATCTTGGTTTGGTTGAAGTGAAGTTCAAACGAATGTGTGAAAGCAAGCGGACCAGAGACCGCTTCAAAAGCAGGAAGTGGTCTATTGTGCACAGAATTCTGGGTAAATACGACCAAAACACATGGTCTTTAGCCAGAGTTGAAGGAGAAATCCTACAACTGCTAAAATCTGACATCTTCTTGGGAGCAAACCACAAAGAAGAAGACAACAGGAAGTAGTTGAAGGATGATGTTGCTCTATTTTTGTTTACATTTTGTGAAGAAGGAAGTCGCGCTCTGTGTCTCCTTCAAAAGTTTTCATATTGTTTCCTTCAGTGGTTCTTGGTGCAGCGCCACCACAGGTAGAGGGGAGAAACAGGTTGCTTAAAAGGTTTCATTTGTTTGAGACGGTGCAGTGTGAAAGCGAACTGAAGCAGCTCAAAATGTAAAAGTAGTTGCGTTTCCATTGACCACACAGTTGCACAATTTGACATTGAGACAAAGCAATTTTGAAAAAATTCTTGTTTTTCAATAAAAGGTTTGAGCTTTAGGATGAGGTGGTTTTTTTGTGGCTGTATCAAACCAGTCACACCAGTCACATGATCAACAACGGGATGTGGCCACGGGCACAAACCACAAAGAACAAGACAACCGGAAGTAGTTGGAGTACGATGGCGTGGCGTGTGTTTTATTGTCTCGTGAACAAACCTATTCACGTGTGATTTTAATTGGAGACATCACAAATGTGAAATTGTGTTTTTTTTTTTTCTTCCAACATTAGCAGAATGCTGACAGTTGCAACATTTGTAATGGAAATGCAAATGTTGCAACTTTGGTCTCCTATCGAACCGAGTCTACCGGACTACCAAGTGTGAAAACATGCTTACTTTAAAACAACAAGTACCTAACCGGAGGAACTAGCTGTACAAACGTCTTCCAGAAAAGAGAGAAGTACAGTCTGTGGAAGCACATCAGCTTCCACATGCCGGGTTGTGTTTACAGTGCACCTGTACTTATCTTTGGCAGGTTCCTTTCCACTGTCTTTGTTTTTTGGGCAGCTGTGCTTCTCGTCAGCTGCGCCCACTCGGCCCCCCCGACTGTCCACCTCACAGCGGAAACGTGTGAAACGGCACCAGCGTCTACTGTACATCTCCGACTAAAAGAGTTTTTCAGTCCTCTCAGGGTGATGTAAGAGTCGGTGAATCCGTGTGAGGCAGCTTGAACTCCTAAAAATACACTTTGACAACTTCAGACTGCTGCTAAGAAATTCCCAAGTAGTCTGAGTGTGATGTAATCTGTGATGAATGTTAATCAGCGGATCAAAAAAAAAAAAAAAGCTGCCTTCCACATCAGACAGATTAACCACAATTTAATCCCTCCCTGACTTTCTCACCCTGGATGCATTTTGTCACTCGTCCCGCTTTACCCTTGACATCCCCCCCCACCATTCCCACCTTCTTTCTTCAGGCTGGAGCAGCAGATGAAAGGAAGTCAGAGCGAGCATTAAAGGCCGTGTCTTGGCAGTCAAGTTGACCTCCAGGCTTCGCTCCTCTGCTGCATTTTAATCCACCTGCTCCGACTACTTACCTGTAAAATCCTCCATGTCTGCTCAACCCGCCGGGTGGAACAGAACAACTTTAAAGGAAGTGTCATCATTCCCTTTTTTGCTGCTCAATACAAACCTTCTATTGTTTTTCTTATATATATATATATATTTAGACATTTTACTTTAAATCTTTTATTATTCTCAATTCTGTGCTTTGTGTTCGGTGGCAGTAGCTGATTTCTTTAGCACCGGTGCATGAAAAGGTCAGGGAACGGTAGCTGGAAGGTCGGAGGCTTTTCGGGCTTCACTTGGCTTCAAAAGACAGAATGCTGTGTTTCTGTTAACCGTAACACTGCACAAATTGAAATTACAAAAATAAATTTGCTTAACAGAACCATATCAATTTAAAAGAAAAAACAACAAAAAAACTCGATAGGTTTTTGTGCAATATTCAGGTGTTTTTTTTCCACAGCATTGAAATAGATGTACTTTGTAAAAGATTTTACAAAGGGAAACAAAAGTAGATTTTTTTCAAAGTGCTGCTGGATCCACCAGAGCTCTTCACACAGTTAATTAAAAGTTGTGTCATTCCAGCATGTTGAATCCACAGCTCTTCTGTGAAATGATAGACTAGAATTTCCCCAAAAGTCTGCATAGCTAGCCGCTCACAATTAGCCGTAGCTACTGAATTAGACGCCGACATTTCCTCTGATGGCTGGTAGATAATAAACGCAAGCGCTCATCATCTACCTCATCTACCATTTACATGAAAAAAATTATGAATTTCTCATGTAACTATTTACATATGTCGCTGCCATGATTTTTAATGATTTATTCCCGTAGACAAGCTTATTCATTTGATTTTAATTCATTTCTTATTTAATGGACAGATAATCGTGAAATGGTGGGTTTTTTGTTGTTGTTGTTTTTAACATTACAGAGTTTTGCGTACATTTGTAACGAAAAAGCCGCTAACGTGAAAGCAGCTTAATTAAAAATTTAACAAAGTCTTTTCAGAGATGAAATCCAGGAGCTCCGTAATTCCTCAGAGATTCCTCTGTTACCATCTTTGTTACCGCTTCGTTTGTACCTTCAGACCTGGCTCCTTCAACCTCACCTGCTGCTAATCTCAAAACGTGTGTGTTATCGCGTTAATTCGCCGTCAGCGCGAGGAGGTTAGTGGTAAATGCATGTTTGCTATTTGTCTCCCGGCCAAGAAGTGCAGACAGGTTTCAGGAGTGGAACAAAGATGTCGCTGTTCGAGAGCAGCAGATGCCCTTACATGTGTCGAACAGAAGAAGAACAAGAACAACTGGATGAACTCAACGTCTCTTCAAAGCACCTGTCGGGCCCCGCTGGTTGCTAGGCAACAGCGCCCCCCCCCCTCCTTCATCCCACTTCATTCTCGCAGTTCGTCTTTTTGCTCCTGCTTTGTACCGAGCTAAACCCGGCTTTCTGCTTAGTGGAGAGGTTCTTCTTGCCCTCGGGGAGGGCATCATTTCATCACGGTTCGTCTGCTGTTGAGGTGTGGACAGCTTCTGCGCCGGGGCTAACTAGGTGAACTACGTCTGTTTTTTTTTTTGCCCCCACCCCTCGGTTTTTCTCCCTCCTTTCGTAATGAACAGCGAGGCGCTAACAGCCGTAAGAATTCAGGCATGGAATTATTCAAAAAGCAATTTAGTCCCAGCAGAGGGAAAGAAATGGAGCCGGTGTTTGACTGAAGTGGGACGCCGGTGGAAAACACTCACAAGGGCCATTTTGCTTCACCCGGAGAAAGAGTTAAACGCTGAACAACAGTCTTGAAAAGTCGGCTTTTTACTTCACAGCGAAATAACTTGGAGACAGATGCCTCTATACAAGAAAGACGGAGGCAGATTTATTTTAACAAACCTCAGTGATTTTTTTTTTTGTCTTCAGTTCAGATCACACTATTACTGAGTTTACATAAATAAATCAAAATTAAACATACTGAAGGTTATTTTAGTTACTTCTGCTTTTACTTTGTGTCTTGACGGTAGTTTTCTGGGCTGCTCTGCTGGAATGTCACATTTTTGAGAATTTTTTGCTTGTGTTAATGTTTAATTCAATCAATAAAGTTTATTTGGAAAGCACTTTTCATCAACAAGGCAGATCAAAGGGCTTTAATCGCATCATAAAAAATACAAAGCTGCACAACAAAACAGAAATTGTGGTACTATCACTTTTGTCCGGGCTTGTTTAATTAGTTCCGTTTTTTAAATGAGTCTGTTGAACAATATATCACAACCAATGTCTGACTTTCATTGGTTAATTTTTAGTCAATGTTTATTGATTATTACTTTTGTCAGTTTCAGGTTGTTTGAGGGATTATTTGGGGCTGTTTGGTCATTAACAGAGTGGTAGCAACAACTTTGTCCATCAGTCCAGGTCCCTCACAGAACTTGTGAGAAACTAAACTTCTTATGACTTTCTTTAAATCGTGACTTTCTACTTCCTACTCTTTCATAAAGAATTATGAAAGCATTTGCATGGTGCATGAATAATAATAGTCTTGTCAACAGATTCTCCCACCTAGGCTGAGGATATCTGCAGAAGCTCCAGATTTGATTGTTGCTCTTTGTGCCCAGCTTGTCGGGTGTTTTATAACTCCCCCCACAGCTTTATTCTGGACTGAAATGTTGACTAAAATGAGACCTTTTTACAAATTGGTTGTGCCAAAACCAAATATCCAACTTTTTCTGTTGTCAGCTGCCTGTTTGTAAAATTCTCGCATGTTTTGCTGTCTGCTTTAACCAAGAACCAATCAGTATTGAAGTCATTTTTACGACACGTTGCACACAGAGGCACGTTCTTTCACTAGCAACAGAGGATGATGGGACACAGGAAAATAACCGTTAAGCAGTTCTCGGTCTTGCTAAATTAGCTGAGGGTAAGCAGTGGGAAGAAAAGAAAACTCCCGGTGGATGTTAGAGATTATTACGCAGAGTGTTCCGGCTCCGTGTTGAAGCTCCAGATGCTCAGTTGACGCTGACCCGGCCGTCTCCGGTCAGCTGAGGGGTTGAGCAGGTGGGGAGTGCTTGTTGATGCAGGAGCGACAAAGTCGGGAAGAATGTTCCACTTGCGAAAATTGGTCACAGTCGCACGAGGAGGGGCGGGAGATGGTAAGGGAGACAAAAATAAAATAAAAAGATCAGAAAGGAAACCATAGAATATTCTCTTCTGCGCTCACAGCAAAGACCAAGGGAGTTGAATTTTATTTGAAACAGGGATAGAATAGTGTGTGTGTATGTGTGTGTGTGGACGTGTGTGTGTTCCAGATAGTTACAACCCCCTCCAAATCATCAACATTCTCATCAGATTCTTCAGTCATTTATCCTCATTTTCCCTTTTATCTCCTGCAGAAACCTTAATAAAATACATCCATCCATCCATCCATCCATTTTCTTTACACCCTTCTTCCCTAAATGGGGTCGGGAGGGTTGCTGGTGCCTATCTCCAGCTGCGTTCCGGGCGAGAGGCGGGGTTCACCCTGGACAGGTCGCCAGCCTGTCGCAGGGCAACACAAAGACATACAAGACAAACAACCATTCACACACACACTCACACCTAGGGAGAATTTAGAGAAACCAATTAACCTGACAGTCATGTTTTTGGACTGTGGGAGGAAGCCGGAGAACCCGGAGAGAACCCACCATGCACAGGGAGAACATGCAAACTCCATGCAGAAAGATCCCCGGCCGGGAATCGAACCCAGGACCTTCTTGCTGCAAGGCAACAGCTCTACCAACTGCGCCACTGTGCAGTCTAATAAAATAAAATACAAATTATTATTATTTTTTTTCAGATTAAAATCTCTACATTTGGGCAGAAACTGCAGAACCATTTTCATTGCAGCCACAGGTGGTTTATGTCTCTACCAGCTTTGCACAGCCACAGATCATGACTCTGCCACTACCATGTCTTACTTTGGTGTGTAAACACCAAATAATGTGATGTATTGTGTTTACGTCCTGTACTTTGTCTGTAGGCAAAGGACATTATTGGACATTATTCATTTTTTCTCCTCACAAGAAACCTATCCGAAATTGTTGTTAAAACAACTTGAATTATGGAAAACCAACTTTTTTTTTCAGCTTTAAATCATGTTGTAATGTTGTTCCCTCATCAAAAACTGGAGTGTTGCTTTGATTCTTTCATGCATGTTTGAGAAACCACTGAATTTCCCATGGAAATTCATGCCTAAACACTTCCTCGTACAAAGCTCCGCATATTTACACAAATCTCCACTTTAGAGTTTCAGTCTCCAGCCAAGCAGCTCCTTCAGACTAGCCACCAGCAATTAGCAAACTCCTGGGGGAACTGCACGTCTGCTGCGCTTAAAATATGAGCTACTTTTCAGTCTAGCACTTTTCAGAATGGCTGTAAACGGCACAATGGAGAAGTGTTGTTGTGGAGACGTGCTGAAGGCGGAGTTTAGGAAAGAGCAGGAGCTTCTTAAGAGACGGTCCTAATGTCAAGGCGTCAGATACAGGCTAGGTGATGTCAGAATTTCTTTTAAGTTATGTTTGAGACATATATGGCATTTTCAGAACAACTGAACATAACACTACTTGATTATGCTATAAAATCAGACTATAGGCCTTGAAAATACATAACACCACTTCTTTAAGATGAGAACCAGTTCAGGGTGTATGAATCCTTTTGCAATGGTACTAAAAGTAGTAAAGCATGTTTGATGTTTTACCACTTTACAATCCACTCCATAAGCATGCTGTGTTAACAGATTTGACGAAGTTAGGAGCTAAAGAAGCTGTTTATGTAACACTCCAGTACCACAGCACTTCATTTACCAGACATGGTTAAAGCAAAAAGATCCCATCAGCTTTCTGTGTGTGTTTATTCTGATAGTGAACATGTGTAAGAGTGATTCCTGGTCAACATTAACATAACATTGTGAGGGTGTGAATGTTAGCATTTGTCCTTCAAACAGTTTCAGAGTTAAAGTGTGTTTAATTTCTTGCAGAACGTTACATGCCTCTGTATCATCCTTGTCCATCTTTTTTTTGTTCCTCCTCCTATTGTCTCTGTTGATCTTTCTACTCTGACTTCTCCTTGTCCAGTTTCTGTTTGTCTCTCTCTGAATTTCCTTCTGTCATTTTTTCTCATTTTGTCCCATTGACATCTCTCCTCCATGTCTTCCTCTCCCTCTCATCCCATCCTTTCTCATCTCCTCTGTCATCCCTTCCCCCCCCCCCTGCCTCCAGGAAGTGTTTTATCAATGGAAACCATTCAGTTTGTGGGACTTTGGCCCAGTAAGGCCCCTCTGGCTTGTCAACAGTTGTCTTGGAGAGGCGATGCACTCGCCAGGGCTGGCCGTCCTCCCGCTGTGCCTCTTTGACCCGCCCCGCCCCAGCCCGTTGCTGCTGGGCTGCTTCTTCTGGCCCAAATCGGTCCGTCCAGAGCCAGCTCTGCCGCTTATAGGGTTGTGGGTTTTTGCGTGTGCTCGGGTTTGTGTCAGATGGTCAGTTTGCTGGCTTGGTCACTGCACCTTAGCCGTCTGATGTCACTGATCTGATGTCAAAAAAAAAAGGGTAGGTCGAGGGATATAAGACTGTAGAAACATTGCATATTGTTTACATCTGGGAAATTTTGCGAATCTGCACAAAGCTGGAAAGCAAACCAACGACTAGTTTGCTTTCCATCCATAGCCTTGCTTCACAATACAGCAATCCTGGTAACAAAAAGAAACCCAGAAAAGTATGTATTACGAATTTAGAGAAGAGGAAAAGAAATAACGCAGAAATACAGTTGAACAACTAAAAACTACTCATTTTCTTTCTTCTCGCTCTCTGTGTTGGCTATGCTACACACAGACTTGTTGCCTTAGCAACTGACTGACAGCAGCTCCTCTAGCGTATCAGGATGCAACATCAAAATACACAAAGATATTTCCCACACAAAAACCAGAACATGCAGTCCGTTACAGTATGATGTTTATTTGTGATTATTAAGTGATTTCCTGAACACAGCTGCGATTGATTAGCTAATTTAAACACCTGCTCTACTTATGATTCAAAAACACTTTCTTGATCACAAAGGGAGTGATCTGACAGCATAGATCTGTGGGGCAGCTTTTTTTCTTTCTTACTGAACTGAAAAACACAAAAATTGTGCAGCATGTCTCTGTTAATTGAATGTAATTTGGAGTTAAGTGCTTTGCCCAGGAATACATGACGAAAATGGGAGAAAGATGAAATCAACCACTCAACGTTTGGATTTGATGAACCTCTGCTGGGTTTAGTTATAGAGTTTGACTTGGTCATCAAAATGCAAAAGGTTCTGATCTGAAGTGTTTTATTGTAGCTCTGGCTGAATGTTGAGGGTTGAAGGTTTAACCTCTGCCCTGGTCTTAAGTGCTTTCCACTTTTTTTAGTACTATCCAGGTTTTAGTCCAATTCATCTCTAACCAGCTTCCTGCTCTCCATTACCCACATCATACTGCTACTGCTCTGCTACATAAACTCCCAATAAAACTGAAACTTATGGTTACTGATAGTTTTTCTCTCAGCCCGTTTAACATCTAAGGTAAATAAAAATGCATAGAAAACTGCAATCGCCTGAACACCCTTGACCTCTGAACTCCTTCCCTCTGTGAATCGGGTGAGGTTGAAAAGACCTCGGTGTATGGATATCATATAATTATGAGCCGCGGCGCATGTTTATAAAAAGAGTACAGTCTGAAATCTGGGACTCGTGTAATTACACATTTGCTTCCAGACAGCTGGGTATCTGTTTAGATGCTGGAAATGCTATAGATACTCTAATGTGAGCCACATTTGGTGCCTGTGTTGTGGGACATTTATTTGCTCCGCAAAGGCACAATGGAGGGAAACATTATGCAATTAAATGTGTTCATTCAATACTATATTTATACAATGTGCGTGTGTAACTGCACTGTAAACTCAGTGTGGTTTTGGTTGAAAAGAGAGCTTGTTGTTGCGAAAAGAGACAAAGATGTAATCTTAGCTGTGAATGGGAATGGAATTGCTTCAGTCTGAGCAGGTCACATATAGCATTGGTGCCTGGTAACACTTAGCTGCTACATATCTATGTATTTATGCAAAGAGGTCATGGCACAGATCACGGCACCAAGGTTCTCTCAAAGATAAGTAGATCAAACTGGTAACAATGTAGAAGTATCTGGTTTCCAGGCGGTTAAACGCTGAGACTGGATGTCAGTTTGTGTTGAATCAGAACTTCATGCCTCCTTATCCTTCAAGAAGATTCCAAAATAAGATTGCTGGAGGGAAAAATGTCAGGGGGGCTGTGAGAAAGAGAATCACAGGTGTTCCAAAAACAGAACACTGTCAGGCATGTCCCAATACCAGACAGAGGACACGGACACTCGTACTTGGCTTAGGTATTTTGTCAGGGGAAAAAAAAAGTTCTCGACAAATCCAAATCCCGATATAGAGTAGTTAATAAATTGGTATTTAACTAGCCTGGTAAAAAACAGCCCCTTGTTCTAAACTTCACTTCCTGCAGAGTGTCTGGACTCTCAGCTACTGAGAAGCGATTGCTTTCTGGAGGCGTAGACGCTGTTGAAGTTTTAAATGTCACTTACTTGCTAAGGTTTGTCATTGACATATGCAATGCGGCAGTTCAAAGCTATGAAGCTTACCGGAAGTTATGTGCGCTTCAAACAACCATGCTCCACTGTGGAGAGAGAAGAGCCAAACTGAACAAGATGACTTTTAATGGTAATTGAAGGAATGGCGAAATACTCTTCATTTCCTCTAATGCCATTTGCTAAAACTACAGCCAGACTACAGCGCTAAAGCAGTGCAGAAAATCAACGTTATTTTTCACAACGCCCCCTTCTGTTCGCTGATTGACCCGAAATAAATTCTTCTGGAGAAAGAATTCTTCCTGTATCCTGTTTTTGTATTCGTAGGCGACATGAATACTTTGGAGGAATTATGCACAATTCATCAGAAACTACAACGATTGTCAAATGGCTAAAAAGTCCTGGATGGAAAATGAAACATCATGTGGTGCTCTCTCTGCGATAGTGTCGTAAGCAAAACAAATAAAAGCAGTGGAAAAAATACTTTAATGTCTCCATTTGTCATTCTGTCTCGCAAAGCAGACTGGAGTAAATCATGACATCCCTTTGAACACCAGAGGATTGTAGTCGAAATCATCAAAAATATTAGTTTTTGAGTCCAATATCACATTTTTATTTAATTGTGGTCCTCCCCCAAAATAAAGTATTGAATTGAATGGTGTGATAGTAAAATATTCCCATTGTTAAAGGCAGCCTCAATGTGGATGGCAGAACCCAAAGTGTCCCTCTTCCAGTCCAACCTGGTGCCACGTGTTCCACACACAGTCATTCTTATGGCCTCTGCTCATATCCCGATCCCTAGTGGTCATAATGCTATGCCTGATCAGTGTATATTCTGATATAAACATGACGGCCTATAGTTTTTGCTTCGCTGCATTCTTGCTGCTGTAGGCATGAATTCCTCCTTATCCTCCATCACTCATAGTTCCTAAATCAAAGCGCTCTACCTTGATGTGCGTTCTTTCATCATCGTTTTAATTACACTTCCTGAAGAGTGCTCCGGGTGCCTCTAAACGCCGTGCTTCCATATTGATCGCAGTGAACAATAGGGAAACTGGAAGGGCTTTTAGTCTAGCTCTTAAAAAACGAAGAAGAAAAAAGAATAAGTTCCAAAAAGCGGCACACAGTGCAGAGCTGCCGGACTGAACTGTCACTGCACACTGAGGGGCGTTTAATCTTCACCACGGCTCATCCATCACACGACGACAGCACAGGAGACGGCAGCCATGTTTACATGCACAGAGTGTTCGATTCTAAGTAGCCCAGTTACTCGACCGTGACCAATTTATTATTTTTTTTATTCTCAGGGTAAAAAATACTTCAGAAAATATATGAGCTAAAATATGTAATAAAAATAACCAGGTTGGTTTAACTGGAAGAAGTTAGAGGAGCAGGACGTTTCATTCGGATGCACAGACAACCTGCTGGTTTTGATCAGCAAATATAAAAAGCGTGACTTTGAAGGACCTTCACAAGCTTCTGATTTAATTACGGGTCACAGGTAGATTTGAATGTCAATAAAACGACATGGCAATCCAGAGGTACTGACGATCACAGCTGCCATGGGAACCCTCATTTATAGCCCCCCTGGGGGCAGTTAGAGGAATCCTCTCTCTGGCAGCCAAACCCTTTCATATTTTCTGTGGAGCAGCATGCCGGAAGCTGACGGGAATCTTCTAATAACTTGGTTTTTTTTGTATACAAGGGAAATTCAATCCCAGATGATCAAAGGTTCTTGTCGAGGCCCAGCATTTTAACCTTAATAGTGATTTAAGGACCAAAAAAAGTTCTGTGAATTTATGCCTGAAACATGGGTCTATATGTGCAGTGTTATATTCTGACATTATGACGGTAAAAAAAAAAAAAAATAGTTTCCACTGTTATTTCCCTGTTCATGTATTGAAACATGCTGGTAACAGGACAGATGCCAGTGTTTTATATAAGCTCAGTGTCAGCAGAAGGCATGGATTGCGCACATTTGCCAGGATGCACTCCAATGTCAGCAGCATAAACCAACAGTTTATCATTTTTGTCGAGAAGAATCAGGGTATCTGTGATCAAACCAAAAATGAAACTGACTGACCGTGTCCTTTACGCAACTCCTTGGACTGTTTTAATTATTCCTTGTTCTGCGAACAATTAAATCCAACATTAGCATATTAATGAATGTGCTACTGTTACTATCAGTTTTAACTTGGTCACAATAATAGCTCATCTTACACTCTGGAATCCCTAAACACAAAGCAGCAAGTCTAAATTTAATAAACGTAACCTTACATAATCATAAATATAGAACATGACAGAAAAAAACCAGGGTACAAAAGTGACAGCAAAACTAGAGCGGCAGCTAGCATGCTGGCGTCAAAATGCTAACACGATGTAACAGTATTTTCCTCTCAAAACAGAGTCTTAAGACTGGTTATTATAATAACAAATACACTATTTGATGACAACTTTATGACAATCCTATTTCTGGTGCTAGATAGATGCAAAAGATTTACCCAACTGTCTTGAGGGAACCACTGCCACCCTGTGGTGTTCCTTAGTAGAGCACCTCAGCGACGCTGATCACACATTTGCGTGCATCACAAACTGAAAACCGACATGCCAATGTCTCATATCCTGGTCACCCTTAGCAAGTCAGCAAGGATAAAAAGCTACAATAAAGTTTCAGACTGTTTGAGCATCAGCTGAATGCAAACTAACATGCATGCAATGGGGTTTTTTTATGACGTAAAGCACTTCACACTCCCTTGTTGCTTAAATACGCTACAAAAATAAACGTGGTTGATTGACATGAGAAATAAAATGCCTGCCATCTTGACATATGGAGTTTTAAAAGCAATTAGTAATTTGATTTCAACCAGGGTTGGCCTATTCAAAGAGGAAATCTGTTCTAACATCAGGTCACAGCTGTCTCAGATTGAAAACACAAACAGATCTGTCAAAATCTGTTCTGTTCCATTTCTATTTGGAACAGAAATTACCTTACTTAGCTCAACTGAAAATTGATTTGAACATTTCTTTACCTGCATTTGTTTGATTAAAAAGGGCGCCAAGCAGGGCTGCATATTGTTGCTATTAGTTATTTCATTTTATGCTGTTGGGTTTTTTTCCTGGAGTTTTTGCAGTAGTCCTTCCCTTTAATTGTTGACTCTCTGGATAACAGCCCACATGGATTCTTCCAAGAGTCAGAAGTTTATGTATGAGTTTATTCTGGGATGGATGGGTGGAAAATCTGAACAATGTGTCCGATTTGCCTTTTAGTTTGTAAATCTTTTGCTTCAAAATAATGTTTGATGGAGTTTTTTTTTTCCTTTCCTCCAGTTATTTTACAATTTGCTGTCAAAAATGAAGCCTGCATGGCAATTTCCAACACAGACCTTGAAGTATTTGACTCTCCAGTGTCATTCTGCATCACGTTTCTGGAAGCATCCTCCATCGAAGAGCCTGAAATACGTCAGTGCTTCCTGCTCAGGCCTTCTACCCGTCACGCTCCCTCTGGTGCTGCGTAAACTGACTTCATGATCTCCGTCTTGACCGGGGGCAGCGAAGTTTAGCGGGACCACTCGAAATTCCACACGGGCAGCATAGAGCCACCTTTGTGTGGTGAGTCAAGCTCATTTCGGAAAAAGGAAGAAGTGTTTCTTCGTCCTTGGAGATTAAGAAACATTGTGCAGAAACAAGCAAATATGGGAAACCTGTGGGGGGAAAGGAGGATGCACAGATGGTGCTGTTAGGTTTTTCATTGATGGAACTTTCTAGGTCAGACGTCTGGTGTTGGGGGTGGGTTGGAGGGGATTTGTATTCTCAGCGGGGACTACCTGCAAACAGCTTAAGGTTCTAAAAATAAAAAGGCAGCAGTAAAAGAATTAGCAATAAGGCTCCCTTTCTTCCTTTCTTGGTTGCTTACCTTAAACATTAGAGGGAAGGTGGTTTCTGCATGTGGAACCATTTTCCCCCCAGCCTTAATGACTCCTAATTTCATGGCAAATAAACTAAACAATGATGCCTTTGAGTCTTGCTTCACTTGTAAGCGCTACAAGACAAAATCGCATTCTTTTCCGGTCAAAGTCCAGCTTAAATGTTCCTTTCTTATCTACCAGCCGACCTGTAAATGCACCCCGGACTGTTTGGATTTAGTTTTTTCAGGCAGTGAAAAAATGTCTGATTCCATCAAACTCTTTAAGACCGCAGTGTTTGACTTTTCATTAAAAAAAATAAAATTAAAAAAATTTGTTGTTTTTTACATATTTGACCAAACTGTCATGTCATGACAGTATAATATATGACAGATAATCTGTAGAAAAAAACATCTAACTCCTTGTGGTCCAATTGCTGTCTGCAGAAATGCATCACTCCAAATTAAAAACCACCAATCAGAGCTGGGAGGAGGGGCCTACTGCTGTCAATCATCCTCATGTATATGCTTCTCAACGTGCTAAGTGGATTAGCTATTAGTTAATCTGCTAACAGCAGAGAAACAACTTACCGTTACAGAAAAACAGTTTATCTGCCGTCATCTGTGGCAAAGCTAACTAGCTTAGCATTCACAACAAGGAAACTAGCTGTAGATTATATATGAGAAAAGATGAGTGTATGTCAAGTTCTGCTTTAATGTGTGCAGTTTCCCCCACTTGAACAGGATGGATGCGTCTCCAGTTCTCCACCACTGGATTCCACTCAAAAGACCGAGCACTTACCTTCATTTAGCTCCTATTTATTTATCAGTGTGATGGGAAGTTTTCTTTTACATTTTGTCAAATCCATCGGTTAAAAATTATGATGCAAAACACATTCCAACTATCAAAATCACTCATTAATATGCCAAATATTGACAGGATTTCATAACTACAGTATAATTAAGTTCAGACAGCATACAGGTGTTAATGGGCAACGTCAGTGTATAATCTATCCGGTGGCTAAGCGGAAGCTAATCCATCCAACAGTGATTGTTTACAGTAATAATAAAGTCTCTGTTACCGGCTGCTTCTGTGCTTCTGTGTAGCTTTATCGGGCTCTACGCAGAGCCGCCACAGCAGACCACTGTTGAAAAGTGACACCAAACTCCCAGTTGAGTCGTGTTACCTTTGTCTGGCGCTTCTGATAGTTCCGTCATTGTCCGTCCCTCTTTATGGTCCGTGTAGGTGGACCATTCCTTTTTCTTTTCACTTTATTTATTTTCTTCCTTTTTTTCTTTCTCTGTTTGTCTATCTTCTTCTGATTTGACAGATTATCTGTTTAATATTACACTGTCAGGACCTGGTGACAGTTTTGACAAATGTGTAAAGAAAATCATTTTCATAAAAGTTACATGCTGCCGCTGTAGAAACAGCAAAAAATGTTAATGCTAGATTTTTTTTTCAATTTTTTTCTAAAATAGAAATTTTAAAATTCTATAGCTATGGATAAAAAAAGTTGCTATTTACAAAATGAAATTCTTTTTGTGTCATTCTAACAGTTTAATAGTTAATTTTGGTGTCAGCTATAAAGACTGATGATGTTTCAGGAGTTATTAATCCTTTGCACGACACTATAACAATAAACTCTGAGGCGTTGCTATAGAAGAAAGTATTATGTGATCATTTCCACTCTATGCACTATTAGGAATTCATTTTGCATTACCCGTTTCTTTGCAAGTGCACCGTGCCCAGTTAATGAGATTCCCCGGCAGAAAGCAACCATGACCTCCTTTCCCTTGAGTCGTTCCAGAAATGCAATCGAACCCTGAAAGATTTTGACCTAGAGACGTTTTTTTTTTCCTTTCATGATGGGACCTCATGGTAGAACACGTCAAAATAGCTCAGGAGCGACTCAGCAACCACTGGCTTCCTGTCAACCTCTAATCCAGCAATCACGGGGGCGGGGTGGGGTGACCCAGATGTTCCATAAATGGGAATGGTTGGTGTTGCTGTTCTAATCTGTCCAAGAACAATGACCAAGCAGCCTAAGCTAATTGCTACCATGCTACTGATGCTAATCGTTTGCAGCACCTGGTTTATGAGTCAGGGTTTACCAGGAGGACAGACCTGAATTCTTAGAAAGTGACATTGCTTCAAGTAATAATGCATCTAATAACATTTTAATTAGAGTTCAATTTAGATTATTTATATGGTGGCAATAGTCAATAAATTCTAATCTTGAGGCGCTAAGCAAGGACACCTAACTTATACACAGAAAATCTACAGTAATGTAAGATAAACTTGACTCGGTTGGCAGATTAAGGTTCTTAAAAATAACCTTTAAGCAGATATCAAACATGCTTCTTAATAAGCTTCAATTTCTTCATTAAGATTGTTGTTCATCTGATGTGATTTTCTAATCTAAATCTCCTGCCTTTCATTAGCTGCAAGCAGAAAATCGGATCTGAAGCATCAGAGTCACTTAAAGACAGTTATAAAGTCGGCCTTCTGTCACCTGAAGAACATTTCCAGGATTAGAGGACTAATGAGAAACTCATCCATGTGTTTATCATTTGTCTTATGGATTAGATCAACAGTATCCTCACAGGTCTGCCTAAAAAAAAAAAAAAAATCCATCGCTGCTGCTGCTGTTCTGACTAAACCCAGGAAGATAGAGCGCATTACCCAGTTCTAAAATCCTTCCACTGAGAGAATAGACATTCATTATTACTTTAGTTTGTAAATCACTGAGCGACATAGCACCACAACACATTAAAGATCTGCTACCGTTGCATCGACTAGAACCAGAACCAAACATGGAGCTTCAAAGCACCAACTTCCAGAAAACTGCTGAAACACTGAGCTCCTTTAAATCAAAGCTAACAACTCACCTGCTTAGAGCTGCCTTTGATTAGCAGCAACAGGAACATTGATTATATTTGATGTGTATTTGCTTGATGATTTTGATGATGGTATTTGTAATGTTTATTACTTGTTTCATAATTGATGAGTGTACCATGTTTTCATGACATGAAAGCACTTTGAACAGCCTTGTTGCTGAAATGTGCTACACAAATAAACTTGATTGGACTTTATCTAATCTATTGTAGGGATGTAAGAAGAAGGTTATAATCTGGAGGGATCACTCTACAATCAGAAACCAAAGGGGGAAAAAAATCAAATTATATTTATCTTCAAACTAATCAGATGTTTTAGAGTTGATTTTCTGGAAACAAACAAACTGATCCAGTTGTGACTGACAGGAGAAGAACCTTGATATTTAGGAGGCCAGTGTAACAAACATGCCTCCGCTGGTCTCCAACTATCATCAGGTCTATTCCTGCAGCCGTTCTCCAAGGAGCTCCCAAAACCAGATAGCTTTACACGCACACCTGTTCCTGGATGTCACTCCTCCACACGGCTGTCTCGGTGGAGCGCCGTTAATCGCTGATTTGGCACACTTACAGCGACAACATACCGAGGTCCAGTTTCAGCTGCCCAGCGCCCCACACATAAGAAAACACGCTTTCATTCTTGTCCTCACTCACACACGGCGGGCACATTTCACTTTACAGACAGACTTGCACAAAAACCAGAAATAGCTTCTTTCAGTCGCACTGCAATCGTGCAACGGCCACGGAGGACGGCCACATCTGACTCGCATCTCACTGCTGATTCACCAAGAAAACTGCCTTTTCAAAGCCAGCCTGAAATGTACAATTATTGCAGTCTGGCGACAGCTTGTGTATGCTGGAGCGCTCTGAGTTTTGTGGCTTTTTCCTAAATGGGAAACAATTAAAGAGGCTTTTGGCAGCTCTAGACAGATTAAAGATGGCTGAGCTTTTCAGAGAGAGAGGGAGGGAGAGGTCTGTGTCGAGTCATGGGAATCCGTAAACTTTATACTTCAACGTTCGATCGGTTTGTATTTGTGTGTAGTTAGAGGTTGAGTTTTTCAGGTTGTTTCAATGAGGAGGGCCTTGAAAAAGTGTTTAAACTTGCTCACGTTTTCCCACGTTACAACGAGAAGGAAACTTCCACATGAGCAAAACTGGATTTCAAACTGCTGTCGAACGAAAGACACACAAAATCCAGCAGAAAAAAAAAAAAAGCCTTCAAGATTAAATTCATCTTATATACATGAAAATGTGTATTTAAACAAAGAGATGATATGAGTATCACTGTCAGGATTACAGTTTTAAGATGATTAATTATACTTTGCTGCTAATTGTGAATCCATATCAACTTCCAAAAATAATGACTTAACAATTTTTTTTTTTGCCAAAAATATGAGCAAAAAAGTAAATAAATAACTGAATAAAAATCACCACCTCTTTCTTTCTAAAAGATATTCTGGGCAAAAAAAAAAAAAAAAATCTTTGGCGATTATCTTAGGATTTGTATAAATAATGCTCAGATCTTTTCATTCATTCATTCGCTGATCATTCATGAACTGGCATGTCCCGACACTGAGGGGTCACCTGACACTGAGGGGTCACCCGACACTGAGGGGTCACCCGACACTGAGGGGTCACCCGACACTGAGGGGTCACCCGACACACCCTAACAGAACCGTGAGCGGTAATGATTACGTAACGAGTCGGATGCAGCGATGTGATGCAACGTAAAGACAGCTGCAGGCGCAGCAGGAGGCTGCATGATCCTCCACAGCCAGGAGAGAAGACATGTAGAGGACGACACGCTACAACGATCCTTTATTCGAACAATAAATGGATTTGAAAAGACTGCACCCCGTTTCACACACCTGTGAATGTGTTTCAGGGATTTTAACTGGGTTAAAAATGTGGAATGAATTGCTGAGAACTGAATGCATAACTGCACTGATTACAAAAGGGCCAAACAAAATGAGAACAGAATAATTTAATAGCAGTTTCCCATGGCAACCACTCAGCTGTATAAAATGCCTGGGTGAACCTAGCCCTGCCTCAAAGGACAAAGCTTCTCCTTCAGACTAGCCAGCAGCAATTAGCAAACACCAAGTGGAACTGCATATCAGCTGAGCTTGTCATAAGAGCTACTTCTAAAAGCAACGCTGGTCAGAACTTTTTAAAGGGTTAATAGAGGAGCCATGTTGAGATGGCTTCCTGGAGGCGGAGCTTCAGAAAGAGCAGGTGTCTCTTAAAGGGACAGAGACACAATTTCAAGGTGTTGAATTGTGCAGTAAAATTTCTGTCAAGTCATATTTGATATAAATACCATTTTACTAACAACTGGAGGTAACATAGTTAGCTGATTGTGCTATAAATGGCACTATGTGCCTGGAGACACACGATACTATCTATTTAAGCTGCAGAGGGGAGGTGCAACTCAAAGTGCTAAGAAAAGGGTCAGGGGTCATGGAGACTTTGATGTGACTCACCTTCTTAAGTAACGCCCATATTTTCTCTCCATCACCTCCTCTCAACTCTTTTCAGTTGAGAGGAGGCTACAGCAGATAGCTGCAGCTAGCAGAAAGGGAAGTGGGCAGAAGGAGAACAGAGGAGAAAAGAGGAGGTATGGCGGAGAGTGTGTGTGTGTGTTGGGGGGTCTGGCTGTGTGGAAAGCAGCCACTGCAGCAAACACCTCTAAAACAGAAACAGCCATTTAGCGGAGAAAACAAGCTCCCCTCACAAGACGACCATGAATGGGGCACTTCAGCCGGCCGAGGAAGTTCCATCGAGGGGCAGGATGTTCTCCTCAGGATGCTCTTGAGGCGGGACGCGGGCCAAAAGTATGTTTACATAGACCCGTCTCTCTCTCTCCTTCTGTCACCGTCCAGCTTTGCCCTCCTTCTCTGGCCGAGTAGAAAAGAAGGAAGAGAGAAAGAGAGAGAAAAGGAGCAAACTCTCCCCTGCCTGCTTTGCCCACTCCATCCCCTCCTACCAGACGTTTACAGAGCAGCAGCCAGCGAGGCGGCGAGGGAGGGCGTGGAGCTGTGCTCAGCAGACAAAGACAGAAAGGCAAAGACTCTCTGTGATTAAAGAGCAGTTAAGAAGCTATGAGAGACTAATTTGTTCTCTGTGTGACTGAAAACAAAACAAAATCTGGGGCTTACGCTTCCTGCACTAGCTTAAAGTGAAATGCTAGCTACTTAACACTACAACAAAACTCCTTTCTCTTTCTAAAACCTTTACACAAACTGTGATGTGGAAGCATTTTCTTTATCCGTTCTACATGCTTTTTAGATAGACACACACACGCGCGCATGCACGCACATACACACACACACACACGCACACACACTGAGCTGCTTCTGCTCACCAGCATCATGGAGACTGAAGAGCGCAGCAGACAGGTCAGGGATGAGTTCGTCTGAAGCAGAGCTAGCTTAGGAAATAATATTCAGAGTTGGTGTAAATTTAATTTTTAGCTATTGGAGTTACACTTAAGAGAAATTAATGTAATCATATAATGTCATGGATATGTGTGTAGAGCTGCACCGATTGCAGTTTTCTGGCTAAACCCAGTTACCAATCTTTATAAAGGCTGACCTGCCAATTTTGATTTTGGACGACACCAATTTTTTTGTCTGAAATGTTGCTAAATATAGCAAGAAAGTCACTGAGTTGTCAACAGTGGGGTGAATATTGTTAACTGTAAATGTTCAGACCTGACCTGGTGGGTCGGTCTGTCAGTCAAACGTCTCACTGCAGAGCAGAAGAGGACAGAGGCTGATTTATAAACTTTTGCTGATAAAGATAAGATCAGGGGATAAGATGGGCTTCACATGTAAGTATAGGCTGATCACGATCCCCCAAAATTAAGGAAATCGGCCCCCAGAAATCCACAGGGTGATAAATGTATCCTATATTATATATGCATAGAATATGATGTAAACAGCAAAGGTGCAATAATTTTACAGCAGATGTGTCAGTCATCTAATATTCTAACTGCTGATTCCAGCTGGTCCACATTGTTAGCAGAACTAGAGGGCCCCAAAACCAAATTTCGCTTAGGGCCCCATGGAGTCTCACAGAACACTGTCTCATCATCAGCCTGAACGGTTCGGATCAAAGTATGAGTTTGTTTTAGAACCCCAATTAAGAATTTGTCGAAAAACATCAGTGCCGGTGTTCACGAATAAAGAAAAGATTTGAGACGGAGGTTCACCTTCCAACTGCCACCATCATGCTGCAGTTTTGACCACCATGATGTCTTCTGTTTGCTACTTCACCCCGTCTGTGACCTGTGTTCATAGATATGTCTCTTTTGTTAACCCAACAGTTAAACAAGAGTAAAAAATAAAAATAAAAAATCTTAATCTAGGAAACATCAAAAATGAGTGCATAGTGGTAAAATAAGAGCTATGAAACTGTATTTACTAATACATGTTGAGATATGTCTGCAGTACAGTCAGGTTCAATAAACTAAAATATACATCTCAAATTGTCTCTTTTGTCAGAATAAAAGTACCTTTTGAAAACAATAGCCTTAATTATAAAACAGGCGTTACATATATTTTTCATTAAACTCCTATTTCTGTTTGCAATTATAGTTTTTTATTGGTCTGATGCAATATTCTCATTTCAAATGTTATATTTTCATTAGTTATAAGTGAGAAAATCATCATAGTTAAAAAACCCAAAAACCTGTCAAACATATTTGTCTAGTTAATCTATATGATGTCTTTCACTTAGTGATAAAGTTGCTCAAAGAAATTGAATTTTAAATAATATTCCAATGTATTGACTGGAACAGATATGGAACATGTTGGATTTAGAAATACTGACACATTTTAGAAAACTCAGAGTTTCAGTAAGGATTTACACTCTTTAGGAACACAAAGAAGAAGCTACTGTTTGTTATGCTAACCATGCTAACTGCGTTACTTGCTAATAAAAGCCACTAAGAACTGTTCCAAATGTCAATTCTGTATTTATTTAGCCTTTGCTTTAACATAATTATTCTTCCTTATCTAAATAATTATTAACCACTTACTGCAGGAACACTAGAAAGCAATTTTAAGATGTGGTTGTCGCATTAGCTTATATGTAAAGTCTTAAGCACAAATCAGAACTAGCCAGCATTATTATCAGCAGGACAAATCTTCACAAATAACATCTTCAGTCGCTATAGCAACATGATTCCCCCCAGAATAATGTTGAATTCATACAAAGGCAAACAGAGTCATCTTCTCCAATCAGGACATAAAGGTAAAATCCCAATAAATGAATAAACACATTACATCACCCCATAAATATTAATGTGGAGCGCCACTGAGTTTACGTTTTGAAAGTCTTTTGGAGTTATTTTCTGTTCTCCTCACTGCATCAAAGACTTTGACCAGGAATTTGTCATCCTTTTGTTCTTTTATTATTTTTTTCCATTCATTTTCTTTGTCAATCTGAATGTAAAATCTGAACGCAACAACATATTGTAAATACTCCCCCCCCCCCAAAAAAAAAAAAAGCCCCCAAGCCTTGTAGTGATCCACTTCAACCCAAACAGTTTGTGCGGAGCGAAAACAAATCATGTTACGACACGGCCGAGACGAAACAAACAGGAACAGACCGACTAACATTTGCTCTCTGCGGTGTTTTGGTTCCAGTTCATTTCAAAATTCTTCCAAAGTTCAGGATCGCAAAGTTTGCCAGAGTTTTTTGTTTTGTGCCAACAGAGCAGTTCGTGTTTGCTTTTGCAAATCCGCAGTGACAGAAACAGGGCTGACAGAAAGTTCTGTTGTAACGTGTTTATTCAGAACCGGCTTTGACAGCAGAGAAAGAGAGGGAGACTCAGAGATGTTGTGAAACGGTTCTTTTTTTTTTTTTTTTTTGCTCTCCCATGTGGGGGGAAATGTCTGCCCCAGAGGGGTTGTTGTTGTGGCGGAGTGTTGCATCGTGAGAAAAAAGATGAAGACTGAAGCAAACAAGCCGTGAATGCAGACAGAATAATCAAATAATGCCAGTTAGTTTCACTTTTCTGAGTTAGAAATCTGAATACAAGCGGACAGAAATAATGACCACAAAACTAAACGAGATAAACTGAATCAAAATGACAAAACAGCTCACAGAGACACATGCATATCTCCTCATGCACATAAAAACCGTGTTTCAAACTACAGACCAACACAAACCTGACTGCTGAACTATTTCAACATCACTTAATCACTTGAGGCGCCATGATGGATGTCGGAAGTGAGAGATGGGAGAATTGAACAGCTACTGAAATTGTTTTCCCGAGTTGTTTTTGCCATTTTGTTCGTGGCGTCTACTTGTTCTCGTCGAGTTAACTTGTCTGTGAACGTAACACCTGGTTGGGACTCAGACGGCGGGATTTACAAAACTTTGAAATAGCTAGTTTAAAAATCGATATGACATGACCTCGTGACATGTTGATTAAATTACCGACTGTGCCTGAATTCACACCACATCATTTCTATCACTATGTCATAAACGGCGATTCCCCTCAAACCGGAGCAACTTTAAAACGACTATGGAGGAATCTGAATTACGGCAGAAAAACTCCCCCATAGATGAGACGCTAACCAGTTTTCTTTTCTACATGTTGGTTGGGCACTGTTTCCATGGTTACTGATGATTACACACGTACTTTCGCCATAATGCGACATTTGATACATTTCTACTAACGCTTAATTATAAAGTAGGCCTATATGAACGTTAATCTTCTTACCTTGTAACAAGTGTTCGCTGCAAATCCGCCATTAGACTGAAGGCTGCTAGTCAGAATGATTGACGGCTTCTATCCATCGCCGCCATCTTTCCTCATCAAAGTTTATTAATAAAATGACAAGTTTGGTTTCTATCATTGTCTGTTTGTGCAGCCGACCGCGCAGCAACTTATGACCATTTTTAAAGTGAAACGAACCAGATAAAAGTGATATTAGGCTACCACAGCTGTTGATTTTACAGGAGCGAATAAGATTGTTGACGTCCGTCATGGCGGAGCGGATGGAGACGCGTGCAAAAAGTCAATATAAAATAGACAAAGAGCTGCGTGTAATAAACAGTCAAGTATGTTTAAAAATGTAATAAAAATATAGTTAAAAACATACAAACAAAAATAAAAACCCTTCAAGAATCGTCTTTCAAATTCCCTCTTCCATCCTCCTGATTATTATGTGGATGAAAACAACAGAGGATGAATAAATCAGAACAGAGATCACAGAGCTCTCTGCTGAAAATCTGGGATTTGTCAGTCCAAAAGGAATGAAAAGCTGTTAATTTTTTTAAAAAGCATTTATAGTAAAAAAAAATTCAAAACAAACAAACTAATAATAATAATAATAATAATAATAATAATAATAATAATAATAATAATAATAATAATAATAATAATAATAAACAACTCTACCACATGGGGCTCGTGGCAGAAATTGATGTTTTTCATAAAGAGAGTGTTTGTAGTTTGTAAGTGCGGCTCTGTGGAGAAGTTATGAGCAGTGACTGTCTTCCCAGACCTGACCTGATTTTATTTTATGTTTTTAAACAGAAAAATGTGCTGCAGCCTCCTTGATACAGTGGCAAAAAAATAATAATGAAATTACAAGATTATTCCTATTTGTACGCCAAAAAATATTTACCTGTTACCTTCATTAGGTTTCTGTTAAACTCATACGAAACACATTTTGGCTCATGTTGTTAGCCGACACATTTAGAGACCAGGAACGGTGGGAGATCTTACTTGTGATGCCTTTCATGAGCAGCGGAAAAAGGCAACGTTGACATAAGACATTGGTTCACTTCAGTTTATTTATATAGCACCAGTTCACAACATGTCATATCAAGGCACTTTACAAAAAGTTGATTCGATCCAATATGAATACTGGTTTAGGAAAGGATGGAAATGACCTACTGGACTTCTCCATTTGTAGAAGGGTTACTGACATAGCACACAGCAATACTCTTGTAAATTGGACTTAATGCTCTTGTGGCGCCCCCTGTTGGAGCAGGGGCCAAAGCTGCTGCTTAGTTCACTTGTGCCTCTGGCTGGCTGCAGTTTATGAAACAATTTGCATAAATTACTATGATATTTTTTAAAACACTGGAAACAGTCTGACGTGTTTTAGACGTCAAGAGAGTTCATACAGTTAAGATACTTACTGCTGGTAACTCTCAAGAGAACCCCTCTTGAAAAAGACTTCAACAATGAAGTTTAAACAATTCTTATGAAATACTTGACTTTGATCGGAGCGTCCCTGTTTTAAAGGATTAGAGTAATTCTCCAGAATGAATGTTGTGACGACGAGACAGAGGGAAATATTCTTTTAATTTCATTTTAATGCAGAGAAAACAATGTAAGTCACAAAAAGTACCTTTGATATGTAATGAAATGCATTTGTTTCCAATTCTGCCGCATAAATAAAACTATGTATTTGGAGTCAGTTCTAATGTTAGTAAGCTATGTTAATTCATTTTCATATATATATATATATATATATATATATATATATATATATATATATATATATATATATCACAAAAAATAGAAAGTGAGGCAAGTCTTTAAATTTGCTACCAGAACAGAAAAAAAAATCAATTTCAAAAGAGACCTAAAATAACAATAATAATAATAATAAAAACAAACAAAAAAACAAACATAAATGAAACTAAACCAGAAAGAAAGCTTTTTAAGGACCAAACAAATTTCCCACTCTACATCACAATTCTCTTCTTCTGGCTTTTAATAAAAACACTGAGAAGCAAACAGCTCTGAATAAAATACTCTCACCACAGGGAAAGCTTTTACCCAACATGGAAGAATAAATAAGAACAAAACACCACTTGTTTCATTATATCCATCCGTTCTTTACAGAAGTGCTTTTTTGTCTGTTTGGCTCACTTAATAATATTAATAACATTAGTGAACAAACCAGGTCAATTAGCCCTAGAATGCATCCTTTAAGATCTACATTTTTCAAACATTTTAATTAATAAACAAAAAAACAACAAAAACGCATTTATACATTCATAATGTGATGAAAAAAAAATACTAATCAATCAATTCCCCTTTTGCTAAATCATGTAATCGAGACACAACTGTGATAAGAACACAAAAAGCATCTCTTATAAAAGCTTTCACTGAACTGTTTTTCTTTTTTCCTGACAGAATTTTGGTGCCAATAGCAAAAAAAAAAAAAAAAAAAAATCTAAACAATTTGGACATTGTCGCAAAATTGTAGTCCCCAAATTTGTATTTTATTTGAAGTCCTTCCAATATAAGAACGACTTAAGGAAGTACTGGCGCTGACTTATTTGTGATTCCAGCTGGTTTCTGGTTGCACAGTAACGCGTTCCCACCGGTTCCACTTAGCAGCGAGTAAATCTGCGAACCCTTCAATGCCACGTAAAAGTCCTTTCCCTTCTGTGACTTTGCAAACATTTCAGACTGAATGCTTTTTAACTTTATTGTGAAAAAAAAATTTAGAAAAAAAAAAAATGAGAGAGAAAGCCTCACTACTAAGAAAACCCATTTTGTAATTCTCTTCCTAATACTTCTGGCCACTTACATTCACCGGCGCAGGATTTGGTTCAGAGATCGGATAAAGTCGGGCTTTTAAGACTAAATTTGGCACTTTTCGCAACACAATCGAAGGACATACACAAAACACATGTTTGATTTTATTGCTGTGCGGCCCGAGTCACACAACAAGCCTTCATTTCATTCGGTAATAATAACACTATAGAGAGGCAATAAAATGGGCAGGTTTTGCTCCATCAAAAAAAAATAAAATAAAACATCTATTTAGCCCTTAAGCTAAACCTTTACCAGTGAGTATTAGCAGCGTTGACCTTATGACCTTTGAATGTTCTGTCAAATTGCACTCCCTGGAACTTGGATGCTTTTATGTAATTAGACTGAATGAAAACCTTTTTGAAGAATTGTGAATTACATGAATATTTTATGGTTATTGCTGTAAAAACAGCAGGAAACAGAATTAAGCAACCCACGTCAGTCACTGTATTTGAGTAAACTACATAGAACCTCAACAGACAGTCTGAAGTAAAGAAGTAGTGTGGCCAGAGGTTAGCTGACAGCTAGCCCTGTTAGCTAAACAGGGTTAGCTAAAAAACGCAGGCTAGCTAACAGATTTAGCTAAACAGCCTTAGGTAATGGGTTAGCCAAACCTATTTAACTAACCCTTAAAAAGGTAAACAAAGTCATTTCTTTATTTTAGAGATGCACCGATCATCTAGTGACCGGTATATGTAACAAAAGCCATAAAAACCAGTTTTAGAAATTAAAACTTCCACTTTCAGACCAACTGCACATCAATTTTTGTTTCAGAATTGCTCACAGCTCTTAAGTTGTGATTTGGCTGCATTCAGCATTGACAGGTAAGGTTTCTGAAACAAAACAGGACTGGAAATTGGACCAAAACATTCTGATCGGTGCGTCTCTAATTCCTCTGTCCTTTAAAAACAGATTGAGGTTGTCAGAAGGCTCTTGTGTTTCACAGCTCGGAGTAAAAAGAAAGAACGCCTGCTGTGGATGCTAAAGTTTTCCGTAGTTTACATATGTTGGATTTTGGGAGAGAGAGTTTTTAAGGCCTAGTCCACTTGTAGCCAGATAAACTCAGTTTCATATCACTAAAAACAATTTTAAGAACTCAGACCAGGTCAAATTTGACAAGACAAGAAGTATTTGTGTGTGCATATGGGAAAACGGAAATTTGGGGTTCCGTGAGTTACAGACCGCAACAAATACTGTGCTAAAATATCCACATATATGTTCTGACATGATTCCCAATCGACAACTAATTTAAAACTAATAAAACCTACATACCTGGCAACACAAATGCTTTTTAATTCCAAACAGGGAGTAGTGATCGTTTTGAAGCAATCCGATTGGCTGATATATGTCTTAGCTTTGTGCTACGCTGCCCCCTATGGGTTCGGCATGATGAAAACAACTTTCAGTAGCGAATATGTGCAGGTTCCGGTGGATGAAAACGATCCCAATTGTACAATATTTTTTTTATTGGTCTTCATAAAACACCCGGCTACGTGTGGACAAGGCGTTTGAACAAACCCTAAAACTCTGATCACATCTTTGTTTAATAAATAACTTGATGGAATCTGCAGTGAGTATATTTGCAAAGTCAGATTTACGTACTTTTAAAAGTCAAATTCATGCTTTAAAACTTTAGGATTGACAGAAAGTGCACTTTATTTTGAGAATGACGGTCTGTGTGAAAGGTCTCTGTGATGCGCTGCTATTTCTTGCCCAGCAAGAGTTCATCATTCTTTCCTTAGTGCAAATGCCAACATGTGAAACCAGAAGTAGAACTCGGCAGAACCCAGCAGCACCTCCGGGTGGCGCTCCGGAGTCACAGGTCAACGTCCGGCCGTCGCACTACACTCGCTCTCAGAAACGTCGTCTCCTGCCATACATTCTCATTTCTCTGTTTCGGACAGTAAACAAACCAACAAAAAAAAAAAAAAATGGTGGATCAAAAAAAACAAAACAAAACAAAAAAAAAATCGTCTGCCAGTTTGTGACAAAATCATTTCTGTTGCAAAATAAGTTACAAAAAGTCGAAATAAAAATCTTTGTGTACAGTACTAAAATACCTAAACCTAGAAGTTTTCAAACTTAAGAACCGCATGTTAAGTCTATAAATACCTTTACAAATATACATGTTAATTATTCAAATAAAACCTTTTTCCACTCCCCCCCCCCCAAAAAAAAAATTTAAATCAATGTTTTCAAAGCATAGACAGTGTCTTCCATTCTCAAATAAACTGTGTTTTTTTTAAATGTAATTTTTTTTCTGTTTTTGTCTTTTACATACATGGCTGTGGACAGCGATATGATACATATTTGCATTTATATATTTACAATAAATCACTTTCTAGATATAGAAAAAAACCAAAAACGTCCTCCAAGTGGCGCTGTTCTTATTACTGAAAGGGCCTGACATCCTCCTCGCCAGAAAAAAAAAAAAAAAAAACCAAACTGTTCTTAGGATGAAAAAGCCCCAAAAACGTTAACACTGAGGAAACCCGCTGCGGCTGGAGGGCTTCGCCTCTCACAGCTTCTCCTCTGAGTTCTGCTGGAAAACGTCTTCCTGGATTCTGTTCATGAGGGAGCATTCTGCTGTGATCAGTGCAGATCTAGAGGAGATAGATCCGCACCACTACTTGGTCGCCTTCGAAATGCCCTTCACGTCCTTCGCCTACGATTTCTGAATTCAGTCCCGGGAGGTTTAAATCCCAGGAGGCACGGAATGGTTTCACCACACCACTGTTTGTAGCAAAAGACTGGCCAGAGTATAAAAATAGAATTTCATTCCTGAAAAGAACGCAAACAGCCAAAAAAAAAAGAGAAAAAAAACTAACAAAAAAAATCCTTCAATGTTCGAAGTGTCTTTTTAATCGGAGGAAAAAAGCCTGGAGAGTTTAAGACGAGCTGCAGAAGTATTGCATGAAGTCTTAATTTCCATATCTTGAGGAGTCTTGACTCTATGAGACGTGATTATTTGTCACAGAGTGTGAGCGGAGGTCGTGACCTCCGCGGCCGGGCTCTTATGTCCGTATGACGGCGTTGCTGGGAGGCTGTTTGGGAAGACAGGGCTCGTCGGGCAGCGGGTCGTGGGCGAACACGGAGTCGTCTCCGGAGGAGCAGGTGCTGTTGGAGTCCTGGCAGGTCGGGGAGTACTGCTCGAACGGCACCGACAGGTCCAGGTACTCCTGTCAAAGGAAGGGTCAAAGGTTATCTATGGTCTCTTCTGAGCTCACATAAATACAGGAAAATCACATTCTGCCTGAAGAGAACCGCTCAGATTTCAACACATCTGAATTCCAGTCACTGTGGTTCCACTGACCGTCAAATTGCTCAAGTTGAAATGATGAAAATAAATTGAAAAACGTCAATAAAAAAAAAATAATAAACTCATGTTTTTGAATATGAAGCTTTTACACTAGGATGAAGTGGCTTTTCAGCCGTGTAAAAATAGTTGTATTTTGCGAAAATTGCAATGTTTTCACATCACATGAGTCACATGATCATCAACCGGATGTTACTACTGGCAGAAACAACAAAGACTATGACAGGAAGTACCGGGAGGATGATGGTTTGTTTTTGGATTTTTTTGGACAATCTGCAACGGTATTTATTTATTTATTTTTAACCAACAGTTTGAACACATTTGAAGCATTTTTAAGCCAATATAACAACAGAGTACGGGAGACAATTAGGGCCACTAATTCTGTCCTTCATGTCAAAACTTTAATCTAAGAATTTTGATGTTTTTTCTCAGAAATGAATATATGGGGGCGTGCTGTGGTGGCGCAGGGGGTTAACACGCCCCACGTTTGGAGGCCTTGTCCTTGACTCGGACGTCGCATGTCCTCCCCCCTCTCCTGTCTGCCTACTGTCGCAAAAAAATACGGTCTACTAGTGCCACAAAAACTCTTCAGAGAAAAAAAAGGAAAAAAAAGAAATGAATGTATGAAAGAATGTGAAAAACCTCTTGTCCCAGAAAGTTAGTTCTACTCCTGCACAACTCCCATCTTTGTACCCAAGACTGGTTGATCCTAGTTTACCACCTGCTTTAATGCCTGGATTCTGAGATTAAACTGGGAATTCTGAAAAAAATAAATAAATACAAACTTGGGATGCAAATATCTGGGTCATAATTCGGAGAATAATTTTCGAATTTTCCGATCAAAGTCAGAATTCAGAAGTGAGAGACATAATCCTGTGAGTAAACTCTTAATTCTGAGAAGAAAAAAAAATGGAACTCTGAGGAAAAAGTCATAATTCTAAGAGCAAAGTTGGAATTCTGAGAAAAAATATTTAAATTCAGAAAAAAATAAGCATATAGAGATTAGGGTCATAATTCTGAGATAAAATTAGGAGTGTTGATGGAAGTCATAATTTTGAGACGACAGAAGATATAATTCTGAGACTAAACCCTTAATTCTGAGATAAATAAAATCAGAATCCTGATTTTATTTGTCAGAAATTTAAGGAAAAAAACAAAACAACACATGGCAGCCCTGAAACTCTTCTGTAAGTTCTTTGATGTCAATTCAGTAAAACTTTATGACGAAATGTAAATTTGTTTAGCAGAACAATAACTTCAAAACCAAAACAATCCTGGAGCCATTTTTACTGCTGCCTGCTCAACATGACCACCGTTCATCCTGAAATAAAACCATCACTTTGACTCACATCAGTGGAAGTCATGGACAGAATCCGGTCCAGGTCTTCCACCAGCTGTCTGAAGGTGGGCCTCTGAGACGGGATGGCATGCCAGCACTCCCTCATGATCATGTACCTGAAAGGTCAAAGGTCAAAGCCAGCCCCAGCCCGTTACTCTGCAGCCAATCAATTCAAGTGACCCAAAACGCAGTAAAACGACTAAACGGATCCAGTGTGAGGGTGTGACCGTCGTCGGTTCAGACGCTTACAGCTCATGCGTGCAGTTGGCAGGTTTGTCCATCCGGTGTCCTTCTTTCAACAGCTTGAAGAGTTCCTCCACTGGGATCCCCGGATATGGCGACCCACCCAGGGTGAAGATCTCCCACAACAAAACCCCGTAAGACCACCTGAACAAAAACACACAAACAAAAACCAAACACTGATCAGACGGTGTTTATCGGGTTATTAAAACAACACAGCCAGGCGGAAATGTTTTCCATCAAACTCTCTTCCAGCTGTATAAGTCACAAAGTAATGCAGCGCTACCCCTCCCCCACCTGTTGCTGCCAAGCTTCCTCACAGACATGACATGAATTCAGCCGTTAGGAAATATGTTAGCTTAGGAAACGCATGAGACACGACAGACCAAAACACACGCACACGAAGGGAAACAAGATAGGAATAAGTATTAGTTATTCATAACTCAAGTTTTACTTATTGGATCAATACTAGCATGTTGAAAATAGATGAAAATTATTAATGCTGTACATTGTTAGCAGAAACAGTCAAAGCTCACAAAAGAATAAAAACAGTTTTTCTTTCTCTGTGTGTTTCAGGGAGATGATTAATAATCCTGAATAATCATAACTCAGTTAAATCAGTTATGATTTAACTAATTTAACTGATTTAAATGCTTCTGGTAGCATTTGTGAATGCAAAAGAAGAAAAAAAAATGCAATCAAACAGATCAGAACATAAAACCAAAGATAGTTTGTGTTTGTCCCGTTCTCCAGTTCTCCACAGAAACAGCTAGTTACAAAAATAACTCTAGTCCTCTAGTCAACTAAGAATACAGCAGGTTCAAGAGTTTTTCCCTAAAGTCTCCTGTATATAAAATACTAATCTATAAAAACTCATTAAGTCAGTGACCTATTAGCTGACATTACAGATACCACTCAGTGAAAATGGGTTGTGCTCCAGCTGTGAACTGATCTATCTCTCCACCCAGAGTTTTCTGCCATTTTTTTTTATATGCTATATTATCTTATTCTAAAGAAGAATCAGAGACTTTCTACCAGGAACCAACGCTGACCTGGACTCTACTGTGAAGAGGAGAGTGTGTACTGACAGCCTGAACATTTCCATCCCAGCTGCAGTCCAAACCAAGCCATCATCTCACTCCCTTTCTCTCTCTGTGGCAGCAGCTTCAGAAAACTGCTGATTCACTCCGAAATGGTAAAAAAACAAAAAAAACAAAACAAAACAGGGGATGAGGGGGGTCATCACACAATGGGCAGTCAATTAACCGGGTGGAGCATTGTTGAACGGTTCCTCCTGTGAATCACAATAAGACCCCCTCCTCACTTTAATCTAATTATCTACGCTGCGATCTGCAGGGCGGAGAACGGCCGAGCCGACTGGTCCACCGCCTGAATGAATAAAACATTCAGAAAATGGCTTCCACTGACCCCATCTGTGGGCCTTATCTCATTCTTCTCTCAATTTTGGTTCATTTCTTCAGTTTCAGTTGACTTTTAAAACTGTGGCCACCTTCAAAAAGCTGCAGTGCTTCATTTTTTTATTTTATTTTCAATTCGTTCCAGTCGGAATCAGTCCAAGTCGTCACAGACAAGAAGTCAGGACTGGAACAGTTCATCTCCAGATGCAGACAACATATTCAGCAGCCGCCTTTCGACTGGGCATGAATTACCATAAACAGCAATTTAGAGCGAGGGCTTTCGAGCTAGAATGATTTAGTTTTTCAGTTGTATCAAAATGTTTCTATTTCGCAAAAGTGCAACGGAAACTTTTTCCACATCAAACGAGTCACATGATCAAGAGCTGGATGTGACTGCTGGCAGAAACGTCGAAGAAGACAGGATGATGATGATGATGCGTCATATTTTTCAAATATTGCGTAAAAAGACAACATATTCTGGTGTAATTTTAATTGTGCGTCTTATGCAGCGGTAATGAAATTGAGTGTTTTTGCCATTAAAATATTGACAAAGTTTTGTAATGGACACGTAGGACCAACATCCACAGGAAAAGAGGATCAAGTGTTTACAAATACATCGTAATTATTTTAATTTTATATGCTTTGCAGATGGTGTCAAAAAAGTTTGCCAATTTTTCTTTTTTAATATAAATTTTAAGAAATGTTTTCAGTCAGCGGTTTAAAACCAATAACAGTGCAGGCATAAAATTATGGACCTCCTTTAGAAATATGTGGATGCTGGGGATGTCTGCGCTAGCTGCTACATGTTAGCATTGAGATGCTATTTTAGCCTTGAATAGCTTCACTGACCTTCCTTTTAGCGTATCTGCAACGTGAACATGACCATCGTCCAGCGTCCAATCAGATTATTTTTTGAAGCGGAAATTAAATGAACCCTGACGGGAAAAGAAAATCAACTTTGTTGTCCATAGCTGTTAGCTGAAGTCGCTTGTGTGTCAGATTTACAACCGTACCAGAAACGTAAGAATAGAGAAGTTCCGCTTTGAACCTTCGTACGTACAAAACAAGAAAAAGCAAGTAATTACATTTAAATTTGTTTATAATGAATTGAAATCGATGCGATAAAGTCTTGATCGTACTTTCTGGAAATCAGCAGGTGGAAGCTTCACAAAAACTGGAGATCAGCCACAAATCTCCAAGTGACGGATCTCTGAGTAAAATAATTACTCTCATGGGACTAATAGTGGGAAGAGCTTCCCAAGGATTAAGCACCTTTATCTTGACTTAAAGTCTTACATTTATACAAGCTCATATAAAACATCCTGCAGAGACTGCGCAGCAGTAAAAACTGAAATATGACTAAACATTTTGCAACTGTGATCCTGCCGATCATTTGTTCTTTACCGTTTGGAGTTTTTGACAGCTTAATTTGAATGTTTAGAACCGTCGCCCTAGCAGACCGAAAGCCAAACAGTGGAAGGCCCTCCGCGGTGTGAAGGGGATAAACTGCCTCACAGTGACTACTGTATAAAGGCAGGCGAAGATTTGGAGTCTGTAATCCAGACCTGCTGAAATAACAGAGCAGGCCGGTTCTCCTCTCGGCCCGTTCCCAGTCTGCAGTGATCAGACGGCCCGGCAGCGCTGACAGGGGCCCCTGTTTGGCTTGGACGGCTGTGCTGGGGACACAGCGTCTGGCTGTGGCTGGCTGGGGGAAAGGCTGCTGGAGCTACTGCAAGTTACATCACCTTGGTGACCTCCCCGTCTGACAGGGCCGCCGGCTTTAGATCAGAGGAGGCGCAAACACAGACCGGACGGGGAGAAAGGTGTGAATGTCTCAGAGAAACACACAACCTGAGGGAGCACCTCGGCTTTCTTATCTTTTGGATTGAGCCTCATAAAATAACAATGTTTATTTATGAGAACAGAATTGCACAACTTGAAAACACAAAAGTAAATTTTCTTAATGGAAATACAGCAATTTGGTTTTTTGTACTAGGATGAGGTGGTTTTTCATCCGTATTGAAATGGATGCATTTTGGAAAACTGCAATGGAAACACTTTATTCAGGTCACACGAGTCACATGATCTACAACCGGACGTTGCTACTGGAGGAAATGAGGAAGACGGCGACAGAAAGTAGTTGGAGGATGATGGCACAGCAAGTGACTTATCGCCTGAACCAACTAATATACGTGAGATTTTAATAGTGTTTTGTTATTTAACCTCTAGAACCCGACGGACCCACCGGTGGATCCAGCTGCCATGTGATCTCGGCTCGCTTAGGGTGTAAGAGGTTAATGGAAACACCACACTGCAAATGTGTGTGTCATGAGTCACATGATAAACAGCCGGATGTGACTGCTGGTGGAAACGACAAAGAAGACGACAGGAAGTGGTAGGAGGATGATGGCTTGTTTTGGATTTTTTCCAGACAAAGTGCAGCTGGCTCCACCAGAGCTCTCACATCCTCACAGTTCATAAAAAGTTGTGTGTTAGTCCAACATGTTTAATCCACAACACTTCTGGAAAATCAGCGGCTACAATTTGCCCAAAACTATTTTCCTAATAGCCTCTTCTAAATAGAAAGAGCTTGTTGCTTTATTCTGTTTACATCTGTTGTTGCCATGATTGTTAATGATTTATTATGTGGACAAGCTTATTCATGTGCAATTTTAATTTAATTTTTTATTTAGTGGAAATGTCGTAATTGCAAAATTGTGTATTTTTGAGATAAGCAGCACATCGACTAAGATTTGCACACATGAAAACGGAGCTGCTGGGACTCCAGTGTCGTATTGGGGAGTTAGGAACAAACTCCACCAGAAAAGATTCCCAACTGAGGGCCGGTTGACAGCATACTGGAGATATTTGGTGCGGGAACCCATCGGTTTAAGTCCTGCGCTTGACACTAACAAGCTCAGTCACCACATTTCAACAGCCGCATTCCTCCGCTGTACACATCAGCGGACAGCCGGCATGAGACGGTCAGCCTGCGGAAACTCACACGTCGCTCTGGTGCGTGTAGACCCGGTCGAACAGAGCCTCCGGAGCCATCCATTTCACGGGCAGACGACCCTGGAGCAAAACAAGCACAACAGAACCGCTTTGGTCAGCAGAACTTTTCTGTACGGATCAGACAGGACAAAACTCAACGCCTTCACACAATGTTTAACCACCTCCTGCCTCCGCTCCATCACAGTCAGAGCAGGACAGTGTAGACATTCAGCAGCATGTATTTAGATTCAGATTGTAGTGATTTACTGGTTTTCACAAAATGTTATTTCAATTCTTCATCTTAAAATGATTTGTTTAATATATATGATCACAAAGCTTCATAAATACTGTTAGGATTGATGTGACAGGCCAACACAAAGCAGTGCATAATACTGTGAATGCACCGATTGCAGCTTTCTGGACGAGCACCAATCTTTACAAAGCATGACCTGCTGATTTTGTCTGAAAATGTTGCTGAGTTGCAACAGTAGGGCAACCATTGTCCATAAGATTGATGGATAAGATCAGTTTCACATGAAACTATTGGACAATCTGGTCCAATTAATTGGTGCCCCCTACGTTGTAGTAAAGTAGTGGAAGGAATGTTTTTTTTCTACAAATATATATATATATATATAAAACATACTGTTATTGTATTGTAAATACAAAAACAGTGCAGAAATATATACATGCTACTACATGAAATGAGACCACACATTAAATATTTAGGATTTATTGCTGCGATTAAATAAAAAAAAGCAAACATGTAACATAAATGCACATTTTTCTTACTGTCCTGAGTTTTTCCCCAACATTTCAGACAAAGTACCGATGTCATGAAACTCACATTTGTGGTTTTTTTGTAGTAGTCTATGTTGTGCACGTCTCTGGCGAGACCGAAGTCGGCTATTTTCATGACGTTGTCATCCGTCACCAGAACGTTTCTGGCTGCCAGATCTCTGTGGATACACTGCAGGGGGAAAATATGATGAACTCAGGTTAGCTTTACATTCAGGAATGTGGATAACGAAAAGATTTTTGTTGAAAGTTGACCAAGCAGTACGAATCTAAATGGAGAAGAAATAAGTTTTTCATTTCCTGAAAAATGAAGGTTTTGGGAATATGAGATTTCTGTTTGACAGCAAAAACTTTAGAGTTTTCCACTCTGGTCTGTCATGAAGAGATTGGAGTTAATCTTAGAGTTAAGGTAAAGATCAACATGTGCAAATTGTTAATATAAGGCAACGTTCAACAAAGTGTTGAGCAGGTCTCGACGTTAAGCTTGGATCTTTTTGTTGAAATCCGATGTTTTTGCCCAATTGTTCATGCTACTATCTAATTGTGACTGCAGTCAGATTGCTGTGTGGATGGTTTATAATCTGCATGCGTAGAAGAACGTAGACATCACACAGCAGAGCGTTATTTAGAGGAGTAATAAAGACACAAACATCTTTCAAGTTTATAATTCTAATTTTCAGCCATTGTTTGTCTGGATTGGCTGCTTCCGGCTTCGTCTGGTGCAGAATTTTGACGCATGTCACATCGATGACATAACGGTCGGATAAAATGTGACGTGATTGTCCTAACTGCAGGAAACTTTTGGATAAGTATCCAAATTAGTATGGAAGTGGGACAATCTGGATTATTTTATGGTGAAAGAGTTCAGCTGGATATGGGTTTGCTCTGTGATATCCAAGATACTGAAAACTGTTTAAAACGGCATGTCAAAATCATTCCACCTTCAATTTTAGTAACACAAAGTTTTAAAGCCAAATCAAAAAAGAGCATATTTTGTTATGCAAAAAAATGCAAATAAATTGATGCCGGTTGTTAAAATCTTGGTTACAAATCTTTGATCGATGCCTCTTTACTTCCTGCCTTTAAGAGAAAATACTAAATCGTTAAAAGTCTAAACCTTTTCCTGGTAATTATTTGAAACAATTTAAATTCTAATCACTTCATTCCTATAAAACAAAAACTCGTACATTTACAAAAGAAGATATAGAATCTATCTTTTTATCTGTCTGTCTGTATCCTTGTATATTTAGGTTTTAGGAGGTGTGACCTTCTGTGAAGCCAGGTACTCCATGCCTCGGGCGACCTGATAGGCGCAGGACACCAGGTCTTTAAAGGTCAGCTGCTCGTCAGGGATTTTGCAGGTGTCAAAGGAATAATCCATGCCTGGAGGACGGCGCGCCCTGAGGTACTCCCTCAGGTTCCCTTTGGAGGCGTACTCCACCAGGACGTACAGAGGACCTGGTGAGACAGAGAACATCCCTTTAAAGATTCGTCTTGGTTCGCCTTTAATCTTCTCTTCCTCCTTCTCTGAGGCTCACCGTCCTGAGTGCACGCTCCCAGCAGGTTGATGATGTTTTTGTGTTTGCCTATCATCTTCATCATCTCCATCTCTGACACCAAGTCTGATAGATCTTTATCTGTTGCATCGTCTGGGGAGGGAAGGCAAAGCTAAATCAGAAACGGTGCTGATTTCTTTGGGATTATTAAAAGAGGGAGAATGTAATTTGGATAACCTTTCAGCATCTTCACAGCGACGGTGAGAGGCTTGTTGGGCTTCTCCTTGTCAATGCCGACCGCCTCCGCCATGACCACCTGACCGAAGCAGCCCTCCCCCAGAGGTTTACCCAGGGTCAACCTGAAAACAAAATCGCTTTTAATCTTTAAACTCTCCACTATGGAGGGTTTTAGGAAAACTGATATTGAGGTTGTAACGTGACAAAATACCAAGAAGTTCAAGCGGTCTGAATATTCTGAAGCGGTCACAGTTTGTGCGGACTGCTCCTCTCTTACCTTGTGCGAGGAAACTCCCATTTGGGGTCAGAGGGCAGCTCCAGCTCTGAGACGTTGGCCAGCATGGGCCCGTCGCTGGACGACAGCCGAGCGATCCGAACCAGAGGCGTGTTGGAGTTCATGGAGGAGTTAGAATCCAAGGAAACCTGCTTGGGTGCAAAAAAAAAATGTATCTGTTATAGTCTCTGAAAACAACATGGTGAAATTTGTTTAACAAAGACATAGACGGGAAGGAGAAATATTATATTGTTCACTTTGGATCAAACTAGATTTATTAAAGAAACAGAAATGATTAATCTCATAACCCAAGGACATGACAGCTGAGACTACAAATCTAATCCTCAGAGGCGTAACACTGCCCCTTTAAATTTTAGATACTTGAGTATTGTCTATATTTAAAAGAATCCCTAAACTTTGAATTCAGTGAATTAGATATGGGTCTTTACGTTTTATATAAAGTGCAATGGAAAACACGTATTAATAAAAGAAAAGAAGAAAGTCTGGGCCTTCCAAATAAATTGGCGCCCTGGGCTACTGCCCCGATCAGCACGTTCTAAAGGATGGACATGACTGCTGGACGCGACTTTTGCAGCCTGAGGCTGTGTGCAGGATGAAGCCGTGGCTGAAAGGGTTTCAAGCCTAGACATCCATCCATCAGTGACCTCCAGCTCCAGGTCCGTGGTTCTGCCTCTGAGTGAGGGGGCTGCAGGGGGCCCCACATCCTCCCACCATCTATCTACCCACAGGGCGGAGCCCGGGGCCCACTCCTGCTTTTTTGATGGATATCTTGGTGTCAGTCTGCCGATTCTGGCCCTCTAGGCCTGCAACACCAAGCCTACTTACAATGACTTTAAGAAAACGAGGAGTATGATGTTAAGCATAAAAAAAAAATAAATCTCAAACCCCAATTTGAAAAGCATAAAAGTAATATCTGACAGAACATGCCTGGGGGTTACAGGAGATTTACTTTGAGTTATGAAAGAGAGAGGAGAAAACTGGGAGATTAGCCTCCCAAAATTGAAGATGAGATTATAGAAAAATGCAATAAGAACTTTCCCTCCGCTACCTTATAAGACCATGAAGGTGGAAAGAATTAGAGCAGAATTACAGGCTGCTATATGAGGATCTACTGGACTCAAGCAAGACTTCATTATGTACCAAAAGGACAATGGTTACAGCTAAACTCTCGGCTTTGTTGTTTTCCACGAACTGATTTGTGATGTCCAAGCTTGTGCTCCTAGAAGTACGCAACCTTTCAATTACAAAGCTGGAAGGCTGGAATTGGATCAAAACAGCCTCAGAGTCGACTTTTCCAGCAAACAGAGTCCAGCAGGTAAACGAAGCCGTTGAATTGGGTGTTTGTATGAGTGGAAACGTTCGGATTTTAAAGGTTCTCTTGCCTTCATGAATAGTGAATAAACAACCAAGTTAAATCTGCCAAAACAAATGACGGAAATAACTTCAAGGCTACTCTTCGTTCCACCTTCTTACTCTCATAGCAACCAAAATGTTAAAAGAGTTGCTGCAAATTTGAACTCCATCTTGTTTTCTAAGCAGTTCCAGCAGAAAAAGACAAAAAAAGGAGAGAAAAGGCTTGTCCAACTGCAGGTTGTGGTGAAGCAGCTGCTCCACTTCGTGTTTCTCTAAACAGTTAAGTGTGAGAGGGAGAGTGTGTGTTGTTACACTCACAGTGAAATCTAAAACTGACACTGACAGTCGGAGGAGGGCATGAATATCCCTGCACTGAATCTGCTCCAAGATAAATGTGAACACATGTCAGCAGAGTGATGCCTTACAGGATCCCAGCAGGACAAGAGGAAGATCCATGACAGACAGGTGTGTGATGCCCCTCTCACTTCATTTGTGCCGCATGTAGTATTTTGTACTTTGACTTTTTCGCACTTTGTCATTTGCAATGAACCGATGTGAAAATTAGTGATGACATCACTCGATATTGTCATTAATATCGGACTATTTGTGTTTGTTGGAACGATACTGATGCGTTACAAAAATGACTAATAACGGCCGATGCTAATGTCGTTGCCGATGTATTGTGCTGCATGACCATGCAGAATCACATTACAAACCTAACCTAAGCAAAATAGAGCATCCATCTAACTGTCATGGCGAATATTGAGCAAACTTTTAAAATGTCACAAGGAAGAAGAAAAAAAAGAATAAAGAAAATTAGCCATGTCTCCATCTACTGGTTTAGAGCAAACCAACCAGGCTACGACAAAGGGTAATTTTGTCAGATGATGATGTGATGCATGGCTACAAAAAAAACAGAAAGTATTTGTAAACTAGCATGGACCACACGTCTCGGAACAATGGAGAAAGGTTTTCAGGAATGTGTTGCTATTGGGGAAGTTGTCATCGTTCTCTCAGGTCAGCTAGCATCGGTGATGTCACACGTTGTCTGGAGATGTAGAGAAAGAACGGGAATTCTTATGTTTATAACAGAGGGAACACAGAGATAAATGTTGGTAACGTGAAAACCTATTCAGTTTCAGCTGGAGGAAATGGTTAGCCCCTCTAACCTGGAAGGAATAAAGGTCTTATTCATAGACAAATTGAAACAAATCAATAAGACTTGGCAACCACTTCCACAAGTATTGGTAACTAATCGACGATGGTTTGTCTTGATTGTTGGTGAGGCAAGTCGTTCAATAATACTTTTTGTCAAGAAAAAAAATACTAACTATTATTATTTATGGGTATCAAATAAAATGTGGTGGAACATACATGGATGCCATGTGTTTACTTTTTGTTTTATGTCATATAAAATCTCAATGAAACGTTTGTGGTTAGAGTGTGAATACGTTTGCATGTTGCCATGAAGTGAATCCGGATCAAATCGGCTCAGCTGGGCGTTTTGGCGCCCAAACCGACAAGAGAGAAAAGGAAGGGAAAGCACTGTGCAAATCTTGTATCTACTTTCTGTTACCTGTCTCTTGAGGGGGAACTTTGACAGTTTCTGCACAGGTGGTGTGGGGAGAGTCTTCGGCGTGGTCATTCTCATGCGGCAGAGGAAGACGATGACCACGGCGAAGACGAAGAGCACGCAGCCCGTCAGGTAGATGAGGATGTCGGCGTAGTAGTCGTCTTTGCCCGAGTTCACTGCTTTCGAAGGGAGGAGGCCGAGAAACATCAAAGGCACAGTTTAGCTTTTTATTAGCGGCACAAACACACCAGAAACTTATTTCTGCGCAATAAAGACACATGCATCATTTTAATTTCAGAGCTGCGGCAAGTAATTGTAGCCGTTTCCAAAAATGGAGGCAATTATTGACATCAAGCGTAAGAGATGTTTTACACTGTCTCTTATCCTTAAGATGCCTGAACAGATGATTTAAAGTGATCAAAGAGCAGCAGAGGCGTTTTAATTTCATGCCTCGTCTTTTCAAATGAAGACATAATAACATGTGCTAAAGAAATTCAAATTGTTGGTAATGATCCACTAAAATACACAGTAAGTTACAGACACTGCACCGTATGAATACTCCTGTAAACATTTGCATGAGAGGAAGATGAAAGAGACAAACAAGAGTCAACAAGAGAGCCTGTGTGGTGAAGAGGAATATACCTGGAAGCACCGTCAGCCAGGCGGAGTGGTAAGCAAAGCCGATAGAGTTCCCCGCCAGACAAGTGTACTCGCCCGCATCCTCAAAAGTTACATTGGTCAAGAAGAGAACCTCTAGCTCCTTATCTGTTGTGTTAATACCGGCCGTCTGTGGGGGAGGGAGGGGGGATAGAGATGGAGCAGAAGGATGTAGAGAGGAGATTCCATGAGCCCAAAAGGTTTTATTAAAATAAACACCAAACACCGCCCTGAAGAAGAGGAGAGGGCCGAGGAGTCAGCTTTGCCACCACCAACAGCTGAAAATACCAAAGAAGCACCGTTACCCAGCTGTGCTTATCTCAACAGAATGAAGCTATTTCTTTAATGTGTGTGTGTGTGTGTGTGTGTGTGTGTGTATGAATGTGGGGGGGCTGATGCTAACTTTAAATTAGAAAGACATTTGAAAAAATTTGTATTTCACAGCAGCATTTATTTCTATAAGGCAAGTGGTGGGCACACTTCCACTAATGCGCTAGTAACAGAGCTAATTTTTCATTTAGTGCTTCAGCTAACTTTGGAAACATTCAGTACCCTTAGCATTCCCTAAATTAAAGTGCTAATTTGCTTGGCTGTTTAGTAAACATTTAGTTGAATAAAGTTTGACATTTGTGTTGAAGTTTTGGTCACTGGCACGCATTGTGAGTATCAACATGGTTGAATGTAGCTCATTAGCATTAGTTTCCGCTACATACTGTGTTGCTACAGCACTTTAGCGCTAGCAGAACTAATATTTGTGATTAGTGTTTTAGGGTTCGCACAACTAACTTTTTAATTTGCGCTGCCCACTGCTGGTGTAAGGTAAAGGTGCAAGTATCTGTGACCAGCTGACGACACAACTTTAACGTGATATTTTTAATAAGACAAAGTTGTAATAGCGGCTTGTGATTGTAAACTGAGCCACTAAAAATGCTCTCATTGTCCATTTCCAATTCTGCCAGGACTATGGCTGCACAGAAATCCCCAAATTTGAATCCACGTTTCATTGATATACAGTACAGACCAAAAGTTTGGACACACTTTCTCATTGAATACAATGAAAGTGTGTCCAAACCTTTGGTCTGTACTGTATATGAAATACATTTATTAATATTGTAGAATTTGAAGCAATTATAACAATCATCACTAAAAGGACAGTCCAAGTTTTCGAAGTGCATGAAGGTTATACATCCTCCCTGCTGTGAGACAACTTTTGTTGTTTTCATTTGGTACAAATTTGGATGCAATTTTTGAACCTTTAAAAATGTGTTTTGAACAGACGTTTACATGTAACCTAATGTTTATTTAATGGAAACAGAAACAAGAGAAGGTTTGCCACCATTTATCTGACTTGTAACTTAATACACCATTCCCATGGTGACATATGGTGGTGGCAGCATCATTCTGTGGGGATAAAGCCCACTTGTGAATTAAGTAAGAACTACAGGCAGAAAATGCTGTGCTTTACACAGAAAGATAATCAGTTGTGTACCACTTCATACCTCTCCTGTTTTACTGTCTCAATTTATGTTCAGATATGTATAAGAAAATCAATTTTGTGCTTTTTTTACAAAGAAAACTTCTCTTCAATAATCTTGAAAACTTAGGTTGACACACTGCACTTTTATCAAACTGCATTATGAATACATAAATAAATAAAAAAAACACTTCAATGATGATTTTTCCTACTTTGACTAATGCTACCGCAACAAGGAGCAGTCAAAGTGCCTCAGTGATATCACAGCCCCGTGCCGCATACTCTGATATAAAACGCCATTAATATTGCGGGAGAATGCCCTCCATGGGAAATCAATAGCAATCTGTGTGTTTGAGGGAGGCTTGGTCAGTGAGGTTTTAGATTTATGGCATATTTGTGTGCGAGAGTGAGACTTTTGAATCCATGGCAGCAATTAAGAACGCAATGTTGTGTCTGCTATTGATCAGGGTCAACATGGCGCTCTGAGTTAAAATGAGTGATAGCTACTCACTAGCCAGATGTGATTACTTGAACCCAGTAGAGGAATGTGCGTGCGTTTGTCCTATTAGCAAGTCAAGCAGACCCACAACCAAGAGGAACCCTGCAGGCAGCGGAGAGCGTCAGATCAGGTGAAGGCGGTTCCTGCTAGCAGCTCAGTATTTACCTGGTTTGTGTACCATTAGCCAGAAAGCTTTTTCCGACATGCCTACAAAGTTTGAGGCACGACACCAGTACTTCCCGGCGTCTTTCTCTGTCACGTTGGACAGTTTCAGAATACTGCGAGCCACGGTGTGTTTACTGACATTACTCTGCGAAGGGAAAATTGAGAGGTACGATGAGGCCTGGGAAAGTCTTGTAAGAACACAGTAGCTGCATTATCATTGACCATATAATTGTGCAACTGGACATGTCGAAAATAAATTCACTGGGTGGAAACAGGCTAACTATTTTTTCAATAAAATGTTTTGGTGGAAGGATGAGGTGGTTATTTAATTCACAAAACACTTTTTCTCCATCACACGAGTCACAACAACTGAATGTTGCCACTGGCGCAAACTACAAAGAAGCAGAAGATGGCAGGAAGTAGTTGGTTTTTAATGTTTTTATGAACTGTGATTTAAAAAGACTAATACCATCAACTAATTCACATGCGAGTTCCACAGCATTTCTTATTGAATGGAAACACTGCAATTATGAAATAGTATTTTTTCAAAGTCTGTGGCGCCTTCAGTAGCTGCGTTTGCCTCAACCACAAAATTACACAAACTGAAATTATGAAAATGAATGTACTTTGTGGAAACGCTGCAAATTAGAAAAAGAAACTCTCCTTTTTCAATAAAAAGTTTCGGCAAGCGGTGAGATGGTTTTCAGTCGAAATTGGTTTACTTAGCATAAATGCAATGGAAACACTTTTTTTCTGCATCACACGAGTCACACAATCAACAACTGGATGTTGCCACTGGTAAAAACCACGAAGAAGAAGACAACAGGAAGCAGTTGGAGGATGATGGCCCTGAATGTTTTTCAACTTATTTCAACTTATTCACATGTGATTTTAATTGTGCTTCTTACTTAATGAAAACACCACAATTGCAAAATTGTGTTGTTGTTTTTTTTTGCACACATTTTTAATGGAAATGAAGTTTCTGTAAAAAAAAAAAAAAACCCAACAAAAACAGCAGCAGCTTAAGAAAACCTAGTCTTTTTTTATTCATATGTGAGCTGAGTTGACTAAAGAGTAGAAATAAAAGTGAATTTCACTCGCAGTCTCAAGAACTGATGTGTGAACATCTCTGGTGTTAAATCTCTTATGCATCTGTGAATGCATACCAACTACTGGCTGCCCTAGATGGGATTAAATTATTAAACAGCACATAAAAAGGAAAGCAAATCAGATTTTAATGTAGCTAAATGAACATCCAGTGTTTGACTCCTCTTCTTCGCCTCGACGTTAAGTCTTTTTCCAGGCACTACAGATCATCTCCCCCACCCCCTAAAAACAACAACAAAAAAACAGAGAGAAAGAGAGACACTCCTCCCACCCCGAGCTGTGTTTAAATGCCACACATGAGAGAGAGCATATCATGTCTGAATGAGCTGTGGTGAGTCCTCATAGAGAGGCACACACAAGTTTCTGTAAATACTGTTTCAATTATGCGGCGGTCGAAAATAGAGCCTGGAGCCTCAGTCTGGGCCGATGGAGCCGTTCCCCCCCACTCCTCCTCTTCCTCCCCTTCACACTCCATCTCTCTGCCCATTCATCTCTCCATTTCAGCTTGTTGTTTTTTTTTTTTAAATTAAAGTAATCAGTTTTTCACACACTCTTCCCGAGTCTGCAGGATGATTTATATACTAACATGTCTTCCACAGGATATTTTTTTCTATTAAAATGTAACACAATTAAGTTGCTGTGCTAAAACGGCCGGTGAAAGAATAACCAGCTGCAATCATGGTTGAATAAAGGGAGCATAAAAAGGCCAAGTGGGACAAGCAGCTTGCTAAATAAATGCAGGATGCCAAGCACTTAAAAACTATTAGTGGATATTTATTATCTGTACTTGTTTTCGTACCAAAATCAAAATAGCATCAAGACATAAAACCCTCCTAATTGTAATAACAAATAATTTTAGCTGCTTTAGTTAGAATTGGTAATGTTCCGTTTTAAGTGATAAAATCATGGAACAAGATTTTGCTTAAAATTATAAACATTTGTGTTAATACCATGAAAGAACATCATTTTTAACCAATTTCATCCTGTGAGAACACGTAAAATGCAAAAAACAAAGTATTTTCAATAGTAATAAAAGGTTCAACGATTGCATTTCACTGGCCGATCCCCATTACCGATCTTTAAAAAATTTGACCTCTAAATACCAATTTTGGCCAATTTTTTTTTGCTTGAAATGTTGCTAAATATAACAAGAAAGTTGCTGAGCTGGTAACAGTGGGTTGACTGTTGTTAATTGTGAACCTGGTGGGCCGGTCTGTCAGTCAAACCTCTCACAGCAGAGCAGAAGAAGACAGTGGTTGATTTTTAGACCTTTGATGAGATAGAAAAGATCGGCTTCGCATGTAATTATAGGCCGATCACAGATCTCCTAAAATGAAGAAAATTGGCGCCAATTTGCATTATTTGAACTGTTTCTTTTTTTGTCTCCGTAGAAGCCACATCTGGTCTGACAATCTGGCTGTGATTCCTTCACGGAGCCAACAACTCTCCTGCTGTTAACTTTTCTTTCACATAGAACGTATTCCTCCATCATTTCTTGTTTTTTTTTTTTATGTCTGTGCTCTGTTTTCTCAAACCTCCAGTTGCTCGTAGCAGACGGCGTCTTGTACCAAGTCAGGTTCTGGTTCTGCTGGAGGTTTCTTCCTGTTGAAGGGGAGGTTTTCCTCTCTACTGTCGCCACATGCTCAGTATGAAGGATTGCTGAAAAGCCAGCAACCCAACACAAGTGACTGTTTACTGTCGCTACATCTTCAGCAAAGAGTGAATGTGGAAAGTTTAATTTGAAAAATAAAGTGACTGGATTGAAATGACTTTTTTTTTGGTAAAGCGTCTCGAGACGACATTTTTTGAGAATTGTCGCAATGCAGATAAACTGAATTGATAAAATTTCATCCTGTCTTGTAAAAAAATCCCCCCAAAAATAGTGTTTTGGCGACTTGATGTGCTGCTATGACAAATTCCTTCGTAGGTGAGACAATTTATTTGACACATAAGCAGGATAAGAGATGACTGCAGCCGAAGAAAGTCTTTCCGTCTGTTGCTGTTTTTCTTTTTTTGTGTTGTTGCAGAAAGATGTATGAGGATAGATTCAGGGAAAACAGCCCCATGATCTTCCTTCCCTCTTATTCCTTCCTTCCATTCTCTCCGTTTCTATCTCCAACTCTTTGGTCTTAATATCCCTCTTCTGCCTCCTTTTCTTTTTTTTTTTCACACACAAGCCTTCATCTAACCCCGGCACTCTGTCACACGTTCTCTCTCTCTCTCTCTCTCTCCCTGCTGACTTTGCCCTTCCTTCGGTTCCCTCACTCATTTTTTCCATGGCTTTTTTTGGGTGCCTCTTTGCTCTCTCATTCCCTCCTCCTCCTCCTCAAACCACGCGACGCAGCACATCTGACGGCAGCGGTGGTTAGCTGAGCCCGTCTCCCTCCCTGCGTTTGCCGCCACCACAGCAGTTAACTTAGTCCAAACCAGATGCTTGTTTTTATTCCTTCTCTCCAGAGGGACAAGAAAAGAAAAGAAAAAAAAAAAAAAAGCTGGAGGGTGCAAAAGCCCTGTTGGTTTGCAAAGGGAGTCTTTCCCTCATCAACCAGAAAACATTTGAAAACCCCCCCAAAAAAACAATGTTTATGGTGGAATCCAGGTGAAGTTGCTTCTTTCAGTAGCTGTGTTTTCATTAAGCATAAAATTGTGCAAGTTGAAAGTGGGAAATCAAATTTGCTTAATGGAAACATGCCAATTTTGAAAAAAACGTATGTTTGTGCTAAAAAGAAAAAGTGACACTAAATGAAGTGGGTTTTTTTTTTGGCCATATCAAAATTTGATTACTTCACAAAACTGCAATGGTAACACTTTTTTCAGATGTTGCAACTGGTGGAAACGTTGAAGAAAACCTCAGGAAGTAGCAGGAGGATGATGGTTTGTTTTTGTCTTTTTTTTCCTCACAGCATCACAGTTCATCAAAAGTTGTTGGGCTGATTTATTGGAGCTGGTTTCCTTAATTTCGGCTTACACGCTTACAATCTTATCCACTGATTATCACTTAACAATACTCACTCCACTGTTACCAACTCAGCAACTTTCATGCTATATTTAGCAACATTTCAGACAAAAAAACATGGGTAAACATGGAGTCGGCCATTGGCGGGTCAGGCTTTTTAAAGATCGGTAATCGGCGATTGGTCAGAAAACTGCAATCCCCTAATTCCAACGTATTGAGTCCATAGCTCCTCTGTAAAATGGCCGACAACAATTTTCCCAAAACGCTGCATACGTAGCCGCTCCAAAGTATAAGAGGCTTGTCACTGCAGCACCTGAATGAGACCCCAACATCTCCTCTGATGGCTGAATGATGAGCATCTCATGTAACTGCATGATTTGTAATTCAATTTATTCACATGATTTTAATTTAATTCCTTATTAATGGAATCACTGCAATTGCAAATTTTATTTTATTTTTTTCCAACATCAGCAGAATATAGAGAAGGATTTGCGGACATTTGCAATGGAGATGCAGCTAGTGATGAATTTATTTCATGGGTGGAACAACTCTTCCAAAATAGCAACAAGATGCTTCATCACACGCCACACTCGCAGTAAGAGCAGAAATCTGCTTTGATTTACAGTGATATCATTAGCTTAATGGCTCTACACTTCCACACGCTCCAGTGTGTAGCAACGATGCTTTACCGTTCGAGCAATGAGCTCTTCAATTAAGAGCAGTGAAGGAAACCCCGTGGCCCCCCTTCTGCAAAGGCTCATTAAACACGACATTTAGGAAAGATTAACAACGTGTAAAATTATCTCGCGCTGAGCATGGCTCCAGGCTGGCTCATTAAGACGTAAACCCACCACGGTGTGTGGCTCCAAACCCACCTTCAGGACGTTGACGTAGGGGGCGCCGTCAGGGCCGTAGCGGCTGCCATTCACCTCGATGTGTTTGAGCCACTGGATGTGCGGCTGGGCGTCGCTGTAAACCTTGCAGTGGAACTCCACGTCATTGCCCACCACCACTGTCTGATTGGCTGGCAGGCCCGCCTGGAGGATCGGCCGGTGGGGCGAGCGCTCTGAGGGGGGAAGCGTAGACGGTAAGTAAAAAAAAAAAAATTTTAACCAGATCAGACAGATAAATTATTCCCTGGATATTTAAGTGAGATGCTGCAATTTAAAATGAATTCTGAGCACAACAGGAAAGCAGCGAAACGCAGACGAAGCAGGAGTCGAGTGAGCTCTCTTGTTAGAACGAGCTCATAATCTGGCCGCAGAATTTTAAAGGACTTGTAAATGTTTAAGCGAACGCTTTGTTTAGGCCAGTAAACAAGACTGTAAGCATGAAAAAAACATGAGCAATTTTGTCTAGTTTAATAGACAGCAAAACAGGTCTGAGTTTAGCAACATTCCTCACACTGTAAACAAATGTCAACAAAGTGACATTGAATTTTACAAGTTCCAAAAAGGTTGGACAGACAGATGATATACAGGCTTATGGAGGGTTAAACAGGACAAAGTTTAGTTTAAAAAAACTTTTTTAAATGTAAAATGAAATAAATAAAGGTTTAACTAAATATTTTAATCATTTATTTAATGTAAAATGTATTTATGAAATATGTTATTAAATTATTAAACCTAGAGTTTAGGGAAAAAAATTGTTTGCATAAAATAAATGATAGGAACTACAAAATAAAACATACAAACTTATACCCATCTAATTAGATAATTTAATTATTTCATTGTTCCTGTTCCTGCAGCGTTACAGTGAAGTCATTTTATCTGAAACTCCACCATAGAAATCAAGGGGCGGTGCTGTGGGCGGGGCCAACACCGATCTGTTTTATTTACTTCACATTACTTTACTTAATAATGTACTGATTGATTTTATATTGCTGCTAGTGAAATAGTGATTAATTAAAAAAAAATAATAATTTTGTCCCTTTTAACTCTCCATGTCCGCTTAGTTCATACTGTTGTAGGTGGAGCTACAATCTGTTTCCGTTTTACTGCAACTTTAATAACTGTCGACACAAGAGGCTCACTTTTCAAACTGGTGTTGCTTACAAACACGTTCAACTGAATATCATCGGCATAAAACGTAATAAAAAGACTGAATAACGGGAGCTGAACGTGGGCAACTGAAGGATAACCGTTAGCTTTGGTGAGTTAAAGTGAAAGTAGATGCTTACCCAACACGTCCAGCTGGTAGGTGTGACTGATGGTGCCGTACTTGTTCTGCACCACGCAGGTGTAGTTTCCCCGGTCCGACGGCACGGCGCTTTCCATCACCAAACTCCACTGCTGGTGTCTCAGCTGAAGATAGAAGGAATGTGTCATTACTACCAGGACTGTCATGATAACAAATATTGCTGGACGATACAGGATATCGGTAATAAATATTGCCGATATTCTGTATCGACAGTAATTATTGCGATACAGGATAATATAGTTTTGAGGTCATTTTCAAAAATAAAGATGTAATACTGCAAGTTTGCTCTCCCAAAGACCAGTAAACTCTAATTTTGTAAAGAACACTTCACACTGGAACATATTTTAATTACCCAAAAGTAAAACCAAAAACAATAAATAAAACAGAAATGAAAACCACCACATTAATAAAATGGATTATTAAGTCTTTGTACACCAATTTTCCTTCAAAAAATATTAATCTGGATGGAAATCATCCAGATCATTTAATTTATCATCCAATTAACTGACTAATTGCGACAGGCTTACTTACGACATGTTTAAGTTAGAGAACCAAAGTCCATTTGAAAACATCTAAGGAGATATTGTGGTGATTTTAAGAAGCAATAATAAAACAAGAAGGTGCGAGCGTTACAAACTGAACTCTACAATGCCAGAATTTGTTTGAAGGTATGCATGTGCAACAGAATGTCATCTGCATAAATTGTAATCAAATCACTGAATAACACCAGCTAAGGAACATGCGTAACAGAAAGATATGCGCTGGATTTTTCACTTTACTGTGGATCACTCTAATCCTCAACTTGATAACAAAGCTAAAGTTAATAAACAATGATGGTTAAATTATCATCATTCATCAAGAGAAGCCATTTTCACACCGGGTTACTTTCACAGGTGTTCAGCAAAGCAAATGTCTATGAGGGCTGACAAACTTTTTCTTCTTTTTGCACCTCCAAAATTGGTTCCACTGTACCACTCAAGAGCAATCCATCGCCGGAGACTTGAACGCTAAATTTTGCGCAGTAATTCAAACCAGGTGCGGCTGGAAGACAGATACTAAGTTGACAGCCTCAGAAGGCAAAGGGAAGGGGAGGGAGTTAGCAGAGGAGCGGCTACGGCGTCTCCCCAGGCCGGCGGGGGCGACCTGCGCCGCTTAACGGGGGGAAACGGTGAACTTCACTTGAAGAGGTCAGAGTTTCTAATGAGTGATGTCGACAAGGTGTCTTTTCGGGGTGGACCACTTCACCTCAGCTGCGTAAGAAAAAGGTTTTCACAAACAGGCTTTATGGGGGAACCAAACAGATATACGCGTCACATTTGCAGGCAACAAACCTCTCCCACCACCCTTTCTTCTTCTTCTTCTTCCCTCTGGCGCACACACTTCTTCACCCTCTCTCTTGGAGGTGCATTCGGAAAATAAAGCAACAGTGTAAATATTATGCCTGAGTGTGCTTTTTTTTTCATCTTCTTCTTCTTCTCGCAGTTGCATGGTAACATAAACCAGGCCGCCCGCTCGGTGTTGGCAAATGGTTTTTCTGTGGAATGGCTGGCTCCACCCCGTCTATCCCGTCTCTGAGATGAGGAGTCAAACTCAAGTCAATGGCTGCTCTCATGAGCAGATGAGTGACGCCTTGTGCTGTGGTCGCTGAGGGGAGGGAAAAAAAAGTTGGTGCATGAGAAGGGAGGAGGCTAAAATGTGGTAAAATATGAGCTGGAGCTGATATTCAGTGAAAGCCAGGACCACCAACAGAACCAGGGAGACTATAATCACAGCTATGCCATACATTTACCACTGTCTCTCTACTTCTGGGACTTCAATGTGCAAACGTTTCATTTCAGATGTTACGATTTTGACGGACTTTGTAAAAAATCTGAACTCATGTTTTGTTTCTAAATGTGGCATTTCATGAATGCGTAAAGTCCTGCAAAAGCATCTACACCTTGGTAGCTTTTTGGACATTTTGTGTACTTTGTTGAGATTGTAAGTGATAGAGAAAAATAAATTAGTTGATACTGGGCAGTGGTAGGACACAGTGGGAGGATTTGTTCAAAAGTGTTTACACATAAAAACCTGAAAAGTGTTGCTTCCCCTCTTAAGTGAAACCATCCTGTTACATTCACAAGTTCCAGTGGGAACCTTTTTGTCTGTGCGTTTCTGGTAGGCCTGTAAATCTGACGTACAGGCAATATCCGCAACAATGGACGACAAAGACGCTTCTCTTCATCCACTGCGGGTTCATTTCTCCTTCACAAATTGTTTTGATTGGACATTGGAAAAGACAATTGTTCTGCTCAAGTTGTGCTGAAAGCAGTTGGCCGATCAGCAAAGCCATTTAAGCCTAAAATATCATCTCAATGCTAGACATGTAGCAGCAGCACAGACGTCCCCAGGGCTAATGTCAGCGTCCACATTCCACATTTCTACAGAAATCAATCATCAATAATCAGGAGTTCCTGAAACACTGGAAAGATTGAGTAGAATAACACTTTGCACCAACCTGATGGTTGAATAACCTAAATAACAACAAATATCTGTCTTGTTGAGCTCAAATATCAATTTATTCAATAATCAGGTTGATGGATCTCTAGTAATGACTCAAGTGATTGCCCCACTTTTCAGATATTCATTTGTAAAAAATAAAATAAAATTCAAACTATCCTTGTCCTGGTGTATGACATAAAATTCCCCCCAAAAATGCTAAGAAAGTTTGCCACGGCGAGACACTCTTATCCAGCTCTCGCTTTCTGAAATTGAATTTTTGCTGTTGATTAAATATGAACTTTCAGTGACTTTGAGTGTTAACATTCCTCCGCCTTTCATTGGTCACTTTAATTATTTTCTACAAGCGGGCCGTTGGCTTTTATTAACATGTTACACTGGCCAACCCCTGGTGAACCTGTAGCATTAGTCTCCAAACGTGATAATCCCATCCATTTCAATCATGCCAGATTCCAAGCAGAATTAAATTATTAAGCAGCTTATGTTCCAGTCATACGAGGCTTTAAAGGTTTTAGGGGCTTTGGCCGCGGCTGTACAGAGCAGCGCTAGCTATGGGAATGGTTGGGGGGGTTCACACCGCAAGGAACCGCCTGCATCGAAAGACGACAAAACTAGAGATGCACCGATCCCACATTAACACTTATACCAGTACCGATACTGGAACAAAATTCTAGATCTGGTTTCTATAACTGCAAAATCCATAAGGGCACATCCATTGTAATTCTATGCTTTGTGCTCTGAGCAACGTCCTGGTTTATCATTTATTTTTTATGTTATTTTTAGAATTCCTAATTGAACTTTGTGAACAATTTGAAAGAATGTTGGTTGCAGCTTATTTATTTTTATTTTTATTTTTTACCAAACTAGTCAACTTATTGTTTTTCTCAGTTTCAGTTTCTTTATTATGTATTTTCCATTGGCTATTCTACTCCTAAGTACACTGACTGAACAAATTAAAGCAGTTTTTTCCATGTTTGACCAAGATACATGGAAAAGCTATTGGTGTATTGCAGAGAGCTGTACTGGTCTAGAGTTAGCAGACACATTTGTAATCCAGCACATTAATGTCTGTCTTTTTTAAAAAAAAGAAACATTTGTAATCAGCTCAGTTGAGCTGTTTTCCTGTATGTGATCAGCCGACACTAAATCTCAAACAGGTATCGGTATCGGAAGTGGAAAGAAGTAAATTTGTGCATCATGAGACGAAGGTATTGTTGCTTCTGGTGCAGAGGGAAGACACAGAAGTACACTTTGGTTATCTCATCGCAGCAGCTGGCTATTTCACGCATCTCAACAGACAAAGTGAATTATTCTTGATGGACGTTAAAAGAAATAAAATTGAAAAATAGAAATTTTTTGGTGGTGCAGTAGTTGTTTGAGAAAACACAGGAAGTGCCGTTCCCCTTTATAGTCCAAACCCTCTGTCTTCACCTCGCAAAATAGCCCTGTCAGAACAAGTGGGGCCAGTTAGCAGAATTTATGAGTGTGTCAGAGCGGACCAGCGGCCCGGATCCGCGCTACCGTCTAATTTGACCCGCAGAGAGGGCGGAAGCAGGAAGACGCGGCCCCTACAGGGCTCGCTATTAAAACCGGGAAAGTTTTGTTCGTCTGATGCCCGACTTTGGCTCAGCTTGACACTTGCATCAACGAGGATGAGGTCGTAAAACGGGATGTGTGAAAGCGACAAAATCAAACCCCGTTAACGGCGAGTCCTGCCTTTCAAAACCATAGTGTGTTTTAATTAAAAAAACAAAACAAAAAAACAGGTGAGGAAAGTGAGCGTTGAGGCTACGGGAGGTCTAAAATTAGATGAGGAGTTGAGGGGGAAAAAAAAGGAGTCTAAAAATAATCCTGCAAGCGTATAAATTGTAGAGGAGGCTGTGCTACAAACAGTAGTGGAAACTGGAGGATTTTGAAGTGCTTAAAGTCTTAAAAAGTAACAGTGGAGGCAGATTAAAAGCTCCTGCTTTGGAAAGCTGTCAAAACAGAGGGTGAAAATTCTGAACGGAAGAAGAGAAAAGACCCAACACAATGAAACCCCCGCTTCCGCCAAACAGCAGCTTTATGTGTTGGAAGAGAAAAGATGGCTGAATGGGCTGATGGCACGCCTATCTCCTGCCATGTCCATCTGACAGCTCAATAGAGGGTTAAACTTTGACCTTCAGGCCCTGGCCTTGGAGTGCTCCACAGTTGTCTGGGAAGCAGAGCGGAGATGGAATCTGAGTTTTAATAAATGACGTACACATCTTATTAACAACTTCATGTAGTTTACCGTTTAGTTCTCCATAGTCCCTGAAAGTGCCTGAAAGTAACTTAAATGCCTCAAAAGAGACGGAGATGAATAATAAAATGTATGCTTCAGAGCAAAACGTGGACCTGGTGCATGAGAAACAGCTGATTATGCTGAAGTTATACTTTCTTATTAAACCGGAAAATGACCATTTGACAACAACATTGTCAGCAATTTAAAAAAAAAAAATTCTAGCTTCCAGCGGATCCGTCCAACTCATCAGTAAAGGTTTTGTCAGCAGCTTTTTAACTGTCTCCTGTTTTTGCTTTTGAACATTGCAGCTGAAAAAAAGTAGTGTGGGTATCAAGTTTCTACATTTTCTTTTTGGTTTTTTTTTTTTAGAAGTTCTTATTGACTAAACTTTCCCAATATTTCTTATAGTACATTTTCTTTTCAAATATTTTCAAATTCAGAAATACTTTGATCCCAAAGGGAAATTAGATGTTGTTGTAACTCATATGAATTCAAATTTCTCTAAAGAGTAATTGTACATGGCTTCTCTTCAAGAGGTGCTATCATTGCTGTGTCATGAATTCACAGCCATTCAGGCTCACAATGGAGCTGACGATCTGGCAGTGAGCGAGCTGCTATCTGACTGAAATGATTAAATAACCATCTGATGGACTTACATCGAAAAAGTTTGATTGTTCAAAGCAGGCCCAAATGCCTGACGCATCCAGGAATAAGTCAAATAGAAATGGGTCAATGATTAGAACTACGCCACGGGTCGGTTAGCTGCTCCTTAAACACGCAACTGACGTGAAGAGCAAAGCGGTTCTCAAAACCAACATGGCTGAGATTCATTCAGCTAACATTACACACAGCTGTCAGTACCAAAGATGATGTTGTCAAGTCAGAATGGATGCAGCAGGAAGATGGCTTCACCTTCAGGACCCTGATGGGAATAAAGTCTTTAGAATGTCATTGTTGTGGTGACAGAGCTGAGGCCACACCCCCACGTGAACCATTCACCTCCAAATGGAAGATGGGGTAAGACGGGGTGATACGGGGTGATACGGGGTGACACGGGGTGACACGGGGTGACACGGGGTGACGGAACGCTGTCTGCATCTGTCCATCGCTCACGCTGACGTGGAGACAATTCAATCTGGGGCCGATTTGTTTGAAATACTTCATGTCTTTATTTCTGTGTTTATTCATTCCATTTCCGCAATTGAAAGAAACGGAAGTGTCTAGCTGGCAGAGCTCAGAAGGAAATCCAAGAGAATTTCTTGAGTCAAAGAGAGAAAACTTTCCCGTTATGACGATATGCAAATCTCATCGTTATAATGAGAAACTTTCCCGTTTTTACCAGGTATTTAAAAAACATGCTTTTCTGACAGACTGCGACTTGTTAAAAGGTATAAAGACACCCGGTTTCCTCAAGATGGCTTCTAAAAATCCCAAGAAGTGTTCATGTTTTAATGTGAACAATCTTTCATATTTAAAAGGGGAGATATTTTGATTTTAACGAGATATGAATCTCTGTATAATGTGTTTTGCATCTCATTATGACGAGAAAGTTTTCTCTTTTAAACAAGGCACTGCTCCTGAATTTATTTCCAAACTCTGGCAGTTTAATGCTTCCGTAGGAATCAAATTACACACAGATAGATAATATTTATCACAGATAAATATTATAGATAATATTTACTAATTTGGTGACTTCTGAATGTAATTGGTGGTTTTTATTTAGAGGTACTACAGTAAATTGGGGGAGGAGGGACTGAATCAGGATTTGTTTGTGTAAAAATATGGTTTCACTGATAATTATTGAAACAATTTATAATCAGCATTAATTTATATTTTTAAAAAAGTCTTGAAAAGAAATATTTTTGGACTTTTTGGTTAACAACTTTGATTTGTAAAAGGCTGGAAGATTTAACAAAAAATAAATAATGTTAACCAACCATTTTTATTTCAATTTCTTTGAATTAGACTTTAGATCTAGAGACGACAGACAACGAGATGTTTGCTTAAATATTACGTCACAGTATAATGAGCTGTGCAGCAGAAACACAAAAAAATTAAAATTTTGGATGACAAGAAAAATCAAGTGTTGTTAATATCAAAGACACTAAAGTCCAGAGAAAATAAAGATATTAATGAGGCGGTGATGTGGTCAGAGGTCTGAAATTCGGATGGGTTCAAGCTGTTACGCCTGACGACCCCGAAGCCTGACCGTGTCACACTGGTCTGTCACCCAGTGCCATGACCTTTCCCTTCACCTCTGTGAGGGCAAACATTGCCCGCATGCTGATCACTAACTGGATCCTGAAACAGTTCTGGGACAGAAGGGAGGGGTGGGGAACGTGAATATCACTCAATAAAGACACGTGGGAGAACGTCTTCATTAACCAACACAGACATAAAGGAAGATGTTCCACTTTTTCTGCCATGTTCATCTTAATAAGTCATCAATCACCCCTGAAGGTTTAAATTTAAATTACAGCTAAGGAGAAGTAAAGCAGCTTTAATACACCAGATGGAATAGTAGGTAAGTGAGTAATTAAATGTAAAAATAAACGTGTTTATACGCTAATGTTAGCAAGAAAGAAGAAAAGCACAAGGTGCAATTTCTAGATTACAGATTTTTCAAAAATCTGTAATCTAGAACCAGTTAGGCTTTTCGGAATCAAACTAGAATTTTGACGTCATTTCCAAGTTGTCACCACCTGTTGGAGCAGGGGAGGTATTACAAGGTTGTTACTAAAAAAAAAAACCCCAAAAAAACCCAAAAACGTAATTAATGCAAATTGTTCTTAATTCACAAGAAATACTCAAATATTTTTTTTAAGTAGAACTGATGTAAATTCTTTCCAAAGAAGGACTTTCACAGGCATTTAATGAAGAAGTTGAAGATTGGACAAACAGGTGGAATAAACATGTTGTTCTCAGCAGTCAGTTGGGGATTAATCTGCTGCTAACAACGTGGAACCAACCTTATCATCAGCAAATCATCATGTACACTACAGACGCTAAAAGCTGCTGTCGGGGAGCCTCTTCAGTCCAAGTTAGGGTGTCCTGAGGGCTGCTGACAGGTGTGTGTGAATCTGTGCGGGTTGATGCGTGTGTGTGTGTGAAGTGGGGGGGATAGATAGATAGATAGAAGAACAGAGAGTGGGGACAGAGCGAGGGAGACAACTGCTGCTGGTCTGCTGGGAGCAGATGTTGGAAATCTCTGTAAACTGTTAATAGCTGCAGGATCTCATTACATTTAACTCTTTAAAGGCCAAAGATCCACTTGGGAAGAAACATGTTTCAGTGCTTCTCTGCTGAGACATTAGACGACGCTATAACCACAGTGATGTTTTAGAGCCAGTTTTCCTATGATATTCTTCAAAATATAGATTATTTGGTGTAAAACAAGATTTTTAAAAAAGATCCTATTATAGTATTATTACAGGTGATTAAATAATGTCTCCAACGATCAAAATCTGCTGTAAAGATTATTCAATAGAGAGCAAGGTAAAAGTGACTCGGACCAATTGAAAATGTTTAGCAGGACTTTTCAAACTGAATACCAGTGAGTTCCAGTATTACCGTACATATTTGGTTGTTAGTTATTAGCTAAACAAACCTAAGGCTGTGACAGAGAGCTCAGCTTCAAGTGAGTCTGACGACAAAAGTGAATACTGCAGCTGTTTGCTGCTGTATTCACTATCTGCACTGGACTATCATGTGAGCATGCATGTGTCTGGTTTCAGGACTGCAGTTTGACCCCCCCACCACCACCACTATTAAACTTATTTTGGTCGTTAGGTGGTAGAGTATGCCTCGGTGGCGTCTTTCACAACATTTATACACCGTGAGAAGATCCGCTGGGCACGGCGTTCTTTCACCACTCAACGTTTACGCTCCTTTAATTAGGGAAACTCACGTCAAGGACCAATCCCGGCACTAACCCTATGGATGGATGGACAGCGGTGTAACTATCCTCCCAGGGGGATTAACATGCCTTGCTACGCGACACTCTGGCAGCACCTTAAGGGGTGGAGATTGCGACCTCCGCCTGGCAGAGTTCCGAGTGTGAAAGTTTGGATCTAAAAATCTCATGAACTCCTCTACCCTTTTAGGTGTCAACATGCTCTTCCTCTCACCTTGATGCCTCCCATTCTCTGCTCGCCCTTGAACTCCTTGCCGTTCTTGAGCCAGTGGATGGTTGGCATCGGGTTTCCGTCGGCGGCGCAGCGGAACTTGACGGTGTTGGCTGCAGGGACGGCCAGAAGCTTCTTGTCCATCCGTTCGGGCTTGGTCCAAAAAGGAGCTTCTGTGGGTTCAAACACAAAATATTGTTACAGACAATAAAGGAATTCCCACAGAGTTGAAAGGACTTAAGAGAAAATGCTAAACCGGCCCAGTGGTCATTTTCTGCTCCTGTTTTCTTTAATATTCTTAGATCATATAACATTTTGAGGAAAGACCCTTTGGGAATGTACATATACATGTTCCTATAATTGCAAAAAGATGGCGCAGAGGGGAAAGCTTGCTCTCCTGCCCTGTTCTGAAAGTGATGCAGCTTGGATGAGTTACGCACTCTGCCAGAAACAAATGGGAGATTCTGGATTCCAAAAGATCCTCCGACACAACAATGTAAAGAGCAGGAAACATGAGCTGGCTCTTCTAAGTTTCGGCTTTACTTTTGCAAATTTGGGCACATATTTGTTCATATGTAGTCACACCTAGCCTACAGGCAACCAGTCAATTGTTCTGAGTGTCGCTTCGTCCAGAGAAACTGGACCATCGGCTATTGAGAAACGATTGTTTCCTGGAGGTGTGGAGTCTGTCAAAGTCTGCAACGGTTTTACTCAATCATTAACGTTTAGTTGTGACATATGTAATACGCCAACTTGATGAAGTTTACTGGCAATTGTGTGCGCTGTAAACAACTTAGAGATGGGAATCCAGCGGAATTGTGTAGGACAATGGCCAAACATACAACCACAAACTTTTACTGGGATTTAATGGGATAGAGCAGACGCTCTACCTTCTAACATGTCTGACCTGTGGCTCAGTATGGAAAACGGTCATATATTACTGTTAGAAGCTTACAGGCACCTGCGGACAAAGTTCTAACTCAACCCTGTTTTCATCCAATTTCAAGCCCCGCTTGGTTTACAAAGGGATGTTGTTCAGTTCATAACAGCGTCGCAGAGAAAAACACAGTTTGACAGAAATTGAAAAAGCATTAGAAGTGGAGCCTGAAGCTCTCCGACGGTCCGAACAACACTTATCATCTCCTTCGCCTCCGAAACAATGCGAGGGCTCATCTGAATTGCGCGATCTTGGGAGTTTGAAAACCTGTCAGGGTCGATTTATTGAGTTGTATTGAGGAGACGCTGGACAAAGGGAGTGCAGCCAGTCAGACGAGCTCTTTGTCCCATCTGTGAGGATGAGGAGGGTGAGAGCACCGAGGCATGGTACGCTCATTCTCTTTACTGGTCTCTGTGTGTGTGTTTCCCTGGACAAAAGCTGGGGAGGTGGCTGACCGGTCATCAGATGTCTCTTTTACTTTTCCAAACTCCGGAGGGGAGAGAGGAGCTAATTACCATCTGAATGCCAGGACTTCTGTCCGTGTGTGTGCTCCATCAGGCGTGCATGAGATAATAATTAAAAAGTAATCCGAACCCCCCCAATCCTCCACCCTGCAACAGCCGAAGTAACGCTTTCTTACTTCAGGTGGGACGTCAATCACTGCTGAATTACGATCTCGACGTCAGATCTGCTACATGTGCTTTTATCACGATGCCTGCAGTGTTCCGATGCATTTCTGATACACAGTGTTTTGGCTCCTGCTTTCAAACACTGGCATCAGCTTCACAGAGTAATTGCAACCAGACTGAGGGAGACACTGAGTGTTGAGAGACGCAGACGTATCCTCTGAGAAAGCAAACAGAAGGTTCCTAAAAACCTATCAGACAAACAGTAATTGCGTGGAGCGCAGACTTCCACCGTCGTCAGCTTGCAAAGACAAACACTCTCCCCACATCCAAGCACTCGCACACCATCTCCACTTCCACCTCCAAATGAAGAAACTCTGAGGCTTCCTGACTCCCCCGCTCGCCCCCCGATCTCCCTGTAGCGTTAGCGACTTGTCACTCCCGCTCGGTGTGGGACAACCCTCTAAAGAGTCTGAACACATTGTTTTCTTGGCATTGCAGTAAGCCACACACACACAGTCCAAAAAAAGAAAAGTAACACACACACACCCACGCACACTCAGGGTTTTTAAACAGTCGCTTTCCCAATGTGTGGTCCTTCTGCTTCTGAACTCATCCGAGCCTGAAAACGCTTTCCTGCTGTCGGTCCCTCAGCCACAATGATGTCTCCAACCCCAGAATAGACGGGGACTCAATACGTTGGAGGAGGCACCATGGTTTCCTACCCAAGTTTGGTGGGGTTTTTTTCTCTTCTAACATCTTGTTCAGTCACTGAGATGTCCCTTATTGTAATCGAATTCCAGTCCAAGTACAACATCTGCGAGGAGTTTTCCCAAACAATATCTTGCTCTGATATACAGACAATAAAAACTGTAGAGGTGCACCAAGAATTTGACCAACGTTACCGCAACTGTCAGATTTCCAGCAGGCCTCGCAGACCGATAAATGGACGTCTGAAAACGGATCTTTTTCAGTTAATTGAACACACCATCACAAAGAGCTTCCAGGTCACGTTGACGGCAACATTCATTGGTGTTTACGATGGTACTGAGCACAGAAACTTCAAAGTTAACTATTTCCAGTAAAGGTTTGACCTTCTGGTTGTGATTGTGATCAATCTTGGACTAATGCATACAAAAATGTGTGGTCAGATCTAATAGGTGACAGTTTTGACAGTTTTTGCATTGAATGCATACTTTCCTAGGTTTTAACTTTTAATAAAGTTAATAAGATGCATAAAAGAAGCTGATGCATTTTTAGAGTCCTTTGTCTTTTATTTCTTATTTTTGATGCATTTAATAAAATTGAAAAAGCAGAATCTGATTTTTCAATATTTGAGAAGTGAATAATCTGATTCAAATCTCTTCGTGACTGATTGGCACATCTTTGTTTAAACGAGAACTGTCACATGAACTGTTCATTTAGAGTGAACAAGAGAGCAAGAGTTTCGCCTGATAACAGGAAAGCTGTTCTCTGTTGTCCTGAAATGCTTCCAACCTCTGAGTGTCACCAAACAGTCCAGGACTGATGCGTAAGGGTTCTCTAGAAAATACGGTTTGTTTTGGGAAGTGTGAACCCGTAATCGAACTCTGATGCGGACCCAAAAAGCAAACTGTGGTTTGCCTACAAACGCAGGTCTTGGTTCATCTCTGCTGCTGATATAAATAATTAATGACAACTGCCAGAAGGCAAGAAAACAAATTTCTGTGGTTCTTATATGTTTCTGATAGTGTTGAATTCAGAATCGGATGAAATCGGCATAGACTAAATATGAGAAATTGATCACAGAATAGTGATTAGGGCATCTTAACATGAAAGAAGCCAAAATACAAAAATAAAAGTGAACAGAAGAGATGACAGTTGAAGCTATAAATTCTATCACTACACCAAAATAGTATAGGGTAATTTTTCTGAATTTAGATTCAGAAGATGTAGCAGTAAAAACATAAAGCCTTCCTTCACTTTAAAAGCAGCAAGCAGTAGCTGTTCTGATTGCAACATGACTTTCCTTTCAAACTGCAGTCCGGCTCCATGTGCTCTGCCACACACAGGAATTCAATCCCATGTCTAATTGGCAGGATGGTATTTCCTCAGCAGAGGCGGGATTTTCATGGGGGGGTAGAGGGGGGCACCTCCAAAGAGACACATGGTCCACAGAACCCTTTCCTGCCTGGATATTTGCTGTAGTGGAAACTCTTCCACTGCAACAGAATGATTCAGCCATGCCGCTGCAGAGATGTGTCCGCCTGACAGCTACGGAGTGGGGAAAACGCTCCCAGTGCCTAAAACTACACCACTGGCTTCCAGCGTGTTTGATAACTTATTCCAAAGCGTGATGGAGGAAATCACTGAACACAGAAGGAAGAAAGGCCAGTCAGTGGGAGAAGCAATGATTTACTGCTCCATTACAGGGTCATATTGCTCTGATTTGACAGGAAAGTATAAAAATATTTCACTTTCTTTTGTATAAAATTGCATGATCAAAATACTGCTTTGAAAACAATGGTAAACACAACTCCCTGTGTTGAAACATAAGGATGGCAGATTCATTATGTGGGGACACGTTGCAACATTAAAAAAAAGATGTACATCCTTTTCCTCCTGCATTTGTGCTCGAGTTTCTGTTGGTTTATCAAATAAAATGTAAATAAAAACGTTTATGTTTGTGAGGGATGCATCAATTCACTTTTTCACTTCTGATACAGACTCGGATATCTAAGGTTTAGTATCGGACGATACGATACGATACGATACAGAAAAACAGCTGGGTAGACTTAAAACATTTCCTTTTTCAAATGCAAACATAAATGCGCTTAACTACAAGTGTATTTGCCAACTCTGACCCAGAACAACACACTTTACTACCAGCAGCTTCACTAGCTTGGTCAAACATGTAAAGACAACTTTTATTTGTTCAGTCGGTGTAATTAGGAGTAGAACAGCCGATGGAAAATAAATAATAAATTGACAAAAACAACAGATTGACGATGTTGGTCAAATATCTTAAAATAAACTGCAACAAATCTTTCAAGTAGTTCAAAAAGTGCAAATAGGAATACAATGTAAAATATATGACACATGACATCACTCAGAGCACAAAGCATAGAATTAGACTGAACAGATCTGCCCTTATATATTGGGAACATTGTCACCGATACCTGAGCTAGAATTCTTTTCAATATTGGGACTGATCAGATATTAATATGTAATTTGAACGACATCAAAAGGCGTGTAGATCTTTTGTTTTTTTTCTTCTAATGCTGCTCCACATGCAGATGAGCCGTTTTTACATGAGTAGAAATAAACTACAGAGGTTAGTGGAGCGTGCAGCCCCAGCAGGGTTATGCACTCTGTGGCTGTTTTCCTTTAAGTCCTGCTGTTCCCACTGCTCTACCCTCTCCGACCACAAACCCCTGCTTCCGTGTCTTCACATTCCCTCTGACTTCCGGCTCTGTGCTGCGTGACTGCATTACTTCTGTCTACCAGGCTCGAGCGAGGGGGCAATTAGACGGGGCAGGATGTGGAGGGCGGCCGGCGGCTGGGGCGCGAGGCCCGCCGGTGCCGACACGCTGCACCGGGTGAAGTCGAAGAGGGTGTTTTAATTGCGTAATTGTATAATTTGCCCTCGCTGACGCCTGCGAGCTCACAGGCAGATTTCATTACAGATTACACTGGGGCCCTTTGAACGCGCACTGCGCCGGAGGGCCTGTGGGGACCGAAGGAAAACAGAGCTGGAAGAATGGCGGCTGTGGAGCAGCGTTGCGTGGCCCGGCGTCCGGCTCTCTGCTCTCCTGCCAGGGTAAATACGGAGGCTGCATAGCTCCAGAGCACGGCACAGCACAGATTAGGCTCTGTTAACATTCCACCCTCCAACACACACACACACACACATTGGACTTTTTACTCACCACAAGCTAAGAGAGTGGGCACTGCTTGTCCACTCAAGAAAAAAAAACCTCACTTTCAGATGTCCTGTTCACTGTGAGAGACTGGAAGATAACTGAACGCTTACATTAGTCACTCTGAGATGCCTCAACCACTGAGGCACTTCACAACTTCAAAGGGTGGAAGAAGAACCAGTACATATGGAAACATTGAGTCTTAATCTGCTAAGTAATCTACAGTAAAGATGAAATGATTAATCAAATTAATCGTAATTAATCGATTATTGAAATAATCTGTAACTAACTTAGGAATTGATTCATTGTTAACTGGAGTTTACAAAGTCTATAAAAAGGTAATTTCCTGAAAGAAAGAGGTAGAGATAACTGAGCTTCTCAACTCATGGGACAGCCCAGACACCCTATGGAGGAAACTCATTTCACACACTTGTGTCTGTAATCTCGTTCTTTCGGTCACTAACTGGAGCTTGTGACCATAAGAGAGGGTCGGATTGTAGACCGACCAGTAAATCCTGAGCTTTGCCTTTCAATTCAGCTTGCACAAATTTATCTCTTGTCTTCCCACTCATTTGTGAACCAGACCCCCGAGATACTTGCCCTCCTCCACTTGGGATACGACCTCGTCCGCAACCCAGAGATGGTACTGTACCCTCTTATAGCTTAAGAATCGGAGGTGCTGATTTTCATCCCAGGCCGCTTCACGTTCGGCTGTGAACCGATTCAATGAAGGCAGGAGATCACGGTTTGATGAAGCCAACAGAACCGCATCGTCTGCACTAAGGAGACATTCGATCCCGAGGCCATCAAAACGGATCATCTTACCACGATGGTCTCATACTCCAGTCCCCAAGGTCCGGTGTCCTGCAACTTTTAGATGTCTCTCTGATTCATCTCATTAGGATCCAATATTAGCCTGTTAGCAGAGCTTGTCTGCATGCTATTGAGGCAGTTTAGCCATTCAACTAAAGTGTGTTGGATGAGGGACACATCTAAAAGTTGCAGGACTCTGACCCTCAAGGATTGCAGTTTGAAACTGCCTTAACAACTTTGCATTGACTAGAAATTCTTTCTGTGAAATTCTTAAAATTATTTGATTAATTTACATTTTTGATCTGCATGAGTGAAAATCCCCCTGCAACCGCCCAACCAGTTTGACCAAGCAATACTTCCAACTCGTATTTTCTTCCTTGACAATTCTGGACGACTGGGTGATGTCATTAGAAAATGTTCACACTAAAAACACATTGAAATTTGTGTTTTCAGCTCAATATATTTTAACGTTCAACTTGAAATCATGCCAGCCCATATTTGCACTCCACTTGCACTAAGAAATGTCGACTCTTTTGCTTTTCGCTCACAACAATTTGCTGCTTCTTTTTTTTCTCTTGTGCTTCCAAGGTAAAAAGTCTTTCGTTCACTCCGCTCCCTCTTCCTGGAACTTGCTACAAGAAACTCTGAGACTGACTGAATTCATCTCATTTAGTCATTCTGCATCCAAACGACATGACATGTACTGGTTTTTATATTTTATTTGAGTTGCATTTGTTGCTGCCTCCTGGTCGGGGCTCCCTTGAAAAAATCAAATAAAATAAAAGTAAAAGGGGGTATGAATAAGTTTGGAGACCACTGCTGTTGTTAAGCTCAATTCCTTATCTGTTTCCTTTTAGCTGTATTTTCTGATTTGGTTGAAGGCATTCACACGGAACTAAGTTTACAAAGTCAAATCTTCAGAATGCCTTCCTACAGATTCTTCCACCAGGTGTGTTAATGAGTCACATCCCTGGTAGAGTCCTCTCTGTGTGTAGATGTTCTTCCGCTCACCATCAGGGACTCTCCGGCTGGCCGTGTGGCTCGTCACATGGCTCCTTCCTGCTGCAGCCCCGCTAATTAGCAGTGGCTTAGTGGACATTAAGCTGTGATAGGGGTTTAATGTTTCTGAGCTAATCCCTCTCCTTTTGGCCGGGAAATCGGAGCCTCGTATGTCATGAGGTAGACTTACACCCAGAGATTAAGTCTGGCAGTCAGAGGGTATTTACCGGAGTGCAGGATGTCTGCCGAAAGCTGTTGCCTTTGCTGCCACTTATGTCCGCTTGGAACACGGTCCAGGCTTTTCCTGCTGAGCAAAGGCTGTGCATTCAACATGTTCGGGTTTAACACTGAAGGTGTTCCGCTTATCCAGTCGGACATGTGGCAGAGAGACAATGACAGGAGGGTTTCTGCAGGGCTTTGGGGATAAAGGCTTCTGGTCCAGTGAGATCAGACTGAAAAGATGAAATATTTTCACCCAGACGCTGCATGTTGACGGGCTGTCCTGTCTTCATAACATGAGAGTGCCTAAACAAATTCAGTTTTTTAAATTGAATTTAAAATTAAAGTCTGAACAAAGAAAGTGTTTGATACATGTTGAGGTTGATCCGCAGGTTGTCAACATAATAAGCTGATAACGCACGTTGGAGTGGAATTGGTTGCTGAATGACAAACATTGAATGTACAAAAACAGAGCAAATATGTTGAGACTACGGCTGATATAAGCTTTTCTTATCTATAGATTTTGATCATTCTTGATTAGTTTTTTGTTTTAAAAATATGTGAAATTTCTCTCATTTTTCTCCACACCATTACTTCTTATTTTTCAGCAGTTAGGAGGCACAGTGGCAAAACCTGAAACCCAACAAGTTGTTGCTAGGTAACGAAAGAGTGAGTGAATGAGTTGATGCCACCAAGCTTGCTTAAGGACTAAAGTCTTGCCTCTGCCTACATCCCCCAGAATGCAGTACGGTTCTGAATCAGAGTTCAATGAATGGTCCATATATTGAATATTATCTTTTGACAGTGTTTTATATCAATATTGCGATATATGTTATGATTTATTGTCCTGCCGTAGCTGAGACATGGCTGAGTTTAGTTCAGGCTGCAGGAGAGCAAGACTTCAAATATTTTGTTGTTCTTACATTGTCTTAATTTTTAAAGAAAAATTTCAATCAGCTAAAATTGGAATAGCCAAAGAAAACTATGCCTATCATGTAGAATTACAGCATGTATAATTCTATGTGGCAATGCACCATCTTTCCAAAACAATGAAATGTTAAGACATTTTCTAACAGAAGCTTCCCTTGCTCCATCAACATCTGTCTCTCCCCATATAATGATTATAATTAAAAGACGATAGGCTGTATGAAATATTAATGACGACCATGAGGAAAACAGGCTTTTCTTAACGTCACAGTCTTGCTGTTTTAGTTTGATCTGTGTGTGACGGTGTCGTCGGGAGGTCTGAACAGCCTGGAATGGAAATCTGATTTCAGATCGCTGTCCGCCCTTGGCTTTGTCATCAGAACAGTTCCACGTTTTTGCTTCTGGCACCAAAATTATTCATTTTTCAAGCAGTGGGTTGTTTTCCAGTTGTTTAGTATGAAAACGGCGCATAAAAATATTCCCATTTTGACCTACACCCAGGGTCAACAATGCACTGATGCACTCATGTCTTACTTTTGTCTACTGTCTCTCTCCGTCCTGCTTCCTGTCTCCCTTTATTTCTCTCTGTCTGCCTCTCATCCTTCACAGTATTTCCATAATGTCAATTCCCTCTTCTGAGTCCCCTACACCTGTCTGCGCCTCACCTTCCTGCTGTCTCCCTCCATATGGTACGATAAAAGCAGCGCAGTGTGTCTTCTGGCTGGTCGAGGGCTGTCAGAGCAGAGGAGACGCTCTCAGTCTCTCTGCAGCCGTGCTGGCTGACAGAACGGAGTGTGTGAAGTCTGTGAAGTCGGCAGAAGCCGTCCTTCATTGTTCTTTGTTACCCTACACCTGAACTCGGCACGCTCCTGAATGCCAAATCAGCTCTCGTCCCGACAGAGCACTTAGAGGGCTGTTACCTGCTGGAAAACCTCGGAGCTTTTTGATCTGTGCACCGGTGGTATTTAGCTAAGTGCTGTGGGGTAAAGGTTTATCTGAGCCCAGCAAGATAGTTAGAGATTATTACAGCCACATAATGATAAAACTCAACTAACAGACAAGTCATGGACCAGAAAAAAACTCTCACTAAACACAACCTTGCTCCTGCACAAAAGACACTAATTAGGTAATTAGGTCCTGAAATATAATGGAATAAACAAATAAGTAAGGATGTAAGTCTAAATAGCTGCATTTCCATAAGAAATGAGAGCAAATCTTTGTGTTTATTTGGCTAATGTAAGAAACAACACAATTTTACAACTGCGGTGTTTCCATTAAAAAAAGAGACAAAATTCAAATCACATGTGAATAAGCTTGTTCACATGAATCATTAAAAATTATGGCAGCGACTGATGTAAACAGTTCCATGAGATATAATTCATAATTCAGCCATGGTGCTAACGTTCATCATCTATCAGCCAATCAGAGGAGACGTCAGCGTCTCGTTCAAGCGTTGGAGCGAAAAGCCTCTCATACTTTGGAGCGGCTAAATATGCACGTTTTTTTTTTAAACATTTTAAAAAATGGTAGTCAGTGATTTTACAGAAGAGCTATGGATTCAACACGTTGGAATGACACACAACCTTTTATGAAATCTTGGGAGCGGTAAAAACGTACAACTTGAATGTATTTTAAAAACTAATTTTGAGCATTTGGAGTCAATTCAGAATCCCCAGCACTAAATAAATACCAGGAATTTTTTAGAGAAACATTGTTTGCCCTGCACCTCTGATAATATTTAAACAGAACTGACACATTACAATTTGTTTTGAAAGAGACCAAATCATGGAACATTTTCAGTTTGTCACCATTATTTAGATTCTGCCTGGATAAGAAATACATTCACAACTGTGAACCTGAATTATCAAAACTTCTTTAACGGATATTTCACGTCAAACAAAGCAAAACAAAAAAAGTCTCTTCTCAAACCCAAAATGTTTGACATTTGTGACCATAAAAAACATCTACATTACACCAGCTATTACTACACATGTATTAAACAGAAGAGTAGAAAATAATTCACCATTTCCATTACCTGCATCTTCTGGATCTTCATCATAGTCTTCATCATCACCAGATGACAGAGAATCTGAAAAATCAGAAACACCAGAACTTCAGAATGACACCGGTCACATAAACTTTTGACTCAACGATTCCTACGTGCTTTGGACCGTTACCTAAACACACAAACAACTCACCGATCACGTCTACAACGTCTGCCCCCCAGAAATGTGTGTGAATTGGAGATTAAATGGTGTGTGGCCATAAACACTTACGATGGTGCAAATGTTCCTAAACCCAGATCCAGAGATGCATGAATGCACGCTGCAGCTGGCTGCTCATTGAGAAAGTCCTGAATGAGGCTACAGTTCTACTGATATTACAACCTAAACATTTCCGTAGACGATAGGAATCTGGGGGTCGTTAGTGCTGCAGTCCCACACTCCTACAAGTGGATCCACACACACACTTCTCTAGCTATAGTTGCAACATACACTTTCTGCTACAAACTCTCCTTGTCAGACTAATTATTTTGCAGCCATAGATTCTGTTTAGATTTGCTGTGCCTTTTTTTTTAAATTTATTTTTCTATTAAACTTCTTATTTTTTGCCAACAGCGTGGTTACTATTTTCCATGTGACCTTGGATTTTTCCAGTTCAGATCCTCAGATCTGGTTAATGAGAGCCAGCTGTTACCTCGACGGCCCCGGTGAGCTAAAACTGCTCCTCAAACTCCTGACTAGCAGGTTTTTGTTTCTATTATTTGACACCTGAGCCCAACGACTCCGCACTGCTGCGGTACGACTCAGCAGACAGAAGGCGTCCTAAAAATACTCACCGAGGAGTAGCAGCAAAAAGATGGGGATTATAGCTGAAAACAAGTTAATCATATTCCAAATGCCATAATGTATGTGAGCAGATATGAAAAGGTTTAGAAAAGGAAACATGGCGAATAATCTGTGGGAGGTGTGTGTGCTTGATAGATGTAGCAAGCATTGGGTATACAAACCCCCCAAAAACCAGAATACTCATCTGAAAAACCTTTCAATCGGCAGTTTTCAGACTTCCGTCTAAAAGAACATGTAACATGGTCAAATATTTGCTTTTTTTAACTGCTTCAATGTGTCTGACGGCAAATTTGATCAATCATAAATCATAAACATCACAATGCCCTTTCCACAAAAAAGTCATGGTCACATTAAGGCAAGTTTTTCACGGCTTTTGTTGAAGACACACCAGCTGAGGTAGTCACACACATCCTCAGTGAATAATGGGAAAGACTTATTGTTGACAGATGGAGTCAGTGACCAGTCTCAGAATATGACAAGGTTTTAATAAGTTACAAAAGCCTAAAATTGCTAAGATTTTCTGTCATGTCTTTCCAGTAGTTTGAAGTCGTTTGAATACGATGCCAAAGTTTGGTAGACCTCTTGCCAAACAAAACTGCTAGTCAGTGTCGGTGCTAATCAGCTAGTCACTGTCTGGGAAAAACATGGAAAGTAATAGTGTGAAAACTAACTATCACTACAATCACTGATAATTAGAGATTTTTGGATGAGTATTCTGTCTTTACTAATTTCCTTACCTGTATTGAAAATAATGTAATATCACTATTAGCTTGAGCAGAAGCTCAAGCTAATGTCAGCATTCATTTCAAAGCTTAATATTGATGCTAAACTAAGACCTATATCCAGTTTTTTTTTAAAAAGAGTTTAAACTAAAATTTAAAATAACATGACTCGTTAAACATAAACTGGATTATTCCTAACCGAATTGAAGATCGTTATACATCTGCACCAAAAGATGGTGATTTCTAGCATCCTTTCATACCTGATATTTCAGTAGAATTGGTTCCACTGGGAACCGAAATGGAATATTTTGGTACATTTTCCCTTTCACACTACACTGTCTTAAACCAAACAAATCTTTGAAAAATCTGTTCCCCTCCTTGCACCAGAAACCACTGAGACCAACATGAAAACCACCGAAGAAGATACCAAGCGCAACTTAGCAAAAATGGAGTGGCATCAGATTTTAGAGGTTGTCGGATTTCTCTTTTGTCTTTGGTAAATAGCCACGTGCCCGTTCTCCCGCTAGCAAACTTTTGTTTTGGTCGTATTTACCCAGAATGCCCTGTGCTGCAGTCTGCTTCCTACTCTTGGAGCCTCCTACAGTGGAACCGCAAAAGAGTTCACTTCAATCAAAGCGAGAACTAGGTTTTTAGATGGACCAGAGTTCACCTTTTTGGTCCACTTCAGAGTTTGATTGAACATTCACACTTCAACAAACAAACCGGACTTCCTGGGCAAAAGAACTATTTTGGTTGAAGCAGATTTAAACAGGGCTGGTGTGAATGCGCTCAGTTTTCTCAAAAAGTCAGCCAACGTCTGATCTTATTTCCATGAACCCAACACTGTTTATCTTTTCTCATAGGCAGAAGTTAGCAGTGCACTCCTAGCTCTTAGCTATCTGCACCTAACTCAAATATTTGAGGACCAACACAATAGTACAATGTGTGTTTTCAGATAAACCAAAGGCGCAGTGTTTAAAGTAGAGGGAGGAGAACCACCTGCACTGCAGGGGAAACCAGGATATTGTCGCCTCATGCTGTTCAATGTCAAACTTCTAAGGTGATTTGTGCAGGCACAGGAGCGTTAAAATTATTCACTTCATTAAAGACTGCAATAAAATTGCATCAACTATGATCTTAATCCCTGAAGCATGCTGAGCGGAGCTGGAAGCAAATGTGCTTATTTTATTTTACTTGAGAAATTAAGTTAAGGAAAAAAATATTATGCCAGACTCTAGCTCAGAAATCAGTGATGAGGACAGTGGCGCACATTCAGTGTCTGGAAAAGATACTTTGGACATAAAGGAGACATTATCCACCTCCGATTAGCGCTGGAGTTGATTGCATCCTCTCCAGCTTGTAACCAAACACACTTGTGTGTGTGTGTGTGTGTGTGTGTGTGTGTGCGTGTGCATGAGTGTGTGAGTGCTTGTGAGGAGGTAGGAGGGCGAAGAAGTGAGAGAGAGGAAACTCACGCATTTATTGCCACCCCATCTGTTTTCAATGCTGAAATGTTTCAAGCTAATTGCTTTCTAATTAGTTGTCAATAACAGACTCAGCTGGTGTCCCGGGTTTTACGGTGAAACGCCTCCTGACTTTTAAGCTGCTGCTCGCTAGCCTTCTGACCCCCACCGCTGCCGCCACCGCCCACGGCCCCACCCTCACTTCCTCTTGGTCTTGCGCTCTTATTAGCGCTCTGCTTTCGCCACAGAGCCATGATAATGAAATTCACCTTTAACTGTGTGGCTGAGAGTCTGTGTGAGGCGCGTACACAGAACATGCTCCAGTGTATCTGCGTAGAGTTCTAAACCTCGGCTGCTAGCATGGAGCATTACTGGATGTTAGGTAGGAAGTTACTACAGTTTGCTGGACAAACAATCAGAAAAGCAGAATAGATGGGAGCTTTCAGAACGCCCTCCTATATCTCACCTGTCACCCTGATGGTGTAGTTGTTGAGCAGGGTGTTGGTATGGGCGAGTCGGCACGTGTAGACGCCCGAGTCTTCGTACGACACGTTGATGATGCGTAACATCCGTTGGCTGACTCGCGTCCGGTTGCCTGACGAGAGTCCGATGCCGTCTTTGAACCAGACGACGGGCTCTGAGGAGTCCTCCCGGTTGCATGACATCTCCAGGGTGTCCCCCATGCCCAAGATAAAGTCCTCCAGGAAAGCAGTTTCACTGGACACAGAGTCTGCAAACAGACATGAACAAAGAAGAGCAGTTTAAATTACAAAGTCAGCTAATCTGGATTATAAACATCATATAATATACCAACTAGCATGGGATGTTTACCATTGTCAAGGTCTACTAAAGTTTTAATAAGTCGTGCTGGTATTTCCATTCATACATGAAATTTGTTTGTGTGCATTTACCGTAGAAACGGTTGAAGGAAACCGCAAAACTTAACGTCCTTAAGGTTACTTTTGGCTTTTCTGAAAAAGACTTAATGAGCTAAAGTGGGAGGTGGAAACACATTTGCCAAATAAGTTCTGATGTAGTGAACTTCCTATATACTGGTGGGTCTATGTCTTTCCAGAAAAACTCTGAAAATATCAAACCTTTCAGCGTGGAGTTGGGTACTCTCCAAGGTACTAGTGTGGTCCATGCTAGTTTCCAAACTGTACTTCCTGTTCAGTAACGTCAACATCTGATGACATTATGCTTTACATAGCCCAGTTGATTCACTACAAACCAGTAGATAAAAGCACGCCTAATTTGAATTGTGATTTTTTTTTTCTTTCTTACAATATTTCAAAAGTATGCTTTAAATTTCTTTGACGATTGCATGGAAAAATAGCTTGTATTTCGCTTTTTAAAGTCCATCTAATAAAATACCACTATCAGTTTCTCTTAGCTACAATAATATCGATTACACTTTCACAGCAGTATCTAATTTTTGAATTAAAAAAAATTAAATCACCTTAAACATTCAGCTTCCATACACCGCAAATCTGGAACAAACTTCCAGAAAACTGCAAAACAACTGAAACACTGAGTTCCTTTAAATCAAGACGACAAAACTTTCTGAATTTGCTTCTGAACAGAACATTGACCAACATATTTGATGTGTATTGATGATTTTAATAATGACATTTGGCAAAATGTAATGTCTGTTATTGGTTTTCACAAGCGTCGACTATAAGATATACTGTATATATATATATATATATATATATATATATATATATATATATATATATATACAGTATATAAATATATATATGTCTTCACAATGTAAAGCACTTTGAACTGCCATGTTGCTGAAACGTGCTATACAAATAAACTTGATAGAGTTTTACAAAAGGTGCAAATTTCTTTTGGTGTTGAATCTTAAATATGGCTTTCAGACAGAAGACATATTGAAATGCAAAGTACCCGATTAACTCAAATCCTGTGACCTCTTGATGAACCTCCATGTGTGATTATGTCAGCCACACCCACAGTTTGCTTCACAAATGCAGCCTCAGTTGGGTTTTCCACTCAACAATCATAGTCTATTTTCTGGAGCACAGCTAGTAGAACTGCATTTCAGGCCTGGCAAATTCTTCTGTTGATCTAATAAATCTGGGGTTTCCCTCCAACAAAGTGTATTTCACTCCATACAATGATGTTTCACGCTCTGTGTCTGTGGATGTGACCTTGAAGAAAGGCCTAAAAGAAATATGGTGAGCACTGTGCCTACGTCTTCTGTTCCCCGGCTCTCAAGCAGAAATATGCCAGAGTCGTGGTTTTAGAAAAGCCTGAAATCATCCACAGCAGTCTGACAGCCTGCACATCTCCAGGTGAGTTCAACAGACACAAACACAATACAAACATAAACCACACGCATCTATTTAGCATAAGTTTCAGACATTGCCAAATGTTTACTCCTAAATTATTTGCATCAGTGTGAAGAACGGAACTATCCCAACTCCCACATTCCTGTTTTTTTTTTTTTATACTAATTTACGTAAATCCCTCATTTTTCTTTTTTCCAAACCCTGTTTAAGAAAGAAAAGTAGTCACGGTGTTTGGCTACAAACAGGAAAAGCTGCTGTCAGCCCATCAGGCAGAGAGCACAGACAGATGTGAACTGTGAGGAAAGCCTCATTTATTCCTGCTTGGAAAAACCAACATGTTTACCGACTTCGCTGAGGATGCCGACCGGAGCGGAGAATGGAGGAAACGGAGCTGCTTGGATGAGACACTGAGGCGCTTTGTTCATTCATCAGAGGTGTGTCCTCTTATTCATATTTCAAATACACAATACGGCGACCATAAATAATCAACGTGGCCTAATGGCAACAATTGAGGTGAATGTTCTGTTGTACACAAAGGCCACTTGTACGGCAGCTAATGCATGCATACTTCCACATGTCTTCGACAGCTTCTGTAACAAATTACTCAACATGCACCTGTTTGCACACAAAACACAAAACCCATCAAGCCCCCTCACCCCCCGAAGCCTCATCACCCCCTACCAGTACTGAATATGTTAAATGTGTGATTTATGTTGGCAAAGACACCCACTCCCGAAAATGGGAGAAAGGACAAAAACATCCTTGAGCAGCCATTAACAAAAGACAGTAAGTGTTAGGCAAGCAGAAAGTATTGCACAGTTGCAAAGTGGAAGAAGTGGAAGGTTATTTTTACAAATACACCATGTTCCAAATTATTATGCAAGTGATATTTTCTCAGATTTTCCTAAATGGTCAATGCAAATGATGGTCAGTATAATTTTCAAGTCATGAACTATTACAGCATGAATCAAATTTTACTGAACAAAACTCCCAATGAGAACAGGATTTTTTTCAAAAATCAAAAACTCAAAATGCTCTGTTCCAAATTATTATGCACAGCAGATTATCTAAACATTTTATGGATTATAAAGAACAGCAAATGGTCATTCTTTGAATGTGCAGCATTACGTGGTCACATGTAATAAAATCAAAAGCTGTTTCAATCAAAAACATGTTAACAGACGAGTTACATGTTAACATAGGACCTTCTTTGGTATCACAGCACAATTCTTGATCCATTGAACTTGTGAGTTTGTGGAAAGTTTCTGCTTGAATTTATTTGCAGGTTGTCAGAAAACCTTCCCAGAGCTGTTTTGATATGAACTGCATTTCACCCTCAGGTCTTCTGCTTGAGGAAACTCCACAGGTTCTCAATAGGGTTGAGGTCAGAGGTCAGAGGAGGATGGTGACCACACCAAGAGATTCTCCCCTTTTATACCCATGGTAGCCAATGACACAGTGGTTTTCCTTGCAGATTCATTCTCATGCATGAAGATGATTTTGCTACTGAAGGTTCGGCTCTTTTTTTGAACCATGAAAGAAAGTGATCAGTCAGAAAGTCCATAAACTTTGCTGAGGTCATTTTCACATCTTCATAGACTCTGAAGGGTTGACCAATGATTCTCTCCACATGATTTTGGCCCAAAGCATGACTCCACCACCTCCTTGCTGACATCACAGCCGTGTTGGGACATGATGACCATCCACCACCAATCCACTACTGTTTCCATCTGGACCATCCAGGGTTGCACAGCAGTCATCAGTGAACAAATCTGTTTGAAAATGAATCTTCACTGAGAGCGTTTCTGCTTGTGAGCTCTGGTCAGGGGCCCAATAGTAGGTTGATGCACCACAAGCCTCTGGAGGATCCTCCACCTTGAGGTTCCTGAGGCACCAGCAGCTTCAAATCACTGTTTGCTGCTTTAAGGGCATTTTAACAGCTGCTCTCTTAATACGATGAATTTGTCTAACAGAAACCTTCCTCATCATGTCTTTATCTGTACAAACCCATCTTTGTTCTGGATCAGCCACAAATCTCTCATGGATCAGAAAAAACAATTGTAATTGTGAATTTTTCACTAACATTTTGGAGTTACACTCTACAGAAAAATCTGCAAGTGTGTGAATAATGAACGGTAAAAAGGCGAGGTTACATTGGACAGGTTCAGCAATGAAGAAAATGGTGAAGGAGAGTATGTAAGTACACAATACTTTTATGGAAAGTTTAATTTCCTTCCACTTTCTAATTACAGATCCCTTTGAAATGGACCATCATGTAAAGTTCCAATAAATCCCAAGTAGGAGGTTGCTTGGAAACAAATAAAATGTGAAAAAGTTCAAGAGGCACGAATACTTTGGCATTATACACAATATACACATTAAGTCATAGAGGAATTAACTCAGTTAATATTTACCCAATCTCAAAATGTTTCTTCAAAGCGCTTGAAGGATTAAAAAGACTTCTTTTTCTTTAGCCATGAGATGCTAGGTCAATAATAAACCAATGGGGCTGTTCAGTGGCCTCCGGCTTCCACAAGCAGATTTACAACACCTCTTTTTGTTAAAACAAAAAGCTCCATTCAGGAGGAGAAAAACCAGTGAGGCAACAGCGCACAGCACATAAATTCAAGCCCAGCATGAATGACTCTCTACCTTTGTGTACGTCTGAGAAAGAAACCTGAGAAAAAAGGGCTGCAGAGTATTTTCAGGTCTTAAACATGGAGAAGTGGGCTCTGTGAGATAGATATAAAATTCTCCAGAGAGTCAGCGCTGGTAGTGGACTTACCGGAGTGAAACCCCTCTGAGTAGACAGCAGCATTCTTTGTATTCATCATATGTTTTCTTTATTAAACGCATTCTCCTGGAAAAGACTTTCCAATCGTGACAGCGTTAGGAGCAGCATATATCCAATTAGCATTTGTTAGCAGCGAGGCGGGACGCCGAAATGCATTTGTGCATCTTTTGCTTTGATCTTGGGGAAAACATATAAGAAGAATATTCATTCACAACTTTGATGTTTACACGCTGCCAGAAGCTGAACAAATGCAGCAAAACAAAGCTACACCCGACACGTTCTAAAGAATCCCAACTTCTCAGGTGTTGCACAGAAACGCGTCTGGAATGTCTGTCGTCCAAATTTTGAAATGCGGATTTTTAAAGTTGCTGTGCATTAAAGGTGTCTTTGGTTTCGACGGGCCCACACATTTTGCGATCGCTCGAATGCTCTCTGGCAGATCTACAACTCGCGGAGCGTTGGTCCAGACGGCCTCCTGGTGAAAATCCAGTAGCGTGAGGCAGCAGCAGGGTTGAAACCAAGCCGCTGCTCTTTGAGAAACAATGCAATGCGCTGCTCTGTCTGGGCCAAATATGCATAAAGGAATTCCTAATTAGCATCTGGGCACTTTCAGTCCCTGTAGGAACTAGAAAAAAAACAAAAAACAAAAAAAAAACCTAACTGCAGCTGTGTGGCCAGCTGTGCCCATCTGTGTTTGTACTGAGGAGATCCAAGGTGGGAATTCATGGAAGAGAATACATTAGAACCGGACACTCTTGTGTGGCTAAATGCAATACAATACACTTTAACAGTTCAAAATCAAACTGTACATCTAAAATTGATTACTCAGATTTTCTGATGTAAGGTATTTTTCAGGGATGAACCCATCCACTGTTTTCACTTCCGATACCAAAACAGATATCTGAGGTTTAGGACATATACGTACTTAATTACAAATTTATTTGCTAACTCTGCACCAGTCAACTCGCTGAAATACACCAACAGCTTCAGTAGCTGGTCAAACCTGGAAAAACAACTTTAATTTGATCAGTCAGTGTAATTAGGACAGCCGAAAGAAACTGAAGCTGACAAAAATAAACTGCAACAAACGTTCTTTAAAATGGTTCAGAAAATGCAATTAGGAATTCTCAATATAATGTAAGATAATATAATAAAGCATGATGTCCAGAGCACAAAGCATAGAATTACACAGAATAGATCTGCCCTTAAGGATCGTGCATATTGTCATGATACCCAATCTAGAATTAATTTTTTGCCAATATCAGGACTAATACAGATATAAATATTGGGTCGATGAATCTCCAGTCTTATATGTTTAGGTTGTTGGTTCATTCTTTTCTCTTTAATTGTCTACAAACTCACCAGAAAAAGATGAAATTGCCTATTAAAATCTTTAGAAACCTCACTTCAGAAAAAAAAAAAATTGGAACTATCCCTTTTAAGTGTCTCTGAGCCCAAAGTCGACCCGACAAACACTGGATCTGCTACTTATGCCTGTGCTGAAAACGCAGCCTCAGCCCATTAGCAGAGTTCAGACTGTAAATTGCCGATGCCAATGATGTCTGATAGAGAAACAAAGGTGAAAAAAGCCTAAGCAAAGCTTCCCGTTCTGCCTTTGTGGTGACATCCAGCTTCATATCGACATCTCCACATTCCCGCTGCTCTGCCGTCCGGCGCAGCATGTGTAAGCTGTTTGAGCAGAGCGGCTGCAGCGCTATCGCCGGAACCCAACGCCAGCTGGAAGCAATGTGTGAGATCTGACTTTTCAGTGTGTGTGCGCTTTCGTGGGTGTGGGTTCAGATATGCGTGTGTGTACGTACGATTGTAAACGAGGTACTTCTGTGTTTTGTATGCGCGCCTCCACGGCCCCGGCAGGACAGTCACTCCATAAATCAAGGGGGCCCATGCCCTTCTGGCCCCTCTGGCCCTTTCAGAGCAATATCATAACAAACAGCCCTTCAGAATAGTACAGCGTCTGTCTCTGAGATACTGGGGTGCGTTTGTCTGTTAAAGTGCTGCTCAGAGCCTCCGTCTTTTCTGTGTGTCTGAAGAGGTTTATTTATCCTCTACAAACTTCTCCAGGGGCCAGTGGGCAGGCCACAGCCCTAGGGATAAATAGCCCTCTTTATGTGGGAAGTCTTTCCAAACTTATCCCGCTTATGCATACACACCCTTTTACGCACGCACTGAAGGATTGTGTAAAAAAAAATTTCTGAAGGAACAGGAAGAAGCATAGACTCTGTCATGTCAGGTCAAGTTAACAACTTATGGTTGTTAGCATATTTAACTGAGTCGATACTTTGTCATATTAATTTCAATTAATTAATGAAAGATTTAAACATGTTAAAAATTTTGACCCAATTAATCTTTTTTTTTTCTTTTTTAAAGTTCAAGCTGGAACTTTTGTATTGTGTTTCTTTTGTATTGTGCTGCATTTTGTTTGTGCTGCATTTTGTTTGTGCTGCATTTTGTTTGTGCGTTACAGTTACATACAGCAGCAGTTGACAAAGACGCTCCTCGTTACCCACGGGGGGTTAATTTCCACTTCAGAAACTGATCTGATTGGATATCGGAAAAGACTGTTGTGCTTAAATTGTGCTAAAAGGAGTTAGCCTGTCAGCGAAGCTATTCAGGCCTAAAATAATGTGTAACTTGACAAACTGTAAAGTTTACTGGTTGACTGTATGGCTTTTATGATTTGATATTTTTGTGTTTTTATGATGTAAAGCACCTTGAACTGCCTTGTTGCTGAAATGTGCTATATAAATAAACATGATAGATTGAACTTGATTAATTATAGTCGCATATCAATGTTAAACGTAGCAGCTAATACAAACGTCCCAATGTGAATGCCAGCATCTCCAGTTCACAATTTTAAAGAAGTTCCAGGGATGATCAGGAATCAAACACTGGAAAGCTGAAAGCAAATAACACTTTGCACCAATGGTTGAATAACCTAATTAGACATTTAAAAAGACAAGTATTTTTTTTTGGAGCTCATATGTCTATTTATTGAATAATTTAGCAACAAAAAGAGATTCTGAAATGAAAATTGCTGTTTATTTCCACTTATTTTCAATTAAATTTACTATATGAAACATTGTAGGGTGTACGGTGCTCTGCACATGCTTCCACAGCAGCTACCAACACATTCACCACGCAGGCAGAGCTTTCAACACAAACGTAGCCTAGAGGCCCATGCCAACTCACTCTGCCTACAAATGTGTTCCTTATGGAAAAGTGGTAAGAAGAAAGCTCTTGTTAAAAGACATCAATAAGCACCAATTATTGTTTTTGAAGAACACTGATGCAGCATCATGATGGGAAGATGGATGGAGCTGGTAGAAACCCTTGTAATGTGACATAATGTCTTGTGAGCTAGATCTATAAGCTATTGATTAAGGTTGGCTGGGGAGTCAATACAAATGCAGAGTATACTTTTTAGATTTTTATTTGTAATAAATAAAGAAAATTATGCCTATTTTTCATTTCCTGTTGATCTATCAAACAGAATCCCACTAGGATACATTGAAGTTTGAGGTTTTACCTTGACAGAGAATGACACTTTAAATCATTTTGCTAGCTTTGATGTTTATTAATGACATCTGCGTTAGGTTAAAAACGTTCTTTGTAATTGTTTTAGATTTAGACGTGAGTATGAGGGATACTGATGTGCTTCTTCCTCTCCTTTCCTAACAGGTACTTTGAGTGAGCCGGGGAGAAAAGCAGGAGCACATGCCTTATTTAAAGCCATATCAGGGATTAAGCTGCTTTGAAAGTGATGGATTCCAGATGCTCTGGAGAGACATTTATCTTTATCAAGCTACCCCCCCTCCTTTTTCCCCCTCCTCCTCACTACATTTGACTAATCATACAACAAGGCTGTGTTTCCCACATGTGCGGCGCAGGCTGCTCCCAAAGCAGCGGCAGACAATTCAGCAACAAATGGCCTGTTGCAGGTAATTAGTTTGCTTCCACTACTGTAAAAGACTGGATTCCCTGTATCTCAGCCATCACTCGTGGCTCCGGGTGCGTGCGGCGCTGGTATTGGGGATGACATGCTCAGTGCAGATGAGTGTGATTTGTATGTATTGATTCATTAATCCTTGTCGAGCTTCAAATATTTCACCTCTTACAGAACAGACATGGGATGTCCTGCAAATATCAGAATTACAGCTGATCAGCTAGCGCTGTTTGGCATAGAGGGGTTCCCAATAGGGCTGTCACAATTCCTTTACATTAAGTTTTATATAACCTAGAAGGATGAAATGACTTCAATCAAAGCATAATTATGCGTTTGAATCTCCTGATCAAAGTCCAGATCTGAATGCAATTAAGAATCTGTGGCAGGAAGTGAGAATTGATCTTCAAAGAAGTGCTAAATTCAATCTGATAACAGCTCGAGGTTTTTTTGCTGATAAGAAAGGGCAAATCTGTAAATGCCTGGATCAGGGGTCTCTGACTCTGTAGGCCCTATGCCAGGGGTGTCCAGACGTTTTTGTCATGCTGTGGGCCAAAAGTGTTGAGTCAAAAGTCATCACAGGCCAAGAAAATATTAATAATAAATAAACTAAAATCAAGCAAATACAGTAGTCAGATTTGTTTTGTTTGTAGGTAAACTGGATCATAGATCCAAAACATAAAAGTGGTATATATATATATATATATATACGTATATATATATATATATATATATATATATATATATATATATATATATATATATATATATATATATATATATATATATATATATAATCAATAGATCTGATTTATAGTTGCTTGACGATTTTGATGATGGCATTTGACAATATGTAATGTTTGAGGCTTCACAATTGGTTACTGTATTATGTTTTCATAATGTAAAACACGTCTTGATGCTGAAAGGTGCTAAACAGATAGACTTAATTTGACTTGAGTTGATGATGCACTTCTTTGTGTCAAAGCAGAAAACTCCTGAATGAGAAAATGTAAATCTGCTCAAGCGGTGTGAATACATTTGCCAGTCTTTGTGTGCATCTTATTTTTGTTTTATATGTCTAAAAGACACCATAATTCACTACAAATATCCTCCAAGGTGCGTCAGCCTCATAGACGGACTGGGACGTCCTCAGCAGCAGCGGCTCGTCTGCTCACTGCTCCCGCCAACAGATTCTTTAGCCTCTACTTCCTCTGCTGAAAAGCGGCACCGGCTGCCAACCGTTTGGCACGCTCAGCAACCCGTCAGACTAGCCAGTATCACATGACCTTCAAACAGGATCTGTAGAGCCACCCCTCACCCCCACCCTCACCCTCACCACCCACCAACAACATCAATCTCCTCCCCGTCGTCAATAAAGAGCACATTTTTCTTCCTCCGTTTTCAAAAACTACTCAAATTGTAAATCTTGCTCGTCTCTGGAAAGTTTCCCAATTCTTTCACTCCTTCCTCTATTCTCCTCTCCTTTCTCGAATGAGCAGTGAAAATCCCTAATCTCTGTTTAATGTGGTTTGGCCGGATGTAAATACCTTTGGACAATGCCTTTAATCTGGGCCAGCCCGACAACCTCACACCGACCTAGAGAAGACTGCCAAGACGAGAGGGGCTATTGGGGGAGAGATGAGGGATGGAGATCAAGGAGGAGAGAAGAAGGGTGATGGAAGGAGGAAAGGGGGGAGGGTCTCTCCACCAAGCTGTGGCGCTTCATCAAAAGAACCCCCAAAAATCAAGTTAAAGATAGACATTGCCTCTAAACATCCCGCCCTGGCCTGTGCCAGCATCAACCCCCCCTCAGTCCTCCCTCCACTCCCGCTCAGGCCTGGACTTCTGCTCAGCTGCACTAACGAGCATCGGAAGCGACTGTACGTCCAGAGTTTCTTGGCAGAGACCGGCCATCTTCGCTCCTTTCAGACCCTCATCGTCGCCCATCGTCTCTCCCCACCCGCCTCGGAACGGGTCTGGCCCATGGTAATTGTCATTCAGAAGACGAACTGGCCTAGTTTCAATTCAGCAGACAAAGTGGAAGAAGAAGCCCACCCCCCATAAAAGCCAAGATGTCGGTGGAGAGACTGTGGGGCGGGGGCTGCCGAACAACATAATCACACAACAACACGGAGGAACCAATCTGATTACAAGGTGGCTTTTACTAGACACGACTGTGGAGCCTCTCGTTTAGGCAACGGGTTCTCTTCGTGTTCTGGGAGCGGAGGTGATTTTACGGCATGCAGTCAGTGATTTGAGCAAGCGTCACAAACAAAAGTCAAGACGACCTGGGAATGTCAACGGCAGAGTCGAATGACTTACAGCTTGAGACGATGGAGGGAAAACAGAACCCGATAGCGACTCGCAACCTCGACCGAATCTATGTGACAACTTTTGGAAAACTGTCCAGCGGTCATAAAAATGAGCTCTAAGAAGGTTCCGGCATAGAATTTGCGCTCTGGGTGATCTGAACTCTTAAGAAAGAAATGAACTTCTCAAAGTTCAAAGCACAATTCAAAGGCCTCTTATCTGGAACTCCAGAGACGAGAAGCATCTGATGGAAACCATGTTCAAACACACTGACACAGCATGAGGAGATGGCTGATTGAAATGTTCAACTCTGACCTCTGGTGACCTCAAGTACAACCCTGCCCTGACCTCCCAGGGTGCCAAGTGTGACCCCCACCCCCTCACAAATGCACAGAGACCTTCTAAAGTACCCACAGATAACGGCAGAGATAGCGGTGTGCGTCTGTGTGGAAGGCGAAAGAGATGACGGGTTTATGAAGTGTGATCAGTGGCCAGAAGAGCTCATACTTAGAACACACACTGACACACAACTAAAATCTGAGATCTAGAGTGGAGTTGGCATTGTCTACACTCTAACAATGAGTCTGTCTTTCAGAGATCTTGGCAACAAAACCGAAGTTAAGCCTCAGCAGCCTTTAGTTAATTAATCTGTCAGGAACAACAGATTTTATTGACCTGTCACCTGCTTTTTATCAATCTGAATAAAAGCTAAAAGCATATAAAAATACTGCTGGGCGTTCTCATTTATATTAAGCCTAGTGTTTCATCTCTGTTGGGGAACAATGTGGTTACCATTAGAAATCCACAACATCTCCATATTTAGGTTACAAATTTATAAACTGTAAAATAAATATGAAGCACATTTTACTGACAGAACAAATGTAGTAAAAAAAAAAGAAATTTTTTTAGCTTGTTTTGAAAACCTGTTTGTGCATGATACTGAATGTCTTTGACAGAAGTCTCAAAAGGCCTTAATATCCTCCAACTTACTGAGCAAAAGAAGCAAAAGAAACCAAGTCACTGGTGAAAAACTTGTTGAAAACTCAAAAATCTCATCCTTTCGTCAATCAGGCAATGCGTAATAAGTACAGCCACCATGTCACGATCAAAACAATACTGCTGTTGGCAGATGTTTACTGAGTGAAGAAATGTATAAGGTGCAGAAACAATTTTCTATGACATGTTGATGTTTGTATTCAGATTGAGCAAAAAATGAAAACGACAGAAGGAAGGCTAAACAACTAAAGTGATTTGTTATTTCTTCCATCTAGAAGTATTGTCATATTTGAAAATGTTGGCAGTGTTTTGGAACGCTTAAGAAAATTGGATTTTGAGCATCCAGACCTGCATTGTGAACGTAGCATTAGCGCTCTCTGGTTTCATGGTCCTTGTCAGTTGGAGCCCACTTTATCAGCAGAGTGCCAAACAACCAAACCAGCTCTATCACAGATGTTTAAGTTGCTCCTCTCAGATAAACGCCAGCATTGGCCTTTATCTTAAGAGCCCTGAGTGCTTCTCCAATCTGAAGCACGCTTCGTGAATTAGGACAACCTCTTAGCTCGTTCTGATTTAGTTTTTCAGTGATACACACCAAACAGAACGCTGCATGAGGAGAAATCTGTCACATTAGGAAAAAATGTAACCCATTACCAAATGCCACATTCAATAATAACAGTTCTCAACTATTAAAAAAAAAAATACAACAACAAAAAAAACAAAAAACAAACCCACATCTGATGACGGTTACTTAAAAAGAAAAAGAAAAGGGAAGAAAAAAATCCAGTCAGCTCTACTGTCACTGCGCCGCTGTCAGCCACCACAACTCCACGTCTCTCTCTTCTTTCCAGGGTGAAGAAGGCTTCCATTACACTCTGCAGACGGTACAAGGGTTTATTATTTTAGCTCTCCTGGCAAAATAACATAAGGGAATACTGAGGGGGGAAGCCGAGGGAGGGAATTTGGTTTCAATATTAGATGTGTCAGCTGTTGCTGGATGTGGGGGAGCGTGAAACAGAAGCACACATGAGGGTGAGAGCACAGGCCTCTGGATCGTTTCAGCTGTGAACAAAGATAGATGGATGAAGCGCTGCAAAAAGAAAAGGAGGCTGGGGGGAGAGAAAGGAGATAAAGATGGAGAGAGAAGTAGGTGACCTAATTAGACTGTATTAAGGGGAAGGGTGAAGGCACAGAGAGCAGATGTGTGAGAGTGGAAAGAGGAGACAAAGAGAAGGATGGGAAAGAGGAAGGAAGGAGAGTAGAGGGAGGATGAATATGAAAGAGAGCAGCCACACATCCAGGCTAGGGAGAACATGAACGTACCTGCCTCGCTGCGACAAGTAGTTAGAAATCACGGCCGTGACAGATGTAAAAATTAACATGAGACATATTCATAATTCAGCCATGGTGCTAGCGTTCATCACCTTTCAGCCAATCAGACTTTGCGTCTCATTCAGGCATTGGAGTGACACGTCCCGCCCACTTGGGAGTGGGGAAATTGTAGTTGGCGATTTTACAGGAGAGCTATGGATTAACACACAGCCATACACTGTCCAAAAGAAGACAAACTTTTCAGACAAACAAACAACACAAAAAAGTTGAAAATATTCAACTTTTGTAGTCGACTTCAACCTCGTCTCGTGTGTTCAGTTCACCTGGACTGGAGGAAAACTGCGGGGGAATTGCTGCATATTTCAATAAGCTGGAATTCGGCAATTAGTGCAATAAATCTGAGGTTGTCCAACAATTTAAGTCAGCCAAGTGCCAGTAAGCGGGTTTGTGTCATCACATCAAAAAATCGTGGTTTACTTGGAATAAAACAATAACAACTTAAAAATGCTCATCGTTTTACATAAAACGGTGCAGACATTTGAGAATTTAAACCAATTTGGAGGGAGCTTCCTTTATTTTACAATCAAAATTATAAAATGTTTAAACTAAATTTAGGAGCACAGGTGTTGTGGAATCCCATCTGGTCAGAGGAAGTCCTCACAACAGCACAAGTCGGTTACAGCATCTCCTACGCTGTGCAGCGTTTTGGACTGATTAAATGCCCCACAGAGCTGGATTTGTCTCCAGTGACGTTTGCGTTCTGACCGACCACGTTTCAGGTGAGTAATTCAGCTCAGTGCAGAGAGAGAACTACACACCGCATTGCTGCTGAAAGATGCGTACACTGACATGGATGGTTTTGGTTTCGTCCAACATTCTTCCTCTCATGTAACTGCATGACAAACCTTAAGGTTCTCAAATGGCAGAGTTTTATGAGAGCTGGAAATCCTCTTTGTTTTGCCCTTTGCCCCTTGTTTTGAGGTACAGAACGTTGTATTGTACGGAGCCCTTCTACAGAGCAACATGAGAGAAATGACTTAATGACTCATGGGAACGATTCATTCAATTTGTGGGAACGACTTAATAATGCACGATAACAACTCTTATTTTGTGGTAACGACTTAATTATAACAATTCTTGGCCACAAATTAAACAGCCTGTGGCCAAGAGTTATCAAGTCGTGGGCAGTTTTTTTTTTGTTTTTTTTTGTTCCATGTCACCGGCGGACTTCGTAGAATTGAGTATTTAGTCCCACTCATAATAATTTTGCATGATCTAAAGTAAAAAAAAAATAACGCACCAATTATTTGGTTAATGTGCACACTGAACCAACAGCAACGTACAAATATTAGCACCGTTACATTTCTACCAATAAAATGTTAGACCTGTTAGATAGAGTCCCACTACACCAGATGCAGTGGGACTTATCGGAGTTTATCATTTATCGTGATAAATTTGTTATAAGAATTTTGAGTTATGGTTGTTAACATGATTTCCAAATAATGGTGTTTAAACCCCCCAAAACTGTCTGTATTGTCGGGATTGATCATTTTACTATTTTCTTCACCGTTTGTTCAATGAAGACAAATCAATAAAAAACAGATATTTCAAAAGTACTCTGTGCAGTTTATTTATACAAATCACATTTCTTTAGAAGCGGATTACAAATAGGAACGTTTCTCAAGAGCAGTATTTGTGTTTGTGGGGCTTTAATTGCTGTGACACGTGGTCACAGTCATACAGTTACCTCAAAATGAAGAATAAAATAGTCCTTATGGTCACTGTTTCCGTTAGCTCAATAGTACAACAAAATATTGTTCTAAAACTTTAAGTCCTTATCGCCCAGCTTGCATTGAAGACAGCAACTGTCATTGAGAGTGTTAACAAGAAAAATGAGATTTTACCCAAAATTGACTAAAATTGTGCCACCCAAGTGGACAGCACATATTAATACAGCAAAGGGAACTGATAAGTGGGTTGACACGACATAAATCTGAAAATGAAACACTTTTCTACTGAATGTAGGAGGAAGCATGGAAACCTGTGGTGAACAGCAGGTTTGAACATGCATAAGGTATACTGGCTGCATTTTGCAACTGCAAATCCATTCCGCAGCTTATTGAAGAACATGCAGCTCAATAAACGGTGAAGGTAAATCAAGATGACAGAGGGACAGATGCAAATAAAGATAAAACGGATAACTTTTAATAGAAGGCAAAGCTGAAAGAGACACATTTACCTCCAGTTTCAGCTGCTTAAAAATAAAAAGTGCAGATTTTCAAATAGCAGTCCGATACGACACAACGAGGCCTTCTGTTCCTCCGTGGTGTCTGCTTGATCTGTTAAGTATCTCAACAATTGCCTTTAGGGGGAGCTTTGTAATTAAAAACCCGCCGTATGTCAACACCGCTGTCAGCCTGTGGGCCGAGAACTGCCCTGAACCGCAGCCAGGGGTAGAACAGAGGGCATGTACAGGTGTGTATGAAACAGAGAAGAGTGTGTATATGCCTCAGAGACATCATTACGATGTAACACGGTACATGCAGCTACGAGAGGGCCTTGAAAGCTGATGGAAACTTCAAAACATCTCCAAAAAAAAAAAAAAAAAAGAGAAAAAGAAAAGAGGGAGTAAGCAGATTCCTGCGAAGATCTAGGGCTTACAATGCGATTCTTATTTAATATCCCTGCATATATGTGCTGAGAACGTGGAGAGAAACACACCGCAACATGAAGATGGCCGGGGCCAGACACACAGACCTGTCTTTTCATCCATAATTCATGCAATTCTTCTCACAGAGGATTTCAAAGGGCATTAATGAGGTATAATAATAATAGTCAGACAGGTGACAGCAGCGACGGGGTCGGTATGAGTCCTGCTGGGTGACAGTGACCCGCTGATCTGCAGCCGACAGCTCCCTTTTCAGAAAGTTTTGCCTAAGTGGACATTTAAAAGCAGGTGATTTAGACTTTACAAAACTAAAGGAGTTTTATCACCTGATAGTCAGGTAGAGTCGGATCAACTGGGGACCAAAACTGCAACATTTGTTCCATTTTCAGCTGGTGGTGTTTTTCACTGAGCGAAAAAAACCTAAACCATTTCAAAACCTGTTCCCCTCCTCGCCTGTGGTGGCGCTGCAGCAGAATTCACTGAAGGAAACAACATGAATACCTTTAAATCACCCAGCGCTACTCGAAAGCTGCATTTTGTATTTGCTCAGGTGATTTTTCTGTCGTATTTCGTATTTATTTATCTGATGAATGTAAAACTAAACTATAAGGGTGCAAATATTTTTCAAAAAATATTGAAAAAAGATTTACAGCATAACTATATTCTATCACAAGAACTCCTGTGATGGTGTACTAAACGAAAGCAGTGTTCAGCGTTTAATTCCTCCACTAAAAAAGGGGAAAAAAAAAAAAAGAGTGTTGGGTGTCTACTGGATTATTTACATCACAGAGTCGACACAAAGCAGCCATTGTTGCAGAAATCAGCGCTCTCTCTAAAGCTTGTTTGACCTGTATGCTTCCCACGCTTGCCAAAAGATTTCCTGATAACGTTGCCAGGGAAATGTGCATCATCGTGTCTCTGCTGAAGAGGAGGAACCGCTTGCAGCGCCATCAAGCCCGGGTTGTGATGAACGGCCCGGTTCCTCGTGGCTCTTGTTGAGCCCACACATGGGCTCAACATATAATGGGATGATTACAGGTCAGTGAGGTCGGGCGCTCCACCGTACGGACACGCGTGATGATATTCTGGAAAATAACCCGACACATGCAAACTGGAAGGGAGAGAGGAGTCCCTCTACCACCCCCTCCCCCCAAAACAAAATGCGCAGATATTCCTTGTCAGCTTTTCATTTTTGTTTTATTGAAGAGGGCTGAATAGCTGCACACTGCTGGTCAGCTGGCTTAAAAAACCCCAAACAAACAAAAAAAAGATTTGTTGGTTTTCTTTCTGGTCAAACTTACTACACCTAATTTACTCATGACGAGTTTTGATGTGAAAACTAAAGGAGTGGAATATTGAAGCTGTGGTTTGTAGCTTGTATTACATGCTTTTACTTATGTTTTATTGTTACAACATGAGTAAAAAAAAAGTTATTTTACGTATTTGTTAAAATTGTCAATATGTATTGACAGTTTGTTATGAGGCTGACAATCTATGATAATCAAGGGCTCCTCTGCTTTGTCCCAGCGCTACTATTGTCATCCGAAGAAATCTGCTCAGACACAACCAATCAGAGCCAGGAGGAGGGTCTTATCGCTGTTAGTCACCTCATGTACACACTGCTCACACTCCTACCCCCTCGCTACGCTACAGCTTCTCTCCACAGCGGAGCCTGTCTTGAATGCTAAAGCTAGTTAGCATGGCCACCGACGTCAGCAGATAGACAGTTTTCCTGTAAAGGCTGTGATTGGTTCTTTTTGACTGGGAGTGCTGCATTTATTCATATTGCTATAATATTTCAGAAAGGAGCTTGACTTTGTTTCACATCTACAGGGATGATTTTTACAAATATGTAAAAAAAAACATACAAAAAAAGCAACATAATGCAGCTTTAAGTCTATGTAAATGCCATAATGCTGAGGTGTTTCTCCTCAGGTTTATGTCTCAGAACAAGATGATGGGAAAATACATCAAATCTTTCTTATTCTGAGCTAAAGGGAAGAATCATGTCTTCACTGAAGTTCTTCAGAAAAACTGCTTTCTGCATAAGCTGTCGGCTATTCTGAGACCCACACACACAATCATACTTACACAAACACACACGCACACACACAGTACCTTCAAGAAAACACTGTGATCATCAAAGACTTCGCGAGCGCAGGAGAAGCTTTCAACCGGTAAGATCGTGCATGTTCATGTGCTGGACAGAGGAGAATAAGATATGCAGCCAAAAAGAAATTTGACAGAGAAGAAGAAGAAAAAAGGGGAATGACTGTGTGTGTGTGTGTGTGTAGGTGCATGTGAGGGTGTGTGAAAACAAATTTGTCGTTGACCCAAGCAGCCCCTGCTGACACAGACTGTGTTTAGAGGAGTCACGGATCTCACACACGTCTCCGTCTGAGTCAGGAATTCAGCTTCCTTCACTTTAATACCAGCAGACTGGTCAAGTTCAAACCAGGGTGGAGTACTAAAACAAAAAGATACAAGTGACAAGAACTCCAATATGTAAATACACAACAAAAAAACAAAAGAAGAAGAAAAGAGAAGTCAGATGGTGGGAGGGAGTAAAAATATCCATCATTTGGAGATCCTTCAAGGTAAACGTATTTATTTGATTGTTGATTTTATCTTTAGTTATTCATTTATTTTAAAAGTATGCTCCAGTGTACGTGATTTCAGGGACTGTAGGCCTATAGACACACCGCATGTTACTGTGGTACTATTGGACTTTGTTATCTAGTGTTTGTAGCGTTGACAATGAGTAACAAAGCACTGCATCGCTTTTTCTTTTCTACGTCACACATTTAATATTCACCGCATTACATTGTCAACTTGACAGCTAGAATCACCGGTAGTCATTGTCAGTGAGCAGCTTTTTGGCCTCCAGCAGGGAGATGGAGGGCGTTACGTCACGCTGCTAGACAAAAGAAATGTGTTTTCAGAAGTTATTGTGCAGTACATAAGTATAACCTTGCTAACTTCTCTGTATTGGTACTTGAACCCGGCAAGTACATAAACTGAAACACTTGCACTGGTACTCTGAAAATTTGAATAAGTATTTAAGCTCGCGTGAAGTGGTTTTTAGCTTTTCCAAAAAAGATTTAATGCAATAAAAGGGCAGATGGAAACACATTTGCAGAATAAGTTCAGACATTGCAAACACTGGTGGGTCTGCTCCTCATCAGAGGCTAAAAATTTACACGCTCTTCTCATTTTTCTGAGATGTGAGGTTCATGCTAGCTTACAGCCACTTCCTGTTTACTACAGCCACTTCCTGTTTACTACAGCCACACGTAGCACCAACGTCTGTCCAAATCATGTCTTGCATATCCTGGTCCAGCAGACGGAAAGACGTCTAACTTGCATTTTCCCTTTCTTTTTGTCTCTTTTTTGCAACATTTCAAAAGTTCGCAATGTATTTGCGTGATAACTGAATGGAAACAAAGCCAGAGAAAACATGGTAGTGGCACCATGATGCCGTGGGGGACGATTTTATTCAGAACACCTGAGAATATGTGGGAAAGACAAGGGACTCAGTGGAGAATCTTCTACAAAGAAGAAAGAAATGCGAATGGAATACATCATAGTTTGTGTCTTAATGTGACAAAAGCTCACATGACAAACCACAAAAAGCCACCAGCAGGAGGTGTGTGTGCATGTGTGTGTGTGTGTGTGTGTGTATGGTCAGTGACTAAAGGTGGGAGAATGACCCACACAGACATTCACCCTCTGCTCTTCGACATTAATCTCCAGCATCAATTCACCCGGCTCTCCAAAACGCTACTTTCTCCTTCATTTCCAACATTTGGGAATGCCACCGGCCTTTGGAGAAATAAACAACGGCACAGACTTAATGGAAACAAGGGGACCGCACGTCACACTCGCTCGCAGACAGACCACAGAACCGCCTCGCTTTACTAATGCACACATAAAAAGCAGGGAATAGGTCTGGAAATGACTCTAGAAGCCTTTTTAAAGCTCGTTTTATGATTATTTTTTAATGGGTAGTTCTGTTCTTCGGGTGAGTTTTTTTTCTCTCTTTTTTTTTTTTTTATAAATGAAATTACATGCTTTCAGGGCCTTCAGTGGAATAAACCCTCCACTGAAATAATTACAGGTTTTATATTTAAAATCTTCCATAAGTGAAAGGCGACCATTAGGGGTTTATTTAAGTAGAAATAGCAGGGAGAGATTTGTTTTCCAGTCAAAAACATTCATCAGCCACAGTCAGTGGTCAAAGACATAAACAACACAAAACGTGGGCAAATGCATAAGACAGCATTAATACAGCTGCTGTGCAGATTTCCAGCAGCCTCACACCTTTGGGTTAATTATTATAACATGTAAGCTTTCAACAACATTTCACCACCTTCTGGTTACTATTCATCACACACACGTACACGCACATCCACATCTCCATCTACCGTTCACCTCCTCACACACACACTGTAACACACACACAGACACAGTCACCGACTGTTAGCATACAGCTAAAGCAACTTCCCAGCTCAAGGCTGTTGTGGTTGAGGGGACGTCACGCCATCTGCCAGTAAATGACAGTCGTTTTGCCCCCACTGGGGGAACTCTGTGGGAGGACAAAAGGCCGACAGGGAGACGGGCCAGAGGCCGGACATGCCTACTGGGCAGGGGAGGAGAACGCCAGCCTCTCCATGACATGTAGCAGTGTTGCAGCTGGATGATTCACTTGGGGATCACTTCCAATTATCATTAAAATAGCCACAAAGTGTAGTTTTAAAGTAAAGTGAATCAAGGTTAAAACTATTTGTTGTATATAATTGTGATGAATCAGGATTTTTTTTTGGTACCCCTCCAGATGGTCTTTTTGTGGGCTCTAGTGTCTCTTATATGAAAGTAGGCTGAAAGAAAAGAGGGGAAGACATGCGGCAAATATCGTCACGTCCGGGAGTCGAACCCGCGACGGCCGCGTTGAGGACTCAAGGCCTCCAAACATGCGTCGCGTTATCCCCTACACCACCACGACACGCCCCGAGGAATCAGAATTAATTGTGATTTATCGCGACTAATCGATTACTGAAATTGTTTTGTAATCTATTGCAAAGCGTGTTTTCCAGCTTCTACTTATTTGGACTTTGAATTCAAGTCAATTCATAGAAAGGACAATTTCTGCCATTTGTAATTTCTTTCTAAGAAAAGGGAATCAGACATTTCTCTTAGTGTGAAAGAAATCAGAGATTTTATTTTTAAGCCATGTCACCTAGCCCTACTTGAGGCCTCTTCTAAAAACACTTAGCTGCCTATTTTAATAGCACACACAATGTTCCTTGATACTACGGATGCAAGTTATCAATTAATGAGTTAATCTAAAGTTGACTGATCTTATCAATTGACTTACGATTAATAGATAAGCTGCAATTTTCTCAAAAACCTGAGTTTTATCTTGTATCACGAGGGACGGCTGACTTTATTAACCCGACAGGAAAAAATTTTCATAATCCTGAAAACCCCCCAAAACATTTTATTGTTTTGTGTAAACTGTATTAAATACTGACTAAATAAACAATAAATTCTGTTTTTTCCCCCGCATTATTAAACTTAAGACGTATTTATAAAATATAACAAAATAAGAACCTCTTAGGTTACTGAACAGAAAAAGAAAGAATAACTTGTTGAGTGTTTATATTTTAAAACAGAACACAAAGCGTATTTAGCATCCCAAACTGGACTTTGTTTGGACTGTTACTTTCCTGTTCTGGTATGACACCACCATCTTTATTTCTGTATCAACTGGTTCCGCTTAGGGATGAGCAACGGCGACATCTTCTGGATGGCTGCAAAACTATGTTAAAATAATGTCTAAACAGACTTTATTAGTTAATCAGTGGGAACTAATTACAATCAAATACGATTTAATGTTCATTAAAGGCTTTCTTAATACACATTACTACACTCAGTGGAAATTGTCTTGGCAATTCAGCAAAAGCTAACATCCTCAGTCTTCCTTGTCTCTGCTCCTGGGGACACAGCCAATCAGTGGCGAGGAAAATGAATGGCGCTCCTGGATTGGTTGCTTTACAAACTTCAGCCTGTGGTGTATTAAGGTGTGCTGCCTTTAGCTTTCTCAGCTTCTCAAGCTACATTTTCTTTCAAATATTTAAAATATGCTTTCTGAAAAAATTCACAGTAGGCAAATGTTCTAATGAATAGATGTGGAGTCACAAAAAGAGCAAAGTATTATTGCAAAAGTTGCTTATTTCTGTACTTTCATCTCTAAGCTTAGACTTTATTGCCACACTGTAATATCTCTAAAAGGGCCCCTTTATGTTCCACTGCTGGTGTACAGTTGTCTGCCTGGTTTACAGTATCCGTGAGATAACATCTTCGATGCAGGCCGTGTCTTTCATTTCAACCAAATTGAAAGTAAGCAACAATAGAGACACTGATAGTGAGATAAAGTCCCATCATTTCATCAGAAAACACACTTTCATCCATATCAGCTCAAGCGAACCATCACACATCATGTGTCGAACCAGCAGCGACGTGAAACTACTTCTCAGAGTTTCTGCTGCATTTCTGCAAATATGTGAAGCAGTTTTAAAAAAAAAAAGAAAAAGCAGAAACAAAACCAAGCCCAACGTGGTTGACCAGCAGATGCACAGAATCGCAGCAGCTCTGTCGTATCATTGGGGCTGATCATGAGGTCGGAGGCCCCAAGCAGCTTTTTCACTCGTTTCATTTGTAGTGATGGAATTCCTCAGATGACATCATATCTCTAAAGCGCGCTCTGTCAGGATTTTCACTCCGCAATCACACACACACACATTATGAAAGCATATTAGATGTAATCCACGTCCCCTCCTGTGAGCCACGTTATCTGGAAGATAGCCCCGACGTGTTCCTACACACACACACACACACACACGCACACACACGCACACACACACACACACACGAACAAAGTGGGAAAGACAAATCTGGATCCTCTCCAGAAAACACACAAGCCCTCATCTTTCTTAATGCAACTTCACTTCAGCATGTGAAGAGTGTCAAAAGATTGCTTCAAATGGCTTTTGACTTAAAGAGAAGAAAATAAAGAGGAGAGAGAGTGTGAGAGAGGGGGTAAGGGGTGCAGGAAGGAGGGAAAAAATAACTCTTGGCTAATGCCTCAGGAAAAAAGAAAAGAAAAAAAAGATTACAGCGCTCTGTTTGGGGCTTTTTTGCGCAATATGGAGAGATTAAAGAAAACACAGTTGACGTTTACTTTGGATTGATCTCTGGGCATGTCTGCGCCTCGAGAACAAAGGCAAAAAAAAAAGAAGAGAAATCACACTGAGCTCAGCAAACCAAAAACAGTCCAATTAAATCCCGCTGGGGGAATCAAAAAGAAGAACACATTTACATAAACAATAAATGTCTTCTGACACAGTTTTGTTTATTTGAAGGTAGAGGAGCGCTGAGATGTGACGGGGAGGAAGAAGCTGCTCGGTGTGACGTGTCCAGAAACAGAACATTTAGTATTCACACCTCTGTGAGTGTCCCCCTTCTGTCACATTAAACTATCAAAAAAGGTGTTTTAGGAATGGACTAATGACTGCAACTAACCATTATTTATTTCATTAACATAATCAATAGAATATTAGATTTTTGTCATGATTAATTGATTAATCAGATTATTTTTAAAAATCACATCATGCACATTTTTTCATTTAACCATTTAAGCCTTCTTAAGAAATGTTAGAAATACATTGAAAGATGCAAATAAAAAAATAACTTTTTTTTTTTTTTTTTAAATAAGAAAATAAATATTTAATTGCCTAAAATATTTGTACAGTTTTGGCTTGTTTGCTGCTCAGAGTGTGTTGTTCTTTAAGCAAATTGACTTTCTTTGAGCCCGTACACTCCAGTTAATGATAAATTCACTTCTAAATTAGGTTACGATTATTTCAATAACCAATTTAACACGATTAATCTGATTAATCGTTTCAGCCATGGAAACCTCTCGATTTTTTGCCCAATGTCTCAAATTGAACAATAAAAAAAAAAAAAACATGCCACAGAACAATTTTCTACTGCAGAGCAACAGACACCGGCTGCCTGTTGCTCTGCAGAATTTAAAATCTCCTTAACAGTTTACAAACCACTTCATAATAGAAACCCAGACTACATTTCTGATCTTCTTCAACCCTATATACCACTCAGACCTTAAAGATCATCAGAATCAAACCTACTAACTATTCTGAGAGTCGGAACTAAACATGGTGAAGCAGCTTTTAGTTTTTATGCTCCAACACTCTGGAATAAACTTCCTGCTCACTGTAATACTTGAGTTTATTTAAAACAAGGTTAAAAACCTTCTTATTAGAAGTTGCCTGTCCTTAAATTTTTTAATTCTATTCATTGACTATATTTAAAATGTTTAATGTTTACTTTGTCCATTTTCAATCTGCTTGTTTTTTTTTTTTTTTATTACCATCTTCTTCTTGTAAGTTGTTTTTAACTTTCTTGTACAAGCACTTTGAATTGTCTTTGGCTGGAAGGTGCTGTATAAATAAAGTTGTCTTGCCTTGTATTACGGAGGGAGCACCTTTCACTTGTCACAGATTCTTAATTAGTTTTACATCTGGACCTTGACAGGCTGTGAAGAAAGTGACAATCGTTTTCATAGGGATTCATACTCACAACATGATGCTGCCACCACCATGTTTCACCACGGGGACAAATAAACTGCACTGGAATTTGTGGTTGTGACGTGACAAAAAGTGGAAAACTTCAACAACTATATGTTTTACCCACTGCATTATAAGCCTGGCAGGACACCAGGGTTTACATGCCCCATCAGGCTAAGCACTTGTTTGTTTGAAAATTTTCTTTTCTTTTTTTATTTACGTACCAGTAACCAGTAACAAGAATAAAAGCCTCAGCGTTTGCTTGGCTTGCTCAACGCAAACCTGTAAAAGTGCAACTCATAGAGGTTTGCCCTGAGAGCGCAGTGAGACTGATGAGAGAGTATATATGTTTCCTTCCAACTTCCATACTTTTAATATTAACACAACAACATGGTGGGTAGGCCACTGGTGACCAGGCTTACCAGGTTTTCTGGGGGAAACCCTGACCTCCAATGTTAGCAATTCAGACAAGCCTCTCATCTTAGCAAAAGCAGCAACTAAAACTTCAATGTTTGTCTTCTCCAACAGCTCCATCAGTGTTACCAGAGATAACAGAGGGCAGGACCCCACATCCTACCTGTGGGCTGAGCGGTGGGCAGCCTGGCCGGTGAGACGCAGAGCGGCAGCAGGAGGGAGAGCCAGAGTGAGCACCACAGAGCCGTCATTCCTCTGGACGGAGGGGCCCGACGCAGAGCAGCAGGGACCGACTCCAACTCAGGGCCCATCCTCCACCATCCGCATGCTGTCCCGCTGAACGCCGGCCGCAGACAACGGAGGGCCCGACCACTTCCCGCCTCCGACCTTTAAAAAAAAGAAAAACGACAAACATGGAGTCAGAAAATCAAGCCGTTTTAGACGTCTGGGTGTTCACTGCGAGAGAAATCAACATCACATCGAACCAAGAGCTGAAGAAACGCCGCGGGCTCTGTACGCGCCATCCAATATTTTGACATAACATTCTGTACAGATTTTCAAGATTAGAGTGGAAATCCCTCCTCGCTGTTTTGCTCTTGCAGCACTTCCCACTGCTGAGGTGGGTTGGCAAAGATTCGACTCAGAAAAAACCCCCCAAAAACCTACAAAACGAGTTTATTAAGTCATCTTCAAACTGCGCTAATAGAGCGGATTTGTGTGTTTTTGGAGCTAAATAACCTTTCGCAGGACTCCGCTCCTGCTTGGGGGAAATTCCTCTCCGTGGTCTGGCAGCTGATTGATGAGAACCTGCGGCTCGTCCAGCAGGAATACCCAAGTTTAGAAGTCAGTGTGAGTTAAGTGTGATAAGCAGGAGGGAGGCAGAGACACGGCAGGTACAGAGCGGGATGATGAAGGGAGCTCTGCCCTGTTTGTCTAAGCGGGGAGAGGCTGGAATGTACCGAAAGCTCTGAGTGAAGAGCCCAGAAAAAGCAAAGTACAAAGTCAGAGCAGTCTTACTACCACTGGTAGCTTTAACCTTAGCTGGTCTCCCTCCATGCTTAGAATGCTCTACTGGTTCTCACATGTTTTATGACAAGACATCAAATACAGAAAAGAGAGGTGCAACAGAGATGCTTTAGTCTGTTGTGTTAAAAATTTGAACACATTTATTTCCTGCGTGATTTAAATATGTGTTGCATTTTAATTCAAGACGGTTTCCAAGTTAACGGCTAAATATTCTGCTAGGCTAGGCTGTTTTCTCACCTAATACTCCGGTAGACTCTGTTTGATTGGGGACCATTTTTCACACTGTGTCAAACAAACCAAACCTTTTTTAAAAAAAAACCTGTTCCCCTCCTCGCCTGCGGTGGTGCTGCAGCAAGAACAACCGGAGAAACAACATGAATACCTCAGAAACAGACATGAGCGCAACAAAATGTTAATTAAAATAGAGTGGCGTCAGATTGGAGCAGTTTTAGGTTTTCTCTGATGATTTTGGTAAAAAATAAAAAAATAAAAAAAAATAACAAAAACAACAATAGACATTCCTCGCGCTACCGCTAAACTTGCGCCTTTGTTTTGGTTGTATTGACCAAACCGAAGCCCCCTGACCAATCCCTTCTGCTCCTCCTCCAGAAATACAAACAGCAACAAGATATTAATAAATATGGGTTATTAATATCAGTCCCGTTTTACTTATCAAACTGATACCAATGTATTAAAAAAAATCCCAAACAAGAAATCAGCCAATACCAATACTAATATTGTGCATTCCTAATTTCGTTTTATGTTTATCAGCTCTATATCACTGTTTAATGCTTTGCAAGCAAATTCATTTAAAGATTTTCACATCATGAAGAATAGCAGAAAAGAAAACTACTTTTAAAGGAAAGAACGAAGAAATGAAATTCTTCCCTTTAAACAGGAAACTTTTTAAAACAGAAAGTTTCCTTTATGCTGTAGAAGAACAAGCAGGTGCCTGAAAGAAAGAAATGTTACTCTTTGGCTTATGAAAATGCTGTGTTTGACCGCACTGTGAAACATGGTGGCGGCAACATAATGCTGTGGGGTTGCTTTGGCTTCCACCACAAAAGCTGAATGGAGGAAAACCTACAAAAAAACTGAGACCAGGAGGAAGTTGACCTTCCAGCCAGAGATAAACTGGACTTAATGTTGTGGACTGAAACATGTGAACCGTTCAGAATGGCTCAGTCAAAGTCCAGAGGTGTGAATACTTTTTACAAGGTGCTAGAACTGCGTTTGCATTTCCCTGGTTAAAAACAGACACTAACTTTTCTACTGAGCATCACTTAAATCAGCACAAAAAAATAAAATAAAGCCACAAAGTCTCATAAAGACACACCAACACTTTGGTGCGCACATGCAGGTGTGTTTTCTACACACACACCGTCCAGAAAAAAGCTTGTGTTGTCGTTCCTCCTAACTGCGCTGTTTTTCTTTCCCTGCGGAGGAACAGATTCCTTACTCAGCACAAACTGAGACTTTGGTTGCAACTTATCAGTTTTCTGCACAGAAAACACCAACTTAGACCACTTAACAAGACACACACACCGAACACACACACACAGTCCTAATCTAAGCACTACACCTTTCATGCTTGCACATCCCGCAGCCTTTCATATTCTCCACACCTCTTCTTCTCCCCTCAAAGCCCATCGAGGGTTCGTGATAAGACCCCACGTAAGGCACTAGGAACGCCGCTGCCTTTGTTCGCTTTGGCAAGCGCAGAAACTTCCATGCTGCAATATTAATAAAGATGTAATAGTCTTAGCTTTTCTTTACATATACATTTGCCGTGACTTCAGAGATCTGTTTGGACAAGTTGCGTGGCAGCGTCTCAGCCATGTGAGACGGTAACAGCTCTGATTGACTAATGGAGGCAGTTTAGATGAAGACGTGGAGGAGAAAGCAAGTGTTGCGAGTGACGGATGGGGCTAAGTTGAGACAAATCATCGTTCCCTGGAAGAGGAGCGGCTGCTTTAAGTCTTCTTTTGACTACAGAGGAACTTCTCACCAACCGTTACGAGACAAACAGAGAAGCAACAACCGGACAGAGAGCTGGCTTTTTCTTTCTCAGCTCTGACCTTTGACCAGCAGGTGAAATGTAAAAAAATTTTTAAAAAGTCATTTTCTTTCCCCTATTTAATAAATCAATCCTCTTTTTTCAAAGAAAGTGTGAAACATGGTAGAAAACCCCCCAAAACTTTGAAAAAAATACAAATAAAAATCGGAAATCCATACCGGCCTGATTGGTGAATCTTTACTGATAAACTCATCAACTTCTATTGAAACTAGATCTCAGTGAGGAGCTCAAAAGCAGTTGTTATGCTAATATTGTCTTAAAGCGTGGAAAGACAAACAGAACCAGAGCGGTGAATAAAACATGAACATTAATCATGCAGAACTATTTTCACTGTTAAAGCTCAGGGGCAGAAAAGGGGCTTCGAGAACAGTTCAGAACTCCGTCACTACTGCCCACCGCCTCCGCCTCCGCCTCTTTAATGTGGATCAATTCAGCAGAGTCACACTTCTCCAGAGCAGGAGGAAAATCCAATAGTTGGGCAGCAGTCATCAGCTGAAGAGGCGTTTGGAGGAAAAATGGTGTTTCAAGGTTCCAAAAAGACCAGAATCAGCCTCATGTCAGAACTGCTTTCTGTCATGAACACTCGCCTTCCTGACCTGTCGCCTCTCCAACCACTCAGACAGACACATCAGAGCGCCAGCCTTCAGCGACAAGAGATATCGATCAGCTGAGAGGCAGGGGGAGTGTGTGTGTGTGTGTGTGTGTGTGCTTTCTGCTTCAGGCTGCACAGAGACCTCCGACTGAGGAGAGTCAGGCTCACCTCAGGCTGACACACGTTCACACACACACACACACTGAAGAATGAACAGGACGTCAACTAACTAAATCACACTCCTATAAACTATGCCGCCTCACACATACGTGTGCATACCCCCGCACACCCACACACACACACTGTCACCTTCCTATAATAATGTTCCATACCGTTTTGTGTTTCTTTTTTTTTGCCAAGTTTTTTTTTTTTTTGCATTACTTGTCTTTTAGCAACAAATGACTCAGCCCATAACTTTAGGAAAGTGACCATACTTGTATTTCGCATGAATATGAATTTAGTTGCCAAACTTAAGTGATGGAAAACGCACCCTGAAACTATGCCGAGAAATGGTAGTGGCAGCACCATGCTGTGGGGCCGATTTGTTTCAGCTGATCAGAAGAGGAACAGAGCCGAACACTGACCAATCCCAGGAGATTTAAACAGACATGTTTACAATGGCCTAATCAAAGTCCGAACCCAACACCTACCGACAACCTGTGACAAGAATGAGAAACTGGTGCTTACAGAAGCTATTTATGAACTTGAGCTACTTTGCAAAGGCTGCACAAGAATGCAAATTCACTACACACTTTTCAGATTTTCATTATGTTTTTAGTTTTGATTTTATTTTTCTTCTATTTCACAGCTATTTACCACTTTGTGATGCTCTGTCACTTAGAATCCAGATGAAAAATACATTGAATTTGTAGCTGTAATATATATATGTAAATAAAATAAGGTGTCAGTTTCATAAAATTGCTGAAATTGTTTCATAGCTCTTGGTTTTAGAGTTGCAAAAACGACAGATACCAGCCATTTTCCTTTTATGAATAAGAAACCGTGAAGCCATCTAATTCACAAATAGAAAGCAAGAAACGATGAAGCGCCATTACCACGAGCTAAATGAGGGACTGAAAGCAATCCCGGCAACAAAAAGAGGCAATTAGTTTCACATTTGGAAGCGAAATGTGTCTGAGTAAACCGGTGGGTGGCATTCCTCGGGTCGATACGTGAAATTCATTTGCACAATCAGTTAATCAGTCATTATCCGTTCCAGCTGCAGCATCCAGGTCTCTTATGGAGTCCAGTCATTTTCTGGACTTTGCCAGGACCGTGAACCAGACCGAGTGGTCAAGAACCACCCGGTCCAGAAGCCTGCACTATAAAAACTGATTTTTGAAGCCATTAAATTTTAGTTTGTAAATATAACGTTCAGCAGGGGCTGAGGTCTATTTTGACAAGAAATCCTTATCAGGATTTCAGTCGAATTCAGCCAAGTTCATTCTGCTCACGTTGGGTTGCAAGGATTAACTTTGGAAAAGTTAGCTCACGATTGAGAAAGTTTTGCGCTGAAGCACAAATCTCAGCTAGCATGCAACTTTTTAAGTCAAACTCTTTGGCAAACTGAACCGTTGCCAATAAACGGCACAGTTTAGCTGCGACTGACACAGATTTAATACGTTCACCACTGTTCCAGTAACATTTTATTCCCTAATGGCCAACACATTCTTCTAAAAACATGCCATTAAAAACCAGACGAGAAGAGCGATCAAAAACGTTCAGAATTTAACTAATCTGCACGGGAAAGAAGCCTTTTAGAAATTGGTTGTACCCTCATTTAAGCACTTCTCTTTTTTGGCTGTTAAACTTACAAACTCGACCCAGAAATGTTGACTAAAACTTATTTAAATGCAAACTGCAACACAACTAATACTGCTTTAGTTACATTTTAGACCTCTATCAAAACCAGTGCCCTTTTTTTTTATATATCTCTTTTTTTAATTTTTTTTTTTTAAACATTTGAACATGAGGAGCCCAGGTTCTTGTTGGTCCTTATTGAGGATCCAGCAGGAGTCAGTGTGAAACCAGGGATTCTGAGCATCCAGGTAACTTTGTTGTGCGCAGTCATTTCTGCAGCTGTGAAACTTGTTGATTGATCCGAGCTCGTAATGTCTGGAAAACTTGTCAAGGAAGAAGATTCTGTACATAAAAAAAGAGTTAAATATAGGCTGTCAAACTGTTGATTCAGCAGGTTTTGTACTTCCAGTTGAATATTAAAACATAATGTGACAAATACTGTTTACTTTCCCCCCCACATACACGTTTAAGCCTGTAAAGAAGAAACAATTAGAACTTTTGAGAAATAAATTAATTCAGCTGATTAAAACATTTTTTTAAATAGCCGGAATTTAACTCTTCTATCTGAACGTTTTGAAAACTAGAGCAATTTTAAATGTCATTTAGCTGCAAAGCTAAAAAAAAACCCAAACAAACAAAAAAACATATCGCCTAAAATCTAGCAGAATTAAATAAGAGCAAACAGTTACAGCAGAGTTATTGGTGAAATTCTAACAAATAGTTTTATTAGTGTTTGTGTTGCTGTCGGGGGAGAAGAAACCTTACATGTAAGAGATGGAAAAACCGGGGGGAAAATTGCAGCTTCTGGAGAAACTTTAGATTGGATCAAGGAAAATATGAAAGAGGAATGGAGGGGCCACAGGGAGGAGGGGGGCCCGGGAAGACGTCACCGCTGCAGAGAGGAGACAGCTTCACCCACCCAGTGGAGGATGCCATGGCGCTGTATACTTTCTGAAAATAATCACTATAATTTTCTATTTCACAAATGCATGATTTATTTATCACGAATAGAAGCTACACCAATATTTTAACGCACACATAAAGATAATTAAAGATGTCTCCTAATTGGAGTCTAAACCTGCACAATTAAACTTCAGCCACATTCCCCATATATTCGCGGTTCGTGGGTTGTCCACGTTTTTTTTTTCCTCCCTAGAACCAAAAGTGGGACTTTAACAAATAAAAGAAATGTTTTAGCTCAAATCAATCAACATAAACGAGAAAAATGCATTCAAATATGTGTTATTTTCGAAACCCCGGGTCAATTTTCCTGCAGACATAAACCAAAATCAGAAGGGTATCCGAATCTCGTCCCCGAACCAAGCAGACATGAGAATATAATGACGCACAAAATGCGCACGGACTGCGATAAGATTGAGCCGCTGCCTCTGCGCCGTTTGTGCAGCTTTGATCCCGTAAATTCAAGTTGGAATCGGAATAGCGCAGAGTGAGACGCTAAGAGCTCCAACCTGTCACAAACCCAACACAAAGAGGCGAAGCGGTGTCCAGCTAGTCTACCTGTAAATAATAACAGCAAACTCTTACTACTAATAAAACAGTAATAAATCTTACCTAAATGAGTCAGTTTTGACAGAAACTCAGCCTTCAGGTTCCAGATGTCCCGCAGTTTTCATGAGAAAAAAACCAACCTCTATTGACCAGGGAACTTTAGGAAAATCCACTCAACTGTTGTCAGTTTATGTCGTTTTCAAAATACACACAAAACCCGCCACGGAGCCGTCCGAAACACTCCTCGCGACTTTACTGAAAGTGTAGCTCGCGCTGCGCCGCTGCCACAGCCAGCAGCTTGTCCTCCACTACATCCAGCTCGGGTCCACGCGCTGCTGCTGCTGCTTCTCACACAGCCCAAACGGTCCAAAATACGCTCATCTCCTCCCGCGCGTGCAACGGACTGGAAGACTGGGAAAGCGCGCTCGAGGAGAGTTGAACGCGACTCCTCCGCTTCTCTTCAGGGAGAATGACTCTCGCGCGCTCCGTCGCCACTGAACACTCAACTCCCGACTGGCGAGTCTCCGCCGACTGCTCCTCTGTCAAGTAGTGGGGAGTTTGCAAGGTGTTGCTGTAAAGTCGGCTCGGTTCAGGCACGTGCGGCACTTCCGTTGGGTACTTTCAAAATAAATTAGTTTCGCTAAATATCTTGGCTCGATTTCCCGCCCTCCCGACTGAAGTGTTAAACGAAAATTCAGAATCCAGGTATAGCAAAACAAAAAAAGTTTCGGCTACTTCCAGAAAATCGTCCGCCCAAAGGCCAATGTTTTATCGCGTATTTCCGGTTTTCAGGGAGTAGATTTTTCTCCATTAGACAAAGTGAAATTATACTTATCCATTCATATATTTTGCCCCACTTATTTCGGGGATTCTTTTAGACAGCTTTATTTTATTCTATAGACCAAAATGCCAGAAAAAAAACATGGAAGAAAACCTGATAAAGGCGATAAGTTAACTAAACACACAACCAGACCAACGGTGGTTTACAACAGTCTATTCAGGTGCTTGCATACATCGAATCATGCGTATTGTTATCTTTCCATACTGTTCCATAATAGCTAACCTGTCCTTATACATTAGGACTGAAAACATTTTGTTGGACTCTTTAAATAATTACATTTTTATGTTAACTATGCAATATTTTTGTTACTCTACCTAGTCCGATATGTTTCTGATTGAAAGAATTTTGGTATATAAAAAAATGTGAAACTACTCTTCAGATAAATAAATAAATAAATAAATAAATAAATAAATAAATAAATAAATAAATAAATAAATAAATAAATAATGACGTCATCTATAGAATCCCTTTTCAGGGTGTCAGGATGGGCAATTATTTATTCCCTTTAACTTTGAAAAGGGAACACGTCGATGTCAGCGGGTGCTTGGGGGTTTGACGATTCTCGCGCTCGCGACACCTCTCGCTTTCAGCCGTACGCACGTGCATACGCCGGAGGGCAGGACCGTTAAAAAGAGCTCGGTTGTCCGCCTCGGACCCCCTCGCGGCTCCGCTGAGGGCATGAAGTGATGAAGAGGTCTGAGGGATGAAGCGCCTCCCACGCTCTTCTTCTTTCACTCAAGAAACTTTCCCTCCAAGCCTCAGAGCCCCGAGCTGTTATAATGCCGCATATCATGCCTGGCTCTGGCTGGGGGGCTGCTGGTTGTTTTGGGATTGATCCAACAAACAACCTGTTTATCTACTTAGAAATATTTCTAAAGGTAAAAAAAAAAGGAACAAATTAAATTAGTAAAAGCTGAGAAATACGTTAAGGCTGAAAACCATTATATATGTTTCATTTTACTGTTATAATAATGATAATATCCAAATATTTAACTCATGACGAAATAAAACAACAAAAAAATCTTTTTATTTTTTCTTTATTTCTTTTCCTTTTAAAACCACAAAATTTTATTTATTGTAATTTTTTGCGATTTTACATCACTGACCAACACATTGAGAGCAATAAATCTCAAAACCTGACATCTATTTGTACTCATATCCATTTTCTCTAACACCCTTTAATAAAATCCAGTACCCTCAAGACTCGCCTAAAAGTAAATGCATCTTATTTAAAGCTGCAGTGTTTTTTTTCCATATTTGTTAAAACTGTGGCTATATAGTGACAGGGTAATATGAGACTTTGTTCAAGTGTTGTTGGTGGAAGCATCATAAAGTAGGACAGTCAGTCTGGTCCCAGCTGATATGAGAGTAAATGGTCCTAATTAAAGTCCAGTCCTCATAGAAAACCTCTTGGAGGCTTGTGACTGTATCAGACGTCCAACATGTTTACGTACTAGAACTGGCCTAGTGAAAGTCCAAATGTAAATCCAGCTGGGAATTTGTGGCAAGACCTTTTCTCCGGATCATCCAATCTGGTCAAATTTAACCACAACACCAACAGGAAACAGTTCAAGCTCCACTTCACCGATTCAGTGAACCAAAGGGGAAATTAGTCGGTTTTATTTACTGACTGCCCTCAGCTGGTCCCTTCACACACCAACAGCGTCTCCAGTCTGTTTGTTTTTGCTGCCATCCTTACAACTCTCCACTTCTTTAAGCAATTACGCAGAATTGCTGTTAAAACCCATTTAATCTGCAGTGTAGTGCAGCCGCCGGGCTAATCGCTGCCATCAGGACCGACACGACAGCACCCAACAAACCTTTAGGCAGCACACTAATTACTGTCGTCTCATAAAACATCACAGCGTACTCGAAGTGTTTTGAGTACGCTGCTTTATGGCGCCATAAAGCAAAGCAGCCCACTACTAAGTGACCATCAGGAGGGTGAGGAAGTGTGCCGCTGTCGCCCAGGTTGTGGCGCTGCCTCCTGTCAGGCGATTTATGGCAACCTCTGTCGACGCATCATGAATTAGGCAGAAGAAGATTGGCATCTGCATCACTGTGTTGATGTTGACTCATTAAACCCTACTTGAGAAGAGCGAGTTTCTCCTCTGTGCCTGAATTGATGTTGAGTCAAAAACATCCACATGAAGTTTGGAATCGATCAAATCAAAAATAGCATCAACACTTCCTGCTAACTGGGCACTGATGGTGCTTCTCTAAATAAGTCTTTTTTTGATTCAAAGAGTAGCAAATGTCAATGATGAAAGTAAAATTCTAAAGTATCGTAGCTGCAGTCCAATTGGGGGCATGGTGTTAGTTTTGATGTGGTGGAAAAAAAGGCAGTTCTGGTATCAGGAAGAGTTCTGTTGAAATACTGTCAAAAGCTAACTTCTATTCTCTGTCTTTGTTTAGTAGAACTCCAGATCAGATTGAACCCAGAGACACGGACATGTCCATCCAACTAACCCGACAGGTAAGCAAGGAGAGGGTTAAATGAAGGGAGCTTATTTTTGTCATGATATAAAATGTTATGTGTGATGAAAAGCTAACATTCCACATCACCCTGAACGCATCATCAGGTCAGCCATATCGTGGTGGATGGAAGCCGTGCACTTCTCCACACTTCCCTTGCACCGGGAGATCTTTAGGAGCTTATTAAAGAGACAGAGGCTAATTTTAAGGCGTCAGATGGCAAAGTCTAATTTTTTTTTAAGTTGTGTTTGATATATATTTAATAAAAACTAAAGTTAACATAGTTACTAGATTTTGCTAAAAAAAAAAAATGGTGCCTGGAAATTACATGATACCGGCCCTTTAAATAGCCACTCAATGTAAACGCTCCAGAATTGCATTTATATAAACTTCGAACAATCCAAAAGACTTAATACTGAACTCTAAGCTTTATCTCAAATTACCTCTTGAAATGAGCTGGTTTTATCTGTGGGGATTCATTCTGCCAGGCCGGTGCCCCATGCCTACTAAGTCCAGGCATACTGCATCAGTGCTCAGCATCATGGGAAAGTGTTAGGGAGGAAAAGCAAAAAAAACAAGCTGTACGAAGAGGAGAGCGGGGCGATGAAGACCGGGCTCGGCGACCCTTTGGACAACGTGAGAGATGTTAGTGGGAGGGGAGCCGAGGCCGGGAACAAAAGCCGGCCGGTCAGGAGGAGAGGTCATACAGATGGTGAGAATGCTCACTCAGACAGCTCAAGTACTGATGGGCAAACTGACCAAATGACCCCTACACACACACACAAACACACACTAACACACACACACACAACTGCTCATGTTAATGGGAAAAACAAAACTCTTCCCAACACCCCCTGCAACACCCTAACTTCTAATGAATTCTCACAGCACAGACAAACACACACACCCACGCCCACACACACACACACACACACCACTCCTCTCACCCTTCTCTTGCATTCCTCCTCCCGCCCCCTCAAGCCCCCCAGGGAAGTGATCAGCAGGAGATGAAAGGTGAAGCTTTTTCATTTAAAATGGAGTTAAAAATTAAACACAAAGAAGAAAGGCGCAGAGTTTAGTTTGATTATCTGGGCCTGAGATGTCCAGAGGAAAAGAAACCGCGAGAAAACGTGTGAGAACCTCAGTAAGGCCGTTGGTGCCGGGGCAGGTTGCGTGGCAGCTGACACCACGGTTCACGTTAAGCCCACAAAGCCGCCGGCGTGGAGCGTTTTCCCTCTCCAGCTCTCCTGTGTGGTGTGGCCAGCTGCCCACCGACTGCGGAGCGGGGAGGACAAGAAAAGCACAGGAGCTAATCATTAACACCAGGCAAAGATGCAGCACAAAGAAGAGAGAGATGATGGCGGAGGGAACTTTGCACCCGGCCGCATGTGGCTCTCTCCTCTAACAGAGGGTGACGTCCACTTGTCCACCCTAACCCAGCATGATGCAGGCAATGTGTGCAAATCTTTGTTAATATTCTGCTAATGTAGAAAAAAAAAAAAAACTAAATTCAGAAATTGCAGTTTTCCCATAAAATACAAAATGAAATTAAAATCACATATAAACAAGCTATTTCACATGATAAGTCATTAAAAATCATGGGAGCAACGGATGACAACAGTTACATGAGATATATTCATAATTCAGTCATGGAGCTAGCACTCATCACTCTATCAGCCAATCACAGGAAACGTCTGTGTTTCATTCAGGAGTTGTAGCGACAAGCCCCGCCTACTTGGGAGAGGCTATGTATGCGGCATTTTGGGGAAAAGATGCAAAAATATTGTTTAAAAAAAAACAAAAAAACATTGTCAGCTTTATCAGTTTCAGGAAGATCATTGTGTTGTTGGAATCGTTCTGTTGTGAAATGCTTTATTACAACTCACATTAAAACAGTCCCACATCATGTCCCATATCAGCTGTTGAGCACCACTGTGCTCAACAGCTGATACAGTGTTTGGTTCCAACTAGGGATGCACGACATTGGATTTTTGGTTATATACCGATATACTAAAAGTCATTTGGCTGATAACAGAAACCAATACCAGTATTTTGTTCCTATATCTACTGACTGAAACCGTATGGCTTTCTCTACTGTTGAATGAAAATGCTGCATTATCTTTGTCAAGTTAGCCTGCTGCCAAATGCAAATGCTAAAATGGAGGCTGAAAATGATGCATCACTTTCAACTTGTATTATGTTTAACGTCAAATTTATTCATAACGTCTGCATTTTCTAAGACAATGGCAACATTTAGACGGTGCAAATTTGACGTTGAGCTGCAGGCATCATTTATATCGGTGAGTTATTTTGATGGAATGGCCGATGTCCAATATTAAGTTTTGCAGGTAATATCGGCCGATACTAATACATGCAGATAATATCACACATTCCTAGTTTGAACACTTTATTTTGACTCATCAGTTCAGACCAACGGGGATGGAGGGGGGTCAGGGGTGGGGGTTCTTTCTGCTCCTTTTCCAGGTAATGGCAGGCTTGACTAATTTCCTTTTATCTGAGGACAACAGAGTGGGTCGTGGTTAATGTTTGGACAAGACTGGGAGTCCTGTTGCTATGAGAACTTGTTCACAACCCACAACTTAATTTTTATCTTAACTGCCTTACACATGAAAGAATAATATGATAAAAAATTAGGCAGTTTTAACATGATAAAGCGGCATTGGATGCTTAGGTGTAGCATCCAGCACATCAAATGCAGTGGAGCTGGTGATTTCTATCTCCTTTTTCATCAAACTTCCACTCATTTTCCTCCCTAGTTCTCTAAAGAATGACGTACAGTTGACTTTCGTTTGTGAAAAACTCCACTGAGTGAGCCGGACGGCGCTGAGGTTCTGGAAGGTTCCGGCCCACGTAGAGAGATCAGGGACCCAGGCGTCTGCAGACAAGTGAGCCAGTTCACCTGCACAGTCACTTTCATTTTACCTCTTCTGAAAAATCAGTGAACCGCAAGACTTTTTCGCTTCGCAGCTGCGAGTGGGCACAGGTAGTCGGCGATGTGACAAAACACTTTAATAACTTGACTCTGAGATCGGCGCCGTTTGACGAGATGGGATAAAGAAAGCCGAGGCAGGAAATGGTAAGGAGACGCAGTGTGACACTATGCCTACAAAAGTAACAGGAAGGTATTATAGTTGACTCAAAGTAACAAAAACTGACAGAGGAAACAAATAAACTAACTAACAACTAGATGGAAGTATATTGTGTGTTTACAAAACTAAAACATTCTGGGATTATATATTATCCTTCATTTTTTGTGTTTTTGAATCTATATCCTTTCAAACTGATGTGAAATATTTATGTTTCTTTTTGGACAAAACACCAGAGTCAGTTGTTCAGTCAATATTAACTAAATACACTTTCTGAAAAATATTATCTTCTGTTGAGTGTTCATTACCCAATCAGTGAATACATAATCACAATAAAATAATTTGACCTTTTTGAATTCTGTACCAGAAAATGAACCAAAGTATGGAAAAAAAAAAACCCTAAAACTACTGTTATAACTAATAAAAGCTAAACTAAAACTATACCTTCAACTAATACTAACTAATAGAAACCAGCAAACGCATTAATTACAGGCTATGCTAACCTGTAAACGTAGTTTCATCTTTTCACAGACTAGAGCAAAGGGGGAGGAGTGTGACAAGCTCATATAGAAAGATGATTGGCAGCATTAAGGCCCTCCTCCTGGCTCGGATTGGTTGTTTCTGACTGAGTAGTGTTTTCTTTAGCTACCACTGGGAGCACTCAATTTTTTTCCCCCACAAATTATCTGTGTCATACTGTACTTTCAGGACATAGTGACAGTTTTAAATACACAAAAAACATTTATTTTAATACAAGTTACATACCACAGCTTTCAATATCGCCCCAAAAGGTTTTTGATAGCTACAAAAAGTGAGTCTGTGGACATTTCTCCAAACGTTACCTCAGTTTCCAGTGCGGTTTATAGAAGTTGCACCAATTCACAATAAACTGGCTACATGAAAACAACGCCTGTTTAAACCTACATGTGTAGCTCGCAGCCCGTTAAAGAAAACAGTTAATACATTCAAACCGTCTTCTTTCACTGATTCACTGGGGTCAGTTGAAGCTGCGTAAAGATTTCACAATGAAATACCAGCCATTCAAATGCATCATTGAGTCTAGAACTGATGCGCAAAGGTGTGTCTGAACATCTGTAGTCTCTACAGGATATTGGCTCCATGTGTGAATCTGCAGCAGATTTACAGACAGGATGAGGATGATCCAGGTGCCGTTCAGACACAGGCTGGAAGAACCCATCCAAGCTGTTTGGCAGAGAAGCAGAGGGACTTCAGATCTTCTCTCCTTTGTGCCTCCACACAGTGGCTGGTTGTTCCATGTCTCGGCCTTGGCACTGTGTGTGTGTGTGTGTGTGTGTGTGTGTGTGTCTTTTCTAACTTTGCCTTTACCTCCCATCTGCTCTGATTACAAGCTGAGGAAAGAAAGCAGGGAGTAAACACAGAAAAAAAACACCATACACACACACGCACCCCAACGCGCGCGCACACACAAAAGAAAACCCCAGCTGCATTTGCGTTGGAACTTGATCAAAAATATAACTAAGACAATTCTGCTAATCAATAATGAGTTCCATTAAGCTCCCCTTAATTCTGTCAGGAATAATTGGTGCTTAAAAGGAAATTAAAAGATGCAGCAGCAGAACTGCTGCCGCGAGTTCAGACGACAGGTAGACGTCTTCGGGATTTCAAACCGTTTGATTATAAAATACGATCAAATGAAATGAGAAATGATGTAAAAATGTAACGTGTTCAAAACCTCTGCAGTCATTCATCAGGTCAGGGTGGTCAGTCTGCCGGCTGCCTTCAGAATCACTTATAGGAAGCACTGACTTTTTTATAATGCAAATTAGCACTTGCGTTTCATTATTTACAGTTACCGTAATTTACACATTAAGCTGACTAAATGAAAACAATTCTCACAAGCACTGATGAAAAAATTTTTTTAAAAAGCAGAATCAGACAAGGAGAAGCAGCATTCAGCATCTATGCACCACAAATCTGGAACAAACTTCCAGAAAACAGCAAAACAGCCAAAAACTCTGAGTTCCTTCAAATCTGGACTAACAGCCCAGCTGGTTAGAGCTGCTTTTGAACCATAATAAATGAAACATTGACCGACATATTGATGATTTTGGTGCTGATGTTCATCAAAATGTAACGTCACTCACTTGTTTCTCAATTGTTGTATGATGTGAAGCCCTTTGAACTGCTTTGTTACTGAAATGTTCCCTACAAATAAACTTTACTTTATTATATTATATTATATTAGTTCCACTGACAGATTTTTCACATATAACATGGGAACAACAATTTGTTTTAAGTGAAAAAGGTCTGCCAATGAAACAAGCGGAACACGATCCGTTTCACTTGGGTCCCGTTGAGGTTCTGAGGCATCGTTTGGGTTCTGTGTGGTCGACTTTGTGCCAAAGAAAGGAGAAAGGAAAAGTGCGAGCCACGCCACAAAGACAGATGAATGGCTATTTTCTGCCTCCGTCTCATCCCACGTCTATTTTTAGCCTGATATTTTATTCATAACCCCTCCCTCAGCGGCTGACATCAAAAACCTGCTGCTGCAGCCAAGAGTTTTGGAGACCAATAAATTTATGAGTTACAAAGGATGTGCTTTTAGTTGTGTGTGTGTGTGTGTATGGACACTAACCCAGAGGTGCTGCAGCTTACAGGTGAGCAAACGGGAGGGTGGGGGAGCTGCACTGGGTGGGTGCAGGTCAGTGTGTTTCACTTCATATATGTGTGTAGACACAGGAGAGGTTAATGAGGATGAGTTCAGTTCCACAGAGCTGCACCTTTGTCCCATAATGCAGTGGGGCGCCCCTTTTAACTACTGCCAGTTCTTATCGCAGCAACACATCAGAGGGTATGCTGCCTTCATCTGACAAGAGTGAGATATTTTTCCCTCTCTCTCTCTGCCTGCATGAGGCGCTTTTAATGACTGTGTGGGAGGGCAGAGAGGCACCACTCTCAACTTTTAATTTTTTTTTTTAAACAGAGAACCACGGGGTTTGGCCAGCAGACTGCAGCAGCGTAGGTGGAGGGGAAACTCACGCTGCCGGTCAGACCTGTTGGTAAAGCCCAGGTCAAAGCGGTGCATGGAGCGCGGCGGTGGCGGACTACGTGATTTACTGTCTCATGTGCAGCGAAGGTGTGTTTGAGTCGCTTTGATTCCTTGAACGTACAACCCAACTTTACCGAACTGTTCGCTCCGGTGAAAAGCAGCTCTATACGTTTTGTTTTGTTGTTTTCAATCGCGCTTTTCGAAGTTCTGGATATTTAGAGGGTATATTTAGGGAAGCTTCAAGAAAGTTTTATAAAGGCGTCCATATTGGAAGCGACTAATAATCTTTGAGTGACATGCCAAAGCAGAATTTAAGGGGTTTATTGCATATGTTGCTCTGATACAACTGATAAGTGATCAATTATTTGTTGCTTTAAAGTGCCTGAGTCGTACTTGGTGAATTAGAAAAACTGTTCCGATGAAGTGTATACATTTTCAAAGGTACTTTTTAAATATTTTTCAACATTTATACATTAAAAATGTTCACATTACTGGTCTGATGAATAATTCTAGTTAAAAAAAATGCCATGTCTTTCTAATTTTGAGCAGAAAATAATCACAGAAATAAAGGGTTAAAAATAGTTTGTGGCTAGTTAATCTATATCAGGGGTCCCAAACTCCAGTCCTCGAGGGCCGCAGTCCTGCAGTTTTTAGATGTGCCACAGGTACAAAACACTGGAATGAAATGTCTTAATTACCTCCACCTTGTGTAGATCAGTTCTCCAGAGCCTTAATTATTCTATTCAGGTGGTGCAGCAGAGGCACATCTAAAAATTGCAGGTCTGCGGCCCTCGAGGACTGGAGTTTGAGACCCCTGATCTATATCCATCCATCCATTTTCTAATCACCCTTCGTCCCTAATGGGGTCGGGAGGGTTGCTGGTGCCTATCTCCAGCTAACGTTCCGGGCGAGAGGCGGGGTCACCCTGGACAGGTCGCCAGTCTGTCGCAGGGCAACACAGAGACATACAAGACAAACAACCATTCACACACACTCACACCTAGGGAGAATTTAGAGAGACCAATTAACCTGACAGTCATGTTTTTGGACTGTGAGAGGAAGCCGGAGAACCCGGAGAGAACCCACCATGCACAGGGAGAACATGCAAACTCCATGCAGAAAGACCCCGGGCCGGGAATCGAACCCAGGACCTTCTTGCTGATAGGCAACAGCTCTACCAACTGCGCCACTGTGCAGCCTTAGTTAATCTATATACTGTACTTAATATTGTAAGCTGAGTTACTGAATTAAATTACCTTTTCAGTAAGTGAATGGGTCAGTGAAAACGCCTTTCATACTCAATAAGTTCTAGCATCTGTAATTGTTAAATAGTCTGTCATTATTATTTTACCATTATATTATTGTCATTGTTTGATAGCAAACATTGACAATTAAATCCAAATTGAGAATCCGTGGTAAGATTTGAAAACTGACGTTCAAAAAGTGTCTCCATGCTTTCTGTCTGGGCTTTCATAATATTTCATAAAGATGATTTCCAGAACGAGTGTAAGAAATTCTGTCTGTAGATAATCAAAGCTGGTAGAAACATACCTCAGACTAACAGTAGGTATTGACTCCAGGGTTGAGAATTCAAATACATAAGTAGATTTTCAGACTTTTACTGCTAAAATATCTTAAAAAAAACATCGAAGTTTACGGTTGTGATTTGACAAAATAACAAAACAAGTTTTTCCTTGTTAATAGACATGAAAAGGTAGAAAGGACATACGAACTCTTCTTGACCAATGTGTGAGAAAGATACATGATGGCTGCTGTTGGGATCGACCCGTATGATGAGACTGGGAAGGAAAATATGTCAGACAAGCTGCCTCCGATCTCCTACTTCAATATAGTTAACTGCCAAGTGAACACTTGGAGTGTGTACTGGACACCAGGGAGGAGCTTTGCAACCAGAGACCCATAGACGGATACAATCAATGTTTAAAACAACCTGCAGTGCTCTCAGTGTGATCTCACGAGTGTTAGCCCACAGTACAATACGCAATCAGTTCAAAGTTTCATAAGAGCATTCCAGATAGTGTCGGGTCACACTCGACGACGTCTGATTGACTTTGTCAACCTATTGTTTGCCGTTCAAACAAACCAGGTATGCTGCAAATCTCGTTGCTGACGCAGACGTGTAAACAACGGTACAGGTAACGATTCAAGCGCCCTTTCTGCCGCGACAACCTCTGAACAGATAAAGTCTGGTGTTTGCATGAGGGAAGACAGGCAGTAGATGGTTTGAGCCGCCTGCTGTTAGCAGCGTACGGGCCTGTGAAGAGAGCGCTGTTGGCAGACTGCAGGTATGTCACAGCACTCTTCAGTCATCGCTGCTCCTCAGACGGCCCCCCCATCTGCCATAAAAACACAGAGAGAAATTCCTGATGCGGAATTTCAGCCAGTCGAGCTGACGCTGTCGTGTTTGACAAGCTGTGCTCACGAAATAGTGAGCTCTACCTAGAGTAAGCATTTTGAGAATTCAGACAGGTTTTTTTGTTTGGCCTGATTTTGTTATTTTTGTTCAGGTGTTGATGATGCTCAGCCATAATAGTAAGGAACGTTGGGTTTGACTGATGACGTTGAGTTGCAACGTTTCTAAGCAAAATATCTCATTTCTCAAACCTGTTTGGAATGTACTGAGCAGTAGAGCTGACTGACAGTTTTGCCAAATTCACTCTCTCAGTACCAGACAGCTTTTGGTGGAGGTAGTGTGATGGTGTGTGGTGAGGACATTATTACCTCTGAGCTGCTTCTGGCCAGTCAAGAACCGAAAGCGGAGACAGGACGGCCGTAAGCCCTGAGAAATGAGTCGCTTGGTGAAACAGGTCGCCTAGATTCCTCCTTACAGTGCACTGCATTTGAAGTTGAAACTTGGAAATTCCGACTTCTCAGTCAGAAAAATCAACTGGAGAGCTCCCTGAAGTTGGACTTCCCATCACCTGTTCTATTACCCCCAGTTACGATTTGTAAGATCAGCTTTGCATTTCAACATGGCCGCTACTCGTATTAACAGTACTGACCTGTAGAGGAAACATGTTATTTTACAAGACAATATTGTAAGAATGCTGTGTTTCCATTGACTGTATAATTGCACAATTTGACATTTTGAACTGGATGTTGCCACTGGCAAAAACCACAAAGAAGACAATGACAGGAAGTAGTTGGAGGATGATGGTGAGGCATATTTTATAATGACATATCTTATTTAATGAAAACACTGAAATTGGGAAATTGTGTTTTTTCAACATTAACAGAATACAAAGTTTTGAGTAAATTTATAACAGAAACACAGCTGGTGATACACGCGACTATAAGCTGACCGAAATAAAAGTGGTGGTTGCTAATGCCTAATTACACTTTGACCTGCGAACAATGTCTAACTAGGCGTCGCCATGTTGAAATAACACATTTAGCTGTACAATAAGAAGTTATCGCAATAATCAATAGTGTTGAGACAATTTTAAAGTAATAAAATACTAACACAGGAACTGAAGAGATTTTAAATATCCAAAATAAATAAGCAAAACAACCCAAACAACAAATAAAATGAATTATGAAGTAAATTCTTCTCCAGAAAGGGGCTGGTTGAGACCAAAGCACCAAACTGAAGTGTTTGGTGGAAAGAGAGAGAGAGAACAGAGATAAACAATAGAGCTTGTTTTAATTAATGCCGATTTCACAAGACTGATCAAGATTCACATTAACCTATGTGAACAATGCACCAGGATACTGAAATTCAGCTGACAGAATAAAGAAAAGCCCATCACACAACTCTATCTGTGGGGTCAAACATACCGCTAAGGTTTAACTAAACAGAGACAATAGGAATCTATATGGGAGTTTTCAAAGTTCGCAGAGCAGCAAAAGTAATGAGTGAAACACCAGGGTGTTTATTGATTGCTTAGAGACTCGCCATCCTTCTTTATCGCTACACGGCCGCAAATGATAAACAACTCTTATCTGCCTCGCGAGTGAGCGACGAAATCACATTCTCCACATCTGCCTGCCTGCACTCACATATACACACGCACACACACCCACGCACACACACACACACACAGGCTCAGCAGCTCCCTCTGTCACTTAGTGACATAGAGAAGTCATGCTGATTATGATCTCGACTCTCTGATGGGGGAATGCTTCCCTGAGGCCACCGAGCCAAAAGCTCAGGCTCTTGCAAAAAGTATTCAAACCCTTTGAACTTTTTCACATTACAGCCTCGAATCTTAATGCATATTACTAGGATTTGACGTAACTGACTAGTAACAAGAGGTGCTACAGAAAAATGATGCAGACTGCGGATTTAAAATTTCTTTACAAATAAAACTGGGGAACTTTGCTCCAGTTTCAAGTCTGCTGACAAGTCTTCCAGGGTCAGGATTAAGCTCTGAAGATGTTCCTAGTTGACCTGTTGGAAATTTTTAAATTGAGTCCCACCACTTATTATTTTAAGCCAAAATTGAAATTACTTAAGAACTTAGTCTTCTTGAGTATTTGGTTTGTCCCCTAAAACATGTCAGGAGGTATTTTACTTGTTTCAGGTTGTGTTTCTACGGCTCTGAAAGAAGCAAACAAAGCTGTGAAGTGATGGGTTTGTTCCAATCTGACCAGCCTGATGCTGGTTGCCTTCATGCTGGCCACTGGGGAGCACGTTTGATTCAGCTGCTCCTTAAATCTGTGAATGGACTCGGAGAAGTTGGGAATTGAAGCTCTTAGCTCACCCTCTTTCCACCTGTCACACTTTGGTGACTTTATTTGGACCCGCCTGAACCCCCGCCGCCCACAGCTTGGAGGCATCTCCTCCATCTTAAGCTAAACGACTCCAGCGCATGTCGCAGCCCCTCCTTCCCCCGTCGACCTCTCGGCACCTTGGCCTGCCTTAGGAGCAGAGGTCTGGGTCCGGGCGAGGTGAGGTGGAGCGGAGCGGCCATGGGAAGAACCAGAGACCGGCTCAAATACGTTTGGTCATGCAGAAAACTCTGGGAGGCGAGGTGACGACGAATACAGATACACACAAGGTGTGTTTTATTCACACCTTTTTCTTTACCTTAAAGGGGCACTATTATGTAGTTTGCAGGCACATAACGCTGCACATTTAATGATTTAACATCTTGAAATTGGGCCTTTGTCTCTTTAAGAAGCTCTTGCTTGTTCTGAAACTCTGCTTCCAGGAAGTGATCACAACATGGCTCCTCCATGAACCCTTTAACGTTTTTACCAGCAGTGCACTAAGAAGAAGCTCCTATAATGAGCTCAGCAGATTCCATCAGGTGTTTGCTAATTGCTGCAAGCTAGTCTGAAGGAGCCGAGTGGGGGAGGGCTGCTCTATGAGGCGGAAGCTCAGAGGTTTGGAAACTGCAGTAATGAGGAGGAGCTGCGCCGTTGAAGGCGGGGCTAGCTCCACCCTGGTGTTTATTTTAAACTGGATGGTTACCATGGAGATGAAAGCATTTCTCAAACATCCATGAGAGAGTCAAAGTAAGACTCCAGGTTTGTTTTTGAGGAAACAAACTATCACAGTTTTACATAATACTGCCCTTTTCACAGTGTTTCCATCTCAGATGCTTTTTTTACTTAACATTTTTCACTTTCCCTGTCACACACACACACAGTAGCAGATGCAACAAGGCTCGCTGCTGGATAATCCAGCCTTTGTTGGCAAAACACAAATTACAAGTCTTTTAGTGCTGGCTCCTCCTTCCCCCGTCTGTGTGATGTGGCTGAGAAAAAGAAAAATGTGTGTGTGTGTACATCTGGGAGTGTGTCTCTCTTCGATATGAGGTGAAACATGCAGAGGGCTGAATGTGAGTGTTTCTGTGCTTGTCATGCCATGCGCAGGCAAGCGAAGCAGAGTGTGTGTGTGTGTGTGAAAGCGAGTACACAACGGAGCGTGTGCGTGTGGAGCGGCGTTTACAGAGAAAGCAGGCGGAGAGGAGCGTGTCCAACCCAACCCAGCCGAGGGCCGGGGAGGGGCCAAACGTCAATTAGAGACGTCTCTCTTTAAACCGCGTCTCTGCTGAGGCGGCACTTCGTCTCTTTCATTAGAGTTCGGAGTCTTTACGGCCTTTGGACGGCAACTCATGCAGCTTGCACTCTGCTCTGAGACTGAATGGCTGAAAGCTACTTCTCTGCAGTTAGAGTTGGTTCCAGTCTGAACCAATAGCAGCATCCGACACATCAGTGATGTCATGTTTGATTGGGCCTCATGTCGAGGCCACTGGTCTGTCCATCAGTACAGACTTCACTGGTTTGCTGCGGTTTTCAGGTTTTACCTGATTTCACTTTGGAGGTTTAAGGATGCAGAACCAAAGTATTGTTGCACACTTAAATATTAATTGCGATAATAAAGTTATTCAATAACCTATCAGTTCCAAAGAAGCTCATCTGTCAGATTGAAAGTATCCTTTGAAAACCAATAATCTTAAAAGATGCAGCATGTAACTTTTATATAAAAAAAAGTTTTTCACAAGTTCTCATTATGTTGTGACAGAAAATAAGACAGATGAAATGTGGAAAAAAAAACCCTCAAGCTTTTCATCCTTCTCCCAGTGTTAACTGAAGAAATACACAGTCAGAAGAGACCAATCAGAGCCAGGAGGAGGGTCTAGGCGCTGTCAATCAATCTCACCTCTTCCTGTTTGCTACACTACAGCTGATTCACCACAACACAGCCTGCCAAGAATGCTAAGGCTAGTTAGTATAGTCACCAATAACGATGGCTAAGCTATTTTTCTGTAACAGTAAGTTGTTTTCCCCATTAGCACATTTAACAGTACATGAGTTTGATTAGCAGTGCTAAGACCCGCCTCCTGGCTCTGATTGGTTGTTTTTGACAGGACGAGGTGTATGTTTGCAAAAGCGTCACTGAGAAAAGGCAGAGGAGCTCCATTTTTTTTTTCATATATTATTTGTCTCTTCTCATACTGTCACAACATTGTGACACTTCTAATAAATATGGAATAAAAAACACATTTTTTGTAAAACTTACATACTGCAGCTTTAAACGTTAGACATTCTTTTCATGAAGGCTACATTTCTGGATTAAAACAGTTTTCTATGGATCTGATGTAATATTCTAAATTTAAATCTCAAGTGGGAAATCATGACAGCTAAATTAAATAAGGGCTTTCAAACACCCACCAGGGTGTAATTCTCCCCCACTCAGCCTTACATTAACAACTATTTAAAAGCAAAGTCAAAACGTCTTGATTATTGTTACTTTTTTTCTCTTTTCTTGATTTTATCTTCATCTTGCCTGCATGTGGTTTTAAGTTTCTACTTGTGTAATCCATCTAAACAATGTGTTTCACTCAGTGATAATGTTCCTGAAATAAATGGATTTTTTTCAATAATAATCTGACTTCATGAAGCCTAGAAATATGTGCTTCAAATAAATGTTTTTAGAGCGGACAGCTTCCTAGATGCTACAGAATGAGCCTGTTGCAGGAGGTCTGCTGCAGAGTGAGCAATCTGCATGCAGTGTCTATGAGATAGTCGTTTATCGTGGTTATTAAGGAAAAAGGATGAAACTACATTTTTCTGCACGCATTCCCTGAACAATGTAGCTCCTTATCTTGACGCTAACATCTCTAAAACGACTGCCAGCATTTTCAAATCCGTCACGTTGCGCAGCCGACAGACGGAAAGCCCGAATGGATAAGCCACAGCAACTTTGTTGTTGTCTGCTCAGCGTTACGCTTATCTACTCAAAGTTTGCTTTCCCTTATTGCCTTAATAGCAAAGTGAAATGCAGTATTTTGTCAGATACCAAGGATTTTCAAAGCAGAGCTCCACATTTTTCCAGAAATGCCCATTTGGTGGTTAGGTGAGCTTCACAGAGGTAAACATCTGTGAGATGTTAGCGGTTTCAATCAGTTTAGCAATAAGGTCAGCCATGCCAATATTTTCCTGGATCTGCCTAACGTAGTCTCCTTTATTTACCTTCCCGCTCCCTTTTTTTTTTTTTTTTTGGAAATAACCTTTCACTGAGATCCGGATCACTTAAGCCGCTGACCATGTGTCATAACAGTGGACAGGATTAGGCACATTCTCAGCTTTATGGGTTACGTTGTGGGAAAGTGTGCTTAGCAAAAGAACAACCGGCATCACTCAGAGAAGGTGCAGCTGAAACGGACGAAGGAGACGAAGATTTGATTCAAACGTTTCTCCAAATACAGAATTAGAAATGGAGTTGAAAGCAAAGGACGACTTGAGAAAATATCACAAAGTGGGATCAGCGATATCAGCAAAATCTTGACTGGTTTTCATAGTCAATTAATTGCAAATAAACTTGGAAGGACGATTTTCATGCGTATGCCAGAGTAAACACGTGTCATGCAGTCTTCAGTATTAATAAGGCGCTGATGCGTCTGAATAATCATCTTGGTAATTCATTGAGTGAAACTTTTGTGTATTCCTGTTTGGTTTGGTCTCCATCTTTGTTGCTAAGAGCTAATCCCTGTTTCTGTGCTTCATTAAGACGTCAGTCACACAGACTAGATGCTTTAGCGAAGTCCGACCGTTCTGCTCTTATATAAAGAAAAGCTCTAAAGCAACCATTACTTTTTTTCCTCTGCAAAGTTTACAGAGAGTGTTTTAATCACGGGCCATAAACGGCCACTTTAACTCTGATAATCACCGTGTTTGTGACGCCTGTTGGCAAAGAAATATGGTTTAATGGATTAACTGGAATGAAATAAAAATCAGGGTTATGGAGTGTGAAAGAAAAAACAAACTGTTAAAGCTGCCTTGACCCTGACACTGTTGGTATGCATAATGTTACTCGCTGTAGTCGTCTAAAAATAATACTCAGGACCTTCTATCACAATATAGTCAAAGGGCCAACAAAGAAACACAATGATGAGCCCACGGCTAAGGTTAATTTAAGAATTATTTAGAAATGTGTGGTAAGAAGCTGGAGCATCTGGAGAAAAACTAACATATAGACAGCATGAAAATCAAACTACCAACAGAGTTTTAGAGATTTAAACCCCCTTTAGTAATATTTTAAGCAGTAGTGATGTTCTTAAAAAAAAAAGTTGATAATAAAATTTGGAATCTAGGGGAGCAGCGATTAGTTTCCTGGCCTATCACTGATTTTCATACTTTAAAGGAGCAGTATCAAATAGTTATGTTAACTTTAATTGTTATAAATTGTTATTAACTGGAATAAAATAAAAATCAGGGTTATGGAGTGAGAAAGAAAAAACAAAATGTTAAAGTTTCCTTTAACAAGTCAGCTTATATAAAAGTCACATATATACATGTATATATACATATATGTGACTTTAAAGAAATTTGACTTTGTAATTTAGCACCATAAAATTGGGCCTCTGTCTCTTTAAGAAGCTCTTGCTCTTTCTGAAGCTGACAACATGGCTCCTCTATTAACCCTTTAACGCTTTCGCCTGCGTTGCTCTCAGAAGTAGCTCCTATATTGAGCTCAGGAGATGCGTAGTCCCACCAGGTGTTTGCTGATTGCTGCTGGCTAGTCTGAAGGAGCCGAGTGGAGGAGCTGCTCTATGTGGCAGAGGCTCGGAAACATCAGCTCTGAGGAGGAGCTGCATCTCGAAGGCGGGGCTAGGGCCACCCAGGCGTTTTTGCACAGCTGGTGGTTGCCATGGGGATTAAAGAATTTCTCAAACATGCGTGAAATAATAAAAGCAACACTTCAGGTATGTTTTTGATGAGGGAATAAAGTTATAACACGACCTTGTATGGGTTTTGAACAAATCATAAAACATTAAGAAGTTTCCACACTCCATGGCACAAATGTTTTGAATTGTAAGAAACATTTTGTGTGAAAATGTGACTTCTAATTGATGGGTTCAGGGTTATCGCAACATAAAGAACATAGAATATCACATCAAGTAGAACATAAATAAACAAACAAGCCTCCCATGCTGAGCTCTAACATCAGAGGCGTCATACTGTAGATTCCAGGACCTTCTGTCAGCCTGAAAAGAGTTAAACCAGATATGTGACAGTCATTAGATTTTTTCATTTTCCTGGGGAACAAGCTGCTGTCTGGAGCCATGTGATCACTCAGACAGAGAAAAGTTTACTGCTCTGAACGTGGAGGAGAATCACTCTCTGGCTAATGCCGTGATTTTTCCTCAGACATTTCTTGCCAGCACACCTGGAAACATTATGTGCTTCTAAAAGCTTTTACCACTCATTGGCAGCGTTTACGTAATAACGTATTATTTTGTATAACTGGAATGCTTCAGCAAACAGCCATCTTAAGTTGATTGCACATCTGATTATCACCACAACAATAATCACAATCAGCTCCACAGCCTCCCACTGGGGGGATGGTCTGATTAACGCTGGATTTTCCTTAAGTGGAAATCCATATGAGAGATGTATGCTTATATTGCATTATTTCAGAGGTTTAGTTGGATGGCAGCTCCTGGTTACCTTGGAAACAGAAGGATTGGTCCTTTAAAATAGGCTGGAAATTGGACTTTAATGCGCCTGGCTGCAAAGAAAATACATAAGCATATCAAAAGCATTTCAAAAAAAGTTAGATCTGTTTTTAAAAGGTAATAAATTACATACACTTTCTAATGGATGAATAGCTCTTGAGCTTTTGACGACTTACAATTTGTCACTTTGCAAGGACCAGGGCAGGTCCAAGCCTTTTTGGGACCCTAGGCAGATTTTCATTTGGGGGGGCTTCCCATAACAACAGGCCAGCACCAGATGACTTATCATTCCTAAAATACATCATTTGTAATTAGATTACATCATACCAGTGTTTTTATGGCTGCTAATTTTAAACTTACAGAAATAGGAAGTTAAAAAAAATATTTGGATTTTGCAACACAGAGTGGGATTTCAGTGTGCCATATTATTTTAACTGTTTGAAAGTAACACAGCAGGAAGAAATCAACCTATTTTATGTGTAACAACTATAAAAATAATGATAGTTTGGTGCTCTTGGGGTCCCCCTGGTGCTGTGGAGGCCCTAAGCAGCTGCTTAAGGTGTAATCCCACTAGGCATGTTTATTCCACTTTAATCAGACTCTCATTTGTTTGAGTAGAAAGTCCAGTTCATTTGGGGAAGTATGAATACATAATCAAAGAAAAAAAAGCAAACTTTAGTCAGCCTACAAACCTAGGTCTCAGTTTGGTTGAAGCGTACTATAGTGCAGGGCATGCTGGGTAAATACAACCAAAACGAGCAAAACGAGTCCAGTGACAGCAGGAGAAATGACTTGTGGTCTTTTGCCAAAGGCAAAATCCTAAAATCTTATGCTACTCCACATTTGTCTACATGTTGTGAAAAAAGGAAATTGCGCTCAGTGTCTTCATAGACTTTAGTGTCATTTCCTTCAATGGTTATTGGTGCAGCGCCACCACATGCCAGGGCAGGAGAACAGGTTTTTAAAAACTGAAAATACAAGTGTTGCAGTTTTTGGTCCCCAATCAGTCTGAACTATACGTGTGAAAACCTCTAGTCCACTATTATAATATGAACTGGTATAATATGGAAGGGTAAAAGTAATTTGGAAACAGTATCACTAGTTCTGTTTGTGTTGACTTAATAGTTCAGAATTAAATATAGTAAAGTCGCTGCTTTTTTGTTTTATGAACTTTGCTTATGAATTTTAGACTTCTACTAGATGTTTTCTTTTTTTTCAGAAACTTTGACTTACCAGCAAGCTATCATCATAAACAGCACAATGATAGTTTGGTCAGTGACCTTTAAGCTTTTCATAAGGGAAGGAATACTTTTTTTGTTAAAGTCAACAATTTTATTCAATGAGAAGAAACGGAATGCTAAAATACTTCCAACATTCAGGCTAATTACTTTTCCCCCTTGCTGTAATATAGAAGCTGTTGAATTATTTTGAATTTCAATCTAGAGATGCAAACTGATGCCTCATTTAAATTTTTCGTGGGTTAATACACATTTTTGCTTGCCCACAAATAGCGCGGCTCTGCTGAGTAGAAGCTGGGATACAGATAGCATGTTTTCAACATCACCTACCGTTAGCTAACAGCCGGGAATCTGCCCTACAAAGTAACAACACCTCAGCGGACTCGGCTTGATGGAGCACAGACAACAGGATATGGCTTGAAGGGAGCTAGTACGTTAGCTACCGGGAAGCTAACGTTAGCTATCGGGTAGCTAACGTTAGCTATCGGGTAGCTAACGTTAGCTATCGGGTAGCTAACGTTAGCTATCGGGAAGCTAACGTTAGCTATCGGGAAGCTAACGTTAGCTATCGGGAAGCTAACGTTAGCTATCGGGAAGCTAACGTTAGCTATCGGGAAGCTAACGTTAGCTATCGGGAAGCTAACGTTAGCTATCGGGAGCTGCGTCCTTTTGCCATTCTCATTCTGACTGTGTGTCTTCTCTATGCCTGATTTTTATGTCTCGCTGCCTTTCTGGGGAATTTTTATTTTTTTGCAGCTGATGTCTGCCGTTGGAAATCTAAAAAGTGATAAACAATGTTCAAAAGCGTTCTTTGAGGGCGAGTTCAAAGTCAAGTTTTCACAGGCCTCCTTTTTCTTCCCCTGCCTCTCCACACGCAGCTTATATATCAATATATTTATCTCCTCGCCGCTTCTCTTTTTATTGTCTCTCCAGAGTTTATGGTAGTCTATTTCATGCTTCTTCCTGCTGTCAGCGGTGGCATACTGCAGCCCCGGCCAGCTGCTCCGGTTAAACATGGCTTCGCTGCGTCTGCTTAGCGGTTTTGTTCAGTGTGACCACCTCTGCTGTCCTCCCGGAGCCAAAACATTTTGTGTTATGACAGCTAAAAGTAAGCGAGCATAATTATGGCAGCATAGTAACCTGAGTATTTCTGTGTGGGCAACGGCAAACACACACATGCACACGCACACACACACACACACACACATTTAAATAGACTGCATCCAAAATAGAAGACCACAAATAACACAGAGTAGTAGAAAGAGCTTTGAGAGCATTCTGGGCAAACAACTCTCTTTGAAGGATTTGAGAAACTGAGCGAAAAGTGATTTGAAAGCCTTGGTTTTTCTTTAGACTCTGTACAACAGTCAGGCTTTTGACAAACACTTTTTAGCTGCTACAGCCTGTCTGAAGACCCTCTTCGAACAGGCTACAACTGTTTGGAAGGAAGAGCAGTGAACGGCTGCATTAAACCATGCCTCCACACACATCTAACGCTCAAATAAACGAAGCTCGTATTAATATAAATCTGATTTGAAAGACCACGGGACACACCATTTTTTATTTATTTATTTATTTTAATACAGTCAAATGTTAAAATCCAAGTCCCGTTAAGAAAAAGTATAAAGGCTTTCCATTTGTATCAGTTACATGGTACCTGACCCTTTCTTTGTTCCTACTCCTGTTTACAGCTGTCAACAAACTCCCAAGTAAAAACTAGAGACGCACCGATCTGATAATATCTGTATCGGTACCAATATTGGAAAAAAATGTCTCGATTGGGTATTGGTGTCAATGTGCCCGATCCGTAAGAGAAGATCCATTCATTCAGCCTAATTCTATGTTTTGTACTCCAGCAGCATCATGTTTTATTATTAATTTACATTATATTTAGAATTCATAACTGCAATTCCTGAAACATTTGAAAGATTTTTTGCAGTTTAGTTTGTACTAAATAAAACAATAGGTTGACCAACTTATAATAAATTGAATAACATTTCAGTTTATTATTTATTTAAAACAGCCTGTTTTAGTCCTAATTGCACTGACTGAACAAATTAAAGTTATTTTTATGTGTTTGACCAAGCGACTGAAGATGTTGGTGTGTTTCAGTGTGCTGTTCTGGTTTAAACTGTATTACCCATTTTGGGAATTTTTACTCAATTTGAACTAAACTGATCTTATATCATCATTTCTCTCTCTTTTAGAGCTGGGCCTTCCATTCTCACGATAGTCTGTTTGGACAGGATTTCTATACTCCACACCTAAACCTCTAAAGGCGCCGGGTCTTACATTCGATGGTCCGCTAAGCCCCGGACCATAATATTCTTCAATATCAACTCCCTCATTTTCACTCTCACTCCTATCTATCTATCTATCTCTGCCTCAGTCTCATCCAGACTCCGACTGAAAAAAACCCCCAAATGAGATCACTGGCACCCAGGTCTGTGTGTTTTCACAAGTGCGTAGCTGAGCGCTCGGCGCAGCCTCTTCTCTCCGTTCTGTCCGCCACAGCATGTGTAAAACAAAAAGCAACTTTGAAGACGGGCCGTTAAAGTCCGTCGGGGCGACCCACTTCAAAGCCGTGGTGGTATTACATTTGAATCCTGGGGGATTTAGCAGGTCCTGCTCGACTACTGTTGTTCAAAGACCAACTCCAATCTGCCTCACAAGTGTCTCTCCATTTCGGTCTGCCTCTTCCCATCTTTGCCTGTATTTAGTTATAATTTGCTCAAGCTGGGTGCGCTCTTTCAATAAAACATTTCACTTAAAATGTCTCGACAAAGCATCTGTTTTTGAAACCCCAATTACAGATCAGAGATTCCAGTGTTTTTGTTTTATTTGAGTCCAGACGATTCATCTTGTAGTCTAGAAAAAAAAACCCAACTATTTGATGCAGTGCCTTGCAGAAGTATTTACACAAATTGATTTTCTTCCCTGCATTTTATCTTGATTATACCATAAACTACAACATATTTGTAATTATTGTTGTCCCAGACCGATATTGATACCAGAAATCGGACTGATATCAGGCGGAAAACGAGTATCGGATTATATCGACCTCATCGAAAACAATATCGCAGCTTCAGCTACATTCAGACATTTTAGTAAGTTGTTCATAAAATCTCAGATGCCTCATATTTTCTTGCTTTATTTGACTTTGTATGACAACACATTCTTGCCACCATCTCTTTACTTTTAGTTCACACTATCACTTTCATTTTTTTAATGGACTGTAATGTGTTCAGCAATGCTTATGCACCATAAACAGAAAACAGACAAAATCTGCGTTCATGTCAGTTGATAATCTTGTCACAACTCATCCTACGGCTGAAAGCCACAGAACGAGGAAGTTGTTACTCCTCTGACAATAAGCCCTGAAAACATACTGAAGCTGTGCTGCCACAAGCCTTTCACACAAACTTGGTTGATGACACATATTCTACTGCATAATGTGAACTTCACAGAAACATGTAAAATAATGCACGCTCTGGTCAGATGAGACCAGAATTAAACTTCCTAGTTTGTGTGGAGGCAAATTAGCAAGGCACACAACCCTGAACACATGATGTCCACCATCTGGTGTCAGCACGTCCTCTGTACCTCTGCATAAGTACAGAGAGCTCACTGATGAGCACAATAGATCAAAGAAGTTCTGATGCTTGAATCTCTGTGCATCAGTTAGGATCCAGACGGTTCTTGGAGAGTCAGTGTTGTGTATCTTAAGGATGTTCAGTATTTCGAAGGCGCTCGTCCCCTTCTTTCTCCCGCTTGGTTTTGGCCTTGGATACGCGGTGACCACGGGTTTGAAGAAAGTATGTGACCGTTACTTTCCTGGGAAGGATTCTGATGAAGGTGGCTGTCAGGATGATGAGAGCGATTTGTTTTGGAAAGGATTTTCATCTGATACCAAAGAACAAACCGACCGGCTGGGGAGGTTTGTTCTGAAAAGGCGACCACAGACTCTTACCTGACTAATACTATACGAGACAGTACTGAGAACGACTGTACCGTCTTTGGACACACTGACCCGGCTGGGGAGGTTTGATCTAAACAAGTGTCGGACTTTGACATGACTGAGATCTCACAAGACTCTAAGGATCAAACTGACCTGGCTGAGGAGGTTTGTTCTGCAAGTCAGACTGTCCACAGTCAAAGCAATATTAGTGGCTGTACAAAGACGACGGTACAACCCAATCTCAAGTGTGAGAGTTCAGCCGCAGGGAACAATTTTCCAATCGTTCCCAAAGAAAAATCTAACCCGGTTGGGGAAGATTTATCTGTGGCTGACCTCACAGCCAAAGCTTTTGCTGAACTGACAGCACAATTTTTGGCTCCATCGATTCCATCTCTGGCTGTGCCAGAGAAGAGTTTTCTGAAAGGCACATTTACGAGTGTCTGTCAATTATCGACAGAGATGACAGCCTCAATTTGAATGAATAACTAGAACAGGTCCATTAAGTAACGGTGTGAGGTTGACCAGTACTTGCTTTAGAGTAGTCTTTCTCAAACTGCGGTCCTGGACCACTGGTGGTCCGCAGGTTCCTCGAGTTACTTCATGTGAACAATTGTTTATTTGGTGTGACGTGAGCTCAAAGTGCGACGCTACAGTTAGCTTACCAAAGGATTGTGTTTAAGTTTGTTCCGGTGTAAATAGAAATGTTATTTATCACGTAGTAGCACGAGTCTGTGCCTGCCGTGAATTCAGGTGAAGTCTGAGACTGGATCAGATCAACAAACATGGCAGGAGGGTTTCTAAGCTAGCCGTTTCCAATTTCTACAAATTCTACCATGTTTGAGCCCAAACTAGGCGTGATGCTTCCAAACATAAATTAGTTGGACTTGTAGAAATAGAAGCCATGGCTATGCTGACAAAAACCATCACAGTCAATACTACAGTCCCTAACTTCTGACGTCCGTCACGTCGCCTCGGGTGGCTAAGGGTCAGTGCCGTATCTAATAATAATTTCTATTCTGGTGTTCAGTTCCCAAACAGCTGCAAATAAAACAAAAAAGATTTATAGCTTTGGATTCCTTCTACAGAATATTTAAGAATATGGCCACCGACTGCTTAATGTGCAAAAACCTCGCCTCATGATCCGAACATTAGGTGCCGACTTGTCTCATGTATCCCTACATGTTTTGTTACACCCCTGCTAAGTGGTGTAGTTGAAGCCTGTGTAATGCTGTTACCTGGTTTCACTCAACCTTAAACACTCATCAGACTGAATTCCTTCCCAGCATTTAAGGTGTGCCAAAACAACTTATTGCAACACACGTGGGAGAGCGCAGCAGCAGTTCTTTCTGCGGCCACACCTTGGGCTAAAGGGAGACAAGAAATGACGGATATTAATTGCTGATCAGCTCAGCTGCAGACTGCGGGATTTGCGCAGAAGTTCGCCCCCCATCTCCAGGTGTGAAATACCAGCGGAGAGAAATAATTAACACAACGGCAGAGCATGGTAGGACCGAGGGGCTTTCTGCAGAACGGGAGTGGTGTTTTCATGACGCTCCGCTCACCGGTTCCACAGGTTAGTTTGGTTCAGTTTGGTGGTTCTAAAGTAAACAGCTGCTGATCTCTGGTCTACTGTGACATGCTCAGTCAAGTTCTTGGATTGCTGAAATCTTGGCACGCCAAATAATTGGTGATTAGCCACCTTTCAGAATAAAAACTTAAACACAGAAGCTGACACTGTTTTGTTTGCGTGGTTTGACACACAGTTACCTGTTGTCCCTTACATGAGCTACAGGAGTACAGCAAAAACCATTTCCAGGTCTTTCCACTGGATTAGAGCAAACATTTTTCACCAGCTGCGTTGCTGTTCACCATATAATTGTGCAATTTGACATTTTGATAATAAATCTGCTTAACAAAAACACGTCAATTTTGAAAAAAAAAAAAAATAAAATCTTGTTTTTCAAACAAAGTGTTTCGAACCTAAGATGAGGCAGGGTTTTTTTTGCCGTATTGAAATTAATGTATTTCACAAAACTTCAATGGAAACACTTTTTTAGCATCACACGAGTCACATGATCAACAACCAGATGTTGCCACTGGGCAAACCATGAAGAAAAAGAAGACAGCAGGAAGTAGTCGGAGGAGCACGGCCCGGCATGTTTTTAACGCCTTATTGTGTGAACAAACTCATGTACGTGTCATTCTAATTGTGTCAAATTTAATGGAAACACTGCATTTGCGAAATTGTGTTTCTTCAACGTTAGCAAAATATCGACAAAGTTTTGTTCACATTGGTAATGGAAACAGCCTTCCTGTGCCCAAGTGGAGTGAAAGGACTCTGGTGCTACACGCAGATGGAACCAAAGCATTGCACGTTTTGTTTGTCCACATTGGTGGAGCTATACATTTCTTTTTTAATTAATGGTTCTTTCAAGGTTTGCCCATACTTTTGGCATTATTTATCTTTCCACCAAACCAAACGTGTCATGATGTGAAGTGTTGATGATGGACAGAAGATGAATAAATTAACTGAACTTAAAAAACGTACACGGCAAGAGAAAAGAGAAACCGGGTGCATCAAGATAGCAGGAGAAACCAGCAAGGAGTGAGTGAGTGGAACACAGGTGGTTAAATGCTGGTTGGTAGATTGCTGGAACAATGTAGAGGTGCTAATTAGGAAACAAGGTGCAGCTGAGAGGGGAGAGCAGAAGGCGAGCTGAGGGAGAGAGAGACGGAGGCACAGTGGGGTAGAGATTGGCAAAATGTAATTCTAATGGACTAAAGAATAACTAAACACAAGGAATAAACATGAACAACAATGAATAAGCACAGAGTGAAGTGCAGTAAAACAGAAACAACCATCAAAACCACTAACCCGATGAAACACGGATCTATAATGTAACATTTTGGTCTCATCAGATTTCGAAAGCCTTTTCTCAACGAGGCCTCTGAGGTCTTCACAGTAATTACACTCAGCTGGGCTTGATTTACTCATTATAGGACTTTTTATTTTGCGGTGTTTGGGCAGAGGGGTCTGAACACAAGGAATTTAAAAATGTTTTAACCCTAAGAGGCCCGCAGTCTCTTGAACAAATTAACTTGGGATGATTGTTGTGTTCTTTCCATTTCGGAAAGATGCCCGATTTTGCGTCTGTCGCAAAAAAATGCCAATAAAATCAGCTGAAATCTGGTGTCGCAATGTGACAAAATGTGACACACACACAAAAAAAAAAGAGTTAGGAAGTATGTGTCGTTAAAAAAAGGTTAAGTAAAAACACATTCACACTTAAAAATATTTGATGTTCGGGCGTGCTGTGGTGGCGTAGGGGATAGCACAATTTGGAGGCCTTGAGACCTCGACGCGGCCGTCGCGGGTTCGATTCCCGGACCCGGCAACATTTGCCGCATGTCTTCCCCCTCTCCTTCCCCCTTTCCTGTCAGCCTACTGTCATATAAGAGACACTAGAGCCCACAAAACACTCCCTGGAGGGGAGAAAAAAAAAAAAAAAAAAATATATATATATATATATATATATATATATATATATATATATATATATATATATATATATATATATTTGATGTTCTAATTGTTTTTCAAATAAATGCTTATTTTTTTTCCTCACAGAACAAAACTAAATGACACAACTGAAGAATCATGACATGCACTTATTTTTTTTTTCTTATACACACCCTAATGGTGAGATACACACCCAAACAACTCCCAACAACCCACACTGAACCACAAGTCCTGGCTGCGGATGATTTCAGCCACTAATTTCTTGTTGGGAAGCCAGATTTCTTCCCTGCACATGCTTGCGTGAAGAGAGCCGCGAAGGCCCTCCAAATGTTGGGCTCCATGGGGAAAAAAACCAGAGGGCCCCCAGATAATGTGAGGTCACCAGAAGCCCGACAAACCGGTCCTGTTTCTGTTGTCGCCAGGAGGATTTCTGTTCTCCGAAACGTCGGCTCCTCTCATTCCGCTTCCAGATGAGTTATTGCAGATAATTAGTCTTCGTTTTAATCGACATGAGAAGTTTACACAACAAAACAATAGCGTGGGAGGAGGGGAAAAATGTTTAATTCATGGTATTTATGCGACTGTTGACTCGAAGACAATTATTGCTCTGGAGGAGCCGTCGCTTCCTGCTGTTCGGCTGCATCAGATCTTCACGGCTGACGCCGGCCTGGAGGTGAAGCTTGCATGCTTCCAACATCCAATAATTGCTGCGTACTCTCGACGCCGTCCTAAAAATCAGAGGAACCGACGTCGGGCGCACGACTCCAGCAGATGAAGATTGCAGTTGCAGCTCCTGGCAAAAAAAAAAGAGATTATTACTTCAAACTGCAAAGTTAATAACGCGGGACGGTGCCAGCTGGCTTGAACCAGTGACCCCGACGTTCAAAAGGAAAACCGGGGAGTCAGGGCAGTGGTGAAATAAAAACACGGGTCCTTTATTGGAACGTCAGGAGAATTGCTGGGCGATCTTTGAGGTGTCACCAGATGCCTGGCAGCGCAGTCGTAAATGCTGTGAAGCTGCTGTAACTACTTTAGGTGAGGGGAAAAAAAGCAAACAATTCCCACAACAATTCCAGTGTTTTTTAATGAACACGTTTTGAGCTAACAGATTTTACAATGTTCTGCCAAAGTATTCCTACCTTTAGTCCTTTTCAACATTCTGACATTGTCTCATTACGACCACAAACTCTGCTCTTATTCTGCCGCTTTTGTGTGTGACAGACCAAAAAACAAAGGTTTGTCTGTTTCACCCTCATACCACTGAGTGCATTTCTGCACTGCCAACTGCTTTAACATGCCATCTAATTAGTGAAAAAAAAAACAAACAAAACAGTTAAAGATTGTTTTAATCAGGAGACATTTCACCATATGTCACAGAAAACATATCTGCCACATTCACGTCACAAAAGTTCACTTTGAAACATTTTATATACAACTGGTGTAACTGTTGTTTCTTTCAAATGGTAATGATTTAAAGGCCATCTACAGAGGTGGATGGACTCAACTGTCTTCAACTAATGGTAGCACTGCTTTACGCAAGAGTGAGTAAAAAGTACTCATCTAAGAAATCACTCAAGAAGGAATAAAAAAGTGTTTGATTGAAAAGTTACTAAAAGGGGCAGTAGTATGCACTTTCCAGGCATATAGTGGCATTTTATAGCACAATTAGTCACTATATTAACTTCACTTGTTTTCGGGCTTCTGTCGCTTTAAGAAACTCCTGCTCTTTCTGAAGCTCCACCTTCAGGAAGTCATCACAACATCGCCCTTCTATCAACCCTTTAACAATGTTTTTAACCAGCCTTTCAGGAGCTACTTCTCATTACGAGCTCAGCACACACGCAGCTCCACCAGGTGTTTGCTAATTGCTGCTGGCTAGTCTGCAGGAGCTGAGTGAGGGGAGTGACAGGGCAGGGCTGCACTGTGAGGCAGAAGCTTAGAAAGAGCAGCTCATCGCCTTGAAACAAGGAGACGCTGTGTCTCGAATGGTTGCCACGGGAGATTAAAGGATTTGTTCAAACAAAGTTTTTTTGAGGGTGTTGTTTCTTATTTGGGGTTAGAAAAAGTCCATTAAGCGTCGAACAAAAACGTACTTTAATTTTTCGTGAAGGAGCAGTGACTCATCTTTGTAATTAAGTTGCACTGAAGGAACACTGAAGAACGATGCTCCAGGGTTACCCCGATCGCAGCTGAAGGGATCAATATGACTTGTCTGAACATGAAAGGTAATAAATCGAGGAGGAACAATAATAGCCTGTTAGAATGTCATTTCACAACGTACCTTCTTTATATTACCTGTGAGAGACGGAGCTCATAGCTAATAATGAGAATTAAGAGTTCTGTCATTTGACTCATCTGACTCTTTTGGCTCATGATTTGCTCTTAACTACTGTGTTATTATTCTTATTTCTTTTTTACATGTGAACTTACCGGTACACAATTATAAACTGGAAGGTTTTGGCACAGCCTTGTTGGTTCTGTACTCAGATGTACCCAATGAATACAGTGCTGTGTTCAAACTGAGTCTGCAGAGAAACTTTAAAACCCGACACCAAAACTAAACAGTGTGAACTCCCAGTTGTCACTAAGTACAGTAAAAGTTTCCCAGTAACCACAATAGCAGCATCGCCATTAAAATTACGAATTCTCCTATAACTTTAGCTCACTTTAGCTATAACTTTAGCTCACTTTAGCTATAACTTTAGCTCACTTTAGCTATAACTTTAGCTCACTTTAGCTATAACAAGTTCACTTTAGGTGAGCTTGTTATAGGAGCCACTTCTCAGTGCAGTGCTGGTGAAAATGTTGTTAAAGGGTAAATAGAGGAGATTTATTGTGATGACTTCCTGTAGTAAAATCAAACCTATGGGCAAGTGAAAGTGACCAACTTGAAAAAATATGTATATGTTTTAACTTTAGCAGGGAGTCAGTATCCTGAGATAAAACCTTACAAGCCCAAAAGATGCTAACTCAGCACTTTGCTGGGATTTCAGAATAACGTGCAGCCATTGAAGTGAGGCAAGAAATGTAGAGTATTTCAGTTCAGATGTGAATAATGAACAGAGGCGGTAAAAATACAGATATGAAGTGTGTATGAATAACCCTTTTTTTTTTATTTTAAATTCAGCGACATCTACCAGACACAAGAATTTGGGTCAGAACACTTTGAAAAAGTGCGGCTAACCGAACTCCTGGCTTTCAGGAACTTCCAGACTGAAAATAGTCCAGCTGAAAGACGAAGTAAATCAATAATGTGGGAACTCGCGCCACATGAAATGCATGTCATCCTGGAAGCAATTCCATCCGCATCCAGAACCAGCTTTTGGAGATGAAGGAAGGTCGTTACGCTGAGGCCGCTAGCTGTCAATGCTGTGATGCATATGGGCTAATGTATGGAAAGTAGAAGCTGTGTGAAACCGCCTTCATTATCTGACGTTGAACGGGAAGTTGCCATATGTACGGCGGAGCAGCAAATTGGTGGGGGGAAAAGGAGGCGGAAGATAAAAATCCATGCACACAATGAAACGTCTCGGGGGAAGCAAAGGCTTTTAGCTCCTTCTCTTTAGCTGTCGTTTAAGTGGAAATGTAGTGGCACCGATCCAAACTTTTAACTCTAATTTTACTAACTTGAAGGAAGCCTGGGACGTCAGAACTGTTGTTTTTCCTGCTTAGACTGGAGCCAGTTTCTAAAATGGATGACTTGGCAGTTTCAGTAAGCAACCAATTTGTCTGCTGCAGGAGTTGTCACTGTGCGGGTTCACAGAACGGAGCCGTAATGATTCCGGGTTCCAGACAGCAACATTCTGCGATCTTTGGAGGATTTTGAAAGTTGAGGTTTTACACAGTTAACAGGGACGACGAGTACGGGTTTTCTATGGCTGCAAACGCGCCGCATCAGCAGAAAAGACGGGCTGTTTAGCACATCTTGCAAACTCAGCTGGAGAATCGTAGGAATCTCTTAATAGATGACCCAATTCTGCATCCTGTAGTCTGTAAGGGGGCATTCACACCAGCCATGTTGAGTCAAACTCTTGTTTGTTTGTCTGAACAGTCCGGTACATTTGGGGAAGTGTGAATGCATTGTCAAACTTTGGTTGGACCAATCCCTGGTCCACCTAAAAACCTTAGTCCTGGTTTGGTTGAAGTGAACTCTGGTGCGGTTGGAATGCATATGTGAATGTAAGTGGACCAGAGTCCACTCCAAAAGCAGGAAACCGACAACAGTGCAGGGCATTCTGGGTAAGTACACCCAAAACAAACGCATGAGTTTGGCACTAGTGGGAGAAATGACTCGTGGTCTTCAGCCAAAGACAACAGAGAAATCCTACGAGCGTTAAAATCGGTCACCACTCCATTTCTCTTTACATTTTGTTAAGAAGGAAGTTTTGACCAACTCCTACGTTTTCATTGACCATAAAATTGTGCAATTTGGAATTATGAAAATGAATGCCACATGTGTAAGGGACTTGATTAAAAGACGCCAACGTGTCCTCTGGTGGCTGACGATGAACGCTGAGAAATAAAAATACCTCATGGAACCGTTTACATCCATCAGCATCGTGATTTTTACTTATTGCGTGAACAAACATTCTAGTGATTTTAATCACATTTCTTATTTAATGGGAACACAGCAATTGCAAAATTGTCTTTTCGATATTAGATTACTACATGGTCATAGTACATAAGTGATATCAAAAATATTCATCACGTTACTTGAAAACTTGGAAGAAATAAACTTGAATTGCCTCCCGACACGTTTCCAGAAAGGTGTGCAGCTGAAAGGATCCAGCGGCTGGCAGAGCCACACACAAACACCAGCGAAGAGACAGGCAGTCATTACTCCTACAGCGCCGGTGATCAACACTAATTATCGTTTTTGACCAGGGGAGGACCGTCTTCCAATGCGTCCCTCGCCGATGACAGTTCATTACTCACCAGCAGCTAAGGCGAAAGGGGGCCCAGCTGTCAGGAGTTAGAGCAGAAATCTGCTCCTGAAACTTTACTACCTGAAGAACGTCAAAAATAAAACCACACACACACACACACACACACCCACACACACACCGTGTTACAGAAGTGGCTGCTCCCTCGCATCTACAGCATCTTGGCAAAGTAATAAAAACCTGAAGTTTTTTCAGTTTTTGACTCATTACACCTTTGACTCATTATTTTGAGACAAATGTCTTGGACTTCAAAATGGACAACAGTCAGAAATGACTTGCTGAAAACCATAAATGCTTTGTTTAAATCAATCTAAAACTTATTACACCCACTAACTTCATGTGTTTTCCTGGGATTTAACGCGGTAAAGATCAACACCAGGTAGCACAAAATCTGCATGTATTTTGCAAAACTGCAATGAAAACACTTTTTTTATTTTTTTTTTCGAACAACCGGACGTTACTACTGGAGAAGAAGTCGACAGGAAGCGATTGGAGGATGACGGTTTGTTTTTGATTTTTTTTCAAAGTGCAGCTGGATCCACCAGAGCTCTCAGCTTCACACAGTTAATAAAAAGTTGTGTCATTCCAGCATGTTGAATCCACAGCTCTTCTGTAAAATCAACCACAATTTTCACAAAACATAGCATGCATAGCTGCTCCCAAGCAGCTTGTCGCTCCAATGCCTGAACGAGACACAGACGGCGCCTCTGATTGGCTGATGAGGAACACTAGCTCCATGACTGAATTATAAATATATCTCATGTAACCGTTTACATTTGTCGCTGCCATGACTTTCAATGACTTATCCCATGAACAAGCTTATTCACAAGTGATTTTAATTCCATTTCATGTTTAATGGAAACGCTGCATTTGCAAAATTGTGGGGTTTTTTCGACATTAGCAGAATACTGACAAAGCGTGGTGCACATCTGGTGCACAAAGCTTGGAACGTTTTAAAGTGTAGCTTTCTTTTGCCGTGCTCCGTTCTCTTTCTTTTTGTGCTTTTGTTGTTTTGTTCGTACTTATTCTAATTTATGTAAAAAACCCTGAACTGCCATGTTGCTGAAAACGTGCTATATAAATAAAATTACCGTACCTTACATTTGTCATGGAAACGCAGCGTCTCTGGGGTGGCTACTCTGACACTCTATCCACCTGCTACTCTGCACATGCATACATATTCTTTCTTTTTTATAGTCATATTTTATTTCATTGTTTTGCATCCATACATCAAAACAATTTCCTAGCCTTTTGACTCTGAAAGTCTAATGAATTTGTGTCCAGGATGTGTGGGGTCTGCAGAGAAGTTAGCTGTCCTCTTTTTCTGACCCTGCCTGGTCTGTGACATTTCTTGATGGAGGAAATTTCAAGAAAGAGCAGAGCAGGAAAACACATTGAAGTGCTTCTTGTGTAGCTCACAGAAATTACTCCAGTTTGTGGTTGGATATGACATAATGTAAAAAGGTCAAAGGGCGTACAGACCTCCAGAGACTGGTTTTCTGAATGTTGGAAGGGGGAAAACAGTGTTCATAGTAACTCTTATCTACTATACATTCTACAGAGACACTCACTGTTATCGGATAAGAACAACCAAAAGTCTGCTTTTCAGAATAAGGTCGCAGGAATTGTACTCAGTTGCGTTTTAGAGTAGAACGTTTGACATTTGACAACACCTAATCTGGAGATGCCGAATATTTACGTGATTGATTCCTGCAGCTTTTTGGTGAGGATTTGAAGCACGGCTGTGAAATGAAGAACCGGAGCATTGAGATTACTCAGAGGGAAAAAAAGAAAAACAAACAAAAAAAAAAAAAAAACTATCATCCCAGGAGTGGATGATGGTTCACCAGCAGGTCAGACGGTGCACAGCTCAGAGATGTTGCAAAACACTTATGATCTACATCTCCGATTCGAGAGGCCTCCATAACTGAGATGAATGTTAAAGTTCACGGCGGGACGGTTAGGAAAGGGCTGGAGCGTTCGGTACGGTTACCACGACAACAACATGGAAGCACAGCTTAGGAGTCTGATCTGAGTGTGTTATTAATACACAGCAACATATTTGATTGAAAAACTATTTTATGTGCAGAATTTCTCCTGCACATAACATCTAAAGTAAGCATGTTTGTTTAAAAAGTTTTGATTTATCAGAAATAATTTTCTACACTAAGCTGAATTCTGGTTTAATGTTTTCTGTTGCAAACTGGGAGAGATGTTCTTCTCCACTGTCGCCACATGCGTCCTCAGGAAGAATACTTAGCTTTTTACCAATTATTACATGATCCACTGACTTTGACAGTTTTGCTCTCTAGTTACCTTCATATTTTACTGTTGTTTCTGACCTAAATATGATGACATGGTTGGTTCATATAGACATGAACTGAATAGAGACTTCTGTCTTCTAAAGTTCCTCATAACATTTGTTGATATTTGCACCAATATATGGGAAAAAACTGCATTTCATGTTTTATTCATTAATACAATATATATATATATATATAAATATATATATATATATATTTTTTTACTTTATAGATTTTTTTCTGTAACACTTTATTTGAAGAGGGTGTGAATAAGACTGACATAACGCTGTCACAAACATGACATGACGCCTGTTATGAACATGAATGTTTGTGACTGTTGTCATGACGTGTCATTCGGTAAATAATGAGACTTAATGTAAAGTTGTTCTAAAATCCTGCACTAAAAGTCTATTAAAATCTCTACTTTGTATTAAAAATGTCATTATTATCATAACAGGTGTTATGTCCTGTTTATGACAGCGTTATATCATAAGTGTTACTATTATTTCTAAATACATGGATTACTTTTTGTTTCTAAATGAAGACTTTCTATAAGAAATGGTTAGTATTTGTGTGTGTGTGTGTTTTTCCTGGTTTTGTTTATATTAGTGTTGCAAAGAAAAAGCTAAAAACATGACATCGTCGTCTGCTGCAGGTAAGATAGTTACCGTTCAGAATCTCTGAACAGAACCGCACTTGATCTTGGAGAAAACGTGCTTTCAAACACAAACAAGAAAAACGTTTTTGCCTCTGAAGACGTTTCGATTTGAGCGTTTTGTGAAATTTGCAAACACAAAACAAAACCAGAGCTTACCTTTTGTGTGAGCTCTGTGTACCTCGTCAGCAGCATGAAGGCAGAAAGCAGACGTCACGAGAGCAGCTGGTGGTTCTTCTTTGTAACCGTGCGTCCGTCTGTCTCTCCAGTTTTATCACCTGAAAGCAGAGGCATTGAGTGAGGACTGAGGTCTCACTTCAGCGCTGGCCTGCCAAGCTGTTTGGCAGGCCAGCGTCTGCATAATGACGGTAATTCAATTCCTTCTAACAGCCAAGGTGTAATTGTTTAACTCTATAGTGATGTCTTGGATCTTAACTCACTCCGTCAGACAGAGGGAAATAAAAAATCATGTCGCAGAACTGGAGGTAAGTCATTGTACAAAAAAAAAAAAAAGAAGCATCCAGCAGCTGCTTTTCAGCACTTCTACATCTGAGTAAAAACACAGAGGTTTTCTGCTGACAGAGAATAACACACATGAAAGAGCTTTTAAAAGAGCCCTGCTTCATTATTTTATTACATAAAGTCTCATGAGTCTACATTTATTTATTTATTTATTCATAAACTATGCCGCTATTGTTACCACAAGTATGTCTAACTGTTTGTGTAATGAATGTATTTTTTTTAAGATGTGGAAGAGTAGCTACTGTCACGGTAACGGCTGACGGGCATCCCAAAAAAAACTAAACAAAATAAACAAACACATTATATATTTTTGTTTGTTTTATTCAGAAAGAACTGATTAAAGGGGAGTTTGAAACTTTAATAAAAATATTGAAACATTTAAGAAGGAGAATGCGGACGGACATCTTTCCCTCAACTTGAGTTTCAGCAAGAGCAGGAGCTTCTTAAAGAGACAGAGGCCCAATTTCAAGGTGGTAAATTACAAAGTCAAATTTGACATATGTAGCCTTTTTTTATATAACAACTGAAGGTAACATAGTTACTTGATTATGCTATAAAATGATTGTACATGGCTATACAATACATAATACTGCCCCTTTAATAAAGCAGACATGTTGTCACTAATCTGTTGTAGTTTTCTTACAGTCCTGAACCCTAAACCTCGTCTTCTCTCTGTCCTCCTCCTGAGCTGAACTTTGGGTGACACCAGACCTTTACGCCTCACTGCTTTGAGTTTTCATCTCAGGTTGACATATATCGTTTTTAGGACCCAAACGGAAAAAAAAAAAAAAAAAAGCTCAGTGTCAAAGGATTATTGAGTCACCTCTGAAGTGAACAGAATGCTCCCATGATGCGGGACTCTGTCTGTGCACCTTACTGCGCACAAAACCTCTTTCAGGCTGTGGATGAGCCGCAGCAGTAAAACTGCCTTCTCCTGTTTCCTGTCCATTCAACTCCACTTCTTTGGCTGACGTTGCTTTTCTATTTTTTTTCCCCTCCTTCCTATTGGAATATAAAGGTGTTATTCAGGCATCCCAGAAGCAATATTTGCCACATTAGATGTGAATACGTCCCTTTAATGGATTTTCCTATCCACCTCTCTCGTTTTATTATGTCTGCTTGGAACGGCCGACGTCTCCCGAGGCTTCCTCTGCGCTCCACAGCCGCCACGGCGGCGGCTGATGGGGGTGAGCGGGAGTGTGGGGCGAGAGACGGAGGAGGACGATCTGGTGACGGAGGAGAATACGGGAGTGGGTCAGATTGGGGTGAAGGGGAACGGCGACGGCGTGAGGGGACGAGGCAGAGGCGACGAAACGGCAAGTAATAAGAGAGAGAGAGATAAGATGGGAAAATGGAAGAACAACTTGAATCTGAGGATGTTGGCAGCAGAAAGAAAAAAAATGTAGAAAGTGAAGCTTTTAGTTGATTTACACTGTGGACTCAGATAATCGTTTGAAATGACACAACATGGTTGACCTTCCTGTGACTCGCAGCGCTCTAAGTTGCTGAAATCTGTCATGTTTGTGCAACAGAAAGACAGAGATACTCAGAAAGAGAGGCTGCGACCTCTGATCGCCCTACCAGCAAAGTTCACTGGTGGAAATCAGCAAAATTATGTTTGGAAAAAGTATTTTTGTGTGGAAACGAAGCAACATAAAAAAATTTAAAAAAAAGACAAAAAAACCGAGTCAGATCCCTGACCTGTCATGTGTAGTTAGGCCTGTCGCAATAAATCCAATGATCAATTAATCACATGTTAAATTAACATGAGTTCAATCATTTCTATTTGCCTATTTTGTATTTCTTCTCTTTTCTCTTTTGAGTTTGGTTTGGTGTTTGGCTCTCAACCGGCTCATTTTTGTTTACAGAGACTTCATGATTCATTTTAGTTGTTGTTTTATTTGTGTTGGGTATTTAAAATGTCTTCCAGCTCCAGTGTCAAAAAGTCAGAAAGGTCACAGTCATTACATGACTTATATTTTTACTCCTAAACAAAATATTGTCTTTTATCATAACAAATTCTGCTTCAAGTAAAAAATACAGGTCAATTCTGACGTAAAATAAAACAGAAATTACATTTTTGATGGCAGCTGGACCTTACTCAAGCATCAAACCAGTCACATTCAATAAGTTAGAATATACTTTCCTGTAGGGCTTGTTTGTCAGATTAAATTAATAACATTTAAGCAAGTATTAAACATATTTCTCATTAAGTCCACATTTCTGTCTTTAAATTATTTAAATTTTTATTGCTCTGATTGTCAGGAGCTGGATCAAGATCAGAAGATCAAGATCTAGACTGGATAGAAGAGATGATGGAGAATTCATGAAAAAAAACACACAACAAAAACCAACTTATAAACAAGAAAAGTAAAATTTAGAACAATGGGATACACCAGAGCGGGACAAAATGGAAGGAGTCGATATATGTAGGTGATAAGGAGGTGATATATGTAGGGACTGAAGACGACAAACGGCTAATGAAGCTGGGGAAGGGAGAGAGTGAGAGAACGACAAACAGCTGGGAAAGACGAATAAACACAGAATGGAACGGGGAGGAAACCCAAACAATGACCTAATATCTAATCTAACTAAATAAATCCGAAACTCGGAAGGAGTAAACTAGAACAGGAGGATGAAGATAAATACCAAATGCCAAAGAACAAATCCCAAAATAAGAAATAACTGAACTAACAGCGGGAATGAACTGGGATGAGAAGACCTGATGAAAACAGGAAGTCAAAACGGGAAAAAAGTGAAGAGAAAGACCAAAACAAGAAGCGATCCCAAAACACTGATAAAATTAATAGAAATGGAAAGTATGTTTAAGGCTTTTTTTTTTTTCAGGAAAAGTATAAAAACAACATTAACAAGCTAAAATGTTCAGATTTATTTTCTAAATAGTAGTACTCATAGTAATAATAAAAAGTATGTGTCAGTTTTCTTCCACTTCACAGGAACAGCCTCCTTTTGTCGCTGAAAGTTAGTGGTTGCAACATGACAAACTTCCAAACAGGAAATCGGAGTAAAATTGAGAACACAGAGGACAGCGTTCAAAGAACACTGAGCACAATTCTCAGAAGAAACTGAACGATAATCAAATACAGTTAATAAAATACAAGAACATATGTCACCAAGCTGTATGAAAAATGATTTTTCTTGAATTTTTTTCTCACTCTGTCGTATCTGACAGCGTGAATAGTTGTCTTAGTGCCAAGGTGAAGCTCAACAGATTTACTTTCACAAGTGGAGCGTTACAGTTTCCGCTGCCATGCTCCACAGAGCTTCATTAGAAACCGTAACTTGTACACTAAAATTCCTCCAGATCCAGTCTTAGTAAACACCGGCCAGCGAGGGCAGCAGGTAAAGAATCGGGAGTTTGAAACGGTTTAGACTGAATTTGGTCGTGGAATGTTTTGTTGGACCTTCTGACTGCGTGCAAAGCTCCAATTCTTTTCTTGGCCGTCTTTTCCACAGCAGTTCAGAGCTGAAGCCGGACTTCTCTCCGTCCAACTCTTGTGTTTTCTTGCACCGTGTCTCACCGTGGGGGACCTGGGGGGGCCTTTGTCTGCTTCAACCCGTCAAGATCCTGTTTGCGAGTTTCATGCCTTCCTCGTTTCGTCTTCCTGGACGCATGATAAACTCCTGAAACCACGCCGGTGGAAAGAGGGAGTGGGGGGGCGGCTGGGGGGTGCGTGTAACTTTAAGGGGGAAAACAATGAAACGACTGTGATTCAGTTATTCTCGTGAACTGTGATGGACAAATTCCTCTGGTGCCAGAGAGAGGAGGTATTTCAGTAAAAAAAAAAAAAAAAAGCTTCTAAATGCCTCTGTGTGGAACACAAGCAATAGTGTGGTGTTGATGGAAAAAACAGTTTTATGTCCCAATAAAAGCTAGTTTACTGACGACTGACTGTGTGTATGTGTATGTGTGTGTGTGTGCATCAATAAAAAAAAAAAAAACTAAAAAAAAAAACACAGAGGGAGGGCTCAGAGACATGCACGTTTAAAAAGTACGAGAAGGCTGAAGGGCGTGCTAGTGCGTCCAAATGAAGTGGGATCGGTAGAATAGCATCAGCAAATGAGGATTTATATTTGGACTATATTTGATTTGTCCCCTAACAGATTATTAATTATTTATAACACCTAATCGCTTCAAAATCATCAAATAGATGAAAAAATCAACCAATGAGAACCCTACTAACGACTCATTCATTAAGCTAAAGACATTGTCAAACCGGCTGTGTTGGAAACTGCAATGGCGTTCTTGTTCAACAATGATCGACCCAACTTTTCTGGCCTGCAGATTTAAAAGCGCCATACATGACACCGGTTTGATGACATGAAGCAGGGTAGAAGATCTCCAACGCAAACACATTATGAGTCAGTCGAGAGAGATTTGAGAAGAATTGGAAGAAACAGAGTCGCTGACATCTGTCTTATCTGGAAGAGGTTAAAAAGTCATTTCTACGGTTTCGGGTCTCCAGTAAAACCCACACTGAGAGCCATTCCCCCTACAAATGGAGGCGTGGTGAAACCTTCGCAGTAAGTGACTAGGTCACTGAAATTACTCCCAAGACCGCATGCAAATGGTCTGGGATCACGTCTAAACCGCGGGAGGCGGCGCTTGCCCCAAATAAGGTCAGTGTTGATTCAAAAAATTTTAAAAATCATTAAAAGAAAAACAAAAACAAAAACCACATTTGTGGGAAGTAAACACTGGTAGCAGGTCAAATTAGCCTTCAGAATATCTTGACGGTTGAACATGCTGAAGGTTCCCAACACTTTGGAGAAAATATTGTGGACTGAAGAAGGTGGAGCTTTGGTTTTCGTTCGGCAAACCACCAATAACAAGACATACCTGAGCCAGTGTGGCCTAGTCAAAGTCTGGAGTTGAATCTAATTGAAATGCTGTGACATGATTTTAAACAGACGATCTGTATTTGAAAACCCTTACGTGTGGCTGAGTTGAAATCATTTGCAGAGATTATTGGGTTTAGGGGGGTAATTGCTTTGTCTCACGGCAACAAGTTGGTTTGTTTTTCCCCCCTTCTGACCGTTTAAAAATGATACATTAATTCATATGCAGTGCACCTTGTTATAGTTGTAATAATAATAATAATAATATCTAGGGTTCAATTCAGAACTGACACTCTAATAATACAACCTGTTTACCTCAATAGAGCTTAATGAAACTCGATTTCTTTCTGATTCCTTCAGACGCTGTAGTGTCGGGCCCAGACGGTACCGGGACAGGGTGTGTTCTGTTCTGCCCAGAAGGGCCCAGGGGGGCCCAGAGGGGCTCACTGGGAGACAAACAGCCCGAAACTGGTCTGTGCAAACAACCACCCTGTGGTGAAGATGCCCGCGGTGCAGCTGCTGTTCTCCAGAATTGCAGTGCAGAGTCAAAAAAAGCTACGCTGGTTCTTGTGTGAAATTATAGAGTTGTTTTTCAGGGACGCAGGATCTCTGAATTTTTTTCTTTTCTTTTCTAATGTGTAGGTGCGTGAATGTGTGTGTGTGTGTGTGTGTGTTTGGGTCAGTATGTTTTTCTGGTTTTTAACAGCTATAACAGGACAGCACTTTTACCGTAAGCTCAGACCAAAACACCGGCTTGAGTTTACTGGATTCACTGTACAGTTCCCAACATCGGGCAGCAGAATTAGAGCAACCACACCGTAGAGGAAAACAGCCTCCTGCAGCTGAGGGCTTTTTTTTTTTTTTTTAACAAACCAGGATATAATAAAATGATTTGGAGTTCAACAGGTACTAAAGCTTACTTACCGTTGAAACCAGATATTTACATACACTGAATAAAAACGATGGACACACACACACACACACACACACACACATCTTTTTCTTCCTCGCTGTTTGAAGTGAAATTAGAATCACCGAAATGGTTTCCATTCGTTACACGGCAGAAAACTTTTGTTTTTTTTTGTAACTTCCTTTGAATTAAGAATTTTTCATACTATGTTTTATAGTTCCCAAGGATGAACAATCCTCTTCCTGATATTTTGGGTCACTTTCCAATAGTGTCAAATAGGAACACAGTGTGTTTCAGGTGTGGAATCAAAAGACATCCACAGGTGTGACTCCCGTTAACGAAGGTGTCAGTCAACCAACCACAGATCTGTGGAAGGAAACCTGAAAGGTCTAACCTCAGTCACAGGTTTTCTGGGATTTAGCAAATAGAAATAATGTTGGTAATTCCAAATGACTGAACGCAAGAGACGTTTAGTCTAACTTAACTTCAAAAAGTGAGGAATAAATGTGTCTTTTGCATGTATCTGCATTCAAATGTAAAAGTCAGTCAAACTTTTAGAGTTCATCATGCAAGGAGGCTGAAGTGTAAAAGCCATGTGTTGGCGGCTGGATTGTGTGTTAAAACAAAAGTTTTTGCTGTTCCACAAAAAAAGTTCAAATCTCTTGAACATTTTAATGCTTCTCATATTTTGTCAGCTGAAAACTTCAGCGCATTTTCTGTCCCTCTACTTCCTGCTTTTTCTCTCCTTGCTTTGTACGTACAGATAGTGAAAGTTATGCCTATTTTCCTTTGCGAAATAACTTGAACTCATTCAGTAACTTTTATTTGTGACTCCCATTTCCATTGCTCTTATTATATGGCAATTTGACATTTCGAAAGTAATATGCTCAACAGAAACACACCAATTTCAGAAGAAAACCTTTCTTGCTGAAGGTTTTGGCACTGAAACAGTGTTTATTTCTTTTTTTGGCAGTATCAAATTTGGTTTATTTCGCAAAACTGCGACGGAAACACTTTTTGGCATCAGACGAGTCACATGATCAACAAACGGACGCCGCCATTGGCGCGAATCACGAAGACGACGACAATAGGAAGAAGTTGGAGTATAATGACAAGGCATGTTTTGAAACAACTTATGTGACCAAACTCATTCACGTGTGATTTTAATCGAGTTTCTTGTTTTATGGGAATACTGAAATGGCGCAATTGTGTTTTCTTTTTTGGACATTAGCTGAATATCGAATAAGTATTTGCAAACGCAGCTGCTGTCTTGCTGAAAGGTAAACTTCAGTCCCAACAAAATACACTTAATAATTATTACGGCTGTAAAGAGTTACAACTGCTGCTGCGTGACACTATAAAGAGAAAAACTCTAATAAAACTATTTTACAAAAATATTGTAGCTGTCTGATTATTCTATTTCGATCCAGTCTGGGCACCAAACCCTCCTGTTTAAAGGGTCCGCCTCATACGCTGCCTCCTTTGCTTTGTTCCTCCCAGCTTTGGAGTCGACCGTAAAGCCAGGCGGGGCAAATGTCTTATTAAAACTTCTCAAAACAGAAGAGAATTGTCTGGTGGGGGGGGGTATAGTAGATTTTGAAATAAGAGAAAACTGAAGTATTTCTGAATTACTTTTCATCAAAACTACCGACGGTGTGTGAGAGATGACAACGTCTCCCCTGTACATGCGAGTGTGTTACATTCAGACCACCCTTAAAATGCCGACATCAGCAGGCAGTTTGTCACAGCAGACTGGGAGGCTGGGGCCTGTCAGCCGGATGAATGAGGACATTTTCATTAAGGCTGTTTAACTGCACAAACAGAGATGCAGCAACGCCGCAAAAATGTCAAACGAGGAAATCGGACAAATCTTTCGCTTCGCAGATTCAACAGAGAAGGTGTGAACGTGTTTATTAAAGAGTTAAACCAGCAAGTGGGCAAACTTTTACAAAGAGCAGATTTGTTAAGACTGGCACCATGTCGTGACTGTGTGTTATGAGACAGAGAATCTGTGAATACATACTTACAGCACACACAGTCTCCGGTTAGCTACATAACATTTTACATACATCACAGTCAAGTGTTAAGGCTTGAGTAAAAACAGACCAAATTTAAAACTTCAAATAAGTCCACAGCTATAGCAAGCAATAGTTTCTCTACAGTTGAGGGTCCAGACCCTCTGGACGAACCAGAGCGTAGGAAGGATAAGGGAAAGGTTTTTACCAGGCTAGTATCGCTAATGCTGCTAATAGCGGTTAGCCGTGAACACAACCATCGATTCCAGTGAATTTCACCTGTTTTTGAGTTACACCTGAAACAAAGATAATGGAAATACTGTTTACATTAACATAATTTACAGGAGATTCCTGCTTCCTTTAAATCAAGACTAAAACTCACCTGTTATTGTTGCTTTTGAACCACAGTAAACAGAACATGGATCAGCATTTTTGATGTGTGTTGATTTTAGCAATGACACTTGACAAACTGTAATGTCTGTTACTGGTTTTCACAACTGTTGATTATGACGAGTTATGATGTTTTCACGTTTTCACAGTGTAAAGCACTTTTAACTAACGTGTTGCTGAAATGTGCTACACAAATAAACTTGATTGATTTGGAAACATGGCAATGCCAGATTTCAAACTTGTGAAATAACTTTGTTTTTTCCCAGCTCAATCTGTCTTAGAGTATGTCTATAGCATGATCAGTCTTACCTCTGGACTGGCATTATACTATTCTCCTGTTTCAGTGTTGGGTCAAGTGACCGAATAAAGAGATTGAGGCCCTTTAATGTGTGAAGATGGATAGAAACCAGAGATCCCGTCCTTTTCTCAGCATCCGCCTCCTCCTTTCCTAAGCTAGTCCTACAGGCTCCGACATTCCTTTGGCCTGACTGCATCAAACTTTGCTGAATTATAATTAATTAGTGGTTGGAAAAAAATAGAAACTCTGCTGGGTTTGAGAAAATTATATAGTGAGCTTCCAGAGAGTAAAACATAGAGAGCAAGAAAAACCTCTGCTCCTGAAGAACAGACAAACATGCTAACTTTAGTCTGTTCAAGGCCGCTACACAAGCAGAACCTGGAAGCTCTGGTACAGGACCGAGGTGTTTTGCAAGTTCCCCAAAACAGAAGGCCATGGCACGAGCCAAGAAGGGTTTTAAACAATACACCTTCACATGAAGCAGAACTGGGCTGTGTTCTTTATAAGTCCCTTCAATTTGATGAATAAAAACTTTTAGTTTGGCTTCCAACTCTTTTAAAATACTGAAAGAATTCCCTAGGGACGCACCGATCCACTTTTTTCACTTCCGATAGTGATACAGATATCTGAGGTTTAGCATCGGACGATACCGATCTGATATAGAAAATCGTTAAATTGACTTAAAACATTTCTTTTTTTAAACACAGACATAAATGTACTGAATTACACATTTACTTGTTTGCTTATTTGCTATGACTTTCAGCACACTTAAATACACCAAAACTTCCCCAGCCTGTTCAAACGTAAAAACAACTTTAATAGCATATGAAAACTGCATTTTATTGTTTACATCCAGAATGTTCATTTTAATGGGATCAACCATGCACAACCTTAACATTGCACTTTCATCCAAAATCGGATTGAAGACTGCTCCAAAAGCAGGAACCAAACCAAACGCACAAGTCTATCATGAGAAATGGATTTAGGTCTTTTACTAAATCCTACAATCTCTAAAATCTGACGGCAGTGCATTTTCATTTTGTGAAGAGGGAAGTTGCGCTCAGTGACTTCTTCTGAGGTTTTCAGGCCATTCTCTTCAGTGGTCCCTGGTGCAGCGCCACCAAAGGTTCGGAGGGGAAGAGGTCTTTCAAAGATTTGGTTTGTGTGAAACGCAGTGAGAAAGCGAACAACACCAGCTGAAAATGCAACACGTTACAATTTCGGTCCCTAATCAAAGGGAATCTATCATTCTATCAAACATAAAAACACTCAATCACACACAGGACGACTGTTGGCTACGGAGGCAACTAAGAAGGTAACTGTTTGGATAAAATTTTAGTTAGGTGTATCAGTAAAGACGGGTAAATACAAGCATACATCACTTTAAATCAAAATGCTGAAAATTTCTTGTCACTGTGTTGTGAATACATTAGCAAGCAATTATTTAACTTTAATCAAACCTGTCCATCTGTTAAAAGTCTGACCTCCCTCATCAGCATGTCCTTCAGCTCTGCAGAGGCCTGGTAGGGAGCCACTCAGATTCAGGTGGGTCAGAGATGAGGTCCATCTAAAAGTTGGCGGATATTCTCTCCGGAGGACAGGAGCGGCCCTGCTGTAGACTGAGTAAGGCGTTTTTCTGCGCTGGATATCTAATTACCTCCTTTTTGTTTCTTTTCTTCTGAAAATAAACAACCGGCACCATCAGGAAGCCTTCCTGAAAGACACAACATTGTGTGCATATAAAGGCTGGAAAAGAATTGCTATTAGAGAAAGCTCTGAATCCATTTGTCTCTGTTGGCACAGGAAAGCTGATTAGATTTGGTTCTCCAAAGTTCTGCTGCTCCTGATAAATTTAATTAAAGACCTGGATAATTCACGACAAAAAGCGTCGAAGCTATAGCGTTGAATGTGTGAAAGACAATCAATCGGCTTTTTAATTTGTTAAAACCATTAATGGAAAAATGGAGTTAACCTTGGGGGTAGAGTGTCTACACCGTGCAATAAAGAATCACTGCAATCTGATAAGAGTCGACGCAGTTCGAGTGGCTCTACGTAGCAGTGAGCCAGTCTTAAATTGAAAAACATATTAATGCAACAAAGTCTGAAAGAAACTGAAGATTGTTCCTCCTGGTTCAGTCAGTGCTGCTAGTTTTTATTTTTTTTTTTAAATCAGCATTATGGAAGCATCATTCCCAATTCAGAATCCTATAAGTGAGCTCAATAAAGAGGCATTTCAGTGCTTTTTTTAAAAACATCATTTAAATTTATGTAAAAATGGCACTAAATTTACAAATAAAACACAGATTTTTAAATCACCAATTATGATCTGTGATGAATGTACTTTCCATTATAGTCAGAGGATTTGGATTTCCAAAATACACGTTGTTACATTGTCTTTGCACAAAAAGTAAAGGAATTTGATTTTGGTTGGTTATTTTTGTGTAATAAAGCAGCTTAGCAATAAATCTCACATCTTCCTAGTCGTTTTACCCTTTTTAAATAGTGCTGTGTTATTAATGAAAATGCACTGAGTAGCAAAGTTTATTTTGTGGATTGCACTCAAGAAAATCTTGCCAAATCTTCCGTGCCAAAGCAGCCGAGTAGCTCATTCCACCAAGAACCCTTGTTTGGTGTTGTTTACTGGATTGAAGTTACAGGAAAGAAAACACATATTGGTATTTCAGGAACTTAGTCATTTAACAAACAAGAGTGTCTGCAGTGGGTGGTAAAACTGTACATGACGTGCTCAGGTTGGTCACTAGTTTTGGTCACTCTGCTGTGGGACAACATCCTGTTCCCTATCCAGTGTTTTGTGGTAAGAAGCCAATGTGGTTGTGTTGGTTGCTCTGCTTTGAACAGCTCATCCCACAAGTGTTCACTGGGGTTGAGGTCAGAAGAAGCGCACTCCATCTTCTCCACTCACTCATTTTTACAGATACGTTGCAATGCGACGTCAATGACAACCAATGGTCTTAGCTGTCAAGTTATCAACATAACGCGGGGAACCTTAACTGAAGGTGTGACATATAAAAGAAAAAGGGATGCCGTGTTTTATTTCAAACGACAACTAGATAACAAGATCAGAAAAAAGATTACAAAATAGCGAGAGAGAGAGAGAGAGAGAGAGAGAGAAGTTGGTCAGTTATGCTAGCTTGACTTTGAAAACCTTAACATGTAGATGTGCTGTGGAATCCGATGTGTAAGAAGCCATTGTGCCAAATAGCACATTGGCTATGTGGCACAAAAGTAACAAAAAAAAAGCGGATCCATACGCCAACTTTCTGACAGATCATCAGCAGAGCAGGTGTTTAAATTAGTTGATCAACCACATTTGAGTTCAGACGATCACCTATTAATAATTGCAAAATAACCATCAAGCCTAAAAACATAATACTGTAGCGAACTGAATGTTCTGTTACTTCTGTGGAAAATTTTTGCATTTTTTGTGTTAAATCCTGATACAACGGTGGAGTCAGTTGCTGTGGCAACGTGGCTATGTTAAGTGTAGTTAACATAAACAGCGAGAAAAAAGCAGCTAACGAGTGGTTTTGAGTCGCTAACGGTTATGCTGGATTAGTTTTCGGTTTACTATGGCACACTGCTGTAAATTAAATATACCTACATCTACAGGTTTCATTTTGTTCATGGAATTGTTCTACCGTGTCAGTGGGGCTATGGATGGCAAGTAAAAGAATCGTCTTTTTTGCCCTGTAGCGTGGAGCGCATGCATGAAATTTCCTGATGCAAACGACATGCAACGTTTGTTTTATGATCAGCACATATTAAATTAAGTGATTCTACAATATCCAGTGAAATCCAGTCCAACTGGTTTCACTTGTGACTATTTGAAGCCTGTCTAATTACTTCAGCATGCTTTAGCAGAAGTGGATGTACCTACTAGGTGCTGGTTATAATCATGCTGTGATCATAACCAGGTCCTTTCCATCTGTGTCAGACTTTTGAGGGTCACAGCAGGGTGAGTGTACCTGGGAGAGTCTGTGGGCCCGGAGAGCACAAATGATCCCTGTAAGTGAAAACACTAAAACCCATTCAGAGGAGTCGCTCTGCCGACACACCTCCGCGTCTTCACTCTGAAGGGGATTTATCCAGTTCGCCTTGTTTTCAGACTTCAATACTGGCACCTTGTGCTAACTCTTACGAAAACGGTAAAAAGATGATAATGAGGTGATTCACTCTCACGTGTTCCAAAACGCCCTGTGGGGTAAAAGCTGTCGGCTCCGTTTAGGTGAAAGACCCCTAAATGGTCCACATTCAGCAGCAGCAGCACAGGCCACACACACCAAGTTATATTTATCTCCTCATGTCTCCAGCCAGTTTTCTTTTCGTCATGAGGTCTCTGAGGCTCTTTTCAAAGAGCCGGTAAATGCTCCCAGTGTAGGTCCGCTCCCTGGTTACACAGGTCGCTTTTCACTCTGAAAGTCGTCTCTGTCTTCCTGAAACACAGCCACCCCCCTATTTCACTGAGCCGTATTTTGGCTTTCTTGTGTTCTAATTTATGAAACCATCTGAACTTCGTTGACCTCCTGTCACAGTTCCTAATCGTTTCCCCATTACTCATTCTGCCATCAAGTGCCCCATATTGCAAGAACATTCAAATATAGATTTACGAAGATACATTGATGAGAGATTTGTAGCTGCCACAACCAGCTACAATATTAATCTATTGCAAAGTTTTTCTGGCAGATCTTAACTCTTTCTTCTTTTTTTTTAATCTACAACACTGCATGATTTAACTGTAAATCATGCAGTGATTTAGAGTTGATATATGCATGACTGGTTTTGGGCTGCATGCTGAAATGGCTTAGCTTAGTGCCAAATATCGACAATATAACTATATCTTTCTTTTACACAGATCTAAACAATAAAAATTGAAGAAATTTTAATTCAGCGTGTGAAAAAATCTGTATGTGTTTTTTAAATGGACTGAACTTATATAGCGCTTTTCCAGTCATTTTGACCACTCAAAGCACTTTACACTAGAGTCACATTCACCCATTCATACACCAATACGCAGATCGGGAGGCAATTTGGGGTTAAGTCCCTTGCCCAGAGGCACATGAACATGTGGCAGGAGGAATCTGGAATCGAACCTACAACCTTCCGATTACAAGACGATACCATAGAGCCAAAGTCGCCCACAGAGCCACATTGCTCTGGAGGTGGAAATTAAAGCAAACCAAAAAGGCAACAGAAATCAGCCATTTTCTGTAATTTGTTTATTACAGGTAGATTTAGATGGCTTCTAAACCTACTGAAAGGTGACTAAAACGAAATCCGTCATTTATTAAATCTTTTTTTTATTTTTTTATTTAAACTGCAATTTGTACTCAGGCCGCTTTGCAGCCGTGGAAACCCAAACGTTGGCCCGTTGTGCCTCCTGCTTTTGGAGAGCGGTGTCCATGTTAGGCAGGGCGCCTTCAAGAGTGATTAATGTGCTGCCGTGAATGCCCCAGCTTCTGCTTCACATAGATAATGCTTGTCTGCCTCATGTCAAAGTCCTAGTCAAAGGAAGAAATGAGAAGTACTGAAAAAAAAAAGAGTTGTTTTTTTTCAAACACAAACACATGTAGGCTTGCGGTGTAATTGTTTTTTCATAAGATGTAGTCACACACATTCCCACATATGGATTTTGGACAGCGAAGAACAAACTCAAATGCCACAGTGTGTCACACAATGCTGCAGTGTAAACCCAGTACCCTCGCTGACATGTATACACAGTCCCACAGCGCAGTACTTTATGTCTCGCGCACATACCCAGAGAGTGTCATGGCTTTCATTTTCCACTGTGTGACTGGTGACCCTAAATATTTACACTGCTCGGCAAAAAGGCTGCGCCTGCACGCTTCGGATCTCCGTCTCCAGTGGGCTCCCATTACACACAGAGAGGGGCTCACTGGTAGCCGTGACTATAACAGTCATTTGTTTTGGTGTCTTACCAGCAGAGCTAAGCTAACCAATGTTTAGAGTGTCTGCTCCATGCTCGGTCACAACGTCTACTCTCTTTTTTAAAAATGTATTTATACAGTGGATCTTAATACTGAGTGATCTCTGGCTGAATCAGTAACCGATGATGGATATTCTCTTTTCAACCTGGATAGAGTTACAGGCCTCTTGTAATGTTTCATTGTCGACTGAGCGGTGATCAGTCTATCTGAATTTCCTTGTTTTGGATTATTGTGGTTTCACCATGAAAAACAGAACTAGCAGGGATACAACATGAAATATGCAGTGTTCACGCAAGACCCGATTAGTCCACTTTAGTCAAACTCCAGTTGGTTTGCCAAAAAAGTCTGGTTTGCTTGGGGAGCTGTGAATACGTAATCGACCAAAAGACGAATTCTGGTCTGCCTATGAACCTATGTCTCAGTTTGGGTTGAGGTGAACTCAGATGTTGTGCAGGGCATTATGGGTAAATACAACCAAAACAAGAGTAAGAGCCTAGCGATAGCATGGCATTTTGCCAAAGACAAAACAGAAATTCTACAGCTGCTTAAGTTCAGTGTTTTCTTCAGAGGTTTTCTGTATCTTTTTTTGAGTGGTTCGTGCGGCAGCGCCACCACAGGCAAGGAGGTGTACAGGTTTCAATTGGTTTGGATCGTTTTATGCAGTGCAGAATGAAATCAAACCGCAGCAGCTGAAAATGGAACAAATGTTACAACTTTGATTCCCAGTTGAACCAAGTCTGCTGGACTAGCAGGTTTAAAAACGTCCTTTATACATTTCCAGACAGTGCAGGAAGCCTGCATGTCCTGCTTGGGTTCAGACATTGGCACTGGGTAAAGACCATCTAGCAGAGTTACCCAGAGTGGATTATGGGACGACAGACCTGCAGCTGAATCTGGACAAAAGTCAAGAGGTTCCACTATGTTCTGCTTTTGTTCTATAACTTGTGTCTGTGTCTGTCCTCTAAACAGTTTACTTCAGTTCAGAGAAGTAAGCAGGGTACTTCTCTAATACCATGGCCTCTGCTTTTAAGTCATCCACATTGGAGCAAAGTTCTTCAAAACTGACTCTGATGATGTCTGCACTTTTAAAGCTATCCTTCTAAAGCAAGAAATCCTGTTTCCAGTAACAGGCTGCTTCTGCTGGCTTTCAGTTTCTCTGCTTGGCTTTATTAGTGGTGGCCCCTTGGGGCCTCTGTGTTTATGGAAAGCCATTAACTTTAACAGGGCTCACTTAACGTAGCAGCAAGGCATTGCAAGACATATGGACTTAAAGAAATGTCAGAAAGGCAGGACAATGTCCGTTCAGTGACATTGGACGGAGAGTGTGTGAACAGCAATGTTTACGTGTTGTCTCAGATTCCCAGCTAGGATTAGGGCCACTGTTGGCTTCACTGCTGCATCTCCAGTCTAGTCTGTTGTCCAGGTGAACACAAACGTATTCAGAATCTTCCATAGTCTCGTCTCCCATGATGGAAATGTGGTTGTGCCTGCTCCTTTTTATACTGCACCTAAAACACCATGTGTTTGTTCCCAGACCATACCTCAAAACGCTCCACCGGATCTCTGGGCTCAGCTTCTTGTACTTTTTCTACAGATTCCTACTCCGTGTTTTCCTGAAGGTTTACGGTTTACAGACTAAAAAGGAATGGTGAGATAACATCTCCCTGTGGTACTCCAGACTGCTAATGGGCATGTGTCATGTCTGACAAAGCAAATCAGGCTAATTAATGTTAAATGCACTGGAGAAGTCAAAGGAAATGATTGTCATGTTGCCTTTGTCCAGATGTCAGTGGGATTGTCAGTAGTCGTCTCCATATTGTTTGACCAAATAATTTTGACATTTCGAAAATAAATTTGCTTAATGGAGACATGGCAATTTAGATAAAACTCATATTTCGATAAGACGTTTTGGCAGTAGGATAAGGTGTTTTTATAGCCGTCAGAATTGGTTTATTGCACAGTTACTTTCTTCCCCATCACACAAATCACATGATCAACAATTGGATGTTGCCACTGGCACAAACCACGAAGAAGATAGCAAGTCTCCTTCGGAGAGACATGTTTTTTAATAACTTACTGAGTGAATAAACTTACTCATGTGTGATTTTAGGTGCATTAATTTAATGAAAACCACAAAATTGCTAAATTGTGGAGCTTTTTTTTCTTTCAATATTAGCAGAATACTAAATGTTTTACACACATTTGTAAAGAAAATGGAGCTAGAAACGCTTAGTATTATACTTTCCAAAACCGTCTCACATTTCCAAGGACATCATGTAAGTGGGTTAGATTTCTTTTTGCATTGCTGAAATGAAGCAAATAAAACAAATCACTTCTGATGTAACTGAGAATGATCAGAAAATCAGTGGATTTAAAACCTATATGGATATGTTCATTTCCCTCTAAGTTTATTCTCTTCTGTCTTGTTAAGGGAAGATTTCTGTTCTTTCTGCAAACGGCACTGAGTTTCCAGGCTGGCAGCTCTCAGCCAGCTGCAAAGTGAATGAGCCACACTCAACCAGTGTTTGGCCCATTGTTCCCTCCTAGGACCTCAGATTAGAGAGCTTTTTTGTTGGCAGCTCTTGGCGATGCCGTCCGGTCAAAGGCATCTTTCCTGGGCTGCTGTCGGCCATCTGTTTGTCCCCACTGTTCAAGCAGACCATCACCTGGCCACTGCAGTAACGTGATGGGGACGACGCGAACGCACGGAGCAAAGAGTGACAAAGAAATATGATTTTCTACTGAAAATAAGTATAACAACAACAAAAAAATATATATACCAGCTTAATGTTCTTAAGGTTGCTACATCAGAAAAAATAACATTGCAATGGACCAAAAAGTACAAAACTATGACAGAATATTAGCCACAGGCTCAGAAAATTTTTTTTTGTATTTATTTTGAGAATATAGTCGTACAACAAAGTTGAAATAATAAGAGAATAAAGCCAGAATTTTACATGAATACTCATGTTACCAGAATAAAATTGTAATAAAAATGAGAATAAATTTGAAATAATGCAGGAACAAAGTTAGAATATTATCAGAATAGTTAGAAAATGACCAGGATAATGTTATAAATTGAAAGTAGTCATAATATTACCAGAATAAAGTTATAAAACCAAAATAAAGTCATAACAGAGCCAGGATATGGTTGTAGATTAGGAATTTGAAGTGTAATTGTTATAATTCATCCATAAAAAAGTTTTAAAACAAAATGACTGTTCATAATCCCCTCTCTTTAGTTTTTGATTTCTGTTCTCAGATCCCCTACCTTGGCAAAACCCTTTGAATGACTTTCTAACTTATATTCCAACTAATCTTTTTTCTCCAGTCTTCAGAAGCTGATTTAAGACTAAACAGAACATTTTAGTAGAGTTTTATTAAACTATGTATTCTAGTATTTACAGAAAAGTCTCTGCTTTACAAACAAATAAAAGACAATATTAGTACAAATATGTCAGCTTTAAAAGACCCAATACCATTTTAGAGATATTAGTAAAAATGTAAAAAACTAACAAGGACAGAATCCATTGACAAGCACAGTACCTGAAAATATAACTTAATGGAATGATTATAGATAAAATCTGTCTCATATTGTCACAACATGGTGACAGTTTTAATAAATATGTAAAATACATTTTTTCTAAAGGTGACATACTGCAGCTTTAAACCAGCTGAGTCACCAAACGTTACAAAAAGAAAGATATAAAATTCCATTCACACAAGTAATGAGTCCCAATTTAAGCAGCTTTTGAGTTAATTAAAAGCAAATTTCTGCTTAACGACATTTGGAACTTACTTTTTTGTGTCTCAGTTTTGCGCAAAAAGAAAGGCACACACACCCTTTTATTTATTTATTTATTTATTTATTAATTTTTTGCCGTGCTTAAAGAGATAACGGGGCAGCTGTTGTGTGAAACCACGGCCCCTGGCTGGCTTCATAACGGCCCTCAGTCACCCGGCAGCCCCCGCTCTCCTGAAGCCCTCTCAGGTTGTTTGCTCAGGCTGTCGCTCCAGGACGGCCCACACAGTCTGGATGTTCTTTTCCCAGGCAGGAGCTGCTTGGGACATGTTTGCTTTCCCTCCACTCTCAAAAGGCCACATTCACCTCAGCCCCCGAGGAGATAGGGACCACGCTGTATGAAAGTGTGCAGGCTGCGGTGGGCAGCTCCACTTTGAGTCAAAGTGCTTTTAGCCGTTCGCTTCTGCGGTGAAAGGAACCCGCATTCCACACAAATCAAGACGTAGTTCACAAGTTGGGTAGGGGGGGTTTATCAATGGGAAAGTCTTAATATGGATAGGTAAAAGGTCCTTTTCATAGAATAAAGTGAGCTTTATCAATATCAACATGTTTCCATGAAGCAAATTTACTTTAGTACTTGGTTGATGGCTGATGAAAACGCTGCTACAGTGACCCTCAGGAAGTAACTCCTCCATTCCACCGGTTTTCTCTCACCTCCAAACCAGACTGGCAGCTCTCCTTCAGAACCACCTCCATCCTACAGACACAGTTGAGCTAATCCTCTAATCCAAACATCACCTTCAGTCATAAATCTTTGGAACTGAATCACACCATCCTCCCCACACAGAACCAAGGACTGATCATTGTCTTCTCAACAAACATTGACAACGTTTTTCTTGTCCTGAACAGCTTTCCTCCATGTTCAGAGGCATGATTCCACCATAACACCTTAAACACCAAACCCTCAAAATGCAATTAGTCCAATGAACAAAGACAGAATATCTTGTTGTAAATACTCATTAGAGGTTTTTTGTTGGTAGGATATACTATGTGAGGTTTTCAGCTCAGGAAGTGCTGATGTGTTCAGCTCAACATTGTTCTTTCAGTATTCCACAGTCATTCATTCGCTAAATACCTTAAACACCAAACCCTCAAAATGCAATTAGTCCAATGAACAAAGACAGAATATCTTGTGACAGCTTGTTATGCAAACTATAATAAAATATACATAGATTAAATATCCTGCAAGTCAAAGTCTGAAGGCATTAGCATGTAGGAGCTTTGACAGGCTAAGGCTTGTTCCAAACGCTGGAACACTAGTGGAGAAGCCAAATGTGTTGCCAAGCAGTTTTTTTTTAATGGTACGTCAAGAGAAAATAAAGGTGCAATTAAACCATTATTAGTGACTCACTGCAGTTCCCACTGAGTCACAGCTGGTAGGCAACATCTGCAACAGCAGGACCAATGGAGTGTAATCAACTGTTAATCATAATACTAATCCCGTTGAGCCCATTAATTGTTCAATTAAACAGATTATTTTGTTTTCAGTCAACGATGTTTGTTTTCTTTCACTCAAACGTTGTAGAGTGACACAACAAGTTCACTGGCAACGACTGCTTCTGGCAATATGAATATTTCTCTGCACAATATATTTGGGATAAACTTCTTACCATTAGAGGTGCAACACACAAAACATCCAGAAATGTAGATCCACAAGAACAAGACAGGTGGAAACGCTGTTGGGGAAAACTACAAATTTCAGTCGTGTTTTAACAAACAGGTTAAAGAGTTGGAATTAATATTATTACTTTCACCAAATAACTTTCAAGAACAGGCCATCGGAAAAAAAAAATTGGATTCAGAGATTCAACATTTGTATGTTAGCTTTGAGATTTATGAGTACTACAGTCCAGGGTTATAATAGTTGTGGGTGTTTCATTGCAGTTTGGTTATATTTCGTTTGTCTAATTCTGTTAGTTTTTATTAGCTTTTGCCAGTTTTTCTTAGATTATTAGTTAAATATTGTTTAGTGTTTTAGTAGTTTTAGTTATTTCATACTATGGTTAATTTTTAGGTGCAGAATTCAAAAAGGTCAAATTATTGTATTATGATTATGCATTCATCGATGAGGCGATGAATACTGAAAAAATGTTTTCAATTGTTGTTGAACGACCAACTGACTGACGTTTTCTCCCAACGTTTGCCGTCAAAAGACCAGCTGAAGCTCAAGCGCTAGCAGGTGGAACACGTTGTGTTGTAACTTGTAGACAGCTAATGTAAACTGTGAAAACAAATTGATTTCACATCAGTTTGAAAAGTTAATAAACAGATTCATAAACACAAAAGCAAAGGATATTAGATCTACACTCTCACTATATAAACAGACAATATAGTTCCAGTTAGTTGTAGCTTTTCCTCATTAGTTATAGTTTTTATTCATTTCAGTTCAAGAAAATGTTTTCTGAGTTTCAGTTTTTGTTATGTTGTTAATTTTAGTTAACTATGATGGTTGATGGTTGAAGAAGCTGAATAACATTAAAAGTAATAAATATCTGTTGTTGAGCTCATGTCTATTGAACAGTTTTGCAGCAAAAAGGGGTTTTAAATTTAAAATCAAGTCAAGTTTATTTGTAAAGCACATTTCAGGAACAAGCCGGTTCATAGTGCCTCATACAATAAAAAAACACAAAGGTCACAAATTACGTCAAGTAATAAACATTATATTTTGTCAACTGCATCATCAAAATAACCACTCAAATATACAACAAATATATTAATCGGTGTTCAAGTTCTTATGAATCAAAAGCAAATCTATACAGGAGGGTTTTAGTGTAGATTTTAAGGAACTCTCTGATTCGGCGGTTTTGAGGTTTTCTGGATGTTTGTTCCAAATTAAAGGAGCGTAGAAACTGAATGCTGCTTCTCCATGTTCGGTTCTGGTTCTGTGGATGCATAGTGGATTAGAACCAGAAGGTCTCTGTGGTCTGGAAGGTATTTGACAAAACTGCAATGAATTGAGTCCCACCACTGGCTATTTTGCAACGTTCTATGAAAAAAAAACAACAACAAAACACCCACAAATTAAATGTTGTGGCTGTTACAAATTACGGCCTTCATCTTGAAAGTTTAACATGCCTGCTTTTTTAAAAAATATATTAAAATGTAAGTTGCATCGGCTCAACAGGTGCAGCAGCACTACAGTATCCATCTGTATGCACAGTCAGTGAAAGCAGCATAATTAGGAGAAACAAAAGTAAACACCTGTGTTCGCCTAGTGTGTTATCGAGGAAGATTTGGTTTATTCATGACCGAATCATAACGTTTGCAACAAGTAAAAGAAAAAACACACACACAATGTCAGGACCAGTACAAGTGGTTTTAAAGCACTGATCTGCCATTTTGCATAATTTATGAATAAACTTTAGGGGTCTTGATTTCCCTCCCATCCATTTTGGGACTTGTGAATGAAAGCAAAGACATAATCCAGATCAAGCTGAGTGATTTCACCACTTTGCCTTCGGGGTATCGCTGTCTCCCTCCCCGCCGTCCCCCGTCGCCCCTCCCCAGTAGTGACTGTTTTCAAAACAAAACAACACTTCCTCCGGGCCACCGGTGTGTGTGTTAGCCGAGCTGGTATAGCTATGCAGCTATTTCAGTCGGCCAGGGGAAAAAAACAGAATGGCTGCCAACAATAAGCAGCATGCAGTGAAGTGAGGGCTATAATGAGGCAGATGTCTGACTATCGGGAACCCCCCTCGGGTGGGAAGGGGCAAGGGGGACACACATCTCTGCTTTTGTTGGTGGGGATCCCCCCCTCATCCACCTCTCCTCTCTTACAGACATGTGAGCATGCATGCGTAAAAAACACACACACGCTCTCCTCTACTTATCCCCCCCACCACCTCCATCATCCATTGGTCTTAATTATCCCTCTCCAAATCCGCCGCTCTATTAGTAGCTGTATAATAGTGTTGTCCCCCCCTTTACCAACACCCTTCCCCTCCACCTTCCACATGCACCACCTCCCCAGGTCCTCTCCATTCAGACCGGGGGAGAGAAGCTGCCCTTTGAGCCTCTGTCAGCCCCGTCGGTCGGGGTCTTCAGGTTCTCACATTACCTCGGAGCCAATCGGAACGCCGCGTCGAGGCAGGGTCCAATTAGGCGACGGCATTCCGTAAGAGGAAAGAAGACGAGGAAGAGTGGAGGGAGGGAAAAAAAAAAAAAAACAATCGCTGTGATTAATTTATTCAGATGCCCTCCGGGGACAGACACCCCGTTTTCATGTACTCTCTTACTACACCACCACCACCCCCCGCCCCCAAAACTTCGCTTTATTCTTTTATTGCATCGGTGAAGGGTGATAGAAGAATGCTGAGTATTTCTTTTTTAGGCACTTTTAATATGTCGCACCCCTCCTCACCCAGCCGCCTGCTCTTCACTTTACCCCTCACCCTCTCCACTTCCCCTCCGCAGGGTAATTACAGAGAAGACCCAATAGCTGGGAAATTCATGTCTTTGAGCCTCGGCAGCCATATGATGTATGAGAGAGAGGCTGGTGCAGAATTAAAGGAGGAGCGAAGAGAATAGGAGGATGACAGGAACTTGAACCCACAAGTGTTATTGTGCTCTAGCCGAAGGGGCCAAAACATGGTATCCATGGTAAATACAACGCAGAGCTTCTTCAGGGCCCTTACCGAACCTCCCCTCCGTCTTTCCACACCGCCCTCTGCGACCTGTTGCTTTCTTCCAGCCTCCATTGTACCAAAGTGTGAAGTGGCTGACATCACCTTTTCCTCTTGTGAACAGGTGTGATGGGACAGAAAGGAGGAGGATGCAGTGGGCTCCTCGGGGCTCTCGTCTCTTTTCAGGGCTTGGGTTCCATTTCACCTCCTGTTCCTTCCTGCTACCTTTCCTTCCAATTCCCATCCCTTATTTTCTCTTCCGCATCAATGCGAAAGCGCAAAAACCTTTACAAGAATGTTTGTCTATTTACTAGTGCAAATATTTGAGTACCCTTGAAGTGGCTTTTCAGCAGAATAAATAAGCTTGATTCAAAAACAGGAAAGATTTCTTGCTATTAGTGACAGATTGATGGATGGAATCAAAATTTTTTAGCATTATGACAACAAGTTCCATATATACACACAGTTACTTATTCAGTCTTAAAAGTAATCAGCCAACCAGGTGCAAATTCAAATTATTTTTTTCTTTAAAGAAGAAACTCTCAATTTAGAAGACAGGACAAACATCTTCCACATGCAGCCTTGTGTGGGTCAAACCATTTAGATGGAAAATACAGTTTTGAAATTTCAATCCCCAGGCTTACACAAGTGTGTAGAGGCTATAGCACATCTCAGTGGGGTGTTTCAGGGAAATAAATTGCTGCAATTTCAATTTGTCTCCAGTACATGTGAGAGATGTCAGATGTGATTGGTTACTGTGCCACAATGTCACATTCCTACTAGTTACACTTCATTTATTTCAGCTTTGCCCACTGCGCTTGTTCTCTATCACCAGCTGGTCATGCTTCCATGTTTTACTATCTTATACATGCATGTATTTGGAGCCAAAGTGCTTCATTCATCCTGCAGTGCTCTATGAATTTCACTTTAGCTCAGAGAAGAACAACAAAGACGGCTAAAACCACTAGTAGTTCTTCCTAATTAGAGACACAAACTGTTGCTATGTTGCCTAGGAACTAATAAACTGATTAAGGACAAATTGCTACATCAATATTAACTATTCATGACTGGCCGGTTACTGATAGTTTGGTGCCCCAATATTAAGAAATGGTTGGTCAGAGCCTGTTCATCAGCACTTGCCTGTCCTTCTCTTTCAACGCAATTTTTGGGAAACCTCTCACGCACCTTTCTCACAGACCATTGTTAACCTCATGAGTATTATTTATCTGACTTTGGACGTCACAAATAATTAAAATAATTAGGCAACGGTGAGGTAATGTTAGGCCGGCACTGATAGCTGAGTAGGTAGTGCTGGAAAATGAGGAGACTATTCACTTGTGTTAGCTTTGGAGAGGCTAATAGCTGGCATCTGTAATCTGGTCACTGACTGGCTTAGCTACTTCCTCTGCTGTCCATTAGCATGGGTAGGCTGCCGTTAGCACTAGAGAGGCTGGTGACCAGCATGCCTAGGCTGCTCACCCACTATAGTGGGCGTGTACATAAAAAATTTTTTTTAAAATAAATAAAAAAAACAAAACAATTTTGGTTAACTTACAAAATCTATTAACATGTATTGACAGGTATTCCTTTGACACAATTTACTGTCATTCAACATTATGCCAATTATGTGAAACACAAAACATGTGAACATTATTGTAAAGCCTATATTGTTTTACAGTGTCAAAACTAACGGAATTAGCTGCTACGTTAGCCCTTCTCTTTTTTTACTGGCAGATGGTGCAGTGCCACAACACATGAGCTCAATATTTACAATGATGTATTAATTTACGAATTAAATTTTCTCTTATAATAATGATTTCTGTTTATTTGCTCTCTGTTTTTGTGTTTTCATGTGTGGCAGACATATCGTGAAGATCTCTTTTATTTAAAAAAAGATCAAAAAGAGGGGGGAGAGCTTACGGGGGACCAAAAATCTCTCCTTGAACAGCTTGATTCTGGAAGATTGCATCAGCTTTTCATCACATGTCTCACATAGAGCTGACCTGCTGATTTGTTTTCTCTCCATTCACAGTGTAAGAGCCTACCACCCTCCTCTTAGCACCCGTTCATATTAACCTCTATTAACCAGGCTGCCTTTAACCAAGCCATGCTGATGTATCTATTGTGACAGGCAGTGTGCTCTCACAGCAAACTTCAGTGAAAACAATCCATGAGGGATGATAATTATCCACTATTACAATTGTGGCTTAATATTGTGGTTAGGTCTTGAAATGACGTAATCTAGATTTGATCTTTGTGCAGCTAATCTCAACACTAAAACGAAATAGTCACTGATGGGATGCATTGATACTTAGTTTCCATCATGCAGATCACTGAAGCCTTCCAAACTCCAAATAAAATCGGTGTTCTAAACAAATCTGGTTTTTAGCTTTGGTATTCAGTGCCATTCACTCATGTGGTTGCAAATTGCAGGATTGTGACAAATGCAGGAGTGATGATGAAAGTGAGCAGAACTCCCGACGAAAGGTTGCGTTGGTGGAGTCTCTCTGCCTCCTAAGCTGCAGCGTGAACCATGACGCTCCAGCTACATGGAATTAATTAAATATTCATTCGGGAATAAATTACATAGCATCCCGTGTCTGTCTACCTAAAACCGAACTTTCTTTTTAGCAAGTTCCTTGATTAAATATTGATATGCTTAATCTAGATCTGAAGATGTACTGTGGGAGAGGCAATAACACTGACAATAAATGACAGGGGTGAAATTAAGGTTCAGAGTAACGGACAGCAGAAGAAGTAGGTAATCCATTGGGTGAACAGACCAGGCACGCTAGTCACCAGCTTCTCCAAAGCTAATGCTAGTGAGTAGCCTCCTTCTCCTTTGCTAGCACCAATCATTCAGTTACAGGTGAAGGTTTCTCAGTTACTGTGTTAGCCTATCAATAATCGATTCTCAACAGCCACACCTGACTTGACAAGCCAAAAAACACGGCGTTTCTCAAAACCATACCTAACTGGACTAAATTAACATCTGTCATCTGACTTTCATTTATTTGTTTTAGTTTCAGAGCTGCACAGTGGCGCAGTTGGTAGAGCTGTTGCCTTGCAGCAAGAAGGTCCTGGGTTCGATTCCCGGTCCGGGGTCTTTCTGCATGGAGTTTGCATGTTCTCCCTGTGCATGGTGGGTTCTCTCCGGGTTCTCCGGCTTCCTCCCACAGTCCAAAAACATGACTGTCAGGTTCATTGGTCTCTCTAAATTCTCCTTAGGTGTGAGTGTGTGTGTGAATGGTTGTGTGTCCTGTGTGTCTCTGTGTTGCCCTGCGACAGACTGGTGACCTGTCCAGGGTGAACTCCGCCTCTCGCCCGGAACGTAGCTGGAGATAAACACCAGCCCCTACTGACCCCATTATGGACAAGGGTGAACCGAAAATGGATGGATGGATGGATCTTAGTTTCATGAACTTGCTGTAGTATAAGGCGATCATCGATTAAGTGCTTAGGTGTAATAATAGCTCTAAGATTGTGTTGACCAGTTTGACATTAGTGGTGTGTCTATGTAATTTCAGGGAAACTCAAAAGAAATAAAAGCCACACTTTTCATATTTTCATTGGTAAACTGTGAAAGCTGTTTGTTGTTTTCCTTTCACTTAATAATTATGCACAACTTTGTGCTGGTCTTTCACAGTGAATCTCAATAAAATACATAAAGTTTGTGGTCTTAATGTGACAGAATTTCATTGATTTTAAAAATACTATTTTTTTGGAAACTAAATAAAGGTTAGCGTTTATGGCCTAGGCATGCTAGCAACTAGCATGCCTAGGCCATTGACCCACGACTCAAACTTTCTTTTTTAAAGGAAACTTTATCAAGACAAATGGTCAGCGTACAATATCAGTGAGCAACATACATTAGATGCAGTGTCATGTGTTCTTTCAACAAAGTTTACCAAAGTGGCGCCAAGTATCAATATTCAGTATTAAACGGACCTGAAGTTCCTCAGTTCTGCTTCAGAACCTGTTACACGCAATTTATCTCAATAGATAAATTAAAAAGACCCAAACATGAACACTCTCATAAAGAATCCATTACGTTCCACTATTCAGAGCAATTTCCCTCTCTACCAACAGCTTAGACATATAATCAAAGTCAAGAGCTGCCTATTAGTTTGTTTTGCTCGGTCTCATCCTGTTTAAGTGTTCGCTCAGCACAAAAAGAGAGCCTGAATATGGTTCACACCATCACACTTTCAGTCTTCCTCCCCACCATAAGAAAGACTCCCCCAGGGAATTCATTAGTCAAGCCACAGGCCCCCATCACTCCATCTTTTTCTCTGTCCCAACCCCACTCTGCCTCCCCTCATCACATAATTGCAGGGTTCCACAATTGGCTCCACTTTGAGTCAATATTGTGAAATGTTTTTCACAAGAACTGTCAGGATTATTGATTTGTGTTGTGACGCAGTCGACAGCCCTCATGATGCCATTAAAGTCGCACTTTACAGAAGAGAATGCGGAGGAGGCGAGTGGGAGAGACGCAAAACATTATTGGACGTTGCCAGGCTGATGTTTGTTGGTTTTGTTTCTCTTGTAGGAGAATGTGATCGTTGGGTGAAATATGGGTGATTCATCGATACGAAAGAACATCTTGAGACAATCTCTCGTCACAACAGGCAGTGACAGCGGAGAAAGAGTTTTAATTAAAAAATAATGAAGCATCGTAAAAGCAGGCTGCGCACAAGTTATGAGTTGTTGTTTATTACCAAACCGAGTGTTGTCCAGGAGGCCCGACTGGTTCATATGTAAACTGGGAATTCCCATCGGTGTCACTGATCGGATTTCTCTTTCAAGTTTTTATTAAATATTCTAAAATATGTTCTTTCGGTTGTGTATGGATGCGTATTCCAGACTTAATTTAGCTATTCATACTCTTCAAATTACAATGTAATATTCTTTATTGAGATCACAGCTATGAAAGCCTTCATAGGATGAAAAAAATACAAAAAGCACAAGGCCTATGTAAGTATGACGGAGTATTAGTTTGGAAATGTGTAAAAAGTGATGCGTTGTACTTGTCACTGCATTGTTTGGGGTAGCACGGTGGTGGATGCCTTTTTTTTTAGCAGAAATACTGAAGTTGGTCAAAATTTATAGGAAGAATAGAGATTGAAGGGATTTGATCAAAGCAAAACTTTAAACGTCACATTAAATACTCTGAAGTTTGTGTGATGAAACAATTTAGTGGTATAAATACTTTTACAAGGGCCTGTCATTGTAGACCCATTCCTATAAAAATACATGTGCTGGGTTAAATAAATCGCTAACTTTTAATAAAAAACGCTGACATGATCTCCAAGTCGTTTTGAAAAGTGGTACTTGTTTCATTTTTGATTTACGGCTGCCTTTTTGACATTACTGCTCAGTTTATAATGTCTCCACATTGTTTTTGTGCAGAAACAAGAAGAAAAACTTTTTCTTTCTTTCTTTCTCCTCCAGTTATTTGAGAGAAATAAAAGTCTATCAATGTTTGTTGTGACTCGTCAGCCCCCATTTTGACATTAAATGTGATGGAGCATCTCTTTTTGCGTCTTGTACAAGCTCATCCCAGAAAAAAAACAAAACAAACAAACAAAAAAGAAAAAACACAACAATGAACCCCCCAAAAAGTCTCCCTGGGGTAGAAAAAAAAAGGCAGCATATCCGTAGAGATGGTGGAGGGTGAAAAATGATTGTTTTCTCAGATGTTCCCTGTGGTGACGGTGTGACAGAGCCGCTCTGGAACAGGCTGCGGCTCGGTTTGGCAGGCCTCAAAGGCGTCAGCGCCGATTCCTCCTGGGACGTCCTGGCACCGCGTCCCAACCCGCAGCGCTGCTGCAGCCCGCCTAATTAAAACCATACCGCCAAAGAGCAACACATGCACGCTTTCTCCTGCCCCCGCCCCCGTTAAAAGCCAAATCTTCGGTGCCGTTTGCAAACAGTTCTTCCAATGGTGTTGCTCTGGCTGCAACACGGGCGGAGCTCTTAGCAGATTTTGTCAGAGGAGTTGTCAGCCCTTTAGAAAACGGGGACTGAAGGTTTCAGTCGCTCTCAGTGTGGTCGCTGAATAACTCGCCGGGGCTGATGGCGTTGTCGTAAGCAGTAGCACCCTCCCCATCTGGCTTTAAAGTAGGTGAAGGTTTTTTCTGTGTGTGTGTGTGTGTGTGTGTGCAGTCATGACCCAGGTCTGACTCAAGACTCCACACACAGAGTGAACTTTTCACTCTCCTCTCCAGACACGTGGAGAGTGCCACCGCTATGGCTGCACGTTTTCACATTTAAACGTCTCCTGCCTCGCCACACATCGCAAGCTTTTTTTCCCCAGGCGAGACGCCGTCAAACGGCGACTTTGTCGGGATCACACGCCGATGATCCCGGAGTCGACCCTGGATGTCGATCAAAAAATTATTTGCGAGTCTGTGGTTCTGGGTTCGCCGTCGGAGGCGCCAGATGGGTTTAGAAAAACTGCTAAAAAGCCGAGCGGCAGCTATTCCACAAAACGATACATTATCCCCCACAGCAGTGGAGGGTTTGAGACAGGACTGCAGCTTTCTGGGCAGATCTTTACAGTTTCTGATCTGCCAGAAGCAGATCAGAAATTATTTCCTCTCATTAGGTTTCTTTTTGTACACACGTCTGATTTCGAACCGCTTCTCTGACCTGAGCTGACGTCCCATCAATCCTCAGATTAAAAAGACTGGGATGTTAGATACCCAGAATGTTCTGGCACAGACTGACCGAAGGTGTCACTGAGAGTTGAAACCACACGTTTAGCAGACGGTGGGCAACGCAGAGGAAGGAAAAACCTTCACCCTCCCATCACACAACCCATACACAACATCAGAGATCTCATGTCTGATTGGATTGAAAAAGTCCCACATAGAAATGCTTTTCCATTGCTTGTCATGTTCCAAGTACTTCTGAGATTTATGGTTTTGTGGAGGATGGGTCATATATGATGGTGTACAGGAGACGTTGTGGATAGAGAAATAAAGGGGAAGAGTACATTTCTGCCAATAAAACTAAAATTTTGAGGTCAATTTCAGAAATTTTCTAAAAAAAACAAAAAAACAAAAAACTTCGAATAGTTTGGACTTTTGAAACTGAAAAAAAAAATCTGATTACTCTCAAAATGTCAGGTTTTTTTTCTAGAAAATTTTCAACTTTTCAAGCTAAGGAATTCCAACTTTTAAAAAAATGTTATTTACAATGGCCAGATATACAACCAAATATCAAAAAACCCTCCTCCAGCTGATCCGTTCTCTCCTGAAATCATCACACTTTTATCAGCTGTGAAGAGGCATGAACACTGAACCACAGCAAGAAGGAAGCAGAAACATTTTCCCAGCAAACAGGAAAACCGTTTGACTGAAGGAGGAGTGACGGAGCAGATCCAGAAGGTTCTGATGCTTACCGTCGGCATGACGAATGACTCATTGCGAGTTTGGTTTCTGCGTTCAAATGAAAACGCCTTTTAACTCGTAGCATTAGCTTCCTGGGTGTTTTGGGTGGGAGGTTTCTCATTTTATCCCACATGAAAGTGGATGAATCGTTTTGATGTTTTCACTCGTCTGAGCGCTGTCAGGTTCCGACTCGGGGTTTCAAACACCCCGACTCGCTGCAGCCGATTTCCTTCAGTCAGGAAAACACGAGCTGCCAACTTCAATTCCATCTATCAGCCCCACATGCAGGTCTGATACCAGGGGTAGACAGGCACAATTTGGGAAATTAGAGGTGTTTTAAATTATTTAGTACAATTATTAGAGATGGACTGATCCAAATGTCCTAATTTTAAGGTTGATTTCACAAATATGACAACATAAAACATTTATTGCAGCCTTCAGCTGTTTTTAGTCAGCCTTATCAAACGCAAAGGTGGTTTGACATTTAAAACAAAGACAAAACATTTAATATTGAATCGGTTAGCGTCAATCGGTTGAAACTGTAGCCTCAGTGATTATTTCCCAGGAGATCCTTACTTTAATTCAGAGATTTCCAAAACTTCCAACATCTGACATGTTTGTGCTTCCTTACACTTCATTTTAAACACCTCAATTGATCAAGAACGTAGCAGCTTCTTCATCCTACTAGTTCTTAGGTAAGATGCATTGGTTTACATTTCTGAGTTTCTGATTGGCCCGTCACTATTTATGGACGATTTACCTGTAAAGGATCTGATTCCAGTCAACGGACAGTTTCCCAGGGCAGTAAATGACTTATTTATAAGTCAATTAAAAATTCCTAATTTAAAATCAAGCTAACAATAGTTTTTCTATGAATTAATCAGGGCCAAAAGAGTCCAATTCTCAAAGGCAGGTGCTTTTAGTGAGAAATTCTTACCATGTCATGGAAGCTGGTGGGACAATGTGATGGAAGAAGAGAAACGGAAAACTTCTGAAGGAATGTCCTAGTCCAATCAGCACTCAGGCTGATTCGGCTCCACTTTGAGAGGACATATTGAACACCTCTTCCTCTGTAACAGAAGTTAAACCATGTTACTTACATTCCTCTAATTTTCACTTTTAAAAAATTAACAAGTCTTTCAACAAGTTTCTCTGTATTAGATTAACATGCATTCTGGAAATTCACAGCATTTCTTTATGACAACAGCTGTTTGTTTCAGTCGTTGTCTTGTTGATTCGTTGCCGAATTCTTTCACAACACGACATCATCTGTGGAGAATTTCCACTGGGAAACAACAAACTGTATCTTTCTTGTGAACATTTGTCAGGAATGTTTTTAATTTGGCATTCTGAAGGCGTGTTCAGTCGTACGTGAACTTCCCACTGATTGTGTCATATTCTGGGCATGGCCGACGAAAAACACACGAGATGTTGAATGTTGTTATGGAATATTTTGTAGATGCTTTTTTAAAAAAACAAAACAAATAAAGAACACCCTGAGTCAGTGGTGTCCAAACGTTTTGCCAAAATCCTCAAGTCAAAATTGCTCAATGTCCAGAAATTATTATTATTATTAATTTTTTTTAAAAACTGAAACCTCCTCAAGTTGTGTGATTTTTTTGTTTACCTACTCCACATAAAACTACTAATTCAACAAGTCAGAGAAACAAACAGTCATTTTTGAAAAGAAAGGAAAATGCAAATCACTGTGGATGCAAAACCTCAACAAGGTTTTGCATCTTAATAAAATGAAAATGAAAACAATATACAGATTTTCTTGACTGATTTTTATTTTCTTGTCATTTCTAAAAAACAAAAACATTTACCTCGGTATTTGTTTCTAACATTTTTCATTTTATGATTTCAATATATTAGTGTAAGTGTAGGTCCAGTAAAAATAAAAAATAAAAAATGGGGGGCCATATATGTGGCAGTCTTGAATTGTGGTTGGGGCTGAAAACGGCCCTCGGGCCACACTTTGGACAACTCTGCTTTGGTTAATTTAGACTCAGAGGAAACATCTTATATTAGGGAAGCACCAATCAAATTTGTTCACTTCCAATACAGATATCGATATCCAAAGCTTTAGTATCCACTGATACTGATGCGATACAGAAAATGGTCCAAGAGATTTAAATTTTTAATTATTTTTAAAAATGCAGACATAAATGTACTGAATTACAAATGTATTTGCTAATTCTGCACTAGAACAGCTCACTGAAACGCACCAGTAGCTTCACTAGCTTGGTCAAACAAGTAAAAACAACTTTAATTTGTTCAATCTGTGTAATTAGGAGAAGAATAGCTAATGGAAAATAAATAATGAAGTAATTGAAGCTGACAAAAACAATAGCTTGACTGCTTTGGTCAAACATGTAAAAAATAAACTGCAACAAACCGTTTTCTGCAACTGAAGAGCCATTAAGCCGCTAATAAAGTGGCTGGTGAGGGAACATTAGAGAAAGCCAGAAACTCAAACGGGGTCAGCCTAACCCTAAACGTTAACTGTACGTTAAAATGTATTTTTAGCTTTTAAAATGATCACACCCTGTAAGCCAGAGCTCGCAAAGTAATCTCAAGCTGTTTTTATTACTGTTGTCATTCTTGACAAGTTTTTCCCGGATGCGTCTGGAGTGTTGGGAATGAAACATAAAGCGAAGCAGCTTGTTAACTGTGACACAATTATGTGGGCTGCCACGTTTCTGCCGCATTCGCCACCAGGAACGCCAGGAACTCAGGCGTTTTTCCCTTTTATTGGAAACAATCTTCTAAACTGCAGCTCTTTTCAATCCGTCTAAAAAGAAAGATGCTGTCATGGGATCCTAAGGGCACATGTGATCTGTGGGTTGACCTTAGATAACATGGGAGGGGGAAAGACAGACTCTAGGACTGATCAGGTCACTTAAAGGGGCAATATTATAAGTTTTCCTGGCACATTCAACATCTTGAAACAGGGCCTCTGTCTCTTGAAGAAATTCCAGCTCTTTCTGAAACTCCGCCTCTATTAACCCTTAAACAACATTTTTACCAGAGTTGTACTGAGTAGTATCTCCTATAATGAGCCCAGCAGACGCGTAGTTCCACCAGGTGTTTGCTAATTGCTGCTGGCTAGTCTGAAGGAGCAGAGTGAGGGAGGGCTGCTCTGTGAAGAGGAAGCTTGGAAATTGCAGCTCCCAGTAGGAGCTTCGTCTTGAAGGTGGCACTTTGTCCAACCAGGCATTTTTGCTCAGCTGAATGGTTGCCATGGAGATTAAAGGATTTCTCAAACATGCAGGAAAGACTCAAGGCAACACTCCAGGTTTGTTTTGATACAGGAGTAACATTACAATATGATGTAAAGCTCACAAAAGTCGATTTAACATAAAACCTCCACCTGTTAGTTCAAAGTCTTTTGAGCGGGACGTTAATTGTCGCTAACAACCGGCAGCACATACTTTCACTATATCAAAACAGCGTCAATGCAAGAGTTGGACTCACATTTTCTACACTACTTCAATTTTCCTCCCATGTACCCTGACTTGAGGTGACAGGGAATGTATGAGCACGAGGCTGAAGCTTCACAGGGAAAATCCAGAGTCCTCCCTCTGCCTGCGCAGCATATGGAGGGCACATGGCATCCTACTCTCATCTCCTCTATAAATCCCTCTCTCTGTATCCTACCAGCGCTGGTTTGGGTTGGAGCAATCTGCTCTGATGACGGTCCAAAGCAATCTCTCTCTTCCCTCTGGACATTAGTTATGAGGATTAGTTGTTTCCTTCTGCAGCGTCGGGCCATCACACGCATCCCTAAAAAGGTCTGGGCTATTATTAGACTGGAATTGTGTCTCCTGTCTTTATCTACAGTCAAAGAGGACGTACTGTAGCCATGTCGGTATCCAAAAGTCACGCTGGTGGTTTCCATGTAATTGGCTCAGTGGTAAAGAGGGGGTGATGAAAGTGTTGGCATGGAGAACATAGAAACAGGGTTCACTAACTACATTGTTAATCAAAAAGAATAAAAATAAAAGTGGAGCATGTGTCGTACTGCTGTTTGGATTTCCATTCAACTTGATGGCAGAACCACATTGAGAACTTGTAGCTATTCAGCACAACATTCAACCAGAAATTTCTCCTTTCATTTTTCTTCCACTTCACAATTATCGTACAATTCAATTCGATTCTAGTCTCCCTTCAGTGCTCTGCCTGGTTCACACGGCGAGATTTTAAAAAAATCAGCCGATTTTCAAAACCTGACAGGCCGCACATGACGATTAAAATAAATTCCCAGCAACACGTCAGGAGCAACACACCCCACAAACCGATTTCACTCGCCAGCATTCAGACGTCAGACGGGAAATCTCGAAAAAACCTCAAATGGGAATTCAGAGTAAACAAAAATGGTAGACAGGGAAGAAGCAATGACGATAGTTTATGGACCATGTTCAACGGGGAAAAAGATGTCTCTGACATCTACTGGACTTTTCTGGTGCGCCATGGCAGTTTTTTTATTTGTCTTCTTTATTAAGATTTCCCCTTCTGTGTTTTCATCTCTTCTCCTTCTGATTGGCTGATTTCAACAGGCTGTGTTCTCGTTTGTCCTCGGGGGACACTGTACACGTTAAGACATGTCTCTTATTTCAGATCGGAGTGGTTTCGACGTCCTTCCAAACAACCATGTCACTTTTGACACCCCACAAACAGCAGGAATAATTCCTGAAATTATTTAAAGGAACAGTATTATGTGTTTTTCAAGCACGTAGAGCCATTTTACAACATAATCAAGTAACTATGTTATTTTTAGTTGTTACAAAAATGCTGTATATATTAAATATGACTTAAAAGAAATTAGACTTTCTAATTTAGTGCCTTGATATTGGGTCTCTGTCTCTTTAAGAAGCTCCTGCTCTTTCTGAAACTCCGCCTTCAGGAAGGCATCACTGCATGACTCCTTTATCAACACTTTATCAATGTTTCTACCAGCATTTCACAAAGAAGTAACATGGCATAATGCTCAAAAAAGTGGATTTTTATATAGTAATGCCCTTTTAGGAGCCATCATGACAACCGGGGCATCCTTAAGATTGTTGGAAAGGAAAATAAATAAATAATAATAATAAAATAATTGTAAATGTCTTGTTGTAAGAACTGAACGTCCATCCAAGCTACCTCACATGTCCAGCGGTATTTCAGGCATTCCACACAGATGTCCTCAAATGAACGTTCTGTACGTTTCTTGTCTAAATAAAATTTTACACACATTACTTAGCATTCATGTCACCTAGCATAAAAAAAATAGACAACTCTTGTTTTTTTTTAAACTGAAACCAGCTGCACGCCTACATACAGACCCATCTGTAAACTGTAATTACAGTGCATTCTAGGTCAGCTTGTGGTTGTCCAGCACATTTAAATTGCTCCAGTTAAGTTCCCCGGGCTTTAAACAGCACAGATAAATTCACCAAAGTGGACCCTAAGAGTTGTTGGTGGTTTGCAAGCTATTCCATTTATTTATCATCTCAGCATTCCACGTCGGTCTGCGGGTTGTGCATTCCTGGACTTGTCACTTCTGTGGCCAGTAGAATATTCTGATTAAAAATATGGCTACATCATCGGGGCTGGGGAGTTGACTTGTTTTTGCCAAGTGACAAGAATGTTTTACTGGCTATAATTACAGAGTGTTCTCTCGTATTTTTGTAATTCCACAATAGGATTAGAAAGGTCCTCTTGAGGAAACTGCCTATTGTTGCTTCATGTCTGCGTAACTAAAAAACACCACCGCTTTAAGATTTTCTGCGAAATTTTATGTTGGAGGATGTGGTTGACACTTTAGTATCAGAATCGGTGGATTTCTTTTCTTGCAGTGTTGTTCATGTGGATCTCCAAAGATAAACAAAGACCCACGGTATCTCCTGGCAGAGGATGTGAACGTCTCCGCAATCATCTGATGACTCCGCTTCTAAATCCAAACCAGATCTACCAATGTACAGTCATGTAGAAAATTATGACACCCCATTATATATTCAGTTCTTTTGGAAGTGACATTCACTGACTGACTTCAAATTTGACTTTATATCTCTGCAATAGAAAGAATTATTTAATGTAGAATAAAAGTATAAAAACTAAGGATATGCCGATCTCCTTTTGTTCAATTCCAATACCGATATTTGAGGTTTAGTATTGGCCGATTTACAGAAAAACAGAGCTGAACCGACTTAAGATGTTTATTTTTTTAAACAGAGACATAACTGTAGTGAATAACAAATTTATTTGCTAACACAGCACCAGCACAGCACACTTAAATACACCAATAGCTTCACTAGATTGGTCAAACATGGAAAAACAACTTTACTAGAACAGACAATGGAAAGTAAATGGTAAGGAAATTGACAAGATAAACTAACAAACCTTTCAAATGGTTCAGAAAGTGCAATCAGGAATTCTCAATATAATGTGAAATAAATAATAATGGAACTACAACTCTGAGAACAAAACATAGAATTAGACTGAATAGATCTGCCTTTATGGATATAGAACATTGTCACGATACTTTTTTCAAAGTATTGAGACCGATATATACATTAATAACGGATTGATGCACCTCTAATAAAAAATTATTTTTTTCCCGAAAATTCTGAACCTAAGTTTTAAACTTTTAAATGAACTCATTCAACATTGTCTTTCTCCCATTTCACTGAAGCGCTTCTAAGAACGCTGTAAAGGAGAAACGTTGCTGTGATGACGTCCTGAAGAAGAAGCATCGGAAAGAGCAGGAGCTTCTTAAAGAGACAGAGACCCAATTTCAAAGCGCTAAATTTCTTTCAACTAATGTTTGACATATCCAACATTTTTCTAGCAACTCAAAGTAAGTTGATTGATTGTGCTATAAAATGTGCCTGTAAAACACAATCACTTGTATGGGAACTGCTCTTTTAGCAATGCTAGCCACGCTAATTGCTAAGCAGCAATATAGGATGTTGAAGTTGAAATCATCAGCTCCACAATCCTTTTAACATTCCTTTAAGATATTAATAATGTCCAGTTTTATGAATGTCCTCTTAAATCTTCTTGTTACATATTTCTTGGTTGAGACAAAATAAAAGCACAAGTGTACCCAATGCTTGATTTTTTTAGTATTAATTTTAAATTGAGAGTTAGATCCTCCTTAATGATGAACTCTTAAATTACAGTCAACTGCAGAGATTCTGCGATTAAAGAAAAATTATTTTTTTTTTTCATTTTGTCAGTAACATAGAAATAGAATTATTTAAGAAAAAAAAAACATCAACAATAAATGTTAGTGTTTTACACAAGAGGCTAAATTAGCACAAGCTGTTTCAGAGAGGACCCAAACTGGTTTTCTTCTTATTGGGTTAAAATCATCAATAGATTTCCTTGTTTCCTACCAGAATAATGTGTTTATTTTTTATTTTATTTTATTGTGTGCTTCACTAATATACTGGTAATCAGACAAAAACAGTCATTCTAGAATGATTGTATCTATCTGCCATCTTGGTACGCATCATTAACACTCTGTGATTCATTCCAGTCGGTACGAAATCGGTGAGCTTCTCTGCATGGAAACAAGCACCTGGGTTGCTTGAGGGAGCCGCGGTTTTTCGTGTGCAGTATAATTTCCTCCACGAGTGCTCTCAGGTGAATTTGAACCGAAAAGCAGCAGCAGCAGGAGGAGCAGGAGCAGGCTGAGTGAGATGTCTCATCGCACGTTTTTCGGTGGATGGAGGAGGCAGAAAGAGAGAAAGAGAGAGAGAGAGAGAGAGAGAGAGATGCAAGAATGAGGAGGATGGATGAAAAAGAAGGGGGGGAAAAAGAGGAGAAGGGAAGAGAGATTGGATTGGAATTGGAGGTTTTCCTTCTGCAGATTGCACAGCAGGGGAAGATCGTTTGATCCGTGCACAACATTTCTATGTTCTGCTGTTGGAGAACAAACATGTGTGTTTACCAGCCTTCCCTTCCGTCAGGCTGCAGCCTCACACTGAACATGAATGTTTAACGGAGGCGCAGTAACTACAATGTTTGCATGTGTGTATTCTTATTTTATTTTCTTTTTTTTTTGACAAACACGTTGCTTTGCTGCAACATTTTTTTTGTCGGGAGATGTTTCATCATCCAATTTGTCATTCAGTGTGCAGAGTACATAGAGCTGGGGAGGGGGACCAGAAGTGCTCCGATATTTTTTCCGTACTGGCATCTCCATATGAAACTAATTCCAAGACGGATTGTCTTAGTGCTTTTTTTCTCGCCTCGACCGATTTTCTTTCTGCAGCTCGCAGTCTCTTTCCTGAAGTGGAAAATCTGAAGTAATTGCTTTCTGAATTAAAGAAAGCGAGCGAAGACGAAAACAGGCTCTAATTCATTTTACTCTCTCTGGGAAAACGGGATTGTGGCGGGTGGAGCGGGGCTGGAGGGGATGGCGGGGGAGGGTACGACAGGAGGCTAGAGGGAATTCTGGAAAGTGAGCATTCTCCCTCGATTTCCCCAGCAAACAGTCAGCAAGCATCACTTAGGCTCAAGGTGCTTCTATTAATGGAGCTCCAGGGTCAGCGCCGGGTTGAGGAAAGCTTACGTTAAATTAACCTCACATGCCAGCTTAATGCACTTCAGAACAGACTGGAGGGATGGCTTTGCTGAAAGGTCTTTATGAGAAATAAATAAATAAATAAAATACATAATTGGTTGTCTGTCAGGGGAGCTAAGGAGCAGCGACAATAATTGGCATGGAGAGGTAGAAAGGGCTTCGGCTCAGACTGGAATTAAAGACGTTTTCAAACCTGGTGTCTAAATGTGCCATAAAAGCACAAAGTGGAGGTTATTATCAGAAGAGGATTGGCTCCGGCCAGCGTTTACATGGTTTCAGCATGAGATGTCGACTGACCTCATGTAGCTGCTGGTAATCTGCAGCTTTAAAGTCTTCCCAGACTTAAAGAGTAACGATTCCCCGAAGGAAACCCGTTAAGTCATTTAGAACTGTCGGAGAAAGGAACCAGAGATGTCAAAGGAGCGTCAGTAACTAGAGTAACCTTGCATAAAGTGACAAAACAATTTATAGTTGAGCCCAAAATTATTCATACCCCATGGTGGATTTAAAGTCATCTTTTAACTTGACCGGTAGTAGCAGTTTTTGATATGGGCTTTATGGCTCCCCACCTTTCTGCAAAAGGGCGTAATGCCCAGAAGAAAAAGAAAAAAAACTCAGTTTAATTAAAATTTTTTAAGGGCCTAACTTAGCTTGTTCCCTCTCAGTTGTGATATGATTGATTGATAAAATGGCTCCCTGTGGTTCTTATTAATCTGTGTTAATATAGATGTTCTGCTTCATCAATGAAGTGTTTTGCTTCAAACAAAGTTGTTCCTATTGGCTAGTATAAAAGTATGGAGTAAAAAGAGTCTCAAAATATCTGTGTTTGTGTAAAAAGGGGTTAGGGACACTTAAGATACATGGACTTAGCTGTGAACAGCTAAAGTAGCATAGCTCAAACATTAGCTCCCGCTAACAGAAACACATGAGGAGGGGAGAGTATCAAAATACCTGACATATGAAACATAATCTGAAATTACCTGATGCGGTCTGAACGCACAGCCTCACATACCTGCAGAGAAATCTGCGCTGGTTCATCAGTCAGTTGGCTCTGTCTGATCCAAACCGATCAATTGAACGTAATTTTACCCTGTGTGCAATCCGGACGTGTGCTTTCACAAGGCATCACACCCAAACTGAGAAAACATGGAATGCTACTAAACTACCAAAATTACTCCAAGGGTTCATCAATAAGCAACTGCTTTTTCTTATAGAGCAGAGATTGGTTCACATAGTTTTGTTCTTTTTTGTGTTTACACAGTTCATCTCACAGATTTTCCCTCATCAAAAACATACCTGGAGTGTTGCTTTAATTCTTTCATGCATGTTTGAGAAAACCTTTGATCTCCCATGGCAACCATTCATGGGATCCAGGCAAAAACGTCGGGATGGACCTAGCACCGCCTTTCAGGACCAAGCTCCTTCCCGGACTTCCTGAAGGCAGAGTTTCAGATAGAGCAACAGTTTTTAAAGAGACATAGGCCCAATTTTAAAGTGTTAAATTAGGAAGTTAAATTTCTTTCAGATCATATTTGATGTATACAGCATTTTTATGACTAAGGTTAGCATAGTTACATGATGACACTGTGTGCCTGGAAAATACATAATGCTGCTCCCTTAAGGCACTTTAAACAAAGCTGGATTTTTATTTTCAATTATTAAAAACCCATTTATGATGCTAAATAATTCAGAAAAACAATATTAATTGCCTTTAAGTCAGGATCATTTTCTTTATTTTACTCTACAAGATCCGATTTAGTTGCACAGACGCTAACAGTACTTTTTTTTTTTTTTTTTTTTTTTTGCAGTGTGAGCAGTTGACTAATATTCTGTTAGTTGGTTTATTTATGGAGGCAGAAGAAGTGACTCATAAGGCATCAAAGGTTTCAGCTAACTTGATGCACATACACTTTGACACTACAGTCTGCAGCTGTGCCGGGAAAAAAAATGCAAATGCAGAAGCAGGAGACATGAGCAAGAAATCTCATCCTTAACCTTTTCTTGCTTTCACCTGATGTGAATTTGCAGTGCTTTGATAGTGTATTCAAAATACTTGATACGCTTCACATTTAGTCAAATTATAACCACAAACTTTTAGCGTCTAAATGTGGGTTTCATTGGACGGCCCAAAACATGGCAGTGGATAATTGGGAATTGGAAATGAAAGTGATTCATGATTTTCAGATATTTCTATGCAAATTAAAATTTGAGAGCGCTTTTGTATTTAGCGTTTATGAGATTGGAGACTTTAAAAGTCTTGAGAGGGAACAAATTTCCCATTCCAGATCGTAACATCAGTCAGCTTGGACAGAACAAGACTGTCCTTAGGATTTGCTTCAGATTTTAACGGGGTTTTAGGTCTGGACTTTGACTGGGCCATTCTAATACATGAACACACTTTGATCTGAACCACTGTATCGTAGCATTGGTTGCATCATTTAGACAAATGAGACTGAACTTCTCCCTTATAGCCTCAAATGGGGTTAGGGTTACGTAAGGAAATAATGAAAACAATTGCATTAAGCAATCCATATTCCCAATAACGATGATCGTTATTCTTGTGTGTTTTTGACATTACTGGAATATTGAATATTAAGTTTTACCCACATTTTGTAATGAATTCACAGCTACTGCAGCTATTCGTTTCTTCACTTGGAAGCATCGATCCCAAATTGCATCTCGTCACTTTCCTAAAATAATTATTTTTTTTTGCCAAAAATGGTTTTTAAAATTTTTTGCCTCATTCATCTTTTGGCACAAAATAACTGAGGTCATTAGTTTAGGCAGCTGATGAAGTGTTTGTATAATATGTAACCCAGTAGGCAATATGTGACCCTTTGCTCCCCTCGGTGGGCGTGACGATCCACAGGGTTCAGATCAATCAGACCAATCACAATGCTCTCAGCATACAGTGATAGATGTGGTGTCGGAGGGGTTGGCTTACTGGAAATTGATTGGTGATTGGAGCACTGTTGGCCTCCCTCAGTGTGCGGTAACTCTCCCGTCATGATCCCTGCTCTCAATGCTCCGGGGATAACCTCTGATACGTATCTGAGGGGTTAATCCAGGGGCGACGAGGGGGCGTTCTTTAATGTGCTGCATCTGCAACCTCTCAATCTGAGGCGGGATTTAGTTGTCCAACAGTTACAAACACGATGAGACAGCAGCCCCCTTTCACGCCTGACCCCAAAGGCCGCAGGCAGCCCCCCAATCCCAACACACACACACACACACACACACAAACACACACACACACACACACACACACACAGGATCACAGCACACTCAGATTCACTCAACTGCTGGATCGCAACATAAAGGGCCTGAGCTCTTTTGAAAAGAAGAGTCCCTTTTATTGGATTTGACATAAGTCTGTGCATGAAGACTCATTTAACTCCCTGAAAGAAAAGCATCTCTGGATTGAAAATCTGCAGCAGAGCGCATTGAGTTCTTTGATATGATGTAAAGCATCAGCTCAGTTAAAGGCAGACGGTGTTTAAATGAGATTTTCTCATGTCGAGTCATTCATCTGCGTCGCCTCACTAGCTGAGTTTTCCTCGCAAATGTGAGCAAAATTTTGGCGCTATTGTGCCAATGTCAAAAAGACACGATTTGGCAATTGTGTTGCTTCCATTAAATAAGAAACATGATTAGAAACACACGTGAATATGCTTTTTCCACGCGATAAATAACTAAAAAACATGTCACGCCATCGTCCTCCAACTACTTCCTGTTTTCTTTGTCGTTTTTGACAGTAATAACATCCGGTTGTTGATCATGTGACTCGTGTGATGCAAGAAAAATGTGTTTTCATTGCAGTTTTGCTAACTAAACCAATTTAGATATGGCCAAAACTTTGGTGAATAGACGGAATTGTCTTTTTATGCTCAAAGCTGGTAGAGACAAAACATTATAGTGATGGGTGATTCTACAACGGAACGCTGAATATTAAAGGTATTCAAAACTAGTTCCTGAAGTTTCCTGCTGTTCAAGGCACCGAAACCATGTTCACACAAAAACTAGGAAACTGGATTCGACTTGGCTTGCACCAAACTTCTGAGCCATCAAATTACACTGAACCGACATGTTGGATCGGCTCCACGCTGCTTTCGGCCACCTGCATCTTCCCCAGTTGTTAAAACTAAACTGCTTCTTTTATGGCCGCCCTTTCAGACAGTGAAGATGCACTGAACTCGCAATTACACAAGCTGTTTGACACCAGGAGACATATAATTCAGCTAAAACATCATGTTACAGAGGGGGAAAACAACACCTCCTTTGAGCAGCTAACACACAGATTGTTCTCACAATGTAAAATATGACATGTTTTCTTAAGTGTACATTTATTCGACAAATTGCAGAGGAATGCCATGAAGAAAATGCATCAATCTCAACACATGTAGGCGAGAGGCGGCTGGTTCGTCCTGGGTCTGGTGTGTTGTGTAACGCGTGTGCTCTGCGATACCACATGACAGCCTGATTGATGGAACCTGTTCTGCGGATCGGGTCTGAACTGTTGTGACACGGCGTTCTGATAAAGCGCTCCGGCGAGGCTCTCCCAGTGTTTTCCTACATGTCTGCCGACATGTCGGGGTCTGCAGCGGCGCGCGGCGGGAACTGATACAACAACACGGCTTTGTTATCGAAGGCCACAGCATCGTGTCGGAGGAGGACCTGGTCAGGTTTTTTGGGGGGTTTTCTTGAGACACGGTAATTTTGTTTAATCACGACAGATAGGTATAAGGTTTCATGTTTCTTGGACCTTCTAAGAAGATTGTACGTAATGAGCCGCCGGGGCTGGACGATATGGCTAAAAAACATTTCACAGTGTATGCGTTCCACAATCGGTGAATGTTGATAATTATTGATTTGTTTTTTTGTTTTGAACACGTGAAATTCCTGCTTTAGCCACAGTTTTCACTATACATTGTTATTTTTTTATTTTTAAGCTGTTGTGAGGAACAGTGGCAAAATCTGAAGCTGCTGGTGCTGTGCAACAGGTTGTTGCTAAGCAACCGAAGAGCAAGCGATTTAGTTGATTCCACCAATATTTCTTAACTAGCCCTGAGAGGAGGAGCAACTAAAGCCTTCTCTCTGCCTACATCTCCCAGAATGCTGCGTGGTTCTGCATCGAAGCTCAGTGAATATTCGATGTATTGGATACATCAGATGTATTGTCTATTGATACATGTCTATTATGATATATATTATTGATTTATCGTCCAACCCTAACAGACCACCACATAAACAATCCCTTATTCTAGATAAATGGAATTATTACATAAAAAAATACGCATGCACATGGTTATCATAACCCAATATAATGACAATAACTTATAGACTTAATAGAGTATTCTTCATCTTTATTAATGTTATAGAATTAGGTATAATTAGGTATAATAAGGTTTTTGCGTTTAAGAAAATAAAGCTTAAAACAAAACTTGTCTGCGATTGAAAGTTGGATTTTATCGCGACGTAATGAAACAGCCTCTATTTTATCCACATGGACAGATGAAGTGAAGGACATTTTGTATTTCTTTCGAAACAGAAGACCGTAAACAAGTAGATGAAGGAGCATGGCGTGGGTATTTTTAATGACTTACTGTGTGAACAAACTTATTCACACGTGATTTCACCTTTGTTTCTCGTTTAACTGAAACGCCGCAGTTTTGGTTTTTTAGAGCTTAGCGTAGCATCGACAACGCTTTGTAATGGAAATGCAGCTTCTGTCACATCCTCCCCAAGCTTTTCTGAGAAATCTGATGCATATTGTTTGAAAGTTAGATTAAAAGTCGGCACTGCAGCCGAATCTAAGCAGTAATTACTCAGGTGAAAGTATGAAAAGCAATTAATGATGCCATGGTAGAAGTAAGGAGACGACCTCGGGTCTCCCGGCTGACAGATGTGATGCTGGGTCACCGCTCGCCTGCAGATCAGAGCTTTTATTCCTAGGTTAGCCAAACACTGATGAGATCTCTGCGTTTGCCTCATTCTGACTGAGTTTTTCAAAAAGAGCCTCCTGGGGCGATGGTAAACAAGGCTTGTTGATCCTTGAGGAACTTCTTATCTGTTCTTTGTTGGGCCCTGCGTACATTGATCACACTATTGTTGTGCTTGTCCCATTGAGGCAGGACTGAACGGGCCTGCTGTGTAACAGCTTTCAGCTCCCCTCAGAATGAAGACGTTCCCACCAAAAGGGAGCTGACAGGCAGCCGTGCCGAGCCCTGGGCAGCGTTGATGCTTATTTTATTATGCCACTATTAACATGTGAATGTCTTCTTTGTGAAGTCCCCAAATTATAAACAACTCGCCCTTTCCGAGTGCCATTATGGTTTTGCTTAATCTCGTTTGTTTGTTTGTTTTTTTTAACCTTCTTTTCTACCCAGTCTCATAATTCCCGCTGCTACAAAAAATGACTCATTGTTTATTGTTTAAAAATTTTCACACATTTTGATTTAGACTTTGTCGACAAAGTATTTTTATCCCTTCAACTTCTTCACAGATTCTTCTCATGTTACCATGCATTTGGTACCGATTTGATATCAAGTAAACACACGACAAGCCACCGATTCTGATACTTTTTATTTAAGTTTGCTCTGTCATCAGACTTCTGATCTTTAGGTGTTTTATGAATTTTTCCTTTGAACTATTTTGCTCAGCTCTAGAACAGAACGCCAACTGTTTACTAAATATTTTAACAAACTGCAACAATAGAACCACGAAATATCGTGACAAAACATTCATTCCATACCCCCACAACTCCCTGAACACATAACATGTATATTATTCTTCCTGTCACCGTAAAATCTTCCAAAATTACAGCAAAAGTTATGATTTTATGGAAAAGTATAAGTGGTAATAATATGTTTTCGAGGTACCGATAGATCAAATATTTTTCAAGAATGCAAAACCCTACAATCTCTCTATTTATTTTTTGTTGCTTAGTCGATTTTTATCTGCCATGCATGAGAAAAGACTGGGAACAGAATCAAAAGAATGTGATCACACCTCCTGCTGTTGTTGTACAGAGATGATGAGATTTAGACGCAGCATTTTTATTCTGTCTCCGTCTCTTGGACAAGAAACATCCCAGACGTGTGGGTTCCTCCTCATCTACCGCCCAAAACCCTAGTTGCATAACTGCAACACTCCCTGCAGTCTTTATGTGTGGGTTTGGGTGTGGTGGTATCTATACTGCAGGGGAAGGAAGCGCGCTTCCCCTGAGGAGGTGAGATTCAGGCGCCCTCTACTGGCGGAGGCAGGTTTAATCTGAAGCAAACTCACTTTGAGGGAGACCAAATGGAGCAAAAGTCAAACCTGTATTGATTTGACAGCTTTTGTTCTACGTTATACTTTTTCAGATAATTCGAACTAAGCCCTTCTACATTTTTTTTAATAAATAAATTGTGGAGCAGAAAAAGTTTTCCCTGTTAATTTATTTAGATTTCTTTATATTTTTTGTTCATTTAACCCAGAAATCATTGATACGTTTTGATTCAAAATCTTCAAACTGCCATGCTTTGACTATAAAAGCATGAAAATTGTTTCCTTATCGTCATATTTATCTTGACAGATGTTCCACTACTTCTTCATTTAGCTTTGCTGCTCTCCCCAATACCTACCCAGCATGCTTGAACGTGACTGGATCGCTGCGAAGATGGAAATGTCTGGATGGGGTGGTACTGAGCTGTCAGTTATGGAGATGTTTTGTGATCCACTTAACTGATAGATGTTGAGGTCAGAGGTCAGTGACCTTTACAACCCTCATTCCAGCAAAAAGAAATTTGCCTCAAGCAAGAACACCAACATCACCCTGAGATGTTGGTTTAGGAATAAACTCGAGATTTAAGCACAAGTCAGAAAACATTTTGCCTCATAATATTATTATACTTCTATATACAAGTTTACAAGTTGTTATTTCTACATTTTGGATTTCAGAAGAAACTACATCTGACTTTAAGAAAGAGAGTGTGAATATATTTTGTTCCATGTTAAGTTAACGAGAAAATGAGGAATAATTTTGTCCAATGATATACAAATACTGACGTTTCTAACTGCCAAATTAATTCAGGAGCAGTGCCTTGCTTGAAACAAAAGGAAACTCTCAAAATGACTTTCTTGTTTCAAAAACCTATGATGAGATTTGCATCATTAAAATCAAAATAGCGTCACCTTAAAATGAAAAAGGCTGTAACAGTAAAATGACACTTCTCTGGATTTTTGGAAAAATCTGGAGGAAACAGAGTCATAGCGATGACGTTTTGTTGCAGCGCCTTTCTAAGTCAAAATCTCTTTCCTATTGCCTCTGATTAATTCCCCCGGGTTACCATAGCACCCATTAGCATCAACGCCACTCAGATTTAGCTGTTTATAGTCAGTACTCTTCTTACGTCTTCCAGTTACACACGACTCCAGTAAAGAATTAGCTTTATGTTTGTTTTTTTTGTTTTTTTTATCTTTGAAGTTTAACCAACTCTTTCTTTCTCCTCCCAGTTTGTTTCTCTTCCTCTCAGCCTCTTGGTTTTTCTGTGGCTGGTCGCTCCCTGTCTCCTCTTGGTTTTCTTGTCTTCCGTTATCTTCCTTATTTTCCGTTTCACTATCTCCTCGCCTCACTTCCTTTCTTCCACAGCCTCCCCTCTAACAATTTCTCTGCCTTGCTGTGTGACGGCTTGTTCCTGGGAACCATTCTCTCTCTGTCTGTCTCTCTGTGTGTGTATGTGTGCGTACAAACGTTCACCTTGGCTCCAGCCAGCACTGTCTTCAGCCCGGCAGTAAATTGTGTTGTCAAGACAGATAGCGTGGCTACAAATCCATCCAGCAGTACACTTCTCTTTCTTGCTAGTTTGATTGTCTTTGGCTAAGAGCTGTTTAGTGAGCACAATACTCGGCCGCAGCGGGTCGCCTCGCTCTGGCCGACTCGGCCCAGGTGGAGCCGGAGTCCCAGAGACTGTGAGGGACTCTGCGGCGGCTCCTCCACCAGCAGTGGAGGTGTCAAACAGAGCTATTGAGGCAGGAGAATAGCCAGGCTTGGCCAGAGGGAGGGCCGAGTCCAGCCTGCGCCCCAGGAGACGTGCAATCACCAAAGCGATAAGGACCGGAGCGTGAGCTGATACTCATCTCTCTCGCTCCGAGGGAGGCGATGTGTCCCCGCCAGGGGACGGGGTTCTGTGATTTGGTATCAGTGATATGACAACTGGTAACTCTGAAGAGTTCAACGCTTCTCCTCAAACGTTTTCTGGTGACATACTGTTACTTTAAGGAGCAAAAAGCCTGGAGAGGCGCAGTTATTATTATTATTATAGATAATTATATCGAATAACAATAAATATCATGATAGACACGTAATCAATATTGACAGATAATACATCTGATGGATGAGAATATTACAAGATGTCTGTTCACAAATCCAGAGGAAAGACTTTAGCTGTTCAACCGCTCAACTAGCTAACTCACTCATTCTATTGGTTACCTAGCAACAATCTGATCAGTAACTTGAGCTGTAGCGGTTTCAGGTTTCGCCACTGTGTCGCAAAACGGCATTAAAATAAAAAACAACAACATGGAGTGAAAACTGTGAAGAAAACTGTAAAACCATGCCACCAGTTTGGCTGTATTCCAGATATTTTATAGCAAAACCTTTTCTGTAATCATCAATACTGACAATTACCCATATTGACTGATGTGAAATGCTTTGACCCCAAAAATGATCTTCTATCTATTGCCAAAAGACAATTACGGCAAAAAATATCACCTTTTGGCAGCTAATGACTAAGGCTATTACAGCATTTTAAGAAGATGACGAAATAGAAACTTCTCAGCCACTTGTTGGTCGTTATTTCCAGTCCCAGTAACAGTACATACAAAATTTGTCCCAAGCTGTAGCTACAGTTTTATAAACAAAACTATTAAACCATAAAATATCTATTTTAAAATAGAAAATGTAAAATATTCCTTTTACAATGCGATGCATCAGCTAAGTGACCGCATGCTTTGGCTTGTTTCTCAGTCAAACGGAGGATTTCCTCTGAAAGTTTTTAATATCTGCATCCTCAAAGAAACTCGAAGGAAAGATTCTCTCTTCTGATTCCAGCTCCATGTTGCCAAAGTTTCTCATTTGAAATGATGACGTTTAAATGAAATGTTTACACTAGACATAGGCCTTCCTACACAAACTGCTGTAGACTTCAAGCGGCTGTGTTTTAATTTTGGAGCTTCAAAGGGAAGGAAAAAAGAAAACTATCTCCAGGTTTTCTTTCAGGGGTCTGCAGGACTGGGAAAACGTCTCCCTCAGCACGGATAAATATTTGGATTAATCCCGGTTTTCTCATGCAAAGTGGGGCCTTAGAGATACCTTCAGTGAAGCACCGGCTCCTGGACGAGTTAAGTAAGCCCCAACGGCTTAAAGAGATCAACCGGAATCCCCTCACACTCTTTCTCCTTCTGCTGCCTCAAAGAATGGGCAGCAGCATGAGATGGAGGCACACTCATGTGTGAAATAGACTCTTCATCACGCCGTTCTCTGTCTGTCTCATTTTGGGACCTTCGTCTTAATCCCCTCTGGATTCTCGGAGGAGGGAAGGCGAGGACGAGGTCTTTTCTTTTTGGAGGGGATGAGGGGCGGGGCGGGCCGGTGGGAGAGCCCGATGAGCCCCATTGACAACAGTTGCCTGTCTGTAGAGATTTGGATGAAGATTTCATAAGGAACGGTCCACTGAGCAGCGATGAAAGGAAACCCCGCTCTGCTCTGCGGCGTCTTCCCCCGTCCCAATGCGTCGTGTTTGTGAAAGTAACTGGCGAAGATCTGCTTTGGCGCAGCCTGCGGGTTTCGACCCAACGGATGTACTCCAGTGAGAAGAACCTTAAGAGGTCGCCCTGAATCTCAGAAGTGAAGGTTAACATACAGATAATGATACCTGCGCTCTTGTGGGGTCAGAATATATGGTGTGTGGCAAAGAATTGACGGAAAAAAAGTTACTTCTGTGCATAATGGTTACAAAATGCTGCACATGGGCCAGAAGTTGCAATTATCTCAGACTGAGAAATCTCCTACAGGTTTATTATTTATCTCATGCATCAAAATACATGGATTGTAATTAATTGATTAAATAATAACTTCTCCATTTTGTTTTTCTTTTATGTTTTAAAGCTCTCTAGAAAAAGCTGGAATCAGCAGCTTTTTCTGATCGGAGCATGAAGTATAAGTTCTGTTTAACTGTAAGTTTATTTCATATCAAACATCTTTACGTGGAACATCATTTATGTTATGTCATAAATGTATGTTAAAGGGGCAGTATTATGTAAAATTGACTTTTTTGAGTTTTACATCATGTTATAATGTTATTCATCAAAAACAAACCTGAAGTGTTGCTTTAATTCTTTCATGCATGTTTGAGAAATCCATTAATCTCCATGGCAACCATTCAGCTGTGCAAAACGCCTGAGTAGACTTAGCTCCGCCTTCGAGGATGGAGCTCCTCCTCTGAACTGCAGTTTCCAAGCTACACACAGCAGCTCCCCCACTCAGCTCCTTCAGACTAGCCAGCAGCAATTAGCAAACACCAGCTCATTATAGGAGCTACTACTCAACGAAACACTAAAGGAGCCATGTTGTGATGACTTCCTGATGTTGGATAGTTGGAAAGAGCACTTAAAGAGACAGAGGCAAATTTCGACTTGTTAAATTATGAAGTTCTTTTAAGCCATATTTGATACATATTGCATTTTTTTTTATAACAACTGAAGGAAACATTGTACTACGTCCTGGAAAACACAACACTGCCCCTTTAAAAATAAAAGGTTTTCCAGGTCACGGTGGAGGGACTATGTTTCTCGGCTGGCCTGGGAACGCCTTGGGATTCCTCCGGAGGAGCTGCAACAAGTGGTTGGGGAGAGGGAAGTCTGGGCCTCCCTTCTGAAGCTGCTGCCCCCGCGACCCAACCCCGGAAAATCGATGGATGGATGGATGGAGGTTTTGAATGACCTAGTCAAAGTACATTTCATTTTCACAAGAGTGTTTCTCTCACAAACCCTCCAATATGGATGGATCAGAACAAACGTTCAAAGAAACATTTTTCTAATATTTTTCTAATATTTCAGCCAGTGACATAAAACAGTCACTGGCTGTCGTCACAGACGCTCCATGGCACAGCCAGCTTTAGTCGTAAGGGGACAATTACTTTTGCCACTTCAATGTTTATTGGGACAGGAATTTTTCTTCAATAAATGAAAGTGTCATTTTACATCTACACCTGCTGTTATTGTTGAAGTGAACATCGGTTAAGGTTTTCTCTTTTTATTTTTGGCTCTAGTGGCCTTTATTTGAAAGGGTTAGGGTAACTAGGGTTTCTTTATGTGGGTTATGCTCAACCCCTGCGCCACCACAGCACCCCAAGTTTCCCTGCTTTTATTGGTATTTCCTAAGTATTTGCCTTGCCAACACATTTCAGCTGTGCTCCGTCTCTGGGTGTCTGGTTATTAGCAGCTTGTTATGGATGTCTCTGTCTCCAAAATGCAGACCATTTGAATCCTCTTTTCATTCTGTGTTGTGTCTCTTACCGAGATCAACTTGTGTATTTCTGAGAATGCTTTAGTTGCAACAGAAATAGTCAGCTAAAATGCTTAAATTCTTTAGGGTCTCTGCAGTCCAATCCACTGCTTTGCTACTAGTCTTCAGGGTCCACATGCTGCATAAGTGCAGGTACGTGGGAACCTGTTAAATCACATGCGTGTGCAGCAGGGACACATTTGAAACATGCATGATTTTCTTCTGGGGTTTTTTATTAATGTAAAGTCACTGCAGAAGTAATTATCCAAGCTCTGCAAAGTATTAGTAGCTCTGTCTGTACTAATGTGCGAGGCTTCATTATGACATAAAACAGATAGAAACTCAATTATTGTCCCCTGGCTACACACATTAGTCTTGATCGTCTTTCTGCTGATTCTTTTCTCACCAGCTAATGTCTCCTCACAACATCGCGGCTGGATAGCAGTCGCAGTGTTTCCACTGAAACAGACGATAATGACTTGAAGTAAAAATGCAAGGTTAAATTTTGTTCAAGTGTTTTTCCAAGAGGAAATTATGATGGAGCATTAGAGCCACTGTAGATGGAAAGAAATAGGAGACAGTACATTTTAGACCAAAAAACTAAAAAAAAAAAAAAAAAGAAAAGAAAATTGAGATTAATCTCAGACCACTTCTGAGATTACATTTTTTGAACTCCACAAATTGAAAAAACATATATAGGTATGCTAGGAAAGATCTCAGAATTTTTTGGATTAATTTTACAAATTATCTGGGGGAAAAAAATCACAAATTTCCAAACTCCGAAAGTTAAAAAACAAAAAAAATAAAAAAAATATTAGAATTTTTTTTTTTTAGATTAATCTTAAAAATTTTCTAGAAAAAAAAAAACTTAGAAATTTTCAACTTTTGAGATGCTGAAATTTGATTTTTGGAGACTGAATCTGAAATTTTGAGATTAATTTTAAAAAAATACTAGAAACAACAATAGAAAAAAAGTTCTATCTACCATGGACCTAATACATCACCATAGGAAAACAGTTTAACTAATTGCTATAAATCTCTTTCTTCCTGAGCTACCTGCTGGCCACATCAGCCATTTACATATAAACTTCTCTTTTCAGAATTATAACTGCTGCAAAACATGTTTCTTCAACGAACAGTATCTAGGTGGGCTGAATACAAATTCACTCCTCAGTTTTGTGGTTTATCTTTGATAAAACTCATGTATCTCTTTCCTTTAATTTCTCAATTGTGCCTTAGATTGTGTTGGTTTGTCTTATAGAAACCCAGTAAAATATATTACAACTTGTAGTTGTAGTATTCCTCTCTAACCTAAGGGTCTGGAATATTTCACCAAGGTAGTGTACATAAAAGACATTTTGGAGGATTTTGCATTTTTAGCCCACAATGTGTCCAGCAGAGAGTACTGCATCGTCACAGACAGAACCTGGCGGTGTGGATGCTGTTTAAACGGCCTTTTAATTGCACAGGGATACTTTGTGATTTCCAATCACTGGTGGCAGCAGCCGGTGTAATTCCTTTCCCCTAATCTGATCTCATTAGCAGGTCCTCGTCTGCAGCGGTGATTAATATTGATCGTCGGGACTTGTGACTCGAAAGCTGGAAATTAATTAAGCGATAAACGAGGAAACAAATTAGCAAGTTCTTAATGCTACATAAAGAACTTCTGCAAAGACCTAAATACAAACAAAGTCAGGGAGATGTGCAGCGCAGTGCACACTATTTCAATTCATACTGCTTGTTTAGTCATACTGAAATATAGATTCTACCTATTGGGTTAAGCCTTTTGTAACTGTGAAGATGTGCTTCAGCTAAGATGCTATTGTTAGCTAATGTGAAAAAGTCAGCATGTAAGCTAACACAATCGATCTATCTAATGTTAACTATTTCTATCTACAATGCTAGCACGTTGTATTCTATAGTTAGCTTAAATTAACTGTAGCAACTATAGCAACTATGCATATGCTCATTGTGTTAAGCATATGTGCTTGAGCTAAAATCCTGTCAGCTAATATGCTAGTCAGCATGTCAGCTAAGTCAATCAATTTACTGTTTCTAAGTTAACCTTTTCCATCTTCAATGTCACCAAGTTGTATGTTATAATGAACTTAAATTCCAATGTTATGTAACATGGTCATGTTAGTATGTTAGCTCTTTACTAATTGTATTCTTTCTGAAAGACATTGTTGGCAGGTATGCTCAGCTTGTTTGAAATGAGGCCTAAATATTCTCCATGAGCATCTTCAATATTCTGACTGCACAGCTTGGTTTAATTTTAGTGGGAGGACACCATACATTTTTTTTTTGTCAAGTTAACTGGAGAATCTGCAGACACGCAGTTTTACTCAAGCTACATATCGACATAATAAGCAATATTTTTGATACAAAACCTGTTTTTGCAGCTACATTATTGACTAAATAGACATGAGATCAACAACAAGTGCATTTATTGCTTTTAATGTGTTAGTTAGGCTATAAGTGCTAATATACCAGTTCATCTTTCCAGTGTTTCAGAAACTCCTGATCATTCATGGAACTTCTTTAGAAATGTGGACTGTAGAGCTCTTAAAGCCATTTAAATTTGAATTAAAGACGTTACCTTTGTTTAATTCTATACTTTATAAATGACTGAAACATGTAAATGTCATGTTTTTATGTATTTCCATTAATATTCAAATGATCACATATGTGAATATCTAGTTAATGACTGTATTTGGTGAAGTGCTGCCATTGTTCCCTCAGTAAAATATGTCCCACTAATATCAAATTGTAAAGAGTACAAATTCAAACCAATCCAGTTGAGTTCAAGCCAATCACATACTCAGATTCAAGATCCATTTAAATTATAAAACTGTTCAAATTTATTGTACTATAACAGTTAAACGCTATATTTTTATGCCAAATGCAGATATCTACTAGAGTCCTCTATGTGTGGCAGCCATATGATCTTAATATTATTATAACCGTGGTTCATTCTGAGCTTATGTTTGGCTTTGATGTGTAAAAATATATTTCCTTGGCATGAAATGCAGGTCAAACACATCTTGTACTTATTGGCACCAAACACATAAACATAGAAAAAAAAAAAGACACTTTCAGTGTGTACAGAGATTCCTAGAAGGATTTTTATTATTCTGTACAGTATTGCTGTAAATCACCTCTTCTTACTTCAGCAGAGTTCAAATGAAACATTTACGATAAGTCCTGGAGTGGGACAGAGACATCTGTTGAACAGGAAATCACACAGTCTGAAACTCACCTCCCACCCCACCTCCACACACACACACACACGCACACGCACACGCACACACACACACACACACACACACACACACACACACACACACACACACACACACACACACACATCGTTATGGATTACCTTGACTACAATGTTTCCTCCTGTCCTGATGAACTCACTAAGGAGGCTACCCTGACCTTGCGCTGAAACTCCTTTTCCGCCGGCAGAAGAGGAGCGCCTGTCGGGTCAGGAAAAGAAGAGGAATACTCTCACAAAGATAAATCTGTTTACCGCCCAAAATGTTTCCACCGATTTCCCTGAGAACAGGAAGATGGAGCTTTTGTCCGATTAAGAATCGTTTTTAGGGTGGAACTAAACATGGAGGATGTTGAGGATGCTGTAGGAACCTGGCGTGGTTTACGCCTCCATGTTGTTGTTTTTTTTTTACATGGATTGACAGCCAGGTTTAAAGCAGTAGAGACACTAAATAGTAACAAATTAGTTACTATTTTTCTATAGTAACTATTATAAAATATTTACTATAGCTTCTTGTAACACAAAAATATAGATTAAAGTAGTAGAGATAAATAGTAGTCAGTAATAAATACATAAACAGATCATATTTGCAAACCTTTTCTTTGATTCTATTGATATTTTTCTTTTGTAAAAGACGAATATAAAGTAGAGCATAACTGCATAATGGATGGGAAAATGACATGGTTTACAAATCAAATATGAAAAGTGTGGTGTGGATTTCCTCCCATACCGCCATGATGTAGAGCCAACCTATGGAGGAATTAGCTTTGTGGGTGCGTCTCCTGTAAAGCTTCCCAGTTTGTTTCTGCAAAGTAGCTCAAGCTCAATGTGATTGGCTGTCGTGTCACACACGCCTCAGTAGCTGTGTTTCCATCACGAATGTTCGCAAAACTTTGGCGATTTTCTACTACTGTCAAACGCCCTCCACACCCCCAAACACTTTCACAACGTCGTGTTTCCATTAAATAAGAAATTAAATTAAAGTCACACTGTCATAAAGTGGTGTGGGTGGTGGTGGTGAGGCAGACGCAGCAGACCCAGATGAGGTGAGATGAAGAGTTTAATGATAAATAAACCAAAAACAAAGTCCAAAAACCTGGCAGCACTGCTGAGCGGGAGGCTGAAGCTCACAACAGGTAGCAACAGGATAATACGGACGAACACAGACGTAGATTCACGTAACCAGACGTACACTGACGTTACAAGACGTAGGACCCGACCACGACAGACACACACAGGTGACACTAAATACACAAGAGGGTAATCAGGGAACGAGACACACCTGGGAACTAATCAAGGGAAGACAGGACAACACGGAGACTCAGACACACAGGAAACTTCAAAATAAACACAGGAAAACACAGAACACGACAGTACCCCCCCCTTAACGGGCGGCTCCCAGACGCCCAAAAACGGGAAACCCAACGAGGGTGGGCGGAGGGGAGCTGGATGGGGGGTCCAGAGTCCATAAACAACGAAAAACAAACCCAACCGGGTGGGCGGAGGCACAGGAAGGCCAAGAGTCCAAAACAAAAAGAAACTAACCCAACGGAGTGGGCGGAGGTACAGGGAGGCGGGAACCACGGAGGAGGTCAGGGGGCCGACCTCGGCGCAGGAGGCGGGAGCCACGGAGGCGGTCCGGCGGCCGTCCGCGGCGCAGGAGGCGGGAGCCACGGAGGCGGTCCGGCGGCCGTCCGCGGCGCAGGAGGCGGGAGCCACGGAGGCGGTCGTCCGCGGCCGTCCGCGGCGCAGGAGGCGGGAGCCACGGAGGCGGTCCGCGGCGCTGGCGGGAGGCGGAGCACGGAGGCGGTCGGCGGCGTCCGCGGCGCAGGAGGCGGGAGCCGGAGGCGGTCGGCGGCCGTCCGGCGACGAAGGAGCACAAGGAGTCTCTGGGAGAGGCGGCGGCGAGAGGAGCACAAGGAGTCTCTGGGGCGCCTGGCGGCGTGAGGAGCACAAGGAGTCTCTGGGGCCGCAGGGGCGGCGAGGTGCACAAGGAGTCTCTGGGGCCGGGGCAGGCGTGACGAGGAGCACAAGGAGTCTCGGGGGGAGCACTAGGAGTCTCGGGGGGAGCACTAGGAGTCTCGGGGGGAGCACTAGGAGTCTCGGGGGGAGCACTAGGAGTCTCGGGGGGAGCACTAGGAGTCTCGGGGGGAGCACGAGGAGCTGGGGTCTCGGGAGGAGCACGAGGAGCTGGGGTCTCGGGAGGAGCACTAGGGGTCTCTGGACAGGCACTAGGGGTCTCTGGACAGGCACTAGGGGTCTCTGGACAGGCACTAGGGGTCTCTGGACAGGCACTAGGGGTCTCTGGACAGGCACTAGGGGTCTCTGGACAGGCACTAGGGGTCTCTGGACAGGCACTAGGGGGCTCTGGACAGGCACTAGGGGGCTCTGGACAGGCACTAGGGGGCTCTGGACAGGCACTAGGGGGCTCTGGACAGGCACTACTAGGAGGCGAAAACAAACTAACTGGGGCAGGAAAAGCCACTACCCGCGCTATCTGTCGGCCTGTAGCTAGGCGGGCCGCCTGGAACCCCATCACCAAGGGTAAAGTGGCGGGAGCAGTCTCTGGAGCGGGTGCTGCTGCCGGCTCTGGCCGTGGAAGGGCTGCTGCCGGCTTCGGCGGTGACTGCAGCACTGCGGGTTCGGACGCTGGACCACCGGCTGGAACACCGGCTGGAACACCGGCTGGAACACCGGCTGGAACACCGGCTGGACTGGCGAAAAGATTGTCCGGCTTGGGTGGCAGAGGTTCGCCGGCCATGACGGCCAGAGCTGCCTCACGCTCCCACTCTGCCTCCCTTTGCAGTTTCACCAGCCGCGGGTGCGGAAAGCGCGGAACCCAGTAGTCCAGCAAAAGTCCTAGGCGGATGGCAAAACCGAGTCGTCTGCAGGCGGCATAGGGTTTGGCCATAGCCGCTTCATATTCCCTTATTGTTTCCGTTAGTTCCTGTACTTCATCTGGGTCCATGATGAAAAAGTTTGCCTCACCGTTCAGTGTGGTCGGGTCCTTCTGTCATAAAGTGGTGTGGGTGGTGGTGGTGAGGCAGACGCAGCAGACCCAGATGAGGTGAGATGAAGAGTTTAATGATAAATAAACCAAAAACAAAGTCCAAAAACCTGGCAGCACTGCTGAGCGGGAGGCTGAAGCTCACAACAGGTAGCAACAGGATAATACGGACGAACACAGACGTACCAGACGTAGATTCACGTAACCAGACGTACACTGACGTTACAAGACGTAGGACCCGACCACGACAGACACACACAGGTGACACTAAATACACAAGAGGGTAATCAGGGAACGAGACACACCTGGGAACTAATCAAGGGAAGACAGGACAACACGGAGACTCAGACACACAGGAAACTTCAAAATAAACACAGGAAAACACAGAACACGACACACACGTGAATAATTATGTTCAGGTGTGACTTTATCGACCTCATTTTTCATTTATAATGTGATTAATTGATTAATCGCTTGCTGCCATAGGCTTAGCTGGACTTGAAATCAAAATGCAGAACTTTGAGTCCCTTTGCATTTTTCTGTCATAAACCTGCACTGAACTGAAACACGTTTTTAATATTTCCTCCTGTTTGCTTCACGGAGGTGTTTTGCTCTTCCTTGTGTGGGTCAGGGATCCATTTGATGGGTCAGGGAGTCTCTGGATAAGCTCAGCGCTGTGGGCCTGGACTCAGTAAGACCAGAGAAAATATCTCATTTGATCTCCTTCAGAGGCGACTGTAATCAACCTGGATGAAAAAATTAAAAATAAAATAAGACAGATGGATGCTATATTTGCAGAAGCCCTGAAAATTAAGATCTCTGCCTCCACAATGTTTTGAGTAAAGACTCGGTCAGATTGTTTCGGGTTTTTGATATTCCGGATCCGTACAGTAGCTGAGCTCTGGAGTGAAGCTTGGCCCCAGTTTTTCTTTTTCTTTTCTTTTTTTTTAATCCATGTGTTAAATTCCACTGATGAGCTCTGATATTTGACAGAGCAGTTTTGTTTTGTTTTCTGTCAGAGTACAAAAGGGCACGGAGGCAGAAACATGCAGACAGGAGGAACCCTGTTCTGTCTCAGCTGTGTCCCTGCAGGCCCTGGAGCAGCTCCGGCGCTGCCACCCGGCCTCCGTACCTGGCTTTATAAGGCCTTCGGCGGCAAAAGGAGCGGGCTATTCCTGGAGAGGGCTTTCAGCGCCTCAGCCGCTTTGTTTGGACTGGCACCGGAGGAGATGGACGAGCACCGCCACCGCGCAGACAACCTCCTCTGCCTCCACGACACCCATTAAATCTTCTTCATGCACGCAGTCAAAGCAGCAGGTCAGCAGAGGGAACACGTTGCGTTTGTACCCCTTTGTGATGGGAAATAAAAGTGGACGGATTCGTTCAGAAGAATGATTTTGGGATCAATCTTAGCGTCTATTTTTGTTCTTTCTGGTCTCATTTCAATTTCTGCGGTTTAGAGCCACGCGCCAGCTATTATTGCTTCAGCAAAAACGTCTCAGTTGAGCATTATGTTTAAAAATTAACATCTCAATGCAGCTAGTGAGGGAGAGTAGACAAGAGACTAGGAAATAAATTTAACACTTAAGAATGACTAGACATAAGGAAAAGACATAATAAAACTAGAGTACTGGAATAACTAGACAACAACAACAACCAAAAACTAGATACTCTAAGAAGGACAGAACTAAAGCGAAACAGAACCAAGGCTGATCTAACCAAATAAACTGACTATAGAACAAAAAATAATGAAACTAGAATCAATAAATTAAACCACTCAATAACTCAAAACAACCCAAGATCCTAACACTTTTATTAAAACCAATGCTTATTTTACATGTTTGTCAAAACTACAACCACGACAGTAGAATATGAGACAGATAATCTGTAAAAAGATCCTCCTCCTCCCTGAATGAAGAAGCGCACAGCTCCCGGTAAAAAACAACCAATCAGAGCCAGGAGGCGGGTCTTAGCGCTGCCAAACATCCTCATCTGCTTGCTGCTAAATGTGCTAATGGCAGAGAGACAATTTGGCGTTTTTCCACTGTCATCACTGGCTATGCTAACTAGCTTAGCATTCACGACAGGCTCTGATGAGAAGTTGTAGCATAGCAGAGCAAAAAGCGGGAGGTGTCGAGAGCTGATTGACAGCGCTAAGACCCTCCTCCTGGCTCTGATTGGTTGTTTCTGTCGGAGTGGTGTATTTCTGTAGTTAGCACTGGGTGAAGTCAGAGGGGCTCCGTTTTCCTCACAGATTATCTGCCTCCTACCACACCATAATGACATGGTGACAGTTACATACTGCAGCTTTAAGGGTGTTTGACTCCCCATTATTGCCAGAAGGACAGAATCTTCCTGAGGACACTGGCCCTTTAAGATCAGCCTGAGTTCAGCCTCTGTTCAGCTTCAGCTGTTGGATGGCAGGATGGTATGACCGCCGGCCAAATGTAATGTTTACACTAACGAGTACAACTGTTCTGTATAAAGTCATGGCGAATTAACGATCCTGAGATGAGGGGCTTGCGTGCCGTGCTGTGATGTCCTAGAGACAGGTGCTCAGCACAGCAGTGGGAAACGGGTGGGGGAGGGGGGACAGGATGCGCTTTTAACTGACCCTCGGGATTTTCAGTCGGTTGTAATGGTGTGTCATTTAAACACACATACAGCTACTGTGTTCCCTAACACACACTGCATGGAGAAGGGTTTATTATTTCTCTCCTCAGCAAAGAGACACTGCTGGTGGAAAAAGGAGCAGGACATTTCTGCCAATAAAACTCAGAAATTCGAGGTTAATCTCAAACATTTTCAAGAAATAAAAGGACACTTCCGTTTGAAACATTTTTCTAGAACATTTCTAGCAAATTTTCAACCTTTCAAACACAGAAACGCCTGTGTTATGTCTAGAAAATAACTGAGATTATTCTCAAAATTTATAAAGTTTTGTTTGACAAATTTTTGATTTGTGGACCTCAGAAATGTCATGTTTATAACCAGAAAGTTTCTGAGCTGTACCTCAAAATTTCAAAGAGTTTTTGGCTGAAGTTTCCTCCTCCTTTTAGCTTCCTATCTACCATGGCTCTAATATGCCGTCATAGAAACATGTAGCTGGATCTGACAGTAACAGCAGCATTAAAGGTTCACTGGTTTTCATTCAACCATAAAATGTAGAAGAGCTTATCTTTCCCTTTCTTTGCTTCTGAGGTAAACATTTATATAATATCTATTTCTTAAGGTAAACACTTGTGAATGAATATTTGATAAATACATTTTTTTGTTTACATTTTGAGGAAATCCAGGTTCATTTTATGTCTTCAACAGTTATTCAATCTCTTCATTTTCATGACATAAATGATTATTAAATGAATAAGCACTGATATGTGTCTGAATATTTAACACACTACTTAAATACTTGTTGTATGTAAGTAGCATGAGTCTAAACCAGGTTGGTGAAAGACTGCACTCCTGCAGAAACACACATAATCACAGGTTTGGTGTGTAAATTTTAATCATGTTTATATACATCTATATGTCTGATTCAGAATGAAAATTGTCCTCTTTGTAATTCCCGGTTGTTGGTGCAGCAGCAGAGTGTGGGCCTGTTTCAGTGGAGAATCTGTTAGTAAGGAAGCTGCTCTGTATTACTTTGCTGGTGACCCAAAACTAACAGGCTGAGTGCGGCACAGTTTGTCCCCTCCAGACTGATGTAATAGATGCGATCTATCATCATCAACACACTGCAGACATTACCCCAGCTTAGCAGAAGACTGAGGAGATTGGAATACTTCAGTTCACTGAAGTGTGAGCATGCAGAGTTTTTATTTTTTTTTCTGGCAAAAAGTTAAACCCCAGCATCTTGTCACGATGTAATTTGTCCCATGACTTGCACAACAAAATGCTGCAGTGCATGATAGCAATGCAACCATAAGCTTTTCTGCGTTTTATTGAGATTTTATGACAGATGAACACTTGCAGTGCATCACGTTGAAACAAAGACAATTAAAAAAGAGTGATATGTGTTTATGTTTAGAGCTGTTTAAAGAATAACTAAACCCCAAACCTTTTTTTTTTTTTTTTTGCAGATAAACTGCATGAATTAGTTCTTAAGGGTGTGATCTTCATGTTCATATGCAAATTGTGACATCACAGTAGGTATGCATTATATCGGCATGGTATCGTTATCGGACGATCTTAGCTGTGCAATTTAATACCGGACGTCAAAATTACTGAGTGATATAAAAGCCGTTGTTTTTATATGACAAACCAATAAAAATGGTGCCTGCAGCACAGCACAACATCAGATTTGCACTGTCTGAATGTTGTCGTTGTCTTAGAAAACATAATGCAAGTTGAAAGTGTCCCATCATTTTCAGCCTCCTTTTTAGCATTTGGTAGCAGGCTAAGTTGACAAAGATAATGCAGCATTTTAATTCAACAGTAGAGGAATCCATACAGTTTCAGTCAGGAAGTATAGGAAAAATACACTGGTGTTAATATCGGCTGTCAGCCAAATGAGTTGTAACATATCGGAATATTCGATATCGACCACAAATCCCATATTGTGCATCCCTACATTTTAGTGTGTTTAATTCAGCAATATTTGGACTTAAACCATCTCACTACTGCCCTCTTCAGGTTGAAGTTATGGTACTGCAGATATTTTTTTCATATTGGCTACAACAGTACATTTGTTGATGTCTGTCACGCAGAACACGTGTAGTTCAGTTATAACACCATCTCACTCAGACACACACCTGGTCTAATTCAGTTAGTTTTAGCGTGTGTTTGCTACTTTTTATTAAATATTGTTTAGTTTCAGTTTGTTTTCTTGTTATAGTAGCAGTTTTAGTTTTTTCATTCTTTGGTAAATTTTTTATGTGCAGAATTCAAAAAGGTCAGAAGAAGATATTGTATCTAAAATTTCAGTATGTGTTAGTTTTATAAACGCACAATGTAGTTCCAGTAAGTTGTAGTTTTTCACCACTGTTTATATTCATGTCAGTCGACTAAAAGGTTCTCTCAGTTTCAGCTGTCGTGAATTTGTTAGTTTTAGTCAACGACAGTAACCTTGGCAGGAAGTCCCGTTGAGCTTTGTGGCAGTAGAGTGACAATACATTTAAAAGTTCAAAGGTCAGGAATACTTTTGGAAGGCACCACAGTAAGGACAACCCTTATCCAACTGGTACGTGTCCCTGTAGATGTTGATACATAGTGGGTCCACTTCTTTTACAGCAGCAGGTGTTTAATTTGGGTATAAACTGGATACATTTAAGTATTCCACTCCTGGGAGAAAAACATAACACAGATTCCAGCTCCTGAAATAACCACCAGCAGCGCGGCGGCGGCGGCGGCGGCGGCGGCGGCTGCTGCATCCAGGGGACTACAGCAGTGTAAATCAGCGGCAGGGTGCAGCAGCAGTTAAACGACGGGTCATCGGTTCTCAGCTCAAGAGAGAGTCCCGACAGCTTTAACACGTTCAGCACTTAACCTGAATCTTGCCCCTGAATCGCCTCGTTAAACATTCAGCTGCACAAACGGAAAAATGTCCAATGAGTGATGATCGTTGGGGGGGGGGGGGATTTTCTGTTGCCAGCTGGGAAAAGGTCCGAGGATAACGCAGGGAGTTCAGGACGGGTCAGTTTGGCCAAAGTCTTTCCTGACAATCCAAGGAAAACATTCACCAGAGCTTTTTGTTCTTCAAATCACTTCCATTTTTCCTGCTTCTTTGGGGCATCGCCGGCCTGCGCCGCGCCGCGCAACAACGTACGGAGACAATCCAGCGTTGAGTCATTTGTTTTACTTGGTGTTTTGGTTTGGGCTTATTGAGGAGTATTGCGCATTTACTCTTTGAAAGAACAGTGCTGGATTAATTGCCGTCAGAATGATAACTTTGGAGTGTTAGAGAAAATATTTATGCAGATAAGTCAGCGAAAAGGAAATGCACAGGAGATAGTCAGGGCTTTCCAGTGTAAACAAAGTTTTGGTCGGGTTGGATTGACCTTCATGACAGGGAGAAAAAGCTTCCACTGTTCTCTGACCCTGTTTTGAAAGGTTAGTCTAAGATAAACTTTGAACAAAGCTTTATTCTGAAATTACCCAGTAATTTACTGGTTTAAATGTGCAGCAGATAAATTTAAGATTTCTGACTTACTTAAAAAAAAAATAAAACAAGCCTAAGAGTTTGAATCTCATTCACCATTACACCCAACCTGACAGGCATGTGCTTCCCAAACTTAGCTTTAGCTTCTGGCTGGAGGCCGCCTTTGTGTTTGCTTAATTCACAGAATTTGTGGTCTGACTTCTCAGGCAGAAACAAAGATCTAGAGATTCATAAAAGCAGATTCATTTTGGTGCCCAAACACAAATTCTTCATGGTGTCAGAACAAGACTTCCCATTTTCTCATGATGTACTTTTTGGATGAACACTCCAATTTTTTATTTTTTTAAAGTTCTGACTTTACATCTGACACATACAGTCATGACAGGTTTTGATGTTTTGGGAAAGATTAATGATTAAATCCAGAAAACCCTCAAAAGTTTGCAGAACTGTTTCACAACTAATAAATGATTTTTAAATAAAAACACTTTAACACTGCTGGTGTCGGTAAATCATCGATGGAGCAGGACAGATGTAACATGGGATCACTCCTCACGTCGTTGTTGCTTTTGCATTCATCATTTTTCATTTGTTCAAAGCAGCATACTGTTGCTGTAGCAGTGAGTAACTGCATCTAAAGTGTTGCTCTGCTCTGTTTTTGCAGCAGTAAAATATGTCTGGGGTTCATGTCAGTCTCACAATAGATGAAAGAGATCCATCGTTTTCTGGAGCAAATGTGATGCTTTTGCATTGCCTAGTCTCAACCTATTAAAATGCTTCACACATTTTTATTTAAATATGTTGTAATTACGACTAATTATGATAATTTACTTCATCGAGATTATATGGCACCTTATTTGGCCACTTGGTGCTGCTGAAAAGTTAACCCTCTTACGATCAAAATTATGTGCAATCTGGATTTATTCGCTGTAGAATATTTTTAAGATATACAATTAAGGTGCGTTTTGATTGTCATGTCCGTCTGGAGCGTTCAAATCGGGCCACACTACATGTTCAAAACGCACCGCAAAGGCCCCTCGACCCGTCCACATAGACTTTGAATGTAAACCACGTGTTTGGTGTAAATGCATCATTTGGTCTACAACTCAGAGCTTTTCTACCTCCTATGAGTAGCTCCGTCTCAAAACATCAAAAACCATTCCTAGGCGCTCCCAAGTTTCCAGTTATTCCAACTACAAGCTGAGGTCAGTGTGTTTGAGTAAAGCCCCGCTCTCTGAGCAGCTGTCTGCGCTGAATGCCAATGCCACTGGGTTGCGGCAGTCACCAGCGCTGTCAGGTCAAGTCACTAATGATCTCCTGGAAGCTGCTCAACAACCCACAGCCAATCAATCAAGGAAACAAAGGCCTGCCCTCAGCACGCCGTCAAACAGAATGCAGCCATTCATGGAGAGGGAGAGCCCAGAGGGCCGGCGGACACGTCCACTGACATAAGAAAGGAATCTGTAACTGAAATGAAGGCCAGGATTCACCAGGGGAGATAAGAAGCAATCAATCATCCAGTGCTGGTCCTACTGCAGATGAACTCAGGCTGCAGCTCTCGACTCACACAAAAAGGAACAGTTTTCATACACTTTGATTTAAAGTGAATCTGTAAGGAAACAGTTAATGCATCAAGCCGTTTGAGCATCAATCGAGTCATAAATGCTTTACAGCTGACTTCCATGTTGTTTTTATGACATTTGAACAGAAGCAGTGGGTTGGTATTCACTGGTACCAGCACTTTCATAGGTGTTTTCTCACCTGGCAGACCAGTAGACTCAGTCAAATTGGAGAAGGAAACATTTGTTCCATTTTCACCTCCAGTGTGTCAAATGATCCAACCCCTTTGAAAAACCTGTTCCCCTCCTTGCCTGTAGTGACGGTGCACCAAGAACCACTAAAGAAAACAACACAGAACCCTCTGAAGAAGACACTGAGCATGACTTCCTTCTTCACAAAATGTGAACCAAAATGGATATTTGGACTTTCTAGGGTTGCATTTTACATCTTCGTCATGTCATCTGTAGCCTGTTAGAGTCTTAAGGAAGCAGATATTCACACTGGACGCCAAGGGCATTTGCCAAAATGCTGAAGGTTGTAGGGTGATGGAAGTACAAATGACAAAGAAAGGAAAGAAGAAGATAAGCACAAGTCAAAACTCTTATGGTCATAAGAGTATTTACTAATATTTCCTCATTACAATAGTTTTTAATATTGTGCAGTTCTATTAAATGATTATTATGATAATACACATTTAACATTTCTTTCTGAAAAGCATGCAATACAAGCTTTCTTACAAAAAAAATATCAAACTTCAGATTGATTTTTGATAAATGAAACAGATGAAGAGTTTATACTTAATTAAAATGCTATATATAAGTAGCTTCACAGGTTGCTACAATCGTTTCTTTTTAAAAACTCTGAAACCTTCTTTCACAGATGATGTTGCTGTTTTTGAAGACAGACAGAGCTTCCATCCCAGCAGAAAGGCGTTGGTTTTGAATGAGTCACCAGCATTTGGTGCTATCTCAGCTCTCACCAGATGGTTAAAACATCTACCGTTCCTGTCTGTCATAGGGAGCAGCTCTCCAAGGAGACCACCGAGGCTGAGCAGAGGCATCTTTCTGTGACTCATCATCCACCTTCTGTCTGCTCATTCTGACACTTTCACTCAGTACAGATAAGTTTCTTTTTCTTGTTCTGTCTGGTAGCTTAGACACATTCGTTTTTAGATAACATAAGAACCGACACTGTTTGCACTTGTGTGTGAGTGTGTGTGTGTGTGTGCATGTACTGGTTTTTATGTACATGTAGGGATAAAAGTCAGCATAAAACTGGCGCTGTGAGGACATTAGGCAGTGTGAGGACATTTTTCTGGTCCACACATAGTTTGTGGGTTCGGTTTGGGACTAAGATGTGAATTACGTTTAGGTCAGAGTTGGGGTTAGCTATAGCATAGAGGTGGTAAGGATTAGAGAGAAGACCAGGGTCAGACTACAGAAATTAATGAAAGTCAGTGCCAGTCCACACAAGTATAGTGAGACAAGAATGTGTGTATTCATGTTAGGGTTTACTCCCTGCTGAATAAATGTACTTAATTGAAAAAAATTATAGGTTGAATTTTTCTAAATTTTACAGTCTGATGTTTCGTCATGTCATTGCCAGATTCCTCTCCCTGAGTAATCTGAAAGAACATGTAGCCTTATTTTTTTTTCTTGGTGAAGCAAAGCACTGACACCAACATTAATGAATTTTTTTTTATGTCTTAGGCACGTTTATTATTTAAGAATGGCCAGACTTCATTAACCTTTAAACCAACTCTCTCATTAACACAGGGGACGGTCTGATCACACAAAGAGTAAGAAAGCAAAACTTTGAGTCCGGCCTGCAGAAGGAGGTCAGAGCTGCTGTCAGGGTCAGTAAGTCCCTGGAGATGTTGGCTGCAGCGCGTTCTGCGCTCTGCTGGCTTATTGGCTGAGAGCAGGAAGTTTGCAAGGAGGAACAAGAGCTCCTTTTAAAAAATCAATCAGCATCTCATGCTGCTGAGCTGCTCTGTGTTTTTTCTGGCTCGAGATGCAAAACACTCATAGACTTGTCATCTAATCTTAAGAAATGACAGCTCCACAGTGGCTGTCATCTTTTCTCTTTTGTTTTTTCTATTCTTCTTGCCACTGTGAACAGAAACGTTTTTTTGGCAGCGAACAGATTTCAGAGGAATGAAGGAAGTCGACTTCTAGTTGTTGGTGACCCACTTAGCATCATGAAGGGAACTTGCTTGACTGTATTTGTCTCCTCCTAAAAGATGTTTAAAAGTTATCTTATCCAAAGTTGAAAATTCACAAACTGATTTATTTCTTTTTTTCTCAACATCTTTTGCCATCTGCTCCCTTTCTAAACTGGATTCAAACAGCAGATTGCTCTGAGTGCATGCTGGCAGAAAACACATTGTCAAACCCAGCAGATGGGAATAATTTGCAATCTTTTGCATTATTCTACAGTTATCCCCACTTTCTGCCATAGATCAGCATAGACAGACAGACAAACACTTCCTTAGGATGTGCTGCAGGTCCTGAAGTGACTGAGGAACTCTTTAATCAGTGTTTTGACTTACAGTTAAATACCATCTGGGCTGGCAGGATAAAAGTGGAACTTTTTGTAAGGTGTATCGTAAAGCCAGCAAAGAATTTTGGAAAAATAGCAAAAAATCAAACATGGAGGTGGTTGGATGGTGGTTTAGCTCTTATTCGGTGTTTCAGGATTTGAAAGGCATGAATTCTACACTAGCAGAAAATGTTCTGCCTTCGAGGCGAAGCTCCTCCTCTGATCAAAGTTTCCAAGCTTCCACCTCACAGAGCAGCCCTGCCCCACTCAGCTCCTTCAGACTAGCCAGGAGCAATTAGCAAAAATCTGGTGGACCTGCCTGTCTGCTGAGCTCATTATAGGAGCTACTTCTCTGTATAACTCTGGTACAAACGTTGTTGACAGGTTAATAGAGGAGCCATGTTGCGATCACTTCCTGAAGGCGGAGTTTCAGAAAGAACAGGAGTTTTTAAAGAGACAGAGGCCCAATTTCAAGGGGTTAAGTTACAAACTCAACTTTCTATCAAGACTCATTTGATATATCTAGAATTTTTTTCCTAACAACTGAAGGTAACATAGTTATTTGGTTGTGCTGTGAAATGGCACTAAGTGCTTGGAAAGCACATGTAGAGCCCCTTTATTGTCCTATTTTTAAAAATAAATTTGAACTTCTGCTCCTCATGTTTGAAGACCTTAACTGTGATGTAAAAGACTTGCTGACAGAAATTCTATATGCTTGATGGCAGACATCAAAAGTGGCTCAACCAGTTATTAGGTTTAGGAGGCAGTTGCCTTTTCACATAGTTGATTTGCTTCTTTCTTCCCCTTGTTAAGATTTATTCTCATGGCTAGCTAACAGCATCACCTGCTGGATACACACACAAACAGTGAGTTTGGGTTTACACACTCTAGGTTCTTGGTTTGCACTGTCAATGATCACAAAATTTTGCTTTTGTTATTTATTATGAAAATAAAACAGTCACAGCAAACTGAAGGTCTGTTTTTTATGTTTTGTGATGACACTAATCCTGCAGGACCCTTTATGTTTTGAACCATTTTTTTCTTTTACAGATCCATTTTCAACAAAAATTTGTTTATTTGGTATAATTCAATAAAACCTTGCATGTTAAGTTAATTATTGAACAGATAAAAATTGAAAAAAAGAAAACATACATTTATTTACACATTTTTATTTCACAAAAATACATTTTCATGGCCCTCCAAGTGCTTTCAACTCGATGATTTTGCTTGCAAAACGTTTGGACACCTCTGATATGATCCATTCAATCCAAGATGCTTCCTAGTACTGAAAGAAAAACATGAGATATTTTTAAAGAAAAAGTACTTTTTTTTATATTCAACATCTTTATAACATTGTCAATATGAAACGTGCATGAAATCTCATCGATTTCTAAGCCTAGGTAGTTACAGGTCTCGGTATACTCAACCGATATATCTGTGATTGTTTCTATGGGAGGCAGAGTTTGTGGAACTTTCTTGTTGTTAGCAAAAAGCAGAACTTTAGAATTTATGGTGACCCTGACCCTGCAGGCTATAGATGCCACAGTAATCGTTTTTACATGGTAGTAAACTACAATGTCATCAGAAAAAGTTTGCTTTTTTTCCCCGGAACCATTTACATGAACTGAAAAAAAGAGTTGGACCTAAAATTAAACCCTGTGGAACATCTTTTGCAATGCTAAAATACAAAAGGGGTATTGAAACCCTTTTGTATTTAAGCAAAAGGGCTTAAATACGGGGTCTACCGTGGCCCCAAATATGATGGTTGGGGCCACGGTAGACAGCAAAATTTCCTCACAAAACAAAAAACTGAGAAATTTTTAAATTAATCTCCAAAATTTCTATTAATTTTTTTTTTCTGTGATTGAAAAGTTGAACATTTACTTGAAAGAAGAAATAAGCTAAAGTTTTTTTTCTAGCAAACTTTGAGATTCATCTCAGAAATCTTCTAGGAGAAACAATGAAATGTCTGAGCTTGAAAACATTTGAAGTTAAAAGAATTTTAGATGAGTCTCAAAATTATTTTTTTCTGTTGAAATTATGTAATTTGTGACATTTCATGAATCCTTCACTTCCCTTTTTTTGTCGTTAAAATCAAGCTTCATTTATGACTGTTCACCTGACTTCCAGCACTGCAGGTAGCTGGGTGAACATCACTTACTCAGCAGTAGAGATTTTCTCATGTCAAAATTCAAAAGCTCATATTGTCCCAACCAAGTTGCTGCGCCTCCACATTTCTCCCAGAAACAACTGGATTTTCTTGGAATTTTACATGATATGACATCACAAAAAAACCACGCAGTTGCCTTACAATAATACAGAGATGCCAGGAAAATATCGCCAAGTATATCGCTGACATTCGCAGCGATGGGATAAAGAACAGAAAGGCAAAAGCCGGCGAGACGCGGCGCTCCACAGCTGCTGCTGCTGCTGCTGCTGCAGAAAGGCAGCCATGACAGACGTAAAGGGAGATGAAAGTCTGGATTCACGTCTCCTCTCTGGCTTCTGTCTGCTGTCAGCGAGGTGAAGAGAGCTGCCACAGAGTACAAGAGTGAACAAGAAATCCTGAAGAAGACGAGGGAGAAAAAAGAAAGAGGAAGAAATATTATTGTTGGCAGAGGTGCAAGGATATACTGTGGTACAGCTGTATTTAATAAAAAGCACAGCCGTGTTGATGTGAGCACAGGGAATTTCTCCAAACATCCAGCGAGCTCCCTGTGATGCTCCGACTGAGGATTTCCTCTTTTAAGCACTTAATGGGGACCTGGGGAGAAATCAAACTAACAGGTATGTCAACTTGGAAACGTTCCTGAGTGTGAGGACAAAACACAAAATACACACAGTTTGTTTCATATTTACATGCATGTTTTCAGCTGATATTTTCTGCTGAATGTTTAAAACATCCCCCCCAAGAGGGAGACGATAAACTTCAAAGCAAACACACAAGTTCTTATTGGCACATAATTCCCCACAATAAGCAGAAAGCGCTTTTCTATATTCCAAAGTAGTATTAAAATTAGTGCAAAAGTAATACATAAAAAACATCTTGAAGTAAAAAATAATAATGATTAAAAATAACGGCTGCACTTCAACTAAGAGTGGCATTGTTTCTGATTTTACATTTAGGTCCAAATAAAGAAACACATGTTCTTTATCATAATAAAAGCAATAGAACAATCCAAACATGACCTCTGTTTACCACATCCATTGGTGGACAGTATCGGAGTACATTAATCTAAGTAGTGATCTGTTTATGAGAAGAAGCTGAAAATAGGCAGTTAAAAAAGTTTAAAAAAGGGCACGCATAGATGAGAGGTTTTCAATTTAGAGGTATTGTATTAATATTGCATTCATAGACATGATGACGCGTCGAGATTTGCTAAGTAGGAAAGATGAAACTTATCAATGTTGTGACATTTTTTCAGATGGCCCACATTTATTTTCAAGAGATTCTCATTTCTCCAATCTGGCTGCTTCATTCTAAAAGAGTTGATGTGGTCAGACTTTGAATACATTTTTGTTTTTTTGCCTACATTAAGATAAACTCCATCAGGTCTTTTTCAAAGTCAGACCATCTCATATTTAGTCGTAATTGAAAGAGGAGTTTACCCCAGAGGGACGTTTAATTAACTCGTCACCATGCCAACAGTTGAATGGTGTGAAGGAGGTTTCTGCTTATGCACACTGTATCCATATTCATACTCTGCCAGCATGTGAATATGGAGACAGTGTGCTGGTTCCTCTTTGTTCATGGGGGAGTGACTACCCAAACAAGTTTTACCTGTAATGATTTACCATAACTAAACTTACAATTATGGAAGAAGGACAAACATTAACATTTTGGAGCTCAGTTTTGCTGCCATTATCCAGCAAAACACAAACTCTCCAAATCCTGTTGTTATCGATGGGATATAAGAGTGACTGAAGGAGTCATTCCTGTCCAGATCGTACTTTTACAGTGAACATTGTCCCATTTCTCTCCAATGCCAATAAAAAAATTTATATGTTTATATATTTAATTAATAATCGCCTGGGGTATAAAGGTAACATATAAAATGGAAGATCATTTCTCTTCAGTTTTCAAAATGGGAAGGAGAAGAGAACGCTCAGTCCAAATCTGACAGATGTGTGTCGTTCTTCTTCAGATGTTCTCAACAGCTGCCGTCCAAAGAGTGGCGTCACACGGTATCCATAGCAACAATTTATGTCAGAAAATAACTGAAGGTGGTTTACATGTAGCAAACACTAACATCTCTTTCCATATTTGCAATTGAAACACAGCTAGTGGCTATTATATGCAGCTCAGATTTGTGGGTGTATTAAAAAAAATTGACCTTTCAAAATAAATGTGTGTCTGAGCCGTGGTTCTCTGGAGCTCCCCCACAATTATACACTACAAAAACACAAAATCTTACCAAGTATTTTTGGTCTAGTTTCAAATATCTTAGGCTTGTCTCATTTCAGGTACATTAATTTATATGTAGCTTTTCAGCAACAAGCAACTTGTTTTAAGTCAATAATTCCTTAATATTGATGAAAACGGGATAGTTCCACTGGCAGATTACTTCATTTACAATAAGACATGTTTCCATATAAGTGAAATAATCTGGCAGTGGAATTATTATTTTTTCATCAATATTAAGGAATTATTGATTTAAATCTTACTGAAAAATTACTTTAATGTTACTTTTGTCTTAATTCTAGCATCTAAAGATATTTGCTCTAAAAACACTTGGGAAGGTTTGGTGATTTTACAGTGTAATGCTCCTGGCTACTTCACTGAAAACGAAACGAAAACGCTACAAAGCAAATTATTAACAAGTTATTTGATTGCAAACAAAAGTCTACAGTGTAAACTAAATGACTAGGTCAACATGGGCCTGGTGTAGCTAATGATTCACAGCATGAGGCCGTGTACTGGGCCTACACTGTGTTCACCATGTCTACATAATCTGTGTCTGCTGTAACCGTTTTCAAGTTGGAGAGGACACTTAGTGTAAGTTTCAGTTTCTGCGAAGTCGTCCGGGTGAAGACATGGCTCCCACTCTGGTGAGTCCCACCAGGTTCTACTAACAAGTATTCTGTCTCATTGTTTACCGTCCTTTCTGATCTATTTCTAAAAGCTTTTAGGTGACGTGAAAATGAAAAGCTATAAACAACTTTGCTGCCTATTTTCTTACATAAAACTCACTTAATCCTTAATCGTTCATGTTTTGCTGGACAGCTAACCATTAGATAACTAGTTACAGTCACAGATATGCTTCATCCATCCCCCCATTTTCTTACAGCCTTGTCCATTATGGGGTAAGGAGGGGTGCTGGTGCCTTTCTCCTTGGACAGGTCACCAGTCAGGACAGCACAGAGACAGACAGGACAAACAACCATTCACACACACACACACACACACACACACGCGCACACACACCTACACACACACACACACACACACACACACACTCACACCTAGGGAGAATTTAGAGAGACCATTTAACCTAATAGTCATGTTTTTGGACTTTAGGAAGAAACCGGAGAACCCAGAGTACCTTATCTGCGCCACTGTGCAGCCTAATATATGCTTTATGTCTGTGTTTAACTCTTCACTTCTCCCCCTTCCAACTATTTTCTTTTTTTCTCAATCTGTTAAAGTTCGACATAGATGCGAAGCCGGGGGACCTGATAGAAATCTTGGGTGGGGTGTATCACCACTGGGCTGTTTACATCGGAGGAAATGAAGTCGTACATTTAATTCCTTCAAGTAAGGGAAGGTTTTGTGTAAAAGTATCACAACATCCTAACTCACTCGCATCATTTTAGAGATTTTGTAGAGATAAAATCTTTAAGTTTAATTCTCTCTCTCTGTATTTTGTCAGTTATTTCCCACATTTTCTGGTAGGAGTTTTATTTCTAAACCAGTTTATGTCTGAAGGTAAAGAGCTGCTACGTGGAGTTCCTCAGGGCTCCGTGCTGAGACTTATTTTGTGTTTAGAATAAGTCACTTATTCTAAACACAGAGTATCACTAAATTCAGCGGTTTAGTGATATTTCATGTCATATATTTGCTCATGATATTCAGCTTTGCTCCTCATTTGAGCATCTTGATGTTCATAAACTGTCTATTAGAAATTTTGCTGTTAATTTTTAGTAATCTTTTTTTTTTTTTTTTATTAAAACAAAATCCTGTGACTGATTATTCTTGTAATATTATGACTTCATTCTCGAAATGGAAGAATTCACGAAGTCGTACCTTCCGGTATTGCCGTGTATTTTGTTGGGTCAATCCTTCTTGGGAACGATTTTGCGACATCTGTCTGTGGCAACACGTTACATAAATAAGCCTTTACTCCTTTATGTCCCATAAAGCGCACAGAGGAGGAGATCTGCTCCAGCTGCTCTCCTTCCTTGAGAGCAGCGACGCCACGGTGAGGCGTCAGAGGATCTGGGAAGTGGTCGGGTCCAACAGCTTCCAAGTCAACAACCTCCTGGACGACGAGTACCAGCCTCTGGACCCCAGCACCATCGTCAGCAACGCTGTGAAGATGGTGGGTCAGGAGCGTCCGTACAACGTCGCCACTTATAACAGCGAACACTTTGTCACTGAGCTTCGATACGGCAAACCGGAATCACGACAGGTGAGCAAACCTTTACGGACTCTCCTCAATAACGCTTTGATATCTGCTTTAGAACAAGCTGGAAGCAAAACTGTTTGATGATGATTCAATGATTCAATCTGAGGGAAACTGCCTGTTGACTGTGTGTTCTATGTATTTTTGTGTTTTTAGGCTGTAAAGCACTTTGAAAGGCCTTGTTGCTCAAAGTTGCAATACAAAGAAAATTTGATTTGCCCTTTGAACATTAGAGAGGCACCGATCCAATATTAATCTGGATATTGAATCAATTTTTTCAATATTGATTCCAATATTGAAAAAATTTTAGATGGAGTATCATGACAATGTTCCCGATCCATAATGGTAGATCTATTCAGTCTAGTTCTATGCTTTTTGCTCTGATCGACATCATGCTTTATTTTTAATTTTAATTTAGATTTATTCCCAATTGAACTTTCTGAACCATTTGACAGTTTGTTCAACCTTCAATCTATTGTTTTAGTCAGTGTCACTTTCTTTATTATTTACTTTCCATTGGCTGTTCGACTCCTAATTGCACTGACTGAACAAATTAAAGTCATTTTTTTTTAATGTTTGACCAAGCTAGTGGAGCTGTTGTTGCATTTAAATGTGCTGTTCTGGTGCAGAGTTGGTAAATAAATAGTCTGTAATTCAGTATGTTTAAGCCTGTGCTTAAAAAAATAGAACCATTTTAAGTATGGGATCAGTGTCAGCCAATACCAAACCTCAAATATCGGTCGGAAGTGAAAACAGTGAATCAGTGCATCTCTGTTAAACATTGAGTTAAACATTTTCAGTATCCTTGGTTCTCAGTAGTTTGCCTCAGTTTTGCCTGATTCCTCCAGACAGAGCAGGTTTAAAAGAGTCAGGTCTGTAGATCTGAGATCAGGGCCTGTCATGGCAACTCCAAACTTTGTTGCCATTAAGTCACATTGTAACTAGTTTGGTTGTATATTTTGGGAGAGGAATTTGTGCTTCAAGATTTCCACATAATCTTCTCTATCCATGATGCCATCAGGTGCTTTTAAAAGGCACCAGAAACCCAACAATTTTCGAAGTCGAAGGCAGCTGACCTCCGCTTGTTTCAGAGCCTTCTGCGGCTCTGATGTGAAGGACTGGCTTTTAAACTGCATTCAGGACTAGTAACTTGTTTGGAGTTGAAGTGTCTGATAAAACCCTCGCTACGTTTCAGTCGCATAACGTTTGGCTCACTGTTTGCAGGTTCAAAGCGCGGCTGTGATCGGAGGGGTTGCCGCCGCCGGTGTGGCGGTTGCAGTGGTGGGAGCCGCTTTGTTTTCTGCCTTCCGCAAAAATAAAGACAAAAAGTGATTATGACTGAAGGTGTTCAAAAGTCTTCAATGTACCAAAAACTGTATGAAAGCATGAAGAATGGTTCATTTTCGTTATTCAGTTGGTTTTTTTTCTTCGTTTATTTGCAAATATTAAATGCATTTTCTCGAATGGAAATGGAAATGCATTATTTTGTATTAATTCATGTTTCATTAAAAATAAAAGGTAATCCTGTAGCTTACAACTGAATTAGTGATGTTGATGTGTTTGTTGTGAATAAATACATATAACTGATTAAAACTAGACCACAGAAATGATTTGGTATTGCATGTTTACATTCGTATTGAATCCTCTGGAATTGACTCCCACATCTCAGATTCCAGATATTTTAAGCAATTTTGTGTTGGCAAAAACGATGAAGTTCTGATCTTTGGGTGTTCCAGTTTTCAGTTCCATTTATGTTTCTCATGTTCTTATCGTTTACACTCATTGGTCAATAATTGGAGTTAATATTTTCTTAATTTCTGTTCTTTGTGTTTATTAGCTTTTTTGGTGCAAAAGCAAAATACAATATAGCACCAAAAAGAAAGTTGATAATTCAGGCTAAAGTAAGACAGAGAGGTACATTTAGATTATTTTTTTTCTCCCAGTAATTTCAATTTGAACTTAATTTACACTTTAAAAAGCTGACCAGTTGTCCAACAACGACATTAAATTGAGGTGATTGTTGTTGACATTGTTACTAGCAAAAAAATGCTATTTTATCACAGTTAAGATAAACTCTCTGCATCATTTTAGACAAACTTTTAAATTCTGATTTTAATAATTCTATTTGAATTCTTTTTTGCCAATTATTGTCTGTCACCACGCTCGAATCGAAGCGATGCTGATGTCAGTTTGATTTGATTCCCCTCAAAATCTCCAACAAAATATTTTTCGTGAAATCATCTGACACCAAAGGTCACGAGGTCATGTACACACGTCAAAGGTCATCACCACACGACCCCCAACAGCAAACACAGCGGCGGGTCAGAGTGTAAACGGCTTGGCTGCGAGTTACCGTCACTAAACTAAAATCTTTTTTTTTAAATGCAGAGTTCGCAACATTGTACTTGTGATCCAGAATAATTGACAACAAAAAATATTCCCGGTTGACAATGTGTGATACTTATTTCAGTTGAGAAACATAGTGATTATTACTGGAATTATTGAATATTTTTTCATAAAATCTGATTAAAAGCAGTTTTACAGTGTATAGAGGCCTCAGGGCTCACTAAACTCAGAAACACCTTTTATGTTCAATAACAGTGAGGATACACAACCTGATGACTCACTGGATACAAAATGACTCTACCCTAACTGCTTTATTGTTTTTAATCAAAGTAGCGGAGAAACCTGAAGCATTTTATTCGGCAGGTTTTTATTCCCACCTCCTCAGCCTGATCCACGGCTGCTGCTGAAGTCAATCATTTGACAAAAACCTTTATTTCACCCCGCCGCGAAACACAATTTGTCCCCCTGTTGGAGTCGATTACGACGGCGGTGAGGGATGTTTTTAGGCAATAACAGTGAAAGTGAATTAAGTCGTACCATCAGAAGAGTGTGGGTAGATTATTCTCTCAGCTTTATCATTATTATTAGATTATGAAACTTTCTCAGAATGACTCACAGCAAAGCTGTTTGAAAGCGAACAACCATGGAGCAGGAGGGGAAAAAAATGCTCTGGAAGTGGAAGTGAAGTTTTATTAAAGTGGCGTTGCACAGCAAAACAAAAAAACAAAATACAACTAACTTCTATTGTTCTGTTAAATATGTACATTGATCTGGGGGTTTTAATATCACTCTCCAGATCAAAACTTTGCAGGCTAACATAAAATAATTATTAAATGAAAAAAGGAAAAAAGACAACAACATACAAATCAGAATGACAGTCCTCATTTCCTCCAATTCCAAAAAACTAGATCATAATTTGTAACTTAAACTTTGCGTATCTAAACTTTTTATTTTAAAATTTACAATAAAAAGTTATGTTAAAATTAATATGTTGTGACAGTTTTATATAAGACAGATAATCTGTGGAAAAAAATTTAGCTCAACTGCATTCTCCATATGGTCCAATCAGAGCCAGGACGAGGGTCTTTGTGTTGCCAGTCACTCTTGTGTATGTGCTGCTCACATCCTGCCCCATTCTTTATGCCACGCTACATAAACAAAACCAGTCATGAATGCTAAAGCTAACTAGCATAACCAATGATGACAGTGGATAAACAGTTTTCCTGAAACTGTAAGTTGTTTGGAATTATCACATTTAGCAGCATGTACATGAGCATGATGGCACCAAGACCCTCCTACTGGCTCTGGTTGGTGTTTTTTGCATTCTTTCAAACGGTGTTATTAGAACTGCAAGGAAGAGGAACTTGATCTTCTCATAGATTATCCATCTCGTACTATACTGTCACGACATGCTGATTAATTTAACGTCAATGTAAAAAACAAACAAACATTTTTTGAAAACAAAAGTTACATAATTTTATTTTAAAAAACATAAACGTATGTTTGTTTAGAATCACCCAACTTCTGTCCCTGCAGCATGATGGATGCCAACATGTGGGGTTGTAGAAATGACCCAGCAGTTTTCAAAGGGAGTCATTTAGTGACGTTTCATTGTAGTGAGAAACAAGAGCCGTCTGTGAGAATCGACGAGGGAGCATGGAGGACGGCCAGTGGGCAAAACAAGCAGGTACTTTAGTGGCTTGTGTCAGTCAAGAATATATGGTTTCCCATTCAGCAGCGTGTCACCGCTTTCTTTTAGTGGTTCAAGTCTTCCAGAAGCCAGACAGAGGAGAGGTGGCGCCAGGTCCAAAGTTCCTCCAGTCGACACAAAGATCGCATTGACTGTCGTCTTTGCACCTGTTCAAGTTCGGGAGGAGATGGCACAGGCTCTTCCTGGGCATCAGACAACAGTCCACCACCTCACTGCAAACTGTTTAATGACTCTCTCTCTCTTTAATTGAAAAAGCAAACTGCCGCCCTGCCAGATAAGTCGACAAATGAGGGCCGGTGGAAATGTGTTTGTCGTGTGAGGAGGTTTTTGTGACGGAGGCGGCTTGGCAGAAGGTGAACACGGGGAAGTGTTTCCGGCATAAAGACGAGCCGGGCGGACGCGATCGGGCGATGGAAGACAGGACAGGACCACCATAAACGTGACGGGGGTCAGGGTGCACACACACACACACACACGCACACACACACACCTCCTCTGAGCTCCCAGTGACAAAAACTCTTCCTGCAACACAAACTTTCAGTCTCCGGCTGCAGACAGGGATGGATTAGAATAACAAAAGCCCGGGTTAATGCCGTTTGTGCCTTTAAGGACACAAAGTCATTACTTTAAAAAAAAAAAAAAAAAAAAAAAAACAGCCATTAGACCTTCAAGTCGACTGCTTTTAAAGAAAAATAAAAAAATCCAAAAAAAATCTAATTGCTGGCGTTGAATTGTAAACACGGCCTTGTTAGCTATGCAGTCTGATTCCAGTTCCATTTCTGCTTCATCTGACCAAACCAGGTAGAGCTGGGGTTTTAGTTTCACTATTATTAGGTGTCTTTCTTTTTCTTCTTCTGTGTTTCTGTCTTACCTTATTTCAATTTGTACTTAGTGACTCAAGTATGTTTACTTCTTGTGTGTAGTTATTCCTTGAGCTTTAGTTTATCTATGTTCCTTATATCTACTTTTTTTCTCTCTCTCCCCACCAGGGGTCTTTTTGTGGGCTCTAGTGTCCCTTATATGACAGCAGGCTGACAGGAAAGGGGGAAGGACAGGGGGGAAGACATGCAGCAAATGTCGGCCGGGTCCGGGAATCGAACCCTGCGTCGAGGACTGAATGCCTCCAAATGTGGGTTGCGCTATCCCCTACGCCACCACAGGACGCCCCATATCTACTCTTTTTAGATGTATTTCCTAATCCCCTTCGTGGTTTTTGTTCTGCTCTGGCTCCCTGTGTTCCCTGTGGTTTTTGTAAGATTTTTATCACCATCTTGTCATTAAAACATCCTCCACCTACAAGCTGCCTCTGGGTCCACTATCATCCACACAATCATGACAATAAAAGCCCAATAAAAGCTAAAGGCTCGACAAATGGGGCAATTTCAGCTGAGGAATAAATCTGGACTCTACTAAATCTCTTCCCAGTTAAAATGGCTAAAATCACACACATCACATCAATGCACATTTTGGGCATTTGAACCAATTATATGTCGTAGAATGTCAACAAGAGGCCTGCGTCAGTCCTGGAGAAAGTTTATAGCAGAAACATGTACCCTGTTCATGCTGAGGACATTCACCGTCACGAGTCGTATGATAATTCTCATTCTGACAATATTTCCCGATACGTGCGATGTACAATCAGTAATTCCCGATCTTTGTAGAAAATTGTTTATTGCCAATGTAATGGAAATGGAAGCAGAAAGGAAAGTTGGGGAAAAGGTTTGAAAGGAAAGAAGGAGGCAAGAGTAGAAAACAGGAGGAAGCTTAAAGAGAATACAAGTCAGCATCATGGAGTCTGATTTTACACCTGCAGACAGAGAAAAAAAACAAAAAACTACAAACACTGTATGGATATACAGCTCTGGAAACAATGAAGAGCCCACTGCACTGAACCCCCTGAAACCCTTCTGGTTGTTCCACCAAATATTGATTTCTGATTTCTTCCTGAGTTAAAACATTAGTGTTGTTGATTCCAGGTCAATACAAACTTCTTTTCTTTGCCTTATTTGAGGTCTGAAAGCGCTGCATCTTTGTCATTATTTTGACCATTTCTCATTTTCTGCAAATAAATACTAGATTTTTGCTTGAAATTTCAGAGACATGTCAGTAGTTCATAGAATAAAAGAACAATGTTCATTTTACTCAGACATAGACACGTAGAGAGTAAAATCAGAGAAACTAATTATTTTAAGTGGTCTATCAATTTTATCCAGAGCTGAATAATAATAATAATAATAATAATAATAATAATAATAATAATAATAATATCACTGAAAAGTAGACTGCGCATGTTAATACAAGATGTATTTAGTGGCACGAACCAGTGTAGAGTGAAAAACATCTGAACCCAAACTCCTGTGTGTTGCATGTAGTTTAAATTAATTCTTTATTTTTCCATTTCATGTTCCTTTCCGCTTTACGTATCTTATATCCAAGAGATCTCCAACTTAAAAAAAGAGTTAATTTGTTACATGCAATCAAATTCAGTTTGTCAAATTTAATTTATTTGCTTTTTTTTTTTTTTTTTTAAACACGACACCTTAATATATTTACTTGGATAAATGTAATGTGATTACGTGTAACAAATTCTATTTTTTAAAAGTTGGATCACCTGTTTTCCTTTGCGCCTGTAGGGGGCACCAGTCCATCACCTGTAAGGCTTTTAATATGCTCTGTATTACTGATGGAGACCCGTTTTCAGAGTTGCAACGAGGAAAAAAAGCTGTTTGTACCTGACAATAATCAAAGGTGACATGTTTTTAACTGTTATTTGGAATCGCGTTATAGGCTGACAGTATTACTTAGATCACTGGTTCCCAATCTCCTGTAGCAGCTTTCTGTTCCACACACACTGTTCCTCCCTCAAAGCCAACATGGTTGTGGGTTTAATGACCTCTTCCTCAGGAAAGTCTCAGTGCGTTTTATTGAAAGAGCTTGTTAAATCCTCGGACACTTGGTGATGAAAGAGCCAATGCTGAAAATCATTTTAGGAACCTTAAAAACCAACGCTGTCTTTGTCGTTTTCCTTTGAATTATTTCTATTCTTATTGAGTCAGTTTGAACGTAGCTGAGTTCACCTCTACTGATGTCTTGGATGATGGAAAGATATTAATATTAAACTTGAGCTCCCACCTCACAGAGCAGCCCCCCCCCCCCTCCGTGTTCCCCTCTCAGCTCCTTCAGACTAGCCAGAAGCAATTAGCAAACAGCTGGGGGAATTGTGCATTAGCTGAGCTCATTATAGGAGCTACTTCTCAGTGCAGTGCTGGTAAAAAGGGTTGATAGAGGAGCCATGTTGTGACGACTTCCTGAAGGCGGAGTGTCAGAAAGAGCAGGAGTTTTTAAAGAGACAGAGACCCACTTTCAAGGCGCTACATTACAAAGTTAAATTTCTTCACTAATATCTGATATATACAGCATTTTTATAAAAACTGTAGACAACATAGTTACTTGATCGAGCTACAAAATGGTGCAGAACATTTCAGGCACGTTCCAAAGCGGAAAGAGAAACGACTCCGTCTCCAAAAGCGAAGTGTGGTATGCTCTCGGTCCTGAGCTAAGCGCTCCCTGCCTTTCTTGGGGAGGTGACCAAGGAGAGGGCGGCTGGAGGAAATGCCTGCGGCCGGGTCTCTTCTTGTTTTTTCGTGGCAGCATTATAAACATATAGAGCAACAACATGTCCTGCATGTAACTCTCTCAGCCCACAGAACTGTGGCTTGTGTCTCAAAAGCAGGCACTGTGTCGTTACCTCCTGCTCTGAATGCCTTCTGTGTGTGTGTGTGTGTGTGTGTGCGTGTGGGCGCCAGTGTGTGTGAGTTATCTGCCTCCTGATCCTCATACCTGCATGTCTGCTCATGTGTTTGTTCCTCACAGGAATTAGGCACATAGGTAACAGTGCATGCGTTTATTTTTACATGGTTCCTGGGCAAACGATCCCACTTGGCCGGACACATGGGGATAATGCACCGGGTTACTGACCGATCAGAAACAGGCTGCAGGTAAATGGTGGCGATCGTGCATCTGATGAATAGACATATCTGTGCAAAATGGAAATAAATAGATCTTTACATCTACAGAAATAACCTAACCAGCCCTCCACCCACCTTCCCACTGAAACACTAAAAGCCTGTCAAGGCGGCTTGTTTTATATAAGTGCGTCTCACTGACTGCCTACACTGTGAGCATTGTGGGAGAATACCTTCCTGGGAGCTTGTTTACATGTTTGGGCAGTATGATATAAATCCTCCATTTCTTGAAACCGAGTACGTTTGTATTACGTTTAATCCAGTGGTTCTCCGTTTCATGGCTACGACGGAGTGTAAGGGTCACGCTGGGAAAATAAAAAGATGAAATGAAGAGAATGAAGTCGTAATATTACGAGGATAAAGTTGCACAACAACAAAGTCGTAGCATTACAAGAACATATCCGAAGTGTTACAAGGATAAAATCTGAAAAAAAAAAATGACAAGCAAAGTCAAGACATTACTAGAAGAAACTCATATGATAAAAGTCAAAATAATACACGGTCATAGTATTAAAAGAATAAAGTCATGGTATTATCACTTATTCTTGTTGTCGTGAGATTAGTTTCTGTTGTATATCTAGAGTAAAGGTAGTTAGACTTCCTGACCACTGGGGGAGCACTCGGAAACTAGTCAGAGATAGGAGTTCGAATAAGATCCAGTTCTTGTTGTTACCTCGTGCTTGGATTGCCGAATAAACGGAGTACAGTTTTCCAACCGACAAATACTTTCCTGTCTTCCCTCATATCATGACATGGTGTCAGAATTAAGGACTTAAACGCCTACAGAGAGAGCACAATGGCAAAGTTTGGACCTCCGGAGCCGTTTGACTTTACGCAGCCTGCGGAGTGGCTGACCTGGCGGCAGAGATTCTCCCGCTTCAGGGTCGCGTCGAAACTCGACAGGGAGAGCGGCGAAGTGCAGGTAAATTCGCTCCTGTACTCCATGGGGAGAGATGCCGAACCTATTTACGGTTCTTTTGTGTTTCCTGCTGCAACGGAGGATATGCCACATCCAGAGTACGAGTTCGCCCTAGTGATGCAGAAGTTTGACGAACACTTTGTTCCAAAAAGAAACGTTATCCACGACCGCGCCTGTTTTCACAAAAGGAGCCAGAGGGCCGGTGAGACGGTCGAAGCTTTCGTGCGGAGCTTATATGAGCTCGCGCAGCACTTCGAGTTCGGCTCTGGGAAAGATGAGCAGATTCGGGACCGGATCGTTATTGGAATAATGGATAAGGAGGTTTCTCAAAAACTTCAACTAGAAGCGGACCTGACTCTGGAGAGAGCCATCCAGCTAGCACGTCAGAGTGAGCAAGTGAAACAGCAAAGTGCGGAACGCGTGGAAACTACAGTGAATGAGGTGAGACAGAAACAGTTTAGCAGCACAAAGAGGAACTTCGTGAAACCACGGCAGAAACAAGCGCAGACATACGAGAATAGACAGAACTGTCAGAGATGCGCTAGAATGCACGACAGAAAAGAAAACTGTCCTGCCAGAAACAAAAGATGCAGAAAATGTAACAAGATGGGACATTTCGAGGCTGTGTGTAAAACTAAAATGCTAAAACAAGTCACAGCTGAAACTGCTACATGTTCAGATGAGGATTCATTCTTTATTGGTGAACTGTTCCTTAGAGCAACAGCAAAGTCAAATGTCATCGAGGAGTCGGATTCAGATATCGACTGGGACATTGAACTGCTGGTGAATGGTAGCCCAGTGAACTTTAAAATTGACACTGGTGCTGATACCACAGTCATGACAGACGTAACTTTCAATAATCTACCGCAGAAACCAAAACTATATAAGTCCAGATCAACAGTGTATAGTCCAGGTGGAAAGGTCAGATGTGTGGGTACATCGCTACCACCACACACAATGGTCAGAGATACCAGTACTGGATTACAGTTATTAAAGGACAGTTTGTTAGTAACCTATTAGGCAGAGCAGTGGCAAAACAAATGGGACTGGTTAAACGAGTCAATGCCATCAGTGGTGACTATCTGTTATCCAGTGATGTGTTCGGGGAAATAGGACTACTGAACTGTGCGGCTGTTAAAATTGAGCTGACGGAAGAGGCAATTCCATACAGCGTCAATACACCACGCCGAGTCCCTTTCCCTCTTCTTCCAAAGGTGGAGAAAGAACTTAAGCGGATGCTAAATCTTGGGATCATTGAGGAGGTCACTGAACCAACAGATTGGTGTGCCCCAATGGTGCCTGTTCCAAAACGCAACAAGGATGAAGTCAGGGTGTGTGTAGATTTAAAACGATTGAACAAGGGTGTTAAGCGGGAACGCTACATTTTACCTACATTAGATGACATAACACCTCAACTGGCTGGAGCCAAGATTTTCTCCACTCTGGATGCCTCTAGTGGGTTTTGGCAAATTCCATTGGACCCCAGCTGCCAAAGACTGACCACATTTATTACCCCAATGGGCCGGTTTTGCTTCAAACGCTTACCGTTTGGGATTACATCTGCTCCTGAGATTTTCCAGCGACTGATGAGTAATCTACTTAAGAATCTGGAAGGAACTGTTGTCGTGATGGACGACATTCTGGTTTACGGATCTACTAAGGAGCAACATGACCGCCGGCTCGATGCAGTGTTGCGGACGATCAGGGCGTCCGGTCTTAAATTGAACAGGGCCAAGTGTCACTTTGGGAAAACAGAACTGCAGTTCTTTGGACACATCATTAGTGCTGATGGTGTAAAGCCGGATGAGAGCAAGGTGGATGCTATTGCTAAAATGCCTCATCCATCAAATGTGGAGCAGCTGAGACAGGTGCTTGGGCTGGTGAACTATGTTGGGAAATTTCTGCCAGGTCTGTCTACAGTACTGTATCCATTGACTAATCTACTCAAGAAAGAGTCTGCATGGGTTTGGAACGAACCCCAGGAGCGAGCGTTCAACAAGGCCAAAGCGATGCTCATAGCTGCACCAGCTCTTTGCTACTACGACGCCAACAAAGTGACAGTGGTCAGCGCTGATGCCAGCAGCTATGGCCTCGGTGCTGCTCTGTTACAAGACCATGAGGGAGAGTTACGTCCTGTTGCCTTTTGCTCGCGCACACTTACTGATGCAGAGAAGAGGTATTCACAGATCGAAAAGGAGTGTTTGGCGTCAGTCTGGGCCTGTGAACGGTTCGCTCGCTACATCCAAGGGATGGGCCATGTCCGGTTACAAACCGATCATAAGCCACTGGTACCACTGATCAACGCTTATGATCTTGACAAAACACCACTAAGATGCCAGAGACTACTTATGCGTCTTATGAGGTTCAATGTTACTGCTGAACATGTTCCCGGTAAACAGCTCGTAGTCGCTGACACACTCTCCAGACATCCGTTGAAAGACAGTTATGTTCCGGAAACCGATACACAAGTAAAGGCATATGTCAACACTATGGTGGCTAGCAAACCAATCAGGTCACCAAAGCTGGAGGAAGTCCGCCAGACTACACGGACTGATGCTGAACTTCAAAAAGTAATCACGTTTATCAGAAAAGGGTGGCCTCGCTATATGGCAGAGAGCTCACTACTGCACGGATACTATGCAGTCAGAAGTCACCTGTCAGAGTTAGATGGGCTGGTTCTTTATCACGACCGCATTGTAGTTCCAACAGCACTCCGAGCTGGTGTTTTAGACCAACTTCACGAAGGCCACCAGGGCCTCACCAAGTGTCGTGAGCGAGCTAGGCTGACAGTGTGGTGGCCGAAGATTGGTGCACAAATCACAAACAAAGTGAAGTTCTGTGATTTTTGCAGAGAGCACAAACCCACACAGAGACATGAACCACTGATCACAACTTCACTGCCCAGTGGTCCATGGCAGAGAATTGGAGTCGACCTGTTTGTGCTTGAGGGTAAGACGTATCTCGTTGCGGTCGATTATTTTTCCAGGGACATTGAAATTGCTTCCCTCACCAACGCTTCCAGCACCCAAGTTATCAACAAGCTCAAACACATGTTTGTGAGATGGGGGATTCCGCTAGAACTTGTCAGCGACAATGGTACACAGTTTACATCGACAGAGTTCCAAGAATTCAAACAGAGGTATGGGTTCACTCACATAACCTCAAGCCCCATTACCCACAATCTAACGGAGCTGCCGAAAGGGCTGTTCGGACTGCTAAGTATGTCCTTAAACAACCTGACCCCTGCTTAGCTCTTATGAGTTACCGCTCCACACCGGTAGCAGCAACGGGTTCCAGTCCAGCACAACTTATGACTGGCCGACAGATTCGCACCACTATTCCTGTCCTGGAGAAAACATTGATGCCAAGCGCAGTCAACCCAGACCTAGTGTACGTAAAGGATGCCAGGGCTAAAGATTCTTACAGATTCTTCTACAACCGCAGATATTCAGCTCGCCCTCTTCCCGACCTTCTTCCGGGTCAAAATGTGAGAGTGAAACTTGATGGGGAAAAAGGATGGACAACGCCTGCCAAAGTCATTAGCAAGTCCAAGGAGCCAAGATCCTACCTGGTAGAAATGGCCAACGGAAGTGTGACCCGTCGCAACAGACGTCACCTTCAAGAGATTCCTGGGACTGATAACAGACATCACTTTCAGGAGGATCCTAAGACTGATATTTCTGTAGCACAACATTTGGCTGAGTCTGTAGTGCCACAGCAGGACTGCAGATCCCCAGCTACAGAGGTGGCTATTCCATCTGAACCACCATTAAATCAGCCAGTAGCAAGCCCTCCAGAATCCTCCTTCCCACCATCTACTCCTGTGAGGACAACTTCCAGCGGACGCGAAATAAAGCGGCCTCTGAGGTTCAGGGACTATAAGATTTGAAAGGGCATAATAATCCCTACCAGGGCTGAGGGCAGTCTACCCCTGTGATGTCCTGTATTGTTCTGTGTGGAATTTGTTAAAACTGTCATAGGAAAATACGAAAAGAGAAAAACAATGTTGTGGGAAAGTTGTTCTGAAAACATTTTTTTTTGTGTTGGAAAGAAGGCTTTGTTGGGGGGGATGTGAAAATTAGGTTGAATGGAGTGATTAATTGTATTAGAGCATGTTCTATTTAGTATCCTTTAAGACGTTGAAATAAGTTGCAGATGTTTGGGATCTTGCAATGTTTAATTTTAAAAGAAGGGAGATGTCGTGAGATTAGTTTCTGTTGTATATCTAGAGTAAAGGTAGTTAGACTTCCTGACCACTGGGGGAGCACTCGGAAACTAGTCAGAGATAGGAGTTCGAATAAGATCCAGTTCTTGTTGTTACCTCGTGCTTGGATTGCCGAATAAACGGAGTACAGTTTTCCAACCGACAAATACTTTCCTGTCTTCCCTCATATCATGACACTTGTAAAACTATTTTTATTCGTATTACCCTGACTCTCTGTCATACATTGTAATGTTGAAGTGTATAAAAAAAAAGGTCTCACCAAGTTTTATGTGACGAACAGTGTTGCCAAGGTTACCTAGAACATTTAATCTGACTACTGATTACTCACTAACCCTTTAAAAGTGACTTTGTCACTCTAAAGATTACTTAATACCTGAGACTTAATCACTGCACAGGAGACGCATTTTTAACAGCAAAGCCAACAGCGTTTTCTCTTCACATTTCACATTTCAAATGTTGCTAAGAAAAAAAATCGGTCCTGCCTGTTGATTCCCTGTCGTTCTTTTCCTCGGATTTATGTTTTTTTTGTTCTTCTCTGGTTCTTTGGGTTTCTGTGATTTTTTTTTTGTGAGTTTTTTTGATCATCTCTGTTTCATTTAATCTTCAACACTGCTCACGACTCAGCCTGCTGCATTTGGGTCCATCAACAAACACACATGGTGTCGGTCCGTCACAGAAAACTCCAGTTTGACACGTTGAGTCTGTAATGTGCAGAAAATAGATAAAGTTCAGTCAGATTGAATTATCATTCCAATTCAAAATCAAAAAAGACATACTTTATAATAAATTGCCACTTCCAAATATGTCTCTCTTGGAATGAAGAGTTTTCCCTATTTAGTCAGGCTTGTGATTATATATTTCCTTTCAAACATTGGCAAAATTATCTTTTTTGTTTAAAGCAAGGTGGCAAAAGTAATATAAGCCAGTGCAGATACTATTTTTTTTTATTTCCCAATTGAGAGCAATACTTTTTCTTTCATTTTAATTTCAAATCTCACCACCAATAACATATCCAGCATGCTGATCCTGATTCCCACATTTCAGCATTTCCCCACATTAATGTTGCCAATATCCTGTTAACAATCCACGTTTTTTGCTCCAAGAAAGCAGAAGCTTTCTTTTTTAAAAACGAGTCCGTGTTTCAGAGGCAGCGATTCCTCCCTTTCCCACAATTTCTCATCCTCATGTAGATACATTTTGGGTTGGGAAGCGGTTCTGGCGATGCACGATGAGCCCAGGGATTATTGTCATGGCCAACCCCGATATTATAGAATTACAGTCAGACAGAGCGACTCCTGCTGCTCAGCGGACAATTACCCTGTGGCCTGGATCTCAATGGGAAAGTTGCATTAGAAGAAAACCTCAGTCGTTTTAGTCTTTTTACTGCAGATAATGTGTCAATATCCACCAAAGTAATCACAGTGGGGCTCAGAGGGGACCGACTCCCCCTTAAAAGGAAATTAACTGCTGACTATCTTGGGCAAAATGGAGACCGTCTCTACAGCAGACTGGGATAACCTTTATCTAATCTAATCTCCTCAATTTAACATTTGGATCCCTCGAGGTAAACAAAGCAAACAGTCCAATAAGGTTCCAGATGCCAAAACGTCCCAGGAGCTCATCAGAGACTGCAGCCATCTGCTGATCTCTACTTGCCGATTTCTCTTTCTCTGCTGTCTCAGCTCCTTATTCTGCAGCTGGCTGGCTCCATCTAGTGGTGAGAATGAGTTACAGCTCACAATTGGAACTGTGCGTCTGACACTGAGGCTGGACACAGAGGAAGCGGCATCTCCAGGTGGCAGTATGACTCCATCAGTGATTCCTCTGGGAGAAGGACTTCTGTCAAAAACACCTTAGTGTTACTGTTCGTTCTGTTCATGTTATTTTTTTGTAGAATCATTTGGAGGTCTTTTCTTTAGAAGGATATTGTTTTTTATTTGCTTTTTTTTTTTTTTTAAGTTCAACTTTTAAATCATATTTTCAGAATGTGACAATATTAGACAGGGAAAAAACAGCAAATCTATTTTCAGGCACCTAACAAAAGAGAAAGGCATATATTTAACAAGTGAGACAAATTAGAAAACTAAAAATAAACTATTAGTATTAATTTAAAATCCAGCTGAACTATCTCTAAACATCTTAAAAATGAGATGATTTAAATGTAACATGTGTCAACTTAGCTAACTTAGCAACATGTTAATATAGCTTGTGTCTGTTTGGTTAGCAAAGCTAATTGTATAGCTTGCCTCTGTTTGCTAGATTACTGCACTTTAATTGTACAACTGGAGAGTTTCCAGCATTGCTTTTGCTTTTTACTTATTTTCAAAAGTGTTTGTTGGTAAATGAAGGTGACTAACTCAAAGGGAACTAATTCCTTTGTTCATTTTACTGTCTATTTGAAAAACTGTACTTTTTACATGCAACAGTGTCATTACTGTTTCTGGCAGGTTCTATTACGAATCCGAGGTGAGTATTTGTCCATGCAAGTCTGACGGTTTTGACTGTTTCATTTCATCTCATGTTTCAAACTCTGGTCCTCTGTGGCACTGTTGGTTTGAAATCAAACGACCAAAATAAACTGCAGGTTTCTAATATTAAACACATAAATAGCTTTTTATGTGTCCAATTTTTACATTTCTTTTCTTACTTTTGATTTTGATTACTAAGAATGAAATGACACTTTGGAAAAGTTTAATACTAGTAAAATGTTGTTTAAAATTGACTTTCTTGCCCTTGAGTGTTGTGGGCTAATTAGTTACTTACTAAATAGCTTATTTAGCATTCTAGCTTCCTAGCTACAACCCATTAGGTATAGAACTCCAGTTACCTACTATTTAATCATTCTGTCCATGGTTTTTTATAGAACAATGAACAGAACGGTTCATAGTTCTAGTTAGAACGTTAACTAGCAAGAGAGCGACTTAGCATTCTATCTAGGCATCTAGAATGCTAACTAAATCATCTATTACTGGCAAAAACTGGTCAGTTAATCTTTGTATACAGTAATTACAAGTGTTAACGCAACAGAAATGACACCTGTAGACTATTTGCTACCAAATTGTAATAAACAGTCTGACTAAAAGCTCCAATCACCCGTATTTATCATGACATTGGAACTCTACTTTAATCTTGGACTAGCCATTAGCTTTAGCCTCGGGTAACAACTAATCTGTATTTGTGACATATGAAAATGTCAAGTGATGACAAGACCAAGTGCTTAATATCAATCTGTGTTATGTGTTTATAAAAGGTAATTTAGTATGTTAGCCATCTTTCTGTGCTAGTTAAATGTCGACAGTGATCCACAGCCCGGGTTTCACACACCAAACGAGTCATTCGGTTCCATGAAGACACGTGGAACCGTGTCTTCCACTGACTCTGCTAGACCCGGCTCCACTTTACCCAGCCTGCCTTGAGAGGGTTTCCACTGCTGCTTTTTTCCCCGTCGGGGCCAAAAAGGTACCGAATGTGATGCAAGCTTTGCTGTTGTTCTCTGATTGGTCATGGTCAGATATAAGTGTAAATAGAGAGGAAAAGACAACGGACTCCGCCACCTCGCCGTTACAGGACACAAGGTGAAGTTTAGCTTTCCATGCAAGTACCTAAAGGTTAGCTAGTATTTGTGTACTCTGATCTCGCAGCGAGCCACAAAGAAGCAACTGTTAATGCAAGTCAATTCTCGCTGGTTTAACATTGTAAAAGAGCCAGGTTGCTGGGCATGAATTGAGCGCTGCGACCTTAAGTTTGAGTGCCTTGTATTCAACTGGCCTGTATTCTACACAGGATCTCTCCCCTCACGTGTGGAAGTTGAAAACGAGACGCAGGTTGACACAGATTAACCATCACGTCTTTCCGCCAAGGAGCCCAGCTGTTGCCTCTAATCCCCCCAGACGCACCGTCCGCACCGCTGCTGTCCAGCCAAATAATGTGATTTAAAAAAGAAAGAAAGACAAAAAACACTTGAAATGGCTAAATACCAGCTCTTTAAACTGTTATGTGCTCTTTATCATTGTATGGCTTGTAGTTAAAAAACTTCTTAGGATGTCATCCAAGAACACCAAAAAAAAAAAAAGATTCACTTTTCAAAGTCATGTCCACCTTTTTATCCGTTGATTTTAGATGTCGGTTCTCATACAACGTCTTTAACAACCATGTGAATCTTCAGCAACGTTGCCCCCTCTGCTGAGCTGCATGGGATGCCATCCCCTTCAAGAATCACAACAATCAGACATGCTCTATAACAATAGTTCACAAAGTCTGAACAAATGTGTGGTCTTGCTTGGAAAACTAATTTAGAAAAATAATGATTGCTAAAGCATATTCATGCCATCCCCCTTGCTATTAGTTTATTTGAGTGTGGTGTCTATTTGTGTCAATTCCCACTGAGTCATTGCCGGCAGAACCTTTCACTGCAGTTACAGCTGTAAGTCTTTAGGAGCCTACCAGCTTTGCATGCCTGAATATTGAAAATTGTTGTCCACCCTTGTTTGCAAAATGGCTCAAGCCCAGTCAGACTGAGTAGACAGTGCGTGTAAACATCTACTTTCAAATTTTGCCACAGATTTTCAGCTGGATTTATGTCTGGACTTTGATGATTTACCATAAATAAAATGTGACCTAAATTATTCTGTCGTAGCTCTGATTGTATGTTTAGGGTCATCGTAAATGAACCTCCATCCTAATCTCAAGTCTCTTGCAGCCTCTAATAGGTTGAGACCATAGTGGAAGTAACAATGAAAGAACCCCAAAACATAGCTTGAGATGTTAATTCATAAATGTGTACAGCAAGATGATTCTTTGAGGGAAAACGGCAGCAGTCCAGGTCAACATTATAGGAAGAAAGGCAAGTTGTTAATGTTCGATATCCGATAGATTGATTTTGAAATGAAGAAGAAAAGGTTTTGTACTGGTGGAGAGGAGGTGGTGTTCCAGGAGAAGGCTAGCATATTTATGTAATATCTGGAGACCTCCCACTGAGGATAGCCACCTCCTCTGCCAGGGTTTTTTGCCGATTGAACCTCCATCCTAATCTCTCTTTGTCCTAATTTTATGTTGCTGGTACGGAGTAATTAACGATTAACAGTTCTACAAAGGTGGCCAAAGGAGCAGTAGGTGTGTTTCCATTGACCATATAAATTCACAATTTGACATTTCAAAAATAAATTTGCTTAATGGAAACCCGCTGATGAAAAGTTTTGGCGCTAGGATGAAGTTTTTTTTTTTTTTTTTTTTTGGCTGTGTCGAAATCATTTGTTTTGTGAAATTTTAATGGGAACACTTTGCACATCACACGAGTCACATCATCAACAACAGGAAGTTGCCGCTGGCAGAAACCACAAAGAAGATGACAACAGGAAGTAGTTGGAGGATCATGGCATGGCTTGGTTTTTAATAACTTATGTGAAGAAACGTATTTACATTGGATTTTAATTGCAAAATTGTGGGGGGTTTTTAACATTAATGGAATATAGTTTTGCACCTGTTTGTAATGGGAACGCAGGTAGTGAGGAGAGCTGCAACAGAGTCCTGGGTGAAGTTCATCCAACCGGCGCACAGAGGAAGCAAAGTACTGCAGTCCAGGAATGTAACCACAACAAGAAAATGAAGCATTTTTGAAACAGAAAAGTGAGTGTCAGAAACTTAAGGCACATTCAGACAGCAGAACTACAGAGCCTGACTATCACTCATGACCAAAACAATCTGGCATTTGAATCAGGGAACCCACTCCTCTTTAAGTTAAGCTCCTCCTGCCTGATTGACCTTGATGAGCTCCAAGTTAAGGACACACCTGCCAGTCACGTCCTGTAAGGAGAAGAGAAAGGACACACACACATCTCTAGTACCCAGTGTTTACCTTGTCAGATGAATGGATTATTTAATTCCATCTCCACTGAATTTGAATATGAGAAAAATTCAAATATACCCCGGATCAAAAAATAAATAAATAAAATCTGTTTTAAAGTTTTGGTGCTTGTGAGAAAGGACAATAAATTTTACAGTGAAAAATTGTTAATTTGGATTTAGAAATCCCATGTTCCTTTTCAGTGTTGTCTTTGCATACCCAGACTGACTCGTACTGTATCTGACATCTCATTAAAATAGCAAAGGAGTTATCCACATACTTTTTCTTTATTTGTGTAGTGCCTTGCAAAAGTCTGCTTCATGGAAATAAAATTGAAAACCTACAGTAGGTTTATGTATGTTTCAAAGTATGTATGTTATTTAAGGTTTCAAAGCTGTTGCTGGGTAAAAGAGTTTCAGCTCCCTCCAAAAATGTTCTATTGTGTTGAGGTCTGGAGACTGGCTGGTCGTCTCCAGGAGTCACTCCTTAGCTGGCCTTACTGTGTGTTTCAGTTTATTTCCCAAAATCTCATGATACATGGCCCCATTCATCCTATGCTTTATACGGTGCAGTTGTGCTGTCAGTTTAGCAGAAAAACACATCTAAAACATCATATTTCCACCCAAAGCATTGTGTTTCCACACCAATGCTTGTGGTTGGGTTGGTCTTCTCGAGATTAGTCTTCTTGCAAGAAGAAGAAGGTCGAGATTGTGCTCGACCTTCTTCTTCCTCCAAAAACGGGGAGTGGAGTTTATCCCAAAAAGTTCCGCTTTTGTTTCATCTGATCACATTCTTTTAGTGTCCTGTGAGTTCTTAAAGTTTTTTGCAGCAGTGTCTGCTTTTTTTTTTTTTTTTGTCTTTTTCTTGTCAGAAAGTTGCAGATTTTGCGCTTGCTAGCTATGTTAGCAGTCTAGCTTAAAGAGCAAAGCAGCTTGATGAATTTGACTGCCAAAAACTCTGATCTAGACGGGCATTGGCAAACATCAGATGGGCCTGGTGTGTGCTGCAGAATTTTATTCCTCGAAGGAAGAGTACACTACTATGGTAACTTTTGAAAGTGTGGTCCCAGCTCCTTCCAAGTCATTCATCTTTGATCTTGCCCGTGGTAGACAGGTCGGAGTTTGACCGAGTGTGGACAGGTAGGTGTCTTTTATACAGATAATAAGTTCAATAATTTGTGTGATTAATCCAGGATAGGATTACATCTTAAAGACAAACTAACAGATCTGTCAGAGCCAGAATTTTTGCGGGTTGGTAGGCGATCAAATAATTAAGCTAAATGGCTCTGTCAAATAATTCATTTTTAGATTTTGATTCTGTGTCAAACAGCTGAGGTGCACCAAAGGTGAAACTTAAAGACCTCTCCATTCTTTGTAAAACTTGAAAACTCACGTGTGTCAAATACTTATTCTCCCCGGCCACCCCACTGTAATGACCTGGAACATAGACATCTTCAATTAAAAGTCCTGAAGGCCACATAGCCCTTTTTGTCCTGTGTTGTTGTTTGTTAGCCGAGGTTAAACGGTCACAGCATCCTCCTCTCTGAAAAGTTTCTCTCAATGAATTTTATTAAATGAAGCCACTGACCTACTCTCAGCTCAATGAGTGTATAGCCACACCCTCTGGGCTCTCTATTGGTTGTCAGGAGTTACTGGGAGTTCTCCACAGTTTTCATGTGGCCGCTCTCCAGGGTTTCCCCCCCCCCCCCCTACACTTTTAAAGCTCCTAAAACTTGCTTCACTCTTTCTGACACTTGTTGCAACTGCACGCGCATCATCGAGAGAGTCCGTCCGAACCGCCTCAGCTTCTCCTTTGGGATTTCCCGCGGGGAGTGATGAACTCCATCGACCCTCAGTCCCATCACCAGCACCAGCCCCACACCTCCCCTATCGTCGGCTCTCTTCCACATAAAGGCGCCCAGGAGTCCCCGGACATGGCAGCTGCGGTCTACTGCGACAACTTCAGCAGCGTGTACCACCAGCAGAGCCTCCAGGGCGCTCAGAGACCCGCCGGCTACGGCCTCGGGGACTACGCCTCCTCCCCGAACCCGTACCTGTGGCTCAATGGACCGGGCGTGAATTCCTCCGCGTCTTACCTGCACGGCAACAACCCGACGCCGTTCATCCCGCCCTCCTACGGCTCGCAGCGGCAGTTCCTCGCCAACTCACCTGGGTTCGGAGGGCCCGACCTGGGCTGGCTGTCCATCGCCAGCCAGGAGGAGTTGCTGAAGCTGGTCCGGCCGCCATACTCCTACTCCGCTCTCATCGCCATGGCCATCCAGAACGCGCACGAAAAGAAGCTGACCCTGAGTCAGATTTACCAGTACGTGGCGGACAATTTCCCTTTTTATAAGAAGAGCAAAGCCGGCTGGCAGAACTCCATCCGGCACAATCTGTCTCTGAACGACTGCTTCAAAAAGGTCCCGAGGGACGAGGATGACCCAGGTAACCTGAACACCTTGGAAAGGGTTAGAAATACTTGGGTGACGCCTTAAGTGTATGGAAGGTCAAACGTGCCCACAGTTCAACAAATAAATCATCAAAAATGTCACCATTTGAATAAAATTGTAAATAAATTAAACATTTTATTTAGTATTGGTAGTAGTATTTTTTACAATATGAATGATTGCAATGCCAAATTAGCTAATCTAGCATGTAATGCCCCCCCACCCTTTTTTTTTTAAATGTAAATTTATCAAAATAAAGCTAATATAGAATGGCAACAAGTTGGAATTAAATTTGCACTGAGAAATCACACACATTTATAATTTAATTATTTTCATGGCTCCCTCTTATAATCATCACTGGCTTATTGAATGTTTAGTAACATCTAGACTGCTAACCTGAACAGCTTGTCAGACCGGTTGTTTTCATGTTTTGCTGTTGTATGGGACAATGGCAAAACTAGATCAAAAAATAATTTTATTTACGTAAAAATGTATAGGTATATAGTTCAGATTTAAGTATTTATTTAATGAAAGGTTGTACTGTTGGCCTGCCATGATTGTGGAATTACCTGTGAGGAGCAAATGAACTGGATTTTCTTTAAAGTGAAAAATAAAATAAAAAGCAGCCCAAACTTACAATAGGCCTTTGCATTCAAAACAAACTACTAAATAATTTGTTGTATCTAAAATAGTTTGGTATATAATACTGTGTTATAATGTAAAAAAAAAAAAAAAACTTTTACAGTTCGTTTAGGTCAGTACAAAAATACACTGTTTAAGACCAAAGATTCTGTTTTTATATAATTACTGAAAGTTTGTTATGTATTGCATGGGCAGCATTAAAACCTTCATAGAATTAGTTTTTTCCCCTCACTTTTAATTTGAAATACCTGCAAAAAAAAAAGATAAAAGGGTGAAAACAACTTTGAAGTATTTGTCAAAATTTGTAGATTATTTAAGAAATATACAAAGATCAGTACTTATGACAAAAGTATTTTCAAGAAACTATAAAAAACTAATTTGACTAAAAACTAATCTAACATGAGTTCCAAAAAAAGAATTACTTATATGAATAAATAAAAAAATGCATGTATAAATGACATTAGGGAGTAGGGAACAAAGTTTCAACACAATTGTTTTTATATTCATGTACTTAAAGTTAACCTTTATCCATTTTTATTTATTTTTGCTTAATTAAATTTATATCTTCTGAAGAAAAAAACACAAAAATCCCAGATTTTAATCCATGTCTCAGTCAAAAAAAAAAAAAAATCTCACTTGACATATTTTAAAGATTAAGGTTTGCATGCAGAGAAAATAAATGACTCAAATTATTTTTATTTTTATTCTTCTTTGCAGGAAAAGGAAACTATTGGACGTTGGATCCCAACTGCGAAAAGATGTTTGACAATGGAAACTTCCGGCGGAAAAGGAAACGACGGTCGGACCCGAGCCTTTCCGGAGGAGCCGCTGCGGCCGCAGCCACGAAGCTGGAGGACGGCCGGCCGGCGGCGGCGGGCCCCATGAAGGCCTCGGACAGCCCCCAGCTCCTGGGGCCTTCTTCGCCGGAGATGGAAGCCATGAACGAAAACCACAAGAGCTCGTCGTCGTCGCCGGCGGGGCTGGCAGCTGCCGCCGCTCCGTGTTTCAACAACTTTTACAGCAACATGTCGGCGCTCGGCTCGGGGGCCCCCGGCCGACAGGGGTCCCTCGGACTGGTGAACGAGCTGTCGAACAGGAACATAACAGCTCTGAGCCCGTACCACCCCGGCGGCGGAACTGGGCAGGAGGCGGGGGCGGGGCCACCCGACCACGGCGAGGGCTTGCATTTTAACCGGGGAGTGTACTACAACACGTTCGGCGGCGGGCAGAGCGGACAGTTCAACGCTCACTTCTACAACAGCTTCAGTGTGAACAGCTTGATCTTTCCCAGGGACGGGACTGAGCTCTAAGGGACAACGCCTCACCTACAGGAAGACTCTCTCCGAGAACCCCACTCAGAATACGCATCAATGCTCAAAACGCTTCATATTTCCCACAGAGAAGTCACAGCATAGACTGAGCTGGAGAGTCTGGTTAACGTCAGAGCTTCAAACATGCAAAAAAACAAAAACAAACTACAACTTTCACTTACACCTGAGCACCTTTTTCAACTAAACTTCAATCTTGTAACATCAAAAAGTAAAATATTTTATGAACAAAAATAGATTTATTTTTATTTTTATGACAAACCTTACAACCATATTTAAAGTTGAGTCCGAACCTTCACAGTTTTATAGGTTTTACACAATAAAAGGGCTTGTTCATTACTAACACAAAGCTGCCAAAGTTGCCTATGTGACGCCAACAATACCTCAAAAGGACAGTCATTTACTAGAGTGGCCCACCAAGGGTTTGTATTATGTTGTTAGACTAATGCAGTTATGCTAATATGTTCACTCATGTGCGCGCCTTATGAAACAGGACCAGCTGAGATTTTTGTTGACGTTGCGGTTTCAAAATTGTTCTTACAGTTTTAGTCTTTTAATCAGATGGCAGCAAAAGCGCCGACCAGAATTCTCACGGTTTTCATAGCTGCCCCTCCCCAACGTGCTGCTGCACACTGCTCGTGAGCAGGCTGAGAAGGGAAACGCCGCGCTTCTCCAAAGTTTTACAAGGAAGACGACTTCATGTTGCTTGGAAATAAAAAAAAAAAACAACAACATGATAATCAGTGTGGAAACTGAAGTAGCATCACCTGTTGCGATGTTGGAAGACCTCAGTTAGTTTGTTAATCAGTAAGCTGCAGACTCAATACCCCGCTGGATTATCTGACTAATTACCCAGCTTGCTGTTCTTTTGTTGCTATGTAACTAGAAAACCTTAAACGTGTGATATTCTGCCCAATAAGCACTTAAAAGCTACTGCTGAACTTATCAGGTGCTTTTTCTCCAGCTTGTGAAACAAGATCAGAATAAATGTCTGCAGCTGCATTTCCGTTATGTGTACGAAACGTTTGATATTCCACGAGTGTAAAAAAAAAAAAAACAACCACACCTTTGCAATTAAATAAGAAATGCATTTAAAATCACACGTGAAGAAGTTTGTTCACGCGATATGTCTTTTAAAAAAATGATGGCAGCGACAGATATAAACAGTTGCTAGATATATTTATAGTGGAGCCAGCAGTGCATCGTCCAAGGAGGTTAGTAAGGTTAATAAGTTGTTTGGTGCTTTATAAAAACCGCCAAAAAGAAAATTTATGCAAAATGCATTAATTTTGATTCAGCAAAAAAAAAAAAAAAAAAAAAAAAAAACAGAGAAACTTGGCGTATTTATTTCCAGAACTAAACTTTGCGCAATTTTAACGCCAATTGAAATGCAGCTACAGACATTATTGCAACAGTGACAACTGATGTGTTATTTAAGCACCTGTGTAACTAATTGTTTTCTGATTTAAGTAACAGCAACTACATCATGTTTTACATTTGTTGTTGTTTTAAACTCCTCTGTAAATGCTGTGAAACTGTGGTACTCATGCTAAATGCTACCCGACCAGCCAACACCTGCTGCCTTGTTTCTGACGTCCTCCATGTTGACTGATGCCTCAGCACTGTGGCTTGTGGAAACAGACGTGGACCTGATAGATGTGTATTGTTGTAACATTAAAGAAAACAAAAACAACAACAACAAAAAAAAACTTTTTGGGAGTATTTATGCTATTTATGTTCATAGGCATTTTCTACTGTTTGTCCAAAGACACTGTCTGATTAAATATGCAAATATTAGCTTCCAGGATGCAGCAAAAGACAGCATCACTAAAACACAGATTTTATTAATATACAGTATCTGTAAACAATATATTCTGTCTTGTTTATTTTCCTCAGGATTCAATTTCACAATCATTAAATGGCTTTTAAATCAATTACTGACATTTTGTTTTGTTTTTACTCTTGAAGAAATGCATCCCACCATCAGACTAAATAAAACTGATCCAGTTTCTAATGCATTTTGCTTATATATATATATATATATATATATATATATATATATATATATATATATATATATATATGTGTGTGTGTGTGTGTTTATTAGGGCTTTGCCAAAAAAGTAATGTGTTCCTCTATTTCATATCAGTTCACACAGAATACACAAAATAAAAAAAATCATTCTTCCTTGTATTCTCAACTTTACTTATATTTACATCTCAGCATCTTTCATATTTTTTAAACAGCTGCATTAAAAAACACGCTAAACCTGGTGTTATAAATGAAATTAATTTCTTTTTCATTCGTTTCCTACATTTTATTTTAGAGCACCAGCACCCCTCGCAACCCCACTAGGGTTAAGCATGCATGATAATGAATAGATATTTTATTGTTTTGATAAGAAGTTATGTTTTAAGTGTTTGGGGTTTTTTTTAAACTAAATTTGCTAAGTCTGCCTCTAAAAATAATTGTTTTGTCGATTGAAAAACACATGAACAAAGTTTTACTTTCAGATTTTCTATTTTGATTTTCTATGTTTTTGGACCTTATGTCACTGTAAGGTCCAAAAACCCAGATTTATAGGAAACAATACACCAGGTGTAAGCTTTGACTCAGCTTTGACTCAGCTTAAACAGTTAATGTTAAACTGTTTTCACAGGAAGTCAGAGCTAAAGATAAAGTTTATCCACTGGAAGACCTTTAACCTTAGAATGACAGTTTTCTAACAAGAAAACACCTTGTATTTGGTTATGTAATTTCCACTGGACTGTATGGAGGCCCAAATGTGCCACATTCACTCATATAAATTAACTTAATGCTTTATACATGTAGCAACTTAAATAAAATTGGAAATAAATGTTTCCACAATTTAGCTATGCTAATGTTAAAAGCAAAAATCTAATGGTCTCCTTTTGACCGCGCACCATGAAAAAACTTTATCTGTTGTGGTGACTCTCTAAAAAGACATTTGATTGACCAGGCCAATAAATAAATCAGTAATTATATGCATACAAAAGGATCCATGCATTGCAAAAACAAAGAATCTTATCAAGCATGTCTGGTCTAGGTTGTAGTGCAAATATTTTAGTACACTAAAATATAAGAAAACACCTGTAGCAACCTGTTACAGGTAGCTTTACATCGAGATATAGGAGCTTGTTTTATGTCAATAATTCCTTAATATTGATGAAAAGGTACCTGTTCCATTGGCAAATTATTTCACCTATAACTTTGGAAAAGTTTGTTATGCGTGAAATCAGAACTAGAACTTTTTCATCAATATTATTGACTTTGTTATTGACAATATTATTGAATATTAAGGAATTATTGACTTTCAGCAATATCCTGCATCTTGCTGAAAAGTTATTTGCAAGTCAGTTTTAACTTATTTCAACTGCACAAAGAAATGTAAAAGGTCCTCCATACTATTGTTCTTGGTTATTAAAACTGCACCCGTGCAAACAGGGAAGGGCAACGACTTTCTTTTATTTCTGTGACACTCCACCTGAATGTTACGAAACTCTTAAACTCACACTTAGTTGAAGTGCTTTAATAAAACATTAATAAAACGCGACCCTCGTCGACAAGAAGAGATAAATGAATGAAGCCCGACTTCCTCCAACCAGAGCTCTGCAGCCAGAGGCGGGAATGAGGCGCGCTGGGAGATGAAAAGGTTCTCGTTTGGAGCGAAGCCAAGCGCTTTGCAAAGACACAGCAGTTGACAGATGTCTTGGTACAGAAAACCCTGAAACAATGGCGCCATTGTCCTCTGTCCTGTACGCCAATCCGCATTCATGCATCAATTAGGTACTCTCTGAAGAGAGGTGAAGATATCTCTGTTAGGCCAACGGGATTTAAGCATCCCCTTTGTTTCCAGCACTTTGTCCCAAATAAAAGAGGGAGCCGCGTTACTTTGTTGCTGCTGAGAATCAGCACGTCGTGAAACATCTCTGCAAACATTTACAGCACATGGTGCAGATACAAGAAAACAGTTTGAGGGTTTAGAGAATCTGGGGTTCTATTAAACAGAGTTAAGCATTTTTTTAAATCGCCGTGCAGAAATGACTTTGTACTCTGTTGCCCAAATCTCAGAGTGGTTTGGATCTGAGCGTTGGAGCTGGATCATGAGTAAATGACAGATCACCAAGAGATGCCTCATGATAAGGAGAGACTGATTTTCTCGACTCTTCGTAGAATCAGTGTCGGCGGAGGCTGGACCTTATTATTTATTTATTTTTGTATTTACAATTAACTCTGGAATCCCCCTAGGATTGATATTGGGACAGTTTAACCTCTATGTGTTCCCTCTTGCTGATGCATTATACTGTAATGAGATGAGATTTAAAAATGTATTAAATCTTTCTTTTTTTTGGAACGGTGACATTTCTAGATTATTGAATGACCTGGTAAAAATATGACTTTGGAAAATTAACCAACGTCAAATTTGGTTACTTTTCCAAAGTCTCATTGTCATTCATAATAACCCAAATAATTTGGGTTATTATTTAACAACAATAACTTAAGTTATTGTCATAAATCATTTGGGTTATTTATGACAGGCTAAATAACACAAATTATCATTGTTAGTTTTTGAATGTAATCTTAATAACATCACCCCTTAATATTGTCACAATATTCCTAAAATATTAGTCTAAGTAAATTATTTTTGCCCAAAGTGATTTTTGCATTTTTATTTTATTTGCCTAAATCATCTTTTAGCAAAATTTTAGGCCTATTTTTTTGGATGATGACATTTAGATGTAATGCAGTTTACTTTTATCCACAGATCCTTTTTTAGCTGCAGCATGCAGACGTGTTAGAATGTCTTTGACTTTAAGACAACACAAAAACTCAGGAGCTTGGAAACTGGAGCTCTGAGGAGGAGCTTCGTCCTCGAAGGTGGGGCTTGGTCCACCCAGGCGTTTTGGACAGTTGAGTGGTTGCCATGGAGATTAAAGGACTTCTCAAACACGCGTGAAAGAATCAAAGCAGCACTAAAGGTATGTTTTTGATCAGGGAATAAGATTTTAACTCACATTAAGATAGAAGAAGTTGTTTCCAGCCCCAAGTGCTATGTTTAATTTCTGCATAAAGTCCCAAAGAAATCCATATTCAGAGATTATCCAAATCCTAGAATTTGGATCAGTATAGCTCATTTACATTCCGTCACCTTCATCACATAAAGCAGATTTCTACCTTTGTGCCCCAATGACTTCTGAACAACCAGCAGATGACCCCAGACTCAAAACTCTTCCCCTTTGGCCGACAGCAGCAGCACTGTCTGCCGAATGAGTTGCCCCGCTGCCAAGTGTGGACTTCTCAATTAGAGGCGGATCCATTGACCCGAGCTCTGTTTGATCACCTTCTTTTGCGCCTAGAACATCAGGCATCCCGTCCTAATTTGGCAATCGCGCGGCTGTATTGGCTTGACATGTGAAAAGCGGCATTGTTGGAGCGGCTGGGAAGCAGGTTAAGCACGGGTCTCCTGGTGCTATTTCACTGGATGACTATATACTGTAAGTTCATGACCTTAGCCCACCCAATGTGACCCCCCGGCCCCAAATTGCTCCTCTGACAATGGACCGGGAGAGAGGTGCGCCTCACTAATGAGAGACATCTTAGTGAGAGGACAGAAAGCAACTGTTCCATCTAGTCAGTATGTTTCACGTGATGGACAGGGGATCCGCTTCATCAAGGATTTCCTGACTGCGGGGGTCAAATAAGGACACAGAGTGACGGTGATGTCAGAACAAGGTGCTGCCCGTGTCCTGGAATGATCTACAGTAACAGATTCCATGGCTCAGATTCCTAAACATCAAAAACATGACAGGATGATGACGCCATCACCCTGTTTCAGCATAAGCTGCACACAAGTGGAAGATTTATTTACCAAATTCTGATTTTAAAGGCACTTTAATTGATTTTGAGGTATCACAGTAAAAAAGGGAAACATAGAGAGCCAGTCGATAAATTAGAATATTAGTGATGAAGTTCCTGAAATAAAATGGACGAATCAATGAGTGAAGCACATTGTATCACTTATTGTAATTACACACTGATGGATGTTTGAAAGCATTTATTTCTGTTAATTATGATCTTAATTTTCAAATAATTTGAAATTATGATTTTACATTAGACCAATAAAAAAAAGAAATATCTCAAAACAGAAATGTGAGCTTAGTGAAAAGCACACCAAAACAAAAAAAGGCCATACGTTAAGATTTCGTTGGAACGTCTTTATCTTTGATTGCCGCACGCATTCGCTAAGCGTTTCGATAAGCTTCGGCAATGTCACAAGAATTATTTCCATCTGGTGTTGCATTAATTTTTCACCAAGACCTTAAGAGTGTTTTCACACCTTTGGGTATGGTCGAGTAGTTTTGATTTGAGACCAGAATTGCAACAATTGTTGCATTTTCAGGTGGTGCATTTCGATTTCACACAGCACCGTGTCAAACGAACCAAAGCTTTTCAAAAGGCTGTTCCCCTTCTAGCCTGTGGGGGCGCTGCACCAAGATCCACTGAAGGAAACGACCCAAAAACGTCTGAAGAAGACACTGAGCTCGACTTCATTCTTTATGAAATGGAAACAAAAATACATTAGGATCAGATTTTAGCGGTTGTAGGTTTTCATTTTTGTGTTTGGCAAAAAACCGTGAACCGTTTCTACTCATGACGCTGGATCGTAACGTTTATTTTGGTTTTATTTACCCAGAATGCCCTGCTTCCTGTTATTGGAGTGTACTCAAGTATGCTTTGCATTCACATATGAACTTCACCAGAGTTCACTTTGACCGATCCGAGAACTAGGTTTGTAGGCGGACCAGAGTTAGCTTTTTTGTTTTTCTTTTAAGCATCAGAATTTGATTACACTTCCACACCTCCCCAAATGAGCCACACCTTCCAGGTAAACAAACTAGAGTCTAATTAAAGCGGACTCAACATGACTGGTGGATTGTATGTAAACTTCTCAATTTGAAGAAAGTAATGAAACGTTTTCTATAAACTTCTCTCACTGTGTTATTATTTATCAAGCAGATGTAATAATGGTATCACTAATTGACCTAAAGGAGCACAGCCATGATCTTAATTAGTTTAACCACTACACAAATAAAAGTTGATATCATAAGCAGGCCTGACAGAGGCCTGGATGCCACAACCAGTCGAGTCATAGAAGAATGAAACAGAATGTTTATGTAGAAAAATATCTTGACTGTTTGGAAAGTTAAAAGTGGGAGTGTGTAAGGGGCTGACAGTGGGGAGCTGGGTTGCGGAGATGGGGTGGGGGCCGCATGATTTAATCTCGGAAGGCTCACTTAAGTGGTTCGTTTACTCCTCGTGTGGAGCTGGTGAATTGGAGCCAGGTCAGCTCCGGGTTGAGGTGTTGTTCATTATTTTTCCGCCTGTCGGATCCCATGAGCGGCCGCTGGAGACGGTGGCTGCTCGGCGGCCGAGGAGCAAAGGGCCTGCCGGTGGGGTACGTCAAACACACTCAAAGCTTCTCTGCTTGCCAGGGGGATTATGATCAACAAAGCATGTCCCACACCTGCACCGGCGAGCACAATGGAAACTCTGCGGGCCAATGATGATGCCGCGCAAGAGAGAGAGAGAGGGAGAGAGAGGCAGAGCAGTTCATAGAGCTCCCAACCAATGAAATGGATTATTTTAACCCTTTCTGTTGGCTCTCTTCTTTTGGCTTAAACATCAAATTGACAAGATTCTACATCCCATTGAGGAAAAAAAACAAACAAACAAACAAGAAAAATAAATAAATAACTCATGACAATCAGGACAAAATGAGTTTCATTAGAGAATCTCAAACAGACTTGAACTTAGAAGGGAAACTGAAAATGAGAAGATTTATGTCATGGTCTACAACAGGGGTCCCCAAACTCGGTCCTGGAGGGCCGGCATCCAGCACGTTTTAGTTCTCTACCTGGTGGCACCAACAACCTTTCCAGCATGTCAATGTCCTTCCTAGGCCTCTATTGAGCCATCATCTGATTCAGGTGCGTTAAACCAAGGAGAGAACTACAACATGCAGGAGGCCGGCCCTCCAGGACCGAGTTTGGGGACCCCTGGTCTACAAGATGGAAATGGGGTATGATTAAATAAGTTCAACTCCTTCCTGCCCCATCTCAGACAGCCACCACATAAGTGGTGTAGTTGTGTGTAACTGCGCATGTATGGTAGGTAATAAAAATTCATATCAGCTGGTCGAAATAAGAAAATAAAATATTTAAATATTGTGGAGAAATCTCAGGACAGTGGACATGCTCAGGTAAAACAAATCATGTATAACTTTATCTTGGAGGCACAGTGGCGTTTATGTCTTTGGGTTTTTTGTCAGTTATGTTTTTTTTCCTTCTAATTATTTTCTGTTCTAGTTTATAATGTTCTTTATTCTGGCTCCCTGTTGTTTTTTGCTCATTGTTTTTATTAAACTTTCATCACCACTTGCTGCCTCCGTCACCAGCAACTACACACAATCATGACACAACAGAGTTTTGGTTTTTTGTTAAATTTTTTTTGGCATGATTTACTTTAAAGTGGAATATTTAAAAAAAAAAAAAAAAAAAAAAAAAAAAAGCTAATCTTAGACCCATTTTTACATAAAACTGTTTTGCTTAGTCTGAGCATAACTGAAATTCATAAAGATCTAAATTACAGCGATGAATGTGAATGAGGTCTACGTATAACTTCAACGCTGAAATCATGTCCGTTTCTCTGGACAGAGTTGTGAGACTAATTGCAAGGTAACGCCTGTTGCTGGTGGATAACAAGTGAACAAAGCTCTGTCCTTCTCAGAACAGCTGGATTTATACAGGGATTATATCATACAGAGAGATAAGATAAACAAATTGTGTGACTTCTAAATACTTAATTGCACTGGATTTTATATCTGAATAAAATGAGGTTTATAACATATGCAAGCAAACCTTCTCATTTTAATTTTTTTTAATTTATAGAATGTAAAGTTAAAAACCAGTGTATTTTCCAGGGCAGCACAGGTGAACAGTTATTGATGGAGTTGCATTGCAACACAAAGGCTGTCGATTCAAACCCCACGTCAGGGTCTTCATGTGTGGCATTTTCAATCTTCTCCCTTTGTAAGCGTGAAAACTCACCGGGTTCTCCAGCTTCCTGCTACAGTTCACATGTTTGTTTGGGTGACGGGACTTTCTAACGTGCCTTTAGGAATGAGTAGCTATGTTCCCACTTTTCAGAAATAAATTCACTTCATGGAATCTCTACAATTTAAAAAAAAAACAAACAAAAAAAAAAACTACTTGTTTTCACAGCACAGTGCATGGACATAGGGATAGAAGACAACAAAACAAAAACAGCAGTGAAATTTCTGTTTAAATACTGGGCAGCTTGATTACTGATGAGAGACAGGTGGTTGATTGGAAACAGGGAGCAGCTGTGAGAGACGGCAACAAGTAACAACTGAAGAAGACAAATATAAAATAATCTAAGGAGAGAATGATATGAGTAATTTAAAAAGGTGTATTATGTATTTTCCAGGCAGTTGTTAAATGTTAATTTTGTCGCCGAAAAGATGGAATTGCAGCCTTCAGACTGGTGACAAAGTTGGGTTTGGGCAAAAAAATTGGATTTGGGTCGCATTCGTTATGTGAATGTAGCCTTAAAGTCCAGGGAGGTGACCTACATGATCAACCTACGTAGAAAAACAGTCAAGAACAAAAGATACGTGAAAAATATTTATTGAAGAACCTTTAGTTGAAATTTGCCTAAAGACTAATTGGCAGTCATTGCAAATGCTTGGTGGCATAGCAAATATATAATTTATTTGAAAACTGCATAAGATTGTCTTTGTCGGATGTTAAAGCCTTTTTGATGACTTGAAAAAAACAGTAGGTGTGTTTCCGTTAACCATAAAATTGTGCAAATTTACAAACATAAATTCTCTACATGAATATATGCATGTGTGTGTAAAACCTCATATTTTTCCTAGTTCTGTATCTCAGCTGACATGAACTAGTAACGACCCTTATTTATCCAGAACTACATGGTGGTGGTGGTTGTTTGGAGGGTTATTTCAGACCCGTTGGGGAACAACAGAACAGGAAAACCTTCAAATATTTTTAGTCATGAAGGGTGTCAGTACCCAGAAAACGTCTGAGGGGGTAAATCAGACCAAAGCTCAGGGGGAACGTGCATTGCTGAACTTGTCCTAACCCCCTGATACTCTCACCACTGTCTCTTCCACAGACACACACACACACACACACACACACACACACCCTCCTTCTCTTTTCTCCTTTAATTGGACCCATTCTACTGGAACTTCTCCAGATCGCACTGTAATTTTACACTGTGTAATAAGCTATTAGCCTCCGCCAGACCGGCCTCCACCACCACCCTACATTAATCGACATGGACATGGTCATTGTGTGGGACTGGGACTCGGGACATCACAGTCGAGCCATTGTTATTGCCCAGATCCCAGGGCAGCTTTTCCCTGTTTTGGGGGGCATGAAGGGGTGGGGGAGGGTATGCAGGGGTCAGAGGTCAACACAGGAGGAGATCACATAGCGGTGAACTCATTTTCAGCGCCCCCCAGGAAACAACAAAACAAACTGTAACACCTTTTATCCAGCAGTCTTGCTTTGGTACAAATATGACTTTCTGCCTCAGTGGAAAACAATGAAGCACCTGTTAATGAAATGAGAGGTCCCATCAGGTGATATACCACAGCAGCAATTCACAACGTTAAACATAAATTATATTTTTCACATCCTCAGCTATCCAGAAGCGTCTAAAAATTAAGAAACATATGTACTTTAAAAATCTTTTTTAGGTGTGTGTTTTCTAGAGCAACACTTGTGCTGCACGCTACACTGAAACTTCTGAACTTTTTCACACTTCCTTTGAATGGAACTATATATATATTTATTTTATTAATTTTTTTCTTTTCATTTATCCACAAAGTACTGTCTAGTGTTAACGGGTAAAAATCAGACCCTTGATATACGCTTCACTCCATCTTGGCTATTGACAAAGTTTACTGGGGGAATCAAAGTGAATGGGAGAAAACCCTGACTGAACCGTGAAGCGAGATTATAATTGAGCGGAACTGCGTAGGAAGGCAATGACGTTAGCCATACATAAATTACTCCCTAATGTCGACTTTCCATGTGGCGCATTTTCACAGAATGTTTGCAGAAATTTGCAGACATCACCTGGGTGTGACGTTACAGCGCATCGACTCGAGGAATAACGTGAGTTGATGTTAACACTTTTCTGGCTATGGAAACATCTCGGTGCTGTATTATGCTAGCAAGCTGTATAACAGAAAGCTGCAAACAGCAAAACATGATTCTCAGCGCACAGTGCAAGTCATGGAAACGATGTGAGCCACCATTTCCATGTTATTTTGCCCCTTCTCTTCAGTCTTTTGTTTTTGATGCCGGGCTGATAGGGTTTAGGGACCCAGAAGATTTTCAATGCAACCACCATTTTTAGCCAACAGCAAATAAAAATGAGCCCAGAAAAGTAAAAAAAAAACACACAAAAAAAACGAGCTAATTACATTTCAGACTCTACCCTTTTCTGTTTAAATCACAAATAATACTAATCATTGGATTAGTATTATCACAGGACCTCAGAGTACATAGTAGCTCATTTACGGTGGAATTTTTTACTTTACAAATTACCAACATGGCCGATTCGCATGGGATTAACGACACACAAAAAGCATGTAGCCCCTCGGTAAAACTAATCCAATGTGTTTCACCAATAAAAGAAATGAAAGAAAAGAAAAACCTGCTGGCCTGTTTTCATGCATTCATGCAGTAAAATATGGATACTCTGTAATAAATGCTTAAAACTCATCAGAGGTGCTACATTATTCCTCTGTAGAGCTGAAACTTGTAAGAGAGAGGAAGTCAGTCCTGCAGCTCTACAAGTCCTGACACCGCCAGGCAGAAATTCAGGGCTTTGGCACTGCAGCCTGGCTGAAACATTAATGCTTTCATGCAGCCACAGCAGAGAGAAAGGCAGAGCTGTGTTTTAAGTCGGGGATGCACAGAACTCAACCCTCATGGCTGAGTGTCAAAGTCAGTCACCACACTGTAAAAAGGTTGCTGCAGAATAGATGCAGTTCTCTATCAAACTGGGTTTTTTGGATAGAGAGAGGTTGTTAAACTCAACCTGAGTGAAAGCTAGGTTGTTTTTTTGTTTATTTTGGGGGGTTTTCCCCCCAGTTTCCTCTTGAACAGTTGTAAAAATGTAAAGGTTTTTTATGTGTGGAGGGTACAGTGTTGATGAAAGGCATGCTGGGACAAAGCAGTGTACAGGTGTGTGTTGGGGGGAGTCCTGGGAGGAGCCCCTCTGCTTCAGAAAGAGACAGTTTGTGTGTGTGTGTGTGTGTGTGGGGGGGTGTGTGTGTGTGTGTGTGTGTGTGTGTGTGTGTGCGTGTGTGCGTGTGTGTGTGTGTGTGTGTGTGTGTGTGTGTGTGTGTGTGTGTGTGTGTTGGTGTTAATGTTTTTCTTTCGTCACTTTTATACATTGTGTCGTGGTATTTTCCTCCTTTTTTAATGGCTAAAAAGTATACTTACATTTAGAGAACTGTAAAATATACACATAGTTCCATTACAAATGTGGGCAAATCTGTCCATATTCTGCTAATGTCAAAAAGATCCTAACACCTTTGTGTTGCACGGAGTTTTAATTTTCAATTGTCATTTTATTTTCTTCTTTTATTGTATACTATATGAAGCATATCATTTTTAAAAGGGATACATGAATAAAATGGATTTACTTACTTGTTGCATATCAGTAGCTGTGCTTCCCTTAAAAATGTACACAAATCTTTGTCTATTTTATGCGAATGTCGAAGAAACACAATTTTACAGTTGAGGTGTTTCCATCAAATAAGAAATAAAATCAAAATCACACATGAATAGGTTTAGTCATTTTTATTCATGGAGGAGCAGCAACTGTTTTCCTGCTCTCGCTTGTTTGTCACACTCATATGTTTGAAATTGTCAGAGAGGCTTTAATATCCGATGTAGAAAACCGGATTTAAACCGTTTTTAAATGAATGGACGTCATCAAGCATTTGCATTTACTGCCAATGAGTCTTTAGGCAAATTTCAACTGAAGCTTTTTCAATATTACTTTTCACTTAACGTTTGCTCTTTGCCGTTTTTATGTTTGATGTATAGAGCATTTTTATACAGCTGCCTGGAAAATACATAACACCCATTTAAATTAGTCGTAGCCTAGTTTATTTTATATTTGTCTTCTTCAGCTTCCCTCATGTTTATTGTTCATTTTCTCTCAGTATACTTGTTGTCGTCTCTCACAGCTGCACCGTTTCCAACCAGCCACCTGAAAACATCCACGTGATCTAGACAAAGATCTGCTCCATCAGATTAAAGGATACCACTGTAAAAACGTAACTTAAATGTTTGACCTGTCCAGCAAATTTAAAAAATATACCTTCATCCCTCACTATTCAAGTGTTTAAAATGTGTCTATTGAGAGAAAATGAGACAATGTTCATAACAATACACTTGCAGATGTTCTCTTTGCTCTTTTCTGAGCAACATCTTTGGCCACATTTCCTAAAATGATTTTAGCAGCAATACCACTATGCAATTTTATTTCCATGTACAATTCCAGAAATTCAGAAATACCATTTACAGTTCGTCAATTGAACCCATGAAGAACATTTACAACATTTAAAACCACACAGTATGGCCTCCTGATCACTGATACATCATGTGTGCTTAAACGTCAGAGGTCAGACGCAATGATTGGCTCTTTGACAATTTCATCATATCCTCTGTCAATCAATAATTATTAGAACGTTGTAAATTTAACGATATCATCATATAATCCTACTGTATCTTTTATTGCTCAAGCAGCCTTCCTAGATTCTGTTCAAATAATGACAGAGGATAAAGTGAAGGGCGATAAACAACAATCACCACTTGGCTGAAATGACTAAAGCTGCACACCACGTAGTGGAGACCAGGGCTTGTTGTTACACTTTTCACACTCATATTTCTTGGAAGCAAAACATTGTGCAAAAAAGAAACGTGTACCAGATGAAAGACCAACGTCTTGGGTGTTTATTTTGTGTTTGTGACATTTTCACATCTCGCATCAATGCAGAGTTATGAGCAGTCAAATAGAGAGAGTGAACATGTGACATGTTGCCCCACCACAGGGTAAGTTGTCTCGCTTCATGGGGAAAGATGTCAGCCTGGATTTTGAATAAACCAAAAGACAAAATTATTATTGTTGTGAGCTCGTCTCACCTGTTTCACAATGTTTTAAAATGTCCATTTGGCCAGGTAGCATTGGTACACTTTTGGAACAAGTCCTTATACTGGTTAACAGCTGGAAAACATTACATTACGTAAACTAAATATTTCTATCACTTCTACAACCTAAAATAGATTAGACTATACAGACTGCAGTCATCTGCCTTATACAAGAGGCAACTGAAAGTTGGCAATGACACAATACCAAAGTTTCCATACGGTGAAAATTCACCCGTTTGTTTGATTTGACACAATCTGCCATGGAGATAAAATAGATTGTGATCTACCATGGATATTTTGTTAATTTCTCCTCACCCAAAGAGGCATGTACGGTGACATCATTTACAAATCAAAACGTTGTGTGAATTGTTGTTTTCAAATTACACGCAGCAACACCGGTGGGAGCCGTCGACAAGATGTCGACACGTTGGTGTGATTCATATTCAATACCTCAGATTCAGTGACCTCCGCTTGTATCAGTCATAAAAACAAATGAAAAGTCCTAAAACACTGAGGACTCCTTTTTTTATTTAAGGATCTAATTAATGCCAGACCTTCAGTTCTACTCATGGCACTTTTAGTCTCGAATATCTTTAGAACTCAAACTCAAATCTGGAATAAGTTCTTCGTCATTTGCTGTTGCTTGTCTTTTATGCTTTCTAGACATTGAACCTATGAAGAAAATGTAAAAAGTTTAAAACCACACAGTATGCTCTCGTGAACACTAATACATCATGTGTACTTAAAAGTCAGAGGTGTATGAAATGGAAGCAATGGTTGGCTCTTTGACAATTTCAACATATTGATGCAGTCTGCCATGAACATAAAGTCTCCCACTCTGTCCTTGCCTCACACGTAAACTCCTCCGTTAACTAAGAACCTCCTTCTTAGATAACGTAGATATTTTCCTCCACAGGACAGGATGGGTCTGTCTGGCCTCATCTTTCTTTTCTGAAAGATTTTAGCACAAAAACAATATCAAGGAATACGATTCAAACGCCTATCTTTGCCACAAAATGCAGCCGTACTCTGAAGAATATCCAGCTCATCCGATATTGACGCGAAGGGTATACCCTTCGCGTCAATATGTGACGCATGGTCAGACGGCGTCCCAACTCGTCAATATATGACGAGTCGGGTGTGAGAATGTGTTGCGTCAATATATGACGAGTCGGGTGTGAGAATGTGTTGTGCCATCTTGTCGTCCGCTTGCTGGGATATCTTTCTGTTCATGGGGTTTTCTTTGACGCTCTTCCTCCGCAAGAATCTCTAAAGCCCGTCTAAAAGCTCAAGAGCATTTCTTGAAAATGTCCTCCCTTGATGCAGTCACGTCAGTGGAAAGGTCCTGTAAATAAAAAATTTTTTAAAAATCAAGTTTATCTGCTAAACATATTTAACCATTAATGTCAGACTGATCAGCACCGCGAATGGAAAATCCTGTAATACAACTGAAACGCCATGTGTTCTGCCACACTCTATTTGTTTTTATACCATATTGAAATAAACCAATGAATAAAAATCTAAAACAAACAAGATCACCCAGGCATGTATACAAAAACCATGGCAACCAATGGGCTGTCAGCCTGGTTGGACCCAGCTCCTCCCGGGTGTGGCATGAACTGAACAGCCTCACAGAACAACACTAACCCGTGACTCCCACACTCAGCTCCTTCAGACTAGCCAGCAGCGATTAGCGAACACCTGGTGGACCTGAGCATCTGCTGAGCTCATCATAGGAGCTGCTACTCAGTACAACGCTGGTAAAGGTTTAATAGAGGAGCCATGTTGTGATGACTTCCTGAAGGTGGAGTTTCATAAAGAGCAGAAGTATTTAAAGCAACAGAGGCCCAATGTCAAGATGTTAAATTACAAAGTCAAATTTCTTTAAAGCATTTTTTTAACTGAAGTTCATGTAGAGCAATTTTGTAGCACAATCAAGTAACTATGTGTCGGGAAAACACCTAATTCTTCTTCTTTAACACTTTAATTCAGTTGGTAGTTTGTATTTTTATTTTTAGTGTTTGGATGATTTTGTGCCAAAATGAATTAAACTACTGGGCTTTTTAACTGTTTAACTTATTGTTCAAAGGCTAAATGAGAAAAATCCAGACAACTCTGGTTTGAAAACCAATTTTTATGTCTTGTGCTAACTCCTAAAATGTATCGATTTACCTGCCTGTCTTATCTTACCAAAAAAAAAAAAAAAAAAAAAAAAAAACCACCACATAATTCAGCTCCCTCTGAGCCCAAGATCCAAGGGAAAGGTTCATCCAAAGGCCGGAATCAGCCTCCATGGAGAGGAGAATGAGCTGGAGAAGCATTCGCTTAAGTGGGGGCTGGTGGTGGGATGTGTGTGTGTGTGTGTGTGTGTGAGAGAGAGAGAGAAAAAGAAAGAGAGAGAGAGCTAGAGCGCGTCCATGAGTTGGGAGTTCACTGGTTCTGAAGTTCCTCGCTCACATTTGTCAGGGTTCACTGCCCTGACGCCTGCTCATGGGTCACAGCCGAGCCAATGGTCAGCCCTCAAAGATGGCAGCAGACTGAAACTAAATGTTTTGAAAGGATAGCTGACAAGTGGCTTCCCTGGATTAGTGTTGAAGGACAATTTTAGGGGGGGGTGTCAGGAATGATAACTGCACTTTAAGCTCTTTTAATTATCTCTAAAGCTGCAATGGCTGAACAATTAATGAAATGTAAAGTGGGTTACTACAGTAATACATACTGTTTGAGCATTCGCTCCTTTTGATACATTACAAAAAATACACTGAAGTTTTGTTTAATACACAAACACAAAGTAGTTCACTGTTGGGAGCAGAATTAATTTGTATTCTGCTCAGGTTACTTTGATTTTTCCAAACAAAATCTAATACAGTCAAGTCAACCAATTAGTTAATGAATTGGACATTAATCTGAACAGACCAAGTGTCTTATTATTCACATCAGGGGGGACATGTTAAAGGATGGCTGTTATGTGTTTTCCAGGCACATGGAGCCATTTTACAGCACAATCAAGTAACTGTTACTTTCAGTTTTGTATGAAAACGCTGAATATGTAAAATATAACTAGCACAAATGAAACTGTGCATCATCTGAGGTCTTGATATTGGCCTCTGCCTCTTCAAGAACCTCCTACATATTCTGCTACTAACCCTTCAGCACGTCCTCCCAACAGCGCTTCTCAACATGGCGTCCGTTGATGCCGTCTACAACCGTTCCTAGTAGAGGTGTGCCGAAAAAAATGAACTCGCGCAAGAATCCCGATTCTCATTCACTACAATCCAGAATCGGCTCAAAATGTCCCAAAATCGATTAAGCGGAACGTAGGAAAGCACCACTACCAATAGGAAACTACTACTGCTTTGGAATTTATTTTCCAAATGCCAGATTGTGTAATTTTATGGTAAATGGAAACTCAGAGGCACCTTTGACAAATTTTACATCAACCAGGAAATGGCAACCCTGCAAAAAAGAAGAAACTACCAATCTAATAGAAACACGCAGTGAAAGGCTTCTAGTGCTGTGCAAGAATTTACAACTTAATCTTCTAAAGAATACTCACTTTATTGTAAACTAAAAGGTAAAAAACAAACAAACAAAACAAAAAATAACAGTTGTGCATCTAAACTTGCCAAGTACTATTTCACTTGTTGGATCCACAGGAGTAAGCGGAGGGTAAGTGCCTTGCCTAGGATCACCACATGGCAGCGATGACAGCGAGGCGTGACGTCTGTGTTTCTGTAAATTCTCCTGGACGGTGACAAAGAGCAGCAGGTGACTGTCAATGTGTGTGTGTGTGTGTGTGTGTGTTGGGGGTTTGCGTGTATTCTGTTTACAGCTTACACAGCGTCTCAGTGGCAGGGCATCAAAACCGTGTTGCACTCTGTTATGAGGTAAACACAACCCCCAGCCCTGAGGCAAGGCCGGGACAAGCAGCGCAGCCCCAGGAAGCCGTCCGTCATGCATGATACCCGCAGCGCTCCAAACGCTCAGGGAAACACTTTGTTTTCATGGAAGATGGGTTTTTTTTTTGAGTTCGCAAATTTAACGAGGGAGAAAACTAATATATATTTTACTTGTGCTCATGTAATATGACATTTCTGCTTTTGTATTCTGTTTTCTTTCAGCTGTGTGAACATGCTTCATGAATGAATATGCAAGTCACATGGTGGCTCAAGTAGGATCAGAGGTGGGTGATATATTTTCACTCAAGTAAAAGTTAAAAAGTGGTAGTTATCCAAGAAATTACTCAAGTAAGAGGGGGGGGAAGTATTTTGTAAAATGGCTACTAAAATCCTGAGGAACTGATGATGACATAATTTTGGTGTTTTAAAAAAAAATCATAAAAAAATTCTCGCAATTAAAATAACAAATAGAGGTAGAAAAAGGCTACTTTGACAATTTCTCACTCCGACATCATCCTCATTGACAGAGTTATCTCAACTGGTATTGCTCACACATTCCTTCACTGGTTCATGTCCTCCAATCATTCTTAGTATATTACTGTTCCTTATGTATGAAAAAAGTTTTAAAATAGGCCATTCATTGAATGTGCCATGAATTAACTTAAACATGGTAATTTAAGTTAATTCAGCTCTGATTTCCTGTACCGTATCGGTACTGGCCAATACTAAACCTAAGATATCAGTATCAATATCAGATGTGGAAAAAAATGGTTTGATGCACCTAAACTACTGGTAAAAGTTTGGGGCGTTTTCCCCCCAAGAAGATGCTCATGTAAATGTAACTAGTTACTACCCACCTCTGCGTAGGATCATGTTACAATAAGATCATGCAAGCGTCATCTTTTAATTTCTGCTCTTCAGGCAATAGTTTTTTCCAAATTCTATGCCCATAATTTACAGAGGATCAATAATATCAGAGCCACTGAACTGCACTTTGTGCAGTGAGACCCTTCTTTACGGAAATACATTGAAAGAATTAACATCTTTTCTCTCAAAACTAGTAAAACTCTAGCTGCTTATGTTCTACAATTAAGGGAATGTTGGTTTCAGAGCCAAAGACCAAAAGCCACAAAGAGGCAGAGGCTGTTATGATAGATTTGTGCATGTGTGTGAACCAAAGTGGGGAGGAACTGGAAAGCCCCCCCCAGTCCAGGTGCAATCTGGGGCCATCCGAGACGCTCTGTCAGCTTCGCACCGGGCCTGCCAGGGGAGAGGGAGTGGGGGGGCGGAGGGTGAGATATTCTCACCCCTGTGGCCTTCTCCTGCGAAGCGGAGCTGGTAATTTAGATGGAAAACTGGACCTGTGCCGAGCGCCGCTCTAGAGGCCCGGGTGGCGAAGGGGCTGAAGCCGCCCACGGCCCCCGGCCCGTTCAGCAGGGGAAGTGGGTCCAAACTCATGATGACCAACGTGTCTTCATTTGTTCATCCATTCCGCCTCTCTCAAACTGCGTCCGAGTCCCTCAATCCGGGTCTCGTTCTCTGGCTGCGCCAATCCGCTGCTCTGGGATCGGCTCAGTCGGTCTCTTCTCAGCGACGGTTCGTCAACTCCATGGTCAGCGAGGCATTCCTGCAGGACAAGAACAGATATGGTGATTATGGTGCGTCGATTTTCTCATTTGAAAATCTTGAATTGCAACAGACTTGCAAAAAAAAGTGTTTAAATATGATGTATGTAGAGATATGTATGACGGTGTATTAGAAAAAAAGAGTGGTACTTTCTCCCCCCAAAAAACGTAGAAATTTTGAAATTGAATTTGCCGAAAGAAACAAGGAAATTCCCAAGCTCCCAAAGTCGGAAATTTGAAGGTAAAAACTCAAAAGTGTCGCAATTAATCTCACAAATTTTGGGGGTTTGGGGAAAAAAAAAAACTTTCAAATTTCTTAGTTTGAAAAGTTGAAAATTTGCTGAAGATTTTTTAGATTAATCTTAGAAATTCTTAAAAGTCTATACTTTACACTTTTGAAGCGATGCTTGAATATGGTCTTTGCTCCGATCAGCACACATCAGTACAACAGTGTATAAGGGGCGTGGCAAATAGAAGAAACTTTCTGCCAAAAAACCCAGAATTATTTGCATTTTTTTCTAGAAAATTTCAGAATTTTTCCTCACACATTTACTCCTTTTTTTCTATCCATAATGGCCCTATTATGCCATCATAAACCACCTACTTTTTTCCCTTGCGTTGCTTGTGCACATTTCTCAAGCACGTTTTTCTTCCACTCAACTTTCCCCCAGTATGTTTGGCAGGGCCACACATATTAACAATCAGCTTCTTTAGCAGAGAATTATCCTTCCTTTCTAAGACAATTGTCAGCAGTTTTTCCCATAATTGAGTAAATTGCAGCATAAAAATACCAAAATGTTTCTTTGGTAAAAATGTATTTGTAATTGTATTATGTATTAAAACTGCTGGGTTTTAATTAGATGTTTGCCAGATTTAGCAAAATGAGCAGAAATAATCACTTGAAATTCACTCTCTGTGTAATTAATGAATTATATCACAAAGATATTCATTAATATTTAATTAATAGATCCTCTTTTAAAATATTCTACTTGTATATTTTAACCAAATTGCATATATAGTATACACACAGATTATTTGAATTATTTTACACTTTAAAAAAAACAAACTTTGTTGTCATAATGAGCTGTTCCAAATATTTTCAGTCTGTGATAAATCATCATAACTAACAGGAACAAATGCATTTAAACATCCGTCTGTTTCACTTTGTGATAAAGTTCCTGAAATAAATGAACTTCTTTAGTTTTATTCTCATTTATTAAAATGTGTCTCTATTCCATAAAAAATTTTGAAAACACATTAAGATTTCTGTGTTTATATCTAACTTTGTAAAGGACTAACGCATCACAATTGAAAACACTTAATTGAATTTCTTCTTCCTTTTTAATATAAATCTATTTAACATCATGTACATAGTACGTGGTGTGGTACATCACATTAATGACAGAAAAAAGTATCAAAGAAAAAGAAAGTATTGTGTTGTATTATATTGCTTCTAATGATGATTGAACATTTAATTTTAAAACATTTTAGCAATGTTAGACAACACCTATTTATTTATTTTTTTACAGCAGTCTAATGCTTTTACACTTGCTGGTTGTGAACGAGGACGGCCTGGAGCGAATTCAAACCTGCTTTTAAAGTCGAACTTTAAGATGTGGTATCTCTATGTTGTTGCAATCAAACAGTCACACATTACGTAATCCTTCTTGACACGGCTGCTCTTTTCTGTCTCTCTCTGTTTACTTTCTTTCTTCCTTTTTTTTTTTTTTGGACCTCTACTGTTGCCCTCAAACAGCCAAGTCCTCCAGATTCACCTGCCAAGTGTTTTGTTAGTCAGTGTGAGGTCTCCATCTGCCAAGCCCGGCACGGCAAAGTGATAGAAGGTAATAAAGCACCCCGTAATAGAGCATCGCACAGGAGGTAATTACAGTGAGGGGAGCCTTTTAAAGGGTTGTTTGTAATGATTCATGGTTGCACAAATGCAATTTTCCTGTCACTCCCTTCTCATCACTCACTGCTGCACGCCTGCATCTGCAGGAACAGTCTTCCCCTGAGTCCGGAGCGGAGCGTCTCTGATTGGCTGAGAGGTTTTATCGCAAAAACCCGCAAACTTTTTTTAAAAAATACGTCCGGTAAATATGAGGCTCTTTCTGGTAGTCTTTGAAATGAGCCAATTGTAGAGGCGTTTGCTGGATGGTGGGTGAACAGCTGCAGCTTCTGGCCACCACCACTCAGGAACAAACCTCCAGAAAACTGCAAAACAGCTGAAACACTGAGTCCCTTTAAATCGAGGCTGAGAAGCCGCCTGTTTAGAGCTGCTTTGGACCCACAATCACTGGACCGTTGACCAGCATGTCTGATGTGTGTTGATGACGGATGGTGAGAAAATGTAATGTTTTGTTTTTTTCTCCGAAGAGTTTTTGCGGCGCTAGAGGCTCATGTTTGTGCAGCAGTAGGCAGACAGGAAAACGGGTGAGGAGAGGGGGGAAGAAATGCGGTAAAGGTCGTCGGGACCGGGAGTCGAACCCGCAACGTCAGCGCGGAGGACCGGGGCCTCCAGGCGTGGGGCGTGCTAACCCCGTGCGCCACCACAGCACGCCCCTCAAAATGTAATGTTGTCACTGGTTTCACAATTTGTGACTGTATGATGTTTGTTATTATGTGAAGCACTTTGAACTGTTTGATTGACACTAAAGCTGCAGTATGTAACTTTTTACATATTTGTTGAAGTTGTCGCTAAATTGCAACAGTACAATATGAGACAGATAATCTGTGAAAATATGTAGCTGTTCTGACTTCTCTCAGTGCTAACTGGAATCAACCAATTAGAGCCGGGAGGCGGGTTTTAGTGCTGTCAATCATTCCCATGTGCGAGTCCGTTCAGCCCCCCTCCCCCTGTTGCTTTATGCTGCGCTGCAACTAGCAGAGCCTGTTGCAATGCTAAGGCTAGTTAGCATGGCTAAAGTTGATGATGGATAAATGGTTTTCCTGTAATGGTAAGCCGTTTTTCCACCACTAGCAGATGTCATGTTGATGTTCACGAGGTTAGCTGGCAGCATTAAGACCCTCCTCCTGGCTTAAAGAGAGACTTTTGTATAATGCAAACATTTTTACATTGATCATTAGGGAGGGAATAAATGATTTTGTAAATAAGTCAAATGGAAATAAGCAAATAAATTCTATTTTTGGATTTTTTTTTTTTTTCTCGTTTTGTTTTTTTTAAATATTATTTTGAGAGATGCCAGTCTTATTTCAGAACCAAGCGTTTTGTGAAATGCTTACAATTATAAGCCTAAATCCGACAAGGATTAAAATTATGTTGGCCTTAACTGGTTTGTTTATCCTTTTACGGTTACGCACATGTTTGGAAAAGGAAAAGTGCAGATCAAAATTAATGATGGGATTCGAAACAGTTGGACGCACCAACAGGATACTGATCTCAAACTTGCATCAAAACTGGATTAAACAGGATGATTGTAAGCTCCTGTCTGATCCCTTCAGACATTGTATGGACTATAATTAATTGAATAATTAAATAAGATATCAGAGCCAGAAAACCAAGCAATTCAAATTTCAGAGCCATTCTGAAATTCTGGTTGATCAAGCAACCAGAATGTTGCCAGAAGCTAACCGGCCAAAAACTATTCAATCAAAGATGAGCGGGTCTACATGTATATACCGGTATATTTAATTTGTTTAAGTTGTACACCTGACTCTAGTTTTTACAAAACATTTAAATTTTTTTGTTTTACACTCAAACATTTAAAAAAAGAACAGTTCCTTAAAAGCCCAGAACTGATTACAGTCACTCCCATAATGGATGCATGTCTTACTACCACCGTCCTCTCCTGACGTTTTTGGTAACCAGAGTTTCATGACATGTCAGCAGCTCCGTTTTATTTCACAATTTGACATCTTGAAAATAAATTTGCTCAATGGACACACCGATTTTAATTTAAAAAAAATGTTTTTTGCAAAGGAAAACTGCAAAGGAAACACTTTATTTGCATCAGATAAGTCACATGATCAACAGCCGGATGTTGCCATTGGCGAAAACCACAAAGACGACGACAGGAAGTGGTTGGAGGAAGATGCCGCGGCGTGACCCAGGTGTGATTTTAATTGTGTCTCTTTTTTAATGGAAATGCCACCATTGCGAAATTGTGGTTCTTTTTGAGACCAGCAGAACGCTGACAACGTTTTTTAGTTTTTTTTCCCGCCTGTAATGAAAACGTTGCCCTTCGTGCTCAGAAACGCCACTCTGGGCCCAACTTGAAGAGGCCCGCTGAGGAGCGTGCAGCGGCAAAACGACATCGCCTCTTCCTTTCGTATCCTAACCTCAACCAAGACCCAGACATCAAAGGCAGGTGGAGTGAAACCATGAAATTACAGGTAAGGTGTCAATTACCCTTTGAAACCAAGCACTCTCCAAATCCAGGCAAGACCCAGCCGGTCCCCTGGAATTAGAACAAATAAAGTGGAACTGAGGGAAGAATGGCAGGGAAGGGGAGGGAAGAGCAGCGAAGGAGGTTTTACAGGCTATGTTGACAATATGGCATCAGCATAAAAGGCCCTAATTCATCTTTAAATTACCCTTTCCTCACACGACTTTAGCCCACCGCCTGTTTGGGTCTCTAGTCTGGGAAGAACGAAGAGGAAGGACTTCACCTCAGCTCCGCCGTGTTACACGCACAACCTACAGTTTGTGTGACTTTGTGCAATCTTGTAGTATGGAGGCGTCCTGTTTCCCCAAACCTCAAAAAAACGTTTCTTGGGGGCGGCGGGGGAAGTAGAAAATGAGCGTTGAAACCACCTTCAGACCTTCTAATTTAGCTATAAACCTTTCCATGACTGACATAAAAACTTTATGGGGTATATTACATAAAATGTAATCACCCTAAACCAAAGATGACTTCAATTTTGGAATCTTTTTAAAGGACTGAAATGGGGGAATAATTGGTTTACATTTGTTTTTCAAGCAAGAACACTAATACTGTTATTAAGGGCTGTAATTGGAACAAGAGCAGCCATTAGCACTGCTGTCTGATGTTTCACAGTGTTTTGTTTTTAACAACATAAAGAGATATAAGAATACATCCAGCATACAGGAACAATAACAAAGTGGATATAGAGAACAAGATAGAATATTAGCAGCATTTTGTGGTGGACTACCTGGTGTATGTTTTCATAAATATAGTAAAAATTTCACAAATCCCTGATTTGTTTCAAAGACATAGAGATATAAGTATTCCAAAAAGGTTATTTTCTTTTCTGGAGTTCTTTAAATAAAGGTTTAATGAGAATGTTCATCTGAATTTAAAAGTTGACTAAAAAAAACGTTAAAGAGATAAATAAATCAACGACTCAGTTCAGTTTTTGACAAACACTTTGACTGAATATTATCAGCGGTGTTATTTAAATGGTGACTTCATATGTGGAGGAATGCTCCGTAAATAATAATGAAGCTTAAAACTCTCAAACAAACTACCAGACAGGGAGAAGCAGACGCAGCAGAGGGCTAATCCGTTAACAGCTTGACAGCAATAAAAAAATTAGAAAAAGGAAAAACATCCGGGTTCATTAAAAAAAACAAAAAAAACCTTTCCAATAATAATAAGAGCTGTGAGTCATCGTGGACTGCGGTCTACACACCATCAGGTTTTGAGGCACGAAGTAGAGAAGATGGTGTGTGGCAAAAGTTTCCAGTCGCTGAAGCCAAGCATCTGTCAATTCACCTTACACTTCACAATGAATTTTTTGTTTTCGTTTCCGTGGATACAGTGAAACCTCTAGTTTGAATATCACACTTTTCCCGTTTACCCTCTGTCCAGTCTTATTTGGACACATTTAAAAAGATTGCCTTCTTCCTTACACAGAACACATCAACGTGTTATTTGCAAATGACCGTAATGAAATGTGCATGCGAAAAAAAATAAAATAAAATAAAATGAAAGGGAACCATTTCACATGTGGCAAAGTGTTCAATATGTGAAATCTTTATTTAAAAAGAGGATATTCTACTATCTGAATCACCTGGGAACATGTGGAGAACACAATATTTTTAAATCTATACTTTATGCCGTGAACCCACCCCAATTCAGTATTCAGATGTTTTTTTTAAACATTTTTTTGTGGTAACCCCATATTATTCAAGGAACATTTGCTGTTTTGTTGATTTTTTTTTTTTTCTAAAATAATTGAAAGAACAGCAGGAAATCCAACAGTGCCTTTTATTTCTCTTCTATTTTTTCCATGACTGTCTATTACAGTTCTCTTCCCTGTCATCCTGGTAAATTTGTAGAAACTTGTGTCCCAGCAATCATAATCACGTAAGTGTGATTTGTATCATAACTGAAAATGTTAACTTTATCTTCAAATTTATTGACATTTACTGGTGCTTTTCTTGAACAAACAGGGAAAAAAGTAGTAAAACTACCGAACCCGACAGTAAGGACAGTTTTGGGGGAATTTGAACATCATCAATTGGAATTTATCGTCAAAATTGTTATTATGATAAGAAATGTATCACAATAAATGATAAACAATTCGATAAATACCGACATCTGTTTGATTCCAAACATTCATAAATTCAACTTAGGGTGGGAGATATGGACTAAAAGTTTTATCGCAATATTTTGGGTTAATAATAAAAGTGACAAGAAAAACTATTTATAACTTTTTTTTATTAGTTAGCTATTATAGCCCCAGGAACACAAATCATGCTCTTGGGAAAACGTTCCTATTTGTAATTTTTCAATTGAATTGATATTTATTGGACGCCTTCATTAGACAAACTCTGCAGAAAATGGTAAAAGTAACAATCCCCACAATATGGACAGCTTTTAGGGTGGCGACGTCGGGGGTTAAGATACAATTAATTGGAATTTATCTTGACAGCAACAAATCTAAATCAATATCGCGGTGAGAAAATGATCACAATACATGGTAAACAATGTGATAAATGCCCACCCTAACCGCTTTTCCAGTTATTCAGCAGCTCATTCGTGTTGGGTTTTGGGGGGTCAGGAGGATCTTGGATAGCAGGTGAGTGACACTTTTTGTCCTCCCCAGAGGGGAAGTGATGTAAGCATCAAGCCAGGAGGGTCCAAAAACAACTCAAATCAAAAAGCCCAACTCTTCAGCCAAGCCAGCCGTCGCTCCCTGCCGACAGACGCGGCTCTTCAGCAGAACGTTTCAAAAACTCCTCTCTGTTCGCTGCCGCCTCTCTCTCCTATTACCAACACACACTAGCTCACATGTAAATGCTTTCCTAAATTGCTAAGGTGTTGATGTATTTGTGCGCCGGGGCCAAACGCTCTGGGCGAACGTTAACATGTTTCCAGCTGCTTGCCTGCGTAAGTGTCTGTGTGGGGTGGATTTCCATTTTAATGACTCAAACATAAATTATCATAAAGATGACAGAACGGCACTCCATTGAGAAAAAAGAAAACAGCTGAAAACACGCTTTGCCTCTGATAAACACGAAAGGTCAAGTGTTCGAACAAAAGCGCGTGAATATTTTAGCTCCGAGGAGGAACTGTTGTTGTCCGTCGCCCCCCCCCACACCGCCACCCTCACAGCTGGGACAAGACAGCTGGGCCCCGAGCTCTGCCATTACATCGGATCCCCTTATTAAAGAGAATCCCAGCAGTAATGGAAATAACCTGTTGTCGTGAGCCAGGTAGCTCGACAAGCCCATTAATCAAACCGGTGCTTGGGAAGGCGAAGGGCGGGGGCTGTGAAAAGGGGGCGGAGGCCGTTTCAGTGGCTCAGAGAGAAAAAAAAAAGTACAGTGAAGACAGGATGGGAGGAGGTTCCTGTGCTTGTTGACAAGCTCAAACCAAGCTTGAGCAAACAGGCTCCTCAAGGTGTGAGGAGCTGAAGTAAGCTACGGTACCTGAGGCGGCCTGTCGGTATATAAACAGTCACGTAATTTGCCCGCTGCGAAACGGGGAGAAATTATTACTCCGCCGTTAGAGGCGTGATTGATATAAATAAGTCGTCAAGCTGTGATTGTAATATAGATAGAAACATCAGCGACAACATCAACCGAACATCACTGCGAGATGTTACCTGGAGATGATTTGCATCGGAATGCAACGTTCAAATGGGCATAACACAGCAAAGGAAAATGACATATGGTTTCATTTTTATTCCAAATACAAGCCATCATATTTCTATCTAGATGTTTGTGATGCTGGTTTTCTGTGTTGTTTTATTAGAATTGTAGCCCTGCTATATAGTTTTAGCAATGGCAGCAGAGGAAGTGAACAAAGCCGTTAAATCCATGCTAGCCATGATTCTAAATATTAAAATCCTCCTCATTCAGATGGGGTTTTCTTCACTCTTTGTATTGAGGGTGGCACCGGCAATTTCTGGGAAGCTTCATAGCATCGAACTATAAAGGTAGCGATTGGGCGACATTTAAAACTTCAGCAGCGTTTACACCTCCAGGAAGCATTAAGAATCCAGGCTGTACGAAGCGAAGCGTAGAACAAGGGTCTGGTTTTTACCAGGCTGGGTCAGCATGCTTAACTATTGAGAAATTATTGCTTCCTGTGGAAACTAACTAGAAACAACCAATAAGAGCCAGGAGGAGGGTCCTTGAGCCGTCAATCACAGTTGTGTACACACCACCCACCCCATCTTCCTCCTTGCCCTTGGCTCTAATCGTCTGGACAGCAGAGCTTGTCGTGAATGCTCGACCTAGTTATCATAGCTACCAATGTCGGGGGATGAACGGTTTTCCTGTAACGGTAAGTTGTTTCTCTGCCATTAGTTCATTTAGCAGAGTACACGAGGTTGATTGACAGCGCTAAGACCCTCATCCTGGCTCTGATTGGTTAAACACTAGAGAGAAGTTTCCAATTATCCATAAATATGGTACAACTCTACTGAAAACCAGTCTCTGTCAGCTCTTCTGTGTTTAGCAGAACTCAATTCAACTAAAATAATCAAAACATTCAAACTAAACAGTCATTTCAGGTACGTTGCCAAAAAAAAAAAAGACAAAAGGGTTTGATTAAAATCCAACTATATGTACTGCCAATTTCAAATTCTTTCCATTAAAGCTAATTATACCTGACTGGTGTATTTGCTTCAAGGATGACAAATAAATAATTAGTGTTGAACCCAAGATCACAAACCTCATTCTTTTCTGTTGGCTCCAGATACAAATTATTCACTTTCTCATAATACGCATACATACATACTTTCTTATTTCAGTGGTTTCCTTTGAAATCATTTGTCAAGTAAAGTCTTGAGGCATTATGATAATCAGAAGTCAACATTGGATTTGTTTTACTCGGTTGAGAGCAGTGATTTGTCTCTATGAGGGGGTTAAAAGTCTTGTGGGACTGTTTCTAAACAAGGCTGCCACTGTTTCCTGTCCTCTGTTCTGACTGATTGGGTGCCTAATTATGATCCTGTAAACAAAAAGGGGGCCGGAAAGTGTGTGATCCGACGGCTTACAGTGAGCCGCTGTCCTCAGCGTTTTCTTCGGTGCCGTTTAAATTATAGTCTCAAAAGATTGCAGAATTCTCATCTGATGCTGGGACAGAACAACACTTGTTTCTTACGACAAAGTCAAAGACGAAAAAGGGACGGAGTCCAACTCTCTTGTTTTCTGTGACTTGGAATAAAAAAGTGTGCAGCGTTTTATGATCAGTGGAGCGTAACGGTTCAAAACGTTAACTTTCAACAAACACCATCAACTTTAACCTTCTGAGTTTTACGTGTTCTTACTGTACATGTTGATCTCTTTTGATTGGTTAGGGAAAGTTAAAGTCCTCCCCCAGGCTTAAAGCTGCAGTATGCAACTTGTATGAGAAATACATGTTTTTTACACGTTTGCTGAAACTGTCATTACGTCACGACAATGTAAAACGAGACAGATAATCTGCGGGGAAAAAAACAAAAAACAAAAAAAATCAAGCTCCTCCACCTTGTCCCTGTGGTCCTACTGCCATCTGCAGAAATAAACCGCTCAAGGTCAGAAACAACCAATTGGAGCCAGGAGGAGGGTCTTAGTGCTGTCAATCAAATTCACGTATGCATTGCTAAGTATGCTAATGGTGGAAAAACAGTTTACGGTTATGGGAAAATCGTTTATCTGCCGCGATCGATAGCCATGCTAACTAGCTTTAGCATTCACAACTGTCTCTGCTGATGAGGAGAAGATGTAGCAGACAGTAAGGGTGGGGAGGTGTTCACACGGGTATGATTGACAGCGCTAAAACCCACATCCTGACTCTGATTGGTCAGAGTCAGGATGACTAGCACTAGAAGCGGAGGAACTTGATTTCGTTCTTTTCTTTTTCGATGTCTATCTGTCCCATACTGTCATGACATAACGGCAGTTTTAATAAATGTGAAAGTTACAAAGTCCAGCTTTGAGGCAAGGGCTGAAAAATAGACAATGACATCAAGTGAGAAGATATCTGCAAAAATTAATCAAGAAGACAAAGTTTATAAAAACCCTAATTTAAGAAATGTGTCCCCCGGCCAACTCTTGACAAATCACATCAAAAAAACTAAAAACTATTTGTTCCATTCAAATGAAACTCATGGGTGATGTACTTTTCTAGTCCACACCATCAAACACCAGTGTAGAAGAATAGCACATCGAGTTTCTATTATTATTGTTGTTATATCTTATATATAACAATCCCTTTTTCCTCGGCATCATTTGCATCGCTTGCAAGTAGGAAAAGGCTGATTATGTCCTGTCAGGCCACCCATTGGTGTTTTCTGTAGGCATGCACCTTTTTGTTTGCTTAGCGGGGGTTCCTGCCTGCATTTCAACACACTGGATTTCATTTTAGTGCTAATTACACAGCAGGCTAAGGCAGATGGGCATTGTTTCTTCCACAGCTCTGTGGCTGCCTGTTATTGTCAATCGGCCCGTCTAGCCAAAATACGCCAGAGGCAAAAGGAATCAACCTATTCCAACATAAACACTGCAAGCAGGAGAACTTCAAATGTGGCACATTTCACCTTGGCAACTGTTACTATGTTGGACAAATTAGTCTAGGCATCTATACTCCTAGGTTTGTTGTTGTTGTTGTTTTCAGACTGGTAGAAGATTCAGATTCGGCATCATGTTTTGTTGCTGTGGTTGTGAATGAGAGGCAGGGGGATGACACCCGAACTCTCCGGAGCTGACGTGCAAAAACACTAAAGAGAACCAGGATCAAAGTGAAACCGTTTCTTCCCCTGCTGAGTGACTCTCTATCTCGTGTGAAAATGGTTGGAGGGGTCAGCGGCCGTCTGTGACCCACGGACATCTCTTCACTCCTTTAACTGTCTACGTTAACCCCCCGCCCCCGAACACCGGCTTCAAAGGAGACAAACTGTCACATCATCCACACCAAAGTATCTATCTGAAGCTCTGCCATTGCCAGGAATAATACAATTATTATCTCTGTTGGGGTTTTAGTACGTTTACTAAAAGTATTCCTTTATGAAGCATGTTGACATGGCTGACTATTTAAACTGGCAAACCAGGCAACGGTAGCAGTAATTAAGCAAACTAAAGAGCTTATTAGGTAATTGGAGGAGCTGCAAAGACCCACAGCTCAGGTGGGAGACTCTGTCAACAAGACAAATGTTATTTGTGGATTCCATAAATGTCTCCATTAGGGATGCAGTGGCAACAAGAAGGCGAACAATGTACCACAAGCCGTGTGGAATAATGCACAGCTGAATGAAAATCAACATTTCTGCCTACATGCAAGATACATGTGTGGAAGAAAATGAATACAGCTCATGTGCATTAAAGTTCAGTTCAAAAATAGTTTAATGGAATGGAAAAGGGAAATTAGGACCTCCTGTACCAGTCTGTATTTACAGCAGGTTTAAACATCTGTGTGTAGCGACTGGCGCACAGCGTCCCAGTCCGCAGCCTCAAAATCCACCCTGCATGGTGGATTCTTCAGCTTCCTCTGACCTTCCTCTTCGATCCAGCTTACCTCTGAACAAGACGTGAAAGATAAAATTGTGATCTGATTTTACCCAGAGGAGGTCTTTCTTTGGAGATGTATTGATCCTTGATATTTGCATGAAACAAATCCAAGCCCAAACTCCCACCACAACTCACGGCGGTGTCCAAATCATGCTGCGAGGAACAGGGAAGCTGGTAAGAGCGAATGGAAAGGAGGTCGGAGGTTTCAAAGCAATCGAAGTCGAGGTGGAGGTTCACCATCCTGCAGGGCAGCATTGACTAAAACCCGACAAGACCTACAAGACCTAAAGGTTTGTTAGAATGTCCCATTCAAAGTCCATGTCTGAATGCAATTAAAAATGTGTGGTAAGACTGTCGGAAGATTCTTTCCGTAGCTTTAGCTCTGATGTAGCTTTAGCTATTTTGAAAGGAAGAATGTGCAATGATTTCATTTTTCATGCTCTTCACAGTTATCTGCTACATCGTTTGGGTTTGAAAAATAGATCTAAAAAAAAAAACCACACACATTAATGTTTGTATTCTGACAAAAGCAATCAAAGAAATAGAAGTTATATTGTAAAACACTTCAGTTGCCAGTAAAAGACTCGACTCCATATTGTCTAATTCCCTCTCCAATCAGCTGTTGGGAATCTTTACATACGGTCTTCTTCACGTTGCAGATTTGCTGGGGCAGATTGTGTTTACTGAGCAGGATTTTCTGAAGTGCATCTAAGCTCATGCGATCATTTCAGCCACAGAACCGTGTAGCTCCACTTCAAGCCCGAAGACCAGTAAATATTTGTTTTTGACTCTTTTGCCTCCGTGCCAGAATGTCTAATTTCTTGTGTAAAACTACGGGAGCCCTCGGCGGTTCTTAAAATAAATACTCAAAATATAGTACGGTATGTTTTATGGCTAAGACTGACGTCCAATCCACATGAATTAACACACACAGGCTTTTACATTTTCACACTTTCTTAAGTTAAAATTACAAGCTTGAATTCGTCAATGAAGAAAGCTGAGTAAAACTGAATTGGAGGAAAAAATAAATCTATTTTCAAAATGTTTTTTGAAACATTTGACAAATCTGACTACTGCATTTATTTTGAGCCATCCATGAATAAGTCTCAGTGTAACCCATTCCCTATAGTTTTATGGAAACACTTCCAAGAACCTTAAGATCGTGAAAAAAAAAGAAAAAAGAAGAAGAGAGACTAGGACACATGAGCCCAGGAGAGCAATTGGGGTCAGAATCAGACAGAAGAAACAGACACTTGATCCAGGTAATTAAAGCCCTGACAGTTTTTAATTTTAATTAGTCTTTAAAACTGACAGTTGTATTAAACCTTGAGAACAGCTCCGGGCTGAGAGGCACACGTGTGCACCCAAACACACCGGAGGAGTCAGACCGTCACAGCAGCTCTGGGGGCTGCCACTGACCTCAGAGCTCAGGCTTTTTGGATGAAACTGGCTCTTGTTGCCAGCTCTCAGGGGTTTGGGAGTCTCTCACATGAACCGAAGTGCAGGTGGTCCGATATTGTGCCAAAGTGATGTGAATCTGTGTAAATTACAGCGTCTGAAAACCTCACTTTCACAACATGTTCAGACGAGGCACACGGCTGCAGATCGCTCTCAGTCTCTCTCTTTCTCTCTCCGTTCCTATTTGCCTTCCTGTGATTTTATTATTTTTGTGTGACGTTTTTGAATAATGTTACATATCTGAGACATTTTGGTTTTCTTTTGTATTGAAAAACAAAGACAAAAATTTTAATCAGTTCCACAACACAAGGGTCACTGTGTTTTCTGCTAGCTTTAAACAACATAAACAGCAACAAAATCTCACAAGATGAAAAGGCTGAGATGTTTTTACTCACAATTTTGTCTTGTGAAGCGTAATCTGGTTATTGTTCAGCTTTGAGGGGCTGCACAGTGGTGCAGTTGGTAGAGCTGTTGCCTTGCAGCAAGAAGGTCCTGGGTTCGATTCCCGGCCCGGGGTCTTTCTGCATGGAGTTTGCATGTTCTCCCTGTGCATGGTGGGTTCTCTCCGGGTTCTCCGGCTTCCTCCCACAGTCCAAAAACATGACTGTCAGGTTAATTGGTCTCTCTAAATTCTCCCTAGGTGTGAGTGTGTGTGTGCATGGTTGTGTGTCCTGTGTGTCTCTGTGTTGCCCTGCGACAGACTGACGACCTGTCCAGGGTGAACCCGCCTCTCGCCCGGAACGTTAGCTGGGGACAAACACCAGCAACCCTCCTGACCCCATTATGGACAAAGGTTGTATAGAAAATGGATGGATGGATGTTCAGCTTTGTTTGGTATGAATCTGTTGCTTTAAGCTTGTACCTGTTGCTGTGTCTATATTCTGCTAATGCAAAAACAAAAAAACAAAAAAAAAAACACACACACACAAAAGAAGCAATTCCGCTCTTGCGGTGTTTCCATTAAATAAGAAATTAAATTTAAATTACATGTGTCATTAGAATCATGCCAGTAACAAGTGTAAACAGTTATACGACTTACTGTACTTAATTCAGCCACAGCGCTAGTGCTTATCATCTGTTAGTATCAGACAATGCGCCTAGCTAGCCGCTAATTGCTAATACGGCTAAAGTTTGTGCTAGCTCCCTGTCAACAGTAAACCAAAGCGCCTTTTATTCAGGTATTGGAGTGACAATGTAGGTTGCAGAGAAAGACCCTGTACTCTCAGAAAGAAATGTCGCGGGTCACATGAACACATGGAAACAGCAAACCGCTGTTTTGACATTTTTTTCACTGAGACATTTTCAAAAATGGTCTTCGAAAAACGGTGGATTCGTGTGAATGTACGGCTTAAATGACAAAAAAAATGACAGATACAACAAATCTTGTATTTGTGTAAACAAATACACAAGCTCACGTACAGAGGAGATTGTAGCTAGTATGTATTTAGCTGTATTTAGCCTTTTCTACGCCTAAAAAGGCTAAACTTTGTCTTAGTTCCTTTTCAACAATAAACCAATTATTTTTTATTAATCAAAGACAACTTGATTACTTAAGAAAATCTACAATGCTTAGATGGACTGAAGCTAAAATGTGTTATTATAAACAGAACAGAATATTTGAAACAAAAAGATTCATGAAACATGTTTTGTTTTTGCTAAAACACAAAGATTTCATTCTCACAGCTTTGTTGGCATTAAGGCAACCATATATAATAAAAAAAAACACAAGGATAGTCAGTCCTATGTGTGGTTATTTTTGACCGATTACAGGTTCAAAAACAATTTGTGTGTCATGAAACTTATTCAATTTGTAAAAGAAAAAAAAGATATGATTCTTTATTTTCCCAAAAGCTTTGACAAACTTGTTCTTTTGAACCTAACATCTTCTGTTGTGTTGTCCTTTGAGTTAGATCTTCACAAATACAAACGTTGGAGTGTTCGGTTTTATTGTCCAAAATGTGATACAGTTTAATAAAATGTAATTTTATACATGTAACAATTTGTAATAAACGAGTTACAGCGATACCTGAGGAAAGCAAACACAGGCCAGCTAATTAAATTACAAGTACAAAAATACAAACAAACAATTCACATCACGAGTCAAGTGTCCTCCTTTGTTTAATCTCAAGTTCTTCATGGTAACCTGTAATTAAGCCATTTTATAAAGCTGACATTATGACATCCTGTGTTTAAAAAAGTGTCATTATCTAGCAGCAAACGCAAAGCTCGTCTCAAAAACATAAATCAAATCGATCTGAGTACAAAACTTTAATCAGGGTCCCTGCCAATAATTCGCAACAAAATTTACTTCCTACAGAATTACTAAAACTAAAACCGTTTAACCAAATTCAGTCGTACCAAACGTGTGATTTTAACAAACGTGGAATCCTGGGATATCGCAGACGCCTCTTCCACAGTTATTTTTCGAGGCAAATTGCTTATTGAGGGATTAATATTAAGTCCGTCAAGGAAATTACACATGTATCTTGTTCTCCAGCAAAGTCTTTCAAGATGCGCTTTCTTTCACTGTGGGAATGCGAGGATCCCGATTTCCATTTTGTGGCACATTCTCACCACATTTGTCTGGATGTTCAAACAAACCGAGGTTCTGCGCACAAAGGTAGGCTTATGGGGCGAGGCGAGGAGGAGTCAGGTGGATCAAGAGGCAATGTGGGAAAGGTGGAATCTCCCGCTGATCCTCCTGGGACCCACACCGGGAATGGAGATGCCAAGATTTGCGGGATTCAGAGTTTCTCCTGGGAAACATCCAGGTTTTGACGCACTTGCGTACAGTATGTGGAGCTTTGCTTTCACACATCGTTTTCCACTGGGTTAAACGCTGGCAGCTGATGGAAAAGCAAATAACCTCGGCACGTCTTGCCGCTCCTGAGAAAGCGAGCTGGGGGGCTTCACACGTAAAACAGGCGTATCGAAGCACGCATCGGTCCCGCTCTCTGAACATTTGACCAGAACAGCTGGTGAACTGCGGGCAGAAGATTATATAGGCACAGCAACAAACATACACACACATATATATATATAAACAACAAAAGAAAAAGATAAATCCAAGCATGGGGAATTGTTGGTGAGCACATTCACTCATGTAAATATTTGTAGATGCCTATATTTTCTGGATATGTTTAAATATTCAAAGATTTTGGTTCACAGCACCTTAAAAAGTATTCCTACACCCAAAGCACTTGAATGTACCATAGTTTCTGTGGAACATGACTCCAAGTTATTTGTGAAAAATATATTATTCTTGCCTACCCTATTTTTTTACCTTACAACCTACCAGGATTTCTTCAAATTCAGATTCAAGTACATAGTACATATATAGATCTACATAACAGCCTAAGATTTTATCATTTTACATTTTAAAGCTCTTTTAAAGTTCACCAAGAAAGGACATAACTTAAATTCATCATTCAATTCATTCCACAGTTTCACACCAATAACTGAAACACATCTAGACTTTATCTGACTTTTCTCTTTTGCACATTCAAATATAAACAAACCTCGCAAATTATATTTATTTTCTCTTAACTTAAATAATTTCTGAATACCAGAAGGAAGACTTTTATTCAATGCTTTATACATTATTTCCAGTATTTTTGTATAAACAATATCTTTAAATTTTTATATTTTACTTTGAATAAAGAGTTTATCAGTTGGTTCATGGTATCCACCTTATTTATAACCCTTATAGCTTTTTTTGCAACTTAACTAATATATCAATAGTTGTTTTACTTGCATTTCCCCAGATTTCTGAGCAATAAGACAAATAAGGCATAACCAAAGAGGAATATATAACATGCAAGCCTTTAACATTTATTAAGTCTTTTATTTTAAACAGTATTCCAATAGTTTTTGCAACTTTATTTCTAATATATCCTATGTGAGGCTTCCAACTAAGTTTATTACCTATGATAATCCCTAAAAATTTTGTCTCATAAACCCTTTCGATTTCAACTCCATTTATGCATAACTTTACATTATTATAGTTCCGATTACCAGAGAAAACCATGAATTTAGTTTTTCCTTCATTTAACGACAACTTATTGTAATCAAACCATGTTTTCAACTCAGCTAACTCTTTTTCTACTGTTTTTATTATTTCATCCATATTTTTTCCAGAAAAAAAGAAATTTGTATTGTCTGCAAACATTATAAACTTTAACAGACTGGATACTGCAAAAATATCGTTTAAATAAAGTATAAATAATTTAGGTCCTAGGACTGAGCCTTGAGGAAGACCACATTTTACCATGTCTGTCTGTGACTTAGTGTTGTTAATTTGTACATATTGTAATCTATTACCCAAGTAACTCTTTAACCACTGATATGCAACTCCCCGTAAGCCATACAGTTCACTTTTATCCAATAGTCTTGCGTGGTCAATAGTATCAAAAGCCTAAAACTTCCTACAGGAGGAGCTTCAGAAAGAGCAGGAGTTTCTTAAAGAGACAGAGACCATTTCTAGGCAATAAAATATGAAGCTAAATTTCTTTTATGTCATATTTGAAATATATAACATTTTTAGAACAACTCATTGTATTTGATTGTGATCTAACATGGTGCCATGTGCCTATAAAATACTCGACCCTGCCACTTTAAGGTACATTTAGAATTTCAACTACCAAAACAGGAAGTTATAAGCATTTTTAAACGGGCTTTCAACTATTACTGTTTCTGCAGAGGTTATAACCCCGACAAAATAAAGTCTGAAAAGTGTTGAGAGCATTTATATTTACTTAGCTTGCTGAAAAACAACATTCCCACAGCATGATGCATAAAGCTTTTACGCTCCACTAACCTCAACAAACTTCCGGAAAAAAAAAAAAAAAAACTGCTGAAACGCTGATATCCTTGAAGTCAAAGATAACTTGCTAGCACCTGCTTAGTTGGCTTTGATCAATAACAACTGGATCATTGACGAATATATTTAATGATTATTATTCTGGGTGATTTTGATGATGCTATTTGACAAAATGCAATGTTTACCGCTTGTTTCATAATTGGTTATGTTTTTTATAACATAAAGCACTTTGAAGTGCCTGATTGTTGAAATTTACTACCCAAACTCTCATCAGATTATTTGTCCCTGCTGCAGAAAAACTCTGCAGCATGTTGCTGCCACTGCCATGTTTCAGGGGCATGATTGTGTTCTCAGAGTGATAAATAGTGTTTTTTGTTGTTTTTGTTTTGCGTTTTTAATTTCAGAGTTTTGATTGTTGTGCCAAAAGTTCAGATTGCTATTGGAAAACCACTTTAACCACTTCATTTATGAGCAGCGGCCCTTTTAAATTAACGCATTCAAACGAAGGCGGGGACGCATTATGGTTTACTTTTAACCATTTATCGATTCTTCCAAAAACAGAAAATCATTTTAATGACAGCAAATATTCATGTAATGTTGAAATGCAAACAGCAAAGTAAGAATTTTAAGTCAAAACAAGAGAAGAAGTTGTGATTCATAACAACACGGTCATGATGAAGGATTTATGCACGTGACTCATAAACAGAATCATGTGTATAAAAGCGATTAAGAAAAGAGGGGCAACTTCATATTATGTTCTATGAAACTGTTTGCTGTCAGACTGCTTCAGAAGACTTGCTGCAATGAGCTGCAAAATGTGACAAGGGAACGTCTGTGGGACCCCGGCCTGCAGTAAGTAAAGGGCTTACAGAGATTAGAGCTAAAGAGCATCTCATCCTGTGGAGCCTCTTCTAAACACCGGCTCCCATCAAGTAGTCCTACGCTGATGGAGGAAACAGCCCAGATTATACCTGTTCAGCAGTAATCCTTTTGTTCTGGAGCAGTGCCAGGGCGGAGCAGGCGACCACCGCTCCACCAGAGAGCAACAGAGCGACGGCTCCTTTTACAAAAACAGAGAGTTTTAGATGTATTGTAAAGTTTGCTAACAAGCTCCGATACTTCATAATGATTCAATGAAACATTAAAATATCTGTGCTTTTCTTTTATTCCCCAGAATGCTTTAAAGATGCACTGTACTTTATTTGATTGTTCTTTTGTTTGTATTTACTTATTCTTTTTTATTTTGGGGGGGATGATCAGAAAATGCTGAATGAGACGCTGCAAAAATAAAATCTTACTAAATATTTTTGGTGTAATTAGGCAAATATTATAGTACACCTGAAATAAGACAAAACTAACTTACATGTCACTTTGCATAAAAGACAAAGCAGCTGGTTTTAAGTCAATAATTTCTTAATATTGTTTTTGTTTATTGTTTTTTTAACTACTTGTTCCACTTATTTCACTTAGAATTGTTTTCCCCCACAATTGCAAAAATCCGACTAGAACTTTTTCATCAACATGTCATGTCCCATAAGCAGTGCTGCGAGTGTGTGTTGTCTCCTACCCTCTCTCCTGCAGGGCGTGTCAGACAGGAGCGGCAGCTGGAGCTCATCTACCCATTAGGAGGAGAGGTTAAATAGAAGCCGGAGCCTGACATCGCTGCCAGATGGTTCTACGCTTCCAGGCTTGGTTTGGCTTTTCGTTCGGCTCCACGCAGCTCCTGTTCGCAGCCCCTGTTCGCAGCCGTTCCCCGCCGTTCCCCGTCTCCTGTCTGGCTCTGTTTCCTGTCCGTCCGCCTTCGGTGCTGGATCACCCCCGCTCTGCGCGCTTGCCTGCCTGTCCACCCATCGACCCCTGTGGAGGCTCCGTCCACCTGTCCGCCCCCCCCCCCCAGGCCCCCCCCTCGCTGCTGGTCACAAATAAACTCGAACTCACCTTTTGCTGGTGTGGCGTTTGTAGTTGTTTTCTGCACTAGAGTCTGGTGAACAAACATGTCAGAACCATCTGGCCAGGTTGACTCTGCAGCGCAACTACGAACTGCATTAACAGAGCAAGGAGTTCTGTTGGGTCGCCATGACAACGCGCTTCGGGCTATGCAGCAGCAGCAGTCTGAGCTAACGCAGACCCTCTCCGAACTGTCGCAGCATCTGAAGGAGATAAGTGCTAAGATCAAGCCGTCTGCTGCAGGGACAGATACTCCTGCCGCCCCGCCTGCTCCCGCCACTACCTCCCCTTCACCCAGCTTCCGTGAGGTTATTTCCCCTCCGCCGGAGCCGTTTTCCGGGGAGCAGGGTAAGTGCAGGGGTTTCCTGCTCCAGTGTGCTCTGGTTTTTGGCCGATCGCCTCAATCATTCCGCGATGACGCCAGTAAGATCTCTTATGTCATTGGTCTTTTAAGAGGTAAGGCCCTGAAATGGGCTGAGGCGGTAATTAACGAGGCAAGCATACACCTCTACTCATACGATGACTTTATTGAGTCTTTCAAGCAGGTTTTTGATATGGTAGCTAGTAGGGAGGACGCTAGTAAGAGACTTTGGGAGTTACGACAGGGGAACCGGCCTGTCTCTGAACTCGTAGTGGAGTTCCGCATTCTGGCTGCTGAAACGGGGTGGAATAATGCGGCTCTTAGAGGAGCTTTCAGCAACGCTCTCTCCGAGAGGATGAAAGATGAACTCTCTTACCGTGACGAATCCAAGACTCTCGAGGAGTTAATCAGTCTAGCAGTCCGTATTGATAACCGGATACGGGAGAGGTCCAAACAACGATCCGGGACCTCCGCAGTCCCGTTCAGGGCCGAGGTTCCCAGAGTCACGTCCCCGACCCCGAGTCCTCCTTCATCCCCATCACCACCGCCTGAACCCATGGAGATTGGTCGGGCCCGGCTCACTCCCGAGGAGCGTAAACGGAGGAGAGACGCCGGATGCTGCCTGTACTGCGGGGTTCCCGCCCACTTCATCGCCAACTGCCCTGTTCGCCCAAAAGCCGGGGCCCGTCAGTAAGCGTGGGGGTACTGGCGGGCAAACTCACCACCAAACCTCATGTGAGTATCCCTTCTCTTCTTTGTATCCGTCGAGAGACGCATCCCATACTAGCATTTATTGATTCAGGGGCTGAGCAAAACCTAATCAGTCCAGAGGTTGTTAAGGAATATGACATCCCGGTCCACACTCTCTCTGCCCCCATTCCAGTGTCTGCGTTGGACGGAGGTCCATTAACCACCATAACCTGCCGTACTGACCCACTCTCGTTAGTGGTGTCAGGAAATCACCATGAACAGATTTCTTTTTTTGTGTTTCCGACCAAGTCCGCCCCCCTGGTGCTTGGTTACCCCTGGTTACAGACTCACAACCCGCACATTAACTGGTCCATTGGTCTCATTGAGTCGTGGAGCGAACACTGTCATAGTTGCTGTTTACAATCTGCCGTCCCCAGGGGGCCCCCTAGTCCTACTGCAGAACCTGAACTGCCAGACTTATCATCCGTTCCCACCGAGTATCATGATCTTAAAAGGGTTTTCAATAAGACACTAGCCTTATCTCTCCCTGCTCACCGCCCGTATGATTGTGCCATTGAACTGCTCCCTGGAGCCCCCCTGCCCTCAGGCAGACTTTACAATCTGTCAAGACCCGAACGAGAAGCCATGGAGAGATACATTTCTGAGTCTGTTTCCGCAGGCATAATCCGTCCATCCTCTTCGCCCATGGGGGCGGGGTTTTTCTTTGTCCAAAAGAAAGACAAGTCACTTCGTCCCTGCATTGATTATCGGGGGCTTAATCAAATTACCGTCAAGAACAAATACTCTCTCCCCCTCATCTCTTCATCCTTTGAGTCAGTCCAAAGGGCCACCATTTTCTCCAAATTAGATCTGCGCAATGCTTACCACTTAGTGCGGATAAGAGAGGGAGACGAATGGAAGACTGCTTTCAAGACCCACATTGGACATTTTGAATACTTGGTTATGCCTTTTGGACTTTGCAACGCCCCAGCAGTTTTCCAGGCCCTAGTAAATGATGTCCTTCGGGATTACTTGAATGTTTTTGTGTTTGTCTATTTGGATGACATTCTAATCTTCTCCAACAGTCTCACCGAACACGGACCCACGTAAGGAAGGTTCTTCAACGCTTTACTGGAGAACAACCTGTTTGTGAAAGCAGAGAAATGTGAGTTTCATAAACCATCCTTGACCTTTCTGGGTTTTGTGTTTGAGGAGGACAGGTGAGGCCCAGCCCTGAGAAGACTCAGGCTGTCCAGGAGTGGCCCGTTCCTACTTCCAGGAAGCAGCTGCAGCGCTTTCTAGGTTTCTCGAACTTCTACAGGCGGTTCATCAGAGGCTTCAGTTTGGTGGCCGCCCCCCTCACGGCTCTTACCTCTATCAAGAGACCTTTTCCTGGACCCAAGAAGCTGACCGGGCCTTCTCAGAGCTCAAGCAGAGGTTTGTTGACGCACCCATTCTGATTCACCCAGACCCATCTACTCAGTTTGTTTTAGAGGTGGATGCATCCGACACCGGGGTAGGGGCTGTTCTGTCCCAACGGTCTCACCTCGATAATAAACTCCACCCATGCGCCTTTTTCTCTAAACGTTTCACTCCTCCCGAACGCAATTATAACATTGGCGATAAGGAGCTCCTAGCCATCAAATTGGCTTTGGAGGAATGGCGACACTGGCTTGAAGGCACAGAGCGGCCCATCCTGGTCTGGACAGACCATAAAAACTTAGCCTACCTGCAGTCTGCTAAGCGCCTGAACCCTAGACAGGCCCGCTGGACGCTGTTCTTTTCCCGTTTCAACCTGACAATCACATACCGCCCTGGGTCCAAAAACTCTAAACCAGACGCCCTCTCCAGACAGCATTCCCCGGACAGCTTGGATGACTCCTCCAAGAGTATCCTCCCGCCCACCTGTACGGTCGGTGCCATTACATGGGAGCTTGAGAGGTCCCTCAAAGCAGCCCAAGCTGGTGAACCGGACCCTGGAGGAGGTCCCCCCAATCGCACCTTTGTCCCCACCTCCGTGCGGGGTCAAGTTATCCATTGGGGTCACGCATCTAGGTTCTCCTGTCACTCTGGGGTTAGCCGCACCATTGGGCTCCTCCGACGCTATTTCTGGTGGCCATCCCTTAACAAGGATGTGCAGGAATATGTCAGGGCCTGCAGCACCTGTGCTAGGGGTAAATCGTCCTACCGTCCTCCTGCCGGCCTGCTTCAGCCTCTCGATGTCCCTTCACGTCCCTGGTCTCACATTGCCCTGGATTTCATCACTGGTCTCCCCCCCTCCCATAATAAATCAGTCATTCTCACCATCATTGACAGGTTCTCCAAGGCATGCCACCTAGTGGCATTGGCCAAGCTCCCGTCAGCCCCCGAGACAGCCAGACTCCTTTTGCAGCATGTCTTCCGCCTGCACGGCATCCCATCTGTGATTGTCTCCGATAGAGGGCCTCAGTTTGTCTCACATGTGTGGAAGGATTTTTGCTCCGCGCTAGGGGCCAAGCCCTGTCTATCTTCTGGCTTCCACCCCCAGACCAACGGGCAATGTGAGAGACTTAATCAGGAGCTAGAGAATACCCTGCGTTGTGTTTGTGCATCTAATCCTGGGTCTTGGAGCACCCACCTACCTTGGGTGGAATATGCACACAACATGCATGTCTCAGCCGCTACAGGCTTTTCCCCGTTTGAAGCCTCTATTGGCTACCAGCCCCCTCTCCTACCATCCTCTTTTCCTGAATCAGCCACCCTTTCTGTTAAGACCCACCTCAGAAGGTGTCAGAGAGTGTGGGAGCAAACTAAAGCTGCCCTGCAACGTACCTCCTTTCAGAATAAAAGGATAGCAGACAGACGACGTATGCCAGCTCCCCAGTACACCCCGGGTCAAGAGGTTTGGCTCTCTTCAAGGGATTTTCCCCTTAAGTCCACCTCTAAGAAACTCTCTCCTAGGTTCCTTGGCCCTTTTACTATTATTTCGGTTATTAGCCCCTCTACAGTACGCCTAAGACTCCCGTCTCACCTCCAGGTTCACCCGGTTTTTCATGTTTCTCAGATCAAGCCTGTTCATTCCAGTCCCTTGTGCCCTCCACCGGGACCCCCTCCGCCCTCCCGGCTTGTGGATGGCCATCCTGCCTTTTCTGTCCGGCGCATTCTGGCGGTCCGCCCTCGTGGGCGCGGCCGTCAATATCTGGTGGACTGGGAGGGGTATGGACCAGAACATCGGTCCTGGATTCCCCGTTCCTTTATTTTGGACCCTGATCTCATCTCTTCATTTGAGAGGTCATCTGCTTCTACCTCTAGTTGTCCGCCAAGAGGCGTCCATTAAGGGGGAGGATACTGTCATGTCCCATAAGCAGTGCTGCGAGTGTGTGTTGTCTCCTACCCTCTCTCCTGCAGGGCGTGTCAGACAGGAGCGGCAGCTGGAGCTCATCTACCCATTAGGAGGAGAGGTTAAATAGAAGCCGGAGCCTGACATCGCTGCCAGATGGTTCTACGCTTCCAGGCTTGGTTTGGCTTTTCGTTCGGCTCCACGCAGCTCCTGTTCGCAGCCCCTGTTCGCAGCCGTTCCCCGCCGTTCCCCGTCTCCTGTCTGGCTCTGTTTCCTGTCCGTCCGCCTTCGGTGCTGGATCACCCCCGCTCTGCGCGCTTGCCTGCCTGTCCACCCATCGACCCCTGTGGAGGCTCCGTCCACCTGTCCGCCCCCCCCCCCCAGGCCCCCCCCTCGCTGCTGGTCACAAATAAACTCGAACTCACCTTTTGCTGGTGTGGCGTTTGTAGTTGTTTTCTGCACTAGAGTCTGGTGAACAAACATGTCACAACATCAAGAAATTATTGACTTAAAACAAACTGCTGCAGTTTGTTACTTGTAAGTTTGTTTTTGTCTTATTTCAAATATTTGCAACCAGAAACCAGATGATTTGGTAGGATTTTGGCTATATTTGTTTTTGTTTTATGCCTTCAGTTGTGGTCTGCTTGTTTACTAGTCTGTAATAAAAAAAATTAAACAAAGGTTTAGAGTTATAATTTAAATGCAATATGACAGAGAAACAAATAAATTTTGGTTGTATTTCACTGTTTCTTTTTGATATAGGATTAATGTAGCAGAGAACAATGGAGAAATGGCGTAGAGTGGAAACAGGGAGCTGAAGAAACATTACAAAAGATAAAGAACTAAGACTACTTATGAAAGTCTAAATTAAAAAGCAGAGAGATCAGAAAGTAAGAAATAATTAAGAAAACAGTGCTATGTATGGCAAGACATTAACAGCAATTATAGGCAGCCTCAAAATGAACAAAATGCTAACACACAAGTGACAACCCAAAGAGCCAAACACCTCTAGAGTTTATTATCGCAATGTGATCAAATGTAGAGAGGTTTCTTTCATTCAAAATTTCTTCTGAGATTTACTAGTTTTATTCCTTATTTTGAAACGGTAACTGTCCATGCCTGGGATCAAACGCTGCACAGCATTCTCAGAAAAGAGGAAAAACCTCCAGCTTATTCTGAGTACCTTCATAGATCTTTTTTTTTTGTAAACAAACATGTGCTTGAAGCACCTCTCTCTTATCTTTTCTTGCTTTCCTTTATGTAGTTATAGTAGTAGTAGCTTCCAGGCTGTAATCGCTGCATTTGTGCAATGTCTTTCCCAGCTTGCACATTAAATTCTTTTTTTTTTTTATGTAGCACATTTAGAAAAAAAAATACAGCAAACTACACCAAAGTGCTATACAGACGTACAAACGTACAATATGAAGACCTCCCTGACCACGCCCTTTTTCCTTTTTTTTCTTTTTTTTTTTGTTTGCCTAATAAACCAAACTTCGGCATAAAAAGCATTTCTAAGACCTCACACAAATTCTCAGTTGAATTTTGAGCTGAACTTCAAGTCATTCCAGCTGTAGTTTTGATTCAGAGTTATCCTACCAGGGCTCATCTTTCACACCAGTCTCAGGTTTTTTACAGCCGATAGGTTTTCTTCCAGCAACACCCTGAATTTAACTCTATCTTCCAGTCAACTCTGACCAATCTCTTTGCCCTCACTGCAAAAATACATTCTGGTCTATTTTCTAGTGCAAATATCAAATGCACTTGAAATAAGACAAAAATAACTTACCAGTAACTTTTTAGCAAGTCTGTTTTAAGTTAATTCCTAAATATTGTCTAAGAAAAGGGACCTGTGGGCTGGCAGATTATTTCACTATTTCCTATGTTATAAGTGAACATGCTATAAAACGGCACTATGTGTCTGGGAAATACATAATGCTTCACCTGTAAGACTAAATAATAGACACACTGCATTTCTAGTAATTTCAGTAGGAAATTAGCTTCACTAGGTTTTATTTAGGGGTGTCAGAGTAATGTACTCCAGACTTTTTTATTCTTTCCTGTCATAATTGAAGCTAATCGTTTGACCCACATACAGAATGCACTTCAGGAAACAGCGGAAAAATCAGTTAAATAAAGTTTATTGAAGAATGAGTGGAGAGTATCTTTCTTGCCCGGGGCAGGGGACAGCTTGAGATCTGGATTTAGTGAAACGGAACTGATCCACCAGGGGGAGGTAAACTGCTGGTGCTGGACCTGGTTTCAAGGGTGAGTCCCGGGTCCAGGTGGAGTTGTAACGGAAGCCAGGAGAGATTAGTCACCAGTCATGGGGATTTTTGAACCAGGGGTTTCTTTATGAAGGATCTTGGAGATGAAACCATACAACTCATAAGGCGCACAGGTAACAGCCGCTGAAAATCTGGAAGGAGAGCACAAGGAATGCTTGAGTCAAAATTTAGAACAAAACTCAGGAGAGAGAGCACACACTGGGGGGCACAGAGTACCATGAACGGCAACACTCAGGCATCGAAGGACTGGTGACAGACTCCTCTTAAACACTGGCTGATGACAGATAGGTAGCAGGTGTGAAGACTGAACACCTGGGCCCGCCCTCTGGACCACACAGCTTCCTGGCTCCATCTAGTGGATAACTAGAGACAAGAAAAGCAGCCCCACAGAAACCCAAAACTCCAGCTTCCCAACAGTACCCCCCCCCTCAACGGCCGCCACCTGGCGGCCCAGAAGAGCAAGAAGGAAGCGATGCACGGTAGTCAGAGATGAGGTCAGGGTCCAAAATGAAAGAACCGGGCACCCAAGATCGCTCCTCCGGGCCGTAGCCCTCCCAGTCAACGAGGTACTGCCACCCACGACCTCGCCGACGGGAGTCCACGACCCGGCGAACGGCGAAAGCAGGGTGCCCGTCAATGTCCCGGGCGGGTGGAGGGGGCTCGGAAGGAGGGCACAATGCACTGGTCTGGACAGGTTTGACTTGGGACACATGAAACGTGGGATGGATGCGTAAAGTGGATGGAAGACGAAGACGGACTGCAGTGGGGCTGATAACTGATTCAATCTCGTACGGGCCAATGAATCTGGGAGAAAGTTTCTTACACATAGATTTAAGAGGAATATCTCGAGCTGAGAGCCAAACCTTTTGTCCGGGTGAGTAGTCAGGAGCGGGGATCCTTTTGCGGTCTGCGAAGCGTCGGTTCTGTTCGGCAGTGCGGTTGAGTGCAATGACGGTCTTGTCCCAGATGTTTTTACAGCGGCGGATGTGGTGTTGAACAGAAGTAACGGAGATATCTTTCTCATCAGATGGAAATAGTGGGGGTTGATATCCTAGAGAGACCTCAAATGGAGAAAAACCAGTGGCAGCAGAAACATGAATGTTATGAGCATACTCTACCCAGGGTAGAAATATATTCCAGTCGGATGGATTGGTGGACGTGAAACATCTGAGGGTTGACTCAAGTTCCTGGTTCATTCTCTCGGTCTGACCATTGGATTGGGGATGATAGCCGGATGTTAAGGTGACCTTGGCATCTAGAGCAGAGCAGAAGTGTTTCCAAACCTGAGAAGTAAACTGAGGACCGCGATCAGACAGAATCTCTTGGGGAATTCCGTGCAGGCGAAAGACATGTTTTATCAGGAGCTGAGCAGTTTGAAAGGCTGTGGGAAGTTTTCTGAGGGGAATGAGATGACATGATTTAGAGAAGCGGTCTATTATAGTAAAGATGGTGGTCATACCTCTAGATGGTGGAAGTCCAGTTACAAAATCAATGGAAATATGCGACCATGGGCGCTTGGGGATTGAGAGAGGTTGAAGAAACCCGGATGGGGGTTGGTGAGATGACTTATTGCGGGCACAAGTGGAACAGGCGAGGACGTATTCCTTGACATCTTTATGTACAGAAGGCCACCAGAATCGACGGTTGATGAGTGCTATGGTACGACTGATTCCTGGATGGGCTGAAAATTTGGCTGAATGAATCCAATGAATGAGTTTGGCTCTGGCTGTGGTTGGTACATATGTCTTGTTAGTGGGTCCGGTGCCAGGATCAGGTTCAGACTGTTGGGCTTGATGAATGATGCTTTCAATGTCCCATGTAACAGTGGCCACGGTGCAGCTAGGCGGAAGAATGGGGGCTGGGGTTTTATCTGAATCGTCAGGAGCATAAATCCGGGAGAGAGCATCAGGCTTGATGTTCCTGGAACCTGGGCGATATGAGATTGACAAGTTAAACCGAGAGAAAAACAAAGACCAGCGGGACTGACGGGGGTTAAGTCGTTTGGCTGACTGGAGGTATGACAGGTTCTTGTGATCAGTCCAGACCAGTACAGGATGTTCTGCACCCTCCAACCAATGCCGCCACTCCTCCAAGGCAAGCTTGATGGCCAACAGTTCTCGGTCACCAACATCGTAGTTCCGTTCTGCAGGTGAGAGTCTACGGGAAAAGAAGGCACAAGGGTGAGTCTTGTTATCAGAGTCTGACTGTTGAGAAAGCACAGCACCGACCCCAGTTTCAGAAGCGTCCACCTCCACAATGAATTGTTTGCTGGGGTCGGGCTGGATAAGAACTGGGGCATTGGCAAACAGGGTCTTGAGACTGAGGAAAGCTGCTTCAGCTTCCGAGGTCCAGTTAAAAGGTATTTTGGAGGAGGTGAGTGCTGTCAGGGGTAGTGCTGTTTGACTGTAGTTACGGATGAATCTTCTATAAAAATTGGCGAAGCCTAGAAATCTTTGCAGCTGTTTGCGTGTCTGAGGAGTGGGCCAGTCAAGAACTGCTTTAATCTTTTCAGATGTTGGTGCTACCTGTCCACCCTCCAGGATGAAACCCAAGAATGAGACAGATGGTTTGTGGAACTCGCACTTTTCAGCCTTGACATATAATCTGTTCTCAAGGAGACGTTGGAGCACCATGCGGACATGTTCCTTATGTTCAGATAGGGTCTTGGAATAAATGAGAATGTCATCCAGATATACAAACACAAATAAGTTCAGGAAATCTCGGAGCACATCATTCACTAGGGCTTGAAAAAATGCTGGAGCATTGGAAAGGCCAAAAGGCATGACTAAATACTCAAAGTGTCCTATGGGTGTTTTAAAAGCGGTCTTCCATTCATCCCCCTGGCGGATACGAAGCAAATGATAAGCATTGCGGAGGTCGAGTTTCGAAAAAATTGTGGCACCATGAACTGGTTCTAGGGCTGAAGAAATGAGGGGTAATGGATACTTGTTTTTAACAGTTATTTGATTTAATCCCCTGTAATCGATGCATGGGCGTAATGAACCATCCTTCTTTCCGACAAAAAAGAACCCTGCGCCTAGAGGAGATGAGGAGGGGCGAATGATACCTGCGGCTAATGAATCGTTGATGTATGTTTCCATGGCTGCTCGTTCAGGACGAGAGATGTTGTACAGACGGCTAGATGGCAATGGGGCTCCAGGAAGAAGGTCTATGGCACAGTCATATGGGCGGTGAGGGGGTAGTGAGAGGGCTTTATTTTTACTGAACACTTGAGCTAAATCATGATAATCAGATGGAACGAGTGACAGGTCGGGAGGGTCTGTCTCCTGTGGAGATGCCAGAGATGAACTTTGGGGAACTGCAGACCGGAGACAAGATGAGTGACATTCATATGACCAAGATTCAATATGTAAATCTGACCAGTTGATATGAGGGTTGTGCTTCTGTAACCAATCAAATCCTAGGACTAAGGAAGAATTGAAGGTGGGAAATACATAAAATGAGGTCTGTTCGAAATGGTTACCGGAGATGAGTAACTGCAGTGGTCTGGTCATGTGAGTTATCCGAGATAGCCCCCTTCCATCCAGAGAGGTGACACAGAGGGGAGACTGCAATGGAACTGTTTCAATGCAGGACTGTTGAACAAAAGCAGTGTCGATGAGATTACGTTCACAGCCGGAATCAATCAAGACAGACAAGTTTAGAGAATCATTGTTGAAAAATAATGTAGCTGGAAGTAAGAGTCGGGGAGAAGTCTCTTGTTTCTCTTTTAGATGACCCGCCAGCCTTCCTGAGTCTGCTGACGGGCCCAGAGTCTTTGGCCGAACAGGACATGCGGCTATGTAGTGACCTGGGGACCCGCAGTAGAGACAGAGGTTAGAGTCCATTCTTTTTTGTCGTTCCTCAGGAGTTAAACGGGTCCGACCGATTTGTATAAGTTCTGGTTGGCTCTGTGAAGAAGAGATGATATGAGAACCACGAACAGACGATGATGGTAATGACTTCATGGTGGACCCTCTGTTCACTCTTTCTCTGTTTCGGTCTCTTAGGCGGTTATCTAGGCGGACGGCAAGAGATATTAGTTCATTAAGAGTTCTAGGTTCATCTAGAGTAGCAAGTTTGTCTTTAATGGAATCATTAAGGGCATGAAAAAATGCACTTTTGAGTGCTGGGTCATTCCAGCCTGAAGCAGCAGCTCTGATTCTGAACTCAACTGCAAAATCAGCTACAGATCTTTGTCCTTGTCTAATTGTCCATAAATTTCTTGAATTGGCAGTGGAATCAGATTCTTGACAAAATGTTAGTTTAAATTCAGCCAGAAATTCGTCAAAAGAACAGCTAAAGTCAGAGGGATCTTTAAATCGTGCTTCTGCCCACTCAAGAGCTCTTTCAGATAAACAAGATATCACATAGGAAATCTTAGCACCGTCATGAGTGAAGCACTGAGGGGAGTGATTGAAAACCAAAGAACATTGTAACAAAAAGCCACCACTACGTTTTACATCACCTGAGAATTTATCCGGAGTAGGAGGACTGATGCCCGGTGGGTTGGAGTTGGCTGGAGAGGACGCAGGAAACTGAGCGGGAGTCGGTTGAAGTCTTTCTTGTAATAGATTAGTCAAATGATCCAACCGTTGATTCGTTAATCCTTGTTGATCACAGAGAGTTCTTACTGTAGAATCATGGGATTGAATGAGGTTATTTTGTTGTGCCAGAGTCATCCTGAGTGCATCTGTGGGGTCTGATTTCAGGCCTGAGTGTTCTGTCATAATTGAAGCTAATCGTTTGACCCACATACAGAATGCACTTCAGGAAACAGCGGAAAAATCAGTTAAATAAAGTTTATTGAAGAATGAGTGGAGAGTATCTTTCTTGCCCGGGGCAGGGGACAGCTTGAGATCTGGATTTAGTGAAACGGAACTGATCCACCAGGGGGAGGTAAACTGCTGGTGCTGGACCTGGTTTCAAGGGTGAGTCCCGGGTCCAGGTGGAGTTGTAACGGAAGCCAGGAGAGATTAGTCACCAGTCATGGGGATTTTTGAACCAGGGGTTTCTTTATGAAGGATCTTGGAGATGAAACCATACAACTCATAAGGCGCACAGGTAACAGCCGCTGAAAATCTGGAAGGAGAGCACAAGGAATGCTTGAGTCAAAATTTAGAACAAAACTCAGGAGAGAGAGCACACACTGGGGGGCACAGAGTACCATGAACGGCAACACTCAGGCATCGAAGGACTGGTGACAGACTCCTCTTAAACACTGGCTGATGACAGATAGGTAGCAGGTGTGAAGACTGAACACCTGGGCCCGCCCTCTGGACCACACAGCTTCCTGGCTCCATCTAGTGGATAACTAGAGACAAGAAAAGCAGCCCCACAGAAACCCAAAACTCCAGCTTCCCAACATTTCCAAAGAATAACAATCTCCCTCTTCCCTACTATGGACATTTTTTGGTGTTTTTCGGTCTCATAAAATCCCATTAATGCAACTTAAAGTTTATGACTGCACAAAATATGAAAAGATTGATATAAAAAACCTTTGCAAGGCACGGCGCTTAGGTCACAATGAATGTGTTGTCTCAGACAGCACATAAGTACAGCATTTCAGACTCTCTTTAACAACAATCAGTTTTAAAGAAGTTCATGAATGTGTCTTTCCCCAAAATGAAACTATCTAGCAGTGGCTGGTTTTATTTCGTGTTTTTCACAATTTGGATTTTCAGCGCTCAAGGTGTTCTGTTGAGCTTAGATTAAAACGAGGAAGACGACACAACACGCCGGCACTCCGCTGAGCCAATGGCAAGGAGAGATCAAAGACGTGAGAGTGGAGCTGAATGACTGACTGACTGACAGACGCACTGACAGGCCGCTGACTCAGTGTCTGAGAATGAGAGGAAGAGGTGGCGGAATGAGCGAACGGGGGAGAAAAGAGGGAGAGAAAGAAAGGGGACGAAAGAGGAACGAAACCTGTAGGGGAAAAAAACAAGTAGAAAATGACTTTAACTCATCTCTGATAGCTGGTTCGGTTCCAGACCACACACCAGGATGATCAGATATGGATGTCTGCACAAACACACACACATAAAAATGGAATAGATGAACATACACACGCCTACCTGGGTGGGCTTGGTTGCTCAGGGCTGTAGTTGTAGTTGCAATTCGTCTCATTGTTGACTACAACCATACGCACTTGACAATGGAAAGTCCAAGCAACAACGCCTCAATAAAGGAACCCCATAGGCTAGGACTTAAAGGAATACTTTATCCATTCATAGTGTTGGGAAATACATTGAGTGATCAATGAACAGAGTCACGAAAATATTGTGAATTGCTCAAAAAACTTTCTTTCATTTAGGAGAAAAACATCCTACTGAAGATTACGTTCTAAATTGTCCGTTAGCCGTCCAGACGCGTCGTTACCACTTCGGTTCATAACCTCCCTTAATATGAGGAACTGAAAGTGCTATCAGATTACAAATCTGATTACAAATCTGATAGCACTTCATAATTCATAATTAGCACTCTTTGCCTTGGCGCCACAAAATAAAAAATCCGGAACAACCAGTTCCCTTCAGAAGTCACTGGCTGTGTTTCCATTAAAAATGTGCACAAAACTTTGTAGATATTCTGCTAATGTCAAAAAAAAAAAAACCAACAACACAATTTTGCAATTGCGGTGTTTCTGCTTAAAAAAGAAACGCAATTATAATCACTGAATAAGTTTGTTCACCTGATAAGTGAATTAAGAACATGATCCCCCCAAAAACGTCCTGTCGTCGATGACTCGACGTGAAAAGTGTTTCCATTGCAGGTTTGCGAAATACACTCATTTTGATGCAGCCTAAAAAAAAAAACTGATTTGAGTGGCAAAACCTTTTATCAAAAAATGAGTTTTTTTCAAAATTGGTGTGTTAATACACCAATTGCCGGGTTATATGTTCAATGGAAACGCAACGACTTGTCTGGTAAACAGAGTCGACCTGTGCTATCAAAGCTCATTGTAGATGAAGCAGCTCTGTGAAGACGTCAAAGATTTGTTAGAGAGCGTCAGTGAACAAATAGCATCACAGAGGTCAACAAGGGCATGGAGAGGTGGTTCTAAAATGTTTTTCCTCACCAGGAATAAATTTTTCACTTCTTTGTGTTGGTCTGTTGAATAAAACCCCATTATATTAAAAAAGACCCTTGTGGTTGTAAAGAGTGAAAAATTTCAAATGGTTGGAATTCTTTTGCAAGACGCAGTAGTTTCAAAAACAGCAGAAACTTCCTGAAAACCTACTGAAAAGCACTGAGTACTGAAGGTAAGTAGAACACAGATAACGGTCAACAAAGGAAGAAAGAATTTTATCTTTCAGGCTCTTGTAGTTCTGTTTTTGAGTCAGCAGAGGGCAGCGCAAGACTAAAATTTAGCAAATCATGATTGCGTTGTCAAACTTCTTATTTCTAGCCGTTAACATTTACGGACCTAACTTCCAGACATTTTCTGTTATGAGACACATGTAGCCCAGATTTTGTTTTGATGTCTCACCTGCCGTGAGCCGGGGTGTATTTTTATTTATACCATGTAATTTACATGCATGTCAAACAGCAAAAACCTTCATCATTATTTGCACACAGAGCCTCTGTATTCCTACTTTAAGAGTGGCCAGCTCGCTGTCAGCCTGGGTGTGGGGTTTGCCTGGATATGAAAGGGATTTATTCTGCAGCTTTCACATGCTGCAGGCTATCAAATCTAGAAATAGCAACAGTAGAGAGCCTCTGTGCTGATGGAGTACCGGTAATAGGCTGCTCATGGCTCATATTTAGTCAGGACATTAGAACATTATTTTTTATATAATTTTCTACTAAACATCAGCAAATATTTGTGCTGTCAATCGCTTACATTTAAAAAAAATCAGATTAATCACACGCTAACGCTGTGATTAATCACATAAGCTTGAAATGTAAAAATAAAGTAAAGAAAATCTTTTATTCTCTCAAATCAAATGTAACCATCATAAAACGAGTGTCTCTTTAATAAAGCAGAGGATGGGGAAGCTGGATAAGCAATCAAAATATTTGGATTCCAGCGTGTTTTAGCCAATCATACTGTTGCTGTGGGTGCCGCCTTTGCTCTCAGTGTTTGCAGCATTGTTGTATTGTAAAAAAAAGATAAAAAAAAAAAAAAAAAAAAAAAAAATTGCAGAGCCACACTCCATTCCAGTAGATGGCAGTCATGCACATCTAAATGATGCTTCGCAACCGCCATAAAAAAGAAGAGCCTACTGAGGTGTTAAGTGCGAGAGTCTTTGAAGTTTAAGATGGAAGAAGTACTGAATATAAACGTACAGCAAATGGTTTTACAGATAGTTTTTCTGTTTAACAGGTAACCTTTTACCTGGACGCAGCTGGAGTGAGTAAACACAAGAGTTTCAGTCTTCTGCCGACTTTAAAGAGCCCTGTTGGAACTACCTTGCTAGCCTCATTAGCTCTTATCTGTTGGTAGTTTCCTGAAAGTTTGTCGCTCTGCCTTCAATTGAAGGTAATGCCCAAATTTACATTTTTCACTGTGAAATTTCATATTATTGTGGTTAAAGTGTAAAAATGCCTTGTTACGTCATCTATTGTTCAGAATGAGTCACCATACTGTTGTCCCCGTCGTGTCCTATTGACAATGGGGAGCATATCCTGTGCTTTTCACTTCGCTTTTTATTTTTATTTAGCACATCGTTTTCAAATAATAGCTTTCATCTGAATTATTAAACCTTCACTGAGTTCTTGATCAAATTTTTCATATTGTTTTGGGAAAAATGATTTTGCAATTTACAAAAAGTGAATTAATAATACAGTGAAGTTCTGCATTGTTGTAAACGAGAACAGTTTCATTGCAACTTGTGTAATTTGATAACAAATTGATGTCAAATATGTCTACAATAACCTAATTTATGGATTACAGCTTATGCATCCAGCTGTTCTGTGACGATTTCCAGTGTTTGTTTGGTAACATTAGCAAACAGCATCGTGAAGATGAGTCTGATGACACTTTCTCACTCCACTAATCTTACCTTTATGGAAGAACAGCAAGAATAAAGTCATTGTTGAAAGAAAGGCAAAAAAAAAGTGGGAATCGAATTTTACCACAATCCATGTAGGAGACGCAGTAAAACTGGAAGAACGGGCTCTGGTCAGATGAAACTTAACTCCACATTTCCCTCAGCACATCATGCATCTGGTTGAAAATGGTGGTGGGACAGAGATTCGCTTTACTGCAGGACAACAACCCTAAAAATACAGTCAGAACTACAGTGGAATAGCATAAATCAAAGTGCAGGAATGGTCCAGTGCTAACACTTTAAAATAATGCTAACCAGTACTCTCCATCCAATATGACTGAGATTGTATTGCCAAAAAAAAAAAAAAAAAAGTCAAACCTTTCAGCTTCAAGGCATACAAAATACTTTCAGCTCTAATTATTCCACAAACTTCTAAATTATAAGACCTGACTACAAATACATGCAACATTTTCAGAATTTTATTAATAAAAAATTCAAAAATTATGGGTAATTTCCTTTCCTCGTGCTAATTTTGAGCTCCTTTATCACCTGAACCATCAACAAAATACAATTAAATTTGTGCTTGTAACATTTGAAAAATGTGAACAAGTTCCAAGAGTATGAATTGTTCTGCGAGGGACTAAAGTTATCAAAAACCCGCCACACTTCTTTCTGTTCTGGTGTTTGGGACGGGGAAGGCATGAGGAAAAAATTTTTTGTTTCGTTATCTTTCTCTTGGTGAGTTGAGGGAAATGCACATTTCAATTTCATCCATCATCCCTTTATCTCTTTAGAAACAAAATATATTCAGTAGATATTTTTACATTCAATATTTACTGAATAGATGTATTCAGAACATTCTTAAAAGTTCATGTTTCTTCAATAATAATTCACTGAGACAGATTAATTACATAGTGATGTTAAGCATTTATTTCAGTTAATTATGATGATTTTCCATTTAAAGCGAATCAAAATACAACATATTTAGATTAGAACATTAAGTCAGATTGATAAAAAAAAAATAATAATTAAAAATACAGAAATGTGGAATTAAAAGGATGTTTAGCACATAGGTTGGCTCAACTCATGTTCACGGTCCAAAATGGGCAAAGGTCAAGCAGTAGTGTTTTTCCAACAGGTATTTTTACAACATGCAAAACTAAAATACAACATAAAAATATATAGATTAGTTTTAACTGATGCCTTGGCCTCAGCATTTGAGAGGTACTAAGCTGAGTTTACTTTAAGTGACTGTTTGCATTTTTAAAATATTAAAACTGATCACTGATGATCCTAACCAAAACGAGTGATACACAAATGTTTAAAAATTGACTTTCTAACATCCAGATTTCAAATCATGGTGAATTCCTGCATGTAGGAAGTCAACCTGTTACTGACATCTGCTGTCATTTAAGAGACACTACACAATACAATCTCTTTAATGCATTTTTTTTCTGTCATAAAAAGAACCCTACCAAATAACAAGCAAAGCTATAGTACTTTGGAGGACCAATCCTGACATAATTAAAAATGCAGAAATACATTTTTCACAACCTTAAGTATCTTTAACCTGCTCTAGTTTAAAAACTAAAACACTATAATATTATATCAATTGGAGAATATTTGAAACTGAGCGCGTGATGTGTGAAACTTCAACAATGGCTGATTTCTGCGTTTTGTTTTTTTTTTGCACCTGGGCCACTCTAGGACTGGCCCAGCTTCAAAATAAACTCTTGTAACCTAAACAAGTTTGATTTGACGTTCTGAAACACTGAAGAGTGACCAGCGGGTCGAAAACGGGAAACAAGGAAGCAGAGAAAACTTTTTCACACCACTGAAGGTCTAATTTATGAACTCATCTTGATCAAGAGTTTTCAAGAGGTAGCTGTTTAACTGCAGCCACCTCAAGGGTCTGTGGGGCTTGTCTGGAATAAAGGAAAACTTAACCAGATCTAAAATAGGGGCAGTAACCTATGGAAAAGGATTAGAGCTACTGAAAAAAAAAAATAAATCTGTCTCTTTTCTAAAAAATCTGACATTTTTCTCAAAATTCAAAACGTTTGAGTTTTTACAAAACAACTTCTGAGTTGTAAAGGGAATCATGGGGGAGCATTGTGACCACATGCTGAAGGGGGAGTTTCTTAGAGACACAGGTCAGTATCAAGGCATCAGGATAGGGCTGTGAAGCAAAGTCATATTTCTTTAATTTCTGAAATATACAAAAATTTATCACAAGAGAAACGCTAAAACCAACAACTAATCAAATATTTTACAGTCAACTGCAGCTTTGCAGTTTGTTTAGTCATAACTAAGCAACTTCCCTGTTAGCGTGGATTTTCATGTGTGCATTTAAGTTAGATTTTTGTGTAAACCTGTGTCCACAGAGATAACAACAGAAAGGTTTTTGACCTGTGTGGATTCTCGTGTGTTTCTTTAAACTTGATTTCCCTGTAAATCTTTGTCCACAGAGATTACAATGGAAAGGTCTCTCTCCAGTGTGGACGACCAGGTGTTGTGCTAAATGTCCTTTTTGAGAAGATCTATATCCACAGATGCTACAACAGTAAGATTTCTCTCCTGTGTGGACTCTCATGTGTCTGGTTAAACATGATTTCAGGCTAAATCTTTGTCCACAGACATCACAACAGAAGGGTTTCTGTCCAGTGTGGAGTACCATGTGTTGCGCCAAATGTCCCTTTTGAGAAAATTTACGGCCACAGAGATCACAGCAGTAAGGTTTCTGTCCTGTGTGGACTCTGATGTGTCTGTTTAGACTTGATTTTGTGCTAAATCCATTTCCACAGAGAACGCAACAGTAAGGTTTAGGTTCCCTGTGGATTCTCATGTGTGCGTTTAAAGTTCGTTCATGGCTAAACATCTTTCCACAGTCTTCACAGTGAAACTTTTCTCCTGTCTGGACTTCTAAGTCCACAATTTCCTTCTCTTTCAATCCACTGTCATCCAAGGAGCTTAAATGCCCCGTTTCGGAATCTGTCATATGTCTCTGGAAAGAATAGCAACGGAAAAGTTGTTCAGTAATTTCAGAGACGCTTAAAACTCGGTCAACAAGGTCTTCCTCTGACTCAGGAGCTCTACTCTCCTTCCATTCACTGCCCATGGTTTTAGTTTTCAGTCCAGAGTCTGACAAGTGTGTCAGCTCAGAGACGGGGTACTTTACAACATCATCGTCCTCTTCATCCTTCTCAGTGTCTTCGGGCTCTAAGGAGTTGGAACCATCTCCATGATCTTCTATCTTGATGGATTCCCATTCATCGTTCTCTTCTGGAAACACTCTGTATTTAATTTGGTCTTGATAAAACTGCGAGAGCAGAGGGGGATGTTCATCATCTTCAGTCTTTATGGCAATAGCAGTGATTGGGAACTTGAAGGCATCAATCTTCTCCTTCCCACTGAACTGCCCTCCCCACAAACTGATGCAGATTCCCTCCTGTTCCTCTTTTATGTGGTTGGGCTTTGGGTCATAGGGGTCAACACAAGGTTTGTGGTCATCAGGAGCTTCTTCTTTAACTACTATTAACTGTTGAACATCTGCAAGAAACATTGAAGCACATTACACATTTTAGAAAGTATTTAGACTGCATCACAGACTTTCACATAAAGTGATTCTTTAAACATTTTTTGGACATTGGCAACTATTAAATAATCCTCAAACAAAAAAACAATAAAAGAAAATTCAAGCTGCAAGCAGCAGTGAGCGGCTCTCGCAATCGGGTGCCTCTCTGACCGTGTAGCCACCACAGGGACTAGTTTGGGCGAAGTCCGACCTTCCAGACAAAAGCTATGGTCACTTCCTGTTTTACACAGTGATTTGCAACTAATTGTCAACACTGTGGCAACTACAAAATGTCCATGAGTATCACATTTCACAGGTCAAAAACAAGTTTTAATTGAAAAAATATATAGAGAGGTAGAGGAAGGTAGGTTAGTTGTGCTAGCTTGACTTTGACAACCTTTACATCTACATGTGCTGCAGAATTCAGAGTGTTTCGGTTCATTTTAAAAAGATAACATAAGGCGACCAACACGCCTTCGTTCTGACATATAAACATTTCATCAGGTGTTTAAATTAGCTAATCAAACACAGATGTGTTTAGATATAACCGCAAAATAACCATCAAGCTTCAAAACACAATATTGTAACAAACTGAATATTCTGTTCTTTGTGTCGGAAAACGTTTGCATATTTTTTTTGGTGTAATCTTTACAAGAAAGTGGAATATGAATGTGTTGTGTGCTGGTTTGTGTTGACACAAAGAAACTGACAGAGTTTGTGTATGGAACTTGTTCCTTTTTTTCTTTTTTTTTAATGTGTCCTGTTCAGCAATGTGGCATATTTACAATATGTAACATTCATTTTACACAAGAGAGGAACACAGATGGAGAGCAGGCAGTGAAGTAGCTAAGGATCTACCATTTGAAAGAAATAGTATTTGCACAGTTTACGTCTGCTCCAGACATTTTAATGAAAGAAAGGGAAAAGGTTATGACAGACTGCCAAAGGTAATAACTGGAGATGTGGATTTAAAATCTATATCTGAGGTCAGGAAGAGCAGAGTTTGCTTGATAATGGTGTGGCAAAAAAATTTTTTACATAAGACATCTGATTCTCAATCTGATTCTCAATCAAAAACTATTTCACTATATTCCAACATCAAATTTTAAAAATAAAATAAATCAGGTGTATGTCAGCCTCCATTTTTTTTAACCAACTACAGTTTTTTTTTTAACCTGTACTGTCTGACCTTCTGGCAGACAGTACTAGAAAATAAATGTATGGAAGGCACCAAAACAAGGAGGAATCTACAAAAATGAAAGAGAGAAATATTCAACCAGCCCCATCTTCATTGAAGACAATCATTCAGACTGATTTTAGTCTTTTTTTTTTGTTGTTTGTTTGTTTGTTTTCCAAATTCCTGGGACAACTGAGCTTGACATGAGCTTCAGAAGAAACACTTTTTCAATACTGAACTTTACAGAAAATGGATCCTTGCCATAAGTAAAGTGTACATGTTAGAATAGGCCAATGTACTGCCAGTGAGAACATAGTGTTTACTGTATATGAACTTTTTCCATTTGTGAAACTCCAATCAAAGGCAATATTAATGCTTCTTTTGGTTTTTTGTTTTGTTTTTCATTTGGATCACACTAGAACTGGTCCAGCAAAAAGGAAAAAAGAAAAGTTCTCGTGTGTTTGTGCGGTAGGGGTCACCAATTTGATTAGCCTAATTGTAAAGGCTAATAAAATACCACGATCAATCAATAATATATTTTTCGTTTTTTCCTGCAGGCGACATGCGCAGTACAGTAGACGCTGACGTAGAGTGACGTCAACTGATAATCCCTCAATAAAGCACTTTATTTATACTGCTTGGTTTCAAGCAGGATTACAGTAACCGTAGTCAAAAGGACACATAAATGCATTTTATACATGTCGCTGAAGATACTGTATGCGAACTTGACAACGTTTTTCTTTAAAGAATTTAGTAGGAGTCGTGAGAGACCAGCGGCCTATACGTGGTCAGTCTATCCGAGGCCAACACCAGCCTATCGGTGCTAATGGACAACAGAGGAAGTAGGTAGTCCAGTGGGTGACCAGACTAGACATGCTCGTCAACAGCCTGTCCAAAGCTAGTTACCGGTTGATCAGTTACTGGTACCAGGCTATCAGAAATCAGATCCGTGGCTTCGGAATATATATAAATATATATATATGTAAATATATATATATATATATAGCCTTCTGCGAGAAGGAAGTAGCCACCGATGGGTGCACAATATTTCAGAAGCTAATCCACCTTGAAATCGTTTCTAGGCAACAGCTGACACGTATATATATTTATATATATATATAAAAATATACAAACCTAATCTGTGCAGCAGAACCTTGGGGTTGAAACGAGCCTCCATGGTGGCTTTCAAGGTCGCTACGTTGGTGTAATTCACTGTGTTCAAGCCAGCCTTCGGTTGGTTTTCACCCGCGAGACGGCAAAACAAAAGCGTTAACTGTGCCTTCGTTTACAAATGCCTTTCAAAATAAAAGCACGCTTCCGGTTCACGGTTGATTCCAGAGTCGTCGTAAGAAAGGACGTTTTCAGAGGGGCTTTCAAAGTAAAGTACTTCCTGTTTGTGTATTAGTGGTTGGAAATTAAATGTATGTATATGAATGTGAATCAATAAATTGTTTTTAAAAGCTAATGCATCTATAAAGATATGCAATATCTTCAAGTCCATTTTGGTGTTGCTAAACATTTGATTATTCTGAATCTTTCTAATCCCAGGTCAGTTCATTCCAAATTACTTTATTGATCTTAAAGGGAAATTAAATAGTTCTCCGCTTTACAATTTTAAAACTGATCTGATGTGGAATTATAACCCTGAGTTGCTGTTCTTAGTAGAGATTTCTCTTGCCTCAGAATGACAAGGGAACTTCTCTAGAGAACACCCAGCAAATCTTCCAACATCTGATGTGGAGTTTTAACATGGAAACCATTCAGAAGAAGACATTTTAGCTATATTTTATTATTTTCCTCCCCCTATATTAACTTTGTGTCTGTATTCTGCTAAATAAGGAGTATAAGATGGAATGATTTAATTGAGAGCGCAGATTTTGGTTTCCAATTAACAGAGATACTCAGTTATTTCCTTTTAATACAGCTTTGAGGCTTAATTTGAACCATGATTAGAACACATAAAACTATTTGTGACTTTTATTAAATAATACAATGATCATAGTAGTAAAATTACAATAGATTTGGCCACATATTTTCCATTTAGAGGATCAGAGGTCAGTAAAAAAAAGTCCTGTTTTGTAATTCTACATCAATTCTGGCTGCTTGTCATCACTAGAATTTCCTCTGTCACCATGAAGTGAGAGAAGTCACTGGAAAACAGAGTTTTCCAGCAATAAGCATGTCAACTCATCACTAATTAGTTTTTAATTCCTTTGTTTTGTTTTTTAATTATTATATTAATTTTGTTTCTCTACTTATTGCCAGGTTCTGGGAGCATTGTTCTGTGTGCTCCATTTTCTCCTACTCTCTTCCTTGCAATTTCCACCAGAGGGCGCACCGGGGCCAGGTTCTCGACCGGTTGCTGCGATACGTCACAGAGTCCGCCATATTGAATGTGGCCTATGTGCCAGTAAGCTAACACAAGTATATGGACCGAACGTCAGAAAGTGCGCTCTACAAAGTATTTTAAGTTAATACCTGTCATTGACACCTTTTCTCACACACACTAATATATTTGGTAATCAAATAAATGACTAAAGACAGAGTTTCTAACTTCTGACGTGATTATATAATTGTTTTGGTGGGTTTCTGAATAAAGAGCACAATGTTTTTATTTGATAGAAATGATTCTGACAGTTTTTATATTGACAATGATGAACAGACACACACTTAATGTTTTATTAAATAACATATTTACATGATTCCATAATGTAATATACATTTAATGTTTCAAGACAAGAAAAACATTTTTTTCTTGTATTTATTTTTTTATATATTATTGATAAATCAGTCATTGTCAAACATTAAACTACATATTTTTCTTACTTTTTTCTGGAAAAAAAATTATTACAGTATGTCAACTCCGCTATCGACAGCAAAGAGTGAAAATACTTCTAATAGAGAAAATTATTTTTATTTCATTACATAAGCTGTATTAATACATTAATATATCAGATTGAGATATTTAAAAATACACCAAAAGTGAAAGAATAAAACATTTATTTATTATACTGGGAACACTGGCCACAGGCCGAGCTACAGTCTCCTGGTCACACTGGGAGAACTCCAATGACTTCTGAGACAGCCTGGTACACAGGCTAAAGCCAAGGATAAAAGAGAAATTATCCAAAAGTTTAATAGAAAATACATATATTTTTGCTTCACATTCAGAAAAAAGACATTTTCAGCATGTTGGTGCTCTGACTCGTAGCATCTTTATAGTGTTCGACCTGGAACACCAACAAATGATCAAGCTACATGGCTCTGAGGCTAAGACGAGCTGGGTGGGCACCACTCCTTTGACTCTTGAGTGTTGAACCTTTATGGTAAAATGTAAACCCTCCATTTTATTTTTATTTTGAATGACATCATTTGAACATAATTTACGCTCTCTCATTCCCAAAGATTACAGCCACTAGACTCCTTATTTAGTTATACCGTTATAATCTCTCACTCTAAACAGAATGCCGGACCGATTGTAATTCTCTGTCTCCTGAAACAACTCTCTGCTGATACAGTTCACCACACAGCACGATGGAACCCGATCGAACCCGATCGAACCATTATACCTAGGATTTGTGTCAGCTAATGTGTGATCTCTCAGGTTTTGAAAATGGGCCAACAATCGGCTGACAATTCTAAGATCGTGTAGTGTGCGCTGGACATTACACTAAGGAAATGAGGAAGGGAGGGTCAGTGGAGAGCAGCGGAGATGAGCCTTTTTTATATTAGTTTTATTTGAAATAAATCTATTTCGATTGTCTTTTGTGTTGTTTTGATTTGATTGTGAGAAGATTCACTGAGGGAGTCAGAGAAGGAAAAAAACAACAAAACAGATTGTGGATTGAGAACAACAGAAATCATTTCTGATCAATTTCAGTGAATGGAAAAGAAAAGAAAAAAGAAAGTGTGTGACGGAATAGTGAGCGACGGTGAGCCACCACCAACACGTGAGCAGTGAGCGCGTTTGTTTTGGTTCAAACTAGCTTCAACCAGTCTGCATTTATACGTTAAATAAATGCTGCTTTTAATCCCGCTGTAAGCGCGAGTAGTAAAGTGACAGCTACTGCGTTCAAGGGCAACACGTGGTGTTGTTTTCAACGGAAGTAATGTGAAAAGGCCGCACGATGATCACCTGGCAACGGCAACAAAAGACGTAGATGCGTCAGGGGTGTTTCGCCGCCTTTTTCGTCACCGGTGACGTCAAAATGTTCAATGATATATTAATATGAACACAGCCATTCACTGGGCTGCACAGTGGCGCAGTCCATAACGCTGTTGCCTTGCAGTCAGAAGGTTGTGGGTTCGCATCCCGGCCTTTCTGTACGGAGTTTGCATGTTCTCCCTGTGCATGCGTGGGTTTCCTCCGGGTACTCCGGTTTCCTCCCACATTCCAAAAACATGACTGTCAGGTAAGAATTAATTGGTCTCTCCAAATTCTCCCTAGGTGTGAGTGTGTTCCCCTTAGATAGAGATGGATGAATGAAATAAAAAATATTTTTCATCATGTCATATAGAAGTGTAATAAAATTCAGATACTTTGATCAGGGAAACTCCTCCCATAGGAAACTCCCCCTTCTCAGTTTTTTGCCAGGTGACTGTTAAGGAGTTTGTCCATGGACAAACAGCAAATAGGAGCTTTGCTGTTTTTCCTCTACGGTAAAATTAATAAACAAACAAACAAGCAAAAGGTATTCAGTTCTTTTTGCTTGAATTTAAAAATATGCACGATTTGATAAATCACATTTTTTTTATTTCATTTTTTGAAGTTTTAGTTTTAATGGCTCTAGTGGCCTTCATTTGAAAGGGGTCAGACAGGAAAGTGGGAAGACAGACGGCAAATGTCACCAGACCAGGATTCGAGTCTGTAAGGAAAGAGACCTCCTTATTTTGGTTGTGCTTTTCACCACAGCACGCCTTGCAGAAATTCTTTGATCTCCTGTGGCAAACATGGGAATCTACTTGCAGTAGATTCAAGTGGCTTTTGGGAAATATGAAAAAGTTACGACCTGAAAGGGAAGGATATAAACTATTATTCTTATTCATATTTAAATGATTCTTACAGTAATATGCTGCACTATGTAAGTTAAGCATGGAAGGTCACTCAAGTTAGTGTGTGTGAGGATGCAAGTTCTTCCAGTGTTCTCTACAAACAACCAATCAGAGACGTGAGGTGGGTTTTAGTTGTCAATCACAATCTTTAGCCGTCAGTAGTTGGTGAGGGAGGAAGTGGAGGAGATTCATCTTTTCACAGATTATCTGTCTCATAACAAACTGTCATGAAGAGAAAGCAAGGCAGTTGTATGCCTTTAAAATTGTGCTGCTTTTTATTGGTCAAATAGACTCAAGAAATTGTAACAGCAGGGGGGCCAAATTAAATTTTTTGTTATGGGGCCCAAGTTTCATGGTGGCGCCCCTACAGGATAGATAGATGTCAATCTATCTATACAGACAGAGAGATGTTTGTATCTTTTTCTTGGTTATAAATATCTGGTTTCAACTGTGCCTCTTTTTTATATTTATGTTTTTTAATTTTTTATTTTTTTAGGTGGTCATGTTTCATGTTTTACGAATTCTGTGGTCAAAATCTGGTGACGGTTCAAGTGTTCTGCTTTTCATGTGGGGAAACTTCAGTTCTTGGCACAAAGTGAAGACATCAGTAAATAATCTTGAAGTTCTCTTGGTTCAACAAATAAAATAGATGGAAATACCAGCTAGTTATCAGTAAATATGCTGTTCCAATTCTGATTTTGATTTTTGAATATTTTATATTAACATACTTTAATGTACATTACTTTTCAGTACACTATTTATATGCTACTTTTAATAACTCCACAGTACTTGTGTTGAATTTTTGCCTTTACAGCATTTTACTCTGTTTTTACATATTTTATCTTCTATCTTTATGTGAACTGAACTGCTTTAATTGTGTCACATTGTTAGTTTATCAGCTGAATTTCTCCATTGTTGGACAGTAAAAGAATTTCTATTCTGCTCTATTTTGTTTTACAGGGTCGGTGCTGGACTCGCTCTCAGAAGAGGATCTGATTAAGACGTACTTTCATGACGGCTGCAGTCATGCAGAAGTTTTGGATTTCTTGCCAACAGTTCACAATGTTCAAATGAGCCGTTGATCTTTAAAGAGCAAATTTAAAAAGTTATCAATTTTATGGAAACCAATGATGTCATTCTAGACTGTTTGTGTCTTTTCTGCTGAATTTTTTCTTCATTTGTTCTAATTTTGGTTTGTTGTTAGTCCCAGTTCTGGATGATCTGATGAATGATCTGAAGGAGAGACACGTCTAGTGCGGTTTGTGTTCATGGGTTTGCTGCAATGTGACATTGATGAAAGCAAGGAAAGATGGACTACAAATACCATCAGACCTGCTAAACAGTCTCACTGTTCATCTGGTAAACCAGATGTCATGAACCACCTACCTAACAAGATTCTTGTTGTTTTTTCTTATTTGTTTAATTAATATCTGGTTCATTTGTTGCCTGTTTGGCAGCTTTCAAAAATAATTTGTCAAATAAAAATCAGCCATGTGTTAATAGTATATCACTTTTTATTGTAACAGTTTCTGATGACATAAAAATGTTCATTTCTAATATTTATATATAAATACAATTAAGCATTACAACAGTTTTCAACAATAGTCATAGCAGCTGGTAGTAACAGTTGAATGTAGAAATATAAATATAGAACTAAACTATGTGCCCTGTGCATATTTTACTCCTGGGTTTGGCAGAACAGACTGTGGGTTCCCAGACTCCCAGGAGGAATTGGGACAGTTTATGACCGAGTCAAACAGCAGTCAATGTGTCCATGACCGTCTTTAGGGACAGTTTGAGGGCCTCCAGAGACAGTGGCCCCATGGATCCACTGACTTGGGAATCCTATGTGGAAAACTACATAAGACTGGAAAACATGGTGGACTTGGAAATAAATGAGAGTCTAAAACTTAAAGGTGTCAAACAACCCCAACGCAGCAGAGTCAGAACTTTGACAGAGCAGGTTTCACAAGTTAACATCCACATTTGTGTTTTGTGATTCTTTATTTGAAGTCAATAAAGTCCAAAGAGTTTTGTATCCCAAAGTTCATGTCTTTTTAGAAACTGATGGTTTGTCTTGGGCTTTGGTATTTTGTCAGTGTTTGAACAGGAAAGCGAGGTTTGGTCCGTCTCAAGGAGAATCCTAGCAGTCTGGTTTCTTCTTGTCGTCTGGTGCTGCCCTGTTCACTGAGCTGAACCTCAAAGATTTCCTCTCATCAACTTTTCCACACTTGAAGCTGCAAAGCAGAAATGAAATCCAGGGTTGAAAGGTCATCCTTGAATCTAGAAAACATTTAGGACAACCATCACTTACTGATGCTAAAAAGAGCGAGTTATCAAATGGATGTTTTACAGTCATAAATAAACATTAATATTTCTAATCTTGTTTTTTGTTTAGCACAGGTAATATTGAAAATCACTTGAATCAGGGTTTTACTTATTTGTCTGCTGGCTACTGTTGATTCTTACCCAACATTCACTTGTTTTAACTCCAACAAAATAGTAACTAAATTAACATAGTTGGCAACACTTGGTTTGTTATTGAAGGACCTACTTCACATGATCTCTGTCTCTTCATGCTGTCCTGTCCTCAGCTATCCCCCTGGTCCATCAAGAAACATTTTTTATGAATGTCCAGCAGGATTTTCTGTGTCTCCTCAGTCCTCTGTGTCTTCTCTCTCCTCATTGGTCCAGAGTTGTTGTCTTGTCTCGCTGATGCTGGAGAATCAACACATAATCAGACACACATTCAGTCTAAATAACAGATGATTGAAGGAGACTTTCTGATCAAGTCATCATCATGTCCTCACCTTTTCCACAATCTCTTCCAACCAGTAGAACGGTATATGGGTATTCATTCATACTGTAGGATTTACTGAGGGGGTGTCACGGTAAACTGAATAACTTGTTACAGTGTTTTATTTTATTCACACTGATGATACAATGTAAGATTAAAGGTATTTTAATTAGCTATTAAAAAGTTCTCAACACAGCACATACTTCTTTAATTTATATTTAGACATTCTCAAACCTGGGTTAGTGTATTTTGGTATTTCAGCGTTCTCTTTAAACATTGCTTTGGATTTTTGTGAAGGTCTCGATACTAAATTATAGTTTTTTCTTGTTTTCCTTCACAGCTCATTGTGTAGATCTTCCAGCAGACGGATCCCCAACGTTGGAGGAACATCTAGCCGATGGTAAGGATATTGGTAAGATGAGGTCAAATGTTTTCCAAGAAACCATATCAGACAACTTGGTTTCTGGAGATCATAGAGAGGAGTTGAGGTGTAGTTCACCTCCGCAGTCTGTTGACTGTAGTACCAGCTCCAGTGTTAGCGCCAGTCAAGATGACTGGGCTAAAAGTTTCAGTGGAAGCTGTATTAGCAGCTCCAGTGGTAGCTCCAGTCAAGATGGCTGGGCTAGCAGCTCCAGTTGTAGCTCTATTACCAGCTACAGTGAAGATGAGGTAGGTAGTGATTGGACTACCAGTTACGGTAGTACTACCAGCTGCAGTCCAACAGTGGACCGTCCTTATGCTGAGCTTGAGATGGCTCAGAAGCTTCAAGACGGCATTTTTCACTTGACCTCACCTGAAGAGCCCATTTTGAGTCCAGATGATTCCAGACCTTTTGGTGTCTCGCAACGTCATCAGGTAGGTTTGGTAGGGGATGCGACTCGTGGGACATTGGTGACCGGCAAAAACGGAAAGAGGACAAGGGACAGTGATTCTGATGACGAGCCCCCAGCCAAGAGGACAAGGGACTGTGACTCTGATGACGAGCCCCCAGCCAAGAGGACTAGGGACAGTGAAGCTGAAGAGGAGCTCTCCTCCAAGAGAACCAGGGACAGCGATGATGTTGAAGAGGAGCCTCCAGCCAAGAGGACAAGGGACAGTGTTTCTGAAGAGGAACCCTCTGCCAAAAGCACCGAGGAGCATCAACCTAGAGATGAGCTCCCGTCCAAGAGGAACAGGGACAGTGGTGCTGAAGAGGAGATCCCTGCCAAGAGGTCCCGGAAGAGTGATGATGAAGAGGAACCTGTTCTCAGTCCCTCCACAAATGTGTTGTGTGAGGATTCTTTTCAGTCATCCCCTGTCTGCAGTCCCTCGCCCATGTCATTGTGGGGGGATCACCTATTTTCACCCTTTGGTCTTTCACCTATGAGTGGATGTGAGGATCCCATTCTGTCCTCCCCTGTCTTCAGTCCCTCTCCAAGATGACCTTGTGAAGGTCCCATAGTGTCTGTTTATACCATCAGTCCCCCAATCAGTGAAGATCCTATTTTGTCATCCCCCGTCCTCAGTCGTCCACCAAGCACACCGTGTGAGGATCCTATTGTGTCTTCCCCTGTCGTGAGTACTTCCTCCACAACATACTGCAAAATTCCAAGTGCAAGATTCCCTTGCTTTTGTGTCTGGATGAAATCTCAAATGGACAGAGAAGAGGAACCAATACCCTCAACTTCTGGAATTGGATCTGACGGAATTAGAGGAAGAGAGAGTTCCAGACAAGAGTGGTTTAGACCTCACTACGACCTGTCAAGTGATGACTCTGATTAGATTGGGATCGTAAAAAACTGAAGACCTACCAGAGAAGACCCATTAGGATACTGTAATTTCCATGTTGTTTTTGTTAAAGCCAATGGCTTTCTAGCAGGACCGAGGATGCCTTAGGTAGCGTCTTGCACCGGGGCTTTTCTTTATCCCGCTGCTAGATGTTTTATTTTAGATGTTAAGGATTCTGGCAGGACAGGCAATGCTGACTTTTTTGCTGTTAATGAATGTATGACTAAATGCTCTAGGATGCTAATCTAAATTTTTGAGATACAAGACCATACTGCTAAACAAAAAACACTAAAAGTAGTCGGACATGGACGGTGCATAAAAGATAAACGCTAAAAGGAATAAGACAACGCTACAGGATTAATATTAAATCTAAAACAATCTTGCTGGGTAAAAATCAAACCTCAAAACTATAAAGACAACGCGGCTCAGGACACTGGAATCAATACGATTGAGAAACACTGCTGCAAATTAAACTCTAAAATTTAAACAATATTTCTGACAGTTCTAATTTTTAAGACATAAAAACATACAAATGGAGACACATTATAATCGGTTGAGCTCTGGTGTAAACGGATTGAAACAGCGGTTTTAAAGTTACAATCATTCTGGTCTGGACTTTATAAAAACCACAGGGAGTGAAACGTTTTGAAGTATGAAATAACAACGACAGCGACAGTAAAAACAGGAGTTAATTCAAATGTTCAAAGATGAAAGAGGAAGAGAGAAATAGGCAGGACCTTTGGACCCGGATATGAACTGTTGATCCACGGATCAATCATTTGGTGGCTGGATTCCAAAACCCTCAACACCACATGTTAAAATGAGCAAGACATTTAAACTCAGGTGATAATAATGGTTTTAAAAGTAGGTAATGCTGCTGGGTGTCAAACCTAAAATCTCTTAAGACTGAGAAGAGACAACGCTTTTCTGGACAAATTCATTTCTCTAAGGATGGAGACAACGCTTCTCAAGTAGGGAGAAATATTCATCTTTTAGGACTAATATGATGTCACGGTGGACAAATTAAAATGTAGAAGAATTTAAACATCCCGCGGAGTACAAATTAAAATCTTTAAGGATAAAAGACAAAGACAGGAATAAATGCCAAGTTTCAGGGTGTAATAGCGGTGCTTCCCCACACGGTGCTTCTAATATAGTCAACTGTTCTCACCTGGTCCTTCATTAATCCAGTCTCCCAGTTTGAATCTTTCAAGTTTTAGCTGCTCATCGTTGGATTCTTTCCTGGTTCTCCATGTGGTTCCTGTCCTCCTGGTTCCTGTTTGTAAGTTTTTGCATTTCACAACATGTAATACTGCTGGCCTCCTGCTGGCACTGGGGACCATCAGCTTTACTAAATAAACATAGAAAGAAATTCACTATTAGTAGAAAGTCTTCCTCCATATAGAGGTCAAATTTACACTAAGTAAGGAAAGTTTTCCTGATAATATTTTGTATTAGAGACCAAATTAAAGCATCAAGCCAACAAGAAATTAGAAGACAGAGGAGAAGATAGACAGAATTTATGATTGAGGGATTTAATTAAGAGCTTTTATCCAGAGAGAAACTAGAGAACAGGATCAGAGGGAAGGAAAATCAAATTTTAATCTCATAAAACAAATAGTTTCTATGGCCATATTCATGTGTTGCAACACAGAAAGATCACAAAAAGAGAAGAGACATTAAAAAATACAGACACTAGTCTCTGATCCAAGGTCCAGACGTCTCAGATCTCTGATGTTCTGATCATCACAGGTTGGATCTCCTGAGCCTGGAATCCTCCACCTTCAACACCGTCAGTCAGGTGGAGGAAGATAAGAGAACCCAGTTGACGAAAAAAAGTAAGAACATTTCTATCTACTCAACATAACTAAACATTTCAGATGGAGCTGCGTAGAGTTGAGCTGAAAGTTCCAAACTGGTTCTGTCTGCTGTCCATGATTATTTTCCTCTTTAACTCTCTTGTCTTTTCTCTTGATTTCATTTCTCTGTCAACTCATGTCACATGACTTGAGTTGACCAACAAATAAAGCAGAAGACCTGCTCCACCTGCTGTTCTACTGGTTGGAAGAGATTGTGGAAAAGGTGAGGACATGATGATGACTTGATCAGAAAGTCTCCTTCAATCATCTGTTATTTAGACTGAATGTGTGTCTGATTATGTGTTGATTCTCCAGCATCAGCGAGACAAGACAACAACTCTGGACCAATGAGGAGAGAGAAGACACAGAGGACTGAGGAGACACAGAAAATCCTGCTGGAAATCCATAAAAAATGTTTCCTGATGGACCAGGGGGATAGCTGAGGACAGGACAGCATGAAGAGACAGAGATCATGTGAAGTAGGTCCTTCAATAACAAACCAAGTGTTGCCAACTATGTTAATTTAGTTACTATTTTGTTGGAGTTAAAACAAGTGAATGTTGGGTAAGAATCAACAGTAGCCAGCAGACAAATAAGTAAAATCCTGATTCAAGTGATTTTCAATATTACCTGTGCTAAACAAAAAACAAGATTAGAAATATTAATGTTTATTTATGACTGTAAAACATCCATTTGATAACTTGCTCATTTTAGGATCAGTGATGGTTGTCCTAAATGTTTTCTAGATTCAAGGATGACCTTTCAACCCTGGATTTCATTTCTGCTTTGAAGCTTCAAGTGTGGAAAAGTTGATGAGAGGAAATCTTTGAGGTTCAGCTCAGTGAACAGGGCAGCACCAGACGACAAGAAGAAACCAGACTGCTAGGATTCTCCTTGAGACGGACCAAACCTCGCTTTCCTGTTCAAACACTGACAAAATACCAAAGCCCAAGACAAACCATCAGTTTCTAAAAAGACATGAACTTTGGGATACAAAACTCTTTGGACTTTATTGACTTCAAATAAAGAATCACAAAACACAAATGTGGATGTTAACTTGTGAAACCTGCTCTGTCAAAGTTCTGACTCTGCTGCGTTGGGGTTGTTTGACACCTTTAAGTTTTAGACTCTCATTTATTTCCAAGTCCACCATGTTTTCCAGTCTTATGTAGTTTTCCACATAGGATTCCCAAGTCAGTGGATCCATGGGGCCACTGTCTCTGGAGGCCCTCAGACTGTCCCTAAAGACGGTCATGGACACATTGACTGCTGTTTGACTCGGTCATAAACTGTCCCAATTCCTCCTGGGAGTCTGGGAACCCACAGTCTGTTCTGCCAAACCCAGGAGTAAAATATGCACAGGACACATAGTTTAGTTCTATATTTATATTTCTACATTCAACTGTCACTACCAGCTGCTATGACTATTGTTGAAAACTGTTGTAATGCTTAATTGTATTTATATGTAAATATTAGAAATGAACATTTTTATGTCATCAGAAACTGTTACAATAAAAAGTGATATACTATTAACACATGGCTGATTTTTATTTGACAAATTATTTTTGAAAGCTGCCAAACAGGCAACAAATGAACCAGATATTAATTAAACAAATAAGAAAAAACAACAAGAATCTTGTTAGGTAGGTGGTTCATGACATCTGGTTTACCAGATGAACAGTGAGACTGTTTAGCAGGTCTGATGGTATTTGTAGTCCATCTTTCCTTGCTTTCATCAATGTCACATTGCAGCAAACCCATGAACACAAACCGCACTAGACGTGTCTCTCCTTCAGATCATTCATCAGATCATCCAGAACTGGGACTAACAACAAACCAAAATTAGAACAAATGAAGAAAAAATTCAGCAGAAAAGACACAAACAGTCTAGAATGACATCATTGGTTTCCATAAAATTGATAACTTTTTAAATTTGCTCTTTAAAGATCAACGGCTCATTTGAACATTGTGAACTGTTGACAAGAAATCCAAAACTTCTGCATGACTGCAGCAGTCATGAAAGTACGTCTTAATCAGATCCTCTTCTGAGAGCGAGTCCAGCACCGACCCTGTAAAACAAAATAGAGCAGAATAGAAATTCTTTTACTGTCCAACAATGGAGAAATTCAGCTGCTAAACTAACAATGTGACACAATTAAAGCAGTTCAGTTCACATAAAGATAGAAGATAAAATATGTAAAAACAGAGTAAAATGCTGTAAAGGCAAAAATTCAACACAAGTACTGTGGAGTTATTAAAAGTAGCATATAAATAGTGTACTGAAAAGTAATGTACATTAAAGTATGTTAATATAAAATATTCAAAAATCAAAATCAGAATTGGAACAGCATATTTACTGATAACTAGCTGGTATTTCCATCTATTTTATTTGTTGAACCAAGAGAACTTCAAGATTATTTACTGATGTCTTCACTTTGTGGCAAGAACTGAAGTTTTCCCACATGAAAAGCAGAACACTTGAACCGTCCCCAGATTTTGACCACAGAATTTGTAAAATATGAAACATGGCCACCTAAAAAAATAAAAAATATAAATATAAAAAAGAGGCACAGTTGAAACCAGATATTTATAACCAAGAAAAAGATACAAACATCTCTCTGTCTGTATAGATAGATTGACATCTATCTATCCAGTAGGGGCGCCACCATGAAACTTGGGCCCCATACCAAAAAATTTAATTTGGCCCCCCTGCTGTTACAATTTCTTGAGTCTATTTGACCAATAAAAAGCAGCACAATTTTAAAGGCATACAACTGCCTTGCTTTCTGTTCATGACAGTTTGTTATGAGACAGATAATCTGTGAAAAGATGAATCTCCTCCACTTCCTCCCTGACCAACTACTGACGGCTAAAGATTGTGATTGACAGCTAAAACCCACCTCACGTCTCTGATTGGTTGTTTGTAGAGAGCACCGGGAGAACTTGCATCCTCCAATAAAAGGCACCTGCACACTCATTTACATAATTAGCTTAAACGACCCCAGTCGTAACAACCCAAATGTCCCATATGAAATGCGCCCAAATGTCCCATTATAAATTCTCCTAAATGTCCCATATAAAATGCGCCCTGTTACGACCCGTGCCAGATCATAACATAAAGGATCCATCTTCTTCAGATCCCAAGCAGCCAAACACACGAATTTGAACATTTTATAATTATATTTATTTTAAAGAGATGTATTTTTTCAATTGAAATGTTACAACAAGTGGAGCGTTTGACTTCAGAGTGAGCTAATGGCGAAAACAATAAACAAAAGGAAACTATCTGAATATTAACCAACTTACCTAATTAAAAGTAAATAAACCAAATGACAAAAACTTACCTCCCTAACTAAGAAAAACATGAGAAAACTAAGGAAACAGAAACGGCAGCTCACTCCTACAAACTCCAGAACGTTACATGATCAAACAGTGTGGCCGGTTGGGATGAGCCGAGGATGGATGGCAGAAAGTCCGCGTCGCCAGCTTTTATATCCGTCACCACACACTAACTTGAGTGACCTTCCATGTTTAATTTACATAGTGCAGCATATTACTGTAAGAATCATTCAAATATGAATAAGCATAACAGTTTATATCCTTCCCTTTCAGGTCGTAAATTTTTCATATTTCCCAAAAGCCACTTGAATTTCAGATTGACGGACATTTTTCAGCGTGAACCTTTTAAACCAATTAGTGCCATAAAATGTTACCCAGTTTCATGATTTGGATTAACTATATGTCATGTCATCTGCTTTTGACTAAGGTGATTGTATTTCTAGTTTTGGAGTCTGCGAGACGCAGATTGGAGAGACGGTCGTCTTTAGCGATTAGCATCAGCTTTTTATGTTTATGGTAACCCACATAAAATGAGGATGGCTCTTTAAGAAACAGACGTTAGGGAAGCTAGGTAGCCTACCTAGCCAGTCGGAAGTTTAGTTTCCAGTGTGTATCAACCAATCAGAATGCAGACTGCCGCTGCAGTTCCCGCTCTTCTCCCCGTGTCTGCAGCATTGTCTGTGTGTGCGAAAGAGATCCGACATGAGGAGGAGACTACTGACTGCGGTAAAGCTAGCCGGCTATTTGAAAAGCCGGCCCGCACACGATATTCACGTGCGCGACAGCTCAAGACATTATGTTAACTCATTTACTTGCTGTTTTCACAATAAAAAGCCACATCCGGTTCATGTTTGATCTACTGCACGTAGATTCCCATGTTTGCCACAGGAGATCAAAGAATTTCTGCAAGGCGTGCTGTGGTGGTACAGGAGAAAAGCACAACCAAAATAAGGAGGTCTCTTTCCTTACAGACTCGAATCCTGGTCTGGTGACATTTGCCGTCTGTCTTCCCACTTTCCTGTCTGACCCCTTTCAAATGAAGGCCACTAGAGCCATTAAAACTAAAACTTCAAAAAATGGAACAAAAAAAAGTGATTTATCAAATCGTGCATATTTTTAAAATCAAGCAAAAAGAACTGAATACCTTTTGCTTGTTTGTTTGTTTATTAATTTTACCGTAGAAAAAACAGCAAAGCTCCTATTTGCTGTTTGTCCATGGACAAACTCCTTAACAGTCACCTGGCAAAAAACTGAGAAGGGGGAGTTTCCTGTGGGAGGAGTTTCCCTGATCAAAGTATCTGAATTTTATTACACTTCTATATGACATGATGAAAAATATTTTTATTTCATTCATCCATCTCTATCTAAGGGGAACACACTCACACCTAGGGAGAATTTGGAGAGACCAATTAATTCTTACCTGACAGTCATGTTTTTGGAATGTGGGAGGAAACCGGAGTACCCGGAGGAAACCCACGCATGCACAGGGAGAACATGCAAACTCCGTACAGAAAGGCCGGGATGCGAACCCACAACCTTCTGACTGCAAGGCAACAGCGTTATGGACTGCGCCACTGTGCAGCAGTGAATGGCTGTGTTCATATTAATATATCATTGAACATTTTGACGTCACCGGTGACGAAAAAGGCGGCGAAACACCCCTGACGCATCTACGTCTTTTGTTGCCGTTGCCAGGTGATCATCGTGCGGGCCTTTTCACATTACTTCCGTTGAAAACAACACCACGTGTGTTGCCCTTGAACGCAGTAGCTGTCACTTTACTACTCGCGCTTACAGCGGGATTAAAAGCAGCATTTATTTAACGTATAAATGCAGACTGGTTGAAGCTAGTTTGAACCAAAACAAACGCGCTCACTGCTCACGTGTTGGTGGTGGCTCACCGTCGCTCACTATTCCGTCACACACTTTCTTTTTTCTTTTCTTTTCCATTCACTGAAATTGATCAGAAATGATTTCTGTTGTTCTCAATCCACAATCTGTTTTGTTGTTTTTTTCTTCTCTGACTCCCTCAGTGAATCTTCTCACAATCAAATCAAAACGACACAAAAGACAATCGAAATAGATTTATTTCAAATAAAACTAATATAAAAAAGGCTCATCTCTGCTGCTCTCCACTGACCCTTTCTCATTTCCTTAGTGTAATGTCCAGCGCACACTACACAATCTTAGAATTGTCAGCCGATTGTTGGCCCATTTTCAAAACCTGAGAGATCACACATTAGCTGACACAAATCCTAGGTATAATGGTTCGATCGGGTTCCATTGTGCTGTGTGGTATCCAATCCACACAGGAATTTGTGTGAATATTTAAGGAGCATGAAACCCAAGGTTTGGCAAAAAAAAAACACTCCCCCTCCCCCCCAAAAAAACTTGCTTATTCTTGCTGCTTGTTTTTATTCTGCAGTTTTTACTGGAAGACATCAGAACAACATCTTCTTATTATTTTATTCCCAGCTTAATAAATTGAATTCGAAACATTATATAACTTTAAGATATCGTGTCCACATTTCTGCTGGTTCCACTGATGGGATTTTTTGCAATGTTTGTATCTTACGCAACTTTGATGTTTTTGCTCACTAAGAAGAAACAGAACATTTCTTCAGCGTTTCATGTTTCCCTGCTATTCCAAAAAAAAAGAGAGAGAGAAAAGAAGGAATTCAGCACCCCCCTCCACTTCTCTCTTGCACAACATTCTCCTAATTTATGTTTCCTTTCTTTCTGGAGGAAGGCTTTAAAAGAGCCGTTTCTGGTTTTGGGGTTCAGTTACAACAGCACCATGGTGTCGGAAAAACAACTAGCTGTCGGGGTTGCTCTTTTTCTAATTGCCCTCATTTCCCATGGTGAGTTTTAAGACTTTTTTTTACAGATCTACGTCTGAGTTATTGCTGTATTTTGAATCATTTTAAAAGCTGTGAAATGTCCCATCAGGTGAGGGTATAATCGGTGGCAGAGAGGCAGCGCCACACTCTCGACCCTACATGGCCTCCATCCAGGTACCAGAGGGCGACACGCTGAAGCATGAATGTGGGGGATTTGTGGTTGCGGATCAGTGGGTGATGACTGCAGTGCACTGTATGCCGAACGGGTGAGGGAACTTTCTTCAAACCACCAAACAGGCAGGGAAGACGAACATTTCTTTGTTTATTGTTGTTTTATTATGTGTTTTTGTTTCCTTCTTGTGGAGAAATTTGCTCTGCAACCTCTGCGATTTTGAGCAATTGTAATTTGTTTGAATATTTGTTTGTTGTCTTTTTCAATATCTTTGTTCTTGTACAGTGCAAATGGAAGGAAGGTGGTGCTGGGCGTCCACTCTCTGAGTGAAGCTGAAGATACAAAGCAAACCTTTGACATCATGGAGCTGCACAACCATCCCGACTTCAGCATAGAAAATTATGATAATGACATTGCTCTGATCAAGGTAAGCCTAAAATTTAGTGTCAGTTTTGTTTGATATACATTGGAATTGATCAATTATTCTACGTTCGTCAGGTCAAATACAGAAACTTTTATTTTTTCTAATATTATTAGAAGCATTAAAACTAAGAACTCTCATTTATTTTTTTGGTCAATAATAACATCAACCTACAGCATCTTTTGATGCACTACCGTGAGTTCAGTACATGTGATGATGTGTTAGGGCCATTGATGGCAAAAAAAGTAGGAGTAAATTTCTGAGTTTTTTGGCAGATTAATCTCATACATTTTCTTGAAAAAACTCTGAGCTTCAAAAGTTTAATATTTTAGATTTCCTGAAGTGGCCAGTTTTCAACTTTGTGAATCACAGTTGCTGTTTTTTTTATATAAAAAATTTCTGAGATTAATCTCAAAAGTTTTGTTGTTTTCTGGCAAATTTTCAACTTTTGAAACTCAGAAATGTAAGTTTTTTTCTAGAAAATCTTTGAGTTTAAACTAATAATTTCTGAGCTTTTTGGCAATAATATCCTCCTTTTATTTCTGTCTAGAATGGCCCTAATATGGCATTAGAAATTTACACTTTGACATGTACATACAGTGATCCCATAAGTCCTTCCATTCCAGTTGTACTCGGAACAGCTAGTGATCATGTAAATCTCTGTGTTGTAGTATTACAACATATCTATTTAAAATAATTTTAAAATAATAACAAATGCGTTTTTTTTATTATTATTTATTTCATTTCTGGCTTTCTACTCATTCTTAGACTGAACTCTATTGTTCCATCTTGCGTAGGAGATTTGCTTTGGGCGATCGTTTCAATGTCTAGAACACGCCGACATGCGTCATTTTTTGTGCAACACTTGTCCAAAATGTAAATAAATTTAACATTAAAAAAGAAAAAAAAAAACACAATTTGAAGACATAATTTAATCTCACCATGTCAGATAAAAACGCATAAATGTTTTGTGATATTTTCACAGTTGGACCGACCATTCAACGCCTCTGATGCCATCAGGGCCGTCGAACTGCTGCGAGCGGGAGGCACAAACCCCGACACGGGCGCGGCGGTGGAGACGGCAGGCTGGGGGTCGCTGGACAACCTGGGGTCAAGGCCGGGCAAACTCAAAGAGGTGGTGATCGAAGTGATCAACCGGGTTAAATGCAGACGCACTGACTACTTCGGCAGAAAGTTCACCGACAACATGATATGTGCCCACAAAGTCTGCCGAGAGAACTGTGTTCATGGAATAGAAGACAGCTGTGATGTAAGTTGTGGCTTTTTAAACAGAACAAAAACATTTAAGATTTCTTCACTCATATCATTTTAACAACCCCATAATCTCCCAAAATTAAAAAAAATAAAATAAATGCATTTAGTGACTCTTACCTGCTTATTTCCGTTTCTTTAGGGCGACTCTGGTGGCCCTCTGCTTTACAACGGCGTCGCCGTCGGCATCACCTCCAATGGAGGGAAAAAGTGCGGCCAAGTTAAAAAGCCCGGGATTTACACCATCATCTCCCACTTCACCGAGTGGATAGACAACACCATGGGCACTCAGCCGGCTGCAGCTCCACAGGAAGCAAGTTAAAGGGAAACTTCACACAAAGAAACAGTGTTGGACCACGAGGTTATGAATTCTGGCTCTAGCACTGTGAACATACTGCAAACATGTGTAATCTGATTCATTTCATCCATGTATCTCACTTTTTTATTTTAAAGAAAGAATAAAGTTTTGTCACCGTTTCATGTTTGTTCCAAACATATGCATGTCCATTCAACTTTCTTTTGCGTACAGACGAAAACAGAGGTGAAATTTTAAATAACGTTCAAACGGCTCTGCTGGCGACATGATACTTTGAGGACGGACTTCTATTTTTTTAGGATGAATCACTTCTTTGGTTTAAAGCGGTAGAACAAAGTAAAAGAAAACCCGTCAGGGACAGCAAGAGACGTCAGACTGGCATGCCCTAGTCAAAGCAGATAGACACCAAAAAAGAGAAGGAACACATAAAATGAGTCGATCAACATGAAAGATTCCCTAAGATTCCCTGAGTTTGCAGTTATGGAGGAAAACACCAAAACAGGACAAGTGATTTACATTCAGAATGACACATTTTTATTGCTTGCTGTACCGTGGATTAAGAAAAAAGATCAAAAAAGCATTAAAAAGTCATACAATATAACTCTTTTTTTTTTTCTGCAGATGTTTTTGAGGAATGCCTCTGAGGCAAGAATTGTATTTCTTAAGCAACCCAGATATAAACAACACAATCTCAGAGACTTGAGAGAAAACAGAAAACGACAACCTTCCAAGCAAAGCAGACGTAAATGAGGAGCAGATGTACTTTATTGTTCCCTCCCTTCTCGGCTCTGTAGACATGCACACTAATATTGTGAGTTCTGTTACTTAGACAAGCCAAACAAACCATCACCATTACATGTTTCCACTTTTCTTCTGTCATTACAGGTAGCTTACATTTTAAAAAAAAAACTATTTAAAGCTGATTTTGGTGACATTTCCTCCTTTAGAGATACATTTCTGTTGCTTATCCAACATTTAGAAAACCTGCTGGAAACCGGTAGCAGCTAGAAAGTTAAAGGGGCGATATCATGATGTAAAGCACTTTGAACTGCCTTGTTGCTGAAATGTGCTGTACAAATAAACTTGATTAATTGACATGTGTTCTCCAGCCACACAGCGCCATTTTATAGCACAATCAAGTAACTGTTACCTTCAGTTGTTATAAAAATGATGTATTTGTCAAATATGATCAAATTTGACTTTGTAGTTTAGTTTCTGTAAAAGGTTGAGTATCTTTAAAAACTCCTGCTTTTTCTGGAACACGGCCTTCAGAATGTCACCACAACGTGGCTGCTCTTTTAACCGTTTAACAACGTTTTTACCAGCGTTGCACTGAGACACAGCTCATATGATGAACCCAGCAGACGCATGTTTGCTAATTGCTGCTGGCTAGTCTGAAGGAGCTGAGTGGGGAAGTCTCCTTTATGACGCAGAAGCCTCATAAAGCAGCCGGAGGCGGAGCTTCGTCCGTGAAGGCGGAGCTAGGTCCAACCAGGCATTTTGCACAGCTGATTGGTTGCCATGGAGATTAAAAAAATTCTCAAGACATGCACAAAAGAATCAAAGCAACACTCCAGGTATGTTTTTGATGAGTTAATAACATTGTAAAGTTAAAAAAAAGTTGATTTCACCTAATATTGTTCCTTTAAAGAAGTCATGCATCTACCAATGCAATTAGGTTTCTCATTAGGTCAGAAGTAAAGCTTTATTTATGCACAGCTTTGAACTAATATATATGTCTATTGGTACATGGGCCTTTTTTTTGGAACTTTACTCCAGGTTTCTAATGTATAGGTTTTTTCACTTCAATACGTGGGGGGAATTAACTATCTCTTAATAAAAATGCTCCTTCTTTTTTCTCTGCAGTCACATTATTTCTTTCCTGGAGCTCTTGTAAGGAAAACCTCTTCACCATGTACGCTCGCTCCCCGTGCGACGCCACCAGCTTGTCGATCCCCGAGAGCAGCTCCCTTACCTGGGAGTAACTCAAAGCACTCTGAGACCTTGTGACATTCAGCTCATAAAATCGGCTCCCGCACTTCCGAACAAGATCCTGCAGGGTCGGGTGGGCTCTGGCCACGTAGTCGTTGATCCTAAAAGGCCTGGGCTGGTTGCTGTCGAAATGAACGAACAAGACAATGGCGTGCTCTGCCACCTCCCGCCCAAAGATCCTCTGGACATGTGCGAGCATTTCGCTCTCCCCCTGGGTGAAGCGGCCCACCTGGAGCACCAGCAGGAAGACCTGGGGTCCAGGTAAGGTCAAGGCCAGGCAGTCTTTCACTAGCTCCGTGTTCTCAACCCCGTCTTCATCCCAGAGTTCAGGGGTGTCCACTAGAACAAGCCGCTTCCCACCAGTGAAGAGCTCCTTTTTCTCGCAGGACATGGTTGGCTGGGTCTGGTCGTGACAGGAGCTAATGAGCGAGTATAGATTGGCACCTCTGTTTAGGATCAGATGGAGAGCAGAGGACTTCCCACTGCCAGTGAGGCCCAACAGAACGACAGACATCTTCTTTGTCTTATCACCTGAAAGACAAAACAGAAAAATGTTCCCGTCAAAAGAAATGCTATTGCTAATAGCAAAAAAAAATTTTAAGATGGTTTTATTTAACTGTTGAACTACTAGCTTCAACCTTCAGGTCCAATAAATCTGGATTTATTCCAAGCAAAGATACTGAGAGTTAGCTACTGCAGGCTATATATTAGCTACCTGTAACATGTTAACTAAGTCTAACTTCAAAGGTGTCACCTTAGACCTTTATCACTTATTTGAACAAACTGCAACAGAAATGCATTGGTATGAAATCTACTTTGTATTTCCATAGACAATGCATTCTATGACACTGAAGTCAGGAATGGCACTGCTCCAAAATCTCTACCCACCTCCTGAGGCTCTTTGGAACAAGGAAGTACTTTGACTAGGAATCACATTTCTGGCCCTAACACTCCCTGTCATTTAAGAGTAGATAATATTTTTCAATTTGGCAAAGAAACCCTGGAAGTAGCCCCTTTTGAGACACTGCTTCCTGTCCCACCTGAGACTTGTAGAACCGTAAGCGGCTGCTTGTGCTTTTGCAGCTTGAAAATCCCAAATTCAACAGAGAGTTTCCCAAGACAGAAAGTTTCTCACTGCATAATTTCAGCTTCCTAGTTTTTTTTGTATTGACTCATAGCCAATAAAAAGTAATACATACTTTTTTCTGATTTTGCTCGTTGGCATCTTTTGCCTGTCGTACTATCTTACATAGAATGACCCTATTTGGTCACCCTACATAACACTCTGGAACGAGGTGGGGTTTTTTTTGTTTTTTTTTTGGCCATATTGAAATGGCTTTATTTCGCAAAACGCCAGTGTAAATACTTTTTTCGCATCCCAAGAGTGACATCATCAACAACCGGATTTTGCCACTGGCGCAAACCATGAATAAGAAGACGACAGGAAGCAGTTGGAGGATTATGGCGTAGCGTTTTCTTTAATGACCTGACAGCGTGAGCAAACATATTCACGTGTGATTTTAATTGTGTTTCTTAATTAATGGAAACACCATTGCAAAATTTTAGTTTTTTCAATCTTAGCAGAACATTGACAAATGTTTTTGCACATTTGTAATGGAATTGCAGTGAGTGAAGCAGTGTAGGCGATGAGATCACTTTTTCACAGTGTAGGGAAATACATATGATAAACATGATATCGGTAAATACTGCCAGAACAGCAGTATTTGTTCTGCCAGGAAACAAATACTGCTTGTTAATATTGATATCAGCTCAAATTTTCAAATTACTGCATCCCTCATAATTTATTTTCTATAGCTTAGAAAATTTACCTGTAACAATAATAGCTCACTTTTTAAGTCAACCTGGACAAAAATATACACAGAAATCAAAAATTACATTCAATGTCATTACAAAAATTAAAAGTTGCAGCAAACGTTAATATCACAACTCTCCAATTATTTTGGAAATGAAATAATATGAGTTTATTTTAGCTACGTCTCATCGTATTTATAAAATTCTTTTGTTTTTAGAAACGTATAGGAAACTGAGGGATGACTCTTACCATCAGGCGGTTTTGCCTGCAGCTGCAGCAAAGACCTGTGGCTCATCATTGCCTCCTGAATATTCTCTCTGTCTGTTTCATGTTGTCTTTTTTCCTCTGCCTCCTTCCTCCTTTCCTCTGCATGTCTTATCTTCAGGTCCTCCATTTCCTTGGTTCTTCTCTCCTCCTCTCTTCTTACCTTCTCCATAAAAACCTGTTCTTTCTCCTCCGCCTCTTGCGCCTTCTGCTTTAGCATGTTCATGGCCGAATCCTCCAAACACCGTCTCTTAGATTTCTCCAGCATGGCTTCTGTATAACCGGCTTCGCTGTTTTCGCTGCGGACGTTGTTCACCATCTCGACCAATGCATGCAGACCGCCGTTTGCTGTGGACGATGTGATGCGACAATATCTGCCGTCACACATGTTTATCAAATCCAGCAGGGTGTCATCCAGCGTATCGGTGACTTTCCCGTCTTCCACAGAGAGAATGACGAGGAATCTCAAAGCCTCTGCTCCGAAGTGCGACTGCAGGATCTCAACCTTCCTTCTCTCCCTTTTCGTGTAAAAGCCGCCTTGGATCAACAGTAAAAATGCGCTGATTCCACCTTCGCAAGACTTGAAGCAGCCATCAATGATCTCACCAATGGCCTCATCTGGCATGTCTTCTTTGAAATCCTTGTAGTGCAAGCTGATCGAGAGCCAATCCATCGCCAAGTCACAGACTTGTTTGGACCCCGGAGAGCTAAAGGTAGACTGGAAACATTTATCTCCAGAGCTGTTCTGGAGCAAAGATTTCAAGGACTCCCATTCCTCCACCACGCCAATGACTGCCATTGTATGTTTTGTGTTGGTTAACCTGTCTGTCAAGCAAAGCATAGCCACTTGCCAGTTAGTGGAAGTGCCTACATGAAGTAGCCACATTTTAAGGCTATTGCTAAATTACGTGTGTTGTTTCTAAATGAAATTAGAAATCAGAGAATATCAACTTACCTTGAGACATGTCTTTTGCAGATGAGCCTACCTGAGGTGAGTGCTGAAACTGGATTCCCTGGCTCTGTTGCAAGCAGACTTCCTGATTCCACCTGCTCGTAAGGAAGTGCATACCAAGCATGCAAGTTCCAGAGAGTGTGGCTCTTCCTCGTGCCTGTGAACACAAAAGAACTCCCGTTTTAGCCCACAGCAAATCTTTCTACTTGTTACATTGCCTTGCAAAGGTATTCATACACATTGAACCTTTTGACTTATAAAGAGACACATAAAGATTGTTATAAAGTCAGTCTTCTGTCACCTGAAGAACATTTCCAGGATTGGAGGAGTTATATCCTAGCAAGATCTAGAGAAACTCATCCATGCGTTTATCTTTAGGCATAATGATTTCTTCAACAGTGCCCACACAGGTCTGCCTAAAAACATCAATCTGCAGTAAATCCAGAATGCTGCTGCACGCGTTCTCACTAAAACCAGGAAGATATGGTACATCACCCCAGTTGGCTCCCTGTAGCTCAGAGAATAGACTTTAAAATACTGTTGTTAATTTATGAATCACCCAATGGCTTAGCACCAAAAAATGTCAAAGATCTCCTGTTGTTGTATCAACCTTCCAGACCTCTCAAGTCTTCTGGTTCTGGTTCTGCTCTGCGTTCCCAGAACCAGAACCAAAAGTAGAGAAGCAGAACTCAGCTTCTACATGCCACAAATATGGAACAAATTTCCAGAAAACTGCAAAACAGCCTAAACACCGAGCACCTTTAAATCAAGGCTAAAAAGCCACCTTCTTAGAGTTGCCTCTGATTATCCATCCATCCATCCATTATCTGTACACCCTTCATCCCTAATGGGGTCAGGAGGGTTGCTGGTGCCTATCTCCAGCTGCGTTCCGGGCGAGAGGCGGGGTTCACCCTGGACAGGTCGCCAGTCTGTCGCAGGGCATGCCTCTGATTGCTAATAAGTAATATTTGATATGCATTTATTTTAATGTTTTGCTGAAGACGTATGACAAAATGTAGTGTTTACTTGTTTCATAATTGATGGCTTCATATTGATGTCTTAATTATGTAAAGCACTTTGAACTGCCTAGTCTCTAAAATGTGCTATACAAATAAACTTAACTTGATAACATTCGAGGGATTTTATTGGGATTCCTTCTAAATTCCTATAGGTCTTTACAAAACAAAGGCTAAATCTGATAGCAGACATAATGTGCTGTGTCTGCATAACACGAGAACTTTTGTTTCTTTGCCAACGAACGATATCAGGAATTGTTGCACATTACTGTGGGATTGCACCATCATCCGTAGCTGATGCCTGCAGCTGGCCAAAGGGCCCCTTAAAGGGACATACCACGAAATAAAATCGGGGACATTTATTTTTAGGTAAATCAACAATGCTTTTTTTGGAATTAAAATTTAGGTTTAATTTGTAACCATTTGTAAAGTAATTATCAAAGTGTGAATATTAATAATAATATTTAGAATTTTGAACACTAAACTCCGAGAAATAACAAACCCGTTTCCTCCGTCTACACCCCCGTGTTTCCAACGGTTCGCTCCGTTGCTATGCCATCTTGTGTCGACTTTCTCCAGGGTGATGGAGAGAAATATGTATTAAGTCGGCCTGAAAACGTTCAAACCCAACGGTGATCGCTTGATCTTTGTGCTCTGTGACAAGGCACAGCTATGGCCGGTATACGTAGAGTAAATGGGAAATTGTCTGGAGTTAACCCCGCTGTCAGGTACAGTTTATATCGAAGTTGTGTTGACGGAAAATAGCCTCGCTACAGCTGTCAAGCTAGTCAGGCTAACATTAGCTCCAACCGCTGTCCGTTGGAGCTCGATTAGCATTGATGTTAATTACTGTAAACGGTTATGTGCGTATAAAATGCTTGGCTAGCATTGTCTACACCCAATGATGCTTTAAACTTACAAATGAAGGCACGTAACAGTAACATAAGAATGTCTACTTATTTATATAGTGATAAAAATTTGTTTTAAGTAAATGTAGAATTGTAAATAGTAAGTATTAATCCAAAAAAAACGAGACTGAGAACAGCGTCTTGTAAAACAAAAATAGTCATAACCCCGAAACTTTTTTTTAAATGTATTTTATTAGGATTTTATGTGATAGACCAATGCAATATAGATAATATTTCTAAATTGCAAAGGGAATAATATATATGGTTTAGACTTTTTTTTTTTTTTTTACAAATACAAATCTGGAAAGTTCGGTGTGCATTTGTATCCATCTTCCCTGTGTCAATGCTTTGTAGAACCATCTTAAGTAAAGTTCAGAATAATTTTATTAATTTCTATTACATGCTGATGGCTACAGGTAGAAAGGATCTCCTGTAGCCATCTGTATTACAGTGGGACCTGCAGAAGCTTCTGACTGAAGACGAGCTGTTCGCCTAATAGCCTCGGCAATTTCTGCATAATTAATAGCTATTGTTTTCTTCTGTTTGTCAGTTGCTCTCGCCTGCGTCAGGTTCAAGCCCTGCTCTGCGAAGGAGACAGCCTCACCCCTGATGGCATTTTGTGCTCTCTCGGTATGTTAGCATATATACTTTGTTTACATTCTGGTCCTAGGTTATATTGGCTCTATGTCTGATTTTGCAAAAGAAAAAACAAAACAAACCGCTAACAAATTGTAACACTGTTTTGACAAAAACAGGAATAGACAGCAGATATAACGAGGGATGCACAGAGCTGGCAAAATATCTTTTCTATGGGCTGTATGAACGGAGCCAGCCAAACCTGGAGCATGCCTTTGATGACGTTCCTGAGGAAATGCTGGACGGTGAGGTCCCCCCCCAGTCTTGTTGTTCCGCCTGTTCTAGATTTGAATCTGCCTTTAACTCATCTGTCGTCTTGACTTTTCAGACGTGATCCTACTGATAAAGGCAGAGTGCGTCCATCTCTACTGCAACCCGCTGAACTACAGTTACCTGTTGCCTTATGTGTCACACTGGAGGAACCTGCAGCTCTACTGCATGACAGAGACTGAGGTAAGAACTCTTTTGTTCCTCAAGAGATCTGGCATTTGTGAAAGTTTTCTACTTCCTGTATCCTTAACGTGGACACATATGAACGTTAGTAGAAGCTATAAGGCTTCCTCACAATTCTTCAAAGATTTATGAGTATGAATAATAGTCCGTAGAAGCAGGTTCAAATGAACTTTAACAAATAAAATGAGCTCATATCAAAAATTCTGGAGGAATTTATAGAAAGATAAGCATGTCAGATTCTTTAAGGGGGCAGTAAAATTGACTTTGTTGAGTTTTACATCATGTTATAATGTTATTCCCTCACCAAAAACATACCTGGAGTGTTGCTTTGGTTCTTTCATGTATATTTGAGAAATTCTTTAATCTCCGTGGCAACCGTTTAGCTGTGCAAAACGCCAGGGTGGACGCAGCTCGAGACACAGCTCCTCGTCAGAGCTGCAGTTTTTGCCTCCCTGCTACACGACTCCCTCACTCAGCTCCTTCTACATAATACAAACATATGCATGAAATCGTAATCCGTATAATCACTATTTCACTACCGATTGTTGCACATGCCAGCTAATGTCTATGTCTATGTTGTGCGTTGTTTATATCATCCCTAGCATAAATGGGAACATTGCTACGTTGCGAGTGCAGTATGGTGTCTTTGGGTCACTACTGTCCATAAAAAAAGTGTGTTTTTGTTTTTCTGGCCTTTTTGTTTTGTTGGAAAAATGGCGAAACGTTTAGCAGTTAAAGACTGGCGTGAAAATATGTATGTCTGTTCCTGATGCTGAAGCTTTTGGTTTTGATTCTGGTTTTAACAGGATGGGATAAATATTTTATTTCCCACTAGAATGGAAAATGTCCGACAGACTGACAGGAATTTTAAAAACATGCACACAAATGAAAAACAAAACAACCCCCCCCCCCCTCTGTTTGTTTACCTAAGCATGCCTTGGAACAAATGAACAATTTTAAGATAATATTGAAATCAGAAGCAACAAAGACAATAAAAATGTATTTTCCTCTAAAGACCTGCAAAATATTCAGCTCAACTCACATAATTCCCAAGATTACAACAAATTGACACAACATACAGTAGCAGTCTGGGCCAGTTGTGCAGTCAGCTGCTTACTCTGAAGTATTAGACTCTTTCCATATCTGCCATGTTTTTCTTTCTCTCTCTTTTTTTTTTTTTAAACCAATGTGCTTTAAACTAGTGTCAAAACATGTTCTTAGATCAGAAATACATAAACGTGCAGAGTTTCATCTTTCAGTGACCAATGGCTGAACTGGGTGCTGAATAATATCAAGCCTAGAGGAGGCAGAACAAAGTTTCCTCACAGTCAGACTCTGATAAGGACATGAACTTTAGTCAGTGGGAGTTTTACTCCAAAAAAAGCTGATATCTAATCCATTCTGTGTCCCTCTAAATGAATGTGCCGTAACTCTCCCACCTCCCCCGACAGTATGAAGACGAAGAAGCAGCGGAAGAGTTCAAAATCTCCAGCTTTGTCACGATGGTGCAGGACTGCCAGCGCATTGGGGTTGCATACAGCTCCCAGGGTACGCAGCTTCGCATTTCAATCCCCGCGGTCGCCAATGACACACATGCTCAAAGATATAACATGATGGCAGCCCAAAGTGCCAAATTTGTATGTACTTTATGTAGCGCATAATTTCAAAGGTGAGGAAAATATATTATATATCATGATATGGATTATTTTATGTCACAATGATGATGTATATCACGATTATATTATACCACAATTAAGTTTTCAGTTATTCTTTGAAAAATCTGATAAAGCAAAATAGAATGTCACTGCTGACTTTTTCAAACTTTCTTTTGAAATAATTTTGAACCAAGCTGTCAGAAGTTAGAGAAAAGATATTTTAATGCAGCAATATATTTGTATTAAATGACAAGAGATCAGGGAGCAGTACAGTAGCCTTCTGATTTATTTTTTTTTTTTCAGCATTACTGAAATATACTCAATTTTTAACATTGTATAACTGCACTATTGTTTCAAGTTTTTGAGCAGAAAAACATATTTTTGCAACTTGCTACCGGGTACAACACACCTCGGGTCAAGGACAAAGATAAAAGTCATTTTCATTTCATTTCATTTCCCTTTGGGATCAATGAAGTGTTTTTGAATTGAACTGAAGTCTGGGAAAGTGTCCTCAACACGGAGCGCGATGCGTTTATGGCTGGGAAGTTTTGTTTTGATGATGTAATGGGTCGGCAATTTGTTTCCATGTGATTACAAAAGAAGTACAAATAACTCTACCTTAACAGTTGTTTTTTTTTTGTTTTTTTTTATTTTAGGGCACATCCAGAAGTTTGATGTGTTTATGGTGGAAAAGTGGCCCCTGATTCAAGCATTTGCCCTTGAAGGGATAGGCGGTGGGAGCTTTTTTACCATCAAATACAAGGTTCGCTCATATCAAAGTCAGAATTCTTATAGTTTCCCAAAAAAAAAAAAAGAAGAAAGATGCAAAAAATGTGATGTTTTGTAGCTTATTCCATGTTTTATGTAATTATAGATTGTGGAAATGAGTGAGAAGCTGTGGCAGGTTTACACCAGACTCGACCCAGTGTCCCTGGATAATCTCTTAACAGAGGTAAAACAAGGCATTCTTTAACTCTACCTAAGAAAAATATAAATCACAACCCAGCTACAGAAAATATCAAAACTTGTTCATTTTTGATATTTCAGTTTAGTAATCATTGTTTTGTTTTTTTTAAGATTTTTTTTACAAAGATGTTTTTTTTGGCATATCAAATGTCACCTTAAGGATGTAAAGAAGAGAAGAATATTAGTTTAATTTTATGCAGTGAGATTAACACCTTGCATGTTGGATTTAAGGACCTGGGAATCTTTGAGAAGCAGTGGAGCAACTTCTTCTCCCGCATCGACCTGGAGAGTCATCTCTCCATCTTGGATCTGTCTGAGGCACAGGCAGGAGAGGTGTGTTAAAACGACCACTTCATGCTGCAAAATCAGTCTTCAAATAACAGTAAACTTCCTTTTAGCCTTTCATTAATAAGTATTAGATAGAAATATTGGTTTGCAGTTGAGAAAAAAATTGAAGATGACTGAAAACACTTTTTCCCTTGTTGTATTATAATATCTATGAGGTCACACGGTATTTTCAAAGAGAAAATTTGGAACACAACTATGGTTCAATCCACTTCTTTCACTTCCGATACCGATATCTAAGGTTTAGTATCAGCTGATACAATATAGAAAAACAGTGCTGATTTGATTTAAAATGTTTATTTTTTTTTTTAACACAGACGTAAATGTACTGAATTATAGATTTACAATTTTACTTGGTCAAACATGTAAAAAATAAACTGCAACAAATCTTTTTTCATATGGTTCAGAAAGTTCAATTATGAATTGTATTATGAATATAATGTGAATTAAAAAGTAAAGCTTGACGTTGCTCAGAGCACAAAGCATAGAATTAGACTGATAGATCTGCCCTTATGGATCAGGCACGTTGTCACGATGCCTGGTGTAGAGTTTTTTTTCAATATCGGGAACAAAACCGATATTAATATCGGATCGGTGCATCTCTAGACAGACCCAGGCATGGATGTTGTAGCTTTAGGCTTTAGTATTGTTCCTTAATAATAATTTAAGTTCAGTTCTCTCTGAATTCTTACTCCATATACATATATGACATAAAATGCATTCTCATCCATTCTCAGGCTTTCCGTACTTTCTACTGCCACGGGCTGATTTCAAACAACATCTCAGATAAAAGGTATCTTTGTAACATTTTCTAAATACTAAATGTTTTGTGATTTAAAAAAAATGAAAATACCGTTGATTGATCAGTTTGACTGTGTTTCAGTAAAAGTCGGCAGCCCTTCGTGCTGTTTGGGAAGCACTCCACCTCTGAGGACCTGGAGAACATTTCCTTCAACTTTCCCTCAGAGAGTCATCAGGTCCGCAACACGGGGCCTCAGGGTTCTGCTGCCAGACACATGGTGAGAGGCAGCAACACTCTGCCCTCCAATAACCACACTAGCCCACCATCTGTCCAAGTCATGTTTAAGACTGCGGCGCCATCTGGTGATGTAATGCGGAACAACAAGCGGTGTTGCACACTTCTGAATTTTCCCCAAATGAGCTCATTCTGTTTCTGTTTGTGTCTCTCAGATTCTCCAGTGTGTGGCCCCCAAAGGCCCTTTGTCCTGTTCACGAACATATTTCTTTGGGACTTCTCATACCCCGTATCTTGGTGAGATTAATTGAATGAAATAAACAAATTTCTTATTCAATATCGATGAAATTTTGGAATCTGTTATTCTATTTTTTTGCCAAAAGTGATTTTTTTGCTTTTTCATTATTTTTATTTTTTTTGTAAAAACTTGATCGGTCGGATAAAATCCCAAATATTATGGTGAAAAGTCAATTCAGTGCGGGCTTAAGAAACCAGTTAAACGTGGCATATTATGAGAGCAGTAGTAATTATTTTGAGCATTTCCGGTGTTTTTATTCATGAACCTGTATTTCTCTCACAGGGATTCAGATGCCAGAGCAAAAGAAAACCGAAGTCTTGTAAGTGTTTTCATCTTTCATGCTCAGTTTCTCTCATTAGATCTTCCTGCTGTCTTCTGTTGAATATTTCAGAACGTAAAAAAGTTGAGTTTTGTTCCATTTCTTGTCTTGTTTTCAGAGTAGCATCACAGATTTACTCTGCTGTGGTTCAAGGAGTCTTCTCTGGAATAAAATGCTACTCCACTACTTCCAGTTTTACCGAGGTGAGTAGCAATTGCCCTGGTTTTCCACCGTTTGCTATAAAACGAGCCGATTTCTCATCAGGAAATCCGTTGTAGGCTGAAGATGATGCGGTGAACTCGTTTCTTCTGGCGTTGGACTCGATGGGTTTCGGCCACTATCGCACTCATCTCAGGTACAGATGAAGTAACGTGGCTGCTGCAGTGGGACAAATACAAGCCTCCATGCTAAAATTCTTTCCATGTGTTTTCTCTATAGGTCAAAATGTGAATTCAGCATTCAAGCCACAAATAATCGAGGAGTGTAGGTTTTATCTCTTTTACTCGTCATGTCCAGATATTCAGATTCAATTTTTTTTTTCCTATTAATTGATTGTTTTTACAATAACCTGTTTAGGAATATATACCATAGAATTTAAAAAAGCTCCTTTTCTTCAATTTTCAGTGTAATTCCCCTGACTGACGAAGGCAGCCGTTATCTAGTCAAAACGGTAAGTTAGAGAATCACCTTTTTCTTAGGCTTTCAGCCAAACAGCTTGTCTGTTAAGGATGTGCTAAATCAAATCAATTCACATAAGAATCTAGATTCTCATTTACTAAGATTTGGAATTGATTTGAAGTGTCCAAAAATAGATAAAATGAAAAATCAAATAAATCCGCCGTCAGTTGGCCTCCGTTTCGTAACTATGCCACGGCAGCCGGTGCTGGAACATGTGAGTGTTCCATTCGATTGGCACCACGATAAGGAGGAAACTACAAAAATGAGTGAGATTCAACCGGGCCGGTCTTTGTCGAAGGTAAACATTTGGAAAGCTCAAGTGTGACACGAGCTTCACCGAGCGGAAAGTTAACGAAGTGAAGATTGAGCACTTTGTGAAGAGTGTACATTAATTTATCTGCCGTGACGATGAATTATGTACTTTTGTTTTTAACAATTCTTCACTAAATAAGAATTTAGTGAAGAATTCTGAATGTAAATTGCAACTCCGTCGTCTACAGAAGAAGCTGTCAGCGGAAAAGTGTGTCTCTCTCTACGTGACGCTTCGTGAAAACAAAATGAAGAACTCAGGGAGGGAGTGATTCCATCAAAACATTTTTTTATTTTTATTCACCAATTAGTGCATGCAAAACAAACATCACCAAACAGAGGTATGACTTATAAGATAAGAGGACGTCAAAAAACATCAAAAAAATCTAAAATAGAAATATATGATGAACAATCAGTGAAAAAAGGAGGTACACATTAAATTTGCTACATTTAAGACAAAGAGAAAACACAACGCATAACCAAGCATCCAAAAAATATTCTTTTTTTTTTTTTCTTTTAATCTTGACAGTTATTTTCTGACTTGCATTATTATTTTCCTTTTCCCCAATATTCCTGTTTTGATCCATTTTCAGTCACATACATATTTTGGGTAGAAGTGGGAAAGAGCAGGAGAGGAAACAATAGCAAGAAAAAAAAAAAAAAAACCATGCCCGACAAAAAATAAATTATTAAATCATTTAAGGATAACTTAAGAATATGGTTTCATGTTTAAAACTTAGTCAGTGTGGAAAAGACACTTTACTGTGTTTATATAATTCTGCCTCCCAAAACAAACTGGAGCAGATCATGCTGGTCCTTTGCACAACTATCGATCGAAGCAGAAATGATAGTGAATCGAATTGTGACCCCAAAAATCATCTTGTGATTTTCCACCTGTATTCTCCGCCTCTGAGTTTGTTACTAATTGTGCTTAAAGGCTTCCCTGATCGTCAGAGACATCCCAGACCTGCAGGAGAACAGGGGAGAGTTTGGCACTGTGCTCTACTCTGAATCTTTTCTGGAGTCCAGCATCAACATTCAGCAGAGAGGTACAATATTGGATTAGTTTACACTAGATTAGATTGTGTCTTATTAGAATAGATTACTGATTGAATCCACAAAGTAAATTAGATTTATAAAATAAGCGATATGAATTCAGAGGCCCAGAGTTAGGAGAAACAGACAAAAGTCTCGGTGGAACAGCAGAGACTAGTCTAAAAATAGCTCTGTTTCCTGCGTTTCAAGCGTTGGGTTTGTCATTCATCTTTTGCTTTCTTCTCTCTTGCTTTGCTGATTATGCTTCTGTAGATGGCACTGTGTCCTCAGACAGCTGCTACGCCATCCTGACTGCAAATGTTCCCCGCTACGCCTGCTGGCTGGTGTGTGTGTTTTGATGAAAATACATCCTTTTATAATCTTAAAAAAAAAAAATAAAAAAATTGGCAGCGAATTGTTTTTCACTTGTGTGTTAATATATTTTTTAAAAATGGCTTTTCATTGTTTTATTGTGTTGGTTTTTTTTAGATGGAATCAGACGTCAAGCAGTCAGAACAAGCCCTGCATCTCGCTATGGTAACTAGACTACTTTCTTAGGATACTTCTGTTTCCCCCCCCCAGCCTGTCTTTACTATGTGAACCAATGTACAGCAGATGAAAGACAAACAAACAAAAAAACGCTTCATTCTGTTTCACAAACAGAAAGAGGGTGGCAGTTATCTGGGAGCTTCTCTGACTGAAGCAGATGCTGCTTATGTGTTCTCCGGTGGCCAGCTCTGCTCACCTGAGGAAGGTGAACCTCTTATGGAATACTTTCTTTCTTTTTGTCTTATATTTCTGTCCAGTTATTTTTAAACAGTTAAGCTAAATGTCTGTTCTATTTGAAACTGCAGGTAAAATCAGGTTTTTCTCTGAGGGACTCCTGTTCATCCACTCTCAATGTGGGTGCATCACTCTCTCGAAGGATCACATTCGTAGAATCATCTTTTATATCCCGGTATGCATTTTTATTATTGACCTCTCTGTTACATTTCAATTTGTCATCTGATTACTTATCGATTGAACGGTTTGACCATTTTTATCTTTGTTGATAAACTAGGGATGTTCCGCTTAATGTTTTCACTTCCGATACTGATACACTTTCGTATCGGCCGATACCGATCCGATACATAAAATCGATGATAAATTAAGTTAAGAAGGTCCTTTTCTTGAAACACATACATAATTGTACGGAATTACAAATTCATTTGATAACTTTTCAAATGGTTAAAAAAGTGCAATTATGATTTCTAAGTATAATGTAAATTAAATATCGGGGCTGATCGGTGCATCTAGTTATAACTCTGTTTTCCAGAGAAAGATTTCAACAATTGGAATGACAAACTGAATAATACAAAAAAACAGCAACAAAGAACAAGAAATAAAAATGCACTAACTACAACATAGTATTAAATAATAATAATAAAGTGTATCTATTAAAAGAAAGTGGATTATCAAGGTGGTTTTATCAATCTTGGTCAAAAAAAATAAACAAAGTTTAACATAGTCTACCCAACTTTGCCTTTATAAACAAAATTGTTTGGTCTTGTAACTGAGAATTGTTTTTATGTTATGCATGTTAGATGTTATATCCATCCAGTCATCCAGGGTTGGTTTTGTCCAACCCTGGATGACTGGATGGATATAACAATGTTTACAATTTGTATATCATTTAGTTTTGTGTGGCAGCCCAAGGCAAATAAGTGCCAAACTGTAAAGTGGAAGAAAACAAAATACACCATTTTAATCATATTTACTTGCAAAGGAAAGAAAAAAAGGCAATTTGGTTTTTTTTCCTGTCACAAAAAAAATTCTCCAAAAAGCACAGAATTTTGTGAGATCTGGCAAAAGTACTAAACTTCAAAGGGTAAGAAGACCTTTTTTCTTTATAAGGCACTGTATGTCTGTATAATTTTTTTTAAAGTTCGCTGTTTATTATTGACTTAGAGCTTATTGATTTCAATGATGGAGGAGCAAAAAAGTTGCTGTGAGAAAAGCAGCAGCACACTTATAAGTTTCTTCTGTTTTTCCTGTTTTGTCACACTTAAAGGTGCCATATCATGAAGTATTTGCTCTACAAGGGAGCAAGTACTTCATCACAAATTTGTATTGTCTGTTACATTAAATGTGTGTGTTGTCTTTTTCACCAGGACTCCTGCAGTGTGGGCTCTCTGTTTGTAGAGTATGAGAGCAGCCTGTTCCCACACCTTCCGTTCCCTCTGCACAGCTCTGATCAGTGTCTGCTCTTTGCTCTTCAGCCTAGATCTAAGAGCTACAAGGCCTTCTTTGCCAAGGTGAGACATCAAGTCGAGAACCTCTAAAGCCTTTTGGCGGCCCTGGAGAAGTTGGGATGTGGTTCATTTTTAATGTAAAACTTCAAATGCGCAATCTGTAGAGGAGACCGGAATTATCAAAGACAGGAATATCACTTCAGAGCTGTTGTCTGAGATAGAACTGAAATGATTAATCAATCGTTGAAGTAATCGCCAACTCACTGAGTAATCGATTAATCGTTAACTAGAGTATATAAACTCAAAAACAAAAAAGGCCAATTGCTGAATAAACAGCACAGTCAGAGCTGACATGAAGCCAAAATTGGACAAAAAAAAAAATACATTTTACATTTAAGATATGGTTTACAAATTAAGCACCTTTTGCTATCCAATAATTATTCGGTAATCCAAATGTAACCTCCAGATCAGCTTTATGATATATTGATATTAAGTCATGCAGAAAGTTCTGAGCTTTTTAAATGTTTTTTGGAGCTTTTTTTTTTTTTTTTTTTTTAAACTCCAGGTGTACCTTTTACTAAAAATGATCAAATGTTCACTAAAGGAATGTTGCATTATTCCATTTTGGGCAATAAAATCTTTATTTTCTTATTTAAAAAATAAATTGTGCTGTCTTCTACTGCATGTATAATACTCAACAAAAAAGGCTTAATTGAAAAATCTGCAGTGTGCCACTTTTTTTCAACTGATTAATCATCAAAATAATTGATGACTAAGATAATCGGTCGTTGTAGCCCTAATCTGAGATTTGTCAGCATATAGTGTGCAGTTATGTTTGTTGGGATATTGTTCAGTAACAGAGAAAACGAATCACTTGATACCCAAACTTTTAGATATATGTTTCTTACTGACTGGGTTTACTTGATAAATTAGTTTCATTTGAATAACCACATTACGATAGCAACACACATTAACCAAGAATAAAAACGAAACTTTGTACATCGCATGGTGATAAAGTCAATTTTGGTGCTCGACAATAAAAGAAAAATTTGCAATTGATTCGGATTAGTCTGATCACTCTGATGTTACTATAATCATTTAGTAATTTACAATGTAAATCTACATTTGTAGCTTTTAGCTTAGTCCACTAACAGGAAAATGTTTGGAACTTCTTCCTTGTATGCGTATTCGAAACATGGGCACAGATCGATTTCAATAAACCTTTTGGCCCCTTGTAGGTTTTGCCAGTGTGGAAAGATCCAGAAGCTGGATTTGGCCTGCAGCTGTTGGACCAAGAACAGCTGTCCTTGAACCAAAGAAACATGTATGAAGGATTTTGTTTTCCAGTTATAACCAATATAAAGATTTAATTGTTTAAAAATAGCTTTAAAATAAAAATGTATGTCTATATTGCAATGGAGCATTTAATTTTTTTTTTTTGTCTTTTTCAGGCACACCAGAGTCCAGAAGCTACATGACAGCCAGGAGCCGCCCGTTGCTAAGCGCAGAGACAACCTCAAGACTTCACACTCCAAGCTGCCAGAGCAGGAAATGTTAGTACTCACAGATTGCCAAACTGCATTAGAGTGGCTCTGACATGGACGCTGCAAGTAATAAAACCTGATGCTAGGATCGCTCAGCTATGAATAAGTTTTCTTTAAATAGCGTTAAAGCCTAGTTTATTTCTTTTCACAGTGCTGACCGTGTGCATTTAGAAGGTGATTATTTACTCCAGGGCATGTATAAAATGTGTAGCTTAATCATGAAGGCGAGCATATTGAAAGGGTTTTTCAGCAGGTTTTGCTTAATTTGGGTTTTTCTTAAACTATTTCACATTTTGTCACATTACAGCCACAATGTTTTGTGTAATTGGTTGAATTTTTATGTAGGAGGCCTGAAGAAGTGAAGAAGGAAAAGTCTTCATGGTTTTCAAGTTTTTTACAACAGTAAAAATCTTAAAAGTCTGACTGGATTGTATTAACGTACTGAACGCTTGTAGACACGTACACATCTGGTAACTAAAATCTCTTCCAATTTTTTTGCTGAAAAGCTCAAATTCAGATTAAACTAAAGGGTCACTATTATGTAAAATAAACTTCTTTTAGCTTTACAACATGTCATGATCTTACCCTCTCATCAAAAACATAGTTGGGAGTGTTGTCTTTATTGGGAGTGTGCAAAATGACCGGTGGGACGTAGCTCCACCTTCAAGGACAAAGCTCCTCCTTCAGACTAGCCAACAGCAATTAGCAAACACCTAGTGGAACTGCACGTCTGCTGAGGTCATTATACAAGCTGATAAAAGCTTGTAATGCTGATTGTAATGCAGTGAAATGCTGATAAAAACGTTAAGAAGCCTTGTTGAGATGACTGAAGGCAGAGTTTCAGAAAGAGACAGAGGCCCTATTTGAAGATGTTCAATTACAAAATCGAATTTCTTTGAAGTCATATTTGATATATCTAACATTTTTACAACAATTAGATGTAACAGAGTTACTTGATTGTGCCATAAAATCGTACTATGTAGCTGGAAAACTCCTTTAATTTTCACACATTCTCAGGTTAAATTCCAACACACGAATATCTTTTGTTCTTAAACGGGCTTATAGCTACAAGTTTATGCAGCTTCTCTTTGAACGCCTTCTCCATTCATGCAATTTAAAAACTACTTTTGTATCATTTTACCATTCACCTCACCTTTATGCTCTACTTTCTGCTAGTACGTCAAGTAAAATTCCCCCCCCCATCAAGAAAAATCTGAATTACTTTTCAAGTGAATCTCTCTTGCGTGGCATTTCTCACCCAAAATGTCCACCTGCGTCCCCCATGTTTGGCAGTGAGAAGTTAATCACCCTCCTTTGCAAAATTGAGCTTTAAATGATCTTCCCAGTTGGCAGTAATGAAACAGCTTCATCACCCCCATGTCCGCGTTCATATCTAAAAGCTGGATCAGATCTATATCTTGCTGTAGAACTTGCTTGCGCAAAATTGATCAAAAGATAAAAGCGTCGGCGTTAAAAATGCACGAAAGCGCCACTGTCCCTCAGCTTATCTGCTTACTCTGATGCTGACTGTGCGTGTGTGTGTGTGTGTGTGTGTGTGTGTATATGTTTGACCTCTACCAGGTTTCTGCAGCACTTTGCTTTGAGCAGCATCGGCCAGGAGCCCGTTCTGTACGACCACCTGGAGGCGCTGTTCCCCTCTGCAGAGCTCACAAACCAAGGCCATGAGAAGGGAGACAAGGTGAGAGAATTTCATCTTTTTTCAAAAAAAAAAAAATATTGACGAAAAAACCTTTTTTTAAATTTTTTTATTTCCTCTCTTACTTTCTGTTTGTAATAATTATAAAGCTAAGCCAATTAAAATATCGTTTTAATTATACTTTAAGGTTATGATTAACATCATCACTGGACTGCCAGGAAGCCATAAGAACATCCTTTCTTACTTCTTAGTGGACCAAACCAAAGAAGATGGAAAGTAAGTGATTTTTATTCTTGTTTGATTTCATTTCTTTTCTTCAGAAATAAATGGCCACAACAGATCTGACATTTCCATCCAAAACAAACGGGACAAAACAAACGTCTCTGTTCATTACACACACAGGTGGGTGGTGTATGAACCCGACAGCTTCTCAACCTCACACCTCCAGCAGTATTTGTCGAGCTTCCTAGAGAGCCGAGGAGGACGAGGCAAGCCTCGCCTGTTGCTGCTCACACCCGGGTAGGAAGGGAAAAAAAAAAATAAATCATCTGAGCGGGAGTAAACATCAAGCAAAAAACAGACTCCTGTCATTTCATTTTCTGTTACAGAATGGGGTGTAGTATGTTGTTGTTGAGAGATTTTGGAGTTAATTGAAATCGATTGATTTCATTCTCTCTCATTCAGATACACAGACGTTCTGGATGTGGTCCAGGCTGTGCTGTTCCACCCAGATGCGGCCGTCCGGGCTCGTTTCGCCGTCGGTGCCGTCACAGCCTGCGTGAACCCGCTGGCGTCTTGCATGGAACACCGGTGAGGTTTCAGGAACTTGTCTTTGCTGCCAGTGGCGTCCGCAGTTCCTCTAATATGATCGTGGTGAAACTCGGGTTTTCATTTAGCACTTTTTATTGTTTTTGCAAACTTTGTTATTACGGAAGTACCTCAAAATATTGTGATGAAACTCAGAGCTCACCGATGTATTGCCCAGCCAATTTATCAACCCTGATTTCCTTAGTTTTGTGAGATTTATAATTGACCAACGAAGCCGATCTTAATCCCTCATCTTATCCACCACAGCAAAGGTCTAAAAATCAGCCACTGTCCTCTTCTGCTCTGCCATGAGAGAGACTTGACTGACCGACCGGCCCACCAGGTCATGTCTGGACGTTTGCAATTAACAACAGTGACCCCACTGTTGCCAACTCAATGACTTCCTTGCTATGTTCAGCAACATCTCAGACATAAAAAACTGAGAGTCGGTAGATTCAGGATTCTGAAGGATCAGCAATCGGCCAGTAAACTGCAATCGGTGCACCTCTAAATATAAGGTTAAGTCCGTAGCTGTCCACCGCTGTTTCCCCTCCCCTCCTAAAGTGTTTTCACCACTTGTCCAATTCAAAGAACTGGTTTTACTTCAGTTAAAGGTAAAGAGAGGTAAATACAAATGCACGGCACACCTTCCGATTTTTATTTGTAAAAAAAAAAAAAATCCGTTGGAATTTTCTTTACAAATAATTCCAACAGAATTCATTCCAGCAAACGTAAAATACGTGCTATTTTTTTTTTTTGTCAGGCTGTCACGTTGAATCTCGAATAAATTGACCATTGAGGCCGCAACGTCGCAGATTCAGAAACATTTCAAAGTGTGTGCATTGCTTTGGAAAGTCGCTGTTGTCTGTTTTCTCGTTGAGATGAAGTGAATGTGCATTGTTGGTGCTTTCAAGTAACACGTGGCGAGACGAGAAGATTAAAAATAGGACTGAATGCTGATAAATTTGTGAGATCACAGGATGTTTCCAGAAGAGGGTTACATGACACTTTCAGCTATTAAAGCTAAAGGCTGAGCTTTTTTTTTTTTCTTTTTATCAGAGAGGATCATCCCCGCATTTAATTTCACTCTGCTATTGTCACTGGCTTTACATGCAGCTTATAGTGCTTCTCGTTGCTGTACTCAATATGACATTGCACTCTGATTATTAGGGTGCTTTTGACTGCGAGGCCAAGATGAGCTGGCCACTATATTTAACATAAAGATTAGATTAGATTAGATTTTTTCTTTTTTTTTTTTTGATGTCCTGTTCTGAAAGCTTAAGAAACACCATGGTGGCTCTGGTTCTCTTTCAGTGTTACAGGCAGATTTTTTTTTTTTTTTTTTTTTTTTTACAAAAATAGAAAAATTTGATGTTTTTTTAGATTCTGGTACAAAGTAACAGACAATGAAAGCAGGTAGGTTTCACACAAAAACAAGAATATAAAATGACTAAAAATGTAATAACTTCCAAAATAAATACTGTGCAGTTTTTACCAAATAACGTGAACTGGGGCAGTTAATTTAAAAAAAAATTACAAAATTTTCAGGTGTGTTGGAGCAGAAATAGTCAACAAACTGTTTACAATAAGTGATAAAAAACCCTGTGCAGATGGCGGCAGGAATGCTAGTTAAATTATCTATCAGTTATTCTCACAATTAATCGACTAATTAGATCAAAAACAATCGCCACATTCTACAGATTTTATCTAACCACGTAGGCAGTATTAAAAATACACAAAAATGCAACTAAACAAACAAATGGATTTGTTTTTTTAAATAAAATAAATATTTTATTGCCTAAATGTGTCGCAACGGACACATCTGCAGCTAAGTCAGTTCTATTCACTATTTTTTCAATTAAACACTTAATAATTGGATAGCAAAAGGTGATTAATACAGAATTTGAACCAGCTAGAGATAAAATTAGGCTTCTATTGAAGTTTTGAACATTTTTACACACAAAGAAGAGTTTTTCATCTTAAATGCCAGATGTCTGTTTTTGTTCAGTTCCGTCCTGTGTTGCTCTGACTGTGTTGTCCTTTCAGAAAATGGCAAATTTTAGAGTCTGTATGAGCCAGTTAACAAATATTCATTACTAAATCAGTTGACTAATAATTCAACAATCGTTTCAGCACTATTAAAAACGATCCTGTGCAAATACCAGCAAGGCTGTCAACACGTTTTGAGTTTGTTGGAAGCAGTAAGGGCTCTAGAGTCTAACAGCTGCTGGATGGAGAGGAAGGATCTCCGATATCGCTGGTTTGTGCACTTAGGATGCAGCAGTCTGTCACTGAAAGAGGCAAAAATGAGTGGAGCCAGAAAAAAATGACAAAATCAGAACCAGAAAAAGATCAAACGTTTTTTAACAGAAGCTCATCACGCTTTCCGTCGGCATTGAAGGCCGTAAACCACAACTGTGGTTTAGTGTGAGGCTATCCCAGCTTAGGCCTGACCTAGAATCAGCACAGCTCTATAATCCCCACCTAGATCCTCGTTTGTAATCACGGCACTCGTCTGAATGAAGCTCCCCAGTCAGACGTGATCTCTTCTTTTTGCTGGGTGTGAGCAGCTCATCACGCGCAGACAGGAAAAGATAAATGCCTTTCTAATCACCGCGGCTACGAGCTTTTAGCCGTGTTAGCCGGGACACTTGGCTCGGAACTAGAAACGGAGACTAACCTTAGAACAAAATACGTGATGATTGTCCATCCAAGTATAGATGCCATGCCTTGGGAAAAAAAAAATAAAAAATTGGATTTTTTTTCAAGGTGGTAACGTGGGATTACTTTGTAGCCGCACCGCCGTGGCCTGCATGCGTCCGTCTTAGAGATGCATTAGTATGTCTGGCAGTCAGCCCAGTCTTATTCTCAAGCGTCTTGTAAATTTAACTTGAGTTCTTCTGTCTCTTGTCTTTCACTTCAGGTTTGCTTTTCCCAAGCTGTTGGAACAGTGCAGTCAAGGTTAGTCCCGCTGTGTTCACAGCGGTGAAAATACTCCATCAAACACCTTCTTTAAATTTGCTACAATGTTTGTTTGTGTTTTTTTTTTCCTCCTCCTCACCAGTCACCAAAAGGAATGCAAACATCACTTCAGATTTAGGTTTAAAGAAAAGAACAAAGCAGTAAAATCAAACCTAGTGTAAAAATAAGGTGTTTTTGTATTTTTTACGGGAAGGAAATCCGTATTCTTCTTGAGTCCCGCGGTTATTTAGTTTTATTTTTTGCTTTCCACTGTGCTGTGTTTGTATTGCCAGGTATTGTGAGTACAGTGGTGTTTACGGGGCTGACAGCGGAGCAGAAGCACCCTCTCATGCAGCATGTTCAGCAGTTGGTACGCTCCGCTAACCCCACCGCTGCCTTCATACCGGCGGAGAGAGGAGCTGTCATCAGGTAGGCGCCCACAGAATCGTGATCAATGCTGCAAACAGTCGTTTGACTTCTTTTATCTTCGCCTAAAATATTCTATCCAGCTTTGTGACGTCTATTTTTAAATCCGGCGGGGTCAGAGCGCTGCTCATTTGGCACCGAAATATGCTTTTTTAATCAGTTTCTAGCTTAGTTTAGCTGCATGGAGCCTTGCGGAAGCTTTTCTTGTTTCACGTTTTGTCGCATTACCATTACAAGCTGGAATACGTTTTATCAGGATTTTCTGTGGTAGACCAGGGGTCTGCAACCTGTGGGTCTTCAGTCCCTCCTTTGTGGCTCCTAATAACTTAAAAGAAATTGGCAATAAAAAAAAAAAAAAAGTAAAGGTGACAAAAAGCCTGTCCGGATTTTGCTGGCATTAGAAACTTTCGCGATGAATAATAATATTGATGTTTTGGCGCCATTTTCAAGAAACATGACAATAATGGCACAATAATACAAGAGCACTCTCTTAAAGATCAATCAACTTCTAATAAGTTCCTAACAAACATTTAACACAGGAATTGGAATACATTTTTAATATCCAAAATAAATAAGCAACCAAAACAACAAATACAATTAATTATGAAGTGCTTCGAAAAATTGTCTGTCAAAAAATGGTCGAGTCGAAACTTCAGTCGTGTCCCAGTCATTTTCCTCGTCTTTCTACGAAACAGTCATGCAAATGAAAATGATCGTCCTCGCTTTCATTTATTGTGTGATTATTTGCTTTATTGCTTCTTGCGGCAGGCTCACTGCTAGCATTAGCAGTTTTTCCAAGTCTTCATTGCAATCCATCCACAGCATGTCCATAAAGAATCACACTAAAAATGGAAGCAGTTTTTCCTTTTTGTTGATTTTTTTTTTGTTTTTTACTTGCAAACTGTTTCATTATTTTTTGAAAGAAAAATTGGTGGCATCAACTACCTCACTCACTATTTGGTTGCCTAGCAACAGCCTGTTGAGTAACTTGTACAGCATCAGTGTCAGGTTTTTGCCACTTTGCCTCATAACTGCTTAAAAATAAATAATGGTGTGAAGTGAAAACTTTAGATAGAAGAGGAGCCACCAGTTTGGGAGTATTTCACATGTTTAACGCAAACAAAATCAGCAATTACCGATATCGCCTGATATGAAATGCTTATATTGTGAAATGTTTTTCAGTCTTATTGTTTAGTCCTACACCTGTGATATACCAGCATACAATTGACAGTCATTTAAAAATGCACGTCACCCTAGTCAGATATTTTTTTTTTTTTGCAAAAAAATTTCGAGATACATTTATCATTTTCTCTCCAGTCATGCAAAATTTTGTGTTTATCTGTCACGTAAAATCCCTGCTAAACACATTGTAGTTTGTAGCGTGACAGCCTTAAAAGTCCAAGCGGCACAAATATCTCTGTTAGTCCTGTCTATTGATTAATTTTTTTATGCACTGCTGCCACGATTTGTGCCGTAATTGTGTGAAGGAAGTGTGAAGCGGCTGATCCGTATCGTTTCCTCCTCAATCAGGGACGAAGATGTGAGCCTGATACTGTCTGAGAGCAGCTTCGGCGAGCCGCAGATGCTGAGAGCGCGCTACGTCCTCTACCCTGGATGGTAAGACCGCTCGCGTCGCCACGCTGTCGGTTTAATTGGCGCTCGTCAGCGGCGGCGGGGGCCCGTCGTCCGCTGATTGTTGGAAAAGGCCCTCAGGGCGTCTCATGTTCTCTCACCAGCAGCCTGCCGGCCGCACGGCAACAGGCAGTTGGCTGTGCGGTTGCCATGTACACACGGAGGGCGGGGGAGGTGTTGGAGGGGGTCTCTTTCTTTGGACTAGGGCCAGTCAGCCTTCATGCCTCAGTGGTCAGCCTAATATGAACCTCTGCTAAATCCTCCTGTCAGATCACACACACACTATCTGGCGGGAGCCTTTTAATGTGCTTATCTGCAGGCAGTAATTTGTGTAATTTGGTCGTGTTCGTGCACGCGAGGGATGAGTCACGCCGCTCCAGAGCTCGTAAAAGTCACACGGGAAACTTTTTTTTTTTGTTTGTTTTGTTTCCGACACCCGAGAAATGGAGGACGGAGCTGCTGCAGTTGAACCCGCAGACGACCATGTCGCTCCGGCCTTCGATTTCTCACTGTTTGTGTAATGTGCACATCCTGTCATGCTTTCCAGGTGCAAAGGACGCTTCTTCTCTGGCTCGGGGACGGTGAGCGTCGCCCAGCAGCGTGTGGCTTTCAGCCGACCTCTAGAGAGGCCTCTGTTTGTCATCCACTGTAAAGGTAAGACGGAAAAAAAAAAAGCCCTCTCTCCCTCCACCCCCTGATCCCCTCCCGCCTTTTTTACATTCTTACATGTGACAGAAGTTCCAGATATGACCTGGCAGGGTTTTGTGATTACATAAGCTGCCTTTTCCTCCATGTATGGAAGCACCTGAGATGGCAGTGCAATCTGAGGCTTTGCTGTAAAAATTGTTTTCATTTTTACAGGATGCTTGCCAGTTTTTTTCTTTTAGGAAATTGTTCATTTATATTTTTCGGTGTCATTTCTGATGAAATGCTTGTTTTGTTTGTTCTGCAGCAATCAAGTCGTCATTAAAGTCGAGTCCATTCAGAGGAAATGTTTACAACATTTGGGGGAAAGTCAAATTTTCAGGTGGGAGTTTTACATTTTGTTATAAACAATTGGCATTATGAAACGCATTGCATATTTTGCTAACTTGGAACAGATCCAGAACAGATTCTAGATCCTGAAAACCTTGCTTTATAGAGACGTTGCTTGATATAATTTTATATCATATTCAATTAAATATGAATTCGAGTCATCTCTAAAACCTGCAGACTCGGCTGGATTGATGGATGTGCGCTTCAATGCAGTTAGCGGGAGTCTGACCATCATCCCGGACAAGACCCCACTCCACAAAGAGACCAGCCCCTCCTGCTATCTGACCTTCGACGGGGTTGGTCTCGTCCAGGACGAGCTGAAGGCCTGGTTGAGACTCTGCACCAAACAGGTCAGTTACGACTGCCTAGATACAGCCTAAAGTTGGGGGGGGGGAAAGAGAGTGAATGCTGTTTTTTTTGTTGTTTTTCTTTGATGTTTGCAGAAGCAGGCCAAGAAAACAAAGAAGACTCCAAACACCCTGTCGACACAAGAAATCCAGAGCATACACGTGAGTGTATTGTTGAGCTTTTTGCGGTTCCCAGTCTTTTGTCCTTGACCACTTGAATCAAAACGCTCCACCCACCTTCCTGCTCCCAGATAATCACCCGGCTGTTTTTTACACTCCTGTTTTAGAACAATTACATTATTGCTTTCATGAAAATAGGGAGAGACCAGAGGGGAAACAAAAGCCCAGATGTGATGTTTGTGACAGAAAATTACAGGTCACTGTGCTGCTTAAAGCGGTCAGTTTTTGGTCTAGTTAGTATGGGTATCACAGTTCAACTGTCCTGGTGTTGCGATTCTCTGACAGCTAGATGCTTTATTGTATTGTGCTCTTCTTGAAACTTAATCATTTTGGTGGGAAAAAAAAACAAAACCTAAGCCATACTTCCTTTTGATTCAGCTGATTCATACTGGTTCTTTTGGAGCTTATTGTTAATTTTTATAAAGCTTTGCTCTTTTACAATTCTATCACTCAATTCAATTATTTATATTATTACTTCCTTTTACGTTTTAGTCTAATAAAGCAAAATCAATGGGTTAACTTCTTCATATTTGGTCACAATACCACTGCGAACTTCCTGTAGTTGCTGGCATATGGTCGGGTTGAACTGCTGAAATCAGTTCTCATCAACACAATGAGATGGAAATCGTCATGGCGAACATACAACAACAAAAAAATCCAGAAACAAAAAACTACATACAATAACATAGTTATCCACATATGTAACCCTTAAATATTTTGTTTTTCTTCAAATTTTTATTTTAAAACCCATAACAGAAGGCACGCTCATAAATCCATGCTCGTATTATTCATTATTCTGTAATCTAACTCCGACAACAGAAGAATCTGCTTGTCTTGTAAATTTAAAAACACGTCACCCATCTTATTTGAATTCAAACAGCGCAAAGAATCGTTGCACCTCATCAGGCAGGAAATTAAATTTTGCTCTGAACATGTACTGAAGTAAATGATAAAATTTCATGACAGCTGATCTGCATGTTCATAGTAATCAGCCGTATTAATAACACATATGGCTTTTTTTTTTTTTTTTCTCAAAGTTGTTTCATTTTATATTGTGTTTTTGTTTTATAGTTGGCTTTATTTCAGGTGTGTAACATTGGTGTATATTTTTAAATAATAATAAATAAAAAAATTGATGGTGTTTTGTCAGGTGGCCCGACACTTGGATCCACTACCACCAGGTTATTTCTACAATGGCTATCAATACGTTGACATCTTCGGAGAAAAAAGGAGCTTCCATCCCAGTATCCTTTGTAATGGGTGCCTTCACTCGGCAGCTTATTCCCTGTTGATCCTAATATGTCACTCAGGCTTAGTAACCCCGAGCAGACACCCTAAATAAAAACACAGCGTCAGCCTGACCTCGTGTTGTTACAGTCTGGTAAATGTAAGTCAGTTGAGATGGAGCAAGAAGAGCTGAGAACAACAACCGATACCCTGCAGATGGAAACCCTGCTCTATTTATTGATTTTTTTTTTCCCTTACATTTCTGTTTCCGCAGACATGGAAGAGTTCATTAAAGAATACATCTCTGAGGCCAACGAAGAGATCGAGCAGTTCAACCGTCAGCTGGAGCTGCAAGAGGAGCCTGACTTGTTTGGTCCATGATAGAGTCTGTGTTTGATCGCGTCGCCTGTTGGTGGGCGGGGCGGGGCGGGGCGGATACACAGCACCAGTTTAATAGTTTTCAATGAGTAATCCCACCACACGCACCTACAGAAGGTGCCGGTTCATCGGATTCATTCCATTTGTCTGCTAACATCGCCACTTTTTTTCGTCTTTTTTTTTCTTCTTCGAGTGCCCTCCACTCCGTCAGGTGAGGCAGCGACCGCCTGCCTCGCAATAAGCTCTGAACGAAACAGCAAGTTGTTGTCATTCGGATCGAAATACAGATGGACCCGAAACCAAAACACGACCTTAAACTCGACATGATTACGGCACAAAGCCTGCGAGCTATGGCACTTTCACAACCGAAGGGGGATTTTCAATCACACACTCTCACAGCTTGAGCATTTCTGTTTGTCACAGTCGGCGAATTAATGCGTCTATTTCTGGGTTGGCTTGAATAGCCGTACGATCCTGGTAGGCTCCCTGGTGGGGTTTCTCAAGAATCGCTCCTCCTCTGTTGTCACCCAATCCGCCGTCCACCTGTTAGCTTGTTCGCGAGCCACGCTGGAGCAGAGGGAGCGTTTGGTCGCGGAGTGGTAAACATTAGAAAGCTCGACGGCTCAACACTACTGTTTGTCACGTCTCTACAAGCCATCCCCGGCTTTATAAAAAAAAAAAAAAAGACAGACACCCTCCAGGAGATTCTAATTGTACAGTACTTTAAATTGATTAAGAGTCTAAAGCGAGGTTTAGTCATTTTATACCAGCTGTAAGCTGTCAAAAACACATGGAGTCACACAGATGACATTTCCACTTGACATATTTATTCTGTAAACACTTCAGCCAGTTCATTAAAGCGTTCTTTCAAATAGGAGAGACAGATCAGTGGTGCTTTTTCAGAAGGCTGCAGTATGTAACTTTTAAAAACAATATGTTATTTTTTTTTTTTATTTGTTAAGTCTGTCAATATGTCATGACTTTATAAAATGAGACAGAAAAACTTGAGCTCCTCTGCCTTCTTCCTGTGGTTCTTCTGCCATCTGCAGAAACTGCTCTAGGTCAGAAGCAACCAATCGAAGCAAGGAGGAGGGGCTCAGCGCAGTCAATCATGCTTGTGTAGTGATGGTGGAAAAACAACTAAACTTTACAGGAAAACAGTTTCTAGTGTGCTAACTAATCTTAACATTCGCGGCAGGCTGAGTTGTGGGGGTTCTAGCTGTAGCATAGCAAAGAGCAAGGAAGAAATTGTGAGCAGCACATTGACAAGTGTGATTGACAGTGGTAAGACCCTCCTCCTGGTTTTGACCTAGCAGTTTATTTCAGCAGATGGCAGTAGGACCACAGGGTGAAGACAGAGGAATTTGTGAGGTTGAACAGATTTTCTGTCTTATATTAGGCTGTCATGGTGACCGTTTTCACAAATATGTGAATAAATACATACTATTTCTAAAAAGAAAATACTGCAAAAATTGGTGTCAACATATTTGGGCAAAACCTTGATTTACGTTCATAAATGGTTAATGTTAGATACACATTAGTGGAGCATAGTTAAAGGCTTAGTCACAAAGATTTGGACTTGACGTCCTTTTTAAGTGAGTTGCTTTGCTGCTGTTTGCTCTGTGATTGAATACCACGTTGATGTCACATGCATGTCTTTGAAATTGAAGAATTTCCAAACCTGTGTTTTGCTGGTCCTGCACAGGCTTTGGAATTCTACAACGTTTGAGAAAGTGGATATAATAGGCGCAGAATTCACCCGTGAACATGTGCTGGTATTTGTGTGGCCACATAGTAACATAGTGTAGACACTCTTGAATGATAAACTCTAAAACTCGATTTTTTAAAATAGTAGTAGGAATCTTCCAAGTAAAGATGCACCATTCAGAAATTTGACAGTTTTTTTTTGTTGATCTCTGGGTTTTGGAAAACTTTGACCTGCTGATACGGCATTAGGCTAACGACAATTTGTCTTTAGCCACGATGATATGAGATGGTAGAACAATATCAAAAAGCCATTACTGTTAGCCGTCCTCACATAAGGAGACTCTATAAATATATCACAACCAACACAAAGTAATGATTGCGTTGACATTTTGACCTTGGTTATTTTGGCGATTAGTGTGAATTACATGGCTAACATTGTGAGAACGGCAAGCGTTCAGATTCTGACCTTACGCCAGACATTTTTATCGATAAGTCTATCAACATTTAAACAGTTTTAAAGCACAAAAGTTCTTTGTGGTTCTGTTCAGCCTTCCTGTTATCTGTTGAGCCTCTTGCTTTCTCACAGACTCAACAAACAACCCAAATGTTAGCAAGCTGAAAGAAATACAGTCTCCTTAAACTAATTATTATTATTTTTTACATTAATTTGACTTTAAGACTTCACAGTGAGTGGAAATAGGTAACTTTAACCCTTCTCCACACAGTAACACCTTCCACACTGAGCAGTACTAACAGTACACCTGTCACTAACTGGGGAAAGATTCTTGAGTCTATCAGATCACGATAAACTCCCAATTTCTCCGTGCATCTCTGCTTTCGATAGTATCGGAAGATTTAAAGGCATACATTCAAAATAGAGTTAATGTAATAAGCAGACTGCACCTTTTAGTCAGGAGGCTAATAAAAGCAGCCTTGGGATGTCAAGTTAGATTAAATTCCGTCTTTCACTGTGAAATGTTCTCATTTGGTGAAGCTTTCATACAAATGTGTATGGAAACCTGTTAAATGAGCAAAACGTAATTAATATCGCTAGCTAAAAGTCAACGTGACCCTACTGGCCCCATGATTTCTCTCCTTAAAGTGCACTCTGGTCTGTAGAAGCCATATCCTTTCATTCTAGTGGTGCTCCAGTCCTTTTGTCAAGTTATTAGACTACAGAAAAGCAGCTAAACTTCACCATTATCTACCAAAAATTTACATGGAGAGGAGCTCGTTTCATATTTCTTCTCTTAACCATCCTCTACTTGATAAAAGTGCAATTCCTCAGTGTGTTTTTATATGTGATGCCTCTTTAAGGACGAAGATGAAACAAATGAGCTGCTGAATTCTCCAGCTCCCGCCGCTGGTTTTCTGTTCTTTGCTGCCACCGCTGCTCACATGGCAAAATCGAGGGCTTTGTTGCAATTAAATACCACTGGGGGGAAAAAAACCAAAACGATAAGTATTACCTCAGCTCACAACGGATGGGACAAAATTCCAACAGATTACGGAGCTTTTTCAGAAATGGTACAGGATTATGTAGAACCTTAATCCTTTGGTGACAAAAGGATAACTTGCATCTAAGCTGGATCCCCGCTTGAACATTTCAACGATGCACTCCGGGAGGCTGTCTGTTTTCAGCAACAGTTGGCATAGTTGTGAGTTTATGTAATACTGCAGAGAGTTACCTTGATTGACAGCGAGGTGGTTGGGAGGCAGATGCATGGGAGACCGTTGGCAGACCTTTGAACCCGGCTGTGGATCAAACGGTAGGGAGCCCGAGACCCCAGTAAGTCCTTAAAGAGACGGGGTTCTGCTACACGTTAGTGATATTTAAACAGAATTTCCACTAACCGATATATAGACTCATTTATCCATGGGTACTATCGCAACTCTTGTGTGTAGATTTGCATGTCGAGATGTCATTTGAATATTACAATACATATACTTGGATTTTCCTTCTTTTTTAAAAAAAAATGCCTTTCACCAAACTGGTACAACGAAGCAAAGAAAACTCACGTTTATTTTACATATCTGCGAAGAATTTGAATTTACCTCAAAGCAACAAATAGTATTTTTGTAAGACTGTGAATTGAACAAAATGGTTTCCTCACGCACAAGCTTCAGCAGAAGTAAAGGCAGATGCAAATCTTTTGTAGAAAAGCGCACACACGCACAAAAACAGCAACAACAAAAAAAAAACTGACAAGAATCTGATCAGTTGTGAGACGTCAGGTTTCTCTGATCCAGCTGTGCCTTGGCTACAGCTAAGAAAAGCAGAGATTAAAGCTGCTTTCAGAGCTTCATCCTTCTCCCCGTGACAGGGAAAGGAGGTGCTGTCAGGCAAGAATCTGTCCTTCAACAGTGTTGGTGAAAGGAATCCATGGAGTCGCTCTTTAAAGCGGTGTGTTTTATTTACAAAGCCGGAGGGCGAAAGTGGGCGAAGTCACACAGCGAGGCTGCTGGCAGGCTCGGGCTCAAATCAGGTGTACTTTTCGAATTTGCGAAAATCTCCAACAAAAGAAAAATAAATAAATAAAGACAATAAAAAAAATCGGGTGATCCCTGTTTATTGAGAATCGGGAGCCCAACTGAGCCCTCCACAAGCCTCCAACGGGTGACTGCTTCACAGCTCTTCGGCAAACTGAGCGCTCCTTTGTTTCTGTCTTGTGTGCTGTAGCTGAAGTTATAGGACAAAAACGAAGTTTGGTGTCAATTGGTTCTACAAGGTTGGGAAGGAATTGTGGTATCCTTGTAACTACAGTTTGAGAAAATGTTTTTGGAATTTATTTTCTACTTTTAAAGATTGGCTTTAGAGGGATAGTTAAGATTTTTAAGTGAGATCTGAGAAGTTAGTGTTAGCTTCCTTAGCTAAACGGGTGTCATATATACACCGCGGGTGATGATTCTTAGCTCGGGTCCTCTACCAGAGGCCTGGGAGCTTGAGGGTTCTGCGCAGTATCTTGGCTGTGCCTGATGTTGTTCCTGGGATCTGTTGTAGCCACTGTTCCAGTTTGGGGGTGACTGCCCCGAGGGTCCCGATGACCACAGGCACCACTGTGATCTTCACAGAAATAGTTTTCTGGGGGGAGAAATTGGTAAAATCTCACCTCCTGGGGCACCATTAATGCCTGAACCGCCTCTATAACTGAAAGCAATTTCATGAAACATCACTTCAGAAAATCTGAACTATCCCTTTAAAACTCTACAGCAGTTTGGCATGTGCCCACTTGTTAACAAGATGGATATTTTTATGGTATTTTTAAGTGTTTTGGGAAAAGGCAGCTTGAAAATGGATTTTTACCTCCCAGAATATTTTAGTAGCCTAAAGGGAACATTGATGCTAATTGTTCAGACTGTTCTGTCCTGGTAAGGTTAAAAGAAAATCACAGGCTTCACATCCTTACAGTCATCCCAGGAAATGGAAGGTTTTTGCTCAGGTTTAATGTGATTAACTTACCTAAGATTTCATATTTGTACGACCAAACTTAAGCGTTACCGAGGCGTACGGAGGTGAAATTGTGCTTGAAATATTTGATGTGTAGCCTCACACAGACTGGTTGAAAAAAAAAAAAAAAAACTACAACCATGCTGTTATAGATTTTAAGGAACAGTCATGATGGAAGTCAGCGGTTATTTGATGTCATGACGGCGGGATTATATCTATATTTAAAATAAAGGGCTAATTTCTTTTTCAACTTTTACAAAAAATAAATAAATAAATAAATAATTTCTTGTTCTCTATTGTCATGAAAAGCAAAGTAACTTTTAAAAGTGCCAAACTGACTTCCAGATTTTATTCGAAGGGTTCGCGAGGAAATGAGCTAAAGCGACTTGCGTTTGCACAAAACTACTGTAACTTCAGTTTTTCCTCCTGTGACTGATGCTTTTCTAAATTGACTGTTGTATTTATTGCACCACATAACTAATAAAGATATTTATATGCCAGAAGGTCTTCTCTTATCCCTCATCGCGGCATGTGGTGGACTGAATTTGAAAGCCTACAGGTTGTTCCCAGACAGCGGTGGCAGCAGCAGCGCTCCCAGCCAGTTCAGCGCGGCTGTGGATTTTTCACCTGGTGAGAGAACACGAGTCCTTCCTGCCTTGAAAGCTTGTATCCGCGCCATCTGTGGCAGAGAGGGATTGGGAAAGTTGGGTTAAACAGATCAGCGGTGTACGTAAGAGCTTTTATGAGTGTGTTTTCATAACATGTTTTTCTTTTTTTTTTTTCTTTTTTTTTTTTAAGTGAAAGCAGCGGCCCAAATTCTGCTGAGAGAAATTGAGGATGGTGCCCTACATATCCTTCAATTTCCTAATGCTTCGTGAGCCCTGCGCGCACGTGGGCGTGTGTGTGTGTGTGTGAGAAAGAGAAAGGAAGACGGGGCCCTTTGCGTGTCCTTGCATTGTTGCCAGGCAGATCCAGTCCTCCGCATGTCTGACCTCTGACATCAGCGTTTCCTCGCCCCTCTCCTGCCACCACCGTGCCGCCAGTTACTCCCCAGCGACTAGGGGCAAGACTACCCACCCTTTACACTTTTAGCCCACTTAAAACACTCGCCGTATCTCCACCGTTCCCCTTTTTCTCCTGCCCACCCCTCTATTGTATTTTTACCGAGCCGCTGAGCCGAGGCTATTTGTGGGCTATTATATGACAGCAACATGTAAACACTCATCACTTCCACCAGCGTCTGCCAAAGCCTGCTGAGTGAGCCCAGGTCATTACAACAATGGATCAGTGTGCTGGATTTATTCACTTTCACACTGAGGGAGGCAATGTTTTTTTCTTTTTTTTCCTTTTTTTTAGTCTATATGTGCTTTTTTATACTTTCTTCCTTCTGATCTGACAGGATTTATTCTGTCAGGGCAAAACATTTGTACTTTTAACCATATGTCCAAATTTTGGAGGATCCTGCAAGTTTCAGTCCCTTAAGATTTATCTAAAAAGTTTTCTAGAAAAATTGGGAAATTTCTGAGCTCCAGAAGTTGAAGATTTTCTAGAAAAAAAAACAAGCTAATTAAACAGTAAAAAAAAAAAAAGTTTCTTTCTTCCACATTTTCAACTTTTCAACCTCAGAATTTATTTATTTATTTTTTTTAAGAATTTTTCTAATTCACTACTTTTTTCTATCTACAATGATTCTAATAGCTGTACATGTTACTCTAACTATCATAGTTTATTCTTGAATGTCAGTATGACTGAGATTAGTCAGGCTCTTCTCTCCTTTTACAGTTCCAGAGCATATCAAATCAATATTCATGCTCCTTCCGTTTAAGTAGCCTTTCTAAGTTGTGTTGAAGAAAACCATTCAATCATTGTTGTCATCATGCCCAGAATACAGCATTGAGCTTTTTATTAGAGTACATAAGCCATCTCTTTCACAACTCCAAGACATTTATAATTCTGCTGCCCAGCTAGTAACGCTATATATGGAGCATGTTGATATTACTCACATTTTCTTTTCTTTACAGTCTCCCAGCAGACTGTAGGAGAGATGACAATTCTTTTGCTTTTTCTTGACTTCAAAGCTCTAAATGGCCTCACAGAAAAGAGTTGAGGTGAGATTGATGAACTAAATACTGCCTCTTTTTTAGAGGCGAGCATTTCAAAAAAATAATGATCTAATTAGACAACACTTTGAATACTGGGAATAAAAATCTGCATAAACTTGTTATTTTCACGATGCATTTTTATTGCATACCTTTTAACAGCAGTTTTGCATTACATACACACTCACTATACACCAATGCATTCTTGATTGATGTAACCGCATCACTTAGCACCATTTTTAAATATGTACTTTTAGGCAGATTATGACAATGAAATGCATCTGGTCTTTACTCCGTCATAAGGTTAGGTTAATGCCAGATAAATTACATTCATCACCTACTACACTGGTTCAGTATTTTATTTTATTTTTAAGAAAGGCATGGTCACTGAGATGCATATTGGACAGATGAGGGAGAAGTGGAGATGTTTAGTACAACAATAATAAAAAAAAAGCATCTTACAGGAAGTACCTCATACTGAAAGTCAAGCACAACAGTAGAGGTCTGTATGTTTGCTTCCTCTGAAGCAGCGGGACCTTTGCATCTTGTTCTCATTGAATCAACCATGAAAACTGAATATCACAGGCTTCCTGAGTCAATAGAGGTTATTTGACCAACTGCCAAAGCTTATTTAAAATTGAGCCATCTGACAAACAACAGTAAGTCAGAACAGAGCAGAAAATCCACAGCTGATTGGCTCTCAAAGGGGAAAAAAAAAAAAAAAAAAACTGGTGTAATGGTCTAATAACAGCCCAGCCCTCAGTCTGACTGAGGTACTCCAGTGGAACTCCAGCAAACTGCACAAAAAATGTTCCCAATAAACTGAAGCAGATTGGAAAAGAACAAAGGGTAAAACATACACACAAGTTATGAGACAGTTAATGTTATTCAGAAGATGAATATTACTGCTAATGGTTCTTCAAGTTTTTATGACCAGCACTAGAACTGTTGGAGAAGTCTTGTATAAATCTAAAGTGGGCATCCATAATAATCTTGAGTCAGTCACTATCTCGGAGAGCTTCACTGGAACAAAGCTCACACACCTATTCACACCTTAAAGTTGAGTCATAATTTCCATTGTGAAGATTTAGTTCTAAAATTGACTCTCTTAAACCTAAAAGACTGGAGCTCACAGTTTGACTGGTTTCTCTTGACTTTGAGTTTTGTCAGTCCTTATTAGCATCTTCAGTCGGAAGCTGCTTTACATCAAACATCATCAAAACGGACATCTCACTGGAGTCGCCCAAAGAAGCTGCCAGTTTCAGTTGCTGAAGACTGTTTCCACTGAAAACTTCCCCCTCCCAGACTCTGCTTTTGTTCAGTTTTAGGTCAGTTCGGCTCTCTCCCACCACACTTACCCGGAGGGCTCCAGGGACCCGAACCCTGAAAAGGACCCAGGAGAGCGGCTCCAGCAGGCCCACACGGGGCTCAAACAGCACGCATCCTTTCCCCCAGGCAGAGTAGACACAGGGGAATGGAGGTCTTATCTGAGGAGAGTTGTTCCTTACAACAAAATCACACATCGGGCTGAAATCTCCTCCGGTGGTGATCCGGGCGTAGAGCCCTAGCCGATACACCCCAGCCTCGGGTAGACTGAGGCTCACAGTCACCTTGCGGTCTGTGTAGGTGCAGAACACGTAACGTGAAAGTGGAAAATTTGAGCTTATGTTCTCTTTGCTGAGAACATAGTGAAGATCAAGGTCCTGCTGGTTGTGGAAGGTGAGGTTACACTTGCCTTGCTGGGTACTCACAATGGCTGAGTTGTGGCTGAATCTTGATAGCCCTGCCTTAGCCGTTCGGGTTCCTGGCCCACATGCTGAGCCCAGATTGGGAGGAAACAATTCTTCTAATCCAACAACCTTCTCTTTGCAGTGCAGTAGGTAATTTGCCGCATTCTGGAACTTATCTTCTGTCTTCTCATAGTCCCGCACAAACAATGAAAGTCGGTAGAAACCATGAAATGGGCACAAGACGTGACATGTGAGGTTATCTGGTTGAATCTGAGTTACCAAGCAGCACTTGGCTACAGCACCTTCCATTTGTGGATGGACAAGTTCACACAACACCATTAGAGACCGGCAAGTCTTCAACACTAGGTCAAAGACCCCATCTTCCACTTCGGCAACCTCACTGTTCTGGGAACTGCCTATGACACCCAAGGATCCTGCAAAAGGCTGTAGGCCCCAGGACAGGAAAGGGTTCTCTGGCATGTCCTCAGTGGCCCTTGGGTTTGGACACTCAACAGTGAAGGAGCAAACCCAAACCAGAGGAGTTGTAGCATTTCCAGGTCTTGCAAACAATTTGACATCGTATGTGTCACTTTCAGGTGGCAGTAGCTGCAACTTCATACTCCTGTGAGAAACAGTTAGAAGGCCAAAGGAGGAATTGATTGACTCTTTCTGCTCTAAAGCTCCACAGTGGAGGAGATCTTGATGCTGCGTGATCTCATAGGTGAACGTTGTCAGCTTGGAGAAACCGAGGGATATGGTAGCCTCCCCATCATCTGAGTAAGATGTCAAAGGTAGAGTATGTTTATAGAAGAGTACAGAAGTACATTTAACTATAAAAGCTTTCCTACATTCAGCGTACAGTTCTTACGTAAAATAAAAAAATTGTAGACCTGTGACTATATGATAGCGAAGAGGACTTATCAGACTGAGCCCCATGGTGAAGAAGGCTGAGGTCTTGAAGACCCTTTGTTCAAATTCCTCAATGGAGATGGGCTTGTCCAAAAGCTGCCATTTCTCCTCATCTGGGAAGTGTGAATCGATGAATTCCTCTGGGTCAGTTAGGAAATAGAAGTCATCAAACCTTGATTAAAAAGGACAAACATCAGTTTGGTCTGGCACTCAACTCCAAGTCCAGTAAGAAAGAAACATACTACAAGCTGGTATAGTTTAGTGACTACTCCTCTGCACTTGTACTGTTTGAAGCTAAACAATGATAGATTAATTTTAGGATAATTTCCTTTCTGCACCTTTTGACAAAGCTTTCATTTTGCATATCTACTCGTCCAGCTCCCCAACAGGCATCCAGGAGGAACCACTCCCCCCCCAGACGCACAGCGTTCCACAGGTGATCCGACTTCACATTCTTTAAACTATGACCTTGACGGTAACCGATGCCCTTACTGTGGCCAGGCACTTCTTTGCACTCGATTCCCATTTCTCTGTAAAGAAAGACCAAGCACAACAGGTTTTCACTTGTCTTTTGTTCATTATGACCTAATATCCTTTAGGTTTGCTATATACAAAAACAATTGTTTGAAAATAAATTCTGCTGTGAAATAAAAGCGTACATTTGTCTTGTCCAGAGGATATGATAAAGTATTCTGCCTTCCGATTTTAGGAGATTAAACAGAACTCAATGTGAGGAACACTTTAACATCTCTTGATGTCTGAGGACTTGCCTAACATCTAGTAGTCTTCATTCAGTCTCCAAGGTAACGAATTGCTGACCTGGCTAATGGGTGGTGGTAGTGTTCAACATTTCCATTATAGTTGACTCAGAAAGAACTTTAATCATCATATCTTATAGTAGAACCACCACTTTCTCATAAATGTATGTTATCTGCCAGGGCTGGTGGTACATCCGGCTGGATTCAGGCGCATTGCTATGGAGATGACCATAAACAAAATGGGGTAGCCTGTTTCTGTGGCTGCCTATGACACTCAAGGATCCCGCAAAAGGCTGTAGGCCCCAGGACAGGAAAGGTTTCTCTGGCATGTCCTCAGTGGCACTTGGGTTTGGACACTCAAAAGTGTCCAACTCAAGGTTGTAAATAATTCATCCTGTTATCCGTGGCAAAAGGTTTGAACAGGACAAAAAACAGTAATGTAGTTGTTCTATTGCCTAGCTTCTGGGTCCAAACACACTGCATTCTGTGCATCTTCAGTGTTGCCACTGTTGCCTTGAAAAAGTATTCAGACTACTAATTACTGAATAGTCCTTTAAAAGGTGACTTGGTTATTGTACTAATAATGTCAAAAAGGATTAAATTAGATTACAAGTTACCTTGTCAATCACATCCAGCTCATGTCCCCTTTCCCCTCCTCACTACTGTCTAAACCTAAAAATGACCACTGGTTTCCGATACTCATTTTATTGAATGGCTACTTTTAACAGCAATGCCATTAATTTTTCTCTGGACACTTCAAATTTAACTTAAAAAGCATTTCTTTAAGAAAATGTAAAAAAGAAAAGTGTCAAAATTGGCATGTTTTCATTAAGCAAATTTGGTCATTCATAATTTTTGTGATTCCTATTTGCGCAATTAGATCTTCTGAATTGAAACACAGCAGGATAGAGCTTTTAGCACCTCCACAACGCAATCTGGCCGAATTGTAAAATTAACGTGAACTAATATTAATGTTCAACTTGTGACCTGTCCAGATGTCATGCCTCTCTTATCAACATGCAAGAAACTAGCAACTGTATCTAGCAAATGAAATGATAAAAATGTTAAAGAACAGTGACTTAGATTAGTAACTTTAATCAGATTATTGGTTTGGAAATGGTAGCGCTAGATTACTTGTTTCTCAAAAACAAGTAACTAAGTAAACATGTTACCCCATGGAGTCAAAGGTTCCCACACTCCACACCTTTGACAGACACCCTGACTGTCAATTTAAAAATAGCTGCAGTTGCATTTGTGTTTCTTGTTTCTGTGCAATAGCATTTCAGGCATCAAGAGTGATTGTGATCACCTGCACATCTCTGTACAAAGATTGGAGTAGCCACAGCAAACCCCGCGGCCGGCAGCTATCACCTCCTCTGGGGAGCTCAGCTTTTCTGTGTGGCCAAGATACCCGCTCACATCGTACTCTGTGAAGAGATTTGTCACCTGCTTTAGAACGGGTCACTCACAAAGTATTAGTACTTTTTAGAATGATGCAGGTTAGGGTTGTGTAGTTCTGCAAACTCACCAATGTTGTTACACAGCCACACCCAGATGGCTCGTAGTTGCTCCAGCTCGTTTCTGCATCCCTGTGTGATGCTTTGTACAATGGTCTTCACATCATACACACGCTTCAGTTTCAGCTGGACAACGCACACACACATACACGCGTATAAATTAACCATCCAGTTCAGAAAAACTAGTTTCTACGGGCCAATAACGCCAGATCTAATCTAACAACATCAAAAACGATTTTTTTTTTTTTTTTCCAAACAGCTGAGAATCATGTATTTTGAATGAAGAAGGTTGCCCTCAGATCTGCTTTGCTTGATGCCTTTTTTTCCCCCTGCAGTAGATGAACTAAATTATTGAATGGCTAGTTTTAAATTGGTAATACTGTTTACGTTTACTGGTGAAAGAGAACTGCCAGGCACTGCTAAGGACAATGAACCGGATAGGACACAAGGGAGGCATTCTTCAGGTGTAATGATACCGTAGGGTGTGTCCTCACCTCTTCTCCGGCCCTGATGACATGGGAGTCCAGCCTGTGGAACACCTCTGAGCTCTTGAACAGGTCCGTCCGACGCTTTCTTTTGCCTGGCAGAGCAGCTTTTCCTCCCCCTCCTTGTCCCAGTTGTGCTTTCTGGTGCAGGTGTTTCTGTTCGTTTGGCTCCTTCCTCAGTGCACTTTTTTTCACAGCTGTGATGGACTTGGCTGCGCTCTCTGAGGACAGCTGCCTCTTCGCTGCCGGACGTTGATCCTCGCCCTCCGCTCTCAGATTTTCTGCCGCGCTTTGCCTGGCAACCATGGCATTCTGGGAGGCTTCTGGACTGACACAGGGCCGGGCGGCAACTGTGTCTCCCGCGTCAGCAGGTTTTGTGCTCTCCAGAGCTCCTCGGCCCTCATTGTTCACTAATGCCTGTACAACTGTAATGTGGTTCTCCTCCCCTAATGTTGGGTTCTCTTTAAGTTTATGAACTTCTGGGTTCTTTACCAGTACTGGTACCTTCTGGGTTACCTTGTCTTGAGAAGAAAGGCTTACAGAGCAGGCAAATGGAAAGGAGAACTTGTGCAATGAAACTTCGGCAGACATTACGCTGAGGGCATGGTGTTCTGTGAAGAGAGAAGGGAGGTGGGATTTAAAGCAGGTGCTGGTCCCTGCGGTACTTCAGCTCTGTACCTTTACTTTGTTCACAACTTTGCTCACTTGCTCTGCTGCCATTGCTAAAACTCCACACAGACTAGAATTCTAAAGCACAAAAAATCCCCGTCATCGTTCACAACTACTCTTTCTGTTTGCCGATTGGCCGAGTGAAAATTCTACAGGAAGAATCCAAGTGAAAGGGAGAAAGCCCAGACTGTGGTGTAAATGGAATTGCATGAGAAGACAATGGCCAGGCTGGTTTAATGCGAAGTTTTCAGATTTCCTGACTGGTAATCTTCCATTATTTCTGACAAAGCGAAGCTGCAACAAAACTCTACTGATACACAAGTACATGAGCATGAAATGGTTTGTTTATGGCAACAAAACGGATGTGAAACATCATTTCCGAGGTATCCTACCACATGAGACTCTTAATCCTCATAATGCATGCCGCATGCGGAGAGCTTATTCTTACAGCACATTCCATTAAAGACAGTGATAAATCTCCAATTAGATAAAGTCTATTCATAACCATAAATGAAACCAAAGATTAGAACCATTAGTCAGTGTCACAGTTCCTGCACAAAGAAGCCTTGTGACACTTCCTGCTACCCTATGAACATGTTCATGGTGAGATATAAATAAGCCACATATGGGAACACATTCATCTGGTGAAAAACAACTTATTATTTCAAAGAGAAAGCCATTGACACAGTGACCGTCCTTCTGCCGTGACCCAGGCTAAAGGCCTGTGTTGGCTAGCATCTGCCCTGCTCAAGTGTCCCTCTGCAGATCATTAAGTGGTGCCGCGGTGGCCGATCGACCGCAGCTGACCCTGACCTCAACATTTCTTGGAGTGCAATAAAAAGTCCCAAACTGTGCATCAACCTTCCTGTTGGGGTAAATTTAATTCCAACTAGCAGAAAAAAAAGCATGATTGAGTTTATTTCACGTTCATTATGGCAACAGAACATTCTTTTTGTTGCTACATGTCGTTGAGGCTTCGACTTACCCTTTCTTTTCAGAATGCTTTACGTCTGGTGGAGGCCTGCCGGTCTGTCGGCCGATGATGTTTCCACTGTGTGTTCTCACTGGTCCCTAGTCGTTGGTGGGGAGGCTTAAATACTGTGCAAGTGGCCTGCCAGGACCGGCCCCAGAATAACGGGCCTAAAAATACTACAAAGCAGTTAAGACCAGCCAATAAAAAACAAGCCCCGGCCGAGGAGTGTGTCGATGTGTGTATTTACAAGCATGAACGCGCTCTCACGATGTACTCTGTGACTTGCTGTGGGTGTGCTTTACATGGATCATCTGGTCAGTGGATCCACAACAGAGCTTAGGACTCAAGTGAGTGTGAAATAGTGACTGTGTGTGTGTCGCAGTCGCAAACATTATGTAAGTTGGTGTGTATTTTGTAAGAAGTGTGAAAGAGGGATTTTTCTGTTTAGAGCCCTTGGGGTATCTGAGCAAAATATCAATCAGTGAGTGGTAAGTGGTCTCACACCTCCCCTGTCTACATAATCAATATAAAGGTAAAATTGCTTTCATTTCTGCAATGTGAGTTGTGATTTTTCATACTGAAATGCTTATTCAGCTATGTTGGGCTCTATCGATGTATATAAACAATCATACATCACAATCAGTTTAATGTTCTATCAACATCCTCTACCAAATGATCACGTATTTTAAGGAGTGAAGCGTATCTATATTCCAAAGATTGAGACAGATTTATTGTCCTTAAAGTTAATTTGGTGTAAAGAAAGAAAAAATGTTCTAATAATTTATGTAAAAGAAACAACAACAACAAAAAAACAAACAAGTAAACTACTACAGTATGGACAACGAAATGTATTATACGTAAGAAATTTTGTCATAACTATTGAATGATCTCATTTCTGGCTCAACATTTATTAAAAGTTTTCAGTTCTCTCAGGAGTTTAAAGACTAAAACTTTACATTCATTTATGGTAGGAAAGTTTGGAAGAGCGGGAGAAAAAAAAAAAGAAAGTAGCAACTTAAAACTGAAATGACTTGGACAGATCAGTTTCTCACACCAGAAGCGCCAGGAAAGAGTAGGACAAGAGTGTGCCCACTTTTTGGCTCAGATGGCCGTTTTATTTTCTTGGAACTAGCTGTTGCTGGTTTTCATTACCTTCATCCATCTCTCTGCTGGGGAGTCTGGAGGGCCAAGGGTCAGGGGGGGTGAACAAGCAGCTTTGGCTCCATCAACAGTTCTCTCTGTCCAGGAAAGTCACTCGGCTGAAAAGTCTGGGATGAGTACGTTCCAAGAGGTTCCTTACATCTGATGCAGAACCAGGTTGTATGAAGAAAAGAAAAGTTTTAGCAAATGTCATTAAGGTGGAGGTTTGGACGGAAACCAAACCAAGTCTTTACAGGATCTTAACATGAACGGACGAAGATAGCAAAGACTGAAATACAAACAAACACATTTACTGCAACTGAATCTGAGATATCCACATTCATGAAGGCTTGGGTCAGACTTTGGTTGGACGAGTCATGTGGCTGTGACTCTGGACATATATTTGGGGAGTGGGAGGAAAATCAAGGTTATCAAAGTTTTTCACCAATTAAAAACCTTAGAAAACTTGTGTGCTCTTGTCCGCTACCCACCTGTCAGTGCAAGTACTTTGAGGTATGTCTCTACCAACTTTGAGAATCCAGAAATCTAGCGTCTGGTAGTTTTTGTCCATTCTCCAATGGAGAGTAGCTCAAGCTCAAGAAGAGAGCGTGGAGAGTGGAGAGCTCTAGATAAGTCCTGGGCTCAAGACTGGTATCGCAGTCCTAGTCTTTTCTAGTCCTGTCCTTGCTTCAGATGACAAATCCTTCTTATTCTATTTTTTTTTTTTTTTATCTTACAGCTATTGTGAAATGTAAGTTGATGAATTCAATTTAGAGATTGTGTATTGATGTGTGGTTACATTTAATAACTTTATTTGTTACATATGTTTCTTATTTTAATTGCAATAAAAAGTTTTTGTTTGAGAACTTAATTGGTTTTTCATACATTTTTTAACTTTGTGGAGTGCTGACATATTAGTCAAAATCTAAAGACTGGGTCTCAGTCTTGGTTTTGGAAGGTCTGGTCTTGGTTTTGGCCGTGGAGGGTTTGGACCTGGTCTCAGAAGAACCGTCTTTAACTCCAGGCCTATTTGTTTGAGTGTTGTCACTGAATCTCGACTGGATCAAGGTCTGGACTTTGACCATTCCAGTGTATATTGGCTGTTCATTTAGGATGATTGTCAGTTCAGTGCAGTTTATTCTCATTTCACCACAGTCTCACTCTCTAATAGGGTTTCTTGCTGGTTGACCTGTTTTTAGCTTCATCTGTCTTCCCATCAACTCTACCCAGCTTACCTCCATTTGCTAAACAAGCGTTTTTTTGTGGCCAACTGCAAAAGGACTTCTTATAAAATGCTTCTAGCGATGGATTTCTTTTTGCCACCCCTGACCCCCGCTAATAGTTGCCCTCAGATCCCACCTGAGGTCTTCCACAGTTACTGTGGCCCTATTGGCTGCTTTTATGAACAATCCTGACCTTGTCCTTGCTTGCTCTGTTAGTTTAGGTGGACAGCCAAGAATTGGTAGCTTTACACTTGTGCGATGCTCTTTCTGTTTACAATCATGGATTTGGATTGTGTTCCTTTAGACGCTTAAAGCTTGGAATATTGTTTTATAACCAAGCCCCGTTTCTTCTGTTGAACTTTACCCTTGGCCTGCCTGTTGTGTTCTTTGGACTTTGTAATTCTGTTTGCTCTCTGATGTCCTCTGTCAAACATCTGAGGCCTTCGTAGAAGAACTGCCTAGATAAACAGAGATTAAATGTACTATTTACATGAGTTCTGAAGGCTGTTGATTGTATTACATTTTATTACTGTGGTAATAAAATGGAAAGATTTCTACGAAGGCTTATAAGGTCCAGGCTAAAGAGAAATTCATTACGAGAATTGAGTCATATTATGAGAATGAAGACATAATTATAGTTGTAATATTATGAAAATAAAGTTGCAATATTTCATAATGAAGTCATAATACAAGGTAATTGTTGCAATGATATGAGAATAAAGTCAATATGTTACCAGAATAAATTGGTGTACGCACAAAAATACAAATCTTACAAGGTAGTCTTAGTCTAGTTTCTAGTGGAAATATTTTTCGTTCACTTGAAATAACACAAAACTGAATCACTAGTAACTTTTCAGCAAGAAATAAGTTATGAGTGAGATAATCTGCAAGAGGAACAAGACATTTTTCCTAAGCTAAAATATATTTGTTACACTGGCAGATTATTTCACTTACAACTTGTGCTTTTTCATCAATATTAAGGAATCATTGACTTAAAACAAGCGTGTGGAGGTGCAAGTTAGTTTGGTCTTATTTCAAGTATTCAAAGGTATTTCTAATTGAAACTAGACAAAAAATACTGGGTAATATTTTATGATTTTGCGATGACATGAGTAACGACTTTTTTCACGTAATTTTACGACTTTCTTCTTCTTCCCAGAAGAAAGTGGTAAAGTTACAAGAGAAAAAAAGTTGCATTCTTCTTTTATGACTCTATTATCATCATGTTAGCACTTTATTCTTGTAATAAAAAAAAAATCTCTTAGTCTGTCCCTAACACTCCATTGTAGCTTCAACATTTTTATTTGTGAAATACTTTGAAAACCATGAGTCCCTTTTCCTTCCACTTTCACAACTATGCACTACATTGTGTTGGTCTAACACGCCAAATCCTAATACATAAAACACTCTGTAAAAATAAATCTGTCCCAAATTCTACTTCATGTTATGCAGTATGCTGGCACATGTTTCTTGTCTGTAAACTGCCCTGAACATGGAACCAAATGGGGGTAAAAATCAACTTATTCGTGTCCAAGTGTCAAAATACTAAAACATGAGGAAGGAAAAAAAAAAAAAGACTTTAAAGGGGTAGCATTTAAAAGGAGACAAACATCTAGGGAGAAACTAATCAATAAGACATTCCTCTCTTTGAGTGCCACAGTTGAGAAGGAAACCTTTTCAAACACACAGAGTTTATTACTGAGTGTAATGTAAACCGAGCAAAACAGAGTGACGCACCGGGACCTGTTCTGAAGAAGACACACAGTCCTAACTTCGCAGTAATCAAAGCTCAGTCCTGCATCTTCTCCAGCGTCCGCCGTCGCCGGCTTTGAACTCTTGGGTTTAACCAATTTTATGCCTTGCGAGAGCATGTCTCCGGGCTGTTTTCGTGCAGAGGGAGATGAGACCATTAAGGTTTTCTCACCTCTGCCTTCAACTCAGTAGTCAGTCGTCTGCAGTGCATTTCTGCATGCTAATACAATCCTACAGGAAAGAAGAAGGAGAAAAAGAACCAGTCCTCAAACGAACTTGTCAAACCCACATAAAAAGAAAATCGACAAGAATAAAAGCGAGATCTCATTGGGCGATCGTCGTGAACATCTCAACCCTGCGGGTACGGCGTTGCGTAACCCCGCCATATGCCCGTGTTGATGTTGATGAGTGGCCACCGCAGCAGGGGCATAAAGGGGACAGCCACCTTTACTGGTTGTGGATCTTGATCCAGAGCCAGATGAGTGTGAAACCACAGAGTGATGATGCCATCTGGAGCAGCTGTCAGCCAAGGAATCTCTTTCAGGCTTATTAGAGGGAGCAGAGGAACAGGAGGGGTGTTCTCTGCAGCTCAAAGAGAGGTAGAGGGAGGACACGAGGCACCAGAGTGGCACAGAACCAGGAAAAAGGAAATTACTGCAGGCTGAAAGAGGAGAGATGTTGATCAGCTTCCCATGCTCTGATGACTTTCCTCAAAACGAGAAAGTCTGGATGCGGGATACAGTTTGGGGGGATCCGTGAAATCCTACCATAACTCCAGTAGTTTTGAAATGTTTTAGGGGGATAACGCATTTGCAAATAAACGGTATACGGAGGGAATTAATCAAAAGACATGGAAAATAATTAATTCTAACTTGAAAGTGGCTGAAGCCGCGTTGCATCATAACCAGTCCTGGGTGTGTGCAGCACTGAGGCCAATTATTGTACATCCCCATTCCGTTTGTGACCAGAGGCTCACAAACAACTTTTCGGAGTAATTATTCTCCAAACATGTCGGCTGTGTTGGCCGACGCTCACGGCGTACGAGCGGCGGTCTGTTTATCAGCAGAAAGCCTTTTTTAATCTGTTCCATAACAGAGCGGATGAAGCTGGTTTGTGTTGTATGTTTATGCCATGAGTTGTCCTTTTTGGCAAGATCAAGAAGGAAGAGAGCGCTGCACCCCGCTGGTGACAAAGACCCAATGAGTTCCTCTGATTTTCACGAGGACGGCAGAGCTCGGGTATATGCTCTGTTTGATGATAAGAGCTGGTTCAGTTATAATGGGGCGAAAACTCTGGTTTTACCATCTCTGAAATTTGAAATTCGTCAAAAAGAAGATAGTTTAGCAGTAGATTGATCCCCTCTGACCTTTATCACAGACTGTTTCTAGCAGCGTTGTAGAGACTGAGTTATTGACCAAAACCCACCTGTTTAGAGCTGATTCTGAACCATAATTAATAAAAAACTGACCAACGTATTGATTGTTTTGATGATGGCACTCTATCGATAAATTATAATGGGTTTTTTTTGCTCAAATTGGTGACTATGAAGTTTCTGTGTTTTTATGATGTAAAGCACTTTGAACCGCCTTCCTGCTGAAATGTGCTATACAAATAAACTTGATTGATTGATTGATTGATTGATTGATCGATTAATCGATCGATCGATGCTCTGCATACCCAGCCTCCACTCCTTGTTAGTGTGTTGGAAAGCCGTTTACTCTGTATTTTCAGTTTCTGGAGGGAATAGAGTTCTTTCAGATGTGTAAAGATTGTGACATTATTGTATAACCTAACCCTGCTTTAAATTTCTCAACAGCTATGATCTCTAAACAACGCCCTTATTCTCTATCGTGAGAATAAGTGCGTATTCACTCCGGCCCTGTTTAGTCCGTTTTAATCAATCTTTTTTGTTTGTTTGTTTGTTTGTTTGCCTAGAGAATCCGGTTTGTTTGAGGAGGTGTGAATGGGGAGTCGTACCCTGGTGTGGAGCAAAAACGCAAACTCCGGCTCAGTTCCAAATGAATATGTGAATGCCGAGCAGAATGGAGAGCGCCATGTTCAGCTGCTTCTTCAGAGGCTTTTGTGTTGGTTTCTTCAGTGGTTCTTGGTGAAGCACCACCACAGGCGAGGAGGGGAACAGGTTGCTCAAAAGGTTTGGCTCATTTGACACAGTGGAGTGTGAAAGTGAACCATACCGGGTGAAAATATAGCCAATGTTGCCATTTTGGTCCACAGTCAAACTGAGTCTACTGGATCATATTTAGAACTATTGTTATTGTATGTCAGATAAAATCGTAATACACTGAATTTATGGTTTTAATACCAGGATAGAACTTTGAAAGCTCCTGGCTTATGAGCTCTTTCCAAAGTATTTCCTGTTTAATTTGAAGTTAAAGATGATGCAAACGCTAAGTGCATACAGACTTTATCACAACTCCTTTTACAACAACTAAAGGCTTCATCACAGACAGTGAGGTTTCTGCCATTGTTAATGTGTTCTGATAGGGTCGTGCTAAAAATAGGACGGCTACCTGAGGCCTCTTAGGATGAATCAATCTAATAGCTGTTGTCATCCCAACTTATGCAAAAAACTCCCAGCACTGAGAGCACTGTGTGTAGCTTTTAACAAGCAGCACAAACCACTGCAATCTGGATTGCTGGTCCCCCAAAAGAACCATTTTAATGCTATGATTATGTATTTTCATTTTCATTTTTAACAATGAGAGTACATTGAGGAAAAACTTTTAGGTAAGCCAGTCCCGCTGGAATAAAGGCAAGCGCAAACTTTATGATGAGTCACTTGCGTTGTTAAATTATGAGAGGAAAAGAAAATGGATGTGAGCTGATGTAAAGCTGCATGGGGCCCTAAACTGTTATTGTGGGGCCATCACTAACTTAGATTTCCTCTATGTGACCCAAAAATTTATGCAATATACATATAACACATCCTATGTAGTCTGTTCTTATCTGGCATTTTAGCTGTTGAGGGTATAATGTACAACATTCAACCTTAACCTTTTTAAAAATACACCGTCTTCGAAATTATTATAGAAATTGGATTTAAGTTTCAGAGAGATAAAATGTTTTGTTGTGCTAGTAAATTTATAGATGATATTGTGTGTCAGGGCTCTTTGAATCACTATAATTAATTTCAGAGAGCTGGTTGATTAGTTTGTCTGCTGAGCTCAATTAAAGGAAATCTACTTAAGAAGGATGTTCCACATTATTAAGCAGGCCACAGGTTTCAATCAATATGGGAAAGAGAAAGGATCTCTGCTGACAAAAATCATCAGTGTAGTGTCATATGACAAAGTATGAAAACATTAAATATTTAACAAAAACTGAGGCATTATCATCGTACTGTGAAGAGATTTGTGGCTGATCCAGAACAAAGATGGGTTTGTACAGATAAAGACATGATGAGGAAGGTTTCTGTTAGACAAATTCATCGTATTAAGAGAGCAGCTGTTAAAATGCCCTTAAAGCAGCAAACAGTGATTTGAAGCTGCTGGTGCCTCTGGAACCTCAAGGTGGAGGATCCTCCAGAGGCTTGTGGTGCATCAACCTACTATTGGGCCCCTGACCAGAGATCACAAGCAGAAACGCTCTCAGTGAAGATTCATTTTCAAACAGATTTGTTCACTGATGACTGCTGTGTAACACTGGATGGTCCAGATGGAAACAGTAGTGGATTGGTGGTGGATGGTCATCATTTCCCAACACGGCTGTGATGTCAGCAAGGAGGTGGTGGAGTCATGCTTTGGGCCAAAATCATGTGGAGAAAATCATTGGTCAACCCTTCAGAGTCCATGAAGGTGTGAAAATGACCTCAGCAAAGTTTATGATCACTTTCCTTCTTGGTTCAAAAAAAGAGCCGAACCTTCAGTAGCAAAATCATCTTCATGCATGAGAACATTGATATCACTGCAGGTGATATCAATGAAGGTTCTATGTTAACATGAAACTCTGTCTGTTAAGATGTTTTTGATTGAAATAACTTTTATTTTAGTACATGTGACCACTTAATGATGCTCATTCAAAGAATGACCGTTTGCTGTTCTTTATAATCCATAAAATGTTTAGAAAATCTGCTGTGCATAATAAATAGGAATTGGGCATTTTGAAAAAAAAAATCCTGTTCTCATTGGGGAGTTTTGTTCAGTAAAATTTGATTCATGCTGTAACAGTTCATGACTTGAAAATTATACTGACCATCATTTGCATTGACCATTTAGGAAAATCTGAGAAAATATCACTTGTATAATAATTTGGAACACGGTGTATATAACCCAGAAGGAATTTAAATTGAACAATTTGACTATTATTACAGTTAAAATGAGGGTTAAAAAATATTTGTTAAAAAGTACACTTAAGTACTTTGAAACTACTCTCCAGACCTGAACCACATACAGTGCATCCGGAAAGCTCTTCACTTTTTCCACATTTAATGTTGCGTCGTTATTTCAAATTGTATTGAATTAGTCACTCTCCTCAATCTTATACACACAAATGCTCCGTCATGACAATGTGGAATTTATTTTTGAGTGAATTCCACATTTATTTAACGATAGAAAACCAAAAAAGCAGAGCTGTTTCCACTTATCACTGAGATGTTTCTGCAGCTTAAGGTGAGTCTGCCTGAGGGAAATTCAGTTGATAGGACTTGGTTTGGAAAAGCACACACATCAGAGCGCTCATGACTCCAGACATGGGAGATGTTTTTTGTTTTATTCAATTTAATTTTTTTTTCATCAGGGAAACCCTAAAACACATGCCCCAAATCTCAAAGGAATGGCTTCAGAACTACTGTGTGAACTTCCTGGAGTCCAGACTTGAGTCTGATTGGACGATTCTGGAGAGATCTGAAAATGGCCGCATAGTTGTCTCCCTTCCAACCTGTTGGAGCTGGAGAAGAACTGCTAAGGAGAATGTGTGGAGCTGCCTAAAAATAGGGGAGTTAAGTTGGTGGTAAATTCAAAAAGACTTGAGGATGTAAAATCTGGCAAATGTGTGTCAACTAAAGGAAAAGACTGTGAAAACAATATTTAATTTTGTATAGATTTTTTATATTTAAATATTTATAGATACATTTTTATGTATTCATAGACATTTACTCATATAATCACATCTAGTATAAATATATAGTATACTGTGATTTTTTTTTGTTTGACAAATAATTTCTTCATTGTATTGGCGTAACCTTTGGCCCACGGTAGCATAAAACCTGGGACCGGCCCTGCTCCACATACCGTGACATCCAGCTGATCTAAAGAGTCCCGTCAAATCAAAAGTTAGAGGCAACTTTTCCTGTTGTGGCGACAGGCTGGGTGGACACTCTTAGTGCTCGCGGTGGGGCGTGGTCACTGTACCGTTCTGGCACCGTTTGGGCGCGGGCTGTCACCCACACCTGGAGATGACCGGTGATTAATTTGAGCACGCGCCCGTTACTTTCACTTTGATGTACCGGCAGAATTGAAGTCGCGCGTCTGTTTAGTCACATACTGGAAAATAAAAAGAGCGAAGGACTTATTTATTTTTTATTTTATTCTTGCCGTATTTTGGAAGACGGGGACATCATGAAAACTGCGAAGGAAGATGGCGAGATGAGGGGAGTGACGGTAAATCGATTTATAGAAGGTAAGGTAGTCACCTTTGTCAATTGGGCAGCATGTTTTTTTTTTTTTCTTTTGCTTACCTATTTTGGCCCGTGAACAACCCTTCGACTATTTCTGTATATTTGTATAAATTGAAACCATCGCATTTCCTCTTAATTACTTGCAAAATGTATTGTTGTGTTGCCGAATGCAGGTAAGTAAAAGCACCTGAAATTTACTTCCTTAAAAATGAACTTTTTTCATGAAAGAATACATGCTACTCCTTTATAAAGTGTCTTCATTAAGGCAAATATGACGTCTAATTAAGTGTTAATTTTTGCTGACTGGATGAAAGTAGTCATATTAAGTTGAAGTATGAGATAACCAGAGTCGGTATAAGATTATGAGGGGCCCAATTTGTGATTTAATTTCCTAGAGCTAATTTATATCAGTCACCAGAACATTTCCCAGATAAATGGTCCAAAGTTTATTTAGTTGTGTTTTGTATGTTAATGTTTGGGTAAGCGAGCTTCCTTAAGTAAGTGTACCTATGTTTGATTTTAAAAAACAATTATAAGAAATTATCAAAAAAACATTTTGATCTTTGAAATACCCAATAATTGAACTTTCAAATATATTGGTGAAGTAGTGAGATTGCATAAACATTTTATAAGATTAACTGCGGGGTGATTCATGTCCTTCAGAATGCCTTGAAATCTGTGAGAAGTTGTGACTTTCACTTGCTTGATTTAAAAAAAAAAAAAAATAGATGAATGTCAGTTAATTGACATGTAACAGAAGGAGAGTCTTTACTGCAAGACATTTAATCACTACGGTAAATAGCAACATAGAATATTCTCTCTTGAAGCATAAACGTTCTAATCCCTTTTTAGAGTAAAGATTTGGATAAAGGTTTTCACACGATTGTTGAAGTTGGCACTTGTAAGGGCTAATTTAGCATTAACTCATGTATCAATTATGTGGAATTTGAAAACCTAAAATTGCTAAATGTCAGAGCCATAGGAATCCATATGGATTGAGCCACTGAACATTTTCAGATTTGTCCTTGACTTATGTGATGCATCACTTTGACGCTGTGAAGTTTACTGGAAATGGCCTACAACGTGAACAACCATCCTCCACTGTGAAGAGAGAGGTGCCAAGGCAGACAAGATGGCTGTTTATTTAAGTTTAATATTTGGAAGTGTGGCCAGCATGGACTGAACGACTTTGTTCACTTCCTCCACTAAAACTACAGCCAGACCACAATTTCAAAAGTGCAGAAAACAGCATCATTGTTCATAGCTTCTTCTTCTTCTCTGATTGGCCCGGTAGAGATTTTTCCAGAGGAATCTAAGTCTATGGGAGAAAGTCCAGATGCAGCTCTGAAGGAAATGAGAGTTGCATGGAAATGTGTAGGAAGGCAATGACCAGTTTAATTGATAATGATGAAAACAAAAAATATATATCTTAATTAAAATAACCCCACAACACAAAGCGTCCACCATGTTTTTACTGACTGGATGAAAATAGTCATATTAAGTTGAAGTATGGAATGCTTTTAGTCCAAAACCCATTTTTGAATTGCAGCCCAAAGGTTTGGTTTCATCAGCCATAACCCAATCACTGACAAGGTTTTGAGAGATTTTAGCCAGGACTGGATGTTATCTTTTATAAAATGGTGAAGAGTTTTCTTTCTGTATACTTTGCCTCAGTCCAGAGTGAAGAATACAGGAGGCTGTTGTTGTACGTAGTTGGCAGAGATTTGTATTTTAGTGCTGCTGTCCGCCTCTTGGCAGCTTCCCTGACCAGATTTATCAGTCAGATTTCTTTTGAGTCATATTTGATATACATCGCGATTTTATAACAACTGTAAGTAACATAGTTTCTTGATTTTTATTTTTATTTTTTTATTTTTTATTTTTTTTTGCAATAAAACAGCACCATGCCTCTGGAAAACACATAATATTGCCCCTTTAAGATCTATATTCTGCAATTTAGCTTGAGTTCAGGACGGATTAGTCCCAAGCAGAAAAAGAGCACACATTTCTTGCATCCACACAAGTTTTCATCCCAGGCAAATTTGGAAATTTTCATCACAACTCGGATCGCAGGGGATCAAATATTGAACACCAAAGGAAAGCAAACAGTGTCATCTGTCCAAAATGGATTGAAACGAGCAGCTTTCACATGTAAAGTGAAATGTATTTTAGTGAAAAAGCATGTGGATCATAGCCAATGTTTAAGCTTGTTGCGGATACAAGCGGCCGAAATGGGTTTTCTCCGTAGGGTGGCTGGGCTCTCCCTTATAGATAGGGTGAGAAGCTCAGTCATCCGGGAGGGACTCAGACTAGAGCCGCTGCTCCTTCACGTCGAGGGGGGCCAGCTGAGGTGGCTCAGGCATCTGGTCAGGATGCCTCCTGGACGCCTCCCTGGTGAGGTGTTCCGGGCACGTCCCACCGGGAGGAGACCCCGGGGAAGACCCAGGACACGCTGGAGGGACTATGTCTCTCGGCTGGCCTGGGAACGCCTTGGGATTCCTCAAGAGGAGCTGGTGGAAGTGGCTGGGGAGAGGGAAGTCTGGGCCTCCCTTCTGAAGCCGCTACCCCCGCGACCCGACCCCGGATAAGCGGAAGAAAATGGATGGATAGATGGATGGATGGATGTCTATGCTTGTCATCATCATGCTTAAGAATGTCCCTGCTTTCCCCTAAACTTAACAACCTTTGAGTAGAACATGTAGGTATCGACAATAATATATAAAACATAAAATAAGCTTAATTGTGCAGGTTTGTTTTTAAAAAAAACAAACTATTTTGAAGTAACAGTTTATCAAACTATTGGTTTTTAGCCGCTTTCTCTTGTTTCTTTTTTTTTTTTTTTAGCTTCTTATATAATATTCCGGGGCTTATAATTTGAACGAGTCACTGAGGCTCAAACTATTAACCTCTTGACCTCCCATTTGCTTTAGCTCATCATGTAATACTCTAATGTTGAGCCACAAAGTTCTGAGCCTTTCTCTAAACTCTCCTTCCTTTTTGACCTTGAATTTCCCCTTAAATGCACTTTCTTTTTTTTTTTTTCTTTTTTTTTTTACATCATCCATTGAATATTGTGTAACTGCCTGTCATTGTAGGATTACCACTTTTTTATATATATGCCATTTGGCTGGCACTCTCATCCTGAGCTCCTCGTGGAGTTGAGAGTGCATCCATGTTGTTTTTGCTTCCTTTGGGATTTGAGCCTCTATCTATGACGCTGTTAACGCCATGCTGTACATGTTGACCTACTGCAAAGAGTCCACCCATAACCCTGCTAATGCTGTGCAGCTAGCATTAAAAAAGTGTTCGGCTCAAATATCATTGTTTTAATAATTAAGAGTTTTCTCAAAAAATACAAAATATGCCTTATATTAAATTTGATCCCCCTTTTTTGCTTCCAATTGGAAGGTTTTATATACTTAATATTTTTTAAAGGGTAACAACAAAATTAAACACAATTCATTCCTAAATTCTAGCTGCCAAATTTGGAATTGTATACAGTCTAGAGGTGAACCCATCAACTATAGATGATTTCCAGGTAGATAGACTGGTTTTCATCCCATTAGCAACTCAAAATCTAATATCTTTATTTTGTCGGCATGCCTAAAAGCTATCAGCGCTGAGAAAACAGTTTGGTGTTCAAACTAAGGTTTTTTTTAATAATGTTGAAATGTTTAATAATGTAGTTGGAACTCAAAAAGTACAAGAAGCTACAAAAAAAAGATGTGATACAGAGGCAATTTAGCTTTTTAATTAACCTACAACAACAGACTCAAACATGGCAGCAGCTGGTCGTCTCAGTCCCTGGCCAGTTTTATCATTTGTACCCGACTTCTTTGGGTGCAAAAAGGAGCCATCTGCCACAGGGCGCCAGTTCTTTCTTACCTTGGGAATATTTGTAAAAGGACCCTGAGTCGACTTCATCCGATAGCACACTGCAAGGCTGGAAATATTACAGCAAGGTTGCTCAGTCTTGTACTTGGAAGCTTTCAATCACTCGCTGAGTTTCCATTGATCTTAAAATTACGCAAAATAAATTGGCTTGATGGAAACGGTAGTTTTGATTTAAAAGCTCCTCTTCTTCAATAAGTATTCACATTTGGATGAGGTGGTTTTTCATCACCTCATCCTAATGTGGTGGGGATTTTCAATTTAAAACAAAAATTAAAACAAGAGGCATGAGTTGGATTTCTGATGAACTAAGTAACCTTGTAGAACTTTCTTCCTGTGGAGCGCATCGACCAGCTGCGTCTATTAACCCGTTGGTACGTAAATAAGCGTGACGTCCACAGAAAACACAGCAGAAAGTAAAACTCTATGGCATCTTATGATGTTGCAAAGTTCGATAATGTTAAACTTTGAATTGCTTCTCAACTTTATATGCGCTATGTTTATTATATGAATTCAGCTAGCAGTGCCAGACGTGAGGGAAAGCTTCATCAGTGTTGCCAGGTTGGGCCGGTTTCTGAAAAACACAAAACTCGTACTGAAATACCATGTTATTGCACTTATCTTACTAGTTGATTTATTTTGAAATCTCTGGAATCTGTCGAATGTGACATCATCAATGATTTGTCATTGGTTAATCAAGTGTAGTAGTACTGCTATGTACACGAATTGTAAAACAGAAATCCCAGGGCGATATTATTATTAGAAAGGACATATTGCCACAAAAAACTCAAGCCTCATTGTGTTCAAAGAGCCTCAATGGGATTTGGTTCTGGTCAGAATATTATGAAGGACAACGAAAAATGTCATGAATTGTCTCAAGTCTGAATGCAGTCGATGACTCATGGGCCACAAGATTTTATATTTATCTCTATCGCTCTCTGGTACCATCAACATGAATTTCACTAAAGGTTGGAATTTGTTGGGTGAGTTTTACGTTATTTTGGGACTGGAAGCTGTCGGTCAGACCTGGCAACCCTGAGCTCAGTGTCTTATTGTTTGTACTGTTAGCAGGAGAAACATCTGTTTTTGTCTCCAGAATTTATTCTTTTAAGTTCTTTAGATAAGTGCGACAGATTACATTTGAGTTTTAGTAAAACCAATCATAAAAAAAGCTTTATCACTTCTCTACAATGGCAGCCTTAAGAAAATCTGAATTAAGGGCCGAGTCTACATTCTCTAGAGAATACAAATGATGCTAATGTTTACAGCTGCTAATGCTAACAACAAGGCTCCTGAAACGTTGGTCCAGAAAAAGCTTGATTTTCATACGACAGTGGTCCTTTTTTTGGTCTAATTTTATAATGAGATGATAAACGATGAGTTCCACCCAGGCTGTCTTCTGTAATGGCTGTAAAACAACTGAAAAGCCCTCAAGGCGTGTACTTGGTCGTCGTTTTATTGTTAGCAGCTGATCAAAAGGGGTAAAAAAAGACTCTTTTGACTCTTTCCCACAACCTTAGTGTGTTTCTAATGTTCATGGATGCATTGGATGAGCTTGATAACGATGTTAATTGTTGTCAGAGTGTCATTCATTAACAACTGTGTGGTGAGAGTGTGATGAAAGTAAGTAGCTACTATCAAAGTCATTAATCACTCGGCTCAAATGCGCCGACATTGGCCAGTCAGTTAAGTTCCAGCTCATTTATTTGCCTTTAGAAACCCTTATCTGCTGAAATCTAATGAACATGTTTGTTCAGAGTTAAATTAATGGAGGCTTAATTAAAGCTTTGTGGTTAACAATTTAACTTTATTGCAACTTAATCTGCCACATTCGTTAGTAAATAATCTGATTAAAACATTAGCACAATGATTTCAGTGACCTTCTCTTTTCATTTCAACTTTAGGAAAATTCAGGTTTCCTTTATTATTTTGTATAAATAAAATCTTATTGTTCTTTTAATTTTAGTCATTTATTTCTTCTTTTTTTGCAACAACTTTGATGTTAAAACACCAGAAAGCTATAGATTTAGGCATGTGCAGCTATCGGATTCTCACAGTATGATGACATTAGTTTTAAGTAAAAACACAATAAAACAAAGCAAATTACACAATATTGCTTCTGTCTACTTTTTTCTTAAAACCTATAAATTGCTGACTATATTTCCTAAAGCTGCACTAACTTATGTGATGAGCGGCGCTCCTTTAGTTTTTATACCACTACTACAAATAAGTCTTGTTTCACTCTGGTCACCTCAGCACTTTCTCTTGCAACTCATTAAAAATAATTTTAAACCATCGGTGATGATGGAAAATGTCATCAACTTTGAAAATTATTTTGGCAAACCCTGATACCAGTAAATGGCCCATACCTATGCAGTATTATTACACTGTAGTTTTAATCATAGAAGAAAATATTTCTGAGCATAATCCATAAAAATAAATGTCATATAATCCATGTTTCCACTCAGTTATGTTCATTTTGAGCAAACTTTAAAAATGTCACTAAAAAGAGAATGCATATTAGAGATACTTCAATTTACTGGTTTGGAGTGAATCAACCAGGCAGATGGATACGTCTTGCTGTAATAAACAAGGTGCTGCAGGTGGAAGCTAGTATGAAAACCATATATCCCAGAAAAATTGAGAAAATGTATCCCATCTGAGCCAGAAGCCCAGGGTTTGAAAATTTGCCAAGTTTTGTGCCTCTGGTAAGGCACTGACCCACCAGTGGATGGAAGTGTTCACTATGTTAGAGCTTCTTCTGCAACTGTGTTTTCATCTCCCATGTAGAGCATGAACTCTTTTTCCAAAAAAGCAAGAACCGCCTTGAGTGTAAAAACATCTATGAAGTTATTTTAAATGTTGTCGTTTCCATCAACCCTTTCTAATGCGATCCCGCTAAACGCGCAAGAAAACCGCTGATAAAAACGCTGCTTCATAGTTACCTGCAATGCTATACCTCTTTATTTCATATGCTTTATCGTGCAATCTTGCACTATTATATTTACAGGACTTTGCTGAACTGGCGTTTCTTTTTTAGATTGATTATTATTGTTCAACAATATTTGATAACTGAGTTGTAACTGGAACTATGCATTTGAACTCTAAACACTTGTCATTTTTATTAAAATTATGCAAATCACCAACTAACTCTGGTTCTACATTTGAAAAATGTACACATTTGAATCGTCACCACAGTCGGTGTGTTATTGCCAACTCGTGGGCGTTTTGTGTAGGGCTGTGTTTGTGCGTGCGCTGGTGTGTGTTGTCGCAGTGTACAATTTGATGACAGACACATTTTATTATTCTCCATGGAAAGCAGCACTCAGCCAGCATCTGAAAATGGACAATGGAAGGCAGGAGCCAGTGAGGAGAAAAGGAAATCCCACCCAGTGTTTGTCCACCAACTGTCTTTGCTGTCTTCCTGCTTAGAGCACAATACAGCAAGGTGCCCTTTGTAGTTTATTGCTGTTTTAATGCTCCCTGTAGGTGCGCAGAATTTTAAAGCCGGCTGCAGAGTGACATGTTTTCATAAGTCACCCTGGATAAGCAGAGGGAAGGTTAACTTTCTTTTGAAAATGAGGCAGTTTGATCTGTTTTGATAATGGTGACAGTCACTCCTGCACTGGGGGCTGGCAGTTTCTGCTGTTTAAAATGAAAAACTCCTCTTGACCTGAATAATGATCATCAGGAAATTATATTTTTCCTCCAAATTGTATGTCGGTTCAATTCAATATTAGATTTTTTAACACATCAGATAACATTAAATGCACAAGCGGTGTTATTGGATTTACCTTGACCCTTGAACTGCATAATAAATTTATCTTTTTGGTGAGGATAGAGAAAATCTGCTTCTCCCTACCACTGATTAATGACACTGTCACACTCTATTATTAATGTTATTAACAATAAGAATGGCTCTCAATGCTTTTATATAGAATTAGCTGTACAGCCACTTTTTGTCTTATTTCAAACATCCAGATCTGTATCCAACCAAGAATGAAGTTTTTGATGTTGTGTTTTGATCAGCTTGGTTTTTGTTGTTGTTTTGTCTAAGAGAAAGGGATTTCCAAAACAGAGGATTGGCCATGTGACGTTAAAAAAAACCCATTTCCCGTGTGTGGCTGAGTGCTGTGTGTTTTTGTGTGGATGTGCATTGTACTGAAAAGGGACTTGAGTAGAGGAAACACTCCTGGCATCTATAGTGCTTCTTCTAGGGTTGATTCTGGTCTTAACCTTCTCCTCATTTCCATACCGAGTTAGCTGAGATGAACTCTTAAAGAAACATCATATAGATGGTGACCTTTAGTAGTGTCAGTGTTCTGAGTGACTACAGTTTCCAGTAGAGGGCAGTGTGTCTGTACTGTATATCTATCCCAAAAGACAATGGTATTTACGTTGTTTAGATTATGCTTATGCTAAATATCACTGGGCTACAATATCTCTATTGGGGATGTGATTCATTTTCTTTTCTGAGAAAATATTCATCTTTAATTTAGAGTGTAAATGGATGAATCACTGTAACTGAATCTGGCAAACGTATTCAAACTTTGTAACATTTTATCTCATTACAGTCACAAAGTTTAGCATAATTATAAAACTGGGTACAGATTTTTCACATTTTTACTCATTTAAATATAAAAATAAATGATTGCAGTTGTGTTTCCCCCAATTTGGTCAGAAAACTAAACAATTTGTTTTAACCAGAGTAGGACCCATAAGGCCCATGTTAAATCTAGAGGACCCACAAGTCACAGGACTACTATTGGTTATACACGCCACAAATGTTGCTGGTATATACAAAAGCAAAGATCAGAAATCCATTGCTGGAAGAAAACCATGAGAAGTATTGTTTTAAAATTGACACCGAACCTCATGGGTTCACAGAAAAAATGTGAAAAAGAAATAAAACAAAAAAGATGAGGAAGTTTCTTGTGGCCTACATGCAAAACGTTACATCTGGTGGAAAACTAATATTGAACACACCCTTCATACTGTGAAATGTGGAAGTAGCTTCATGGTCTGGGAATAATTTCTGTCACCAGGAATAGAATTGGGGGACTTCCAAAACCTTGTCTTGTTTTTATGCTTGCCATATAAATCTAAAATAAAAAAACTAAAAAAAACTTAAGTAGTGTGTTGTAATGTGAGTAATCCTTCAAGAGTATGTGCTGCATGTCTGTGGTTTGACATTTTGACTTTTTCTTTCTTTTTTTGAATCCAACTGTATGTTTTCCATTTGTTTTTCTAACATCTTAAGGTTGACTTTCAAATTGTATGTATCCTAGTTTTTGTTATTCATTGCAGACCTTTATTGTTAGATTCCAATATCTAACAAAGTAGGTTGCTAAAATTGGCCCCAAGACTTGGAATAATTTCTTATAGTGCCCATTATTAATCATCTGTTATTCTTCAGGCAGAAGAAGAACGGATTTGATTGCCCCTTCAAGTCCGGGATGAAAGTAGTTTTCATGGAAAAGAACAAATTTAGAAAAACTCATGCTTCAGAAATATTTCACGCCAGAGCTTGTGCTGTGAGAAAACATGAGTAGAAAACATTTCTTCTAGCTTCTACTTTTGACCATTTTGCTTCTTCAAATTCAGACATTTATGTTATTTGAATCGTCAGGACAGATTAGTTGAAGTTGGAATTTTTGTGTTGCACAAATGTACATTGGGTGGGCCATTCCTCTAAAGTTTATTATTGAATGAGCCTATATGCTGCTTTGCCACAGCATACGAGGTTTGGTGAAACCATTATCTAATGTTAGCATATTTTTCCAAACACAAATCTAAACTGAAACAAATATTAATACTGTGAGTGCTTTGTCTGTTGCTCTAAAAATCTATGTTTAGATGTAAAGTGATATTGAAGAAAGTTCAGTTCAGCAACAATTTGTGTAGCCGTAGATTGTAAATAACACCTGAATCCGCTCTTATTTAGCAACCATCTGGTTGTACATTGAACTGCAGGTGCCATTACATCGCTACGGTAATGTGTGTGTGTGTGTGTGTGTGTGTGTGTACCTGTTTCTTCTTAGTTGCATTTCCCTGAGCTGTTTTTGCGTTAGAGAATATAATCAAGTTGTTCTTTCCCAAATTAAATCTGTAGCTAGTTTGTGACCTGAAATATGCCCTCTTCCCCTTGGCATTACTTTCAGCTCACTGCTAAGGATTTTGTACAGACACACACACACACACACACATACACATGGCAAGGGAATCTTGGAAGACTATGTTCTGATAGCTTCATGCAGCAACTTGACTAGAAACAATTCCTCCGCTTGTCTCCCGTCTTCCTCTTCGACCTTCTCTTCCTCTCCTCCATCACCTTTTTTATTCTTCTTTTGCTTCCTTCCTCATTCCTCCACTGGTTATTCCCAAGTGTTGTGATTATCACTGTGCCTTTCTTTCTTCCTGTGCCAGACTACAGCATAAACAACAACAAAGACTGCACTGAACAAAAAAAATAAAAAGACAGACAGACCCTTTCACACACACTCACAGGCACACGCACAAACACACACACACGCCGACAGGAAGGCTGACAGCTACATCTGCTAATAGACACACTTGGAGAGACTAAATAGACATCTTCCCATAGATGGAAAGACAAGAAAGCCGCCTACACAGCCAGACAGCGAGGTTTTGGTGAAACATAAGCACACACAACGTGTCGCCGCATACACACACTCAGTCATAATTCTAATACAGGTTGTCCCTAGTCAAAAGGAGCGAGCAGGATTCCCTCACTGATTGATGACTCACTGAGGCAATAGCCGTGGCTGTTTGGGCATCATTATTGTCTACGCAGTGTCACCATTATATCTCAACTGATGTAGACGCAGCTACCTGAGCAGATGGGTCGTTTGGTGTCCAAATCACCAAATAAATAGATTTACCAGTACAGGAGCATTTTGACATCCTAATGAGTCGTACACACCACATCCTGACATCTGGCACAAGGACAAAAGGACGGCACATACACTGCAGCAGGAGCAGCAGCAGCAGCGTCGTACTGTACCAGACTACAAATCAGTTGTGACATAATTTCCACCACTCTAAACGTGGCTGAATTCTACTTGATATAATTTCCAGCAAACAGATCAAACTTTTTAAGGCAGCCTTGTGAGGAGAGTTAGAATAGTTTTTGTAAATAAGATGATGGCAAATTGTTGGATTATATTTTAGAAGAAGCAAAGGTAACACTTTACTGTGACAAACAGAAATAAATCCATATACAGCACATTATGGAAGTATTCATATATTGTCACAGTACAACTACTAACATCTATTTTATAGAGATTTTATGTGGTGGATAGGGAGAAGAATATCTGTTTTCCAAAGACCAGCCAATAAAAATCTAAATGGGTATTGATGATGCAAAAGTTTAAGTCAAATTTATTTGTATAGTACATTTCAGCAACAAGACAGTTTAGTGTATTTAACATCATAAAAAGATTATAGTCATCAATCATGAAACAAGCCATAAACGTTACATTTTGGCACCTCAGTGGTCACTTCAGATGGAGGGCAGGAAGTATAATCTCGGTGAAGGAATCTGTTGGAGAGACTCCATATTGAAGCGCTTTAGTTCCACATTTAACACAAAGATAGGAAATATAAATGACTAGATATGTTGGATGTGATCCATATCCCATAAAGAGTTTGAAATAAACCTGAAGATTTGCTGACTATCAAGGCTGTTGACATCACTGACCACCTGGTTCTTAAAACAGCAAACAGCGGATGAAAGCCTGTAGACATCTGGAGGTGTATAACTTTGTCACCCACAAACTCAGAACCAAACAGCTTCGCAATAAATATGTTTTGGTCTTCTTCACGGTGAATGTTGCTTCATCTAGCAGCTAGCAGTCATAACAAACGGGGAATGATCCTTAACGGCGACATTTGTCTGACAGTCGTTTGTCGTGACATAACATGCTTGAAATCAGCAGCCTCAGCACTTTGCAGCCATCTTTATTCTTCCTTTAGCTTAACTAAAGAAATACCTCTGATTTGAGCTTAGATTGTAGTTGATAGAGGTTGACTGTTGGTGGCCTGACTAGCAACGCAGCGTTACGCAGAGAGCTGGATCAGCCTAAGAAGCCCAAAAGTTCATATTTCATTGGGATTGATGTTAACTTGTTTCTCAAATTGCTAAGCATGACTCATGAATGCAGTGAATGACAGCTCTTCCTTTATCGTCTCCAGATGTTCTGACTTGTTTTCTTTTCTGCAAGCCAACACGTAGGTGGTGGTTAGTTTTTAGCGATGGTTGAATGTTGTGTTTGAGTTAAATATATTTGTCTGTACATGCTGGATCACACAGAGCAAAACACACAGAGGTAATGGTTTTTGATGTCTTTTTATTGCATGTATTGAACAGATGATGTCCATAATACTTTAACCAAACAGCACAGTGTGTGCAACATGTCAGAGAACAGGTTTAATGTCTGTAGGCTGTAGGCCAGTCTAACCGATTGCATTTGACTATTGTAGAAATCTAAAACCTTTCAGAAGTTTTCAGAGAAATGAGGACACTCTGGGAGTTTGTTTTCAGGTTTTACTTCTTTTCTGGTAATCTCCTTTTCTTTCCAGCTGAATTTATAACTCACTGAAACCACCTGAAGATCCCCCGTAGGCCACCGCCATAATGAGACGTGACTTTTTTGTTTTTTCTGTTTTGTGAGAGAAACAAATGCAACTTCAGTCTCCGGACCTCATTTTGGCCCTTCAGGCAGGTTTGTAAACTCCACTGCAGGCTTGCTTTTCTTGAGTTTATTTGATCATTTGCTCTTATTGATATTTGGGGGAAATCATGTCCTGCTATATGCTGTTTGATGTCTCAGTAGAGTGTACTTATCATTACACCTGAACTGAGTTTAATGGATTAGATGAGGACACTTGAATTAGCCTCTAGTTCACTGAGTGTTGTATTTGCACTCATGGTGTGTGACAATGCTTATCCAAAAAATAAAAATAAAAAATTGATTAGATAAATTTTAAAAACAATAACTACTTCCCCTCTTTCTGAGTCTGACCCATTCCATTATGGATGTCTTGTACATAATGACTCATTAATAACAGTGGAGTATGGTCAAGTGGTGATGCAGAGTTAGAAAGTTGAATGTCATGTTGTCGTCTTTTATTGGAAAGAAATTAGAAAGAGTGGAAAAACTCCACACCAAAGTCTTAAAAACGTTTTGGATGGAGTTACAGTCTTCACCCAAATTCTTTGGAAAGCTTGTAGCAAACGATTGTTATTGGAGTTCTTGATGGAGGCATGACCCCATTGCTGATTGGTCCATGTTTATTTCCCTGGCAACACTCCATGTCTCTGTTTCTGTCACCTAGAGAAGGCAGATCCTTCTGGTTCTGACCAGATTTAAAAGCCACAATGGCGACTCACTGCAACCCCTCGTCACTGGATGCTACATTTCTGTTATCCTTCAATGTATGCCATTAAGACCAGTGATTGGACAGAGGGAGAGTTACAGAACAACCACAACGAATTGACTAAGTTCTTGTAAAAGTGAAGGAAAAACAAAAACCTCACACACAGTCACACTTGTTCCCTCATATATCCACAACACAGCCTTTTCTCTTTTTTTCTCTATTGTGGCTCTGTATCTTGAACTGTGGTGCATAAAAGGAAAAAAAAAAGTCTCAAACGGTTTCATAAACTGTGGGGGAGAAAGAGATTGTTGGATTGTGCCAAATCAAAGAAATGAAAAATGGCTTATCTCACATCTATTCTAAATGGAAAAACAAAGAAAAAGCCTTGATATCCTCAGCTAACAAAAAGGCTGACTAAAAACATTACGTCTGTGGCACCAGCCTACTTATCCAGCGCGTCTAACAGAAACGAACCTCCGTGTGAAAAACGTACCTACTCCTCAAACTCCCACAACAAACTTTTAAACAAAAGACAATTCTCCAGAGCAGCAGCACTGCTGTACTCAGCATTCATCTGCTAGGAGCAGGAGAGCCCAGAGCCACAGGTGAGGCTTTTTCATCGGGTAGACCTGAGTCTTTTCAAATTCTCTACCCATTCAGACCTTAAAATTTCAAAATTCCTGCATTTTGAACCTGAGGAGAAAAACCACCAACAGTCTGCAAGACATGTAACATAATTTCAATTATTCTTCTGTCGTCTGCATAGTTATTATAAACAAGGTATGGTTCTCCATCATCTGAACTAAATAGGAACAAAAATTTAGCTGATGAGTTAGAACCAACAGCTTCATACTTTAACTGGGGATTAAACCCGTACTGTTTTAATTAATACCATCAGCTTCATAAAGTTAATCCTGATGGAAAAGCTTAAATCAAACATAGCAGCCCTGATATGGAGAATTTGAGGCCTAATTGCATTCAAACGTTAGGCAGTTTAGTCACAAAAATTAGTCTCCTTGTTATACAAATGCACACACTGGTTGTGTTTCCATTACATGTGTGCAAAACTCAATATTCCACTAATGTTGAAAAAAATACAATTTTGCAATTGTGATGACTCCATTAAATGAGAAATGTAATTAAGATCATATAGATAAGTTTGTTCACACAAGATGTCATTAAAAAAATCACCCTGTGTCATGGTCCTCCAGCTACTTCCTGTCATTTTCTTCTTTGTAGTTTGCAGCAGTGGCAACAACTGGTTGTTGTTCATGCGACTTGTGATGTGTAAAGTGTTTCCAGCGCAGGTTTGCGAAATAAACCAATTTTGATACAGCCAAAAAACACACTTCATGCCTGCAGCAAAACGTTTTCTTGAAAAACAAGTTTTTTTTATGTTTTCATTTTCTAAATGTTAAATAGAGCAATTATATGGTCAGTGGTAACAGCTACTCAACGGTTATTTAGAATAATCACTTAAGTGTAAAAATATGTAATTAGGCCCGAGCAGCAAAGCGCTGCGAAGGCCTATTGTATCTGTACTGTTTCTTATTATTATTATTATTATTCTTTATTATTCTTCCACCCAAATGAATTGCCTTTTTGGAGGCTTTAACATATTCAAAAACTCACCAAATTTGGCGGACGCATAGAGACTGTTTAAAATTTACGTATTTTAAGGTCGTCGCAAAAATCGCAACAAAAATGGCTCAACAGCGCCACCTAGAAATTTTCAAAAGACCCTTTTCTATTCACTTACTTTGTCGTAGAGACTTGAAATTTGGTACAGTTGTAGAGCTCCCCAAGACGCTCAGAATTTACAATTATTGTCATAGTCCAAGTATCACAGGAAGTCGGCCATTTTGGATCGAAGGTCACATTTTGACCCGATTTTTGCCGTTTACACCCTTCGTATTTGATCGAACTCCTCCTAGGGATTTCGATTGATCGGCTTCAAACTCGGTCAGTCTGATCATAAGGCATGGCCGATTAAAAGTTATCAAAACGGTGACTTTTTGAGTATGCTGAAGGGGGGCTAGCGGGGGTCAAAGTTCACCAACTCATGCAAAACTCTAAACAGTTATAACTCCTACACTAAAACTCTCAGAGGAACAAAACTTTCAGTGATTGAGCATCATGGGTTGACCTAAAATACCCTGGGGTCAAATGATGACATCACTAAGGCCACGCCCCCTGAGAACAGGAAGTGTCATGTTTTACTGGGAACGGTCCCTATATTACACCTTTGAACTAATCAACATGAAACTGTGTTAACAGACAGGAAACATGTGGCTCTATAAGGGATTCCAGCCCCGACCGACTTGGATGGAGCAGGTGGGCGTGGCGGCGTGGCGACCTCTAACGCCGCTGTCATTCGCTTGGCTCTGAATTCCACAGTTTTGGGCCAAACTTCTCCAAACTCACTAGGATGGATCTTTATCCACCCCAAGACAGGAATCCATAATAAAATTTGGTGGGCGTGGCCTAATTTCTCTATAGCGCCCCCTAGAAAATTTTAAATGATCAGCCCCAAGCTATGGTTTAACCTAGAATTATGAAACTTGGCACACATTTTATTGTCCTGATGTACAAAAAGTCTCTTGGAGCCATGGTCTCAACCCAACAGGAAGTCGGCCATTTTGGAATAAAGTTCCAAAATTGACCCCATTTTTGATGTTTACAGCCTTCGTATTTGATCGAACTCCTCCTACAGTTTTTCAGATACAGACTTCAAAATCGCTCAGCACACACTTGAGGCATCAAAGGTGAAAAGTTATCAAAGGAATTGTCGTACTTCAAAGTATGTGGGCGTGGCTATGTGTCAAACTTTGACTATTCGCCATGAAACATAAAACTCTTATAACTCCTACACTAAAACTCTCAGAGGAACCAAACTTTCAGTGATTGATCATCATAGTTTGACATAAAAGACCCTGTGGTCAAATGATGACATCACTCAGGCCACGCCCCCTGAGAACAGGAAGTGTCATGTTTTACTGGGAACGGTCGCTATCTTACACCTTTGACCTAATCAACTTGAAAGTTTTTCCAGAAACAGAAGACATGCTGGTGTATTTTGGATTCCAGCCCCGACCGGCTTTGATGGAGCAGGTGGGCGTGGCAGCGTGGCGAAGTGACCTCTAACGCCGCTGTCATTCGTTTGGCTCTGAATTCCACAGTTTTGGGCAAAACTTCTCCAAACTCTCTAGGATGGATCTTTATCCACCTCCTGAAAGAAATCCATAATAAAATTTGGTGGGCGTGGCCTAATGTATTTATGGCGCTGGCTAGAAAATTTTAAATGATCAGCCCCAAGTCATGCTTTAACCTAGAATTACCAAACTTGGTACATATGTGTATCTTTTCAGGACGAACAAAAAAGTCTCTGGGAGCCATATTCTAAATTCAACGGATTTTCTGTAATTTTAGATTTTTTAGAAAAAAAATATGTTATTCCCATTAAGTCCTCTTGGTGTCACTGTTACGCCACACATGAATAAGGCGAGAATTACACAGTATGAGAGAGGTGCTGTAATGGCGATATTAACCACTTGGTGTCACTATCACGCCATACATGACTATGTGTACATTTTTACCACTGCAATTCCCAAAGATGCATCTGTGTATTTTGTAGTTCCACAGTTACGTTGTTTTCGATACTTCTGCTGGCTCGTTGGGATAAAAATAGCCTCCACGGATAACATTAACGATCAATCCTTCCTTAATCCCGTCTGCATGTGCGTTTTTATTATGTAAGTATACATTTCCATCTCCTATATTTGCGTTTATATCACTTATTAGCACTAGAGAACAGAATATGAATATGACGGTTCACAGTCAAGCTAACGCAGCTAAGCTATCTACGTGCACAGAAGCATGCAGGATTTTATCGGAGAGCAGCGCCTGCAGCTGCACTCTGCTTATTAATTTTCCCTGAAGTAAGAAAAGAAGAATTTCTGATATTTTTATTATTGAATCATCTTTATAATTAACAAAATTGTGGAGAAAAAAAAAAGATTCTCTGTCAAAACATCTTGTACGTAGCGCACGCCAAAGCTTAAATCTTATTTCTCAGTTCGGTTTTGTTTATTTGGTGCTTTTTCTGTAAGCTAAAAATGAATAAGCAGAATTTGAACCTCCGGTAGTTCTAAGAGCGGTTTGGATCCCAGCAGAGATTTTTACTGTGTGCGGTTCTGGCTCGATCTTTAGCACACACGCACGCACGCACGCACGCCTCCATCCCCCCACCCTCGAAGGGTTGAATATGACGGTTGACAGTCAAGCTAACGCAGCTCCCTTGTTTTGACTTATGATGTTTTTTTCAAAAATTGCATAGAAACGAATGAAGAATTGCCTTAATTTTCATGCTAATAATGTTGTAAAACTGTTGTTTGCAATATTTTTACATCAGTTTAAGAAATTTACAGTATATATTGTAATTCTAAATTATAAAAAATATTTTTGTAAATATTTGACATTTTCACAGTGAATTTTTTATTTATTTTTTCAAATCGGATTTTGTTTGAAATCAAAACAAAATTTGTTTTGATTTTGATCAAATCAAATAAAAATCAATGATTTGATTGAACTTTAAACTCATTCTTAGAGTTTAAATTAGAGTTTAAATTAATTTTAATTTTAATGCCATGGCTCTTCAGCATTTATGTGAGCTTTAAGGGATTAATTTTTGCTTTGAGATCTGTTTACTTTCTTCCTAGTTAAAGAAAGCACATTTCAGCAGCAAGGCATTTAAAAGTGCTTTACACCAAATCAAAGACAAAAACACAATGCAACATAGAATCAACAATCAAAACAAAACATCAAGTCAGGTTTTGTCAATACATTTGCAATTTATTACATTTCAAATACAACTCTAAACAAGTGGGTTTTTAATTTAGATTTAAAGGAAGTCAGTGTTTCAGCTCTTTTACAATTTTCTGAAGTTTGTTCCAGATTTGTGGTGCATAGATGCTAAATGCTGCTTCTCCTCATTTGGTTCTGGGGAGAGCAGACCAGAACCAGAAGACCTGAGAGGTCTGGAAGGTTGATACAACAGCAGCAAATCTTTAATGTATTGTGGTGCTAAACCATTCAGTGATTTATAAACTAACAACAGTATTTTAAAGTCTATTGTTTGAGCTACAGGGAGCCAGTGGAGGGACTTTAAAACTGGTGTTATGTGCTCTATCTTCCTGGTTTTAGTGAGAACACGAGCAGCAGCATTATGGATCAGCTGCAGCTGTTTGATTGGTTGGACAGACCTGTGAAGACGCAGTTGTAATAATCAATGTGGCTGAAGATAAACGCATGGATGAGTTTCTCTAGATCTGGCTGAGACATTAGTCCTTTAATCCTGGAAATGTTCTTCAGGTTATAGTAGGCCATCTTTGTGACTGTCTTTATGTGGCTATGAAGGTTCAGGTCAGTGTCCATCACTACTCCCAGGATTCGGGCCTGATTGCTTATTTTAGTTGTAATAACTGAAGCTTTGCACTGACTCTAGATTGTTCCTCTTTAGGTCCAAAGATAATAACTTCAGTTTTGTTTCTGTTCAGCTGGAGAAAGTTTGGCACATTATCTGTTCTAAGCATCTGTTCTGTGTTTGGATGGGTTCTGAGTAACCTGGTGACTTTAGATGTGCCGCTGCTGCACCACCTGGATAGAATGATTAGTTCATTAGCCCCACCCACTACCCACAGAAAGTCACCATTTTTTCCTGCAGTATGTCTAACTGTTCGCTGTTTTTTATATGGATTTAATCCAGTGCAAACCCACTTAAAATGATAAGGTGATGACATCTGTCAATGCTGGCTGAACAGTGTGGGCGTGGCCAGATGGCGAATGTCAGACCCTCGCCATATTCATACGATTGTCTTTAAATCACACATGGATGATCCGATTGGAACCAAACTTGAAATGTAAGACCTGTGGTAACCTTTAAAGAGCTCAAATGTTTTGAAATGTAATTTGACTCCACTGCGCCTAGGTCAATCCATCCGCTATATCTCCGCCAGAAATGGACCGATCTGCGCCAGATTTTTGTGAGTCGCCGGGAAGCGCCGAACGATTCAAGGTGTCGTGTGGCGGGCGATCGGGCGGGAAAGGTTCGCGACGGTTCTCCAGCGGCGAGCGGGCGCTGCTCTGGAAACGGTGCGAGAGCTTCCGCGGCTGCTGTAACTCCGCGGTGGCCGGCGAGCCGGAGCAGCGCTTGCTGCGAGGGCCGCACGAGGCTGCTTGCAGCTTTAATTATTATTATTATTATTCTTTATTATTCTTCCACCCAAATGAATTGCCTTTTTGGAGGCTTTATCATATTCAAAAACTCACCAAATTTGGCGGACGCATAGAGACTGTTTAAAATTTACGATTTTAAGGTCGTTGCAAAAAATCGCAATAAAAAAATGGCTCAACAGCGCCACCTAGAAATTTTCAAAAGACCCTTTTCTATTCACTTACTTTGTCGTAGAGACTTGAAATTTGGTACAGTTGTAGAGCTCCCCAAGACGCTCAGAATTTACAATTATTGTCATAGTCCAAGTATCACAGGAAGTCGGCCATTTTGGATCGAAGGTCACATTTTGACCCGATTTTTGCCGTTTACACCCTTCGTATTTGATCGAACTCCTCCTAGGGATTTCGATTGATCGGCTTCAAACTCGGTCAGTCTGATCATAAGGCATGGCCGATTAAAAGTTATCAAAACGGTGACTTTTTGAGTATGCTGAAGGGGGGCTAGCAGGGGTCAAAGTTCACCTACTTGCCATGAAATTCAAAACAGTTATAACTCCTACACTAAAACTCTCAGAGGAACCAAACTTTCAGTGATTGAGCATCATGGGTTGACCTAAAATACCCTGGGGTCAAATGATGACATCACTAAGGCCACGCCCCCTGAGAACAGGAAGTGTCATATTTTACTGGGAACGGTCCCTATATTACACCTTTGAACTAATCAACATGAAACTGTGTTAACAGACAGGAAACATGTGGCTGTATAAGGGATTCCAGCCCCGACCGGCTTTGATGGAGCAGGTGGGCGTGGCGGCGTGGCGAAGTGACCTCTAACGCCGCTGTCATACGTTTGGCTCTGAATTCCACAGTTTTGGGCCAAACTTCTCCAAACTCACTAGGATGGATCTTTATCCACCCCAAGACAGGAATCCATAATAAAATTTGGTGGGCGTGGCCTAATTTCTCTATAGCGCCCCCTAGAAAATTTTAAATGACCGGCCAAGCCATGCTTTAACCTATAATTACAAAACTTCTTACACATCTGTATATTGTCCTGATGTACAAAAAAGTCTCTTGGATCCATGGTCTCAACCCAACAGGAAGTCGGCCATTTTGGAATAAAGTTCCAAAATTGACCCCATTTTTGATGTTTACAGCCTTTGTATTTGATCGAACTCCTCCTACAGTTTTTCTGATACAGACTTCAAAATCGCTCAGCACACACTTGAGGCATGAAAGGTGAAAAGTTATCAAAGGAATTGTCGTACTAAAGTATGTGGGCGTGGCTATGTGTCAAACTTTGACTATTCGCCATGAAACATAAAACTCTTATAACTCCTACAGTAAAACTCTCAGAGGAACCAAACTTTCAGTGATTGATCATCATGGGTTGACCCAAAAGACCCTGTGGTCAAATGATGACATCACTCAGGCCACGCCCCCTGAGAACAGGAAGTGTCATGTTTTACTGGGAACGGTCGCTATCTTACACCTTTGACCTAATCAACTTGAAAGTTTTTCCAGACACAGAAGACTTTCTGGTGTATTTTGGATTCCAGCCCCGACCGGCTTTGATGGAGCAGGTGGGCGTGGCGGCATGCCGAAGTGACCTCTAACGCCGCTCGGGTCTGATAAAATACAATATCAGACCCGAGCATATGGATTTAATCCAGTGCAAACTCACTTAAAATGATAAGGTGATGACATCTGTCAATGCTGGTTGAACAGTGTTGGCGTGGCCAAATGGCGAATATCAGACCCTCGCCATATTCATACGATTGTCTTTAAATCACACATGGATGAGCCGATTGGAACCAAACTTGAAATGTAAGACCTGTGGTAACCTTTAAAGAGCTCAAAAGTTTTGAAATGTAATTTGACTCCACTGCGCCCCCTAGGTTAATCCATCAGCTATATCTCCGCCGTAAATGGACCGATCTGCGCCAGATATTTTGTGAGTTGTCGGGGAGCGCTGCGCTTTCATGTGTGTCGTCTGGCGGGCGATCGGGCGGGGAAGGTTCGTGACAGCTCCTGCTGCGGCGAGCGGGCGCCGGTGCGAGAGCTTTCGCGGCGGCTGGAACTCCGCGGTGGCCAGTGAGCCGGAGCGGCGCTTGCTGCGAGGGCCGCACGACGCTGCTCCGCAGCTTTAATTTCTCTTATATTGTGGGATGTCTGGTGATATCTAACAAAGCAGGAACGCACTCAGACCTCACACTTCTTTATCCAGTATGTCACAAAACAACCTCTCATAAATCTCTCACCTGTACAAGTTTCACATCAGAACTTATGCAGCAATGATTAATGCTGTCGCCCGTATACAGAACTTCACCACAAACGTACAAGATAAAGACCTGGATTGATCTGTTAACAGTTGTTTAATGTTTAAACTCTTGTAAACACATGTGCGTTAGCTGTACATTTGGTCACACTCAAAACCAACAAATCCAAACTTTCAGAACTCTGACACTTACAATGAAATTAACTCAAATGACGGGTCAAGCCTTTACTGGTTTACTCATTGTACCTGAACGAGGGACGGTTTCCGATGGCGTTTGTCTCAGATGCTACTTCATTTGTCTTCTATGGTCACAGGATTTGTTGGTTTGTACGAACAGTTTGTGTCTGATGATATACGCAGAAGATGGCTACTGTTGTGACTGAAATGTCCTCCTGCAGCTCAATCCACTGCATATGACCTGGGGGTTGAATTAGCACCATGGACAGTGCCTGGATTTGTCCACTGTTTCTCACCATTTAACTTTGAGAACCATGTAACGCCTGAATTTAGTACAGGCAGATTCCTCACACTTACAATTAAAAGCATTGCTTCTGTTCTGTAAGCCTTGTCTGCAAAAACGGGTGGTAATTGTGACGAACTAATCTTGGCTACCTCTGTAAAGGTCTGAAAATTAGCCACTGTACCCTTTAGCTCAGCTGTAGGAGAGGGCTGAAATAAAAATTAAATGTGAAAAATACTAAAAAAGATTTTAATTTTTAGGTAGTTTATTTAGCAGTTTGGACGGAAATGGTCTAAACTTTTTATTTATACCTCGTGCGGCTAAAACAATTATTTTTTTTATATTTTTTTTTCCATTAAATAAGTAAGATACATTGAAGATGTATTGGGATCTTGTAATGGCTAACATTGTCAATTCATAAAAATAGAAAGATATCAGCTTTTATCGGCAGGTCAGGATTTTTAAAGATGGGTGACTGGCCAGAAAACTGTAATCGGCAAATCCTGAATCTATCTGTCCGTCTCCTGTTCCACCCAACCATCACTCTTATTCTCCCATGAACTTGAGGCTCAGACTGAGCCCCGACCCCTCACAGGGGGCAGTTCACCTATTTCTTGTTGAGAATAATGACCTTAGACTTGGAGGAGCTGACTCTAATCGCGGACGTTTCACACTCAGCAGGGAACCGCTCTAGCACTTGCTGGAGGTCAGAGCCTGAAGTAGCCGACATAACCCAAGGTTTCCCCCAGAAAGCTTGTTAAGCCCGGTGGTGTTGCGCCAGGGCAGTCATTCATTCAACGGCCCGTCGTCTTTTCGAGTTAAAAAATTTTTAAAGTTGAAAGAAAATTTGAAAATATCACTTGATAATTATGTGCTATTGGAAGATTAATACCTGAACACCAACAAAAAACTCTTAAAAAGTGCAAAGATTTTTTAAAAACGTAAAAAAAATAAGCAACGCTTTGCCTGTTGGCGGCACAAGTAAAGCCTGGTGGCCCGCCAGGCTTATGAAACACTGAGGGAAACACTGTAAACATTAGTGAAAAGCAGCAGTGATGAGATTCTTAATATTCTTAATATCCTCGTTATGACAAACTGGACTGGTGACGAGGCGGAAGGTCAATGGTGAACTGGGAGCAGGCTGGACTTTGTGCCAAGAATATTTCGGATCTTGTTTCGGGCATAAAATCATTGGATTACCTCCATGCACACTTTACTGGCATTACAGAAACCAAACTGTTTTTATAATTACTCACCTGCTTTTTGTAGGTAATTGGGTTTGGAAGCCCTTCTTCTTCACTCTAAAGGCTCCCAACATATTTAACTCGAAGCTTAAACGGTTAATGCCTGGTCACTTGGTTGCAGACCTCTGGTTTTCGCACACACCTTTCGTACAACTTCACAAACCACCAGGGAGGCTCCCTCCCTCTTCAGTATGCATCACGCTCCGACACGCCAGGGTTCCCCCTCCATCCTTCCCTCTCTTTTGGTTACGAAACAGTCACAGAGAACGCGCCACACTTTTTCGGCACACAGTCGCCTCAACGGACATCATTACAATTTCCATGCAGAGGTTTTTAGCCATTTGACATGTCTTATTATTGCAGTAGTTATTTTGTAAAGACTGGTACAAAATCCCTCACCGTATCAGATAAATGTTCACCTGATCGATACAAAGACCGGATAGAGAAAGCAAACTAGTTGAAGAGAAATATCAACATTGAAGTCTGAGCGCATTTCTGCATAAAAAACCCCCGCAAACTTCTGACCAATCACACAACACGTCGCACAGATCTCTGTTGCAATAGTTCGGTCTGGGCCTGGTGTCGAGTTCAGCAATGATGCAATGCTCGTCACACGTCTACGTCAAAGAGAGCCGATTTCGGCACTCTGGATGAAGTCTGTGGGCTCCTCAATCATCTGCTCTCTCCGCTTTAGTAGGTTCTCTGGCTGGACTACTTCAAAACTTTAATATTACTACTGGCCTGAGGGAATAATCTGATAAATTTATTGATGACTTGAAACCTCAGTCTGCCAGGTGTGTGAATATTTTCCAAATAAGAGTCACCCAACATTACATTTTTAGACACTGAACCCAGTGATCAAGAGAAACAGTCACATGTTCCCAGATCTCCCTTCTTTTCAGATGTTATCACGCAAGACTGAATATTTTGGCAATTTTTGCAGAGGTGTCAGTACAAATCAGATCTCTGTGCCACTTAGGGTTATGTAGACACGAAGGCGGCAAGCATCTGAAATCAAGTATGTCTGCAACTGGCGTTTTGAGAGCAAACCCTGAACATTATGATATTTTGATGACTTTGGCAGAGCCACAGTTGGTGGACGAAAGGAGTGCAGAGGAGGCGCACTGGCATTCATTTTCACCTGCTTGACTCAGTCGCAACTCAACAAAGGCAAACAGGAGAGCCGGTTTGGCTTAGAACGTGACGTCTTCCCCAAACGCCACCTGAGCTTCGCCGTGATGTGAAACAGCAGGACGGTGGAGTGAAGAAGCTGACTAATAAAAAACAAATAGGCACTAGGACCCAGTGGCAAGAGCGCGAGTAGGCAGGCAGAGTGGGGCTGAGTCACTGCATGTGTCTGAGAGGCAGTCAGAAACAGAGCAGAGCAAGGGAGAGCAGAGGTGATCTTAGTCTCATCAGCACAGGATAACACAACCATGATGGGTTGATTTTTGGGGGTTGGGGAGGCGGTTGGGTTTGGAAGTGTGCATTTGCCACCACTTGCTCAGCCATGGAGACCAACAAAGTTCTTCATTTTGTGCCTTCCGGTGAGTATATATCAAAAGCTCCTGAGAGCTGCTTCTCCGCTGTGCACGACACAGCAATCACTGGGAGAACCTTGGGGTTCCCTTCCTCATGAAACCCGAGAACCCCCCTTGTGCAAAACATATGCAGCCCACTTCAACTTCCACTCTGAGGCACGGCAGATGTTTACGTGGATGCGTTCCATTGCACATACTTGGCAAATGGGGAGTTTGATCAATTTGTGCTCAGAAGAATGTGGCAATATAGCGGATACAGACAGGAAACTGATTCTTTTTCATTTTCAAGAAGACAGAGAGCTGTGCCATCCGTGTTCTGCTTGTAGAAATTGAGTTTTTTTTTTCTTTCCCTGTGAAAACATTTGTGTGCGTGTGCACGCATGTGTGCAAAAGTGTGCATTCTGTTGTTTATGTCTGGTATGCGGCACCAGAGGTTCTTGTCGTGTTTTTTTTTTTTCTTTTTTTTTTTTTCTTCCAGCAGTTGAGGAACTGAACCTTGAGAAACAGTTGCATTGCAAACCCTCGCAGCGACGCGGGTGTACCTGTCGAGACCGTGCACAGCCGGAATGCAGAAGGAGCATGTGTTGCATTGGTGGGCTCCTGCATGATAAGTAGAGAAAGACCGACGGCGTGCATGGAACAGTGTGTCTGTGCTCCAATGCAACGGAGAGACGCACATCTGTTCTCATCTGGATGTTTCTGTCTACTTGCATCAAAAAACAGGACTTAAAAACGTTTCGATCCTTAATGTGGTTTTTTTGTTGTTTTTTTGTGTGTTTTTTTTAAACACAATTTTGTGTGCGTGAGAAGACAGATTAGTGTTGCTGACAGCCACAAGAGAGCAGCGAGTCCCTCTCTCTCCCCCCCCATGCTCCCAGTGTAAGTCCTAAGAGAACCCAAAGCCCATTTGGAGGTGTGATGCGGCTGCCTCCTCACTTTCATTGTGTCTAAGGCTGAACAGAATACTGCAACTCCTGGTGTTCTTCTTTATCCCTCTTTCTGAGTGTGTGTGTGTGTGGGTTTTACTTGAACATGACTTGAAATTCTGTGACAGCAAAAATACTATGTCTGCTTGTGAATGAGCACGGGGTTGTGTTTGTGTACATATACTATAGGTATTTGTTGGACTTCAGCTGCGTGCTTGTGTGTGTTTCGTGTGTGTTTTCAGCGGATGCATGGCGTGATCTAACTAAATCAGAGTGTCGGGTGTCGAGGTGTGATGGACACTGACGTGCCTTGTCCTCTGAAGAGTAATTTGCATTCATTTGCCTGCGAGCTGATTAGGTGGAGGTGACAGGTTGGATCCTTGCAGCAGAACAATTTGGTCCTGTTTCCTAAACGGCTTGTCACACAGGAAAGGTTGAAAGCTCCAAAAACATCGTTCAGAAACAGGAGGATTGCTAGTTGTCCATTTAATGATGATTCTATTCTGTCTTTGTTGACCTTGGTTTTAAATTGCTGATATTGTTTACAGGAAGTCGTGTGTATCTGCAGGAATCTGATGGCATTATTGATCACCGCTGGTGACTCAACAATTACATTTACAAAGGATTAGATTTTCTTTTCTTTTTCTTTTTTTTTCCCCCCGTCTCCCAATTTACTCCCCTCTGGATTTTTGAAATAAGGCAGAGCAAGCTGCTCTGTGCGACAAAAATCTCAGGATCCAAGGCATTGGAACATGATGTCCAAGTGAAGGTACAGCTCGCACTGGCCTGGAAAATGAAGCAAAGCTTTAACTGCCAGAGTTTTATGCAAATGGAGACATATTTTACAAACAGATAATCATGTTGCATTATTCACCCGCTATCTAACGGGTTTCTACTTGCATTTTATTTATTTTATTTTTTTTGGGGAGGAGGAGGGGCAAGGTCAGAAGATTAAGTTTCACTTTTTGGATTTGAAAATTGCCACAAGGCTTCTGCATGTAGCGACATTGCAGTCAGCTTCACTATAGCTCTGATGATGAGTTTCATCTGTTTTCTTTTTTTCTTTCTTGCTCCTATTAACCAGCAACAAACTTCTCCTGCTTATGACAATGCCTTAGAGAACTGCGCAATCATTTCTATTTTAAAAATCTTTTTCATTTCTGTCTAGCAGCATTGATGTACCGTAAATATTTATGTAGAAATCTACTTACAGATTTTCTTAAAGATTTTCTCTCCAGTTTATGACCATAACTAACATACACAAGTAACCTTCAAATGACTTTGCTTTGCATAACTGGGGAAAAACTCCACGAGTCGATGAGAAGCAGAAATGTTTGGATCATTTTTCAGGTGTGAATAATATTTTGGTGGCATAAGAATGTTGAAGAAGAAAAGATTCCACATTTATCAGTATTTACGTAACAACTGGAGATGCAACAGTTTATCCAGCTCAGGAGATGAGACAATATCTGACACAAGATGTTTGGAATACTTTTGGGAAAACAAAGGATACTTTTTTTTTTTTTTTTTTGTAATAAATTATGTTTTTTTTGTTTCTTTTAGTGATTAAAAGAAACAAAAAAAATGTGAAAACAATTTCACAAACCACAAAACAAGTTTCCAAGACGCTAATCAGAGTAGAATTATCCCGTTCAGTACCTGCCTGCTGCTGCATTTATGCGATTTAAGGCAGTTTTATTCCAAAACAAAGTGATATTTCTGTGTTTTTACTAACAAAAAAAAAAGGTGCAATTGACCTGCAGTGCCTTTTCAGGTTTCACCAGTTGGAGTATTTTATTTTATTTTTTTACTTGATATGAGAAAATGCAGTCCATACTTATTAAAAATAGTGAAATGTGGGCAGTAAGAGGCTTTGAAGCTGCCACAATCATTAGCAGGTAATTGTTAGCCATTTGCAGTATTCTCTATGCAGTTTCAAAATCATGGGTATGTGGTCCATCACTCTCACTGTTACTTTTTTTCTACCAAGTACCAAAATGCAAACACATAAAGGACTTAAGAGGGGCGGAGACTTCTTATCACAGTGCTGCCACTTAGCTTGTCAAGTTGTCTTTATAGTCAACTCTTTCGACACATCAGTCCAGTTCAAGGACTCCTGCCAGTCTTGCGTCACATTATCAGGCCTGGTCCACATGTAGCCGGATATCTGAGAAATCAAATGCATTTCTACCTATTCAGCCGTTCATCCCGACATGAAATCTGTTTAATCTCACTAAAAAGGATTATTTAGAAAAACTCAAAATGGAGATTTGACAAAACTCCGTATTCATGTTTGTGTGTGCACATGGGAAAGCACAGATTTAGGATCCTGCGCATTACAGTCTGTGACAATTAATGTGGCAATATATTCGCTATATCCAATCAACACTGTCTTGTGTTAATTTTACATTCCAATACACAATTTAAAAGTAGTACAACCTTTAAATAAACCTCCTGGCGCCATGTTTAATTTCTAACAGGAAGTTGTGGTTTTTTGGGAGAAATCTGATTGGCTGATGGGTTTTAGCTTTGCCCTGCACTGCCCTCTGAGTCCAGCATGTTGAGAATAACACTCAGGGCTGGATTTGTGTGGATGAAAACGATTCTGAAACCAATCCTGTGTGTGCAACAATATTTTAAACAATCTGGCAAAGATATTACTTTTTATAAAGACATCTTCATCCTGGAGTTCATCATGAGGGATTACACTTAGTTTACTAGTTGTCACATGCTGGCACAGGTTTCCCCCCCAATGAACCTGTTAAACCTGGTGGAAGGGGGCGCTGTAGTGCAGAGCACCAGTAGCCCACCGTATTTTTTGCTAAGGAATCTTAAAAGTTACAAAAATTTAGAGGTGCACAAGCAGAAATTGTAATTTGGAATTAATGGCTTGAGGCCGACAGGCAGTCGGAATCGGTGTGCAGCCCCTAATGCCCAGTTCAACACACCAAGTCTAAACTTAGCCTAATTGGTCTTTAATGTCCCTGTTAATGCTGTGTGTATGCATATATATATATATAACATATTTAAAATAAACACGTGGCATGGTGTCGGGCAAGTAAATCCTGGTGGTCTGCCAGGCTGATGCACTAAGGGAAACCCGGCTGACATTCCGAAATTTAGTGGCATTTTACTATCCAAGATCTTGTTCTACACGATCATGATTAAACTCTAAATGGCAGTATCTTTTTTTAATTTTTTTTAAAGTTGTTTCATGTATACGTGTGTCGTTGCTTTTAGGTTAAGATGATTTACAAGTTTCAGAGTTGAGACTGGAGTGAAAATGGCCTGGCTTGCCAAAAAAATGGCTAAGTATCAGTTCCTGAACCCATAAGCCACGTCCACAGCAGTGTAATCTTTTTCGTTTTAAACTTTTCGATTTAACGACCATAAATGCGACATAAAGCTGTCCTGTTAAAGCCAAGTGTCAACGGTCCGGCGTGACAGAAAACCAAACGATCGGCGCTGCAGCCATGACCTGCAGAGCCTGGAGGCATCAGCATGGATGACACGTAGTGACGGTGGGAATTAGTACTTTGACCATGTGGAAAGTGGAGGTGTGCAAGCTTCAAGGTAGATGACGAGGTCCTGCGTGCATGTGTGCACTATAGATGTGACAGTGATCTCTGATCAGTATTCACCGCTGGCAAACAGACCTCTGAAGCGCCAGCCTCTGAGCACAGCCATCTGGGCAGAGGAGAGGCGTGCGTTAACACACACACACACACACACACATACAAATCACCGTACAGTACCGGGCGCGTATGCACACACCGACACCGAAATGTCCCAAAACCACCTTCATGCAAGACATGACAAGTCGGTCTCGCAGGCAGGAGAGCGCTCACACATTCACGCAATCCTCACAAAAAGCGGCTGCGTCGGACATTTACCGTTCAGACTTCTTCTCCCAAATCATTCCCACTGTCCGAAATCATTTGTTAATGTAAACACGGGTGACATTTATGGTCATGTCTCGGCACAAACACTAATCACTGCAGGGCTCAATACTGTGTTAGAAATGTTTACTCTGTATCTCACTGCATCACAGCTATAGGGCTTCAACTAACCGTAAAATTAGTAATTGATTGATCAATTAATCAGATGATAAAAATGACACATCCTGCTGATTTTCTTTAACTACTTAAACTTTTTTTATAGAAATGCATAAAAAAACCCAAACGTTTTCTTACCTAAAATGGTAAGAATCACGTTGCATTCATTTACTGTAGACTTGATCATTTGTAGCAAAAGATGCATCTGCAGCATTTTTATGGAGTTTGAACCAGCTGATGTTAAAACTCTGCCACTTGAGGAACATATTTACAGATGCATTTATTTATGTTACACGCAAAAAGTGTATATATTTATCCCTTAATTAGTGCTTTTAATATGTTCTTTCTGCAAGACAGCCTATTTTGAGTGTTAATCAATTACTAATTGATTAACTAATAATAATTACTAAATTAGTTGACGATTATTTTATTGATCAATTCTTCACAACTAATTTGAAAAATTGTTCCATCCCTACTTTCATGGTTGTCACTTTAAAATACAGCTTGGACATGTTTGCTCTATATACTTGACAAAACCCTGACACCGACCCTGGCTTTCAGATTACTTAAGCAGCTCCCCTGCACTCTCGCTCCCCCCCCCCCTCCCACACACACACACACGCCCTTTCATCTGCATGTTTGAATCCTTATCACACACAAGAAGACGGGACACACTGTGCCACAGCCTGCTGAGTACTTTTGAAGAATCAGCCAAGACTCTACTGATAAATCATGTTTCACATTTCTTAACATGTGAAATCAGTGACTTCAATATCAGATTCACTCTAAAAAATTTATCATTATTATTATTTAAATGAAGGTAAAGACTTTTACATTTTCATACATTTCACCATATTGAAATGAAATGACTAGAGAAAAAAACCAAAATCAAAATTGTGATGTTTTGGTTTTACCCCCTGCTTTTAAATTGAAATGTTCTACTAAATGTTCCCCACTAATTAATGGCAATAGAAATGATTTTTTTTATTCCCTTAATCTCAGAGCAGCGTCTCGGTGTCTAAACTGCTTGTATTTGTCCTCAGGCTTCTCTAATCAGACTGGTATTTTTTAAGTGCCTGAACAATAGAACAAGTGAAGGAACTGCTCCCCTAAGTTTAAAACTCAGAGAGATTATTTTGTAACATAATCAGGCAGACATGACTCTAAAGGCTTCTGCTAGATGACACAAACATGCCTCAGTAATTACACTATGGTGGTACATGCTGTTCTTTTTGTTGGCTACTTTTAAAAATCCATTTTACTCTACGCACTGATATGTAAATATATATCTAAATATCAGCTATGCAATGGTCAGTTAATCAATGAGTTTATTCACTCGATTTACAAGCACGTTCTCTTAAAACTTTTACTATTCACGAGTGAAAAGGAAGCTGAACAAAGTAAAATCTGCTACATTTACAGACATAGAAAACGTATTTCCCAATAAATACATTTTCAGGGCCATATTTATTAAATCAGCAATGTCAGTGAATACATAATTCTCCTCATTAAGTAAGGAGTGTATAAGACTTGATTTTCTTTTTCTTATAAATTGTTTTGAATTGATTTACAGTTTTCTAAATGTTTTCAACTCTGTCCTCCATGCTCTGAAATGTCAATTTGTGATCTAGTAGTCCGCAGAGTTTTACTTTTGAAATCATACTGCCTTCTGTTATTTTGGTCACTTGAGCTTAAGACAAAGGAACTTTGTAAATTAACTGGGAATAATTTCTTTCTGGTTTTTAACACAACTAATAGCATTTTTAAATTAACCAATTCCCTTAGTTTCTAGATGTTTGAATAAACAATTTATTAATGTGTTCTCATGCATTTAAAGAGCTTGGTTTTTGTATGATGGTAGGTGTTGCCCCATACTATCATAAATCATATCAGATGCAGAGCAACAAATGAGTAATGGTATGTCTGGAGTGTTCCTGGGTCTTAAACATTTTTACTTTGTTTCTTTCGGAATTCATTTTCTGCCTGACTTTATCACTGGCGATGGTTAGGAGTAACCAGTCACTTTTACCCTGCAGAACTGCCATGTTTTTCTGTGCTACATAGAAAAGTCACATTTCAATTCTATCATATCTGTATCATTGAGACGCCATCGAAGGCTTCTTTTTATTAAAATCAAGACATGGAAACTTGTTTTTCCCACTGGAAAATATTTTTGGTCGTTTTGCTCTAATCTTAATGGCATTTTGCAAACTGTGTGCAGTCCTGTTCTTTTCTTCATAGGACTGAAGGAGGCGGTACTCATCTGTTTATTCAGAACTCTGTATCTCATCTGCATGACCTTGGTGAGAATTTAAATTTTGTCTTTGAAAAGATGATTGGCCTCTGCACAAAAATGATCAAAACGAAACGGAGTTGACATAATTTACCAGTCAAATCACTTGTCGGTTTTAAAACATTCAGATGTTAGTTTTCAGAAATATTCATCTTCTGAAACTCTTTGCCGTGAAAATGTTGTCGGTAAAATTGGCCGTTTGAACTAAAGAAGGTTTACCAAAAATGTCTTGGATTTGGCTCTATCTGGTGTTGTAGTTGTGAATTAATGGTTAGCATGAGCAACATTTTTCAGCCTCTAATCAAAATGTGTGGGTAAGAGATGCTACCAAAATGAGAATAAGATTGCTTGAAATTATTTATGGAACATTACTTTCAAAAGGGGGCAGTATTATGTATTTTCCAGGCACATTGTACCATTTTATAGCAGAATCAAGTAACTGTTATCTGGAGTTGTTATAAAAACGTTATGTTTGTATCAAAAATGACTTAAAAACCATTAATGACTTCATAATTTAATGTCTTGAAATTGGGCCTCTCTCTCTTTAAACTCCTTCTCTTCCTGAAACTTTGCCTTCAGAAAGTGATCACAACATGGCCCCTCTATTCTCCCTTTAAAAACAATTTCACCAGCATTGCAATGAGAAGTAGCCTGCATAATAAGCTCAGCAGATGTGCAGTTCCACCAGGAGTTTGCTAATTTCTGCTGGCTAGTCTGAAGGAGCAGAGTGAGGTATTCACAGGGGAGAGCTGCTCTGTAGCTTGGAAACTGCAATTCTGAGGTGGAGCTGCACCTAGCAGGTGGAGATAGGTCCAACCAGGTGTATTGCGCAACTGAATGGTTGCTATGGCGATTAAAGGATTTCTCAAACATCCATGAAATAATCAAGGCAACGCTCATTATAACATTATAACACGATGCAAAGTTCATAAAAGTTGAACTTGCATGACTCTGCCCACTTAAGTTATTATGAGTTACTTAAATATTCTAATAGCATCTAATACTGTCTATAATTAGGTTTGCTGCAGAACTAATAAATATTTTAAGAAATTAAGTTCCATGGAGTTTTAGAAAATGTTTGGTGTTATGAAGCCGAACAATTTATCTTCATCTTCTTTTTAAAAACTGGTCGCGAAGCGTTAATTCGCCGAACGCAAGAAAAAAACAAGAGTATCATTATTCTGGTACAAAGCAAACTGTTGCCGATGACTTGTCTTTCCTGAAGCTGATTTCGCTGAGCAAAGGAAGCAGGACTAAACATGGCCAAGGTATTAGTTTCACTTCCTGTTCAGTATTGATCTGGCATGGCTTGCGAGATGACACAGCCTCTCCTCCACCGAACAATGTGCTCTCAACCTGGAGCGCCGTCACTCGTAGCCAAACCAAAGAAAAATTCACCCCAACAAACAGAACCCTGCAAAAAGGTAGACATAAAGTTCTGCTGCTCCTTTTCCCTCCAAAACGATAATTACTACAAGATGGTTGAACTTTGCCCATGTTGATGAATTCTCTAACCACTAATGTAAAGCTTCCCCTTTTTTTCATTTACATGAGTCGAAAAATAGCAGTAAGCAGCACAGATTTTTTTTTTGTTTTTACCCCCATCAGGAAGGAGCTAAACTTGGCGAGATGTTGGCACAGAATGCTCACCACCGTGTTTGTGTTACCTCACTGAAAAACATATGTGAGCTGGCAGGCACATGCTCCACGTCTCGCAGCGCTTAAACAAGAGACATCCACCTCGTAGAAATAAATTGCACTATGTAGTACAACGATTGCTGCAGACAAGGTTGCTGCTGCCACTTAAGGCTGGTATTGATTATGGCATACTTCTGTTTTCATACAGCTGACAGCTGAGACCTTTCATGCCGTTCCCTGAAACTATGCGTAACGTCCCTCTTTGTCCTTGAAGCGGTACCAAGTTATGCCCATTTGCTGCAGCCGCCGAAATCACTTCAATGTTCTTTGCCATTCGACATAGTTCGGTGTAATAATGTCTGCTGCGGAGAGAGGATGCTGGAGCCGTTTGGCGGTTATATAATAGATGTAAACGACAGTGACTTAATGGCTTTTCTCTGGATTAAAAGCACGCCGTCATAAAAACAGTTCATGCCGAGTGACAAGGGCAAAAGGGTCTCACCTGCCGTCATAAGAGGAGAACAAAGTAGGACGGGGCCCCTAAAACGGCACGGATTTGTATTTATTTCCATCTGTGCTCTGTTCATTTGAATAAAACAGTCACTTGGTTTTATATCCTGTTTCAAATGTCAAGCTTTATAACCATTGTAAAACCCGAAGACAAGACACGTTGAGGAACACAAGTTAATGCAGCACAGAACACGATTTTCTTTTGCCTAGAAACCGTACCCTCGTCGGTCTGCCGGGGGGGTCGACATCACAAACAAAGAGCGGTGAGATGTGCATCAGATGGCGGGGAGGACGGAATGGCTTTCAGTAAATGTTTGTGTGGAAAAAAGCAGACTTGAAAGAGAGACAGTGGCCTGGCTTTAATCGAGCCAAAAGAAAAGAGGGTAGCAAGGGAGGGACGGAGGTGGAGGGGTGTAAGCAATTAGCAGGAATCCCCCAGCACTGGAGTCTCTTTTTTTTTTCTATTTTTTTTTTAACTCACTGCCCCTCTCCCATGAAAATTAAGGCAGTCAATTTCTGCAGAGTGGCTGGCATGGATGTACTGGTGCGTGTGTCTGGATGTAGTCGCCGCCTCGATAAATGCAACAAACACACAAACTGTTCTTGCTGCGGTGAGAAGACATAATCCTTTAACTCAGTGGCGCTGTGAGAAAATAGCGGATGAGAGAAAAAAAATGGGCAGGAGACGAAGTAATACGGAATGATGCAAAAATTTTAAATTATGCCCGCGTGCAGTTCCATTAAGAGGAAGGAAGGAGCCAGAGGCCAGTTTACTATAGCGAACTAAAATTAACAAAAACTGACATTAACAGTAAATAATGGGGAAAAACAATAACTAACTGGAACTATATAATTTGCTTGTAAAACTAAAACATGATGCCTTATAATTCATTTTCAAGTTCACAAATCTATGTATTAGGCTTTGGAACTGATTTCTTTCTCGGCACAAACACTTTATGTGAGTTGTTGGAAAATTACAGCGCTCCATTCTCCAACTGGTGGTGCAAAAGTGTGGAGAAAAAACCCGAGTCAGATGTTTGTTTGTTTTATTTTACAATATTTGAATCAACGTTTTGAAAATGGTATGTTCTGTTGAGTATTTATTACACAATCAGTGAATACATTACCACAATACAATACTTGGACCTTTTTGAATTCTGCACCTGAAAATTTACCAAAGTGTGAAAGAACTAAAACTACTTCTATAGCTAATGACTAAAATAAGACTACCGTATTATTCGGACTATAAGCCGCTACTTTTTCCCCACTTTTGAACCATGTGGCTTGTAGCCCGATGCGGCGTTTCTGCGGATTTTTCTTCAACCATTAGGGGGCACTTTAGCAGGAAGTGAATCATTGGAAGTCAAAATTGGAAATCAAAGAAGAAAGTGATCGTTTTCATTTAGAACAAGCACATGCTAGCAGCAGGCACGACTGAGAAATTTCTTCAAACTCATATGATGTAGCTTTTAAGTTGAGGGCTATTGATCTGGCAGTACAGGAGGAAAATAAACTCACCGTGAACAAAATCATGTTTCAGAGAAGGAGACGGATTAAGGACGCAGCCCTCTGCTGCCCCCTTATGGAAAACTGAGAGCGGCGGAGATGCCAGCGGCTTATAGCCCAGTGCAGCTTATATATTCCAGGTTGTTGGTTTTTTTTGTTTTGTTTTGTTTTGTTTTTTTCAAAAAATTTGTAGGTGCGGCTTATAGTGTGGTGCGCTCTATAGTCCGGAAAATACGGTAAACGATATTTCACTAATAGCTGATCAAAACTAGCAAACACACTCCAATCAAACCTAACTGAACTAGACAAACAAAAAGAGACAATGAAATAAAACTAAACTATAATGAAAAACCCAGAATGGTTATAATCCTGGTCCGAGGTCGAGTGATCTCTTGAAACCTCTTCCAAGATGAAGAAACAAGGATTCTGGGGTAGATCTGGAAATTTGAACCTAAAGACAAATACTTTTGGGTTCCAGTCAGCAGATTCTCAATCTGCTAGAGAAAGAACAGGAGGGACCATCATGGAAAGACGATGGCCTGTTCTAGCCATCGTCCGGCTAGAACAGACCGGACGATGGAGAAGAATGAATGATGGCCGCTCAGAGACAGACACCCGGCACAAGTGCAGTAGAGGTCAGGCTCTACCACACCAGGCAGAACCCAATGTTCAGGCTGTGAAAAGATGCCCCTGGCAGATCTAGCTTTAAGGTTTTCTTCTAATTCCACCAATGTGTCTCTTCAGACTGGGAGTAATGCTAACGTTTTGAAGTGGCTCAGCCAAAACCCAACTTTAATCGTATACAGAATCTGAGGAGGGAACAAAAAATTAGGCTGGTGTGTTCATGTTTTTTTGTTCTTTGTTTTTCTTCTCCCATTGCTGCTGCTTGGTTCTAAAAATCACCTTCACTATATTTCTTTAAATCAGGGGTCTCAAACTCCAGGCCTCGAGGGCCTGCAGTTTTTAGATGTGCCACAGGTATAAAACACTGGAATGAAATGGCTTAATTACCTCCACCTTGTGTAGATCAGTTCTCCAGAGCCTTAATTATTCTAATCAGGTGGTGCAGCAGAGGCACATCTAAAAGTTGCAGGACTGCGGCCCTCGAGGCCTGGAGTTTGAGACCCCTGATGTAGAGATTTGCATGAAGTATCTTTGGACACATTGTTTGTTGTTTAAAAATACTGCAGTTTGACAGGAATTGACAGGAAGTTGGCGTAGGGTGCGACAATAAATCTAAGTCGCAATACGGGATGAGTCATGATACTGGGCTGATGACAACAGGACAAGGAACATAATGTAAGCATTGTCCATTTCAGGTTGCATCAGTTGGACGATTTTAGATTTCAAACCAGAGATGATCAAAGACGGTCCAAACTCTTAGAAGCTTTAGTTTACTGGTTGCCAGCTTCACCATCGTTAGCAGCTAACAGCTAACGTCAAGTCACAGTTTTCTCCCAGACTTCACAGATTGTTCATCTCTGGCAGCTTTTCTATCTACACAACGTCCAATATTCAGTCTAGTGAGTCTTCATCGATACTTTTCAACCTTTATGGTGTTTACCATAAAGTCAACTCTACCATAAAAGTAGGTTACCGATTCAAGAGCTACTTTGTTACTTAAAAGCAAGATTAACAAACATTTTTCTCATGGCGTTTCAGTCTTAATACACATATTTATATCAGTGGCTCTTAATAATACGTCACAATTGCTGCACTTCTTCGGATGATGTCACCTGCTGACAATAACAGGATAACACTGTTTAAGTTCAGTTGTTTGTCTAAGACGGACTTTCAGGAAATGGCTTCTAGATGATGGTGTGAGATCTACTCCCGTGAGGCGTAACATCCCTAGAGTTAATATTAACTTTTCAGCCATGTCACATAGACCCCTACTGTTTTCTATGTTCATGTACTCTCTGCTGTTTGAATGTTGGTCGACAGACACTGGGTGAATTGTTTTTTTCCTTCTGTTTTTGTTACAAATTTGCAAGTCTGCATTCACAGTTGCGGGTATCTCTTACTGAAATATGAAACATTTCTGCAGACCTGAATCTAATTTAAAACGGCTGTCAAAAAATTAAAAAACAAACCAAAAAAAAAACTAATTTTGTCTGAGATTAGTGTAAAAATTAACATGATTGCTGAAATTGCAGAGTCATTAGCTGTTTTGGGCTAATAATTCTGTCAATAATTAGTTGGTTTCTGTTTTCTTTTTTTTTTTTTTTTTGCTTTTTCAGCATTTAACGCTTAGTGGAAATGGAATGAGGCAAAAGTGAAAAGTGGAAACAGCAGTAAACCAGCTGCTGATATCACTGCGGATATTTAGGCTGAGTTTAAAGCCAGGAAAAATCAGGTGTATTAATGAAGTCTGCATTGCATGCCTGTGAGGTAGCGCGTGTCCAAAGTACAACCTTAAACCTTTATCATTGTGTCAAGTCTCTTTTAGCTCTGTTTTTAAAAAAAACCTGTTTGGTTCCACACAGATTCGCCTGAAGATTCAAGGAACTCGATGTAGACACTGTTCAAAAATGTGCTCTTATACTATCATATTCAACAAGTTGGAATATTTATGCCAATGAGGTAAATTTTTATTTTTCAGATTAAAACTACCTTTTGAAAATGGCAACCGTAAAATCAGTGTTAAACATACTTTAAATTAAGCTTGGATTTCTGTATTAAAAATGCAAAAATCCAGGCTTCTGCATTTTTCATTGGTCTGATATAATATTCTAATCTTAAATGTCATGTTTTCATTGGCTGGAAGCAGAAACCACAATTCACAGGAATAAAGGCTTGAAAACATTAGTCTCTGTTTAATGATGTTCATAATGTGTCGCAGTAAAAATGCTCAATAATTTTCTAGTGTGGTAAATATGACTGTAAAAAAAAAAGTCATGGCGGTGGAAGTTGTACCTTTATTAACTGGAAAAGCATTTTTTTAAAATGTAGTTGAAATGGAAAAATTTTCAGAACGAAGTTCACTTAAATTATTGTGAAAAATATTTTTTGTTTTTTTTCTTCTTTTTTGCAAAAAACAAAGTGATCATTTGCTTTTTGAAATACTGTATGTTTTCTTTGGATCACTATTTTATTAGGACTCGTTTGAAAACGCTGTATAATTCTTGTAACTTATGCTAATAATTGTTTTTAACTTAACTAAATTTACATTTCTAGCTTAATTTTTTTCCAGTATTTCATTTATTAAAACGTGCTCATAAAGTGCTACATGTGAAAGAAAAACACATTTTTGTTTTTCTCCAAATAAATTTTAAATCTATTTATAAATGAATCAGAATGAGCTGATATATGTAGTTTATTTATGGTAGTTTGCTGATTAGTTCTGTAAGTCAACCCAACCTAATGTGGTTTTAAAAAGTAGATAAATTACTCATTATTGGTTTATTGCTCTGGATAAGCTAATTAGGATTTATATGTTCCAGTGTAATGCGAAGACCTGCACCAATCACCCTGTAGCCATGCAAGCATTAGCAGGTCTTTTTTTGTTTTGCCTAAACACGAAAATACAAATTAACAGTTCTGCTAATTAAAAATGTTAAATTTAGCATTTTAATTTCCCAGTTTGCGGATTCCGTTTTCTCAAAATCCGATGTAATTAACACCAACAAGTAGTACATGAAAGTGCTTATGTTGAAAAACATGCATGGACAGTGTAAATGTGATCCAGTTAGAGGCTGGCAAGCACTCGCCCCGATGGACTCGTGATAAAACCGTCGCTCCATGGGGTTTGTTATGGCGCCTTTAAAACCATCAGTAGGTATTTCATCTTTTTAACGCTGGTTGTCTAATTCCAGGATGGCGTCGCGCTCTAGATTGTAAATCTGCCAGTTTTTTTTAGTTTTTTTAGCTGTTTAGGTGAAAAAGATGATTACATACACCACATCTCGTTTTTAGTGATATCAAAGCATTTCTACTGACAAACTGATGCTGAAAAAAAAAAACCCATGGTGGTTGCTGGGAAGGTGTCCAGGTAGTCCACTTTAGATACGCTAATAATGTTAGACTGATGATTAGTATCATGCTTTGAGTTAATTATACATTTCTTGAATAAAACTTTTTCAAATCTTGTATGTTAACATGGGTAACTTCAAAAGTTAGACTTTGGAAAGTTGTACAAAAACTTCTTTGGGGTTTAATTAAGCAATGTTATAAAAAATGTTAAGACTAGTGGCAGACAAACCTTCACAGCAACGTCACTTTGGATCCTTTTTAAAGCTCTTTCTATGTGAAATTTGAACTCGTATAATTGTGTTGTCAGTCTGCTGATGTGCATAGCATGTTGGTACAAAATGTGTTGCTAAATGATTTGACGGAAACTGGACTTCCATGAACATCGGTGCCATATCAGCCGCACCAATCTTCCATCAACACATGACCTTTAAACCATTGTTTCATTTGTAGAAATTAAATCATTTTCATTATTTGATGACCAGCCTTTTTGTATATTTAAATATAAAAAAATTATAATAATTCGATGAATATGTAGGCCTATTTGCTGGAAAATAAATTGTCCCAAAAGTTCCGCCATTACCATTAGAATAGTTGAAATTGTCAAAGCAACAATATCTTTTATCACAATAATAACACAAGAACACATTCTCAAATATGGATAAAGTTTAAATTCTAATGAACATTTAACACTGGAACTGGGAGACATTTTAAATATCCAAATTCAATAAACAAAACAAAAAAAAACAACAAATAAAATGAATTAAGAAGCCTCTGTAAACAAAATTGTTCTTCAAAATAAGAATAAGGGCTGGTTGAGACTGAAGACTTTCATCATTTAGTTTTTGGTAGAAAGAGAAAAACGACAAATTATGCAAATGGAAATTATTTTAATTTATCACGCTGTTGATTTATTGCTTATTGCCACAGGCCTATGAATCGTCATTATAAGCACTGACAATTATTCTGTTATTTTGTCAGATTCCTAAAATATTGGCTCATGCCATTTCTTAACAAAAGTGATTTTTTTTTTCTGTGTGTGTGCTTAAATCATCTTTTGGCACAATAAACATACTCTTTTCCTGCCCTTTTTGTCCACGTCTAGGTCCAATCTTGCAGCTTGCTCAACTCCATGTAGGTAAATGTCTGAGAACTGCATGCACAGCCTGCAAAACGCAGACGTGCTCAACCTGTGGCGTTGCTGCTTTCGGAGAGCACAGTGCTACACATACTGTACAGAGGCATTTACAATGTGTCTGCAATTACCACGCCGACTGAAATCCTTTAAAATTCCTTTGGAATAAAAGGAATACGAATAAAGGCCAAATGTGAGCTTGCTCCTTAAAATGTGTGTGCGAGCGGAGCGGCCCGGAGCTGAGGAACGGAAGGAATTCCCTCCACGCCTGGGTTTTCTCAGCGACCACAGCTCCAGAGGACGAGTGCCAGGAGAGCCCGGAGGCACAATTAGCTAACAAAAGGCCCAGCCTCCTCCTCTTTGCTCGCCCAGCCCTAGTAGATTCCCCTACAAACACAGCGGGGGCCACCTTTTAATCTCTTGCCCTCTTCACTTAAGACTCTCAGCCTCACCTCTCCAGTAAATTCCAGGGTTCGTCCCTCCTGGGGATTCTAGCGTCTGACTCGCATCTATTTGCAGCTTGTCGCTTTAAAATCTCCCCGTTTTTGGTTTTAGAATTTGACAAATTCTTTAAAAAAAAAAAACTAATTTAAATGAAGTTATTTCTTTAATGATCCAAACAATAAGAGGGTTGGAAGTTACTGGCATCAAGTCGTCATGACCTAAGTTAGTCTGAAAATTATTTTTACTGTCGTTTCTTTCCATTTTCCAAACTTTTCTTACCTTCTAGAGCAAAATCAGATCAAACTTTTCTTGTTTTAGATCACAACTACCAAAATGATTTCTAGTTGCTAAACTCCACAAGAAAGATGGCAAGAATATGTCAGAAATTTATTTATTAGTGTCTTCAAAATCAGACGTTTGCATACATTTCCATAGTATCTGGTATGAAACACCTTTGAACTGTATAACTTGGGTGAAACTTTTTCGGTTTCCTTCCTCAAGTTCCTCACAGCATTTGCTAAAGACAAGTTTGGTTTGATTTCACAGTAGATGCGTTTCCATTGACCATAAAGTTGCACAACTTGAAATTCTGAAAATAAATTCGCTTAAAAAAAACATTGCAATTTCTAAAAAAAAAAAAGTCTCATGGTTCCCAATTGAATTTTCTGCGCTAGGATGAGTTGATTTTGTTTTTCAGCAGTATTAAAGTTAAGTGTATTTTGCTAAATTATATGGAAACATTTTTTTTTTTTTGCGTCACAAGCGCCTCTTTGGCCAGTTGCCACAAAAAGGCTATGAATCCATAGCTCTTCTGAAAATCTCCAGCTAAAATTCCCCCAAGACAGAAATAGCCACCTCCAAGTGTCCTCTCTGATTGGCTGATAGATGATGAACATTAGCTCCATGGGTGATTTATGAAATATCTTATGTAGCCTTTTGCTGGTATTATTATTTTTTTTTTGACTTATCATTAGATCAATCTTATCCACATGTGATTTGAATTTAATTTCATAATTATGAAATTGTGGGGTTTCTTTTTCATCTTAAAACTGAAGTTAGCAGTTCCTTTAAATACACGAATACGCAGTATGGAAAGCAAAACCAGTAGGTTAGGATATGGTCAGTGATCAACCAGCTCGGAAACTTACCGAGTCTATTTTTAGCAGAAGTTGCGGGAGACTGAAGTGAAAGTTGTGGAGGAACGAAGAGTCGGGCTGCAGCAATTAGATGTTGTTTCTGTCCAGAGTTCCCTCAGCGCCGGCTTCATTACAGACCATCCTGTTTTCTGTCCCATGCTGACATGGCAGAGGTTATGGCCGGCTATTAATGAAGATCAAAGATGTGCGGTTTTTAGATCCGTCCAGTCAGATTTAAACCATGAATGATGTGATTTTTATTTTTTTTTTATAGTCTGAAGCAATACGTCTGTACAGAAGCATCAGCATAAATTTTCAGAATTAGAAATAACTCTCAAACCTTTCTACATGAATTTACCTGCAGGTCTCTTACTGCACTGTTTATTTGCTTGTTTTTTTTAACTCAGACTGCATATTTACTTTGATTTGGAGGATTTTTGTAAGTTATGTAGACATGTTTTGCTATTCCTCATATCTGGAAAACATCTACTTGTGATACTCTTGCTGAATACTGTGATGTTGACTATGATTCACCCACATTCGTGACTTCTGTTTTTCTTCTCCTTCACTCTTAATGGGTTTTTAGATGCTAAAAATATGCAACCAGTGTGTATGAAGGGCAGAATTGTTAATCCTATAGGCCTGATGCACTAAAACCATGCATTCAAGTTCTGCAGAAATTGAATGGATGGTTTTTGATGTATTGTAAACAGCAAAATCTTCCATTACAGTAGTTCTTTGCAGTTTGGATATCGCACAAATTGATATTGATACAGCAATTGTGACAAAATCATATTTTTCAGCTCTGTATTCAAACTAAAGCATTTCCATATAAACGGCATTATTAATTATTGCATTGTTGTGAAGTGGAAGGATAATGTTCAAAATGTTTTGCAAATGAAAATGGGAAAATTGTGGTGTCTTTCTGTCAGTTAATGTCATTCCTTCATCAAAAAGATACCTAGTGTTGCCTTGATTCTTTCATGCATGTTTGAGAAATCCTTTCATCTCCATGGCAACCATTCAGCTGTGCAAAATGCCTGGTTGGATGCAGCGCTGCCTACGAGGGTGAAGCTCCTCCTCTGAGCTGCAGTTTCCATTCCACATTATAGGACAGGCTTTCCCAGTGACTCCTTCAGACTAGCTAATGGCAATTAGGAAACACCTGGTGGAACTGGCATTCTGCTGAGCTCATTAAAGGAGCCGCTTCTCAGTGAAACGCTGGTAGAAATGTTGCTAAAGGGTTAAATAGAGGAGCCATGTTGTGATGACCTGCTGAAGGTGGAGTTTGAGAAAGAGCAGGACTTAAAGAGATACAGGCCCAATTTCAAGGAATTTTTCCCCAATAATGGAAAAACAAACCATCACAGATCCTCCTCTGGATAGTGGTCTGGACTTTGTTTGGACCATTCTAACCCATAATATGAATTGTTGGTTCCTATTGCATTGGTATCATGTCACCAGAAAATCTTCTATCATGAGGTGTATTATGATTTTTTTTTTGGGGGGGAACAATAATTTTTTACAGTGTAGTATTTCTTATAGTGTTAGCAACGTCAATATATTTGAAAATATGACTTAACGCACTAATTGTTGATGTCTAGTGTAGTTGAACGGCTTTATGTAACCGATGTATCAAACAGACCATTTGATGATGGGTAGGTTTTACTTTTAGAACATTATTTGTGTTAGGCTCTAACTGCGTGCAGAGACATAAATAATTAATTTAGCCAATTGTTATCACTTTTATTTATCATCGCAGCAAATACCACAAATTATCAATACCATTTAAAATCCATATCGGCCTTTGCTATCTCTCACAAATTGCCTGTGGCTATCTGCAAACAAAACTTCTAATCTATTCCTTGTTCAGCATTTTTTGACCAAAAATGTCCACCAAGCCCTACACCATTATTCAAAATAATTAAAGCATCTCAGGAATATATATATATTTTTTTTAAAGCGCTAAAATAAGTTAAAAGGTTCCTCTCAGTTTCACAAAACAGTTCAACCTCTTTTTGTGATACAAAGGTCTCAGGAATCAAAATGAAATGCATCATCCTGAGTGAGCACGTTGTTTCTTTCTGGTGTTGTGTCATAGTTTGAACAAACATCGCTCTTGCAGCTTGATGAGACGATCTGAGTGGATTTATCTCGGCAAATGTTTCTTCAGAATTCCTACGCATGCTCTCATCAACCCGTCTCAATTTGGAAACCTTTATCACCATCATTAGCCACGGTCCCCTGGCAAATTAAGCACCTTGGTCTCGGCCTGGTCGGAGGGAGAATGAATGCAAATTGTCCCGTCCATTTTGTCTTCCGATTGTCAATTCTCACCATCCACTTTTCCTTTTGCGGCGAATTCGGAACACATAATTTTCTCCCAATCTAGGCTCCCACTGCCAAGGAAGCATCAATCAGCTGACCACTCTAAAAGTGGAAGTAAAAACGTGCCGCTCGCGCCACAGCAGTGATTTCCAAGTGACACCATGACAGGCTGCCGTCCCGTTATCATGGAAACACATGGCACACAATACCACAACACATTGGTGTGGGAACTTAGATGTAGTGAAAGAAAAACAGCTTGGGTCACCATATACTGAGGTAAAGTCCTTTTTTAACTAGTTGCCTGGCTTTCTGAAATCAGGCAACTAGGTAGGGTTAACCAGTTAAAAGGGGTTAAATGCACATCAACATTATTTTTAGTATTTTTAAAAGTAATCGAGAACCATTTTGAATATTTGTCTTGAGCTATCCAGTCACTGTACTTCGTGTCACTCAAATTGACATTTAGGGCCGTAACATCACAATGTAAAATGGTTCAGTGTGTATGAATGCTGTACTGAAATATTGTTTCATATCAGTCAATATTTAAATGGTCCAATTAAAAGAGGTGGGTTCTGTACTCAAAAACTGTATACAAGTAAGAGCAGTACTACAACCAAAAAAGTAAAAACTTGAAGAAGTTACTCAAGAAGTTGAGTAACTTCAAGAAGTTACTCAAGAAGTTGAGTAACTTCTTGTTACTTTCATTCCAACAAGATGAATGCATTGCTCTTCTGTAAAATCGACTACAATTTCCCCAAAATGCGTACGTAGCCACTCCCAAGTAGGCGGGGCTTGTTGCTGCAACGTCTCAATGAAACGCCGACATCTCCTTACAGCTGATAGATGATGAACGCTAGCACTATGACTGAATTATTAATATATTTCATTAAACTGCCATGACTTTTAATGACTTATTGTGTGAACTACCTTATTAGAATGTGTTTTTGGGGGCGTACTGTGGTGGCGTAGGGGATAGCGCGACCCACACTTGGAGGACTTGAGTCTTCGACACGGCCGTCACGGATTTGATTCCCGGACCCGTCGATATTTACCGCATGTCTTCCTCCCTCTCCTTCCCCCTACCTTCAAATAAGGGACAGTAGAGCCCACAAAAGACCCCCTGGAGGGGAGAAATAAAAACAAAATCGTGATTTTAATTTGTATTATAAGAATCTTTTTCTGGTCACCCCAAATCAAGTAGGCTTCTGTTTTGAGTAAACAGCCTAATCAAAGTATGTGTGGTATTGTGGTCCCAGCCCCAGTATCTGCACCATCAAGTGGGATTCCTCAGGGCATTCCCAGTCCACCAAGAGTGAATGAACTGTCCTGATTTTGTGTCGGGGTGTTATTTATGCAGCAGCCTCCTGGAAAGGATGTTCTTATGCTTTTAAGGTTATTATTGCAGCAAACTGACAGTTTATCAGACAGATATATACAGATGGCAGACATGATGACATCATTCCATGTTATAACACCCTATTGTTCACCCTATTGTCAGATATTGTTCATCTGACAAGAAAATGATGAGATAAAAATGGTCTAATGTGAAGTGTACACACTTTTTATCAATGCCTGTCTAATACAGATATTGGACACATTTTTGCTATTGCTAACTTCACCAATCCTGACTTTAAAAAAGAAATCCAGGCTATCCCCTTAAAAGGCAGAGAGGACATTCAAAAACGGCTTTTCCCATTTCTGTGTACTGGGAGTAGAATGCTGCCTGCTCATAACTACTCCACACAACCCCAAATCAACCACTATTGTTATGAAACTCATGACGTTGCCTCAGTGCAAAAACCTGAACTATTACCAAAGAGAGAATATGGGCTTCATGTAGGGAAACATGATGTTGTATTATTCCTGCATGATAACAAAAGTTGTTCTGCAAAATATTAGAATTTATGGTATTTTAGTCTGATGTTCTCTTTAAATGTAACAAAGAATCACGATTCTCCTGAAGTATATCCACTTCTGACCAACCAATCAAAATGATCCTCACATGCGTGCATGGTTTGGCGAGTGAACATATTAAGTCAAATTTCTTTTCCCTGCAGAAAACCTCTGTCTCTCTTCATCCAGCAGCTTTCTGCATCACTTGTCAGACTGATGCACACTCAAGCTGCTGCAAAACCACAAACGTTTGGGTGTGTTTCAGTCGCTCAAGTTGGTGCAATACTTATATAAATATTTGTGCCACAACATCTGATTCATGTAGTCAGTGTTAGGATGTCAAGCAAAGACTCAAAAAGTAATTTTTTAAAACTCCTGCAAAACCAAGAGCATTCTTCCCCCACCCACCCCGTTTTAGGTTGAATTAATATTTAGATCGATTCAGAAAACAAACTTTCCGTTCTGGACGTTAAGACACACTTTCCAGATTTGTTTGGACCAAATTGTGACTTGCTTCTGCATATGTATGGCAGTCACGAAAGGGCTGGTTCTGATACAAACACTACCCACACCCCACATGCTGTGAAAGCAAAGAGACACATGTGCTAAGCTAAACAGTTCTGACTTCCTGCCTGCACATCAGCAGCTTCCTCTTTCTTGAAAATGTTATCATGCATCTTTCTGCATAAAGGGGTCTGACGCTCCGCTTGCAGGAAGAGTCGTTTTGTCGGTCGCTCGTGTTTAATAATCATGTTTATGCACCTCTCCCTGAGTAAAATATTGTTCGTCCAATGATTGTTGACTTAAAGACTATCATAAGTTTTCAAAACAAATTCTCTGAATGTTAAGTTTTTTCTTTCTCTGCATTTTTAGATTTTTAGCATCTTAAATTAAGATTAAGACACGTATATGAATAAAAACGAGCACATTTTATATGGACATTTATTGTATGTAGGGAAAATAATTCAGTAAATCATGTGTATATCCAGGTTCCTTTACACCTGCATTTGTCCTCAGTTGAAGATGTAAGGAAGTACTTAATCTAAAAATACTCATTTTAAATTAAGACCAAAGGCACAATACTTGCAGTGTTTGCCGTTACATGTGTCCGCTTTGATGTTCTGCATTACATGTTCATGCATTTAGTTCACGTATCAAAACAAGCTTCCCTGCTTGTATTTTTGTTCCACTGTCACACGTGGGAAAACTGAAACGGAGAACAGGCTTTAAATGAAGTTGCTTTGTAGTATATATAGATAAAACACATTAATTTTGCAAAACAGATATTCAGATTAGCAGGGCCGGACTTAGGAGGGTGTGGGCCCTACTTAATCATCGTTTATATATATATATATATATATATATATATATATATATATATATATATATATATATATATATATTTATTTTTTTCCCTTTGGGTGGTTGGTGCTTGGCCGTGACTTGTGGAACCGATCCTATCCACAGACCTTCTTTACCTACAAGGTCACAAAAATCAGCCATTGACCATTTTTAAGTACATGTACATATTAAACCACAGCATTATTGACACAGGTAGAGAAGTAGCGGAGAGACTGTAAGCCAATCAGAATGCAGAACACAATGCACGATGCAAATCCATGAAGCAGCCAGACGGTGAAAGGTGAGCCGTGAAATAGCGAGGGTTCACTATGCTCACCACTTGGGAGCTGGCTTTTAAAACGTGATCTGGAGAAGAATCGTTTCTGATGTTTTAAAAGTAACATCCATATTCCCTGCTTCTTTCTCAGCCCAGTAAGCCCACACGAACTCATCAGTTTTTACCCAAAGCCCAGGATCAGTACGGTACGGATTTTCCGTGGTTATTGCTGCACCTGCCAAAGACGTTTGCCCTTCCGCCGCCTCTCGGCGGGCACCAGATCAGTGAGAGATCCAGATTCTGGCGGACCATAGAACCGCTGTTAGCAAGGCTAACGTCTTGAGAAGCGGAGAGGGACAATGGTTCTGTTCCATGTCCAATATGAGCTTTAAAAAACCCTCTTAGCTTGGATATTTTCTTCATCACCTCTGGGTCGCGCTCTTCTTTTTCTTTCCTTCCTGCACTTCGCTGTCATTCATTCTGTTGTCTGCCTAAGTGAGAAATGACTCCCTGAAGCTCCGCCCCAAAGCGTAAGAAGCGTCCGACTTGGACCAATCATAATCAAGCATTCATGATGGACGTTTGCCAGAACAAATCAGACAGTTTTTCAACAACATTGCTAAAATCCTCTTAGCCAGTGATAAAATTGAGGCATTCTGACTTTATTCATTCACAAAAATACAAAGCATCTTTAGAGGCCCCTGAAGCGCTGGGCCCCGGGGCTGCAGCCCCAGTAAGCCCGTGCTAAAATCCGGGTTTACAGATTAGCCATGTAGACACATTCTGTCACATTCAGCCATTGCAAAATGGTTGAATGTTGAACATCCACCATTTTTATCCAGAATGGTGGATGAAAACTTGCTGAGAGTCCAGCTGTGTATGGATAAGTGAAAATATAAACTGCATTATGTTGTGAAACTGTAATGTTTCCCTTTCAGATTGCATCTTATCATTTACAAAATGTCAATATAGAACTTATATTTCTCTGGCTTTTCTTATTTACCATCACAAAAATGTCTTCACCAGTATCCGTGTGCTTTACTGACTCTGGCTTTAAAATGTCAGTCAGGTTTGGGTATTAAGGGCAGTGAGTTTATTCAAGTAAAGGGTTTGTACTATTATTTTGTTGCACAGTCTTTAACTTTGCTATTTTGCATTTGGTGTTAACTCAATAGTATTTATTTTCTCAATATTTTGCTCTTCTTTAAATAACCACAAAACTTGGGTTAATTTTATTCCCATGAACACTCCCATTTAAGACCAAGCTCTTCATTTGATGACAGTAAAAGACAATCAAAGTCTCGTGTCAAACAGCAGAAATGTCACTGCTCTATTTATATCGATCTGGCAAAGTAAGTCACAGGGATAGTATGTATTCTCCTCAAATCCTTTCTAAATCTCTCCCTGCATCTAACAGTGCCAGACAGCTTAATGTAACTAAAACAGATGAATCTTCCTGATCACAACGCTCGAGACTCAGTTCAAAGAGCCAAAGCATTCAGGGGAAACTGGCACAGAGAGCCACAGGAATAAACACCGGACCCAGATATGTGAAGACGCAGCTTCTGGAATCTCTGTTTTTTGCGATCTCTGTGTCGTGAATTATGTTTGTTGAAATAGTGTTGTTTTATTTTCCTCCTACTTTGCTCTCATGATAGTTTATCTGCTCAGCTTTCTCTTTCCCTTTTTGCTACGTCTGTCACAACTTACTACAAAAGAATAATAAGAACATTTATTGAATGACGAGGTGGGCTTGTTATCTATATATCCAGAGCTGGCTCTCGCCACGCTGGTGCTCTAGGCAAGATTACTGCCACTTTACACACACACAGCTGTATGTGGACAGATGCAACAAAAATATCCATCCAAGACTGACGTAGATCAGGTTTACCTGTTTCTGAGCAGTATAATCAAAACATGCAACACAGAGACCACTTAATGTTTCACAGGCCTGTTGCAATAAGCAATAAATGAATTAAAACATGTTCAATCATTTTCATCTGCATGATTCATCAATTTTCTCTTTTCTGTCTTTCTATCAAAAACTTCAGTCTGGGGTTTTGGTCTCAACTGGCTCTTTTTTTTTTTTTGAAGGACAATATTGTTAAGAGAGACTTAATAATTGATTTTATTTGCTGTTTCTGTTGATTTATTTTGGATATTTGTTCATTAGACTTTGCTTATTGATCTTTGAGGACGTGTTCTTGCATTATTACTGGAAACGGATCTCAAAACAACAATGTTATCATTTATCGGAGTAAGTTCTGGAACAATTCATCACCCAACAAAATTTGTTATTGTGACTGGAATGTCAAGGTGTTAAATTGAAAAGTCAAGTTTCTTTTGAGTCATTATATATATGTATCATTTTTATGACACTTGAATGTAACATAATTCCTTAATCATGTTATAAAATATTATAATAATCATATTGCCCCTTTAAATGATTCTGCCCTTACTTGACTATTTACTCAGAAAATTGTATTACTGGAGCAAAATGCATCAGTGCCGGACGCTTTACTATTTGTTCCCACAGCAGTGTTCATGTTTAAGGTCTCTTCTGTGATTTACGTTTGACACTTCTGCACATGAGAATTTAAACATTTAAGTTGAAAATTTCCAAAAGGCTGCCGGTTGTGGAAAGAATCACACTGGAATCAAGCTCTGCGTTGGTTTAATCCTCCTATAAAACAATATGGGACACACTCAGCCACCGGGTTTGGTACACACAGTCCCAGTAGTGGTCCTGCGGCCCAACAAGCACATTTTGGAGGGAAAACTTTATACAAGCTCTATAAACGTAGGAATGTAATTATAACCAACCCCAAAGTTTTGCTTAAAACACTTACACAATTAACAATACTTTTTATGAAGAACAAAAGCTGTGAGAACTATTTTTAACATTATAAACATTATTAAAAGTGAGAGGTAGCATTAGCATGCATCTTACCAGCAGCTCGGTTTGGCAGCTTCTGCCTGGCTGCTGCAGCTACTGCTTTGAGTAACACTAATAATCGTCCCTCCAGAACACTATTTACATTAGGAACAAAAAATAAAAGGAGTATAAAACAGAAATAGCCTGCCACAGTCCAAAAGCAAATAAAAACGTTTTGAGAAGGTTCATAAATAAATAAAATTAACTCAGCTACACCAACACTTAATCTAGCATGTTTCATGACAGAAAAAGACTAAAAGCTTAAGAAGATAAAACGGTGCTGTAGTTGTCGTCAAACTTCATTTTAAAACTGCTCGCCAGTACTGAAATACGGATAGTGTTCCCCTTATCGCAACAAATTTGGACATGATTTCTGTGTAAACCTGTGATATCAGCCGTAGGATTTTTGAATAACTTTTGCAATCAATTGGACTCCCTTCTGCTACAAACGTTATCTTTGCCTAATTTGAATCCCAGACAATTAGTCGGTCTATCTTGCTGCATGTATTGTTTTTTTTCTTTCTTTTTTTTTCATTCAAATCAAATAAATCAAATCAGAGGGATGTAATTTTGCCTGCCATGGCTCAGACCTCAGAGGTCAAAAGAGGGAACATCTGATCAAACGCACTGCTGTAACATGTAAGAGACGGTGAAACGTCCCATCACTTTTTCTGCCCTCAACATGCTCACAACGCCTCAATAACCTTCAAAGCTTCCCCCGCTGTCCGCCTCGCCTCCTTGAGCCTTTCACATGCTGCACACATCCACAGCGAACACTCCAAAATGTTGTGCTCTAAATTACTTCACTGCATTTGTAATCAAGGGCTCTGCCAGATTATAGGTTTAATTCCAAACCGAGATATACACCGTTTTGAAAACACACTACTCTCGCAAAAATGATTGCTTGCCTGGAAGCAAAGCTCACTGTGGATTATCACCGACCATTTTCCTGGAGTCGAGACCTTTAGTGATGAAAAGGATGTGCTTGTGTGTTGTATATGTTTTGCTTTTGTGGTTTTCATATCAACGGACTCGCGTCCTTCGATTTCTGTTGACTGTTTTTCCTAAAGGAATTATTTATTTATTTATTTTTATCTGTTGCTTCTTGTTTTGAATTTGGAGATAGGGGAGCGTTAGGGGAGCAGTGATGCAGTGTTTTTGGAAGACCAGTTTCCCCCCTGCAGTATATTTTTTACAATGTCAATGAAATCATTGCTATGCGGCACAAGGTTCACTTTTGGGCATTTGCACTTTATTTTCTTTGATCAATATTCATAAACCTTCACTTTTACACTAATTAGATGAATTGGTGTACAATAGCGCTGGACATAAAAGTTAAACAGCATTTTTTGTCTTTAAAAGTTTTTAAATATCTATAAAAGTTGTTTTTTTTTTTATTTCAACTGTTCCTTATCTGAGTTTTCAAAGTGAAAATAAATAGAAGCTGTAACACGCTTGTCAAACAAGATGGTAGTTCTTGGGTGGGATAACATCACTATGGAAACCAAAGAAGTGCACTGGTGGGGAAAAAAAAAAATCAAGATTTTTCTAAACTTAAATCTTTAAAAACAGAAAATTCGATGTATGGATAAAGTTTAAAATGTATGGCCTAGACTTACTGTACAGTAACACTAGATTATGTGAAATATAAACATACAAATCTTCTTCTTTTAAAGACTTGTAAAAAGTTTTACATTCTAGGGAACATTAAACACTACAACTGAGAGACTTTCTAAATACCCAAAACAAATGAAGCATAACAAGCAAAACAATAAATAACATGAATTATGAAGACTGTTAAAAAAAAAAGGACAAAGGGTAGTATAAAAGGAGAGTGTTGACCAACACACCAGACTGAAGACTTTAGTCGTTTAGTTTTTGAGAGAAAAGAAAAAAAACCAATAAATTATGGAAATAGAAATGGAGCTTGTTTTAATTCATCTTGCTATTAATTGATTTATTGCTTATTGCAAAAGGGCTATTGACACATTTGACTCTCCTTCACTGCTCTTGTTTGGACCACACAACATGTTAGCTCACATTTGCAATGCAACGAACAACCGGTTGAGATGCAAATCAAGTACTTTTATTTATTTATTTATGTATTTTTATGGAGTGGAGTGTTTATGGAGTTATGGCTGAAATATTGCAAAGATAAAGTGTGACCTTAAACTAGCAGGGAATGAAATCACTCATAGCTGTTCATAACACTTTGGGTCTAGCAATTACTTCCTCGCACGTTTAATTTGATGGATTCATGGGCAGCGTTCACCTCGAACTGGACAGGACTGCATCCAAACTGCAGCATGATAGTTTTAATTTTTTGTATATTTTGTTGTCACAAGTGAAGCTCATCACCAAAAACATTGCTTCACTGAAATGTTCTCAATTAGAGACGCAAATCTTTCAGTGAACGTCGATTCGATTCCGATTTTCAGGGTCAGGATTTGATTCAGAAATGATTTTTAATTCAGAAACAAAATCAAGAGATTCTGTGTAAATTATGTGAGTGACAAAAGGAAAGAAGAGCTTTAACAAATAGAACATTTATTTAAAACAATTCTGTATCAAATTCCCTCTGTTTATATTTTAATAATTTCTGGAGAATTTGTTCAAATGTAAATACTATGATGATGCTGATGGGACTGATTAATGTGCCAACAGACTCCGACGAGGAATCCCACAAATTAAAATAGGGACATTCTGGCATTCTATCACTTTGTTTGAGGCGAACAGTTTCTGTGAAGAAGCAGTGGTGCTGTGTGGGTTGTATTGGATGGCAACGAGGGTCGGGGGGTCAGATTATTGTTGCAGCTGTCGTCCATCTTGCTAACTACTAACACTTCCCACCGGCCCGCAGTTGTGAAGGAAAGTGACGTCAAAGTCGTGTCAAAACCGCTTCGATTGTTCCCTCTGGAATCACATTGAAAAAGGTTGGATACGAGTCAGATTTGGGAATCTGACTCGACTCTGACTCAAAAACAAAAAGCAGATATATCAGAGTGTTCACACTTATTCGATTTAACCCTCCAACATATACGTCTGATTTGGGTGACATTTGGCCTCGTAATCTCTTTGGCAGATTCTGCTCTGTGTGTTTGTTGTCACTGTCCTCCAGAAAGCAGATTGTTTCACGGTTTTGACTAAATTAACAAAATTAGATTTAATTTTTTATTTTATTTATTTATTTTTTAAAGGTGGGAAGTTTTTGTTCCGAATAAACAGAATATTTCTGAGTACACACCAGAGCCAAATGACTCACACACACAAAGGACAGCATAATGGTTCCTATTTGTTTCCCATGTTAACAATTACCACATAATTACAACAAATGGTGCTGCATCCTGGGTCTTTTTTACTGTTGATCAGATTTCTGTCTTTTCCTGTGCTGCTCTTGCAGAGGCGCCTCCATCGGGGATGTCCAAGAATGGATACTTCTTTCAAGAAATGGGTGAGCCTGACGCATCAAAAACAGAAATTCAAAACAATGCATTAGAATAGGGGGAAAATAAGGATCTTTTATCAAGAGATAAGTGCAAACATATGATAAAATTTCAGTTATAGTAGTCTTTTTTTTTTTTTTTTAAGTAAAACATTGTTTTTTCACTTAAAGGAATTGGGAGAATTGCACACAAATTTCATTGTTACAATGATAATATTCTATTCTATTGAGCTAAAGTTCGAATGGGATCCCAGTTTTCAAAATTTATTGCAATAAAATGCATTTGCGAGACAATTTTTACCACAGATGTGCATCTTCTCATTTAAAGAAGATGTTGAAACTGCAGCGCAGACACAAAAACCGCTCCCAGCTCTCACTCCGCGCTGCATTCGAATATAAATAATGAACTTTTCTGCCTGTTATAACAGCGGTTTCATTACCTTCAAGCCAAGGAGAGACTCCCAATTAGTTTGTGCAGCCATAGCAGTCAAGATGGAATATACTTGCGTTGGATCTCCCTGTCTCCCTCAGCCAATTATTCCCCTTCCTGTAATACAGCGATTCACTCAGCAGAGTCGCAGATGGCCCCCTGCTGCAGATGAGCGTGGCTGTCTTTATTAGGCAACCTTTTATCAAAAATATGAATGCAATTACATTATTGTTGGTATGTAAGCATTACCCGTCGTCGTGGGGGATCATTAGCAGAGGTCTGGAAGCTCAATACTGAGCAAACGTATGCGACGACCAAACGGTGACTCATGTTAGCGTGTTAAAGGTTTTTGCTGTAGGTCACCTGGAAGGTTCTGCTCCGTGAAGCAGGTTCTGTGGTTTACATAAACTCATCGTTAGCATGAACGCCGTTAGTGCCGAAATGATTAATCGGAGTAATCTTGTTGAATCTATTGTTGAGGTGATCGTCAACTAATTTGGTAATCGATTAATCGTTAACTGGGTTATACAGTCGGTAAAACACTCAGAGCTGCAATTAAGCCAAAACTGTATGAGAAATAGAAATTTTGGGCCCCAGTCGAACAGAGTCCATCAGGTATGAAAACGAGGCCTGTCACAATAAATCAATTAATCACATGATAAACTAAAGCAAATGTAACAATTTTCATTTGCTAGATTTATTGTTTTTCTTTTTTCTCTCTCTTTCTACCAAAACTGGTCTTCAGTCTGGTGCTTTGATCTCAACTATCCCTTTTTTGAAAGATAATTTTGTCTACAGAGACTTCAGAATTAATTTAATTTGTTATTTCTGTTGTTTTGTTTATTTATTTTGTTTATTTAAAATCTCTTCCAGTTCCATGTTTAAATGTTCATCAGAATTTAAAGTTTATCGACCTTTGAGAAAGTGTTCTTATTTTATTCTTCCATTATTACCATTATATTTTTTTGAAAATTGTCTAAAACACCCCAATATTATCATTTATCTCAACAGGTTCTGGGACAATTAATCGTCTGGCAAAAATTGCTACCGTGACAGGCCTAGTCAAAACATTCAGAATTACTAACTGGGAAGTTCCTTCATTGATATGAATGCAATGAATGCAGTGCAGATTGATCATTCCCAATTTCTATCATTTTGGGCGATTGACAATCGGTTCAAGCCACCAGAATTTTCTACCACCACAAGGGTCTGAGAGAGGGCTGCGTTTCACAATAGTCAGCCTGCTGTTGCCAGCTTTGCAACTTTTTTTGCTACAGAAACAAATCAGTGTACGCTAAAATCAGCCAGGCTTTCTAAATATGTGCAGACTGTTCACCCTTACTCCGTTTTAACAGCAGCAATCAGTCTGTAGAACAATAGATTGGTAATGACCTTTGATGAAAACAAAATACATGTAACAGTTATTGAATAAATACTTGTCTTGAATGTCTATATATTTGACAGAACATTCCTTAGATAGTGTTTGGGGAAACACTGATGGAAAAACAAACCCCTCATATCAGTAAAGCCAGAAAATGCAATATGTGTAAACATCTGACCAGTTCCATATGCGCTACTTCCTCTTTACATCTTGTGAGAGAGTGTGTGTCACTGCGATGCACTCCAGGACATACAACTTGTGTAAATATCGAGCTTTAGAACACACAGAGCAGCCTAAATATACAAAACACCATATATGAGCAGCTGCTCTCCAGCATGTGGAGCTAATTCTGTTCTCAGAACGCAAATCGCAGAAGTTTAAAACTTTTCAATGATGCAAAGATGCTTCACCGCTCCAAGCTCACCTCAAAAGTGGCAGAGGAACATCACAAAACGTTTGAACCGTATCAAACAAAACGAAGCCCTCGGCTCTCGTTCCTTCCACATGTTGCACGCTTTTGTTTTAGCACAAAGTTAGCGGGGTTAGCCTCACATGCGGTTTGTTCAGATTCAATATTCTGTTCAGGCCAAACCCAGATTTAAAAGAATTCCCTACCTAAAGTAAGAAAATATGTGAGTAAATAACAAAATTGCTGAATTGATGCTGTTATATTTTGAAACAAACCCAGGGTTCCTGCTGGTGAGCTGTAGCTGCTCTCACACAAGGTGATTTGAAAGTCGGAGCGTCAGCCGGTGGGTTTGAGGCTCGGAGGGGGGAAGCAGGCAAGGCAACAACACGGCGAGGTTCAGCTGATGTCAAGCGCTGAGGGATCGTCCTGATGCAAGACAAACTAAATACACTGAAATTGGTGCCTTCTCACAGATGAGGTCAGCAGATAAAGAGCACAAGTATGAGATTGTTACCGTCACATCACAACGATGGCCGGCTGATATTTGGGAACCGGGTAGTTGCTGTAGGATTTGATTTAAGGCTCCTGTGTCACAAGGAGATATTGGGATGACTCACACAGAGCGGCTGCAGGGCGAGTCGTCTGAAATTCTCTACCAGATGAAATACCTGAACGTTAGACATCCAAAAGCCTTTATTTTTATTTTTTTTTTTTTGTCCAACATATCTAACCACAAAAATAGTCAAATTTTTTGTGTAAACTGATTTCATTTTCACATTTCTTTTCTGCATCTTTGTAACACAGTTTGTCAATTTTTTCCCTACTGGATCACTGAGAGCTGGTTTCGAAGAACATTGACTTTACATCTCAATTTGTATTTTTCTTTTAAAACTCAGCTTCACTAAGGGAAATAAAGTGTAAAGTGGATTTCTACCTCATATTTTTTCATATTTTGTTGCATTACAAACACAAATCAAACTCCATTTTTTTGGAATCTAGTCTAAAGTAAAGAGATTTAGTCTCTTGTAAACTCCAAGCCATTGTAGTGGAAGGAAAATAATACTTTATCTTTTTTTTTTTTTTTCTTCAAACATATATCTGAAAAGTGTGGCATGCTTCTGCATTCAGCCTCTCTGAGTCAATACTGTGTAAGACTACCTCTCACCTTCACTGCAACAGTTTTTTCCAGCTTTGCACTTCTGGAGACAGAAATGTGTTTTTCTGTCGTCGTTTTCAGTCAGGCTGAATGGAAAGCATCTCAGAACATCAGTTTTCTAGTGCTGACACAATTTCCCATTCCGGACTTGTTTTGTCAAGCTCAGGTCCTCTGTGCCACGTCCAGGCTGAGACGCATTGTTTTATTTTCTAAGATAAGTCCATAGGTGTGTTATTAATGATACCCAGGGTTCCTTTCTGGTGCCTCTCTTATTTAATATCTATATGCCCCCACTAGCTCATATTATAACAAGTAATAAGATTAGTTGCAATAGCGAGGCAGATGGTACACAGCTGTACATTACGATGTCACCAGGTGACCATGAAGCCATTCAAGCACTGAACAGACTGAAGTTATTATGTTGGGGCCAAAAGAGGATCAATCGAGTCGACGCACAGCTTCAGTTATTACAGCTAAATACCAGCGATCTGGGTGTAGTGATGAACTCTGATCTGAACCTTCAGAGACACATAAAGACAGTTACAAAGTAGTTGCATTGATTACTGCAACAGGGTCTTTACAGGTGTTCCACAAAAGAAAAAAAAAAAAATCAAACCGCTGCTCCTGGCATTCTGACTAAAACCAGGAAGATGGAGCATATCACCCAGTTCTAAAGTCCTTCCACTAAGAGAATAGACTTTAAAATGCTATTGTTGGTGTTATAAATCACTGAAAGGCTTAGCATCACAATATATTAAAGACCTACTGTCAACCTTCCAGACCTCTCAGGTCTTCTGGTTCCAGTCTACATCCCCAGAATCAGAACCAAATGATGAGAAGCAGTATTCACTTTGTATGCTCCTCTAATCTGGAACAAACAACCAGGAAGCTGCAATCCTGCTGAAACATAATTAAAACTAAAAACCTGCTTGTTTAGAGATGCCTTTGACTCATAATAACTGGAATACTAAACTGTAGTTTGCTTCCTTTGCAATGTAATGTTTTTGCTTGTTTGCTGTTTTACATTCAAGCACTTTGAGTCACCCTAGTCCTGATATGTACTTTACAACTAAAGTGTCTTGTCAGATCTTTCCTTACCAATTAAATGACATAACCGACAATGCACTGCAACACATACTTTGTGCCAAACAATATGGCAAACTAAGTTACCACCTGTTGGTGTTAAGCTGAACACACTGCACAGTGAGTTCACACAGAGCTTCACTTACTTTGAAGTGCAAAAAAAAACCAAAAACTGCCTTAGACTCTAAACCATTTGGTTTTGACAAGAAGAGAGCATACAGACGTCCAGATGGAGCTTATAGACTTGTTGTGTTTTTGTTGTACATCCAGAAATTTAGTGCGTGCACGACGCTGGAGTTGAGGGTATCATTACGTGCTGCTGGTCCGGCAAAGGGAACATAACACATAAAAGCCAGTGAAAAACAACTTAAAAACATTTGTATTCTTCTTTTTTTTTTTTTTCTCACTCTCTGTGTCGGCAATGCAATGCACAGACCAGTTGCCATAGCAACCGACTGTCAACAGCGCCGCTATTATATCAGGATACAACGGCAGAAGACACTCGAGTATTTACCACACAAAGAACAGAACATTCTGCCCATTACAGAATTACGTTTTCAGGCTTGATGTTCGTTTTGTGATTATTAATAAGTGATCGCCTGAACACATCGGTGGTTGATTAGCTAATTTAAACACCTGCTTCTGAGTGTTGGTGTGTGTGTGTGTGGGGGCGGGGGGGTTGCCTTTTTATTTAACTGAACTGAAACACACCAAATTCCACAGCACATCTACATGTTGAGGTTGTCAAAGTCATAATGACCCCCTTCCCTTTTGTTCCTTTTTGGAGAAGCAGTGATTCCTTTGGACCTTGTTATCTATTTGTCAAAATGTTGACAATTAGTAGCAAAGCATGACATCCCCATTTCTTTTATACATCACACCTACACTAAAGAGTCAGCGTGTTATCTTGATAAGTTGTCGGCTAAAACCAACGGTAGTTATTGGTTTCAGCCGACAACTAAGCTAAAACCAATTGTCAGCTGCAAAAAGAGAGCAGCTTTTTGCCTCCCAGCAGGGAGCTGGGGGCGGGATCTTACCCATGTGACGTCATGCTGCAGCGTGTCTATGGGACGGCAGTGCAACAACACTCAAGGCACAGTATGAGTCCGTGGGTTCTGCACAGTTTCCCCTCTTCATCCCGTCGTCGATGTCCCGTCTTCAGCTCCAGAATGTTCATCAGTTCTCCATGTTTGGCAGTTCTTACTGATTCAAGCAGTGTGGTGAAAACGAACAAGATGGCAGACGGAAGCCGTCCACACCTCCAAAGGACTCTCCAGATTCCCACCGCTCAGATCCTAACATCAAACATTAATCGACTTGTTGCCAGGAAACGATTCTAAACATCTTCCTCAGACAGAAAGCCACGAAGAGCAGATTAAAAGAAATATGTCCTTGTCCTTGCTTTAGTGAGAAAAATGCATTTATTCCAGTTCTTCGAAATCATGCATCTAATTTATATAACTGCTATTTTTTAATAGAATGTTGACCTCTAAAGTCTCTTACATGTTTTCCTCTAGGATTATTCTTTATATTAGCTTAATCCACCCTCCCATAAACTCTGACAGTTTCCTTGACCCTGCTTAAAAGCGTTCTGTACATTGTGATGCTGCCACCACCATGTTTCACAGTGGGCATTGTGTGTTCTTATGATTTTCTGTAACCCCTCTTCCGTAAAGGCCAGATTTGTCTTCTTGTTGTCTTCCTGACTGTTTATGTGGCTCGCCGAGATTTAGTCAGTTTTTCTATTTATTTCCATTTTCGCATAAAGGGATGAATATTCAAATCTTGGTATATTATTTAATAACCTAGCTCCATCCTAACCCGTCTGCTGTGTTCCTTGGTCTTATTAAAAGCACATAAGCTGAACATTGTTTGAAAATGCACACTCACATTGAAAGTGCTGCTTCTCAGCTACACCTGCATGTTTAGCTTCCTCCTTCTTATATTTGAATTTAGTGGTGGGTTGGGTGGGAGTGTGGTTTGCTGTTTACTGGATGTCCACATCGCCTTAAAACTTCTTAAATTCATGTATCTAAAATTAAGTTCTTATTTAAAGTGACTTCAAATAAATGAACCACAAGTTTTAATTTTGTTGTGGCAGGACTATTAAATCTCATATATTCTATGGAGAGATATCTAGCCAGTTAGAAATATAAATTTTACACTCACCCATTATGGATGTAAAACAACAAAAAGCAGTTACTTAGCTAGCTAGAGTAAAGCTAGCTACACTTTTCTTACCCTTATTTAGGTAGGCTAACTAGTTTTTCACATCCATCATGGGTGAGTGTAAAATTTATTGCCAGGTGGTTGAATAATATTCATCTTAGCCATTGCTTCACTTCTGTTGCCAAATTATTTATTTGAAATTTTCTTTTGTACATTTCTCTCGCGATACAGGCCTTAAATTTCATTCATAATGGTTTTTAAAAGCTCTTAAACATCTTACATTTGTGTTGATGAAACTTCTAGAAGCTCTAGTTTAAATGGAGCTTCAACTCCGGCTGCAGAGTTTTGACACATATTTGTGTCAACATGTACATACATGACAGCTAAAAACACAGATTAATGAGTTCAAATCTTCCTCCTTCTGTTATGCTGTATTTTGTATATCTGGTGTTTTCCTGCTCCTTCATGCTTCCAGCCATGTCTGGGGACATCTCAGGGTCTAGACAGGAGTGTCTACGTATGAAATGCTGGTTGTTTGAGGTCTGGACCAATTCGGTATCATAAACAAATATTCATTCCTTTTCTTGACAACTCACATGCAACACAAATGTCATTTTCTTTGCGATGGTTAAAGTGTCAACAAGCGTTTTAATTCAATGAGAAATTTTAACTTGATCCACAGAGACTCCACACTTTCAGCAAATTACTTTCATTTTTTGAATCCAAAACAACAGGAAAGCCTAAACCTAAAGTCCAACAAATGAAGATGAGATACAAATGACAGATACAGTGTGGGAAAAATTGCACAGTTCTATTCTAATTTTTTCCTGATTTTTCTAAATGTATTTTCCAGAACTCTCAAGTTTTACAAAGCAAGTACATTTTTCAACCTCAAAAATTCTCTGGTTAAAATCTAAAGAAACCCTAAAAATAAACAAAAAGCCAAACAGGAAGTTGGAGTTGCTTAGAAGCAGTCTGATTGTTTTAGCTTTTGCCTGCACTGCTCCCTATGACTTTGGCATGTTTAAAGAAACTCTCGGTGGTGTGAATCAGGTGGTTTGCGTGGATGATCACTTTTCTAACACTGATCCCGTGTGTGCAATATTATTTCAAACGATGTGGCGAAGATGAGTTTTTATAAAGACTCGGTTACATGTGCACAAGGCCATAGATTGTGGGATAACCTGAGATTCCACATTTGTTAGCTCATATGCATGGATGACCACATTCTGCATTATGACCTGCTTATTTTTCTGTTGCCTGATTTGGCAGATTCCTGCACTTTGGAGTTTTACTTTGGTCCAGGTTGGACCGTGGACTTTGAGGAAAACTTTTCTAAAATTGATGATCATTGTCCTATCAATTGTTAGATTTAATGTCCTTAGCATTTGCTTAGTTCATTCATGAGATGGGCTGGCTCTTAAAGGTGGACACAGACCCTACAAAAATCTTTAAAGTTCTCTTTAAAACCTTTAGTAGTCAAGTTTCCCTCTAGTTTTTTTTTTTTTTTTTGTAGCCAATGTTTTTCTCAAGGCCATAATTGTATATTATCTTTATTCAGTGCAAGTAACTTTGAAAGTGAATAGTGAGTGATAATGTGCATGAGTTTGGTAACCACAAATCTTTTGCTGTTGTGTCCCCAGAGCAGCGGGAGGCGGAGCAAGAGGAGGACAGCGAGTGCCGAGAGGAGGGACAGGACCTACCGATTGCCTGCGGCGAAGACATCCACCTCTATGACAACCAGATCAGCCCTGGACCAGGTCAGTGCTGCAGAGGAGAGGCGACGGCTCCTAAAAACAGAGTTTTATCAAAATGGTAGAATTTAGCTGCTGTAGACGACTCTCTTGGCATCTTCATGTAGTATAAATCCAGATTAGTTGGGCTGTAGATGCTAATGCTAATGGCTACCCTGGAAGCGGTCAAGATGAAAGGCAGACTTCTGTGATTTTTAAACAACTCAGATCTTTAACTGTACAGATTAATGTTATATTGCTGTTGCTGACATGTTGGCATCAGTCAGTTAGTTTTATAGGATCTGATGGTGATTTCTACAGAAAATGGAATATAATTAGCACACTGAACACAGAACATGGAAAGCCTATCAGGTCCAGGTAACCATCTGGAAGAAGAGTAAAACAAAACATGTTAGTTGATTTAGTATAAATAAATTTTTACTGTGCTGTACTTCAGCTTTTTTAAAAAAAGCTAAATAATATGGAAAGGGTCTGCTCAGTGGCGCAGTTGGTAGAGCTGTGGCCTTGCAGCAAGAAGGTCCTGGGTTTGATATTTCTTATTTATAAATAAATTAGAAATATTCCATCTAATAAATAAATGAGCCCATAAAATTTAAAAATAAATCTAAAAAAAATTAGTTGGAGCTTATTTCAAGATATACCATTTTCAAGATTTATTTATGTATTTATTTCACTGTTTGTTTTATAGTAGAGTTTTCTTTTGTGACACTTTGTAAAGTTCATAGACTTTGGATTTACCTTTGTTTTTATTCCAGGGTAGTTTTAATTCAAATGAGGGGGCGGAGCTTTTTCTGTGGAGCAAATCGGCTTCGCAAAATCTAATCCTCCAACGTGGAGGGAGACGGAGAGAACACTGTGACTGACCAAATGAGCTCCCCGTCGAAAATATATTGATATCTACTATTGAATGAAGCAGCTGAAAATATGTTGAAAAAAAGAAAGAGATAAATTAGAGCCTCATTTTAGTTAAAGACGGATAATAATAGGGATAACACATTTGTCAGCTAAACACTGATTAATTATACGTCATTGTTTTCTGGCATATAAAAAAAGACTTGAAGTGAATTCAGGCCTGATGGGGGAGGAGCATCCTATGGGCATAATTTTAGCTTCCTTAAATGATTCTAGTTCTGTTGAGTTCAGAAGTCGATGCTCTGTTGAAATTCACATTCAAATCTGTAAAAACACACTTCATGGCTCCATCGAATGCGACTCGTCGTCCAGGTGCTAAAGAGGCAAAGCAGCCCACATCATCACTCTGCCACCACCATGTTTGCTGTTCCTTTTCTGAAATGCTGAGTTACAGGACACACAGCCTCCAAGAAGTTCAACTTTTTCTCCTCAGTCCACAGAGTTTTTGTCTTAAAGGTCTAGGTCGAAGGTCAAGTCCTTTTCTTTTTTCGTTTATGTTTGAATGATGAACAATGACCACAACTGACTCAGTTATTTTCTTCTCAGTTCAATTGAAAACCTATTTTATTAATCCCAAAACAGAATTAAACACGGAGGCCTGCAGGGCTTTGGATGATGTTGCGTGACCTTTAGTGACCTCCTGGATGAGTCATCAGCAGTTCTGGCCAGTGGGTCACTCCTGAGTCGGATCCTACTGGTTCACTCAAGTCCCAGAGCCTTGAAACGTTTCCAGTCTGATAGATGTCAGTGACTTTGTTTCTCATCTTGCCTTGTATATCTTCAGATTGGGAACATTTGTTACTTTTTTCAGATCTTTTATCATACTTCATGTTGTCAGAGCTGGACAGTTACAGAAACTTCATCAGTGAATTCTGCAGCACCGTTCTGATAGTTTGGGGTTTTTGGTTATAGTTTGCTTTTATTTTGTTGTGACTTTTTGCTTGTCTAATGAAGTTAGTTTTAGTTAGTTTTTAGTGTGTTTTCTGATTTTTAATAGTGATTATTAGTTAAATGTTTAGTTTCAGTTTAGTTTTTATTAGTTCTTGTAGCAGTTTTAGTTTTTTTCATGCTTTGCCTAATTTTTAGGTGAAGCATTCAAAAAGGTCAAAATACTTCATTGTGATTATGCATACATTGATTAGATAATGATTGCTCAACAGAGGATAACATTTTCAAATGGATTCAATTATTATTGAACTGACTCTGGTGTTTTCTCTCATTTCTCAGACTGTAAGGAGCATGGAGTATCATAGTTTGACGTAAACTGCCTATATGAAAATAAAAATCAATTTCACATCATTATGAACAGCTAATAAACAGATTCACAAACACAAAAACAAAGGAAACCACATCTATAATTTCAGTATGTTTTAGTTATTTCCCCATTAATTACAAATTTCACTTATTTCTGTTTTTATTGTTTCATTTGTTTTAGTGTCGCAGTAATGAGATTTCCAAAACATGTTGCAAATTGTGCTTCATTCATGACCTAACAGTGGACGATAATTTTGCTCATAAGCTTTTTATCTACATAAATGAAATTACTACTTTCAGTATTGGATTTTATTACATTACTTTTTAAATTTGAAAACATAAATCTGAAACATTTGTGACAACAACAACAAAAAGAAGTAAAACTACAGCGACGTAGTTTGACAGGACGGTTCTTCTGCCTTCATATTAGATCAAGTTATTTATTTCAGGTTGAATTGAACTCATTTTAATATAATACAGTAATGACAACTGTGCCTATAGACAGTTAGATTTGTGCAACATGCGTCTTTTGTGCAGCGGTTATCACACTTACCCCATGTGGAGCATTTAGATGTATTTGTTATGCTAGTTAGAGTTAGCATCAGTGGCAACATGAGACTAAATCTGTGCATTAAGCACATCTAATAAAAGCACACTGCAGGGAGGAATCCAGTGGTTGAAACCACATGCCTTTGTCGGCTTTGTGTAACCGTAATGAGTTGTTAGTTGTGAGGAAAACATCTCCACTGCAGGTGCAGGATGTTTGTCGTGCCCATCGCAGCCTGCTGGTAGATTTTCACAGCGTTATTCACCGACAGCGTGGCTGAATGCTGATTAGTGGGCTTTGTTTTGAGTCTCTGGATTTCCCCCTGCTGTTTGCATACCTTTATGTTTTTTCATATGCCAATCTATTTCATTATTCTGCATTAACAAATGAGTCCTGGAATGTGTTCCCTGTGGGTGTGTGTGTGTGTGTTTGAGGAGAACCTTTTCGTCACATCCTGATTAGTTAGAAAAGCAATACTGTTGAAAATGAAATACTTTAGTTAAGTGAGGACAAAAGTTTCATTTTAACTTTCTACCACCCTTCTTTCTGCTGGTGTTAAATTTAATTCAAATCTAATTTTTGCAAATCTGGTTTTCAGTACATTATTTTATACAAACATTTCAATAAATGATCAGTCCATATTAATAATCAACCACAAATATTATTGACTAATCACACACCAAAAGTGGTAAAAGGTCTGAAGCTAATGCTTATTTATTATTAATTAATTTATCAAATATTGGGACGATTCGCCAATTAATCAAATGAAGAAATTGGCAAATTTTGAATATTTTTAATTTAAGTTTTTATTATACAAAATTAGAAATGCATCAAAAGATGCTAATAAACACATAATTCAGTTCCTTTTTTTAAGTAAGAAAATAAACGTTACATTGCCTAATATAGAGTAACATGGCATATTTTCAGAGAGGGTTTGATCATTTGTAGTAAAATAAAATTATAACATCAACATGTGAAAAAAATCATCCCTTTCTGATTGATATCAATATGGTGAAGGACCGATCTCTTTTTTTTTAATTAACAGATTAATAACTGGATAGCTAAAGGTTATTAAGATATTTCTGTTTTTAAAACAAAATTTGAACTGAGAAAAGGTAAAACCAAATGTTTTTTGTCTATAATGTGTCTGACATGTCTAGGCTTAATTACTGCTCTAGCTTTTATTCTTTAAGTTAACTATTGATCAATTTCTAAATTACGTGACGATGATTCCAATAATCGATTCCTCTCTATTGATCTGTGTAAAGTGTAACTGTAAAGACACCGTACACTTTAGATGTGTATTTTATTTCAGTCATGGTTTACTTCCTGTTGTTTAATGAAACAAAGTCCAATTATAATTACATCTTTGGTTGGAACTGAAAAATTTTCTGTTTTACAGAAAATTTGAAGTTATTAATTAACATTAATTAATATAATTAACATTTCTCAAACAAAACTGTTACTGAATAAATGAAAATTATCTTAAAATTATTTTATTGTTCATTACGATAACTTCTGGGAAAATTTTATTGTCCAACAATCTTCGTTAGCGTGACATGTTTGTGCACGTTGTGTGTAGATTTCTCTCCAGGATGTATTCGGTGCCAGGCTGCAAGATGACAATAGTTCTGCCCTGCGCTGACGATAAAAGTTTCCACACACAATATCAGTTTGTGCTTATTTGGGGATTAATAACCACTGAAGAATACTGGCTTCCACTAAACGCCCCACAACACAACAAACAGTTTCTGTAACTCCAAAGCGACAACACTGGCACGGCTTCCTTTTGACGGGCTCTTTATTAAATGCCGTGAAAACTACAGAAATAAAAGACAAAACTTTAGACATAAATACATTTACAGACAGACAGATGACATGTGCTCTGACAAAGGTTACCTCGTGGCCGCCTGCCACTTCGGAGGTCTTTAACCGATTAACTCGTCTTTGTTCACTCTAAACCAAAATATTAAGTAATTAAAACACCGTAAAAACACCATAACCAATAAATTCACAAAACATTACAAACATAACTATAAAATACCTTGACTGCTAACGGAGACACGAGGCTGCTGCGTGTAGCTAGGTTCCAGGCTTCTGCTTCTTCTATGTTTATTCAAATCTCGCAGCCTCACGCATGTACACAAATCTCGCGATAACTTCCAACAAAATAATTCGAGTCGAAATAAAATACAATCATTTAACACAAATCTTAAAACATGAACCAAACAACTTAGAATACGTTATTCTAATTTTTAGAAATAAACATAAAATTTTCAAGAAATAAATTATTTTAGTGACACTTACAGTTTCAGAGAAAGTTCTGCTTAAGTGGAAATGGAGTGTTTATGAGAGCTGACAGGGTTTTGGAAATGACGAAGCATAAAACAGTCGGAACATTTCTGCTTATTGTCACCTTGTTCGAATGCAGCATTTGCTGCTGTGAACTGGACTGGGCTGCAGGGGCTCCTGACCTGCACCCAGCGGAGAATGTGAAGGCTGAGTTTGAAAGGGAAAGGTTGACAACAATGATCTCATATTGAGTTGCAAACAATGAAACATGATTTCTGTTTGTGTAGCCAGGAATGATTTTAAATTGAGTTGACGCAACATGAGTGAAATATCTAGGAAAAGTTGACGTTAATAGTCTTTTTAAAATGTTTTTGCAAGGTTTTCTGCTTAGGGGTTTTAGAGATTATTTTTCTTATTTTTACATCCCTTTATTGGTTTAGCTGTTAAACGTGTGCTACCTCTAATAATGTTTGCTCTCACAGCTCTAAGAATCCAGATGGTAGTTTTTAGTCGAGAGCAAAAGGAGTAAGTAGAAGCAAAGACTAAAGTTTTAAAAATGTTTTTAGCAAGTTTTATTTAGTTCTTGTGCAAAAGCACATTAAAGCTGCAGTATTTAGCTTTTATAAACAATATTTAAAAAATAATAATTGCTAAAACTGTCACTATGTTGTGGCAATATAACACGAAACGGACAATCTGTGGAACAGTCAAGCTGTTCTATCTGCTCCCTGTGGTCCGACTGCCATCTGCAGAAATACACCACTTACAGTAAGAAATAACCAATCAGAGCCAGGAGAAGGGTCTTAGCGCTGTCAATCATGCTCGTATATTTGCTGTTCATCGTTGCTTTCTGCTGTGCTACGGCTAGTTTCCCTCAGCAGAGCTTTTCGTGAAAGCTATTTGGCATAGCCACCGATGACAGCAGATGAGAACATTTTCTGTAATGGTAAGTTGTTTTCTCTGCCATTAGCACATTGAACAGCATATACACGACCTGCATATATGCTAGTATATACTACAAGACTAGTTTTCGGCCATATTAAAATGTACATTTAAAGGGGCAGTGTTATATTAAATCTATTGTTTTGAGCTTTGCATCATATTATAATATTATGTTCTCACCAAAAACATACATGGATTCTTGCTTTGATTCCTTAATGAAAGTTTGAGAAATTATTTAATGGCAACCGTTCAGCTGTACAAAACGCCTGAGTGGACCTAGCCCCGCCTTTGAGGACAAACCTCATCCTTGGAACAACAACTTTCAAATTTTCCCCACAACTTCTTCACCCAGCTCCTTCAGACTAGCCAGCTGTAATTAGCAAATACCCGGTGGAACTTAGCATCTGCTGAGCTCATTATAGGAGCTACTTCTCAGAGCAACACTGATAAAAATGGTGGTAAAGGGTTGATAGAGGAGCCATGTTTTGATGACTTCCTGAAGGCGGAGTTTCAGAAAGAGCAGAAGTTTCTTAAAAAGACAAACTTTAAGTCATATTTGATATGTAGGACTTTTATACCTGAAGGTAACATAGTTACTTGATTACGCTATAATTTGGCACGATGTTTCTGGAAAACACATGATTCTGCTCCTTTAATAGTCCTCATTGTGTAAACATTACAACATGATTATTTACACTTAACTAAATGTATAGCGTATAATCAGACCGGCTATAACATCTGAAATATTCCAATCCTTCTGTACCAGCCAGCTGCACAACACATCTTACACAACAGGAGCGTCCTATCAGCACTTCTTTGTCACCGCCCTGCGTCTCTGTGTAAAGATAATTACACGACACTCCACACTAAGATTACACAGCACCCGCGACCCAACAGTTTCAGTGCCACCTTGATCAAATAATAAACCGACCTGTGTCACATGTTAACACTTCTCCCTCTTTGATATCTGAACTCCCCACCCCCACAAAAACCCCCTCCCGGATTACTTTAAGCCACTCGGTACTTGGAGTCCTACAGAAACCATTAGACGGAGGTGATCATTTGGATGAGGTAATCTTATATGAATATATGAATATCTCCCTGCGGCTGCCGCCTGACGGCAATTAGAGCTTCACTCCCCCCTCTCCCCAACTGGAAGAGGATCAGCCTTGCCGTGTGCTTTCTTTTTCTTTTTTTCTTTTTGATTGTAAGGCTTTGATGAACAATCCCCTCAGCAAATGTCGGTAACTGCGTTATGTAATGGTGACGGAAGACTGTTTTATGAGAGTCGGCGGCCTAGTTAAGGCGACTTGAATTATGCTGAAAATCTCGTTCCCTCGCTTTGTCTCTGTATTGTTTTCCAACCATAAAAGGTTTTTTTTCTTTCTTTTTTTTTAACACTGGGAAAATCAAGCCGTTTGAACTTTATCTTTGGACTTGCCTCGACTCTGCAGAGATGTGCATTAGAGCCTTATCAATGGAGAAAGTCCAATCTCTGTTCAGTGAGAGCGTTTAGAAACGTGCCTCTTGACATTTTCATCCCCAGTAGAAAAAGGGGTCTCTCTCTCTCTCTCTTCTTTTCCTTTGCTGGCTCACTCGTTTGTTCTTGTACTTTATGATTTATTACTGGAATGACTAAATGTTAATTTTCAGAGAAATGCTCTTTAATGCAAATGCAGAAGGGGTTTTTATGACTAGATTTACATAAAACGTTAACTTGAGCCAAGAAAAAAATGGCTTAGAAAAACTCAGCTTATGTTGAGGAGTTTTAGGAACCCTGTGACTCAGGTCATCTCTTAAGTCTTCTTCATTATTTTCTCTGACATAAATCTCTGGATTTTAGGTCTGACTATGGCTCAGCGGGTAGAGTAGGTGTCCTTTAACCAGGAGATTGTGGGGATGATTCCTGCCCATGTGCCGCAAGGCAAGGCACTTAAATCCAGGTTGCCTGCCTTTGTGTATTTTCTGCATATTGGTGAATGTGTGTGTGTGTGTTTGAGAGTGCAATTTGACTCAAATGTGAAGTTCTTTGAGTGGGTAGGTATGACTAGAAAAGTCCTAGATAAATCCAATTCATTTCTTTGTTAGGGGATAAAATGAAAGTATTAGAAGTATAACTTCTTTTAACTTTTTCAATGATGGGAAGCTTACAAAAGGATGTAGTCCACCGTCTACGTTCTACAGGGATGAGACGCCCTGGACAGCTTACCAGTCTATCAAAGAGCAACACTAAAGCTACGTTCACATGGCACAACTAGATGCTCAATTCCAGTTGTATTGCTGAAATGACTAATTAAATACAACGGCAACGGATTTAAGATGTATATCCACTATGTTGCTTCTGGAAAATATGGAGAGATCAACACGCAAAGATTTGACCTGTAGGAGGAGGCCAGAGTCCCCTGTAGGTGAAAGTCAATTATCTTTCACTTGCAGATAATGACTATTGTTAATATTATATAGAACTCCCCGGGTTCTATATATATATCTATCTATAGATGTCTACAGATAGATATATTAACAATTAGGTGTACAAAAACACACAACAAACTGTACGCTGCTATTATTCGTCTAACCCACCGGCTGCTTTCAGTGGATTCAGAACAGAAAAGAAAGCCAGATGCTGCTAATTAAAGTGCTAGATTATCTGAACAGCAACTGGAGCTTGTTAACGCAAAGCCAAGCAGGAAAGACACAAGCAATGACTTTAAGGACACAAAGGTTGCTGCCCCTGCGTCTGTAAAGGGGAAAATATCCATTCCTAAACAATCTGAAGCGCTTTATTCTACTGGGAGAAAGAGTATTGACACGTGGAAAACATGAAAGACCATTATTGGTGGTGATTCCAACAACCACAAGACTTTTAGAATAAAGACTTGGTGGTAGATGAGCCAGGAGTGTAGGAACTCCTCTGCACACAAAAGTTTTTACCTGTCAAATGAGAGCAAACTTTGGCTGAAACTAGGTTAAGTATTGAATGAATTAATGCTGTATAAATAATGGTGGCCAGAATTCCTCCACAATTAAATAAGAGACTAAAGCTGTGCAGATAATGACTACTTTAAGGAAATATTGCTACAAGCTACTGAATCATAGGTTGCTCCTGATTTTTCACAGATGGCTTTTCCACTTCTGCTTCACCTTTGTTTAATAATGGCAATGTGGATTTTATTGTGTTCTTTTGTCCACTTGAGTGGATTTTTTTAATATAATATAAAACCTGGTAAAGATAATGTGGGACATGTATGGAGCTAAATTGGGGCCAGTTTCAAACTTTTATTTTTACCACTTTCAAAATAATTTTTCAGTCAGATCTTTTTATTTAGTTTCAAATCTTTTTTTTTTTTTTCAGTTTGAAAATAATGCTTCAGTTACAAACATTTTTCTATTTAACAGACTTTAAGGCCCCTATTTAGCTCCATACTGAGCCTAACAGGGAGCAGAGGTGTAGCTTTGGGTGGATGTTGGAGAAACAACGCTCTGAGTTGGATGTACTTTATATTGTTACTGCTAAATAACAGTCACAAAAACTCACAAGGAGATCACAATAAAAATGGCATTAATATTTAAAATTTTCAGAGTTTAAACAATTGAGTGAAGTGGTCTATTGATCTTGGAAGGTGTTTCTTTAATTGAAAACAGTGTTTCATTCTACATTCAGAGACCTTTCAAGCAGCACATATTTGCATGTTTTATGTTTCTTAACCTTTCCCCAGGGAAGCAAAGGAGCCACAGGCAGTTGCAAACTTTGCTTTGCTCCTCTGTCATAGGAAAAGTTTTTTTATTGCTTTCAATTTTCTTTTTTTTCTTTTTTTTTGGCCTTGCAGGTTTGACCTGTGTCTGGGGAGCCAAAGCTGTTTTATTTTCAGTAATAAATAGTTGGCTGCCACTACAGAGCCAGGAGTTGGACGACCACATTTACGTGACATAAAACTAAAAGCACCTCTTATAAAAGTCAAATATAGTTCAATTTGTAAAACAAAAAACTAGACCCCATGTAATTTTTTGTTGTTTTTGACAGAACTCAAAATGTTACTTTGACTTACTATTACTTCAGTTTTTTGTTTTGTTTTTTTCCCACCAGGGGGTCTTTTTGTGGGCTCTAGTGTCCTTATACCACAGTAGGCTGACAGGAAGGGGGGAGATAGAGGGGGGAAGACATGCGGCAAATGTCGTCGGGTCCGGGAATCGAACCCTCGACGGCCGTGTTTTAGGCCTCCAAACGTGGGGCGCGCTAACCTCTACGCTACCGGAGCACGCCCCTACTTCAGTTTTTTTAATTTGTTTTTTTTTCCCCCTGGAGATAAAAAGCCAAATAAGTTTGTTACCTACGTCAACAAGAAATTAACCAATTTGCTAAATGCTTAACAAGTATTTTGACCCTGATTAAATAAGGTTTTACGGTAATGTCATTTATAGTAAACAAGTACCACCTGCTGGTTGTCTAGAAATGGAGAAAATTAGAAATGAATACTTTGTTTATTAAATGTTTTTTTTTTCTTTTTCATTTTGTCTCTAGATGCCGACGACTCTGGCTGTGTGTTACTGAACACGTCAAGACGGGTAAGGAAACCTATTTATGCAGTTGATATGGGGATCAAAGATCTTTGACAGTATTCAGATAAGGGGTGCAGCCACAAATGTGTAGCGACTTTATTTAAACCAGAGATGAACAGAAAATAGGAGCAATCATTTACATGCTCAGCAATGAAACTTCAAAACACTGAAGCATTTTAAATCCTCTCTATCCAGCGCCCTGTGAAGTATTCACATCCCAGAAAGTTTTCCACATTTTCTGTCATTACTGTCACAGATTTAAGGTGTTTTATTGGAGTTTTAGTGGAATAAAAATCATATATGATGTTCAAATAACCAGAACTTTGATTGGAGAATCTGCCAAGAGCCGTTACAGCTCCTGTTGAAAGAAAGCCGGGCAAAGTCCCTCTGTGCATTTGTAGAAGTGGTGGGACTTGATTAAAATCTTTAATCAAATAAATTGTGAGGTACGTGTAATTAATCTCAATTAAATGCAATTTAATCAAAAACATACATTGACAAAATGGGCAGCATTTTCAATTCAGAAACCATTTTCGTGGCTTAATTATTGAATAAATAGAAATATGAGCTCAACAAAGTTATTTATTGTTATTTACCAATATTTAAGGAATCTTTGGATGACTGTGTCGCTGCTACATGTTTAGCTTTGCGATGCTATTTTAGGCTTGAATAGCTTCACTAATAGGCTAGATCCTTTTGGCACAACATAAACGCAACAATGGTCTTTTCCAGCATCCAATCAGATCATTTTTTAAAGCAAATTTAAACGCCCCATTGGGCCAAGAGAAGCTGTTTTGTTCAGCTCTGTTGTCTGTGGATGTAGCTTGTGTGCCAGATTTATGGCTGTACCAGAAACACGCAAATACAAAAGTTCTGATTTGGTATTCTTCTGTGTAAAAAAATATAAATTAAAAGAAGAGAAAAATGTGTTCAGGTGCTTTAAAACTATCATTAAATTAATCGAAATTGATTAATTTTGATTGATGCTCCCGTCAGATGAGAGAACAATTCAATGTTTGTAGACACCAAAAGGTTGGATGTGAATATAGATTAATACTGTTCAGATCTCTGTTTATTTAAAATTTGTTGAAATCAAAAAGTCATTTTAATCCCTCCTTCATGTTGTATTACTTTGTCACATAGAATCAAAGTAAAATACATCTTAGGTATCCTGACAAAAAGTAAAGACGGTCAAGGCCATGAATAATTTTTTAAGTCTGTGCAAAACAAAATGTCCCATTTCTAACTATATTTGTATTTTTTATTGTAAGTTAGCTCTTTTTTAACTATCAAGCCCATAGAGAGGAACTGGAACTCACCAAAATTGGCACAGTGAAGGTCAGTGCTAAAAAGAAAAAGAATGGAATCATTTGGGAAACCTCCAGTGAGTGTTTATGCATTATCACTTTCAATGTCCAGTGGGAACAAGAAGCTGCCTCTCTGCACTCGATAACGCTCCATAACATTCAGAGACATTGCTGTTTAAAATTCAAATAATTGCTCGATGAATATGTGAGTGGATTGCTAAATATATATGCACAGTCTATCCAAGAATTTACTCTGGGCGCTGAACCTCAGGTTCCTCATCATTTCTGCTGAATTCAAACCACTTTTCTATCACTGGCCTGGCGTGACCTTTACCTCAACTATATGCTGCCTCACTTTTTGGGAAGATGAGGAAAATATATTCTCTCCATCTCTTCCGTGACTTGCTTCTTCTCGTGTTTTACTCCGCTCTCATCCCTCAGCGCTGCTAAAACAAATCATTCCAGTGGGCTTACACCGTGTGATGTGCCAAAGCTGTAGACACATTCTGATTTTTATTTTATTTTTTTCAGCTTTTTTATTGATGCTGCGAGATGCACTTCTGATTCTACGAGTAAAAATATGTATTGCTTTTCTTCCCCCGAGACGGACGAATTTCAGATTAGTTTTGTTGCCACGCCCAAGTACGTCGCAGACTTCTTTCCAGTGTAGCAAACCTACGTTTGATTATATCACATTCAGACAAAACACAGCTTAAAGTGGCGAACAAGCATGTCATGATACTCCTCCATTACAAGGCTGTCAGTGATTTCATTTTGCAGCGCAAACAGCTTGCCTGGTCCTTTTTACTAATCCCTCCATTCTGTGCCACGGTTCTGTGTGTTTGCTCTCTCCTTCTGTTTTCCCCCCTTTAATCAGCCTCACATGGCAACAACCACACGTTACCTCTAGAACTGTGAGACACGTTGGCCTATTTAAAGTGGTCAGAATAAATTCAGTGATCGCATGTTTATGTGTGTGGATGTTCGAGTCCAAAGGCTAATTTGAATTGAAACACATTTGAAATGTGTGACTTTGTTCAGTCGGACCAAAAATTTTAATTAAATCAAATTAAATGTAACTTCTTAAAGTGGAGGTGCTATGTTAAGTCAGTATTCTTTTTAGCTGTATGTCATGTTATAATATCATTCCTTCATTAAAATGTCAAATTTTAAGTCATATTTGAAATGTGTGGCTTTTTTTTTTTTTAACAATTCAAGGTAAAATAATTACTAAGTTGTGCCTGGAAAACACATAGGACCGTCCTTTTAAATCTTCTGGAAGGATTGTAGATTTGTACAAAAATACGGCTCCTATCTTGCTTAAAGCTGCAGTAAGCAGCCTTAAAAAATTAGATGTATTTAAAAAAATGTTTTTTACATATTTAAAACTGTCACCATGTTCAGACGGGAGGAAACGGATAAGTGGGGAAATTTTCTCCACCTCTTCCCTGTGCTGCTATTACGATCTACACGGCTCCCAACCAAAAACAACCAATCAGAGTAAGGAGGAGAGTCTTAACTCTGTCAATCAATCTCATGAACGCGCTGCTAAATGAGCTAGTGGTGGAAAAACAACTTAACATTACAGGAAAACTGTTTATTTGCCATCATCGTTGACTATGCCAATTAGTCTATCATTCACAACAAACTCTGCTGATGGGGAGCAAATGGGCAGTGCTGATTGGCAGCACTAAGACCCGCCTCCTGGCTCTGATTAGTTGTTTTTAGATAGTACTGGGAGAAGGCAGTGGAGCTCGATTTAGTTTTTTAAATTTTTTTTACTGATCTGTCTCATACCATACTGTCACGGCATAACAGTTTCAACAAATATGTTTTTTTTTTTATTCTTTATAAAAAGTTATTTGGTATTTGTCATAATTCTACTGATGAACAGACATAAACAAACCGGATCTAAAAGTAAATTCGGTGAATTAATTCCAAAAGCCTTAAATCACTTTAATGACCTGAAAATAACCAAAGCCCCAGCTACCATAAAAAAAAGACAACAACTCATTTCTCTTCTTAAAGTTCTTTACAGAAATATCTCAACAAACTATAGACTTTCCTTTTTCATGCTTGTCTTATTTTAAAAAGAACAGCAGGAGCTCCACTTATCTTTAGAATTTCTGTCTACCCCACAATCAATGGAGCCCAGAGTGTCTGGGCTTTTAATCGAGCTGCTCTCGTCCTTCTGTTCATTCACCCATCTGCATGTTATTCTGCACTCCTACAATCCCAATCCATCTCAGAAGAATGAAGTGGTTCTTATCAATGTTCAGCTGGTTTGTGGGAGGATGTGGATTATTACTATAAACTCAGATATTTACAGTTTTGGGGTTTTTTTGGTTTGTTTTTCATTTGTGTGGAGGTTTAACATTTTGACTAAAAAATGTCATTCTGTTAAAATAACAACTTAAAATTGTCATTGAATTATATTAACTGGGCTTAAACTATGATTTAGTTTAAGTAAACAATTTTCTGATGTAGATGAATGAGGGAGCAACTTTATGGTAAACCATGAAGAGATAAAAATCCATCTGTTTAAAATTTAACTTTCTGAACAAAAGGTGGAATAAACTGATTTAATCAAGAAGAGGAAGAATCTATGAATTTATCACTTCCTTCTCTCTGTTTCTTGCTTTGCTGAAATTTTTCACGTGATTTTGAATTTGCCCTAACAAGGGTTATTGAAAATAAAATTTATTTCACGTTTAATTTTTCAAAATTAAAGAGTCGAATACTGAAGTTACATTAACCGACAGTTTGTCATTTATAACGTGCTCAATAGTATCTCTACTCCTGGAATATGTTCACACCTTATTTATGATGCTCTGACACCTCCTAATTTTACAAAAGGATCAGCTTATTTTTTTTATGAGGTCAGGTTTTTTGTTGTTGTTGTTTTTTGCTGTTGAGTTTTACTGTGTAGAAATTCCACACGCAATCGTTGAGCGTGGTTTTAAGTTTTCAAACGACCCAATTTTATCCACAGTATGTGAAGCTCATGAACTTCGAGGAGGAGGTTCGTGCACACCGGGACTTGGACGGCTTCCTGGCGAGGGCTAGCATATTGTTGGATGAGACGGCCGCCTCCCTGGACGACGTCCTCAAGAGAATGTTGCACCACGTAGGCGAGGACAGCCACGTGTCCGAGCCCGGGTGTAACTTTGAAGAGGTGATGAGCATGCTTTTCACAGATGCAGGAGCTCAAGAGGTCAACGGTAAGCAAGAACCCCACACCTGAGCGTTAAACCATGCGAGACAAACACAAATACAACTGCAAGGAGAATTCAGTGATCTTGAAAACGAGTCCTGATGAGGCTCATTTGTCAGATTAAAATTTGTTAAGCATACTTTTTTTGTATTAAAAATAGTTTTTTTTTTGTTCTGATGTAATACAATATTGCGTGAAACCTATTTTGTTGCGTTATAATATAGCATAATATGTCAAGGAAAATGTTTGTGCTCAGACAAATGGAAGTCTTCTTTTTCTCACATTTTGGAAAAAATCATTGGAATGCTCAAAATATTTTCACATTAACATTTTTGAGCTGCACATGTGATACAAAAACGTTCAAAAAGTGTTTTAAGCCTGATTTCCATGACTAGCTGCATAATGTTAAGGTCATGTCGTACTGTGTGGGAGAGGAGTTGCTCTAAAACAGCAACTATAGTAATATTTTGAGAACAGGACAACCTCATCATTCACAGCTGACATTTAAACTGACGTTAGCATCTCATGTAAATGATTGGTACTGTTAGCATGGCTAGCGTTAAAGAAACAGTAACACAGACGTTTAAAACTCTAAAACAAAGTTTGTACTTTACTGTCTAACAGGTTACACTCACAACTGTTACCTGAATGTCAAAGTGATGCACATCTTTCGCCACGTTGCTCCTCTCCATACATATATATAAAACTTTCTTGGAAAATGCTTTGCTTATGTCAAATATTATGGCTACAGAGATGGAAAATAAAGGGAGATGGGTAGAGAAAAATGTCTAAAGGGAAATAATGAGATTAGAGCAGAGGAGATAAAACAAGTCAACACCCTTGAAGTAGAAAGAGAAACAATATGCATATATAACAATAACAAATCTATCACTGAAAAGTACATGAAACAAGTTGATACAAGACAAAGTAGAATCTGAAACAACTGAATCAGGACAATTTTGTCGTTCTCCTTTCAGCCTTCCTGTTACCTACTGAAAGTCTTGTTTTTTCTCACAGCCTGAATAAACTCCATATAGATCTTGACATGTTATAAAAAAAATAGTTTTCTTTAAACTACTTTACATCTCTGTGCTTCTCCTGCCTCCTTTTTCTTTAACACTACCCTGTTACTTAAAATGTCTAACTTTGAGTTGTCAGTTTGAGTGTTTCCTGTCGCCAGCTGATTTCTCGCTGCCTCTCTGTTGAAGCACAAAGAATCATAAAGCACTTTGAAGGTCCTGTTGTGTTTTTCCATCTCGGTGCTGAATTTCTACTCAATTGAGAATGTCTAGGAAAATGTAAAATACAAAACAACCTAGAAAATGTACTTGCAGGAAAACTAGATAACTCGATCACTGTTTCCTTCTTTACTGTAGGGTCAGTCGAAGTGTTTTAAGGAGGAACAACAACCTCATAAACTACATTAACATGTGGACAAAAGAGTTCCCTGCACTGAAATATTTGATCACTTCAATATTTAACAAACTTGAAATTGTCACTGGTATAGACATATGGGTCATATCATTGGCACTGATTAAAACAGTTTCTTTATTTACTAGTTTGACAGCATCCAACAAGATTTTGGTCATAAAACTAATCATGTCCGCAAACAACTAAACCGAGAAACAACTATTCCAGGCCAAAGCCTTTTACTGCAGGCTGACAGTTCTGTCTAGAAAAAATAAATTGACACAACAGTCTCTCCTGCTTTGCTGTCTTCTTTCCCTTCTAAATCCCTTTACCATTATTTCCTTGAACACTGTTTTTTTTGTTGTTGTTTGTTTTCTTTTTGACTGAGAGGCAAGCAAGACACTGTCGTGGTTTGGACAAATCTCCTCAGCCTATTAGAGCAAGAGAAAAACACCCTGCTGCATAACAGTATGGATCCATTGTTGATACATTTTAGTCATGAAAGAGGTCAGGGAAACGTTTTTATTTTTGTTTTTTGTTTGTTTTAAAGTTATATATATATATATATATATATATATATATATATATATATATATATATGTCTATAGAATTTCTGCTACAGTCCAGTGTTGTTTCTGTACTTGATGAGCATCAGGCGGTAACATTAGTCTGCAACCTGCTCTTTGACCAGAGTTTTTCCGGTCTGGCTGCTCTGGTGTCCACAGCTGTGTTCGTTAGTCTGAGGTGGTTTGTGTGCAATGCTCGCCCTGCACCGCAGGCCGCTACACATTCACAAGGTGATAATTGACTTCTGTCATCGATCACTCACGTAGCTTTTCAAATGGCTTTCTGAGGCTGTGGTGGCAGCTGCTGCTGGCCTGTTCTGTCCCAGAATACCCCACAAGGAGCCTGTTTTTGGGGCAGTGAAAAAGGGGTTGCTACGTCTGTTGGTCGGATATTTGGAGCTATCGCCACTCTAAAAATTAATACTGGAGGACATAAAAACATTCCCGATGAAAGCATTAAAGGGATGGGATTAAGTATAATCAACTTTTTAGAGCTTTATATCATGTTACAATATTATTCCCTCAACAAAGCTATACCTGCAGTGTTGCTTTGATTCTTTCACATATGTTTAAGAAACCTTTAATCTCCATGGCAACCATTCAGCTGTGCAAAATACCTGGGTGGATCTAGCTCTGCTTTCGGGGAAGAAGCTCCCCCTCCTCTTAAGTTCAGTTTCCAATCTTCAGAGCTTCCACCTCACAGAGCAGCCCTCCACCACTCAGCTCCTTCTGACTAGCCAGCAGCAATTAGCAAACACCTGGTGGACCTGCACATCTGCTGAGCTCATTATAGGAGCTCCATCTCAGTGCAACACTGGGAAAAATGTTAAAGGGTTAATAGAGGAGCCATGATGTGATCACTTCCAGAAGGCGAAGTTTCAGCAGGCGCATCTTAAAGAGACAGAGGCCCAATTTCAATCTTAAATTGCAAAGTAACATTTCTTTTAAGTCTTATTTGATATATATTGCATTTCTGTAATGACTTAAGTTAACATGGTTACTTTATTGTGCTATAAAATGGTGTTATGTGCCTGGAAAACACAATACTGCCATCAGAACATTTCTCAAAGGTCCTTGAAATATTTAAACAATAACACCTCAAGACTACACTCAGACACTCAGTTTATAAAACATAAACATGCAATGCTGTTAACATTCTGGGCCTGACATTACTAATCATTACATAAAAAAGATTTTCATTTCAAAAGTGTAGCAAAGTCGATATGAATCATAATGAATAATTAAAGCTACTAAATAATCCTAAAGTGATTCATAGTGTTTACATAAAGAAACCCGGTTCATGTGCCTGGAGCTTCGAGCACCTCAAGGCCTCTGAGCTGGATGCACTGAATGGAAAGATTCATGACTGGAGAAGAAAATAAAAACAGTAAACTGTTGCATATTTAGTCCTCTTCATACTTTGAGTATAGTAATTCCGAAAATCTGTTTTTATGTTAACGGTTTGTGTAAAAAGTCATAATTTGTGTAAACTTTTAATTGGATTGAAATTTTATTAATGTATTGAACTGTTCCAGCAGTTCCACTGACATCCCTATTCAAATATTGATTAAAGTCTTCCAAAATAACATTTATAATAAAATACTGTATTAATTCTTTACAAACTTAAATCAATTGGGGAAAAGAAATAAGAGGAACAACAGAGTGGCATGTTGTTTTCAACATTATTCCAAATAAAGATACATACACAGCTACAAAAAAGTATTTTATATTCAAACTGCTTTTTGTATTTGTATTAATTTAATCTATTAATATTATTTCATGATCTGAAACTTTTAAGTGTGGCAAAAATTCATAAGTTAGTGTTGATCAAACCTCCTTACAAGAGATCATTCTGAATTTTCACTTTAATTGAAATGATAATTCACGGTTTCAATCAGCTGCAGAGTGAGTCATCGTGCTGGGTGGATGCATTAGCACGAGGAGCACGAAAATATCAAATTTAAGCTGCGAAAAAGCTACAAAATGCTTTTAATTACATTTAAAAATACCGTACAGGCATCAAAAAGACACAGTTACTGAAAATTTCCAACAAGTCTGCTGATTTCAGATATCTTTACGTATTTACGTTGAGCATACTAATCATTTAATAAAGATCCCACTCAGTAATATCCTGTTCTGGAGTCCATTCCCTTCAGTCTGAATTCCCAGATATCTGGAAAGATTCTTGAATCCAACTGCTGCCGGGGGAGGGTTCTTGGTGAGGAACAAAGACCCTTGCTGTGGGAATAAGTTTATATCACACCCAGAGTACTCTATCAACAAGCCATACCTCTGGAGGTATTAATTTCTGCCGTATCTGGGCTGCCTCCGCCACAGTGGGGTATTACAGCTGGCGAGCGGGCCAGCTCATTTGCGGCTGTAATACTGTACAGCTGTGAGATAAAGTGAACAGGGGAAGATTATAGCGTTCCCAGAAAAAAGGGGAGAATTACATAAAATGAAAAAGATGAAAGCCCAGAGAGATAATTAGTGCTGCTCCAACATGTAGAGAGGAGTTTGGTTTTGGAGGCCGGCATGCTGTTTTTGGCTCCACTTTTGTCTTGGGATTCGGCATTAAGGAAGAGCACGTGCATTGTGTTGAGGAATAATGCCAGCTATGCTTATAATGATGCAATGCTTGGATCAGGGCTTTCACTTTAGACATTTGAACAACCATCTAAGTGAAACTGGCATCACCTTCTGACATGTAATATTTAAAGCAGTGAATGATTTGGGGACTAAATATGCCTGAGCACTTCCTGCTGCAGTTGCTGCTGAATGACTAATAGGTATTGTTGTGATTAATGGTGTATTGTGTAATTATATTTTCTTCTCTTCCTCTATGGTTTTGTGAGGAGCTGGAGTTTTCTCTGTTAGGTGCACCAATGACGTTGCTCTAGTTCTGGTTACTGTACCATCACTTCACAACAGAAAATGGTAGAGATATTATTTCTGACTCTAGAATTGACCTGTCTTTACATAATCTTCCGTTTTTTTTCTTCTTCTTTTGGTTTTGCTTTTTCAAATTAAAATAAAAAAAGAAATATGTTAGCTGTAAAATTAAAAAAATAATAATAATTTAATTCTTTTTTCAAAACAAGTCTGTCAAAATATATTACTATTATTTTTAGTTGAACAATCACATGATTATTTGTAAAACTGCGTCAGTTGTTAATTTCTACTTCTATGCTTATTTTCCTATAAAGTATTTACTTTATTTTACAAATTGCTAAGACGAGAGTTTAATTAAAGCTGAGGACTTTAACATAGCATTATGCTTTGATCTAAACTATTAAATGTTGCTCCGTATTTAAAGTAGTAGGGGGACTCGATTAAAACTTTTAGTGAAGTTAATGGCAGGGTCTGTAATAAATAACATTTTATTTGAAAACTGCATGTCGATGTAATAGGCAACATTTTTAATTCAAAAGCCCTTTTTGCTGCTAAATTATTGAAAAAATAGACATAAGAGCCACCAGTGGGCCAAGCGGAGAGGCTTTGATGTCTCACTCGGTTGTTTGTTACGTGTGCATCAGATTTACAGGTGTATCGGAAACGCACAAATGCAAAGGTTCCACCTGAAACAAAATAAAAATGTGGTTAAAAAAAAGAAGGCTTAAACTAAATTGTATAAAAATAAACCAAAATAACATGTTAAAGTAGCCATTGTTCTGTGGAAAGATGAATCTCCACCACCACCACAATTTACAAAGCAAGGTTTACAGTTGTAATTGGTAAGAAATGTTATCGGCATGAATATTTTTCCATACACACTAATAAATCTTCTGTCACAACATTTGTAAGTTAGTTAACCCACAAAATTAGGGACCAGAAATAACTGGTCCCTAATTTTGTGAGTTAGCTGGCCCGTGGTGAGAAGAGAAGGTGTGAACAGGAAAAATCACAACTAAACAGCAGATTTAAATCCTCAGATTTGACAGATCTAACCCATCATCCTCCATCCCTGCTATAAATATTCTGTGCATAAATTAGTGAGTCAACAGGAAGGTTTCACACTGGAGGGCAGAGGTTCAGGTGAAAGTGCACTGTGAGCATTTGAGCAAGTAAAATAAAAGCTGGATTCCAAAGAAAAGGTAAAAATGAATCATTTGGTAGGAGGATTTTTCCTGTGTTGACAGCTGCATGGATTTACATTTGACACCATAGCTTTCTAAACTTGTGTAAATCGATTGCTTTATAAACATCTACAATCTACTTTGCATCTGAAAGCTTTTGTTTTGTCCTCTGAAAAATTCCTTTTGTCAATCTGTGCATTCAGACTATGACTAAAGCTCCGTCAGGCATGTGAGCGCTCAAGCTCACTGACTTTTAAAGTTTACGGCTGGGATTTTGTACCCATCGGGTCGCCAAAACTCCCAGACTACTCTCAGCAAAGAGATGGCAAGAGCTCTACGTTTCTGGACAATGAGTGGCTTTTGTTTTGGTTTATGCTGCATGGAAAAGTGAACAGAACAAAGTACAGGAGGCGGCTGTTCAAATGTTTCAGAAATCCTTTAAAAATAATTTTACTAATATGACCTCATCAGCTTCAATGACTGGAGGTGTGTTGGCTAAAGTAGGCCGGCTGACGTTTGCCATAAACATCTGTGAAAGAATGAGTCAGACTGAGGAGCTCAGCGAACTTGGTAAATACCAAGAGAGAAGTACTTTTCAGGCCTCATCTTTACCAACTATAAAGTTTGCTACGAGGAGGATTAAGGTATTTTTGTTTTATTTGGTGGGAATGGAGCTGGGCCGCTTCGCTCCGGCTTTAAGCCAGTTTGGTGTAGAGGAACTTCGGTCTGCAGAGTGTTGACCTAAACCTGGCTGAGCACTGCTGAGACGTATTGGAGCAGAGACTCTGATCCAGGGCATATTGCCCAACATCACTGTCTGACCTCGCCAGAAAAGATCCCATTTTTCTTTAAATACACTTTTACACAGCTTTCCCATGAGAAGTGAAGGTGTTCTAGCCGAAAAAGGAAGAACCTGTGCCACATTAAAGCCCCTGTAGTAGGAATGGGAAACCATTTCGTTCCGTGTGGTGCAGGCAAGTGATCCGATATGCAACCGAGTGTATATTAATGCTACCAGAATCCTTTCTTCATTTCTGTTATTGGCCACAGTTCCAGTCCCAGCTCATTCATATAGCACAACTGCAAAGTTGGCCAAAGTGTCGTATGGAAGTACATAAAGACCAAATAAAGACCCACCTCACAGTGCTTCCCATATCTCTCATGGCTGCACTAAAAAACTGAGGCCAGAGGTCTTTTCCAATAAGATTCAGTTGGAGTCTGTGTGATGTGTGGGGTGAGTTTATTCCACAGAGCCACAAGCGTTCGATCAGCTTGGTGAACAAGCCTGAACCTTGTGATTGTTAGATCTGAGGGATCTGGAGGGCTGCAGGAAGCCAGGCAGACTCTCAGGAGGCCGTTTGTTCAGAGACCTTATAATCAACGGTCAACAATAAAGATCTCAAATCCAATTCCAAAATAAACAGCAAATCAGTGAGGAGAAGCAAGTAGGCTACTGGGGAAATATGTTCACGCCTTTTAGTTCATGTGAAAAAATGAACTGCAGCAGTCTGGACGGAGACTAGACTGCCGACAATAATCCAGTTGTAATATCTTAAAAAGGTTGGCTCACCTGTCCAGGGTTTTACGAACATAGAAATCCTTTCAATTTTGCTGTAAAATGCATGCCTTCTTTACATATTAAAATTTTAGACTCGTTTGTGTGTGTATATATATTTTTAAAAGAACTAAACAGCGTTGGGGATTCTTGAAGATGTCCGTCTAGAAAAGGAAGGAAGTTTGACATGAAAATAGGTAGGAACTCTTCAATTTGTTGTTGTTTTGTTTTTACACAGTTACGCAGCATATTTTTTGTGGAGCTTTTTTTGTCGGAAGATTTTTCAATTTATTCAATAAAACGGAGAATCCATCAGCTGTTCCAGCAGACTGAGCTGAGGATAAACTAAAACAACGGCTGATTGGACCCGGGTAATTCTCACCTGTCTCTGCCGCATTGCAGAAGTTTTGCACTCTCGTTTCTCTGGGGAGACGATTTGTTTAGATTTGGATAAACTGCTCTGCACGCAGGTTGTTGGTATGGTGATCAGAACATGCAAATCTGACGGTCCATCTGTGGGCACAGATTGTATGTCCGTGTAGAGAAACGATAGATCTACGTTTAGAGAAAACAAAACATGACTTGAACTCTTGGTGTTCTGCATAGTTCGCTGTGCAAAGATTTAGAACATTTCTCTGCATAAACAGATAATAACATAATTGCATTAGAGCGGGATGCACACAGAGTGAACATATGCATTGTGTCTCGGTGTCGGCACAGCTTTACCATCTGCCACAGTGACTTGCAGCTCCTCAGGTCTGTTGTTGTGCCAAATCAAAGAGAGGCTACATGAGTTGAGACGAGGTTTCATAAGAGGAGCTTTTATGAAGAAATAGAAAAATACCAGCGGGGAGAGTTTATGGCTTACTGATATTGAAGGTTTCAAAAAGTGTTACGTTTAAAACTGATTCTGTTCTAACGTTCCTATCCATTTAAAGCTACAGGATGTGACTTTTATATAAAAAATTATATTTTTTTGGATATTTGTTGAAACTCACCATGTCGTGACAGTGTGATATGAGACAGGTAATCTGTTGAAAGCTCCTTTGCCTTTTCCCAGTGCTAACAAAAAACAACCAATCAGAGGCAGGAGGCGGGTCTTCGCGTTGTCCGTCATGCGCACCCTTTTGGTGTATGCTACAATACAGCTTTGTGAATGCTAAGGCTAGTTAGGATGGCCCCCGATGATGGCAGATGAACAAGTTTTGATGCAACGGTAAGTTGTTTCTCCTCCTTTAGCACATTCACAGGTTGATTGACAGCGCTAAGCTCCTCCTTCAGCCTCTGATTGGTTGTTTTTGGTACATTTATTCAGATAGTAATAGCAGCACAAGGAGGAGTTGGAGGAGATAGATTTTTTTCACAGTATTTCTGTCTCATATTACACTGTCACAACATAGAGACAGTTTAAATACGTAAAAAAAAAAAATTTCTTATATAAAAGTTACATACCTCAGCTTTAAGCCCTTTCAATGAGAGCAAGGAAGAGTTCCAGAGTCGTCTTAGTCACTTAAAGCAAAGCTCTGTCTCCTTTTGTTTCCAGCTTAGTGTGGTGGACTATCAGCAGCTCCTTATCACATGACCTCAGAGGCTTTCCTCCACCAGTCTGATGTATCAGAGGACTACTGCATGCTCTGGAGTCCTCTGATGTAACCCGCTGCCTGGTCTGGAAAAGCTAACAAAGTCGGAACAGGAATTTTGAAATGCGCTCCGGAATAAGCCAGAATGCTGCTGCACCAGCAGTGGAGGCACATGTGAGGCTGGATGTTTATTTCAGAACATTCTGAACAACCTGCAACCGACCTTTGATTGATGAAACAGAAGCAATGAATTATCATTTCCGGTTCGGGATAAGAGACAGCAGAGTTGACACGGCAACATGTCTCAAATGATAAAGTCAGGATTTAATCCCAAGTCTAACTTTCCAACAGAGGATTTTACTTCTGTTTTATATGGAACATTATTATTTCTGGTCCAAAGGAAACTATTTCTGTTTGGTTTGTTTTTTGTTTTTTTGACATTTAATTGAAGAAAACCACCAGCCGGCCACCTTTTGATGGAGTCTAAGCACTTTAGAAAGATGTATGGTTTAGAAACTATACGATGTACAACTGAATATCATCTGCATACAGTGATGACAGTGATACACAGATGAAACCACATCTTTATAAATTAACAGAATAGACCAAAGTATGAGTGGATGCATCAAAATCAGAACTGACCACAAAACAAGAATGCTGTTGTTGCCCCTGTTGCTGCTCACTGCTAGTCAGCTGACTGAATGATGGATACTTCACCTCACTTTACTGCTTGGAAATATCCCTGTAATATTACTATACAATAGAAATTACAGATCACTTCTGAGGGTTCAGTTTTGTTTCAGTATTTGCATCAAAATAACAATAATTGATCATTATTGATGCAGTTATTGTCAATATCAGCATGTTTGTTTTTGCAGTAGTAAGAATGTTGATTTTCTGTTTTCCTTTGATTAAAATTAATTGTAATTTGTCTGAGATTCTTTAATCTAACTCAGGGTGATATTATTGTAGTGACCCACATGTTTTTGGAAGAAACTTAACTAGTCCTGTGTTTTTCTTTCTTTTTATTTGTATTTGTCTGTCTTTTCCTAATGATCCTTTTGCAACAGGAGTTACAATACAAATCTAATTAAAGTGTTGGATCTTTTCAGCATTTTCTTGTTTATTTCTCCTTTTCTTATTTGGTTTTAAAAATTGACAAAACTAATCAATTTTAGTTCAAATATTGAAAGAAATGCTTTCTGAATACCAGCAGCTCCTCCCTGTTAGACATTAATAACACCAACTTATGTCCAGCGATTTTATTAAATTTTTTCCTCTGCTGGTGTTATCAGAATATTGAATTAAAAGCATTTATTCCAGCTTTGCACCAACTCAAACGCTGGTCATTTTCTTCCTCATCCTGATCTCTTTGACGTCTTTGGGGTTTCTTTGAACCAAGCAAATGTAGAACCTCTATCGGTGATAAAATCCAGTTTTTGGTAATGGCCTTTAGATAGTAATAAAGACAAGATCTCAGTCCCGCCAACAACGATATGACATTGAGGGATCTTCTTTAGAAAAGGATATTTAATATGCATGAGGTAAAGGAGGGCAGGAAATGAAGCTTCTTTTCAGGAGAGATATTTATGTGCGTGTCTGTTAACCAGAAAATGTGTGTACGTGCGACCGGATTGGCTTAGTGGCGTGTGTGTGTGTGTGTGTGTGTGCGTGTGTGTGTGTGTGTGTGTGTGTGTGTGTGTGTGGGGCGGGGGGCGGGGGGGATATGTATAAAACCTAAACCTAAAAAACTGCTTACTGTTGACTGTACTGACTGTTTATTTTTTCTCTTGGTTTTTTTTTTCCTCCCACCTGCTGCACATGCAGAGAAGTCTCAAAGTTTCGTTTTCTTTGATGACGGTAAGCTGTGTTAATTGGATGAAAATGTCAGCATCAGCCCCTGTGAGGCTGCAATCAGTCGTTCACTTCTCTACCAATCACCATCAGTATGCCATTTGTGTTTTGATTTTTTTTTTTTTTCCTTCCACACTCAGGACTGGGTTGCTCTATCTAGTCATCAAATGATTACAGACACCAGGGAAATTTCACAGTGTCACAGATATGCCTCTTCACCTGCCCCTTAAATCTGCCTCAGGTCCATCCAGCAGAGTCCGTTACTTTTGGTTCTTTTCTTGTGCAACAAGAAAAAGGAAGAGAAGAAAGAGACGGCTACTTGTTTTGCCCCCCAGGTTCCTACTCATTCAACACTTTAAATTTTGATCACGTTACAGCTGCAGTCCTTACAAAGCAGCACATAATTAAGAAGTGGAAGGAACAGGATACATGTTTTTTTTTTTTTTTAAAACGTTGCTGAAAAAATGCGGCTTGTTGGGTCTCCATATATATATATTTATATATTTTTGTCAGTTATCTCAAAGTGAAAGTCATTTTATAAGGATTCTTTACACAGAGTAAAATATTTCATGATTTTATTTATTTATTTTTACATTTTTAATGATTATGGCTTATAGGCAAAGAAAAGCCACAATTCAGTGTCTCAGAAAGTCTGAATATCACAATAGATCAGTCTATGACACGTTTTAAAGTCAAAGTCAGGTCTATTTTCAGGGCACATTTCACCAACGAGACACTAAAATATAAGTCTCCAATTATGAAACAAGAAATGACATTGCATTTTGTCAAATTGCAAGCACAGTAAAACATGGAACGTGCTGTTCCATGTTTTACTGCCACAATTTGTCCTTCCACTGAATTTTCTGTGAATATATTTGGATACAGAACTCTGTGAACAACCAACTTCTAAAGCAATGACCTCCTGGTTTCCCCACTTTGACAGGTGAGTATTTACAGGGTCAGAAAACCTTTGCAGGCGTTTTAATTAGCTGATGACACCAAGAGTTTCCATTTGACACCTTTTTCATAGCATTCTCCTTTTCTGAGACACTGAATTTGGAGTTTTCACATCAAAATTACAAGAAGCTAAGGCTTGTAATATGCTTCTCTGTGTGACGGTTCTACATAACATACAACTTTCTTTTTCTGAGATGACTGTAGGGGTGGGAATTTATTGCATCCTTTATCACTTATTGTGATAAATTTCTTATTGTAATAAGAATTTCGATTTATCGCTACGATAAATTCCAATTGGTGATGTTGAAAAACCCTCGAAACTGTCCCTGCTGTCGGGATTGTTAGTTTTCTCCACTGTTTATTCAATAAGAGTATTATTGCATATCAACACATTTAAAAATAGGATTAAATGCAGTTACTGTGAGTGGTTTTGTTGTTCAAATCACGCTTGTTTGTGACTGCTGTCCCAAGGAAGGGCATTCCAAATATTTAGTAACAAAGAGTTTTAATTTATTTTACAAACCTGATATCTTTCTCTTGCCACTTCACTAATACAGACTAATTGCATCGGTCTGTCGTCTCTAATTCTAATAAAAACAAATTGATGTTTGTGGTTGTAACATGACGAAACATGATTCAAATTTCATCAAAGCCTCTCAGGAATAATAAAGTGTGACCTCTGACCCAGTCCCAGTGGCCCCTCTCATCACCATTTGACATCATAGCCTCTGTGCGCTGCAAGGTGATTGGCTATGATGGATTATTACTGTAAACGTTTCGCCTGCTTCTTCAGTAGGAAACACTCCCCTGGTTTAATCACCGTCTTCAAAGCTCCTCACACTCACAAGAAGCCAATCATTTTTTTTTTCTTTCCCTCCTCTGTGGTGTGTGTGTTCGTGAGTGTGTGTTTACTGACAGGTCGAACAATGGTCCAGGCCACAGTCGATCTTTTCTTCTTTTTTGTTGTTTTTTTTTTTTTTTGCAGCCACATGATCTTTATTAAGAACACCTCAGGGCATAATAGAAAAGGTTTTTACATGTGAAGGCCGGGGGCTTTTCTTTTCTTTTTTATACACATTTAAAGAAACACTGATAACCTCTGTGTTCTTTTGTAGGAGCTCATCTCTGTAGACGTTCCCCTTTTCTTTGATGTTCAACTGGCACACAGACCAAACGAAATATTAACATTTGAATTATTGGCCTGGTTTAGCGTGTTTATAAATTCATCTCGCGCTTATTTGTCACTGTCAGTCACAAATTATTTACTACCTTACGGGAGCTGGAGGGGCACGGGGGGGGCAGCAATCTGGTTTTTTTTACCCTACAACCAAACTGCATGGATAACACAATAAATGATTCCACCAAGAACCCAGAGATGAAAGTGGGCTATCCAGCCATCCATTCTTGCCTCCTTCACATTTATTCATTATTTTCCATTGAAGTTTGTCACGTTTGATATGCTGTGTGTAAGCATATGTGATCTTTTCTCTCTCTGTGTGTGTGTGTGTAGAAACAGCTGTGTTTGTATGGCAAATACTGACGAAACCATGTGGAAATCTTCACTTCAATGACAAGATTTGAAGAAATCTCAATTAGTCACCTAGACGATCACTCCAGCAGTCAATCCATACACACGCGACGTAGAGTTTTAGCCATAAAATCCTACATTTAAATTTGATTTTATTTTTATTTTTTTATCAGCCACACAGAGCATAATTACCTTAATTTCCAGACTACTAACCGTACCTGGACATAAACTGAACACCATAACTTACAAATTTTGTTCCACTGGCCTAAAAGCCAGAAGTGTCCCAATTGTAACATGAGATATATACACAAAAACATCTTACACAGGATCTTTCTCCTTCTCACTGTTAATGAAATATGAAGTGGTAAAAAACACAGACTGTGACCCTGCTGCTGAAAACAAAGCAAAAAACATGACAAACAATTATTTAATTTTTTCTCACTGTCTAAAGTTAAATCAGACCAAACGTTTATTATTTTAACTTAGTTGGAATTACCAAAATTATTTCTATTTGGTAAAAAACTTAGCATTTAACCCAAGTCATGAAGTTTAACCTTTGACCCTGATTACACGTGTGTAAACTCTTGGATTCAAGGAAAGCTACAAAACCCATCTCTTACTAACAAAATGTTGTTGCTAACTTTTATTTGTGTTTGTTTTGCTCTTTTTCCACACTTTGATATTTCCGATTCAAAATATCTAAATATCAAAGACTATTTGAGAAAATACAAAATTTACTCTTCTGTTGAGTCTTTTTGCATCACTGTGATGGAATTGCTGAGCATGAAAAGCTTCCTCAATGTAATCCCATTTCATCTCAGGCTTGTGTCGTCTTGTGCTTTGGATCATTGCGATACCGAGACTTGTTGGTCTGAAAACCTCTAACCAGCCCCATCACAGTATCTCTACCGCACGTGACTGTTGGTACAATGTGCGTTTTTATGAAATGTTGTGTTATTTGTACGATAAATCTAATGTGGTGCACACCGTCCAAAGTGTTGCAGATTTGTTTCATCATTTGCGGAGGAGTTAGAAATCATAGAAATTGTTTGGGTTTATTTTTTGGGAGGGGGTAAATTCTCTCCAGTAGATGCAATTTTTCTTATTTATTTATTTATTTTTTTTACAACATTCCTATAGTTGAATCGCAAACACAGATCCTTAACTGTTGCACAAGAGGTCTGCAGCGCTTTAGCTGTTGTAAGTAACAGATGTTGGAACATTTGATTCTTCTGCATGCCCCGGACCCATCTGACTAATAAACTGACTAAACGCTCTGGCCTGGTTTGTTTAGGTTTTTAATCGCTTGGAGTTTACTTTGTTTGAAAAGAAACCAAACCACAGGGGAAAAAAAAAAAAAAAAGTTGCAAGATAACAAACTCTTCAGCTGATTTGAACCAAAGGAAACCAACTCTAGGCGTGAAAACCCTTAACCAGAGCCTCACGTTTATTCAGTATCATTTCTTTTTTGTAGTAAAACTGGTGTTACATTCAAATGAATCTCAACAGTCACATGGATAAAGGCATTAAAAGTATATCAGTAAGTGAGGAAATGCTGCTAGATTGAATTTAAAAATATGCCAGCTTGAAAAATAGTTTCTGGGTTGAGAGAGTAAACCTTGTAGATGCACTTTGTTCATGTTGCACATGAACTTGTGTGTGCAGCACACAGACATGAAAATTATACAAAGCAATTATAGCAAAAATATTAAGCGACATGTTTATCACTGCTAACTGTATCATTAGCCGTTAGCTTCTCCGTTTGTGTGACGTTAGTCTGATAGTGTGTTGGCTTAGAGAACCATGTGACCTTGGTGAGCACATTTGCTGCTCTCGCTCTGTGTTTTTCCTCCACTCTCCTGTAACCTCTGCTACTTTCTTTTTTATCCTTAATCCCCCTTCTCTTTTCCTTTTAATCTTTTCTTCCTCTGCCGTTTTGTCTGTCTCCATTTCCCGCTCTCCCCTCATCTCCTCCCTGACGTCAATGGGAAATTGGATGGTTTTTGATTACTACTTGGCTGTCAGGCTTACTGCTATTAATTGAATTGAATCCCTGTCCATCTCCTATATTTCTCTGCCCTCTTTCTGTTTTCTCCTTTTCTATTCATCATTTCTGGTATTTTGGGAGGATATTTTTTGTTTTGTGTTTTTTTTTTTCCCCTTTCTGACTTTCATGCTCCCCCCCCCTTTGTGTGCTTTTACTCATATCGGCCCTGCTTCCATTTTTTCCTCTCCCCCTGTGCACTCCCTCTTGTTCTCCTTTCCTGCCTGTTTCCTTTTCTATTTATTTCTCTATTTCTTCTCTCTCTCTCTCTTTCACACCATGCAACCGCTTCTTTTCCCTTCTTGTCCTTCTCGTCTCTTTTATACTCTACTTTCTTAATTTTTGGCAACACACACACACACACACACACACCTCTTTATTATCCTCTGCGCTCTTGCTCCTTGAGCACAGTGATACTGTTGTCATGGTGACGCCCATCATTTTCTGGCATGAATGGAGGATACTTTATTGATGAGATGGCATGGCAGAGGGAGAGAAAAGAAGAGTGATGGAGAGAAAGACAAAGACGCGCAGAAAGAAAGAAATCACTGGCAGGGAAAATCAAAATGACATGGAAATGATCATCCCCTCTGCTTATGATACAAAACATTTCCAGCCTGTCATTTTCCTATTGCTGATTAGCTAAAGAGGATGCCACGCGACAAAAAAACAAGCCGAATGGTCTCGGCATATTCAGTCCCCGCGAAAGAATATCCCTCAAAACCCAGCAATTCATCATTTTTTAGTGTGTGTGAAGTCATCCTGGAGATTCCTGCTAACCGGCGGCAACGTCCTGCCTTCAGCAGCGCTCCCCGTTTAATCATTCTGCAGCATAAATATGTCGGCATATTAAAATGTGTTTTTCAAAATGAGCGCTGGTGTTTCCCCAAGGTTGGATGGACATCCTTATTAGCTTGTCGTGGGCTGATGTTTCCCCGGTGCGGCCAGGCGTCTCTGTCTAAAGCAGAAGCTCATTAGATGTAGACATTATAGGGAGAGTCTTTGCACAGCATGTTGGGCAATACCTTCCTATCCAACACTCTGTTTTAAACCATTATCTGATGAAATTAGACATTAATGCTCTAAGTCAATGAGAAATATAGTTACTTATATTTCAGCTTTGCCAAGTAAACATTATGTTGCCATGATGCAGCTGTATTTGTTGCACTGGAGAAATGATATTTTTGAGTGGCAAACTCACTGTGGCGATGAGAATGAATGTTATCTTTAGCTAACTTGTGTCTGACATCTGACCTACAGTTCATCTGCTGTCTGAGACAATCCAAGGCGTGACGGCGACAGCCACTGGGGTCCAGTACCAGCAGTCCTGGCTCTGCATCCTGTAAGCATCTGATCCTCTGTCTGGGTATTTTCATGCATGATGCCAGAGCTGTTTTGTTGTTTGTTTTCAAACATTAGCATGAAAGAAATACTTTAATTTTGACACAATTTGATGGGGGGGAAAAAAACCCAGATAAACAGGACCTTATTTCTTAAGCTTTTGCTTTTTATTGCACCTGAAATTACATACATCTAAAGCTGCATTATGTAGATTTTATATATTTCTGAACTTTCACTATTTTGTGACAGTGTAACAAAAGTCAGATAATCTATCAAATAATCAAGCTCCTCCTCTTCTTCCCTGACCAACTATTGTCTGAAGAAACACACCGCTCCCGACCAAAAAACAACCAATCACAGCCAGGAGGAGGGTCTTAGCGTGTCAATCAAGCTTGTGTTTGTGCAGCAGCTGTGCTAATGGTGGAGAAACAAATTACAGTTACCAGAAAACTCTCTGCCATCATCAGTGGTCATGCTAACTAGCTTGCGCATTCACGTCGGGTTGAGGTTCACTGACAGCGCTAAGCCCCTCCCCTTTGCTCTGATTGGTTGTTTATGACTGGCAGCAGTGTATTTCTGCAGTAGGACAATAGAAAGACGACTGGAGTTTGAGGTTTTTTTCCACACATTGTTTTTCTCAGCTTTAATTTATATGTAAAAAACATTTAAAAAAATTTAATAAAACCACTCTGCATCTATAACAGATTTCTTTGTATTTCTGACTAAATAACCACTACATAAAGAGAGACGATTTGAGCAAACGCATCAAAGCTACTGGACCTTTCAAACATACTGAAACATTACAGTAATAACTAATTATTCAAATCTGAAATGTGTGTTTGTGTTTAGCTCCTGAGTCGTTGAGCAAGAACCTTTCAAGAATTCAGACTTATGTCTCCATCAGCTTTTCTGACCTCCCCACTGAAGTTTCTGCCCATTCTTCAGCACAGTCCTGCTGCTCTTAAAGAACATGCTTGCATAACTGAGTTGACTTCTTAATGAACTGTCCCGTCTAAGCGGATCTTCGCAGGTTTTTCCAGAGTGGTGGTTGTCGGCTTGGCTGCTCCTCTGATTAACTCTCTGGGTTTTTCAGGTGGATTGGAATGAACTAAGAAGAACCAACTTAAAGCTTGTTATATTGCTTTGAATAACCTGGTAGTTGGATTCTATCTGCTAATTAGGCGACTTCTTTAGGGAATCCATTGCACCGGATTTTATTTATTTACCTCATGTGTGTCACTTCTTTTATTTTATTTATTTTTTTAATTCTTTTTAAAGATCGGAAAGTATCTATGAAATGATAATGTACCCTATAAAGAGTTTCATGCTTGGTAGGACAGCATCAGTTATTTGTACAAGTATCTCATAACAGCACATTGATATTCAACTCACAGAGCTTTCTTTCTCCCTGTGTAATTATAAGAGCAAAGGAGGAAGTTAGCCGATGCTGATAGTGTTAAAGTCCACCGCTGGAGAGGGTCGACACGGAGGACAGAATCAGCCTAGCATCAGATTTTAATGTCTGCCGCTAACTGTCATGTTTCTACTTCTTTAAAAGCAGGAACACGGATGAATTTGCTGAATTCAGGACGATCTTTTCAACCCACATCTAATAATTCATGTATCTTGTTAACTGGAAGAGCAAAAAGAAAAGCTGTGATTTTATTTTTTTATTTTTTTAAATCCTACATTTTTGTTCTGTCTTATGAATTCAATATTCAGGATTTTTCTCAGATATTCTGTGATTTGATTATTTGTCTTTACTGATGGATTTCTTTAATGTTTCTGTTGCTTTGGCATTTTAGTAATCATCACTCAGACATCCTTAGCGTATTGGTACCATTGGAAATCCCCTTTAAAAAAGCTTCTTCATGGATAAATGAATCAACTGAGAAATCCCAAAGAAACTGTCTTAACCCTTTAAGACTCAAGTTTCAAATGTCTGCCTGGATAGTTTTGCTTACTTTAACTGTGTGCAGTTTGTTAAATGTCCTGTGAGTATATATATATATATATATATATATATATATATATATATATATATATATATATATATATATATATATATATATTAGGGTTGAACCAATTAGTCGACTAGTCGACTCTAGGACGTCTCGCGAGTTTTTACATTTCATGTCGACTAGTCGCAGTCATGTGATTGCCGGTGGTGACAGCCTGTGCTGATCTGACAGCACAGTATACGTCACAAGACACAAGAAAAATAAGTTAATGCATTAGTTTAAATGATATGTAGATGGATGCATATTTGTGGTTTTACAGTGTTTTTAAAAGGAGATGGAGTTGCAGCTGCAGTCGACTACAAAACACGAGCCGTCTAAAACTCGCCGCCTTTCCCGCTAAGGATGTCACTTAGCCGGCTCGCGAGTGTCTTTGTCACGACGATCTAACTAATACATTATGATGTTATGTTGCTCATTAAGTAAAGATCTGTGGCAATATTTGCCGTGAAAATAGCTAATAAAGCCTCCAAGTAGTTGTGAAGGGTTTTTGCGCTTACGTCATTATGACGTCACCGCGACTAGTCGACATCGACTCGACTATTATCATGATGTAGTCGACCTTAAAAAATATGTAGTCGTTCAACCCCTAATATATATATATATATATTTGCCCATTTATCCATATCTGAAACTTTCAGTATCTAGCGAGTTATTTTTGCAACTTACCGTCTATCAATAGAATGCTCCTCAGATTAATTTCACTCCCTGCTACAGTGGAGGTGAAATTACCGTAATAACTTGATATTCCCGGGAAAGTGCAACGTTTCCCCTTTCAGAAACCAGTGGAATTTCTCAGATAGCGCAAAGTGCGGCGGAGCTACAGCACTGCAAATTTGGCTGGACCGTCGCCGCTACGTTCAGTCTGGAAGGCTTAAGGTGGAACAGCACAGGCTCCACCTTAAGAAACTTTGATTCTCTTAGAAATGCATAAAAATGTACTGAATGGAATTACTACATAAGAAAATTTCTAAGGTCCTGTTTGAAACAAAAAGCTCTCTTGCTTCCCCAGTGACCCCGCATTATCCGTGTCCTCTAAAACTGACAGTGATGACTTTCTCTCTTTCTTTCTTATGAAAGTCAATAACGTCAGGGGAATAATGTCCATCAATGTGTCACAACTTGTTTTTTTATGTGGTTATATGTGTGTGTTCATATGTTCTGCTGCTGCCCTCTGCACCTGTTTAATTGCCCCTCGGGGATAGATCAGGTTTTATTGAATTAAGCTGAATAACTTTGTTTCTGGTTCTCCATTTTCTCAGTTTCTCTGCGTGTTTGATCCAGTAACTCTCCCTGACATTTCATCGTTACAGGATGACATAAAATATCTGCCTGTCCAAACGGCATCCTGCTTGCTACATTGTTTAAAAAATGTGTTTCCTGCCATTAGCTCTAATAAAGTACTATAGGAATTTGCGATGTTCATTTTGCACAGCTCCAAAGTTCTTTCAAGCATGCTGTCTAATTTTTTTATTTTTTATTCTGCAATCCCAATGGAGTGCTAGTAAACTTTTTTTCTTCTGAGAAATATTTCTAAACTACAAACTTGTAGCGTTTAAAAGCTGAATTAGAGACGATTCTTTATGCGTCTATTTCATCTCCTCTTGATTATCAGAGCCTTTTTACATGTTTACCACCTCCAGTCCCCACCAACACATTTTCGAATTTGTTTTAAAATTTCTTTTAGAAAAATTTCAGTCCTTACTCACGGAGCCCCATGTGGTTGAGCTCCAGTCTTTATCTCTGACTATCTGGAGCCTTGCAGCTTTTCTGGCCGTCTGATATCGTCCCATCTTGGGCTGTTAATGATTCCTCAAAACACATTTTAAGACCAGAGGGGAGAAATCTTTTAGAGCGGTGGCCCCCAGATGGTGGAATCCGCTGCCTTCATCTTTGTGATGTCTTCATTCTGTTGATTCTTTTAGAAATAAGCTGAGGAGAATTCATCCCGACAGGCTGGTAACCACTTCTGTGCTGTACGATGTTCAATATTTGCTGTTTTATCATTTATTATCCTACCTTTTGTGTTTGTAATCACAAAAGCTACATTTGTGATTTATAAACACAAATGATCACAATTATTGTGGTTTCTGATCTGAGAAAAGTGACGGATGAATTATTATATTTTTTTTTTTTACTTCCTTCCAGTTGTGAGGTTTCGTGTGAGCGAACACAAGTCTAGCCAGCAAATTTGAATGCTGTCTAACTGTTGCTCCACAGAAAGAGGTTAATCTATGGAAATGAAGGGCACCGCTGGTGGGCTGAGGCACTGACATTTGTAAAAAAAAAAAAAAAAAAAAAAACCTCCTCCTTCTTCCACTCTCTGCAGCTGCAACGTCAAACATCTCCAGAGGCGTCATGTGTGTATCTCTCGTCTGGAAAGGCCGCAAAACTGGGGGGAGAACTGCTGCGAGGTCCGCTATGTCATCCTGATACTCGCCCCGTCCAAAATGGTAACATCTGCGGCAAGATTTACATTTTATCATTCATGAGTCCAAATTGTATTTATTTTTGTTTATAGATATTTTTTTTTTTACCTGTTACTTATATTTAGTGATTGTAATTTGTGTGTAAGATTTCCCAGTCTTGTAATGCCAGCCATTTTGAACACTGAATTTCACTTAAACTTAAATTCTCTGACAAAACCTGCTGTGACATGGCCATCTACCTCTCGACAAATGTGGATGGAAGAAAGAAAGCCATTAGTGAAAGAAAAGTCCCATTTGCAGCTTATTACAAGTCACAGTTTGTTTTGATATTATGCTTAAAGTTTTTATCTAAATATTTATTGGGGGGGGGGGGGTTAGATAAAGATTGTTTTGTTACATTTTTGTATTTTTGTTTACTGTAGAAGCTCCTTTTTATTGTTGAAACTCTTTTGGTTCCATCGAAATGTGAAGTATTTCGCTTCCTTTCTGCTCCATCTGGAGCTTTTAGCACAAATGCATACCTGGATAAATGCATTCACAGTTACACATCACTCCCCTGTCATCAGAAGGCTGAGTGTTGCCCAATTCAAGCAAGAAAGCCTCCTCCCAATATCTGCCTTTTATTGCTAGAAAAGGAAAAAAAAAAATTGTCTCATTCTGTCCTTTAGTATTTTATTTGCCCAAACCAACAAGAACACCATTTTCACCAGTACGGTCATGCATGGTGGAGGGGGGAGGGGCTAGCCTGCAATCAGAGATGCCTCAGCTAACTATAATACATTTTCAGCTTGTTCGAGTCTCTGGTCTCTTTTTCATTTTCCCACACCAGCCCTTATTTATTTTTGTTCCTTTGTGTAGCTCCTGCAGGATTCTCCTCGCCAGTCTTAGAGGCAGCAATCAAAGCCACTAATGGCATTCTGAGAGACAATATTCTGAGCCCCAAGTAAACACGGAGACCTATTATGCCTCAATTATGCTTTATGGTGACTTCCTCTGCAAGAGAACATCTTTGAAGGGGCATGATGATGATAATAATAATGGGAATTCCTCTGCTTGGCGAATGTACAGTATGTTAATCTACATCCGTCTTGGTGGAGCATTTTCCATCACTAGTCAGTCAACAACCCTCAGAGAAGTTGTTTTTCTTTTCTTTGCTTAATTGCCCACGGTAAATATATTTAGCATGCAAGAACTTTCAGATTTTTTTCAAATTATTATCATTTCATTACTTGGTTTCATGCGTGGTTTCACAACAGTGTGGATATCCTCTAAAAATGTCAACATTTTGAGGCATTGCCACTTCAACATATTTTCAAGGGTTTTTATGTCTATGATGTCTAGGTGCCATCATACTAGTGACGCTCAAGGAAAAAGATGCAGGGCTTTCACTCCCCCACATTTTCATTCATCTTCATGTGTTAATATTTAAAATATTTGCCTAAATTTGTACATAGTTTGGCTTAATAGCTTAAAGGTGATCCGTAAGCATTTGATTGAGGAAGGCAGCTTCAGTTACAGTTTAGTCAGAATCAGTTTTGATGGGACAAAAACAAATGGCAGACGGTCACATGTCTGTGAAACATTGGTAAATACATCGAGAAGCTTAAAAAATAAATCGACCCCTCAAAATATTTTGTTCCAGCCTCTTTTATACAGCGTCGTCTTAAGCCATTTAGCACACGACGGCTGAACATTCCCACAACAATATGTGACAGTTTTTCTGGACCTTTTCCACTGCTGCTGTTCTGTTTTTCTTCACAGTGGGAGATTCGGTGCCGAGGATTCACTCTCACAGTCAGAGCTGTGACAGAGGGTTTGCAGGGTTACTTTTCTCTAGAGAGCACAAAAGGCAGAACAAGCTGCGACAAAATATGTTTTTAGAAATCCATGTTTGGTGAGAATGTCGCCTTGATGACTGGTTTTTGTGCTCATCAAAATCACTCAGCTGCAACATACAGGTCAGATTGCACAGAAACGACACTTACACACGCAAACACATTTTCTTTTTACACATGGTCTAAAAAGTAACAGGCGGCAACTCAAGTCTGACTTAAGTAGATTTCAGACTTGGAGAAAAGTCTCGGACTCAAATCTCATTTTTATTCAAATTCAGAAATACTTTATTGATCCCAAAGGGAAATTAAATGTCGTCTCTAATTTTGACTTTGAGCTGCTTCTACTTTCTCCTCAGTCCCTGAAGGCTTGTTTTGTTTTTTCTTATTCAACTCTTCCTTTAGTTCACTGGTGACACAAAGCTTGATGTTAAGGAATCACTTCACTGTTCTGATGGGGACGGTGTTGTCCACACAGACGTTTACGTACTCTGTCACACACCCAGTCAGGGCACTGATGTCTCCTTCACATGGCTGGCAAAGAGCAATCCAGTCTTTAGCCTAGAGATGACATCAAGTTGGGGTGTATGCCACAGGGCGACACTGACATGATACAGTCATCCTACTGTGAAAGGGCAGATTAGATTTGTATAATTGTTCTATATGACTTATAAACAATCTGTCCCTGTTAGCTGTAGTTTCATTATAATGACCACAAACTCCTCTTGAGCTGAACTTTACATAAAAATGACTACAGAACAAAACCACACACATGCAGTGCAACAGGAGTTTCCTCCTTTCCTCCAAAATCTCTTTTCATAGGATCCAACAATTTCCCCACACTACCGGCCCCAGTATGCAGCTCAGGGTTTTCAAAGAGAGTTATGCCTGTAGAGGCGAGTTACTCCCTCGTTCATGATTTCTTTAAGAGAATGCAGCTAAAACAGTTTGTGTTGGTGAAGCTGGGTTTCAAAACAACAAGAGCGTCTGAAAATACTTTGAGGGATTATTAAGGAAGCAAAAAACATGAAGCCACAAAAACATCTGAAAACACACGCATGCACAAAAACCTTCAGAAAGGTTTTGCTGACTTTGAAGTCTCAGTTTATTCTCCTTCTGTTCAGCAAAAAGTGCACAAATATGGATGTCAGTGATGTTTCATTTGAGCTAACCTTTACCTCTCTTCAAAATTCAACATGTACATTTAAATTTGGAAACAGCTTGTGGAATCAGTGCTGTAACACAGAGTTTTCTATCAAAACGTGAGCTTTTCACTGTATGCAAAAACAAAATTAGCACAAGGATTGCCTCAAAAAGCCATAAGATTAAGAGGTTCAGTGGATGTCAAATGGCCTAAAAGATCAAAATGAATGGTACCGTTTAATGAAACTGTTTGCCCCATACAGGGTCCTTCTGTTTTTGATTTTTGTTTTTTGGGGGGTTTTTTGTTCACATTCAGGTACAAAATGCAGTGTAAGATAACATAAATGATGATTTCCTTTATTGCGGGGAGCAAAACCTGCCATCAAATATTTGTGTTGATGGAATTGCAGAATTATTTTGTATCAGCCATATTGTACATTTTGAAACAAGAGCAGTCTGTTCAAGGTCACGCCACAGCATTTCAAGTTGGGCTTTTATCTTTCCTCTGCTGCATAATCCAACCAAGGTTGAACTTAAGGTCACACAGGAAGGCTCAGTACTGTTCCATATTTTCACTTTTATTCGATATTTGATCTCACACGAAGTTCCCAAACATTCAAAAGGACTTTTAACCCTTTCCCGTTACTTTGTTTCTTATCTGGTCTTAAATTGCCTTAGCATAAATTAAGCAAGACGCTGAAGGCTCTCATTAAGACGGTCCGTTCTACTCGTTATATCTTAAGAAAGGCATCCCTAATGCTACTGCAAAAAATAACGTCTCAGAACTCCAATATCAAACAGAAGTCGACATCTGGCAAATGCTGTCTGTCCACCTTGACTCATCTGAGCATGAGGCATCACTGATGCAGAGTCCTCCGTTCATCATTGGTATCCTGTCAGTGTGGAACATGGCACACACATCAAGTTGTGATGGAGTCAGGTCACTGCACAAATGTGGGCGCAAATGGTCTCTGGTTTCCTGTTGATGCCTCTCAAGTCCTCCCTCATTCTCCCATGACCCATTATCCTCCAGAAGGGATAAAGGAAAAGCTGGAGCTGCGCAGCGAGCTCAGGTTGTTGCTTCCTTTTTGGTTTCCCTCAGTCGCTGCGCTCAGTTACGTTTGGCGAAACTTGCTAACTAATTGGAGGCGATTCCAATCCAAAAACATTGGAGTTTATTTCGAACAGTATTTGAGTAATGCTTAAAATGTCATTGCGTCTACACAGAAAATGGAGGCCACCAGTCTTCTACCAGAGTGAAACATGTACCTACAGCAACATAGATAAAGGCATCGGTGGCTTTTAAAATGGAAATATATTTTCTTATTTAGTTTTTAAAGAATCAAATGAAATAGATTTCTTTTATTTTTAACATCAGATTAATCGGTTTACTCATAAATTAACGAGATGACCGGTCAACTAAGTACCTAATAAATCATGTTGTTTTTCTATTTAAATAAATTATTTTAATAGTTTATGATAAAAAGTAGTATTTTATGGAGTGCTGTGACGTAATCAAACCATTCGGAGTTTTATGTATCAATTAAATTGTTTAAATAGAGCTTCCCGAGATCAAAGATAAAATGTACGACAAAAATAATGTGCCAGACTAACAAAAAATATGAACTTTGAGACTAAAGTTGTAATGGAGAATGAATCTCGATGATGCAGGAATAAACCCAAAATACTACCAGAATAAAGAACCAACACTGAGAGAATGAAGTAGTAATTTTATAACTTCTGCACTAAAAAGTTGACTTAGAAAAAGGGAAATGTTGAGCCTTTTGTGAAAGTTATATTTTGGTATTTGTAAATACGGTGTACTTAATATTTGAACACATCAGCATCAAATTGTAGGACTTTGATACAGTTGTACAAGCTACAGAGTATTTTGAAGAAAGAATCACGGACAAGACTCCATCAAAGCTTTGCTCTCATAAAAAAAAATCTTCTATTAATTCTATGACTTTCTAGCAATATTGTGTCTTTTGTTGGGCTAATATTATGACATAATAAAAAATAAAAAATCTTAGTCTGGCCTTGTCGTAAAACAAAATCCCTTTTTTTTCCTAATAATAATTGAAGCAGACTTTAAAACACTATGATAACTTGTGTGATACAATCAGTGTTTGTCATTTTTCTGTCTCTCATAGAAAAGCACCAAGACGGCGATGGAGCTGGGCAGGACGTTTGGCACCCTTTTCTCTGACATCTCCTTCAGGCAGAAGCTGCTGGAGACAAAGACGCAGGAGGAGTTTAAAGAGGCTTTGGTGTTCCAGAGGCACCAGCTCACAGCAGCCAACCAGCAGCCCATCCCTCTGGGGAAGAAGGAGACGGTCCCCCGCAATCACAAACCTCTCAAGGTGCACTGAAAAAAGTCCGCTTTCTAAAACAAGGGGGGAAAAAAGTACAAAAATAGGGTATCATTTTTTTTTTTTTAAATAAGAAAAATATTACAAAGACAGACAACTGCAAATTGTCTGTCTCAGTACCTTATGCAGAAAAAATGTTGTGATTTTACTCATAGGTCAAAAAGTTTAACTTCATCTGATCAGAGCACATTCTTCCATGTTTGCTGTTTCCCCCATCATTTGTGCCAAACTGTGTACGGTGTATTTTATATCTTTCTCCTCACTGTGACTTGACGCTTTTACAAAAGGGCCAGATTTGTGGAGTCCATCAGTAATTCTCATCCTGTCAGCGGATGCTCCCACTTGTGCTGTGGATCTCTGCAGTTCCTTCAGCCTCACCACCTGCCTCCTGGCTGCTTCCCTGATTAATGTTTTCCTTGCCCTACTTGTCAGTTTCGGATATACTGCCACGCCTTGGTAGGTTTGCCACACACTTTCCATTTTCTGATGATGGATTGAGCAGTGCTCACTGAGGTCCCAAACCTTTATTTGACTTCAGAAGTCACCTAATTAATAAGTAGAGGTGACTTCTGAGGGTGTTTTCACACCTGATAGTCCGGTAGACTCTGTTCGATTGGGACCAAAGTTGCAACATTTGTTACATTTTCAGCTGCCGTTGTTTTGCTTTCACACCGCACTGAGCCAAACAAACCAAAGCTGTTCATCCTCTCGCTTTCTGCACCATAACCACCAAAGAAAACAACAGGGAATTCTCTGAAGACACTGAGCACAACTTCCATCTTCAGAAAAAGATTTATCTTGAATAATTTCTTCCGCTAGCCCTAGACTCCCATGTATGTATTGCGCTACAGTCCGCTTCCTGCTTTTGGAGTGTTGACCGTTCACAAAGGCATTCGAACTGTGCCAGAGTTCTCTTTAATCAAACCAAGACCTAGATATTTAGGCGGACCAAAGTTCATCAAATGAACTGGACGTTTTAGACGGAGTTGGATCAAAGCGGAGCCACTGTTCACTGCCTGCAACACTGTGAACACTTTTACAAGCCACTGCAGCTCGAACTTTTCCTAAAGCTCTTCCAGTGGCGCCTCATTCTTTGATACCACCTGTCACCCTGTCCTGCTCACTCAGCTGGCTTTACTCATTCGTCTTTTCTCTCCTCCTAATCAATCACCATCAACTTCTGTCAGGCCTCCTCAGTGGGTAAATGACCTTACATCTCAGTCCTGTCAGAAGCCACTCCACCCCTTAGCTACACAAATGCCCAGGCACATACACACACACACACACAAACACATGCACGCCAGAGGGGCTTTATTCAATTCCACGGACCAACATCACCTCCTAATGTTACCTTGACAGGTCGTGGCTCCTAGACATTACCCTCGTTTTTTGTTTTTTTTTTTTGTTGTTTTTTTTTGTCCTTGGTTTTTTTTTTTTAGTCGCTCAGGATTTTGCCAGGTATTTATCCCAGGTCTAAAAGGGCTCAGTGCCACTCAGAGAAAAAGATTGGCACTGAGATTTTTTTAAATAAATAAAGGTAGAAAAAGGTAGGGGAGGGAGGAGAGGAAATTTGAGCCATGGCAGTAGTTGGGGCAGGTACAATCAACAGCAGAGCGATACTTAAAAAAATAAGTCAGCAGAAAACTGCCTTCTCATTCCTTCACATCAGACCACCCACAGCAAACCCCTTCCTCATACTTAAAAAAAAAAAAGCCAAATTGTTGATGCTTTCCCTTTCCATTGCCTCACACTTTTGACCGTTTGGAGCGAATGGTAAACAGGTGGACAGTAATTCCCTCTGTGAGACTTTATGTTTATCACACATGAGCCAAAAGCCGGTGATCATCCCCCGCCCCATACGGAGACACACACTCACACGTGTAAGTATGCGTGGCCTTATAAAACCAGCAAACACAAAGGGGAGCAAAATGCTGATGCTGTTTGTTTTTATGTTCTTCACGTCGAGCTAAATTGCTTCGTTCTGCAAAATGCCATCAAAACTTTTTACGATGACAAATGAGGCAGGAATGATTATCCTGCTCCCATAATTCCTCTCCTCCTTTCACTTAACAGTGTAAAGTCATGCTTAGCAGGGAAATTAAACACTGGCTAATTGGATAATTTGCTTAATAAGCTCAATCAGGACTTCACATTTGCTCCGTGTGTAGTGCAACCTAAAAGCTCATATTTCCAAGGAGCGCTCTCCCGTCAAATCACGTGGCTGTCGTTGAGCTAATTCCCTTTCTGACCGCGCTAAAAATTCACCAAGTCCTCCATTCTGGACTGCTGCCGTCATCGCTCTGTCATCCTTTATCGTTCTGGTGAACACGCGCCTTAATGGGACCATGCCGCTTCACTCACCTTGTTTTGGATTACAGAACTTTTGAGGGCTACCTCATTATGGCGGATGACTCAGATTGGGGGGCTTAAATCATCGCCGAGAGAGCCTCGTTTGGAGTTACCAGTGTCTTTTCTGAGTCATCAAATAGGTAGTTTGAATCAAAATCCATCACGGTATACATTTAGGGCAAAGAATGCTAAAAACATCCAGAGTTAGATTCAGCCTCTGGCCTTCAGTGTTCTTAGAATTGTTTTATGGGGACAGTGTTATGTAAAATCTACATTTTTGAGCTTTACATAATCTTATAATTTCATTCTCTCATCACAAACAAACCTTGTTGCCTTGATTCTTTTGTACATGTTTAAGTAATTCTTTAATCTCCCATGGCAACCATTAAGCTGTGCAAAACGTTTGGTTGGACCTAGCTCCCCCTTCGAGGACAAAGCTCCTCCCCCAGAGCTGTAATTTCCAAGCTTCCAAGCTTCTGCCTCACAGAGCAGCTCCTCCACTCTGCTCCTTCAGACTAGCCAGCAGAAATTGGCAACAAAGATGTAGCAGCTGAGCTCGCTGCTACATCTCAGTAAAACACTGGTAAAAATGTTGTTAAAGGGTCAATACACCGTGTTCCAAATTTTTATACAAGTAATATTTTCTCAGATTTTTTCCTAAATGGTCAATGCAAATGATGGTCAGTATAATTTTCAAGTCATTAACTATTACAGCATAAATCAAATTTTACTGAACAAAACTCCCAATGAGAACAAGATTTTTTTTCAAAAATAAAAAACTCAAAATTTATAATTATTATGCACAGCAGATTTTCTAAACATTTTATGGATTATAAAGAACTGCAAACGGTCATAATGTGAATGAGCAGCATTACGTGGTCACATGTAATAAAATAGTTATTTTAATCAAAAACATCTTAACAGACAGAGTTACATGTTAACATAGAACCTTCTTTTATATCACAGCACAAATCTTAATTCATTGAACTCCACAGGTTCTCAATAGGGTTGAGGTCAGAGGTCAGAGGAGGATGGATTCTCCCCTTTTATACCCATGGCAGCCAATGACACAGTGGTATTCCTTGCAGATTCATTCTCATGCATGAAGATGATTTTGCTACTGAAGGTTCGGCTCTTTTTTTGAACCATGAAAGAAAGTGATCAGTCAGAAAGTCCATAAACTTTGCTGAGGTCATTTTCACACCTTCATGGACTCTGAAGGGTTGACCAATGATTCTCTCCACATGATTTTGGCCCAAAGCATGACTCCACCACCTCCTTGCTGACATCACAGCCGTGTTGGGACATGATGACCAATCCACCACTGTTTCCATCTGGACCATCCAGGGTTGCACAGCAGTCATCAGTGAACAAATCTGTTTGAAAATGAATCTTCACTGAGAGCGTTTCTGCTTGTGAGCTCTGGTCAGGGGCCCAATAGTAGGTTGATGCACCACAAGCCTCTGGAGGATCCTCCACCTTGAGGTTCCTGAGGCACCAGCAGCTTCAAATAACTGTTAGTTGCTTTAAGGGCATTTTAACAGCTGCTCTCTTAATACGATGAATTTGTCTAACAGAAACCTTCCTCATCATGTCTTTATCTGTACAAACCCATCTTTGTTCTGGATCAGCCACAAATCTCTTCACAGTACGATGATAATGCCTCAGTTTTTGTTAAATATTTAATGTTTTCATACCTTGTCATATGACACTACACTATCTGATGATTTTCATCAGCAGAGATCCTTTCTCTTTCCCATATTGATTGAAACCTGTGGCCTGCTTAATAATGTGGAACATCCTTCTTAAGTAGATTTCCTTTAATTGAGCTCAGCAGACAAACTAATCAACCATCTCTCTGAAATTAATTATAGTGATTCAAAGAGCTCTGACACACAATATCATCTATAAATTTAATAGCACAACAAAAAAAATTCTCCTTATGAAACTTAAATCCAATTTGCATAATAATTTGGAAGACGGTGTAAACAAGCCATGTTCTGATGACTTCCTGAAGGTGGAGTTTCTGAAAGATCAGGAGTTTCTTAAAGAGACAGAGGCCCAATTTCAAGGTGTTGAATCACAAAGTCAAATTTCTTTTAAGTCATATTTGACGTATATAGCATTTTTATGACAAATGAAGGTTGTACTTGATTGTGCTTTAAAATGGTATCCATTTTATAAATACATAATTCTGCCCATGTAAGACGCAAAGAAACTGACTAAAACAGTCAGTTGAAATAAATATGTAAATTTATTTTCCCCCATCCCCTAAAACTTGTAAAAACCTCGTAACTGAAGCATTTCCAGCTGCGTTCTTTGATGCATTGTTTGGCAAGTACAAAACCAGGAAGGGGTTCTTATCTGACTTCTCATACTGACTTCTCTGACAAATGTTCTCTGTTGGAGACAACAGAGAGGCGAAGAAAGTGGAAGAAATCATTTTTCAAATCCATGTTAGGTGGATGTATTTAGGTAGCATTAACGCAACAAAAATATTAAAACCTACCAAGTGTTTTAGTCTAGTTCCTGATACCAATACACTACTACACTTCAAATGAGACACGATTAAAACACTGACATACAAGCAACTTTTCATCAAGATGAAGGAGCTTGCATTAACTTGGGAAAGATGTTTTGTTATAAGGGACAGAAATAATCTGCCAGTGGCTATAGTACTTTTAAAAAAAAATCTAATTAAATAAATAACTTCAAACAAGCTCCTATGTCAGCTGAAAATCTGCTTGTAAGTCAGTTCTGTCTTATTTCAAGTGTAATAACGTATTTACACTAGAAGCTAGAATAAAAATACAACACAAAGTGAGTATTCTTAATTGGGGTTTTTTCCACTCACATGTTAAACTGGTCGTCTTTACATCCTCCTAGTTGTTTTTGTCATTCTTGCTGAATGCCTGGAGCTTTCTCACTGTGACCATCTCCCAACACAACACAACAGGTCTCAACAACACAAGTGTCCCGCAAACCAATGTCTTCAAAAGTGCTGGCAGTATACTAATAGTGGTAAATCCCAAAAAGTTGTGTCTGTGAAGTTTCCTCGCATTATCACGTAGGCGAGTCACGTTCTATTGATTTTCAAAGAGAATGGGCTGAAAACCTGTGGATTGGAAGACAATGGGCTTCTGCTGCGTTACCATTTGACTGGGAGGTGTGAACGCAGGATGGGCTGAAAACCACAGGCTCTAAAATACTCCAGGATCATATTCACACATAAAGGTAGTACAGTGTGGTGCCTGAAAGATTTAATGAGATGTAGTCAGTCAGAAAGTCAAATATTTTGTAGCTTTCACAACTTTTGAAAACACACAGTAGCCATATTGGTTATAGGTGTCACAAACTTGTGTGACACCTTCTTAGAATTTGTGATTTCTTTCCAATGAATGCGCTATTAAACCACAACATTCAATAAAACCTTTAGGGGAAAAGAACTGTATTTTTTATCTTCTTTTCTGTCTTTTGAAACACAAACCCCCCAAAACAAGTAGCAAACATAAAGTCCTTGTCCAACTATATAAGTTTTCATCTGTAAGTTCGATATTAATTTGTACATCTGATATACTAAAGTAGTATCTTTCAGTTTCATGCACATCTAGGTCATATCAATGACATAACTTGATTTTTTTAAAAACTTTATTTAAACTTAGCAGACACTCTCTACATCCTGATAAAGATTCACTCACCTCAGCATGCTGAATGCCTGAAGCAGCAACAAGTGATGGCAACTTTATGAAAATTCAGTTATTAATTATTTGACCCCTTGAGGACAGACATAAGTCATGTTTCCATTACAAATCTTCACATAACTTTGTCAGGGTTACGTTAATGTCAAAAAAACTGTTTTGATTAAATAAACAATTAAAATTACACATGAATAAGTTATTAAAAAATATGATGTGATGATCCTCGAGCTACTTGCTGTCGTCGTTTTGTGGTTTTCACCAGTGGCAAGATCGGGTTGTTGCTCTTGTTACTTGTGAGGTCAAAAATGTATTTTCTTTTTAGCTTTGAAAACTAAACCAATTTTGATATGGCAATAAACCCTAGAGCCAAAACGTTTTATTGAAAAACAATAATTTCTTTTTTAACATGAGTGTTAAGCGAATTTATTTTTGAAATGTCAAATGGTCGCAGATTTAGATGATTTAAGGGGCGTCAGCTATAGATGATCTGAACTTTCCCAAAGTTCAAATCATGAAGTTTGGGGGGAAAAAATAAACGAACAAGACACAGCAATCTAACACAGCCCATCTTGAGGCAACAAAGCAATGTGAATTTGACTCCCATCATTCCAAAACGCTTACATTGCTTAGAAAAAGAGGGGATACGAAGTGGTACGCACTTTTAAACGACATGATGAAATGTTCAGCAAAATGCACTTAATTTCATGGTTGTTTTTAATGTTGCCAACATACCTGGAGAATGCAGGCTGAATACACACATGTAGTCCACCACACACAGTCAAACCCATGTGAACAAATGGACACGTTTACCTCACTGCCTTGTTAAAGCTCTATCCTGGTTAACATCTAGATACACTCCATTTAGCAAAAAAAAAAAAAAGAAAAACAAAGATGTTGAGTGGATGTCCAAAAACACCAGAACTTTTTAGTTTTCTTCCAAGTCTCCCTCTTTGCTTTTTTTCCCACCATGTAGACTTAATTAATAAGAGTTTTCTTCGAGCTAATGTTATGACATGTCAAATACCTAAAGGCTCTAATCTGAGGTGCTGTTAATTGGTCATTTCTGAGGCTTGTAACTCTAATGAACTACTCCTCTGCAGTAGAAGAAACTTTGTCTCCTGGGGCTCTCCTCATGAGACACATTTTATCACAGTATTTGATTTTTTTTATTTTTTTTTATTACTGCCCTTTGAAAACATTTTAAAGTTCCTGTAATTTTAGCTGACACTAAATGTCTTAAAGATATCTTGAGATTTCAAATAACTTAGTTAAGAAATGCCTTTAAATGAATTATGACGATGGTGGAACAAAGTTGTTTGTGGATCTATTAGCAACATCATCACTAATCCAAATAGTACGTGCTTAAAGGAAGCTAACATTGGAGCACAGTTAGATTTTTAGATCACCTCAGTGTATATTATTGCAATTTTACTTGATAAATTTTAACTACAACCTTTTACATCAGTTATTCACCACAAATGTGAAGTAGAAGGAAAATACTTTGTTTTCATGAATTTGAAACCAGGTGTATCAAACAGACCTCTTTCTTTTGCAGCCTCTATTAACAACTTATTGGTTCGTTTTTTGTTTTAAATATCTAAAATCCTGCCAAACTGGTGGCTTGATCTTTCCTCTTATCTGCAATTTCATCAGGAGCTGCTGAACTCATTTCCTCCTTTCACTCCTCCCTGTTCTTTTGACATGAACATCCTCCCAAATAGTCTCGCATACCACACATATTCTGTCTGTGGACCATAGAGATTTCAAAGTCGAGTCTACATTCCTAGTGGCATGTTCCTTCTTTTCCCACAATCTGAACGAATGCTAGCTAGTTTGATGAGCTAGTTGGATGGCTAGCTCAGTTTTTTTTCCTCCACCATACAACTGTTCTTTGCTGCACATAGAGGCAGTCATGCTAGGCGTTCTTGCGTTGCGACTGGTTGCGCTGACTCCCAACATGATCATCTCGGTGTTGCACAAACACAACAGTTCAATGTGAACACTGTTTCCTGTCTAGCAGTTTATCGCGTGAATCTGTGTGTCACCAAGGACGCGTGTGCAGTCGTAAAAATGTAACTTTGTCCGGATGTGTCCGGCAGACATCTGCATTGAGTCCGACTCAAACACTCGTCATACGTACATGTGGGCCTACAAGGAATGAAGTACACCTGAGTATGTTGGGGGACAACATGAAACTGCTCCTCGACAAGTTGTTGCTAGCTAACCAACCAACCACGCTAGCTAACCACACCACCAACCATTCATAGCTGGGACCTGAGAGGTAGAGCAACTAAAACTTTTCTTCTGCCTACAACCCCCAGAATGCTGTGTTTTTCTGGGTCAGAGTTCAGTGAAATTATTAACATTCTCTCACATATTTTTGTTAAGAAGTTGTTAGCTATTGTTATTGTCCAACTAGCCAAATGGCTAGTAGAAAGTATTTGTAGGTTTGCAGTAGTGACATAGTCTTTGTTATACGTGTGATAGACCGTCCTTGAGACGTTCTAAGCTCAGGACATTATTTTCTTACGTAGTCCATCAATAACAGTGTCACATCTGTATTCCTGTGCGCTACATTCCTCAATCTTTGTGCTGCTCTTTGTTCTCTAATGTTCTCTATCAAACCTCTGAGGTCTTCACAGAATGGCCCTGCATAAACACACCCTCAGACTTGATGTACTAATTAGGTAACGAAAGGCGATTGTTTACGCTGGAATTTATTTGGGGGTATCAGTATAAAGTGGGCGTAACAGAAATGCTGAAATTTATTTATTTATTTATTTATTTTTCTTCCTCTTGGCAATGATGAATTACCGTGCTGACCTACAACATCAATTCTAATAAAACGCAAACATGTTTGTAGTTATAGCATAATGAAACGTGAAAAACTCCAACGGGCATGATGTTTACGAGGCACTGTAACTTGCATTACTGTTTTTCAGTTTAACATTGAAGACACAGTCCCAGCTTTTCCTCAGCGAGAGACGTTTCCTTGAGGAAAACCTAACCTTTTCCTTCCTCTCAACAGTGTAAAGATTTCTTCAAAGCTGGCCGAGGGATTTATGAGGACTTGCGTCGCAGACTGCCTTTCTACCCTTCTGACTTCACAGATGGTAAGCTGGACCTGGACTTGTAGCGAAAGTGAGTCATTTGTGTTGCTATGCCCCACCGGGGTGCCGCTGGCAGCGCCTCATGTATCTTTCAAACTTTGCCTCACAGAAAGAGAGTGTTGTAATGTTTTACATATTTGGTACATTTAGGGGTTTTAGATTTCTTATGCATATTATAGTGCAGCATATTATTATACAAATCTGTCAAATGTGGAAACAAGCATAAAAGTTTGCATGCTCAAGCCTCAGGTTGTGTTTTTCACATTAGCTTCTGCACAGTTTTTGATATGTTTAACAGTTTAGCGTGCCCACCACTAGTAATGTAAACCGGTAATAATAGTGCAAATGTATATGCTTCATCACAACCATGGCAGCCATTTTGAAAAATGGCCACCAGATAAAGGAGAAAAGATCAAGAACATATATCTCCTCCTTCCCAAAATGATGGCTGAAGCCATTTTTACCAAAACATGATTTTGGGGAGAAAAATAAAAGGGCAAAAAATGATTTAGACCATTCTTTTAGGAAGGTGATGTATATAATTTCTAAGGTTCAAAATATAAATATGCATGGTTTGACACCACGCACATTCATGTTGTCCGTCAACAAAAACAATATCAATAATTAAAATGTTTTTCTGGGTCCAGTTATGCATTAGTTCTTATCAAAAGTATTCATCAGTGATCAATATTGGCAAGTTTTAGTGCCACAATAAATTTTCCTGTGTGATCATGGTGGCCATCATAAATTTTTCAGTAGCTAACATCTTATTTTTTCCATCTTAATTTTATTTATTTATTTTCAAAACAGAAAAACCCTGAGAACATCTGTGCTAAATTAGGATCCACATGTGAAAGATTTTTTTGCTGAAACATCCAATTATGTGCTACACTACCAGCATCATATTTGATTAAGTTAAACACTACAGTAGTCTGTGGTGTCCACTTGAAAATCCTAGCTCTAATACAACGTGTGCTTTTTTGTTGTTGTTGTTGTTGTTTTTTTAGGTTGGTCTTTGCTATCCTTGGGTTTCATCCAGGGTTTTGCACCTTGTAAAAATAACTCTAAAGTCTCCCACATGCCTCCTTATGTTCGACATTATTATAATATCCCAGGTCATCAACCACTAACATCTCCCTATACCTTACTGATGCAGTCGCTGAAGGCAGGTACCATCACTGAGTCATCAACTCAGACTCTTTACCCACAGTGTGTGAAAGCGGCTCCGGTCCAGGCCGCACACACACCCGCTCACACACACATGCTAAATAATGCGTTAGTCACAACAAGCAACTCAGCCCTTTCCTCTCTCAACGCATTTCTGTTTTATTTAAGCTGCAACAGGAATCAACACGTTCCTGACATGTGAGTTTGATCAAATGTTCATCCTGCGAAGGTCACGGAAACCAGCGATCACATTAGAGGCCAATTAAAATGTTTGATTCCAACATGAGGGATCCATCATTCATATGACCGCTCCTACAACGAGATGGATTACACAAACGCAAAACGTATCACTCCTGTTTTCAAAGGGGCAGTCGGTTGTGTAAGCCACAGTAGAATATTCTGACACACACACTCTCTGGAGGTTCCTTATTGCAGGGGAACTAAACGATGGATTCTGCTAGCGTTTCTGTCGTTTTTAAATTAAAGTGCTGAGCCTCCTCCGCTTCATTATGAGATGCATATGACTCATGTTTGTGTTTGTCTCCCTTCAGGTATAGTTGGAAGTAATAAAACCCTGCTGAAGTACATGACCACAGCCATCTTCCTCTACATCGCCATCCTCCTTCCTGCGATTGCTTTCGGCTCCCTCAACGACGAGAGCACCCGCGGCGAAATAGGTATAGGAGCGCGCAGCCGGCGTGTAGACACTCTTATGTTCTATCAAACACGGAACGACAAAGTAAAGTTCCCACTGAGGAGTAGCAGAGCCAACTGGTTATAACACAGCCAACATTTATGTAGTGTATAAACAGGTCAACGTTGATCTAAGACAGTTTTAATGACAAAAAATATCTTTAAAATATTTTTGGGCTCACAAATGGAGTAAAGCTGTGACATATCCATTTATTTATTTTTTATTTTGAATTTTGCAATAAAAAAATTTCTGCAAAAAAAAACTGAAATAACAAATCAGATACTGACTTTAGCTCATTTGCTTGACACAGATGACATCTAGTCCTTTTCTTTTGTACAAGTGTTAAAGAATAATGAAATAACACTGGCACTGTCGGCTGTACTGGACAGGCGCACAGCAGACGTCAGAACAAAACCGTAGTTTCTAATTTTAGTCAAACGAGACCATATGTATTGTTTTTAAGTTCTGTCAATGAAATTTTTAAGATACTTTTTTGCCTTTTGCTTCTTATTTTTCACATTTCATTATTTTGTTGGTTGACGTATTCTAACTATAAAAACCTCAAGCCTGCATTATTCATCCCCCTAAAATTGAATTGTGTGGGGTTTTTTTTGTTTTTTTAAAAGAGTTTCTTTTTTGTTTTATTTATTTTTTTGTTGTTTTTTTTATTGTAGCAGAAAGAACATGCAGCAAGTATCTATAGTTAATTTGTGGGTAAAAATAACAGATAATTCGCCTAATAACATTCCTGGTGCAGAAAGTGAATTATGAGTTTCCTTCTGCTTCTGCTCAGCTTTGCAGCAGAACCTTAAGGGCGTCATGTTTATTCATCAGAACCTTTTCATGTATCTTCTCTGCCCAGATGTTCGGAAGACTATCATTGGCCAGAGCATCGGTGGAGTCATCTACTCGTTGTTCGCTGGCTCCCCTTTAGTTATCCCTCTCACCACTGCTCCCCTCGCCATCTTCATCAGCGGTAAGCTCTCCTGTAGTTTCATTCAGCTCGCCTCAAAAACAAGGCAGTCGTCTCTCACAGTTTTGCACGGTAGACGAGTCTTAAACGCTAAGAAGATAGCATCAAAAGTGTAAGAAAACTAATGGCGGAGAAAAAATTTAAAATAAAAAAACTCTATCATACTGGTATGAGTATGATACTGTGATATTCTGATATTCTGATTCTTTTTCTAAAGAATCAGAAAAGCAATGTTCAAACTCTTGGTGTTGATGAGTGTCTAAAGCAGACAGGTTGTAAAATAAGTCATCAGTTTGCTTCAAAGATACAGTCCTGACGTTATTATTTACATTACTTTCATATCAGATTTTGACAACCCAAGTAATCCATATTCACAATGAAGTCCTTAAATAAAGTCATTTTTCTGTAATGTTAACTTCAAGATAACTCCTGTAGGGAATGCAATTTTTAATTTTTTTTTATGTTCTTTATTTTTTCAGTCTGCATTGGACAGAATGTCAACTTAAAAAGCAGAAATGTCTGCTGATCATTCAAAGGAAAAAAGGACAGACTGGAAGAGTAAAGACAAACTTTCTTTTCCAGTTTGGGAGACAAAGAAGAAAACACCTGTGAATAGCAGCATACACATAAAACTACTGGCCGATTTGAGCTGACTCCTTGGTTTTCTGTCTTTTTGCACACCCGTTTCTTCAAGCGTTTAATACTTATTCCATTTGTCATTCCAATGTTTCGTTTTTTTAATTCGATCTTTGGACTAATTTGTTTTTGTATGTATAGATTACTGGGGCTTGTTGCTCACATCTGGTTTGAATTTGATGTCAAAAGAAATATTTAGAATATATTTCTCCCAGGAAGAAAAAATAAGTCCAAACGTCCAATAGTCGTCACATAGAGGGGGGCAGATGGACCAGAATGTGTTGTTTTTTGTTTTTTTTTTCTTGCCCACGTTACGTAACAGCTGGTTTCAGGTGCCTGCAGGTCCGCACATTTGCTCAAGAAAAAAAAAGGAACAAGTAAAGCTTTTATTCAGTTCAGACAAAACGCAGCACATAAACCGCTGGACGGTTTTCTGCCCAACAGCATTGTTTTGTTGGGAGGAATGCAAATGAACTTGAATGGTGGAAACTCCAAAAGGGAGCAGAGATGAAGAAAAGCAGCGACTTTGATGCCAAGATGTAGTTTTAATACCGAAGCTGTTTGGCGGGTTTGTGGTGGGATGATCTTTGAAGTAAATGGGTTGGAACTGTGCAGGGAACATTCTCATGGGGATAATTGTAGTATATTTCCAGCAGCTTTCTGAACGGAACAAAGGCTTGTTTGTAAAGTTGTGACTCAAGATAACAACTAAATTATTATGGTTTTTAACAAACTAATTACAGTTCTCTCTTTTTTTAAATTTGTCCTTTTCAAGTTAAATTAAAATGCATGTTTCTCTTTAACTCTTTGTGCGTCCATGTTTGAAATCAATGAAGCCACCGAGAGCTTCTGTAATAAATCCTCTCATTATTGGAGTCTGGAAAAATCTTTCCGATGGAATCACTTTTAACCAATTGAATGTGTTTTTTTTTTCTTTCAAATTGTTTTTGAATTGAAAAAAGAGTTTGCTCCTTTCCTGATTTCCTTTTTTTGTTTGTTTGTTTTTTTGCATGTTTGTCACACTTATGAGAAAGCGTTTGAGAACGTTAAACCAATTTAACTATTAGTCACAAACAACACAGGTATTTAAAAATGCAGGTTTTAAATGAAGTTGTTTTATTAAGGGAGATAAAAAAATCCCCAAAAGACACGTTAGCACACCCCTCCGTATCGCATTTTCCACATTTTGTCATGCTACAAATTTGAACGGTTTTAACTGAGATTCAACGTCGATCACCAAACAACCAAACAAAGTAGAAGAAGTATCTGCAAATTTTCTACAAGTAAAAATCGGAAAAGTGCTTTGTGCATTTGTACTTCGCCCCCTCGTCTTTTATTTATTTATTTATTTTTTCATTTTCTCTTCAGAAGTCACCTAATTAGTAAATTGAGTTCACTTGTTTTTCATTTATTCTCGGTATGGAGCCAGCTGCGCTGTGAAGGCCTCAGAGGTTTGTTAGAGAACATTAGAAAACAAACAACATAATGAAGACCAAGGAACACCGCAGACAGCTCAGGCAGAAAGCTGGGCAAAGGTTTAAGGCAAGGTGCAATTATAATGTCACCCGACTTAGGACATGTTAGGGATTATTGTTCGATTCATCGTCTGAAGGTCAACAAAGTACGGCAGAGACACGGCCATCCACCAAAACAAACAAGCAAAACATTAATAGGAAAAACCACGTAGGAAATACGAAACACTTTAGTCTGATGGGATTAAATAATTCGAATGGTTTATATTTATACTGAATTATTTAATATGATTGTGCACCAAGTTTTGTTCATAATAGAAGTACTGACATGCGCAAAGTTGTATAGTTTCCCCAAAAAAAGCACAGAAGAAGAAGCTGTTCCTCAGTTTCTGCCAAACGTAAAACCAAACAAACAGTAATGTGTTGGTTCCAGCACCAGGTTCTAATAAAGCTCGGGGAATTACTGCAATTACGCCTCCCACTTTCTCTGAGGGGTCGGATTGACCCCGTGTGCGCTTTTATGGCTTTTTAAAAAAATTTTTTAATTTCCTTCCCGCAGTGGTTTTGGGAAATGACGGGCTGACGCGATTACAAATTCATTCCGATGGAGCCGAATCCGATCCGAATATTCCGATCGGGGCGTCGACGTGTCATGTTTTATTTTTAGTCTGACCAACAAGTTTGATTTGATTACTTATATCCTCGTATGCATCCCTGCTACAAATCTGAGTTTCGGAGAAGAAAATGGAGAAGAAACGGCGTCATTTAAAGAAAGGGCAGTGTTGTGTAAAACTGAAATTTTTGAGTCTCATAATATGTTATAATGTTATTTCCCTCTAAAAAAACGAACCTGGAGTGTTTCCTGGATTTTTGTAATGCATGATTTCCAAGCTTCTGCCTCACAGAGCAGCACTCCCCCGCTACTTCTCAGTGTTACACTGGTAAAACATTTTCTTAATGGGTTAATAGAGGAGCCATGTTGTGATGACTTCCTGAAGCCCTAGTTTCAGAAAGAGCAGGAGTTTTTGAAGAGTAAATGGCCCAATTTCAACTACAAAGTAACATTTCTTTTGTCATGTTTAGTATATGCAGCATTTTTATACCAAATGAAGTTAACATAGTTATTTGACTGCGCTATAAAATGGTTCTATGTGGCTGGACAACACATAATACTACCCTCTTAAATATTTCCCATTGTGTCATTCAGATGTTTTATATTTATATACAAGTATTTGTGCTTTTTGTCTTGTGGGTTGTAGTGATCCGAGGTATCTGTGATGACTACAACTTGGATTTCCCAGCTTTCTATGCCTGCATCGGTTTGTGGAACTGCCTCTTCCTCATCTTGGGAGGGATCTTCAACGTCAGTCTGCTGATGAAGCTCTTTAAAAGGTACCAGTTACATTTGAGTTTACATTTATCTCTGTTTATTGGGACCGTTTTCCTAATGGGTCATATGGTTCCAACTCCACCAACCTGTGACTGTCGGTGACAAAATCTGTAATATTCAAAGCCAACAGCATGGCGGATCTTGCTAACTAGCTTGTTCTTGGTTTTTTTCGTTCTTTTTTGTCAGTATTAAGTTTTACAAATTCAAAGCCCTATTAGCATTTAGCAAAAAAATGTGGATGCTGTGAGCATGAATGGCTCAGAAGTTCTTATTTGTGAGTGAAAGAAATGCAAATTCTAATGTTTCTGTTAGAATTTCTCAGGTGTTTGAGCTGCAGCCAAAAACATCCAACTTTGATGGTTGTGTTATTCCGATGCCATTTTTTACCTTTACAGTTTTGGCTGTTTCCTATTAGATGCTTATTTTGGTTACTAAAAACAGCTCTTGAGTTGCCGGTCGTTCTACGTTTCTGTTCTCATCTATGGTCTTGAGCTCTGGGTAATGACAGACAGAATGAGATCATGGATGCAAGCAGCCGAAATGAGTTTCCTCCACAAGGTGTCAGGGCTCTCCCTTAGAGATGGGGTGAGAGATTCGGTCATCCGGGAAGAACTCGGGGGGGGGTAGAGCTCTCCCTGGTGAGGTGTTCTTGGCACGTTCCACTGGGAGGACACCTAGAGGAAAACCCAGGACACGCTGGAGGGACTGTGTTTCTGAGCTGGCCTGGAAATGCCTTGGGATTCCCCCATAGGAACTGGCCCAAATGGCTGGGGAGAGGGAAGTCTGGGTCTCTCTGCTTTGGCTGCTGCCTCCGCAATCCGACGATAAAAAAGTACCATCTGCTGTTTTGCACCATTCACACCCTGCAGGAAGATTCTTGTTAGAAAATATAATGATCTGACTCTACTGAACAATATCTATCAGCAGGAGATCACCTGGTTGTTATTACTGGATGACTTTTCCTACTTTTATTTTTTTTTAAGCTCAAATGGGGATCAGAATCAAAATAAATGGTAAAGTACAACGCAAAGTTTTTAGACCTCAGTCAGTGGCAGTGGGAATGGAAGAGACGGAGACGTTCTGGTTCTTGTATCCTCCTGCTGTGGGAGGCCTCTGGGCAGCTTGGGGTCTGTTCTGGCTTTTGGCTTATCTGCCTCGTGACTTTCTGCACTATTCCACTCTAATATATATCTCCTCTTCACTTGGATTCCCTTCTGTAGAATTACTAACAGGCCAATCAGTGAACAGAGGAAGAAGTTGTGAGCAAAGAAATAAATTTTCTGCGCCGTTTTTGAATAGTAGTCTGCCTAGAGATGGCAGAAGAGGAAGTAAATAAAACCATTCAGACCTTGTTGGCCATGCTTCTAAATATTGAATTAATATTAACAGCTGCCTTGTTCAGATCAGCACTTCTCTCTTCACAGTGGAGGATGGTTGTTTGTAGCACAAGCAATTTCTGGTAAGCTTCATAGCACCAAATTAGTACAGTATATACATCGTGGGGAAACGTTAGTGGTTGGGTAAAGATTAAAACTTTATTCAATCAATTGGAGGCTAGTAAGACTACTGAAAAACGATTGCTAGCCTCCAGAAACGATTGCTAGCCTGCAGGTGGCTTCCAGTCGTTTCTCAATAGTCGAGTGCCCAAACCTCCTGTGCAAAGGACTAGTGTCTGGTTTTTACCAAGCTATCTCTTGGTGGCTGGAGTGCCACCAAAGAGTGTCTGTCAGGCTTAGAGGTTGGTCTGGTAATCGAGGTGGTTGGAACTTGTCAATTGGATTTGAGTTGTGATGAAGCCCAAAGACCCTCAGGGATGGGTTGGGGTAACTGTGGCTTGTGGAGTCTGAACTAGGCAGTGGTCAGTGGATTTTCCTCTTCTTCACTGAGAACACTTTGTGTCCTGTGTGGGAGCCTGATGGTCTCTTCTTGAACTGCACTGGATGACATGGTAGCAGTGTCAGATAAGGTGGAGTCTGTGACATGTCTTCAGGGTCTGAGGCTATCTATCCTCTGCCTCTCTTGACCAGAGTTTGTCGTGAAGTTTCTCCCCATCCCACCGTTCTACCAGCTTCAGACCTTTAGGTGACAAATTCTCACAAAACTATTCCACACATAGACAACCACTCTGCACACACACATCCACCCACACTGACATAGAGATAATCCAAATAACTGAAGGTCATACGAACACAGCTTCCTATTTCACTGATCTGTCTACTTCCATTCCAGATGCAGTCATAATTTCATGTAACTAGAAAATCATATCAGGTAGAGCAAAAATAATGGGCCATGTTTTATGATCGTAGGCACAAGATAGTTTGTTTACATGTATGAAATAAAATGAAAGGCAGAATGGCAATGGGTAGATCTAGAGCTTTTATGGTTTAATGACAACAAAATACTCCAACAAGACTGCAATATAAGTTCATAAAAAGATTATTTTATTAAGTTGACAAAAATGCTACTTTTTTTCTGTGTTTTAGCATTTTATTTGTCGCTAAGCAACAACGTCCAATGTGTTTTCCAGGTCAACAGAAGAGGTCATTGCCCTGTTCATTTCCATTGCGTTTGTAGTTGATGCTGTCAAAGGAACAGTCAAAAGTAAGTAACGCAAGCAGTCACTTTGTTTTGTTTTTCTACCACTCTGCAATCTGTAACTGCTTATAATGCTTCCATATTTTGACTGTGATAATTAAGACTTTGCACCCATCCCAGCTTTTACTGTTATCACAAGCAAATTTCCGATTTAAAGCAGGCAAAGGTTTTCTAACACAAATGGAATCGTAAAAAGATAACTGCGACATATTCTGCATACTGTGTTACTGGTGTCTTTTTAATAATGTTATTTGCTCGAGCTACTTGCTAATTATGCCTGAAGAATCCTTCGTTGACCGAGAGTGCCAAGATCTCTCCAGCTAATCAATTAGTCATTTTAATTAAAACCTGTCCAGTCCTTTTTCCTAGTGACTTTGTTCTTTGTTTCAGCCATCTGCAGATGAATCTTTACAAATCTGCTGCGTATTACTTAGCATTTTTTTTCCATTTAATACAAAAAAAATTTATATTCAGACGCTATTTATGGCTAATTTACAGAGCATGAACAAATTCAGCTCTCTAACTTTGCATTAATGCTCTTCCTTCTAGATTTTACTATAGTTTGGTGCTGCCTTCTGCTTTTCAGACTGAAACTACAGAGCAGGGTGTCTCTGCATCTTTAAAGTCTCAAATTCATGTATCTAAAGTCAGGCTGTTAAATGTCTTGAATTTGCATATATATAAAAGTTGGCCTTAATTACACTTAAAAAGGTTTTTTTTATTTTGTTTTGTTTTTTTCAAGTGACTTTTCTGTCAGCGAAAAGTTTAATTCACACGTTGGCATCTTGCTTTCTATGACATGACGTGGTTGAGGTTGCCAGTAACAAGGTGATAATATAGCCTTAATTGCTAGCATATATTATGAGTCGGTGTAAATTTATTGGCTGGACGACGTTCTTCTCAGCACTGGGAACAGACCCTGAACTCACTATCACTTTGGTGAAACTTGTGGCGACAGGAAAACGCAGTGGAGTTATAACAAAGTTAGGCAGAGCTGACAAAGATTTTGGATTTCAAATGCTCAAAGCTGACCATCCAGCCTGTCGCATAAAATCACAATAAAATAAACTGAAGCTTTTGGCAGTACAATAATAAAATTGGAAAGGGGTCAGCGGAGTCTGAATGCTTTTCAATGTACCTACGAAAAAGAAAAACTTAGAAAACTTTGGGTTTTATTTTTTGTTAGTTTGTTTTAACCACTGTGATTCTGGTTTCAGTCTTTCAGAGGTACTACCACGCTCCTGGTCTGGAAAACAGGAGCATAGAGGACCTTCCTCAGGTTGGAGACCTGCAGGGAGGAAACAGGAGTGAGGTGATGGTCGGGTCGGTGTTCAATGCTCTGCCTGAATCTTTCATCCAGTGCACTCGAGAGAGGCCCGTCCTTTGCCTCTTGCTGATGCTTGGGACATTATGGATGGGCTATACCCTCTACCAGTTCAAAAGAAGGTACATTCTGCATTAATATTCCGAGGCACTTGAAAGATTAATCACTGGAGAACTTTAAATCACGTTTGGCTGGGAGCGCTGCCTTGCTGGGATGGATGCTGCAGAGCAGGACCTCGCCTCTAAGGATTGTAACTTTCCAGACAGAACTTGCTAAACTCACTTTTCTGTCAGAGTTTCAGTTCCAGCCTGTGATTTAATAAGCATTAATATTCTACTACTGATTGCTCTCTGTAATCAAATCAACCTCAAAGCTGGATTCAATTGTGTAAGCAAGAGGCGGAGTAAGGTACTTAAGCGGTGTGAGGATTGCAGCCATTGTCCTTGTCTTGTCCACAGTAATTGTATTCCTCCATTATTTGTCTGTCCTTGCTCACTCCACTGTCCTTTCTCTCTCTGTCTCTGTCTCCCAGTCCGTTCCTGCATGCCAAAGTGAGGGAAGTGCTGTCGGACTGCGCCCTGCCCATCTCAGTGCTGCTGTTCTCCTTCATCGGCTCCTACATTTTTAGCGACATCGAGCGTTAGTATAATTTTACTTGCCTCTTGTTTTGCTCCAGATGACTGGATGAAGCTATAGCCTGTTGGGTAAACCTGTGCAATGTGAACAGAAAACAGCCACAGGAAGTTTGTTTGTAGTTTTCAGGAAAGCAGAAATAGTACTAGGCTTTTCTGGTTTCAGAAGAGTGGAAAGACACCCAGAAAGATATAAATAATCAAAGTTTAGATTATAAGGTAATATCCCCAAAAAGTTTTAAATTTATGTATTAAAAATTAAGGCTTTAAAAGGTCTTGCTAGCTGGCAAAGGTCTTTATTAGCAGACATATTAGCAGGAAGCATTGGTTCTAGTTCCTGCAGTGGAAATGGAGGAACAATAAAAACAAGCTAGCTAGCTTTAAAAATAAAAAATGCAAACGAGCTAGCTTGCAAGCTTGATTTTTTATTTTTATTTTTATTTTTTGCGTCTATTATGGTATAAGAACAAATTTGTTGTCTTTGTTATTGGATCACTTCTGTTGCAAACCTGTACAATGCTACCTTCATTTCTGTGCAAAATAACTTGGCACTACGGTGGTTAAGGCTGTTTGTTTTGTACATTTCTGACATCATACGGGTCTTAAATTTCACCTTCAAAAGTCTTAAATCTGAATTGGTTAAAGCGGCAGAAACCCAGATTTAAATGTGCAGTTAGAGCTTAGTGTTTGATTGATGAGTGACTCAATGTGAGGACACCTGCAGTGGAGGAAAGTATTCCTTTACTTTAGATAACCTAATCCCAGCTGTCACTTCATCACTGCCAGCAGAAAATCAATGCACTGTGTCCACTGACCTTAGTTGGTAGGCCTATAGATTTCTGATCTCTGTGGTCTGGCAGGAAATAATCCATTTTTTTTACTCCAGTAAGTACCTAAACGCCCCCTTATCAACGGCAGCATCGTTATCGTGGTTCCTCAGGCCTTCCATCAGAAGTGCTGCAGAGGACCTTAAACATTTCAAGTACAAAAAGTAAACTATTTCTTTCTTGTAGGCAATCAGTTTTTTGATTGTACATTTGCCATCCAAGTAATTCACGTGGATTAAAGTTGAGGAGTTAGCTCTTTGGCTCTGAATATATGGATTTTGTAATCAGAAAAGCTGTTTGGAAAGTTAAAAAAGTTGCTTTGTTTTGGAGCTCCTTGTCCAAAACAAGTCAGAGTACGAGCCATGAACACACTCCACCATGGAAAGCGTCCTTGACCATTTTCCCCCCGCGTTTCATTTCTTTCTATTGGCCCTCGGGAAACTACCAGAAGAACAGGAAGCAAATAGAAACATGCACCTGTGCCAATCATCGTCATCTGACCGACGCATCAAGATTCTGTTTTAATGGCCTCCCCACAGTGGTTCTTGCCATTAAAAAAAGTTCCTCTCCTCAAGACCAGCAAACTGCCAAATGTGCTGCTTGTATAGAGGAGCTCCCACCTGCTGAGTTCAGTTAATCAAGAGCTTTAATTGGCAACACCTGGCTGCTACCTACCCTGACAAATCCAAATCATGTGGAATCTGCAGTAGACGGCAGAACGCCGACTGCAGCGTAAAGTTTTCGTCTTTTAAAGTGTGTTACCAATATGCGACACACACACACACCCGTTACACACATTGGTATGCTGTTACTAGAAAATGCTCTTTCCAAGGTGTTGACCTCCATTGAGCAGAGTTCATCATCTTGGTCGAGGATGTTCCGACAGGTGTAGTCAGGGACTTTACCATCAACACTGTCATCCGTCATCCCGACAATTTATGGCTAATAGACGATTCGGTTCTTCACCCGCCGCAACAGGAAGACTTTCATTCCTTCTACTGACTAACAAGCCTGGAATTGTTGTAGTTTATGAAGGATTTAATGTTTAGTTTTTGCTTATTATACATTTTTTAATTTCTTCCATTTTCTGAATAAATTATTATTTAAACCTTCTATTGAAGGAGCAGCATTATGTAAAATTGACTTTTTCAAGCTGTAAATCATGTTATAATGATATTCCTTCTTCAAAAGCAATCACGGAGGATTGCCTTGATTTTTGATGCATGTTGGAGAAATCCTTTCATCTCTGTGGCAACCATTCAGCTGTGCAAAACGCCTGGATGGACGTCGGCCCGCCTTCTCGGAACTGCGGTTTCCAAGCTTCCGCATCACAGAGCAGCTCCTCCACTCAGCTCCTTCAGACTAGCCAGTAGCAATTAGCAACCACCTGGTGGAACGGAGCATCAGCTGAGCTCATTATATAAGCTTTTTCTCAGAAGTTCATATTAAAGGGTTCATAGAGGAGCTATGTTGTGATGACCTCCTAGAGGTGGAGTTTTGGAAAAAAGCAGGAGTTTTTAAAGAGACAGAGGCCCAATTTCAAGGCAGTAAATATTAAGGACAAATTTAATTTAGGTCATATTTGATATATTTTTCTAACAACATCACGCAACATAGTTACCTTATTGTCTCATAAAATGTCAATATGTGCCTGGAAAACATATAATACTGCCCCTTTAAGAAATATCTGACATCCTTTGGAGATGTTTATTTTTCTATTGAAATTTCTCCAATTTTATTCAGCAATTGTTTTTTAAATTTTGTACTATTAAAATACGCCTGACATCCTGTGATACACTTCTGATGTAAGGAGTAAATTGTGGCCTCTCTTTTTGTGATGAGTTTGGGCATCATTTTTATTTTTATTTTAATTCCAGTTCAGCCAAAGCTGCTAAAAGGTAAAACCTGTCTTTTGTCTGGAATGGCCTCATTTGCGACGGAACCCTTTTATTTGCTGCCCTTATTATCGCTTTATGCTCTTTAATAAAGGCACCAGGCGAAACACATTGGCCATTTTCAGCTTTATTTTTTTTCTTCTTTTTTTTTTTTATCCTCTGTTGTTTGGCATCATTTTTAGCCTCTATTGTTGCCAAGGCAGCAGCTGTTCTCTGGGGGTCAGAACAGAGATGACTGCCGAACCCCGAATGAATTTAAATTTAAGTGCCCCGGACAATTTTCTGTTCTGTACCTCCACAGACAATAAGTCATAGCATAATAGACCAATTATTGTCTTGTCACTTTCTAAATTTAACCAGTTACATTTAATCCAGCAGTATTTGACGGAGCGGCGCACCAAATTAGATATGAGGCATTTAAAAAATGAAATCCAGAAACTCTTCAAAGGATTAAAAACGATTGAAAACGTGGATTAACACATGAGTAAAACATAGCAAATCCACAATATTAGCAAATTAAGGAAGCGTTTCATGAGATACTTATGATGTTTGTATAACACTTCATAGGAGAGTGAAGGATCATTTCCAGGCTCATATGCTGCCATTTTTCTCCTCCTGGTTGTCGCTTCTTCCAGTTCCAGTGTTTAAGGTTCACAACCGGCCGATCTTCAACGTGGCCCCGTTCGAGCGGCTGTCGGCCATGAACGTCGTCAGCGCCATGGGACTCGGCTTCCTTCTGGCTCTCCTCATCTTCATCGACCAGAACATCGTTGTTTCGCTTACCAATGCTCCAGAGAACAGGTAGGGTGCCAACACGCTGACGTAAGAACCTCTAGTTCCCTACGTGAGCTCGCAGACACTCATCATGTGGATAAGTAGCACATTAATTTCAATATTAATAACCTTGGGTTACAAAAAAATATGCTTTGGAAATTGTCTATTTTTATTTATTTTTTTTCAACTGAATTAGCACTATTTTGTGCCACTGAATCCAAAAGTGACATCTATTTTTCTCAACCAGGTCAGGTTTTTATTCTAATTTGATTCAGAGAAATCACTCAGCTGTTGGAACAGTCGTGACCTCAACCATTTTGATCATTTAAGGAATTTAACTAGAAGACCGGTCCATGCCAGTATACTTAACTTCACCATTTCTGATAAAAAAGATTGGGTCCAGAATTGTGCATATTCATTTCCTTTTTGTTCATAAAGCTTTCATGCACCAAGTGAGACTCATCACTGTCCTCTGAAGTTCCCATCCTCCTTCATTCACTGTATCCACTGGGTCCTACTGACGGGCATGTCAGCATATTTATGGATATGTATGGATATTATCTGCAGCGTTCATCATTCACAGGGCTTCCCTCATACAGCTCAGCCTGTTTGTACCTGAAACCCCCCAAAACACACAGACTTACTTAAATGTTGCAGCTCTGACATGAGCACACAATGTTCCATTCTTTCCTGTAATGTGTCAACGTTGTTGATTTACGTTGTTGATTTACGTTGATGCTTTTCGCGACAGTATGAGAGAATATAAATAATGGATTTGTATTTTTGCTTGCATGACAAATGAGATGGAGGAGTGCGCTCGCTCCGTTTGTGTTTTGTTTTTTTCGCTTTTAATTACATATCCTCTTTGTCTGCGTTCACACTGCTTCCTTTGTTTCCTGTTTGAGTGTGACATGTTGCCTCTCTCTCTCCCCCTGTCCCCAGGTTGCTGAAGGGCACGGCGTATCACTGGGACCTGATGCTCTCCGGCCTCATTAACATCCTGATGTCGGTGCTGGGGTTGCCCTGGATGCACGCTGCCTTCCCCCACTCCACCCTCCACGTGCGCCAGCTGGCTTTCGTGGAGCAGCGCGTGGAGGGGGGGCACCTCTACGAGACGTGAGTCCGCCCACCCTCTCGCCGCCGACCACGATCAAATGGAGGCGTTGAAAGTTCATCTTCAGAGCTTGTGCTGACAGGGACTTTTTTTTTTTTTCTTTTTTAATCGCAGCCTCTCTCTTGATTGCTTGATTAGCATGGAACTAACAGTTTTCCTTTGAGGACGGATGAGCTGAGAGGGAGTTTCTAAAAGACGAGAGGATTAAGTTGAGCATTTCATCCACAGCCAGGCGAGATTATACTTTGCATATCAGGATTAATAAAACAGCGGAATGTGATAAATGAAGACTTCTTGTGTGAGGACAGAAGATGTAATCAAGGGTTTTATTTTATTTTTTTTTTTGTGGACAAAGTATGCAATTTGGTATTTTTGATGGCATGTCTGTGTGTAAAAAGAATACTTTAAATTCTCCAAATTCCCTACTTATGAGAATGTGTTAAGTCTCTTCTAGTCCGTTTAGAAAAGTTCATTTAAGTTATCATGGAGGACGAAAATAATATCTCCTTCAGTTCTAAGATAAATAACAATCTGTCAAATTACAAAAAATGAAAATATGCTAGAAAAAGCTAAAGACACCATTGTTTTTAGCATGATTTAAAGTGGCAGTATGTAAAAAAAAAAAAAAGGTTTCTTCCATATTTGTTGAAATTGTCACCATGTCATTAAGTATGGGATGAAACTGATAATCTGCAAAAAATTGATCTCCTCTGCTAACTAGACACAACCAATCAGAGGCAGGAGGCGGGCCTTAGCTCTGTCAATCACCTTCCATGGGACACTGCTTCTCCCCTGCAACTAGCATAGTCTATCATGAATGCTAAGGCTAGCTAACATGGCCGCTGAAGAAGGCGGTTAAATGATTTTTGACATTAGCACAGATAGCAGCAAGCACATGAGATTGATTGACGGCGCCAAGCCCCTCCTCCTGGCTTTCATTGGTTGGTTTTGGTGCATTTCTTCAGACGATAATAGCAGCCCAGGGAAGATCTGAACGAGATCGATCTTTTCACAGATTATCCGTCTCTCGCAACATATTGACAGTTTTAGTAAATATATAGAAAACATATTTTTATAATAAAAGTTACACACTGCAGCTTTAAGAGTAGCAGTCAAATGCTACTGACAATCCACAGGTGCGACCGTGTCTGTAAAGGTAGTTGCGTCTTTTTAAATCTTCCACTACGATTCTTTAGCACTGCTGCTGAAAATGATAGAGGACCATCTGAAGCTTTCAGATATAGCTGTAACAACAATATGTTTTTGCAGTTCTTCTTCTTTAATTCATGGAATGTTTGTATTGAGTTCCCACAACAGAATAACTCATACCAGTGATATTCTTTTAGACGGATTATTCTTGTCTTTAAGTTGAAAACTATCCACTTTCTTCTACCTTCTTTTATTATTTTTCCTAGAAGAAAATGTATCTATATTCTTTTGGGGCAATCTTTTAAGTTTTTTCTTCAGTTTGAAATAAGACGAACAGCTAGTGCTGACACAATACCAAAGAAGAAGAATATCAACAGTGACCTTGTCCTGAATCCACCATTCCACAGTAAAAATCATCTACAAGTTGGAAACATTGGAAGTGGACATTCCATAAAATGTAGTAGAATTTCAGAACTGCTCAGAGACAAAAATAGAAAACTAGAACTCGATTTAAAAAAAAAACCCCGACACACAGCAGATCTGATATAGCATGTTGATTTCATTTTTTATTATTATTCACCAATTAGTGCATGGAAAATAAACATTACAAAGTAGCAAACAGAGGCATTGACTGACAAAATAACCCATTATACAAGCAAAGAGAACAAATGGCAACAAATAAAAAGACAAAAATATAGAATTGTTTAACACAATGTGGATTTGAATACTTTTCTCTTCCTTTCTGATTTTTCCCCCTTCTTTTTTTATAATCTGTCTTGGTTTAAACAATCTACAGTCACGTAGATATTTTGGGTAAAAGTGATGAAACAATAAATCAGTTTTTTCCTCACACAGCTTTTCCGTTGTCCATCAGTTTTTGCATGCGTTTAAGTTAAAGAGATAATACCTGTTAACTGCTAACACTTAAAGTAACACATCAGTTCATTATTTATGGAACAGAAAAACATTTTATCACATTTCTTAGTTCTGGGAATTGTGAATTGATTCAAAATGCTCAAAAATTGATCTTAAAAGACACTTAAGTTGAACGTCGTTGCTGCTCATATTTGCAAGTAAACTGCGTATCACATTACGCGTCCACTTTTAATTATTACTTCAAATAATTGTTTAAAATTTCTTTATTTCAGAAAAAGCCAGGAAGCTAAGCTAACCAATTAGTGGTATTACAGAATTTTGTGCATAAACCTGTTTTTTGTTTAAATACAAATTTTGTGGAACAATATGGAATCACTTTGAATCTAATTTCCTGTTTGGTTGCACAGTCTTTTGTTTTTTCAGTCATTTTATTTAAACAGAACCTCAAGACCGTTTGGATAGAGAAATTGGTTTCGAATCGTGACCTTAAAAGCTGGAATTGAATCAAATTGAATTGCTTGACTGCGTTTTCCATTACACACGTGTGCAAAACAAAATCACGTGTGAATAAGTTTTTTCATGCTAAAAAACACGTGACGCCATCATCACCGTCCAACGACTTCCTGTCGTTTTCTTCTTCTTGGTTTGCGCCAGCGGCAGCATCCAGCTGTTGATCATATGACTCATTATGCAATAAAAAGTGTTTCCATTGCAGTTTTGCAAAGTAAACCAATTTTGATTTGGGCAAAAGAAAATGAAACAACAACAAAAAAAACCACCTCATTCTAGTATCAAAAGTTTTTTTATTATTATTTTTATGTTTCCATTAAGAAATTTTATTTCCGAAATGTCAAGTTGTGCAATTATGTGGTCAACAGAAACGCACCTGCTGAACGATTTGCATCTGTAATCAGTTAGAATATCCTGTTTTTTCAGTGATACACAATTACAAAATCGACTTTTTCAAACAAAAGAGCATCATTTGTATCCTCTCTCTGCTTATTAAATCATGATGTTTAGGGAAATCTGAATTGCACTGCTGCAAAACCTGCAATAAACCTGATCGGGAAAATCACCAGAAACAAATTCTCTGTCTTTTTTTGCCGCAGACGATTTTTCAGAAATCCTTCGTTCTTTCATTGTGCGTGTCGTTTTGTTCCTCCTCAGCATCGTCCAGGTGAAGGAGACCCGGCTGACGTCTCTGGCTGCCAACATCTTCATCGGCGTGTCTCTGCTGCTGCTGCCCGTTCCGCTGCAGTGGATCCCCAAACCCGTCCTGTACGGCCTCTTCCTCTACATCGCCCTCACCTCCATCGACGGAAACCAGATGTGCGACCGCATGGCTCTCCTCCTGAAGGAGCAGGTGAGCCAGGGTGCTGGGTGAGAGTGTGTGTGTGGGTGTGGGTGTGTTGGTGTGTGTGCCCATATGTTGGCTGTGGGACTCAGCAGATCAAACAGTTGACTAGATGCCCAGCACAAGAGTCACCTCTCATCTACTAACATCTTTATTTATTTCTTGTTTGGGATGTTTGTGGGGGTTTGGTTTTAGGAATTACAAAATAAAATTTAAAAAGGAACCAAACTAATGTTTCTGTTTGATCTGGGCTTCATTAAAATGCAGAGAGATCCTGCACAATCAGATGAAAGCATAAAATTTGATATCCACTAAATAGTTTTGTCAAAAGAAACCTGCAGGAATCTCCTTTATTTTCCGTGTGCCTCTTATCCCCAGTGTCCGGTTTAACCTTGCCTCTTCAACAGTGAGGAGATAAAGCAAGGCCTACCCTTTCAATCCATACTTTACATGCTGCTGCCCCCACATGGTAGCAGCAGGAACTGCATGCTCCAGCGGAAAAAAAAAAAAAAAGAAGTTACTGATGGAAAGATGGTGTCTGAAATGAAAATTCTGTACATTAGATCCGTATTTCCCATATCACTTATTCTTATTTTACAGTTTAAATCACAAGGATATTTTAATTCCAGATGTAGCCATCGCAAATTGTGACCAGTTGATCCCGATTTCACTTTTTCTGATTTCTCTTTCTGAGCGATGAGAGGGTATTTCTTTAACAAACCCTCTCCTTTAGTTGGAAAATATTCAAAACATTTCTGTCTAGCAGATGTTGAAAACTGAAAAAGATGCATCAGAGCGACTTTGCTGTAGTCCACCCAGCCTTTCTGATATCAAGTCTCTCTCGTATTGCTCTCTCTTGCTGTCTTGCAGCCAGAAAAAGCACACATTTCATGCTGTTTTCTAGAGAGAAAAAAAACAACTGCGTCTTACATGTCTTTTTTTTTCTTCAGATTTCACTTTAAACCTCAGTAATACTGACAATAGCAGAAAAAAAAAAACAGCAGTTGAAAAATGTAACAAATGTTGCAATTTTGCTCCCCAAACAAATAGAGTTCACAGACCTGTCAACAATCTGAAACACCTGAAAACCCATAAATCCAGACATTGAAACTGATTTTTAAGTACAAGCTCTTAATACTCCGTTTTATGATAAGAATTTGCAAAATCTTTCATAGCAGCAACCAAGTTTGCAAACATGATTTAGGCAAGTTCACGCTACCGAAAGCTAACAGAAGTTGTCATCTGAAACTGGAACTTTAGAGAGCAAATCTCAGCGCTGCGTAGGCTGTCCACTGCCTGTAATCATTTCCTTAAGACTACAATAGACCCGAGGACAGCAGAGAAACTCAGCCGCAGGGGGAGATTGTATTTTAATCAGCTTTTATCCTCTCACCCCCCCGCAGACGTCTTACCCACCTACCCACTACATCCGCAAAGTGCCCCAGAGGAAGATCCACTACTTCACCTTCCTGCAGATGATGCAGCTGCTGGTGCTGTGCACATTCGGCATGTACCCAATACCGTACATGAAAATGATCTTCCCTCTGGTCATGATCCTCCTAATCCCAATCAGGTACGTATGGGGAAGCTTGGAATTCCATTCTCTCCATTTTGAGATCCAGGTGTTTGTGTGTGAGGACGTTTCAGTTCACCTGCAGTTCTGCATCTTTGTGGAAATATAACCTCTGTGGCGAACTTGTACGATATCTTTTTGGTGTAATGCGAAATCTCTCCTCTCTCTAAATGTATAAAATTTTAGCTTTTTTTTTTTTTTTTAAGGTTTGAATTTTGAACCAAGAAATGTTATCTCTGGATCCTCTGAGAACATGAACTCCTCAAACTGAAGTCGCCTTGCCCTGTACGCTGGCACATCTAAATTGCATGTTCAGAGATTCTAAAGCTCCATTCACACACCAGGTGAATGCTTTTCACCGCAGTCAGATCTGATCTTCTCACACTGGCAAGAAAAATCCGATTTGAGCCATTTCCATATTTGAACTAAATCCGATACGTATCCCACTGTTTTCAAAGATCTGCAGTCTGAACCCTCATGTCACATTTTATCCGACTTTTACGTCGGTGACCGAAGACATGCGTCACAAGCCGCAGTAAATCCAGATGTAAAAATGGCTGGAAATCACAACTATGAACTTATGGGGGAGTCTGTGTCACTATCGCAGCGCTGTTATCTCAGACTACCCATCCAAACAGACGTCTCTACAGAATCTGTAATCAATTCTTCACAAATCAACACTTCTATTAGTTGTGCTTTCTCTTTATTCGTCTTATGATTTTGTCAATCAATGAATCAAGTTTATCTGTACAGCACATATCAGAAACAAGGCATTTCAAAGTATTTGACTTCAAAAAACACAAAACTCAACAATGGAAACATTACATTTTGCATCAAAATGTTGCTTGAAGTTTCAATTCTTATGGTCCAAAAGCAACTCCAAACTTTTGTACCATCATGACCGAGTTCCTTTAGTCGAGGTTTAAAGGAACTCGGTGTTTCGGCTGTTTTACAATTTTCCAGAAGTTCGTTCCAGATATGTGAAACTTTAAGTCAATCCATAGACGGTAGGATTCATTATTGAACAGGCAGCTGTTTGCACAGATTAAACTTTAGGTGAATAAACTGAGTTGCCCAAAAATGATTTGATGAACTCAAATGAAAACAGGTTCTGCTGTTCAATCAGAACATCAGATTAATTAATGTCAGTATTGAGTCACCGTGGCAACATCTAAGTTCTCTTCATTTGTTTACTCTGGTGCATAGGTGCGATCTACACCGTGTCTCAGAATAACGACGTTTATGCGGCAGAATTTCGTGTCATGTCCATGGCAACCGGTTATAGCTGCTGATCAGTTTACGTAGCTTCAAGTATTAGAGGTGAAGGAAGCTGATGCTGGAGCGTTATTTAATAAAAGCTTAAAATCTTTCCATATGGAGGCGAAATGCAAATGTGCAATAGTGTCAATAAGAATCAACTTATAGGAAAGAAATGTGTCAGTTTAGTGAAAAATATTTTTATTGTGATTACTCCTAGTTAATTAGACTAATATCTGGAACATTTGATGATGTATTTCCACCGTAGCAACTCCATAATCCCTCAACATAATTAGGATTGATGAAATGAAGAAAGTGCCCAAACTTTTCCACATTATTTTACCGACGTCAGATTGTGAGCAGATGAGAAACCAGATCTGGAGCTGATGACAGAACAACAGCTCAATACGAACAGCTCTGTGAAACCCCTTGCAAAGTATTGATTTAGTATTATTTGCTGGGTGAGTTTTTAGCAGAGGAGTATACAGTGCATTATTTCAAACATTTGCTCTGACAGTTTTATTTCTTCTTGTCATTAAAAAACATTTTCCAATCACTTGAAATGGAAGCTAAATCTTAGAGTGTGCACTGCAGAGACAGAAACTGTTATCTGTGTTTGCTGAGGGGTTTTGATTCCTCTGGCTAGCACATGATAAAACGTTACCGAGTGATCTGTTAAGTGTGTTTAGTCACAGTGTTACTACATGCATACAATGCAGCACACATTCCTAATTAAAAGCCTCGTTAAAATTAAATCACTACATTTAATGTGTTGATCAAATTATGTCGCGTAGAAATGTCATCAGCATTCATTCATAAGCTATCTCTACATTTTTAGCAACCGATGATTGCTTTTTCATTTTAAAGTTCAGCCTTTTGCAGGCTAAAATTTCTAAGTTTTTTTTTTTTTTTTTTTTTTTTTATGGGTTTTTTTTTTAACATTTGGAGTGCAAACATTGACCTTGCACAGCTTGAATAGCAGTCCTGTGTGTAGTTTCGCTAAATCACTAACAAAACACTGAAACTAGCTTTCAATATTCAGTTTATTGCAGTGTAATTTTACAGATTTGGGATTTGGTATAACTCAGACCAGTGGTTGCTAAACTCTTCCATGCTTTGGCCGCCCAAACAGCATTATCTTCTGCTGGGGATTCTCTTTACAAACCCACAGACAATGCTACTAGATATGCAAAGACACTCCAACTTTTAGAATGTTTCTGTTCACTTTTACTCACCAATCAACAATTATTATATTCATTTAGCATAAATGCTGCCTTGTTATACCTTCTGAATTTAGTCAGCCAGGAGTTCTTTGGGTTTTTTGTGGCAGCAAGTTTGCTTCTGTCTTTTTCTTGTCCGTTTTGCATAGTGTAACCTGGCAAAATGAAGATAAAACATGTAATTCAAATTCAGGCTACAGTGGTTTGGATTACCTTTCATTGACAGTAATTGAATCTGTTCAGTTTATTTTGTCTATATGACCCCAATCTAACCAATCTTTATGCCATACTCTGGTTTTTAGCATCATTGAGTCTCCGTTCTGGTGTAACAAATAAGACCTGACGCGAATGTTGTCTGTTCTGCTTCCAGGAACAACGTGCTTCCTCATATCATTGAGGCCAAATACCTGGACATCATGGATGCCCAACACATGTAGCTTCACCAGGATTCGAGCTCTGGATCCTCAGAGTCCATGGGAGGGAGAGAGGAAGAAAAAAAAAAAATGGAAAAGCATATTTTTTGATGCAAAACTATATGGGCGCAAATAGGGGGGGGGGGGAAGAAAAAAAAACAAAACACACGGACTGTTTAGATTTTTTTGTATCCAAGAAGTCCTTTGAAGCACTGGAAAGCCAGGAGGAAGAGAGCCGAGAGTTTGGGTCCGATATTTTCCAAAACACCGGACAGAAAATGTCTCTGTGAAACAAAAGTTCTCCAAGAAAAGTGACTGTTCCCGTCTCGCCTCTGTCTGACCACGTCGGATCGTGCTGTGCCATAACAAGTCTTATGTTCTCGGTTCACAGCTTCAACCTTTTTATGGTAACACTTTACAATATCCTTTTTGCAGTGTGTGGGGCAGGTGCTTCAAGTATTCACTGATGCTGTGGAAGTAATAATAATAAATAAAATAAAAGAAATGCTGCAAGGGTACATTAGATAGTACCAAGAAAGGGGTTAATGGCACAATGCAAGTATGAACCTGATCGCTTTTTGACACTTTGCACTTATCTTGTCTTTACACAGTTACAGGTGCGTCTCGATACGTCAGAGATTATAAAAAAGTTCCTTTGTTTTGGTAAATCTGTTTAAAATGTGAGTCTATATGAATGTGCAACAAAAATTGAGTATTTTTCTTTTCTTTTATTGTTATGGGAACCTGTAATCTAGCCTCTCAGAAGTTACAATTTTTAGATGAGACCAATTAAGAGGTATATTTTTAATACAGAAATGCCTTGAGGCATGAGGAGTCTTGCTAATTTAATGGTTTCCAACAGAAACTGGCTGTTCAAGGATGTTCCAGCCAACGGAAAGTTGAGTGGAACGGAAAAACAACAAACAAATTCTCAATTTTCTGATTATTGTCTGATTTACCGAGATGCACCTTTGTATGGGTAAATGTTTTACCCACATACACTGTGTTTAAAAGTACCTAAATACTTTGAACGGGTCAGTTTAGAGCACTGCATTTTGGCCACTGTAAAGTCAGCCTTTTCCTCGTCATTGTGCAGCGTTCCAGCCTTTTACATTTCTGCACCTTTCAGCTGTTGCTACGGATGACACTTGCGCACATACATGTTTAGTTTTTGGAGTCATTCCAACAAGTGTCAGCATTTGTATCAGGAGGAGAACACAGAGTGTGTATGTGTGCGTGTGTGTGTGCGTGTGTGTGTGTGTGTGTGTGTTTGGGTCATACACACAGTACTTCTCCGTCCTCTGTCTAGATCTCTGCCAGCTCTTTAGAAAATGTATTTTTAAAGGTGGAATCTATCTTTAGACGAATAATAATAATTTAAAAAAAGAAAAACATTCCACGGGTATATATAATTATTTATAATAATTTAGAATGACAGCACAAACCAAAAACATATAGTGATATCTTTATCTTAATGAGAAGGGGGGTGAGGGGCGGGAATCTGAATATATGACGGCAATATATTGAAATATTATTGGTCAATTTTAAATAGAATATTTATTTATCGTAATGATAGTTTATCTTTTAGAAATGAAAATGAGGTGTGTTTACCCTGAACTGAGAGCAGTGTGTTACCCTGTTTGCTTCTTTCCACTTCACTGTCTGTGTGTCTTACACTGCAAAAACACAAAATGTCACCAAGTATATTTTCTAGTGCAAATAAGTACAGTTGAAATAAGACAAAACTAACTTACAACTAACTTTTCACCAAGATATAGAAACTTGTTTTAAGTCAATAATTCCTTAACATTGATGTAAAAGTGGCAGATTATTTCTCTTAAAACACTTTCCCTGTGTGATAAATGGAAGAATCCGTCAATTGGAACTGATGATTTTTCATTAATATTAAGGAATCATTGACTTAAAACAGCCATTTATATATTTCGTTTTATTTCACGTGTACTGACATATGAGCTCATGAAACTTGAGCAGAAATGCTTCAGACTGAGTGTTTTTGCAGTGTACATTTAGCTCTGCCACACTGTTTACATATCAAAGTCCCGTCCAGCTTCATGTTATCAGCGTCAAAGCTAGTGGAGGAGATTAAAAGGTTTGCGACAAAACAGCTAGAAAAGATCCAGATTAAGCTAATCTATCTTTTTATTCTACTTTGGTTTTTTAGCAAGTGTTCAAAAATGAGATTTGGAACAACTTGCTCCTGTTTATTTTATTTTATTTTTGGTTTTTTTGGTAGATCAGTGCTTGCAAATGTTCTCGTATAGTAATGCTGGAATACAGAGAGCTATATGTTATTAAAAGATACAAAGAATAATTATAATAATAATAATAATAATTAATAAAAATCTCAGCACTGGTTTGCTTAAAGCATGTCTCATGGGGTTTTAAAAAAAATCTTTCTGCGTAAGAAAAACAAGTTGCAAGTGGAACAAACGGTAACTACACAACAATATAAATGCAACGCTTGAAATTCAGCAATACTTTGTATTAAAATAAAAAACAGGAGGTTCACTAAATTTTTTTTTTTTTTTTTTTTGTGGGGGCAATGTCGGGATTGAAGCAATGACAGGCCAGCTGTCATTTTTTTTTTAAAACAAAGCAGCACTTTTTCAGTCCAACCCGCCCAGCTGATTCGGTGATTTGACACATCGAGGAGCAAAAAAGAAAAAAAAATTGCCTGTCAGCAGCGACAGTTCTGGGTTTCATTCTGGTTGTATTTGGTTTTAAACGGCAGCTCCCTTCACGCAGTCCTGCTCAACTTTGTCCTGCAAGACGTGAGAAAGATGTCCAACTTCAGCAGACGGATGCATTTGCGTAAGACTAAGCCTTAAGACTGCGCCGATGGATGGACGGAGCGAGGAATGAAAGGAGAAGCCGGGCTGTGAAGGAATACTGCGATGCAAAGTTTAGTTTTCAATCAAACGTTCACCATAGTTAGTTTCTGAGTTCGGACTGAGAGCAGAGATTTCCTGATTCTTCTCCCTACGTGGCGGTATTGTTGTTGTTCCTCGATATCCCCACTGTGCCGGTGATGTTTTTCGGAGTAGCAGCAGATTCCTCTCAGAGGAACAAGCCGGTTGAATTCGGAGCGAAAGACTTTCTGCTGGTGGAAAACCTTCCACTGCCCCGGTCCTCCCGATGGGAAATCTTTTGGCGTAACCTGTGGTTGTTTTTCGTTTTCGTTCATTCTTTTCCTGATTTCATATAGCCCTACCTTTTCTAATCATGAATGTATGACGTGTGATTTTTTTATAATAGCATACTAATTTAGATGTCGGAAAAAGAATCTGTAATTTTGTCAAAAAGATCAGCTATATTTGTAAGCTGTAATATGTATAAAACTGAGAAAAAATGATTATCAAACAGAATGTGTTGGTTTACTATAGTATATATATAAAAATATATATATAAACTGTATACCGAAAAAGAGAAACTCAAGCTGTTTGCCAAATAAAAGTAGTAGTGATGTTAATATTTCCATCGATGTCATCACTCTTATAACTTTTTGGTAAACTGCTACATAAAGTTATTAGCAGTTTCTTCTGTCCTTCCTTTTCTCGCTTCTTTTCTTCATTCTTCCCTCTCTCCTTCCTTCCTTCTTTTCTCTCTCCTTCCTTCTCTTTCATTTCTTCCCCTCTCTTTCACTCTCCTTCCTTCTTTCCAAACTCCCTCCTTCCTTCCATCTTCACTCCTTTTCCTTCCTCTCTCTTTCTCCCTTCATTTCCTTCCATTTTCTCTATGCCCTTCCATCTTTTTTCTTCTTTCCTTGCTCCTTTCTTCCTCTTTCTTCTGTTCTTATTTCCTTTCTCTTTATGTTTTTCCATCTTTTCTCTTTCTTTTCTTTCCTTATTTCCATCTTTTTGTTCTCTCTATGTCCTTGCTTCCTTCCTTTATTCTTCCCTCATAAAAATAACCCTTTTTCTGAAGGGGAGCATCATAGCAACAATAAGACACGGTGGTGGCAGTGTGATGCTCAGGGGCCATTTTGCTGCTTCAGGACCAGGAAGAACCATGACTCCTTCTGTCCACCAAAACATCCTGAAGGAGACCGTCCATCTGGCCATCTGTCGGTGAAACCAACCTGGATTCTGCAGCTGGATGATGATCCAAAACACACCAGCAGGTTCAGGTCTGAACAGGTGTAAGAAGAACAACATGAAGACGTAGTGGCCTAGTTAAAGTCCTGACCTGAATCCAATTGAAATGCTGTGGCGTGGTTCAAGAAGGGAACTCGTGCTTAAAAACCTTCCAGTGTGGCTGAATTACGACAATTCTGCAAAGACTCGTCGCAAACGTTTGGTTAAGGTTGTTGTTGCTAAGGCCGACCCAACCACTTTCAGATATTTTTAGGCAACAACGGTAGGGTTGGATTTTTTTTTTCTATTCATAAGAATAATGATTATCTTTGTCTAACACTTAAAGTAGTTTGATGATCTGAAACATTTTAAGACAAACGTATAGAAAGAAATAAAGACTCACATAGGGGGGAAATGCTTTTTATCTTCACTGTTTAAAAGTTAAAATTTGAGCTCCAAACATCAGATCTTGTGGGACTCCACATTAAAGATTGCTATTTTATAATAAAGCTTTACAAAAAAAAAGCAACCTTATTCCTTGAGGTTCTGTCGTAGTAAACTGTAATCTTTGTTTTGACGCAAAAAAACCCAGGATCTCTCACTTTTTCTATTTCTGTTTCAACTGTTTAAGGATGAAAAATGCTGCTGCTACACCTGCATGGTGTTTCTTTTTTTTTTTTTTTATACTTTTTGAACAAAGTACTTGTCACAGACTTTAGAAACATTAGAAAGCCAGTCTGTAATTATCACAGCGGTGTCTGTTCGCAATTCTGCAATTACCTCTGGAAGTGTGTTGAGAGGACAAGACGCACAGTGAATTACCTTTTCTTAGACATTTAATTTGCCTCTCCAGTGAACTTCTGCTGAATAGTGTTATTCATATAGTTTGTCATCTTCACCTCCATGTTTTTGCTTACTGTGATGGAGGGTGTTACCACAATTGGTATTTTATTTACAAAGATATACAGACCTTAACTGACTGAGGAGCAATAAAATATTTAAAATATTTTAGACAAATTTACTAAAAAATGACACATTTAGTTTTGCATTTTAAAATGCTTTGTCAAGAGTGGTGTGGGTCTTCAGACTGCATTTGTTTAATTTGTCCTTTAAAAAAGTTTGAAGAAAAACAAACAATAAAAAAAAAGACTATAGCTGATTTTATTTGACAGTAATCCGAGAGGAAGGAGGCAGAGAAAATGGGGGGAAAGACGTGCGGCAAAGGAACCGAAGACGGAAGCCGACCTCGGGATAGGCGCATCGAGGTCTCCACATCATTCTCTTTGTCGATAATAAGAACACTATTAACATTTACTGAATAGTTTCAGCATATTAAAAACATATTTTAACATATAGATTTAAGATAGAAAGGAATTGTTTACTGAAATAGAATAGTCATTATAGTCGTGTTAGCATGGCAACAAGGTGACGCTATGAGTCTAATCTTTGTGTTTGAGCTCCGTTTGATAATAAATACTTATCTGCAAATAATAGCCGATTAACACTGATAGCATTTTAAGCTCGGCCAATTAAACTTGCCCCCCTCCCGCAGATGCCATCATCATACGTTCGATGTATCATTGTCATTAACAGGAAGAGGGGCCCCTAATTCGTGTTTTGTCGTCCATTTAGGGTCCATTTTGATATTCAACCTGAAGCACTGTCTAAAATGTGTGATTTTGTTCTCTCTTCTAGGTGTTCCTGTGTAGCTTAGCACTAATACAATCATAAAATGCAACAGCGGCACATGTTTGTTTTGCAGCGTCCACGTGGCGTCGCTGTTTCACCTAACATGCGCGCATGCCTATGAACTGCTACAAAGCAGGCAGTACATGAAAACAGCCATTAATACGTGACCAGAAGAGTATCTCATTTGACTCGTGACTACCTGAAGGAATGGGGGACGCTTCTGTCTGACAGCGAGTCCCTCCGCGCGCGCTGGCGCGTGTGTGTCGTGTTGGTTTGGGGGGGCTGCGGGTCATGACACTCCAGAGGTGGGTGTTCCTCCGTAAGCTCACAGCTGCTGCTGCTGCTTCTTCGTCTTCTTCTCCTCCCTTCTCTCCTCCAGCCTCCCTGACACACGTGCTCAGGTTCAGTCAGTCTGCAGCCGTCAACATGGCAGAAGAGGCGAAGAAACTAGCGGCGTACTCTGCCGTGGACAACAACGTCCAGGTACAGCGGACCTCCGTGTCGCTGTTAGCTAACAAGCAGACATGTTCATATTTTTTCTTGAAATGTGCGTGAAGTACAGCCGCTAGGCTCAGCGTGTTAGCATAGTTAGCCTAATTCCCAGATAGATGCACATTATGCCATGTTGCTGTATTGATGTTATCTAACTTGGAGGATTTTAAAGCGACTTAGCTGAGTGTTATGCGGACTTGTTCCCAGCTGGTGAGCTAACTTGGTTCTGCTTTAAGGACTAAGTACACAACACTATAGTTAGATCAGGTTAGGTTAACAATATGATTACATTACAGTGTTGAAAACACATTAAAGTGGGTGAAAACATTCGGAAAGCACTGAAATACTACTAGATGCAAAGACCATTTTATATGCATGTACATTTTTGCTGATCTTTAAATGTGTAAAATATAAAATGGTTGAATGGGTTGTTTGGTTTCCAGAACAATCAGGTGGTGGGAGTGGGTAGTGGGTCGACCATCGTGTATGCTGTGGACCGGTTAGGTGAGTAAAGCCTCCATAGGCTTTAATGTGCAACACTGAAAATGAAGTCCCTGAAATTCCGTCTAGTCAAAGTTGTATCAGGGTAATGCATTAACAACATGTTCCTCTTACACCTTCGAATGCAGTGGAATGCAGTAGATTAGAGTGGAGCTGATAACTTTGCTTATTTTAGTTAAGGAACTGTTACTTCTGCACATTCTTCCTTGTTCGCAGCAGAACTGAATGGTTGAACAGGATTCGGTTCAATTTTTAAAATTGCTTCTTGACTTCTCTCTCTCTCTTCATCTGTTTTCGTGAATCATCCTAACACAGCTGAGAGAGTTCGACAGGAAAAGCTCAACATCGTGTGTGTGCCCACCTCCTTCCAGGTTAGTCAAAGTACCCAAAACACTCAAGTCTCACTTGACTCGGCAACGTGAACGCTCACGTGTTCACAAATGCTCTGAAGAAGTTGCCTCATGATAACCATGTCTTGCTCAAACGTTTCCACAGAGCAGTGTGGTTTAGAGTTACGCCTGTCACGACAACAAGTATTACAGGATGATAAATTATCCCAGAAATAATTGTAATATTGTTGTTTTGAGATTGTTTTCAAGAGATATTGATCATGGCATAATAATGCAAGTTGTCCCTCTCAATAACTGTTCTAGATGAACTTTAATTTTGTAGAAAACACTCCACGCTATAACTGCAAGCTGTTTTAAAAATCCAGAATAAAACGGAAAAACCAGAAACAATAAATGAAAAAGGAATAAAGCCCACACACAACCGAAAACGTGAACAACATAGATTATGACGTTTCTGAAAACAAAATTGTCCTTCAAAAATTATGAATCATCAAAATGAAAATTAGTGAGCTAATTTTAATTTATCATGTGATTAATTATCCACTGCGCCAGGTTTAGACTGTCATTTCGTTCTGGTGTTGATCTTCCACAGTGGGCGACATGGTGTAACTAATCATTTTTTAAATTGTTTATAGTAGGGCTGCACCGATTACAACTTTTTGGCCGATCACTGATATTTAAAAAAGCTGGCCAGCCCATTCTGAGTTTCAATATTTATTTATGTATTTACGGTATTTATTTTTCTGAAAAGTAGCTAAATAAATATTGCAACAAAGTTGCTGAATTGGCAACTGTTAACCGCCCACGTGCAGACATGACGTTGTGTGTCAGTCCGCCCTCTTGTCACTGAGGTGTTTTATTTTCAGACCCTTGCTGAGACAGATGAGATCGGTTTCATGTAACTATCGGCCGATCGACAATCTACCAAAATGAATCTTGCCGGTGCAGCCCTCATCCTCATTGGTGCTGGACCAGTTTTATCTTCGGTCATGGACGTGAGGACAATAAAATTCCGTGGTTAATTAAAGCAGGACTTCATCTCGCCAAAAACACGAGAGGACATTACTTTCTTCTCTATCATTGATGAGACGGCCGCTGTGTGTTCACCTCTACCCATTCTTTCTGAGTTTAGCAGCACGGCTCTGGGGTGAACTCAAACCGAAGCTCTCTTTCCTCCCACAGGCTCGGCAGCTGATTCTGCAGCACGGCCTGGTGCTGTCGGACCTGGAAAGACACCCAGAGGTATGACGAGTGTTGGCGTTATGCCGGTGGAAGCCAAACGCGGCAGTAACTGTGTGTTTCCTGTGCTCAGCTGGACGTGGCGATCGACGGCGCAGACGAAGTGGACGCCGAGCTCACCCTGATAAAAGGCGGCGGGTGAGCATGTTCTGCCGCGGGCGGCTCGAGGCCCGCCGACCTTTCTGACCCGTCCTCTCTCCGTTTTGCAGCGGCTGCCTCACTCAGGAGAAGATTGTCGCCGGCAACTCCAAATGTTTCGTCGTCATTGCTGACTACAGGTTTGCATCGGCTAATAAGAGTGCTGGGAATGTTTTTTTTCCTGTTATTAAAAATGCTTGGCTCCTGGAAAATTTTCCTTTTTTTTTTTCTTTTTTGGCGACCCAGAAAGGATTCCAGAGCTCTGGGGGAGCAGTGGAAGAAGGGTGTTCCCATCGAGGTCATCCCCATGGCGTACGTTCCCGTCTCCAGGGTGATAGCTAAGCGCTTCGGAGGGGAGGTCAATTTAAGGATGGCGGTCAGCAAAGCAGTAAGTACGATCAATCTTTCTTTCTCACTTTTGCATCTCTTGCAGAAGTACTTTTCTTGTTGTTTTCACATGAGTTCTTTCAGTGGTGTTAATCTCTTTCCAGTTTAATTTTGAGTCTAAGGTTGCAAATTATTTCTGGAAATTAAGACTGGGTATTGTTAAGAACCTCAATTCAGTTTTGAGTCACAGTTTGATTCGATTTTGATTCAGTATTAAGTAAGATTTCGTTGTAGGTAGAACACAAAGAATTCATTTGGAATACGTCTTCTTATGTATTATTTTCTTCTTTTTCCTGCCCATGCTACCTTCCATCTCTTGCTGGTTCTTTAACCCCAGGAATAAACCTGATCCTCTTTCATTTCTGTGCTCACTATTCTTTATTATTTTTTTTTTTACATTATTTAAAAGAAATCTTTATTGTCACAATAGAAAGAGCAAAGTCAGGGAGGAGACATTAGATCAGAGGACAGCAGCAGGGACGATGATGATGATGATGTTGATGATGATGATGAAGGGTCTTCTGAGGTAAGGGCAGATTATGACCAGGCAGGTTTCAGGACAGGAAGCTTGCAGAAAGTTCAGAATTACTCTCATTCACAGTCCAGAATATTTTTATTAGAGCTGGCAAAGACAGCATATTGTCTAATTTTCCATTTAACGAATATTGGATATTGGAAACATTAGCTTCTTACATTTCTGCAGCACATGAGCTAAAACTTATGCTAATCTGAGCATCATTAGCATTTTCTTTTTGTATTAATAAACATGGTAAATTTCTCTGGAACCTGGTCTGACTCAGCATATCTGATGTGGAATCATTAAGGATTCTACACATCAAAATATTCTGATGATGTGATTGGTGGTCTTATTAGCTGTAGCACAAAACGCCCTGATCCTGAACCAGACTCTGAACCTCGATTCATGAACAATTGAGTCCATTTTACTTTTAGCTCAGGGGAATAATAGTCATAGAAAAAGTGGGGAAACTTTATGGTAAATAAAACAGTAACCAGTTTTTGTATTCAAATGTTGTGATATAAAAACAGCTAGTTTATCATAAAGTGGAAATATTCATTAGGGCCCTAAAATGGAAAGTATCTAATCTGAGACTAATCGATTTTATCCATTTATCAAATTTTCTGTTTATAAACATTTAACTTCTAGAAAATCTTTTTTTTTTTTTTTCTTTGTTTACCATTTCTCTCCTATTTTTGTGGTTTGGAGTGATGTCTACCATCTTGTTTTACAGCGTGTATTTATCTGGACCTCAGATCAACTTCAAGAAGGGATGGTTGAAATGAAAGCAAGTTTTAGAAAATATTTTTTTTGTCATTTGCAATTTGCTTTTGAGGAAAACAAGGGGAGGGAAACAAAGAAAATTGCAATATTTTGTTTGTTTGTTTTTGTATTTAAACTCTAAAAATGACCAGCGGTGGTACACTGATGTCCACCGCGGTCGAGTGCAGACACGCCCAGAGACCCGGGTTAGGCGACGCAGTCGGGCTTTCGCTGCTCCTTTCACACTGAGTGTGCTTTCTGGCTTGCAGGGTCCCGTCGTCACCGACAACAGCAACTTCATCCTGGACTGGAAGTTTGAGCACATCCAGAACTGGAGCGAGGTCAACACTGCCATCAAGATGATTCCTGGTGAGGAACGCTGGTCACGTAAAATCCCAAGAAAAGTTGCTTCACGCACAGAGTGAACGTTCAAAATGTTTCGATTTCTGATGGCATTGAGAAGGTTTTCGTGTCGTAGGTGTGGTGGAGACGGGGCTCTTCGTCAACATGGCCGAGCGGGCGTACTTTGGGATGGAAGATGGAAGCGTGAAGGTTCGGAAGGCTCCCATCAACTAATGAGTTGGCCACAGGCTCCGCCCACAAAGTGCCACACTCACAACCCAGCTACAGTGCGGACGTTCACTTACCTCGCAAAATAACTTCCAAACTAAGAACTGATTTACTTTCACATTCAGAAGGTGCTGCTTCTGATTTTATGTTGTTTTTTTTTAAGTGCCTGATGAGAAAAACCTAGCTGGCAGATTTTACTGTTGGGGGAGTTTGACTGAACAGATGCAGAACTGGGTTTTAAAGCTGACCGGGTCACTGGAGTTTAGCTGAATAAAGCAAAGCTGTGCCTTTTGATTTTAAAATTACATTTAAAAAGCTCAGCTGCATGTGTCACGTTAGTGTAACAATAAAAAATACACAAAAAAACACAGATCATAGTTCAAGAATTGAACCCTTAGATGCAGCTACGTACAATCTATCAAAACAAACTCTGACGTACCATAAAGAGCAAAGGTGAGCCGTAAAATGTTCCCTCTAACAAAGCAGAAACGACACATTCTTCTGAGAAGCTAAATGTTCAACAAGAACACTTTGTGGCATTCATCATTTTGTGGCTAATTTTCCATTTCCTTGCTGAAAGGAAAATGGAGAGTTGTAGTAGAAGTTGAAAAGGTTTAGAAAATGCTGGTGGTTTCCTCCTCGGTCGATTCAACTCCTCTTGCGGCTGTTTAGTGGAGTCAGCTGAGAAGTATGCAACTTCACGGTTTGCCACATAAACTGTCTATTGTTTCATTCTTTTGTGCCTGTACCAAACTTGCGTTACAGTTTCTCCTCACACCAGATGTCTGGAAGCAGGAAGTCTTGTGCCATAAGCTAATTTTAAAAACGAAAACCAGTGAAGATGGTGATTAATTCAAAACAAAAAAACAACCTTCCAACACAAATTTAGTGGACGAATCTCAAAAACAGATTTGTGTTGCTGTTTAGGTCTTTCAAATAAATCGGGTTGCCTCTATTTGCCTTCTATTTTGGTTCTCCTTTATAGGCTTTTTTTTTTTTTAAAAGACATAAACGGTACAGTAGGATTTTCTACAAACTAGATTACTGTCATAGGTTGCATCTGTTTTAAAATGTTGATACAGTGCCTCATACTGTAATTTGATGTTTGCATATAAATCTTTCTAATTGTGGGAGACTGAAAACGTCACATCCTGGCTAATCTGATACCAATAAGACGTTTTTCAGTTTCCAAAAAGCCACTGTTGAATTGAAACAGTGAAAGTTGTCTCTGTGACTCTGCGGTACGTCAATAAAGTTTATGAAGGAAAAAGCTTTGTTCTGAAAACATAATGAACAAAAGCAACACTGTGCATGAATACTTTTGCACCAGCAACTTTTTCTTTTTTTGACCAGTTAACTGATTCTTTTATTTTTATTTTTTTCTTGTAACCCATACAGGACCAAATTATAACCCATGCTTGTTTTATGTCTGAATTGTTGGAACTGTTGGAACATAACTTGCTCCAATAAAAGTTGAGTGTGAAAAAATATTTCATGATCTAAATAATTATTGTCGTTATTCATATTTGTTGAAGTTTTTTATTGTGAAAATGAGCTGACCTGAACAAAATGTTACAAGGTTTGAAGCATTTTCAACATTTTGTAAAGTTCACTACTTTTCTTTTGTTAACTAAAATAATAAAGTTTATAGACTAAAACGTATTTAAAAAGTTCTGATTTTACCTTGATTAAATTATAATTTATAGCAAAACCGAAATACTTAATAAGGCTCTGTAGATGCTCTAAAATTGATTGTACAGAAAGTCTGAATAGCAGATTTTAGATAGAGTATCACTCTGTGACCAGGAGGTGGTGCTAAAAACACAAACTTCATAGTTGGCAGCGAACTGCTCACTTTTATACACATTGACTCACTGAAGTCCCTCAAAAAAAGTTGCTTTCCTGATTAAATTTGTGTAAAGTGGCGTCGGAGACATTAATTAATGCAGGTATTATGTCACTACACTTTGTGTTTTTTTTAGAGAAACAACTCGTGACCAGGAACAGGAACTGTACCGCTTCGATCTTAAGCCACGTTGAAGATTTCATGTTGACTGGTCTTGACAACCGCGCTCAGTGACATCTTAATAAACCAATCCAGATTATCCAAGATGTCCGAATCAACCAATGGCGTCGTTGCTTCTCGAAACGACCTTTCTATTTGACGGAAAGACCAACATCCGACCAACCGGCGACACTCAACAGGAACTGCCATCAGGGACTTTTTTGCGTCAGCTCTGACAGGACGCCTGCGTCTACGTAACAGGCAGCGAATCAGCCAATGGCAGTCACTGTTTGGGGGGGCTGGTACGCTCTGAGCCCTCCCCTTTGACTGACGAATATCTTATCCAATCAAATTCTGCTTAGTGTGCGAGGACACGTGATTGGCAGTAAATTGCGCAATGAGAGAACAGTACTTTAAATGTGATGGCAAGAATGATTTTTAGTGTCCAATCCCAGTGTAGAAACAAGGCGGGATTTAGGGTAACCAAGGCAAGACTCAGTCTAGTATAAAGGGAATAACATGGTGTCCCAGAGGCTGTTTATGTTTACTTAAAGAACACGTTCAAGTGGGGCGTATTTCCAGACACAGAGAAAATTTTTTTTATCGTTTCAGTTTTTTACACTTTCTTTATTTTCATGTTCAGATTTACTTGCTTAGTGGCATGTAAATCAGCTACTTTACTAATGTGCCAGTCTTACAAATGGAAAGGGGGCTTCACTTTGGAAGCGTGAGCATTACCCTGGTGCTCCTGCTGCTGCTGCTGAAAGCGCTCATAGGTTTCGGGACTTCGGAAGCTCAGGGCTCCGCCACCGGACTGGAGCCGGGGTCCGACAGCCGGGGTTCGGCGGCGACCTCGGGAGAAAATGGTGCCACCGCGGCCGTGGAGGAGCTCTGCATGGAGAACACGGGCAGCGCGGTCACTGGAGCTGATGTTACGGTGGAGGACGATGAGAACTGGTCTGCAGGGGAGGCCGAAGAATCCCGGGGAGAAAGTGACGAAAATGTTCGACTTACGAGGTAATTACAGTACGAATGCTTATAGAGCGACACAGCTAGTAGCTTGAAACCCATTATCGGACACTGTCGTTTAAGACCTGGAAACATATGCTATTTCCAGTGTGACACATAAGCCTGTTCATATTTAAAGCTAAAGAAAGATAAAATGTTGAAATAAGAAAGCTAAAAGAACCGTTTATTGTGTTTGACACACTTTTGGAGTGTCCTTCCGCCATAGTGCTACACAGAAGTTATTGTTTATCTATCTGGTAATGGTTCATTGACTCATAAATTGCTTTTTAATTTCCAATTTTACTGCATAATTTGTCAGTCATTTTGAAAATGTGTTGGGAACCAAATGACTAAAGACTGAGGAAATATGCCACCAGACTGTCAGAGATGAAAACTGAGGTAGCGCGATGTTGACAAGTGTTTCCGAAAATGGATTTGGGGAATCTTTGGATAAAATTGCGTAAATATAACTGCACCGTTTGGGTTGCCATTCGTTTGGGCTTAGCTAGTCGTTATTCTTTATAGACATACACACATAATATAAGTTTTGTTTCTAAGTTTGGCGTGTCAGGCCAATACAAGCTTCATCCTTTCGATCAGAAACATGCAACGGAAAGTTCCTTCTGCAGTCTGCCGAAAGCGTGTTGTAACAGTTGACTGGAAAGTGTGTATGGAGCGCCAATAGTGGCGCAATGTTAGATGTAAATAATTTTTTTCCCCAGACAAAAATTTAACTTGAAATAAAGGCATATGTTGGATATATCAACTATCTAACATGTGATATCTGTGCGTAATAATTCCAAGAAATAAATTAAATGGCCAAACAGATCCGACCAATTAACATGCAAAACAAGTAAAATTCAGACCAAATACTTTGAGAAGTGTAATGCTAGCCATGCTCACAGAGATGACCAGATATTGTTCATAGATTCATAGATTGTCCATAGAAATAAATAGTGACATAATGTTGCTTTTTGTGGATATAGTATGTTTTCTTTTGTTGGATATATTTCAACCATTTTCACTCTAGTTAACCAACATTATCTAATTTAAACCCTGACCAGAGCATCACTGGTCAGGGTTTAGGTCCGTGTTAGGTCCGTGTTTACTATTTTAATACATGATATCGCTAGGTAATGGTTTAATTATTTTAGCAAATTTTGTTGCTTTTGGACCACGGTCCTGAACTGACTTGTAATTACAGTTTTTTGAGGTGTGTTGAATGTTGTTTTGATTGCGCATGTCTTTTCCCACTTTTGCTGCCCTTACGCAATAAAAAGAACTCAAACAGTTTTGAGGTTTTGAAAACAGATTAAGTAGTTTTTCAGGTTTACAAAATTGTAGTGTTATTAATAGTCTAATACCTGCAAATTTTTTGTTGCTATACCTCTTTCATGTCCTTATTTTACTTCAACTATCACTGTTATTCCTCTGGTACCGTTGCTCTATAAAGACCTCGTTACATTTCCAATTCAGTGGAAGCCTTCCTCCTCACTTGGCAACAGAGGAAGCAGCTCATGCGGTGTGTATAGCCTCCTGTCAGCTGCTTAGGTAAATCGGCCTGTTTACGGTATTAATAATCGGTTCACATGGAGTTTTGAAGAAGATAATAACTGTGGATTGAAGGATATTAGAAGAGCAACATGAAAGCTGTTTTCAGCATGACTTTAATCTATCAAGATATGAACTTCTTCCAGTGTACGGAGTTGTACTTGTGCTGTTCTTACTGTGTCATCTGTGAAAATCCACCATAAAGCTGTTAGTCAGAAGTTGAATGTCTCACCCACACCACACAGCAGCTACTGCTTAAGTGAGCTGCAGCACTGGGCACACTGGGTGCAGCACCAATACTGTCTGCCTTGGTAAACAGGAGGTTCAACGCCCACTTTAGGTGTTTGCTGCAGTGTGCTCCTATTATGGTATTTATTTATTTTCCACAGACCATTGCAGCTGTGTTAGGTTAGGCTGAGATACAGCCTCGTGGACCCTGATTATTCCGGTGGCCTTTTTTTTTTTTTTTTTTTTTTTTTTGGTGCTGGAAGTGTAAAAAGTGCTACACTAAATTATTCTTTCTGTGATATTCCAAACATTCTGTTAATCTTTCATTCGGGAGCTTGACTGAAGTTATCAAAGTGGAGACCTTGTTGGAGAGTTGGTTGAACCTTTTGAAGATTTCCAGCACCCTTTCTGAACTTCATGTTCAGATTTATTGCGGCTGGATTCACTTTGGCAGTTCAAAACGCAGTCCTGGGTATGGGTGTGTGTTAGTGCGATCGGGTCAATGTGGCTCTAGTGCAAAACGATTTGAGTGGTCAGTATGTCTAGAAAAGCGCTTCATGACTTCAGTGCTTTTATCAAAGCCTGTCCATTTAACCTTTCCCTCAGATTAAAGCTCCATGATGACACCCGGCCTGATAGGGAATTCCAATTATATGATGACCTCGAGTAAGATTAACATAGTGTTACGGTAGCAGAAAACTTTTAAGTAAGTGCATAACATGATTGGAGAGCTAATTGCTTTTGTTTTTAAAAATAAAGGTCAACACTTGCTCCATCTGTCTGTAAAAATAATATACAGTGCGGTCCGGGTATTTATGGGCGTTAGCAATTAGCTGAAATCTGTAAATACTTGATGCCACCTCTAAAACACTTAATACTTCAAACACCGAATACACATTAATATGCATTAATACTCACAGTGGAAACCATCTTGGCACTACTGCAGAAGCTAACACCCACGGTTTTATTTATATCTGCTCTTGGGAGTACAGCCAATCAGCTCAAAGGAAAATAAATAGAGCTTCTGGATTGGATGCTTTGCAAACGCTAGCCAATAGCATGTCAAGTAGCATTACACAAAGGTATGTCAGCTTCCCAAGCTAATACAAACTACTAAGTATAATAATCTAAGTATAACAAGCTAATGCAAGCTAACATAAGTGTAGCAAACTAATACAAGCTAACATAGATATAACAAGCTAAATCAAGCTAACACAAGCATTACAAGCTTATGTTAAGCTAACATAAGTAAAACAAGTTTGTATAAGTATACAAACGAACATAAATATAATTAACTAATATAACAGGCTAATGTAAGCTAACATAAGTATAACAAACAGATAGAAGCTAACAAAAGTGTAACCAACAATACAAGCTAACATAGGTATGACAAGCTACATCTAGCTAACATAAATGTAACATGCTAATGCAAGCTGGTTTTAAAAAGCTATTTGGTTTTATTTCATTATTTTCAGACAATTTTGAATGCAGTGACATCCTCACAGATGGACTCAAGTAAAACCTGAAACTAAAAAACCAGACAAACAGTCTGGTCACTTCAGCTGTTTCTCTGGTATTTCACTGAATTGACTTTAAAGATACTGGTAAAAGAGAACGTTTTAAAGCTTTAAAAACCCTGGTAAAAACAACAACAAACTGAGTGTTGCATCCTTACCCTGGTAAAACCATCTGAGTCCCTCTTTCTCCCAGCTAGGAGCAACTGAGAATGCTACACTGTTAGTCATTGGAATCTCCTGTCTGAAAGAATAGAGTATTTTAATTTTAATACATATTTAACCTGGGAAAAGACAATTAAACAAATATCTCCCTCCCCCCCTTTCTCTTCCATGTTTTTCTACAGAACAAGTGATTTTCTGTGTTTTAACTGGCAAAGTGGAAGTTGTGCTCTACTAAAGCCCATGTCTTGTTATAAGGAGCTATAAAACTAAAGTGTTGCAGCACTGCTGGAGCTGAAGAGAAAGGCTGCAGTTTGCTTGGAAAGAAGCAGAATATTCCCGTCTGTCACCTCGGCAGCCGCAGGAAAAACTCCTGAACGTTCATCCTGGTGGTGGTCACACCCTGCTCCCTCTCTGCACCTTCATCTCCTCCTGTGCACCTCCTCCTCTTCCTCCTCCTTCCTTTCTCCCCCCCCCCTCTCACCATCTCACTTTCCGCGTCACATTCTTAACGTATTCTTTTCCAAACATGAGCTGTTAGCGTTTAGAAATGGCTTCAATTTCCACTTTAACTTAGATGCTTCGATAAATTTCTCCACAAGTTTAGGAACAGAGTTTTCTCACCAGAACACAAACCAGTAGACTGTATAATGTTTTTGTTAAAAACTTAGAAATAAAAAAAAAATAAAATAAAAAAAAACGCTTTTTGGGGGTTTAATGTGGGTGTTAAAACATGCAGAGAGCGTCTGCACCTCATCCATCTGCATGTCTCTGTTGGATTGTGTCTCCCCTTGAAATTATTCTCTTTGTCTCTCGCTCTTTTGAGTTTAGTCTCGCTCACATCTTACCCTTTGCTTCTTCACCCGACGCTCTCATACATACACATTGCTTTTTAATATCACCCCTCGGGTATATAGTCTGCTGCATACAGCATGCAGTCTTTCCACCTGTCTGGAAACAGGAGCGCACGCGCTCTCCGCCGGCTTTTCTTCTTGGCACCAGAATTAGACTGTTGGCTTTTGGAAGCTCGTCTTGCCAATTGCAACTTTCAGTTGAGTTTAAAAAAAATATATATATAATTAAAAAAACTGCTGGGGCTCAAATATACATTCATTTTCTAAGGGATGTCGGACATAAATCTTGTTGCACAAATAAGAATTTAAATTTTAGACATCTCATAGTTTTCAAACTGTTTTGATTTAAAAAAAATAAATCAAAAAAAGGATTGTGATTTTGTGCAATTTTTCTAAATTGTTTTTGGGGGTTTATTAAAATTGTCATCTAAGAATTAAAAGTTTGAAAACTGTAAAGAACTCTGTTGCCATAACTTTGTTTACTAAATATCTTGTAAAAAGAATACCTCAAACCTATTTCTATGTACTAACCTTTTTATGAATATTTTTAATGTTTTCATCACATTATCACAACAGACGACTTAGGCTTTTTTTTTTGGTTATGCCTTATTATATCGAGATTATGAAATTTTACGCTTATTTATTATCGTTTCATTTGATAGATGGCGAGATTTTAAACCATCATTCTATTGCCACATCTCAAAATGTTTGAAATAATATGTAATTAAAGAATTTCAAAGGTGAGATTTTAAACTTTTCATCTCATCTCAGTAGGTCGAAAGCAAAGTTTCAAGTTTGTTTTCTTGTAGTGATGATTGTAATGGGATTACTGTTTTTTGTTGTTGTTGTTGTTGTTATGGTAAAAGTTTCATTATTTCTTTATGTTGAGATTAGACATTAAACTTGTGGCGATAATGGTTTCAATATGTTATCTTCATTGAGTTTTTGTTGGGATTACAGTTTCACTAGCTCCATTTCTGATCGTCGCTTTTGCTACCTGATCTACACGTGTTCTTTGCAACTCACATTCCACATAAAAAACAAAAACCCAGACATGATGAAGAGTAAAGGGTGATCCTGGGCGGAATATGAAGACAGCTGCAGAAGCAGCAGGAGCGTACAGTGCAGACAGAAGTGCCACATGACCTTCCAGAGTCCATTTGATCTGACAAATGTGTTGCTCTGCTGAGTCTGATGCAGGCAACACGTTGAGGACAGAGCACAGCAGCTTTGCTTGTAATGAAATCATCGAGTGAAGATTGTGCCACAGGACTTAGGCTACGTCCACACAGCAGGTCTTCATTCCAATTTTTTTAAATTTATTTTTTGCTGAAATACATTTCTTTCTCATGTGGTCGTTCATACGAATTAAGTACGCCCACAATCAGACATCTGTGTGAACAATCCACGGCCCCAATGGCGACCCACGTACGCAGAAGAAGAACATAGACGTCAGATAGCAGCGCGCAGCTTTACGGACGTAATGATGGACGACGCTGTCTATGGATACATTTTGAAATGATTGAACATCGGGAGCTGAGAGTTTTATCAGTTGGGGCAGTTCAAACTGCCGTGAAAACGTCAGACATGGGTCGTATTAACTTGTTGTGTAAACGGTAGCTTTATGCATTGCTCACGTGAGAGCTGCGAGTTGAATGCCACGCCCCTTTGGTTCCGCAATCTCAACTTCATGCTCTGAAAGCGCACCGGGCTCATAATGGCAATGGATCGACTTAAAAGACGTAAAAACATCTGAAGTTGAGTTCACTGCAGAACTATGATCTGCACGGGGCTCGCGTTTAATATCGAGATAAAAGAAATTTCAAACCTGTTTTTGCGACGTTAATACAGTACATCTGCTTTCTCACAAGTCGGTAAATTAGATTTAAACAAATTTTGTTGCAGTGGCTTCGATATGTGAAGAAAATGGGATTTCAGGATTGTTTTGGAGTGATATGGAGAGTGCTCCAGCTTGTTTTGTCAGGATAAGTTTCATTGTATCTGTGTATCTGTGTCTCAGCACAATGAGAGATTCAGGCTGTTGTTGCCATTTGAATGGCATTGCCTCATTAGGTGAGCCAGGTTTTAAAAGCAACTTGTCTTAGCAGTATGTGAAGCAGCACTGCTACAGATGATCCCAGAGTCATGAAAGGAGTTAACAACTCAACCAACAACCAAACATTTTCCCCCAGTGTTAACTGCTTTGTCATTTAAAGAGATTTTTGCTGGTTTTGCGTTGTACGATAAGAATCTGAAAATTACTTCACTTTTAAAGCAAGTTGTTTTCAGACAGCTTTGTTGCTCCAAACTTAAGGAGACTTGAAAATAAAAAATTAAAAGTAACTTAAAACAGAGGAAGCTGTTGTGTCAATAGCTGTGAAACCATCAAGGATTTGTCCTCAGTATGAATGAGGTCAGCCACCACTTCCTCCCACCGTTCCTTTCAGTACTTCACCATCAGTCACCTCCTTTCCAGCCCAAACAGACCCAATCCTGTAACATCTCTTATTAAATCATAATTCAGTTTCACTGTTGAATTTGCTTAAGCATGCCATACCTCTTTATCCACTCTGGTTTTATGTTTGCTGACAGAATCACAACTTAAACCACCCGGATAAATTCGCCTTATTCCAAACACGTTCACTTCAGACACATTCTCACATCCAGGTGTCAACATCTTTTTCTCAAAGTTTGATATTTGCAGTTGTTGTCTTTTTCATCCCCTCAATCCTCCCCCCCCACCATCCATCACTGTACCTGTAATCTATAAATATTCTAGATGTCTGCTTTGATCCGGCTTTCAGATGGTGACGCGCGGCGCTCTCTTGTCGCCTTGTCAGCTGTCACCCCACCTTTCCTCTACAGTCTAAGCGTTGGAGCCTCGCGCTCCGGAAGCTCGACGTTGCACCTGTCGACGTGTTCTTCCTGCGTGTTTTGAACCCGTTTTCGTGTGCACATGCGACGGTCCTTCCCAGCTTTGAAGCTCCGTCTCCTGGGGCCCTCCGCTGGGGCAACGGCGCAGCTCAGGGAGCGCTTCCAGGTGAGACTAGAGAGGACGGTCGCTTTGTGTGAACCAACTACCTCCACCGCCAACCTTTCAACTCCCCTTCTTTCACACATCCATCTCCACACACACACACACACATACACAGGCACACCCCCAGGGCTCTGTAGCTGCAACAGCTCTTCTGGGCCGCCTTGCCCGGGAGCCGGCTTCCAACAGCCCCCACTGCTTAGCAACAGCCAATCGGCCAAGCCGGGCAACTTGTTAGCCAATTGCAAGGGAAAGATTGGGTCAGTGCTCAGAATTCGAGTTGGCCACATGGGTCTGGTTACAGTAAGGTAAAGGATGGAGTGAAGACATTCTTTTTTTTTTAACTATATGGTGCTCTGTTTTCCAAAGCTGGGGGAGATGTTGTGTGGTTTATTAATAGACACTGTCCCTAAAATAACAGGTCACAGTAGGGATGATTGATCTACCTGTCAAGACTCGATAGCGTCGCCTGAACTGGGTTCTTCACGGTTAGGGTTTGTCGTTGATTTATTCATGCAGATTTTGGATTTGTGTGACAATAAGAACAGAATGTTGATTTATTTTCCCCTTTATCAAGCATTTAAGGATGTTTCTTGAGTTGTTTAGCACTTTCTCGTCTTGAGAAAGTGCTAAACAACTGTCTTTGGTGACACCAACTAATGACACTGAGCGGTCTGGTCGTGGGGATGCGCAGCAGCAGAAGTCACAATCAGAAACGATGGCGGTTTTAAACACGATTATCAGTTGGAAGGGAATTTATTAGGTCAGTGGTTATTTTGGTACGTCGGCAGGACCCGTCTCTCGCAGCACTGCAGTATGGGTGGGGCAGAGGCAGAAAGGTGTGAGTCTCCGAGAGAGGGAGAGAGAAAAGGGAGCGTTTAAAAACACAGTAGGCTGAGGGTTAGTAGGACCACGCTGTCTTGTTTTCACTCTCACCGTCTCATCACTGCTTAGCAACAACCAGTCATATCCGCGGCTCGGAGCGGACTCGTGGCCAATCAGCAGGCGGGAGCGTGGCGCCACAGAGTTTGGATTTTACCACGTGCGACGGGAGGAGAGAGAGTGATGGCAACACTTTCACATGGTGTGTGTGTGTGTGTGGGCGTGTGCGTGTGTGTGTGTAGGAAGAGAGTTTTTTTTTTTTTATCAGGATAGAAGTGCAGCAACTTTTTCTTCAAACCACACCCTTTACTCTCGGCCGCACTGCCACCGATGGATACAAGGTCGATGTTTCAAAGCAGATTGCTGTCAGTTATTCTACTGCTGAAGTCAACACCATGAATACTAGATACTGATCCATTTTGTTTAGGTTTATGGAGCAGTAAAATGGGGGTTTTGCCTTTGCATGGACCAGTATGAGAATCCCACAATTGACAAGTGCTAACCTTGAGTAAAGTTATTTATTTCATGTACTCATTCAAGAATTTTAAATAAAACCAGTTATCATGTTATGATTGTTTTTTTGTGGCAGAAAAGGTTGTTTTTTTATTGTTTATGTACAACATGTTGATTATTTCAATGTAATACAGTAATATTAATGTTATTTGTGATTAATTTAAACAAACTTAGACTCTAAATTGAATTGTGGTTTCTACATATTGTACAAAATATGCCTCTATTCTGCTGGTATTTCAATTAGTGATAGGTGGCAATCTTTTAGTTTTCCCACCACGACCTGAAATCTGTCCAAACAGCCAAACTTTTTTGTAGTAAGGAACAGGAGAATGCATTCCTCTTTTCGCAACAGGTGTGGGAGGGGCAAAACACTTTTATATATTAGGACTATTATTCCTCTTATCAATAAGACGTTAAACCATAGAAATTGAATTGGAAAAAATGTTGGCTCATTTTTAGTAGCTATGTTTCCATCCAATTGTCATGCAAAGTTTGAGCGAACGCTTAAATTTAAAGTGTTCCCAGCTAGTGGCAAGGCTATCCCAAGCGAAATTTTGTCAGATGTTCACTCTACGCAATAAATAAACAAGATGTAGAGGTCGCAAACTTGCATGTACCACACCTAACAGAAAATGGAGAGTCCTCCCCCTAACACTGGAGGTTTGGACCTAGGACTTTTTTTTTTTTTCTTAGTTCTGTGCCTCTTGTAAGGCACAGACCACCAGTGGCTGGGAGCGTTCATTTTGTCACTACTCTGCACTTTGACTCCTTTTTGTAAAAGCCGAGAATCACCTCGAACAATTGTAAAAACTTTTTTCTGTGAAATTGAGGAAATTATTTCGAATTTTGCCATTTCCATCAATTTTTTCTAGTGCGATACTTCAAATTGCACGTCAAAAAAGCATTAATGTTAACTTGGCTATACTGTAACTTTCTTCAGCATGCTTCTACAGCTAACGGTGTCGAGGTACACCAGGGTTTTAAAAAAGTTACATCTTCATACTTCCAAAGTTTTCCATTGTTGTGGTGGGTAGAATAAAAATACTGCTACATCAGCTCAGTTGGGCGCGTTGGGATATTTTACGTTGAGAACAACACATAGAGTAGTGTAGTGAGAAGAAAGGGTGGTACCGCAGTACCTCACTGTAGCAATCTTGCACCGGTTAGCCTATGTCTAATCAGAGTATTACAGTTTTATAAATTAATGTAGCCATCATGGCGGTCGTTAAGCCATTTTGGCTCGCCCTGATGACAGGTGCACACTTTGCCGCAGCAGCTGGCGATGTTGGTGGCGCTGGGTGCGGCCAGCTCTCAGCTGCATCCATAACTTCCTCTCCACGTGCTCCCCACGCGCTCGTATTTTCATCCTGCCTCTCAGGCTGCATGCTACGCTGAGCGGCAGCTGCGCGCGGGCTGCTTCCCGTTGCATGGTTACAGGCAATCCTGCTCTGCGGTTGGCTCGCACGCCGCAGAGCCGCTCGTTCATTGGATAGCCGAGAAGGGAAAACCGTGTTTCCATTGGCCGCCGAGAAGAGCGCGTAGGCTTTCGGGATTGGCCCTGCTCGGAAGCTCGCGCTCCTTGGAGACTGGCTCTGTAAACATCCTGGTTTGTTTCTGTCAATGGAGAGAGTGTTTACCAGCCGCCGAGTTTTGCCGGTGTGTGCAGACTGAGGCTGAGCGTCTCTGAGGAGCGGAGTCTGGTGAGAGCGAGGCTAATTGGCTCTCCGCTCTGCCGTGCGCTTTGTGATTTTTTTTCTTTCTTTTTTTGAGGAGCGCCCTGCACCATTTATGACATTTTGACAGCATTACAGACGAGCACGCGCACAGCCCACAGTCTGTTGGCAGCCTCCCCTTTTTCAGTCTTTATTTTCCATTCAGATGTCTTCTTCAGTGTCTCTGTATCTGTCACGGTCGGCAGCAGCAACCCCACAGGCTGCATGTTATCCCCTTGGAGCCGAGTAGAGCTGCGGCGTCTCGGGGCCCCAACGTGGTAAATAAAATTGCCTCCAGCGCTAAATAATGCAGCGGGGATCTTTGTTTTCTTTTAGTACTATTATGACTCCACTTCTTCCCTCTGCTCAGATACATAAGTTATAGAGCACGCACACTCACCCTGGCACACACACACAACCCTCCATCCTTTATTTGACGTACAAAGAGGCCACAAAAGCCTTTGATCGCGCCCTGAGAATGAAATCTTTTTATCTCTGGAGATGAACTCGGTGATCTCAGTGACTTTTAGATCACTTTAACATTCATAGTGCAACTTGGCAGGGCGGACGGGGACGGGCGGGGGGCTGGCCGAGCGTAGGCCGTGGATAGCTTCCACCCTCTCAGCGAGCCGACTGCTTAGCAACAACCAATCAGCCTAATATTTTTGGCAGGGTCTCGCAGCCAATTGAGAGGGCGAGAGCAGACTTTAGATCTGTGTTTTTATTGGTGGCTGCGAGGAAAAACAATGTTTTTCTTAGCGCTCTACACTTGAGTGCTGGCAGTGAGGCTGATGATGCTTACAGCAGACTCTGAGAGATAAGCTCAGCCTTAGAAGGCGTTACAAAACACATAATTCATTATTGTTTAGTGATACAATTTGCATCTGTGTGCGCACTTGTATCTCCACTTGAGCTGTAATGGGCTGTTGTGTGAGTAAAAGCAGTCTCTCCCTATTAGAAATAATCTACAATACGTTTGTCTGAGGGAATAGGTAATTTTGTTAGACTGTTATAATCAGAGATGCACCAATCAATCCACTGGAGGTTGGAATTGGCCGATTCTTCTTGATCAGAAGAATCGGCCAATTTTATTTTTGGTCGTTCAAACTCTCAAAAATTTGATTCCCCATGGGTGACCAGCTCTGTTTTGCTAATTGTTAGCTTTTTCAATGCTAACACCAGCCTATCCGATCTAATGGACAGCAGGGGAAGTATACAATCCAGTGGGTGACTAGCCTTGGTATGTTACTCGTTAGCCTCTCTGAAGCTAACGCAAGTGAGTAGTCTCCTCTGTTACCATGCAATAGTTCCGATTTGGGCCCTAATCCTGCCCCATAGTTTCACTCAGGAAGGTTATCAGTGCCACTCTTCCTCCAGCCTCAATTTCCTGTGTAAATAATAACTGGTTTCTGTGTAAATAATCACACCTGTTTGCAAATGTATCGACAGTGTTAAAGTTCATAAAATAGTGTTCTCATGAACAAATATGTTTTTGAGTTTGGAATTGTAAACGTTTACTTTGCCCTTGGTGCTTTTCGGAGTAGCGTTAGCATCAAAGACCAGCATCTTAGTCCAGATGTAAGCTTAATGGAGACTCAAAGAGTGTCATCTACTGTAAACACTTCGCAGAACTTCATCTCATGGAAACTTAATCTTTCCTTTTAGAAGCTTAGAATCCACGGGGAACAGGTGTGACCACAACATTGGTAACCAACTTTTAACAATAGGTGAAGCCTCAGCAGCACTCCCTGTGGCCTCCCTGGTTAAATAAAGCTAAGAGCCCATCGACAGCATCCCCTTTTTCAACGGATAAAATCAATAAGCAGGAAGGGGCCACGAGCAACACTCTGGACATGACTGACAAGCAATGCGGCAGAAACCCCAACAGTTTGGTGAGGGGTGGGGTTGGATGTCTCAATTCATCCAAGTCTTCCTGCTACTAGAGGGAAAAAGAGAAGGAAGCGCCGTTAGCAGATATTGCTGTGTGAGCACATAAACAGCAATGAAAGCCATTAGTAGAATTTGCACTTGGTACTAAAAGCCTTCATCTGTATAACTATTAGGTAGAGCAGGGGAATTAATTGGATGAGGGGGTGGGGGAGAATCCATCACCTCATTACTTCTTAAAATCTTTCCTCAAGGGTGAGGGGATCTCGTGCTGTTGGAAATTCTCAGCCCATATATCATGCAAAGTAAATATTTCCACCCCCTGTGTCCTATTTCCCCCAATACTCAGTTGTGGCTGCTCGTTGTCAGCCAGCGCTGCCTCTGAATGAAAAATGAATTCATTGAGTGTTAGGAGGGCTTTTGTGCTCTCTACCAACCAACCAACAACAGGAACTATTTTAGGTTCTGGAGGTTGTGGTTATATATTTAACGCCACTGAGGTTTCACTTTCTATTCGTCACGCAGTCGGTTTCAGTGCCAGCTCATGGCTGGTTACTCACCTGTATCCTGTTCTTAGTGATTGGAGCCCCAAAGCTCTGCATTCCACTTCCTGTGTTTAATAATTTCTTTTTTGGTTAGGTTAATTTTAGGTTTGGCTTATTTTTTTAATACTGGATTAAGCTTTGTTGTATGGTCATATCGATAGTATGATGTTAGCTTTACAATAATTCTGTCTTTATGTTTTATATTTAATATTTATACTTGAAATCACGTTGGATTACAGGAAATTCTGTCAAAAGAACACATGCCAATGGATCCAAATGTATGTCAACTATTTTTCTTGGATCAATTTTTCTTAAATAGTGTCTGGTTACTGACAGACTAGGCATGCTAGTTGTTAGCCTCTCCAAAGCTAACGCATACTGTCCGAGTGTGAGGCAGCCATGATGAAACTCATCACCTCCAAATCCTTAACCATAGTTTTGAGCCGGAAAATGGTGCCTTCTCCAAGTCAGGGACAAGGCACTGGTCCAAGTGGAGGAGTTTAAGGATGTTTTCACACCTAAGTATCAATAAATATCAACAAATCAATCAATAAGTATCAAAAAAATATTTTTGAATTCTAATATGTATCTTGGGGTCTTGTTCGTGAATGAGGGAAACATGGAATTCGTATTAATCCATCCATCAATTCATCTGTCTGTTCCTCCGACCATCTATCCGTTTGTCTTTCTTTTGTTCCCTCTTACACTCTGGGGTTCCATACTTAAAACTGGAGATTATACATTGAAAAAAAATTGATAAATAGAAATGAGAAGTTTGAGAAGTCTGAAAAAGTTAGAAATTCTAACTGGAAATACATGAAGAAACCATGTAAAACACTTTATTACAGAGCGGGGAAAACAATATGCAAACAGTAAGAGAACCTTAACAAGAACTAAATAACAGGGATGTTGTTGTTCTACTTTGCTTCGACAAGTTCAGCTCTTCTCCTCACAGAGCGAATCAGCCATGTTTCCATTCTCTGAGCACATCTGTGGTCCTGATCTCTCATGGCTGCCGTCAGGTGACTGTGTGTCATGTTTTAATAATCCTCTTTCATCAATATGCCACCCTAACCACCTGACGCAGCGGGGAGGAGGAGGGTTGAGGGAGGGGGCTTCTTGGCACAGGTGTTGCGGTCGGAGCTTCTGATGAAGGTCACTCTGATTTTCAAACAAAACCAGGACTCAAGAGGGAAGGAGACATCTGCGGCGCTGCTACAGCGCTCCTCGTCATTCATTGGTTAAACCCAACCGGGGCAAACCCTGGAGGACAGATCCGCTTCTGGTGGTGTCGCCTCATGTGTTTGGAATTCACTAAACTTTGTCTTGACATCTGCGTGTTGTGTCCATAGGTCACTCGTGATCATCAGCACCCTGGACGGGCGGATCTCGGCGCTGGATCCTCACAACCAGGGCAGGAAGCAGTGGGACCTGGACGTGGGCTCAGGGTGCCTGGTGTCCTCCAGCCTCAGCAAACCTGAGGTACAATCAACCTGATGTTGAAACCAAGAACCGGCTTGAAGCGTGGATTCCCATCATTTATGTCAATCACAATGGCTTGGTCGCTGCGTTTGTGTTGACCTTACAATTTGCCAGATAAATTTGCTTAATGGAAACCATTTTGAAAAAAACTATTTTTTTTTTCTTTAAAAATTTTTGGCACTATGATGAGGTGTATTTTTTTTTTCCATATTGAAATTGGTTTATTTTGCAAACATTCAATGGAAACACTTTTGTCGCATCACATGATCAACAACTGGATGTTGCCACTGCTGCAAACCACAAAGAAGAAGATAACAGGAAATAGTGTGAGGATCATGGCTAGCATGTTCTTTTAGTGACTTATTGCGTCAACAAGCTTATTCACATGTGATTTTAATAGTCTTTTTTATTCAATGAAAACACTGCAATTGTGAAATTGTGTTTTCTTGACATAAACACAGCTTGTACTAGTATTTAAATAGTGAACAGCATTAAGTTGGTGTCCGCTGCCCTGCCTTGTTTAAGAATTCATACATCTGAAATGTATGAATTTGTCCTGTTGGAAAAACGAGGGTTGCTTGATTTTTGAAAACATTAGCAGCGCAAATATTTTGTGTCAATATTAAAATCAATGATTTAAGGCAGCAAATGTTTTTGTATGAAAATTTAAAAAGCAAATATTTTGAACTTTTACACAAAAAAGCTTGAAAATAATTAAATATCTCGCTGAATAAACAATAATAGACTATTTTTATTTCTTTACTTTTTTCAGTGATTCATTTTCACTGAGATAAATCAGGTGTAATTTTATTTTCGCCGATTCGGGCAGCCCCAGCCCAAGAGTAAATATGATCCATTCTTTGGAGTTTTAACACATTTTTTTTAGTAATGCTACCATAATTATTACTTCCCTTATTTTACTTTTTTTTTTAAATGTCACTCAGTGTTCCAGAAAACTGGATCATCCTCTAAGAGAGGTCAAAGGTCGCATCAGTCAGGAAACATTACAAAATAAGAGAATGTGTGCTAAGCAGGACATGCTGAAGTGACATTGTAAAAAAGAAAAGAAAATGTAACCAGGAATTTGATTAATTGCACAGTTCAAGGGGTGGCAGCATCATGCTGCGGGGGAAGGCCTTTCAATTAAGAACCTTTGCTTATATCTCAAGCTCTGATTGACTGAAAAATTTTCATAGATGTAGGGAGGGGGAAATATTCAAAGCCGGTAGAGACAGAAAATATGTAATTTATTTAATAAAGACACACCACACCTTTCAATTTTTTATTTAGAAAATAAATAAAAGAATTGTTTTTTTAAACCAAATAAAATAATAAAATACATCGATGATTAGGGGTTAAGTAATGTGATAAATGTTGAAAAGTGCATAGGGAATCAAGCTTTTTGTGCTTCTTATCCAGTTGTAAAAAAAACAACTTTCTCAAAGAGGGAATATATAGTTAGACTGATACATGTTAAGTGGGAGTTAAAGGAGCATTCTGCCTGTTTTCTTTTCTACAAACAGCCCGTTTTCCCTCTTTTCTTCCCTTCTCGCTGTCTGTAGACATTTAGACCAATATTTGAACTCGGTGCACTTTGAGCAGCCAGCCAGGAGGGAGCTGCTGCTATCATGTAGTCCTCACTGCACGCACCCCAGACATGCACATGAATCGCAGAGCAGCTGATTTGCCCGGAGGATGCGCCTGTTTTGTTGACTGCAGCGGGTTCTTGCGCGTTACGAGCGTGGCAAACCCCTCGCCTCTACATGTGTACAGAAGCTTAAACCTCCCACACTGACACGCGGAACGCCCCAGAGCGAGACAGCGCGGCTGCACGCGGAGAGATGCGCTTTGATGTGGACCCGCTCCGTCTCCACGCTGTAGCTCCAGGGGAAAAGGCCTCTAATATTAACCAGGGTCGGGTCTGAGCGCTGCTGGGTGGGAGTGTTTGAGTCTCATTAGTTCGGCAGCACCATCCAGCCCCAGCTTATCGATCAAGTTCCCCATGTTTAACTGCTGCTGTTTTTTTTCGTTTTTTGTTGTTTTTTGACTCTGATTCTGATGATGTTTAGACTGAGAAGTCAGATTGGAAAAATATGGCACAGAAAAAAAAAATCAAAGTATAGAACAATATTTGTTTTTTTGTTTTTTTCACACTTTGTTCCTGTTGTCTTAATTTGCTCCTTTCTTTTTTCTATTTTTTCTTTCTTTCCTAAAGCCTTTTTGTTGTTTCCTACTATCCTCACTTTCTGTGTCATCTTTGTTTCTTTTCTTTCATTCTTTATTTCTAGTTCTTTATTTCTTCCTTTCTCTGTTTTTATTCCTTCCTTCCTCCTTGTTTCGTTTTGCTTTCTCTGATTTTCTTTCCTTTTCTTTTTCTGTTTTTCTTCCTGTCTTTCTTTCTTGGTTTCTCTTTTTCTTTCTTTTTGTTTGTTTGTTTCTGTTTTACTTTGTTAGTTTTTCTTTCTCTTTCTCTTTCTTTCTCCATTTCTCCCTCTGTCTTTCATCACAGAGTTCACTTGCTGAACATTGCAATGAAAGTATTGATTATGAATATGTCTCATTCTGAACTGAATTTGACCTAATATTTGTTACTTTTCACCTTTTATCCTGTCTGACCTGAAAGATGAAGACAACTCTGATCTTTCTGCTTATAGCTCTCCCCTAAAATTTCAAAAGGTTCCTACAAAACAGTATGAATAAGACTTCAAATCCCATTATTTTAAATGAATGGGTGTTTTGCTAACATTGCGCTTTATATAAAACACATAATGAAAAAATACACCAGTAGTAATGTTTTAGGATTTTCATGAATGTAAACAATATTCACACTTTTGAAGAAGTTATAGTCCATTTTCGTTGGAAGATGGACTGGTTAGTTATTAGTTAGCCACCATGCATCAGTTATTACCTCCTGATGTATAGACCTACTTATTAATGTACTGTAGTCATTTACATCAAGATAATTTCCCCCTTAGTGAACAGGGCACAGGGCTGCACAGTGGCACAGTTGGTAGAGCTGTTGCCTTGCAGCAAGAAGGTCCTGGGTTCGATTCCCGGGGTCTTTCTGCATGGAGTTTGCATGTTCTCCCTGTGCATGGTGGGTTCTCTCCGGGTTCTCCGGCTTCCTCCCACAGTCCAAAAACATGACTGTCAGGTTAATTGGTCTCTATAAATTCTCCCTAGGTGTGTGTGTGTGTGTGCATGGTTGTTTGTCTTGTACGTCTTTGTGTTGCCCTGCGACAGACTGGTGACCTGTCCAGGGTGAACCTGCCTCTCGCCCGGGACGCAGCTGGAAATAGGCACCAGCAACCCTCCCGACCCCATTTAGGGAAGAAGGGTGTAAAGAAAATGGATGGATGGATGAACAGGGCACCAAAACCGGCTCCAGCCCAGGGGCCCACATCCCTCTGAATCCGGCCCTGGCTGTTGGCAGACAGGCTGAACAGAGATGCCCCTCCAGTTCTGAACCCGTTGACTTGTTGTGACGTCACTTGTTATGATCCGAGCTGTGTGTGTGGGTGTGTGTGTGTGTGTGTGTTAGTTGTGCTTTATGTAAGTCTAAAACCTGTCTTGCCCTCTTTGGCCTCTGTAACCTGGGATGCCCGTCTGCTCCGTGTGCTTGACTCCTTTTAATGTGTGTGCGCGCGTGTGGGGTGGTGGAGGTGTGTGTGTGTGTGTGTGTGTGTTAGGGGGGGGTAGAGAAGCTTTGCCTCTGGCTCTTTCCTCCACCTCCCCCTCCACCCGCTTCCTGCTGGGAGCTTAGCAACAGTTTGATTGGTGCTCGCCGGATCCCCGAGACACCAGTCTGCTCAGTGATGGGAGGCTGGAGGGGGGTCCGCCGCCGCGCTATTGGCTAGCCTCAACACGCCGGGGCGGAAGCAGCCAGTCGCCTACTTCGTCCCGCATTATGTGTCACTTCGTCTTTTTCTTTTTTCATTATTTCTTGCAGTAAAACGTGGGACAACAGAAATACAAACCGCATTGTCTGCAGAAAAAAACTGCAAAAAAAAAAAACCCAACACAAAAACAAACAAACAAAAAAAAAAAAGCCATCACTTCACAGGAGAAGCTCCGGGGGCGTTAGAGGGGGGGTTGGAGTGCGCGCGCGCGTGTATGCGTTCGTAGGGGAGTGACTCATCCTGTGTGGGCGGGGCTTAGAGGACGGACTCGGTGTGTGTTTTGTTGAGGGGAGGTGAGGTAATGCCTTTCAACCAGAGATGATGTCATCAAATAATAGACAGCACGCGCTTGCTTTCTGTACATCTGCTGGCATGCAGTGAGACGGAATGAACCTGATTGATCGCTACACACTGACGAACGCCTGATTAGCTCTCTGCTCTTAATGGGAAAAGCAATAACTCTCCCAGCTCAGTGAGGGAGATGCAAACTGCTGCTTCAGCAGTATTTTTATTTATTTATTTATTTTTGTTAGAAAGCCGGCCGCTTGGTCCCTGAAATAGAGTCGGAGCTGCGGTTGAGGTGAAACTGTTTGACAGGATCGCTGGAGCGTCAGCAGCAACACAAACAGTAGTTATAACCCCCTTCACCTCCTCCCTCTCTCTCTCTCTCTCTCTCTCTCTCTCTCTCTAAAGGCACCCCACTCTCTTGTCCCCCCCAGGGGTGGAACATGACTACACGACTTGTTACATTAAATAATTATCCATGTCATTTCGAGGAATACTTCCGTAGCAAATTGTATGTGTGAATAAAATAGTTTTTCTCACAGTGCAAGAAACGCCAGTCAGACTTTGTGGAGTGATAAAAATCACACTCCGATTTTTATCTCTCTCTTTTTTCCCCCCCCCCCCTCAAGATTTCTCTTGAGGAAAAGTGGTCCTAAATTAGAATCTGCATTCTGACGAGGCTTGAAAATAAATAAATAACTTTTATTGGTCTGATGTAATATTCTAATTTTAAATGTTTGTGTTTTTCAACAAGCTGTGAGCAGAAAATCATAAGTACTGGAAATGAAGGCTTTTGATGCAATTGATGTTTCAACTGATCAATTGAAACATCAATTGATCTATATAATAAGTGTTACTTAGAAAACTGAGTTACTGGAATAAATGGAGTTTCCAGTATTATTATACAATATTAGTGTACAATTCAAAGCTTTTAGCATATATTTTCCTACTTTCTGTGGAAAGTAGATTTATTATCGATTTCTTAATAATAAAAACAGTATAGCTAAATGTTTATGCTAAAGTAAAATAATAAAACATCAGCAAAAATGTTCTCATAGCCCTACCACCTCAAATACTGCTCTTGAAAATTTGTAAAATGCTTCTTTAGGACACCACTCGCATAAAGAAGTGTTTGTATCACTAGATTGCACACAGTAACTTCATTTAATCATATTTTCAAATGTATCTAAATTTATTGATCCTCTCAAAACAAATAATCACAACAATACAGACAGTGTTAAACATCATTAATAGTAATTTATCGTGACGACGATTCATCAGAATTGTTACAAGAGATTTATCACGATAAATGATAAACAATACGATAAATCCTCACCCCTATTTTGAACTTAACTCGTCAATCGGTGCATCTAGAAATTGCGCAAGCACATCATTTGACTCGGAACGTATTGAAGCTCTGATTGGTGCAGTCACACACACACACACACGCACACACACACACACACACACACACACACGGGTCGGGTCTCAGATTAATAACAGACACTTTACATTCAGAGCTGTTTAAAGATTAATAGGACCATTAAAATCCACAGAGAGAAGGAGGGGATGTTGATGCTGAGAAGTCTGGGTGGAGGGCTTAATCTTTTAAATTATTCTTTTTATCTGTTTTTAATATTTTATTCTTCTTCAAATGAAAACCCCAACTGTAGTCACGGCTGACAGAAAGCTTAATCCTTCCCAAATATTATGTGTACACACATGAAGACAAGCAGACTGTGGTGTGGCTGATCACAGATGAATTATTAACCAGAAAGAACTCATTTTTATTAGCTTGAAACGACAGAGCCACTGAGGGCTGTTATATAATATGATTTTATGTTTCTTTTTTTAACCCATTTAAAATATTCCTTTTTTATTTTTTTATGCAGCAACCCTTCCACACTTTTTTTTAAAATTGAAAATAGGCATTACAAGACATAAAGAGCTAACTTCCAATGGATTCCATCAGATGACTCTCTCGGCTTTGCAACTTGCTGATCCAGACTTTATGGAGGGACGATCCGGTAGTACAGCCAGAGCAGAACCTCGCTGAGCAGTGGGTTGCCCTTCAGGAGTTTACGTGGCTGAGAGCAGGCTAACCGGTGTCAGAACGCCGGGCCAGATCAGACGGGTGGATTAAGGCATCAGGAGCAGCATGACTCACCCACTGCTCTGAGAATTTCCCTTTTTTCCTGCCCGGTAGCCATACACGCACAGAGGGAATCAGCTCAGACTGCTAACCTAAACCACCCAGCGTGTGTGCAAGGATGACATCACTCCGTGTTCAAAAATGACACCTTTTCAATCTTAAAAGCAACACTCTGACTCCAGAAGGAGCTTGTTTACATCACCAAGCGTTGAAGACCGTAAAAAGCCAGCCCTGCAGAGAAAGTGATTGTTGAGTTGCTGTCCTTCTGTCTGAACTGATCTGAAGAGTTTAAATCAGGATTAGGGTCAGGGGTTTTTCAATGATGTCATCCTCAACCCCTTCTCTCCCCATTACAATGAACACCTCATGCAAACCCTTTCTATCAGCTTGCACTGTTTTGTACAGATCCGATCTAATTACCTAATCTCATAGTTGTGTAATGGTTCCAGATCTGTGGATTGAGTCCAAGTGTGTGTGGGCCGGTGAGACAGCCGTGTGGGCGGTGGTGTGTGTCGGGTGCTGTCGTCTGTGTGGACGAGTGTTTCAGTGGATGACGTAAGGAATAGTTTTTTCGCTACAAAATTAAAATGGACCAGGGCATATGTGTTAAAAATCTGTGAAAGTTAAAGGATAAAATTAACACACAACTAAGTTTGTTTGCGGATGACGTGAAATGTTTATAGGGTAACATTATCACAGCTCTTTGAAGGTTGAATAAACATTCTTTTTTTATTGTTTGTATTTGAAGAAAATGTAACATGGAAAAAAATATCAATTGCTATTGAAAAATGTAACCATTAATTTGCGTTTGTGGAATATATTAAAAACAACGTGCGTTTTTTTCACAGTACAGTTATTATTACAGTGGATTATGCATTAGTATTGGAAGGAAATGTTTTGTATCCCTAACGACTCATGTAAATACCTAACAGCTAGGGATAGACAATAAATCAATAAAAATATAAATCGCAATAGACACACAATCAGTATCAAGAGATGATAAATATTCCACAATTTCATGGAACTCTGATCCAGAACCACACGGCACTCTGGGGAATGTAGGCATCCGCTCCTCTCATGACCAGCTAAGCCATGAGTGGAGCGGATGGCATCAACTAACTCACTCATTCCTTGCTTTCCTAGCAACAATCTGTTGAGTAACTGGAGCAGCCACACTTTCAGGTTGCCTCATAACTGCTTAAAAATATATATTAAAACAATCAATAATCTATATCAGCTGAGATATCGTGATACGTTGTCCAGCCCTACGAAGAATTAAGAATTGGTTAGTACGAGTTATCATAATACAAAAACCACAAGTAAATATACCATGGTTACACCATAGCACTGTATTTCTACATAGATATACCACCAATCTAGCTGCTTTTAGCTTGTCATCACAACTTCTAGTTTGCTAAGGCTTGTTTTTAAAACAAGGTTAGTGTAGCAAGACTGGTGGCAGTTCTTACAGCATGACTGTATTTGTTCTTGAGGTCAGAAATGTATCTGAACAGTTGAATTTGTCCTCATGTAATCAAAGTGTAGTTAATGCCTAGTTCACGTGGCAAGATTTTGATGCTGATTTTCCCCTTCCGACAATCACAATTTATGATACAACAGTTCTTTTCTTTCATCAGCTTGACAGTAAAAGAGTAGAAAAGAAGAAAAAGACTCATCTGTATTCCATTTGTATCACAGGTATTTGGCAATAAGATGGTCATACCTTCGCTTGACGGTGCCTTGTTCCAGTGGAACCGGGACAGGGAGAGTATGGAGGCTGTGCCTTTCAGTGTTGAGTCGCTGCTCGAGTCATCCTACCGCATCGGAGAGGACACTGTTCTGGTCGGGGGCAAGTCCCTCACTACTTACGGTCTGGGGGCCTACAGTGGCAAGGTGATACTATCGTGGTAATAGTTGTAAAAGTTCGCCGCATGGTCACCTTTTCCGACTGTAACAATCTTTGTTTTTTGTTTTGTTTTGTCTTTGCTTCAGATCCGGTACATTTGCTCTGCGGGAGGCTGCAGTCGGTGGGGGGATGAAGAGATGGAGACGGAGGACGTTCTCCTGCTGCAGAGGACTCAGAAGACAGTACGAGCCATCAGGCCTCGATCAGGAATGGAGAAGTAAGTTCTGAACCGGTCGCCACTGGATCCACCTGCTGTACCACGTGTCAGTAAAGTTAGTGAGTTGAAAAACTCCTCAGGAAGATGCAGTTACATAACACACTGAACAAGAACACACTATCTGAATGTGCAGATCCACAAACAGTGAGGGAAAAGTTTCATCCAACCAAGATGCAACTCAAGACTTGGACTTGGCATGATCTTGTGCCCTAAAATCTTGAGACTTGACTGGGACTCTTGCCGTAAAGCACAGGTGTCAAACTCCAGTCCTCAAGGGCCGCTGTCCCGCAGTTTTTTTTAGATGTGCCACAGGTATACAACACTGGAATGAAATGGCTTAATGACCTCCTCCTTGTGTAGATCAGTTCTCCAGAGCCTTGCTAATGACCTAATTATTCTAGGTCTATTCAGGTGTGGTGCAGCAGAGGCACATCTAAAAGTTGCAGGACAGCGGCCCTTGAGGACTGGAGTTTGACACCCTTGTTCTAAAGCAACGGTCTCAAACATCATTCCTCAAAAGCCTTTTCCTGTAACTTTTAGCTGTCTCTCTGCTTCAGCACACCTGGATCTAATGTGATCTCAGTAGCAGATTTCTGTAGAGCTCAACATCATGCCAGTGAGGCACTTAATGATCTAATTCAGGTGTGTAGAACAAGGAACATATCTAAAAGTGTCTTGAGGAATGCAGTCTGAGACGATTGCCCTTAAAGCTTATCTTAGACTTGTGCCCTAATGACTTGATCCATCCTCTGTGGATATGTGAGTGTTATCTACTCTGTGTTACCCAGACATTCCTACTAATTCTCAAACACCAATACTTTGAGAATTGCAGTCACTCTGGAATCCTGTGAAGAGTATGAAGTTGCCAAACATTCTTAAGTACATAATCCAAAAATAAAAGGGTGCTTCTCTTTCACTCTTTGTTTTCTTTTCACCCCTCTTTGTTTCTTTCTGTGACCTTAGGTGGAACTTCAGTGTTGGGAGCTTTGAGCTCAAACTAGTCCCTGAGAAACAATCCGGAATGAACTTTCTGGAGGGAGACTTGGCGAACGATGACTCCTGGAAGGAAAGCCAGCGAGTCATCATCGATGAACCAAAGGAGAGGGAGCACATGGACAACAAGCAGAACCAAAACCAACACTTGGACCTCGTCATCAAAGTGTCTGTTCCCGATTGGAAGGTCATGGCCTTCAGCAGCGAGCCCAACGAACAGCTGGTCTGGGAACATCAAGTGAGACGTCTTTGTCAGCATTAGCTCCTTAAGGAGTGTGTTTACTGCATTGTAGCTCATTCTGTGTCACTATTTGCTGCATAGTTCTGTACACCCATCGCCTCCGCCTGGCTGGTGGGTGGGGGTAAAGTCACACCGATCAGCCTGTTTGACGACACCACCTACAGCAGCCAATCAGAATCTAAAGAGGACGATGAGGAGGAGTCCGATAAAGCCCGGAGTGCTGCAGAGTCTAGTGTCTACCTCGGTGAGTTCGTCTGACATGTGCATTCACTCAGCTTGTTTGTTTGTTTTTTTTATTGTTGTTGTTTTGGGCATCTTGAAACATTCCTGTCTTTGAGTTTGTGGATGTGCTTTCAGGGATGTTTCAGGGGCAGCTCTACCTTCAGTCATCAGTGAGGATCTCTGGAAAGTTTCCCTCTAAAGCTATCGAATCGGAGAGAGACGTAATTTCTCTTCCCACCGTCAAATGGAAGCCGCTTATACGTAAGTCTTTCTGCGTTAAAACCTAAACACCAAAGGAGCCTGACTTTGACGGTAAAAAGGACAAAGTGACCGAAGACGGTTTCTATTTATTATTTAAAATCAAGTAGTCACTGTTCAAAGAATCTTTTGAAGACACAAATGTTCTTTATCTGTTCATTCCCTCAGGCCCTAAGCTTTTACCCTTTGGACAATGTGGAGTTTTTTTTCCAAATTGATTTCCAAGGAGTTTCTTCATCTTGTCCTTGTAGAGTCCCCGTCTCGGACTCCGGCGCTGGTGGGCTCTGATGAATTTGACAAGTGTCTGAGTAACGACAAGTATTCCCACGACGAATATAGCAACGGCGCCTTGTCCGTTCTTCAGTATCCTTACGGTAAAGACCGCATCACTCCCTATACATGGTGTATCCCTGCGTGTTGCTTCAGCAGAAATTTTCAAACCCTTTCAACCTTTTCTTGCATAGTTTTGCTACAACCACCTGTGTTTTAGCAGAATGCCAACACGAGCAATGTGCAAGTGTGGTAGCTGCAACATAAAGGGGTTCAACAAAGCAGACGGATGAATGTTTTCAGACTTCCGTCATCGTCCCTCAGTTTTACAATTATGCACTAATTAATTTGCGAGAGGCTGTATGTGCCAGGTGCAGATGAATCGAATTGATCTGACTTCCGTCTCCGCCTTGTCGTAGCAGACAACGGTTACTACTTCCCCTACAGCAAGAATTACCGGGAGAAACGTGATAGTGCCATCAGTCTGATAAAGAGAAATGAGGCGGGCTCGGACAACCGCAGGAGAAAGGACCCTGTGCTGCTGCTGCCCTGGTGGAAGGAAATTCTCGGCACCATCGTCTTCTGCATCGCTGCCACCACCTACGTCGTCCGCAGGTTCTTCCACCCGCCTGCCCCTGTGGCCTACGTCAGGGTAAGAGTTCACGCCCTGACTGCTGTTGGAACTGCCGTATGTAACTTTTATTTTTTAAAAATATGTTTTTTACATTATTGTTAAAATGGTCACTATGTTGAGAGAGAGACAGATAATTTGTGAAAAGATCAATCTCCTCCACCTCCTCCTTGAGTTACTATTGCCATCTGAGGAAACGCACCGCTCCCGACCAAATACAGCCAATCAGAGACAGGAGGAAGGTCTTAGCGCTGTCAATCATCCTCATGCACTCACTGATAAATGTGCTAATGGTGGAAAAGCAACTTACAACTTATCTGCTATCATTAGTTGCCATGCTAACTAGCTTTAGCATTCACAACAGGCTGTGGTATCTGCAACTTAGCAGAGAGCAGAGCAGGGGTGATTGACAGCGCCAAGGCCCGCCTCCTGATTGGTTGTTCTTAGATGGTGCTTGAAGAAAGGACAGGAGATTGTGTTCTTTCCGCAGATTATCTGTCTCATAACACACTGTCACAACATAATGACGATTTCAACAAATATGTAAAAAAATAGTTTTTGTAAACTTTACATACTGCACCTTTAAGTAGCTGAAAGTGGGTGTTTCTGCCCCTGGGTGTGTGTGCGTGTGTGTTTGACATGTGTTTGCCGTTATCTGTGTGTCCGTCACAGCAACGGAAAGAGTCCGAGACGCAGTGCCAGACCGACAGCAAGTTTGACCTTGAAGTCGTCGAATCCAAAGAGCCGGTTGCCGTGGAGAGCCGCTTCAGCGAATATGTGTCCAGGTACTCCACTAACTGCCCCACAGAGGAGCGCTGGACCCATTTGTCTTTTCTGTCTGAACTTCTCCCGGCTCCCGCTGCTGTTCCACAACTTATTATCCTCGCATTTCCAGAGCCTCGCTCGTTTAAGGTGTAGCTACAGATTGAGCGCTGTTACCATGGTGACCACTGGTCTTCCAGCCTGCCTTGATAGGACAAGGCAGAGATGGGGAGATAGGAGTCGTGCTAATGTGCGATTGGGTGTCTCGTCTGTTTGCCGTCAAATCGGAGTGACCTTTGCACCTCTCCTCGCAGCGGCGGCTCCGCCTAGCTTCCATCTGCCGCGGGGTCACGGGGTCACATTTCATCACCGTCTGAACACTTTCAGAAGTTTCTCACTTTTTCTTGCTGATCTGATGTTTGTGGAGATAAATCCACCCTAAAACCTGCATCTGTCCCTTAAAGCTGCTGCTCTGGTTGATAGATTAATTTGGCTCCAGAACTTTTCCGCGCTAAAAGTGACAGCTGCTGCTCCCGCACGTTAGCCTCCGACTTCCGTGTTGAGCCGGAGCAGAGATGCTTTTTCCCGGGTGCAGTCAGGTCTGAATATGCCTTCCCAAGCGGTAAGCGCGTGGCGCTGCTCCTCGTTTATCAAAAACCCCTTTAGATTTGGCTGCAGTAGTAATTGTGATAATGATTCATGAGGCCGTGTTCATGCAAGCTCATTCTACAGTAGCAGTAGCAGGATCCAATGTTTACTCACAAGTTCAGTCCCATGAATTTGAGACATGGATGAAAGAAAGATTGTTTAAAAAAAGGACACTTCTCAAACTTTTTAATTTTTTTAAAGCCCCACAAAAGACAATTAATGACAAATTAAAGTACTGTCCGTCTGTCCAGTGCAGATCTGAACGGGCCAAAATGATGTCCCAACTTCCAAGTTTTTTTTTTTTTTTTTAATGATTCCAAATCCTGTCTTAAAAGTGGGCAAGTAATTTTCACAAATGAATTATTTTCTGCTTGAGTTTCTCATGTTATTCAGGCTCCTGCAGTGGCTTACCTCTATTGCCAGCCCAATCCTGAAATCATTCCCTATATTTATATATATTTTTTCAGTCAGAAATTTAATTCGCCCTTCAATTATAAAGGCCTTAAAAAGTCTTAAATTGGTCTCCGAAGCCTGTAGAGACCCTGTAACTTTATGCAGCCTCTATAATTTTGAATGGATGATGAAAACCTCAGTAATCAAATTCTAGCAAGTGAATATTTTCTGTTTTTCATCTTGAATTCTCCAAAGTTCTCTTAAACACTGTGAAGTCTGCGTGATTCTTCCTTGCCCAGGGATAACCAGCGTGTATCCCTCCCCCCTCCCTCATGCCTCCCAGGTACCTAACAGACTTCGACCCCGTGCAGTGCCTCGGCCGCGGGGGCTTCGGCGTCGTCTTTGAAGCCCGCAACAAGGTGGACGACTGCAACTACGCCATCAAAAGGATCCGCCTGCCCAACAGGTAGCACCTCTCGCCCGGCTGCAGCATGCTTCCTTGCTGGGGGCTACCAGCCCTGTTTCCTTTAAAGCCGGTTATGTAAGCTGTGGCCTACTGGTTAAACACAGAAAACCACACAAACGCTCAACTGGCGTTTTGAAACCAATATTAGCGGTGCATTTATTATTTATACGTGCAATCATGGATATTTAATGTTGCTTCTCTTAACACTTGCAGACCGATCTGTACGGCTCCCTCCAAAAAAATATTGCACCCGTGAAGGCACTTTTTCTGTTTCTGGCTTTGGCTGCAAATATTAGTAATGAGATGTGTGACTGAAAATTGTTTGTTTTTGGCCCTCTTGCCATGATCATTTAAACAAAAAAATACAGCTGAATGTCTTATTCTCATTTTGGTTTTGCATTTGTAGACTGTATTTATGGTGTAGAGTTGCATCCAAAAAGAAAACCAGATTGTGTTTGAGGGATAAACAGCCAATAGCAATTCAAAATGGAAGAGAAGACGAAAAGTTTGAGATTTACACAAAGACTGGCAATAGCCGCCACATTGTTAGGAATGTGTGTGAGAGAAAAGAAGAGGTAGACCAATTAAAACATCAGAGGCAGATGACGGAAACCGCTGTAGGACAGGTGTGGAGGCATTAGTCGCAGAATCTACTGTTTGAAGACGACAAACAGCAGAAGTCATTTGGAAGACCAGAGTAAAACGACTAAAACCAAGAAGTAGAGAGAAGCCCGACGCTTCAGTGACAAAGTTTGATGGACTGATGAGACAAAGTTGAAGCGTTACCAAAGGGACAGAACGGTTCATGTTCGGAGAAAAAGACGATTGGCTCATAGAAGATGCCTTTAGAAATCCTTACCTGCTGATTCCAACCTTTCCTTTTGTCTGAAAAGTCGCTGGATGAAGGCTGCTTCTGATTTTCAGAGGTAGATCACATCGGTGGATAAGGTTGATCAATGTTTACACAAGAGTCTCCCAAGATTACGGATTAAGAAAAAAAAGCCTTTGCCAATTTTTGATTCCTTAATTAACATAAAAATGTGGCATGAAAAGTCGACCTTTCTCTCATGTTGATGTCAAACCTAAATATTTACAATCTGCAGCTAAAATAAAGAAAATACCCTGACAGAAACAGGAATACGTCCCGTATCCGTAGCAACAATCAGGTGCTGTTAAAACTCTTGCAGCATAAAAATTAGCTTTACTTTCAGTTTTACTGTTTTACTGCAACGTCACAAATAGTTTTTAGCGCAGTAGTGGAAATTTGTGTGAAAGCTGCATGTTTTTCAGCCTTGTGTTGTGCGTGCGTGTGTGTGTGTGTGTGTGTGGTCCAGGGAGCTGGCCCGGGAGAAGGTGATGCGAGAGGTGAAGGCCCTGGCTAAGCTGGAGCACCCAGGGATCATCCGCTACTTCAACGCCTGGCAGGAGAGCCCCCCCGAGGGCTGGCAGGAGGAGATGGACCAGAGGTGGCACAAGGACGCCAGGTTAGAGGCCAGGGTCAGGGGGTCACTGGGGTCACTTGCTGTCAGGGAAGGTTGGAGTTGAGTGTTGTCCGGATATATGGGTTTAGCATAGAAAAAACGAAAAAAAAAGAGTTTGGAAAATCTTTTTGAGCTTTGTTTGTTATTTTCTGTCCCTCTCTCCATCTTCTCTTTCCTTTCTATATTCTTCCCTTTTCTCATTTTTTTTTACTTTGTTTCTATTTCATTTTCCTAATTTCTTTTCTTCCTCCTTTGCTTCCCCCATTTCTCTCTTCCTTTTTACCCTCTTTCTGTCCATCAAAACTTTCTTTCCTCTTTTCTTGCTTTTTTATTTTTAGTCTTTCCTCTGATCTGTCCTTTTTCCTTCATTCCTCCCATCATTTCTTTGTCTTTCCTTCCTTTTTCATTTTTGTCTTTCCTTGGTTTTTCCTGCTTTCCTTTTAGTTTTTCCTTTAATCCTGCTTTCTCTAATCCTTTTCTTCAACACTTGTGTCCATCCTTGTGGTCTTTCCATTCTACCTGTAGTAATAACAACTCCTCCTCTTCCAGTACCACTGACTGGCCATTGAGCGTCCCCGACCACATGGAGGTGCTGTCGGTCAAAGTCCCCGTGTCCAGCTCCGTGTCCCCCGCGTCCGGTCCAGACGGAGACACATCCGTCAGCGTTGCTGTTGGAGAGGCGCTCCTCTCCAACAGCAACGCTGGCTTCAGCGCCGACGACGGAGACGGTGACCTGTCCTTCCAGCCGCTGCCGGGCCACGACAGCCTGATGTCCGAGCGGGACAGCCAGGCCGACCCCGACGCCTCCGACACCCCCAACTCCTTCGAGCTGTGCCCGCCCCGCGGCCCCAGCGACTGCACCTCCTCCTCCTTCGACATCGTCTTCGAGGACTCCGGCTGCGATCGGGATGCCGACGCCGACACGGACTCGGGCACGAGCGCCGCCGGTCCCGGAACGCTGACGGAGAAAAAGAGTTGTTCTTCTCACAGCAGGCAGGAGGAGGCTGCGCCGCCGGCTTCCTCCAGTCCTCCTCGACCGACCTCGCTCACCCTGGCTCTCCCAGCCACCCAGTCGGTCCAGCGCTTCCAGCCTTCCCCAAAGGTCATTACCAAGCAACCAGCTCAAACACTCGGCCGTCCTGTTGCCAGATTGTCCTTGAACACGGTGTCCTTCCTGCAGGTGTACCTGTACATCCAGATGCAGCTCTGTCGGAAGGAGAACCTGAAGGACTGGATGGCTCAGCGCTGCCTGCCGGACCAGAGGGAGCTCAGCCAGTGTCTGGACATCTTCCTGCAGATCGCGGAGGCCGTCGACTTCCTGCACAGCAAGGGCCTGATGCACAGAGACCTGAAGGTAAAGGCATGCATAACCTGAACTGAGGAGGAAGAAATGGTATGCATCCCATGTGTCAGCAGAAACCCAGGATTTCTCCCAGGGCTTTATAAGCCTGCAGGACCTCTAGGCTTTACTTACGCCCCCACCAGGCTAAGAATTGTTTGTTTATTTATTAGAAGTTTTATTTATACATCAGTTTCTGAAACCACTGCCAAACTTTATTGGTCTACATACAATTAACTTCAGCCATTAAAGTGGCAAGTCATGGATAAAGGATTGAGAAATTTGGGGCACTTTAATTAGGATGAAATGACTAAAACAAAGTTAGTTCTTCTTCACCTTTTTCTTTTTGTGGGCTCTAGTGTCTCTTATATGACAGTAGGCTGACAGGAAAGGTGGGAAAAAGAGGGGGGAAGAGATGCGGCAAATGTCAGTCGGGTCTGGGAATTGAACCCACGACAGCCGCGTCGAGGACTCAAAGCTTCCAAATGTGGGCTGCGCTATCCCCTACGCCACCACAGCACGCGCTTTGTTCACCTTTTTTAAGACTTTACAGTGTTTAGGTTTGTGCTAGTAATATCTTCCAATAACACACAGCTACCTAGTTATATTTTCAAATTTCCTGCCACATTTAAATAGTTTTTTACTCGTAAACATGGTGGGATGACTGCGCTAGCACTGCAACCACCGGGCTTAGCGAGTTTCCCGTGGGAAACCCTGTAAACCACTGAGAACAATCTGGATAAATCACTGCCAATCTTCCACTGTCCATTCATCAGCCAACCTATTGAAAACTAATCAATACCTTCCTAATGATAACCAACCGCTTTGAGGTCTTTCTGTCTGGTTGCCATGCCCACCACACTACTGAGGCTGCCCTGGTCGTTCATTAGCTGTGTTTCCCACACTGTGTCGTTGTGCGGTTTGCTTACTGGGAACATGCCACTCAGGTCTTCTGGTTCTGGTTCTGCCCCGCATCCCCAGAACCAGAGCCAAACACGGAGAAGGAGCATTCAGCTTCTATGAACCACACATCTAGAGCACATTTCCAAGAAAACTGCAAAAACAGTCAAAACGCAGAGTTCATTTAAATGAAAGCAACAAAACCCCACCTGTGTTAGAGGTGCTTTTGATTAATCATAACTGGAACATTGATCGACATATTTAATGTTTATCTGCTTGATAACTTTCATGCATTTGACGCGATGGGATGTTTTAGAATTGGCTGATGATTTCATTATTTAAATCACTCTGAACTGCCTGGTGGTTGGCGTGAGCTGCACAAATCAACTCGACTTGCTCTCTGCTCCCTCCAGCCCTCCAACATCTTCTTCACCATGGACGACGTGGTGAAGGTGGGGGACTTCGGCCTGGTGACAGCCATGGACCAGGAGGACGACGAGGACGAGCCCAGCGTGTTGACCCCCGCCCCGCTCCTCACCCGGCACACGGGCCAGGTCGGCACCAAGCTCTACATGAGCCCGGAGCAGGTGAAGGAAACGAAGCGCTGCTGCAGACGCGACGCTGTTGCAGAACACGACCACGAGACTGACGCTGCCGTGTCTGCTCCGCTCCGCAGCTCTCCGGTAACTCGTACTCTCACAAGGTGGACATCTACTCGCTGGGGCTGATCCTGTTCGAGCTGCTGTACCCCTTCAGGACCCAGATGGAGAGAGTGAGGGTGAGTCAGCAAACACACAGACCTCTAATTATCTGCTGATTTTGAGCCTTGAAGAAATATTCATACTTATTAAAGGGGCGGTATCATGTAAAATTGAACTTTTTTGAGCTTGACATCATCTTGACATCTTCTTCTTGAATTTCGGCATATCGGCCTTCTTGATATGAGAAAAAAACTTGTAACAAAATGGCTGCTTATCAATTAAACATTAGCCAATCAATAAATTCAATCAACTATTTTGCAAAAAACAGAGGCAAACATTTCAATCTCTAGATATTTAGTTAATAATTGCACCTTTTCACCACCCTTTAGATGATTTCCTCCTACTTTGCTATTATGGTTTGAACCACAAATTAAAGTTTGTTATTCAAACATGATGACTTGCTAAATCACTCACATGTTTACCTTCCTCCTTTCAGACGCTCACTGAGGTGAGAGCTCTGCGCTTCCCGGAGCTTTTCTCCAGAAACAATGCTGAGGAGGTGAGTGGTCCTCTGCCGCCACCTAGTGGCTACAAATACAACTAGCATCTGTATTTGTCCTTTTCTATGGAAGCTTTGATTACATTTTGTATTTTTTATGTTTTTTCCTGTACTATTATCAGAGAGTAGATGTAAATTACCCGTCCACACTAATCCAACTACCATGTGGTTTTGGATTAATTTATCGCCTAAAGCTCTGAATGTCACATCAGATTTAGAAGAGCATGACATCTTCCAAATTTGAAGCTTTTATTCAATACGAAGGGAAATTCATAACTTTAATGTGTTCCGAATAAAAACTCAGCATGTTGTTTGCAGGGCTGCAAGGCAGCGGTTTTTAGCAATCAATTATTCAAACGATTAATCGATTACTTGGATTTTAAATTTAACCACTTAAGGTTGTTCCATACTAATATCATAAATACATTAAAAACACATGCATATCTACTATTAGTATCATTTTTATTTTTGAAATAAGACAAAAACAACAACATTTTATTGCCTAAAATGCAGTGACAGCATTCCAAAGGATGAATCTGCAGTTAGGAAACAACTCAACTTGAGAAAAACTCTCCTTTTTGCTTGACTTAACATCAGTATGGTGTAGGGCTGATCACTTGATTATTTTTTAATAATTGGATAGTAGAAGGTGCTTAATAGGAGATATGGCTTAATTTCTTCAAATGCCCCTTTTTGGAGTATATACTCCAGTTAACAATTGATTGATTACTGAATTAGTTGATGGTGTGTTTAAATAATCGATTAATCGTGATCAGTCGTTTGAGCCCAAGTTGTTTTTCTTGTTAAATCAGACACTGACTCATCCTGTGAGTGTTATAGTTGCTGCTTAGCGGAGCTGTTTACGTTGTAATGAGCTTAACCTAATCCTGGAGGACAACCTGCGACTCTCAGACTCTTTAAAATGCCTCCACTCCGTGTCGGCAAACTGTATTCTCGACTGCGTTGATGTCTCACGAACCAAACATGTCCACCTCTCTGTTAACAGCTGACCATGGTCCGCAGCATGCTGTCTCTGAGCCCCGGCGAGCGTCCCGAGGCGGCCGACATCACTGCCATGTCCCTGTTCCAGGAGCTGGAGCTGCCGTGCCGCCTCGCCGTCAGGCAGCGCTCCCGCACCTACAGCTCCTCCTCCATGGGCCGCCCCGCACGCCAGGCGTCCTCCAGCTAAAAACGCTGCGTGCGGCTACTGCCCGATGCGAGAAGCCCCACCCTGCCCCGCCCGGTCACTCCGCCATCAGAGAATAGCAACAAAAAACGTTTTAGATGTAGACTACATCCCGCACAGTTAGCTCTAGAAAAACACTGTGGCGTTTGTCGCTCATGCAGCGTTATACTACCCAACCATCACCCTTTAAAACAGGGGAAAGGCTCTTTCAAAAGCATTATTCTTGTTGTTATTTCAACAAAACAAAGAAGGGCAGGTTTTTTTTGGGGGTTTTTTTTTGGTTTTCTGTATTTTATTCTGCTCTCAGCCAGCTGTGTGTAAACCTGCCCAGTGATTTCTCTACAGCGTTTACCTCTGATCTCTCTCTTGAAACTGCCTCTTTTCTCACTCTTAACAAAATCATCCTCGACACCGATGCTAAAAAAAAAAGTAAAAAAAATAAAAATAAATACCCAGATCCGGTCAAAACGTGCTGCTCGCTCCCAAGGTTGAGCCAGTGTTCGATCCCACGCCGCTACGCCTCAGGTATGAAGAACCAAGGGGACACTCCTCAATCCGAAGGGGCCTGTGATGCTCGTGCGAACACCGAGTGGTGTTCCCACACACAATCTGCCTGATTTGGAAGACAAAAAAAAAAAGAAGACAACCATCTTTTTTCCCCTAATCTTTTTTTATTTTAATAAGAGATGACGTTTTGCATAGAGAGGAGTTTGAGTCCCGTCCGCCAGATGTGACTTACCTTTAGAAAGGGGCCGTCTGCCCTCTCAGGCTGAATGCTATAGCGCTAATCCTCGTGTCGTTTTGCATGTATCAGACAGGAGCGTGAAGGAATGAATGTGTGTTTGTTTGTTTTTTTATCTTAAAGCCAGTACTTATTTCTCTGTATAAATTTTTCAGATTAACTCCCGAGGTGCTCAATCCTTTTCTAGCACCTCTTCTTTACCATCTGTACATAGTTGAAGGCAAAACTTTGTTTATACCCTTCCCCCCACCCCATTTGGTTAAGATAAGTTTGACCAATGTTGTACATATCGTAAGACGCCATTGCTTGTAAAAGGCTTCTTTTTTCGACCTGTAAGATAGTGTGATATACTGTGAGAGACGAAAACAAAGAGGAGGTTCGCTCTTTGCCGTTAATGGATAGCTGAATGTTACAGTCTGACCCCCCCCCACCCCCCCATCCCCCCGCCTGGAGACAAGACCACGGTGGTCACCTCTTTGAGATTATTCTCAGTGTTTGTTTTCACATGTTTTTGGGGAACCAAGTGGAGAGCGTTGCCTTGCTTTGGAAAGAGAAAAAAAAACACCAGAGGGGAGTTTGCAGGACCCGGAGTGCCATTTGGAAAGACAGCTAAGTGTACTTTTCTGCAACCGATAACACACCTCTGATTATGAATGATTCAACAGCGTTCTGCTGGCGATTCCCCCCCACCCCCCGAAACGCACCAAACTAAAACATTTTTATGGTTACAATAATAAAGGAAATTGTTTTTTTTGTTTTGTTTTTGTAGAGATGCACCGAGAAGTTTCAGCTCAACGAGCAAATACAAATCTCCAAAATCTGGCATTCTTCCGATGTTTGAACACACCATACACAAGAATTATCAGCTAGTGATAACAGTTCTCAGTGTGGATGTTGTTACTGTGTGAAGAAGACCTAAAGTTTGTCATTTTCAGTATCGGTGAAGCGTTTCAAGGTTTGGCTGCTACAACAGAGCTGGACTTCAGTGAGTTCTGGTCATTGCGCTCCGACTTTTGTTTTGCCCGTTTTGTAGCAAACGTTTTCAGCTGTGAAAATAGTGGCCTGCCAAAATGACGTCAGCATGTACCCGCCTTTTAAATTTGCCCACTGGACCAAAAAAGTCTGACCAACCAATACCCATTTTGAAACGGTCTGATGTGTAGGAGCTGCTGATAGGTACGCTTTGTATTCCAAAATCAGATTTTCCAAGTTCTCAGTCAAAAATGCAACAATAACTCAGCCTAAAATCCAAATAAGACCTTCTGGTGAAGACCACATGATTTTTTTGAATCTCATTAAGCTCATAGCATATTTACTATAAATTTTAACAACTTGTAAACACGTACCTGTGTGCATCAAATGGATGAAAAATGCATTATTAGCATTTACAGCTATCTACAGCTAGCATGTGTAGTTAGCTGTAGTTGCACATGCCACACTTAGCTTTAACATCTTTCCTAAATCTGATCTTTTTAACTTTCAATATAGACCGAGCACTGATCAGATATACCATAGATGAGAAAACAATGGAAGTTGTCTGTTTTAAATCTAACAGAAAAATACATTATTAGCGTATCTGGGCTAACTACAGCTAGCATCATGACGATTAGCATCTCCAACTGATGTCCAACTTGAATTCCACACTTGGCTGCAACATCTTTCCGAAATATAATATCTGGCGTTTATGCAGAGTGAACACTGACCTGATATAAAATATGGGGAACAATAGTGGAGAGAGTTGTTTTAAATCAAACTTTAAAACAACTAACTTGTGGGTAACAACAACCAGCATCATGATAGTCATTTCTACTGACGTGTGGCTAAAATGCTGTAACGTCTTTCCCAATTTTGATCTGTTACTTTCAATAAAGACTGAAAACTAACCTGATATAAAATACAGGGCAAAGTAATGGAGTTTAAATTCATCAGAAAATGAAGGATGGTCCCCATCTATTAATTGAAGTGTATGTTTATGATCTTCATTCGATTTTGATCAATTTTTATATTTACCTTCAAAAATGAGGATAAGTGTTAGTTAGTTAGTTGATGCATTTACATACCTAAAGTAGTGTAATCTTTGTAGTTTTGATGCATTTAATGAATGGAGTGAAAAGAAACCTGCATAAATCTGCTCAGATCGGTGCATCGCTACAAAAAATAAATCCCCAACAAAGGTTGAGTTCTGCAGCTCTCCTGTGTTGCAGCAATACAGCATTTCCATAAAAACAGTTGGTTGATGCTGTTTTATCCTCTCTGCTGTGTCTGTGGGGAACCTGGACCTGATGACGGTTGTGTAATCCACATGGCCTTTCTTTTAATGCGCTGGAAGAGTCACATGACCTGCTTTTTGGAACTACACACACAAACTGTTAGCTGTAGATTGTGCTTTCTATGATTGTACTTTTCTAAAGACCTTCTCTTTTTTCACAATGAGTACAGTTTGTTTTTTGTTGGTTTTTTTTTTATTACTCTGCAGGGTTTTTAGAACATGTTAGTCTTGACTGTGTCAGACGGAGGAAGTCAAACTGATGTTCTCTGTTTTTTGTTTGTTCGTTCCTCCGGTCAGTTTACAAAAGATGATTCAGAGTTGTGAAATTATCACTGTTTCCAAATTTAAACAAGGCCCGCCCTGTTAAAAGTGGAAGCTGGATGGTTTTTAAGTGATTTCGCCTCGTCAAAACCAAACCCTCCAGGTGTCGTTTTTGTATGTTACTTTAAGCCTTTTCTGACATTTTTGGGGTTTTTTTAATAGAAACATTGTTGCAATTTTTCTCTTTGATTACTGGATTATATTTCACGAGAAGGTTTGGAATAATCATTCCTCAAGAGTTTTTGTTTCCTGAGTGAATTTTGCTCCAAATAGTTGTTGGATAATGGGACAAACCTTCACAAGTGTATTCGACCATATTAGTAAAATACCGCATCATCTTTGTATACTGACTGCAGCATCGCTGATTGGTGTATTAACAGTCAAACCCAGAAAATGTGATCCCTTCCTAGGTTTTCCGTCCTCGTTTGTTTTCCGTAAACCCGAGTAGTTTTCTCGGATAAATTGTTCGAATGGAAACCAATTCCATTGTGCGTCTCGAGCCTCTGCCTGCACACGCAGACGCTTCGGTCTCTGTGCACCAATCCCATTTCTCCGTCTGTCCATGTTGAACTGTAAATATGTCGATTTGGTTTATTTATGTTTCGTGGGCGTGATCAATCCTTTGTGGGTTGGCGTTACACTGAGCGCTTCATGCCATGGAGCGCATTGGAATACGACTTCTTACAAGTCTGAATTTAATAAACTGTTCTATACAATTTTCACAGTTGTGTGTGTCATCAGTTTTGTTGGCCAGTTAAGGTTCTGACAAAGTATTTTCTTCTAACATCAACCATACTGTTTGCTTGCATTTGGCACAAGAGCCATTGTTAGCATGTTTGTCTAATGAAATTAGCGCCACAGAAATGACCTTTATGGTCTCCTGAATCCAGCTGATAAAATTTGACTTAAAAAGTGATGTTCATTGCTGTCCTGCAAGAACAAAATGGACAAATTAAAAAAACAAAAAACATTCAGTCTTTAGATGTCAGAGCTGGTAGACTCTGCAAAAAGACTTGAAGCTTAAACATCTGCAACCAATGAATTCAACTAATATCAGGTTATTACCCAGATCACTTAAGAGAAACTAACGCCACTCTCCCGATTAGCATGACTAGCTTTGTATCCATTGCAAATGTGTGTGAAACTTTGTCAATATTCCGCTGACGTAAAAAAATAAAATAAAAAAGTTCAGCAATTACCGTGTTTCCACTAAATGAGAAACACAATTCAAATCTCATATGAATAATTTTGTTCACGCACCAAGTCGTTTAAAAAAAAAAAACACACCTCTCCATAATCCTCTGACTACTTCCTGTCGTTTTCTTCTTCATGGTTTGCGCCAGTGGCAACATCCGGTTGTCGATCACGTGACTCGTGTGGTGAGACATAAACCAATATCAATATTTCTAGAAAAACCACCTCATCCTAGAGACAAAACTTTTAATTGAAGAACGAGAGGTTAACTAGCCAAATGATATGACAGATGGAGCTAGTGTTTAATTTCTTTCGCACATTCAAAATAAAAGAACAAGAAATGGCTTCTCAAGCAGTGTGAAGGTTCCGTGGTGGAGCCAACGGCCTGCCACTGGGTAATTTTTCTGTGAGCCTTTCATGTAATGACTCACCAATGGATGTTGGCCTGCTGTTTTTCAGCCCTGAAGCCAGTATGAAAGGCTGAAACAGTGCCAAATATCTTCTCTGTGTGGAATTGTTTTATTGCCTTTATCTATAAGGTTCTATGAGGTCAACACCATCAAGCAACAACGGGAGATTGTGCGAGAGTCTGCACACCAGCTTTCAAACACTTTCTCATGCAGAGACTTGGTTGATAGTTCCCTGGCATGCTGAATGGTGTTGATAACACTTGTACATATGCATTTAAAGTTAGCCACGCAGGTACGAAGCTCACAGCTTCTCTAGATGAGGGTGAAATGTCTCCCTGTGAGCCGAGGACAGCAGGTACCTGCACGGCGTTAATTGCCACTGTGGTGGAGTTGGACTTGGAGCAACCTCTGCAAAGCAATGTCTTCTTTGCTACCACCGTTTTATGAAGCTTTCTTACTTGCTAAATCAGTGTAAAAGTGTTGCTTCTTCACAGCAGCACTAGCCGACTTTCCGCAAGCTGGCAGATTAACCGTATGGTTGGGGTCAAGCCTCTGTGGACTGTTTGGCTTTGCACACTGAGGTACGGTCCACCACAAGCTTCTGAGTGAAACGGAAATGATCTTTGAGTTATTACTGATGCTGCGGCTGCCTCTTTTACCATATACTGTGAGGGTCTGGGCCTCTTCTGGTGCCATTCATGCAAGGCTGACATAAATTCAAACTTCTGACAAGGTGTTCCCCGTAGTGGGACTAAAAACATTATCTATGAAGGAGAACCCTCTAAGTCGCTCAATCAGTAAAACTGAAATAAGTCAAAATGTATGAATATGTAGACTCATGACTGTGCATGGATAAATATTTTGTATTTTCTTATCAAGCAACATTTATGCAATGAATCTACAGTGTAAAATGTTGACCTCTGTGTTAACCTCCATAGTTCATTCTGTCATGTTGGACTAACTCGTCTCTGGGCCAAACCCTGACTGACGCTGAGTTTTTTCCCAGTCAGCCATGGATGGTGGAGTTAAGGTGTCTTCTGTCTGGCCAGACATGGTCTCTGAGATTGAACAGGGATTTTTCTTCTTAATCCAGAGCAGTTAACTCTTTGGGCTCCGGACCACAGGAGAGTTTAACTGTAGTCTAACCCTGACTACAGAGTGGAGATTCTGAACTAAACTAGGTACGTATATTTAAAGTATGAGTTCTGTTTGCTTGTCCACCTGCGTTGTTTAACCATGTTTAGCCTTAGTTTCAGTCTTTTGTTCAGCCTTTATTGGTGTTTGTTTAGTTATTATTAGTTATAGTTACTCATGTTTTCCCAGCTTCTCCTGGCTCCACTGTGCCATCTTCCCCTCTCTCTCCCTCGGCCTGGCTTCTGCTCCGCCCTCACAGCTGCACCCAGTTATCAATCAGTCCCATTTCATTGTTCCAGAACTGACAGTTCCAGTCTCCTTCATTCCTCACTGGATTTTTCTGTTACCTCCTTGTACCTGGTTCCTGTTTGTTCCTGCTCTCGCTCCCCGTTTCCTCCCAGTTGCTTCGTAACCCGTTGTTTTGTTGTTTTTTCAGTAAATATCCACCATCTACTTGCCACCTCTGCCTGCATTTGGGTCCGATCCTCACGACGATACTGATCATTTCCACACTTTTGGCTACAATTTCCTCAGATATTATTTAGTAATCGTCATAATTTCTTTGTCTGTGTGCAACAAGTTGATCCACATTTGATTTCTTTGGTTGGGCCCACACGTGGCACTGGTTGTGTGCCTCTCGGTTAACCCATCACTACCAGTCTGTCTCTCCTTGCACTAACTAACTCAACACTGATCAGCACACATAAGTTGCAAAAATGTGATGTCACCAGGTCAGATTTCTCTTTTTTTTTTCTAACCTTTGCACCACAAACACATGTACACAGTTACTGTTTTGAACCCTTCTGGTTACAGTTTCAGAGGGACAGAATTTTTTGGCATTAGATAACACTGGCTGGCTGGAGGCGGAAGTTAAGCTCGAGGTTAATCGAGGACACATTAAGGACACAAAGTGAGCGTTCAGTTCAGTTCAGCTCACCAACCCACAGACAAAGACCATTAGTTTAAAAACCAGGATTTGTTTGTGCCAGTGGGGCTGTTACCTGGGGCTACGCTGGTGCCTCACATACAGAAATATTACTTTTGACTGAGCCATCGGAGGTTCAAATCCTGACCTTTGACCCCTTTGCTATGTCTTTCCCCCATTCTCTCTCAGCTCATTTGCAGTCTGATTACTGTGAGGGACGATTAATGTGCTTCATCTTATCAGGTGTGGTCTTTGTGCAAAGGTCCTTCATAAAACATCAAACATGGCAGCTTGTTTGCTTTCTTCCCCTTAAGTCTTCCATGTCAAAATAATGCAACCCATGACCCTTTATTCAAATTAGACATATATATTAATTGGTACTTTTATCTTTGTGTGAAGCTACAAGACTCAATTGCGTGTCATTTTGCTGCTGTTGCACCTGAACTTTCTCCAGTGGGGGACAATAAAAGATATTTCTATTCTACTCTACTATCTCTTTAAACAATAAGGGAAACTCCAGATGAGGATGATGTGGCTTTGGAAACTTCTGAAAGGTTAATCAACACATTTGAGTTAGCTGGAGTCACACCTAGAACGCCACGCTTTTTTTTCTTAGTTTTGTAACGGTGGGAAAGTAAAAAAAAAAAAAAATTAAATCAGCCAAGATGTCTTGAAGAGAATAACAGAGCTGCACGAGTGTGGGTCATCTGGAGGAAGACGATTACTTCACAAGAAATATTAAAAATGACAGATTTCAGTTTGCGAATGCGCACATGGACACTGCTGGTCGTAAACGTGTCTGACACCAACCCTGTCTGGTGCTTTGGATTCTGTCAGCGGAGAGCGAACCAGAGAGCGACGAGGGAAATGTGTCGAAGCTTGTTTGGCATTTCCGCCGGGGTTGTCTGAGTTACTGCGACCGTTCTCCTGATTGGTTGTTAGGGAAAAACTACAAAAGAGGTAGCTTTATCTGCAGTATTCTGTTCATCAAGTGAGTCTGTTATATCAGCCTCTAAATCTGATCCTGCTTTATGTTTTCATTTTGATCAGTGAAAAACAAATCCACTGCCTTTCAGATGAACTCACAATTATTCTTCTTCCACCAACTTTCTTTGTTCTAAGTTGAAAAGAACTTCACATTTTGATGACTCAGCCATAGTCTCTCAACTTTACAAATACTTTTGAGCATTTTCTGACCGTTTCATTTGTTTGAGACCTGATTCTAATCATTGCTTTTGTTTCTTGATAGCTTGACTTTGTCAATCAAGAAGTTAAGTGGTTTTCCTGCCATTTGCAACTTCCAGGAAGTGCCAGTCTATCACTGTGACAAAGACTATGTCTATGTCTGTATAATAACGTCAATTGTTAAATGATATTGCCCAACAGCTACTCATTTCTTTCCCAGTTGTTAAATGACTTCCTTTGAAACATCCCGTGATCTTGAGAAATCGGATCTCCCTCCAACTCGCGACAGTTACAAACAATACCTAATAAAATATAACATTATAATATGCAGCCTAAGCATACGTTATTTGAATTTGAAACTTTAGCGTTTACATGAAACTGTAAGCCATTAAATATTTTAGCTTGAAGACTTTCTCAAACTAAAATATTTGAAATGCAGCGATCATTCACGTCAACTGCATGTTTTTAAATTGAACATCAACAGCATAATCTCAAAACTACTAAATTGAATGTCGAGATTATGTCTTTGTATCCCATAATTATGACCTGTTATCAATTATGACTTTATCTCATTCGTTTGACTTTGTATTTTACGAGTTTGAAAGAGTGAATGGTGTTCATATGAACGAGCAATACAAGAGTACAAATGAGCAGAATAAAATTGTACAAGTTAATCTTTTTTTACTATAAATAAATTAAAATGATGTGAGAAATGACACCGAGATTCACAGCGGAGATACCAACCTGAGGAGGCGGGATTTATTACCTGTTTTCAAAATAAAGGTTTCAGGCCACGGACGCTGCGTTGCGCATTTCCGTCGCCATAACGTCACTTCTGGACGTCAATATGCGGCTCGGTGCGGCGCTGGGAAACAGCCGCTGAAATGATGGAAACTAAGTAACCAGCGAAGCCTTACCTTCAGCGAAGAGCCTCCGCTGTTACCTCCAGGGAAACGCTACAACCGCGTCGATAAAGAAGGAGCCCCCGCAGACTGACAGCTCCCTGGGTGGTTATCCCCCGAAGCGGCGGACCGCCTGCCTCAAGCAGCCATCTTTTGTGAGAGAATGTACGGGGCGACGCGGTGGGCCTGCTCGGGCTCCGGCTCTGGCCCCGGCCGGAGCTGGTTGATGCTCACAACCGCGCTGCTGCTCTCGGCCGTCGTGCTGCTCTCCGGGCTGCCGGGTTTCACCGAGGCGAAGGAATGCGACAAACCGTGTATGAACGGACAGTGTAACACCGCTACGGGCAGCTGTGTGTGCTTCCCCGGCTGGGTCGGGGACCAATGCCAGCACTGCGGAGGGCGATTCAGGTACACCGAGCACAGCATACCGCTAGTTTTATCATTGGGACCGGTTCAGGTGGTTTACTCTTCGTTAGAAATAGCACACCGCTTTACTACAACAACTACTACTACTGCTATTACTACTACAGTTGCTGTCACTACTACAACACAGGGACTAATGTGAAACTTCAAAGGTAAAAGTAATTTCGACTGGACACAATTTAGCACACCAACAAGGCTTTCCGCTGAAAATTGTCCTCTTTAAGTCTAAATCAAAATGTCTTTGATAGGTATTTATGTAGGCTGTTAGTTCAACGTACTAAAAATATCAAAACTTTAAAATATCACAAGAGTATATTTTTAGGCTTTTGTGTGACAGAATGAGACAAACCTATGAAGTGCAAAGAAACTGTAAGAACATTAGTTCTTGTTCTTTTCTTTTTTCTATTTTTTTACACATGAAAATCAGGGGGACAAACATGACATCTGTACATCTGCACAGTCATCTTTCACTGGAGTTGCAGCTGCACATATTTTGGGTGAACTAATGCTGATGTGTCTATCCACACAGCATTTTTGGCAGTTCCTCTTTTCACAGCAGCTCAAGCTCAGTCTGATTGGATGAAGAGTGTCTGAACATCAGTTTTCAAGCATCTAAACTCTTATTGACAAGTCTAGTTACATGTCCTAAGTCTCATACTTTCTATAAGACTTTTTGAACACCCCAGGATTGCTCTTTATTTGGCTTCATTTGTATATCCATCAGCTCCTAACCCATAGCAAGATGGCTTGTATCTTCAAGATCTGCTGCGTTTATTAAAGCGTTTCTTTTGCAAAAGGCAAAAATTAACATTTTTATTAGATGTGTACAGGTGATGGAGATAGGCAGCTGTAACAGCAGAGAAAGATGATTCTAGACAGCACTGGTCGCCTCATTAAGATGAAATTTATTCGCAAACATTTTTGTAAGCTATTTCCCTTTGATCTTTAAAATTATTCAATTAAGTCGGGTTATTACTCGGTCTGTCGCATGACATTCTGAAAAGATACAATGAAGTTTGGCTTTGTAACATGTGTAAAAAAAACAAAAAAGTTGAGAAACGTTCAAGGCATTGATGTGACTTCTTCCAATTTCCATCTGAAGAAAGTTGAAGAAAAAATAAGTATGGTCAAAATGCCTCTAAACACACAGATAATACTTAAAAACCTTGACATTAAAGGGAGTGAACATTTAAGTCTGCCATGGTAACAGATTTTGCTGGACGATAAATTGAAGTCGTTGCGACAAACAGTGATATTGCTGTTTTGAAGTAATGTAACGGTATAACCATGCAAGTATGCCCTATGAAAGATCAATAAACGTTAATTTCTGACAAACATTTAACACTCAAACTGGAAGACATGTTAAATATCCAAAATGAATGAGTGCATCCTTGAGTCTCTGTAAACAAAATTGCCCTAAAAAACTAAACAAAAACAGCAAGTTGAGACCAAAACGCCATCCAGTATTTTGGTGGAAAGAAAAACAATCTTACAAATGGAAACGACCTCGCTTGTTTTGACGTCCTCATGCGATTAATTGATTTTTTTTGCGTCGGGCTTATTTGCTTATTTGCCTTGAACGTAAATCGAGGTTGGACAATATTTACCTGACGATAAAGCCCTTGAACTGTGTGGAAACAGCTGCGAGTTGCAGTTCATAACGTGGTGGTAAATACAGGAAACTCTCGCAAGTTGTCCCCAGTGTCGGATGTGGAATACAACAGTTCCATCTTAACGTCCTCTCATATCGGCGTGGCAGAACGGAGCAGAATAGAATTGACTTCCCGTTGGAATCACTAAAGTTAAAAAAAAAACAAAAACAAATTACAAACAGCCCTTTATTGTGCCAAGAAGGGAAAATTCAGGTGTAACGGCAGCATGAGATATAATAGTTCACACATAAAAAAGTTGTAAAAGTGTTAAAAACGATGTATGTAAAAACCCACATTAAAACTAACAACCCATAATGTGCTGTACAAGACTATAAGAGAACATACTGAGCAGCTCTTAGAAACAGGGAAATCAGACTCATGATCCGAGGAATGTCGGTTCACTTTTCAAAAAAAAAAAAAAAAGTACATGATATTCATGTGTTTTGAAGATTAAAAAACAAGTTTATTTACAATACAGTATAAACCAGTGCAGAAAACCAAAAGTGGAAATTTTATTAAAAGTGAGTGAAAATGTAATGTACTACAACATGTATTTTCGACTTTGATATTAAATACATTTCTTAATAAAAAAGAAAATTAGTAAAAATATAAGAAATACCAGCAGGAATGTAAACACATTAATAAATTATTATTATTTTTAAGAGCAGTAAAAAAATACATTACGGTTTCACTGAGAGGGGGAAAAAAACCCAACCCAATCTGCATCACTTGATGACAGCTTCACTTAGCCTAACCGAGTGCTGATCATATTACTGACTGCTTTGGACAGCATTGCGCCTCTCTGAACATCATCCCACCGATTCGACACAAACGAGCAGCAGAGTAAAAGATAACTCTTCCCCTCGTTCACTTTCTCTGGGCCCTGAATTGAGTCGAGCGTGGAAGCCGATCTTCCTGACTTCTCCACCAGCTAAGCGGCGATTCAGCGTGGGCGCCATCTTTCCTTGGGTTTAATTTGTTACCTCGTGTCATGCTGCCTCAGCACATTGCCAGCCTGTTAGGCTGTGAAGTTGAACCCGTGGAAGCCACGCCATGTTACGCTGCGCGTGGCTCAGCAGTTGGACGACGAAAAGGAAGCTGAGCACATGTGAGGGTTGGTGCTGTCTGAACGGAGCGGTTTGCCTCTGGTCGTGCTTTCACGAAGGAAAATAATATCCAGTTTCTCATCTCTGGTATTCGTAAAGCGCTAGCCCGCCGTAACCGATTCAGATTTGTCGCTCGGAACCCTGAAAGGCAACAGAACAGTTTCGATGTCTATTTTTGCGCGTTAATTAAAATTTCCAACCCAAAAAGACACTGGTGTGTGTCATAACAGTCAAAGGTTGACAGTAAAACAAATCAATGATTTGCAGCAAACTAAAGAAATAAAGCTGTTTCTAACTGCGTCATTGAAAGCTGTGATAAAAATTCCCACAGGTTGCGATGCAAGCATAACCTTGTTGGTAATCTGTACTAACAATCCCAGCAGGGGAAAAAAGAAGTTGCAGCATAATTCCCTTTATTTACATATGAGTAGGGCTGGGTGAGATGAGTTAAAAGTAAAATCTGAAATTCTTTCATACCAGGTGCGATTTCCTATTTCAAGAGATGGAAAATATTTTTTAAAATTGTCTTTTATCTCAGTCATCCCTTCTGTGAGTTGTACAATGGCAAATGTTTGTCTAATTAAGAGAGTGCAGTTGTAATATTAGCAGAATAAAGATGCAGTTTTACCAGAAGAATGCATTAAAATTAAGTGGAAAAAAATTGTGTGAGGATAAAAAGCTTCTATAGACCAGCTCCCTCTGTGTGGTTCTTTCAAAACAGGCTCAGCTGTTTTCACAATCGTTTCAAAGTGCTGCTACTGACAGTGATTTAATATTGCAGTGTTAAAAGATTAAGTATTTCTCTACCTGTAAAACTGACAGCAAAGTATATCTTCACAAGTTTCTCAACATTCCTCATTTGATTTTTTTGTTCTCATAAACTCACTACTGCATTCGACTACTATTACGATGTTCTTCTGGTCCTATAGAGACTTTATTCTCATAATATTCTGATTTTATTGTTGTACAACTTCATTCTTGTGTCATTATGACTGTATCCTTTTAATATTATGACTTTATTCTTGTTATTAAATATAAGGTAAATCTCGACTTGGCCCTAATGTTCTGTCAGAGTTGAGCTGAATCAAAAGTCTAAATAAATAGGAGCTGTAAAACATGCTTACCAAGCAACATGATAGGCCAAAAATTGAATTAAGCTATAAAATTGATTTTATTACTTATAGATACAAAATTTATACAGCAGTCTAATATTGCTTTTCTGTAACGGTTGATCATAAATTTTATTTAAAGTGGCACTAGTGGTTACATTAGTGTTTGGAGAGAGCAGTTGGTATTACGCAGCTCTGCAGTTAAATAGGATTTCATTGTTATATGTATGATTTAATTGCACTTCTGGTGGTTTGTGTTAATGCTAAACTAGAGGATTACCTACAGCTTGTACATTCTCTCTATTTAAACTTGTTCCTCTACGTCTGCAGCGTTTTCCACAAATATTCTTAATTCATCATAAACTTTGAGATAGACTCTTTAAAATATAAAACAGAATAATGTTGACTTTCTCTTGCTTTAAAGTTGGCGGTCTTAAAAAAAAGCTGAACTTTGATTGGCAAATAATTCTTATACTTCTGTGCTTCGTCTCGCTTAATTTTTAAAGACTTTACTCTCAATTAAAGTCAGTAGCTTTAGCACACTGAAGTCATCCACACTGAAGAGTGTTGTTGTTACCAACATCTCTTAGTTCAGGTACAGGCATTCACTGATCTGAAAAAAAAATTGGCTCTTTTTTTTCCAATCTCCTGAATAGCCAATCACCTATTAGGGTTGGTCATTTCCAATCGTCAGGTAATTTTTAAAGGCATTTCAAACGTTACACTATCAGTGCATTTTAGCCAGTTATATACCCACCTGTTGCCCAGTTTGCCAAGAAAAAAAAAGAAAAAGAAAAATGGTACTGAGCGACTCAAATCTGAACTTGATGCTCCATGGCTCTCTGAAATCAGATTTTGAACTTTCCGTTCCTTTGTTGTGTGCTTCGTAGGAAAAAAATCAATAAAAATTCCCCTTCACCCCTGTTCAGAAACTTTTAATTCTTCCTAGCCACTAAAGTGTTGATGTGACTGAATGCACGACACACACTCCCCAGTGGAAAGTCTGTCAGTCTAAGCTAGCCAATTTATTTGGTACAAGCCACATTTGCAGTCTATGTTCATTATATACCTATTTTAGTCAGGTTAATTATCTCCAAGTGGGAGGGTAAACTGTTTTTGTCCCCCACTATGTGTTTTATCAGTGGCGTTGATTTAAGAACTGGTGGTTTTTCAGAGGAGCCTGCTGTCTGTCTGTATTTAGCATACAGACAATGCTACCACACAAGGCTCAGGAACCCAGACTCTTAGAATACATTTTTGCTGCTTTACATGGTTTCCTGTGTTACGTTTATTAGTTTTACTCCAAGTTGTAGCCATAATTATTGCTTGTAATGTTGATACCCAAAGGCTGAGCAAATTAAATTTTCAAATCATAGCAACAGAAGTCGGCTCTGTCCTTCTTGGTCGGAGCCAAAAAGGACTCCCAAGGGCAAGCCATGGCATTTTTATTAGTATGAGATGGTTTTGTTAAGAGTACTCTTTTTAGGCAGATTGAGGTCTTGAGTCGCTATTCTTTTGCAGACGGACAGATTTGTGAATAAGGTCCTTGTCTGTGCAACATAGAGCCAGTGTAAGCCTCTGACGTGTGTTCACTTACGGACACTAACTCTGATTCTTTGGCTTTCTAATGTAATGTGTAACTGCGTACCATTCAATGAGCTGGAAGAGTTTTTGCGCTTGTAGAATTCACGAAAATGTCATTTCTTGCAAGGCACTTCAAAGAAGCGAAGTTTCAGGTAGCCTGTTATGGCTTCAGGGTTGTGATTCTAATCTGCTATATCTATGCTAACGATGGGTTTCATAGTTGACTTTGTTAGGGGCGGAACATACAGCTAGAAACCTACCGTCATCACCTGTCTTTGCCGTCACTTTTACAGGTTTTTAAACTCAACTTATTTAAAATGAATAAACAAATGATACTTAGCCTGGCAGGTAAATCCTGGCCGCCCGCCAGGCTTGTAATATACAAACAGAATCTGATGTGCTAGCACGCTAACTTTTTGAACTTAGAAAAATGCAACTCTTATCATAAGGTATATTTGCTAACATCAGGGGATTATTAAATATTGTGACAAAAAGAGAACACTTCAGCTTTATCTTTAATGCAAACTGCGATCACCTATTAGATTGCTGTCTGTTAGCACAGATAGGCTAGCTTTAGTATTGGTTAGACTGGTAACAAGCATGCTGAGGCTGGTCAGTTGCAATTCGTACTTTCTTTCCAGAAAATATTAGCAAGAAAAAAAATGGTTGGCATACAATAGCTGTAGATGCACCAACTTTATTTTAATTTTTTGACAATTTTCTGTAATCTAACTTCGTCTCGCTGTATTACATATAGCTGAACTTGACTTCCAATTGAAACTTCTGATACGGCAGATGGTAAAAGGGTTGGCCTATCATTAATCAGATCAGAAACTGGTTTTGGAATCAATATAGCCTCCCACAACCGGGAAGTTCACAATAGCCTTATTTTGCCACCATGCCTTGGGAGTGGTACAAGGGATCTTATCATATCTGTTGCATTCACAGCCACTGTAAAAAAGCCAACTTCATTGAGTATTTACAGCCACGTGGTTGTAAAATGTTATAAACAGTGCTGTTATTGTGTTGACGCTTTGGAAAGCTGGGACATATTGCAATGATGACAGAAGAATATTGATTCATTCAGGGCATCAGTTGCTGTTACGGTTTTAGGATAATCCTAAGATTCAAATGCTTCAGATTCATCTGCGGTCCCAAACCAATTGAAGTTTTGAACATTCCAGGCAAAACCAAATGAAATGATTGAATTTCCAAACTCAGATTAAATTTTGGTTTGAATGGTATGAAAAGACAAGATTGTTTCCAAATAAATGATGGTCACACTAAAATGTTTCTAATTAGCAGAAATGTTTGGAAGGTTGGCTTTTATAATTCTAATAAATTATATAATTCACTTGAATTATATAATTCATTATAATGTAAATGAACTTTCATTTATGGTTTGTAAGAACTGCATTTAAAATCTGGCACTGAACTTTCAGGGTTGCCAAAATACAGAGGTTTTAAGTTTGATTTTAACCTCTTGTGTTAATCTGATTAAGATGCTCCAAATATTTTGCAAAACTATTTGAAGACGATGGCATCTGAAAATTATGCTTTCTCAACTTGTTAATCTTAAAAAAAATCTTAAACTAGTCTAAATAAATTAATTTCACTAATAATTAACCATGTATTGCAGTACTAGCTAGTAGCTTAGCATGCAGTCTACCTCTCAATTCACATCCAAAGCAGTACATGATGTACTGGTTAGCTGACTCAGTTAAAGTGGGTCATCCAAAGCTGATGAGTCGACAAACAGTTTAATTGCTGTCATATCAGATTCTGTGTACTGGTTACAATTGTGGTTGTGTTTTGTCCTGTTTAAGGCACCACAACATGTATTTCTTCAATATCTGAGTTTTTCTTGATGTAAAGTGAAAGTAGATAAAGCAGGTTTCATTATTTTTCTCTGGTTAGCATTAGTACTTTAGCGTTAGTACTTAGCAAAATAACAATGTTCATTGAACATTCTTAGTTTTTTCATTTCTTTTTTGTTTTGTTTTTAGTTGTGCAGTGCACAGATAAATTCTCCCTACTTCCTTGATTTTGTGAGAAATCGGCAATTAGACGATACTTGTTTGAGAAACCAGGCTTATTTACTGCCACGGATTTCTGGAAGTCAGCCAAAAAGTTTGTTCTTGTCAATAAAAGTTTTCCTTTGTTGACAAGAAAAATCAGCTTTTGGAATCGGCAGGTGAGGCCTGAAAATTCCAATCGGTGCATTAGGGATGCACCGATTGGAGTGTGTGTGTGTGTGTATACATATATATATACAATTGTCTTTTTTCATGATACAACCACAAACATAAATGGATTTTAATTTGGTTTTATGGATGTAACATTTACCTCAAATGGCAAAGGAGTTGAAAAAGAGGCTTCATGGATCGAAACACCAAAGGAGGAAGTTCAAACCATCTGGCAAAGGCAAATGAGTTGGATTAGCAGCGTCTGCTAGCAACTGATGGCATCATCCAGTGTTGTATAAATTCCCCAATATTTTCCGGCTACAGTTTTTTTTTTATGTATGAAAATGTGGATAAGGTAGACTGAAATCAAATGTATTGTTGAGCAATCTGTCAGTAGAAATTTTATTTTATTTAAAAAAAAAAGAAAAAGTGACAAGAAAGGTGTTAAAGAAGCTGTGTCCTCACTGCTGGGTGGCACGTTGGGATCAGGAGTGTCTGAAGCCGCTTTTCGTTTGAAGGAGCTCAGCTTGTCTGCGGGCTGGGAGTCCCTGTATGCCCCGGAGAGCTGTGATTACCGGCTAACCGCTGAACTGACACTCGCATCTTTATCTGCTCTTTCAAAGCAGTTAGTAAGCTGTGAACCTGTGATTCCAACCCGAACCGTCAGCAGGAGTTTGTTCTCTCTGTGGTCATGTAGGATTTTTAATTGAGCCTGTTGCAATAAGAAATAAATCAATTAATTGCAAGATGAATTAAAATGAGTGTGATCATTTCCAGTTGGACAACAGCCAAAATTTTGAGAAACATTAGGAAAACACTTTTGCTGTATTTTCCTTGTCCTGAGTGAATGATTGTTATTTTTGGAAAAACAATTTCAATAATCCATTTTGTTTGTTTTCATTTTGGAGACTTAAAATGTTTTCCAGTCGCTGTGTTAGATGTTCTTTAAAGCTTTTCTTTCTTATCTTTGATTGGTTGTACTTACATTATTGTGCCATTATTATAATTAGTAACTGAAAATGACCTCAAAATGACAATATTATCGTTTATTGCAATAATTTCTGGGACAATTTATCGCCTGACTAAATTTATTATCATGACGGGCCTTCTTATAACTACTGCATATACTACGACCACATTTTTATTTAAAAAAAAGAAGAGAAAATTCAGAGAAAAAAACACAAAAACATTCTGATTAATCTCAGAAAATTTCTGAGATTTTCTTGGAATTCTACTCCTCTTCTTTTTATGTTTACATCTCCAATGTTCGTCACAAGATACACCATGGTAGTGTTTAGTGCAGCACTGTCATATGTTTGGCATTCTCTTAAAAACACCCTTGCCAATGGACTTTGAGCCTCCCAACCCAAACAACCGCCTGCAAGTGTTGACCTGTCCCTTTGTGGCTTTAGGAAACCTTTCACAAACAAGAGGTTGCAGCGCACTTGGTGCCTACATATGAATAAAGTAATCTTTCACAACACACATGGCTAGAAACTATCAAAGTTTCTTTGGTTTCCAGAAGCATATCCTCTAAATCTTGCGCGATCTGTCAGAATAACATCAGGTTTCTGAGGTTTGTTGAGGCTGGAGGTGTAATCTTTGGGCCGAGTCGCGCGGCTCAGCAGTCGATGCGCGTTCTCGGCTCGGCCGACTCTGCCGATTTTAAGGTGAGACTGTTGTGGAAAACAACGGTCTGGGGCGCGTCGGCGGACTCACTGTTGTTAATGATTATGCTCTCCCTCTCCCCTGAGTGGGCGAGCGTCCCTCTGCTGGCAACAACAGGCTGTACTGTACAATTACCAGCGTTTGTGTCATGGCCTCCCGTAATTTGCCTTGAGGTTCAATCATCTTTATCACTCTGTTGCTCACTCTTCTGCTGCCTGAAGTGACGTGTGGCAGCAGAGGTTGGTGTTTACATTAACTCATTGATCTGCTGGCCAACTTTTATGCAACAGTGTAAAGTTTTTTTTTTAATGCTGTATGGGCTCTTTGCACGTTAGCTTCCGCGTTCAGGGAAAAGTGGCTCAGTCGCTTCTGGTCTATTGAAAATAACCTCTGAGCTGCGGTTTCAGTCCTTCCCCTCTTGCCTCCTTCAGACTAGCCAGCAGCGATTAGCAAACACCTGCTGGAACGTATGATCTGCTGAGCTCATTATAAGAGCTACTTCTCAGTGCAACATTGGTAAAACTTTTGTTTAAGAGTTAATAGAGGAGCACAAAGTTATCATGTTGTGATAACTTCCTGAATTAATGATTCATTAATCATTAATCCTTGATTAATCAAACCTGAAGGTGGAGTTTCAGAAAGAGCTGGAGCTTCTTAAAGAGACAGAGTCCCAATTTTAAGGCGGTAAATGACCAATTCATATTTGTTTAAAAGTGTATTTGTGGATTTAAATTTATTCTTTCTTTCTGTCTCATTTCTCCTCTAGGCTCACAGGACCGTCCGGTTACCTGACTGATGGCCCAGGAAACTATCAGTACAAAACCAAGTGCACCTGGCTTATCGAGGGACAGTAAGTACAGTGCAAACTCACTACCATTAGACCAGCAGCCACAACACCTGAACAAAATGCTCATATCATTTGAACTTTTTTTTTCTTTCCACATTTTAAGGAAATGATACAGTTTTCAAATAAAAAATATCTGCAATGTGGCATGCCCTTGGATTGAGGCCTCCAGAAATATCTTTAGCTAGAATTAGAGTTGAAACCATCTTTAATTTTTTTCTTGAGACTCAATTTTAGTTCTTTACATAAAACTACAATATAGTAGGGGGCTGAAATGTGAGAGCATGTGAAAGCTTAATATGGCCTAAAAATAAAATCTGATGTTTTTTCAAATCAAACCTGATTTTAATCAATTTTGTGTTTTGGATGAAAAAGAAATTGTAACCCTTTTTTTAAATGTTCTTTTATTACTAAATTTAAAGTCCAAGTAAATACCAGATGGCAGATGATTGTGATGATGGTAGTTGGTGATTAAAAAAAAATCCCAATTTTCAAAAAATTAAATAAGCATAAAAAAAAAGAAAATTTAATTAATCTATAAAATCCATTTGTTGCACTTCTGTAGTATGAATACTATTTGTTTCTGATGAAAAGTAAGTTGCTGGATGATAGGGACCCACGTATTGTGGTTTTGGATTTAAAAATAGATTTTTTTTATCATATTTTACACAAAATTTTTAAAAAGAGTTCTAACACTTCTGTCAGTACAAGAAGGGGGCTTCCTATACTCACAAAAAATTCCTGTAATTAATACCATTCGCTCCAAAACCGTGACGACGCCACAAAAGCTGTCGTACTCTAACCATCGCATCGCAAAATTCAAGAATCCTTATTTCTCCCCCAAACCCTGACAAAACGCAGCAGAGTTCAACACTGTGCTGCTAGCACTTCACAACAACTGGTAGGCGGAAGTAATGATCCGGCATGAACACACATAATGAAACATAATTTAACGAAGCTCAAGGCAGATAAATGTTCCTTAAAGACTTTTAATAATTGAGGTACTCGAATCATTCGATGAATTGTTTCAGCCCTACTGAAAATATTCAGCAGAGTTGCATCTTGTTGGAAATCTTAACGGTAAAGATCTGTGGGTAAGCGTGGAAACTGATGTTTTAATTATAGCTTTGCTAGCTGTGCTAATCACAAATATAGGATGCTAAAGAGTGCTCTAAATGTCAAATATGTCACAATTTGTCTTAAATTTATAGTAAAACCATCAAAAATGTGCACTAGTGCAAACCTTTCCCAACTGGGTATCATGGGTGAAATCATAAGTCGTTCTTCAGCAGAACGACTACTACTGAAAATGAAAAAAATCTTACTGGAACCGGGTCAGATTCTTTAAAACACTGTTTGTAGTTTGACATCCTTCTACTTTTTAGGGAGGAAAAAAAAGAGACAATTTCAATGATTGATTTAGCATGTAGAGTACCTTAAAGTAAGCCATTCAAGCTACATTAAAGACTAAAACTAAAATGTGTTGCTATCCCTGCAATAGAGTACACTTTTTGTTTTCACAAATGGAAAACAAGGTTTCATAAATCTCAAACTGTGTTTTCAAGAATATATCTTCTGTCCAATTTTCACCCCTGTTAAGCGGTTTATATTACATACTTAACCAAAGGTTGTCCAGAGAGTCCCTGTTAAAAGTTAAACATTACTGAACAGATAATATTACAGCATGAACACCATTTCCTCTTTTGATACGCGCTCCAAGGGAAAGAAGAAAATAACCACATATCACACCTGATATCGTCCTTGAAATCTTTACCAATATTGTCGCCTATTACTGCCATAGGTAAAATTATGCACCACACTGTGACTTTAATGCAACAACATGTGTCCTTTTGGAGTTGTCACAAAGTCCTGGTGTGTCCTTGTGTGCCTGTGTTGATGCTCCTGCACTGCAGTTGAGCTGCTGCTGAACCAGAACTCTGATTTGCCTCTAACTTGCTAGCAGACAGACAATGCCAGCAGAAACTTAAAGCGAAACTGTCACCAAAACTTCCTGTAGTGCATGGCAGTTCTATAAACAACATTGACATGGTTCTGTACAACATAACAATAAAACTCACTATCAACATTTTGTTTAATGTTTGACATCACTTATGGTGTCAACTAATCCCTGCAGTGATCCGTTTTTTTTTCCTCTTCAGATACCAATATCTGAAGTTTAATACCAATTGAATACAGAAAAACAGTTCTGAATTGACTTAAAACAATTTTTTAAAATACACCAACAATTTAATTTGTAACTTTTAATTTGTTCAGTCAGTGCAGTTCGGAGTAGAACAGCCAATGGAAAATAAAAAACAGAAGGAAACTGAAAATGACAAAAACAATATTTTGGCTACCTTGTTCAAACATGCAAAATTAAACTGCAACAAACTTTCTGTCAAATGGTTCAGAAAGTGCAATTAGGAATTCTAAATTTAATGTAAAATAATAATAAAGAGAGCATAGAATTAGACTGAATAGATCCGTCCTTATGGATCGGGCACATAGTCACCGATACCTGATCTGTATATTGTTTTTCAACATCAGGATCGATACAGATATTAATATCTGATCAGTTCATCTCTATTCCCCAACATAACTTTACTTCCTTTGGTGTTTCTTTTATGACTTGATAAAGTAAAACTGAGTTCAGTCTTACTACACTGCAATGATGGCACAATGTTAACCATTTGTTGTTGTTTTTTAAAGTGCTAAATAAACCAACATGTTATAATATTGCATGATTTGTTCTGGTGAGCCGGTTCAGTTCTTTCTGCATAGACTTTTCATGTTCTTCGTGGGTGTGTGTGTGTGTGTGTGCGTGTGTGTGTGTGTGTGTGCGTGTGTGTGTGTGTGTGTGCGTGTGTGTGTGCGTGTGTGCGTGTGTGTGTGTGTGTGTGTGTGTGTGTGTGTGTGTGTGTGTGGGTTCTCTCTGGATACTCCAGCTTCCTACAGATAAGGGACATTCATGTTAGTTGCCCTTACTGAGTGTGAGCAGTGAGAGTGAGCATTCTTTTTCTGTGTCTCTGTTTTACTGTATAAAGGATTGGCAAATTATCCAAGCTACACCCTGCCTCTCGCCAATGACTGGTTGAGAAAAGCACCTGCTCCAGAACAGCACACTTAAATGCTTAGTATTTAAGTCCGATTGTTTAGAAAACAATCGGATTAGTACCACGTATGGAAATGTCACCATGGAAGCTCTGGACTCTTCCACGGTGGATGATTTACTCAGTTTATTTTCTCCAGTTTTACTTGCTTGGAGTCTTTTTTTGGGTTACATAATCTCTTTGCAACGTGTGGAGGTGGGCTCTCTACTACTCGGCTCCACTCTAAAGCCTGGGTGAAGCACAATTTGCTGCTGTCAAGTGGGGCTGAACGACATGGCTGAAAAACGTATCACAATATAAGGGTTTCATCGTATCAATCGATATTGATCATTATTGATTAGTTTTTATTTGTTTTAAATATATGGAATACTGCCAAACGGGTATTAGAAACAGGGTTTTTAAAATTATTTTTAAGCAGCTATGAAGCATGCTGGCGAAACCTGAAACTGTTGTTGCGCAAGTTACTCAACAGGTTGCTGCTAGGTAACCAAAGAGTAAGTGACTTAGCTGCTTAACTGTGAAAAACGTTATTTGTATATGAATATGTATCAAAGTGGTTGGTTTGTGACACGGATTTCTTTCATAATTCCATAATTCACATTTTCTAGCCATTGTTATTTTCAATCCAGTCTGGCTTCCTCTGGTGCAAATCTACGACACACGTCACACCAATGTGTCTCAAATCAGATTTTGTTTTATTTAAAAACATTTTTTTATTTTTTTAAAGATCAGAATTTTTCACAGCAATTCTGACCGTAGTGACAAAGTGCCAGCTATAGGTCGCATATGGGCAGGAAAAATTAGGATTTGGGTGGCTTCTGCCTGCTGTGTGAACGTGGCCTGTGATGAAGCTGAACAATCACATTTGGGTCAACAAAATGCTGGATGTTAGCTGTACCGTTCTTCGGTAGTTGTTAAGCTGGGTACCCGAAGAACACCTAATCTACAGACAATATCTGGTGGAAAAAACAGAATCCATCCAAAATCGTCAGTCCTTCATAAAGAGAGTTTAAAACTCTTTTAAACCTTTACAGCCAATTCTTACCCCGTTAATTGAAATTATTTTTAAAATGAGCCTTTTTTTCCCTCCCGAAATCAGAAACGTTTGCTAGGGACAGTAGAAAACTCATAAAAGTTATGTGCAGAATCCCTCGCTCTGATCCGTCGAGGTTTAGGGAGATAGTTTCCAGACACTGACGGATGAAAATTGGAAATAAAGTAACTGCAAGAAATCCAATACTGCCTATTGTTTTAGGTCAGCATATCAGCTTCCCAGAGGACGGATTGGACGGGCTAAGCTGACAAATCTTAGACTTCAGATTTATCAGCACCAATAAATGTGTCGAGCACTAAAGAAACTCCCACTGATCAAAAGGGAATCCAAAAGATGAACATCATGATGTCTTACTCTCCATTATGAGAACGAGAATCCATTCTGTATAGTCAGGACATGTCTTCTTTTTTTTCTTTTTTAAATGCCCCACTGTGACACCAATGATTAGTAGCATGTAGTGTCTTAAGAAGTATTCACACCGCTTAAACTTTTCCACATTACCTTATGTTATAAACATAACACGGATATTTAGTATACTGGAGGCGACACGGTGCATTACACCAGGATTGGTTTTTCAAATTGATATCCGTATATTTTCATACATCACACTGAATAAATAGTGATAGATTGTATATGACATCCAGCAGCACCGTCACAGAAAATCCCAATAAGAAAAATTTAATTTCATTGTTGTGTCATTCAATTCTCTTCAGGTGTCACATGAATCTTAAAAGGAAGGTAGAAGGAGATGTATTGAATTGTACGGAATTGATGACTTTGCATCAGTAACTTTAAACAGGCGGTCTGCGCTTCCTTAAATTCATGCATCTAAAATGAAGTCCTGAAAATGTCTTCTTTTGTTTGTTTTTTCCTTGCAGGTCTTTTCTGTCAGGCAAAAGTTTGAGTTGCACACAGACATATTCTTAGTTTTCAACTCCTTGGCGTGACTAAAGCTCCTCGGAAAATGGTGGCGCTGCTACTGCTAGCTCGGATCTAAAAGCACCATTTGGTGCGGCACAAACTCTGAAGTTGGAAGTTCAGTGGATTTTAAACTCTGTGGTCAATCACCAGACTTGCCTATTGAAGAATTATTTTTTTTTTTTTAAACAAAGCTCCTAAGGAGAGAAAAACAGCTGAGAAGGGGGAACCAAATTAAAATGGGGAGCCACAGATGCAGCTGTGATGACAGACGGGGACAAAAATCAAATTGAACTGGAATTAATGTCTCAAACTAAAGAAAAAATGTGACTAAATAGTTAAAATATGCTCAAAAATGGTTAATCTCACAAGTAGTACCAATTGTTCTTCAACTGGCTTGATATCTTTTGTATTAAATATCGAGCAAGCTTGATATTTTTTGTTAGCTAGCTAGCAATTTGCTGCGATACAGGTCATATATTTCATAAACAATGGTGTTAGACTTAAATTCAAGTTGATGAAACTTTCAGAACCCCTTTTACCGTAGACGGAATAACTTTGTACCGTCTGACATGTTTTCCTCAAATTAACTGGCTTGCAGTGACGTGACCCATGAAGACATTTAGACCTGATTTGTGTGTTGTTTTTTTTTTTTTTGATCTTACGCTCAGAGGGACTCTGAGAAGAGAACATTTCTTTGTTGCGCCTCCTTAAGCTGTCCCCAGTTTGTGTGACTGGTCACAAGTCTTGTCCTGTAATGAAGGGGCTCGGGGCTGTTGTCATGCCTAATTTAAGTTTTCCTCTCAGAGAGGGGACAAATGAATCGCCACTTTACTTGAATGACGAAACATTTTTAGGACAAAAATGTGACCATTCATAACACACTTCCTACATCCTGTATTTCACCAAAGAAGCGCAGAAGGTATCTTTGTTCTCTTGTGAGTGATTTCATTTTGGGACGTTAAATAGATTTGCATGAGACATATTTTTGTGAATCTCATGTTTTCTGTCAAAAGTCTCAGTAAGCAGGCTTGCTCTGCTGTCTGCTGCCGCTGGTGGTCAAATTTAGTGATGTAACAATCAAATGGCTGTGTTTGGCAAAAACCCTTTTTTTTTTTCTGTTCATTAAATGCACCGGCACTGAAAAGCCCCACTATTGTCTGTAAAGTTATGACCAAAATGGTTTGTTTTGAGTTGAATAAGAACTCTTAAAGGCTGGAGTTACAAAGATTCAAAACTCCTGCCTACCTCAAGGAATCTGCTCTATTTTTTAATTAATTAATATTTTTTTTTGACACTAGCTGCGTTTCCGTTACAAATGTGCGCAAAACTTTGTCAGTGATGTATGTGAATTATGACCCCAAATCCTAGAGGACTTTTAAAGGAGGCTCTGATGCAGAGCAGCACCTTAAAGATAAAATCATTTGAAATTGACATGTTGGCATCCGTTTCTGAAAATGAAGATGAGTCTTCAGTCTCTGATGTGTGCTTCCTGGAGGATGCAGATTCTTACTTCGACTATGTGATTTTTATTGGTTGCTAACATTTCCTGCTGCATGCTCTTTAGCAACAATAAAAAGGAGACGCTGTGTGGTAACATGTTCAGAAGTCCTGAAGTCGGATCCAGGTCAAATAGCCTCTGGTACTCTGACATGACCTTCTGTTGCAAACTGCTGGGAAAAGTCAAGCATGTAATGACTAAAACTGCAGAAGTATGAAATATTTTGACCAAACAGTTGACATGTCTCCGTAGAAAATAAAGCGTGGAAGTCTTGTACCTTAATTTAACTACTTATCTATTTTACTTTCTTGTTTTTAGATGCCAGGGTGGTACTACTGTACGTTTACGTTTTTATATTATTGCATCTGTATCTTACTCTTCTGCTTTCAAAGACTTGTCCTTATGGGATAACAGAGTATTTGTTTTAATCTTATCCTATATTAAAGCCCCTTTTGAAAGGTTAGAATTGATTTAAGCACTTCATGCATTCGTAAAACTGAGTAATCTTTGCTCCGTTACGACTTCCACACTGAAGCCCTGAAGCTCAGAGGTTTTAATTTTCCAGCCTTTTTTTAAAGTGTGTTTTTGCTCTTAGTTATATACCCTCGTAAAGATTGAAATATAAAACATGTTTTGCTGTTATATAGTGAGTGACCACCTTGGGAGTTTTATTGTTCCTTTCATTGTTTTAACTGGCAGCGCTCTTGTTGGAGGCCTGCTTCCTGTCCGTGTGTGTATGGGTATAGCTTGTAAAATGTGTAATATAATGTTTCTTTCTTATGTGGGTACAAGTATTCTGAAGTACTTTTTTTTTGTCACTTCAGAATTTTTCCACTTTTATTGCTAAAGGACAATAGCTGCAAAAATAGTTTACATCAGTTTTAGAAGCAGCTTGTTTGCAGAATCCATCACTTTTAAAGCTCTACTTGGACTCTTGGTCAGGAATAAATTTCTATTTAAAACAGAAATGTGTTTACATGAACTATGACGAAATCTTAATGTTTTAGTTTAAAGAGGAGAATATAATTAGCACACTGGTCTTTTATATATGCAAAACAAATCTCAAATTCTTGCCACACATTTATGTAAAAATGATGAATTTTAAGTCAAGAACACCTTCCACGTCTTCAGTGGCCACACAGATATAATAGTAATAATAACAATAATAATAATAATAATAAAACTCTGTTCTCTTCTGCAGGCCAAACACCGTTCTGAGATTACGATTCAACCACTTTGCCACTGAATGCAGCTGGGACCATCTCTATGTTTACGACGGCGACTCCATTTACGCGCCGCTGCTCGCTGCTTTCAGGTTGGTATCAATCAGCGAGTTAGTAGATCCTTTCTTTACTTTTTTTCCCCCAGATTTTCAGTTTGGGCTGTTGTGCCCAAACTGAACACAAATCAATCCCTCTTTGATAGTAGGTCAGACAACTGTTATTTAGAAGTAGGAAAGTTTTCAAACACATTAACAAGTCTAATTAAAGATTTTAGGAGTGCACCAAAAAATTGGCCCAGATTTTCTTGCTCTGGTCGATACTTCTGTGAAAAACCAATCTTATCTATGTCCACAGACACAACAGCCACCCCGCTCTTGTCAACTTTGAAACTTTGTCATAATATATATTGAATTTTCACAGTAAAAAAATCGGCACCTGCCAAAATCAGAATTGGCAGGTCAGGCTTTCCAAAGATCTGTGATCGGCCCGAAAACAGCAATCGGTGCAGGCCTAAAGATTTAACTTAAGATAATGAGAAATTTGCCAACTTCTGTGGAACCCTTCATTTGTAACAATAACAAAACTGAGGAATTACAAATGACTTTATACTGTTTTGTACAAATGAACAAATTAAAAAAAATCCCATACATTAAACTGTAGTGTTTGAACTGGGGATTGGTTTCACATGGGCCTACCATGTAAGGAAAGATTTGAAACGTAACCATTTGTTGGTTTTTTTTGGGTTTTTTTGTTCTTACAGTGGGTTGATTGTTCCGGAGCGATACGGGAATGAGACGGTTCCTGAGGTGGTGTCCCAGTCCGGCTACGCCCTGCTACACTTCTTCAGTGATGCAGCCTACAACCTGACAGGCTTCAATATTTCATACAGGTGAGCTCTCCTCCACGGTTACCACAATTTATATGTTGTTACATATGCATTTGACAAAAATAAAAAAAATCTCTTTAGTTTTGACTTTTTAAAGGACACTAGATCGATGATAAATGAATGATTATGTCTCATGATGAGTGCAGTCCATTAAGTTTAGGGTCTTAAACTTTGTGGGACTCTTTAATGTCATATTCTTTTGTGTGTAGTTTTTCTGTCTTTGTGGGAGTTTCGGTCAGACAAAGATTTGCCATAGCCCAGTCCATCCTGTGACTAGGCTAGCTACATAGCTATCAAGCTAGCTCACTTGCTACCTTGAATTTCATTCAAGGTGGCATTTAAAAGGTCTTAAAACGTCTTAAATTTGTCCTCCTAAAGTCTCATGAAAAAAGGATATTTATTTTTTCTGGTAATTTCTTTTCTTTTTTTTTAAAGAAAAGATACTTCTTTTTTTTCCCCCCCACCAGGGGATCCTTTTTGTGGGCTCCAGTGTCCCTTATACAACAGTAGGCTGACAGGAGAGGGGGGAAGACATGCGGCAAATGTCGTCGGGTCCGGGAATTGAACCCGCGACGGCCGCGTCGAGGACTGAGGGCCTCCAAACGTGGGGCGCGCTACCCTCTACGCCACCGGAGCACGCCCCTACATTTTGACAAATGGGAAAAGCAAATCCTTTAGACATCAAATTTGCCTTAGAAAATCCAAAAGACTTTCAAACCCAAAGCAGAACTGCTGTCCGGTGTTAACATCTCTAAAGAGCACAGCGGCTCTCCCCTGCCTCATCAATACCGTTGCCATCGCGATGAGAGTCTGTGCTGGCGGAGAAACACACAGTCGGGATGAAGGCAGTGCGCCCCCGGGCGCCCCGTCTTTGGTGTCTGGGAAAGGCGGAGTAGCCGGAACATCAAACCTTTGACCAGAACAAGGAACATGAAAGAATGATGGGAGGGAGGCCCTTTGTGTCTTTCGCCTCGCTTCCAAACCTGTTCAAGGAGAGAAATTAACATCTCACTGCCATGTCCTGTTTTGATGTCTGAAAGCTTCAGTTTCCATCAAAATTTATGACACAGCTTAGTTTTTTCCTTTGTAGAAAACATTCTTTCCTATCAGAAGTGTAAATTCTCCATATTTGAAAGAAGCCCCAAGGTTTCTTTTTTCCCCAGACGGTTTTGAGTTCTTATGTTGTCTTGATATATATTTTATAATTGCAAAATGTAGGATTTGGAGAATAATTTTTATTAGTGGAAACATGCCAGTTTTGAAAAAAAGAAACATGTTTTTCAATAAAGTTTTGGCACTAGAATGAGGTGATTTTCTTTTTTTTGGTCGTATCAGAATTTGTTTATATGACAAAACTGCAACGGAAACACTTTTTTCCACCACACTGGTCACATGATCAACAACCGAATGTTGCCACTGGCACAAACCATGTGGGAGAAGATGACAGGAAGGAGAGCGTAGCATGTTTATCCTAACGTCTTATTTTATGAAAATACATATTCACATGTGATTTTAAATACGTTTCTCACTTAATGGAAACAATTATTATGCCTTCATCATTATATTACTTGAACTACTCAAAACAACAATATTATAGTTTATCATAGCAACTTCTGGGACAATATATTGTCCAGCAAAATTCGTTACTGCGACAGGCTTAACTAAGCCCTGTCCATAGATTCCAAGATTGAATGCCTCTGTAATAAAGGCGTTTGTCATTGTTTATGCTGACGCCTTGTTTCTGTCTTTCTCCCCATGTGCGTCTCCATGGCAGGGTCAACACCTGTCCCAACAACTGCTCCGGCCGCGGCGAGTGCCGGGTGGGGAACTCCACCACCTCCGTTTACTGCGAGTGTGAAGCCAACTGGAAGGGGGAAGCCTGCGACATCCCATACTGCCTGGACGACTGCGGTTACCCTGAAAGGGGCCGCTGCCAGGGACAGAGCTGCATCTGCAAAGCCGGATGGCAAGGTAGGCATTGCTTCTGCTGCTTCGCGTTCTGACATGAAACTAGACAAAAGACGGCGCTTCCCACGTCGGGTTTTAAAGTACTCTGTTATCAGAGGTGAAACTGAATGGTGGTCAATAGCTTCACATTGCAGAATTATTAATATGAGATGTTCACCGTCTGCCGTTTTTGGTGTTTATGATTCTCTTTCATGCAGCCGCAGAGTTGTTTTTAGTAGGGGGGGAAAAAGCCAAAAATTAGACTGGACTGCTTCATGTGAAACAGCGATTCTGTTTCACGTGGATCACACTAAGAGATGATAGCAGCTCAGAAAAACTACAAGACTTTTCTAATGAGCTTGGTTCTGCTCAGTCTGCGTGTAAAAATGAATTCTGTGTTTGACTTTTAGGGCTCACAGTCACATTTTTTAAAAGGTGTTGCAGAAGCTGCCATGCGGTTTGGTAAAGAAAGAACAACAATAGTCAACAACAATAGGTATGAAAACAATTGACCCATTTGTTAATAACCAAGGGGTCACAGGATACAAGCACTGCTGGATAGAAATTCTGGGCCGGACTAAATCCTGGAGCGTCTCAGTGTTTAGATGCTGGCCGATATAGTCTGATACTATATCGATACCAATACAGGATCGGGGCAACTCTTAACTTTAAACCTACAAAACACCCCACTCACCATCATCTCCCATTCAAACCATAATGTCTACTATGTGCACAAATAAAACAAAAAGAGGGTAAATAACAACGCAGCGGAGAGATTCCACCACTTATCGACTAAGTTATTATTCGATTTGAAATGGATCTGATGTAAGTCGACAAAATGCTGTTAAATAGCCCTTTAGCACATGACCGATTCTCTAGCCAACTTCCCCATTGTGCTGCTTCCTGATTTGTGTTTAGTGCAAATGAATGAATGTTTTGTGATATGGAGTCTAGAATAATAAACTCCAACTACAGGAATCTGAAAAAGTGTTGAATTTTCAACCTGAAAAATGTGACGGTGCTAAATTTTCATACAACTCTAGAATAACTGTGTGTGTAATAACGGCAATAAGATATAATAATGTTTTATTTAATCTCTACAGCACCATTATTTCAGCTCTATGGCTAAAATTGCTGCTATTATCGAAGCTTTTGTTGCCCTGAACATCCACCTGCTCTACTCGGAATGACTTAAACTTTTTGCCGAATCTGCTGCGTCTTGTTTTTTTTTTTTTCGGTGACATTATTGTGTCCCTGAACCCGGACCATCTGGCCCTTCCAGCTGCTCTGTTAGCTGCTCTAATGGTTCAGCGGCGCTGCTCTGATCAAACAGACACCGCCGCTCAATTTAACCGCCCTTATATCAGCAGCTCTGCGTGCTTATTATCTCATTACCAAAAGCTGAGGGAGGCTAGCAACAGACAGGCACTTTCTTTAGCCTTTATTACCTTTGTCACAGGGGGGCTTTTCACGGTGGAACAGCAGCCTCTCCTGCTTTTTTACTGCTTTCTTCAGAGCCATCTCATTTTCTACGCCAACACGGGCAGATGTCGGTGAAGTCGAGCGGGCCTCGCGTCTGATCTTTTTGCTGTGGAAAACGACGGCAGTTTAAAGGACCAGACGCTTCAGTTTGTGGTTTTTCTGGAAGTGCTGAAGAGCCAGAATACCGCCAATGTTTTGGGCCATCAGAGATGAACTCTACCACAGGCAGCCGATGAGAAACGATCAATCTTTCCGTTCCTCGACTACGATTTATTGCTAGCTGTTTTAGCAGAAAGGCCATCTCTCTCTCTCTCTCTCTCTCTCTCTCTCTTCCCCGCCCGTTCTCCGAGGAGTCCGGTTTATGTCGGCCGCATTGTTCTGGTTCATAAACACAGGAAGGCATCTATGATTGTTGCCATCTGATGGAGTTGCTGCACTCGACCCAACAAGACAACAGTTGGTGTTTCCAGAGTGAATGTAGTTCTTCTGTACATGATCTCAATATGAAAAACTGAAATGTAAGGATGCAAAGCTGATCCGCTGATTCTGATTTTGGCCAGTTTTTATTTCTTTCTTTATTTTTTCTTGTGAGCTGGTGGGCGGGTCAGTCCGCCTTCTCTCAAAGCAGAGCAAATGATGACAGTGGCTGAATTCCTGACCTTTGTGAAGGTCAGTGAGATCGACGGATAAGATTGGTTTCTCATGTAAATAGAAGGAAATCTGCTCCAGTTTGCATCCCAACTAAAATGTTCAATTCAAGCACAAACAGATTCCCTACAAAAGTATTTCACTTTTCAAACTTACAAATATGTTGTCACCTCTAGGCTTGTCGCAATAAATCAGTTAATCGCAAGAGTCGTATTTGATATGTATAACATTTTTATAACAACTGAAAGTAACTTGATTAATCAATAGTGATATAAAATGGCACTATGTGCCTGGAAAACACATAATATTGCCTTTTTAATAAGGTGCTTTGGTTCCTTGAGACCAAAACACACCCGAACGCCCGAACGCACCATCCCAACGGTGAAACCTGGTGAGCTGAGAAACCCGTCGGTTCCGTCCCTCCTCAGGTCCGGACTGCTTCGTCTCGGTTCCCGCCAACTCCTCGTTTTGGAGCCGCGAGGAGCACCTGGAGCCCGGCCTGGCCAGGGCGTCCCACAAGGCCGTGGTGGAGCAGGGCGTCATGTGGGTCATCGGAGGCTACGTCTTCAACACGTCGGACTACCACATGGTCAAAGCGTGAGTAGTTCACCTGTTCAATCTGGGTTCACAGGCTGCAGTTCTGGTCCAACTAGATGAGAACATGCTGGTCTGACTGCAGGAGTTGGAATGCAGCACATGTGATTGGTGGGCTTAAATATTTCTGATGTGTTTGAGTGCAACAGCAGAATTTGACTGTCACAGGGAATTAACAACACTGAAATTTTTACTGAGAAAATAAAGAAGAGTGAGAGAATTTTTCTTCCCACACAAGGCTAAAATGAAAATATTTTTATGTCCAAAATAAGTTAGAGAACGTTCTTCATCTGAAACACCACTCTGGAATAGCACACCATTCCCTTAAAATCAAAAATCAAAGCTCAGGATTGTTTTGGAATTTTTTTTAATTCATACTCTAAAGCAGCAAAGAAATGTGAGGGGAAAATCAGAATATTGGTCTCAATATTTTTCCAGGACTCTAAAAATTTGAAAAAGAAAACGAGTTTATTCCCTGTCCCACTGTTTAAATGCTGCTTTCCTTTTTTCCTTCCTTTCTTGCGCCATTTCCTCTTTTGTCCTCTTTGTGTCTTTCTTTCCTCTCATTTGTCCTTCCATCCTTGTGCTCTAACTCCTTTCTTTTCCTTCTTATGTTCATCTTTGTGGCTGACCTCCCTTTTTCTTATTCCTCCCCTTTGCTTCTAGTTTCCTGTTTTTGCAGATTTCACATTGAGTACCCACAGGGTTGGATAAGTTTATTTTCCTCCGTTTAGCCTGCCAGAAGTGTTTTTATGAGAATGGGCCAGCAGGTGGCATCACAGAACATCCCTGGTTGTTGTTTCTGCTGGCTCGACCCTTTCCGTCTGTTCTCCTCTGGTAGACGTGATTATCCTCCTGTCGATTCCGCAGATCAACCTGAGCAGCTTTGTTTGTTCATCAGAACAGATGAAGGGCTTGTTTCCCCTCCCTTTTGTTTTCCACGGACGCATGAGTTGCTTTTGAGACGGAGACGTTTTCAAATCCAAACCGAAGTCATTTTTCCACTTCTTTCTTTTTTTCCTTTTAGTTACAACCTCCGCAACAAGACCTGGCTGACCCTTGACCCCTCCGTCAACACGGTGACCCCTCGATATGGTCACTCGCTAGCTCTGCACGAGGTGCGTGAGAGATCGCTGCCTGTGGCCTTAAGTATTTCTAAAAAAACTCCATGAATGTTTTATATAGTTAACTAGCCTCAGGTTCAGGATGTTTAAAGATGAAGTAAGAAGCGAGTCGGGGGCCTCTAAAGCAGAAACAGAAGAGTTATCTCAAGGTTCTTCTTCTGGACTCGCAACTTAATGTGTGTCTGTGTCTAATGTAGAAATGTTCAGGTTTTGATGTTTTGCTGCAGCATCTTAGGCAATTCCAGTCAGCATGTCTGGATCTGCTGATGGAATAATAAATCATAGTTGTGTCCTGATGTGCAGGACAAGCATATTAATATGTGGCATTTAAGAATGAATTGTATCTTTTACTTTGAAAAACACCAAATCTTACAAAGTTTGGTCTAGTTTCTAGTGGAAATATCTTAGTTTTGTCTTATTTCCAGTGCACTAACATACAAGTACCTTTTCAGCAAGTCAATAATTCCTTAATCTTAAGACGGTGTTAGTTCAACTGGCCAGATTTTTTTTACTTAATACACAGTCTTGTTATGAGTAAAAAAATAAAATAAAAAATCTGAAAGAATCCTTCTTTCTTCCAGGGGAAGATCTACATGTACGGAGGAAAGATCGACTCAACCGGAAATGTGTCGAGTCAGCTGTGGGTTTTCCACATCCAGAACCAGACCTGGGTCCTCCTTAACCCCCGGCCCAAGGACCAGTACGCTGTGGTGGGACATTCGGCCCACATAGTGCCGCCCGCACAAGAGTGGGACAGTCCCGTCATGCTGGTCCTGTTCGGACACTGTCCTCTTTACGGTTACATCAGCAATGTGCAGGAGTACAACATCGGTGAGCGGCTCCGGCTGTTTTCATGTTTTAACACTAAAGTGTAATTGCGATTAATCGAATGAATCGCGTTTCATCAGTTATTGAAATAACCGTCAACTAATTTAGCAATCCATTATTTACTAACTGGAATATACAGACTCTAAAAAAATGTCACGTTTCTGGAAGAATCTCAGCCTCTGAGCAGTATCCATCCATCTATCCATCCATCCATCCATCCATTTTCTAACACCCTTGTCCCTCGTGGGGTTGGGAGGGCTCCTCTGAGCAGTAATTAAGCTAAAATCGTACAAAAAGTAGAGCCATTTCTTCTTGTTTGTCTGTAAAAATGTTTTACCCAGAACTCTTCTAGTGGCCTAGTTTTAGCTTCACCTGGTTCAAATTATGTAAAAATAAATAAATATATTGAGCACCTTTTGCAATGCAGTGATTCAAAAATATTCAACCAATTAGTAAACAGCATTTTTCTTAACTGCAGATGCATCCTTTGCGACAAATGAACAAGCAGCCACTAAAAAACGCTGCTTCAGTCTAAAACAGAAACACCAACACACCTACTGTCTTGGCTCGTTTTTTGGGTTTTTTTGCTCTTCTTTCCCAGCTTTCCTTCCAGTTCCTCACTGACTCTGTTGTGTGACCTTCCAGTGAAGAACACGTGGAGCGTGGTGAGTACAGACGGAGCGCTGGTCCAAGGCGGCTACGGCCACAGCAGCGTGTTTGACCTCAGCACCAGAGCCATCTACATCCACGGAGGCTACAAGGCCTTCAGTGCCAACAAGTACGGGCTGGCGGGAGACTTGTACAAGTTTGACGTGGACAAACGGAAATGGTAAGGGCCTTCTTTTAAAAAAAGCAAACAAAAATAATGTGACTAAGTGTGGAAGTCAATAGAAAAGTCATTGTTGCTCAGGACCATTCTGAGAGACAGCGGCTTCTTCCGCTACCTTCACACGGCGGTCATAGTGAGCGGCGCCATGCTGGTGTTTGGAGGAAACACGCACAACGACACGTCCATGAGCCACGGCGCCAAGTGCTTCTCCTCGGATTTCCTGGCCTACAGTTTGGGTAAGTAACACCCACACAGAAGTATTGGCACAACTGTTTGTCATCTTTCCATTTATATTGAGAGACTTTACTAGAAAATTGTGACGTTGAGCTTTTAAAGCCAATCCATAAATCTCTCACGCTCTTCTGCAGCTGAATCTCAACCAGGCCTTTTAGACAACCTAAATATTTGCGTACCGTAATTTCTGGACGATTGGAGCACTTGAATGAAAGCACCTACAAAGAAAAGAAGAAAAATAGAAGGAAAATTATACATGTATAGATCACACTCTTCTATAAGCTCCAGGTATCCACATTGTAACATGAGACATTTACAGAAAGATTTTTATTTGAACTATTAATAATGTAAATTTTGTAAATTCTTTCTCCCAACTGTACCTGTAACTCATCTGCCTACCAGAAAAAGTCTTTCATCACTATTTTTATCTCCTTTCTTGCTCTTAATTTCACTAAAGTCAATAAATCAAGTATATTTATATTGCACAAATCTCAGCTCTGAGGGACATCCTACCTGCAGTACTGTGTTGCGACAGCAGATGGCAACGATCATAAAAAGTCATAAGCACCATAAACCACCAACAGACACAACATTTTGTCGAATACCGCCATCCAAATCATCAACACACATCAAATATGTTGGTCAATGTTCCAGTGAGTGTGGTTTTAGCCTTTATTTAAAGGAACTCAGTGTTTCAGAAGTTTTGCAGTTTTCTGGACGTTTGTTGCAGATTTGTGGGACATAGATGCTGAAGGCTGCTTCTCCATGTCTGGTTCTGGTTCTGGGGAGGCAGAGCAGACCAGAACCAGAACCAGAAGACCTGAGAGGTCTGGAAGGTTGATACAACAGCAGCAGATCTTTAACGTATGATGCTCTTACGCCGTTCAGGGATTTCTAAGTCGTATTCTTTAGTTTTGGAATGGAACAGCCTCACTCACATTTCCTCAGTCCTTCTTTTGTTGTCGCTCTCACTGTCACTGTTGTCTTGACACAGATTTGCCCTTGAGCTTGAGCTGTCCTCTACATTGCCCAGAGTTTCAATACCTGTCGGCAAGAACTCATATCAGCCACATTTCTGTGTTCAAAGCGTGTGGAAAAGTAACGGCGACCAGAAATGATGGTAATTAGCACTGTTAAACATACCTGATATCATTTCGAGCAGTGGTGGGTACCTCTAACAAAAAATTGAATTGAGACTGTAATCATTCCAGCTCCCGTAATGCTAAAACACTAGCATTAGCAGAAGCTAGTGCAAAAGAGTTTACTTCAAATCAGACTTTCACTATCCTTGAAAACTGCAGCCTTCAGGCACAGATTTAATATTGACATTATAATTGACATGCGCTATAATGTATTTGTTTATTTCTTGCTCGCTACCGTTTGTGTTCTTTTTCATGTCCGTCCGTTTCTTGTTTGAAAGAAAGTTATTTGGGGTAAAAAGAAAAGAGAATGCGACACTAACTACTTGAAACATTCTCAGCCGTCGATAACCAAAACTTCAGATGTCAGATTTGATTCAACTGAAAGTTGACAAAACCGCTGAGTAATTCTGGAATTTATCCTGTAAAAATGATTCAGGGGAAGCTAAGTTTGCCAAATGTTTTTAAAGTTAGCAAAAACGCTAAAGTGCTAAACAAATCTGCACATTTCCTGTTCACCCATTTGTCTCTCTTTTAATCATTTAGCTGAGTTGAGATGAAACGGGATAATTTCTAATCATTTCCTACATTTCTACGAAGACCTTTAAGACGGTTTGCAACCTCATCTTGACTTCTTGCCAAATAGCTCAGTCATTCTATTCTGACTTTAAAACCCTTCTCCTGAAAACAGAAATGAACTTTTTAGTTTGAGTCCTAATAGAAACTATCACACTAGCTACCCACCAACCAGTTGTTTTGACCTGTATTTTGTTCGACCATTACACATGTAAATGTGTTAAAGTTGCTAAATGCTACGCTGACTTCAAGATTAAATAAGTAAACTAACAATAGTTGTTTTTTTTTATGTTACTATGCTCCAAAAAAGCTTGCTCAAACAGCTAAATGCTCTTCTTATGGGTTTATTTATAGCCTTTTCGCAGACGGCCAAAGCAATAGTTGGCAGTTTAGCGTGATCCAAACTTTCCACAGTAAATGATTCTCATTATTTTATCAGCCTACAAACGCTGTTGTAGGTTGAGGTGGCCTCGTTCTGCCGCTCTGTCATAAATGGCTCGTTAATTGGAGGCCGGAGGCTCCTGGGACGTCGGCCAGATTTCCCCAGAGGCTGCAGCGCGCCCTCGGGAAGTCCGGGCTTTTCTGTGTCGTTAGAAAGTTTGACTGACAACCAGTGCAGTTTGAACCTGACTGTCCTCTCTCTCATCTGGGCCGCCACTCGCCACTGAAACGTCCCAGAGGAACTGTGACTTCTGCTTCTCTACGGGCGAGGGAGTCATTTAACGACGCTTTAACGAGTTTAATATTTGTCCCGACCTTTAACTTTTTGCTCCCACTCTCCGTCCTCTGTCTGATATAAATATATATTTTTTTTACAAGAAGAACGAAAGTCGACTCTATAAATTAGCCCACCTCGACCAGCTGCAGAGTTGTTGGGAGCAGCACCTTTGGTAATTGTTGGGCAATTACATTTGAGATGGGCCAAGTCTAGAGAGCTAATTCCCCTTCGCCTTCCCCCACTTTTAACAAGCTGAACTCAATTAAAGGCTAGAATTTACAGGCCTCCCCGTGTCCTGACATTGTCTACTGCTGCTGTAATGAATCCCTGCTCTGAGGGACGTTAGTCTGTCCCATCTGCAGTACCTCGTTGCGACAGCAGATGGCACTGGCTCTTCGTGGATGTGGAGCTCTCTCTCCTCTGGGAGGCCATGATGACTTGTGCTCAGAGTGTGATGGATGACATGCAGTGAGTGTGAGCCAGTGTTCTGCTGCTGTTCCCAGTTGCTACCGGGTTGTTCAGAACCTGACAACATGGAGTCTTTGAGCCTTTTCAGGGTTTTCTTTTCCCACAAAACATGTTGTGCAGTCATTTTTCAAGACATCTCTATCTACAATCACTATTTGAGGAATTTGAATTCATATGAGTTACAACAATATTTAATTTTCCTTTGGGATCAAAAAAGTAGTTTTGAATTTTAATTTAGTTTAATTCAGTCTCCTCTGGCCTAATGTTACTATTCTGCTGGAAAAAAACGACCCAAAACCTGGTGGATAAATGTGGAAACTGTCCAAATTTCTGCTTATGTTGTTTTGCAAAAGTATTCACACCCCTTGAATGCATTCATATTTTATCACAGCCGCAAATTTGAATTATTATTTTTTTTTTAATTTATTTTATTTTAGATGATAGAGATCTGTTTAGCTCTAAACCTATTCAGAAGCAAGTAAAAAAGTAAGTACAATTTTATTTCTGTAGCACAATATCAGATAGACCACAAGGTAGATCACGAAGTGCTTCACAAAAGCAAAAACAATTAAAACATGGCAAAAAACAAAAAGTTAATCAAAAACTTGTGTGAATAAAAATATCTGTAGTTGTTTAAGAGTCCTATTCAAAAAGGATTTTTCAAAGCCTCGGAGTCGCTGCGATTTAAGAGACACAACAGCTCAAAGTCCAGAACTAAATCCAGCTAAGAAGTTGTGGCAAGTCTAGAAAATTAGTGTTGGGAAACATTTACAATCCAAAGAAGTTTTTGCCCTCAATTAAGATAAATGAAACCCGTTTAGCAGCGCAGATGTTTCATTAACCTTTCGAACAAAACTTCAATCTCTTTTTTCCAGCTGATATTTCTGAACGATGTATTTTCAAAGAGCCATCTTTCTCACCTCCTAGACTTGTTCTTGCTCTCACAGGATGTTGGCTGAAACCTCCCTCAGTGTCTTGAACATATTTCTCCATCATTGTTGGGAATAAAATCAGTCCTTTCCCCCTGCACTGTTTACTTTATTCCGTCATTAACCTCTCAACTTCCCTCCATGGACACTTTGCTCTTTTTTTATTTCCGTTTGACTCCAGGAGAAGACTTGCTAAAGGTCTCTAACCACCCGAGGCGAATCCTCCCGCCTCAGGAAACACGCGATCGAACGTGCAAGAGCAGGGCGCCGCTCTGACCTCTGCTTCTTCCTCTTCTTGTTTCAGCCTGCGACGAGTGGACGGTGCTGCCCCGACCGGACCTCCACCATGACGTGAACCGCTTCGGACACTCCGCCGTCTTCAGCGACAGGTATGTCTTCATTACGACAAATAAGAAAAGAAAAGAAAAATAATTGTGTTTTTATTTAGCACGATTACTTATTAAAGCTGCAGTATGTAACTTTCATAAAACGTTTTTATTTTTTTATTATTTTTTTTTAACGTATTTGTTGAAACTGCCACCATGTCGTGACAGAAACAGGTAATTAAGCTAATTTGCCTTCTACTAGTGCTAACCAGAAACAGCCAATCATAGCCAGGAGGAGGGACTTGGCGCTGTCAGTCTCTGACTGTGTGGCTCTTTGCTACGATCAGTGATGGCATAGTTACTTTGAAACAGTAACTTTAATCGGATTACTGATTATTCCTTGAAGAAGTTACTTAGATGACTGATTACTTGATTTGGAAAGTAACTAAGTTACATTAAAAGTAACTTAAAGTTACTCTCAGCAGCTGCCAACAACAGCACTCCACCACCTGTGAAAATTACATTGATATTTGCTAATACTTAATAGTAAGTTATTTTATAATGGTAACATCATGTCTCCACTTATAAGAAGGGGAGATTATTTACTGGTTACAACAATACAAAAAAAACTTTAGTAATTTGTGTGTGTGTTTTTTTTTTGTGTTTCTATTGTCTGTAAAACTATCAATAGGATTTACGCCCCCTTCCTCTTCTCCAGAGTCCAGGTTGTGCGTTACGGCCCGGTGTTTGCTGTCACAGCGCTTCTCCTGTGGCTCCTCAGCTCAGATGGCTGCACAGATTTGTGATGCTTATCTTAATATTAATAATTATAATGGCGTTTAGTGGCACAACTTTACCAACACGTTCATTCGTGTCTGTTTTCATGTTCATTGCGCTGTTCATGTTGGTCTCAATGTTTGCAGTTCTCTGACGCGCAACGCAAAGCTCAACGTAATTCATATATTAACTTGACTTTAACAAAGACACAGCGGGACGGATCATTCGGGAAATTGTGGATAAGGAGAGCCTGACTAAAACTAACTGGATGTCAGACAAATTCTGGGGTTTATGTCTGCTTATTTCCAAGCCCATAAACCGCAACCTGCGACTCCTTAAATCTGCAAGCGACTTTAGAAAAAAACAGACCAAAGCTGCTTATAATACTCTGACTTGGTGAGAGAAACTCAAAATAGTTCCTGTTTCTCCAGCAACAAAATGCGCCTCTCCCTCTTCCCTCCATTTGTTACTTTTCTGTCGCTGCTGATACTGTCGCATAGAAACGGTCGTCACTCCTAAAGACGCGTAGTGGAAATAAACATTTTTTATAAAGGAAAATAGTAACGCAAATTGATTTAGATAAGTAACTGTAGTCTGACTACTGGATTTGAAATAGCAACGTGTTAGATTACTGAAAAAAGTGGTCTGACGTCAGTAACGTGTTACTGACATCACTGGCTACAATGCAGCAGAGAGCCACACGGTGGTGACTGTGGCTCTATGTTTAGTCATCTTATGATTGGAAGGTTGTAGGTTCGATTCCAGCTGCCTCCTGCCACATTTAGCTAGCATAGCCTGTTGTAAATGCTGAGGCTAGTCAGCATAGTCACAGATAACGAGTAATGAACCGTTTTCTTGTAAGTGGTTTCTCTGCCAATAGCACATTTAGCAGCGAGTACATTAGATTGATTGATAGTACTAAGACTCTTGTCTCTGGTTGATTTTGGTGCATTTCTTTAGATGTCAGTAGCAGCTAAGGGAGGAGGTGGGGAAGACTGATCTTTTCACAGACTGTCTCACATTATACTGTCATGATGTGGTAATAGTTTTAACAAGTATTTTTAAAATATGCATGTATTTATAAAAGTTACATACTGCAGCTTTAACTCCGGTGTTTATTTGCATTTCCAGAAGAGCAAACTTGCTCTGATCCCTTCTTGTTGTTTTTCATTCTTGTAAGTTCTCTGGCACAACGTATTTAAAGATGCATCTACTCTACATTCGGGCAAGCAATATTCCATAAATTCGAGGCGGTATCAAAAACAGAAACAGATAACATGTTTGTATCCAGAGAAAAAAAAAGGCACAAGTGCGCTTGTCATTTGGAGCACATCACAAAATGAATACGACTTTGTGATCGTTTGGAGCCAAAATGAAAACTCTTAACTTGATTCATCAGCCATCCTGACGAGGAGTTATTTTGAAACGGAGGAGAAGCAGTGGGAATGTGACGGGCATGGTGCTGAGTCCTAAAACAACGACTCCAGGATTGTCTGAGAGACTGCCAGCCACATTGAATTATACATCCTGTTGCAGAGAACACATCAAATATTAACACGAATCCCCAGCTGTGTCCCAGTCACTCCTTCAAATGCATCTGCGCCTTCAGGTGGTGGTAAAATATTTTAGCTGATCATATTGTCACAGTAAGAAAGTGAAGACGGAAACAAGTTGGAAAAAAAACGAAGATAAAAGCAGCTGCACGGGAAATATGGATTAAGAAACGTCACCTGAAAGTTATAAAGGGGAAACCTTTTGTTGAAAGAGTCGATAATAATTAAATGTGTGAATTTTTATGCTGTGTAGCAGTAGAGTGGGCGCTGTTTGGGATTTGATTCCCGACATCAGGGCTCTGGCCTTTTCCTGTCTGCAACACTTCATATAAATGCCAATAGTGCCACAATATCATTGAATATATATACATTGATAGTAATGACATTACTTTCAATGTCATTTCGTAGTTTTATAATCACAATAATAATAATCACAGTAATAGTTGACATCTTATTGGTTGGTGGTTTCATACAGACAAATTACTCATTTTCCTCGTTTTCTGATTGGCCGTTCACTGCAAAAACACAAAATCTTCCCAAATATTTTTTGTCTAGTTTCTAGTGCAAATACATTGGTTCACTTGAAATAAGGCAGAACTAATTTGATAGTAGTTTTTCAGGAAGATATAGGCGCTTGTTTAAAATCAATAATTCCTTATTATTTGACAATAAAGTAATAGGTATAAGTGAAATAATCTGCCAGTGGAACAAGGTGTTTTAACTTATGATACGATGGAAAACAAAAGTTCCACTGGTAGATTATTTTGATTATAACAAGACATTTTCCCATAAGGGAAAAAAAAAAACAACCTTTGATGGTATTAAGGAATTATTTTCTTCATACAAGTTTAGTTCGCACAATAAAAATACAGATTAAATATATTAAGAATAAATAATTATAATAGTAATTAACAGTGCAGGAAGGGCCAAAAGCCTGATACTTGTATAAAACCTTCATCCAAATGGTATAGATAGAAAATAATATAATCCAATAATAATCCTCCATCAGTTGATCATAAATTGAGAAATTCAATCAAATAGAAAAAGATGCACATAAAAGCACACCTAAAAATAATTAATGGAAATTTCAATAAAATGTGTAACAATGTAAACATTTAAACAATTCTTTAATTAAGTACCGTTTTAATAACCTTTAAACTCTTTTTCAGCTCCAATATCTTGTTGAAAATTCGCTGAAGTTATTTTTGTCTGCACCACTTATAGACGGCTAATAAGTATTTTACATGTATGTTATCAACTCATTTATAAACACTTTATATATCATTAATAACTGTTATGCATTATGTGTGAGAAGGAGACTGTATACTAAAAAAAGAAATTGTGCCTATAAGAAAGTCTGAGATGTTTAGTATAACAACTGTAGATAAAATACGTAGATGAACAGATTTGGCTCTGTATGTTCCTTCTCCTCCTCATTCTTAATTAATGCGTGCATAATAAGCAGTTATTAAAGATGCATAGAGATGAATTAATAACATTTCCATGTAGTGTACAAAGAAACTAGAGAAAAACAACTTGGCCAAATTTTCCTGCACTTCTACCGATGTGGCAGAATAAAGACCAGAAGGCGGACATGTTCACTAACAGCAGGATCACCATTCAGGTCAGGGCCTCCTCTAGAGGGCACTAGCTGGTCATTGTCTGGGCTCATAAGGAGGAAGTTGAAGGATCGCTAAAGCTGTACCTTTCCTGGCTCACTTCTTCTTGTTCTCCTCTGCCCTCTGACCCCCCGCCCCCCAGCGTCATGTACGTGTTCGGGGGCTTCAACAGTCTGCTGCTGAGTGACATCCTGACGTACACCTCGCCCAGCTGCTCGGCCTTCTCCAGCCCGTCGTCCTGCAGCCAGGCCTGGCCCGGGATCCACTGCGTGTGGAACGGCAGCCTGAGGGCGTGCCTGCCATGGGAGGGCAACAGCTCCAGCGCTGAGCCGCAGCAGCAGCAGCTCCCGGCCTCCTGCAACACCAGATCATGTAGGAGCAACCAGGTTTTCTCTATTTTGATGGACATGTCAGACAGGAGTTGATCCAGCTGTCCCTCTGGATCAAAAATCCACTTAACAAAGCAGATTTTTTCTGCTTTGTTAAGCTTGCTGTTTGCCAAAAAGATAAGTACATTTAAAAAATCTCCTTCCTCTGCCTCCACTGGAGGTTTATTGTACATGAAAAGATCTTAAAGGGACGGGATAATGTCAAATCAACATTTTTGAGCTTTACATCATGTTATAATGTTATTCCACTTCAAAAACATACCTGGAGTGTTGTTTTGATTCTTTCATGCATATTTGAGAAATCCTTTAATTTCCATGGCTAGGTATGCAAATTGCCTGAGTGAACCTAGTTCCTACCTGCAGTTTCCAGGGCTCTGCCTTCCAGAGCTCCACTTTCCCACTCTGCTCCTTCAGACTAGCAACCAGCAATTGGCAAACACCTGGTGGAACTGCACACCAGCTGTTCCATATAAGAGCTACGTCTCAGTGAAGTGCTGTTAAAAGGTTAATAGAGGAGCCATGTTGTGACGACACAAGCACGCCACACTTTTCAGATTCTTTGCAAAAGAAAAATTCAAGCCATGTATTACTTACACCTCGCTAAAGAACTATTTTGTGTTGTATTATAACTTGAAACTTAAGCTAGTAATTGCATTCAAGTGGATTTGAGAGGACATTTTAATTAAAATTCAAATTAAAAATGTTATCTCTCAACTGGAAGTGAAGTATTGTTTTAGAGCTGCTTTTAGCTGCAACAATTATAAACATAGCTGTTTATTCATTTTATCTTTATCTTTATGTCTCTCTTTTCTTTAATAAAGTCTCTCCACAGCAACAGCAGTAGTGATGTGTCTGTCTAACTGTTGCAGATGCCGATAACGAGAGGTGTGAGCAGTACACAGACTGCTACAGCTGCACGGCCAACACAAACAGCTGCCAGTGGTGTTCGGGCCAGTGTGTGTCTCTGGGAAGTAACTGTACTGCTGCTACGGTATGAAAACACACACACACGTGTGTGAGCGCACCCATACACACGCGTGCACACATGTTCTTGTACTTGTATCTAAGCAAGGAATTTTCATTGACTTCCATTCATTTTGGTAGCTGCAATAGTCTGCCTAACCTTAACCTTACATAAAACTTAATTCACACCACACCTCTAAACATAACTAGTAGAGCACCAGTAAAACTGCAAGAAATGAGCTCCTCACTTTCCACAAATGACTTCCTTTTGTTGGTGAAACTGGTGAAACTGGTCCTCTGTATATATTACATACATATTACACATGACTACTGAGGAAAAGCCCTAACCACAGCATGCTGCTGCCGCCACCACCGTGTGTTCAGGATGACGTTCCGTTGTAGTTTTTCACCCACCGTTCCAAGTTGTGTCCAAACTGCAGTTCTAACAAGTTACAGCCATTAAAGCCCCATGTTAAATCACTTGGAAAAATGTGTGAGAAGATGATTATTGGTGATTTATACTTAGTCGCCAACTTTGGCGAGGGAAGGAAATAAAAAAAGAGAGAGATCATATTTTACTGACATTAGTCCATTTTCCGTCTGCTCACAAAGGGACTGTAGGCGTGATGAGATGATGCCACAGACAGTCATCCTGCAGATTACAAAGAACTGAAGTCCTTCAGAGCCATTGAAAAGTTCGTCATCTAGATTTCTCTTCAACAGCTTGTGTTTTCTTTTTCTTTTTTTTCCCCCTGAGAATCTCTGTGTCGAGGCTGGCTGCCTTACAAACTCTACTGCAGCTGTTTACGGCTGAATGGATCTTTAAGACGTGATCATCTAGCTAGCTGATGCTGATTAGCTCCACCATCTCCCAACTGTACTTCCATCTTCTAACTCACTCAGGTTTTTGTCCATCGGTGGAGACGAGGTGCTGCTGCTGTTGTTGTCGATGAGCTTTCGTTGATTTCCTCCATGATTTACTTCACCTTGTAAACCAGGCTGCGTCAGGCGTGAGCGACGATTAGCGCTGCGACTGATGGAGCGCCGCGACTGATGGAGCGCCGAGTTGCTCGCAGTGCTGGATCTGATTTGTCGCCCCGCGATCAAATCAGTCCTCATTTAGACGCTGTCAGACACACAGATGCACCTCGTACGTCTTCCCCCCCCCAGGCGCTCTCTACCGTCTCTTAAACATTTCATAAATAAGGACCAGCTTTTCTATTCTGTTTTATGATCATCTGAAAGGGTTTATTAATGCTCTCCAAATCCCTGCCATGAGCAGTGTTTGTCTAAATGAATGTTCATCTATTTTTAAAGAACAAATTGATGCTAACTCCTGACATATGTTGTCTTTCTGCTTTTTTTTTTTTTTGCTTTATGTTTCGTTCCCCTCAGGGATCCATAGCGGAGTATGACGTTTGCCCCAAAGACAACCCCTCATACGTGTGCAATAAGAAAACCAGCTGCAAGAGCTGCTCTGTGGACCAGAACTGCCAGTGGGACAATCGCAACCAGGAGTGTATCTCACTGCCAGGTAGTTCTGAAGTTCACTTAGTTTGAAATATTGGCGTCATAGCCTGAAAGTGAATAAAATAGTCTTGGTAAGAAGAACGTCTTTACCAACGAGGGTTTAGCAAAAATGTGTTGGAACTGCTGAACAAGCTCACATTGTCTGCAGATATATTTTTCTTCCAACTGAACCGTGATTTCTCCTAACAGCTCTACCTTGGTTTTATTTGTCCGAGGGTCATTGTTCCAGAAGTCTTGAGTCATTCAGAAGAAAATGTCTTTTTTCTGTTTTCTAATGACAGCCCTTTCCACCAAGCCATACTGGATTTGTTCAGTTACTGTTTTCGAATTTCTCTGACTGTGTTTACATTACAAATGTGCGCAAATCTTTGTCTACATTCTGTTAATGTAAAAACAAACAAACAAAAACAACATAATCTCACACCATCTTCCTTCTTTTTGTCCATTGGTGTAGACGAGGTGCTGCTCCATCAAGTAAGAAGCTAAGTTAAAATCAAGCGTGAATAAACTCTTTCACACAATAAAGTGGTTATATGTTTACAGTCATGGTGCTAGCGCTCATCATCTATCAGCCAATCAGAGGGGCTTGTCTGCTTGGAGCGACAAGTCCCGCCTACTTGAGAGTAGCTACATATGTGAAGTTTTAATGGAAACACTTATTGTCAGGAACTCGTTTTTTTTTTTTACAATTTCTCCAAGCATTGTTCAGCCTGGAACGTTTTCCATCCGTGATTAATATTTCTCCCTGTAGGACGATGGTCTTCATGTTGCTTAGAAATTAATTTATTGACAACAAAAACGCCTAGAGTCAATTCTTATTTTTGCTCTCTGTTGTAAACTTACTTCAGCTTGATTTCACGCTGCGTTTTTCCCTCAATCCAGCGTCTTTTCTCTCTGCTCCAGAGAACGTGTGCGGCGAGACCTGGCACCTGGTGGGCAACTCCTGCCTGAAGTTCAACACGACCAGCGAGTCGTACGACAACGCCAAGCTGGCCTGCAGGAACCACAACGCCGTCCTGGCCTCCCTCACCACGCAGAAGAAGGTGGACTTTGTCCTGAAGGAGCTGCAGATCATGAACGTCATGGTAAGGCTGGCGATGATCATCGGATTAGCAAAAACAGAATATTCCCTACTGGGAAAGTGGGTGGTAAGATCCCGATGCCACACGCGCAGTGAGAGAGCAGCCGATTGCAGCCGATTGCAGCCGAACAGCGGCGGTGTTTGATCGGCTCCAACAAGAGGGAGACACGACGAGGGTTTTCTCGTCTAATCGCTCCAGTCATACTTGATTAGTGAGGCGCTTTCCAAAATTTGCCTTCAAGTATATTTGTTTTTGTCACTCTGGGCTCTGTTGTGATTTTTCTTTGTCAAGTTGTTGGACCAGTAAGCATGAAAGAAGTTTCAAATGAACAGATCTTTCCCTCCAGAGCTCAGACACATTTCATTTGCTCGATCTATGAGAGTGAAAACCCAGAAATCTATCCCAGCAACCTGCTAATCACTTACAGGCTGCATTGGCTTCTTTGTCAGTGGAAAAAAATGCTTTTTTTTTTTTTTTTTTTTTTTTTTTTAGCTGATAAACTGCTCGGCGTTTTGAACTTTTTTCATATTTGTCTTGCTACGGAAAGAAAGCTTTGACTTATTTTATTGGGGTTTTCTGATGAATCAGGACAAGATAATTCATAAAAGTGAAGTAGTAGAAACTGGGGAGAAATGGCTTTCAAACATTTTTCTAAATGGTAATCTGAAAAAGTGTGAAGTCCATTTGTTTTTCTGTTTTGTAAAATCTCTCAAACTCTCAGATTGGATTCAATTAAACTCACATTTACTAATCAAATGGCTGAAGTCTGAAGTTGCACTGGATTTTATTTATGGATATCAGAATAAAGGAGGCTGAACATAAAGTTACGCCACACCTTTTTTTTTTTTTTCCTTTTTTTTTTTTGGAGTGGGGGGGCTGAAAAAAGTCTCATGAAATTCCAGTCACCTGCTTTTCTATTTGTTGTCATGACGCAACAAAATGTGAACATTTGAGGGGAATCAAAAAATTACAATACCCGTCTCCGAACTGGGAGTTTATTTCTGAATTGGTTTAAACTGTTTGAGAGGAAAGTTAAGGATTTATAAGAAACGAGAAAAGAGCACAAAGCACACGCAGTGTGTATTTTTGGTTGTTACTATTATTATTATTTTTTAGCTCTAAATGTGCACACAGGTGGTTAAAAGACTTCCTCCTATATGATGTTGACGTCGCCTTTTCCGAGGATTTTTCTGCCAGGATCAATCAATCCGAACCCTGGAATTACATGTCAGCCCTACTGTAATTTGTCTCTCTCAGAAATCCTGTGGTCTTTTTTTTTTTTTTTTTTTTGACGTGGCCACATATCTGCAGACTAGACATGGGTTTAAGTTTGAGAGCCTTCAAATCAGGTGAAATAAACCTGCCTTATTCCAGATAAATGACTGCTCTGTCGTTTTTCCTCTCCTCTTTCCTTCTTCAGTCGGGGTGCAGCCGTCTTCTGAAACCAAAAAATGATACTTGTCAAATAGTGCCCCCCTCCCCCCAGTATTTACGTTAATCTAATTGTTAGGAATCATCATAACAACTATAGATTTTTTGTTTATGGAATCAAATGAACTGGACTTGTAGTCAAATCTTTCCACTTGATTCATCAGTACAAGACAACAATGACTCCCTGGGTGGGGCTGAGGAAAATCAATGTGTCCTACTGGTGCTGGGAGGACATGTCGCCCTTCACCAACACCACCCTGCAGTGGCTGCCCGGCGAGCCGAGCGACGCCGGGTTCTGCGGCTACCTGGCCGAACCGGCCTCCAGCGGGCTGAAAGCGCAGTCCTGCATCAACCCAGTGAACGGCAGCCTGTGTGAGCGACCCGGTAAGCTTTCCACGTTGACACAAAGCCATTGCGGACTGTCCGACCATTAAATGTGTGTTTATATATTAAGAGTTCTCTGATTTCAGCTTTCTGTCTGACCGCCAATCTTTAACACGCCTGATCTACTGATTCTGAGTTTGGCCGATGTCATTTTTTTTGTCTTCTCTCCCAAAATGGACAGTAGCTGATTTTCAGACTTTTGCAAAGGTAGAGAAGATCGGTTTCATATATAAATATTGGTAGATTGCCTGTCATTTGAAATGGACCAAATTGGCTTGTCACAGTCGCGTAGTTTTTGCTGAATGATAAATTGTCCCAGAAGTAGAAGATAAACGATAATATCGTTGTTTTAAGACAGTTTTGAATTAATACAATGATAACGGTGGAATAATGCAGGAACACGTTCTCAAAGATCAATCAGCTTTAAATTCTAATGAGCATTTCACATTGAAACTGGAAGACATTTTAAGACACCAGAAAAAGACTTTAATTTTAAAATCAATTAAAATCGCTTGTTTTAATTTATCCTGCGATGAATTAGTTAGTTGCTTATTGCAACATCTATATATTTATATACACAGTGCAAAAACTTTTGCCCATTTTGTAAAAAAATAAAATAAAACTACAGCCAAGAATTTCCTAACATATGGCTTTGACATGAAGTAATGATACTTTCCACTGGTATCATACATAAAATCCTACTGAAATAAATTAGTATTGTTTTAAGGGAGAAAAAACCAATCCTCATTCAGCCTCCCGTTCCACTTTTCCAGAGGCGATTCGGCTCTTAACCCTTCTCTTCATGCTCTCTCCTCTTAGCGAACCACAGCGCCAAGCAGTGCAAGACGCCCTGTGCCATGCGGACCACCTGCAGCGAGTGCACCAGCGGCACCTCGGAGTGCATGTGGTGCAGCAACATGAAGCAGTGCGTGGACTCCAACGCCTATGTGGCCTCCTTCCCGTTCGGCCAGTGCATGGAGTGGTACACCTTGAGCAACTGTCCACGTAAGACGTCTCATTCCACTGGCTTCAATGCCAACGCCATTGGAAATCTTAGCCACGCTGCAAAGTAGAAAATGTTCAGTCCCAAAATAATTTCCCCATAATCACATTGTGGTGTAGAATGCAACAATGTGATTTATGCTGTAATCCCCGTCTAATCTCCTCTGCTGCTCCGAACATTACTCGTTCAGAATCAGCAGAAAACATGAGCTGGATCTCACTGAGGATTTTATTTGTTATTTTTTGGCACCTTTTGATGGATCGTCTGGTTTGTTTGGAGTTCATTTGTTGACATTACTGAGGTGAGAATAAGAACTGGACCCAAGTGTTGCTGTGTTTCTAAAACAGCTGAGTTACATCGTGCTGTTTAAAAGACGAAGCTCAGGTTTTGTTGTCATAAAGGGAGCGATGAGTTCCCTGAGATTTCACAGCTGAAAGTAGGGAGCAGGGTACATTTCTTCAGACTGCAGGGTTTCCCCCAGAAAACCTTTGACGCCCAGTGGTAGGGGGCGCTAGCGCTTAAAAAAATGTTAAAAGTTACAAAAATTCAGGACGTCAGGTGAAGAAATGGCGCAATTGTTACCCACTGCCCAGTTCAATGTGTCAGCTATAAACCTACTTAATCCATCTTTACTGTCACTGTTACTGGTGTACAGAACCCCTTAAAATAAACTATTGACAAGTAAAGCCTGGTGGCCTGTTAGGCTTACAATACACTGGGGGAATTCCTGAACTGATATCTGCTACAAAAAATGTTTTATTTCAGCTAAAAGGGCTGAAACTAGCTATTGGCAAGCAGCGTGTCCTAACTTTTCCTAAGATAGGAAATGGATTTTTATTTTGCTTAATGACTAAAATATGGCACATTTGTTTTGCAAGTGCAAAGAGGTAAAACTTGAGATTAGTTCACATTGAAATGTGAACATTTCCTAATGAAGAACTGAACTTTTTCACATGACTGGATGAATCTCTCACAATTTTATGTTGAGGTACCTCAGCATCTTCAAGATTTTTTTTCCCCTTTAAACAGCAGATTAGATAGTAATTATAAAATTTCTGAAGAAATTTAAACATGCCCGTCAGTTGGAACGCAGCGTTTTGATGGTAAAAATTAGCAACAATGCTAAAGTAAGCTACAATGTACTTGATAGCATGTGGAGAGTCACAGGCATGTTGAGTGACATGCACTTACTCTATTCAGTATGTTAAATTTGGTGTATAAGTTTAAATTATCCAAAATGCTAATGTTAGCCTAAATGCTTCCATTGGCATATGGAGTTTAAATAGCATATTAACTGCAGCATATTAAATTCAGTTCTATGTTTCTATGTTTTAGGCTACTTGTATTAGCCTAAAAGTAACTACTTACTTTTAGGCTAATAGTAGCCTGTTGTAACTCTACGTGGCGCTGTTGTTGTGTTTTGCTCCAGCTGAAAACTGTTCCGGCTACAGAACATGCGGCCAGTGTTTGGACCAGCCCGGTTGCGGCTGGTGCACGGACCCCAACAACACGGGGAAAGGCCAGTGCATCGAGGGTTCCTACCGAGGGCCCTTCCAGACGTTGGTGCCGGCTCCATCCACCCTGCCCGGTCTGCCCGCCAGCCCCCAGCCCTCCCTGAACTCCAGCATGTGCCCCAGCGAAGCCAAGTATAACTGGTCCTTCATTCACTGCCCAGGTAGGAACCAATCAAATCAATCAATCAATCAAATTTTATTTGTATAGCACATTTCAGCAGCAAGGCATTGCAAAGTGCTTTACATCAAATCAAACACAAAAACACAAAGTGATGCAACATAGAATCAACAATCAAAACACATCAAGTCAGATTCTGTCATTAAATTTGCAATTGATTACATTTCAAATACAACTCTAAACAAGTGGGTTTTTAGTTGAGATTTAAAGGAAGTCAGTGTTTCAGCTGTTTTACAGTTTTCTGGAAGTTTGTTCCAGATTTGTGGTGCATAGATGCTAAATGCTGCTTCTCCTGGTTTGGTTCTGGTTCTGGGGATGCAGAGCAGACCAGAACCAGAACCTGAGAGGTCTGGAAGGTTGATACAACAGCAGCAAATCTTTAATGTATTGTGGTGCTAAACCATTCAGTGATTTATAAACTAACAGTATTTTAACCAAGGGGTTCATTGCTGTATGAGCTGCCCCTACTTTGAATGATTTATTTTTTATTTTTTTTGTCATGTATGTTTCAGTTTTACAAAACTGTGAAAAGAAATTGTTTCTTTTTTAGGGACCTTCTTGTTCTTTTTATTTTTATTCTTTAAAGATGTTTCAATTTTTAAAAATTAGACTAGAGACATCAGAGATTAGCAGCTTGATCTCTGGTGACCTACAGAAACTTTTTCTCAAACAGTAATCATATATTTAGTTAATCAAACCAAATAGGATTAACACGTTTAATTTGATTTTGTAAATGTGGGTGGAGTGGTTAACCTCTGTCAACACTTTATCATCATCATTATTATTAATTAAGACGATAGCGTCGAAAGCAAATAATTCTTTGCTGCAAGAACATTTAGTTTAATTTGAAGAATGTGGGGCATGACCAGCTCTCCTCTGGCTGACAGGTTTAGTCAGAGTTTAGGGGTATGAATACTTTTGTAAGACACCTGAAAGATGATGTTTGGATCATTTGCTGCATGAGAGCCACGGCTTTGACCACTGGCTCCATACCTGCTCAGTCCCTCACATAAACATTGTTGTTTGTGTTTGCAAATGAGCGTACAGACCGTTTGGCCCCGGGGCTGTTTATTGCTAAACGTTTTTTTTGTTTTTTGTTTTTTTTTTCCTCCAGGGATTGTATGTGTGTCTGAGACATTAATGCAGTACGACCTTTGTTTACTCCCTGCCAGCCTGTCAATGTAATGGCCACAGTCAGTGTGTCAACGAGAGCGTGTGCGAAAAGTGCGAGGACCTGACAACCGGCCGACACTGCGAGAGCTGCATCTCCGGTTTCTACGGCGATCCGACCAACGGGGGCAGCTGCCAGCGTAAGTACCCATTCAGGTCTGCGCCAGATCAGCTTTCTACCGCACGCACCCTCGTCTGACGTCACTTTTTTTACTGTTCATTTTTATGTCTTCTGATTCTTTGAGCCCTGGCGGCTCCTGTTGGGATATTAAAGATTTACTCCTTCCACACCCGATACCGACAGTCACTCAGTCAGGCTATAAATCAATTGTTTAGCGTTTGGACAGCCTAATTTTGCTTTCTGGTATATCACTGGTACTCTGTATGTTGTATATTCTCTTTCTGTCTCCCACTTGATTTATATTCACAAGGGTTTGCATCAGTGACACTTAATCAGTACATTAGGCTGTTAAAATGCACAGTTTTTCCTTTGTTACTAGGAGTGCAACGATTGAAGTTTTCTGGCCAATCACAATCTTTTATTCCGATATTGACAGATTTTATTTTTACACACTGTTAGGTGTTTTTTAGTCATCACACACCTTCAGTGTTCCAATCCTATATTATTATACAACAATGAACTATACACTTTCTTGAACTACTACAGTACTCTTAAATATAAATGAAAAGTTTAAAGCATTGCTTTCCAAAGCTGCTAAGTTAACTAAACAAGAAGAATTTTATTTTTCACAATTAAAATTTTTCTCCCTCCCTTTGTTAAGGCTGAGCAAAAACAGACAGTGGATAATTTTCAGACCTTTGCAGAAGTATTTAAGATTGGTGGAAAAAAATCGGTTTCACATGCAAGTATCAGTCGATCACCTTAAATTAAGGAATTTGGGCCGATAAATCCACTCTTTGAACTTTCAGCAGGGATCTCTTATAAAAAGAAGGTTTGTAATTTCTGCTGGTAGCTTCTGCTAACTGAAGAGTAGAGTTCTTTGCGCTAACCCTAGAGCTCTGATAAACATTGGTTCTGCTAATGCTAAAGCAATTAGCAACCAAGAATTTAGCAGAAGCTAATGCTAAAGCACTAACTTCAATTAAAATTGTATCTACCTTGGAAAGACTAGAACCTTCTAGAACCAATTTAATTATATCTTCCACTGTCTGTGTTTTTATTTTAAATATTTTTGTTGAAATAAAGTTATTGTGGTTGGAGGAGAGGAAATGGAAATGCTGCAAAAACGCCCAACACCCACTTCAAAATAAGAGCATGAAGATAAACAACTAACTACCAAAATTCAACTGAAGTTTACACAATAGTCAGGTAAATTAGAAGTTTAGAATTTATCTGGAAAAATCAATTTAAGGGAAGCTACATGCGCTAAATGTTTTCAAAGTTAGCAAAAAAAGCTACAGGGCTAAACAGAAGATTAGCTTTACCACTAGCACTTTGCATGAAAATTGCATTTGTAGATCTGTGACTCGTTGATGAACTCTGAAGTTTGAGTGTTTGAAGTATTGAAGTGAAAGGTTTCCCAATACACAACAGACGGACTCTTTGTCAGAAGAAACTGAGCCCTCATCGTGGCTCTTCCTGTTTTTCCTCCAGCCTGTAAGTGTAACGGCCATGCCAGCATGTGCAACCCCAGCAACGGGAAATGCTTCTGCACCACCAAAGGCATCAAAGGAGATCGATGCCACATGTAAGTTTCACTTTCTGCTTCTTATGTCATTTTACAGCTTAAAACCACAACATTATTACATCATATTTCCTTTATATATTTCTGTCTGATAGATGTTCTTTTGAACACCCTTTCTGCGCTGCGCTTTGTTTCAGGAAGCAGGATTTGAGTTTCACCAGGCTCTGTAGTCAACGTGACATTTGTCAAAGTATTCATCCCGACTCCTTTAGGTTTTCACAAAAACAATCCATTTGTATTCGATTGGGATTCTGTTACAGATATTGAATAGCTGATAAGTGGAATGAAAAGTAGATTTGCAGAAATAAAATATGTTCTATAAAGAAATTGAATTCCTATAACTGGGAATTCTGAATTGTCTCAAAATGCAGAAAAATCAAGTGTAGTCTGCTTTTCTTTTTGTGTGAAATTGTATTTTGAATAATTCTGTAATTTTTCTGTATTTAAGAAAAGGCAGGTGCTGCGCTACCTGATTATAATCAAAATTAGATGAGATAAAAAAAAAAAATACTTCAGCATTTAAAAACCAGCAGATTTTCACCTCCTCCTCCCAGGAGAAATGTTCGTACTGCTTTTTCCTGAACTCCTTCAAAGTCATGTATTACTTTTAGAATGACATTATTTTAAGATCTAAGCTATCCCACCTAAATATTAATGAGCCTAAAAGACTCCTCAGTCTTCTGATCATTTTCTGCCTTTTATCGTCCGTCTGGCCTTTATGATTATAGGACTTTGGAGAAACCCATTAAACCCTCCAGATAATGACTGGATGAATGGCCGTCAGTAGGAAAATGAGGCTGTTTGTCGCGTTTCTGCGGGAAAATGTTTCCCGTTCGTTTCCTCTCGGGTTCATTGTTCCCCTGTTCACCAACATTGTGATGTTAATTCAGCAGACAGAAAAATCGGCCCTCCTTTCTGTTCTCCTTTTGTTTCATTCGCTCCATGCTCACCACCCACCTCCCGTTTCGGCTCACCTTTTCTCCACCTTTGTTTTTAAGGTGTGAAGTGGAGAGCCGTTACCAAGGCAACCCCCTCAAAGGGACATGCTACTGTAAGTGTAACTCCTATTATTACCAAATCCTGAAAAAAATAAAATAAAATTCTGCCTCATTTAAGTCGATGCAAAGTGAGTCTTATAGAGAAAATGACAGAGGAGCATAAATATAGGAGACTGCAGAGAAAAGAGATGGAGTTTAGATATGATGGCAATAAATTATTTATTTATTTTATTTTTACAATTTTAATGTGGATTATCATTTTAACTATATATTACTGTCACTTTTATTATTTTAAATTAATATTTTACTATATATATATTCATGTTATTTAATGTTGTTTTAGATTATTATTACTTAGTAACCACTTTAAATGTTTTTGTATTATTTCAGTACAAAATAATACATTTATACATTTATTTTGTATTATTAACACAATTTATACAGTATTATTAGCACAAATATCGTTTTGTATCATTTGTATTATTAAATTTGCATTAATTCCAAAACATGTCTTAATGTTTTATTATTAATTTAGTTTAAGAATAAATAAGTTGTTTTATCATTATCTTATTGTCATCTTACTTATCTTAGGTAACTTTTCCATTTTAATTCTCTGATTTATTTAAATTGTGTTAATTATACATATAAATTATAATTTGACATTTTTAAATTTAGTATGTATAATATCAGTCATAATCTGTGCAATAATTTTTTTTTCTTTAAGGAAAATAGGAATGTATTTATTTCCTATGGCAATTTTATTATTTCTGCAATATATTTCGGTTTGTTTGTTTTTTTTTGTACATTAATTTGGCATCTTTTTTTTCTTGGTCCACAGTCTTACACATTAGATCTTACAGAAGAGGTTTGATTGTTTGTTTGTTTTTTTCCCCTCCTCCACAGCAATCCTGTCGTAAAAGAATCTGGTGATTTCACGGTTTTGGACAGGACTGCAGTGTGATTTAGAAAGCTGTCAGAGATTAATGAACAGGAGTTTCTGTTATCACTGGAATTAAAACCAAGTGCTGAAGCAATTCCCCCGACTGATTGGCAAGTCAATGAAAACCACCCAACAAAAAGTTTGAATTCCCCATCCCCCCCCTTCTGCTGTGAACGTTCCCCACTTTTTTTTTCTGTTTTTTTTTTTTTTTGTGTGTGCCATTTTTAGAGTCACTGGAGCGGGAACAACGAAGACATTAATTGGTTAGTTAAACAGCAAGTAATGAAACAGCAGTCATTTTGATTATCCAGCTTAGTGATCGATTTAATCATTTAATTTAAAATGAAGTTCTTGTGGTTTTCTTCGGGTCGGGTCGCACGTTGAGCATTTTAGCGTCTGGTTACATTGTAGCTGCGCTGCCTCTCAGTGGGAGAGACTTGTATTGTCACAGCGAATATTAAGCAAATGTTACCAGAAGCATATTTAAGACGTATTAGGCTGCACCCTAAAATTCACTGCCTTACAAATATACACAGACTCCCCTTGAGTTAATGCTTTGTAAAAAGATATTTTTCTACAATTATAGGTCAACTTTTGCCTTTTTTTTTGTTTGCAAAAGAAGTTAAGCGCTGTCAAATTTAATTTAGTGTCAATTCTCAATTAGATTTTTATCTGGACTTTGAGTAGGCCATTCTGATACATGAATTCTTTTACCTGAGCATTTCCATTGTAGTCATACCGTTGTGGCATCATGAGATTTCAACTGCGTCTTATTAGGGGAGTGAATGCAAATGCTTGTCACGTGTTGCTGTTTTTTTTTTTTTTTTTGTTTGTTTTTTTCTGGCAAGAAAAAAAAGGAAATATTTCAGCTCAGTAGAGGACATAGTAACTATTCTTGGCATTGCTAACATATCTACACATCTATAGCTGCATTTCCTTTACAAATATATGTAAATCTTGGTCTATATTTTCCTAATGTCGATAAAACACAAGTCCTTTCCATTAAATAAGACATTAAGTTAAAGTCGCACATGAATAAGCGTGTACATGCCATATATTATTAAAAATCATGGCAGCAACAAATGGAAGCAGTTAAACTAAATATATTCATACATTCATATGGGAGCGGCTACATATGCGGCATTTTGGGAAAATAGTTTTTATGAACTGTGATGCTGTGAGAGCTCTGATGGAGCCAACAGCACCTTGTCTATGCAAAAAACAAAACGAAAACAAAACACTACTTCCTGTCTTCTTCTTCGTCGTTGTTACTACCAGCAGTAGTAAGATCCGGCTGGTTCAGAAAACCTATTTTCATTGCAGTTTTGGAAAATGCATCTATTTCGATGCGGGTGAAAACCCACCTCCTCCTTGCACAAAAAAGTTTTTGTGCTTAATGGAAACGCAGGTGCTGTCTCCTTGAACGCTTTCTGGTAATGAAAGCGTTCTGGTAATGACTCGGGCTGCATCAGCTGGTCGATACGTTCTCACTTTTGGAAGTCAGCCATTGAAATCGAAACTTTTTCACCCACTAAAATACGCAACGCAACGTTTACAAGTTGAGATTAAAGGACCAGGGTCATTGTTTGTTTGGTGGTGTACATTTTAAATACGATTGTTTTACTCTCAGTAATCAGAACTGAAGTCAATCAGTTGATAAACCAGTAGAGAGACACAACAGCTCATATATCAGGATCTTTTTCTTTTTTTCTTTTGGTGCTTCCCAGATCAACCATTGAACATTGAGTTGTGGCAGCAGAATTTCTCCTGAAGGAGGTTTTACCAGTCTGAGGATAGATGTATTTCTCTGTGGTAATTGTTATTTTTCTTCAAAGGTTGGGGCAGGATGAGAAGCATCCTATATATATATATTTTTTTATTATTATTTTTCTTTAGGACAGCAGCTGGCGCGGCTACACACTGACAAAGAAAATAGCTTTTCCTGTGCCGGTCAATAAAGCCGAAGAAAGGCTGGGAAATTGAATTCTCGGTTTCGAGATCATGACGAATAAAGTCCAGAGAAAAGTGTAAAACAAAAAGGAAACCTTTGCGTTTTTTGTTTTTTGGGCGTCTCGTTAACTCTGTTGTTTTGATGCTGTAATGGTTTCATGACCTTTTATCACAGGACACACACACACACACACACAAACAAAAACATTCTGGGGAGGGGGAATAAAAATGGAGAAATAATGGGGATCATTTCCCGCCCGGAGCGCTGTCTGAAAGCATGTTACCGGGCGACCTTCAAGCCAGACTTATTCGCCTGTTTTGGCCTGTCTCTCCAGACACGCTCCTCATCGACTACCAGTTCACCTTCAGCCTGTCGCAGGAGGACGACCGCTACTACACCGCCATCAACTTCGTGGCCACACCTGAGGAGGTATGTCAGGCAGAAAACACCCCGCCGTCCTGGCAGCTGTCCACTTGCTAAGAATAAATATATCGAGTGAACCACCACATGACTGAGGTGCTTTATTTTATGATTACAGTAGTCATGTGTCCCCTACTGCTGCTCCTCTGACTTGTTTGCTCTTTTGGCATTACCTGAAGTGAGTCAATGGATGCTCAACAGAGGAGAGAAACAAAGATTTCTGCTTTTAAAAAGCTCCTTATGATCAATTAACATTTATCAGCAGCATGAACTTAGTATATTAGTTTGAAAACATATTAAATCCAAACCCCTTGAGTTTTACTGGATGTTAATAAAAACAAGACTAGAAATCTAAAATCTGGTCTATCGTTAACTACTTTGTAAAGTGGAAGGGAAATTCCTGCTTTCATAGACTTGGCAAATAGAAATCTAAAAAGTGTTGTGTGAATGTGTTTTAAGAACCCCTCAAAGCCCCGCCCACACAGGAGCAGTTTTCATTTCAAAAACATCAACCTAAAATGTCTTCTTTCTTTTTTTTTTATTTTTTTTTTTTTTTAACTCCCCCAGACCTGAAAGTGTTGACGAACATGGAGTACGGGGCGTGTGTAAAAATGACCCAAAGTCCTAACAAAGTGCAGGCAGTCTTGTTTTAGCACTTCATGCACCAGCTCCTGCTGGTAATCCTCCATTATTATTATGTATCATGTCTATGATGCATTCAGGGCTATGAGTCAAGTTACCAGTTAGGCTAAGATGCTAGCCTTATCACAAAAAAAGGTTTTTTTTCTGTCAACACAAATATGCAAGAGCGTAATGTTCACTCTGTAGCCTGTTTCAGAAAATACTTCTTTTGATCCCCTAAAACGCCGTTTCCATGTGAACAAACCTTCCTGTTTTAGAAGAACAAGTTCTGTTGTGGGCGGGGCTTCAGTCAATTCTTTACAAGCCAAGTTTAGCTGCTACTACAGCTTTGTTTTTTGTTTTTTTTTCAGTTTTTGCATATCCCTCTTAAACCTTCACAGATTTAGATAACCACTTTCCAGTTACATCCTTTACAATCCAAAGTGCTGTTTTGGCAGCGTTTTCCTAATAAATACCATGATCACCTACTGTACGAATCGTGTTTTATAGCCCAAGAAGTAGAACCTTAGGATCACAAAACATGCTGGATATTTCTGATGTCTCTTATTAACACATGAGGGTTTATTAAATACCCGCCTTTAGCAAATTGACCTGTGAATCGAAGTGATGTCTTATCAGGAAATTTGCACTTCGTAGACATGCAGATGTTTTCCCAGCAAACAAATGTTCGTCCACTTGCGTTTATTCGCCAGGAGCATCTGGAACTGAAACTGAAATGAAAGCGTCTGTTGAAATGTTCCAGATGGTTTTTCTCCCCTGATGAAGCTTTTAGCAGAGTGTTGCAACGGCTGAAATGTAATCCATTTGTCATCTGAGCAGGAGCAGAGATAATTACCTTCACACAGGAAGTGATAACGGCTTGTCTGATTTAACTTCATCTGTAAGATTAGAAAAGAATCCAATTTAAATGCTTGTTCTTGCTTTTAATAAAGTGTGATTAGGAATTAAGTTTTGCATCTAAAACAAGTGAGTAACACCTACTGTTAAATAAATGTACAATATTTTGTGTTTGTTAGAGCTAAAGCTATGTTGTAGGAGTGCACGGATGAGTTGGCCCTATTCGAAAACTAGGATCAGAAATCAACCCAGTCTTATCTACTTACGCAAAGGTTTAAAAATCTTCCACATACTTAAAAAAAAACAATTGAAGTCTGTGGTAACAAAGGGACAGCATGTTTAAAAGCTTGGGTCGTTTTGTAGCTGCTGCTGAAAAGATCTCAGTGACAACATCCACACCGAAGAGTGACATAGTAGTGATTAGTGTGGTGCATTTACTGACTGCATTTTAAAGTTTCTTCTTCTCAAGCTGAGCTGCAAACCAGCAGAGTTCAGCCTCTGCACGTCTCTAGTCGTATAGTCTTCATAAACAATATAGTACAGATAGTTTGGAGTTATTAAATGAGTTTATCTCCTGTTACCTGTGCTGTTTGCTCTTATTCACAAGCGTGTTTGTGCTGCTGCAGTTTCTGGTTTCTGAACTGCGATTAAATTAGTTTCTCAGTACCTAATTAAATCAAATCTAGCCTTTCCTCGCTGGCTTTTGTTTCTCTTAAAAGTATTTCTGCTGTTGTTTGTCTTTGTTTTTTTGTTGGAGACAAATTAAAAGCAGTGATGTTGCTGTTGGTCTAATTGCTGTGTTTCTGCTCTGCCCACAGCCAAACCGCGATCTGGACGTGTTCATAAATGCCTCCAAGAACTTCAACCTGAACATCACCTGGGCGACCAGCTTCACAGGTACGTTTCTGTGTCAGAGGAAACACATTTAGCAACAAGCTCTGTTGCTTCACACGTCCATCTGAAAGTGAATATTTCTTCCATTTACTTCCAAGGAAGAAAAATGAAGTTTAAAATATTGTCCTGTTGGCTTTTTTTACTTTAAATTATGAATAACTTTGGCTTAAGAAGTTGACAAAAAGAGGCTGCTACTTAGTTTCTACAATATTTTCTTACTATGTTGAGGTAAACTGTTCTGCTTTTTATTAATATTTTTAAAATTCCTTTAGTATTCTGTGTTTGGTTCTTCTATTTCCTACCACACCAACTTTCACTCCTTTTTTTTTTGTAGACTTAACATGGCTTCGTTTCCTATCTTCTTCATCCATTATGACACTTCTTCTTTTTTTATTTTTTTTATTCTGTTTTCCAGCAGGCACCCAGACCGGAGAGGAGATTCCAATCATCTCACGTTGCAACATCAAGGAATTCAAAGACAGTTTTTCCAACGAGAACTTTGATTTCCGGAACAGTCCGAACATAACGTTCTTCGTCTACGTCAGTAACTTCACGTGGCCCATTAAGATCCAAGTGAGTTTCTCTCAAATTAAGTCGGACAACAATCTTTGGGAACGTCTTTACCGTTTTTTCCCTGTAAGCATGTTATTCAGTTGAATACAGAAAAGGCTAAACAGGGAACGGCATGTGGTTTGTATTGAGAGCACTATTATTATTATTAGTGCTGTGAATTGATTGAAAGATTTAATCACGCTCTGGCGCTGTGAGTCATCGCTGTGCTTTAAAACTGTGTGAGCTTGAAATGTAAAAATGCACGTTTTCAATAAATGTTTGGGAAAATGTTCAGTAATCTCAAACTGATCAGGTCAGTTTTTCATGTTCAGGACGGTTTAAAAGAAGTCATTTTGGGTCAAATGTAATTTAGAAATGCTTACTTTTAACTGGTTGTTCTTCAGGGGAAGGAAAATTCATTGTTGCAGTAAATTGGTGTTTTCTAAACGTCTATCTTTTTTTTTTTAAAGCAAAATTAACACGCTGCTTTCAACTATGTAACCCTCTGCGAGAAAGAGGCTTTCAGGTCAATATAATGCGATTAGTATGAATTATGTAATATTACCACATTAAGCTTTTTAGATCAGTCTCACGCGTTCATATGTTAACATTGAAAGGCCTGATAATTATCAACGCGGTTAGGATTGTTTCTTGGATTATTTTTTTGTTCGGTTAGTCATTCTTGGTGGCTCTGCTTCCCCCACCCACTTCATCCTCTCTCCATGGAGGGTGTCCATGCATTCTTAAAAAGTCTTAATTAACGTTAATTAACGTCTTAATTAAAGTAAGGCCTTAAAATGTCTTAAATTCACATAAAATAAGTTAGCCTTTTGTATGTTATTCCCAGGTCTTAATTGTTGCAGTAGGACTATTTAACGTCATATATTTTGTGTGGTTTTATTGTTTCTCACGGGACTTTGCTGCTACGTAAAACTTTGAGTCATGCTAGCTGCTAATACACCTTTTCTAGCTAGCTAGTGTAAAGCCACCTGGCCATTTTACATCCTTCATGGTTGAGTGCAAATTTATCGCCGGCTGTCTGGACAATCCTCATCTTAGCCATTGGCTCACGACCGTTTCCATTCCTTCCAATTTCTTTTTTTATTTGCGATTTTCTTTTGTGCATTTTTGTTGCCGTGCAGGTCTTAAATTCCTTTCAAAGCTGTCTTAAAAAGTTCTTAAAAGTTTTAAATTTATGTTGGTGAAACCTGCAGAAACCCTCGTATAATTGGCATATCATGGCCATTTTTCTTCCTGAACCAGAGGGGCAGTGTTTTCATTTTCATGCTTTAATTGGTCACGAGGTAGAGAAGGGGTCCTCATCAGTTCTCTTCTAGGAAGGAAAGCTGTTTGGCCCAGATACGACCGAGACTCGTTGCTTGCAGCCGTCGAAAAGTCGAAAACTTGCGACTTAAGCATAACCACTGGGGAGGCTTTCTCTAAATCAGCTTTACATATATCAAAATCCTAAAAGTTATTGTTCTCGTTTCTCAAAAGTTTCAGGTCTCACTGAGACATTGGAGGCTGTCCTGAAAATGTGTCCAGTGCAGAGGAGCTGCTGCTCCTTCAGAGCAGAGTGTTTGTGCTGGACTTGTTGATGTTTGCTTCCTGGCAGCTGCAGTGAATAAGACCCTTCATCTGCTGTCCTGCTAGCCGGCAGCGTGTGTTTATGTGGCTTTGCTACAGTCAGTGCTGAACTCAGGGAGGCCCTCCAATGCATCATCAGCACTGTAGCTGTTGTGATGTTTAGTAAGTCAAAGGCTCCTTGTTATTTAGTTTTTTTAATTATTATTATTATTATTTGTCGCAAGGCTTTAGCTAATATTTATTGTGTGAATAAACCCAAGATGCGTACTGTCGACGTCACTCAGTAAAACAAAATGTAGACCCTAGACCAGTTGGCTTTTTTCATTAAAATGATTTTTTTTTTCTAGATCTATTCTGGTCAAACAGCCTTTGAAGTGCCAAATAATTCAACATTTTCTTCACATTGATTGCATTAAAACAAACCCCCCTATTATTTTTGGTCAATGCATCAACCAATAGCGTGTAGTTTGAGGCCGTTTCTACATGGTTACAGGCATAAACAGAACCTACAGTGGTTTCATTTGTCTCTGGTTGTCATTTTTGGAGAAAGATTCAAAATAATAAAACCTGAAAGAGAATCTGAAATCTGTATCTGCCAAGAAAAGTCTGATTTAAAAAAAACAAAACAACAACAAACAAAAATAAAAACTTTAAAAGAAAATGTCATTCCAGTACCATGTGTGCTAGAATAATGTGGAAGTATTCTGTTTGTGCTTCCAGATTTTATCCTCTGTGCCAAAATATACAGATATCTTGACTTCTACTTGTACTTCATTTCCTTCCTTCCATTGTTCACTTCTTCCTTTCTTACATCCCTTTTTCTTACTTCCTTCATGCCATTCTTCCTTAATTCTTTCACACCATGCTTCCTCCTTTCCTTCTCTCCTTCCTTTGTTTTTTTCCTTCTTTTATTTCTTCCTCCTTTTTTACTTTCTTATTTCTTTCCTTCTTTCCTTTCTTCCTTTTAACTTCCTTCCTTCTACCTGTACTTCATTTCTTCCACCTTTTGTTTGTTCCTTATTTTCTTACTTTCCTCTGTTTGTTCTTTCCTTACTACTTCCTACCTCTCTTCCTTCCCTCTTTCTTTCCTTCCTTCCTGGTACTTGTTCTTCATATCCTTTCTTCCATAGAGTTGAGTGCAGAGCTTGTATAAGGTCGTTCCAGAAGCTTAATGCTTTTCATAGCAGGTTTGATGTTTGTTTAAGATATTTTCTCAGTTAAAAATAAATATCAATACAGGCTAAGATGAATATGAAAAGCTCAGACTTGACGGGTTTTAGCCTTATGGATCCTAAGACAATATAAATGTCTCCATGTTCAGCTGCGATGTTGAGGATTGTTCCTGTGTGGTTCTGATGTCGGCTCTGAACGTCGACCCGGTTAGCGTTAGCGTTAGCAGGCTTGTGCGGTGTGGTGGGAGAGCGAGGCGCTCCCGGCAGTCCGCCCTGACGGCGTTCCATCCGGAACAGCTCTGAGTGATGTGACTGGTCACACCGTGCAGACCCCCTCTGCCTGCCCAGTGGGGGGGGGACCACAATCCTGCCTCCATCTTCTACGCTCAGCTTCAGTGTGAGGGGATTTTAGGTCTTTCTCAGCTTCAGAAGCCCAGGTGGTCTACGTCGCCGCCCCGCTGCATTTCCTCCTCTCATCCAGCTCTGATCCACTTCATCTCCTGTCTTACTGGGTGGGATCATGTAGAAGATCACCCCCCTGTTCCTGAAACCAAAAGAGCGCAGGACTTTTTCACCCAGCGCTGAGGTAAACCTCTCCACCTCTCCTCCTCCTCCTCCTCGCGCCGCTGCTCGTCTCAAACCACTTTCCGCCGCTTACTAACAGCCCTCCATTTCCTCCTCTCTGCTCCTCTCGCCTTTGCTGACCTGCTACTGGACTTGTTCCGCGTATGATCGTAGGTGGCGGCTGCCTCCGGCACAGATCGGAAAAGCGGCGGACCGAGAAGGAGCGAAGGGCAAAGTGGAATGTTAAGTTGGAACACATGCTTCATTCAGAGACGGCCGCGTGCGGAAAGCCAAACCCCACTCTCCAGGCTTCTAACACAACTCTCTGCTTACGTTCCTCACACACCGACTCCGTTCTTCTTCACGTGCTCGGAAATTGGAAGAATAGCAGCTCATGCGTTTTCCAGTTTTGCGACCGAACCACCTGCCAGTTTCGTTAAACCGCCGGCATTTCTCACAAAAAAAATACGTTCTTTGTTTTGCCCTCCCCGACATCAAAAGATGAGATTGAATTCTTTCATGTCATCATCGTCTGTGTCGAGCAAATCGGATCATAAAAACAAAATCAATTGCGGTGAAATTAGTCAGCCAAGAGTTCCCCTTGATTCTATTTTTTTTCCTCTTCCCTCACCCCTGATGAAGAATAGATCTGTATTTAATGATGTTTGTAATTAAACACAAATCCCAGACTAATTACATTAAAGAGCTGTGATCCTCCTGTTCTGTGCCTTGGTGAACATGTCATGATATGGTGGAGATTAGAACAGCCTCCTAATTTGATGCCCCGCTGCGGAGGAGCAGCAGTAGCTGCAGCAGTAGCTGCAGCAGTGGGCTGGCTGGGCCCCACTCTGTGGAGCTGTGGAGTGTTTATCTGGGCTGCCTGTGGACGCCTGGTGCTTCACAGCAATCTGAGAGGAGGGGCAGCACGAGTGGTGGCTTTGTCAGCGTGCAGAGAGCGAGTAAAGCTAGGTCGTAATTTGAGGAAAGAAAAAAATAGTACTGGTAAAAAACACAAAAAATGTGTGTATATTTATATACATATTTACAGGGTTTCCCCCAGAAAAGCCTGGTGGTCTTGGCGAGTTTGGATGCACCAAACAGAGTGTTGTCTGATTTTGCAAAGCTTTGACTCCCTCATTTAAAAATACAAATGCTAAAATAGTAATTGGATCCGCCTGTGGTATATTGCATTAGTCATTAGCCCAGTTAGCATGGTTAGCATTACTAACAGGCCAGTAGCTGTGTATATTTGCAGAAGGTAGGCCTTTACGGCACCTTTCTCATTTCAAAAAGGCCTCCGATGCTTTCAGATCCGGCATGTTTAATGGACGTTCGACGCTTTAAAAAATAAAGCAGAATGCTTTGGTGAGCTCTGTTTAGCTTTCCTGTTACCTGCGGAAAATGGGTAACTCTCACTTCCTTTCTCTCAATGACCTTTTCAAATAGCTTCTTAAATGTCTTTTCATCACTAATTACCTAGTTAGCTGTGCTAACCTGAAGCTCTAATTGTGAACATTAATTCCTCTAACGCTTCCCTGTTGACTTCCTTATTGTCTACAGCCTACTTTCCTTTTTTCTCCTTCCTTTCATCTCTTCCTATTGTTCTTCACTTCTTACTTTGTCTCGCCTTCCTTACCTGTTTTTTTTTTTACTATATTTTCCTTATATGTCCTTTCCTTCTTTTTTCTCTCTCTTCCTTGTGACCTTCATTCCTAATCTATTTACTTTTTACACAACCTGTTGAGTCGCTCCCCGTCGATACCGTCGCTGTCTGCCAAAGCTCCGGTGTAGATGAAATAGCTGCTAGAAGCCATTAAAAGGATATTGAATATTTACCTTCCTGATACCCTACAGCAACACGTCCTATAGGGCATCTTTCTCTAGCGGGCACGCAAGAGGAGCACCACCTGGGCTTCATGCTCGCCTGTTGAACACGGCTGACACTCGAGATTAGCCACAACAATAGCTGTTCTCAAACGTGCTGTCAGCATGGCAGCCTGCTTGCACTTTCTGAAATCGAGTCAGGCAGTGATGACATGACCCAGGGGCGCTGTTCGTGGCCTTTGAAGGCCTTTTCCTTCAGAGGTTCATAGTTGTCGTAGGTGAGACTTGTGTACATCTAATCACTCGGAGCAGTGTGTGGCTCTTTAAGGCGGCTGTCACAAGGAATAAGCAGTTCCAGGGCCCTAGCCAACAAGGTTTTCTTTAATAATTTAAAGCTTTAGCTGTATTTATTCATAAAGTCTCGGGATGAATCTCATTTTCATTATTCATGCTCGACCTTTCTCACATTTCGTCATGTCCCGACCACAAACTTTGTGTTTTGCTGGCATTTTACCTGAGAGAGCAGAACAAAGTGGTGCATAATTGAGAGACTGAGGGAAGTTGATACATGGTTGTTGCATTCAAGGAGCTGTGATCTGAACCGCTCTCCTGTAGCTCTCGATTTGAGCTTAGTCCTGCTGGTATTCCTTGATCTGTTTTCTTCTCCAGACGCCAACATTATTTTTTTGTCACAGGATTGCTATGTGTTTAGAAAAAAACACTTGTTTATGACCGGACAGTGTCACAGATGGACCACTTCTGCATTATCACGAAGTTTAGAAGACCCCTCCAGGACATAAGAGTTAGAAGAGGAGCGGATGTGGCATCTGACCACCACCTAGTAGTAGCCAACATGCAGTTGAATTTGAAGAAGAATTGGATAAGAACAACACATGGTAGAGTGAAGTATTATGACAGACGACCTAAAGGCCATCAGCGCCAGGGAGGAGCTTGGATTTCAGTTAAAGGACAACAATGAGGTGCTAAAAAAGCAACACAAGAAATTGCAAAAGGAAAAAAGGAGTATACAGACAAATTGGCAGACTGGTAAAGAGACACAGAGAAGTGTCTGTGGAAAAGTGTTTGGAATTAAGAAACATCATTGTTCACGGCTGAGTGAACAATGACCGAGAATGAGAGAAAATGGTTAAAAAGAACAACCACAGAGCAGTGAAGACGAGCATTAGGAAAGACAAACGCTGCATAGATGCACGAAGCTACACGAAAGCGTTGACTGTGTGGATCGAAAGGTCCTATGGAAGCTTCTCCAGTACTACGATATTCCAGCTATGAGGGCATAACCTTTAGATTGCTCCACAAAGGTCAACATATCAACAGCTTCCAAAAATGGAGTTTGACAAGGAGGCTTGTTGTCCCCATTTGTCTTCCTCATCGTCATTGACTGGGTCATGAAAATTTCACAGGAATGGAATTCAGTAGACGGTCACAGCTCTCTCCCACAACCAGCAGCAAATGCAAGAGGAGACTGGTGTATTGTGCATTGGTAGGACTTATCATCCATAAGGAGAAAACTAACATCCTTAAAATCAACTCCCAATAGCATCAACCCAATCACCCTAAATGAAAGTCCTCTGGAAGTAGTACAGTCTTTCACCTACCATCATCGACTAGCAAGGTTTAACAATGTAGTTGCAGAGGCAAGAACTGACAAAGTAAGAGTCCCCTTCATCCAACTCAAGAACAGGTGGGCATCCAGAGAGCCGACACTGACCTCCAATATCCAGCTATTCATCTTAGTAGTTATACACGACTTAAACCTGAAGGACAAGGTTTATCTTCCAAACATTGCATTTTGTAAAGTTAGTCAGAAAAGTTTAGTTTCAGGTAGTTTCTGACTACCTCATCAGACTAGCTCAACTTTGCCAACACGTTTGCTGCGTCCCCTACATAAATTGTGGCAAATAGGACTTTGAGTAGGTCTTGCTAAACAAGGTTTCTTCTTGCCTCTCTTTCAGCCATATTTAGGAAGTGGAGCAACTTCTCCCGTGTCTCTTAGCTTACTCTCCAATTAATGCTTTTTTCTTTTTTTTTTAACTTTTCTCTTTAACGTTATGTATTACTTATACATGTATCTTCAGAATTTTTACTGCTCTAATAAAAAAAAGTATTTCCACACCTCCTAATTAATTACTCTCATTGTTGTTTCACCTGTGAATACTTGTGTTGTCGGTTTACTTAAGTTGATCATTTTGATCATTTCTTGAGGAACTTTCTGGTCTTCCCCTCGGTAAATCACTTTGTGCTCTGTAAAGTTTGCTTGATTGATTGAGATGGCTGCTCACATTACCCAGGCTCTGTTGGAGGTTTCTTCCTGTTAAAGTGGAGTTGTCCTTTCCATTATCGCTCCACTCATTGTCAGCTTGACGGATTGTTTCAAAGTTAACTCTGTGCTTGCTCTGGAAGAGCAATTGCTGGAAAGTCAGGAACTTGATGCATTCGGCTGAGTTTCTTGAGATCAAATTTCTTTTAGAATTTGCATCAGTCTGGTGTGAATGGATTGATTTGACTCCCGTTTTTTTCTATATAAATGAGAAGGTTTCTTTGTAAAGATGATATTCTCTGAGCTGTTCAAGGCTTGAAGTATTTCTCAGATAGGTTCTGCTCATGTGATGACGCATTAGCGTTCCTGCTTTCTTTTAACACATTGTTTTGCTCAGTCAGTATACATCTTAAATTTTGAACTCTTTGTGGTTTCCCACGTGCCATTTAGTCTTTTTTTTGTCTGTCAAGAGATTAACTCTATAGTGCTTGCAGTGTTGGTACTTTTTTTTTTTTTTTTCTAATTAGACGCCTAACAAGTTAGCTGACATTTCCCCAGCCTCCTCCTTGATGTTGACATCTTTCTGAAAGTTCTCAGTGAGCCTAGCAACACCTCTGAAGTTATTTTCAGTGATCAACAGACTGGAGGAAAATTGTCTCTCTGAGGATCTGAAGCTCATCAGCAACCACCGACTGCACTTTGGTGATCCATATAGTGCTGATTACGTGCAAATAAAACACTTGTGCACCTATCAACACACAACCGTCTTGATCTTGTTTCATCACCTCTCATTTGTTCACTCGTACCTATTTAAGGGTGTTGTAGACTCTGGTCATTCAGATCTGTATGCCAACTTCAGCCTTTATGGTGAATAGTAAGCAGCAGTGGTGATGCGAGCATGGCCCAGAAATGTCATTTCGGTTCACAAAAGTTTGTGTTTAGAACTGGGCTCTCATGAAGTGGGCGCAGTACCCTTGGGATGCCAGAGAGGGGCAGTGTTGCGTCGTCACAGGTTGTCGGTTCACCGTGAGGCACTTTGAGGTGAAGGTAGGAGGTTGTAGGAGGGAAAAGTGGGGCGGGGAGGTGGAACGACTCTGCATGCGTTGCCCCTGGCAACCTTGATTAAGACAGGGTGTCGTTGAAGCAGGGGCACTTGTGATGATTACATGGAGAATATTTCTGCCCACGTATTCAGGAATGAAGTTTATTCATTCATTCATTTTCAGGTTTTATTTTCTCAGACAGGTTGTGGGTTGCTGAAAGACAGCGCTGCCGGCTTGTTGTCTAGTTGACATGTTTGGTTTGGAGCATCAGATCAACTGACTCAGAGCCTTCAGTGGCTGCGCTGGAGAAGTTTGAAGGAAATAAAGAAAGGCTTATAGCAACACTGCGTAACGTTACTGACACATCACAACCACTTGGAAACATGAACCACAAATTAGTCACAACAAACAATCTTCACATCGCGGCTTTGAGAACCTATGTTTGTAGTTTGTCATACAGTGGTGTGAAAAAACGTTTCCCCTTTGCATATTCTTCTCCTTTTTGCTTTTGCATGGCACTTAAATGATTTAGACTTAATATCAGACTAAAATAACCGCAGTAAATAAAAATTATTTATTTTAAAATGATTTAATTTATTAAGGGAAAGAAACTTTTCAAACCCTAAGTGAAGCTAATGACTGGTTGTACAACCCAAGCATCTGCCATCAAGTGTTTGCAATAACTGGCATTATCTATCTGTATGTATGTCATCTAACCTCTTGTTGTAACATTTCCCTTGTTCCACCTGATTTCTAACTGGGTTTTTTTTCTCTCTCTCTCCACCTTTTTCTATTTTTTAACAGATTGCTTTCTCCCAGCACAGCAACTTTATGGACCTGGTGCAGTTCTTTGTCACGTTCTTCAGGTGAGCACAGCACGCACACACATGAAGCTTGGAGACTCGTGAGTCCCTGGCAGCACACATTCCCCACACTGACTGTAGGTGACAGGTCAGTTTATCCGCACTCCATCCGGCTTCAAAAGGCTAGGAAGGAAAATGTCAGCGCCATTTTAGTCAGCCACTTTCAGATAAGATCTGGTCAAGAAGCAGAATCTTTTCGGACCATCTTAATCCAGCCCAGAGTCGAGACACTTCGTTCCCTGCCTTCTACAGCCACTTGTTGAGCTCTTAAATCCTCCCCGCTCTCACAGCTCTGATTATTTAACATGAGTGATATTCTAAAGAAGCGTTAACGTGCTACAAATTAACTTTTCTGAGATGTGTAATGTGTGGTTAAGTGTTTTTTTTTTTTTTTAAGGGTTCAACCTCCGTGTGTGTTTAGTGTGGTGAGAACAAGTTGGCAAAAAAATCTTTTGAAATTACTGAGAGAAACTAATGTGACTGACTGGTTTCCAGCTGCTGGTTAGCTGTTGGCATCCACAAACAAATTCAAGACAGGACATTGTCTCCTACGTCACACACAAACACACTTTTAAATTTATCTGTATTGTAATCCAAAAGATTAATACCGATTGTCTTTCAGCCAATACAATATTGTGATCCTTATGGAGACGTGGTGGTAGCACTACTGTTCCACTGCCTACATGCCTAGAGTTGATGGGCAGATGGACTAGATGGAGTTACACCTTCCAGCTGAAAAGTGACACCAGACATACAGCCAAAGCCACACTGCCACGGTTTATGTCAAAAGTCCCTTGTCCACAGGCTTTCATCGGTTCTTAGTAGTCAACCTTGGCCAGATTAATCTCCAATTGCAGATCCAGCGCGGTTCTTCCCCCGTTTTTAAAAAAAATTTAAAAATGGTGGTGAAAGCTAGGTATTGCACGCAAGCAATTGGATTGGCAGCAGACTGCATTCGTTGAGTGGCAGCAGACTGCATTCGTTGAGTGGCAGCAGACTGCATTCGTTGAGTGGCAGCAGACTGCATTCGTTGAGTGGCAGCAGACTGCATTCGTTGACTGGCAGCAGACTGCATTCGTTGAGTGGCAGCAGACTGCATTCGTTGACTGGCAGCAGACTGCATTCGTTGACTGGCAGCAGACTGCATTCGTTGACTGGCAGCAGACTGCATTCGTTGACTGGCAGCAGACTGCATTCGTTGAGTGGCAGCAGACTGCATTCGTTGACTGGCAGCAGACTGCATTCGTTGAGTGGCAGCAGACTGCATTCGTTGAGTGGCAGCAGACTGCATTCGTTGACTGGCAGCAGACTGCATTCGTTGAGTGGCAGCAGACTGCATTCGTTGAGTGGCAGCAGACTGCATTCGTTGACTGGCAGCAGACTGCATTCGTTGACTGGCCTGTGGAGTTGTGTCACTGGACAAGTGAAGGTGGTACTTGTGGATACCATGTCAACTGGATGGGACAACCTGCATCAAAAAAATTGACAGAGATTTTGGAGAAGCTGGCTGCCCACGGTCACACATGGAAAACTGAACCTTCAGAAGGTCGACCAGAGCTTCTGCGTGCGCACAGAGTTCTCACGTTTCCACATTCCCAGAAATTGAACAGCTGGAGTGAGACATGACAATGGAGAAAGGGCTAAAGTATGTCGAAGACCTTTAGTCGGGGGACTGAGGACAAATGCAGGCCACTTGCTTCAGATTTACAACTTTAAAAATGCTCAAACGAGTTGGTTGTGGTAACACGACAGATTGTGAAAAAGTTTCAAGACTTATAAATACATTTGCAACTGCGCTGCTTTTAGCCTCATTTAGACGCTGAACAACCAACCATTCTCCATTGCCAGGCACCAGGTTCCCCCAGCAGGTAGAATGCAGAGTGTTTATCAGCTTTTTCTTTTTCTTCTTCCCCTGGAAACAACTGCCTGCTGCAGCAGGAAACATTGCTGATGAGCGTGGAAAGATTGAAATGAAAGCAGGAAGGTTGTGCACCTCTGTGGAACTGAGCGTGAGTCAGGAGTCTTGCCTCAACACTGCAGATGACAGCTTCAGAACTGCCTACTGCTGCTTTTTAGCAACACAAAAATGGTTGTTGGAGCAGATTTCCTACATGATTTTTATGTAGTGTGCTAAATCTGAACATATTATAAGTCCGGGGTGCTTTGTAATTATGGATGTGCTTGTTCTGGAGGAGGTCTGAAAATGTGCGTGTGTTGTCGCTGCTGCTGCTGCTGCTGTTGTTGTTGGGCAGCCTGAATTGTACATCTGCAGGAATTGCTGTAATGTGTTATTGATTTTAAAAATGAACTGGACCATAAGTACAACAGTGTCCGCATTGTGGTTGACTGGATGTGTGTGATTTCTCTCTGGTGTCCTACAAGTGTGTTCCTTTGTGTGCTTGCTGCCCACAAGAGAACTACAGGACACATTTTTTTTTTCTCCTTGTTTTTCTGGATTCACTAGATTACTTTTTGTGAGCAGCCATTTATAAACGCTGTGGCCACAACAAAGAATCTTTCTCTCTGCTGAGGTTCATGGTATAAACGTAGTGGAACCATTTACCATTTATGTATTCATCCCTCTCTCCTTTATCTACAGTCTGTCATGTTGCATCCGCAAACACAAAGTGATGAATAACTGAAGTAAGAAGAAAACTAGCATGATTTTCATTTTGTATGAGGTGTATATTTGTACTTACTCCTTTACACTGGTTCCTCTAAATGAAATCAAGTGAAGCAAACGTGTAGAAGAAGGCAAAGGAGACAGAAGTCAAAACTAAAATGCCACACGTGTTTATAATGAGTCAGTCAAAAAAATAGTGAGCTAGCACAATGACATTTAAGCTAGCTTTAGCATTTTAGCTAGTATTAGCTTTAACGTTGTTTTTTTTTTTCTTCATACTGAATGGAGTATATTACTGCAGATCAACATACTGGCCATAGCCCTGGTGCTAATGTTAGCATCTTAGCTAAAATTCAAATCTTAGTTGATTTTGATTTAAAAACTAAACCTAATAAACTGAATGGAATGAGTTGGTGTTTGACAACATTTTGGTGATACATAAGACTGATGGCATTTTATGTTTTTTTTCATAGTGAGTGGAGCATGTTACTGTCGGTCAACATCCTACTGATGCCCTTTATGATAATGATAGTATCTTTGGAAAAGAAATGGCATGTTGGCTAATTTTGAAGGAAAGCAAAGAGGGGAAAAAGAGAACCCAGGATGGCCATTCCTGTTAATATGTCACAGCTACTGTCCAATATTTTACTTTCTGCTACTTGGTTATCTAAATTGAAATGACAATAGCATGTTTTACCATGTTGTTGCTTTCTAAAGCAGGTTGCGCCTCATGTTTTCAAGGTTTACTTGTATAAAATAAGACAAAAGGGCGCACCAACAAATTAGTTGGCCGATAAATTGGCTGAGATTTTCTTAATTTTGGGGGATCGCTGATTGGCCAATGATTTCATGGATTCGTCACTCTCCCTTTTTGGTCTTCCCCAAGAGAGAGGGCTGATTGACTGCCTACCGTTACAATAGTCTGCCCATTGTTGCCAACCTAGCAATTTTGATACTGTGTTTTGCAAATTTTCAGAAAAAAAAAAGAAAAATGGTATCAGCCAAATTTGTCATCCTTAGGGCAGACAGTCGGTGATCGGCCAACAAACTGCAGTCTGCGTACCCCCAACACAAATGCATGCCACACTATTCAGTTTTTGTTCTAATTTTTTGCCTTTCTTTTTCAGCTGCTCTAATAAAGCACAGCCATAAAACATTACTGCCTGTGGTTGTCACATGACAAAATCCCAAAAAGTGACAGTGATATGACTTCTTTTTCCAAACCATTTATCTTAAGCTATGTTTCCGCCTGAAGAAAAGCTTGAGCTTTGAAAGCGATCAGCGTTTAAGGTGACCTATCTCTGTCACTTTGTACCGATGCTGCTCTTAGCTGCCGCTGATGATGCCAGCGTATTTACACACCTGCTGGCACCGAATCGTTTTGTCAGCAGTTGTTGTGAACAAGTTGTGCCCGCTGTTGGCGGCCGACTTGACAACAATTGATAAAGTAAAAAAAAAACCAAACAAACAAACAAAAAAGGTTCAGCCTTTCCTTCCATGTCAACCATCTTCACTTCCTCCCATTCACAGCGCCTCCTTCCTGTTCTCCTCTCCATCTTCTTTTGATCTCCGGGTCTCCTTTTTTCCTCCTCCCCTTCTGCTTTCTTTCCACAATTTTTTTTTCCCCTTTGCCCCCATTTTCTGTTCTCCCAACCTGCCACTCCCTCTCTGACTTGCTTTTTTTATTTTTTATTTTGCCGGCTGTCACTGATTCAGCACCGATGAGAAGAGAGCCTAAAGTTAGCAAGCCCCACTACCCCCCTTTCCCGTCCCCGTTTGCCTATGCGTCTTTGGGCGCCGTGTTGTTTGTGTTGCGGGGGCGGTGAGGGATGCTAATTAACGTAAAAATTGTTTGCTCGCTTTTGCTCCGACGTTTTCCGTTTCCTAATCTCGCCTTCTCACCGTGAGCTCCGGTTCTCTGTGCGCCGCTGCTCCCCCGCAGGGACAGATGAAGGTGGTGCCATCCTGTTATCTGCAGCACCAGCAGAAACTCTCTCTCTCTCTCTCCCTCTCCTCGTCTCCCCTCCCAGCTCCACGAGCGTCCGCCAGCCGCAAAAACAGATGAACTAAACATCCGTGTTAGCAGCGCACAGATGCATTCACATATTCACACCCAGCTGTCCAGCCGCTTCATACCGCAGCTCTGCAGTTGTTGAAATTGAAATGCCACTTTGGGGGGGGGGGGGGTTTGTTCGGTTTTCGTTCTAGATGCTAAAAAAGTAAAAAAAAAAAATTAAAAAAAATGCCCTAGAGAATTGTGGGGGAAAAAAAAAAGTGCAGCAGAAATGTTTTCCTGAGCTTTTTTTTTTTCTCCCCTCCTTTCTCTCTTCCCACCAACTCAGTCTGAAATTTAAAACATGATTGCTAATGTTAGCACGCTCTGAAGTAATAAGTGACCTGAATGATGAATTTCTGAGCGACGCAACTCCACACTGCTTGAAGGAGGAATCCACAAGAGCAAAATGCTACATTTTAACTATGCATCCCCACAATGGAAACGTTTGACCTGATTTTGAAGTTGTTCAAGCTTCGCTTTCTTCTACTTCAAAGAGTAAGTTAGGTTTTCTAAATAGTTTATCTCTACAGATAAGACACAGTTAGCTAAAGATGCAAATTAAATTGGTCTCCAGAGACACGTAGAGGGGTGCTAATACATCGTTTGTTTTGGCCAGCAGAGTTTGATTTTACTGTACGACTTTTAAAATCAAATTATATTTAAAGTAACTGGATCTTAAAAGAAAGTGTTCAGTTTAATCTGAGTTAATTTGAGCCAATCTGGATTCTGTTTACCTGAAGAAATAAATTGGATCTATTTGATGATACTACAGATGACATCTGTTTCAATTTGAGGCCAGATAATTAAACAGAATTGAATTCAAATGGACCAACGCTGTTACTGTTTACCTGGTTCTGTTTCAGTATCGACTGATTGGTGGTCCAGAGGAAGAACAAGTTTTGCTTTTAATCAGCTTAATTTAGAAACAAAAACCAGTAAAAACGCTTGAGTTTTCTCAAGTGTAGTGCTGGATCAATCAATGGGGCTGCGTTCAGAGTCGCTGTTTTCGGGCAGGTATATAAATGCAGTGTGTGTCGCCATTTGAATTCAGTCCTCAAACTATTTCTCCAGCTAACGCCGGAGACACGTGTTTGTTTTGGTTGTATCTACCCAGAATTCCCTGCATTTTAGCCTGCTTCCTGCTTTTAGAGCGGTGTCTGGACCACTTGGCATTCACATATCCATTCAATGCATTTAGTTGAACGAAGACCTGAGTTTTCAGGCGGACCAGACTCATTCACACCTCCCCAAACAAACTGGACTTTGTAGGCAAACAGACTGTAGTTTGATTGAAGTAGAAAACGATCTTATCCACCGAGAAGCATTGGAACTACATGATTTAACAAAATGACATAAAAGCACTGTAAGATCCTGCTCAGAAAAGGAGCTGTAGCCCTTCAAATGGAGAATTATTTTTTTTATTGCAAACTATGATTAACGGTGTATAACCTTGTAAAAAAAAAAAGAACTCTCTTAACTTCTGTCCTGAGCTTTTTTCTCTCTCTGATTGAGACATCAAGGTAGCAGAAGCAAAGAGTGTCTGAACTATTGTTCCAGAACAATCACCACATGTGGGGACCAGTATGTTTACTCACTGAAACTGGGATTTAACCTTGTAATAGCGGGTACTGCGCCGCAGCCTGATGGCCCAGAAAATTTGCCGTCCCCCGAGAGCCGAGCGCCACATCTGTGCTGCGTGTACGACTAATATTAAAATAACTTATGCTTTCCGGTGGGCACTTCCACCCCTCATTTATTTTTTGGTGCATGACAGCTCCTCAAGTACATGCAAGGCCCTTGAGTTGACACGGCAACACTCGGGTTTTAGCGTTCCCTCTCGTTGTTATGCATCGTTGCTACAGCCTGTCAGTTTGATCCTTTCATTGCATTTGTTTGATTTAAGACAGAAAAAAAAAAAAAGGAGAAGCTTCAGCGTTCATCTGTTATCCTTGTCTTATCGGGTCACTGACAACATGCCTTTTGCACCTGCAGCTACACGACAGAACCGCTCGTGGGAGTCGGCGGCGCCGAGCCTCTCTCAAACACTGGAAAACGACTTGCACATTCGGATCAATTATTGAGATCCAGCAGACATTTAAACCTGACTGTTTGACTCAAACTGCAGCGCGTTACCGCGGCGATGGAGAGAGCGACTTGCGCATTTGGTTTCTCCACAGCGGGAAGATGTCGTTTCGGTTGGGGATGAGGCATTAAGAGAGGCAGCCAGTCGACTGCCCGACCCATAACCGAGTCGGGGTTGATGTGTGGGTGGCTGAGAATCATTGATATTAATGAGTCATGCCTCTGACATCAAGACGATTTAAATTCACCCCTCAGAGATATTTGACTTGAATTTCCATGAAGAAAAGATTTCACTTCGGGCTAATTTTCTCCTCTCTGCGTCAGGAATATTTGGTCTGTTAGATTTTTCAGGTCACCAGTTTGCAGCATTTCAATCCTTTTGAATGTCTTTAGAAATAAATTGATCAGCAATTCTTTTTTTTTTTTCTTCTGATCTTCAGTTTCTGTAAAGCTTTGAACTACTTGGTGCGAATTTTAGCCGATTTTGATTTCTTTATAAGAATGAATCCATAAAAAAAGATAAAAAAGCATTCAAAATGTTTTTTTTCCTGGACTTGATCCAGTGTGAATTTAATTTAGTTAAATGAAATTTTAAAAAATCCTTTTTTTTTTGTCCATCCCAAAGAGAAATTAAATGTCTTAAACATTGTGTTTCCATGGTGAATGTGAACGCAGCCAGACACAGTCCTGGATGACGCCATCAGTTGTTGCCACGCACTGCTAACCCATTTCATGTGCTTTTGCCGCTCATCTTTAAATTTCTGTCATGGTTAGAATGTATCTTTCAACATTTTTTATGCACATTTTGAAGTAGAAGAGATTGATTGAAACAACCAAATCCCAAATAATTTCCTCGGTTTTATGAAAGAAGGTTTTTACGGTTGGTTGAGACTGTTTTTTTTTTTTTTTTTTGCTTTCCTGAAAAAGAGTTAATGTGCTAAAGAGAGAAAGTTTTAATATGCGGACTCTCTGTTTTTCTAAGATGTTTGGTCCCTGCTGGGTTACAACCTCTACATCTTGTTTATCATGTGTGTAGCATCAACATCTGACAAAATTACTCTGAACTCAGCCTGGTTGATTTACTTCAAACCAGTGGATGGGGAAAAACTCATACTTGGCATTTTCTTTTTTTTTGCGATATTTTAAAAGTTTGCTCAAAATTCACATGGCAGTTAGCTGGAGACATGGCTAGAGAGACATTGGAGTTGTGGATATTATCCTCCTTCTCTAACTTCTCATTGGTCCTTCTCCATAATTCCTCCTTTTCAGTTTCGCTCGTCTGTTTTTGCAGTATTGCTTCAGAAATGATTGGTGGAAACGGCAAAATTCAAAGTAATTTCCTCAATTTTGCAAAAATTGAAGATTAGTAGGATTAATGCTAATTAGTAGCATTAGTAATGCTACCAATTTGATGATCAGGAATTGTAGAATGTAAAGTTCATATTTATCAACACTATCAAAAATATTAAGTGACTCCATGAATTTATTTGCCAAAAAAGCAAAGTATTACCCAGTTCTTTAGCCCTAAAGCATGTCCTTGTTCTTAATTTATTCAAAAAATTGACCTTGGGAGCATTGATGTGAAAGTCAGGCGTTCTTGCGCAGTAATGTATCACCAGATGTAAAAAAAAAAATAAGAATAATCTTACAGTATGGACAATCTGCTTAGTGTTTTCTCCACCTGCGGCCTTGTTTATGTCCTGGTGTAAAAGAAAAGGCCGTTTTTATTTCCAAGCAGTCTTCCTCAGAGTGAGGTCTTAAAGTGATTAATATTGAAAAACTGCTGTGCATGTAAGCAGCCTGAGTGTTCAGTGGGCTCTATAAAGCATTTACCAGCTTGCTTTTCCTTGCTGTGTGCTCAGTGCGGTACTGTAAGTGTCACCAGAAATGAATCATTCATGCTAACCATCATGCACTGGATGACGCTTCACTGGACGCATTTTCTGCTGTGCCTGTTTTTAAAGTGGCGATATTTATGTAAAGTTGACTTTTTTTTTGTGTTATATCATGTCGTCGTGTTATTCCCTCTTCAAAAACAAACCTGGAGTGTCGCTTTGATTCTTTCATTCATGTTTGAGAAATCCTTGAATCTCCCGTGGCAACCATTCAGGGATGCCTAAATGCTTCCTCTCAGAAACCGCTGCCAGTTTCCACAAAGACGAGCCTCACAGAGCAGCCCTCCCTTCTCAGCTCCTCCAGACTAGCCAGCAGCTATTAGCAAACCCTTTTTGGAACGGCACACCTGCTGAGCAACTTCAGTCCCACTCTCCTAAGAACAGGATAGCACTGTTGTGATGACATGCTGAAGACAGAGTAGGAGCTTCTTAAAGAGACAGAGGCCAATTTTAAGCCATCAAATTGTCACATTTTTTTAATGTTATGTTTGATATATATATATTCATAACAGCTGAACTGAGAGGGGGAAAAAGTAAAAATTCTGAGAAATATGTCAAAATTGTAAAAAAAAAATAAGAAAAAGAAAGAGTCAGAATTCTGACTTTTCATCTCAAAAGACTAAAATCAAAATTCTGAGGAAAAAGTCTGAATTCTTTCTCTACTTTTCAATGGCCCTAATCCTCTTCCCTGCTGATCTCATTATAAGGACCATAAAATAAATAAATCTGTAGCAGCAGTGCGTTATTTTGCAGAACAGTTGAGTCAGTCAAAGGTGCGGCTCTCTGCGGAGACGCAGGCTGCGTCTCGCGGCAGCGGCCTTCTGCAGCTGCAGGTTTCGGGAGCCATGAAGTGCTCCGACGACTCACTTAAGAAAAGGAACGGCGCTCAGCTTGGGACTAAATTGTGATTGTTTCCTGTTGAAAGTCAGTGAAGTGGAACAGAAGAAATTACCATTTCATTTTCCGCCCACGGACACATAAAATTACTGCTGCTGAATATAATCAAGGAAAACTCTGCGATGTTATGGCAGTTTGGAACGCCAAAGGGCTGCATCGATACGTGTATGTGTGTGTTGCTCAGGTGTATCCCTTCAATTTGGTTTACACACTCACAGAAACACACACATGCACTCAATTGTCATCTATAGGTAGGAGGCAGATGGATATTTTGGGTTGGAGTGTGACCTTCAGGCTATAGGAATGTTCTTTCCTCCGTCACACGCGTTACATCGACTGGCTTTTCCTTTAAATATTCTAACTGTTGCCTGCATGAGTGAGCGAGGTGAGGCGGGTCCAATGCAATCAATTCCAGATGTCAGATTAAACTATAACCTGTTAACTTACGCCGAATTGTACTATATCATTTTCCCGTGGCATTTGTTTTCATCGAATCATTATGGAGCTGAAAGCTTTTCTGGCCTCAAACTTGGAGGGAGATCAATCACAGGAAATTGGCTCAAAGGGAAGTGACATTGACCCCGGCTGTGACTCGGCGGCGCCATGCGCACGCGTGCACAGACGGGTCCGATCCCCCGTCCCTTCCACTATGTGTTGGTGTTTGTACATAAACGTCGTTCAGGATTAGTGTCACCGACGGCGCTGACAGGCTGGGAGGCGGGTGATTGACAGAGGGATGGAATGTGGAAGACTCTAAGAGTGAATATAAATCAAAGCCATGATTCAATGTCAGCCTGCCACACTATTGTTGTTCACGCTTTTTAGAAGCTCTACACAAAGACCCCATAGGAAAGACTGAATCTGGTTATGGATTATGATGTTGACCTCTTTTCTACCATCTGTACTCCTCCCCGCTGCATTGTTCTTTAGGGCGTTTTCACACCTAACTCTTCTGGTCTTTGAACAGAGCGGAGAGCATTTCACCCTTTATCTCTGACCTTTTGTGCAGGTGTGAATACAATCAAGTGGTCCAATCAACCGGACCACTTTTTAAGGTCGTCTCAGTCCGCTTCCAAACCGCTCTGGTATAGTTCGCCTTTGGTGTGAACACAGACCGGTCTCAATCCAAACCAGCTGCAGGAAATATGCAATTCTTTGCCACCATTGCTAGGCATTATGGTAAGGCAAGCAAACCTGCATCGCATGAGCTGCACTTGACACTGAAAATTGTATTGCTGTTGTAAAAACAGCACAAATGTTCATAAGCATGACTTCTGTAGTTTATAGTCTATAGTTTTTCCAGGTCGGGGTTGTGTACTGCCCCCGATATTTCTGTCCAGTGGAAGCAATGAGCTACACCCACGTAGCTTTATTTACAAATTAGAGTCCACTTGCAAAAAAGCACAATGTGAAAGCAAAACACACCAACTGAAAAAAACAAAAGTTTGCTTTTGGTCTGGAGCAAACAAGCAGACCAAGGGACTTTCCTGGGTTCAGTAGACCCTTAAAGACTAGATCTCACCACCATGCACTTTTTTCAATGTCTCTATTTGTGGCTGATAAATACAATTTAAACACAGGTAACGGGTTTAATCTAGAATATCAAAAGAAATACGGAAGTAAATGCCTAATGTTGCTTAAAGGCGACAGACCCAAAGGGACGCAACAGTCAAGACATCAGGAATCTTGGTTGTAGCTACAGTAATTCAGGATACAACAACGATTTCAATGAAATGATTAACTTGTCTAGGCTGAACGTATCTGCGACGATCCAGTCAAACTTGCAGTACCGTAATACGTGACACTGCACTATATGAAAAATTCCAACGGTTTCTGAAAGGGGAGATGTTGCACGTTCCAGCCAATTTCGGGTTATTAAAGTAATTTCACTCCCACGGTAGCAGAGAGTGAAATTAATCTGAGTTCTGCTATGTTCTGGTGGTTATGGATAAATGGGCAAATATATTTACTCACGGGACATTTAAAGGACTGCATACAATTAAACTAAGCAAAAATACCTTGGCAGACATTTCAAACTTTTGACTCAAAAGTGTTGAGGGGATGTTTAAAATGCCGGTACACACAAGGAGATGTAGCTGCAAATGTATGATGGGGCTTGACACAGGGGAAGCGACATCACTTCCTCTCCATTCATTGACCAACCACCGGGCTTAGCAAGCTTCCTGGGGGAGACCTGGAATTGAGGGTTATCATGTAAGAAGGTTTGACCATTTTGTGGATGCTGGTTAGAGAAATAAATGTAAAAAAATAAATAAATCTTGGATAGTTTCCACCTTATGTAAATTTCTACTCAGGTTTCGATTCTTGTGATTTCTCTGATTTCTTAGATTGATAGTTTTGGTCTGTAATAGAGAAAAGTTAACTCTAAAGTTTGATTTCTATGGCATCAGATGTAGCTAGCAGCTTTCCGCTGCAGTTTCTCTCTTTACTCTACAAACTTGATAAATGAGACATGGGCAAACCTTATTTGTATAACTGTCAATATTCTGGAAGCCAAGCTGCCAAGCTTTTCCCTTTTCTGCTTCAAATACTAAGTCTCACACAAACCCTGTGTTGTTTGCTCTAAGCTGCGTCTTTCTGGTGCAGACTGACAGACTCGCTCTCTCGTCCCCATGGGACACCTGAGAGAGGAGGAGGGGAAAGAGAGAGAGAGAGAGAGACGGAGAGGCCCTGAACATGCATCAGAACCTTCCTGTCTGTCCTAAGGGGCCTCTCCAGGTGCTTGACTTCCTCTGCTGTCAGTGCAATGCCAGAATCTCTGCTCTCCTCCTCTATCAGCTTCTCAGTCTTTTGCTTCCTCCCCTCGTGAATCACTCCTTCTCCTCTCTCAATCTTTATCTACACATTTGCTGCTTCGAAACTGCTTGTATGTTTACCTCAGCCGCTTTTCCCTTTGTTTGCTCTGTCGTTCTTTATTCCCTCCTCATCTTACCCTTCTCTTTCTGTCTTCCTTTATATTTCTATCCTTTTTACTGTTTTCTTCAACTCCCTTTTCTTAGTATCTGACATCATTTTCAGGTTGCAGGTAGCCTAAGAAGTACCTCATGGCTAAGCCTTTGTCCTGATTGGTCCATGAGTCTTTGGCTGGTTAATAATCAATGAGCTGAACCACTTTCTTCGACTTTAAGCTTTCACTCTCTCCTCCTCACCGGAGCTGAAGGTAGAGCACAGGGAACAAGTGCGACCTTGGCCAAAGGTTTGGTCAGTGATGCAGGTCACTTTTTGAGACTGATTTACAGTCTCTGGTTTTGTAAAGCTCTGACCCATTTCAGTCATTTCTTTAAGAACAATATATGAAGATATTGGAAGACCGTTCAAAATACTTTTCATATTTACTTTTCCAATGTGTATATTGTCCCGTAAAATGGATCCCCGTTTATTTGTGCTTTAACATTCAGGAATTTCACTGTGAAACCAACAAATATCTGTGTTAATTGTAGACCACATTTAAAGTATTCAGAAGAAAATGCAACTTGGGAAGCTTAATTACCTAGATGCAGTGCTGCTTGACATGCTATTGGCTGGCGTTTCCAAGGCTGCTTGGCGCTGACTGGCTGTACCGCCAAGATCTGAGATAAGGAACACTGTGGATGTTACCTGCTGGTGAAGAGCAAGATAGCTACCACTGTGTGTAATTAATGCATATTAAGGTAGTTTGAACTATTTGAATCTGCAGTTCAATGCATTTTTAGAGGTGGTCAAGCAGATTTCAGTTATTCACTATTCTCTTGCTTACTGAGCCTTTTCACCTTCTGTCTTGAAGAAATAAACAAAGCTGACTAAAAATAATAAAGTGAAGATGGAGGTCTCTTCACTTGTTGTTAGTTTGACAATACCAGCGGTCCAATTAACTATTTTTAAAGCCATAAAAAAAGGGGAAAAAAAAAAGAGTTCACATTTTTAGCGGTCTTTAGGATCTCATATTGTACTTTTTGATTACAAAAGCGTTTCATTTTTTTTTTTTTTTTTTTTTGGAGTTTTTCTCTGTCAACTCCTCTCAAATCAATTCTTGCCAATTGCTCAGTAAATCTCTAATACAAATTTCCTTTGCAACCTTGTGCTTTTTTTTTTTTTATGCTAAGTTTACCCGAGTACACGCGGAGAGCTTTATTAGCTTTCGGAGTATCTGTGTTTTAGCTAACTTCGTTTGAGTGCAGTAGAGCCATCAAGACAGGTGAAGCTGTAAAAAACAAACAAAAAAAAATGCAACTAAAATCACTGGTAACCTACTGAGCTCACTGTTGGCTGAAGAGGAGAGTCAGACTTTACGACAAGACAACTGTGACTGCTGCAAGGTTACGAGGGTATAGACGACTGAAAACGTTTGAATCTTAATTGTAATAGTTTTTCAGAATATGTTAAATCGTTAAAACGACAATAAAAATGTTAACGTTACAAAGCAAACGTTTAATTTTCCAAACTTTCGGCCATGACTGTATGGTGCCAAGACTCTCGCTGAGGTATTTTCCTCGTGTCTACTCCCTGCTTTGTCACTGAGCACAGGTGTTTCCAGACCTTTGCTCTGTGGAAATGAATGTTGGCAGTGTGGGACTAGGAAAAGAAAAGCTTGCACAATCAAACTTGATCCTCGGACTAAACTGCACTTCTCCTTCTGCAGCCCCAGTAAGAAAAAAAAAATGTCTGAATGCCATATCAAAGACGTCCCGCATCGTCACTTTATTATTTTTTGTCAGCTTTGTTTATTTCTTCAGTATAGAAGGTGAAAAGGCTTAGTAAACTTCATCTTTTTTTTTCTTTTTACTTTAAGGAAAGCATTTTATGAGAACTTAACTTCAAAATCCTTATTTTTCCTCAGTTGCTTTTTTTCCCCCTATTTATTGCAAAAATTCTTGCTCCAGTGTTTTTTCTTTGCTTGTCATGTTAGTATGTCCTCTAGAATCTGACATCTTGGACAGCCAATGTTTTATGGTCACCAAACATTTTTATTTTTTTATTTATTTTTTTTTTAGCAAGACTTCGTTTGGAAAGTAAGGGTCATTCAGTTCATCACAGTCTATCTGCTCATTCTGGTTTCCAGAATTGCTCAATTCCAACCAGACTGGGTAGTTGAAATCAAAGTTTTCAACTCTTTCCAATATAATTGAGATCTAGACTTTGAATGGACCATTCTGACACATGTATTTTCCCAACACACATTGCGATTTTGTAGCACAATCAAGTAGCCATGTTACCTTCAGTTGTTTTGAAAATGCTGTATATATATTAAACATCAGTTAAAGGAAGTTTGACTTCATAATTTGACAGCTTACAATTGGACTCTGTCTCTTTAAGAAACTCCTACTCCTTCCTGTCATCACAACAATGTTACCCCATGAAATAGGCGGCACTTTGTGAGAGCAAGCTTTTAGGACCCCTGAGTGGTTGCCATGGGAGATTCAAGGATCCCTCAAACATGCGTGAAACAAGCAAAACTCCAAGTATGTTTTTAATCAGGGAATAATATAACATGATGTAAATCTCAAAAAAGATGAATGAAAAAAACTTTTCCAGGCCAAAAGGATAATAAGTTCCAATTGAGAAGCTGCTTTTAAGCCAAATCATTTTTTGGGTGGAAAATCTCATTCACAACAAGTCATCTGTAACCAGGGTTGGGAATGTTGATGCAGTCAAATAGAAATGAGTCCAGTGAGAATATGCTCTCCACTGGGCGGCAGATCGCTGCCTCTCTAGTCGTGAATGAAAAAATGTTCGGACATGCCGGTTTTTGTCCATCTTCTTCACCAGACCTAGACGAGATCCCTTATCCGCCTTCCCAGCTCCGTGCACAGCAGAAGGAGGTAAAAAAAAGAGCGTCTGAAGCTGCGCGGATTACACAGCCATCTGTATTCTGCTGCGTCTTCGGTCCTTGTTCTATTCCAGGTAGTTAGGCTTTCCATGAGAGGTGCCGCCTATCTGCAGGTGCTACTGGGTCAATGACAGGAGCAGGGTGCCGGAGAGGACCTCTGAGCAACCGCTGCTGCCAGCGCACGGTTCAGTGAACAAAACTTATCAGCCGCGGTGAAAATGAAGCGGCGCTTGGCCGGTGAGCAGGTTTCATTTGCCCCCCTGGAGTGAACGCCAGCAGCAGCAAGGAGGATTAGTATGCAGCTGGCTTCGGACAACACAACCGGTGTGTTGGTGTTTGCCCTGTGGCTGTTGTCTTGCTGTCAGGTTAGCCAATGACACGTCAGAGCTCACCTCGCTGGCCTAAGCAGCCTGTGGCAATAATGCACTTCCTCTGGCTCCATTTCCACTCTCCAGTCTGCTTTGGAAACAGTCGGTATTCATTATTTTTAACCATATTTGATTGTGACAGGTTTACACATATGCCCTTTTTTTGCCAGCTGTTTCCTTCTTTGCTTAAGAACTAAACCAGATTTCACTTCACAACCATTTAAAGATTAAGCTAAAACAAACTCATAGAGTTCATGAAGACACTGCTGCAGTCAGATTCTTGTGTATGAAATTCTCTGTAACAGAGTTTTGAATTACGTCATTACCAACACTGCTACATATTTAAATAGGCAGGATTATGTAGAATTGACCTTTTTTGAGCTTACATTATGTTGTAATGTTATTTCCTCATCTAAAACAGACCTGGAGTGTTTTCTTTGTTTCTGTCATGCATATTTGAGAAACCCTTTAATCTCCCGTAGCAACCATACATCAGTGCAAAAGCTAAAGCTCCTCCTCAGAGCTGCAGTTTCCAAACTTCAACATGACTCTCCCACTCAGCTCCTCACTAGCAAACACCTACCACAATGTTAGCGGGTTAGCTACACTAGCCAATGTTAGCAAACACCTAGTTCGCTAACATTGGGTAGGTGTTTGCTAGTTGTTGCTGGCTAGTCTGAAGGAGCGTAGTTACTAGCTCCTGAGTTACTAAAGGGTTACTAGTGTAGTGAAGTTGTCTTGAGTTCCTGGAGGAGGAGTTTCATGAGTTCAGGGAGCTTCTTAAAGAGACGGAGACCCACTTTCAAGGCTTTAAATTACAAAGTCAAATTTCTTTCAAGTCAAATTTGACATACAACATTTTCATAACAACTTGATTTTGGAAACACAAATTGCACTATGTGCCTGTAAAATACATAATGCTTCCTTTTTAATGCTGGCTGCACTCAATAGGTTTAAAGGTTTTACACAAGTCAGGTACACCTGAACAAAAAAAAACAAAACATCAGTGCCTTTTTATTTTCTGCTAGGTGTGATGATACATCCTACTCATTAGACAGGAGGGTACACTACTTTTTTGGTTTTCATAAAGTAGAGTGAAGGTTTGTTTTAATAAATATGTAATCAGGCTAGGACATTGTATTTCAGTTTTGACTAGAACCATTTATGCTTGTCTATTTCCAAGGAAAAGTATTGAAAACGATTCCTTTGTGTGTCTCAAATAAATCAAAGTTTTACTAAACCCCAGAAGTGGTTTAAACAATCTCTGTATCATTATCCATTTCATGGTTGAGTCTACTTTTTTTTTTAAATATTTTGCTCAAATGGATTGTATTTATGTATTTATTAAAAAAAACTCTTAGGTCTAATGGGTAGCTGCTAAACAGAAACAAACTATAGCATTGATACCAACTACCCAGTCATGGTATTCAGACCATGTTGAAATCAGTTGCATCCTGTTACTTTCCTTATCTTTTCATTCGTAATGCTGCCTCACAAACATTATAAAAGAAATGGAGGTCTCTTTCATGCTTTTGTAACCCACTCTTTGTTTTGCTGACTCTGTCAAGTTAGGATGCCGCTCTTGCGTCCTAACTTGAGTCAAAAGGGCATCAAATTGGGAACTTTGTCCTTTCTTGCTTCAAAATAAGATTCTAAAACAAAGATACAACATGGTGTCAACCTAAAGACACTCGCCTGTCATTCCCGACGTTTAATTTTGCTTCCGTTTTGGTGTTATTTTGGTTGGTCACTACAACCGTAATAACAGCAAATCAGATCTACCTTGACATAGAAGTGCTTTACAACAAGATTGATGGGACAAGTACTGTATTACCTTCATGTACTGTCAACGTTGCTGTTGTGGTAGTTGCCACATTAAAGAGCAGGAACCTGCTTTCCATTCAGCTGTCACTGTCAAGGGTCTGAGGCTATTCATCACCAGTCGTTAGCACTCCAGCTAAGGAATTTTGCTTGTGGAAGTGGATTTATTTTAGGCACTGTGGGTATTTTTCTTCAAACTGAACCTTAGAGTGCTTTCAATCTACTTGTAGGCTACCTCCGTGATGCTTTAGAGAAAGCATGAAAACACAACATTTGAGGCAGCTCTCTGCAGTGAGTGGTGGGCGTTGCTGCCCTTTAGGCTACAAGCAGCCAGATCAACCCTCTGCAGAGCCGACAGAAATCTGAACACTATAATCTGATGTTTTGGCACCGAAATTCTTAAAGTCAAAAGATGTTTTCCGACTTATAAAGCGGGGTTTTCGTAACGAGAATGTGGGTGAGTATCAGCAGCGCGTTTATTGTGGTACTTAACAGAGACAAAGATTATATTTAAACCTCAAATTTTTCCGTGAACCTCTCTGTAGCTGTCACTTCTGTGATTTATGTCGGTGCATTTGAATCAAAGAAGCAAGGTGTGATTGTCACAGGTGGTTGTGCAGAGACGGCGGAGGCCCGTAGCTGCTCGTCTCTGCTCCGTGTGAAAGCGTGAAATGTCGGCGTAATGGGATGGTGAGATCTGAGGCGCCGCAAACGAGGCTTGTTTTCTTTGTGGAGCTTGAGATTTAATGAGGTGCGCGATCTGGCCTGTCTCTGTTTGTGTCATCTTTATGGTGTGCGCCTCTATATGTTTCTGTCCTTTGATCTGTCTTTGGCTTCTTTGTCTTTTCACGTTGTCAATAATTTTCTCTTTTTCATCTCTCATCTGCTGTGAATCTGTCGGTTATTTTTACAATCATTATTCCTAATTTTTACCCTCGATTGCTATCTTCTCTTGCCCCCCACCCCTCTCCCTCACACTGCTCAGAAGAGAAGCACGTCTTTGATGTGAGGTTCATTTCCATTCACGTTGATCATTCATCAGCACAATGTCGCTCTTGAAGCAGTGAGCAGAGAACCAGATCAATAAGACGACTGAACGGATGGATCTCTTGAAGATTTCTCTTCAGGCAAAGGAGAAAGAGGGAGTTATTTTTTTATCTTCGATGGATGGCTCCTTAAGAGTCACTCAGATTGGGGGTGGGTGTGTTTGGAGGGGAGGTGAGGGTGAGGATGAACGAGGATCTTAGAGCATTACCTGCAATGTCAGAAACAGGAGAGGCATTTATATTGGGGTTGTTAATCTTTGGAGAAAAGTCTACCTCACTGAAAAGTAAAAAGATGTTGCGCTTCGGCGTGGGAGTTTCTAATTAAATACACCTCAGAAAGCCTGGAAAGTCTCTTCATGTATTGTATTTGAGCGGAGAAGAAAAGCCTAGTAAACACTGAAGGGAAAAGAAGAAATTCACAGCCCATTAGCCTGTTTCTACTACATGCCAGTAACAAGAAGAGTTTTTTTTTGACCGGTTGATACAACACATCTTTGTAGCAGTCAGGTGGCTACCTTAAAGTTGTCCAGTAGATTGAGTTTTTTGGACATTTGCTTGAAACTTTATTCCCATCTCTCAATGTCAACCTGCTTTTTTACTCCCAGTAAACCAGCCAGTTGCTGAAATAGTTTAATTTTTGAACCACTGATTATAAGGTGGAAAAAGTAATAATAATTGCATCAAAACACCACCAGAAAAATATAAAACCTATTACCTACATCAATGACCATATGACAGAGTTTTTTAAATTTTTTTTTATTTGATGGTCAATTGTTAGATTTTATTGCAGAAATAATAAGACTTAGAAAATCAAAATCAGCAGACTTGGGGAGGGGGGAGGATCTTTACTTCACAGTAAAACCCTGATCTTCACGGGTCATCTGGGCTCCAGATGTTGGGGAGGGAATTGAAACCATATCGGTGTATTTATTGAAGCTCTTTCTTTCCAATCCCAACTCTCCCCAATTAACAGTGGTGTTCCCCACGGCTGTATCCTTGCATACCTTCTTCCTCTCCAAAATATTTTCAGAGATTACAGTACAAATTTCCACTCCTACACAGATGACAGTCAACTCTTTGTTTCAAACCCACCACATCATCCTCCCTCCTTGACTTCTTGATTCATAACCTTCTCGTACGTAATGCAAATGAAACTGAAATACTTCTTACTGGCACGAAATCCACAGTCTCCAAATCTGTCAATATTTTTGCTGTATGTCGACAACTCTGATGTTCTCCGTCCCCATAAGTCAAGAGTCTGGGTGTCATCCTCGACACCAACCTCTTCACGGCTCCTATTACTTTCATAATCTCCTCCCCTCACTGCACTTCATGATCTGTTGTTCTTATGATGTTCTTGTTGTAAAGCAAACTTGTGTCTTGAAAGGCGCCTAGATAAAATGTATTCTTCCCATCATTACTTAAAAAGAACCATTCAATTAACGTAGAAATGTCATATCCTCCTCACCGGCATGTTGAGGGGCTTTTGACATATGCATATTAGCCAATTTGAATGACAATATGGTGTACGTTTTCATTACAGTGACAAATGTTATCAGTGTTCCTGCAGTTTTTCTTTGTTGATTAAAATCTCCTTCTGGAAACATCGAGCTGTCAAATTAGTTATGCATATTGCTGAATAATAACCCATCAGAGAATATAAGCCTGCAGCAACTAAAACACAAACATTGTGCTCAGATTGCTAAAGTCACACCTAAAGTTTTTTTTTTAGATTGTATAAGGCAGAAATGTTTAAGGTGCAACTAAACCGCAAATCAACTTTTTTTAAACTTTTTTTTTTGCTGATGAACTGTCTGAATAGGTCATTTACGGTTCTATCTTTACGTTACTGTGTGAATTTTGACATTATGTGAATTTGTTTAGTTCTGAAATGATTTGCCGTCATAGTGCTGGCCTCCTTAGGTGGAGCGGTGCCTCGGTAGTTCATTTTTCCGATTGGTTACAGTGGTAAAAGCTTCATACAAGCACATGACACAGCCTGGGTTTGAAACGGTTTTACTCAGACACACGGCCTCACCTGGTGGTGAAACGGAGTTAGAAAAGCGATTGTGGCTGCGGCGATCATCGATTGATGGTGTTACTCCGCTTTGCAAATGCGTGATTTCTTCCCGCATGGCCACAACAATAGGTACAGTGAAATGTCAAAAGGCTCAATGGAGTTTATGCTGAAAAGGAAGTTAGGCTAGGAAGTTCAGCATAAATCCTCTAAATAATTTAGCTTGTGTATTTTGTTGACACTTCTGTATACCATCAGTATGTTACAGAAAAACCTCAGATGTTCTCATATGCATGAACTGAAAAGGATTTTGATTACATTTAGACTGTGTACGTTTGAGTACCCAGCGCTCACTCTTTGTTTTGTGCTGCCATCTGAACACTAATGCTATAGTTGCTCTTTTGTCCTGTCACTTTACATCCAGGTATAGGAAGATACCGACTCAAAGCCACCCACAAACGAGTACAGCACATAAACACTATCCATTCACATTAAAGCTGTTTTACCTGGAGTTGTTTAAACTGAAAGCCTCACTGTGCCTTGCCCACCTCCTCTGCCTTTTTTTTTTTTTACCAGCCTGAACAGATGCTGCCTCTGTTTGACATTAAACACTTTCCCCACATGTTGTGGAGCAGTGACATCATCCACAGTTGCTTTGTATGCTGTGGAGGCGCTTCTAGTCGCGACCCCACAGGAGTTCTCCTTTTGTCTACACAAAGCAGGTGGAATCTTTGGATGTTACGTTTTTTTCAGTGCTAGGATTGTCATAAAAAGAGCCTCTTAGAGAAACTTCTCCTAATTTAATGTGGGCATGACTGAGCTGATTTAAAGAATGTTCTGGTTATGATTTTCTTCATTGGATTTGGATGAAGTGGTGAGCTGCAGTCCTAACTTCAGCCGATTGCTTTTTAAGAACACAATTCACATGCTGCTCCATAAACGTAGAATAAGTCCTCAGCCTCCCAGTTTCTGTCCTGTCCTCAGTTTGTCTCCGAATCTCATGCTCATCCATTCATCTCCCCATCTTTCCTCAGCTGCTTCCTGTCGCTGCTGCTGGTGGCCGCCGTGGTGTGGAAAATCAAACAGAGCTGCTGGGCGTCACGACGACGAGAAGTAAGTCTGAATGTTTGTATTTATTTATTTTCTTAAGGAAATATAGATTTTCTCCTTCCCCCTGTTTGGGGACAAAACAACCATCGCAATTGCTTCACAATATAACCACATCTGTGGTTATATGTGGGTAAGCTGGATTTGTCTGGTCAGTGTAAGAAGATTAAGCTCTAGTACTGATATCAAACTCCAGAGCAACTTTTGAACATGGTGATCACTACAGTGGATTGTTTTCAGAAGCTGTTCTCTTGTGTTCATGCTGGGATGTGTACACTCTAACGCACAGCCTCGCAAATTCCTCCTGGTCGCATCGATACAGAAATCTGCGCTGGTTCATCGGTCACTTGGATGTGTCTGATCCAAACCGATCAGTTGAACTTTTTTTTTTTTACCCTGTGCGCGATCCGTACGTGTGCTTTTACGAGGATTTTTTTTTTGCGTGGTTTCACTTTCCCTGAAACGGACAGATGTTACGTCTGCTGCTCTTCTCCTGAGCGCCGCTCTCCTTCTGGGCCGGGAGGCTACTGTCTTCCAGCTCCATTTGTTGAAACCGCTGGATGAGTTAAGTTTAATTCTTAGCAGCGGCTGAGCTGCGTCCGCATTGGTTGTGCAGCGAACTGTGTATGTTACGGTCTAATTAACTGATGCACCTTTATTTGTTTCCTTTAGATAAACTGCCGGCTCTTTTGTTTAGCCTTTAAATGGGTTAGCTCAACGTTGCTTTCTCTTCTGCTTTCTCTGTTCTACGTCATGGAGATTTGAATTAAACGCAGCATTTCAACTAAAGGTTTGCAATGCGCTTCTGAACGAGACGCTCCAAAGCGCCCGGTCCATAACTCTTCAACACGCTGTCAGCTCCTGGTCTGAAAGATGCATTTAGTTCAGGGTCCATGAGATGATATTCAAAAAGGATTTTTTTATTGATTGATTTTAGTTGCCTCTGCGATGAACTCTTTGCGTGAAGTCTATAATGTCTCCCCATGTGCACCAGTCAGGTGCGTTAATTATAACCTGTCAAATGACGGACAGGCTTTAAACTTTGCCACAAGGCAGGTGAAGGAAAACCAAATGGATGTTTTTATTATTCCAACAAGCTTCATTATTGCAACAGTTTCCTTTTCTACTCTTTATCAAATTGAGACCAACTGCAACTTGTTTATCATGCAAAAGTTGATGCAACGGTGAGCCGACGTTGCATTTCTGTCATTTGTTTTAATGAGAGAAAAACATTTGAATGAGTCATTTTGTTTTATATCTAATGCTGTTTTTATTGCTGTTTGGGATTCATATCTAAAACAAACAGTTGTGTCTTTCAAACACGAGTTCGAAGCGATCACCTTTATCCTTGAGCTTTTTGGGGATTTTGTGAGTTTCAGAGTGGAAGATTCTTGCAGTACTTAGACATGTTACTGAAATGCTTGTTAAGTTGACCTCTGGATGTTTTCAGTACCAATCTCAAGGCATTGCAAATGATTTGTCCAGCAGACATATTATGTCTTTTCAGAATAGCTGCAACATTTTTGGCCTGAGGGTTAAAAACTTGGCTAAAAGCTCCAATAACAGGGTGGGTGTATGAGGCCTCTAAGCATTTCAAGCATTTTGAAGAATTATACTTGGCAGAGAAAAGGCTATATTTAGGCAACGGACTCGAAAGTGAAATGATGAATTTCTAGACGTCGGTCCAATTCACCTGGCCCGGTGACGATTGGCTGTGAAGTTTTTGCTGCTCTGCAGATTTGAAGCTTTTTGTGACTTTGTGCAAAGTTGTTTTCAATTGTTCCGATCTGTGTGATCTCTTGACAGATGGGAACAATGACTATGCTGGTTCACAGCACAACATATTGCAGTTTCACAGTCGCAGTATGTTGAGACTGTGCAAGGATCACTTGCTACTCGTTCGCCTTTGCAGTGACTTGCTAAAATATTTCCACACCTTTTTATGAAACACATTCACATTGTTCACTGCAAAACACAACATCTTACAAAGTATTTTGGGTCTAGTTTCTTGTGCACTTATAAGACAAAACTAATTTATAAATGACTTTTCAGCAAGAAAAGTCATTTATAAGTCAATACCTGATGGTATTGACTTATAAGTCAATAAATTCTTAATATTGATGAAAGATTAAGATAATTTCACTTCCAATATTGAGGAAAAACATTGTTACAAATGAAATAATCTGCCAGTGAAACTAGTACTTTTTTATTTTTTAGTATTGTTACTTGTAAGTTAGTTTGGTCTTCAAGTGCACTAAGATATTTGCACCAGAAACTAGATCCAAAACACTTTGTAGGATTTGGTGGGGTGCGTCACATTAAAACCACAATCTTTAGTCAAAATTTTATATCCTAGAACAACCAAGAAAAACAATTTATTTAATTTAATTTTATTACAAATAAAATCATGGCAAACGTTTGCATTCATCCGTCTTGAGTAGATGCCACAACACCATCAGCCTTGTAAGTGGCAGTAAACACTGAGTGTAGGACATTCACGTAAAGCTGCTAGGCTCGTTTAGCAGTAAACACAACAAAACAACAAGAATGCCACTGTCTGACTGCAACCATACTTCTAAAGCAGCGCCAAATAATTGACATCATCCTTCACAACTCCTCTTTCTGTTCGTTCAAATCTAATTTGAGAAATCAAACTCAATGATAAAAATCCCAGACCGATCACTGCAAGGAGATGAGAATCCAGCTGAATTGCGTAGGAAAGCCATCGCCGGTTTCTTGGAAACCCTCAAACCTCTCACTTAGTTTCTCACTTTACAAAGAGAGCTGTTAAACATTTGCTGCTCAGACTGCAATGCTCAAAAAGCTCCAATCTGAATAGTTGAGCGTTAACAAAGGAGATTTTTTCTTGGCCTGTCAGCCAGTTTGACAAACTTTCCTGGCTAAGCTAATCCAAAGTGACGTGAAAACCCTAAAATGTCAGATTATTAGCACGGTGAAGAATCCCTTAAACGATGGCAGCATGTAGAGTCATAGCGCATTCCCATTAGCGCCATCACTGCCTTTTGAATGACTGGCCTGGAGGCAGACTGTGTGTGTGTGGGGAGAGTTGTTGGGACTACAGGGATGTGGGGAATGTGTGTGTGTGCGTGCGTGTGTGTGTGTGTGTGTGTGTGTGTGTGTGTGTGGCAGTTTCTGCAGGTACACAAGCCATGCCAGTTGAAGTGCCCTTCAGCTGCCACCCTGCCCCAAAGTGCTGTCATCACCCTCACCTCTGGAGGTCTCACAACATCCACCCTGCACCCACTCCACACTCACTCCATCACAAGCCTGCTGTCGTCCAGCTGGGCCCTCCGCTGCCCTAACCTTTACTCAAAATTGGCTCTGGAACTTTAAGGGAATTGGTTGTTAAAGGCAGGAGAGGTCCAAATAAACACTCTCCACTCCCCCAACAGATTGGTTGAGTTTCACTGGCGTTTATTGTACTGCTGATTGAAAAAGTGTGTTTTGAAGTATTCAACTACATAATGGAAGAACAAAGAAGTCACCAGTTATCTTTTATACCATGTACACTTTATTCCAAGCTGTTATTGTCAGGTGGGCTATAATCACTGTCCTTCGCTGTGTTATTTGTTTGCCTGTCAACATGATTACTCTGAAACTTCCAAGCTGAGTTTGAGGGAAAATAATTTAAAGGTGGAAGAGCTGATGACCATTTTTCTGTGGACGTGGATCATTTTCCTCAGAAGTGCGAGGTGGGCTTCCATCCCCTGAGAAGGATGACGCTCATTGAAAGGTCCTTCCTTTGTTTGGCTAAATTGAGATAATCAGGTGAATGAGTTATCAAGCACTGTCAGGGGAAATGAGATCAGAGGAGTTTCTGTCTCAAATACGACATAGAATATATTTCTAAAAATGTCTGCAAAAACCTATAAAAAAATTCAGTTTCTCTCATGTAAAAAAATTTATCAAAAAAAGTCATGTCAGAACTTTTCCAACTGTATGCTGTAACCCAGAGTTTATATTTATGAATCAAGCCCGAGCCAAACATCACCTAAAATTGGGGCCAAAATAATTTGTTTGATGTCGGGCTCATGCTTGTGTGGCTTGTTTTATAAGCCTGCAGAGAAAAACAAAAATTCACAAAATAAAGTTGTGTTAATGTGCTTACTGTAGTCTCATTGGAGGAGTAGATGGTTTAACTCGTTGAGGATAGAAAGAAAGTAAGGTGCAGAACTTCATCAGACTCTGACAAGTGCAGTGCATTGCGCAATAAATGCGCAGGCAGCCTCGCTCCTATCAATCACACATCACAGATAATTTGCACTTGACTGTACTGTCACAACAAGCTTACGCTTACGCTGCCATTTTTGGCATCGTGAGCTGCTTGTCTTTCTAAAAAGAAAAGCAGGGAAATCTTATGACAACTTGGGTTTACTTTGGGCCTGTATTATTGTACTTAAAAAAACCCACAATTTGTTTGAACAACTTATGAATTCAATTGTTATTGTAGTCAAGACCGCCAAGTGGAGACCAAGATTAGCACCCCAAGCTAATATTAGGTGACGTTGGCTTGTTCACCAAGCTAGGTGGCAAATGACTGACTAGAGATGGAAACTAATTCCCTAAAACAGACAGAACATAGTGCATATAGACATCTAAATCAATATGTATAGATAATATTGACTAAATTTCTTTTGTGAAAGATTCTGGCACAGAGGCAGATTGCTAACGATAGCTAGCTAGTTTTGCTGACGTAATTTAAACATAGCTCATCTTTTTTGGTGTCTTCATTTCTAAATGATGACAAAAGTTTGACATAGTCCCCAGCGTCTCTGAAAGCCTTTCTGCTTCCTTCTGGATGTTGTTTAGCAAATATATCCTTTATAATTTATGCTGTTGTATTTCTGAAGCTCTTCTCCCGCACCCAGAAAACCACAGCTCACTTGCTTTGGAGTGCGAATAAAGGGATTGGGTATGGTTGACAGCGGTGACAAAAACACATAATTAGCAATGAGTCACGTTATAATTTGGATTCCAATCGGCACGTGTTGCATCCCGTGAAAGCAAGGATGTTAACAGATAAATTGGAAAACAAATCTGTTAATTTGGTAATATTTCTGCAGTTTTGGTCTTGAAATAAAATCCTCAATGTCCAAGACTGAGAGAAGATGGAGTCCAAGACCGGTATCAAATATTGCAACTGTGGATTCAATTTCAGCATTCAGAGCAAAAAATAAATGAATAAATGAATAAAAATCTGGCATTTTTCCTCACTAACATTTGGTATCCATGAGTAAGATGTTGCAACATTATTATCATTTCTAAGCCAAAACAGATTACCCCAAGGGCAAATGAAGATCATTAAGTCTGCACAAAGGTGTTTGCATCACATTCAGTTTGTGCCCCGACTCGTACGTCTCTTCCATAAAGTGGGAATTTTATCTGAAGAATCCTGAGCAGAAAACAAGGCAGTTAATTAATGCAGTCACTTCCTCCAATCAGCATTGCAAATGTAAATGTGACACAACATGTGGCACAGTTACATTTGCCTTTTTAAAAAAAAAAATAATAATAATAAAATCATTAGTTATATAACAAGACCCTCTGTCACAGATGTCGGGTCGAATTGGGACTTGGACACCTGAAGTATTTTTTTTTGGCATCCGACGTCCGCCTCGCTCTACACCCACTTACTGCAGCGAAGAAAGAATATGGTTTTTATCTCTGCATGAAAAAGAACATTGTTTGGTCATAAAATTTAACGGCCTTTTTTCCAGCTTTGTGATTGACCTACATCTGTAGGCGAAAGAAGCAGATACCCTTCTGCTTTTGTTCACATATTTGTCTCCTATGTTTCATGCAGTATTGTGAAATAAATTATTTAAAAACACATTTTCTCTACTTTATGATCACCGTTGATGGATTTTTTCAATGTAGCTGACGATGGATACTTGGGTTGATCCATTTTCCAACATCCCAGTGGATTGGCCTTAATAATTTTGCTACAACTGAGGCACAATGAAAGTTTCTACGATTGCCGGTGTCCTCGTCAAAGTAGGATTTCATGCCAGAACCGAGCATGGGATCACTTATTTTGGCCGTCTGACTAGAAATCAACATTTCTGTCCACCATCAGTTCCTTGATGCACACCAGGACGCAATTCTGTACTTCTTCTTACCCTTTAGATCCATGAAGAATGTATTGTATTCATTACCGATGCTTCAAGTCACCACTCCAGAGATGCACAGTGTCCTGAAATTCACTTTGGTTTGTGTGACACCTCAGATCTCTTTTAGTGTGTTTTTGCAACAAGGTAGTCACTGGGTTTAACTTGTGCTGGGGGCTAGAGTAATTTCTTAGCATGTTCTTTAAGTAATATAACTATAAAACCTTCCCATAATTAGACCCAGCTTTGTGCCATGGCTTTGTGTTATTATAAATATCTCATCCATCAAAGGTTTCTCTATCACTTTTAACCGGTACTTTTCGTAGAGATGGTTTTTGCTGCACAAATTGGATTATTTATCTCTGTGTCCATGCAGGCAGATGCCTTAATTGCACTATTGTAATTAATGAATGTCGTTTTGAGCAGCAAATTTTTGAATGCATCGCCATCCTGACCGGCTAATCTTGATTTATTAATCCCGCTTTAAACTCTGGGAGTTTTTAACGAGGCTCTCTCAATATTTTGATCGGTTGTTTGTGGTGGAATGGCATTAATTGATCGTTGCATGGCCAATTTAGTTAGTCGGTGGAAAAATGTAACTCTCCGAAGGTCTTCTATCAGAAAAAAAAATGCTGTTGTCGTGGAAACCATGAGGTTTGAAATAGCATATTTGTCCTTGTAGTGGTATTGTCGATAGAGCAAGTGGTTGGAGCGTTGAAGTTCTTATAATTTCAACGCAGAGGCCCTGCAGATTTCTCTTTGTGATGAACAATTGGGGTCAGGGATCAAAACACAATGCCTATCATTTTTCTTCTTCTTAGGAAACAAGTTGGTATATTACTGCCACCTTTTTGTTGTAACAATTCATTACAGCCAGTTGCTCTAGTTTATAGCTAGACGTAATATATTAAATAAAAGGAGTGTCCACCGTTAAAGGTGCAGTATTACGTTAAATTTGCTTTTTTTAGCTTTACATCATGTTTTAATGTTATTCCCTCCTGGAGTGTTGTCTTGATTCTTTCGTGCATGTTTGAGAAATCGGTTAATCTCCCGTGGCAACAACTGCGCAAAACGCCTGGGTCGACCAAGCTCCGCCTTCGACGACGCAGCTCCTCCTAAAAGATGCTGTTTCCAAGCTTCTCCCTCATGGAGCAGCTCCCCCACTCAGCTCCTTCAGACTAGCCAACAGCAATTAGCAAACACCTGGTGGAACTGAGCATCTATTCAGTTCGTTATTTGAGCTGCGTCTCAGTAAAATGCTGGTAAAAACGTTGTTGGAGGCTGAATAGAGGAGCCATGTTGTGATGACTTCCAGAGGCCCAATTTCAAGGAATTAAATTAGGAAGTAAAATTTCTTTAAAGTCATATTTAACTTATACAACATTTTTATAACAACTGAAGTTAACATTGTTACTTGATTGTGCTCTAAAATTGTGCTATGAGCTTGGAAAGCACACAATTTTAAAGTAGTCATGAATTTTGTTTTTAACTTGTACATAATTCAACTAACTACAACCAATAGCCGACGTCTGTTCAGATATGTTCAGCAAGCTCTTCTGTATTTCTCCTCCTTTTATCGACAGCTTCTCTTATTGACATTTTGAACGAAAATAACATTTAAAGGTGGAATTTATATCTATTTTTACAGCAAATTGTAAACTTTGGCCTATTTCATTAAGCTTTGAAAATCCTCTCATAGCTGCAGCCCTGGAATTAGCCTGAAGAGCAACTTTGATTTGATTGGCAGGGTTTGATCGGCGCCTTTGTTTCCAAAGTGCTACTGATGACATCGTGTGGAAACCACTTTTGGAACAACGAGAAATCCACATTCAGCGTTATAAAATCCTCTCCTAACTGATGCAAACAGAAAGCCGGTCGTGTTCGAGGTCAAGTGTCTTAGTCGAAGCTTTTTGCCTCCCAAGTTTGTTCTGATCTCTCCGGCGCCGTCCCTCCTGGCGTAGGTCTCGCATTCATCCTCCATTCCTCCAAGTTGCGCATTACTTGCATCAGACTTACAGTGACACACATTTGCATCTACTTATGCCCTTATTCATCCCACTAAAGGCCCTGTGCCGTGGGAAACCGAGGTGATTTCATATTGTGCGGTTATTGCAGAGTCGCCGGAGTTTAGGGGTTTTGGCCCTGAGACTTGTTCTCACTGGTTGCTTTTTAATTGTTGTAAAATGAGTCCAAGCTCATTGTTCTGTGACAGTTTTTTTTTTCTTTTCTTTTTTTTTTTTTATAAAAAAACTGCGAGCAGCCGTCGTAAAAAGCAAAAGTTAGCTCTTAGAGAGAGGCTTAGGAATTGAACACATTGTTAAAGTTATCCCCATGAATGCTACTTTTAAAGTGATAAAATAAATTTTTTATTGGTGGAATTATTCAAGTTTATAGAAGTTGAATGTTGGATTTATTACGACCATTTTGGTTCCATTTCAACTATTTTCCATGGCTGACTGTGAACTGCTTTGGGCTTTTCAGGCTGGATGGGCCTAGAAACCACTAAAACATTAATGCTGTATAATAAAGGATGGCAATTGAATGATTAAAACTTTAAATCCAAATATTTATCTTCTGTGAAAGCTCATCTTCAGTCCCATTGTCCATCTGATAGATATTTTTGGCACTTTAAAAAAACAAAAAAACAACCAAAACCTGCATAGCAACAAACAAACCCACTTAGCTATTTAAATATTTTGTAATGTTTCTCTTGTCATTTGGGCATCATGGAAGTGAGACAACAGAAGACGTTCAGTAGAGACGTTTTTCACTTCCAATATCTGTGTGAGGTTTTAACACCGGCTGATACCGATCCGATACAGAAACACAGCACTGAATTGACTTAAAATGTTCAGACTTTTTCAAAAACAGAGGTACATGCACTGACTCAGATTTATTTGCCAACTCTGCACCTCTACACCAATAACTTAATAAGCTCGGTCAAGCACGGAAAAACAACTTTGATTTGTTTAGTCAGTGCCATTAAGAGTAGAACAGCCAATGTAAAATAAATAATAAAGAAAGCGTCAGACATGTGAGCTCAAGCTGTTGGTCGCTCTTGACGCGTCAAACGCTTAAAACTCTCCAAACGTTTCAAATCTCTAGACACTCAAAACGCGCCACAACGGCCCTCGACGCGACTCCACATGGACTTTGACTGTAAACAGACGCGCCTGACGCTCAAAACGCTTTTGGTGTGATCGCACCATTACACGGGTTTCATGTAAATATCTCATGTTCAGGATTTCATCAATACATGCTGTATTTTCTGTATAAACAAAGCGTAAACCTAAAAGTGGTGGGTTTTTTTGTTTGTTTTTACTAAATAAACAATCCGTGGCCCACTTGTTAGCGTCGGGGTTTTCTTTTCCTCTTTTCCACCATGGTTGCCATGCATCTGTTTGTGTGTGTGTGCCCCTCTGTGCTGTCTGAGGCCTAATCAAAGCCTCCCTTTGAGACATGACGGTTCCTTTGAAGGTGACAGCGGCTGCCAGATGGCATTAGACGGGCCAAGCCGCAGCAGCCGTTTAATGTCGCCGAAGACGCCGGACCCTTCAGTCAGGGATGAGCCGCGTCACAGCCTGAGCCGCCCACTCGGCGGTGGAGGCTCCTTATTCCTGCAGCAGCCTTGTTGGTCAGCATGGGTGGCATTCACCTTTCTACCCTCTCCTTCTTTTAAACATTGTATTTCCTCTTACCCTGACAAGTCTGCCACGAGGAGAAACTAAGTGATAGAATGAGAAATGTCGCGTTCGCTTATCGGCGGCCAGCAGCGGTAAGAACACAGACAGATTTCAGGCACGGCTTACGGAGGCCCGTAAGCTTCCTAATTAAAGCGGAGATCCTACAGAAGCGGCTTACGAAGGGGAGAGGGGGGAGCAATGCATCATGATGCAAAATACTGTAACAATGGACCAACTTCCTTTGCCTCGGGGGCAGACCGTCTTCAGTCGCTTGATTACAGAGGAGATTTCAGGCCAGAATGTGGCTGAATGGGTACAATTTTAGCACTTTACTTGTAATAGTTGAGACGCATCTGACTGTCGAAGAGGAGTTTCCATAAATGAAACGCTGTTTGATCTTTCCAACGTTTCGTCATGCTACAACTTCAAATTTTAATGTATTTTATTGGTGTTTATGAGGTACACTCGGTTAAAGTAGCACACGGTGAAGCTCGCGTTGAGCTCATGCTTCCCGGCAAAGAAACGAAATGAATCCAAATGCTGGCCGTCGAGCAATTTAAGTCAAAAAAGGGCCGGTTGAATCTTTCATTTTTGCACTTTCCTTTGTTTCCGTACTTGCTGAGCCTGCGTACGTTCCAGAACCGCCTGCGTGTCGATGTTCAGTTTTCAGTTACAAAATGGAGAACGGCAGATGTTGGATTTTCTTTTACTTTATTATTTCATCAATTTTTGGGGCACTTTTAAATTGATTCAGAATCGTCACAAATGAGAATCTTGCTTCTTGTGTGAATCTTTTCTTTTTATTGCCACATCGTTAATGTCTAAGCCTCTTCTGCTGGAAAGTAAATCTCTCCTCCAGTTTTAAGTCTTTTACAACATCCAACAGGTCTTCTTTTTAGCATTCTCCTGCATTTACATCCAACCCATACTTCTCTCCAATCTGACTATCTTCCCTGCCTCTGCTGATGTGATCGTAATGTAACAAAATCCCCCCCCAAAAAAAGTGAAAGGAGTACAAATATTTTTATTGTATTCCTATGAGGATGTAATTTTCCTCCGAAACATCCCTTGAAGGAGTGTGAACGTATCCAACATCAATAGTTGCTTCTAAAGCGACTATAAATCTCCTCTAACTTGACATGCGCGAGCCTGTTTTGCACCCCGAGGTGTCTGCAGAAATACAGGTCGGTACAATGCACCTGACGATTGTTGCCATGCTGTACATGATGCACCGTATTGTAGATTCTTTCCATTAGCGGCCAGGGAAAGGCAGGGAACTGCAGGGATGTCTCTTGACACCTTCATTTATTTATTACCCCATTAAGCTGCCCCTTTTATCCCCCTTTCTCCTTACAAACACCTCCCTCCTCGCTGCCTTCGCCGGGCAATAAATATGAATGGCAGCCATGGTATCTTGGCTCAGCCACCTTTTTAAAGGATATCACCTATTATGCCATAAAATAGGTGGGAAGCTGTTTAATGAGCTGTGATATGTAAACCGAACTTTTCTTTTATGTTTTTATTCCCCCCTCCTAACCTAATCAAATGTTTTATGGTTAAAGGTATAAGGTGGTAATAAAGTGACATGCAGAAGAAGAAGTTGTCGTCCCTGGAGGAAAAAAACCCCCAAAAACCCTCCCTTTGAACATGAGCACATTCCCCCTGCCAGGAACACAGGCCCCCATTTCACTTCTCCCTTTGATGATTGTGTGAAGGAAGGTCTGCACATAAAAGTTTCTGAAGAATGGAAGCAGATCAGAGGAAAGATCTGAGACCCTAACAAGACAGGCTGCAGTGAAATAGTGGCGCTCTCTGACGTAAGAACTGTCACTCGCTGGTTTTGAGCGAATACATCTCTGGATTCCTCTTTTTTTATTTTTTTTTATTTTCCTTCGTTTAATCATCTCTGTAAACATTACAGAGATGATTAAAGGGAGGGAGGCTTTTGAATTGGGCAATTTTACGTAGACTTGTTTTATCTTTACCAATAGCATTTCAAAAACGTTCAAAGAGCCATCGTCTTATGGTCGTTACTGTCAGGTGATGGTCAAAACTGATGTCATAAGGAGGGTTCGATGAAAACGTGTCATACTGATGGAAAACAAAAAAAACAAAAAACATTGAAAATGGAAAAAAATAACTACTGATGAAGGCTGGACTTTATTTGTTTTTTAAATAAGCATACAAAAAATATCTGTGTGAACTGAAAGGATGTTTCAGTTCACAATTAAAGATAATTAACGCCGCTTAGTTAATCTTAAACAAAATCATATCGTACTGTAATTACAGTTAATTAACTGAACAAAATAAGAGGTGTTGCCCATGTGGGTCACACTTTATCTGAAGGGTTGTGCATAAGACACCGTCATAAACATGATATAGCACCTATGAACATGGAGTCTTCATGAATGTTTATGACTGTTGTCATAAAGTATCATTCAGTAAATGACACTTTTAATACAAAGTTGACACTTTTAGTAGTCTATCAATGCAAGTTTTAGTGCAGCTTTGCATTACGTCACATTTACCGAATGACGCTTCATGACAACAATCATAAACATTCATAAATACTCCTTCATATTCATAACAGGTGTTATGTCATGTTTATGACAGTGGCATGTTAGTCTTATGCACCACCCTTCAAATAAAGTGTTACCCATATTTGTAATTTCTGGTCATCAGACCATTAGTTTTGTTAGATATTTCTTTGTATTAAGTTGTGTGGTTTTTTTTTTTTCTTGTATAATCAGTATTTATTTTAATGCTAAACTTTTTTAAACCCTTTATGTGCCATGAAGTCACCAGTGTCCTCACTGACCTACTGAATAACACGTAAGCGTTTTGAGGATGACAGTTAAGGTCTGAAGTATTTTTACTTAACCCCTTAATTATTACATATAAATATATAATAAGTATATATTGTAAATACAGAAGTTCAAGTTCTTGTCAGAATCGTCTTGCAACATTTACACAAATGGAGCATTTGTTTTCCAGCTTTCATTTAGATTTTCCAAAGGTCAAAATTTAAAAACCCCCTCCGGTTTAATCCCTGCGACAAACACGAGCGTAAAGTACAGTCTATGTTAACAATGACAGTTTAAAGTAATATCTGTTCTGAAATTGTCCCCCTACCTATCCAGCTGGAAAATTGGAAATCCAACTGAAACCGTTTGACTGGTGGTGGTCTAATTGCGCCGCACCGCTTCTTAGACCTTTGGTTGTGGTCTGATCCTCAAGGTGAGGATGAATCAAAACTGGCAGTAAAGTTGTTAAGCTGCCTCGCTGCTGTACCCTTGTGTTCGCGCCCTTGGCCACCGCAAACTGCTGACCCACCTGTATTTTATCTCGCAGGTGACAGTGTCACCTAGCCCTCGTGTCTCGTCCCGTTTTCTTCACCATCTTTCTCGTCTGCCTCCGGCCCATTCACTTCCTTGTTGTTGGATGTAACTGTGTGACCTCTAACCTGTGCCATGGCTGCCCTTGTCTAAAGTTTCTCCAATTCTGACTGCTCCTGCTGCTCCTAAGCTACAGCTACATGAGTATGTGCCGTGTTCAGAAATCTCCTCAGAGCGATGCACCGATGTGCGCACTAGTACCAACAAACCAATCATTGAATCTGTTTTAGATAAACTCAACTAAAGCTGCTGTCACACCTGTTAACTTAAGGCGTTTGTGTTCAGTGGATCACAATGAGAAAATGCCAGGTGTTTTACACTGGAGGTGATCAAATGTACAGACTCTTTAAAAACGGAGACCTTGAGCATTCACTTTAAACCATAAGTCCGCTTTAGCAATGTTAGCAGCTGAAGGCTAGCCAGTCGCTAAATCTCGTTTCTCATCTGTCATTTATTTTCATTTCTTTTCCTACAAAGTGCCTAAAATGCTGTGAGACAAACAGTTTCTCTCTTTTTGTAACAGAGAGCTAGCAGCAGCCTAATAATTAGTCTTAGCTAGCATTCGCTAGCCACATAATGTGGCAATTCAAGATCTACTTCATTCTACTCTTCAAAATAAGAGTCTTGAGCACAGATTATGGGTGCTGACCTGTAAGCACACACACACTAAGATGTGTGTGTGCTTACACTTCACTAGACAAAGGTATTTGCGCAGCTTTCCGTGAATAGTTAAGACCCTCGCTAAAAACACTTAACTGACTATTTTATTAGTTCAAGCACCAAATATACCTTCACGTAAACCGTTTTACGACTCGCGCAGAAGCTAAGATGTGTTGTCTTCAGTATCTTCCCTATTGGAGGCTTAACCAATCACTGACGAGGAAAAAATGTGTGGCGTTTCTGGATTGGCTGCTTTCAAACACCAGCTGCTAGAGGGCTAAGTAGCATTGCGACTAGGTATTTTTTTTGCATGTACTATCTGAAAAGTTCAGAATTTTTAAATTTTCCACAAATAATCTGCAGTCACATTTCACAAAAAAAAAAAAAAAGTGCAAATGTGTTTATCCAGGAATAACAGAACCACAAAAACACTGTGGTGTTCACTGTATCCAACAGTGTTGCAAAAAAAATTGAAGAACGTAACGTTATATAAATAAAACTAAAGAATATGTGTGCTGTATGAAGAAACAAATTGCTTTGCACGTCTCTAGTCATGGATTTTTACAGTTTTACTCAAGTTAAATCTGGGGTATGTAACTTTTATAAGAATTATGTTTTTTTACAGATTAAAACTGTCAGAATGTTGTGACGGTTTAGTATGAGACGGATGAAGTTTTAACAAATATACAAAAAAAAAGCTAACTTTTTATAAAAGTTACATACTCCACCTGCATTGCAATGGCTCAGCATTGTAAGAACATTTTTGAGGGGAGAAAACAATTCACTAACACTAGTTTAGAAACTAGTGTTAGTTTCTAAAATAAATCCTTATTTTGCCCATCTACATCCTTCTTAAAAAAAACAAAAACCTGTTTGTTTCTTCTTCCTGTCTCAAGTTTGTATGGTGTTTTTACAAAAAGTCTGAGAAATTCTGTAAGTTCTGCAAGATTTATATAATGGAAGCAACTTTGCATAATTTCTTTATAAACTAATTTCTTTTTTTTTAAAAAGCTTCCTCGGCTTTAATTAAGTCATTAAACGATAGATTCACAAAGTAAACATTAATGACAATTAAAAAAACCACTACATTTTCCTTCTTTAAAAAACAAACAACAACAAAAAAAAACCAACCACTTAGTACATGTAGTTTGTTGCAGAGCCCGACACATTTAGCAGCCTGTCTGCATGCAGCGCTGTAGATCAGGCCTTCAGCAGATGGTTCTGTGTGCAGGGGCAGTAGAGTGGGAGAGACTGGCATCCCAGCAGTAAGCAGGGACCCGGAACACAATGACAATACCCAGACACACACACACACATTTGGTCTCCACGTTAGATCAGACCCCAGCGTCGTCCTGAGGACCCTCTTGCCGCCGTGGCGACCAATCCGCCGTAGGGCAGATGGCTGGATGCAAGCAGCCAGGAAAGAAAACCTATCTTTTCCCGTTTGCATTGCAGCTGTTACCCTCCCATTCAGAGCACTTCTCCATGATGCTCTGTAATACCTAATCATTTCAGAGTCATTGGAGTGCTCTGCGAATTTCAGTCTCATCGGTTCTTCCTGCCAAAAGTGTTAAACGACCCAATCAAGGGAGCGAGTTAGTCTGTAAGGCTCCCCCGGCTGCTTTAACACAGTCTGAGCTCGCCGTCCCACGTTTTTACATATCGTAATGAAAGCCAAGATTACACACACAAAACAAAGCAACAAACCGTTAACAGTTAAGGGAGCGAGGGGATAGAACCCCAGAGTGTAATACCTGCATTACTTATCTCCTGCTTTCACAAAAAGAAACGTCAACAAAATGCTATTATGGCTGAGATGTCATTACATGCCACGTTTTTCTTTTCTTTTGTAAGTGCATACACGCTAATTCTATCAAAGGAGCTGGAACGTTAGCATTTCTTTTATACTTGCAACATGACAGAAAACCTTTTCTGGATAAAAAATGGTGGAGGGGAATATTTCACTCCAAGCTGTTATGATAAAATAAATCATGAAAAAGTTCTGGATGAGGATTATTCTCATTCATGTGACCTCAGGCTGCGTTCTGATTCCCCCCCCCTTGCTTTTCTCTCTTTCTTTTATTCTTTTGTGCAGGAAGGTTTGTTTTTAGTTTTATAACTGCACAGCTGTACAGTTGATGAATTCATTCACTTATGCATGTATTGTTCTGTTACTCGTCTTTTTGTGCTCTGGTTAGAATAGAAAATTAAAGGTAAAGAAATTCCACCTTCTTACGCCAATTTTTAGCTGAGTCTGACTAGTTTAAGGCTTTTCTAAAAATGCAAATGAAAGAATTGTAGAACAATACCAGGCAAAATCTAAAGTTTTTAAAAAGCAATATTTACCAAAAAGAATTGCTAGCAGTAGATCGCCGAGACAATTGTAAACAACTACAGGGCAATTTAGACATCATTTTAACGTCAAAGTTAACTGTAAATGGTTAACCTTGAGTATTCTAATCACAATAATACAAGCATGGATTTGTTTATTTGTCAAAATAGCAGAGATAAAAAATGTTTGCAGCGTTTCTCAATTTCACGTTTCCAAGCTAAAATGTCTGTCCATATTTAAACACATATATTCTGAAAGCATATAAATAGCTACGTTTCCATTTAACATAAAATTGCACATTTTGACATTCAGAAAATAAATTTGCACAATTGGAACAATAAAAACAAAAAACAAAAAAAAACTGATTTTTCAATAAAAATGTAGTGTCTAGGTTGAGTTGTTATTTTTTTTGGCCGTTTTGAAATTGGTTTATTTTGCAAAACTGCAATGGAAACACTTTTTGCATCACACCAGTCACAACTGCAATTGTGACATTGCATTTTCTGGACAGTAGTGAAATATTGACAACGTTTTTTTGCACATTTTTCTAACATAAACGCAGCTGCTGACTATGAACCAGTCACATTATATCAATAAAGCAGATGAATTTGTCCAGCAGACATTATGGACAGGTTCTGAGTACAGGATGATTTAGATTTTACATTATCTGTCCTGATGATACATCGTTCTTCTTCCCTTGTGCTAAAAGAAAATCCCCCTGAAAGTTTAGAACACAAGTTTTTCTTTTACAAAGTGGCTCCTTTTTATTTTCAGTTTTGGTTGCTTTTGTGACTCATTATTCTGTTGTTCTACTTTTGAAACCATCTCAGTGTTGTGGGCTGAAGATAAAAAAAAACCCAAATTGCTTATTAAAGTTACTGATGTCCCCTGGCAGAGCTGGGCTGGAGCTAATAATATTTAGTTGACTCAAATTGAAGTAATCCAGGAGCCAAGTCAACCTGCCAAAGTGCCAGAAGACTGCAAAACAGGAGTCTTGTTGAGAGTTGGGAGCACTTACTGAAGCTGGGTTTTTTTGTTTTCACTAATTTGAATACACAATCTAACCTTATGCAAACACAGGCATGGAGTTATGTCTGGTTGGTAGTTCACAACCAGCCCAACCGGATATTTTTTCAGATGATTAGAAATATTTCAGATTAGTTTTTTTCTGGGCTGTTCGGTCTTCAACAGACTCCTGATTTTTCTAGAGAATCACTTAGGAGATGTAGCGAAGCTCTCTTTGGGTATCACATTATAGGACAGGATAAAACTCTTAAGAAGGGGTTCCTTCATGTGAATTTAAGCCCAAAAAAAAAAAAGTATAGCTGTTGTTTTGAACAATTTCAAAACTTATGATTGACCTTGTTTCTTTGTTCTTCCTTTGTTTTCTTTTTTTGTCACATAAGACAAATCAAAAAAATTTTAGTTTTTTTTTTTTGTTTTTTGTTGTTTTGATCCATAGTTGAGAAAAAGGGGCAGATATTATAAGATTATTTTCTTCTTTCTGCTACCTTTCATTTCATTTTTAAATAAATTTTTTTTTTCTTTGTATTGAAGTTTTTTTCTTTGTATTGAATGAAATGAATAAAGATTTAATAAAAAAAAAAAAAGATAAATAAATAAACCTAAGCACACATGAGTCATAAAAGTATGGCAAAGTAAAACTCTCCTTTTTAGATGTGACATAGGATGTTGGTGCCTCAACAGTGTGTTGTCTGTAACGGTCTATACCCGTTTCTCACAGATTGGTGATTTTTGTTCTGACTACATTTAAAGGAAGGGAAATGTGCATTTATTGAATAGTAACATGAAGGAATTAGGGGTGCGTTGATAAATCCGTGCAGATTTTCTTCATTTTCTTCATTTCCATGAGAAACCACCAATGTTATCCACTGATTTTATTTATCGCCACATTCCAACGTCTGGAAATCTGATAATTGTCCAGAAGATCGCAGTCGGTGCTCCTCCAGAATGAATATCTCCAAGGAACATCAAGCCACAATTTATCTTACTACATGCCAAGTAGAAGAAATATTTGTCCAAGTCTGACAATTAAGTTGACGTTTAATTGTGATGAGATGTTAAAGTTAGGTCTACAATGTTTTTGAAAAAATAATCTTGGTTGTGATCATTTTATGAAGAAGCAAAGTTTAATACGTGAATTGTTTTGTTCTGTTTATGATGCGAGTCAGTGGTGCTGAAGTACGTAGAGCTATCCTGAAACAGATTTGGAGTCTAGCACTGAAACAAGTGCTTTCACGTAGAAAGCACTTGTTTCAGTGCATTTCACTGACCTTAGCTGTGGTTAGCAGCTGTCATTTGGATTTCTCTCAGTCTAATCAGTTCAGTACAGTTTATTCATCTTAGTAGCTGTGTTTCTGTTACAAATATGAGCAAAACTTTTATCAATATTCCGCCAATGTCGAAAAAAAACACAATTTTGCAATTGCGGAATTTCCATTAAGTAAGAAATGCAATCAAAAATCACACGTGAATAAGTTTGTTCATGAGATAAGCCATCATCATCATCATCATCCTACCACTTCCTGTCGTTCTCTTGGTGTTTTCCACCAGTAGTTACATCCAGTTGTTGATCATGTGAGTCGTGCGAAGCAGAAAAAAGTGTTTGTAGTTTTACGGAATGCACAAATTTTGATACAGCCAAAAGAAAATCACCTTATCCTAACACATAAAACTTCTGACTGAAAATGTGAGTTGTTTTTTTCCCCCCTGAAATTAACGCGTTTCCAGTAAGCAAAAGATTTTTTGTGATTGTATCGTCGGTGAAAACACAGCTAGTGACATTGAGATCATTTGCTTCCCCAAGGGGAATGAATGTCTTTCCTTTAAATATGAAACATTAAAATAAGCAACTGATGAACTTTCTTTTAATAGTTTCTCCTTTATTAGCAGTCAACCCATTTCACTAGAAATAAATAAAGCGTAGTCACGACAAAGCAGCTGTAGTGCGGCCACTTGTTGGACACTGGAGCTGAATCTCATTCCGGCGCCGGCAGACTTGTTGGATTCATTTCAGCTGTCAGGGATGTCCGGGCGTCGTCTTTCCAACTGGTCCGGGGGATTGCTTTATCCACCTCAGAGAGGGAGATCACTCGCTTTGTCTCGCTCTTCCACGGAGTGCAATTAAACGAGAGGAAGCCGGCTATATCCCCCACGGCTCCCGGGGTCTCTCTCAGCTGGAGCCGGGAGATGGATTGCTCAAGGTGACCCCCGGCTGGCACTTTGAATGCTTCACACCCCCCCGCCCTCCCTCTCCACACTACTTTCATACCACACTTATTTCTTCTGCTCTTTCGTTTTTTTGCGCGCTGCCAGTCCCTCAGGCATTAAACTTTAGAGCCGCCATCAGCAGCTTCTTGCTTGAGAGCCCCCCGCACTCCCTCTGTTCTGTTTCCCCCTCCGCTGCCGCACAACCCACTGTTTCTCACCGAGCGCATGACGCAGGAACGGACCGGAGCTGTGCTGCTAATGGGCGCTAATCATACTTAATTACCAGTGACTACAATAACATCTCTAGGCCTATATTAAGTGAAAACCTCTCCATTACTTTTGCCCTTAACCGTGAAACTTTTACCGTGTTGTTGGAAGGTGGATAACCGCAGTCTTGAAACATGTTTTAACAGAACTTCTTCTACTGACAAGTGTTAAAACGTTCAAACCAAAAAAAGCTTAAATTTGCCTCCTAATAGAGTTTCTGACAAATTGCTGATCTGTGGAAGCAGTAATGCCTGCTGCAGATCACAAGGTCGGTTTGAAACCCTTAATTTATCACCCGGCATTGTTCTCAATTTAACTATCCTAAACAATTTACCATAGTAGATGTACAAATGAAGACTTTCCCCTATTTTGGAAGCAAAATTTGCCGATAATTATACATTTTATTCCTCCTGTAAAAAAAGCCTTTTAATGAGAGAGTGTTGGAATTAGAATAGCTTGTTGCCTTTGACTGAATAAAAAAGAAGGACATACTTTAGTCTTCTGGACTAAAATAACCTCAGAATATTCTTTTTAATAACAATTTGCCCCCTCGTGCTTAATTGCTTTGTGTGAGCAGAACTTTGGCAGGCGGCCCCCTTTTCTTAAGAGCCTATGTGATTCCAATTAGAAGTTTCCACCAGCTTGATAAGGCATATTGCACTGTTCTGCATTAGTTCTGCTGCAATTTAGGAAAAAATATATCAACATGTGCTTCAGATGGAGAATTCAGTATCATGTTTCAGTTTTCCTGGAAAATCTTTCGTTTTAAATGACTATCGTTTTCAATTTTGTATCAGTTGTACAAGATGGGAGCAAAATGCAGCGTGTGAGAGGACTCTGTCAGAGTGTCAGCTCAATGCAGCTCCTTCAGAAGAAGAGCAGAAATATTTCCTAGACAGACTTAGACTCAACAGGCTGCTGAGAGAAATGTTGCCATGAGAAACTGACTTCTTCTTGATCTATTCCCCTCCAGCCGCAGAAAACCAATTCTGGCAGATGACCTTCAGAGAGGCAAAATAATAATTAGTGTCGGGACTTTAACCTATTAAGTTTCATTTATTACTTAGATTTTAACGCCTTAAAAATTCTATCCAAGTTTTTTAACGTTTCTTTTGCACACAAAGATTGTGGAACTTTTGTATCCGCATGTTTCTGGTCCATCTGTAAATCTGATGCAGAAAACAAAGCCGCTTCTCTTGGCCGGCTGGGGGTTAATTTTTGCTTCAAATACCAATCTGATTGGACACTGGTAAAGACTATTGAGTTCAATTTGTGTTAAAAAAAGAGTTAGCCCATCAGTGAAGCTATTCAAACATTAAAAAAAATAAAAATCTCAATGCCAAACATGTTGTAGCAGCAACATCAAGGTTAACATCCACAATCCATACTTTTATATTTTTTCCAAAGACGTTCCATGAATGATCAGGAGTTCCTGGAACACTTGAAAGTTGAATGGGTATAACAACACTTTCCACCATTCTGGAGGTTTAATAACCTTAATACCAAAATAAAATCAATAAATATTTATTTAATAGCAGCAAAATCTTCTTTTTTAATTGAAAGTGTAGCCTTTCTTTGTTGATGTATGGTTTTGGATTAAAGTGCCACTTATTTCAATGAATTAATCAAAGACCCTGCAATTAACTCGATTAACAATTTTAGTAGCGTCCACCACTGATAAAAAAATAATCTAAATATAAAATCACAAAATTTAATTTCTCTTAATCCTAAGATTAGGTGATGAATGTATAAGGAATCAATGTGACTCCTGGGCCAGCAATGTTGTCTTGGTTTCTGTCGCCATGGTAATCAGTTGCTGTACTGCTCAATGGGTAGTTTCCACATCACAGTTTATTTGTATATCAAATTTTAGCAACAATGCAGTTCAAGGTGCTTCACATCATAAAAACACAAAAATTAAGTGCATCAAGATCATCTGTACTCGCAGCATCAATCAAGTTCCTCCCGCTACGCTTTGGAAGGCCCCTGTAGATTCACATGAGCATTGTTTTAAATTCTGCGAGCAATGCCTTCCATCTCCTCCTCCCTCTCGAGGTCAGCGTTTGCTGCGCCATCGCTCTGAACAAAAGCCCTACTTCTGAGGTGATCAATCCTGATGTAAGAGGTAAGGAGAGAGGTGCTGGGATGATGACTGTGAGGGAGTGTGTGACCCTGAAGGTCACACACAAAGGGAACTGACTATGCTCTTTGAAAAGATGCATTTTACATACCTTCTTCTTCTTCTTTTTTTTTTTTAAATAGCAACCTCTGCATATTCACTCTAACTATCCTTGTGTCTGATAAGAAATTGATTCATTAAGCTGTGACAGAAAAAGGAATTAGAAGCCATTGGAGTACTGGCATACTGCCTACAACAGCATTATGAAAGGTCCTGCTACGCTCATCGCTGTTGCTTTACAAAACCAGTGCATTTCTCTTCCTCACCCACTGTACCAAATATGGAAAGTAAATGGTCAGGGTTGGTTTCAGTTCGGTGACCTTTGGGATCTCATGCCAGAAATTTGCTTAAAGGCAGAGCAGGCAATCATACGGATTAGTATGGCTTCTTACCTCTCTTAGCTATGACCCAAACTCTGGTAGATCATGGCAATTAAGGAGTTGGACAAGTGAGTTCTTAACTCCCCTAAATTGTAATAGAGTTGTGTACATAAAGTGATGTGGAATTTACCAGAGTAAAGACCGAACCAGACCGAACCAAACCAAGCCAAACGTTATCAGAAATGGAAAGATTTCAATCTTTTCTCAAAAGAGAGCTGGAGTTGCTGGTTGCTGGGGCACCTGGAAAGTTGGAGAAATGGGATTGAAGGAAATGTTTGAGATGCTCTTCATTGATTTGTCTTCTAATTAGTAATACTCTGACCCCTGGTCGTCCATCCATCCAGCCAGCCATCTGTGATCAGGTACTGTGGGGATAGGTCCAGAAGAGAAACCCAGACGTCCCTCTCCAAAAACACACAGTCCAGCTCATTCTAGGGTATCCTTATGCGATCCCATAACAGAATGGAAACAGTCTTTCCAGAGCATGGATTCCCAACTCCAGTCCTCCGCATCTACTGTCCTGCATATGACTCCAGATTGGCCCATTACTAAGTCTCTTCAGAGCTCAATGTTGGAGAAAAGCCGCGTCTAAAAACTGCGGGAAGAGTAGCTCTGAAGGACTAGACTTGTGAACCTTTGCTCTAGATTAAGATATTGCGGTTTGTCACGGATCATCCAGATGGAAAGTTGAAGTGGTTCAAGGCATCCAATCAGAATACATGTGGAGTATCTCCTTTTGGAGATTTTTCAGGTACCTCACACTGAAGGGAGAGCCCAGGGCATACCTAATCGGTTGAATTATAGTGTCTCAATAGAAACTATAATTCCTTTCTGCTCTGTGAACACCTTAGGATCCCCAACAATGAGATTTTTGATCAGCATACAAAGTGTACTTTGTAGATACCTTCTCAAACAAGTCTTAATTTTTATGTTGGAGAGACAGATCTTAAATGGACTGGTTTAACTACAGGTTCGCCTATAAGAAAGGAAAAAAACAAAACAAGTAAGACAGCAAGAGAAATGTTATGGACTGAATCTTGATTTGGACCAAGCTTGATTTGATCGCCACCCAAGTTGTATGACTTTGGTACTTTCTTAATTGTGATCAAGGAATGAGTATGAGCTTTCATAAAAGTGACAGCCCGTCCTTCAGTTTGTTTGTTTTTTTAGTTCTAGTGACTTGAGTGAGTCGACAGGAAAGCGGGTTGTGAGAGAAGGGCCTCAACAGAGGCCTATTGAGGCCTCTGTACCACCGCCACACACCAGGTTTTTCAAAGTGTGAAACTGAATCTACCTTTAGATTATATGATTTTCTGCCATCTTAGAAAAAAAATCTTTCTTTGTGATGGAAATTTCTCCGTTCGTGGTAAAGACCCAATCACTACCAGCTGATCCCTGTCCTGCACAGGGATCAGGTATTTTCTTGTAAACCATTCATCTGTTTGTTCTAGCATATGATTCTTATCATCTTTTGTCTTTCCATCAACGCTTCCACCGCTGTCTCCTTTCCTTCATCCCCACGCTGCCTTTTCTCAGCATCTGACTGCAATAATTATCACATGAAGACCTGCAACCTGCCGTCCGTTTACTGTTGGACTGATCTGTCACTCAAATCTGTTTGAAGCCATTCTGGTGCAGTCTGTCATCTTTGATCATGCAGTGTAACTGAAGGTACTGTGATGTCAGGCTTACACAGTATGACATGTTCAAGTCCTGTAGGTTTTTCTTTTTTTTTTTCTTTTTTTTTAAACCGCACAGCGTACTGGGCTTTAAATACTCGGGGGCGTTTGCCTTTTCAAATGTAAGATGAGATTTCGGAATCTAGGGTGATTGAGGATTTAGGGATAAATACGGGTAATTATTTGAATAAATATAAAACCGTAGGAAGAATATTCATTTTTGACTGAATGAAGTACGTTTAACATAAACTCAAAGTTTGATCTGGAAAATCTCTTCCTGTCAAAAATCGCCTCTTTCTTAATTTTGATGGCATTGCACTGGTGAATTGACTTGCTTTGTTTAAGCCACTCAGCCTGACATCCGTTCCTTTAAATCTCATCCATGTTTTATTGATTTTCCTCAGATCGTCTCCATTCAGCTCTCCTACTCGCCATGTTCACCTGTTCCTGATGCCCATGGGGTCTCCTCTGAAATGCCAGGTCCTGGCTAACGCCACCAGCCTTGAGATCATTCTTAGATGTTCTATCAAACCCCCTCAGTTATTTACCATATCCACATATTCTAATGTCCAAATTAAAGCCTTTTTTGATTATTTTATTTTTGTAAACTCTTTTAATTAATCCCTTGATGTCAAACGATGGATACCTACCACATTTTGGTGTCTGCCTTTTCTGTCTTTGCACTCCAAAGATTCTTGGACCAGGGTTTTTATTTTCCTGTTTAGACTTTGCATACCATTTGTGTGGATCAGTGCCTGTGCTGAAATTGCTGCCACTTTACAGCCGTTCCACACATCTCAACGTTCTGGCATTGTGACCCTTGTTTGATCATTGGAAGCCCAGAATTGCAGTCAAAGCTTCACTAATTTTCTTTTTAATTGCAATTCAACTAACTCCATGTTCCTTCCACCAGCGTATTCTTTTTGTTTTAGGTGTTTTTTCTCTTTATTCCTGGACCTCTTTGTCTCGGTCTTTGTGGTAATCTCCGCTCCCTCTTCAGTTACAGTTTTGCTCGGTGGCTTTTTCTGTAGATTTCCACAGATGGATGTATGAGATTGTTGCTCTCCGTTTTGGGTCAATAGCATGTAGAGGGTTGCTTCTTATTCTGGATCGTTTTAACTGTTTGGTGAGATTGCTTTTGTTGCTTTGAGATTATTTAACACTATGTTTCCCTATATTCATCCATCCATACATCATGTTGTAATCATTTTGTTTTTCATATTTTGGCCTCAGGTGTTTCTGCTTTTCAGTGGCATTGTACAGGTTACCATGATCTTCTTTTGAAATGTTATGGAGCCTTTTGTTAACAAGGTGTGTAGATTCTCTGTTTATTATGAATTCTTGTCTTGGGTTTGGCTTGGACAGCTAAAGTTAGTTATATTGTTTGACTGACCTTTTATTCACCAGCTCAGGTTTCCCTTTTGCCAATTCATACCAGCATTATGTCACTACATGCTGCCATTTTTAAATAGCACTTAAATCTATATAATGTACCTTGTGTTACAACTGGTGTTGTTTAGCTTGATTATACAAACGAGTGTGCAGGTGCCTTTTATTGATTGCTGCCTGGAGGATGACGGGGGACGTCTGATTGGTGGCTTCCCGGACGTGACGAGTATAAAAGCTGCGGACGTGGACTTCCTGGCGGATCCCTCCTCTGCTCATCTCAACCGGCCACACCGTTTGTTAAACATCTTGGTTTGTAGGAGTGAGCTGCCATTTATGTTACCTTAGTTCTTTCCTGTTTTGTTAGTTAGGGAGGAAAGTTTTTGTCATTTGGTTTATTTATTTTCAGTTAGGCAAGTTGATTATTATTCAGTTTCTTTTGTTTGTTGTTTTGGCCTTAGCTCACTGTGAACTTATTAGTCCATTTTGTTACATCTAAATCAAAGACATATTAATAAATATTACTATAAAATGTTTGACTTTGTGTGTGTTGGCTGCTTGGGATGGGACGAGGAGGGACCTTTCATGTTCTGATCTGGCCACCCCTAGACGGGTCGTAACATTTCTTTCTATTTCTTTTCCTTTTGGGTCAGAAAGTGAGAGATTAAAACCAAATTAACTCGGCTAACTCCTGCTGGCACACATCATTTATTGGAGTCATAAATATTACTTGTTGGTTTCTTAAATTAATATGAAGTGAATTCATGCCAGATAGAAATTGTAACCAATGGTCTTTCCCAAATATCTTGAGACTGACTGAAATCTCACAGCTAAAAGAATTGAAACTAAATGAACAAATCTGCAATAAAACTGTATTAGTTGCCAAAGGGGTAAATAAACCAGAGCCCAATTTAGCACTAATAATTTTTTTGACATGCATATCTATATTTTTTTCCTTTTGAAAGTCTCATTAAAGATATACATTTTACTTTTATGTCCTCTAGAAGTGTTCATTTGTATTCCATCTGGAAACACTGGGCATAATGTAATTCATTGGGGCTGTCAGCTGTTAATGGTGGAGTTATTCTTTATACATAATTGGTTAAAAAAAGAAACATAAAGGGACCTAAACAAAATGAAAACACGAACAGTTATTTACAGCCCATCCTGGTTGAAACCCAGTTTCTACACTTTGCTTCACACAGAGGGTCTGGAGCCTCGGCTAATGGGAAGCGATTGCTTCTTCAGGGTTTCCTCCAGAAACCACGAACTGACGCTGTTGTCATGGTTACCCAGAGACGGACACTACGCAGCCGCAGTGAGCTGCTATCAACCCGCGTCTTTTTAAAATGTGTACCCGATACTACGCCGTCCTTAAAATAAAACCTCTGGCAAAAATACAGATGGTAGTGGGAAGAGACAGTCTAAACCATCACAGTGAAGCTTAATAGGGGCATTAAAATAAACATGTCGGCGACATTCAGTGGCACCCAGTGGGTTTGATATCAGACGGAATGGATCAGGAGAGGAACCGCAGAACCAGAACCTAAAGAACCAGACATCAGTCTCTTCATCCCTCAGTCATTTTCTGAAACCAAAAAAATTATATAGATGGAAATATAAAAGAACAAATCATGCAAATAGATTAATAGTAAATAAATAAATATTGTGAAGAGAACATCAATAACGTTTGTTAGGATTGTGTAGGAAAAATGTTGATATGTTTTATAAATAGTGTTTTGTGGTCAATATTATTAATGCGGGTTGCCAGTTTGGCTTCCTATCAAGCCGTAAGAATGATAGAAAACATGCTAACAAAAAGCCTCAGACCAGCAGCTCATAGGAGGTTCTAGACAGGCTAACAGAAGCGGCTCTTTGGGTCACTTCTACAAGTTTATGTCCGGGTGGGGGTTAGATGTTCGCATCCACCTCAAAAATATGTAGTTGCGCCCCTGATCCTAATAAAATGTTCTTAAACATTCCTCTTGCTCTGACTTGAATTGCTAAAGTTGTTCGCTTCCTCCTCTGCCATTACTGAAACTACAGCCCTTTCTGGACTGACTACAGCACAGAAACTCGACACCATCGTACACAACTCTCCTGTTCACTGATTGACCAGGTTGAAATTCAGCTGGAGTAATTGAGGTCAATGGGAGAAATCCCAGACTGAAGGGAGATGAGAATCAAGCAGAGTTGCAAAGGAAGGCAATCATCAGCCTGATGCTTCCATGAAATTTAGTAGGAAAAGTAGCAACAAGAATCTGTTGGTTTGTTGGTAGACAGCAGTGACCCTTAGAAAAAGAATTGAAAAGAAGACAAAATTTACTGTCAATAAAATTCATATAGGTTGTTAAATTATTTTGAACAATTTGACATCTGAGTCTCAAAAGCTACAATATTTAATAAAAAACATTCCATGTGTAAGTCTGCTTCATTTGCTCCCAAAATGTTTTCGCTTCGTCCGCACTCCAACTCAACTATTTAACACATTTCTCTCTATCTTCCGTCCAACAGATCCATTTCAAATTGAGTCAGTTCAAATGAGCAGCTTCAAACGGATTCGCCGATCGTCCGACTACATTGTTTTTGATGAAACACTCTTCCAGTGAATCTCAGTAAATTGGTTTGTTTGATGGCTTCTGTTTTTTTCTTTTCTTTTTCGGAGCACGTTAGCTTAATTTTTTTCTTCCCATTTCATCTCTTTGTTGAACCCGCGTGCATTGCTCTAATTTCTCCAGCTTCCTCATGAGCCACTCTTCTGTGATGGGAGTGTGTTGTAGCCCTGCGGATAAAAGCGGTACAGAAAGACAAACTTAGAACAAGAGACGGACTGTAAGGTGCACAGACAGCAGGAAACAAAGAAGCAGGGAGAAAAATATGGAGGATGCATCAGAGTCCTCGCCTGTTCATCCTCTGGCCCCAACCTCACTGTCAAAACAACAAATGAAGGAGAGCCAACATTTCTTTACATATAAATAAAAATCAACCACTGTTTTTCTTTACTTTCTCCTTCTTTCCTTCCCTTCCTTCCCCTGCTCTGCTCTGTCTTTCTCGCTCTCTGCAGTTTTTCTTTCGGTACTTCTGAAGGATGATTGAGAGCTCTCCAGCGACAGCATTTTTAAACAGGCCATCAATAAATAAACGCCTTGATTTAGTGGGCCAAGATGTGCTGCACATTCGCAGCGCGTGTGTGCGTGTGTGTTTGTGGGTCCACGTGCAGTGGTATGAGGACACAGGACGTGTGTGTTTTGTGTGTGTGTGTGTGTGTGTGTGTGTGTTTGTTCGCCCGCTGCACCCAGGCGACTTTGCTCCTCATTCTCTTCTTTCCAGCTTGGGACGAAGGCTTTGAACGCCTTTGTCTTTCTCTCTCTGTCTTATTTGTTTCTTTCTCTTCTCTCTGCTCAGCCTCTTTTCTTTTTTCTTTTGTTTTCATCTTCACATCTCGTCTCCCTTCAACTTCCTTTCCTGTTCCTTGTTAGTCTGCCTCTCCTACGTGCTCCTTCTCCTTTCTTTTTCCCACTCTTCCCTCCCTCTGCTGACGCACTCGATCTCTTTGGCACACCGCTGCTGCTCACTGTGACAATGCTCAAACAATTCCCTCAGACAGCTTAAGTGAGACTTTGTGTGCCAGCGTGAATATAAACATGTTTGAATGCTCTGATTTGTCCCGGAGCTACAGTCATTGGCTTGTGGCCTAATCGATTGGCCTGCTGATGATTTGACATGGTTTAATTGTGACGGTGATTGATAAATGAGTTTCTGATTATTTTTGTGCACTCTTTCACCGGCTTCTGTCTTTGAGATCAGTAGATGCATTCTGCTTTAGGCGCTACCAGTTTGTCTTGAGACCAACACTTTTCGGTGTGGATGTTATTACTGTGGGAAGAAGATTTAAAGCTTTCTATTTTCACTGTCATTGGAATGCCTGGACCTGATGTCAGAAGAGGCACAAAAGCTTGTAAGAACTTATGTCAAAGAAAATTATTTCCTACTTGGTCATTGAAGCTCATTTTTAGTTTTTGCAGTTTTAGTAGTCTTGTGATTTTCTTTTACTTTAGTGATCTGTCATTACTTTGTACTTTCCTGTGGAGTATTTTATCAAATTGACAAAAAAGGTGTGGCTCTTAGCTCTGGTCCAACTAAAAACCTGAGTCTCTATTCTGTTGTAGTGGAATCTGGTGCAGTTCTAACAGGCATGTGAATCCTAAGCAGACCAGAGATTGCCAAAAATGCAGGAAGTGGACTAAAATGTAAAGCTTTCTGGGTAAATACAACCAAATCAAATTTGCGAGTGCAAGTTCTAGCGGGAGAAAAAAAAAAAACTACGTCTTCCTCCAACTTCTAAAATCTGACTAAACTGGCAGCTCTTGAAATAAAATACTGGCTAGCTGCTAGCTTATTGAACACCAAGGTTAGCATCTACTGCGTAGCTCCGTATCTGTGCTGTGCTTATTTCACAGCTTATAATTTCTGGAGGAAAATTTAGAATACACTGATCAAACCTAAAAATAATTATTTTAGATTGAACACTTTTTTTTCTTCTTTTTTTAGAGAATTTTGAAACCTTTATTCTATTTTCCCATCAACAGTTTTTTTTTTCTTTTCACTAAAACTATTTAAAATCAGACAAGCATAGAAATTGCAATACAGTCATATTCCATGAATTAGCATATTTTTATAAAGATAATCTATTCCATTTAAAGTCAGCTCACTGAAGCACGTTATATAGATTAATTACACACAAAACAATATTTTTCAAGTTTTTGTTTCCATTAATACTGATGCTTTTTATCAGGTCACTAAAACAGATATTTTATTGCAGAAATGTGAACTTAATGGGTATGATTAATATCTACTTACTGTTTTTTTTCCTAAATGCACAAACAAGTTTCAGCAACTTTAATTTATTCAATCAATTAATCAATCAAGTTCATTTATATAGCACATTTCAGCAACAAAGCATTTCAAAGTGCTTTAAAAACATAAAAGACTCTGTCCAATCAACAACTGAGGAAACTAGTGAACTTTAACGAGTGCAATCATCAATACACCTCAAATATGTTGGTTAACGTTTCATTTATTAATGCTCAAAAGCTTAATAACATACTGTGATTTGTAGTTTGACCAGTCAAACCAAACTGAAATATTACAGCTGATTACAGATTCTTCTAAAAGCGTAATTAACCTTTATGTGGGGAATACAAAAAAATAGACATGTTGAGTTTTCCCCAAAATATTGCAAAATCCTTCTCGTTTTGGTCTTGTGAACACAGGCTGTGCGCATCACTTCTCTTCTAGCACTTTGCCAATTTTACTTTATTTTTTTTGTGGCGTTGCATTGAAAATGCATTAAAAATTATACCAAAACATTAACAATGAGCAAGAAGTGCTTTGAATTTTAATATTGATTTCGTAATGTTTTATAATCCCTGCGCCAGTGTTTATTAAGCGCCGGTTTCCTCATGCTTATTTTAGTTTCCCTCCAGGCACATTGGTTAGTCTGTTGTAATTCAGCTTTGCCTGGCGAGATAAACTCCCTCTGTAGGTGTGTGTGTGTGTGTGTGCGTGTGTGCGTGTGTGTGCGTGTGTGTTTGGGGTAATGTATTCAAAGCTGAGTGGTTATGTGCAGGTGTCTCAACCTTGCGTGTCTGTGTGCGACCACATTTATTCACATGTCCTCCGAGGTTTTCACATGCAGTTTTGTGCTGCCGTGGTAAACGTTGTCAAATATCACTTCCATTTTCAGACACACAGTCACACTAACTGGCCTGCAGAAAACCAAGAGCCAATTTAAGAAGCAGGAGACATTCACTGTGGCGCTGCGGCGTCTGGTTATCTTTGGAGTGCTGAGTGTTTGCTGTGCTGCAGCTGCCTACTCACAGCACAAGATAATGAGATTTGTTGGGAAAATGTACAATATGCTCTGAAGGAGTTCTTCCAGAATGGCTACTCCTCAGATTTCGCTCCAGCTCTGCCGCCCCCTCAAATCCGACGGCGGCGGTCCAGCAGTTAAAAACATGTGAGGCAGACTGGCCATCATGTTCAGAGGAATATACAACACTGGAGAAGTTTACATCATCGACATTAATAATTTTGAGCCTTTAACAATGCAGTCGAAGCATTCTTTTTCCTAAACGGAATTGGGTATACAATTTGAAACCTCAGTTGTTTTGAAAACTGGAACTTGCTGCACAAGGTTAAATTCATAAGTCAATATTGCGTATATACAGCTCTGGAAAAAATGACGAGCCCACTGCACTGAACCCCACTGAAAACTTCATGGTTATTCCACTGAATGTTGATTTCTAACATTTTATTGAGTTAAAACATTAGTATTGTTGATTCTAAAGGAATATTAACTTATTTTCCTTGGGTTATTTGAAAGCACTGCATTTTTTTTGTGTGTGATTTTGACCACTTTTTATTTTCCGCAAATAAATTCAAAATTTTTGCTTGGAATTTTGGAGACATGTTGTCAGTAGTTCATAGAATAAAAGAACAATGTTCATTTTACTAAAAAAAAATATCTATAAAAAGTAAAATCAGAGAAATTGATCATTTTAAGTGGTCTTAGAGAAATTTAAATATAATTTTCTCTAATATTTAAATAGACCATCGAGCATAATTGCTGGGAAACCACACAAATACATCTACCTGTGTTTCCAATGACCATAGAATTGCGCAATTTGACATTTTGAAAATAATTTTGCTTAATAAAAACAAGACAATTTTGACGAAAAATACTCAAATAAAAGTTTAGCTGCTAGGATGAGATGTTTTTTGTTTTTTGGGGTTTTTTTTTTTCCCCCGTATCGAAATTGGTTTATTTTGCAAAACTGCAATGGGAACACTTAATTTGCATCGCATGAGTCACATGATCAACAGCCAGATGTTCCTACTGGTGGAAACGACGACGAGGAAGAAAACAGGAAGTGGATGGAGGATGATCTTTTAATGACTTATCGAACGAACAAACTTATTCACGTGTGAATTTAATTGCGTTTCTTAATCAGCTAAATTTTGCGCACACTTGTCGTGAAAATGCAGCTACAAATGAGCAAATCTACGATAATGTACTTTATAAAGGAGATAAATATTTTTCTACGCTACAGATCCAAAAACCCTGTGGCCCCAGCCAGCTGCTGCTGTTTGAACAGAGGTTAGCTGTACATTAGGCAGGAGACCCAGCTGTGAACGGAGGGGTTTAGTGAAGGGGACTGAATCTAAAAAGTTTGTTTACATTCGGATGCTCCCCCCCCTCCCCCCCCCACCCCTCACCTCCCTTCTGCTTTTTATCTAGTAAATCAATTTGCTTGCTTTGACAAAGCAAGCTCAAGGAGCGAGCGGCAGCTCAAGGAGTTGTGCTTATGAGAAAAAGCTGTTGTCTGCATGCAGATTCCTGCCTCCTCACACACACACACACACACACACACACACACATCCAGACAGTCTGGTTCATCAACACAATGACAACAACAGGGAGGAGGTTCTCCCCGTTTCTTATGAGTTTTACTTCGTTATCCGGCTCTGAGAACGTTCGGTTTTGGTTTCCCTAGAGACGACACGCGATTAGTGTTTAATAAGATCGTCCTGCGTTGTGTAACACAACACGTCGTCGTTGTGAGGTAAACCAAAGCTGCCGTTGCTTGTTGCATCTGTAAAGTTCTGCTTGTCAAACACTAAATACAGCCACATGTGTAATCATGATGAATCAACATTCAGCACATCGACTTGCTCATTTTCATTACTTTGAAGTCCTAAAGAGCGAGCCGATCAGACGCTCCGGCCTGGTTTTAGTCGTTGCCTCTGTGTTTTGGATTCATTCATACTTTATGGGTGCGTTCGCTTTACTGTTACCTTTCTATTTAAAGCTTCTGATTGTGTGTTTTGTGTGTCATGAGTTTATGTTTGGTTTTCTCTTTGATGTGCGGAGCTTTAATGAACTCGCTCCAATATTGTACTTCCTTCGCAGTGAGGCTTTTTCCCATTCTGTTTCATCAGCAGCTTTATGATGCTTTATTAATCTGAAACATTGCTAATGAAGCTCCTGCTACTGGAAAATATGAAGTTTGTGTGACAAGAGCTTTGTGGATCAACTTGTGGGTTTTGAATGTAATGGGTACGTCGGGTCTTGTGTTGAAGGGGGAGTTCTAGTTTCTACACAGTCTGGAAAAGTCTGGAATTTGGTTGTAGTTACGGGTTGGATTCAAAATGGAAAAAGAACATGGGACGTTTTTTTTGTTGTTTTTTTTTACGTCCAGATTTTAATCTTATTGTCTAAAGTTTGTTCCATCGGTCACTCCGTCCAGAAAACTGTCCATCCGCAAATTAGTTTTTCACGAGAATCTCTCAACGAAACGATGGAAAGGGATTATCCATTTTAAAAACAAAAATCCATTTTTATTCATATTTTATGAAACAATGGCTTTTCTAAAATTAGTCACAGCCTTTTCAATAGTTAATGAAAAAAAAAACAAAAACAACCTTTTTTGACATTGCAGCCGCCACCTCCTGCTTCTAATTGTTGAGCAGCTTTTTTGCGTGACACCTCTGGTATTTTGACGAGTTATCCGCAGCGATTCATTTCTGAATCGTTGACGTTGGAAGGCCTCCTTGCCATGACCCTAATGTTTCTCTCCCTCCACACATTCACCATCAGACTGGCCTGGTCTCTGCAAAACATTACTTGCAGTCAGAAGAATAATATTTCAATGGTGAGCAGTAAATGGACTGTGTTGTTTTGGAGAAAATCAAGTGACATCCACAAACAGCAGTGGATGATAGAGCTGCTTCTCTTGGCTTGGTCGGGGTTCGTTTAAAAAAAAACAACAATGTGATGGGACAGTGAAGAAGACTATTGTTACGGTCAATTGTGCTAAAAGGAGCTAGCCCATCAGCTGAGCTATTCAAGGCTAAAATAGCATCTCAATACCAAACATGCAGCAGCAGGACAGACGACCCCAACACTTGTGTCGGCGTCCAAAGTTCACTTTTTGTAGAGAAGGTTTTTTGTTTTTAGTTCCTGAAACACTGGAAAGCTGAATGAATATAAAAGCACTTTTCACTAATCCGATGGTTGAATAACCTCATTTAAGATTAAATAAATATCTTTGTTGTTGAGCTCATATGTCTACTTGTTTATTAACAATTTAAAATGCAGTCGGTCGTAATTAAGCAATTACCGACCCGATTTTAAAGGTTTGTTTATCGAGTCCCACCGCTACTTTCTGCTGCTACCTCTTCGATTCTGTTTTCTTAACAACAGACCCTTTGCTGTTGGAAAATCCCAAATTAAAACGTAATGATCCAATAAATGGAAGGCACTGATCGGTGCGGTGTTACTGGGCTTCCAACCGGCTTGCCCGATATTTCTAGAAACCATGCTGGCTTTATCACTGCTGGTTGTCAGCCGGGGCGTAATGACAGGCAGACACGGCACCACAGGTGTGACATGCTAAACAGCGAGCTGCTGTGATCCTGATTGGTCTTGTTTTGCCACTTAAGATGTCAGGGTGCTGGGAATCTGAAATATCACCTCATAGCAAATATCGATGGCTCTTTTTGTTAAAGGAAAAGAGCCGAGGCTCTCTTTTGCTCAGCTGTTTTGAGCTGAGAATGTCATGTTTAGCGGTGGTGGAGGTGAGGCAGAAACGCAGCTGGACCGGATTGATTGTAAGATAATGAATTTAATGACAAAAAAAAACAGATCTCAGGGAGCAGGACGACGAGGATCCAACAAGACACAGAGACACAGGTGACACTAAATACACAGAGGGTAATCAGGGAACGAGACACACCTGGGAACTAATCAAGGGGAGACAGGACAACACGGAGACTCAGACACACAGGAAACTTCAAAATAAACACAGGAAAACACAGAACATGACAGAGAAATCCGGAACTGTTGCCAGAGTTTAAGGGGGTTGGTGTGCTCTATGAAGAGAATCTGTGATAAATACGTTTTCTTCAAGTTTTACCGTAGCGAGAGAGAGAGAGAGAGAGAGAGAGAGAGTTTGCTGCAGGCTGCTACTGTAACCCATAGAGAAGATATCATTCTAAGTGTCACATTTAGGAGAAAGGTGCTAACATGTCAATAAGCCCACTTGGCAGCCTCACAGAGGATGAAAGCACTCAGCAGATTAATTGAAAGCTGTCAAGAGGTTCACCAGGGGGACCGGTGGCCTCTCGCTGCACAAATATTTTCTGTGCGATTCTGACTGTCGGCGCGCTCCTCAGCTGGAATTGCAGCAGCCTGCGCCTTTTTTCTTCTTCTTCTTCTTCGTCTTTTTAATGAGACGAAGGCCAGAGGAATGTGTCACGCCACTTGCGATTGTTGGGTCTGCAAACGAAACCGGAACCACGCACACATCGAGCCTCTTTGGCAAAGTTTGAGCTCCTTTTGAGTTGAAGTGCCAGCAGACAGAAGTGATGATGATCAATAGTCAACGCTTTTTTAAAACACTTTGTTGAGGTTCTTTGGATTTTCTCCAACTAGATGTGATTTCTGTTGTTCTTTTGACTGTTGTGGATGTTGTGTCTGAGTTAGTGATCAGGTATTTTGATCAGGTGTTTTCTTTACCTTGACGGTCAGTGATGGAAGTGCCCCCTCTCCTCCGTTTGTCCTAATGTTGCCCAGTCGCCGGCTCTTTTAGGCCAGTCTCCTCTTCCTCCATTCTAACTCTCTTACATCATCGTCTCTCTGTATCGGTTAGCTTCTGTTTCTTGTCCTCCTCTCCGTCCTTCCGTAATAACCTCTGCTCCTCCTCCTCCTTTGGCCAACGTCCATGTTATAAATCAAAAGGAAATGAGGATGGGCCGCTGTTAGAAAATGCATAATTACTGGAGTGAAGTTGGAAGGTGCTGGTCGTGTGTTTTCTAATGGACATGTATTGGATTCCGAAGACGGCTTTTTGTATAACCATATTTCATTTTTTTTTCTTCGTTTTTTGACAATTTAAAAGAAGTTTTGATTGTAAGATTTTGATTAAAATCGCCTCACCCTTTATCCTGAAACCTCTGTAATTGGCCTACAACGAGCTGCGAGTTATCGATTTCAACTAAAGCTGGGTCAACACCTAATTAATACCGGAGATGGTCCATGAAAGACGCTGGTGACTGTTTGGTCAGAAACAGAAAGATCATGCGTTTCTCCAATCAGTGAATGGACCATGCATAAGTGCTACCACTACCACACTCTAAGACTCGGTATCAATGAGGTGTTTAAAATGATGTCATGGAGACAAGGTGTAGGAAACAAGAAGGACCTTGTTCCTTGTTTCTTGAGTCCATTTTTGAATCCACTTTCTAAGATGTCGAGACGTCCTCAGTTCATCAGTGGCTCAAAATGTAGCCATGTGCTTCATGCAACGTGATCATGGAATTATTTCTATTCAGCATTTTTCTATTCAGTGACTTTATGTGTAAACAATGTTATCAATAACAGAATCAATGTGGGGAGATATGATTTCTACAGGCACCCCCAGATGGTAGGTAGTTGTGCCGCTCAGATTCACTCAGGTTACCAGGGATCAAGAGAGAAGAAAAAACAAGTAGCATGGTTAGCATGCTACTTGTTTTGGCTAAATGTCTTTGGCAACAGAAAGTGCCAAAGACATTTTAAGATGTCAATTTCATCACAATTTGTTGTTCATAAAGAGGATGATTTGCGTGGCACGTTAAGCCTTTTCTCTCTCTTGCTCCGTTCTGAATTTTTTCCTCTGAATTCTGACTTTAATTAGGAATCACAGAAAACCATTTCCTAATCTTCCAATTTTCTTCCATATCTTATATAATTTTACTACAGGAGAAATTAGAATGGACTAAAAAATAGTACTGCCAGGTAAAAGCTTTACAGGACCACGGAAAAGAAACCCCCGTAACATTTAGTGGTGCCTCTCCCGTTCAACACACAATCAAGATTGGAGAATAAAGTAAATGTAAAAAAAAAAAAAATCTAAAAGCAGAAATCAAACATCCATATTTGGACTGTTTGAGTAAGTTTTTGGATGATAAATACTGTTGCCACTTAAAACTCATCTCCCCTGACTTGTTATTCATAATTACAGCAGAATGTGTTGTTTTTTCATTCCTAAGGTACCCTCATTGTCGCCGCTTTAGTCTGGAAGCTAAATCGATATAGACTAGATAGCATTTCAAATCTCCAAGACTTTTTGAAATAGATTCTCTGCTGGATACAGAAAGTTTCTCTGTGTCAAAAACAAACTGAAGCTGAAGTCGCACACAAACAAACTCAGTCGGGGGATTACACGCTCCTGTTGACTGAAATTCATCAAAATGCATCCACATTCCTTTGTTTGTTTATATAGTTTGGAGCCCATTATATTTAGGGGAAAAAAAAGAAAGTAGTGCATAATGGGAAGTGAAAAAGAATGAAATGTGGCTTTCAAAAAATAAAAACACTCTGAAAAGTGTTTTATTGAGCCAGCGTTGAACCCGATACCCTGCATGTCCTTACTAAAGACATTGGGAGTTTCGATGCAGGCTGAACGTTTAGCCATGTTCTTTACTGAAAAAGCTTTAGAACTCATATTGGAGACCTTTTACACATAAACAATCGAAGAGACACTAATCAGAACAAAAACCCATCACCTCTGCTGACATTCTCCAGCTGGGACTCGCACAGCGGCCACTGTCGCTCGGCGGTAGAGCATCGTACTTGATTAGATTCCAAATGCTTAGTCTTAAATCACCCTGATTGGTAGCAAATCAAGTCCTGACCGAGGCCGCCTTCGTAAATATCTCTGAATGTTCTCAATTAAGGCAGATCATGCAAATGTCTGACAACAACAGACAGTGAGTCGTTCCAGGAGGGTTGAGCAGGTTTCCAAAGAAGACGGAGCCTTTAGGGAGACGCCGTGTTCTGACACATTAACTCAGCAGCTGTTCGTGTTCCAAGTCGCCATCACAGATATTTGGCTGATTGAAGATTGGGACAATTTATAGTCATTACTTACCTGTCACTTACCTTTTTTCTTTTTTCGTTTCTCCTAGCAACTGCTGAGGGAGATGCAGCAGATGGCCAGTCGGCCTTTTGCCACCATCAACGTGGCTTTGGAGGCGGACGAAGAGCCACCTGACCTGATAGGAGGAAACGTCAAGGTGAGTGTAACTTTGTCTCAAGGAAACCTCGGTTCAGCCCAGCAGATGGATCTTTTGGCATCTTTGAACAGACCCTGATCAGGGGAGCTCCTTCTGTCACTGTCCTGTCGGAGATGTGTAGCGGCTAGCTGCTGTTCAGAATATCGTGGTTTCTTTTTAAACTGACCTGGTAGTTTCAGTTAAATGTCACATGTTTCACGTCTTGTCTGATAACAGGATTTCTAAGGTTGAACCTAAATATCTTTGATGGTAGAATTGACATTTGGCGCATTTAAAGGAGTTTATTGAATAATGACACATTTAAGTAGTTGTATCTCGTCTACTAGTTCCCAATTCTAGTTATGAATACAGAAGGCATTCAGATTGCAGGTATGTTTACATGTTTTATTCCACAGTGGAGAGAGTATAAGAGGGGCGTCAAACTCATTTTTCATTTTGGGCCATATCAAAACTGTGAATGGGTTGATTGTGCCAGAATGTATTGATAAAACCCATTAAATTGCTAAAATATCAATAAGTAGCTGTTTCAGCATTCAACAAGTGTTTCTTAAAATAAAATAATATTGAAGATCTTTTCACCCTGATCAGTCTGTCCAGGATTCTGTGGCTGTTTTTGTGGGTTTTCCTGTAATCAAAATTACAGATTTTGTGGTGCTAATCTAGAAATATTTGAAAGGACTTTCTACGATTTGTGCTCTAATATAACAATGTTAAATGTGACTTTTTATTAATCGCTATGTCGGTCACCGTCTGTAACTTGACATCAAGTAAGACAGTCACTTAAACTCAATGTTTTTGGCCAATTTTGAGGAAAAATTTCAGCAAAATCAGAAAAAATGTGGTGATCTGTTTCTGTGTGAATTTTGTGGATTTGTGGAAAAACGGGAGAGGGTTATTGGTGTAGTTTGGAGTCCAGAGGACCACATGAAAAGCTGCGGCGGGCCAGAGTTCGTCCCCGGGTCTTGAGTTTGACATGTGGTGTAGAGTATAAAGATGTAGTCTCTTTTACGTCATCCATCTGTCCATCTGTACCTGCTTGATCCATTCAGGATCAATTGGTTGATCCTGAATGGTTGAACCAATTCAATTGGTTGAATGGTTGAACCAATTCAATTGGTTGAATGGTTGAACCAATTCAATTGGTTGAATGGTTGAACCAATTCAATTGGTTGAATGGTTGAACCAATTCAATTGGTTGAATGGTTGAACCAATTCAATTGGTTGAATTGGTTCCAAGAGTGTTGGAGAACCCCCTTGACTGGGAGCCATTTGTACTGCTAGTGATAAATACGCTCATTTACCCAAAATGCCCTGCTCTACAGTTCACTTCCTGCTTTCAGAGCGCTTGCTGGTCTGCTCGGTGTTCACGTTTGAATTCGAACCGCACCAGAGTTCATTTCAACCAAACAGAGAGCTGGGTTTTTAGATGGACCAGAGTTGGCTTTTTTTTTTTTTTTTTTTAATTGGTCGTCATCAGAGTTTGATTGTTGGCGTTCCTGCCTCCCCAAACGAACCGAACTTTCAAGACAAACAAACCAAAGTTGGATTAAAGTGGATTAAGCAGGGCTGAGAGTATATCTAACTTTTGATGTGAGTTAAGCATTAGATGCAAAGCAAAACTGGAGTAGAAACCTTTTTTTTAAAAAAAAAACCCAAACTTTTCATTGCGGGGTGGGGATTGCCAATTGATTTGAGGTGAAAGCCGGGACAAGATATACCAAGGGGAGCTTCTACTTCCCCAGCAAATCTGAACTTTAGGGGTTGATTTGATGCTAACTTTTAACTACCAGATATATGCGTTGGAGCTGAATAAAAGTGAAGGTTTTTTTTTTCTTTTTCCATAATTTATCCTCTTTAAAGTTTGGCAGAGTTACAGGAATTGCAGCGAGGCTTTTGGTGGGCGCGGAGCCGCAGGCGAGCGTACCTGTGACTGCGCACCTAGTGATGAACGACCTCTGAATGCAGATGTAGTGTGGAATTATAGGGGCTGTTTCAGAACGGTGGCTCGGGGCGCGGGGGGCCCCGGCGCTGACAGGGCCCATGCATCTCCAGGGATTCGACTCGGGAGCACAAGGTTACTCCCAGCAAAGGCTGCGGGGGGCTCCTGGGAAAATCAGCAAGGGAGTTGAATGCTTGAGGAGAATTTTTTATTTATTTATTTTTTTAAATGTCTGAACTCGTCTCTCTCCTGTAGACGCTGTGTCATCCACTCCTTTTAACTTTCTTCCTTATTTCCCTCCCCGGCTTCATTTCCCACTTTCTACTGGTACATTTTTTGGAGCTGTTTGAATTGAGACATCCTTTCCCGTCCTGTGAGACCCGTCTACTGTCTGTTTCCTGGATTCTTCTGCAGCAACATTCATAAATGACAGCTATAAAGGCTCTACGTTTCCCTTGCCCCACTGTGAAAATCACTGGATTTTTTTTTATTTTATTTTATTTTTTTACATTTTTGGTTTGCCTCAGTTTTTTTGTTTATTAATTTTTTGCTGTTTCCGAGCCGCGGACATAAAGAGAAATAAATTGATGTCATTTATTTTCCCTGAATGGATTCCCAATTTGTACAGCAAACAGTGTTGTTTTCAGTGCAGGGCAGAACCAATCCTGTTAGTCAATGAAATACAAACAAATCTGAGATTGTTCTGAAATCTAAGTTTTTAAACTTTCTCAGTTTCCCTCCTTCGTCTTGGTTTCCATTAGTGTTGCTGCTCTTCTCGTCTTCTCTTCCAGATCCGTTTTGTTGTTGATCTCTTTAAGGCCCTGTGTGTTTTCCTCTTAGCTTTTTCCCACACAATTATCTTTTGGCAGCTCTGTATTTCTCTTTCTCTACCACTTTATTTGTTGTATTTCCATACCAACAAATATTTGTTCACTTTTGTAATGGAGACCCAGACGTCTTCGTCTCTTTCCCGGTGTCTTCTCTCCTCTCTTGTCCATCATCTCTTATGTTTTCCTCTAATTTACTCTCCCTCCTGGCCCTTATCAGCTGCCTGGGCTTCCTTTTTTTTGCCCTTATCTACTGGTTCTCTGTGTGCGATGGGCTTTTATTTTGTTTTCTGTTTTTTTTTTGTTTTTTTGGCGGTGTTTATGAGTTCGTGTGGGTGTCGCCCTGTGTGCGCACGTTTTGCGGTTTGTCATGAAGAGAAAAAGATGAAACTTGCTGTTAAATCCAGCCGGCCCCCTCCTCCGTCTTTTGCATTACCTTTTCTTCTCCTGGCTCTAGACCTCTTTTTTTTTTCTTTTTTTCTTTTTCTCGCCTTTCTTCCCAGCCTGCTCTCCTCCTCTCCATCAGGACTAAAGCAGCCCAGGAGCAGAGATCCAATTTAGATCTTCCTCTTCAGCTTTCTGTGCCATCACCTGCTCAGACTGTGAGTGCGCTCTATCCTATCTCCTCCCCAACTCGGATTGAGCAGCATTGGACGCGGGTTATTCCCCTTGTTTTCATGCCTGTTTTTTATTTTTATTTTTTATTTTTATCAGGATGCCACGGTAGTATATTAAGACCTGCAATCGGAGTGTATAAAAAGCCGAGCACCGCAGAGGGAGTTGAAAATCATTAAAGTTGTTTATGCTTTTCTGATGGAAAGTCCAAACTTGCTTCCTCAATGAGATATATACACTTGGTTTGTGCCAAATGAGGCCTGCAGCTCCAGCATCGCAAACAGATGATTACTTTTGTGTCACTTTCTTCTCTGCTTTTATTCCGAGACACAGACGCGGACAAGAGGAAAGTGGGACTTGTGTGTGTGTGTGTGTGTTTGTGTGTGTGGGGGGGGGCAGAAAGAGGAGTGTTTTTATTTTATCTGCCGTAATTGTGCTGTGCTGTCGGCACCTTCACTCACAAGGTTCTGTTGAATTGTAGGTGCTTGGCTGCGTTTCCTACAGGGCTTCATGTGTACATGCCTAAATGCCTCCAATGCCTCCCTTATCGGGTTCTAAACCGTTTCTATGCAGACTGGGGCTTTTTTCTTCTTTTTTTTTCCCCCATGTTTAAAAATTTGTGGAGAGAGAAAATAATGTATGAGAAAATACAGTTGGAGCCAGATGTTGGTGCACACATTGATTTCTCACAAATAGTCTGTTAGCAAAGGCTGATGGAAACGTGGGACTTCAAATCGACTTCCACAATTCCGCAAAGAAGTTTTTCCAATCGCTTTTGGGTTTTCTGGAAAAGAGTCGGCGCGTTAAAGGGGAGCCAGAAACGCGTAATAAACACTCCCATCCACTGGAGGGCCTGGAAAAACATTGAAAGTGGAAAACACTGGAACGGAGGAAGAACGCTCCATTTCCTCTGAGATGTTTGGACTCAAATTACTCTTTGTGTAGCCTGGTTGATTTACTTCAAACCAGTAGATAAAAACATGCCTAATTTACGTCTTCTGTTTTTTTTTTCTCTCTCTCTCTCTCTTTCTCTCTCTCTTTTGCTCTTTTTCTTATTGTTAACGTAAAGAAATTTTTTTTATATAGCACATCCTCAACAATGAGGCAGTTTAAAGTGCTTACGTGATTTAGAAGGAAATACAAACAAAACAATAAATCAAAGGAAAGAGGTAAAAGAGAGAAAACAAACAAAAAAAAGTATGCATAAACTAAATATTGGCCCTTCGTGTTTGATTCTGTGAAGTAGATGGTGCTAAATGTTCATCTAAAGCAGGGGTCCCCAGAGTGGGTCCTGGAGGGCCGGCGTCCTGCATGTTTTAGTTCTCTTCCTGGTTTAACGCACCTGGATCCAATGATGGCTCGTTAGAAGGCCTAAGAAGAACATCGACCTGCTGAAAAGGTTGTTACTACAACCAGGGAGAAAACTAAAACATGCAGGATGCCTGATCTAAAGCATATAAACTAAATGTTCCTGTTCTGGGTTGCTAGGCAGAATAAGAATAGGTTCTCTGAAGTGAAGAATATAAACTAAATGTTCCTGTTTAGTTCCTCTGGATTCTTAGTTTGTTCAGTAACACTTTATTTGACGGGTTCTGAATAAGACATGTTGTTGATGTAAGACATCACAAGATTAAACTTTAAAAATGACGTAGCTTTATGTTATTAAAGATAAAGTTTTATCAGTAATACTGTTATAACAAATTTATGTCAGAGTATTATTTCTAGGTTCATGTCAAGTTGTCATAACAAAGACTTTATAAATAATGTTAACTTTGTATTGAAAGTGTCATGATTTACCGAATGACACTTTATGACGACAGTCATAAATATTCATGAAGATTTGTTCATGTTCATGACAGGCGTTATGTCATGTTTATGACGGTGTCATGACAGTCTTATTCACAAGATTTACCATTTGTTCTAATTCCTGTTCTGGGTTTCAAGATAATTATAAGTACTCCATAATTTATTAGGGATTTATTAGTTGTTGACAATCTTTTAAGATTTTGCTCAAAATTTGCATGACAATTGGTCTGAAGTTCAGTCAGACCAAACTTTTCTCATTTTAAGTTGGTTAAAATTTTTTGTTAAGCGAAACAGTAGTGGGGAAAAAATTGTCTGATTTATTTGTATATACCTTCAGAATCAGACGTTTACATTTTTATTCTCAATATTTGGTAACTTTGCCTTTGAACTGTATGAGTTGTGTCAAACTTTCTAGGCTTCCTTCCACAAGCTTCACATAATAGCTTCCTGGAGTTCCTCCTTCAGACTAGCCAGCTGCAATTAGCAAACATCTGGTGGAACTAAACATCTGCTGACTTCATTATAGGAGCTTCTTCTCAGTGAAATGTTGGTTAAAAACATCGTTAAAGGGTTAATAGAGGAGCCATGTTGTGACGACTTCCTGAAGGCGGAGTTTCAGAAGAGCAGGAGCTTCTTAAAGAGACAGAGGCCCAATTTCAAGGCATTAAGTTACAAAGTCAACTTTATTTTAAGTCATATTTGATATAAATAGCATTTTTGTAACAACTGAAGGTAACATAGTTACTTGATTGTGCTATAAAATGACATCATGTGGTTGGAAAATACATCATACTGCCCCTTTAAAATGCTTTTGCAAGTGAACCTCCAATTAACTCAAATGTTTGTTAACCTGTCAGAGGTTTCCAAAGCCCTCATAGTTTAAAAAGACAGTAGTCACTCTGTATGCAAACTACTGATTTTGAAGACAGTAATACGTAAATCTCAAATATTTTTCTCTTTTTCTCTTGTGGTTTTTAGCTAATTGAAATAATGGTGATTCTTACTGCCCTAAATAAGAGGGGACGGTGTCGCTGTCTGCTTATTCAGTATACACAAACGGCTGGTGTCAACTGTGCATACAGCTTGTTTTTCCAGCTTATTGTCTTGCATAGCTCGAGCTATCGTTGTAATCTCCCGATTTCTTGGCAAAGAAAAGGAATAAAAACTCCTGGAAGCTGCCTTAGTGGTGCCGCCTGTACCTGGTGAGACCTAACAACGCGCTCTGGCTGCTGCTGAGGAACACACCATGAAAGGCGAGCTTAGTGTGCCCACATCAGTGCCTGTATAGACGCATTTCTGTGTTGTGGGTGTGTGTGTGTGTGTGTGTGTAGGCTCAGCAGCGATCCCACGTGCTGCTGGGCTAATTACTGAAGGTAATTTAACAAAACCTTTCGCCGCTCTGCCTGGCTGGTCTAGATAAGTCTCCAGAGTGGTGATGTTGGGGGTGGCGACTTGCGAGCGGCCGGCTGAAATCCTATAAAACAAAGGCATCTGCTGGGGAATGCTATTAAGATACAGGACCACCGGAAAAGACTCTACCTTTGGGGAAACATCTTAAAGAGAAAGAGCCGGCACAGAGAATTTAAAACAAGCAGGTAATTGAATTTTCTCTGGGTTTGATCCGCCCCACACTGAAGATGAAAACGTATGTGTAAAACGGGACGCGAAGGTTTGTTTTTCTAACAAATACGAATGCGAGTCGCCTGTCTCATAGTTTCAGGTGGAAATTGAACTTCTGGTTGTGTAGGGACGAGTCCTCCCCATGTCCCGTTGAAGTGAAAAAATTCCCACACCGTCTGACAATAAGTTTCAGATTCCAGATATGATCCTCCAGATATCTTCATCTCCCATGTGCATATCTGATGTCGGGAGTGAGAGAATGCGATGGGTGCATGTAAACAATGCAGTGGAAATGGGGTTTGGCAGATGAGCATTAAAACAGCCCTAAGCTTTGAAATGAAAACGCGCCAGCCTCTCTGCCTTTGCTTTATTCCACAAGGTGTGCAGGTTTGTTCGTGTTATCAGACTCAGCTCGTTATTTTTCTAGTGTAAAGACGGTAAAGTGAGACGTACGTTTTACCCAGGGCCAACCCGGGCTTGGAGACGCAACCTAAACAAGCCGCGTTTGTTTTTTTGTTTTTTGTTTTTTGGTAGGATCTGGTTTAATACTTCCACTTTTGAAACAAAATTAGCCAGCTGGGAGATTACAAAACCTGGGGCTAAAGGGAAACAAGATTTTTGTTCTTGTTACTCGACTGTCAGTAAATATGAATGACTTGCCTGCATGGTGGTTTTTGTAACTGAAAACAATCATCATGCAGCCTTTGTTATATATCCATTAATTATTGTAGTCCACATATTTGTCCGTCCTTCCATTTATCACCAGCTCCATCCATACAGCTATTACTAATCAATCTATCAATGATTACATTCATCTGTGCTGTTTACCACACCTTCTTTCTCTCCCTCCATTCACCCACCCATTCTACCATCTGTCTATCTATACTACCATCCATCTATCCATACTACCATCCATCTATCCATACTACCATCCATCTATCCATACTACCATCTGTCTATCTATACTACCATCCATCTATACTACCATCCATCTATCCATACTACCATCCATCTATCTATACTACCATCCATCTATACTACCATCCATCTATCCATTCTACCATCTGTCTATCTATACTACCATCCATCTATACTACCATCCATCTATCCATACTACCATCTGTCTATCCATTCTACCATCCATCTATCTATACTACCATCCATCTATCCATACTACCATCCATCTATCCATTCTACCATCTGTCTATCCATTCTACCATCCATCTATCCATACTACCATCCATCTATCCATTCTACCATCTGTCTATCTATACTACCATCCATCTATACTACCATCCATCTATCCATTCTACCATCTGTCTATCTATACTACCATCCATCTATCCATACTACCATCTGTCTATCCATACTACCATCCATCTATCCATACTACCATCTATCTATCCATACTACCATCCATCTATCTATACTACCATCCATCTATCTATACTACCATCCATCTATCCATTCTACCATCTGTCTATCCATACTACCATCCATCTATCTATACTACCATCCATCTATCTATACTACCATCCATCTATCCATTCTACCATCTGTCTATCCATACTACCATCCATCTATCTATACTACCATCCATCTATCTATACTACCATCCATCTATACTACCATCCATCTATACTACCATCCATCTATCCATACTACCATCTGTCTATCCATACTACCATCCATCTATCCATACTACCATCTGTCTATCCATACTACCATCCATCTATCTATACTACCATCCATCTATCTATACTACCATCCATCTATCCATTCTACCATCTGTCTATCCATACTACCATCCATCTATCTATACTACCATCCATCTATCTATACTACCATCCATCTATACTACCATCCATCTATACTACCATCCATCTATCCATTCTACCATCTGTCTATCCATACTACCATCCATCTATCTATACTACATCCATCTATCTATACTACCATCCATCTATACTACCATCCATTTATCCATACTACAGTTCATCTATCCACACTACCGTCCATCTAGCCATGCTACAATCTGTACTTTAAAAAAATGGTAGAAAAGTTGCTGAGAACTTTGGTAATTATAGCCTGGAAGACTAATGCTATTTATAAAAGTGAGTCTGAACTCACTTACATGACTGTAAGTACTTGTGACTTACAGTCATGTTAACTGGCCCTGGTGTTCTTTTCAAACACGTAGGAAAACTAAAACAGAATGATTTTCTTAATAAAAGCGTTTTTATTCAAGAACTGCTCAATAGATGAACCTTCTTAGCCCTTTTGATTTTCCTGTCAGATAAAAGTGTAAAGAAAAGTCAGTCTTAGCATTTCTGATACATTTTTGCAGAAATCCAAATTAGCACATTTCAAATGAAAGTAAAATATTTGACCTTGGACTATTTCTTCTTATTTATTTCATATTCTGTCAAACTTGGGATTGTGAAGTTTTGTGGGTTAAAAGCAAGTTTGGTTTCCTCTCAGAAGACCTCTTAGCCTATTTGTAGCACTTTGGGAGTTTGATTTTTCCTGCAGAGATGCTACAGCATCAAATCATTTTCATCGGCTTCGGATTATTCCACTCTATTTCATGTTTCTAAATGACCGTTTAATGCTGTTAAAAAGGCCAAAGGAAATTCCTCCAAACCACAGCCAGAGGCAGCGTGTGAAAGACCATCAGTGAAAGGGAACGAAATGTTTTCCTTTAATGAAAACCATTAAATGGAAGATTTAGCTGTGTTTCCATTTTTGATAAGTTGGTTCGAAATCTTTCCTTCTCTGATTCAAAGGTTGCAGGATAAACCACGTCCCATCCAGCGGCTCCAGTTCAGCCAGTTTAAATAAACCTGACAAGAGCAAAATAAAAGATAATCCCAGTGGAAGCTGGAGATGGAAAGCAAATAAAACAAAGCGGCGACCCGCTTCTTAATTGAAGTCATTTGTTTACTTTAGTCAGGCTCGTTTCTCCAAGTCAGGACGTCGTCGAATCATTTATTTATAAAATTTCCACGCATCGGGGGCCGAGGAGCGGCGACTGACTTTAATATCCGCCTGTTTTTGCGGCTCCGAGCGCTACTTGGGCCGAGTTTGCATCCCAGCAGGAGCCCATTTGTCTGCAGCTGAACTGTTGACCTCCGTCTGCTCCTGGCGAGACTGCGGGGCCGCATGTGAGCACCGGCGCTGCTCCAAAGTGTTTCGAGCTCCGAGCAACTTGTGTATGGAGAGACATACACAAGTTGTTAGGAAGTGTCTTTGTTCAAAGATTTATGACAGCAGAAGTTCCCAGCAGCTTACTGCAATTACTCATGAGCAGAAAAAAAAACAGAAGCCAATTTTTGACAAAGAATCTGTAATATTAGTCTTTTTTTTTTCCATGCAAAAAAAATGCCTTCAGGGGTTTTGTACACAGGCTTCAGCTTTTTAACATGGCCTAATTTTCTCCTGGAAGTAAAATGGGGCCAAAAAAAAAAAAAAAAACATGAAGAAAACTCCTTAACATTTGATATCATATTGTTGAACTAAGTGTAGTTGGCATGGATTTAAGGTGTTTTCACACCTGATGGTCCGAGAGACTAGACTTGGAAACCAACATTTGTTCACCTCCTCGCCTGTGGTGGCGCTGCCCCAAGAACTACCGAGGGAAACGTCATGAAAACCTCAGAAGGAAATCAGCGTAACTTCTTTCTTCACAGAATGCAAACAAACATGGAGTGGCATCAGATCTTAGCGGTTGTGGGATTTCTCTCTTTTGTCTCTGGTCACCGACCACGAGCCATTTCTCCCGCTAGCGCTAGACTCACTCATTTGTTTTGGTTCTATTGACCCAGAATGCCCTGCACTGTTGTCCACTTCCTGCTTTTAGAGATCTCTTCAACTCCGGTTGAAGAGATCCGGAGTTCACTTCAACCAAACCGAGGCCGAGGTTTGTAGGCAGGCTAGTGTTCGCTTTGGCTATATTAGAGATTGATTACGCATTAACAACTCCTCAAAAGAACCGGGCTATGTAGGCAAACAAACTGGAGTTTGATTAAAGGTGTGAATGCACGCTTTAAGGGTATTAAGCAGTCTGGGCTCAGATGAATCTGAGACTTTATTCAAGTTCCCACAAAGTCCCCTTTTCCGTAAAATCCAGAAGAAATGGGAACAAAGAAATCTGTGCGAGAGAATACTTATTTGCAAATTTGGTCACATTCTAGCCAAACACGCCAACGCATTCAAACTAGGCCCAGAAGTGCAATACGTTAAATTTGATTAATGGATTATGATATGATGAGAAAGATTCCCCTTTTAAGAAACTTTCCCATTTCATGGAGATGAATTTTATCTTGTTGTAATGAGAACTTTGCCGTCTTAGCAAGACATAAAAATACAGTCTTAACAGATCACAGTGTGTGAATGGATGAATGACTGAACGTAGAGTGAAGTCCTATGGACTTCATAAAGTGTCATACAGATAAAAGCCATTTATCGTTTACCATTACGACTTCTTAAAAAGGCATATACCGGTTCGCCGTGATTCTCCTAAAACTTCCAAGAGGTTCTGCTGTTTTACTGCTGCGACCTTTCTTATTTGTAAGGGAAGATATTTTGGTTTTAATGACGTATAAATCTCGTTATACTCAGGGTTTTTTTTGAATCGTCGTAATGAGAATGTTTCCTGATCTAAACGAGAAATTTCTCCTGAATTTATCTCCAAACTCTGACAGTTAAACACTTCTGTACTTTCGCACAGAGACATACGTTATATTGGGAGAAAGACGTCTCTGTGCTACAATGCGGTAAATCTACACACAAGCGCATCGGGCTCTTTACGCCTCATCTGCATGTGGTGGCCGTTGCGTAGGAAAGCTGCGGCGTGGAGAGAATAAATGTGTAAAATGGGTCAAAGCCTGAATAGCATTACTACTGCTGTAACGTGTGTGTGTGTGTGTGTGTGTGTGTCCGTTACAATGACAGAGATGAGTTATGATGAACCTGTGTGAGGGGGTGCAACACTGTACGGAAACACCAACTAAAACTCCAGTGGCGTTCCCTCTTGGGGGATTAAACCCGACTCTTTGGGGAATAAAAACCAGCCAGCTGCGTTCGGGGCGGTGTCAGCGGTGTGTGTAACCGTGTCGTGGCCCAGTTTCTCACACCGGCCTTTGCGAATTCCAAACACAAACCGAGCGGCCTCTGTACCCACACTCTGTTCGTCCAGGTAAAGCCCATAAATTTTGCAGGAGACGAGCCACGGTGGATCCAGGACAGTGTTTACAGCAGGATATAGTGTGTGTGTGTGGGTGTGTGTGTGTGGGCGTGGGTGTGTGTGTGTGTGTGGAGGTGGGGGGAGCAGACTCATCTCCACATATGGATGAGATGCTGATAAACAGGAGGAATTGGTTTTTAGAGAGTCAGGAGTGTCACCCAGCCTGAGGTGACTGGAGAACACCGACGTAAATCTCACTACCGGCGTCCGCATCGACATGCAGCCGATGCGGCTGACTGCGCTGAACTCGCTGTGGGTGGAGGGGAGCGGTGGGTCCAATTTGCGATTGCGGATCCGTTTGTTTATCTCTGCAGAGAATAAGTAGTATTTTTTTGTCATGCTTATTGCTGACACAGATGAGAACAGTAGCAGCAAAGCTTCTGTGATCGCTCGGATTTAGCCAGCTAGTGATGTCTAACGCTCTTTTTTTTTTCTCTCTTTCTTTCCACAGTCCGTTCCAAAACCCATCGCCCTTGAGCCTTGCTTTGGCAACAAAGCCGCCGTGCTCTCCATCTTTGTACGGTTACCCAGAGGCTCCGGCGGCATCCCTCCTCCAGGACAGTCTGGTAAGATGCAGCTGCTGACTGCTTTTGCGTTTTTTTCCCCCTTTTTTTTAAAATACATTTCCTTTGATCTGACATTCTTCCTTTCTACTGCATTCTGTTGCTTTGGTTAGTTGGAGCCTCACAGTTTCAGTCCTTCAGGCTCCTCCAATCCGGTTCACTTCCTTCTCTTTTTGTCCTTTGTTGTTCAGTTCCTTCTTGGTTGTACAGACACAAACTTTAGTTTCTACTAAAAATAAACAATTCACATTAAAGCTATGGAGACGGATCGCAAGACATTTGCACAGACAGGAATAAAGTTTCTTAACAGCGCATCAAGTGGGACGACTCAACGAACATGTCAGGGATGAAGCAGGGCTTTGAAGTTACAAAACTGTATCGCAAGTTTTGAACATCTTACATCTCAATCCATGTCTGAGGATAAGATGACTACAAACCTGCCAGTTTACTCCAAACATGTGGAACAAGGTGTTCTGGTCAGACGACATCCAAATTGGAATTTGTGCAATGCATAACAGGGTTTCCCCCAGAAAACCTGCTCAGCCTGGTGGTTGGGGCGCATCCAGCAACCTGTCGTGTTTTTGAGTTAAAAATGCTTAAAGTTGACAGGAAATTTTCAAATACGATTAGGTAATTGTAAATGTGTTGTTGGAAGACATTAACAAACCCAAGCAGCGACTAGAAAGTCTTAGAAAAGGCAAACATAAAAATACCAAGTAAGTAAACAAGGCTTAGCCTGGTGGGCCGCCAGGCTCATCATACACTGAGGGAAACCCTGCGCCAAAAACATCAATGTTTAAGATGAAAACTTAAAACAAAATTAGTTTGTGACATTTTCAGCAGGTTCTCTCTCACACTGCACTGTCAGTAATTTTCCATGTATAACTAATGAAGACTTCACATTTAAAATTATAATAAAACATTAGACCAGTAAAAAATAAATAAATAAATAAATAAAAATCTGGTCATTTTTTATGAATATGTGGTGCTGTAAATGCAAAAAAAAATAAAAAAATAAGTCACGTTACTTTTACAAACTAATTTCAAATGAATGCTCATTTCATCTCAAGCAGATTCCATTAAAGTGCTGAAAACTGTTACGTCAGAGCTGCAACGCAGGCGATGAGGTCGCGGGATCTCTGAACATCCACCAGCGGCACACATCATTAACATGTATTAACACTCTCTGAGGCACAGCATTTCCAATCAGCTGTGTTTATCACTTATGATTAATGCAGTTAACCTCACGGAGAACAAATAGCCTGCAGCGGAACGTGAACTCCCAGAGGAGCAGCCGGGATCACACACCCTCCCGGCTCCCGGTGGAGGCTGCACGCGTTTGCTCATCGTCTGATCTAAGAAAGACTTTACGTTGGCTCAGATTACCCAAACACGAGCTGGAGTCATCTCTGCGGATGTTTGGTGGGGCGTAAGGGTGGCCATCTTGGAAGCAGAGAGAAGACAGATGTGACGGGAGGCCGCGGCGCAGACGACGGAGAGTTTTCCAAAAGCGGCGGGTCGACCGGATGGGAAGCGAGTTTAAAAGCGTTTGCGACGGCAGAGCGCAGCTCACATGGTTTGGACAAACGGCGCCCCGTGGGGGGAGCGCTCTGCCAAGAGCCAGGGCCACTTTTGTTTTGACAAAAGGACTGTATGGTAATTCATAAAAGCCCTGAGCGCACACGGGGTCTGGGGACAGAAACTGTGAGAAGCGAAGCAACATGGTGGTGGTAAAAGAAAAAGAAGTTTTTGTTAAAGTCCACGGAGGAAGGAAGCAAGTCAGGCTATCCTGGGGAAAATGGATAACAAAAATAAATGTTAGATCAAAGGAGAAAAGAGACATAGCAGAGAGATGGTTGAATGCTATTGAAAAATGATAGTTGATGAAAAAAGATCAGTGCCGACAGAAAGATTAATGATCGGAGGAGTCTGAGGAAAAAACTCCAGACCGATGCTACAACTTCTAGTCGTTCAGCATCTGTTGCAGTGGCTCCCAAAAGTATTCACACCTAAAATCACAAAGTTCAGTTTATGTAGATTACTTCTGAAATCAATGGTTCACACTGGATTTTATAAAGGTGTTTCAAAGTAAAGGGGTTCGAAGCACATATCAATTAGTTATCAAAATTCCATTTTCCCTCCATTTCGGTGGATAAAAACAATACAGTACATTTCTGCCTCCGCCGTAGCGCCAAGACAGTTTCCACCAAGTGTATTAATAATTAATGTACAGTAAAGCATATGTGATGTTTGAACTGTTGTAATTTCTAAGAATTTTTAGTCTGAAGTATTCAGGATTCTTATCTACTTCTGGTCCACAGCCCCAGTGAAAACCCCTGCTGCTTCCCATTGGACAAGCGCATTAAAGCTGCAGTAGCAACTTTTATTTCTAAAAAAATTAAATGAATCTTTTTGTTTCCATATTTGTTAAAATGATCAAAAATATCATAATACAATGAGAGATAATCTGTGGAAAAACCAAACTCTACCACCTCATCCCTGTGTCTCTGCTGCCATCTGCTGAAATACACCGAAACAACCAATCAGAGCCTGGAGGAGGGCGTTAGCGCTGCCAATCACACCCATGTACATGTTGCTGTTTGTGCGAAGGGTGGAGAAACAGAACAAACTGTTTATCCACAGTCTATGCTAAGGTTTTGCTAACTAGCTTTAGCATACACAACAGCTGTAGCTGAGCAGAGAGCAAGGCAGAGTGTGTGAGCAGTGTTAAGACCCTCCCCCTGGCTCTGATTGGTTGTTTCTGACCTGGAGTGGTGTGTTTCTGTAGATGAATGCTTACTGCAACTTTACATCACAAAAGACAACATTTATGATGGCAATGTAGCAATGTGTGTGAAACTAGGAGGGACTATAAATGGTTTTCCAAGTCACTGTACGTAACTGACACGTACGCAACTGTACGTACCGCTGTACGTCTTCACCTGTTTACTTTGGTGTGTGTGTGCGTGGGTGTGCGTGTGTTGTGTGTGTGCAGGTCTGGCGGTGGCCAGCGCGCTGGTCGACGTCTCCCAGCAGATGTGCGTGGGCTACAAAGAGAAGTCCGGGGGTCTGAGGAGCCGCAAGCAGCAGCCTTCTGCACAGCCGTCCACCTGCATCTGAGCCCATCACCACCCTACACCCAACGCTCTTCATCCCCCCACCCTGCTCCCTCCTCCTCCTCGCTGCTCAGCCTCCCTCCGTCAGAGACTTCTGCCAGCTCTGCTCTGGCAGGGAGAGGTGCATGCTGGGATGTAGTACTGGAACATTTTGATGAGATCAGCAGGTCCCCCCCACATACCCCTTCACTCTCTCTCTCTCTCTCTCCTCGTACCAAAACTGACCGGGACAAAGATGGAGGGGTGTTGTGGGGGTCTCAGGGGGGGGTGAGAGAGGACCAGAGGAGATGCTGACTCCGCCCCTTCCTCCACGTTTTACATTTGTTGACACGGCCTGGACGGAGTGGAGGCGGCTCGCTGCTACAGCACATCCTCAGTCCCGTAGTTTCTAAAAAACAAAACAAAAAAAACAAAACTCTAGAGACTCTGCAACCCTAAATGTTGATGTTTTAATTTAAATTATTATTTTTTTTTTTGTTATTGTTGTTGTTCTGCTTTTTATAAATTTTATTTCACTTTGAATCGAAGGAACAAACTGGAAAACGCTTAACTACACACTCCCAAAAAGAAAACGCGGCTTCCCCAGCTGCGTCGTTACCCATCTGTAAGCACTGAGTCGAGGCCGCTCACCGGTTGCCCCGGACAACGTGACCACACAACCAGCAGCCTTCCGGTTGCGACGACCCACAGTCGGATGATCCACCGCGCGGCCAAAGTCTGACGTTTCCATCGGGAACCGCCTTCCTGGAACCCGACCGGACCGGGTGGAGGAAAGAAGACGCTCCATGTCCGCCTCCCCCGTCTGCCTCGGGTCGGCTCAGCAGAGGCCGCCGCCCCGCCAGTCTGCTTCCAACGTTCCACACGGCGTAACGGATCACATGTACATCCATCGGTAGTTTGTGGGCATGAGAAAATGGCGTGTGATAAAAAAATTTTCTGGCTCTTACAAGGTAACTACAGCGGTTGAACATAATCAGACTAATAGTTCTGTCTCTCGATTGTTCAAATTATTGATCCTGAATCCTAAATGCATGGCTTTGAATTAGGATTAGTTAGCTGCTCGGTTAGCTGGAAGGTAACTTCCTGTTGACGGACCAGGATTTATACGGTACCAGACCGATTGGAGCTGAGTGGTCATCATGTCTTATTCCGATTCTTTGTTATTGTTTTTATATATGTGCTGAGTGACTCATTTTACCACATTTTATTTTAGATTCTTTTCTCAGAAAGTCGTAATGAAAACAACCGCTAATGTTTAGCTGGAGGGCGTGGCACGAAAGTCCACTGATCCAACCAGCCGAGCTTAAAAACATTCAATTTGTCGACCAAAAACATAAAGATGCTGCTTTGACTAAGAAGAAAGACGAACAATAAATAAACCAATAAACACATACTTTAAAAAAATGTAATTCCTCAACAAGAGACAACACAACATTTAGCACAACATTAGCTTTACATTTAGCTGTAAAGCTACCAACTATTTCCTCCGACTAAATTAAAAGAGAATAATAAAAGTTTATGCCTACTTTCTTTTTTTTGTTTGTTTTGTTCAAAGAGTGGAAGATGAGGGAGTCAAAGGAATCAGTAAAACTTCTGCTGGTTGTTGCAAACAGCAGCGTAGTTATTGATGATCTGGTCACACTGGTCAGAGGCTTCCGGCCGATTTCAAATCTACGGTTGTTTTTGTCAAATCTTTGATCTGATTAAGATTTTCAGCCTTCCTGAAATCTGCTGAATTTGTTTCCCATGTCAGATTCACTCTTACAGCAGCTCCACCAAACACCATCTATTGTTTTGAATTTCTGTTTTTATATCATCAATAGCCTGTATGGAAAGCACAAAACGGCAAAATTAAATGTAGCTTTCTGTTGCAGGAGCCTGAGTGAACAAACAGCCTTTATGTCTGTTTGAAAACACCTTACTGTTCCTTAAAATAAAGAAAGTAGAAACAGAAATAGAGAAAGACTCAAAAGACTTTGAGCCTTTTTCCCACAAGCTAATAAGCTTGTGATATACGCAAGCTAATTGCGAGTTAGCTTGCAAATATCTAGCGAACATTTGAAATGTTGCCAAAAAGAAAATAAAAATGCAAATGAGGCGTATTCCAGCTACTGGTTTGGAGTGAATCCACCAGGCTATGCTAGCCCTAATTTAATCTGATGATGATGCTATGTACAACCGTCATAAACAGGAAGTAGTGACTGCTAGCTAGCACAAACCACATATCTCAGAAAAAGTGGCAGCCTTCCATCTTAGATGAAGATTCAGATTTAAAATTCTTCCAAGTTTTGTGCTTCTGGTAAGGTCCAGGCCCGGCAGTGGATGGGAAAGTTTAATATGTTAGAGTTTATTTGGCAAATCTGTTTCCATCTCTTTTAGCGCATTAGCTCCTTTTTGGAAAACCCATTTATTTTGGGCTTTCTGACAAATGCTAGCTTGAACGTTCCTCGTTTTTTTGGGGGGGTTTTTGCGAATCCCAGAGAGGTTTCCCAAATTTTGCCATTTCTATCCACCATTTCTAATGCGATTAAAAAACAGTAATGGAAACACCGCTAGCAAAAACACAGAAGAGGTTGGGTTTTTTTCTTTGTTGCTGCCAAGTAGCATTTCATGGAACCAGAAAGCACCTGACTTTTAAACTTTTGTCTGTTCAGTCACCCGTCCAGATGGATTCTGGTCCCGAGACAATATTTTTGTTTTTGTATCGCATCTCCACTTTTTTATTTATTTTTTTACGTTCAGCTCCATCGTCATTCTCTCCTTGACGGTCATCTTTTCCGCAGTGTTTCTTGCCACAACACCTGCAGGGTTCTGACAGAAGACAGAGACATAATTCAATAGCAGAAATCCCTCCGCCTCACAAGGTTATTAACTTCCCGCCCTCTGAAATGTGCCGTTATGGAACAGTTTAATAACCTGCGTCGTGCCCTAAAGAGCTTGTTGTGTTTGGTTGCGAGCTCTCCCGTGTGCTCGGTGCCGTAGAACTGCGCTGCGGCGATCTGGTCGGTTAAAGGGCACACTTTTAGCGGCGGGAAAAGGTCAGAGCAGAAAGCATGAACAAAGTTGACATTCTGTAATTACAAAGCGCCCCACAACTCCACTCAGCAACTCCAGCAGTCACAGCAGCATTAAGAAGTCAACACTACTTCTGCTGGTTTTGCTTTTTCTCTTATTTTAAATTTTTTTCTTCCCTCAACTCATTTCCATCGAAGCTGGTTTTTATTTAATTTTTCTTTAACGTTTATTGCAGCATTAGGAAGTGCTGTTTAAATCCGTTGCTTCTGCTAAAGCGTGGTGTTTTTAGAAGTTTCTCATCACACACACACACACACACACCCGCACACAAACACGAATCAGAAGCTATAAAATGCATTTTACAGTTGGATCTCTTTTTTTCCACCATCTTTAAGAAAACAAAGGCCTCCCTCCACCACTTTGCTGCGCTGGATGTTTAATATCAGAGTCTGCAAAGTCATTCGGAAACGCCGCCGTTTTCTCGCTTTTCACAAACTGATTCGCAAATCAAAGATTCTTCATTTAAAAAAAACTGGAAAAAAATGTAAAAAAAACCAAAAAAAAGACAATAAAAACATTCAGTTGTATGTCCGGGGGCAGGTGGCGACCAGAATAAAGATAACCTTCGCAGTCCGGTTACCATAACAATGATTGATGTCCTGCTGACACCAAGATGGCCGACCTGTGTATTGCTCTATCTGGCTTTTGCAGCTTTAGGAGGACTTTGAGTCCAACAGCAGCAGCTATTTATTTACTATTGATGAACTTCAGCACCTCAGTAACTGCCATTAAATTACAAGCTGCACTTATGTTGTTGTTTTTTTTTCACAAACATCACCTACTTTATTTATTGTGAGGTAAAACAACTAAAAAGTGTCTCTTTCAACTCCTAAATGATTGTACAACTAAATGGAATGTTCTTAGCAGTCTCAGGTTTTAGGACAAGTGAGCGTCGTATCAGAAGTAACCCACTGGTTGGTTTTGGAGTCGCGATCTCGACATTGATGAAACCTAGAAGCATCAAATACGACCTCAGATTTATCGTCAGCTGCTGTGTTTCCCTCAGCGTTCGGATGCATTGTGAGAAAATAGGGGAATGTAAATGAAATATTGCAATTTCAGCACTTGTCTTGGACATTTCACCTCCAACTCCTTGATTTAGACCTGGAGGTTAGTGCTGGTTAATTTAATCTTAAATTAGGATTACTGAAGTATTTTAACTAGCTAACGTTAATCACAGCAAGAGAAGCCCAGTAGGCCTGTTGTCGTTGTTTTTGCCAAGTCATGAAAAGGTTGTTGTTGTTTCTGTGTAGCATCAGGGAGCAGTTTTACCTCAACTCTTCCATCTCATTCAAGTCTGTTGGACTATCAGATTTCTTCCATGTTTTCAAATAATACTCATTTTGGTTCAATGCCCACAGGTACAGTGCTAAATCATTGATATTAACAACAAACAAAAATGGAAACAGACACAGACCATAGACTTTGATTACTGGCGACGCTCTTCTCAAATGATCAATTTCCAGTTTCTGATACTTTGGCAGCTTTTCCCAGAAAAACTGGGGGAAGTTTTTGGCAATTTCAATTTGTCTTTAAGAAGTTATTAGCAGGAAGGCTACATCGAACTGGCATCTTAATTGTTTTCAGCATCTTTAATGTTTTTAGCTTTCGGCTAGCGGTTAGCATATCGAGCGTTGCTAAAGAAACGGATATTTGCCTTAGCGGTCAAATTTCTAAAAAGATTCCAGGACGTCAAAGTCAGATTGAAAACGAGTTGAAATCTCAAAAAAAATTATTTTAAAAAAATGCAACTTTGTTTTTCTCTGCTCCACCTTCCTGTTATCTGCTGAAATTCAGTCTCTCTCACCCTAAATGAGCCACAGACGTTTCTGGACATGTCTTGCATCACTGTGCTTCCTCTGACCTTATGGCAAACGCCTCATTGATACTGAAAGCAGCTAACTTTGAATTGTCCTCACTTTGACCGCATCCACAGTGGTGTCAGACCAATTTGTTTGTGCTTTTTGTTCTTCTTTTTTTTATCTTTCTCATTGATCAGAAAAAAAAAGAGATTTTTGAGCCAACCCGCCACTAACCTGTTGGAGCAAATCAAACCAAACATCGTCCAGATTCCCCCAACAGTCGATTCCTTGGTGCGTCCCTACTGCACCTTCCACAACAAGTTGACTGTCGATCTGTCGATGTTCAGTCGACTGAAGGTTTCCACCAGCAGATCAGTGGATGGTATTTGTTGTGGACCAGTTGTAGCACAACGGCATGTGTCTGACCATCTGGCAAAGCTTTTTGTTTTATTTTTACTTTTATCTTGCTTTTAGAACAAAACTGAAAACTGCATCAACAACGTGGACCCGGCCCGCAACGTCTTACCGATGGATTTGTTTTAAATATTGCATGGGGATTGGCACAGTGAGTGCAGGGGGAGACGTTTTGCAGCTACTAAAACAGATTCCCCACACAAGTTCTTACCTTGCCGTGATGTGCTGGCCGACGAGAGTTGTGAATGTCTTTTTTTCTTTTTAATGAATTAATATCACAGGAAGATGTTTCAGCTTCATTTTATTTGTTTCCTTGCCAACTTAGACGTCATCGGTTTAACAAATCAGATCTAAAGAGCACAAGACATCCCCTGGTATCTGTAAGACTTGAGTCTCTTGACCTTCTCCCTCTGAGTATCGCACATGGAGCTTTACTGTTCGAGCGCTTCCCGGTGCCGCGTTAAAGGACTTCCCCCGGTCCTAAAGTTCAGATTTTCCAAACGATTACCTCCTGCCACCATTTGCAGCCACCGGAGTGTGAAGTGGCCCCCGAGCTGCTCTAAATATCCACAGGGGTGGATGGCGTGTCTGTGTGTGAGTTTGGGGGTGGGGACACGTGTAGGAACCTTGTACGCTGTCACCTCGGCGTTTGCGTGAAGGAACGGGCAGCTTCCTCCTATCGATCTCACTTACCGAGCCTCAAACTCTCTGCCAGGTAACTCTCACTTCTACATTGGCCTTACTTCCGCTCACTAATCTCTTGTGTTATCCTCCTGAAGTGTACAGACAAATATTTATAAATCGTCATGGAAATAATGTCTAATTTTAACAGTACAAGTAGATTTATTTTTGTCAAACACTGGCAGCATTAATGCGTATTTAAAAAGCTTCGATGCACAGGTTTAAAGCATCCCAATAGGGTCATTGTAAAATCAGGCATTACCCTCTTTTCTCTCTCTCTGTCTCTTTGTATAGCGGCATTATATATATTGAGAAAGTAGTTTGTTAATATGTATAATTTAGCAGTTGCTGTTCTTTATTTGTAAATAATGAGAAAGTATTGTGAATGACTTTTCATTGAGTTCTCAATTCATTTAAGGCAAGTTGCATTCAGGCTTTTAAACGTGTGATTACAGCACATTAGCATATTTTGTATGTCGGACAGCACTGTAAGGCAAACCAGCATCACTAAAAGCTGATGAACAACATGTAAAACCTGAGAATGGCTTACTGACCTTGTAATTACTGATGTACATAAAAGAATGACTGAACATTTTGTCTATTATTAAATGTGAAAATTTCACCCACTGCTCTGTGTCCTTCTGTCTGGGTTTCATATTTAAGGGGATGGTTAAGGATATTAGATGTGAGGGTCTCTGCCAGCTGGTCTGGGGTTGCAGTAGATGACGCTTTACTTCAATAGAGGACTTCTAGCATTTCAAACAACTCCAAGCTCATTAAAAGATGTTTTTATAAATCTTTAAACCGTTGTCATTCTTGCATTTGGTGGTTACTAAGACTGAAACCAATTAAAATCCTTCCATTTGTCCTTTATTTTCCGCTTAATTCAGGATGGGGTTATGTGGTTAAACAGAAAACCAGACTTCCCTCGTCCCAGCCGCTTGGGCAAGCTCCTCTGGGGGAATGCCAAAGCGTTCCCAGACCAGAGATTGCCCCCCCGACTCTTTCTCTGGGTCTTCTCCCACTGGGATGTGCCTGGAACACCTTCTCACCAAGCAGGTATCCTCACCAAGATGCCTGACACCTTGAGGTCGAAACTGTCTGTAGCCTTTGTTTACAAGGCACCGGCGATAAACTGCGTCACGTGACGCCTCAGTGTTGACTAATTTTGATAATTTCATACTTTTAAAAAAGTGCTAAATCTGGCTATTTTGCTAATGGCCTATATTTGACACAAGGTTGAACAGTTTTTTTTTGTTGTTGTTGTTTTTTTTAAGCTATTAGACAAGAACCCAACGGGAACCTCGGCAAAGGTGCTGAGGACAGGACTGGAGCAGGAGGGCACCGGCCCGAACTACAGCGTCACTTACACAAAGGAAGTAGTGCTCAATCTTGTTGAATCAGTTTCGAACAGCGTTTTTTTTTATTTTTTATAATTTTGTAGGCACTAGTGACCGTTATTGGATAGTGACCCTCAAGGAAGGAGGTAAAGACACGCCGCAAGAGTGCCGACAACAGGATTTGAACTCGAAACTGCTGCGTCGGAACTTGTACCATCTGTTAACCGGGCGCCTGCACTAAGCTAAGCTAAGCTAACTACTACGACCTGTAGCTGTAGGTCAAGATGTCGTGATCCGCTTAATTTTCCATTTATAATTGATCTCAAAACCGAGAGATGTTTGGTAAAAACAAAAAAGTTTCCTAAATGTCCCAGAGTCACGCTGCGCACATCCATAAACGAGACGAGATGACGATAATTGTCTGAACGAGACTTGGTGTCAATCGCCGCAGCAGGTGGCGCCCTCCGAGTTAAAAGTGCTGCTTAGAAAGAAAGTAGGTGTTTCTTCCCCCCACCGTGTTGAACTGTCATATTGCTGCACACGCCCCGCACCTCCAAGTGGGATGAAACAAATGTTGGGAGTAATTATTTGTAAATACGCTTCTCCTCGGGCCTGTTTTCAAATGATTGCTGCTATTTTTAATGCGGCACTTGATGTTTTTGCGAGGCCTCCGGCGAAGCGGGAGAGGCTGAGCGTCGCTGCTCCGCTGTGTTCTCACCACCAATTATTCATCAGCAGTCATCCCCCATCACTCTTTCATTCCACCTCTCCCTTTAATCTGACACGTCTTCCTCCTTCTCCCTCACTTCATGTCTCCCTTTGTTTCTCTCTGTCACTTCCTCTGCTTGCTTCTTCCTCTTTTCTCCAGTCTCTCCCCCGCCCACCTTCCACCTGTTTTCCTTTCTAATTTCTTAATCTCACACTTTTCCTCCCTTTACTTTCCTCTGAATCCTATAATCTTTTCAATACCTTTACTTCCTTTGCTCTGCTACCCCCACCAAACCCAGTCCCCTCTGAATTTCTCGTTCCTTTGGTCTTCTCTTTTCATCTCTACTCCTCTATTCCGGTCTTCTTTCACTTTCCTTCCTCTCACTTCTTTTTGTAACTTATGGAAGGTCAGTGTGTCAGTGCTCAGTGTGTCACCTCACTCTCGCTCCTTCCTTCTCCCTTGTATGTTCTCAACAACCAGTGTTTACTGCACAGGTTATCCGCATTTTATGTGATAGAGCAACTCAAAGTAATCCATGCTTCTGAAGTGAAAGGAAAATATGTTCCTTGACTTCTAAAGACTAAAAATTCTGCACTCTCTTCTTTGCAAAGATTTCTCAGTCTCAGTCAGATTGGACGGCGAATGCCTATGGACATCGATTTTCAAGTCTTTCAAGATCTAAACTATTCCGTTGTAGTTCGGGTTGTATAGTCTTTGTCCAGATGGAAAGTGAAACACCAACCCAGTCTGGAGTCTTTTCCAGCCTCTAACAGGTTTTCTTCAAGGTTTTTTCCGTGTTTAGGATCATGCGTCTTCCCATCAACTCCAACCAGCTTCCCTGTCTCTGTCTTCGTCGCCTAATCTATTACTGGCAGGCAGAATTTTCATGCATTGCGTCATATAATAGTCTACAAAATATTGTATAGAGGCAGTCCATTCTGGTTGCAATATTGCATGATATGATGTTGCAATGATGACTGCAATATGATACATTTGGTAGCTCTACTTTACAGGAAGACCCTTGTTATAATTCTCAAAGTCCAGTCAAGTTTATTGGTCTGCACACATTCCACGTTATTGTTTACACCCGGAAATTTGGTGCATGCACAAAAAGCTGGATGGTAAAAAGACGATTCTTTTGCTTGTCATCCATAGTTGTGCTGCTATGGTAGAACGGTTTTATGAACAAAATGAAACCCGGAGTTGTAGGTATTACTCATTTAGTGCAGTGCGCCGCCGCAAAGGGAAACTGACACAGAGAAACGGTTGAGCCCAAAACCACTTGTATTCTACTTTTTTCTCACTCCCTGTGAATGATCGCTGTGGTAGGTTAGCTTGGTTAGCTAATTTAAACACCTGCTCTACTGATGATCTGTCACAGAGTTGGTGTGACCTGGTCCAACACACCAAAGCAAATTCTGCAGCACATCTACATGTTAAGATTGTCAGTCAATCTTAACATGTGCCCTCGAGGACCCACTTTGGGACCCCTGCTCTAGATCTTACTGAGACATTAGTCCTCTAATCCAGGAAATGTTCTTCGGGTGATAGAAGGCCGACTTTGTAACTGTCTTTGTGGTTTTTTAATTTTTAACGTTCACTATATTTTGTCTGTCACCATACCATTCTGCCCTACTTTATCCTGGAACATCGAGCAAAGTCCTCAAACAAATCCATGCGAGTTACAAGCTGAATGAATCATTTTGTAGGATGCCGCTCCCCTTCCTCCCATCAACATCCATCTTGCCTTTGTCATGTATTTTGTCCTTCACCCGTTTTTTTTTTTTTTCCTCTGCCCTTGAATCCCGTCACCACACGCGATTTGTTCATGTGAAGGCTGACCCAAACCCAGACGGGACGAGGGAGGCAGGTGAACGTGAGGGGCAGAATTTGTTCACAGAACACTGCATGACAGAAAAAAAAAACCATAAAAATAAATAAAAAAATCCAAGGAGGCTCCCAACAAAATGGATTGTAACAGTAGATAAAGTGGAAAAGATAGAGATCCATCTTTTGAATGTTATTTTTCTAACATTTTCAAGCGTGGTGTGTTTTAATCAGATTAAAATCTAGACTTGTACAAAGGTAGTACAACATTTCTTTTAACTTGCTTCAGGTTATTTTCCTGCTGTGTAATTTCAGTTTTGAGGTGTTTTCATTGACTTCATGTGATCAGCTTCTATTTAAGAGATTCTGTGCTGTGGGTGTTGGCTTGTAAGATTTACCTGAACTTTACAAAAATATACTTATGTTTATTCATGATTTAACAGAAGGGACAACTTCCTCTTCACTTACAGCCAGGTTGGTTTGGAAAGCTTTTTTTTATTTTTTATTTTTTTATCCCTTTAACAAATTAAAGCATTATTTAAAAACGCCTTTAAAAAAAAAAGTGCTTTTAGTATTTTAATGATCTAAAACGTTTAAGTTTCAGGGAAAAACAGGAAATTCTTAGAAGAGCACAGGCACTTTTTCACAGCGGCCCCGCTTTTCTTCTTTAACTGCTAGAATACAGTTTTATAGATTTTTCTGTTTTTCATAATGCTCGTTAGCATTATGAGTAAAAGAATTGACATTCTGCTTCACACTGGAGATTAAACTGCTGCTCTGTATCGGGCATTTAATTACAAAAACACCAGCTCTGTGTGGAAAAAGGAAAGTTCCCTCCAGACAGCAGCTTATAGAAAATGTAATTAATATTCTTTTTTTTTTTTTTCTTTTCCTTTCCAACGTTGCTTCTCAGAGAAACCAGCCCATTGTGCAGCTGGGATAATTACCCATATGAGCTTCAGGGCGGCTGGCTGTGCAGTTTAATGCGTCTTCAAGCAGATAGATATTTGTTGCAAGTTTGCATTTTATTTGTTCATATTATAATTGTTTATTTTTAAGATGTGAATGCATTTTGTGGCTAATAAAAGTAGTTATACTATTCCTTGAACATTTTCAAATGTGTAACTATACAACCACAGACTTCATTTTTGTCTTGTTGGGATTTTTACATGCCGGATGAGCGTAGCTGTGAAGTGGAAAGGAAAGTTAAGCCTGGTTGTCATGGTTTTTTTTTTTTTCTTGCAAAGAAAACGGTTCAGTTCTATTACTCCCGACACAAAATGTTTTCTCTAGATAAACGTGACATATGTACCACATGACCACAACTGTAAAACATGCAGTTTCCAGGTTCACAAAATCCACCTCACAGAGCACCTCTCTCCCAAGACTTCCCCCACTCAGCCCCTTCAGACTAGCCAGCAGCAATTAGCAAACGCCTGGTAGAAATGAACATACTGGCCAGCGCTGAGAAGTGCAACGCTGGTAAAAACATTGCTAAAGGGTTGATAGAGGAGCCATGTTAAGACGACTTCCTGACGGCGGAGATTCTTGAAGAGGCAAGGTGTTAAATTATGAAGTCAAATTTCTGTCCCACTCGCTGGGGGTTCATTTTTGCATCAAAAAAATTATTTGATGGGACAATGTGCTACAAAAAAAGCCAGCAAAGCTATTCAAGCCTAGTAGTAATAGGATCTCGGTGCTAAACATGTTGGTCTCTGCATAGATAAACTAAAAGATTTTAAATTGTTTAATTTTTAAATTCAAGATGATTAGATTCAAGAACTGGGAAATTCATTTTATTAGAATGCAAAGAATAATCTTAACTCTTCAGGTTGAAAAGATTTTTCAGTGAAGTCAACATCTCTCAAAATGTAATGAATTTGTGTTTTGTTTTTTTGTTTTTTAAATATGTACAGTTGGTTATTCATTTATTTATTATACTTGCCTCTTCTTTAAAAAAAACCCTGTACTGATGTTTTTGTGCCTGGTCAGAGGCAATTTCTGCAGCCAGAAATTTTTGTTTAATTATTTGCAGCTATATTGCTCTCAATTCTCAAAATCATCTAATTTGAATAAAAGTTATTAAAAACTTAACTCACGACTTTCTCTTTTATATGTCAGTTTGTTGACTTGACAGTAATGATTGGGAGCAGGAGGGGAGGCATTATGTAGATCGGCTAATTATAACGGTGGGTGGGGCAGAGAGCAGGCGCAAGAGCAGATGTCCGAAGAAAAAGTTAAGTTTCAAAAGATACAATATGGTTAGTGATTCATGTTTAGATCGGCTGTATTTCTGAGTGGAAGATTTTGTGTTGGCGGAAAATGGACAGCAGTAGCAACAGAACTAGCAAGAGAAAAAAAGCTGCTGCAATAAAAATAAAGATGTTTCATCAATAACCAGCTAGCCAACGTTAGCTCAGAAGCGTCGCCCTCTGTTAGCTATGCTCAGCGGGAGCTAACGGTGGCTAACTTTAGCGAGTTAGAAATGACGCCGGTGAGCAAACAGGACAAGGTTAGGGCCTAGGTTAGGGCCTACCCTACGCCTCCTCAAGCTCACTGGAAACGGCGGGTACCCTCATGAAGACCCGGTACCACCAGCGGCGCCGGATTCATTTTTGAGGTGGGGGTCCGTGGGGTGTTTCTGTTTCGTCACCTCTGTTACGCATTTTGAATGTCAGGCGCTCACTTATTCAATTGATATGGTGGCACGTGTCAATCAATTCAGTGGGTTGACAGGTGCCATCATAACACGCGGACCCGCTACGTACAAGATGTTTCGACACAATAGATCCCCTGTTCTGGCGGCTATGGGCACCACCAATTACAGAAAACATCCGGGAGGAAATTCTACTCAAATGAATTTCAGCCATTCAGAAACTGTGAGGGAGAGAGGACTTTTCCAGAACTGAAATTAACAAATAATAATAATAAAATACTCACATCTAATGAGTCGGAAAAAGGCTTTCTGGAAGGTCTTTGATGGCTGTTGAGCCCCAGCTCGTGGGGGAGCTAGACTTTGAGGACTTTATTTACAAACTTTTCAAGGAAAAAACAAGAAAGAAGAACTTCTAAAGGTAAGAGCCATTTTGCTTTCTGTGAATTCAGTCGGAAGTATGATTGTGCGCCCAGATAATTAATATATTCTGCTTATTTGATATGCAGTTTGGATAACATCACATTATGGTTTGATGCTGCATTCCGGTTATCTGGGAAGTAGGAAATGGGAGATGAGAATTTCATCATGGCGACGCCCTCGAGAATTGTTTGCAGTATATCTTTAAGCTTTACTTTCTATAAGCAAAGATCCATTTTAATTTATTTAGTTCGGAGTTGCATGTACAATAGATTGTAGATCACTTTAAAATACTTATTTTTCCCTCACATCCTGCTACTGTTGTTATAAGGAGCGGCCATATTGAAACGCGAAGTCCAAGTCATAACTTTGGGTAGTTGGAGTTGCTCTCTGTTTCCCAATGGGAAATCCAACTTCTAGGGTGTTCCAATCTTTTTTCTTTTTGACTTGGAAGTTGGAATTTCCCATTTCTGAGTACAACTGGAATGCAGCATAAGGACAGTAATTGGCTCTTGGAATGTGTGAAGTTGCCCAGCTCATTAGTGGCTGTTCTAATGCAACCTGCACTGAGTTGTGTTATATAATGGCATGGTTATTATCAGTCTGTAACATTTGAGCTGAACTGGTTTGCTTTCTGCTTGGGTGATTATCAGTGAACAACAATGCTTTGGCTTGGAATGATTAGATTTTTTTTGTGTCTCATTCTGTGATTCGTGTGTGAGATGATGGCAGTGCTTGGTTTCTCATACTGGAAAGGCTTTCTTTCATTTGGATGAGTCATTCGGCTTTTGAACATTTTAATAATATGTGTTTATGTGTGTGTGTGAAGTCTGTCTGGGAAAGGGTTTATCTCCCTGGAGCTTGTTGAGTGTCATATGGCCATAAATGTTGTTTCATGACTGAACATATTGACTCTGTAACAATTATAAAGTTTCTCATGACTTGTGGTTGAAAACGTCTACGTTGTAGCAAGAATTTTAGATTTTAACCAGCTTTGGCTAGCTTCGCATCGGTGCTAGTGCTAAAGTCATGCTAGCAAGTGATGCTACATAACTCAGAGGAGGCAGTGGTTGCTAAGACCAGCATATTTCTGCTTTGCCTGTCAGAGAAAACGCGCGCATGCCTCCTTGATAGAAAAGACTTAAAAAATTTAATAATGCTTACAAAGGTTTTACGATTTGATCTAAAATCTTTTTCAGTTGTTGCAGGATTTCCTACATTCACATATTTGTGCACTTATACTAACAATAATCGGAGCTTGAAATTAATTTAAATATCATGAAACATTAAAATCTACTTTATTCTGAAAACCCAACATCTCTGGCTGCCGTCTGTGTCGCTGCATGCCAGAATGAAATGCATCTATGGAAGATAAAGTTGAATGCATTTTTATTTTGTTCAAACCTGTGAAACCAACCCTAACGTTAACGTTTGATGCACTTGAACCACAGTAGTTAATTAATATAGTTTGACCTTCATTCGTTGTGTTATAAATTTTGAAGGCTCCCCGATTACGGTGTTAAATACGCAGCGTCGCGTCACCGCCCTGCTTCAGTGCACTTTGATTCCACTTTCTGGTTCATCATTTAAACATCCGTCAAAAACACGCATGATGAGAAACAAAAATTTTTTAGAGGTCCAGTAAATGATGAGCGCTGCTGCAGAAGTTACTGATATTTAGAAATTAGAATCAGGATTAGAACATTAACAAACCCAATAAGTAGAGCTCTTTGACTTGGGAGCAGGGGAAGAACGTTCTTCCATCCATTTTCTGTTCACCCTTGTCCCTAATGGGGTCGGGAGGGTTGCTGGTGCGGATCTCCAGCTACGTTCCGGGCGAGAGGCGGGGTTCACCCTGGACAGGTCGCCAGTCTGTCGCAGAAGAACGTTCTTAAACTTTACAAATAAAATGGAATGGGATTTGAATAGTTTTAATAAATTCCAGTCTAAGAATAACATTTTTCTTTTTCTTTCTTTCTTTCTTTTTTTTTTTTGTTGCTACTGCTGAAATTGAAGAAGTTGTCGCTGGGAGCTGCAGTTGTAAGAGAGCGTTCTGTGTTGGTGTCGCAGTGAGACGTGGTGCTGCACGCGGCTCCCTCACTGTCGGTGGGATTTCAGCTTCCTGTCAGCCTGCAGCAAACAGCTACAGTATTTGGAACAGCAGGAGGTCTGTCCCACATAGCTGCTGACCCAAAACGTGTAGACTGGCGGCAATTAGAGCCAGCATATGCAAAGCGCAGGTGACACACACTCTGCAAGAGTTTCAATTTGTAACTACGTTCCCCTGGGCCATTTTTTCTTTTCTGTTTCTCTATTCCAAAACAAGCAGCGGGGATGAGATAATGATGCAGTGATTTTATATTTTTCTTCTTCTTTTTTTTTTTTTTTTTTTTGATTGCATCAAGTTAGTGTCAGGCTTGTTTTTTTTGTTGTTTTTTTTGTAATTGTTTTGTTTACTAAGTAGTAACACCTGAAGCAATTTTGTGAATATTTTCATTTCACAGTTGCTCATCAGAAGTGTCAGAAGCCAAGGAGTCTGATGTTTCTGTTCAAAGAGGAACTCTAATGATTCAAAAGCAATTCTGTTTGTCCAAAACATTAAAGCTGTGACCTTGATACTGTTAATATTATCCAAGGCGTAAATGTTGCAGCACTTTGCACCATATTTTGTCAAATTACAATCATAGACTTCTGTGGATTTTCATGGGATTTTATCTGAGCTCATCCATTGGTCCAGAATGACTACTCATCAGACTATTGAGTCTTTAGTCAGAGGTGGGTACAAACCCCTCTGTAATCCAGACTGCTACAGGAAGCCCTTCTTCCTGAGGAACCATGTGATTTGTGATCTGGCAATTTTTTGGGGGATTTTCGGCGGTCACGGTTTGATTCAAAAATTATTTTTAAAAATCACCAATTTTTCTAGAGATTCTGTTTTAATTATGTGACTGGAAAAAAACTGTGTAACCAAAGAACATTTATTATTGGAAATAATTTTGTAAGGTTGCCTGCTAAACCATATTTCATCAGTTTATATGTAAAAAAAAAAATTCTTGTGCTTAATATCCTATAACTTATATTAGCAGTATTAGGTTACCTTAGCTGCTTGGATTTTTCTTTAAAAAAAAATAAAATTTTTCAAAATATAATTTTACATAAAATATTAAGCAGACTAAAATAGATTTTAAAGCATTTCCAGTCGATTCAGAATTGCCAGGACTAAGAATTGTGAGTGCGTGTGTGTGTGTGTATATATATATTATATATTTATTGTGTGTGTGTGTATATATATATATATATATATATATATATATATATATATATATATATATATATATATATATTATTTTGCATCTCTGGTAAAAACTTCCAATTTCCCTTTGGGATTAATGAACCATTTCAACTTTTGAATTTCTGAAGGAAACTTTTTATGTTCATTGAAAAGATGCATTATCTCCACTTATAGAAGAACTTTGCCATCATCAAAACATACTTTAATTTGAAGGAAGAGAAAAAAATCAGTGTCCACCATTGATTGGTAGTGATTGCTGATTGTCCTGGTCCTTCACCTCACCTGGAGCCCCATATTAAAATATAACGTTCCACAGCTCAGAATGCCTTGTTGACAGTTTACATCTAAATGTTCTACTTAAAACGTCATTTTCACCATTCGGTTTCCTCAAACGGTCTCTATTCTTGTTTATTCTTTCTTTCGTGCTTTCCTTTATCCAACCTGACCTTCACACGACTTTTTTTATTTGTGCTTGCTGACTGAAACTACCTACAACTTTCGCCACGCTTCGTGTTGATTTTCTCTTTAGAACGAGTTTTAGAATCTTTTCCAACGGTTTTAAATAACAAGTTGTTGTGGCCACATTTTAATTTCAATTTCACTCCTCATTTGGCAGATTAGATTTGAGCAGGTGTTTGTCTCAGGAATGCGGCTTTCAGCAAAACTAAGAAATTACATATTTTTGTTTTCTCGATCTAAAAAAAAGACATATCTATTTATTAGTTTGTGGTATGTTTACCACAGTCAGAATATCTGCTGTCAAAACATGTTTTGTGTCATTTCTGCTTTTTTTTGTGCTGCAAAGTAAAATTGACTGGACATCCATAATGCACTGATTCTGGATCAGTGTATTACTTGCTGAACCTTTCACTTGAGTGTAAAGGTTCAGTGTGATCCTGTTTCTCTCTACCTGTCGTCTTTCTGTACTATATTTATAACTGACTCTATAAATTAGTATTTGTTTCTGTCCCCGCAGCTCCTGCTTACCCTGCAAAAGTATTCAAATGAACTCATCTTTCACAATTTGTGTGTAATTTATTTGAATTTGATGTAATTTCTATGTGATGAGACTGTAATTTGACTTAAACCTAATTGTTACGTTCACTAGCCATGACCTGTATGGTTGTTAGTTATTTTTTTTTTATAGCGTTGTACTAATGAAGTGTGCTAAAATGAACAGAAGCCACCTTGTGTAGTGAAGCGACAGCAGACTTTATATGAGTGAACCGGCCCTTTAAGACAACTGCTTACATGTTGAATTTCTTTAATTCTTTTTGCAAAACACATTTCTGGTCTGGTTTAGAAAAAAGGAAACGAAAACATGGGCGACACAGAGCATCACATCTCGTAGAACTCGTTAGAACAAAAACGTTTTGTGCTGTTGTGACGTCATCAGGAACGAACAGTTTGGTTTTCTCAGCTTGAGCTCGACCAGGTCTAACGGCAGCCATTTTCAGCCTTTTGCTAACATCATTTGACAATTCACAGTATTACACTGAATTCGATGGCAGAGTGGAAGGTTTGCCCAAGAACTCCCACTCAGGACGCTTGACGGAAATGTCCACTCCAAAAAGCAGATTTGTGTCTTTTTATCGTACGGTAAAATATTTTTTGATGTCCCATGTTGAGCGAAGACTCTAGAGGGGAGCGGCGGGTGACGCGGGTCACTGCTTTCATTTCATGGACAGCGGGGGCGTCTTCACCTGGAGCCCCCCCCCATCTGTGTACCACTGTTTCCATAGCAAAATGGCTCGCAAACTCTTTTTATAGATATCTGTTGTCTTTGTGACAAAGTCCACATACACTTATAAAATATAAACTTGTCTCAATCTCTTACTGCTTGACAGGAAAAAATTACTTGATTGTATTTTTTTATATATATATATATATCTTTATATATATATATCAGAAAAGTAAGAGTCTGAAAGTCCTCACATTTAAAGCTCAATGAATGAATGAATGTGTGCAGAGTTCCCTTCCAGGTATTACAAAATTTACATAAGGGGGCATCTTTTCATACACTCTTAATCCAAAACCTAAAAAAAAAAAGTTCTAAGTATTCACATTTATCCAGGTGGACCATTACCAGGTTGAAAGTTGAACAGAAGAAACAGGAGCAAGATTAAATAGACAAATCAAATAACTGCATTAAGATTAAAAGTTTAAATCCATAAGCTCAAAAAAACCCAAACAGAACTTTGCGTCAACATTCTAAACAGCAAGTAACTCCGCAGCTCCTAGTAATTAATTGCTTATATTTGTCATGCTTAATATGTTTTCCAGTAAATTGCTCCATGTGTCGAAGGTCGCTTCACAAAGGCAACCAATTATTGTTCTGGAATCGACATTCCTTTTTGTAAATCTGCTTTACCTTCCCCAAATCTTCTTAATGGGATTTAGACCAGAGGAACGTGTTGGATGGTCCAAGATGGACGCTGTACTCCTTAGAGACGTACTTTGTCTGATGGCAGTAGTGGAGCTGTCGCCATCTGTGGACAGCTTTAGGTCCAACCATCGGACCTAAAGCTGTGTTGAGAAACCGCTTGGGTTTTTGTGGACATTCTAATGGATCCTTTGGCTCAGAACGAGTACTTTCCCTCCCCCCCCCATTCAGCCTTACTTACAGTTTATGTCCCTTGATTATTATATTTCATTAAGAAATTCAAGATGTACTGCTTGTTCATCTTAGCAATTCTGACCAACGATCTCCATTTAAAGAATGGACCATGTGAATGCCTGACAGAACATATTGTGGAACCAGATTCAGATGCAGATCGACGCTTCATAAGACAACAGTTTTACCCTTTTGATCAATTGATGAGAAATCTTACTTTAAATGTAGTGTAGAGTAATTTGCCTTCTCTATTTCGTGTTTCACTCCTGTTAGTTCTTTTCAAAGCTTTTAACCACAACTTGCAGCCTGGTCCTGATCCATCAGAACAAAATGTCATAACTTGCAGTTTCCTTCCCAGTCTTAAGACTTTGAATAAGGCTCTTTAAAAAAAAAAACAACACAGTTGGTCCTCAATTAACAGTATTAAATACAAACGGATCTTAATTTTGTTTAACGTTAGCATAATTTTAGGTAAACATTTTCATTGTTCTTGGAACTGAACTCTTCGACCTTCAACTCAAAACACAACCACGGACAGTCAAATAATCTCACTGTGGTTTGACTCGGGTTATGACATGTGCTTCTAGCTAACATCTCTGGTAACAGCTCTTTAAAACAAAATATGTGGCATCAAAAATAAGGAGCGAAGCTAAACGGGCGGAGCGCTGCCTGTGGACAAACACACACGTTCCACCTAAATCTCGTGTAAGACGTCGTCTGAGAGAAGAGTCTCTTACATTGAATGCTTTCTTTTTTACATCAAGGAATGTTCAAGAACAAAGAAAATCATGTATTCGTTTTAATTTATATATATATTTATATTTTGTAATGTGTTCGGTCACTGCATCCTCAGTGTCTCTTCACTGTACACTTTCTGAACTTGTTGGCCTCTGCAGATATGCAGCTGAGAGAAGTGTGTGTTTTTTTTTTTTTTTTCCCGTAAAAGTTGGGCTGGTGTGCAGCAGGGAATGATGCGTGAAACTTTCTTTTTTTCCCCTCCCCAACGCTGTGGTGCAGTGGTGACACCCTCTCCTGTGGTTCTGTCCATGACGCATCCTTCACAACACATCCACTCTTGAGTCATGATTCACAAAAAGATTAGGTGGGTTTCCGGTGTGTGACAGGGAGAGGGGAGTGGGGCAGGACAGAGCTCACTCTTCTTCCCCCACACCGTCATCGGACACTCGGGAGTGGCCATTTCTCTCTCGCACCCCAACCCTCCTCCCTGTCGGCTCCGAACAGCGCAGTCCATAAAGGTCATTAAAGGAACGCCTCCTATGGCTGGGAGAGCAGCACCAGGATGGGCCAGCCCAGGATGAGCAGCATGGAGAGATGAACGGGCTCAGGGCCATGATCCAAAAGGCCCGGAGAGGGAAGAGTGGAGTCTCCCTCGTCGCCCCACAGTCTGTCATTCCCATTTACCTGAAAGAAAGCACACGGGCTGTGATTTATGGTATTGTTTTTACACTCCCTCGCAATCGTATTGGCACCTCCAGAGAAGGCGCCTTCAAAACTGAATGACCTCCTCGGGTCACTAACGCACTCCAGAGTCCGGCTATTGACCTCATAATTTGACTCTGGTGGGTTGAAGCAGAGACGCATCTAAAAGTTGTAGAATGCTGGCCATGAGTCCTGGATTGGAAAACCCTAGAGGTTTTCTATGCTTTTATTATAATGCAAACAAACTCTAATGTATTCTGGTCTGGATTTTTATTAGACAAATTGGCACAAAGTACTACTTAATTGTGAGATAAAAAGGTTTCCAACATTTTTTACAAGTCAAAAGTAATGTTGTCCTAGACTCGGGCAAAGAGAGAGTTAGTCAGAGAAGCAGACAAGAAGACCGATGCCTTCTTTCCCCTGAGCGGTTCAGGGCGCTTCTGTTCAGGACTCTATTTTATCTGTTTCTATACAACCGACCCGTACACCATTCCTGGGCCCCCTTCGGTTGTAGGTCCATAAGACAATGGTACCGTTCAGGTGGAGCTACTTGCCTTATACAACACCAGCCACTGCCAGAAAAAGGCTCAGTTTGTGACGAGTATGAGACGTAATGTTTGCGGTGAAAATGCTTTCCTGAATACACCAGACTAAAAACCTTTAAACTTAAAAAAATAACTACTTTAAGTTCTTAATGGTAAGAAGAAAGGCTTTGTTTAACAAAAGCCATAATAGGTATAATTTATTAGAGAGTAAACCTGTGGAGGAATGTTGTTGTTATTATTAGTAGTAGTAGCAACTAAATGCAGCATGCTATGTTTGAAAAGCTAACTGTGCATCCCCTTTAAAGCCTCAGCTTGAAACTTTTTTTTTTTTTTTACTTTTTGGACATTTATGATAGCAACAGCAATGATTTTTTTTAAAACAAAAGTTTAAATTATTCATAAATTACGGCCTCAAATGCCTGAGTTGTAGAGAGACATTAAACCCTCTCATTCACCTACAGTGCCCTTAAAAATTATTCACATCCTTACGTGTTTCACCATTTTTATTGCTTCAATAGTTTCTTTTGTCATAAAAATGGGCAAAAAGGAAAACCTTTAATATTAGAGTGGAAACTGATTACGGCGTTGCCGCATCATGGCACGATGAGCATTTTCCCTCGTTTGTCCAAAAATAATTAAAGCACTATATATATATATTTTAACAATTAATATAATTACAAATATTTTCTTTCATTTACTGCTGTGGAATACCAGAAACAAAGCATCTCTCAGCCTGGTGGTGGGGGGGCAAGTTAAGCCTGGTGGCCCGCCAGGCTTATAATCCACTGGGTGAAAACTGATTAAAAAGTTTGTAGCGTTTACTGCATGTATTCACTGGGGTTGTTTTTTAACTGTAAACACTTCAAGACTTTATAAATGGACTTAAAGAGTCAAATTCTTAAAAAATATAACTGAGGGGGAGCAAAATAAAAATGTGTACCAAAATGGAAAAAGAAGTTTAAAATATCTGTAACATTGTGCTTGTAGGTTTCCAGATCTCTTTTCTTGTTGCTTTCCCTCAAAGATGCAACTTCAGTTATTTAGAATCGTTCCTGATCAATAGCTAGATTTTAAGGCTTTCTATAAAGCGCTTTTAAAGATTTATAATTTTTATTTTGAGTTGGCGTATGCAGCAGATTTGCGGTGTCTGAAAGTCATGTCTTAAAGAATTAAAAACAGAATTCAGCAGAAACCTGACAACTGACTTCAGACACGCACCATTAGCTGCTCATCTGCTAGTAGATCCTTGGAGCAAAAAGAACATGTTTTGTTTGTTAAACTGTCACTTTTGCATTTATTTTTAAAAGGCTACTTTTTCTTTTTCTCATTACTGACGCATCTTTAAAGTTCAGCTTGCTGTTTCCGCTTCATCTCCTAAATTCTTAGGTCATTATTATGCTTAAAGATTTTAAATGATACTCAGTTCTGAACTGCCTGGATCTCTCCCATAAAATCCCCCCAAAACTCTCAAAACTGTTAGAAATGTGATAAATTGTAGAACAATTTAATAGGGTGTTTTGTGTTTGTTTCCATGTCTGCTGCGGCCGACAGACTGGATGGCGAATCAGCAGCTCCTGTGACGTTTTGATGAGTTTACAGATGCAGATTTTTGGTTTTAATTAACAGTGACTGGCACAGTCACAGCAATATTTTATTTGAACCTCAGCTGATGCGTTAAAAAAAAAAAGTATGTTCAGCAAAGTGTCATTTTCTGTTCCTGGTCACGGATTGAGTTGAGCAGCTGTGTGTGGGACGAGCAGCACTGAGGACACGGAGCAAAAAGACCACATTTTTGCTTTTTGCTTTGTTTTTTTAGCAGCTTTTCCCTCTGGAAATTAAAATGGCCTACTTACACATTTAGCGTGTGAAGTTTATTTATATCTGTTGGCAGATTGTCAATTATGTTGTCTGCAGCATATTTAGACCTCAAGAGCTACAAAGTGTTTTCGGCGCTTTTCTTTCACGTGGAGAAAATGCTCTTATTCCAATTTCTCCCTAATAAAACTGCATATTTAAAGCTCGAGTGGTTTTGTACATTAAAATGATTTTTTGTTGTTGTTTTGTGGTCTTAAATCATGACACTCCCTTTTGCTATGGTCCACTTTTAGACATGGTCACACAGTGCATGCTTATATTTTTTTGTATTTTTCGCCTTTTTTGTGTGAACATGATGAGGAATACGTCAAACATCACTTTCTAAGTTATAGACATCTTAATTCTTTAATAATGTAATAATTATTAAAGATTTTTATCATTTTAAAATTAAAATTGTATCAATTTGATCTTTTTTCCTGAAGTTTCAACTGAAATGAAACCGTTGCGGTACAAGTGATGGCTCTGTTCTGGCTGAAAGTGGTCCAAAAATGGTGTCTTCAGTCAGAGGCCTCGTCAGCTTTGCTGTAATACAGACTGCTACAGGAGATCCTTCCTGCCCACCACCTAACACCACCTCCTCTTTGGAGAATCTTGAAAAATTTGAGGTGCGACATTTTTGATCCATAAAATATTTAAAAAATTTAATTGAAACTAAGACTTTTCAGCGTCTTGTAAAAGTATCAACGCCCCCTGAACCTCCCTTTACATTTTGATAGGATTGTAAGTGGTAGATCAGAATAAAAATGTTTTTTCAATAATAACAATCTGAAGTGTGGAGCTTGAGTCAATACTTCAGAGAGCCAAACTTTTCTGCAATCAAAAGAAGAGGCTGTTGGGGTAAGTTACTTTGACTGGGCCATTCCAATGCATGGATATGGTTTGATCTGTACCAGTGGTGTCCAAACATTTTGTCACATAGGCCAAAAATATAAAGTTGGAAGTGGTTGAGGGCCACAAAACTTTTCTTTTTTTTAAATAGAGAAACCTTTTTTACCCACTCAAGAATTAAAAACATACAACAGTTTAGAAAGTCATTTTATTTTACAGGAAAATAAAATGTAAATCATTGTAGAACCAAAACGTAAAAAGGGTTTTGTAGACGGTCGATGTTGACATTGCGGAATATCATTAAATAAAACAATAAATATTATTTGCTCTGTTTGATGTTTGAAGCTTGGATATTGTTTTCCAGTCTCACTTTGGTTTAAACCTCTCGGTGACCTTCTCCCTGACCTTTCCTCTGCGTTCTGTTTGCCACTAATTTTCTTTAAGAAACCTCTGAGGGCCGTCGTAGAGCAGCTGGATTTACAGAATAATTTTCCAGGTGGGTGGATTATTTACTAATTAGTTGACCTCTGCAGAGCGGAGTGTTTGTTAAAATGGCTGCTGCCTGACCCAGATCGAAGCCAGCGCCTCGCCACCGGCGGGTCACTTCTTTAGAAAAAAGCTTGCACATCACATTTCCAGCCTTCCGTCTCGTCTCACCTGAGTAGGTATCTGTGCTCGCAGAACGTTCTGCTCTGTTTCCATGGAGACGCCCGGGGCGGTGGTTGCCAAGTGCGGACTGTGGCTGTCCGTCGCCGGACTTGACATCCCAGGCTGACTGGCACCCGTTTTCACGTCAGATCCATTCCCGAATGCTAAGATGGCGTTTTCTGCAACACACCAGCAGCAGAAGGAAATGCTTAGAAAACACACCGGATTCTGCTTGAGAGAGGCTGAAACTTCATAAAGAAGCTAATTTTGGATTCTTTGCAACGATCAAAATGGGGAAAAATAGCACTTTGTGGGTGATAAATACAATGACTGAAAAAAATTCACATTTCAAAGCGAATGCATGCCAATCAACCAAAACAAGGAGAGCACTGTTTAGTCAGGTTGAACATCTGTCTTCTTACAGGATGTAAACACTGAATTGTAGATGATTTTTAAAGTAAAACCCTGAGCACAGATACTTCTGCTTTTCCACATGTATACATCTAGTATGTCTCTCAGGATCACCTGTGTAAGAAAACAGCTACAAATATGGAACATTGTGTGAAGTATTCATGCTTGGGGAATAGACTCCAATATGTTCTTCCTGAGGCAGAAAAATACTGCAGTCCATGATCCCGTACAAAGCTTTCTGTCATCGCACGACAGAAAACAGTCTGGGCAGGAATTCACCACATATTGAAATAGAACGTTATTGTAACATGGAAGGCTGTCTGAGCCATAGGCAGATGGCAGCCTTGTTTTTTTTTTGTTTTTTTTAACATATATATGTACAATCGTAGCTTAAAACAACTAACTGTATGAGGAGTGGAATAAGAAAACCTGGTCAAATAATAAATAACTCATCTGCTGTCTGTGGGCTTGCAGGCGTACCTAAATAGCTGCGGGGCAGTATTAAAAGACAGAGGCAGGAAATTTTCCAAACGCATTCGACTTGACTTTTTCTTTTTTTTTTTCCCTTTTTTTTTTTTTTTTTAAACCTCCCTGCTGGTTTTTAAAAGCTGTCGGCATCCGAAATCACCCTCCCAGCAGTGTGCCGCTGTCTGTTGTGAAAATATCTACAAATATAGGTTTTAAAAAGGCAAAGTGTTTACTGGGAACTACTTCTGAAACGTCTGTGGGGGAACAACAGTGGGAAGTATTTTTTTTTTTTGTGTATTTTCTAAAGGTGCCACTGACTTCCACTGAAATGCGGCACAATATGAATTATTCTTCGTGAAATAGGAAGGTAAGAGAAGTAAGTGTTGGAATCACAAGGTGAGAGTGTGATCATTTTTATATTGCAACACATTGGGTCTTCAGCTTCTCTCTCATGCAATTTTTAGTAGAAGCTTCACAATAAAACTGGAGCTAACCGAACAGTTCCACTATGCAGAAAGAAGTATCTATAGCTGAAGGGGTGCAGCATCTTCATTTTTATTCAGTGGAGAAACACGTAAAAAGTTGCCTGGCAAACTGTTAAAGTACTTCTCGTTTGTCATTGGTAAAAAACTGCTTGCTCTAGACACGTGTGTTTCTTTCTTACCCAGAATGCCCTGTGCTTTGGTCCACTTCCTGCTTTTGAAGCAGTCTCTCATCCACTTAGCATTCATTGGAACCACACCAGAGTTCACTTCCACCAACCAAGACCTAAGATTTAAACTTTTCTTTTTTGTCCGTATCAGTTTATTTGCGCGTTCACACTTCCTCAAACAAGCCTGACTGTCTAGGCGAATAAATTAGAGTTTGGATGAAATGCCCTAAACAAGACCGGTCTAAATGTCAAACCGAGTCTACCCGACTACCAGGTGTAAAAAAAACAAAAAACAACTGAAATATTTCAAGCTAAAATGAAACATAAATTACTATCTTTTTTTTTTAGGGTCTTTCACTTTCACCAAATTCTTCTCTAGAAAAATGTCACAGTGTCATTAGCACCATAGCAACCGCATTATATGCTGGAAATAAGAGGATTTATTTCAATTATTTTTATGATTAATAGCTCAATTAGCACCATAAGCTAGGGGGTAGAGTTAGTGTTGCAGCGTATGGTTGGATTGATGTGGGATTTCTTCCATTTTCTACAATATAGGCTTGATTTTTGATTTATTTTTTTGTCTGCGAGTGTGAGGATTGGGGAGGGATTTCTATGGAGTCAGCTGTAGTCCCAAGTGCTGAGGGAGCCAACAGAAGCATTTTTGCCTAAAAGAACCACAAATTAGGATTGCTGGATTGCATTTGAATAACTGCAAGACTTAAGTCGATTTTCTTTGGGTACCTGAGACCAAACCTGAGACACTGATCCCAGAACAGTGTTTGGATGATCTCATGCACTTCACTTAATTAACCAAATGACTCAAAAACAAAACAGTGAAGTACAGTCTTACACAGACTATATAACCGCATTCACAGTTCAGTATTCTAGAGATCTATCGAAGAGAATAACTGGAATATTCTAGACTATAATGAAGGTTTGGAAGTTGAAATTCCTAGGCTCAATTCAACTCTACTCACAATTATTTTCAATGGCTTACTGTACCTCCAAGAGCAGAACTAAATGTGATCAAGAGGAGAATCTTAGCCTTACGGTAGTGCTGATGTGCTTTCCACTGTGCATATTAATGCATATAATGTAGGGCCGAGACTTTAGTCCCTTAATTTTGATTAATTAATTTAGCACGTTAGAACTTTTAAAGCAATTAATCATGTTCTTTTTCTCATACAAAAGTCCAGAGCCTGAACCTTTTGTTACCAATACAGCTTAAATCTAATGTACAAACGAGATCCGGCAACAGTGACGGACAACAAAGCCAATTTGTGTAAAGTATTTAAACTTTTAAAATGGGCAGATATAATTAACACTTTATTTGAACACTTTATTTTACTGTCTTAATGACAGTTTATGGCTGTTGTCAGGAAGTGTCATTCGATCAATAATGTCTCAAGATGACATTTTTAATGGGCTTTTAAAGAAAGTCCTAATGTAACTTTGCATTAAAATGCCATTATTTACTGAATGACACTTAATGACAACAGTCAAACATTCATGAAGACTGCTTCATGTTCATAACAGATGTTATGCATATGGCAGTGTCATGTTAGTCTTGTATTCCTTCAAATAAAGTATTACCAATTGTTTCTAGTGGGGGTCTCAAGTATTAGCTAGTGGGCGGCAGACTGAAGGTCCACTGAAATGCCTCAGATTGACCATTTCCATTTCGGCTGGTCTGAAAATAGAACTCATAGAAATGAATATCGAACAAAATTTGAGTTATCTTTTGAGCAGACAAAAGAAGACAAGTTGTACAAAATGATGGCCCAGTGAGGAACCCAACAGACTTCGTCACAATTTTTCTGCAGATGTTTGGTTAAACGCTACCGAAATTCTGTCCCAGCAGGATGAACCCAACATTTGGGTCAAATGTATAATCAAGCAGATTTTACAGTGTATTACTGTAGTGCAACAAACGAGTCATTACATCCAATCAGCAAGTAACACCCATATAAAAGAAATGTTGATTTGAAGGCCATCAACAATAGTTATGCTGTTTTCCATTACCGCTGCCTACAGTACTTCTGAAAGGGGAGTGCACCTTTCTGCTGGTGCACGAAGGCAAAACATACAAACAAAAAACTTTACAAAATTATAGTCATGCAATCTTTGATGAAAGGTAGGGGGTCGAGCTAGAAAGAAATGCTAAGGGAGCAGGTTGGATTATATTTATTCAGCATGAAAGCAGTTCTTTCTACCATATAAAAACACACATTTGCAGCACTACCGTTCAATAAAATTTATAGATGCTGCAAACTGATAATCAGAAAATGAGATTCAATATAACACACATTGAACTTTGTTTGCTAATTGCAGTTTAATGTGTGCTTACAGTGTTTTGGAAAAGTATCCACACCCCATTGGTATACTATAGAGCAGTGGTCCCCATCCCTGGGCCAATTGGTACTGGGCCGCGCAAGAAATAGTTACATATTTCCGTTTTATGTATTATCTGAGTCTGGAGGATCTTTTATTTTGAAAATCCTTTAACCAGATTCTCTCTGTTACGTCTTGCATGCCAACATTGACCCACAAGCAGCACGATGAGTAAGAAACAGATCAGATGTTTTTGGAAGGTTTCTTTGTGAAGGGAAAAGGCCCAGAGAAGAGACAGGAGAATGGATTTATCCCGGTAGAGCTTGGAATGATTCTCACATTCCAAGCTCTGCATGATATGGTGACCGGCTCGTTAATGAGGCAGTGAAGCTTCAAACTGCTTCGCCTCTAGAGACCAAGATAGATACATGCTGTGAGTTTGAAAAAATTCAGACATTGCTATTTAAAAAAAAAAAAAAAAAAAGTCGAACAAATCAATCCTAATCACAGGTTTGGATCTTAAGCCGTCTGGAAATAGAATAGAAAAATCAGGATGTAAGTAGCTGCAGTTACCCACAAACCAAAAATAAATGCATTAAAATCTTAGATTTTAGTTGTCTGTATAGCTAAGACGACAACTAGACGATTATTCAAACAGACCATTTACAGAAAGCAAATTAATACATTAAGGAATATCAAATTATAGGAATTTGGCACCATGTATAATTTACATGGAAGTGTGTGGTTTCGCAAGCCCCAAAGGAAACTCATTACATCAGATTTTTGGATCTACACCAAAATGACTGATGATCATGTGATGCATTAATATTCCTTAAGCATTCATTTTCACCCACTTAACGGGCTACTTGGCAACAATTACATTTGCATGAAAGTCGCTTTAATTAACACGTGCTCCAACAGACATGCATGACGGAACCTTCAATTAATATTGTCGGTTTGCACTGTGCCATCGACGTGGCGCTCGGAGATCAAAATTGCTCCACACTTCCATCTGCTTCCAGAGAAGAAACACAAAAAGAAAGAGAAAGCCCTGAGATTTCAGAAGCTGCTCGCTGATTATTAGGGAGAGGATTCCTAAGCCTTTAGCGGAGAATCGGGTGTGACACACAAACATTGATTTCTCACAGGATCAAAACAAATTGATCCTTTCTCCCGAGGTAGCTTTGCCTTTGCAAACAAGATTCTGCAGAAATCAATGCGGAGACTCCGCTCGTCTCTCTTCACTGATGCGATTCTGGGTATGAACTGCAAGATAAAGATGGAGGATTGGATGGGTGACCTGCAGGCTTCCACTGCCAGCCCAGCAGTTTTCATACTGTTTAGCAAAGTGGATCATAGTTGAGTGAAATTTAGGACAGAAATAGTTCTGGGCGTCCGTTGTCTTTGATCTGAAGTGCACAGCAGCCGTTTCTTCTACAAAGAAGACAGGAACTACTGATCCACCCGACCACCTAACACAGTGACCCTTGATTCCAGTGTGTGATGGTGAATCCCAGATGGTTTCCCTGGTCAACATGTTTTCTGTAGCTTTAAAGACTCATTAGTCATTATGATGTCATGCAAAAGCAACTATTTACATTTTGCCATGTTACAGCCGCAAACTTAAGTCATGATCACATGATTTTATGTATTAGACCAATACAACGTATAGAGTTTAATATGATTGAAAGTTTTCCATGGGCTGAGTTTTCTTTTTTTTTTTTTTAAACTTTAGAAATATCAAAAAGTGAGAATTGACTTGCTTCTTTTTCAATTCCTATAAAGACCTAATGCAATAAATGGTCTCAGAATTTAGCTAATTATTAAATAGTCCATCTGTGTGTGATTTAATTACATAAACGTAAAGGTGTTGCTTGAAGACATTAGAAGTTTGCTAGAGAACATTGGTAAACAAACGGCATCACGTAGAGCAAGGGACACAGCAGACTGATGGGGGAGTCTGCAGCATTAGCTTGTGAAACAATAACCCTAGCTTTGAACTACTCATAGAGCACCTAGCAATCCTCCACAAAATGTAAAGTGCTACACAACTGATGTGAAACGATTGTGCTACCTCTAGAGGAGCTGCAGTTGTCCTCTGTCTATATTGGTCATAATAACGATAATTTAACCAGATAAAAAAAACCCTTCTTTTCAATACAAACTTGGTAAGTCGGCAGCACCGTTTACAAGTGTCAACAACACAATGTGCTTCATTTCAAGCGTGGCAAAAAAGAAAGTTTTCGTTGAAAGAAAAAACTTAAAGGTAATTTAGTGGATGCTGCACAATGTGTGGTACTCTGGTCAGAAGTGACCACCAGTAAACTTTGTGTGTGGCTGTAATGTGACAAAAAATGGTGAAAAGATCTAAGGCATAGAAGTACTTAGCTATACCACTGAGGAAGGCAGAATCCATGTGACGCTGTATGTAGCTCGCTTGTGGATTGGCATACTAATGACTCCATGGGTCAACGGTGTCGGTGGGACAGGTGGGGATGTACGCTGGAGCGCTATAAGTGTGCAGTTACCCTTCAGTAGCATGCAGCAATCTCCTGGCAGGCACAGGGATGAGAGGTACAACTCCAGCTGCTCACCACCCGCTAGCATGCTGAGACGAAGTGCCAATTGATATCTTCAGTGGTAAGCTGTTGTGACAGCTCCTTTGTAAATCAATGGACACTGCTGTTAAGCACCGCCACTCATATCTCTTTGACTTTAAAGTTTTTCCCCAAGGGATTTTTTTTTCTTTTTTTTTTTTCTCATGCCCTGACTTCACAGCTTAGCCAGCGGCGGCAGAGCACGCCCCATGCATACCATCGTGCGCCTAACCTGGCTGATGAACCCCTGGGTGCACTCACTCTTTCCTATTACGCGCCGCAATTTGACTTGCAGAGAAAATTTCAAATAATTGCAGGAATAAATTAGCTTCACCTCCATCTGTCCTTCTTCTTCTTTTTTGTCCCCGACACTCTCAGCTCTCAGAAAATGACGAAGTCCAGACTCGTCGTTCTGCATGGTGATTTGGCAGTTATTGCTGTGATGAGGAGGTAAAGCAGGGTGACAGATGTTTTTTAGGACCTAAGTGCGCTCACTCTGCAGCGCGACATTTTTTTGTTTTTTCCCTCAGCAGTTTTCCTCCCCTCTGTCTGCAAACAACTGTATTCAGCCCTGCCGCTGTTCTGTCTTCTCGCCTCATTAGTTTGGAGGCAGGAAACCAAATTACGCTCAATTACAAAGTCATCAAAGGCCATCTGAAGTCCTGTCTCAGCAAGCTGGACCATTCACCAGGGAAGGTGCTTGATAAACAAAGCTGAATTTAGTCAAGATTTAGCCGTAATAGAAACTAAAAGGAAGTATCGCATCAGTAATGGCTCAGTAAGGAAAAAAAACAAAACAAACAAAGGACACAAGGAAGCCAGAGACTTTTACCTGCTGCAGATATGGATTGTCTCCAGACTCTAACCAGGCAAATTAGAGCTCATATGTTTATCTACCCAGCAAGAATTTCAAATATTGGAGAGATTTTTCGGGAGAAATGTCCTACAAAAACTGTCACTAACGTCAAGTGACTAGGAAGAACCTTCCATCTTGTTTGTCTGGGGTTGGGTCTCTGGGGCAGGGAGACCAGGACTTCTCCCTCCACTGTCCAGCCTTCTCATCTGGGGGAATCCCAAGGTGTTTTCAGACCAGTCAAGAAACACGGTCCTTTCCGGCATGTCCAGAGTCTCTGACCGGAGGGGTGTGTCTGGAACACCTCACCAGGCAGGCATCCAGGAAGCATCCGCAGTCTCCTTCTTCCAGTCACTGCCCAGGGCTTGTGAACACAAGTTCAGTCGAAGCTACAGGGAAAAATGTTCTGGATGGTCGTCCTGGGTTCAATTTCCACTTTTGACCATTTGCTGCATGTGTTCTCTCTCGTCGCTGTTTCCTGTATACTTACTGTTCAATAATAGCCACTAGTGCCAAAAAAACCCCTTAAGAAAACAAAGATCTTCAGACAACTTTAACTGACACACTGAACTCTTTGGAAAATGCGATGTGGGGGACGCTTCAAGACGCTCTACAAGCAGGCCTTTGATCCAGTATGGTGGCGACATCAAAAGAACCCAATGTCTACTATGTCAAGCAACGCAGAGAAACCTCAAAACATTTGGCTTCTGTGTAAAGATGAGTTCGATAAAACATGAATTCACACAACTAACCATGACACATTATTCGTACTTTCAGCAAAATGTCCAAAAAGCAGAACTTCTAGTGGTGTGTGAAAACTTGTGAGCCTTACTGCATGCTCTCTGTCATTGCCCAAAATTGAGTTTTTTGCCAAATCATAATTTTTCTTCCCCAAGGAGCAGAGCGCTCTGTCTGCAGCTTAGCTACACAGGCTTTCATTTATGATGAAAGCTCGACATGCATCACCGACTCATAAATCGCCATTCCCATTAGAAACTTGTTCATCCTTATTATCTTGTCTATACCGCTTCGCTTCCACCATTTACTCTGACGGGAAGGACTTTTTTATTTTTATTTTCCTATAACACAGGAAAATGAGGCCAGTCAGTCTTTTTTTTCTTCTTCTTCTTCTTCCTTTGAGTCTCTATGGAGCTAAGGAGCTTAGAGTAAATGGCACACAAGAGCAGGCAGGGAGAGTCTGAGTCCTGGTGCACACAAGTAGTTCAATTGAAAAGCAAGACTTCCATCAAGTTAGTGAAACATGTCTGACAAATCTGGAAAGTTTTACTCACCACAGAGAACCCTGAAGGGGGAACCCGGAGTTTGACTTCTGGCAATCATGCGATGACGGCGGATCAATGGTCCAACTTATTCCTGCTGACTGGAAATATTAGGAATACGATCGGTAGATCGGTACATCTGAGAGAGAATCTTTTGAGGGAGCTAAAAATGAGGGTGATTGTAAGGAGGACTCCCAGTCTCAAAGACTTTCCGCTTATCGCAAAAGACGGATTGGCAGAAATACCTACACTTTTAAAAAGGGTTCAACTGCAGCAATGTTCCATTGATTATTGAGAGGCGAAAGTAATGGAGGTTATTTTTAATGATGGAAAAAGAAAAGAGCTGGAAAAATGAATCATTATCAAGGTTATTTGTCTGATATTCTGCAGTTCTATTTACATCTGTTCTGTTGTGCACTCAGACTAAAAATAATTTAGTTAAGGAGATAAAATCCTTTCAGATTTTTGGATATTTACTCTAAAATTCAGCTCGGATAGAAATATGGAGAGGACACTTTTTCTTTGGAGCAAGATTTCCTCCCGCTGACTTTATAGGCGAGGACAACTGCTACAGTTCAAGAAGCCACTTCAACTATAAGTCCCACGTCTGCCTCTAGATGTGCAGCCATTTCTCTTTTCTTTTCACCACCAAAGAAACTAAAGGCGGCTAACTTCCAGCTGCATGTGGACTTGGTAACGACCAGATAACCCAAAGGTTAACCATTCAAGAACAAGAAGCGACGAGGTTCCTCCTTCACAGAACACACAAAGGACAATCTGTACAATCTGTAAAAACACATTCATTTTCCTCCTTTGTGGAAGAAAAATTAATTTACCAGAGGTGAGAAATGTTTTTGCAGTATTTTGGTTTCAAAGAAACCATCTGGGTATCACATAATGTTAGGACAAATTAATTCATGTTTTTTTCTTTCTCTTATATGAACCAGAACTAGGCTTCAAAGGAGAATTTAAATATGTTTTTCCTTAAACCAAGACAATGTGACTGGTGTCGGTGTCTCTAAATGTTGAGGTTTTACACGAACATGATTCGCATTGCATTTCTAGAAAGCTTCGCTCTGGAGCCCATTGACAAATGTATGCTGTTACCATGTCAACCAGAGGTCAAAAGCAACAGAACATCACCAGAACCTGGTGTTACCTGAGCCTAGAGCTTGGTTCAGGCTTGACACATTTACATTCAGATCCACGTGTTGAATACCAATACAAAGCACGTGATCCTACATGCGACATGTTGTCCAGCCATCATCTTGTAACTCATTCCTTTGTTCTAGACACAGCAGCCATCTTGCCACTAGATCAGAGTCGCCACATGACCTCAGCATGTGTTTGGGAAATCGTTTCTTTCATTTTGCTTCTCCTATTGAGCTTGATTTTTATTTCCCAAATACACAAACACACGTCCGTTCACGCCCACACACTCAGATGAAGTTATTGTCGTCAGTCAAAAATATTATGTTGGATTTAGAAGGTTGAATGTGAAACTGCCAGGGAGAAGTAAAAGAGGAGAACTTCAGAAAAGGTTCAAGGATGGATTTGCAGAGGGATGAGATGAAATGAAGTCACATAATCTGCCGGACCGACCCGTACAGAGAGCAGCAGAAAGAAGAAGAAAGTTAAGAAGTAGTTTGGAGGTTGAGAGGAAAAAATGCTGCTTGAAATAAGTGGCCTCCTACCAAACTACATGCGGCTTTGTATTAATGCGTCTATTAGAAAACAAAACCCTTTGTAGCGTTTCCCCTAGAAAACTTGCTAAGCCCAGCCAGCAGTAGGAGCACTAGGGCAGACATCCAGTGGTTTACCGTGTCTGTGAGTTAAAAAATGTTTGAGGTTTACAGGAAATTTGAAAATATGACTGCCTTATTGGACGACACTATTAATACCTAAACACCAACTATACAGTCTAAAAAAAGACAAACACAAAAAAGTATGATTAAAGTAAACTGTTTTGCATTGAAGTTGTTTTACCTAACTACAGTGTTTTTGAAATGTCTTCTTTATTATTTATCTGTGACTTGTCACTTTATTTGCTGAAGTTGTTGGCGTGTAGTCCCATTGTGGTTACGGAGTCAGTATAATGCAATGCTAACATTCAACCTTTCCATCTTTGGTATTACTGCTACTGGTATATTTTAACATTTTTTTTAAACTATAATAAATAAACAAAATGATTAGCCTGATGGTGGTCAATATTTTTGTTCTTTAGCTTAACTTAATGCTTAAATTAGGTTTGACTTCAGCACCATCGAGTCTGTATTTATTTGAAACAGTTGTTATCTTTGGAGACACAAAAAATATATATTTTTTTTTTAAAGCAGCTGTCTTTGAAATAGTTGCTATATTTTCTGTGTCTGGTGAAATCAGAGTAGCTATGAAACATCTAAAGGCTGTTTTACCCTCGCTGGGCCAAAACAATGTCAGCTTTATACAGACATAACAAGTAGTGACCTTGCATTTTGTCACCACATGATGCGTGTTACAGTTCGTTCCCGTCTCTGGAGTCACTGGCTCATCGCTAATGCTGTTACTCACAGCGACAGCCTCGTAAGAACTTGTCTTCTATTGTTGGACAAAATAATAACCCAAAACAAACTTCGCTGCCTGTGAAACCAGCAGCGACAATTTGTACTGCTTAGTCACCAGTGTGATTCTTTCTGTCACTGGTGCATCATTCATTCGGAGGGATGATCTCTGAACATCAAAGCAGCCTGGTTGCCTCTGGCTGATGAATAAAAGCTACAACACAGAGTCTAAGACTGTAGAGAATTGGTGGATAACGCTGGATGTAAGCCGTAGTGTATCTGCTGTAACAGTGTTATACTGAAAATGCCTTCATTAGTAGGATCATCACCCACTGTTATATATATATATATATAACACACATTTTTGATAATACAGTCCTTTGTGCAGCTAAAGATACGCTTTAAAAACTGGTTCTGGGTGCCAGATTGCCAACTTTTCTTGATTTTTCACAAGAAATCACAAGTGGGCATCCTTGTGGTTTTCCAAAACCAGATAAGTAATTTGTGTTGTGTCATCTTTCAAAGGAAATAACTTTTGGTTTCTGAATATTCTAGTAATTCTGCCTGTTGCCAATTATCAACCCACTTCTTGTCTGATTTTCTTTTTTTGTTGACCCTTTGCAACCACATCACCTACTCCCGTTGAGGCAGCATGATGGAAGTGAGTCAGAAGTATTGAACAGAGCCACTGGAATCGTTTTTCCAGGTTTTTGCCAGTAAAACAGTGGCTTCTCCTTGTTTAAGTTAATTTGTCTGGAAGTAGCACACTGAGTTGGTGTTCATAGTCAGCGGTATTTCCAAAAGTTATAACGGCTTGCTTAGAAACCAACTCATACCTTCCTCCTCCTCATGTATTTGTTGATTTGATCAAATCGCCGACTTTGCCAGTAGTCACTGCACATGATTTGTACCACTACGCCATAAACATGGTGTCCCCTTTCCACAGGAGCAGACTTGAAAGTATGAAAGTTTAGAAGAAAAGTCTTAAGATATTGTTGCCCATCGTTTCACACTCATCCCTGTCAGGGTTTCTCCCCCAAAAAACTTGCTAAGCCTGGTGGTAGGGGGCGCTAGAGCAGACCACTGTTTTTTTTGTGTTAAAACTTAAGTTATAAAAATTTGGACGTGTACGAGTAGACGTCTATAATTTGAAAATAATAGTGTTTGATGCCAACAGGCCGTTCCAGGGACGGCGCGATTGGTTTGCACCTCAGTTCAATGCATCAACTACAAACCTAGCTTAATTCATCTTTACTATCACTGTTATTGGTGTATAAAAAACTATTTGAAATAAACAAACAATGCTTAGCCTGGTGGCCCATCACGCTTATAATCCGCTGGAGGAAAGCCTGCATGTAGATCAAAATTCTTAGCACTACTTCTGACAAAAATTAAGATTTGTAAAAGATCACAACCACAGACTGGTACAGCTTTCGGATCTGTTCTCCTCTGTTTAATGTTAGAAGACTAATATATCCCAGTAAGAGCCTGAAATATGATGAACTATCCGTATCAGGTTGGGAGTTAGACTTTGTCCTAGAGGAGATCGGTGTTTTTACCTCAGAACGTCATTGTAACCTTAGAATGGCGTTCTAAGGTTACAATTAGCTACAATTGTTTTTTTGTTTTAGTCCATCATGTAACAGATTTATATTTTTGTATATTTGGTTGTCTGTGATGGCTTTTTGGTGGCTTCTGCTACTTGGCAGCTGCATTGCCTGTTTCCCATCTCCACTCCTTTCCTCATTAACTGACTTGACTTCATTTTATAATCACCTTCCTCAGTACAGCATCTCGGGGTTTTATTTTCCATTTCGCCACCGGTTGTCTGTGTTCTCGTCATGCTGCTGTTCACTGGGTTGCCACAAAGTTCAGATTTGTTCCTCAACCTACTGCAGTTAGAAAAGTATCTATAAAAGCAGACCTAGGTGAACTTGAGTTGTCTTTCACATGGCTTCTTTAAACAAAGGCAGCAGTGGATGCATTTTCCGTCTTCTATACTAGCCTGGCCATTGCCTTCCTCTCAAGTCTTCTGGCACTTAGGAAATATGAATTCTGTTTATTCGAACTAAGCTAAAACAAAAGTTTTGTCTAATTTAACTTCAGGCAATGAGGAAAAAAAAGTTAGTATTTTTTATTCAGTGTATGTAAATATCTGGTGTCCACTGTATATTTGAATAAATTTGGTATAATTGGGCTAAACTTATGAATTTTCTTTGTCTGTGATGACTTCAGCTTTGATTCGGTGCAATAAAAGTAAGCAGATTAAAATGAAGCTGGACACCATAGAGGAGGTACTTGGGAAGGTGTCGGAACATGCAGTACCTTGAGTTAATGGAATAGCTAAAGACTGATTAGATCTCCCATGCTAATTCCACTGCAGGCTGAAAGGACAATCAGTGTTAGAGCAGCACTAAGAACAGGCAAACAAATCCCGTCTGATTTGACAAGTTCCAATTTTCCTTGTATGGTTATCTGGCTGCATGTTCAGCTTTCCAAGAAATGTCTTCACAGCTGCATGAGTAGAATCATCATGAGCTGGTGGTTAGCTGGTGGTTAGCTGGTGGTTAGCTGGTGGTTAGCTGGTGGTTAGCTGGTGGTTAGCTGGTGACTCGAACACCTTTTAAAATGAGAGGAAGTCATTCCCAGTCAATTTCTTCACATTTTGTCACAATAAACTGGACTTTATTAGCATTTCATGCTACAGAACATCATCTGTAAAATTGTCATTCCAACAATTTTCAATTCTTGCCACAGATTCTCGACTAAATTTAGGTCTAGACTTTGACTGGGTCATTCTTACTTACGTTTAGATCTAAATTGTTTCACTGTACGGCTGGCTGTTGTGGGCTTTAATAGGTTTTCTTCCAGGTTTGACCAGTTTTGAGCTCCATCCATATTCCTGTTACTTTTCTGATTTCCTGTCCCTGCAGAAGAAAAGCTCCTCCACATGTTGTTCTTAAATCAATTTAAAGTTCTGATGGGACTTGATTAAATTTTTTTACATTGAGTTCATTGCAGGGTCTGCAAGTCATCGCTTTTTAATCGAAAACCATATATCGACTAAATAAGCAACATTTTCGATTCAGAAACCCTTTTTGCAGCTAGATTGTTGAATAGACATTTGAGCTCAATAGTAAAGAAATGTATTGTTTTTAATCTGTTATTTAGGCTATTTAACAATCAGATTGGTGAAAAGTTTTATAATACCTATTTAGTTTAGGAGTGTTTGGGGAACTCCTGATCATTCATGGAACCTCATTTGAAATATGGACTGTGGATGCTGACATTAGCACTGGGGACGTCTGTGCTGCTGCAGCATGTTTATAATTGAGATGCTATTTTAGGCTTTGGTGAAAGGCTAACTCCTTTTAGCACAACTTGCGCATAGCACTATTTTCCAATGTCCAATCAAATTGCGTTTTGAAGTAAAATTGTTGGACCTCTGAGGGTGCAATTCTGGGGGCTACGATTGGGTAAAGTTTAAAACCTCAACAGTATCTACACCTCTATAAAGCAATCGTTTCTCAATACTTGAGAGTGCAGACCTTCTTGAGTTAGCAAATAAGCATAGGAGAAGGGTCTGGTTTTTACCAGACTAGACCCTTCTAAGAAAAACTTGTCTTTTTAGAGCTACAAGGTCTCTTCATTGTTGTTCTGGTCCCTTACTGAGTTGGTTGTGTTTTGGCTCTTGCCACAGCTACTTCCTGTTACTTACTCAGACAAATGTTGTCATGGAAAAAGGCCAAGAAGTCATTGCATTGTTCCCTGTGGTTGCCACTTGCTGCACAGGAGCACCAGGGTCCCACGTTAGAAGTGGAGTTGTCAAGGTAGTTGGGAGTTACCGTGCTTCCTGCAACGGAGAGAAGAGAAGATGAGGCAGATCTGGATTTCTATGGGTACACTTGAGCAAAGACAGATGGTTACATCACCATGTCGGAATTGGGCCAAAAGGAAGCAGTCTCAGCACAATGAGTATTTAACATTCTTAGCTGTTTCTTGCTATGTAGGCTTTCCCAGTCCATGGTTTGGTCCTTACAGATTGGTCGACTACTGTTTGTGCAAAAATGAAAGAAGATGTGCAGCTTCTGATGCAACGCATAAAAATAACAGAGGAGTTGAACGTCGATTTGGATAGAACTCTGGCTGATTTAATCTTGTTACACTTAGGCCGATTAAGACTTCACTCTGATTAGAATAATCAAATAAAGGTCTTTTAGGCAGCAATTTCTATCATCACACAACACTGGCCTAATCAGGTTTAGATGGAGATGTTCATTTGCATGTAAATGTGGTCATTTGGATGGACAGTGAGAGGAATTTAAAACGTCGGGAAAGATAAAGACGTTCGCACGAATGTCTGACATCAAGAAGTAGTGAAGAAAATGTTCTGGCAATTTGTTCTGGACATCTTCGGCATCTGGGAGTGGCTAGAGATGGTGAAATAAGGTGTGATAAATAGCAGTTTTAACAAGGGGGGCAATCACTTTTTCACACCGGGGCACTTGGGTTTGGATCTATTTTCTCCATCAATAATAAATATCTTAATTTAAAAACTAAGCTTTCTGTTTACCTGTGTCGTCTGGGATTAGGACTGGACGACGTGGCTGAAAAACGTATCACGATTAAAACGTTTTTTTGGTCAATATTGATAATTGATTAGTTTTCTGTTTAAAGTACCTGAAATACTGCCAAACTATTGATGCGACCTTTCCTGTTTTATCCAGTTTTCACTCCACGCTGCTGTTATTTATTTATTTATTTTTTAAAGTTACAAAGCACCGTGTCATGTTGCCAAGAACTATTATAGTTAGGCGTGGTATTGTTGTCTTATAACTTCTTTAAACTGAGTGGTTTCTAACAATATTTTGTGCATTGTGTGATCACTTGTTAACTTTGTATCTAAGGTACAATAGCCATGTTTTAAGCTTCTGTGCACTCCACCTCATCATCATGTTGGGGATAATTCTCTTAAAACAGCAGTCAATAGTTGTAATTGCACTACTTTATAATGCCGGTGATTAATGTGCACATTAATCAGACCACCATCGATCACTGAGGCATGCTTCTCATCACGACCCTTGATTCATTCTTTCGAGTCGCGTTCCGTGAGCTTGACAATTTTGAGCCTTTCTTGGCATAAAAGGCCCCTCTTTTGATCCAGATCTATCACAGAGACTGGTGCGAGTGAGCAAGAAGTGAAACCGAAAGGCTCAGTCCTTACCTATCAAGCCAGTGTATGCGAGTAGACATGATCCATGATTCTCCCTCTTGCAGCCACTGGCGCTGTGCTCGGACGCTTCGCAGTCATACTGGAACTGTGCCCAGCGGGACCTGCGGGAGCAATAACACGCCATCCATCATTCTCTGCTGCTTGGCCGCTGCACTCATGTCGTTCAGCGGTGTCGAGCACCGGCGCTTTTTTCCTAACAACGGGATGTAGATCTAAAACCCACAATGCTCATCTAAATACTCGCACTCCTACATCAACTCCCTCCGCTCCGCCAGAGTTCCCACTCCACAGCACTTCCAACCCATAATCCAGTCACCTCTGGTGACATTCATTCCTCTGTTTCCGATCTGGACACTCTTTTCCCCCAGCCTGTTATCTTCTGGAAGGCTGCCAGACTTTAAAGAGTCAATGAGGGACACAGACAGGCCTTGGCTCTGCTCTCTAAATACCGTCGGTGCAGTCTGGCAGAAGACACGCCTCCCTGCCAGAAATTGCTGGAATATCAGACAGATATGGATGCTGCATATGAACACTTCCTCCCACAGTCATTTTGCCCTTCCCCTCCTTACCTTTTCAGCCAGCGACCCACACCACTACCCACATAACCATCATCATCATACAAGGCTATCGTGACCATTACGTCGCATCACAGGCCACCCCATCCACTAGCACTTACAGCAGGATTCCCTCAGGGCACCGCAGCTCTGCGTCCTGCCCTCATTTGTCATGTCAACGTAACGATGGGCATAAAACTCAAAGGGCTGTGCAGTGAGTGGAGGCTGCCTCCGCAGGCGGGGACTTGACTGGTATGGCATTATGAGAGGGGCCAAGACAGGGCCTTGAGATGGTCCGTTCACGGTCGGACGACACCTGATCGATAGCCATGACAAATGAAGTCCTTTGTCTTTTTGACATTTGAAAGGAGCCAGATTAAATGTTGGCGACGGTTTGCTGACAGAGAAAACAGACAGGACGCGTGTGAGAAGTCCTTGCTCTCGAGAGACATCCCGTATGCATCCTAATGATTTCATCAGGTTGTTTGGAGTTTTGATTCCACAAACTGCGATTCGTTAAAATTTTCACTGCATCTGGTTTTCATTAGTACGTCACATAAACACATTTAAGGCTGTCCAACCATAACATGATGTTTTGCATGCATTTTGTCGTTTGCTCTCATGTCCAGAGGACATCTCGGTGTTTAATATTTTGCGAGTGTCCAGAAAAACAAAACGAATCTCAAGTGATAAAGACACTGCTGCTTGTTGCTTGCTGCGTCCTTCAGAGAATGAATGCGGACTTTAATTGAGCTAATTAAATGAAGTTAACAAATATCACAACTGAGAATAATTAACCACAACTGACAGCTTGCATCTAAATGAACACATCACACTTGGCAACCAGCCTTTTAGGTTGGAATACAATTTATTCTCTTGCAGTAAATCATTCTTGAATAGAGTCCTGAGCCACTCCTGACTCCCCTGTGGTCTTATTTTGATTTTAAAGAATTTCTGCCCAGTATAGACCGAGTCCAGTGAAGGTCACACCAGTCTGATAATTATAGTTTTCTAGCTAGCGACTGCAGGCAAAAGCCATTGAAACAGTGTCAATGTGGGAATCCATGCACCACACTTACTCCTCTGTGAAGAATGCTGGCCTCCCCACTGGGGCACTGTCAGTCACCCTCATGTACACGCTACTCACACCCTTCCCTTTGCTGTCTGCTAGGCTAAGCTACAGCTAGTTCCTCACAGAGCCTGTTAGAATCGCTCAGGTTAGTTAGCATGACCACCGATAAGCAGTTTTTCTGTGACTGTAAGTTGTTTCTCTGCTACTAGCACGTTGAGTTGCGTGTATATGAGCATTATTGACATTGCTAAGACCTTCCTTTTGTATCTTTTTTTTTTCTTCCCTGACAGAGTGGTATATCTATAGATTGCTTTAGAACCAAAGGATGAATCCCAAGGAGCTCAGTTTTTGTACTTCCCCCCTGTCTCGTGTTAAACAGTCACAAAATACATCCAAGTTTTGTGCATATTTGTTGAAATTATCTTTATGTCATGACAGCATGAGACAGATAATCTAGGACAAACATTGATCTCCTCCTCTTCTTCCTGGTGCTACTATTTTTGTCTGAAGAAACACACCAATCCAAATCAACCAATCAGAGCCAGGAGGAGTGTGTTACCATTGTTAATCAAGCTTGTGTACGTGCTGCTAAATGTGCCAATGGCAGAGAAACAACTTACAGTTACCGTCATCGGTGGTCATGCTAACTAGCCTGAGCATTCACAGCAGCCTTCATTGTGACTGTGTTTATTACGGAGCAGCGTGTCTGTTCAGATGACAGCAGGAGCATAAGTCCTAACATGTAAAAAGGCAATTGTCAACGCTTAACTGAGCTCCAGCCGTGATGTCACTTTCAGACAGTCTAAACACGAACATTTCCGAAAACGGGCCAAACGTCTACCTGCACACGTAGTCTTGCTTGCAGTCTCGCAGCTGAGCCAGGCAGTTGGGCTTGTCCTTTTCTTCGTACGAGCAGGACGGCACAATGGTTTGCCTGCGGCGCTCGGCGCAGGCTGTGTCGGTGCAGGGACAGAACAGCAACTCATGGGTGTAGTCGGGGGGAACGCGGTCAAAGAACTTCCTGAGCGCCTTGTTGCACTTCGGTCGGTTACATGGCCCCGAGCGGGCCGACGGCTGGATGCAGGCCGAGACGTACTCCGTGCGCAGCTTTTGACACGTCTCATCTATGTTGCACGCCTTGGCGGCATCCAGGCAGCGGTTCACTGTCGTTACCTCAGACTCTGTGGGAATTTAAAAAAATATAATAATAATAATGCACACAAATGAGAGGTTAAAAACAAAGCTTTTTTATCCCTCTGTGTGGTGCGTGAGAAGTTCAAATCCCAGGCAATGTTTACAAATGATTCCCAGACTTAATTGGGGCCGATCCCGACTCGCCACTCTCACACCTCCGGACTCAGACGCGGCGTATAAAACCGTAAAACTGCATCTGGAGTTCAAATCCAAAACGGCTGATTATTTGTAATAAACCTCTTTGCAATGAATATAACATGACTGGTGTTTAAATGCTGCATGAGCTGGGGTGCTAGATGTGTTTCAGCCAAGGCCTAATAGCTGAATATTTCATTCTGCGAGGTTAATGCAGAGTGGCAGCGAGAAGAAGGGGGCTTCTCCATCTCTCCAACCACACAACAAGGTCTGTAATTACTGTTCCTTCCCCTTCATCAATCTATTCATCTATAAAACACTCCTCCCTTTACATCTAGGGCTATCCCTCAAACCCCGGATTCTCTCCTTTTCTACCCGTTTTCCTTCCGTTGTCATCCGTCTTTTTTTCTTTCTCTTTTGCTCAGTTCTCTCTCTGTGTGCTCATCTATTCTTCCACAGCATACTCCAGCCCTTCCTCCCTCACTGCCTTCCCTGTTAATGAGCCTCCTCTGTGGAGGTAGTGAAAAGCTCCCTTCACAACCGCTGCTGTTTTGGCCACATTATTTCCCAATCCATCATCATGTGTTCATGTTTTCTCTTTTTTTCTTTTTCCCCTCCCAAGAGATTCCCTCCCGCACCCTACAGTCAATACTGCCATGATGACGCTCAGCTCCTCTGGCAAATAGAGGTGCTCATTAGTTTGCTAAGTGACTGTGTTTGTGTCTCCAGGTGGATTTAACTCTGACCGAGCTGTCATATATGAAAAAAGGAGTGACCTTGGAGAGCGAGCTAACGGCCCATCGCAGAGCACGGGTTACTGTGTTCCTGACTCAAATGCTCGGAAGCCCACCGGCGTACACTGGTTGGCCTTTGATAAATTGTTTCCTAAAGGGGCGCTAATGGCAAGGTTGCATCGTGAATATAATTTTTTTTGGTCATTATGGTATTGTGCTCTTTAGGTTCTTTTAGGCACTTTTTTCTTTTCAACTATTATGAACGTTTATTCCGCTGCTAACATGCCGCAACAGTAGCTGTGTTGCCATCGACCGTAAAACTGCGTGAATTTGAATTTCAAAAATAAATGTTCTTAATGGAAACACACCAGCTCCAAAAAAATACTCAAGTTCAAAAACGTTTCTGCACTAGGATGAAGTGGTTTTTCAGCTGTAACAAAATTTGTTAATTTAACAAAACTGCAATGGAAACATTCCTCCACACACGTGGCACAAGTCACATAACCAACAATTGGATGTTACTCTAGGTGGAAATGATGAAGTGGTGGTAGAAGGATCATGGCATGTGTGGTTTTAATTGCATTCCTTTTAAGGAAACACTGCAATTGCAAAGTTGTGTTTTTTGACATTAGCAGAATATCGACAAAGTTTTTCACGTTCGTATCAGAAACGCAGCTGGTACTTTCCACTCTGGAATTTTCATAACTTGTCTGAATGGTTTTACATCAGTATTAGTTCCACTTTAACATAAAATACGTGGTCTCACAAATCTTGACCATAGCAATGCCAGTTATCAATTGAGTTCATCTGAAGTTGACTAGTCTTATCGACTGACTAATGTTGATAAGCGACCATGTTCTTAAAAACCCAAGTTTTCTCTTGTCAAGAGGACAACTGTCTCTCCATATCATGGGCTAAGTTTTTCATATGCTGAATTTGAAAAAAGAAGCACATCATTATATCAGAACTTTTTGTGTGAGTTGTGTCAAATACTGACTGAACAAACAGCAAGTTGTGGTTTTCTCACCTTAGTAAACTTTTTTTCTCCAACATGTTAAAATTTTTCTGCATTATGCGCTCTGCTTTTATGTTATCATGACATCCTCACCTGTGTAGCACTTAAGTAATTTTTGGCTAAGAAGTCGATGCTGCTTCGCCACACAGCTCGACTGAATGAGCTTTATTTAAGATTAAACTGAAGGAACTTGTTGAGTGTTTATATTTCAAATAAGAGCTACATAAAGTGCATTTTACGTCCCACATTTTGAGTGTTTCTCTTTCCTGTTCTGGGATGCCCCCGCCATCTTTATTTCTGTATTAACTGGTTCTGCTTATGGGTGACCAGAGTTGCCCGCTGTTGGATGGAGACCACACTGCAACCCTGACAGGCGGTAAGTTGATCAAATGGGGGGAAAAAAATGGAATAAACCATTAATGGACAATTAATTGTAAGTTGATTAATTGTTTTCATCCCTAATTCATCCCCCAAAAACATGAAAGAGGCTGAAGAGGCTTGATTACTGGGGTGGATGTTCACCTTTCACCTGGACAACTTAGATTCAGAAAGAGCTACAAGAAAATGATTTAGATGGATAACAGAAATTATTCATCCATAAAATATGCAAAAGACAGAATAACAGAACAGAATGCTTCTTTATTTTCCACCAAAGTAAAAAGAAGTAGAAAATATTTCGACTCACAAATAATAGACAGGTACAAAACTGAACCCCACCACAAAAACAACACTTATAATCACAGTAAGAACGGAGCAGTTCAGGCGCTTACTTTGCTGAGCAAAGACTGCTTGTTGACATTTGGGACAAACTTTGTTAAAGACACCTGTGGCCACAGCAACACAGTAACTCCTTCTGAACTTCATCTCAAGCTGAGAAACAATGGATGTGAACAGTCTGTTGATTTTTTTAAATTTTTTTTTCCTGTTTTTTTTCTTGTCATGTCAATACACGATTGAGATGTTCCCACATACTACAATTCCCTAGACCCAATCCTGTTTAATCTAGGTTTGTAGGTGCAGCTTAGGTAACCAAACCCGCTTATAAAGACGCTCTGTAGTCTGAAAAGTTCAGCTGGCAGTCAAGAAGAGCCCCGAGACATTTACAATCCTCAGCAGTTCAGCTGCCTGTCAAGTGAAACTGGCTGGTGCGTCAGGTTTTTTTTTTCTCTTCTGTTCAGTTTGTAATATTTTGTTTTCACTGTAAATCACTGTTTTTTTTGTTTTTTTTAAATTACAGCCAAATTCAAAATTTTCAAGTCCCTTGATTTACTGTTATTTGCTGTATGTAATAAAGTTAAATAACATTTTTGGTTTTATTTTTCTTTTATTGCTATGTGACGGTCTTCTGTTGTATCTTTGACATACATTTTTGTACAGTGTCTATTCTCCAACAGTAATATACATATCGTGATAGACACATGGTAATTATGTCAATACTTAATACATCTGATAGAATATTCACTGAACTCCCAATCCAGAACCACACAGTATTCTGGGAGATGTAGGCAGAGGAAAGACTTTAGCTGCTCAACCTCTCATGACTAGCTAAGCAAGATTAGTGGCATCAGCCGACTTACTCACTTGTTGGTTTCCTAGCAACATCCTGTTGAGTAACTTGCACAAGTTTTGTCACCATTCCTCATAAGGGCTAAAAAAATAATTTAAAACATGCTTTAACAAAAACTGTTGATAAAGCAGAAAATGTCAGTTTGACACTATTTTAGATATTTAAAACTAGCAGCTAAGCAACAAGTTTTGATATTGGCAATTATCTATCAACTTATACGTCTGAAAAACATCATGATATAAATGCTTCATGTCGTCCAGGCCTAATTTAACTTTTCATTTCCTATGTGATGCTTCCTTACAGCGCATTTCAGGTCATTTTAATCCCAACTTGGGGACTTTATCACTATTTGACCTGAAAGATAATTCTTCAGTTTTACTACAGTCACAGAGAGATAAAACAAAAACTGTAGACTTCTCATTGGGTTGTTCTACAGGACTCCATGGCAACATGGACGTCCGTAGTGAACTTCCTTAGTGATGCTGGATCTAAACAGCTGATTTCCTTATTGCTTTAAAGAGCAACTTGTTGCATCAGACACCCAACACAAACCCAACGAATGGCGTATTTTCTCTCTAGCCAGGGAGCATGAAGTGTAAAATTCTTGCATGAGGAAGCACAATTTGTAGCCCTCCTACGGGGCAACGATGCATTAAAGAGCTCTTCTCTGGGTGCAGGACATGTCATGTGTTTCAATAGACGCAGTCTCTCAATGCTACTGACTGTACTGCAGTCAGCTGATTAATTGGTGCAGGGTGAAGCACTTTGTTATTTGAATACTCTTCCAAATATGACGAGCTGCAGCTCCGGCTTGCATCTTTGAAAAGGGTCATTACTCTGTTTGAGGGAGCCGTGCTGTAAGGGTGGGAAAACATCCATTAATCACGCCTCCGTTGTTTTGGCAGCCGACTTGTCGAGATGCACGGCGTGGATGTCAACTTTGACCTCCTGTGTAGTTACAGGAATAAAATTTATGAGGAAGCAGTACGGTGCCAGACCAGCCGGCTGTAACTCAGAGCAGCAGAGGAGCAACGGGTGTCGTTCCAGTAAGCAGCATATGTATGAGGTGACAAAACATGACGATGCCTGTGGTAATCAGAAATTTGCGAGACCTTCAGGAAATTCTTTAGCTGTTTTCATTAAATGTCAGATAATGAGAAAGTTATTATGTTTTCATTAACTCCTGCAAAATGAACCAGTCAACCCAAACCAGTCGGTGTCAGTCTAAGGAAAGATTACTTCTGAGTAGGACTGGACAATAAATCAATAACCATATCTGTCATGATCAACATAGGATCAGTGTCAGGAGATAAAACATGTGATAGAATATTTTATATATGTAATAGTCACTGAACTCAAATCCAGAATCGCACAGCATTCTGGGAGATGTAGGCAAATGAAAGACTTTAGCTGCTCAACCTCTCATTGAGGCGCCTCACACAAGGTTGGTGGCATCAACTACTCAGCCTTTGGTTACCTAGTAACAACCTGTTGAGTTACTTGTGGTTACCTAGCAACAACTTGAGTAACTCGCGCAGCGGTTTCAAGTTTTGCCACTTTTCCTCATGACTTCTTAAAAATGAAAGAAACAATGGCGAAGGAGGAGTGTCCCCATACCAACCACCAGTTTGGCAACATTTAAGGTATTTAAGCCAACAAATTAATTAGCAGTTATCAGTAATGGCTTAAATGAAACGCTAATTGTGATAAGTTTTTGACTCATATCGTCCAGCCCTACTTCTGAAGTGAAAACTAGACCTTTTGGGAAACTTTAACCTGCCAATACCAGTTGATTCTGATTTCTCCATAGCTTCATTTATCTGTTTAGTCATGTGCTCAACTCATATTTGTGAGCAGAACTGCTGTGGGTTTGTTGTGCCCATGACAAACTCTGCTTTGCATGATGGTATGGAGCAACATCTCCTTCCTTGATTAAAAGAAAAAAACTATACACCACTGCTGCAGAACTGACACAAATACAATTTATATATAACATGACTGGGCTAAATAACATGACTTCCTAATGACACGATGAGCTAAATTCAGATGCTTCACTGAAATCAGCAGGCCAAGACACTTAAAACTGAAATGGAAACAGACAAGAATGACTATTAATTTTGGAACGGCACACCCAGTTCTATGTGTCAACTGTAAACCTATCTTAATCCATCGTTACTGTCACTGGTGTATAAAAACCTACTTAAAATAAACAAAGCCTAACCTGGTGGGAGGGGCTAAAGGCAAGTAAAGCCTGGTGGACTGCCAGGCTTATAATACATTCTGGTATTTAAAGGGAAAACCTCTAAAAGGGTTTGTTGTTTTACAAACCTCCTTTATTTCCTTAAAATGAGTCGCATAACATGTCAGCAAAAAATGGCGGAAGAGTATTACCGAAGCTTTAGGGGGTTCCAGGCCTAAGAAGGTAAATCTCTTCTTCCTGCTAGTTTGTGCTATGGCTACACAGCTAAATGGTGTCTATGTGTCGGGGGAGAACCAGCACCCTGAATGGACCTCAATGCTCTCTGACACATTCAGCCACAGCAGCCTGCTGTTTAGAGCAAAACACCAAGCCCTTTTATGCTGTGGACTACTTTCCTCTGATTCATTCTTTTTGCGCTCACACTGCTTTTCGAGCAGAACTGCTGTGCAAGGCGCAATGCTGAGAAGAATTTGCCCCCTTAGAGAATTCCTCGGTTTTTCTGCATCAACAAGCGGCATTAAGTGTTTGAGACAATTGGCAATGAGTCTCTTCAATGGCTGTGGAGAAATTTTGGCTGACTCCACTTTGTAGAAGTGCCTTAAATCAAACGTATCGCTCTGCGTTACATTACCCCAGCTCAGTGGTCGTGTTCATGGGCAGGACGGTTCACCTGCCTTCCCTGCTGATGGAGGTCAAGGGCGCCAGTCGGATGCTAGCTGTGGCTACATTACTGCTCACCACCATCAACATGTGAATGAATGGCTGAATAACTGAATGGTTTCAAAGCCATCTACACTTGATCAAGTGCTGTAAAAGGACAGGCCATTTACCATTTAAATTAAGTCCAGTCTTTGACTAGGCCACTCCAGTTAGATCAGAGTGGGCATTAGATGAGAACTTTGCCCTAAATCTACCTACCTAACCTAAGCTAGGGAATCAAATCTGGTATGAAAAATAACAATGATGTGTAATTTTACACATGTAAGTCATCATTGCTCACTTCATCCACATCCTGACAAAACTACTGTTTCCAGATTCAGGCTCTTTTCACTCCATTGTTCTGGCATCTTTTATTGAAAACTTCTTTCACGAAATCTTAGACAAAAGAGTGTTTTCTCCCGTAATCAGTTTATTTAAAACACACTTCACAGACTTTCTGTCTCGGCTTCACTGTTTCAAAGCGCAGCTGATGTCGGGCGAATAAAAGCAGATGACTTTGTGTCTTCTCTGACGGCAAGAAATGAATGAAGCTTCTTACTTGGGTGTTTATTTCTTCTTTATGCTTCGTCTTTCTGTCTGTCTGCTACCCAGTGTCTGTGCTTCCCGCTGCATTAAAGTAAATAGGTAATTAAACTGTGCCTCGGGGGCAAACAGCCGCGCACACCAACCCCACGGCTTGCCCAGGGGCTGAGAGGCGAGACAAAAGGAGACTGAGGCCTGTAACTCGCCAAACACTTCACAAAGCCACCTGTGTATCCACCGCTGTGTTCTGTCAAAATGATGGAGGATAACAACTGCTTCTACTGACTCTTCCTGTCCCTTGAGCTGTTCCACGTTTTCTCACATTACAGCCACAAGTTTGAATGTATTTCAAAAATGCATGATCATTTATTAGATATTTTTTTATTATTATTGTCTAGAGATCTACCAGAATGTGGCAAATTTTTGTGTTCAGCCCCGTTGAGTGAATGTTCGGCAGCCTCGCCACACATTAGTCCAATTCTTAAAACACGCTGGTAGCTGCGTCATGTTGAGGGGATGCTAATCTTGGTGATGCTAATTTTGGACTGTTGGTGGAATATTAAGTCAAGTGGATTTGTACAGCACATTTCAGCGGCATAAGTCAAGTGCTTCACGCTGTAAAAACATAAAACAGTCACCAATTATGAAACAAGCGATAAAGTTTAAATTCAAACAGCTAGATTTTTTAGACTGGATTTAAAGGAACTCAGTGGTTCGTCTGATGTGCAGTTTTCTAGACGTTTGTTCCGGATTTGTGGTGCATAGAAGCTTAATGCTGCTTCTCCGTGTTTGGTTCTGGTTCTGAGGATGCAGAATGGACCAGAACCAGAAGACCTTTACTGCATACCACTCCTTCAGCTCTGTATTTGTAAAGAATCGTAAAAAAAACCCCAAAAAACATTCATCAGTTTGATGTTACGTCACAACTTTGTATTGGTTTGGAACATAACATCTCAAAGAAAAGCAATTAGGTTTGTGGTTGTAACATTATACGGGACGTTTTAATAAGGAAATGTTACCTTGTGGGGGACGTTGGCTATTATTTCTGTAGTGACATGCGTGTTTGTGTTCTTCTAGTGTAAGGTAGCTTAAGGCAGCTCTGCTTGCTGGTTACCTGCAGCGATGGAAGCCAGACGAACGTAGTCGGAGCCTCTCTCCTCTGCCTCGTAGGGGTAGCTCTCCACCAGACTCAGTCCTGGCAAAGGCAAAGAAAACAGATTGAATATCGCAAAGTTGCAGCGACATTTTACATCGTCTAAGTTTCCTTAGGGCATTTCATTGGTATTCTGTGGTAAATTCTAATTGAGCTTTGTCTTTTTGTCGTGTAAAGCCTTTTCCTAAGACGGTGCGCTCAGTAATATTTACACTTGGCCTCGTCGTTTTCAGCTTCCGTAATCCGGTATCAACTTTTGAGTCAGATATTGATAAATGTTGACCCACTCCTTTGTTGTTATTGATAAATTTGTTGGCTTCTTTATATTTTAGCATAAGTGGCTCAATAGTGAGGGAGGGCCAGTGCCTGTCTCCAACAAACATTGGCTGAGAGGCAGAGGTCACCCTAAACAGTTTACATAATCAAATTTAATGTGAAATTCCTTTTTTTACACAGAAATGAGCTAATAATTGATTGGTCACTTTGACACAATCAATCAGTTATCAGCCAGAGATGCACAACCCTATTGGCTGATACTTATCCTCCTCATTCCCCCTTTATCACGTTTGCCTTGTAGCTCACTTTAAACAAAATGAAAACGTTTCTCATGGTGGACTTTTCATCCCACTTTTTGTCAGTATTGTGTTGTGAATAAGCTCTTATGCTAGGTGGGAAGCAATACCCCACACAGGGATATTAGACCTGGATGCTTCACTTTTCACTCAGGACTTTATAGAGGTTTTTAACTTTCCTTCCCTGAACATATACATCTCGAATGTACTATGCGGTTGGAAAGATTTATCAGAGAACAAGCCGTGTACTTGCTGCAGACTTGCTGTCTGTGTTGATGCTTTCTTTTGACAGGAGTTTCTCCTTGGCTGCCCCCTCTAGTAGTAATATTGTCTTGCAAAAATAAAATGGCTGTGAATTTCTACAGATGTGTGGATGTAAAATAAAGAATCCGTGGTATATAAAGTTTGTTCTTGTAAATCAGAATGTGCAGTTCTTGGGAGTAGGGGTGAGCGATTCGGACTTTTTGGAATTTCAGGGCGATATTTTGCATTACTATTGCACTGCAAAATACAGTACAATTTTGCACTACTGTAAAATTGTACTGTACTTTACAGTACAATTGATGAGGTTCAATTGTACTGTTTTTACAAAGGTAAAAAGGACAGTAAAAAAACCCATTTATTGGTAATTTTTTTGGTAACAGTATGGCTTGAATGTTTTTTAAAAACATTGTCATTTAAAAAAAAAGTTTCTTCATGACGTCACTTACTTAAAGAAGGGAGATTTATATCATTAAACTGCGCTGCATTTAATTATATTTTTTGACTTCACCAAAACCTATTGATGCTCTTGTGAAAAAGTGGAGAAAAAAAAAGTATAGAATATAAGATTAGTGCTGACAGGAGAATATTTAAGACATGTCAACATATTTAGGGCCAACTTGCATTTCTGAATTGAATTTAAGACATGTTAAGGCCTTAATATTAGATACAGGAATTTCTAAGGTTTTAAAACGTGCGCGGACACCCTGCAAACGTTTGTGCCGCTGCGCCGCTCCTGGTAAGAATCAGGGCTGGCTGATGTACACCTCAAACACTTTTGTTTCTCGGTGTTGTGACTTCGCATTTGCATTTGCCTTCCACAAAACACCCGGCGCCGTCATCCCCGCGCCTCTGCTCCACTCGCTTTCTTACGTGATGAAAGTAAACCTCCCCACTAAATGCCTCCGCTTGAATGTCAGGGTTTGACAAATAACGGGCTTCGGCGATGAACAGAGAGGAGCGCTGGGAATGAGCACAGAAGTGATCAAATATAATGTGCGTGGGTGGAATAAAAGGAATCCGGGCCCTGGTTTTTTTACCTTTTTTTTTTTTTTTTGACATAATAATCGCTCTTTTCGCTCTCAGCCCGGATTCTGCCGTTGAGTCGCGTGGAGGCAGGCGCCTCATTCATGTGCGTTGGCCAGCAACACTCAGCATGTACCTGCTCTCGCCCACCGCTCAGCCGTACGTTCTCTGCGCGCGCACTGCTAGTCTCACCGTGCAGCACCGACTGGTGAAGACTCCAGTAAATGCTCAGGCAGTTCTTCTCTCTCTTCATCCCTCGCTTGCACTGGCAGCCGTGCAGAGGGGTGGACAGCAGCGCCGTCATGGCGTTCTCGCACTGGCTCCGCGCCCCGGGCCCCAGCTTCATGCTGCCGTCTCCCGCCACGCACTGCCTGAGGGTACGCAGTCGAGGGCTGCAGGTGTCATCGCTGGAGCAGGTGTCTCCGGCGTGCAGGCAGTCCCTCCCGCCTGCGGAGAGAACCGCGTGTGGGACTCCTGGAAGACAGCGGAAAACAAGTCAAACCCACAGGAACCCAAACACAAAAAACAAAAGAGATTTGAGAGGGAATAAGTATTTTAATGCTTAAAAAAACCCTAATTTGTGCCATTTCCCTCTGACTTTTTGCACATTTGAAATCACAAACTTTAATGTGCTTTGTCAGGATCTTGGATGATAGACCAGGAACAAGCAGCCCATGTTTGTAAAATGGAAGAGAAAGGATAAACGGTTCAATATTTTGCTGGTGGTTGGTAGGCCCGTCACGGTCACATATTTTGCCAGACGATGAAGTGTCCCAGAAATGATTGCAATAAACGATAATATTGTCATTTAAGACCATTTTCAGTTAGCATAATGATAAAGGCATAATAATGCAAGCCCACCAACTCAAACATAAAAAAGCTATCATTTCGAAAGGGCTGAAGAACATCTCAAATATCCAAAATAAATCACAATAAATTAAACAGCAATAATGTAAATGGAAAATGAAGTCTTTGAAACCAAAATCGGATTTCAAAAAATAAGTCATTCAGCTTTGATGGGGAACACAGGCAAAAGTGGCAGGTAGTGCAGGTGTCAAATGTTTGGTGACTGTTGACCAAACGGAAATGGTCATGCCATTAATTGATTTGTCACTTGGAGGTTGGACTCGATGGAAGTTATCAATTATGTTTATTGCAGGGTCTGTAATCAACAAATCACATTTTAATCGAAAACCATACTTTGACAGAATTTGCGGGATTTCCAACTCTGAAACTCTTTTTCCAGCCGGAAACAGTTGCTGAGTCAGCAACTTTGGGTGAATCGAGTTTCTGCGACGCGTTTAGTAAGCCTGCACTACATACGGCAGAGAGAAAGCCATAAAGGAGAATGTACGATATAAAGTTGTTTGTCTGCTTAATATAGTGTAAATAGAGGAGTGGATAATTTAACCTGTTGAGGAAATGAAGGAAGCAAGTAGGATGCAGAAGTTAATCAGACTGTAAAAGGGGCAGCACTCTGCATGCATACACGGCATTAAAGGATCCTGTCAATCACACACAGAAGGGGATTTGCACTTGACTCACCCTGTGGTTACAACAAGCAACAAGACAGAGCTGGAAGACGCTAAACTAAAGTTTTTTTTTTTCAGTAAATCATTAAAATCGTAACTAAACTAATATGTCGGGAATCAGGCTCAGACTCGTCGACGGGCACCAACTCCGGTCGGGTTGGAGTTTTTAGTCTAAACTCCAGTCAGTCAGCCCTCTCTCTCTGCAGAGTATAACAGGATGGTGGTAGATTTTTATGCCTTCATGAAGGTAAATAAGATCCTTTAATCATGTATGTATTAGCCGATTGTCGACATCCGAAACTCCAGGAAATCAGATCCGATTTATTACCGGCCCCCTGAGAAGAACCGGCGACGTGTCACTCTCTTGACAAGCAAAGCTGAGAGAGACACGCTGCAAAAGAAAATTCGAAAAAGCTCAGGGAGAGTAAATCGTTTTGCAAGGCACCAACTACATTTACAGGTTTGAGCTTTTGGCTAATTAGAAGTCATGTTGACGCCGCAGTCAAAGATCTTCGTTTCAGGCGGTCTGATGTCTCAGAAGCTCAGTAAAAAAGGGAATTCTGGCAGAGAATGCAGTTTTTCTCATTATGAAAAAATAAATAAAAATACAGAAGTTATCAGAGGAATAATTTTGCTCATCGCAAGTTGACAGTTTTTTGTTTTTGCAGACTAATGAGTCTTTTCTGTAATTAGCATTTTTACTAATTAGTAATTCAAACAGCTGGAATAAAATGGCCTTAAACTAATTTAAACTAAACCAGTTTCATTATTTTCAGCTTTTGTTCACACAAAGTAAACAAGCTGGGTTTCTGGACTGGATTCACAGTTTATGACATTACTTGTCAGTTGTGATCAAACAGTCGCTGCAACCTCTCGTTGCTGCAGTCGAGCAATTAAATCTCCACTGATAGGGGAGAAAAGGAAGGGAAACATGGAGGGTGGCAAGCAGAGAAGGGGCGATGATATGCATGAGTTACTACAGTTGTCACATAAAATACATCCGACACCACTGACTGGAATCTGATGAAACCTGGGGGGATGGAGGAGGGGGGCAATAACGCGTCTTTACAATCCGGCCTGACATTCTGAAAATTACACTGTATTGTTTGAGCTTCAGCCGAAACAAGATGTCATATTTGTTTGAGAGTGGCCTTGGGAGACGGTTACATCACATCATATTTAGTATCATCCACATTCATGAGGCACTAATTGTATGCAGGGACAGCTAAGTGTTTGTGTTTTCTCAGATACACAAACATCTTCCACTCTTACAAATGGTGGGGAGTTGTTGTTTCTTTCTCCCTCATCTAGAAATCTAATCTCAGACAAAACTTGCATAGAAGATGAGAAGCGTTGTGTGAATTGACTTGAAAGTGCACCTGATTTATATTTGTCTACTAAAAAAATCATGCATGGATTAGGTATTATTTTCTAGAGAAGCTCATATATTTACCCTGGTCTCAATACTGTGGTTATTTCTGTTGTGTCTGCAAAAGAGAAACACAATGAAAATCACACGCAACATCATTAAAAAGAAACCTCATCCTCCAAACATTTCCTGTTGTCGTCAACAACCGCTTGCTACTGCTGGAGGAAAAGACGATCACTTGATGAGCGAGATGCGAAAGAAGTGTGTCCATAGGCTTGGAAACGCGGCTACTGTTGGTTAACTACATCCCATAGTAAAAAGAGAAAAAACGTTGGCTGACAATTTGTTGACTCTACGTGCCTGACTAGTGGACACACTTTGAGTTCCAGTGAACGTGTTTTGTTTCCGGGAATATTGAAGCAAGTCATCTGCAAAGAATGACAAAGTTTGGGATGGATTGGGTGTTTGGAACTGACAATAGACCCAAACATAGGCAAATTGGATAGAAAATGGCTTATTCTGCTCCAAGTCCATGTTTTGGATGATGTACAATCTGAATCAATTACAGCAGTTTCTTTTAGGAGGAATGGGCTAAAATGAAACTATTTTTAGACCTCCTCTATAACTTTGAAGAGTTTAAAAGACAATTCAATTGATGAGGATTTCTTTTTTGCAAACTTCTACATCTTAAGAAAATCCTCTCATTCCGAGTTAGAAAATATAAAGTTTTGTTGATTCTGACGTTAAACAGCAGGTGTCTTCTCTGTCATTGAATTAAAAAAAGAAAAGCCCACGTGTGTTTTCATACAGAGCATGTAAATATCTGGTTTTGCCCTCATTGGGAACCAACCCTCAAAGAATCGTTGGTGTATCTGTGTGCCTCCCCCACGTCACATGGTGCAGGGCAACCCCTGGAAAAAGACATCAAAGCCCTTAACAAGATTCAAAATCAATACTTCCCAAGCTCCAAGCGAGTTGTAGTCCGATAGCTGACTCCCCGTCAGGCTCCCCCAGTAGGACCAACATCAAGACAAAATAAGATTTCAACGTTTCTTCTCAAACCTTCCATAACAAATGGGAACCCAGTGTAATTATGTTCTCTGCGTGGACGTCCTGCCTCAAAGCCAAGACTCATATTCGCAATGACTCCTTGTCCATGCAAGACAAAAACATGGCCGAAAAAAAAGAACAACTCAGCACAGCAGCCACAAACGAACGCTAGCAGAGATGAAGACGGTCAGATGTGGAGCTTCTTCCATCATTCAACCTAACTGGAGAAAGGAAACAAGTCTTTATTACAATGTTATGTAAGTTAACTGGATACAACCAGCGTTTGTTCACCACGAAGAAACCTGAAGTCATTTTGAGTCGTTATATCAACAGAGATAGTCACTTTGACGTAAACCTCTCAAGACATCAGTTTTTGTTTTGTTTTTCATAGTTTAATAAGATAAACATTATCGGAGTAAAAATTGAATACATAAAGCTCTCTGGAAACAACAGCAAACCAACAACGAATCCCCAAACACTTGCAGATGTGCCTGCTGCCAGAAACTGCTCTACAAAATGACGACAAAAAATGTGAAAGTAATAATGCAGAGTTAAAACACTAAATCCGGAAAAATGTCAGTCTTAGCGACCGCAATGGAGGAGGGTACTCTCAACTTTTCTGTGGTCCAATCTAGTCTGAAACTTCTACATCTTGTTTGCATCGAGTCGACATCTGACAAAATCACACTTAGCACAGCCTGGTTGATTTTCCACAAGCCAGTAGATGGAAACACGCTGAATTTGCATTTCTTTTTTTGCAGCATTTAAAAGTTCACTGGAATTTCATACAACAATTGGACGGAAACAGAATAATTGATATCTTTTATTCAGCTCTTTGAATACATAAATTGATCAAGTCATTAGAATAACAGGCCGTTTTGATGAGGTCCCACATATACAACTCTGCATGCTACTCCCAAATGTATATTCCTTCACCACTGTGGTGCTATTCGAAGAGAATTAAACATGTTTTCTAATGGTTCAGGGTTTATTACTCAGGATCAGTGTTGGCACAAAAACAAAATAACTTCTTGTGCTAAGTTTCTACTCTTACCTGACGCTGCCTGTGCTTTTCGGAGATCTTTCCGAGGAGTCGCCTAATCTAGACTTGCGCTGTCAATGAAACTCTTGACAGACAATGAAGTGAGGTGCTTGTGTTGAGATATTTTTTTGTATGTTTTGTTGAAGCTGCAGCGAGAAAGCATCTGCCATTCATTTGAAAAGCTCACTTTCTGTGAGCTCTTGACAGGAAGCGCCGATCGTGCTCCCTCCCCCCCTTCCAGAACTCACAGACTCTTTACCTTTAGCGCCTCGATTTTTTTATTTTTTATTTTTTTGCAAAGCTAACCAAACTGCAAAGTGACATAATGTCATTTGTTTGTGATGCAAATCAGCTTCGATGTTGTTTATTTTTCTCCCTCGGATCAAGCGATCACAGCTTAAGAACCTGTTTCATGTAAACAGACTTTCCTTATTTTTCCTCCCGCATTATGCAGATTATCGTCGAAACCGCTGGTTACCGCGCTCCCGTGATAGTCTTCCTCTCTTGTTTGTTTTTGTTTTTTGTTTTTTTTCTCTCTCTCTCTTGCGCAAGTTTGTTGAACTGCAGGTGGGGAGAGATACGTGTGGGTGGTATGTGTTGGTGCTCTCACGCTGAAGGTAGAGCTGAGAGAACCACCTCAAAGCAGGATATGGCTTCACACGTTTTCAAGCGAAAACGTGAGAGGGGACGGGGGGAGAGAAAAGGCCCCCGTGAGCTCCAACAGCGCAAATCACATTAAATTGCAACTAATCCAGTGTGGAGAGGTTTGATATTTGTACGGGAAATTAAGAAGCACTTCAGATCGTGGGAGATAACCCGTTTGCCTAGAAACAGAACCGCGGCGCACCGGCAGTTCAAAGACAGACAGTCAAAACCAATTAGGAGAAATCAGTTGCCTTGTCATTTAAATTCGTTCCATCCCCATATGCCTGCCTGTTTATCATACTGGAGTAAATAATTTGGTTTTCTCTTCCGCTCTCTCAGCTTCTCTGTTTCCTTCCATCAAACCATCCTTTTTTTTTCTTTCTTTCTTCCTTTCTTTCTTTCTCTTCTCCACCTGCTGAAAACCCACCTGGGGTAGTTCAAGAAGCAGACTTTGAAAGGAGAAAAAGTTTTAAAGAGGGAAAACTAAAATCTGAAATGTGCTCAGCCGGTCAGTCTGCACAATGATTGACAACTTGGTGGGGAGTGAAATATAGATGCATATCTATTTTATTTTTTATTTTTTTTTAAATCTATTCATATAAGCAACTCAGGAATTGGCTTAATTAGAAGAATTGTATTGAGCAGAGCTCTCCAGATGCTAGTTTCTGCTTTCAAACCTCTTAAATGTTTAAAGTGACATGCTAAATGCCTGAGTGACCAAAGTTTTCTCTTCGTATCTGAAGGATTGGAAAGTACTGCACGCCTTCTCCCTCAACTGTTATATTGTCTGTTTTTTGAGGTTTTTTTGGCCTTGCTAAGCGGGAATGCTAATTTAATTGCTTGAAATGTAATGGAAACCATGGTTACCATTGCTAATCTGCATCCAGCAGTTTAGTAAATATTGTGAGGAACCTGCATTTTTACTTTAAAACTACAACTAAACTATTGTGTGTGTGTGTGTGCGTGTGTGTGTGTGTGTGTGCTTTGCTGAAGTCTTTTACTTTTGCGTAGAAATATGGTTTTACGTAAATAATTAGCTGAATGGAATATTTTTGTGTATTACCTCATCAAAAAGGTGACTCGTAACACACCTCTGTTTTTTCAGTCTCCATATCTGTATATTTATCAGGGTGTTAATGTGTTGATTTTGATTAATTAATTACATACAGTTTAACACACTGAATTGTTCATGTGTAAAATTGTGTTCAGCATTTTACATATCTGAATGGTTGCCGGGGGAGATTAAAGGATTCCTCAAACATGCGTAAAAGGATTAAGGGAACATGATTTTTAATGAAGGAATAAGCAATTAACACTTTGTTTACAAATAAAGGTTCCCACAGGAACCGATATGTTTTTGTGTTTCTGGTACGTCTATAAATCTGATGCACAAACGGCAGCAGAGGACCACACTCTGGGTTAATTTTTGCTTTAAAAAAATTCTGCGATACAGTAAAAAATAAAAAATAAAACCCACCTAATCTTAGAGCTATAACTTATTTATTTTTTTGTTGAAAAACGCAAGACTTATTTCAATTGCCGTGTTTCTATTTAGCGAATTAATTTTCGTAACTCCAATTTCCATCATATCATAGTTTATGGAATCCCAGCTCGTCATTGGACAGCTTGGATGGTAATTGTTGGCACCTTTTGGAAATTGCAGAATAGAAGCAGACTGCCGCCTCTTTACTTCCAGCCACATGCTAACTGCTGACATCCGATGCTGAAGACAGTTTTAAACGTCAGCTCTAATTGTTTTGTGATTGTTGTAAAATATTTTTAAATCCCTCTTTTTAGTGAGATTTCTGTCACAGAGCAGTCACTGCTCTTGTAATTAACCGGAGGTATACTGGTCGCCTCCGTTGCCGCCGTCATCCAGCAAACGGTTGGCAAATGTCGGTGTCTCTTTTTTTCTTATCTAACTGCTCCAAACAGAGTTTCATATTTTTGTAGTATACAATGCAATCTTAGAAATATCAGCATATCCATAACTAACATCCATCACTGCTAATGCAATGGATGATGGTGATAAAAAGTCAGGGAAATCAGTGATGTTGATGGCATAATGACTAATGTGTTCACAATATGTGAGCCTGACTCAGAATAAATCATAATCCTGGAAACAGTGACAAGTGTATTTTTTATCTGTTTGGTTTCCCTTTAATCCCAACTTGCAACTTGAAGCTCACAAAGATTGCCTGATCAAACCAAGATCTGTGGTCAGCAGTTTGTTTGCTGCTGGCGTTTGTTGTATCTTTGTACCGTCTATCTATCGATCAATCTATCGATCAATATTTTTCTTTCACTTTGTATGAAAGAGTTGTTACAGATGGGATTTCTATAAGAAATGAAAACCATGTATCATTTTTCTTTCACAAACGAAACCTGATAACTTGAGTGTTCTTCATAAAAGATCCCTGCTAACGAAGCTGGTTGTTCAGAGTTCGGACAATGTTTGTTAATGTTGACAAAATACTTCAATAACATGAACACGATAAACAGAAACGATAGAAAAACAGAACAAATGGTGCAAAAATATATTTAGAGCAAATCAAATCAAAATATTTTTTGACTCCGAGTTGAGAAATTCCAATACAAAAATGAAATAAAATTTTAAGAGCAAAACTGAAATTAAAGTATTGATCTTACCTCACTGGTATCAATCCATTTCTGATACAGACTTGGTATTGATGTGATCAATATTTTTAATCTATCAGCTGACCTCTATTAAATAGTTTTATACTCACAATGAACATGAATGTCACCTTAATCTATTTTTAAGCGATTGATTTGGACCTTTATTATTTTTTTTATGAATTAAATGATTTATTATCAGTCTATTTAACCAGTAAACACCCACTGAGATCTAAAATTGTTTTTACCAGAAGCACCTGGAACAAAACGGCATCAGAGTACATTCCACATGAATTTCTACCAACTACGTGACATCTAAATACAATCAATCAATTCATCAAGCTAAAGAATTGGCTTCAGATCGTATTATTTTAAAGGATAAATGTTTTCTTAAACCCACTCAGAGGAACATGTTTGTATAAATGCAGCTCATTCTGGACCTGAACTAAAGGTTTACTTTCTCTGCCTTCATGAAGGACCAGCATTTTCACAGGGAAATGCGTTTGGTGCCTTGGAAAATCAACAGGGATCTCTGACTTATGTGAAATTGCACCAATCTGAGCTTTTCCGCGTTTGGGTGTTTTACCTACAGGGTTGTGTTGTTTTTGATATCACGCTATATTTCTGGAATATAAATGCTCCAAACAACACAGCCACTGAACACCATCTGCTAAAGTTCCCAGAGAAAGAAAGAATAAGACAACAGGTAATTCCATAAACAGCTGGTAGGGTGTAAAGTTGATAGAAATATTTCCATCCGTATCAATCAAAACCCACAAGGTTTTTAGCAAATTGGAGAACATGGTTATATAAACAACCATGAAAAGAACATTTTTCATACTTGAACAAACTGAAATTGACAAATTCACACAGCTATTGAAGTGCATTAAAGTGTTTAAAAAAAAAAATCTGAGACCTTTGAGAATATCAATCACCACAACTCAATCATAAAACCCAGCTGAAAAATAGTTATATATTACAGAATGTTCAAAAGCTTGCAAGATATGCAGTGCAAATGTGTTTAGTTCTGTTTATATCACTGTACAGTAAAACCCAGTGCGACTAATTGATTTCCTTAATTTCGGAAGATCACTGATCAATTGATACTTGCATGTGAAGCCAATCTTTTCCCCTGATCTCTTCTGCCTCAGAAAGGTCTAAAAATCAGCCACACACACTGTATACTTGCTCTGCTGTGAGAGGTTTTACTCACAGAGAGGCCGACCAGATCCTGTCTGCACATTTGTAGTCAACAGTCACCCCACTGTTACCAACTCAGCAACTTTCTTGGTGTACTTAGTGACACTTCAGACAAAAGAAATTGGTATCGGCCAAAATCGGAATCAGCAGTTCATGCTTCTTTAAAATCGGTCATTGGTGATTGACCAGAAAACTGCAATCAGCGCATCTGTTTCCAAGATAAATATTTAGCCTCAAACTAAATATTGGGTTAGCAAGCTAAATACTTATTTTAAAGTAAACTGTTGAGCTTCATTCATAAACATTCAGAATCTGAATTAAAGATTTCCTTCTCCGCATGCTAACTAGAATTAGCATTCATGACAGCTATTTTGTGTTGCACTGTAGCTTAGCAGAGAGCAACAGGAAGAGGGTGAGCACGAGAGTGAACAATTAGGTTCATTAGGTCAATATTAGTTCCAATCGATTAAGTAATAACAACCGCTTAGACCTTCTTTCACCGTTGCACTATGGCCGCCATCCAGAAGAGGGCCCAGCTGATCATCATCATCATCAGTTGATACAGAAATAAAGATGGTGGGGCCATACTAGGGTCTGACTGAGCGGTGTGCCTCTACAGCTAGTACTAAGAGGAGGAGGAGCTTGAGTTTTCCACCAATTATCTGTCATGACAAAATGATAATTTTAAAAAATACATTAAAAAAAGAAGAACTTTTTGATAAAGTTATAGTGTAACTTTTAGTCTCACTACGCAAATAAAATTTTATTTTGATTATCCTAATTTTCTTTGAAGCAAGAGAGGTTTGGTCTTAAGACTGACAGAACATAAACATCTACATTCAGGTGCATATCTTCACCATAAAGATTCAAATTTTAAGCTCGTTGTTTTAATTAACCCACTCTGCCCTCCATGCCCTCTTAGCTGAATCAACAGCCACTCGTAATCAGTGACTCTTCAGAGTTCCTGGAAAGCATCGTTACTTGCTTCAAAAATAAACACTTTAGGAATGCACTGCAACTCCTTTTCACAGACAGAGCAACCGCATTGAACCGCTGATTAAATGAACCGGTGAGCCTGAACAAGTCGTTCTGAAAACCCGACGACCGTTCGAAGTTCTGCGAGTTCAACCAGCGTCGAAAGTTATTATGTCAGTGTTGCTTCCCTGAAAAGCTCTTTATGTGGCGTAAACTAACAGAGCAGGCCACGAGTCACATTACTGTCACAGTATAACACGTTTGATTAAAAAATAAGCCCTGTAAACAGACTGCGGCGCGGCGCTCGGGGCTTTATGGGGTCAGCATGGTTACAGCATCGCCTTTTTATGTTTAGGCAGCATTTCCAGCCACAGACTGCAGCCGTGACATTTTGAAAATACGAGCCGGATACACAACACCAGCACAAACTAAAGACTGTGAGTCAAGTTAATAACCGACACAGCTGCTGTTCACTGCGTATTAAAAGCTGAGACTTGTTTAGAGTAGCATTTCGTTTGAGTGACTTTTTATTTTATTTTATTTTTTAACTCAACAGCGGAGAGAAGTGCCTCTCTGTCTTAGAACCCGCCGATGACTAACACCAACGGTGCCGCCGCTTGACAGAGGCGTTATCGTTATCCGCTGGAAGCGGTCGACTTTTTCACTCATACTGCGCAAATATGCCTCGTCTAAAACAATTTTCTGTTGACTGTTTGGCAATTCCACCCCAACCATAACTTTTAAAAAGGAAGTGTTTCACAGAAATCATTTTACAGTGGCGTGAATACGATTTCTGCCAGTGAGAGCAGCGCCTGTCCATAACAGCAACACTTTATGTACAGTACCGGTTCTGCCTTTTCTACACTTTCTCATGGTCCAGCCACAAACTCCAGTGTATTCTACTGGGCGCATATTTTAACACAGACACAAAATTTCACTTGTTGAAACATAAATGTAAAGTCGCAGTGGCCTGCAGTTGTTGACTAATCGGATTTAAATGTAAAGAATTAAATAACAAGGCTGTGTAATTTTAAGAAAGTTCCTCGTTTGTCATTTTCTGCTTGTATTTATGCAAAGAAGCTTTGTTTCAGTAGTTTTCTCCTCCTGGGAATTAACTGGAACAATGTGTCAGCGGCGCTTGCACAATAAGAACGCAGCAAACAGACAAACAATGGAGCAAAGCAACCAAAATACGCAGAGTCACATTTACTGCAAAAACGGATGTAATTCGTAGTCAACACTGGTAAACACAGATAGGTGGAAACACAGCTTCTCTTTTTCTCTCAGGCACACACACACACACACACACGCCCACGCATGCACACACACGCCCACCCACACACACCATGGAGGTATGCGGAAAGAAGTGAGGTATCAGAAAACACATTGAGGACATGTGGACGCTCTGTTCTGGTGTTCATGTTCTCCACACAGCGGTTTGGAGCAAGATTACTTTTCAATTATACTAAAATTTTATTGGTTTGAGAATTAAAGTCCATGAATATGTTCATTGGCTGCTGACATGAAACAAGCATGTCTTTACGCAAAAGGAAGAACTGCATCTTACTTAAAGTCAAAGTCTCCCCACACAATCACATCAGTATTTAACACAAAGTAAAGCAAGACATTAGAGCATGTAAAAGTTAAACTAATCGATTAATCAGACTGAAGAATAGTTTCTACACCTTGTATTCACGTAGTATTTCAAGAAATGTGAATATATGCATATTAAAAGGAACATTTTAAATGAATTTAGGAACAATGACAATCAACTGTCCACAACAATAAAATATAGATTCTGAAAGAAACCTACAATTTCCCAGGATTTTTATACAAGCTGGAAAAGTCTGAAAATTTCAGTAATTTAACTTCTGCTGTGGGAATTTATGTCTTCCTAATAAGTATCTGCCACACATACAGCGATGTTTTATTTGTACCATAAAAAGGAGCAAAATGGACAAAGACCTGCACATATTTCAGTCTCAGACAATAAAGGAACCTTGACATTTAAAATATGTGGGACTCCTGCAATCAACTGCTAGATATCAGGAGCAACAATCACTACCACTGACCACAGTGTAATTGTCAAAGACTCTCAGGTTTTCCTTTTAATTATACCCTGTGTTTATCCAGGTAACAGTCTCCCTGAGATCTAAAACCTCTACTGCATATTTCCGTTTCCATCCTAATTGCGTTCCGACTGTGGGAGCAGACATTTGTCAAGAATTTGCAAAGCCAATGGCGAACCGTGTGGGGGTATCAACACATACAGCCAGGTAAACTGACAACTCATGCAGAGATTTATGCAGATGTAGGAAAAAAAAAAAAAAATCCAATGGAAAAATCTGGAGACCAGCAGCGACGGCAATTTGGCAGCAGCACATAAAGAGCAGTGATGTGCCTAATTTCCATATCCTGTAATAAAAACACAGAGCAAAAGGATCCTGAATGCAGTTTATGTGATTTTGTTTTGATAAAATGAGAAAACTTTTGTTTTAAGAAAGCGGCTGCTTGTCAAGTCATCATCAGTCGATTGGTAAGAGCAGTCAACTTTAGATCAACTCAATAGTGTTGGTTGGCTTGTTCATTCAATCTGGCATCTTTCCACTGTGCAACGTGGCCTAGGTTGTTCAGAATGTATGATAAATGAGGTCAGACAGTGTGCAACAATTAAGACTTTGTGTATGATTGAGAGATTCGCAGTTTGTGCTGGGCTTTCGATGCCTCATAACATCCAACTTATGAAAGTGTATTCTCCGTAAGTGGTTTGGGTCTGTGAAGTATAGTTTATACTTCACAGACGTATAAACTACGTGCTGCAATGTGCACATCATTTCCTGCCATGTTTATGAAGTCGAATGGTTCTCGGGACCCTGCATATTTTGGTATAGATTATATTTTGCCGATGCCAATATCGACACTTTTTTTTATTTAAGATTTATATATCTTGAAACTTCTGATCTTTTGATGCTTTTGTGTGTTTTCCTATGAACTATTTTGTCCAAACTTTGGAAAAACCTTCATAGGTTTCCACAAGATACTTCAATGTCATATGAACATAAAACTACCCTTTGACAGCAAATCAAAACAAAGACTTTTTGAGGCAGAGTTGCTAAACTACAACACAAAAATTAAGCAAAATTTCCAAAAAGAATCTGAACCCAAAGTATCAATCTCGCCAGGCTAGTATCGACCCGATACTGATTCCGACTGGGTATCAATATTTTGGATTGATCCCTCAACCTCTGGCATACAGCTCAAATTACTGGACTTCAGACGCTGAACTAAGGAGATGACATATTTCGTTGTTGTCTTTGATGTTAAAACTTGTTTCACCAAATTAATTTAGTAAATGTAACAAAAAACGCAAAAGAACTGCTTGTGATTTTGCCTTTTCATTTTTACTAAATGTGTAACAATTTATTTTCAAATGGCACCAATACTGATGGGCAGCTAACTTCATCACTGGCTGTATTTGATGACATGTGGCCTCTTTGGGTGGACTCCTTTCCTGTCAAGTTGACTTTAAAAACCACTTGGTTGCAGAAATTTTATTTGGTTTGAAACACGAATATTAATGTTCAAACAGTATTTACTCTATAAAAAGGGAACTAGTACAACTGTGGATTCAGACCCAGTATTATTTTTTTTACATTTAACCGCCTTTCCTTTGTACCAACACGCTGGCGTTTGCAAGCAATCAGAAGTTAAGACGGCAGGGTTTTAAAGCCGTCATGCTCGAATAAGAGTGAGGATTTTGAAAGGTCAACAAGAGAGCAGTCAGGAACAGATGAAACAAATAGCATTGTTCCCCCTACCCCCCAAGCCACCCGAAATTGCTGTTGGAGAAAATTGGCAACAATTACATCTGGACCGACTGTGTCACGTCCATGGATTTCCTGGCACATGTGACAAATATCAAGAAAACATCCCGGGTTTTGCCTTTTCCAGCTGAGCATTCCCCACACAGGTGGATGACATTTTCAGTGCCTCTTTTCTTCCAACTCAGTGATCTACAACAGCTGCCAAGCCTAATTTTTTATTTATTTATTCCAGCCCTCCTCCATCTCTGGTCATCTCAACCCTCAGAAAGGAGACGTGAATCAACACTTTTGCTTTTCCACTGGCTCATCAGGGCATCTAAATGCGGGAATGTTTAATCGGAGCAAACGGATAATAGGATGTCTTGTTGACAAGCAGTTGTTTTGTTGTCGGGATCAGTGTCAAGTTGTAAAACGCCCTCCGTTCGCTTGTTGGCACGGTGCAGCAGGGTGCAGCAGGGTGCAGCAGGGTGCAGCTGGCGGGGAGGACATGGTTCAATGTGCCGCCAGCCAATGCTCTCTAATGGGCCCTGTGACCAGGCTGTAGGACAGAAGACTTTTTCATGGACAGATAATTCTCGCTCATGCTAATCCACTTCAATAGATCTCTAACTGGTTTTGTTGTTGTCTTTTTGGTAGAATTGTTTGGATGGTTTTGTGTTGGTTTCACAAACTGAGAACCTGGAACCTCACATTTAGTCAGTCTGTTAGTGAATGGTATGATTTTTTTTTTTTTCCAATCATGTATACGTTTTAGGACGCTAATTTTAAATATTAGCACGGTGCCCATCCATAGCAGTCATTGAGCGAGAGTCGGGGCTCACCCGGGACAGGTCGCCAGGGCAACACAAAGATACGTGAAACAATCAGGCTCTCACATGCTTGGACTTCGACTCTTGTTGGGACTTTGCCAGGGTTAGGCATAAATACAGTAACTAAAATGAACGGAAGTCAATACATTTTCCCTCACTTCAACCATTCGTCTATTCCTAACCCTTCCTTTACCAAAAACTTCATTCACACTTTACCAATAAACCTAACAATTAACCATAAACAAGGAGATCCTCTGCATTAGGACGGGGTTTTGGCCCCCATAACGTCATCAAGTCGCACCTAAACAGGTGGACTCCTTTCCTGTCAAGTTGACTTCTAAAGCCACTTGGTTGCACTCGATTTTCTCTCAGTTGTCACAATGATTCCTGGTGTCAAAATGATATTAAAAACCCGTCATGAAATACCACACAGAAAAGCTTCGTGGAATATGTTTCTTTCCCTGCAGTGGACCAATTTGTGGTTAAGCGAATTCTCCTGTTTAGTGCTTGATTGAAACCAGAGGCAGAGTTCTTGGAAATAAAAATGGATTCTGAAAAACCAAACATTTCCAGGTTTAATGGAGAAAGCACCTGGGAAGCATTTCACTGTGTGTTCTCCTCAGCAGCTGATTTAGTATTTCTGACTAACAACATGCAGCTGGAGAATTTTTTTTTTCCCAGCTGAACATTAAAGTCCTTCCTTCGTGTTCGTTGCCTTCGAATGGTTGCCATTTACACCCTTGGCTTCACCACTAACTAGTGTTAGCATTACCCAACAGGGATGTGAGGGTAACGCTTAAGTTGGGTTCCTTTGAGTTTTCTTTATTCATTTTTTGTCTACGTAGAAATCAGAGCCTCACAGAACCTTAAACAGCCTCTAGAAAACATTTTTATATATATAATGTGTCGGATGAACGTAAATCCTCCTCTGGTCATGTTTACGTTTTCCATTTCCTTTGGTATTGTGTTCAAACCTTCAAAGTCCTGAAAAGGCTGATGCATCTTGAAGCAGTCTGAGCTGTATCTGCAGAGCAAGCAATAGGAAACATCAAAACTTGGATTTCTGTTAGGAGAAACCTTTTGTGAATTTTTCAAATGTCTGGAGCTGATGCACTATGGTCCCAACTTTGTCCTTCTATCTTTCCAATATACCTGGCATTGAAAAGATAAATACTGACGGTGCTTTGTCAGTATTGTCAGAAAACATTTGAGACTTAGCCTATGACGTAGCGTTTTTAAAATGGGGGCAAAGGACCTTTAAAAAGTAAAACATAAGGAATACAAGTGTGTTCGGACAGAGCAGAGCTGATCTTGGGTCTGTTGTCAGGAATTAGCAGCCAGTTAGGTGTTTTCATGATGAGGAGCCAATCAGAAAGATGGACATGCCAAAAAAAACCCAAACATTTAAACATTTTAACTTATATTTTGTTATTGGATATTGAATAATTGGAGAACAGGTTATATTGTATATAAATAAAAAATGTTTTCTCCCCCTCATCTCCCCTCCTACTGGTTGAGGCCCCTTTAACATAAAATTCCTGCGACTTGCACATGTTCTGTGGTTATATTGTGACAAACTCTGAAGAACCTCAACAGGAAAGAATCCTTTACTTGTGAGCTCTCTTGACTTTGGATGCACTGTGACTCCTGCAGACTGTGTGTTGCTCCCTCTCTGTTGAGGACATGCTAACTGATTTCATCGCTGCTGCATTTTAATTCCAGCTTTTCCAAACAAAGAGCTCTCCAAAACGTTCACTTTAACACACAGGGCAGAGGCTCACACACAATTAAAATAAAAAAAAACCGAAACTCAACTTCTCTGTTAGTGGAAAAACTAACCTTTTAAACACAAATGACAAACTTTGTTTCGTCAGATGCTTTTTAAGCCTTCACCGGAGTCGTTAGTGAGTTTTTTTGTTGTGCACAGTGGACGCCCTCGCCAGCCGACAATCTACCCCGCATTAATTACTGATTACAGATGCGTGCTAATCGCCACTGCATTTCCAAAAGATAACACGGTGCATTGATGGTGGCGCTTGGTGGACTTCTGAGGTCTCACAATTCTTGGCAGATGACCCGTGATGAGTCGCGAGGTAACTCTGGAGTTTCATTATGCAAGACAGCGGATTAAAAGACGCGCCGTTGGTTTTCTGGCGGCGCCTTATCGAAGACGGAGGAACGCTATTCAAACGGAGAATGTCACGAAATGATAATGTCTATTGACAGATTTGGTCTGGACTCTTTTTTTTTTTTTTTTCTGTCTCGCCTCAACTCCCCTCATGCTCCGTCACACTCTGAGAGTAATATCATTCTGCATGAGCAAATCGCCGCTTTGGATCTCAAGGCAGCGTCCAGTGAAATCGGCTCTCTCCCCGTATGGATGTGATGACTAGGAAATTGAATTTTGGCCATCCCTTGCTCTGTTGTTTTCCCCTCTTTCAGGCCTGTTTATGTCCATATTCTCATGCTTGCGTGACCTAGCGTGTGCGGAGGAGATCACTGGATGCAGTCTGTGACTTTTAGAGCAGAGCTTTCTGATCTTGGGTCTGTTGTCAGGAATTAGCAGCCAGAGGCGTCTTCATGATGAGGATAGGGGACAAGCTGACCCTAAACGAGCCCAAACGAAGCCAGAGGTCTGTCCTGATGGTTTGGATTAGTAATGTAACTTACATTGCAGTGTTGATAACATCAGAAACTTTTTTTTATCCCACATTTTCTCACATTACAACTACAAACTTCAATATATCTGTCTTTTTTTTTTTTTTTTTCCTTTTTTTGGAACAACTGCTGTGAAGTCAAAATGGCCAGTCAGCAAACAGAAGGGCAAGTTGTAAACAATGACGTCATTTTGTTTGCGGTGTCTTAGAATTGTAATCTGCCTGTATTTTTAGCAAGTAGGACGGCGAGAGGCGGGTTCACCCTGGACAGGTCGCCAGTCTGTCGCAGGGCAACACAGAGACATACAGGACACACAACCATATTAAACAACCAATTAACCTGACAGTCATGTTTTTGAACTGTGGGAGGAAGACGGAGAACCCGGAGAGAACCCACCATGCACAGGGAGAACATGCAGAATCGAACCCAGGATTTTCTTGCTACAAGGCAACAGCCCTATTGGTGTGGAATCAGACACAATTTTTGCAGCACCTATGTTCTATGCTAGCCTGGTAAAAGAAACATCCACTTCACTCCAGGGAGCAGTATAGGTCTCCTATGGCAACCATGCAACACTATCAAGCATTTTTAGAAGTAAAAATTACAAACAAAGCACAGTTGTTATAGCAACTTGGGGACAACCATTAGTGTAGTAGTGCCACTGATATGGGCTAAGTCATCGACATGTCTGTCTTTGCAATCCTCCCCCAGAAGGAATACTTGCTAGTCCACATGTAACTTTTTACCTTGTTGCAAGATATCAGAGTTGCGCAGTGTGTCTCTTAACAGGTTAGCTGTTGGAGTTGTCATGAGATTAAAATAATCAAGCTCACTATCAAAAAACCTACATGCTACTATATATATATATATATCAACGTTCTGACATTATCCACCTTTTTTAATGTTGTTAAAATAGTGTGACATTTGAACAGAAGCTTTGTGACTATTCCAGACACAAGATTAGCACAGTTCCTTAATGGAATATTTTTGGATGTCAGATGTTTAGTGATATAAATATAAAGTTGCCTTATATTATTGCTAAGGAGACAGAAAAAGAAGAGCAGCGAGAATGAAGAACAGAATGGAAGATGAGGAAGACGTGGAACTGTAAAGTTTACAGAGGCTGTTGTCGTGGTTACAGATTCTGAAGAGGACAGGGGTATTCACGACGGTAATGAAACTGATGTTGATGTGGGCTATGAGAGCTGATGAACTTGGCTTTGCGACTGTACGTCTGTGTCTCTTTTCAGTAGAACAGAATAAAAATGTCCTCTGTTGTCACAAAGCAGGGAAATTCAGATTCACCAGCTGCAAATAAAAACAGAGCAAAAAAAAAGTTTTGTTTTGTACAGCAAGGGCAAGTAAAACAAGACTGTACAAGCATTAAAGTAGCTTATCCAGATGGAAGTCCTATCGATTTAGTCTTTTTTCTGCAACTATATGACTAATTGTGTGTCACAGCAATTGTTGCCCCACAAAGACAAATATTGCTCTAGAAAAACATCCCCATGTAAAATGTGCTTCGTTTTAGGACAGCAGTCTCATACAGAAATGGAATTTGTATCATTAAATTCACCCAGTAACTTTATTTTCAAATTTATTAATGCTTTTCATTGTACAAACAGTTCTCACAATAATTGGAATTTATTGCGACAACGATGAATCTCAATACTTACAAGACATTTATCACGATAAATGATTCAAACTAGAGACATCGTATGTCCATGGATGTATGTATCGCATCGTTTAATCATAACTTATGATGTCTCGGCGCTATTCTAATTATATATTTACTTTTTTCTGCTTCAAATTCTGCTTCAAAACATTGAAAGCGTGTCCAAGTTGTGACTCTTTGGCACACTAAAGATTACTAATATTTAGATGACAGGGTTTAATTTTAATTAAGGTTGGATGTATACATAATGCAAAAGCATAATTTTTTAAGATTTTGGTTAAAACAAATAAAAAGAGCTACATCACAATTGAACAAAAATTCCAGTGAAATACTGAATTTTCTTTTCTTTGTATTGTAATGGACAAAATGTGAAGTCGCTCCAGAAGGACAGGTACTTCTGCAAGGCACTGCGCACGACAAAAACAAAAATCTTAGACAAGCCCTGCAGTGAAGGATCAAGTCAGGCACCAATGGTTAGCCGGGCTCAATCTGTGGAGTCAGAAGCAGTTGTCAAGCAGCTCAGGTAGCTGCGTTCACTCATACAGACATACTGACAGCATCTCTGCACCGCTGATTCACTCGTATTCCACTTGCAAACCAAAGACATCTCATGTTTTGTCTTTACAAAGCTGTGCTATTTCTGGGAGGCGCGACAGGAAGGAGAAAAAAAAAGCAGAGGTTAAGAAGGTCTTAGGAGTGTACAATGTCATTAAAGTATGGAAGAAAAATGGAGGAATTTTAACAGAGTGGGCCCAAGGTGTGACTGCCTTTGATTGCATTATGACATTATAGAAAGTTCAAAAAAAGTCATATTTTTAAATGTACCGTTTGAGACCATACATGAGTAAACAATCAGTTTGACAAGTAAGAGTCAATCAAATGTAACAAGTCCAATACTGGTTATCACCTCTGGTTTTTAGTAGCTTTAAGTTGCAGGTCTTTTTCAAGTCCACTTTGAAGTACCTCAAGGTTTTGTTTTAGGCCCCACTTTGTTTCTGTTGTACACGCGCCACCTTTGGGTCATTTTAGTGATGATGGATCATCACTAAAATGATGTGCTGATGTGACATATCAGCAGCCAAACAGTTCAAAGTCCTTTACATGATGATGCAACAAACTCCAAAGTAATAATCATCAAACACAGATCATTAAAAACAATGTTCACATTGTATTTAATCTAAGGCAGCATTTATCTATAATTTAAATTAACTCAGTGTTGCAGAAAGTTTTGCTCCAGATTTGTGATGTGTAGAAGCTGAATGCTGCTTCTCCATGTTTGGTTCTGGTTCTGATGATTCAGAGCAGAACCAGAACTTGAGAAGTCTGGAAGGTTGATAAAACACTGGCAGATCTTTAAAGTATTGTGGCGCTGAGCCGTTGAGTGATTTATAAACCAACAGTAATATAAAGTCTCTGAGCTCCAGGGAGCCAGTGGAACCGGGGTGATGCGCTCTCTCTTCCTGGTTCTAGTGAGAGCTAAACCAGTAACATTTCTCTCATAACGGGTTTGGACTAAGAAAAATGTTGGTAGGCAAAAAATAATAAATAAATAATCTGCAGCTACATGAAGAAAAATGTAATCCCTTTTTGTGTTGTACTTATATCAAATAAGACTTAAAAGAGGTTTTACTTTGTAATTGAATGTCTTGAAATTGGGCCTCTGTCTCTTTAAGAAGCTCAAACTCTTTCTGAAGCTCCGCCTTCAGGAAGTCATCACAGCCTGGCTCCTCTATTAACCCTTTAACGATGTTTCTAACGGTGTTGCTCTGAGAAGTGGCTCATTTAATGAGCTCAGCATCATGAATATTTGCTCATTGTAACTCATTATTCACCTGCGTATGGAAACTTCACTTGGATAATCTCCAGGTTTCAATCGAAAACATAAATAATAGTGGCTGCCTAATGACAGCCTTAACTGGAATTCTGGTCCGAAATGCAATCAGTTTTTTCAGACGCTTACAAGTCTGAAGACAGGCAGGGTAAAAACGTGGATTTTTTATTTTTTTTCCAACGTGCTTTGAAGAGAAAAAAAAAAAAGAAACTCTATACATGTGAGTCTTTAAATTTATTTCCACCACAAACGGCATTCTCTAAAGCAGCTGTCAGCAGCTACACACACAGCTCAGCCCTGAACTGAAAGCAGCACTAACAATATTCAGTCAAGCAGCTTTTGTCGAGTCTGTTGTGACATAAACACAAAACAAAAATAACAAAACAAAAAAAACAACAACCCAGGCCTCGTATATATCCGATAATGATGAGAAACTGAGTTAGGTGAGGTGACAGCTCTCCTGGACTGAGTGCTGTGCTCTAACGATTCACTTGGAGGAGAGGAGCTGGTCCACCCTGACTCTGAATGCAGCACATGAGAGGAATAGGAAGAGAGCTCTCTCTTGGCATGAATGTGAGAGTGTGGGAGTGTTGCTGCAGCCGGAGCCAGATGAGGAGGAATATATAGAAGCTCAGTGCAGTAGATTTCAGAACCAGAATTGAACGCTATGAAGAAAAAATAAGTCAAACTCCTGTTTAAGATTTAATTAGCTTCTGAAAAAGGCTTGTTGAAAAGTTATTTTACCCAGATATATGCATATTTTTTGCCTACAGCTTAAAAATCCATATTTGGATGTATAGGGTCAATTGAAATCCACTTTAATTATTATTTTTTCCATTGTAACCATTTTTAATAACCCAAAAACAAAAAGTACGTCATTATGGGTTGAATCAAAGAAACCATAATAGCCGATTCCACTCACGAACATCCTGATTCCATCCAGTAAAACCCCCAACATGCCACATGTAAATTTAGAATAATCAAACACGGATGACGATATAGAGGCAGTAGTGATAGTTTGTGGAGTCATTTTGAGCGATAAAAGACGTAACAGAAGGAAAAGGCGTTTGATAAAAGACGCAGCCGCTCTATTTGCTGCACTATGATTTGGAGGTGAGTCAACAGCTTTATAGTCAACAGCTCATGATATGTTTCCACATATCATCTCCGATGTCCACTGGACTCTCAGTTGCGCCATATCTGCTGTTTGGGATTCATTCTTACATCACCGCGCTTTCTGATTGGCTACTTGTCACATTCAACAGGCTGCGTTCTCGCTCCCAGTCAGGGAAAACCCCGCAGGCTGTGATAATCGGGCCAAGACGATGTTGAATATGCCCAATTTTAGATCGGGCACATTCAACACATCACCACATAACACACACCGCAGGACTTAGTAGGATTGTCGTAAAGGGAAAATTGCGGCGAAAAAAAAACAAGGCTTTAGCGGGAACACCAACATGCAGAAGCATTATCTGACACTTCCCCCTCCCTCCCAGGCTGCACTAAAATTGCCAAGTTTCGATTGGTCCGCAATGATGAAAAGGTTGGGGACCACCTAGCTAGCTTCTTCTGTGTCTGATCAGTCATCGCAGTCAACCATGATCAGAAAAAAGTACAGAAAGGTTTTCTGTTTGCCTTTACTTGGTGGCCCTGACCTGGAGCTGAACTTCAAATGTTTCAGAGTTTTTGTTTTTGCTGTTGTTTTGTTGCCAGAGCTGACCATTTCTTTCCCTCTCTTTGTGGAGAGGAGTAACAAGGTAACGGAAGCTGCAGTGGCCAAAACACACAGAAACTGCTGCGCATCCTTTCCCATCTCTGTGAAATTCTGCGTTTTATTGTTGTTTCAGTTTTGTATAGAAAATTCTGTGTTTCCGTCGGCGTTTGATTTCAAGTGCATAGTGCAGAGCATGTTCTAAATGTGACCTTAATTAGAACATTTTGATATTCATTGCTTGATATTCTTTGTATGGTGAACAAATGTAGGTGTTTATTTGCAAATTGCTTTTCCCAGAGTAGAAAAAAAACATTAGACATTATATGTGAGCATTTCTTAATAAAGTACTGAATGGGTTGTCCCTTTTTTTTTTTCTTTTCACTTGACAGCATATTTCAGGATGTGCTGTGTATGTCTCTGAAATTCCACCCTAATTAGATTTTTAGTCATTTGTTTATTCATGCCTCCCCAAAGCTTGTCTAAATTAGACCAATCAGAGCCGTAGCGTTTCTGGAAACTGTCCCGCAGACGACACAGCTTCTTGGTTCAGGCTTCGCTTTTGAAATCAAAAAAAGGTGAAAATTTCATTTAAAAGTAATAAAAATGTGGAACCAAGTGAAACTATGAAACGTTTGCGTGTGGAAACACAGCATACTTTGCAACCAGTTATTTGGCTTTTGTTTCGTTTCAGAGACGTGTGGCTCACTATTATTATTTTTTCCTCAAAAACTAAACAAAAATGCTGCCTGCAGTTGAACTTTGTGCTTTTCTAACACAAAACAGATGTGTTGAGTGGTCATTATGTTCCCTGGAGAAACAGTTTTTGCGTGTGGGAAGTTTCTGTATATTTACGGATAAAACTCAAAGTTGAGAATCTTCCACCTTAAATGACCCCAAAAGCTTTTATATTGTGAAAAGGATTTTTATTTTTTTTTTACCTCCATTATGGACTCTAATGCTTCTCCGACCAAATTAGGAGTGGCTGCTGCTGGTGCTCCCTTCGACCCGACAAACAGACCAGGGTTTGGGAGATAGTCTAACCAGTTGGTCAGCAGCAGGAGCACCACAGGGGACTGTACTCGCACAATTACTTTTCACTCCACACACTTAAGATTTCCAGCACAATTCCAACTTCTGTCATCTACAGAAACACTCGGATGACTCTGCAGTTGTTGGGTGTATCGAAGATGTTCGAGAATCTGAGTGAAGAGATCTGACGGGCCGCTTTGCATCGTCTCATCTTGAATGTGAACAGAACCAAGGAGATGATCGTAGATTTAAGGATTTAATTACAACAAGCCCTGTTTCCATCATGGGAGAAGAATATTTGACTGGAGGGTTTTAGTTGGTTTATGCAAATGGGAGGAATTTAAGTTCCGGTGATGATCTACATAATTGTTACCGAGCTATAAACTTTCACTGTAATCAGAAAACTTTGATTGTCCGTCTTGCACAGAACTTCATAAAAGAACAACTTTGTGAAAAACAACAGACTTCTTCAGAGTCTTTAATCAGAATTGTAGCAGAGCAAGCAGAGCGAGACTAAACCTGATATGGAAGCACTGCAGTCAGCTGCTGAGACATCTTAACGAAAAAATAAATTATTCCAACCCCTTTTCTTTTTTTCAGTTTTGGCACGTTGCAGTCACAAAGCTTCAATGTGTTACATTGGGATTACAGATCGACACAAAGCAGCACTTCACTGGAAAGCAGAAGGAACATAATACTCAAAAATAAAAACCAACTTACCAAGAGAATATAGTTTACCAGAGTGTAATTTAATCTCTGTATAAATTCAGCTGTTCTTTGAAGACATCAGAGGTTGGTTAAAAAGCATCAGTGAACAAACAGCATCACTGAGACGGAGGAACCTGTCAGCAGTCGGGGACAATCATGTGGAGACATTTAAAACGGGTCTGGGTTATAAATAGATATCAGCAAAGAGACACAGAATATCGTCGAATCACTGTCTGAAAATAGAGAGAGTAGGACACAGCTGGAAAACAACCAGAAAACATTTGTTGATTCTATGTTGCATTGTGTTTTTGTTTGTTATGATGGAAAGCACTTTGTAATGCCTTGCTGCTGAAATGTGCTATACAAATGAAATTTGATTTGATTTGATTTTGATTTGAAAACATGAAATCCACCTAAGCTGACAGGTGGTTAAAGATGGGACTGATCAGAGAAGAGTCTTAAGGTGAAAAATGAAAAGAGGTGTTAGCACTACTAGAAGTGAACTCCTCAAATTATGAATAAAACAAAGAATTGAGTTTAGTTAGAATTTTGTGGAAAAAAGTTCTGAGAAAGTCTCGACTATGGTGGGGCTACATTTAAAGTCATGGTGCACTTTTTAGGTCTTTATTTGTCTAAAACAAAACAAACAGAAAACACACAACATTTCTTCTGCCTCACAACTCAAATTACTATTATTCAAAGTTACTACTTTTGAAAGCCCTTCCTGTTTCTTGGCCACTCTGAATTCCCCAGGGAAAAAAAACAACAAGAGGAAGAAGCAGCATTCAGCTTCTACCCAACACAAATCTGGAACAAACTTCCAGAAAACCGCAAAACAGCTGAAACACTGAGGTCCTTTAAATCAAGGCTAAAAACCCACCTGTTTAGAGCTGTTTTCAAATAGTAATAACTGGAGCATATATCAGTTCAGTGTATATCTGATGATTAGTCTTGATTGGATGATGGCCTTCGACAAAATATGCCTGTTGCTTGTTGCATAATTGGTTACTGTATTGTGTTTTTATGACGTAAAGCACTTTGAACTGCCTTGTTGCTGAAACGTGCCACAAAATTAACATTTTTGTTGATGTGTCACATGAAATCTCAAGTAGTTCTAGTTTCTTTTTCTTTTTTCTTTTTTTGCTGGGATGTGAAAAAGTTGAAGAAGTAAGGAATGCCTTTGCTAGACACTGTAGAAGAAAAAAAAAGACCCAACGTCTTGTAGACTCTGCCCACACACTGGGGTTCATTTTAGCTTCTGGGTGAGCAGTGTGTGTTCTCAGGTACGCAGTACTCCATCGCAGCCTTTTGGGTATGGAAGGAACGACGATCAGAACGTTTCTGTAACTTTAGTCGGCACAACCTGGGAGCTTTTTGTTTTTTTGGGCAGACCGTAAAAGACGAGGCCACCTGTTATTTCCCGCGAGTTGGAAAAGGTTCTGACGCAGCAGCTGATTTAAACTAGAATCGTACGGCAGCACACGGTCCGCCTTGGACTTTTTCTTTTTTTTTCTGAAATCCTCCCGTGGATCAGCCTCTCTGCACCAACTGGAACGCGACGTCTCCGAGCCAGACTGTCTGCGGCGCTTTGCCATATCGAATCAGATTTCCTCCTTTTTAAACAGCAAAGATAGCGTTCTGTGTGCCACAATGAGATGAAGGTTTGATTATCTTTTTCAATTCAGGGCGTGGGTTTAGTTTATGTATGCAAATGCCTCATGGAGGCAATTCACGAGCCCGGAAATATGAGGTCCCATCTGCGTGCACAGTAGCTGCGCAATTACCGGGAGTGAATGTTGTGTCGGTTTTAATCACAAATGGATCTTTTTGTCGGCCTGTTTTCGTTGGCCTTCGCCGGTCGTAGTTTAGATCCAACCGCGCCGCCCACACACCATGCCGGACACAAAATTGTTCTGTCTTTTGAGTTTTTCTATGGTATGAAATAAAAAATTTTTTAAAGAATTTTCCTTCATAAATTTCTACCTCCTACTGAGATGTCAAAAATCAAGAATCACGTTACAAAGGCCACCAGCACCAGATTTTAAAATACTGAAACTCTTTGTTTTCACTCTGGCACTGTTGTCCAGATTTCTGAATACAGAATGAATCCCTGTATTTTCCAGCTTTTGCTCCCACTTACAAACTATTGTGACTTAATTTAGAATTCAGATGAGATGTAAAGTAAGAAAAAGTCTTTCGACAACTTGCCTCTTTGAGATAAACTTCCAGTGATGTGACAGATAAGATTGTTCCCTTTTCTGTTCTTGCTCTGTTATATTGGTAGTGGGAACAGGAAATGTTTCAGAAAGCAGCAAACGCAAGTGGCTTTGTTTCCTGAACATACAGCCGAGACCTCACTATATTGGACTCTTCACTGTGACAAATGCTCTCTACTTATTGCAGAAAACAGATGAAGAACAGTAGTTCTTCATGACACTTTATCTTTTAGACTGGGGTAAAAAAAAAGAACTAAAAAACACACCAGTTCCTGTAATAGAAAAGCTAACTTTCTGAAAACGAGGAGATAAAGGGCTTTAGGCTCCCACAGAAATGCTTTATTTTCCTATTTCACTCATATATATTCTTACTTGAGAAGGATATGAGAACCATTGCAACTTCCCAAGGAAAATATCTCATTTAATGTTTCCAGTTGACTGTATAATTGTGCAAAGTTGATAAAAATAAGTTTGCCAACATGCCAACAGAAATAAAAAAAAAAGCCAGAAGGTTTTGCTCTCTGGGAGTTTTTTAGGAGCCCCTCCTGAAATCCGCCAACGCGGCGCAGCTTAGAGGAGATTGTCTGCTGTTTACCTGGACAGACCAAAATGTTATTACTGAACCACGAGGCCATGACATGGGTTTATTTACAGGTGTCCCATGGGGAATGAAAGGGATTAAGTCAGTGAGCAATTTGTAACTTTGATGAAAGTGGGAAGAAGACAACTTTGAATTGGACTTGATTGATTTAAGTTCATATGAAAGACGATCCGGTTTGTTTGTTTGATTTAATTTCATGTTCTCTTCTTTTAGATTCTGTGTTTAATTCAGAGGGAGCCGCAGCTCCCAGTAGTGCTGCCACTGTTGCACTTTAGCTGTGTTTCCATTGACTGTATAATTGTGCAAATTGGAGTTACAGAAATAAGTTTGCCAACATGCCAATGTCGAGAAATAACTCACATTTTTCAACCAGAAGGTTTTAAGCTGGGAGTTTTTCTGCCGTAACCAAATTAGTTTGTTTTGCAAAACTGCAATGGAGAAATCGTTTTCACACCGAGTCAGATGATCAACAACACAATGTTACTACTGGCAGAAATGTCAAAGACGACACAATGTGGGAGGACAGGAAGTGGTAGTGGGATGTTTTCTTATTGATGATGTGTGAACAAACTTGTTCATGGGTGATTTAAGTTGCGATTTTTGTTTAATGGAAACACCGGAATTGTGAGATTGTGTTTTTTGTTTTTTTTCGACTTTAGCGGAATAAGGACAAAGTCTTGCGCACATTTGTAATGTGAACACAAGTATTGCTATGCTAACAGCAACACTCTTCAGTATTGATTCTTTTAGATGGTGTATGCCCAATTATTAGCAGAATCAGCAAATGGAGTGAAAGTACAAAGTTTTGAGAAGATATTTTAAAAGAAAAGGGGACTCGAGTAGTTTACAATTGGCATCAATTATGAACTACATTTTGACATAAGCAATATTTTTGATTCAAAAATCTCATTTGCACCTAAATGATTGAATAGATAAATCAGCTCAACCACAAATATATTTATTGTTTTTGGTCTGTTATGTAGACTAGCAGAGACAACACTGGACGATATCGGAAATGAGGAAGAACCTGAATCGTTTCAACAGTTTCTCCAGAATTTAATCACCTTAATGGAATCTTGGGCGTCGGATGATCCCAGAACACCAGAACAGACACAAGCTGACGAAGGTGAATTAAACTCACTAAAAGTCAAGTACAAGGAATTCCAGGAAGAACATAACAAAGCCCGACAGCGTAGATCCTGGAAGCAATCATACGGGCCATAAGCCCAGGGCTTCACCTGAGAGAGATGCTGGAAATCAAAAGAGGACTGACACTGTCCACTCTGAAAATTATCCTAAAAAGCCATTTTAAAGTGGACTCTTCCTCTGACCTCCTTCATCAGCTGATGAACATCTCACAAGATCCAAAAGAATCTGCACAGATTTTTTTTTATTTAGAGCTATAGAACTGAAAGAAAAAATGCTCTGGAAATCAAAAGAAGAGGATGAAAGCGAACAATTCAGCCCAGAACTGATACAAAGGAAATTTCTGCGTTCCATAGACACAGGACTGCTAAGCAATGCAGTAAAATTCCAACTAAGACCTTACCTGACTAATCCTGCAGTATCAGATGAGGTCCTAATTGAGCGGGTGAGTGAAGCTGCAAACTTAGAGCAAGAAAGACAAAAAAAACTGAGAAAAAGTGCAGTGAGTAGGTTCCCAAAAATAAATTAACTGAGAGCTGAAGGAGGCATACATGAGTTTCAACCTCCTTCCATGGAAGAAGCTGCAACCAGAGGTGAGATAGGGGACAAAGTAATGACCAAAAATGTACTGAGAGGGGCCAAGAAAAATCGAAACACAGAATAGGAAGCAGGAACAACTAAACTCATCGAAGGACTGAAGGCTGAAATGTTAGAACTAAAGAAACTGGTGTTGGAAACAGTGGAGATTACTAAGAAACATCAGACAGAGAGAGCTACCACATCCAGCTACAGCAGACCCAGAGGTTGCCCAGCCTGTCTAGAAGCACAGTCAGGGGAGATGTGCACTCACTGTTATAAGTGTGGTCAAGGAGGACACCTTGCCAGAGGCTGCCGTCAGAACAGGGGACAGCAGGGAAACGGGACAGGGCTGCTGGGCCAGGACCCTCAGTAGCCCCACACAAAACACTCAGTCCCACCACAAACCAGGCTCCCATACAGAACTTTCATCTACCCCAACAGCTCACTACATGAATCCACGGAGCAGACAGAAACTTCTGAACCTCATAGGTAAGAGTTGCATTGTTCATTGTTGGATGGATGACACTCCAGTAGAAGCATTATGGGACACTGGTGCCCAGGCATGTCTCATTAATGAAGAATGGAGACAATTACACTTACCACACCAGCGAGTTAGACCTCTGAATGAACTACTGGAGGTGGATACACTTATTGGGCTTGCAGCAAATCAGACACAAATTCCTTTTCTGGGCTGGGCGGAAGTGGAATTTAGACTGGCTAAAGATTCACTCTCAGCAGAACCCCTGTTGGTACCGGTACTTGTGTCAAGTGACTCCAGTGTGGCACAACAGCCAATAATTGGCTACAATGTTATAGAGGAAGTGCTAGGAGACAACACACTTAAACACCGGAAACCTGAAGTCATCCAAAATGTGTGTGAAGCCTTTGCTGTCACTGTCCAAACTGCACAGACAATTGTCAAACTAATTCATACATCAGATAGTCAGGTTGATGTGGGTCTTGTGCACACAGGGAGAAGTCGAATCAAATTAGCAGCTGAACAAATCACCATCATCCATGTTAAAGTTAATACTGGAACTCAGTTCAGAGGAGAGGACCTTCTTTTTGTTCCCAGGGAAGACTCGGTGCTGCCAGAAGGTGTCAGTGTTGAGGAGGGTCTCATGACAGTTCCTACAGAAAGCTCAGGATTCATATCAATCCCAATTTCCAACACCAATAAGTATAATGTTACTCTACATCAGCGTGCAGTCCTGGGGCACCTAGAAGCAGTAAAGACAGCTTATACTGTAAATGCACAACAGTTGAACATCACTGTTGGTGAACAAAAACAAGATGACCCTTCACCCAGAACAAAGCCAGCTGCAGCTCAGTCCCTGATTATCAACAGCAAAGCAGAAAAACAGAAGCCAACACAGTGGGATCCTCCAGTTGACCTCAGCCACTTAACGGAAAGCCAAAGACAGACTGTGAGACAGATACTGAGAGAAGAGTGTCATGCATTCGCCTATGATGAAGATGACATAGGTTTAATTCCCTCTTTGAAACTTCAAATCACTCTGCATGACACCACTCCAGTGAAGAAAACATACTGTAATTTCCGGACTATAGAGCGCACCTGATTATAAGCCGCACCCCCTACATTTTTAAAGGAAACACATTTTGTACATACATAAGCCGCACGGGTGTATAATCCGCATGTGCCTACATTGAAACATGGGATATTTACAAAGAAAGACGGTACACAGAAGGTGTTTTTAAAGTTTTAATAATATGCCGTAGCTTTTCTTTCTGAACAGCAGCAATATAGCAAAACAGCACTAACAGGGTTGGTTTAAATAACATACTGGTTAAAAGTCACGGAGAGCCGTCATCCTCTTCCTCCTGTGCACTGAAAACCATGGAAGTCTTCTTCCTCAGTGTCTGTTTCCTTCTTTATCGGCTCGATTGCTTTTAACTTGAAAGCTGCATCATATGCATTTCTTCTTGCATTCTCCATGATGAGGGTCTGTTCAAGCTAATTTTATTCATGCACAAAGCACGACGTTACATTAGTCTTCCTCTACAGATATATTCCAGATGTCTCACGCTTACCATTTCTGCTCCAGCGCCCCTACTGGCCGCTAGAAAAAAATTCATAAATAAGCCGTATCGTTGTATAAGCCGCAGGGTCGAAAGCGTGAGACAAAAGTTGCGGCTTATAGTCCGGAAATTACGGTATATGTCAGTTCCCAAGCCATTACATCAGGAAGTTAAAGAATACCTTCAAGATCTACTGAATAGAGGCTGGATAACTCAGTCACATTCCCCATATGCATCACCAGTGGTGTGTGTGAGAAAGAAAGATGGGGGTCTGAGGTTGTGCTGTGACTACCGGGAATTAAACAAAAAATCTGTCCCTGACCGCCACCCTATTCCCCGAATCCAAGACATGCTTGATTCTCTAACTGGCAGCTCCTGGTTCTCTGTATTAGATCAGGGGAAGGCGTACCATCAAGGGTTTCTGGATGAAAAAGGTCAGCCCTTAACTGCTTTCATAACACCATGGGGTTTGTACCAGTGGATCAGAATCCCCTTCGGTTTGAGTGCTGCCCCAGCAGAGTTCCAAAGAAGTATGGAGGAATGTCTGATTGGTTTAAGGGATGTGATATGCCAGCCCTATCTGGATGACAACTTAGTTCACAGCCCAAGTTTTGAGGATCATCTCAACCACATGAGAACTGTGTTGCAAAGATACCAGAAGCATGGAGTGAAGCTGAGCCCAAAGAAGTGTGAGGTGTTCAAAAGAAGAGTGAGATTTCTGGGACGTCTTGTCTCTGGTGAGGGCTACACGATGGACCCAGCAGAAGTGGCACCAGTTCAAGCTTTGAAGGAGAGAACCCCCAGAACTGTAGGAGATCTGAGAAAAATGCTGGGATTTCTCTCCTATTATCGAACATATATACCAAACTTCTCCAGAATAGCTAAGCCCCTCTACCAGCTTCTGGCTAATCCACTGGAAAATCAACCTGAAACTCCACCATCAGGAAGGCAAAAAGACAGACGGAACACCAACACTGCAAGAAATAAAGGTAACCTCCCATCACTCCATTCACTGGACACAGAACCATCAAGCAAAAGACGGAACACCAACACTGCAAGAAATAAAGGTAACCTCCCATCAAACACTCCCATTCACTGGACACAGAACCATCAAGAGACAATAAACACACTTATTGACAAACTCACTGAGCCTCCCATCCTTGGGTATCCAGATTTCACCCAACCATTTATTCTGTATGTTGATGCTTCCCAGGAAGGGTTGGGAGCAGTTCTGTATCAGAGACAGAATAACAAAATGGTTGTGCATAAATGACTTATTGCAGCAATGTACAGAAGAAGTGACTCAGGATGTGATTAGTGCTTCAATTCAGGGAGTGACTGTGCTTCAAGATGCCCCATCTGTCTGGATAACCACAGCTCACATCAACACACTGGACTTAGTAAAGGATGCCTCTTCACCTTCATTACCTGCCCCACTAACACCAGAACAAATCAGAGAAAGTCAAAAGAAAGATCCTCTCATCAAGCAAGTCATGCATTATAAAATCCAAGATCAATTCCCCACCAGAGGAGTGGTGAAAACCGAGCCTGCAGATGTCAAAGTGCTCTTGAGGCAGTGGCGAAATCTGTATATCAGCGATGATGGGATCTTATACAGAAAAGCAGAAAATAAGTCTCAGCTAGTGTTGCCAAAAGAACATAATCTGTTAGTGTTTCAAGAATTACACAAAGAGATGGGTCATCTGGGGGTCGAAAGGACTCTGAATCTATCCGAGACAGGTTTTATTGGGTCAGAATGCAGCAGGATACAGAACATTTTGTGACCCAAGTGTGTGAGTGTCTAAAGTCAAAACGACCACAGAGAGCAGCCAGAGCACCACTGATGCCAATTGTGACAACACATCCATTCGAACTGGTTTCAATTGACTTTCTGCATCTAGAGGCCTGTAAGCAAGGCTATGAGTATATTCTGGTTATAATGGATCTCTACACTCGCTTTGCACAGGCCTACCCCACGAAAAACAAATACGCAAAAACAGTTGTGGAAAAGCTATTTGATGACTTTGCCCTTCGCTTTGGCTTCCCGGAGAAAGTCCACCACGACATGGGGAAGGAATTTGAAAACCAGTTGATGGCTCAACTGCAGAGGTGTTGTCACGTGCGAGGGTCCCACACTACCTGCTACCACCCACAGGGTAACGGACAAGTGGAGCGATTTAACAGAACCCTGCTGTCTATGCTCCGTACGCTCACAAGTGCCCAAAAGTCTGACTGGAAAAAGTCGTTATGTAAGATGGTGCACGCATATAACTGCACCTGCAGTGACACCACTGGCTTTGCTCCATATTATCTACTCTATGGGCGATCCCCACGTCTGCCGATAGATCTCCTGTTTAACATACAGCCAAATGAAACACAGCAAAGCTACGCTGAGTATGTCAAAGATTGGCAAAGCAGGATGCAGCAAGCCTACAAGATTGCAACCAAAACTGCCACCTGTGAATCGAACAGAGGAAAAAAAGGATATGACAAAAGAGTTTATGGAGCTGACCTGCAGCCGGGGTGGCGTGTGCTTGTACGCAACTTATCAGAGAGAGGAGGTCCTGGTAAGCTCAGATCCTTTTGGGAAGATAAAGTGCACATCATCACAAAGAGAAGAAGTGATATCAGCCCAGTATATGAAGTAGTACCAGAAGGAGGTGGCAAAAGACGTGTGCTGCATAGGAACCTCCTGCTCCCTTGTGACAGTCTGCCAATCGACAACCCAGAAATAGACACAAAAATGACAAAAAGGACTAAAAAGACTAAGTCGAATACATCTCCATGTCATCTTTGTCAACAAGAAGAATCTTCAGACAGTGAGAGGGATGAGGAAATGGAGCTAGTGTGCCAGTTTCCTCCTGCTCAGCACAGTGGTCAACGAGCTGTCAGCGTAAACCCAGATGCTGAACCATTTACACCAGACCTGCCTGACAAAGACAATGCACCGAAAGTGAATGAATCTCAGGCTAATTGGATGGACAACATACCAGAAGAAGAAGATGGAGGCCAAGACATGGAGCTACACCAGGATCTTCCTGAGCCATCTGCAGAAACAGCTTCTGAGGAAGAAGAGGATGCAGCTGTTCCACCACCTGCATCCAGCTACCCAAAGAGAGAGCGTCGCCGTCCGAGGATGCTGACCTATTGTGCTTTGGGTGAGCCAACCATGGTGGAATTAGACATTAAAGAACTACCTGTGAGTATGATCCCAACCTGTAAAGAACTTTGGCGACCCTGGGTAGTTCCAGGTGTTAAAGTACAGAGTTAAAGACACACTGTATATAGGTTTAAGAACTACATTCAAAAGAAAAAGACTATACATGAATTCTCAAGACAGTGTATTGACTGTGCTGTCAAGACAAAAGACTGGTATCAGAAAGAAAACTGTGGCTGAAATGAAGGTTCTGTTACACTAGAGAGATGATCTGAACATATTTAGAAGTATTTGTAACTGGACAATATCCTCTGTTAGTGGTGGACACTATTACAATAATATGTAATGTATGTATGTAATGAATGTCATGTTAAGCACCTTACTTATAACATCACTTCCAGTAAAAGGTATTTAAAATGTCATAGGACTTTTTTTTTAATGAGGAGGAGAATGTGGCCATTTTGGAATAGTCGAGGTAAATTGATACTGTTTTGTATTTATTAATACTGTTTTGTTTTTCGTTGTGTGTTATTTACTAGTGGTGTCGCAGTTTGACGTGGTTGCGGAGGGGGGTCAATATATCACTCCGCCGTTGCTAGGAAACGACGGTTGTGGAATGGAAGTGGATGTGTTCTTTTTTTTTTGTTCCAACGGCTATAAAAAAAAACGATATCGCTAACGAAGTTACTTTGTAACAATTATTAAATTAAAATGTTAATCCATTAATCCGTAATTAAAACAGACTCAATCTCCATCTCTCTTTTGATTGTTTGCCACCGTTACATAAGAATGCAAGTTATTAACTAATGAGTTAATCTAAAGTTGATTAGATTAAAACAGAAAATTATGGCTATGGTCAAAGTGCAAGAATAAATACACTGAAAAAAAAATACCTCTTTTGACGAGCGTAAAAAAATCATGGAAAGGTTTTCCACCTGATTACTTTGCTTTATTTCAGCACCATGTAATTCTGTTACTCCTATTTAAAGCAAATGTGTTAGGTCAACTTATTTTATTATGGTTATTCCAATTTAAAGCAAATGTGTTGGCTCAATTTAATTTATTAAGGTTGATTGGACCCAATGTCATTTAAAAGAGCCAGCCCAACTAATGTGCAACGCTTTGGACCAAATAATTTACTTGACCAAAATTAACGGCAATTTAGTTGAGACCAACTGTTTTTTTTTCTCCGAAGAGTTTTTGTGGCGCTAGTGACTTTTTTTGAGACAGTAGGCAGACAGGGTGAGGACTTGGCAAAGGTTGCCAGGACCAGGAGTCGAACCAGCAACGTCCACATCGAGGACTAAGGCCTCCAAACGTGCAGTGTGCTAAAACCCTGCGCCACCACAACACACTGGAGAAACCAACTTATGTTACAGTGATACCTTCACACTAATTATTAAGTTGATCCAACTCAGGAAAACTAAGTTGGCTCAACAAACATGCCTCATGCTGAAAGAAATCTATTTAATCGTGTGGAAATCCTTTCCACGTTTTAATTACTTTAATTCATACATTTTTTTTTTTAAAGTCAAAGACTTTAATAATTTTATTTAGAAAATGTCAGAGAATTTTTTTTTACAGTTCTTAAATTTTTACAGTTCTTAAATGCACTGTATCAGTCCATTTAAGAACGTTCTGTAACAGTGAAGATATTTGTTTTCTCTACCCTGCAGAGAAAACAAATATCTGCACAGTTCTATGATATATATATGTACATATATATACGTATATATATATATATATATATATATATATATATATATATATATTTAAATATATATTTTTATATATATATATATATGTATATATATGTACGTATATATATTTATATATATATATATATATATGTATATATATGTACGTATATATATTTATATATATATATATATGTATATATATGTACGTATATATATTTATATATATATATATATATATGTATATATATGTACGTATATATATTTATATATATGTACATATATATACATATATATATATGTATGTACGTATATATATATATATATATATATATAAATATATATATATTTTTTTTTTCTCTGCAGGGCAGAGAAAAACAAATATCTATAGTTTAATGTGTAACTAAAACCGCTTTGAAGTTTTCCCAGGCACACTTATGTCATATAATCTCTCGTGATCCCCTGATCTCACTAGACCCTCTTTGGAGGGAAATGAATCTGACTAAATTGAATCACTTTATCTCAACTTGAATACGTTATTCAAGTTGAGACAAAAACGATTGTCTCGCGTGATCTCACTTGTCTTCAGCACTATATCAGTCTGACTACAATGAGTCATGTTATCTCAACATGATTAAATTTTGTAAACGTGAAGTTGTTGAATTTCTTGTTTATCCAACATGATTGTGTCACGATTTTGTTTGAAACATGAAATGCTTTAGTTAAAAGTACATGATATTCTTTTGTTAATCTGATAACCCCCTAAGTTTGTTTTTTACAGTGCAAAAGTCTAAGCGGACGTTATTAGTAAATACAAGAGGCGAATAGGAACTGTCCGTCCATCCATCCATCCATCCGTCCATCCATCCATCCATCTTCTTTCGCTTCAGATCGCATAAGTTAATAAGTTAATATTCTTTCTATCTCTACCGGTTAGTGAGCGAGAAACTAAGATAAATTTAAAAGACACCAATTAGCCGAATCACTTTTTTCCCGAAGGTAGGAAAAACCGGAGCACCCGGAGAAAACCTATGTATTGAGTTTAAAAAGTGTTTCGTAGAAAAAACACAACGTCCAGGACAGGGAGGAACGCAAGTTATTAATTAATGAGTTAATCTAAAGTTGATTAGATTAACACAGAAAATTATGGCTATGGCCAAACAGCGAGAATAAATAAAAGTCTAAACGTTATTAGTTATACAAGAGGCGTATACGAACTGTCCGCCCGCCTCTAATGAGGGAACTTTAACGTTCTCCTCTCCCACCAGGTTGACCGCTATTTTTTCTGCAGTTAGATTTTCCACCCCGTCCTGCCTCCCGCTATAAATGGAGGTCTTCCAGGCTTTCCTTGGCTAGGGGGTTGTGGCTTACGCTGTGTGGTTAAATTGTCTTTAAAATCTGGCAATAATTTGCCTTCACCCAAACGCAAAGTTCTTCGATTGGAAGATACCTTTGGTTTGGGTGGCTCGAGGTTGGAAACAACTGGTGGTAAATATCTAATTTGGCTATTTTCAGTCGGTGCCTTCATGTTGTTTTCAACATCTGGTCTCACCACAGCAATGTCTTCTTTTTTCTTATTTATGGATTTTTTCAAATCCGCTTGTTCAATTCTCTTGAACAGCATCTCTCTTTTGACCTCTGACAATTGCTCAGTTAGTTGTTTTATTTGCTGTTGGTCTTTCTGCCTGTTCTCCATATGGACTTTTATCTCTGCATTTAAAGCCACGTTGTCTCTTTTAACCTGTCTCCAATCCGCCGCAGTTGGTTCAAACCTTTTTTTTTCTGTCTCAGCCTCTGTCTTTACCTTGGAGGGCGAGGGTCGTCTCTTTGCCTGCTCCTCCAAGAGCTCATTGAGCTGCCGATCTTTTTTTGTGAGCAATTCTTGAAACATCCTGCTTCGCTGCTTTTCCTTAGCGAAGGCGTCAAAATCAAGTCTGGCTTCAAACGCGATCCTTGTCCTTTCAATGGCTTCATCCCTTGGAGTTTTTGCCAGTTTCTTCGTCAGATTTTTGTTTTCATTTTCTTCCTCTATCAGTTTCTTTTCTAGTTCTCTGATAGAGGTCTCAAGAAGTTTGGACTTCTCTTTCTCTTTCTGAATTTCGTTGTTCTTCAAGCCGATCTCGTTGACTTTCTTGGACAATTCGATTTCAAGTCTTTTAATTTCATGTTCATTCTTTTCTGTCTTAAGTCTATATGCAGTGAATTGTGACGTCACTTGCCTTTTTTCTTCTACAATCTTTTCAATCTGAAGTTTGTAGTCCCTCTCCTGGTTTTTCAAAGAGTTTTGCAAATCTTTGACTTTACTTTGATAGGACTTCACCTCAGCTAACAACTGATTTCTGTGGGAAGTCCAGGTCTCTATTTCTAGTTTTAGTTTTGGAATTTTTTCATTGTTCAAATATCTGTTGTGCCTGTGAGAAATCTGTAACTCTTTAGTCAACGAATCAACTTTCTCGTTTAAAAGGTCAATTTGTTCTTGGGCTTTTTCCAGGTCCTGCTCTAGTATGTCTTCTTTGATCAAGATTGCAGATTTTTCTTTTAACCGTTGTAGAAAATCTACAAGCAATGTAACCAGTTCATCTCTGGGCATCAGTCTAATTTGAGACAGTGTCAATGAATCTGTACCAAACAACGACATTTTGATCATCCAACTAACGTATCACAAAAAGCTACGAAAAGATGTAACGATGAATCCAATACGCAAAACTACCGTCCGTGTTGCTGCTCCTCGCGATCTGCCAGTTTGATTCAGATGCAGGATATTCAAGGCTTCTGTCTCTTATGACATCATAACACTATGACATCATCAGATTCCATCAGTGGAAAAATCTAATGTATGCAATGTTGCTAGGCAACAGCAAAGCCAGCTCACTTTTGACATCATCAGATTCCATCAGCGGAAAAAATCTAATGTATGCAATGTTGCTAGGCAACAGCAAAGCCAGCTCACTTTTGACATCATCAGATTCCATCAGTGGAAAATGTAAAATTACTCCCAGTGAACCAAGAGAAGCGGTTTCGTCATACAACAAAACGCTGTCGTTAGCAGATGTCAGTTGTGCGTCAGGTTGACGGCTGTACCTGAAACGCTCAAATCAAAGATTCCTGACAGAAAGACTGTTCAAAATGTGAACTCTGTAAGGATTCAGTCTTTATTTTAAGACTAGGATGAACCCCGCCTCTCGCCCGGAACGTAGCTGGAGATGGACACCAGCAACCCTCCCGACCCCATTAGGGACGAAGGTGAACAGAAAATGGATGGAGGGATGGATGGTATTTAGGCTGGGGGAGGAATCGGGACTAGATCTCCCTTTAAAAGTAAAGAAAAAAATGTCACCTCTGCTCAGAAAGGCTCAGTGGATCTGAGGCCCTCATGCTATGAGGCACCAAAGCACTACATGACCGTGCAGCTAAGATGAAGATATTGTCCTTAAGGCAACGTGAGTTTGTGGCTGGTTCTTATTGTGAACAGTGAAGAAGAGCAAAACAAAATCCACTTTCCATCAGCCAGCCGTACTGTAGGCAGCCTTGACAAAACAGCTGTAAACCCAAAAATATCACCCAGTTAGGAGGGAAAAAAAAGAAACCGTTTTTATTCCCCCTTAAGACGAGCCAAAAACAGATTTCCCGGGCTGCTTATGTGTCGTCGGTATTTCAGATGGCTTCAATGTTGAAAATTTTTGTCATTTTTATATTCTTTTGTTATTGTTGAAGGGGATAAGTTGTAACGGAGACTAGTTTTTCGAATATGTATGAACACAGAACGGTTATCCCCGCGGGTTTTCAGAGACGGCTTCAAACGAAACCAGTGTGATGAATTTGACAAGGAAAAATTCCACCAAACAAAGTCTGCAGCCAAAACAGGCTTTTAGCAGTGAGTGAGCGGGAAGAAAACCGGCCGTCATTTTACAGCGATAACCTCTCCCCCACTTAGATCCTAAACACCAACAATCGTTCTGCCATTTCAAATCCCCCTCCCCATTACGGGATCGTAAATCCCGACATTGTCGCCTTCCGGACACAAAGAGATATATCGACTCTGTGACATCGTTCCGGACCGGCCCGAAATCATAGCAGGATACAGAATTGTGTTCCGGCCAAGACGATTAAAACCTTCATGTGACTTTCAACGGCCTTGTCTTTTCTCAAAAGTGGTTTAGTTTTAATGACAGAACATATAAAAAAAGGAGAGTTGTTGAAAAGATACAGAGTAAAGCAAAATACAGCAGAGCAAAGGGCCTAAATCTGATGCTTCTGACGAGCTAACTATCTTCTCTGGGAGAACTCCGGGATCGTGCCCAGGGGCGGTTTGGCTTGAAACGCACGAACCGAGGCACGTTGCATTTCATATCAAACAACTTACATCCTGCGTCTGATACCTCCCGAGATAAAGAACCTCAGCTGCTGATTCAACTTTGCCCCGTTTCAAGGCGCCAGTGAGAGAGAGCGTTCGATGGCAAGCGTTCTTTGAATGTTTCCATCAGCTGAGATCTGAGTGAAAGCCAGGAGGGTTCCGTTTCTCCAGAGCGACATTTCATTGCGTATTGATCCGCGTCGTCCCTGCGAGACGGAGCCGCGCTGGATAGAGGCTCATTAATCAAGCCGACGCTTGGAACGGTACACGGGGGCCGAGGCAGCAGCGCCGGCGCCTCTTCATGCCTCCGTCTCCCTCAGAAGACCCCGCGACTCACGAGAGACGTGATGTCGGCACACACCGCAATTCTCCTCTCTGATTTTACCTTTGCTTAGGCCCCTGCAGTCCCTGTGCTCATTCATTGTCTGCGAAGGATTTTCACACAAAGTTGAAGCCTGAGGAAAAAAACTAAAAGTTTACAAGTCACAGGGACCACAAAGTGGTGATAAAATTACAAATAGAAACTGCTGAAAAGTGCATTTTGGTCTGAGTTTCTTTGCAGTTATATGAAAGATCAAGATGTTGTTGACTTTCACTAGGGATGTAAGGATATATCTCACTTGTTAGATGAAAAATAAAACAGGTATTGGGTTCACAAGAAAGGGTTTGAGAGCGTTTTCTTCAGGAGTACATTTGTCATTTTCTGAAATTCTATATATTTTTTGCCTTTACAAATTGGATTTATGGTTACAAACCCGTGTTCAAATTTGACTAGTCGGTTTTTAGACTCGTCTAATTCTAAGTAGGACCAGCCTGTCAAAGAAAAGCACTGAAAATTCTCCATTTCAACGTTTCAGAAACAAATGGATGGTCCCGTGAATGGGATTAAAAGAATCTTTATTTGCTGTAGAATTACCTGTAAAGGCCTGATTTAATCTGTTCATACTTTGAAATAAAGATAATCAAAATCAAACTGTCAAGTTGCTCTAAAGTTTATTGCTAACGGGAAACTCCGCAGGAGATGCTAACATTAACGCTGTTAGAAGCTAACAGTCACCCAAAGTTGCCCGTGGGCATCTTCCAAGACAACAACAAGCATTACCATGGCAACACGTGCCATGTTTTCCTCCATATTTTGGAGAAAACCAGGAACAAAAGCAACTTGAGATGAACGTCAAAGCCCCAAATTCTTCCTAAAACAACTAAATTGACAGCTAATTTTTTAGCTAATTTTTTCAGTATAATGGAGCAAAATGGAAAAGTTGGATATGAATACAGTGGACTGATTTTTCTGTGGAAAGCAACTCCAAATTATTAGTGGAAACTTTGCTTATTTCTAAATTTCGTCAAGAGCTTGGAAAGCTACATGACACCATGTTGGTTGGCATTTACAAAGCAACCAATCCAGGATGGACATTTAATTTCCCTTGCTGCTGGTTGGCTGTACCCCAGGAGTGGAAATAAGGAACAGTGTTTATATTAGTTTCTAAGGCGGTGCTAACATGGTTTCCACTGTGCGTGTCAATGCCTATTAAGATCTGTTTGGTCTTTGAATTCCTACAATATGTAGTTATATAAGTGTCAACTCAAAAACTCAATTCCAATGTCACACATTTGAATGCCTCAGAGCAGCACATTTTTCCTTTTTAGTGGATGTAGTGGATGTCCCCCTCTCTCTCTCTGTCTCCCACACATCTAATCGAGTGAATTAGATTAGCAGTATTGGAATTATATAATCTCACACACACAGCTTTTGCTTTTTGGTTTCATTTTAATGATAAAAAAAATACATTAAGTAAAAATATTTGTTGTTGTTAATCTTGTTTGAGGCTGTTTTTCAAGACCTGTAGAGGAGCAGAGGTTACATCCCGACAAGTTAGAATTAGCACTTAGTTTTTCATGACTGTACTTGAAGTAAACACACAATAGTACCATGAGCTGATGTCATAATTCACCGTCCTGTTTTCAGCCTCCCTTGTTGCCTGTGTCCTTTTTTCTGTGTGCGTGCGCTGCTCGTTTCTTGTCATTTTTCATTCCCCCATCATTTCGCCTGCGTCTGTGACAAATCTGCTTGTTAAAAGGAATTTATAAATAGATTTAACTTGACTTCCCTCCAAAAGGTATCACTGACAAGCAGGAACATTGTTGGCTGTCACCAGCGAGGGCACTCTGAGAGCGAAGTCTGGAAACCAGCCAGGTACTTTCTGCAGCGATAAGGCCTAAGAGGAAGCAATAAAACAGTGTCAAATGTGTCGCTGCTTCAAGTCCCGGCAGCATTCAGGGTCACTGCAGCGGGAAGGAAATGGAGACTGAGATTCTGTCACTCGTCACAAACTTTTACGCACACCGGAGGTGCAGTGATGCAGCTTCTTATTCTTGTAAATCATAAATTCTATGATTTTAGTTTTTACTTTAATTTGTAAGACTATATTGGAACCTATATCTGCAATTAATTACTATATTTTAAAAGGTTGTGATTAATTAAACTTTTGAAATAATAATAATAAAGTGAACTCTGGTCTGACTGAAAACTGAGGTCTCGGTTCGGTTGAAGTTAACTGGGATGCAGTTCAAATCCATAATGTGGATGCCAAGTGGACCGGAGACTGTTTTCGAAGCAGGAAGTAGTCTATAGAGCAGGGCATTCTGGGTAAATGCAACAAAAACAAACATGCAGTACTGGTGCCAGCTACCCAAAGACAAAAGTGTAACCTTGCAGCCACTAAAATTTGACGCCACTCCATGCTTGTTTACTTTTTGTGAAGAAGAAAGTTGCGCTCAGTGTCCTCAGAGGTTTTCATGTTGTTTCTGTCTTGGTGCAGCGCCACCTCAGGCGAGGAGGTGAACAGGTTGCTCAAAGGGTTTTGGTTTGTTTGGCACAGTGCTGTGTGAAGGAGAACCAGAGCAGCTGAAAATGGAACAAAAGGTTTTTTGCAAATTTTGATCTTCAATCTAAAAGAGTCTACCACCAGGGGGCGTAGTGGAGATCCTTTTTGGCTTGTCAAAATCTTGTGTGACGACACAAGATTTTTGTTTGAATAATTTTTTGATCACTTTTTAGACTTGTGTGATCTAACAAAGTCAACTTTTGTTTACGTCTTAGTTTGAAGAAATGATTGGTTATTATTTTGTCTTATGTTTTTTGAGAGAAACACACAACATGTTGGGTGTCGAGTCAGAGGTACGTTCAGAAACAGACCATGTGTTGCCACTCTCAAGCTTTTCTTGGACTGCTTTTTTGACACCATGTATAGAGTTGCATTTCTTGTACTTTTTCCACATTCTGTCACATTACAAGCACAAATTGAAATATAATTACATATATAATACAAGTGCACTTCATAGTTTTTCTTTAAAGTTTTATCAGTAGGAAGTTGTGAAAATCCTTTATGCCTTTTCTTTGAATTCCAAAAATTGCACACCATCTTGTCTTGGTCTGTCGCATGAAATCCCAATAAAACTGTTTAAGTTTGTGGTTCGTCTGTAACAAGGAGGTGGCCCTATAACTTCTCGGAGCAATTTTTATCTGGCTTCAGCACGTCGGCCAACATGAAGCACGGTCAAGTGAAAAAGACAGAGGCTCACTCTGAAGGATCTCTATTTAAAATAGGACAACAAACTGCTGAACCACACCAAGATAATTAGTGAGGGAAAATTCACTGGGAAAGGCACAGGGTTTCGTGCTGCGCTAATTATGTTTATCTTGCTGGTATAATTACTTTAAATACCTCCTTGTTTTAAAAAGACACAGACGTATCAGGTTGCCCCGGCGCAAAAAAAAAGAAAGATTTTCTTAACATTGCGCTACAGCGGAGTGTCTCTGTTGGTAATCTCCTAGGAGAGAAGTCATTATAAAGAACTGCCATCCTGCCTGTTTGTTTGTGCCCATGTGCAGCACAATGGGGTCCTGTAATGCAGAGAGCAAGCAGAGAAACAAGACTGCAAGACTAAAATAGCTTGTTTCGCTCTTATTGATGCCTTGTCATGTTCATTCCCTTTTCCCATCTGTTTATAATACGACTATAAGAAGATTGCGTTTCGCCGTGGTATCTGACGCATCATGGCCCACTGGGTTTCAGTCCCTGAGAGTTGGACAACAAAGGAATCCCAAATCCTGCCCTCTGGAAATGTACAGATTTTACGCCTCGCAAAGCACAGCGAGGTATTTTTACGACTTGGTTTTATCGCTGTTCTCTGCCACGCGGGGTGGACCGATGAGATATGTCAGACTGAGTGCGTCTGAAATAGACGGCTTGGTAAGAAGGCAAGTGGCGGCCGATGTGGTCTTCTGAGTTTGATTTGCTCGACATGCAGAGGTCAGAAGCGACGTTTCCAAAGGGAATGTGCGCATTATTTTGTCGATATTCTGCTAATGTCAATAAAAGACCATTTCGCATTTGCGATGTTTCCATTGAATATGAAATAAAATTAAAATGAAGTGTGAATAAGGTTGTTCAATCAGTAAGTCATTAGAAAATTATGGCAACGGCAAATATAAACAGTTACATGAAATATAATCATAAGTTAGCCATAGAGCTAGTGCTAATCTATTAGCCATGAGAGGATGTCAATGTCTTATTCAGGCATTGGAGCGACAAGACCTTTATGCTAGGGAGCGGTTATATATAAGGTGTTTGGAGGAAATTGCAGTTGACAATTTTACAGAAGAGTTACGAATTCAACATGTTCGAATGACGCAACTTTTTATGAACTGTGCGATGCTGTGAGAGCTCTGATGGAGCCCGCCATTGTCCAAAAGACAAAAACAAAACAGGAAAACAAACCTTTGTCTTCCACATCCTGTCATCTTTGGCGTTTCCGCCAGTAGTAACAGCTGTCTGTTGATCATGTAACTTGTGTGATGCAAAAAACCTATTTCCATTGCAGTTCTGTGAAATACATCTATTTCAAAATGGATGAAAACTCAACTCATCCTAGCTATTTATACAAAAAAAACATGATTTAAAAAAAATCATTATTATTGGTGTGTTTCCATTAAGCAAATTAATTTTTGTAATTTAAATTTGTGCAGTTCTATGGTTAATGGAAATGCAGCTACTGAGAGAGTTTAAAGAGCAGCCCAGGTGGAATCTGAAGTAGTTATCCTCCCTCCACCTCCAGAAACAAATGGCAACAAGATCAAAATAAATAACTGTTGTTATTATCGGCCCACTTTTATTTATTGGACCGATGCCAATATGTCGGCCGATACCAATGTTGGTACCAATTATATTACGCATCCCTGATTCTAAAGTGTGCAAATTGATAAAAGAGGAAACCAAAGTTGAATTTGTTTAGGCTGTTGAATCCTTAAAGCCGTGTTCTTAAAATATCCAAACTAAAAGCTTGAATTCTTGTGAACTGTAAAAAAAAACTTCACAGGACATCTCACATTGCGTTCCTACTCTCATTGGGATTCCCTTTCAAAACGCAGCGATTGATCCCTGTTGTAGGTCTACTATCTGTGCTTCATGTCAGCCGCGAGGATATATCACATGATGTTTCCTGAGGCACCATCAGAACGCAGCCTTTGATTAAATATTTAATAATAGTTTAAACACGACTTGTGTTTTATCTAATTGACAACGACTTGTGGGAGTAGAATCACACATGTTGCTCCAGGAAAATCTCGACATTTGAGGAATATTGGCCCTGATCAACTGGTTGTCGATTTAGTTCACCATTATTGAACTAGAGTGTCTGCACTGGGCGATTAAAAAAAATAATTGCATTTTATTTTGAAGAGGCAGCACTTTTTTCTTCTTCTTTTTTTTTATTTTTTATTAAGAGATGCAAGCGAAAAGAAAAGGTTTCAGCTCATCCCGTGTTGGGAGTCAGCTGAAACTCATCCCAACATGGGGGCTTCCCACTTCAAGTTTGCCAAGTCCAAGTGAATAAAGCAAATGTATTAAGCCTATGCGTCACATCACCTTACCTTAGAATGCTAATCAGCCGGACAATGAAATATTAGGCCCTTGTGTACAACTTGTAACGGCTTATCTTAAACACAGTCACAGTGCTGAGCTGGTTATGCAAATCCACATTAACCTCAGCATAAGAAAACTCTGAGTAGCCTCTGATGCCAAAATGCCACCAGGTCCAAGGGTTCCCAGTGTGCCAGATTGCCCTGGATGACAAACCTTTATCAGTCCAGCACAAATGCTTACGTTCACTAAACCCGTTTCCAAAGTTTCAAAGAAATCTGGTGGAAATCTCCCAAAGTCTGGGTGTAGTGATGGACTAAGATCTGAACCTTCAGAGACACATAAAGACAGTTACAAAGTCGGCCTGCTATCACCTGAAGAACATTTCCAGCATTAAAGGACTAATTTAGCAATGTCTAGAGAAATTCATCCATGCTTTTATCTTAAGTGGTATTGATAACTGCAAGAGTGTCTTCACAGGTTTGCCTAACAATGAAAGTTTTTTGTTTTTCTAAAATCAGCTCCAGCTGATGGAAAACACTTCTGTTCTGAGTAAAACTAGGAGGATAGAGAACACAACTTCAGTTCTTAAGTCCTTCCACTGCCTCCCTGTATCTCAGAGTATAAACTTTAATACACTTCTGTTAGTTTGTAAATCACTGAATGGTTTAGCACCACAATACATTAAAGATCTGCTGTTATTGTATCAGCCTTCCAGAATCTCTCAAGTCTTCTGGTTCTGGTCTGAACCAGAACCAGAACCAAACGTGGAGAAGCAGCATTCAGGTTTTATGCACCACAAATCTGGAACAAACGTCTAGAAAACTGCAAAAGTTTTGAAACACTGGCAGCTCTAAACCCCTTAGAGCTGCCTTTGAATCCTATTGACTGGAAAACCGACCAACATGTCTGGTCAATGTTGGCAAACTTGACAAAATGTAAAGTCAAGTGCCAACATAATGTTGGTACTTTATGTACTGGTTTCACAGTTGGTGACTATATGATTGTGTTTGTGATATTTTATGTTTTTATGATGTAAATAACTTGGTAACTTAAATATGCTTTACAAATTTGTTTGATTAAAAATGTTCCTGACACGCCACCGGTGAACATGATTGGTTCATTTTATTTCGATGAGCCAAGACTGTTATGCCACAGACTTTCCGTAGCCCCGTACTTGTCTGGAGGCGGAGCCTCAGTATGATATTAACAGATGTCAGGTTGTGTTGGCGTCATAGTTAGGGTAGAAAGAAAGCTCAGTGGGCTCTGTGCATAACTGGGAGTGCTGCACTTGACCTTGTCTATTCCAATTACTGCTGCCCTCCAGCCGCCATCATGCCACGTGTCTGTTGTCATTGGCTTGATAAGACCATAATGTGCGCTGTAGAAAAAAAAGGATTATGAAAGGCTGTTAAATGAAATTAAAACTCAAACTTGCTGACCGGAGTGACTTTTAATCTTTCACCCTGAGTAACACTGACGTTAAGCAGAGGTGGTTCTGCTGTGGTTCTCAGAGAAGCTCCAAGGTTTTTTGTTTTATTTAGCAATGTTGGTACATTGAGGGGTTGCACAAATTAAACAACTGCTGCTTAGAATTTAACCAATAGCAAGTATATATATATATATAAGCAAGTATAAAAATTATACAAACAAACTTGACTTAATCCCAGGTATGTAATTATACAGTTCAATATTTACAAAAACTTTATTTTTTGCAATAATTTCTCTGAAAACATTGCAAAAACCTTATCTTTACGATCTGTCTACAGGCTGATGTAGAGCAACTCAGCTGGTACTAAAAATAATTAGGGACATTGAGTTGTGTGGAGGCAAAACTGTTTGAAAAACCCACGTTATTGGAAAGTGCAATAATAATAATAATAATAATAATAATAATAATAATAATAATGAATTTAATTTGTAACGCATTTTTCCTTAACAAAAATCAGAAAGTGCTTAAAATCTCAAATAGGTACCAAAACATTGATTTTTAGCACAGCAACTGTCGTACACTTTGTTTCCACTGAGTACCGATGTTAATCCTCTTGAGGTCTCATCCAGCAGGGTTGCACTGACTCCATGTGTGCTTTTACAAGATTTGTTTTTGTGTGTGTGTTTTTGGGTACTGACGGTCTGATGGGACCGGCTGCCTCCCCGCTGTCCGACCGTGACATCTGCTGCGCTCCTCCTGAGCATCTCACTAAGACCACAGGAGGAGTGATGGGCCTGGTATGATCGAGTGTAAAAATTCATAATATTTTGACAGTGTGAGGCAATATGATCACTGCTCACTCTAAAACATGGGACAGCAGGGGTCCATTTCCATCCCCTTCCTATATTTCCGTAGCCATCACTATCATCTACTGGAAAACGAAACCCAAACAAATGTTTGAAACACACCTGCATTTTTTCTGTTGTATTTGTCCTTGATTTAATGAGGATAAAAAAATATATATATACATTTTTGTATTTCAAAGAGACATAATTAAGGTAAGCTATGCTGAAATTCAAGAAAATACATCAGATGGGAGCAGTTTATTTTCCTCTGGTGGTCTTTGAAGTCAACACTGACAGGAAAGTGTTACAAAAGAGGCATCTTGATAGCTCGGGGGTCTTCAGAGGCTGACCGTGAAATCGCCACGTTCACAGTCCGAGTCTGTGAGGTGACCTTTGCTGCATGTTGTCTCGTCTCTCCCTCCATTTTTTTTCTCTGTCCACACTCTCAGCATGTTTACACCTTTTGATCTTCCTCACATTTTGCTACATTACAATCCTGAACTATAATGTGTTTAATGGGGACTTTGTGTTGTAGAACAACATAAAGTAATGTGTAATTTTGAAAAGGAAGGGAAAAAATACCTATTGAAATATGATATATGTGATGTATTGTGGCACTAAAACATAGTTTTCTCATTTGTGACAGTTTAGTTCAATGCCACTTCAAAATAAAGCTGGAAAAACTAAGCAATGATATTTTGCCAGATTGTTCAGAGAACAGAAAATATACTTAGCCGTGGTATGTAGTGATAAATATCATGATGTAAAATAGTGCATATCGTAAAATGATTTTTTCCCCCCCCTACTGCATATACAGAAGCTTAAACTTTGTAAGTCTAAGCAAAGTCGAACCCATTTTATAAAAATGTTCAAGTTGAAAGTTTGGGACCACAGTCAACATTTGCTAAAACCCGAGAATACTTGAGTCCCATTCTACAAATGCTCATAACTGCACAATTTTAATTGTTCAAACACCAAATTTACCTTACCTTGCATCAATATGAACAGTGGACACCGTCTTAGCACTACTACAGAAACTAACATCTACAGTCTTCCCAGGGTACAGCAAATCAGCACAGGAGAATATGCCACTCCTGGATTGGCTGATTTACACACACCAGCCAATAGTGTGTCAGACAGTATTGCACGTTAGTATTTCAGTTTCTAAAGTCGCATTTTCTTTACATTTTAGATATACTCTATGAAAAAATCCTCAATATAATGAGCACTGTACAAATACCTTATTAAAAGAAAGGCATGTCCCCGTGCAACAAGAGCTGGTTACGGGTCACCCTTGCCAGAATACAACAAGGGTTTTTAAAAGAAAGTTTACTTGAAATGTTTTTCCAAGTCTGGTCCAGGTTTATATGCATCAACTACCTGTACACTCTAGCAAGTTTTGCATCAAGAAAAAAAGTGCTCAAAGAATACCCATTTTTAGAGCTCCAAAACAATTATACATATATAAATGAAATCATATTTGGAATGATGTTGGAAATCCATTTGCATGCTATAGAGGCAAGAGAAAAGCTTTGTGTGATGTCACAGCTTTAACTGTCTCGCTGTCACACCCGGAGCGCAGAGGTGCAGCGGGCCGTAATGGCAGACAGAGCCCCGAGCCGGAGCAGGCTGCACAAAGTTGGGGTTAATGGCTTTTTTTATGGTCTAAGGTGCTCTGGTCCGCTGGGTATATTTTATCAGAGAAACCTCAGCTATAAGGAACTTCACTGTGTGCTCTGATTGACCTCACACAGGGACATCTAGAAACTCACAATACCTGTCAGCAGTGAGCTGCCTGGAATGAACAGATTTATAATGGGTACTTACGAATTGTAATTGAGGACTTATAATTACCAGCGCTACAGGTACCAGGAGACACACAAAAAATATGTTGTTTGCCAGGTTTGAAAATCAAATGTACAAAAATCGCATGACAGAGTTCACATTGGCATTATTTATTTAGCCAAAAAAGGGGTGGGAAATTGACACAAAATAGAAACAAACTGCAAATGCTCTTGATAAACTAGCCATCAGGAGGTGCAATATAAACAAAAATCAAAAACGGAACTAAACAAAAGACGTTCTGCAAGTTTTTGGTCTGGAGTGTCTCCATGCCACGACCTGCCATGACAGAACGTCCTCAACAATCATCTTGAAGCTGCAGCTGCCGTAAGTAGCTGCATTTCCACTGAACGTACAGCTGCACAAATTGAAATTCTGGAGAAAAGATGATGGCGATGACAGGAAGTGGTAGCAGGATGATGGCGCCGCATTTTATTTTCCAAACGATCTCAACCCAAAGTCAGACAAGTCAATGCCTGGAAATCTCTATCTCAAGCTCATGTAACAGCTAATCTGTAACTGCTGGTGTTCTTTGTCATCACCACTTGTTACTAGAATCCACTTGCTACAATGTTGCTGGCTGTGCAGGAGTCTCCACTTCTGCTTATCAAAGATGTACCGTTGTGAACTTGGCACCACAACTGCATCTATTACTGACAAACTTTGCTTGACTTGTGCCTTTGGAACATGGTTTTTATGCAAAACAATTGTAAAAAAAAAAAAGATGACAGAACTTTGAAAGAATATGCAAAAGGCTGATACAGTATGCTACCTTTCTAGAGCAGGAACTTTGAAAGAAGTTGTTCTTTCAGAGTCTTTCAAATGTTTCATATAAGACCCCCAGTGAAAATCTTCCCTCCCATTCTGTAGTAGCTGTCCTGTAATGCTCAAAGTTGGCCCACTGGCAACAAATCTCTGCAGGTTCCCTTCAAATCCAGCACAGTTGGCAGAATTCATCCATTAGCTAAAGTCGCTTAATTCAGCCCAGCATCACTATCCTCCTCAGTTTCTCAAATGCTCCACATATGGAATGAACCGATAATGAATTCTTCTGCTCCTTCTTCCTGTTGCGTTGGCAACAGGTTCCATAGTGTGCAAGTGTTACATCATACTCACCGCCTAGGAAAATTATACATACACCTTGAAATTAATAAAATTTCACGACTCGGTGGAGGGCTATATTCTGCAAGTTATGTTTAAATTACGAAACAGTATATTGCAGCACGTTTGCAAAAAAAGATTTATTAAAAGACGGAGCTTTTGTAATCTGAGAAGATCAGAAATAATAATATATATATAAACAAACAAAGTCACCACTAAGCAAACTGAACACTGTATTTGTGTTTTATGGGACAAATCTATCTAAAACAGAAAAGAGTAGATCTATTTTTACTTTCGAGGTATTATGATGTGTATTAATTCAGTCGAGTGCTGTATTATTGCAAAAGTAATGTTTTTTCTTTATTATTTTCATATATACGCATTGCCTGTTTTGTGTTTGTGTATATGTGGATAGCTGATGTTTAGTTGCTTGTGTCATAATAAACTGGCTTTTGAGACAGGCTGGACTACACAAGCTTTTTTCCTTCAAACTACTCATTTTGATTCCATGTGAAATGTTCACTCTAAACTGTAAATTAATGAAATAAGTACAATCTTATTCATATTTTCTCCCAATGCAACCACATAATGCCCTAAATCTTAAACGTAAGCATGATAGGGTATCACATTTCACCGGTCAGGAAAAAGTTTTAGCTAAAACAAAATTGGGGAGGGAGAGGGAAGCAGGTCAGTTATGCTAGCTTGACTTTGACAATCTTAACATGTACGTGTGCTGTGGAATTCAGTGTGTTTTTGTTTGGTTAAAAAAAATAAAAATAAAATAAGGCCACCCAAACATGAACTCTCCAACAGATCATCAATAGAGCAGGTGTTTAAATTGGCTAATCAGGCAATTTAAATAATAATTGTTCAGACGATCAATTATTAATATTCTCAAAAATAAACATCATGAAAACATAAAACTGGAACAGACTGAATGCTCTGTTGTTTCTGTGGGAAATGTTTGTGTGTTTTTTGCTGTTGGATTCTGATACATTAGTGGAGCTGTTTTCAGTCAGTTGCTAAGTGTTGAGTTATTCCTCAACAGTTACATGTGCAAAATTTACAGAAGTAAACCAAAACATACGTGTCTCTGTATTGAATATTGAATATTTTATCAGGTGTATTATCTACTGATATTGATCAATAGCTAAAACACAATATATATTGTTACTGATTTGTAAGTAGAATTCTTTAGTGAATCACAGTATTTGTTAAATAAATGAATGTTTTTGCGGATGAGGCTGTTGGAGAACAAACCTAAGCTTCCAGATAAGATGTAGCGACCAATTTTAGTAGCATGACGATAGGGTTGTGGATGTTCAGTCCTGTGACCTTCAACCACAGGGAACAGTTCCCCAGCAGCGCTGCCTTATCGCTTCTTAACCTTATCAAGAGTCGACATAACTTTACAGCGGCTTTTCGAGATCTTTTAACTGCACAAAGCAACGGTGACTTTTCATTTGCCAAATCTAACATTGGTCACATTCTAATTAGCCTTTTTGCGGCGAATACATCATCCAAATGAGAGGAGGGCTTGTGTCCAGCAGGATGAATTTTAATTAGGCCGCACGGGGGAGACTGGGGAAAAAAAAGGTCATCACATGCTCTCATCTAATCACACGCCTTTCAGAGTCTCTCAAAAGGTGAAAACATTCCTGCCATTGTGACAAACTCACTTTTTCATATCTGCCTTTCAATTAAATGTCTGCAGTTCAGTGGGTAAATGCATGTAATTAATTAGCCTAGAGGAAATTCTACATTTAATAGGCAACTTATAATTAAGTGGAGAGGAGATCAAATGTATCTGCGGTTCACCTTTCTTATCCCGACTGGCCCAGCAGGGAGATTAGATCGACTGTGCTCTTTCTCTCAGATTACTAAAAAAGTGGTGGGGGAAAAAAAAAAAAAAATCTATTTTTAAGTACATTTTACCAAATTTGGTTCAAATACACAAATGAAAGAATTCAAGTAAAGATGTTTCTTTTTCATTGGTTGTCCACTTTCTATGTAGCTCTTTCAAAAAAGGGTCCTATACACACATAGCATGTTGTTGTTTATGGCTGAAATTTGCAAAAGGACGATTCTTTTACATGCCATCCATAGCTGCGCTGCGGTGGTAGAAAAATTCTGTTAATAAAATCAAACCTGGAGATGTGGGTGTTATTAAGTAACGCAGAAAAATCATTTTTTTAACTGAAAACAATTTGTATTCGTCTTTGTTTTTTGGGTTCTCTGTGTCGGCTACGCTACACACACATAGCAATTGACTGACAACAGCTCCACTATAGCATCAGGTCTCGACACCAAAAAACATGCAAACATTTCCCACACAAAGAACAGAACATTCAGTCCATTAGACTATTACGTTCTCGGGCTTTATTTTGTGATTATTAATAGTTGATTTAGGGTTGGTTAGCTAATTTAAGCGTGGATCGACTTGTTTTCTTTTTTTTGTTAACTGAGCCAAAACACACTGAATTCCACAGCACATCTAGATGTTAAGATTGTCAAAGTCAAGCTAGCATATTTACATAGTCAGGCAGAATCTTGCGCACATGACGTCGCGTCCCAACGTGTCTTTAAGAAAAACTTAATGCAACTATGTAGTGTTGAAATCCTATAAGTAGACGAAATGTTCAAATATTCCAGCAGATTTTTCATATTCCGTTAGACCCTGCTGTTACGCTTTGAAATTCCAAAGCATTTCCGAAGAAAATGAATCAAGAACACATCGGTTCTTTGGCGCTCAGACTGTATTCCAGAGATAAGAAGTTGTTTTGACGTCAAAGTGCAATCATTTCCGTCATCCGACTGTAGTAAGAGAAAGGCAACTGCTCCATCTGCCGTCAATTCCAACATTATCATTCTCACCTGTAGCGGTACACGTGTTTTTGTTGAGGGTCAAGATAAAAACAGAAAATTATTCCTGGACCTTTTTGATTTTTGCACACCTAATTGTTTTAAATCATTCAGCAAATTTTAAATTTTACATAAAAATACCACGGATAAACTAGGGGTTGAACGACTACATATTTTTTAAGGTCGACTACATCATGATAATAGTCGAGTCGATGTCGACTAGTCGCGGTGACGTCATAGTGACGTAAGCGCAAAAACCCTTCACAACTACTTGGAGGCTTTATTAGCTATTTTCACGGCAAATATTGACACCCCCCCGCCCCCCCTACGCCCCCCCGAAACTTACACACACACACACACACACACACACTCACTCCCCTTCTCCTGCTTTTACTAAGTCTATTATGGAGAATTAAAAGAGCAATAAACAGATCATTCTTCGTGAGCAGCGGGGAAAAGTTTGTTGCACAAAGTCGGGTCTGACTTTTTTTTTCTAAACACCGGCTGATGCTGATGATCTCTGGATAGTTACTATAGGAGTCAAATTATCACACTGACTACATGGTGCTTTTGGAACATCACAAGCCAAACTTGTTATGAACGGATCCCGTTTGGTTACAGCTGAATTCAACGAAACCACCTGCTTCTCCTCCGCCCGATGCGGCAGGAAGCTCTGCTGACTCAGCAGATTGAACGATTTAAGATATTTTCTAGTCAACGCCAACATGATAAAAGTAGTCGATGTCGAGTTGACTAGTCGTTTTGACGTCATAGCAACGCAAGACGCAAAGCTTTGGAGTAACGTACAGGCTTTATTACCCGTTTTCACGGAAAAATACAGCATTTACACAGAACAGCAACAAGTGAAACAACAAAACATCGGGATAGTTTATGATAAATAATAAGTTGCTGGGAAACCAACATTCAAAAGGAAACGCACATCTTTTAGATGGCATTACCACAGATCTTTATTTAATCAGCAACATAACATCATAACGTATTAGTTAGCTCGTCAGCCGGCTAAGTGACATCCTTAGCGGGAAGGGGGCGAGTTTTAGACGGCTCGTGTTTTGTAGTCGACTGCAGCTGCAACTCCATCTCCTTTTAAAAACACTGTAAAACCACAAATATGCATCCATCTACATATCATTTAAACTAATGTATTAACTTATTTTTCTTGTGTCTTGTGACGTATACTGTGCTGTCAGATCAGCACAGGCTGTCACCACCGGCAATCACATGACTGCGACTAGTCGACATGGAGTGTAAAAACTCGCGAGATGTCCTAGAGTCGACTAGTCGACTAATTGGTTCAACCCCTAGGATAAACACAAAAAGCTGTTTTTAACTGCCCAATCCCAACCAACCCGTGTGCCTGACAGGTTGTGCTACAGCTTGGTGTGTGAAACCTGCAGCCAGATGTTCTGCACAAACAGTCTAAAGAAAAAAAATAAATAAAACGAGGAAAAAAAACCATCTAAGGCATTCCAGCAGTGACAGAAACTCAGCTTGCAAAAGTATTCATATTCCTTTAACTTTTCCATATTTTGTCAATTCATAATCACAAACTTCAATGTTTTTTTATTTTTTGTTTTTGTTTTACCCTGTCTGTGTGTAATGCAGTCGCAGACAGTTCATATCCAGATGTTCTGTGAATGCCTCAGAAGTTTGTTAGAAAGCATTTGTTAACCAGCAGCATCATGAAGACCAGAAAAACCCAGCAGACACTTCAGAGATTTCAGTTCAAACACAAACCTCAAGCTTTAACGTCCCCACTTGTCAATTTACAGTCCAAATATTAAATGGCAGCTACAAAACTACCCAAAAAAAAGACCCAATCTTTGACTTAAACTGAACACTTTAATCCGGAGGAGTTTCAGAGAATAAACTCCTCAGGTGAAACAATCAGACAGTTAGTTGTGTTCTCCACAAATGTGGCCTAAATACACAGGGAGCAAAGAGAGAGCCATAAAAAAATCTAATTTTAAGTTTGTCATTAGATTAGGGCCTGGTCTTTAGCAAGTAAATTTCAATTAACTAATTCATTAAAAATGTTTAATCCAATTACTCCTATTCTTCTATTTATTTTTGACATTAAAAAAATGCTCCGGCCAGAACTTTTGTATTTACTCGTTTTCGGAACACCCATAAATCTGATGCACAAGTGACAAAGGACAAGCCGGCTTCTCTTTACACACTGAGAGTTATTGTCTGCTTAAAAAAAAAAACATCGATCCGACATAGACTATTGTTGTGCTAAGAGCAGTTAGCTGATCAGTGAAGCAATTCAAGCCTAAAACAGCATCTCAGTCCTAAACAGCAGAGCAGACGTCCCCAACGCTAGAGAACGCTTAAACTCAAAAGGCATAATAGCACTATGCACCAATTTGATGTTTTAATAACCTAATTAACAGGTTAAAAACAACAAATATCTTTGTTCAATAATTTAGTGACAAAAGAAGTTTTGATTTGAAAAAATGACTCATTTTGTCACTGCATAGTTTTTGAAATGTGATTAATTGCAGTTGTTCAATTATAGACCCTTGAATAACTTTTTAGGAAAAAGTTAATTGCGCTTAAAATGGTAAACTTTAAGCGAGTCTCACCCCTAAAATGGATAAAAACATATTCTTGAGTCAAAGTCCAGACTCATATTGATACTATGCTGCAAGACTTGTCGGGGGCGGATTACCTTGATACACCTTCTCCACCCAGTCTGACTGAGCTTCAACTAATTTGCAAATTCAGACTCTTTGGACAAGGCTGGTAGAGCCACTCTAAAACAATAAAAGTTGTGGTACGTAGTTCAGCACAGGTATACAAATTGTTCCAAATGAACAAAACGCTGGTTAAATCCTGCTGCACACCTCTTCTTTATTCCCTTGCTTAGCGAGGCCACATTTCTTTCCTTACAGCTGTAGACGGAGAGTTAAGACAACTCGGAGCTCAACTCTCACTGCAGTTGGGCTGAAACTCATCAGCAAACATTCCTCGTGTTCCCTCTGCCTCCGAGCGCCATGTCTGCCTTCCCCCCCACCAAAAAGAAAAAAACAATATCAAGGATAAATCAGCTTGGCCTCTGATGGGCAGACCCACTTTTCAATTATGCGCACAAGGCAAAGGAATTAGAGGTCTAATTCCAGCCTAATCCCCAAACAAACAAATCTATGGCCTCCATTTCCAGTGAAGGTGCCATGCTTCCCCTTCTTTATCCCTCCTGTCTACTCTTGCTAACTCTCTGCCCATTCACTTGCCTGGTCAGGTGTGGCAGTATTTTTGCTCCAATCAGTTCTTAAACTGAACGCTCAAAGTGCTGGAAGCCATGCTTGTTGCATTCTGTTAGTTTTCCATTCAGACTGCTCTTTGATATTGTACCTCCTTCACTTAACAGTGACTAATTTGATACCCAGGGAGGCCCAGTTCAATTGCACTCCCCTCTCCAGTGAAGATGGCCGTTCATCTGAGGAGCCACTCGGGCTTCTTTTCACTACTGATAACACGACAATTACTCAGCAGCAAAAAGTTCTTTCCCACAATGCCAGTCCCTCCTCAATAGGGGATCTGTCAACGGCTAATAGGAAATTATGACAAAATAAATAACTTAAACATGTGGATGAAGAATTTCTATCGTGATGTACTGTATTGATTTGCTGAAACGTAAAGGTTTACATGATTACTTAGCTGAAGATGTTCCTTACAGTCATCACTCCTACACTCTGTAACAACATCACTTCTTAAAAACAATAGTTGGCAACTCGGAGTGAAACGATACCTAATGCTCACAAGACACAAAACCGAGTTCACAAGATGGGACGAGGTTTTATTATCGGCGAGAAAACGACAAAGCTCCAATTTCTTCTCCATGAAGGAATTTATTTAGTATTTTAGCTGTTTGTCATAAGATATGGATGCTCTGGCTTTTTTTTTTCTTTTGCTTGAGGCTGAATCTTAAATATAAACCTAGTGTTTGCTTGGTATTTCCCATCTCATATCACGACTATGCAATAAAATATGCAGAGGTTTATATAAAAACAAAACGCATCATAAAAACAAGTCACATCAGTGTCATTGTGAAAACTTGGTAATATGAATGTAGAACAGCTGAGTTTCCACTAAATGCCAACAAAATTCATAAACATCTAAAAAAAAAATGACAATAAATTTAAACTTGTGCCTCAAATTGTAACCCAAACGTTTGAACTACACTATTTTAGACCAAAAGCCAACAGCAAAATGACTCAGTTTTCTACATGGAAATGAGCGCTTTTCTTATAAAAAGATAAAGAACAAGCAAAGTCTGCATACGGGCAAAAAAAAAAAAAAAAAGAAAGAAAGAGAGAGAAAGCAACGCATCCTTTCCCGTCTCGATTGCTCCACCGACGGCCGATCGATGTATCTCCCAAACACACTCTGCCCATAAGCTCTCTCACCTATTACGATTCTGTCAGAGAGTGATTCCAGCCAATCCGAGGGTGGTCAGATCCTTCTCATTTCCCTCCACTTGTACAAGCAATCGATTCCACTCAAAGCCGAAGGCCGACGCTTATTCCCCCCACCGGCCCGCTCCCGACTCCGCTTGCCATCTCTCTCTCTATCCCGCCATCGGCCTCTGAATGCAGATAGCTTAGAGAGGGGGAAGGGAGCTGCGTGGAGTTGGACTTAAAAAAAGAGAAAACGAGCAACACAATTTCTTTTTTTTTTATCTGCAATCATTCCAGCCATCCACACCTCTATGACAGCTTCTGAGAAGATTTGGCTTCGGCTAAAAGACGCTGCAGTGGGTGTCACCTTGTGAGAGCTTTTCTTAGATCCGTCCGTTTCAGTCTCTGAATCATGACGATGACTTCATCTAAACCTGGCAGGAGAAATACCGACAACTCCTCCGTCTGTTAAAACACTGTTTTTTGTTTTTGCTCACCTTTAAAATGTGTTTTTTTTTTTTTTTCCGTTTGTTTGTTCTCCTGCAAGGTGACATACTCTCTTACAAAATGTTCATAAACCACATTTTCCTCTCTGGAGCTTTTAGGAATGAAACTTGAAACGAAAATGTGATAAATTGTAATTTAAAAGAATGTAACATGCTAAAATGTATGCAGTTAATTCGCCGAAGTGAACGTGTTAAAATCACGGACTCGGTGTGAAAACACACGCGTCTCACACTTTTCGGATTTGTTTTTGTAAATAAAATAAAATAGAAAACTGACAACTAAATTCATTTTGCGGTGCGTAAAATTTAAAGTGATTTGCCGGGAAGGAGCTTCGTTTCCAAGTTACAGTTATTTGGATTTAATAATTCTAATGTGCAAGTTGGAGTACCTGCAGTGTTGGAACTAACAAACCAGAATATCAGAATGTTATTATCCTTTTAATAAAAGCCATGTTTTTATGACTCTAACAACTTCTAACATTTTTAAAGGGATCATAAAATTTGGAGCAAAGGAGCAAATAGAACATCATCTTTGAATGTGTGTTAGTGTTACGATACATACCCATCATTATCATAAGTATATTAATAAAAACACTTTATAAGGCATGAACGCTGCACATTCAACTGCTTTTTGTTAGCAGAGATAAAATGTGAGCCCTAACGTTTGCGCCACAGGGCTTGACACGATATGTGTGTGTTGGTGTGTGTGTGTGTGTGTATTGAGCAAATCAGCCACTGCTGCACTCTGAGATGGCTCCATTCCTGCTTTCGCTCTGATGATAATGCCTTTATTGCTCTTAAATCTGCTGTGATTTCCAACACAGCCTGCCTCATCACAGTGTGCGGCGTGCTGAAGTTTAGATAAAAGACGGATCCCTCCTTACTTTGCCGTTAAATCCTACATTTCTCGTAAAGCTCCGGCAGTTGGGTCGGATTTATGGCCACGTTTCAGGCGAATCGCTTCCACCCAGTAGGCAGCGAGACCTTTGCATGCCGCTGAATCGGGGCGCAGGGTAAATAAAGACGGGCAGCGAGGGGTCAGAGTTCAGCGGGGAACGTAAATGTCACAGGTACTCACTGTCTCAGCTTCTTCAAATATATTACAGATATGTTTATAGATGCAAAAAAACAAAATCATTTTTATTAAGAAAGGAAACTTTTATTGCCTAAGATGCAGTACCATGGTGTTCCTTCAGTGTGCGCTTGATCATTTGTAGCAAGAGATGCATCTGCAGTCAAAACAAATTCAGTAATGAGAAAAGCTTCGCTCTTTCAGCTCGACTTAACGTCAGTAGAGTGTAGCGTTAATCTTTTGACTCGTTTTTGAATTGATCTACAGCAAAACGAGATTTTTCTCGACAGAACTTCAACCAGGTGAAGCCAGAGTTATTTTAATTTTGGATAGAACATTTAAGATTTTTATTTTTTATTTTTTTATCTTAATTGGAAAATATTTTTTAATTTTTTGTGACTGTGTTGTTCTTTCAGAAAATAGTTAATTCTTGAGTCTCCAACGCTCTAGTTAATGATTAATCATGAATCATTAGTTGATGATTATTTCAATGATAGATTCATCACGATTAGTTTTGATTAATCATTTCAGTCGTATTTTTCATTCTTTATACTCCAGTTAATGATTAATCGTATACCAGTTGATTACTAAATTTGTTTATTTTTTTCAATAATCAATTTAATTCAATTAATCATTTCAGTCCTATTTTTGAGTCTATATACTACAGTCTGTGATTAATCAATAATCAATCGATTACTAAATTAGTTGACAATTATTTCAATAATCGTTTCTCTCCTAATCTAAGTAAGTACTGGTTCTATTTTCTATGGCTCCAAGTGGCAACCAGGGATTATCAGCAATAATAATCCCTGGTTGCTTTTAAAAAGAATGATATATTTGTATGATATAGACAGGTTTACATTTAATGTGTTCCACAGGGACTGATACAGGAGCCTGAAGTGAAGTCAGATTGGCTCAAGGATTTCTTTAGGTGTTTGAATCCAACGCTGTATCTACGGTGCAGCTGTGTGTCAGATAACCGGAAAGGAAAAAAAAAAAAAAAACTTTTCATGGCTTCACTTTACAAGAAGTATAATTATTGCCCGAGGTTCTCACGGCTTCACCACTGCTGACACAGGATTTTCATGTGGGAGCTGCACAGATGAAAGGATTTGTGCTGTCAATAAAGTGAAATTCAACATGAGGAGACGCACTGAAAGAATCATTTACTGTCAAGAAGCTGTTGCACAAACTTCTTCTTTTTGACATCTACTGCTCATGACAATGAAAATAAATGCTTTACGGTCTGTTGTTCTGCTTAACCTCGTTGTTAAGCAGAACAACGAGGCTTTTCATTAAGAAGTACAATTTATTACATTTTCACGCGACGTCGGTTCCTCTCCGTTCATTTCTTATGGTACTTCTGCGATGAGGCGACAGTCATTAGCTCTCCTTCAGCTAAGCAACTGGCAAAATTTGCGCCCATGAAATTTTGAGCTCCTAAACGTAGAAGTTCACACGCGGGCTAGCGACGCAACATAGTAACAGTCTTTTGCCACGACTGTCACATCCCATGTGCTTCGTCTTACCCAGGATTCCAGAAACCTGTGGTTTTTGCTATCGTTCGTCAATGTTGCACTTTTACAATACATCCATAGATGTAACTCCGTTCAACTCAACAAAATGAAAAATCTTTCTTTAAAAATGTGGACTGTGGACGCTAATGTTAGCTTTGGGGACATTTCAGCTGCTGTGTCATGTTTACCATTGAAATGCTCATTTAGCCTTGAACGGCTTCGTTAATAGGCTAAATATATATACATATATATTTTTTTTTTAATCCAAAAACTAACCCCCAGTCGGCCAAGAGGAGCAGCTTCATTCTCCGTCAGTGTTTGAGGGTGTTGATTGTGTGTCAGATTTATGCTTGTACCAGAAACACATAAATACAAAGGTTCCAACCAGATGCTTTTTCTGTAAATTAAAAAATAAAAAACTGATTAAGTGTGGTAAATTGTTGAACACGTTAAAAATATAGAACAAATTATGTAAAACATAATTATTGATGAGGCTAGGAAAAACTGCTGGGTGTAATAAATTAATTATGATACATATTGCGATATACATATGATCATTATCAATAGATGACAGAATTTTCAATAATTTCACTGAACCCTGAGCCAGAACTGCAAAGCATTCTGGGAGATGTAGGCAGAGAAAAGAGTTTAGCCATTCAACCAGGTAAGCAACAAACTAACCTCTCCCACTCTTTGGTTACCTAGCAACAACCTGGTAAGTAATGTGCGCAGCAGCAGTTTCAGGTTTCACCTCAGTGCCTCATAAATTTCTAAAAGAAAAAAAAAAAAAACAGCATGTAGTGAAAACTGGATAAAATTCACATCATGAATTTGGCTGTATTTCAGATATTTAAAGGAAATAATAATTATCACTAAAAACTGATATGAAACGCTTACATAATACGTTTTTCATGATGAAATTGTTTTCCTTTTAGGGAACTATTTCCTCAAAAGGAATTGTTTCTATAGTGGCATTTGGTACCTTTGTGAAACCTGGACATGGACAATCTGCCACCAAGTTATGGTTAGTGCATCCACACCCTGCTCACGTTTTGCTGCTGAGCCGTTTCACTTGGACACTCTGTGGCGATGGAATGAGGACGGCATGTGGTACCTGGCAGAATTTACAGCATCGTCTCCGTTTCATTTGGGACGATGTTCCAACTGTCCCAATGACATAAACGCACCTGTAAAAAGGGCTGGGGTTATAACGGCTAATTATACTCTGTCAGGACGCGTGGAGTGAGAAACGACTCCTGCCGCCTCGTTTCCGAAATGCTTCCCTTATTAGTTAGTACTTAATATCCCCAAGGTCATAACATTTGATAGATCATATTGTCAGCTGGGGCGGCCATAAAAATCCTCCCCCACTACTACAACCACCACCGTCGTCCTCTGTGGCAGCTTTAGTCTGCTCACATCAAGCGTCTTAATTGAAGGGGAGCGGGGCCCGACGGCGCGCCCGGCTGAAGGCAATCGATTGTGACAAACAAATTAGAGACGAGTTTGAATGATTAAGTTATGTATCGATTTTGATTTAAACATCAACGTGCTCATGTACTCGGCGGGATTAGATGAGAAGACGAAATGTAATCAATGCTTCCTCGTACACATCCACGGGATTTAGCATGTAAAGACACGGGTCAATGAGGTAATAAGAGGCCTCAAGGACCACACGTTCTTCTGCTTCACCGCTAATTGGATATAGATTATGCCAGTGGGCTGCAGAATATGATGGAGAACACATTGTTATGAATCAGGTTAATTTTATCGGCCAGAATCAATTTCATGCTATAAGTTTTCCTTAAACTCTACTGTTCCCGGCTGAAGCGCTGCAGCTCCCCAAGTTCATTTCACACATAAGTCATTTTTCATCACCGGCCTCTGATGCTAACTAATGGCTAAGTGTAAATCAAAGATGATTTCATTCACTTTTACTTGCTCTACAAAATGACCGTAATATGTCTGCAAGCGGCTGATGGGAACTTGATCAAAACTAATAGCGCCATTATTCCAGACTGAGGTCCTGAAAAATCCACTCAGCTCCCTTATTGTCCTGCTGTGGAACAGTACACATATTATAAAAATAAAAAAAAAAAATAGACAAGATTCCTGTGACTAATATTACAATATTACATATCATAATAGATCGGTGATGACGCTTTTACTGATTCACCAGTCATGTTTGTGTTAATTCTCACAACTGACTTATGATTAATTTTAAATAAATGATTTGTTAGATTGAAATTAGTTCCAATCAATCACAATGACGTCCGCTTACGCCTTCTTTCACTGTTGTAGTTGGGCCACCATCCAGCAGAGGGCGCATCCTTGAGCGGAACCAGTTGATACAGAAAAAAAGCTGGCGGAGCCATACGAGAACGGGAAAGAGAAACGGGCTGAACGTAGTCAGATGTGGGATGCAAAATGCACTTTATCCAGTTCTGCTTTGAAATATAAACCCTCGACAAGCTCAAGTTTCAGCTCAATCTTCGCTATGCTGAGCAGTATTGCGTAGCGGCGTCAACTTTTTAACCAACAATTATCACTTTGCTACAAATGCTATAAAGTCTGCACTCCTCCTCACTGACAATATAAAGTTAATGGAAGAGTTAGTGTTTCACACATTTTCAAATTTTTCAATCCAACAGTGTGAGAAAACCACTATTATCTGTTTATCCAGTCAGCACATAACACAGCTGACAAAAAATACAATGTGCTTTTTTCTTTTTTAAATAAGCATTATGAGTCAGGTTTTAAAGAAAATTAATTGAGGTCAATCGATGAGATCAATCAACTTTAGATAAAGTCACTAATCCGATCCCTAATATTGATCCCGAAAGTCATCGGAAGATAGGAATGTTTGTGGAATACACCTTTACCACGAAAATATACCAAAAAATGAGGCACAGAAATTAAATCAAATTAAAAGCAGTGGATCCTTGATGTTCTCAGGGTTTATTGATCACAAACGCCTACAAATGCGTGAAATTTCTGAATACTTCAGACCACCTCTAAATACGCTTAGCACTGGCTGTTTTAATCGTTCAGAAATACAGCATTAACATGATATGTATTAACATGCACAGCAGAAACCGTGTTAGCACAGAAGCTAACAGCCAGAGTCTTCCTTGTCTAAACTCTTGGGCGTGCAGCCAATCAGCGGCAAGGAGAATCAATGGCGCTTCTGGATTGGCCAATAGAATGTCAGGCAGCCTCATGTAAAAGTATTCCACCGTCCTACACTGCATTTCAGTTTGAATATTTCAGATCTGCTCTATGAAAATGTAAAAAAAAAATAATAATAATTGATTTGACGTTTTCATTGCCAGCCGTCTGTGATTGGTGTTCGGGGGTCTTTATGTTCATATCCACCAATCGAATAAAATGTTGTAAGAGGCTGTTGGAAATTGCCACTCAACTTCAGCATAATGTGACGTTTTAAAGACAGAAACACCGGACTAAATATTTTAACCTCGTATGGTGGAAATGATTTTACAATATTACAGATTAGGACTAAAAATGATCTAATATCTTAATAACTGAAGGCACTGGCAGCAGACGAAATGAAATATGCAAGAAGAAATGTCAAATCCATTCATGTTTTAATCATGTGGCTGGGATTTTAATATGCTTTTAAATTTGTACATCCACTGGCATGTTTTTTTTTTTTTTTTACTTTTTCATTGGTTCTCTGATTCTCCCTCCACCTGTTTTACAAGAACACACACATTATCCGTTGTTGGAAAACCTGGGTCACAATAATGAATTCATAACCAGCTGCTTTCCTTGTTTGTAAATTTGTACAAATATCTGGAGAACAGCGTTTCATCTCCCTTCACAGTGCTAACAATGGGAATAAAGTACAAATTATAGTTTTAGGTGATCCTGATGGCACTTTGAAATATATATTTTAAATCTTCCTGCAGTGATAATTGAATATTGATATCAGAAACGGAAGCAAAATCAAACACGTGTGAGTGAGGAGATGCTGTAAAACGGATGCTTGACCCAGCTTGACCCCGCTGCCGAGAGTAAAACTTAACTTGGAGGCTCTATTATGTGTTTTACAGGCACATAGTGCCATTTTGTAGCATAAACAAGCAGACCGTTACCTTCAGTTGTTCTAAAAATGCTGTACATTTCAAAACATAACTCCAAAAACAGATTGCCAACTACGCTGCAGAGGATTCTGGGTATGACTCGTGGCTTTTTGCTAAAGACAAAAAAGAAATCCTGCGACCACTGAAATCTGACACTCCTCCATTATTTTCCACATTTCTTGACGAGGAGAGTTGTGCTCAGTGTCTTCAGAGGTTTTCGTGTTGTTTCCTACAGTGGTTCTTGGTGCAGCGCCCCCTCAGGTGTGGAGGTGAACAGGTTTTTTCCAAAGGGTCTACTGGACTATCTGCCTCCTCAAACGAACCAGACTTTCAAGGCAAATGGACTGGAGTTTGGTTAAAGCAGACTGAAACAGGGCTAACACATCATTATCTTATTTCCTGATGCTCAGTTGAGCCTTTAGGTGGTGACAAAGCAGGGAACTGTGAAGTGCACCTCATTGATCTCAGTGTAAGATGACGTTTTCACCAAAGCAAGGGATTCGTGTGACCAGTTCTTTTCAATACACCAGCTTACCTGGCAGGTCAGGAAACAGTCCAACAGCAGCTGAAACGTCCAAGTCCTACCATGTTCAAAATGTTTCGATTATTTCTACAAACTTCCCAACTTCAAGCCTCAGATTATTTTTTTACACTTTCGTCAGAATGCCATGAAAACTGGAATCACGTTATGGTTCGTAAGCCAGGCCAGATTGATCGGCTCACGGCGTTAACGTTATTCACCTGAGAAAAATCAAATATCACCGAATGCAAATTATTCTTGACTGCATTGTGATTTAATGCTGCAGCATTTCAATCACTGTCCTCTCAGTTGAAAAAGATTCCTGAGTGTTAATTAACTTTTCTTATTATTCCTTACTCGTACTTTTCACACCGGTGCAGACTAGGGCACCTAGAGAGCGGCTTTAATGCCTTCAGCTGCCGTCGCTTTCAGAGCAGAGGGTTGTCGGCTCAAATCAGCTCCTACTGTCACATGATATCAATCATATTTCTGCCCTCCAATCTCTTTAAATAGTTTCTCTTTCAGACGTTGGCTTCGGGACGGAGAGATAATTTTGCCTTTGTGGCTCTTTGTGACCGATGACAAGGATCCTGACTTTAACCCCTGGGTTTGGTCATAATCCTGCAGTTTATTTCAAATATTTAAGGTAAAGGAAACGCGAGTTGTGCTGACTGACAGATTAATCCCCAGCCTGATGCAACGCTGTCATGGAATGAACAATTTCATCACCTGTCAGTTCTGTTTTGGCTCACGAGGCAAAACGGAAAACAACTTAGAAAGGGGGCGGCTTGGTGTGTGTCTGGTGGCAAGAGCCTTCAAGTTCAGCTGAGTATTTTGTAAATTGTGGAATTAAGAAATCTGTCCTGGTGTGTGGCATTAAAAGTACCTTTTGAGAATAACAAGCTTTAAACACATATTAAGCAGGCTTTTCAGTGAGATCACAATCCTTTGTAAAAAACAAACAGGTTTTTGACAAAATATTCTGGTTTCAAATGTTGCTTATTCAGTAACTGATAGAAAAAACTCATGATGGTTAAGAGAAATAAAACTGTTAAAACATTAGTTTTTGTCTAATAGCATATTTTTCTAGGGCATGGAGTAGCAGAAGTTAACTTTTTAATAATATTACTGTACTGTTTTCTTTCATAAAAGCGAGAGATTAAATACAATGACTGCAATATGAGTAAAATAAGTAATATCTAATTATCTTGCATATATGGAATATTTTGTTTCCAACCCTGGACATTTGCATTTAGCAATAGTGCCTTATAAAGTGCAATAACTTTCAGTTTCTTCCCACTAATCATAAAATTCAGTAAGTTGAAAAGACTCAATGCTACAGACTCACAAAAACTGGATTTTACTTTGAAGTATATGAGTCTGATTAACTATAAACTAGAGGTGTGCGTTTATCATATCGTATCGTTTATCGTGATCAATGTTTTTCATAAGAATTTTGATGCACCGTGGTCACGATAAATCACAATTAATGACGTTTAAAATCCCCCAATAACTACCTGCATTGTTGGGACTGTTGGTGTTTCTATTTTCTCCACTGTTTGTTTAAGGAGAGTTTCAATAAAAACCAATAAATATGATTATGGTCAAATGTGACTGAAGTGAACTGCACATGGGATTGTTTTTCAAGAGCAGTATTTGTGCTAGTGGGGCTTTACTTGTCTGTCTTAGTCATACGGTTACCCGAAGTATTATCGGCAATTTTTATCGTTATCGGAATAGCATCACAAAATATTGTGATAAAACTTTAAGTCTGCATCGGCCAGCCCTACTGCAAAGATTACTTTTCATGATTTTTGTGAAAAAGATTGCATATATTTTGCGTCCGAAACACAATAATTTATTTTAAGGTGCAGAATATCAATAAATTCATGGACACTTGTGGCTGTAATTTCACAAAATTTGCTGTTTCCTAAATCTGCTAAATATCCAGCGGTGTAGCTATTTTTTCCTAAAGCAAACACACATAAAATCAACTCAAACTGCATTCTCGGGTGTTTGTTTTGATGAAAGCAGACTTTAATACCAACATTTGTGCTAAATAGCTAATGAGGCGTGGAGTATCATCACATCCCTTGAGCAAAAGCTAGCGTGTGGTGAAAGCAGGTGAACAACTGTAATCACAGAGGCAGATATTGTGTAAATAATAACCCTGGAAGAACACACAAACCTCTTTCTTTAAACAAAAAGAAACTTTTCTAGTCATTCTCTGTCGTAAGACTGGATTCCTGCTGATTCTGCTGATTGAAAACAAAGAGTTCAGAGTTGATCATCTTTAAATGGTCTCAAAAAACATCCTTCTTTGAAATAACTGGAATATTTTATTGAAGCGTGTTGGTGGGTTGATTGTTGTACTAATAGACCAACAGCGTCTGGTCAAGGCAATTTGCTTAGAAGGGAGTTAATGCTAACTTGATGTGCCACACTCCAATTAAAAAAAATAGAATAAAACAAAAAAAGACAAAAAAATTATAATCTCACATAAGAGAAAGTAAGCCTTTTTTATTACATTCATGCAGAGGGAAGAAAAAAAGAAAAGAGGAAAAAGGTATTCTTTTTAATTTTACTTTACTAGATAAGGTGGGCTGCACAGTGGCGCAGTTGGTAGCACTGTTGCCTTGCAGCAAGAAGGTCCTGGGTTCAATTCCCGGGCTGGGGTCTTTCTGCACGGAGGTTCCATGTTCTAGGTGTGAGTGTGTGTGTGCATGGTTGTTTGTCCTGTCTGTCTCTGTGTTGCCCTGCGACAGACTGAATTAAGGTGTTTTACACAAACAGAGCTGGAGAAGAAAACCCTGTTAAGAAGAAGCTCATACAACATACATGATATCATGCAATATGCAGTTTTTTGCTGTATCCTCCAGGTGTTTGCTAACTGCTGCTGGCTAGTCTGAAGGAGCTGAGTGGGGGAGTCATGGCATTAGGTCCTGCTTTGTGAGGCGGAAGCTCAGGAGCTTGGAAACTGCAGGTCTGAGGAGCTGCGCCTCGAAGGCGGAGCTAGGTCCACCTGGGCGTTTTGCACAGCTGAGTGGTTTAAATGGAGATTAAGGGTTTTGTCAAACATGCATGAAAGAATCAAGACAATACTCCAGATATGTTTTTGTTGACGGAATAGCATTTTTAACCTGATGTACAGCTAAAATAAATTATTTTACATAATACTGCCCTTTTAAGCAGGCTGACAGCCCACAAGGTTGTTTTACATTTTCATTCCAGGCGTTCAAAAGAACGGGACAGGGTTGTGTAGGGTCGCCACTCTTAACCTCTCTGGGAAACTCTCCTGGTTTCTGGCTCTTTCTCCGGGCTCCGACTCAGGGAGGTCAGCCTTACAGCGGCTAGGAGACGTGGTGAGCTGGGCGCCTGAGGAACATGACGAAGAGTCACACGCTGTGCCAGCAGCAGCAGCAGCAGGCCTGTGAGAGGAGTCAGCGCTTCACTCTCGTCACGCCGTGAAGTGGCCCTGTCGTTGACAGTGACACACGCTGCAGGTCTGTGGCGAGAAGAGGACCTAATGCGCTACTCAGGTCAAATGAGACGCCTGTGGAAAGCACCATGTGTCTAGAGCATGAGTATTTGTAAGGGCATGTGAGGTCATAAAACTAATGTTAGAGAGGCAGTGTCATGGGCGTGCTGTGGTGGCGTAGGGGATAGCGCGACCCACATTTGGAGGCCTTCAGTCCTCGACGCGGCGGTCGCGGGTTCGATTCCCGGACCCGGCCGACGTTTGCCGCATGCCTTCCCCCCTCTTCTTCCCCCTTTCCTGTCAGTCAACTCTCGAATAAGGGACACTAGAGCCCACAAAGAGAAGAGAGGCAGTATCATGCAGAAATCGTCTGTTTTGAACTTTACATCACGTTATGATGTTATTCCCTCATCAAAACCACACCTGGAGTGTTGCTTTGATTCTTTGAAGCATTTTTGAGAAATCCTTTAATCTCCTTGGCAACCATTCAGCTGTTTAAAATGCTAGGTCCGCCCATGGTGGACAGCATTACAGAGCAGCCCTGCCCCACTCAACTCCTTGAGACTAGCCAGCAACAATTAGCAAACACCCAGTGGAAGTGCAAAGCAACTTAGCTCATTATACGAGCTCTCAGTGAAACGTTGGTGTAAAACATTGTTAAAGGGTTGCTAGAGCAATGACGTCATGATGACTTCCTGTAGAGTGGCGTTTCAGAAAGAGTCAAAGCTTCTTAAAGAGACAGAGGCCCAATTTCAAGGTGTTAAATTACAATGTCAAATTTCTTTTAAGCGTTTTCTTGTCTACTGCTAGATGTACATTTATTTTAACAGTATTTACCCAGAACTCCCTGCACTACAGTATGCTCCTTGATTTTAAAGTTGTTTGACAAATACAGGATTATTTTATTTAACAGCTGAACATATCAATTACTTGATCGTGATATAAAATGATACCATGTGGCTGGTAAACATAATAGTGCCCCTTTTAATTATTATCTAACTATGCTTTTATGTACGTGTTTTGAAATTGCACACAATCACACCTCAGTCAGACTATTACAAGACGATACGTTGCCCTACATAAAGTATCTGATACTTTACACAATATGATCAACATCTAGAAAAGGTCAATGCATGTAGTAATTGTATGTGTTCACAGTTAATGTCATTGATGATTAGCCTTTCTAAATAAATGAGAGAATAGTTGTGAACTATTCTTCAAACACACACTTCACACAAACATTGAGTCGTGTGCGCATAAGACCAAACTTGATAACGAAATACATGCATGGTAGAGAGAGAGAGAAAGAAACAGTCGATAAAGGATGAAAGGTGCAGACGGGTCGAGATATAAGATGAGATAAAGAACAAGACTGGTAAAAAGAGTGGTAGTTATTCTAAAAGTAGAAACCTTTTATTCTTTCATAAGCTTAGAGAAATTTGTTGAGCTGAGTTGAACTCAGGTCAATTTAAAGCTGCAGTATGGAACTTTTATTAAAAAAAGCATATTTGTTAAAACTGTCTTTATGTCCGGATTATATAACACTACAGCAAAGAAACTACAGCCATCTGCAGAAATAAACAACCAATCAGACCCAGGAGGAGGGTCTTAGTGCTGTCAATCATGGAAAATGTCTTCTTATAAGCTAAATAATCTGCCAATAGGACAAGAACTTTTTCATCATTAAGAAGTCATTTCAAGTGTGCTAACATATTTGCACGAGAAACTAAACTAAAAACACTCTGTAAGATTTTTGTGTTTTTGCCGTGAACGCTCATGCTAGTTAGCATAGCCACAGATGACGGCGGATGAACATTTCTCCTGTGACGTTTGGTTGCTTCATCTTCAGCTTGCGTGATCACAGGAGAGCGACTGGCGAAATCTCTTCTTTGAAGCCATCTTAATGGATCTGTGTTTTGTAGAAAAACTAATTAAATCTGTGCTTGTCTTTTCGTGTTTTTTTTTTTTTTATCGTTTAAACGCCCCTTGTTTAAACAGGAAGTTTCTCCAGGGACAATCTCGTCTCTCTCGCTTCCGTATGAAATGCAACTCTGTTTATCTTCCAGCACATTCGTGTTCTGGCCATTAAAACGTGTTGCACAATGTGTGTGTGTGTGTGTGTGTGTGTGTAATATGCCAGAGACTGATGGTAAGTGCCTGTGCACACAGCATCGACTTACTCATGTCAATTAGAGCGAGTTCTCCGACTGCAAGCTGTCTTCAGCTACATGGTGGAAGGAGTTGAAATCTCCATCTCATAAGGACAGATTTCCACTAACGGCTTAAACGGCGTAATCTCTCATATTAAATGATAGCTTAAAGGCAAGCGTAATGATGAGGAATAAGAAATACCCACAGGGTATGCATCGTCGTAAGCATCAACAAGCATGAGTGCCTGTGATGAAGGGTCCTGCAGGACAGGAGCAGCTTCGCGCATCTGGTTGTTTTTTCTATGCATTTACTTTTTTTCCCTATTTTTTCAGAGGGTTATTAGATAGAGCAGCGTCTTGTCAACAAGGAAAAAACAAATCCAGCATTTACATGAACAAATTATGCTCGCTTTCTCTCTGAGGTGGGTTAGTCATCTAGTTTTTCAACTTTCTGCTAGGGTGAGTCACTTAGTTTACTCACACAGCTGTGTACTCTAACGCCTCACGAACGGTGCCACCGACTGCCGGCGCCGTTCGTGTTTACGCCGCCGTTTCCTAAGCTCACACCGACCGGCCTTCGCATTTTTCTGTGATGAATAATCATATCTCGTTTGGTTTAATAAGCAACACTTCAGATTCGTCTAACCAACGGGCCCAAAATGCTCTTATTCTTTTGACTTGACTTTTAAATGTACGTGCATAAATATGTACACAAGCATACCCAGAGAAAGAACCAGTATTCAGTTTTTACGCTCCACTAATCTGGAACAAACTTCCAGAAAACTGCAAAACAACCGAAACACTGACTTCCTTTAAATCAAAGCTGAAATCAGACCTGTTTGCCTTTGATTCATAAGAACTATAACTATGTACACAAGCATGAAAGAACCAGTATTCTCCACTAATCTGGAACAAACTTCCAGAAAACTGCAAAACAACCGAAACACTGACTTCCTTTAAATCAAAGCTGAAATCAGACCTGTTTGCCTTTGATTCATAAGAACTATAACATTTATAACCCTCTTTGATGCAGATTTGCTTGATGATTTTGATGACGTTTGACAATGTGTTGTTTATTATTGTTTCATAATTAGTTACTGCGTTATGTTTTATGGTGTAAACGTACTGCATTGTTGCTGAAATGTGCTGCACCAATAAACTTGACTTGACAGCCATAAAGCATACACAGTAAAACCAGATATTCACAAACTCTGTACAAAAGCACAATAACTTTGTTTTGTCAATGTCTGCTATGAAACAAAACTATTTGCATTTTTAGGTCACCTGACATGACCAACACTTTATCTCTTTAGTAAATTTCAGAATGTTAAGCAAGATATTTGTTAGATATTTTTAATAGGTTCAGATACACTCTAAGCAACTCGTGAAAGCCCAGATGACTTAATCACTTTATTCACGAAATCTGAGTTAGCAATAGCTTTGGTTTTTTACTTCCTGTTTGTGGCCTTAGGTACGTGCAAGTTAAGCCATTTCAGATGGAATGGGACAATATTAGGCCAAAGGGAGTAGATGAAATTCAAGATTTGTATCAAGCAAATTCAGCTTACATGATGTTTGAAGAACTCAGGCAGATTTTTAATATAAATAGAAAATACTTCTTTAAATACCTTCAGCTCAGAAGGACAAAAAGCAAAGATCTAACCAAGCCACCAAAGTCCCAGCTATAAGAAAGTGCTTGCAAAGAAAGCACACGTAAAGGTGCGATTTTGAATTCCCCAGAGGACTCGACACTGAAACTGGAAGCCTGGAAACTAGACCTGGGAGTAAACCTGTCACTGGAGGATTGACAGTCTGTCTGTACAAAGGCTCAGAAACAAACTGTTAACTCACGCTTAAGGTTACTGCAATACAAATGGTTAATGGGAATCTATATTACACCAGTCAATTTAAATTGGTACATTCCTAATATACCAGACATATGCACAAAATGTTTAGAAGAAAAAAAGGACGTGGTTTCGTTGTATCTGGTGAATGCAGGGAAATTCTAAAATTTTGGAAAGCAATAAAAGAAACTGTAGAACATCTTGTCTCAAAAGACGTTGTACTAGATCTGTTTTTTCTCATTTTAGGTCTGTATCCAAAAAAAATACTTTGTTTACCAAATGTGAACAACTGTTGATTGATACATGTCTACTACAATCTAAAAGACTGAGCACTATTCTGGAAGAGAACAACAGGACCAGGTATCAAATAATCGATCAGGCAAATGCTGAAGACTTTACCTCTGGAACGCATAACGTATCTCCAAAAAGAAAAAAAGCGAATTATTTGAAAGCATTTGGAGACCCTTCTGGAATTTTGTTGAATATGTGGACTTGTCTCAAGACGAAGAAGCCGGCTAAAGACAAAATGAATGTCAAACCATAATGTGCAACAAGGGAGCCTCAGCAGTGGACTATCATCTCCTGTATACTTAAAGGAATTTATGCAGATGTGTGTCTAAGAGGGTGTTTGTTGGTCTTGTTGACTGTATTGGTTATATGGCAGCTGTAAAAAATACAATAAAAATACTGATGGAGAAAAAAAGTACAACAGGTATACAGCAATCATACACAAAATAAACAAAGTTACAAAATAACATTTTTGGCTATTACAGCGAAGGACACTTTGGCTAGCATGCTAGCCAGTAAGAAAGCTAGCTTAGCCTCTTAACCCTAATACAGTCATTGCCAATAAATGTCACATTTAACTGTGGTTGTCAGGGACATGGTGTACATGTAACTTTCTTAGAATGGATTTTTCAAGTTTACTTCTATTTAGTAACGTTTAATGTCCAAATCTTGGCTTCTTTTTGTTTTTAACTGTGAACACCAGTCAGATAAGGAACAGAGTGAATTATCTACTTTAATTGAGTTTGTAGAACAGTATCAACAGTGTTGGGTAAGTTACTTTAAAAATGCAATCCGTTACAGTTACAAGTTACCTTGTTTAAAATGTAATTGTAGTGTAACTAATTACTTTTGATTACTTTTTGATTACTTTGAGGTTTTAATGAGTATTGACCCATGTTCAACATTTTATTTTTCTTAGTGCACTGCAGGTTAATGCACAGCAAGGCAGTTCATTAGCATTAGCCTTTTAGCTTAAATAAGCTGGCAGGTGTGCCCAGTCTTACCTATTTTTCTGACTTAATAGCCATGTTTAGTATACTGAATGGAGTAAGTAAATTATAGAGAACATTCTAATGATACCCCACATGCTGCTGAAAGTATTTAGGCTTACATTAGCATTTAGGCTAATTTCAGCTCATGCACTCATTTTAACATACTCAATGGTGCACGTCCAGCTTACTTAACATACTTGTGACTTTCCACAAGCTAATGACTACTATTTAGCTAAGTTAGCATTGATGCTAATTTTTAGCATCAGAACCCTGGGTCCAAACCAACGAGCACACTTTGGCAGGGCCCAGTTAAATTTCTTCAGGAATTTTCTAGTTTACTTTATGTTCATGAAAACCATAACACTAGCACATTGCATACAATGTCTCATGGGAAAGAATAGATTTCTATGTTTGTCATGCATCAACACCAAACAGTCAAATATTCGTAAAACATTTTCATATTCACAGATGTAAATGTAAAGCAGTGCATAAATGTTACAGAATACGGTACTATTGTTTTCTGTAATTGCTGGTATTACCACAATTCCGAGATGTTTGTCCTGCCGGGGACACACTGATAGGAGGTGATTAAGCCATTTCATTACAGTGTGTTTACTGCCTGTAAAGTGGATGAAATAAAGTAAAGCTCCCTCCACGAAGAGCCCTGTGTCCGATTCTCTCCTGCAGAACAGTTTCACGACACCTGTGCCATAGGGTGTCTTCCACCAGCTGCAGGTCTGAAGAGGGAGAGCCTGGGTTACATAAGTGAAAGGCTCCTTTAATTTCCAGCGCTGGAAGGCTGTCATTTTTGATGCGCTGCTTGAGCTGAAATGGAACCGTCCGCTCGCTTGCTGTTCCTCCAGGAGGCTCCAGCAGCACAGGATGGAACATCAGAGTGGCATTGCGGCTGTGAGAGAGACGTAGCGGGAAACGGCGATATAGGGCGCAAAGCAATAAAAATATCATTACATATTTCGCAAAGGTTTTTGTTTATATATTTTTTTTAATGTAATTAAATTTGTAATTCTTAATATTTTCGGAAGTAACTGTAACTGGATTACATATTTTCTCAATGTAACTGTAACGAATTACAGTTACTCTTTTTTTTTGTAATTAAATTACGTAACGTCGTTACATGTAATCCGTTACTACCCAACACTGAGTATCAATACATTTAAGGTATGAAACTTATATAAATAGATCAGAGAAACACTAATGCCCAATGCTCCCCGAATAAAATATGTACAAATAATTTCACCAACACTATGTGGAGGGGAATTGATACCCAGCACACACTCATTCAAACCATCTGGACACTTGCAGCATCAAAGATTAAACGAGCTTCATATATTCCACAGACAGATTGTCGCTGTAATTGTGTTAGCTGGATGATGAGACAGGAGGCCCAATGTACAACACAAATCACATGATGCCAGATTCTATATGTGCTTTAGATCAATGCCCACAAACAGCCTGCCAGAATCGAGCTCTATGCTGGCAGCATGTTGTCAGTTTAATGCAAAATAAACTCGACATATTCCCCTTATTTATACTCTCAACAGACACAGTGTTGTAGAAATGTGTTGAGCATTTCTACCCATGATTAAAAACACTTGGCACTGTAGCCACAATAGTCAACACACACATTTATACACCAAGAAGCTGATCAATGAGACACGAGACAACTCCAAGGTCAAAACCATTGTTGATTAGAAGGAACAGAAAGGCCTGTTTGGTGAAAACCTTTTCTTCAGACCGACGGAGATGCATTTGTTGTTGTACTGTATTAGTTGTGGAACTCGATTAAAAATGAATTGATCTCAGTTGTCCATCTATCCATCGTTAACCTCAATCGAATTTTTGACAGAAACTGTATTTCAACGATATAAAAACATTTTCAATTTCAAGACAAATGAGCTCAGCAGCAGATACTTATTATTAATCCGCTATTTAGGTTAGTAAACCATCACAATGCGGGAAATGGCTATTATATCTATTCAGCTTTCGAGTGTTTCAGGAACTCCTGATATTCATGAAATTACTTTAAAAAAACACTTTTCCACGAAGAAGAAGGCTAAGTGCTTTTAGAACAAGAACAATTTCCTTTTCCAACTTCCCGTCAGATTGTTTTTTGAAGTAAAAAATGAATCCTTTTTGGGCCAACAGAAGCAGTTTTGTCATCTCTGTTGTTAGCAGATGTCACTTGTGCGTCGGATTTATGTGTGTACCAGAAACGTATAAATAAAAAAGGTTCCAGTCGGAATTCTTAGAAAAATTCCAGTCAGGGGAGCGGAAGATTCCTTCCAATGTGTTGTGAAGAAATGATAATCAAATTCTTATGATGATATGTTCTGGCACAGAAACCATAATTATATGGTCCCTAGATTTAATTCTATTTCTTACCGTCGCAGTTTTACTTTAACTTTAACAGTGAATTAAAAGTTAAGGTGCTTCACTATTAGCCTAATCCGTATTGAGGTAGGATCGCAGTTTTCATGTGTTAGATCAGGGGTCTGAAACCTGAACATCTGGAGCCACAAGTGGTTTTCTCTTCATACATGAACTGATGAAATTTTGCCGTATTTGTTTTTGTTTTTGTTTGTTTGTTGTTTGTTCTTTTGTTCTGTGCCCCATGAACCCCCACCGCCCGGCAAATTTGGTCTAGAAATGCCACTGCTGCCAGTTTGTGCGAATGATTGATGGCTCTTTAGGGTCGTCTTAATCATGTGAGTGAAAACAGAGTAAATCCGTAAAAAGAGCAATTTATTTATTTATTTTTAACTCCACTGTGTGTGAAGAAAAGCAAGAGAGCAGAGAAATGGCCTGCTCCAAAAAGCGCGGCGTTCCCACTGAGGGTATTTAATATTTTATAGTACGTCTGAAAAATTTTACAGTATGTTTGAAAAATCTTTAGCCAATTAGGTCAAGTCAACTTTGTGTAACGGACTGGTGGAGTTTTGCAGAGAGGTTCTGCACCGAAACTGTGAAAAGAATAAATTCTGAGGCTCTGGAGATGGTGCTTGAACTTTTGAACTCTGAATTACATTGCTACACTTTTGTTAAAATCTAACTCATGAAAACATCTGAGGAAATAAACAAATCTATTCATACAGGGTTTTCCTACGCTGTGTGTGTCCTAGTGCTGCTCCCCGATACCATATATTCAAAAAAACTCCAATCTCATGAGACAGAGAGAGAGACACAAAAAAAAGAAAATTTCCCAATGTCTGAATTGTGGAAATAAAGGTAGGGTGTGATGCAGTGGAAAAATTTCAGAGTAAGAAACCGAGATTTTATTCCGAAAATCTGTGCTCGAGTGAGCAAAGTGTTCAGCCTGTCTCCTCGCTGTCATCGGGTCCATCTGTGCTGACAGAACAGCCTGAGTGTGACTCTGTCGAGAATGTGCCGCGTTTTCAAACGCTTAGGTTCAACGTTCAAGCACATCAGTCACGGCCGGTGATTTATTGACTGAGGATCCGACTTTATATTCACTTCAGCTGGGCTGCAGCCTGGAGGCTCCACACCCTGGCCTGGCCGCTGGGTGGGACGTGAAGGCAGGAAATGCTCATTAGGGTTCTCAACCAACCTTGGTAGTTTGCTTATGGCCACAGTCTTTCAGCCGTCCGCTCTCTAACACCGCTAGCACTCCCTCGTGCTTCCACCGGCCCATTTGACCATGCATCTGCTTATTTATTCACCCAATTACTTTTTTATTTATTCTTCAACGAAAACAGACTGCTGGACTAAATCAAACCAGTATTTTAAAGTCGAAAAGACAGGTTTCTATCTTTTGAAAAGAATAAATAATGCCCCTTACCCCTTTGTCAACATTTTGTCATATTATCGTTACACATTTCAATGCATTGGATATTTTTTGCGAAACTCCGACACAAGATAGTGATAGGAAAGAAAGTGTTACATGGAAATAACATTCTTAAAGGTGTGGTATCATGCATTTTCCAATTAGGATGCTGCCTTCAGTTGTTATAAAAATCTTATATATAGCTCAAATATGAATTTGTGATTTAGCGTTTTGAAATTGGGTCTCTGTCTCTTTAAGAAACTCCGCCTTCAGGAAGTCATCACCACATGGCTCCTCTACTGACAACTTTTAACAACATTTCTACCGGTCTTTCTCTGAGAAGCAGCTCGTATAATGAGCTCAGCAGCTCTGTCGTGTCACCAGGTGCTTGCTAATTGCTTCTGGCTAGTCTGAAGGAGCTGCTCTGTAATGCGGTAAGCGTTTGCCCAGCTGAAAGGTTGCCATTGGAGATTCATGGATTTCTCAAACATTGGATGAAAAAATGAAGGCAACACTCCAGTCCGAGTGGAGCGCATCTTTGAACCTTAGTTTCCAAGTGAATCACCTGCAGAATTCCAATTGAATATTGGTTTTTCAAACTAAAGTTTTCCCGCAACATGATGCTGCCACCACAATGTTTTACTTGCGAGAACAGAATGTTCAGGGTCACGTGCGGCGTCAGTTTTCCTTCACAGTGTTTTGCATCTATGCTAAAATGTGCAGTTTCAAATCTGACCAGAACACCTTCATCCACATGTTTGCTGCATCGACAAGAAGGGTTGCGGTAAACAGTTTGGCAGTTTGCCACAGACTGTCAGAAGATTCTCCCACCTGGGCTCTGGATCACACAGATCCTTCAGTGGAGCTGACATGAGCCTCTTGCCTGCTTCTTTGATTAGAGCTGTGATTGCCCGGTTGGTTTGTTTAGGTTGATGGCCACGTCTTGGTAGCTTTAAAGTTGTGTCAAAGCTATTGCTTTCATTACCTAACCCCGTTGGAAGTTTCTCCTCAATGATTGGGTACAAAACGCTGTGGACTTTGAAAACTACTCATGCTTTCTCTCGAGTAGTGGGTACTGCTAGCTAAAAAGTTAGTTGTGCTAACCTGAAAGTACTAATCATGAACATTAGTTGGTTTAGTAACATGGAGGCACTACACCAACATGGTATTTAGAGGAAGCTAATGCTAAAGAGCCGCACGGATAAGGAATTTAGCAGGAGCTAATGCTAAGGAGCTAACTTTCATTCAACTTGTATATTTGTCCTTGAAAAATCACAACCCTGCAAAACTTTTGTAATTTTGACATTAGCTGCATGTTCTTTAGTGTGCTTGTAGTGTGTGTTTATATTTTGTCCTCTACTGTCTGTGTTTTATCTTGTTCCTGTATTTTTGTTTGAAATAAAGTTATTGGGGATTGAAAGAGCGAAAGTGATAAGGGGATCCGGAACTGCTATGCAAATAGTCTTCACAATAAAAGCATAAATGTAAGTTATTTGAAGAATTTGATAACCAAAACGTGAACACAAGTGTTGAGCTTTATTCAAACAAAGGTTTACAAAACAGCACGGTACATTTGTGCTTTAAAATTTAGCCTTAAAACATTTTAATACTTAGCAAAAGCACTAAGCAAAAAATTAGTTTTGCTATTAGAGGAAGTGTCCCTGTTTCTGGTTTTCACATAAAATCCCAATAAAACACAGAAATGAGTGGCTATAATGTGATAAAAAAATATTATGTGAAAGATTTGAAAACATTGGCAAGCTAGTGCAACATTACAAAATGAGACAGAAAGGCATGGAAAGATGGCAATTTCCAGCACTCCACTTTTGTGTCGCATTGTCCATATGGCTGGTCGATTTATTTTCTTTTTTTTCCCCACTCTTGGCTTGAAAACATCCGCTGACACATTGGTGAAAAATAATTTTTCTTTACCACCAACTGTTTTATGTTCTTTTGAACTGTGACAGTGAATGGGAGCAATCCTCTCAGGCCACTGGCAGAATCTTTTCAAGGTTGCTTCTTCTCACTTTAGCTGTGTGGAAGTTTTTGTTGCATCAAGGCCACTTCAAAAGCTGACCGTTATCTCCGTTTCGGACCATGTGCGACGTGGTCCGAGACGGGCGGTTCTCGTGGCCGAGCCGCGCTGTCGGGAAGCGGGCCGATCCTCGGGGACGCGGCGAGTTGCTCAGTATGCAGAGGTGCGAGGATTTATACGAGCTGAAGGATGTGAAAGCGGCATTAACGGAAGGCCAGGTCAGATCCGTGTTGCTTCCCCCGGGTTTGTTTCTCACAAGGGGGTTATAGTTTCATTTAAGGCCGTGAATATTCCCGCCTGTTTTTCTCACTGAGCCAGGCCTCCGTCGACGGTGCAAACCTTGAGATAAGGTCCACATATATTTACATTCAAAGTGCTGTTTGCTTTTGTACGTGACCTGAGGCTCTGGTGGAGTATTAGGAGAATGGAAAAACGCTCAAAGAGCGCAAATGTTCTGGTGGCCTTTAGGTGTCAATATGTTGCCGCTACGCTGTTTATCTGCTGCGTATCCAGCTGGTTAAAAAAGAGGAAAGTTTTCCTTTCAGTGAGAGGAGAAGAGACTAAATCCCTCTAGGAGTGCATTGTGTTTGGTTGTTTCTGGAAGACAGATTGTGATGTGATGTTCACTAAAATATAAAATCCTTTGTCATTACCGTTTGCGTCCTTCTTAATTCCTACAGCTGGGATGAGTATTACAGCCGTTAATCAATGCCATGATGGGAGATGGCAGCGCTGAATGTGATGTTTCTATGCGTTTATGTTGCCATTCTGGACTGTAACAAATTGTTTTCGCCGCAGATGTTTCCTCAAGAGAGTAAAAATGATTGAAATTTTATGTTTCAAGTCTCAGCGATATCGATGACGTTTTTCATATTTTTAGCCACAAAAGAATGTAAAAAATTTTTTTTAAATCAATAGTTAAACCAGAATGTAAAAGGTAAAGCATTATGAAAAAAAATTCAAAAGGCAGACAAGTTCCCCACAGAGGTATTGAGCCATCAGGCAGATATCCGTACATCGTCGCTCGGTTGCTGTTGCCTATCTCCCTCAGTCATTGGGCGAAAGACGACGTACAGTCTGACCAGTTGCCAATCCATCAAAGGACAACTCTGTGTAGACACACACACCCTCTAACAAAAGGAAAGTTTAGAGAGGCCAGTTAAGCTACAAATTGATGTATATATTTGCAAAACTCCATGTGTCAATCACAAAACATCAGAGAATAGTCAACCGATAATCCTACATCTCCTTTACTGGAACAAAGGCTCTCCAAGCAAAGACTCCAACACCCAACAAGCAAAAATAATTTGTGCAACGACTGCACTTCTCTGGATTAGCCTATGATGTGATGGGAATCTCCACTTGACACCGATTCTACAACAGGAGTTCAAACTCAGGTGAAAGAAAAGACAACTGAGGCTACGACCTTCTGCTGTTGCCTCAGCAGTTTAGTTACCGAGTTAAAGTCAACAAGACACATTTACAGTAAAAGCCCAGTGCATGTTGTCATGTTTAGACTGGAGTTATTGATGTTACAGCAGCGCTGTTTGCTACTAATGACTAAAATTCTTCACTGATAAACTCATGAATTTGTGGTGGTGCTTGGTGCAGCGCCCCCACAGGCGAGGAGGGGAACTGATTTTTTTTTCAACTAGCTCGGTTTTTTTGACGCAGTGCAAATGAAGCTGATGCGAACCACAACAGCTGAAGATGTAACAAATGGTGCAATTCTGGTCCGTAATCGAGCCGTAATCGTAATTTTTATCAGGAGTGAAAACACCCTTAAAGATTAGTATCCACTTATTTCAGTTTCTATTAGTCAGGTTGGCTTGCCTCTGGTAGAGCTTCTAAATTTCAAATCAACTTATTTAGCCATTCATGGTTTTAGCTGGATCTTCATTTTTGCTAATGCCTACAGCCTGGTGTATTCGTACAACAGAGAGCCTTCTTCCTGCAGTCTCCATTTTACTGCTGTGCACAGATTCCCTAACGCTAAACACTATGTGACCGTATAAATAAGTTTCCCAAGGCTTTCGGTGCCACCCACCCCATTTGTTTTCATAGCACCAACAGACTAAAGCGCAGAAAAGTGGTGTTGGCCGTCGCAGATGCATAAATCATCCACAGCACGCTGCTCCGGCTGAGGATTCTCCACAGGAAAACGAAAAAGAAAACAAGCTGATGAGTTACGGCCACAAAATCATTATTGATGCTGTCTGGTGAACATGTTTCACACGCTGGTTTCGGCCCGTTTGGACAAGCTGAGATTGAAACGGAGCATCAGAGGGTTTTCTAGAAATAAAGTCCCGGACGTCGATTTTTTTTTTTTTTTTTTTCATGTCTGTTTGTGTGTGGCTAACGGCAGCAGCTAGCTTGAGCATCATACTGTGAAATGGGCTCACTTTATAAACTCCACTGCAGCAAATTCAAGTAAAGTATTTACATTTGACTGCAGATTTGTTACCTTTGCCTTTTTTTATTTTTTTTAAAAATCATACGTAGATAAAAAAAAAAATCATATCTAACAATCGTAGCCTAAATACAAATGAAATTATTTAGAATATTGTTGAAAAGTCAATTTATTTGAGAAACTTTATTTCTGTGAAACGCATCATATAGATTATTTACACGCAGAGCGGCTGCCTTTTCCTCTTACAGTTAATGAACACATGACATTTAAAATTAAAACATCAGACCAGTAATGGAAAAAAAATATTTATATATACTTCAAAAACGTGGATTTAATGAAAAATATGCTTTATAACACCGGCTTAAAGATGATTTCAAAGAGTACATTTAATCAGACAAATGAGCCTCATCGGAAAGCATTTTGCAATTTGTTCCATTATGACTGCACATAATGCATTTTTCATGCATTCTGTCAAACCCAACCTGGTACTACCTAAAAACTGATATTCCCTATTGATTTTAAGGGAACATCAGTACCCGTCTTTGTGCGTTTGCAGCAGCTGGCAATAGATCTTTTACATGACAAGGTTGGAAAATTGTCCCTTTTTGCTAAATAGCTTTAATTCAGCATTTTCTGGTGGGAACCAGAATTCAGGGTCTCATTAATTACAGTTTAGATCCTGAAGCAGCACCAGAGCATCCCACTGTCTGCACCATTATTTGAAATGTTTAACCTTACCTAACAGCAAACTGCTTTGTTTTAAATGCTAATCAAGTTACACAATATTCAACGTCACTATCTTACGGCTGCATCCACGCTTAGATTCCTATCAGCATCCCGTTGTTGTTTTTCAACCGTCATCCCTCTCCTTTCATCTGTTTTCGAAAACTCTCCCTCCCCGCAGTCCTTTAATAGAAAACGCTCTGGTGCATTTTCTTTACTTGGCAAATAAATTGATTCCAGCAGAAATCTGCTCTCGTATCATGCAATCCTTGTCCAATCTTTGAAATCTTATCAAATCGGCGACTGTAAGCGAGGGCCTGCCCGTGGTGACGGTAAGGAATGGGACGGTCGGAGCGCCCGCGGCGTTTTCTCTTTTTAATCTGAAGAGATTACTGACGGCAGATATGGCCTCTCCGCCCGGCTGCCAGGGCGCCCCGGCTTTGATCCTAACTCCGTCTGAATGGTAATCACCTGGGAAAAGGTCCCAATTATCTCCCTGGAACTCTCTGAGGTACGGCGTCCCTGTCGCACATCCAGTCACTTACATACTGTACCATAATGCGCCGATATACCGACTAGACCGTCTGCCAACGGTGCAGTTTTGGGTTAAGAATACGTTTCAACAACATCGCCACTGTCCTTAGAAATCTAGATCATAATTAGGTATTAAGTCCAAAGGTGAACGCTTCCACGTCCCTGCGATGTCTAAATGTTGACATTAACAAGCTGCGTTTCCATTGCAGATGTGAGTAAAACTTGAATATTCTGCCAATATTTTGTAATTGTGGTGTTTCCATTAAATAAGAAACTGAATTAGCGCTATTAGGTATAAGAAGAACCCAAAACATAATCTACAGCTCTGAAGACCTTTCCATTATTAACTCTATCGGTGATCCACTAATGGCCAAAAAAATATAGAACATTTTTCAATGGTGGCGTATCCATAAAACGGGAAACGTGATTAAAATCACACATGAATAAGTATATTCACACCATATGTCATTAAAAAACATGTTTCGCCACAATCGACCCAACTGCTTCCTGTTTTCTTCTTCCTGGTTTGTGCCAATGGCAAAATCTGGTTGTTGATCACATGACTTGTGTGATGCGAGAAAATTGTTTCCGTCGCAGTTTTTCGCAATAACTGTTTCAATATGGGCAGAAAAAAAAATCACCTAATCAGCTTTTTTAAAAAAAATATATTTTTAAAATGGCGTTTCCATTAAGCACATTTATTTTTTGCAAAGTCAAATTGCAAAATTATATGGTCAGTGGAAACACAGTTACAGAAAGATCAGCAATGACAAACATAACTTACGCTATTGTCAGTTTTATGGAAGATCTTTTATTGAAAATGTCAAAGAACATTTGGGACAGAAGGTTTGACAGAGAACCTTGTTCTAAAGCTGAACAAGGTTCTCTGGGTCTTTGCATCACAGGTGCTAGTGACGAACTGCAATAGAAGGTTTTGATTTATTTATTTACTTCATCAGTTAAAGTAAAATGTCTTCCCAGTGTTACATAGAGGCCGGTTTTGTGTCTCTGCAGTTCCTCCAGTGTAACTGTGGAATGCCTGGTGGTTCATATGTGTAGCCATGTTTTGCAGCTATACTGTACTCTTTCTGTTATAAATCGTGGATTAAACGGCACTATGTGACATTGATCATAGCTTGGAATATTAAGTCTAAGTCTGCTGTGTCTGCTGGTCTTTGTGCTGCTCTTTGTTGACTAATCTTCTCTAAGGCTACATTCACACAGCAGGAAAAAGCCACCCAAATTCAGCTCATTTTACACATTCAAATGCAAACCACATCCAACTTTCTCACAGCAGTCTAAATGACACACTTCCGTTTTTCTTTTACTTCGTCAAAATCCCACTTGAGCCACTTCCATATGTAGAAATAAATCGTATACATACTCGATTGTTTTCCTTTGTCTTGTTACGATTTTGTGAGATTGCTGTCGGCTCCCATCGCCAAATGACCTTTAAAATGGACCCATAGATGGTGGCGTCCATTATTCCTCTTTGAAACAGTGCGCTGTTGTGTGATGTGAGTGCCGTTCCTATGCACATTGGGGTCATAAACCGTTCCAGCAGAAGTTTGATTGCCGTCGCATCATTCAGTAGAAAAAATATTAGTAGAAAAAAAATCATATTTCGCCAAAAGATTTGAATTGAGCACCAGGACCTGTGTGAATGCAGCCAAGCAAACATCTGAGGCCTTCACAAAGAGGTTAAATGAATTTGATATGAAGGACATGGTTTGCACTGGGTTTCTTTTTGTGGTACTAGAGTAAAAGGGGACTAAACACAAATCCATTAATTCCTTCCCAAACCGTTACGTACGTTTTCACAAACTCTGTTGCGCGACAGGATTCTGGATTCTGAGTGTCTAATCTGGAAACCCATCAAAGCTTTTCGCTAAAATCCATAAAGTAAGGCCTGCGCCCTCTCACTTCAGGAAATGCTTTCCAACCAAACTCGTTCCATGGAGTGATTTTCCCCAGCGAGTCTCTGAGAACGCAGCGCACTCGCCGGGTCACAGAATGTCTTGTAGCTCGGCTAATCGGGAAACGGCACTTTGTTTTTTCCCAAACGCAAACTTATCGTCTCATCAGAAGTACAGCGGTTTGAAAGCAAAGGCGTGACCAACCGGAGAGGTCTGAGCGAGAGGGTCAGCCGCCGGTCGCAGTAGCAGCGGGGTTGAAAACACACAGCGGGGTCCAGAGATGGTGCTGGTGATGGAGTAAAGGAGAGCCGTCTGATTGAGATAAAAGACTCCGCCTCGGCTTTAAGCACCGCCTGATTGTGATTGGGTAGCAGATCAGAGGAAGTGACAGAGAGAAAAATGGATGGATGGAAAGGATGGATGAGCAGATAAAGTGGCGGCCGGAGCGCAGACACTAGAAGGATGGTGTAGCGGGTTCCATCTCGCCGATTGCACTTTACATACCGGCGGCTTCTCGCTGTGGGATCTCAGGAAGAGATAAAAAAAGAAACAATTCCAGCGGCGAGGGAAGACATGCGATCAGCCGGGTGTTTTGCTGTAGATAAACTGTTTTCATGATCCAATATTATACATGTCAGACCCTACAGTTCTGAAATATTCAGAATTTTTCTTTTTTTCTTTTTTCTTTTTGCTTGTTGCACCACTGCCTGGTAAGCGGGAGAACAAGTCATTTCCCTGAGTCATTTCTAATACTGTGAATTATTTTTATTTTTTATTTTTTGTCCTTGAAAATGTAATCAGAGCGTTTAAAAAAAGGCTTGCGGGGCTCTAATCCCTCTCCAGTACGCCAGAGTGCTGCTGTGAGATTAAAAGAAACATTGAATCACTCATCTATTTTATTTTTTTATTTTATTTTTTTACTGTGTTAATTGTCCAAGCTCTTTTAGAAGTGCCGTGATGATCCCACATAAGCTGGATTATTTTAACAACATAGTTTAGAGGAAGTGACTTAACCCCCTAATGTTCACCTCAACACACACACACACACACACACACACACACACACACACACACACACACACAACTTCACATCATTGTCCAAGTAAGTAGTATGTTTGATTTTACAATTTGATGTATTGAGATTATTTTACACAATAGGCTGTAAATGAAATCCAAAATCCTATTGTGCATATGCTGTCTTGCTAAAGTATTTTTTTTTATGTTGTTATGTTACATCTACAGCTTTTGTTGTAAATTATAGGTAGTTTGCAAAAAGGCTGGTAAAAACATTGTTAAAGGGCTAGTAGGGTCATTAGGTGATAATGTTGTGATTTGCTGCCATGTTGTGATGACCTAATGAAGGCGGAGCTTCAGAAAAACCAGGAGTTTTTTTTTTTTTGTTTTGTTTTTTTTTAAAGAGCCAGAGGCCCAATTTCAAAGAGTTAAATTACAAAGTCAGATTTCTTTTGTCATATTTGATACGTAACGCATTTTTTAACAACTGACGTTGATAAGACTGTTTGATTGTGCAATATGCCTGGAATACATTCAGTAACTTTAATTCCTAAGTAATATTTGTGGTGGAAAGCTAACGTCCTAATAGCACAATGTCCACCGTCAAACCCCGTGTTAGCAACATCATGCTAACACTTCAGTAGAACAGAGAAGCCGGTTAGCTTTGTTAGGAAGGTGAGTCTAGCTAAATACAGAGAAATCCTGGAAATAAAGCATTAATTTGTGGTTTGGAGGTTCATTTCTCAAGACAGAAAGTGAACAGAAAATGTCCACATCTGTCCAGATTAACCTCGCATTATGATTTCTAGAGTATTAAAAGGTATGGAGGGACAATTAAAGCAAACTGAACTTTCTGACATTAATTGAGAGGTCGCATATGGCTGGCTTTTCATTTGTGCACCAAAGTACCAATTATTATTTCGAAGTGGAGAGCTCAAAGAAGAAAAAAAATGTTCTATAATATTTTATATGAAAACTGGAAGAGTTTAAAATATAACCTAAAGGAAATGGTGACACTATTGACCATGTGAGCTGCTGGATGCTATGAACACATGGAGTTAAACCCCAATATCATTAAGACTCCATGGGAGATTTAAGTTTAAAATCTCTAATTTTTTTTATCAACTTGAAGAAATATAAACATTTTATGGTGGATTTTTATTGCTTAAATGACTGTAGGGAGTTAATTGATTATTGGGAAGAGTTAAAATAATATTAGACATGCCATTTTTATTTCAAATGAAAAGGCAGAGATTATTTCTCTTTGTTCAAATCTGGAACTCCTTTTACATTGGTTTGTCTTTTTCTGAGAGCTGCAAATTTCTTAGTTAAATGAAAATGCATCCAAATCTGATGATAACTTTTGGACTTAATTGAGAAAACAAAATTCGACATGGAAAACTCTGAGAGCCAAACGTAGATGTAGTCAAATATGGGCGGAGTCACTGCTTAATATTTGGCTCCGCCCATAACTACTTGTAAATACCTTGATGTAATGATATAATTCAAATAATAGTGAAGAACATAATTTGAAATATAAACATAGAAAAAAGGGAAAATGAACTACCTGAGTGTTTAAGCAGATTTTTTCCCTACGTATAAAATTTCTCTCTTGAATGTTTTCCAGATTGTGAGCTTCGCGACCACAAAACTGGAACCTGAAGATGAATTTTATTTGGTCAATCTGTGATATACAAACACAAAGTAACACACAACTGTGAAGATAAATAAGAAGGATACATGTCTATAAAAAAAAGTTCTAAATAAAAACTTTTTAAAAATGACTTATTGTTAGATTTGAAAACATGGGAAGACATTTCAAATTTCGGGATTTGTTTTGACAGTGTTTCACCTAAAATACACTGGAGTCCATTTATTATTGTTATGTGGAAACAGGAACAAAAACAGAATATCCACTCCAAGTCTCCATGTCATATAAAAGCAGCCGCAGGGCTGATAATCTGATTATCGGGTTTTTCGGTCTTTCTGTGCTAGTTGAAGAGTTTAGAGTGAGGAAGAGTTCAGCCTCTGGTCGCATTAGTCATGGCTACTCTACTGCACTTTTATTACAAGGAATGAATAAAGCTTTTATTGTAAAGGAACATTAAAGTGAGAACTATTACAAAGGTAATCACAAAATGGGTTTCCAGGTACCTCAAGCTGTGAGGCGGCTTCTGTTAGGTGATAAAGTTACCAGTTCGCATTCAGACCATTCCCTTTTCATTACCTGTTTATGCAAAGAGAAATAAAGATGGTGGGAATGGCAGGACCCTCAGGGCTGTGAGAAAGTCTATCTCTTCATCTTTTTCACATTTTTCTCGTGTTACATCCACCGACGTTTTACAGGGTTATTTATTTGTTAGATCGACACAAACCTAATTGTCAAGTTCAGGGAAAATGAAAGATGAATTCCCCAAATGGATTGCAATTAAAGTCTGAAAGGTGGAGAATGCATTTGTATTCAGCTCCCCTTTGTCAACGCTGTGGAACCACCAGTCGCTCTCTCAACTTTTGGCAAGTTTCGCAACCAATAAGGTTGCAATCTTCACATTAGAATATGAGAAAACGCTCAGTTTGCTCCTCAAAATAAAAAGAACATCCAGGCTAGATCTCTAGAACTCGGACACAAACATGAACAATACAGAGCAGGACTCTTAGATTACCACAAATGAATGACTTCATTTTCTTCTATGAAAATGAAGTCAGTCTAAACGACTTCGTCTCTCAAGACTTTGGGAGGGTTGAAGAATGAAAGCAGGAGAGGAAGAAAGTGAGAGAGAGCAATTAAAAAATGGTTACAGACTAACTGTTATCCTGAAGTTAGCATCTGCTTCAAAACTTGAGGCAGATGCTTAGCGAAAATAATTAGCGACTCATTTCCCAGAGGGCATGTCGAAATCCTGGGGCTGCGTCCATCGGAGGATTCAGGCTGACTGGTTAACATTGGCAAAGCCTTTGAAAGACTTGAAAGACACAAAGATAGATAAGAGCTTGAAGCAAAACGTGATTTGTCTCTCGCCTGTCGATTGGCTTCTGGATGGACGATGTTGGCTGACCATGTAGAAGTGTGGTTACAGTGAAAGATGGCGCAACAAGTCAGTATGAACACCGGACTAACCGACTCCAGAGTAAAGAGTGATGTGGGAGTGGATTTTCACTCCATTCTCATCCCACTCCTAGAAATCTGCCCCCATCCCAATCTCATTTAGTGCTTTAGTGAAAGTTTTTTGTTTTGATTAAAGGACACAAAACGCTGGAGTCACTGAGGGCTTCTGGGCCATGTAGTTCTTTTGACTTTCCTTCAAGAGTAGACTGACTAAAAAAACCCCAAAAAACTGCAAAATGGCAGCGCCCGTCCTATGTTTCATTTGTCCTCGTCACAATCTTGTCTCTTTTGCACAATTGTGGTTCCTGCTCTCATCACCTTTTTTTTAAAGGTTTTAGTGGCTCTAGTGGCCTTTATTTGATAGTTAATTGACAGGAAAGTGGGTAATGAGAGAAGGGGGAGGACATGCAGCAAAGGTCGCCAGGCCGGGAATCGAACCCGCGATGGCCGCGGCGAGGACCAAGGCCTCCTTATGTGGGCTGTGCTTAACCCCTGCGCCACCACAGCACCTCTCATCACCTTTTTGTCCTGTACCATCCCAGTCACGTGATTAATGATAAAGTTTCCCACAGGAATCCCCAATAAATGTCAGCCTTTACTCTAGAGTAGGATTTGCAGACATCCTACTTGTTAGACAAGTACACAAGTGATGGGATTATTGAGAAGAGCGCACATCAGTGGTGATCTCATCAATCAAGATGTGAACACACTAAAGGGGTTGCGGTACCCCAGCCATGAACATCGTCCTTTACGATTGGTCAAAACTGGACAGGATTACTGTGCAGTGATTACAGGCTCAGTGAAACACAAAGGAGGACTCTTAAATCTTCAGAAACGTGTCTCTTTTTGTTCTTGTAACCCCAGTATTGAGTTTAGTCTCCTCTTGTCTCTATTAAACACAAATCCATCAATGAAACACTCCAGATGCAAAGATTAAGTCATTTTCTCGCCACAGTAGCCTGATAGTCACCTTTGTTGACATTTTACTGAGTATATAATGTCTGTATTCTTGAGGAAGAGGAGATAAGCGTCTGTCGGTAATGGACTGTCAGTTAGCCTTAAGGGTTCTGCAGTCATCTTGACGGTAGATAGTTTCACTCCAGTAGAGGAGGAGGAGGGGTGGGGATGTGCAGAATCTGCATAGCTGGCAGCGCTGCCCTCGTTAGCTGTACCTAACACCTCAGCTCCTCTGCTATAATTGTCTTCCCTTCAGATCAACTCACGTCTCCTGTGATTACACAGCGGACACATCGGGATCCTTGGGACTCTTATTTACATGCGTATCACCAAGAATGCAAGTAAATTATTCATACGGTTCCAGCACTGTACGGTTGATGTACAGAACACAGAGAATTTTGACGCCGGTTTGAATGTGTGAGCTGGAAGGCACGGAGGCGCACTTCCAAGCTGTAAATAAGCGCAAAAAGGAACTCGGACAGTATTCAGTACTCATTATTTTCACGCGTTTCTCAGGTGGCCACTCTTTTGTTTCCATTACAGTATCGATTTTGAAGCGCTGAAACTCTGGGAGCAATCACGCTTAGATTGTCGTAGGTTTTTCTACGTCTTGCAGCAAACTGATATGCATTCCAACAGTGGGCTGTTGACGGACCGGGTTGCAATAGCTTTATGTCGTTGCAACTTTTTGTTTTTTAGCTGAAGCCTCAAACGGCACGCCCAACTCTAATCACAGTCCTTCAGTGCATCCTTAATCAACCCAGACTGACCTTTATACCCAAATACAAACAACTTATTCAGGTCAAGTCCTCTTAAAGATACACAGCGTTGAATTAAAAGTAAAGAGAGGATGATGGATAATATACATAAGCAAACTGGACCACACTGACTCATCTAGAGGCATGGAGATGGCCTATTTCTGAACGAAATACAAAGGAAGCAGAACAAACGGACCCAATGAGAGGCCCTGGAAATGAGCGACTTGATAACGCCGTAAACTGTGAAAGTGGGATACTAATGATTTACAACCCTAGAAGTGCACCTGAGCCCCCTCTCAAACAGCCCTAAATGAGTCCTCTAATTGGACGCATCCAGCTGACCGGAGTAGCTTCTGCCAGCCTGCGGCCCCCAGAGGAGCGAGAGGAAAGTGAGAAAGACGGGGGAGGCGAGGCATGCAGAGGGTCAGCGCCGACATGATGAGTCTGTCTGTCCGCAGAGGAGCTCTGGTCACAAGAGCTGCTGCGACACGCCGTGAAAACCTGCCGTGAAAACCTGCCGTGAAAACCTGCCGTTACCTTCACTAACACAGGAATCAATTTATATGTGTATATTTTTAAAACTTAAATTGGATTCTGGAGGAAAACGTCATCACCAAATATTGACGCCATCTTGAAGCTGAAGAGGAGTTGTCAGCACATGCTCCCCTTTTCTATCTTTGAAAACTGTCGAGGAGGAGTAATAATAATAATAATATTAATAATGATGATAATGATGCTTTGGGGGAAAGGAAGCTATTATTTCAATCGCTCCTTGAACTGCCCAAACTGCTGATTCACAGCTTTAAACATGTAAAATGTCCATGCGGCACCAGTAACTCCTACAGTTACACCAGGTCATTTCCCAGTTTTGGACGAGTCTGGAGGGAATAGTTTTACTGAATAAACCTAGAGTGAGCAGAGGTAGAGTTAAAAAAAAAAAAGATCACAAAATACTTTTTTGTTTTGGCTCTAGTGGCCTTTATTTGAAAGTAGTTTGACAGGAAAGAGGGTAATGAGAGAGGGGGAAGAAATGCAGCAAATGTTGAGAGGCCAGGAATCGAACCTGCGACTACCACTACGAGGACTAAGGCCTCCATACGTGGGTGGTGCTTTGCCCCTGCGCCACCACAACACACCACTTTAACAATACTGTTGACTTCACAGACAAACCTCCAACATTATTTGTAACATCAGAACTTCCCTTTCTGCAATATGACATATCACACAAATTAGTGTTTTTGGATATCTGATCCGTATGATTAAGAAATAAAAATATAGATATATTGCACTGTTTTCTGCACAACTGTGCAAAGGAACGAGATCCTGTTATCGTTTTCCCTTTGCATGAGAGTAGTTTTAAAGAAACACTAAAACATGAATTACGTGCCTGAAAAGTGGACCGATCTCCACTGAATGATCCTTCGACTTTGTCACAGAATCATTGTCTAAAGACTTGAGAATGTCTTTCCCAGCTCCTGGCTCTGCTTCTGATGCTAAATCACATTTTAAAAATGGTTAATAATTCTCAGCAGAAATCTCATGTTTTTACAAAGTCCTCTGATCAGTTCAGTTGTAACTAGCAACTCAGGCCCCTTTTCACAAAACGCAGCCGTAAACCAGATTCATTATAGTAATATTCATTCAATGGGTAATCCTACCTGTTCACGCTGGACTTGTGGTCTCATAAAAATATTTAAATTATGCAACATTATGGTACACGCCACGTCACTGACTTGAGCTGTAATTGGGGTTACCCCGTTTCACCGTTCTCATTTGACGATCAATTTTGAGAAAAAGTTGCAACCTTTTGCACATTTAGCAGTTTTTGCTTCCACAGTTTTCATTTCTCTTTCTGCGCACCATCTTTTAAACTCCGCCGACTGAGAGCATTGATGCTTTTCTTCAGGGAGCATCTCTAGAAAAAAGAAAGGAAGACTACCAGTGAATGTGATATTTAGTTTTAATCAGTTAATTGAGCATAAATACCTCAACCAGCAGCATGAAGAGCTTTCAAAAGGAGACACCTTACAGGTCAAAGAGGTAGTTATGATTGTGGGTTGGTTAAATATGCATTTGTCCCCAACATGATGAGGCACAATAAGGTACCAGAGTAATTAAGAGTGAAACATTTCAGCAAGAAGAGACTGTGTCTGCAGAGGCAGACATTAAACCAGACTGTAATATGGTTGGTGGCGTAGCAGCAGGGCAGGCTGATTTCATTTTCTTTTTTTGGGGGGGATTTAAAAAAAAATAAAACCAAAAAAACAAACAGAAACAGACCGACATGGAGGCCGACAGGAAAACATACAGAGAGGATGAAGGGAGGACAGACGGAGCCCACAAGAGCAGACAGGAGAGACGCACTGACAAACCCAAAGACGGAGACGGAGTGACAAGGCTCTGAGGAAAACACACATGCACAGAGACAGACAGCAGACAGGCTGCTCTTTTCATGGCTCATTCTGCAAGGGATCAGGGGAGGGAAACGGCCTCTCAGCAGATGGAATATTTATCATGTCTGGCTCCGGATTGCGCTACCCAGTCACAGCTGAGAAGCGGCGAGACGGCTGGGACAGATCCGGGCCGCGCAGGCGCTCGCCGAGCCGACTGGGACGCGCCGCGACTGCCGGTCTCCACGTCCGGCGGCGGCAATGAAGGCTTTGTCACACGCAACCTGTCACACGCCATCCGCGTAGTCCGGTCCGGCTGCCAGCCCGAGACTGCGGAATGGCCCCCGCTAATGAATACAAGACGGCACTTAGAGGTTTACAGGCTGTCGAGCACAAACCAGATATGAAGCTAGTCGAGTGTTATACTTGATTTCAGGCTTTTTTTTTCTCGTATAGACGTGCGTCTACAGTCCTGTGGGAATTGCTTCCTGTCAGCTGAAGTGTCTGCACTGACGCAGCGTCTGCTATCGAGACAACAAAAATGACCCACTAAAGTAAAACAAGTGCAAGCAAAACAAGTTGCTAATGGAATGTCAAAATGAAAAGTGACAGACCTACAATAGGTGGAGGTTTATTCTTTTTTTTTTTTAATTATTATTCTTTTACAATGTGGCTATCGGTGTCTTTAGTTTTGCTAAAGGTTTTGCTGTTTTGATATCAATGAAACTCTTACACACACAAAAAAAATAAAAAATGGACAAAGAAAAGTGGATATGATTCAGACTCAGACTGACTGAAGCTGTCCAACAAACTGAGAAAAGCAATTAGGGGCTGATTAGGTGACGTCTGACCGATTTTCCAAAGTGTTTTTTTTTTTTTTTTGTACATATCAAAGATATCATTTGTGCATCTGTCGTTATTTCTATCATTTTTTAATTCCACATATCTAATGTCTTGTTTGCGCTTGTTGAATTGCGAAAGCCAATCTGAATTAAGTCTCGTTCTCCTTTATTAAATCTAAGATGTGAAGGAAACATTTTCTGAAAGAAAGAGAACATAGAGAGCATCGCTTTTTAGTTTGATTTGATGTTTAATATTTTTATTCACTCTTTCATCTCATTTTCAAGGTTGGAATATCTCTGACCGCTCAAAATATAAATTCCGACGTCGTTGAAAGGGACGTGCTAAGAACATCGTTTGAGCTGCGCCCTCATGTTGAAATAAATACTACACTGTGAAGCAACTCTTAGCTGCACTGAGTTGGAAATATTTTAGAAAACCACTATGAATTGCAAGGCTTTACAGAACAGTGCATTACTGTAGGTTTATCGTGTAAGATGATTTCAATAATTCATTATCCAAAGTGGGCCAGTCTGAGGGATGAAAATGAGTCTCCCACTCTGGAGCTCTTCAGATAACGCTCCACAACTTGAACGCTACACTCGTCTTTTCCAGCGTCCAATCAGATCGTTTTTTGAAACAAAAGCTAACCTCTAGTGGGCCAAGAGAAGTGTCTTTGTCTTCCGATGCTAGCGTGTCAGACATGTGGGCAAACCGGAAACGTGTGAATACGAAGGTTCCAGTCGGAAAATTTGGACAAAATCAATTAATTTCGTCAAAATTTTTAATGCATTTCAAACTATGTAATTAAGTCGAAGTCCAGGTGTGTATATATATATATATATATATATATATATATATATATATATATAAAATGTGATTATGTGTCAGTATAAAACTTTGGGCCGGTATCAATATCCTTTATTAATATTGTGCTTATGGCAATAACAGAAATATTAACAGATTACCGATTTTACCGATATTTATATATATATATATATATATATATATATATATATATATATATATATATATTTTTATATATATATATATATGCGCCAGACTTTTCAGATTGTTGTTTGTTTCATAATTTAGAGACTTTGTTTTTCTCCCACTTTAATATTACACATTGTTGTCTCAGTTTGTCATATAAAATTCTCATGAAACACATTAGTTTTTGTGCATATAGCACATGTAGAAGAAACCTACCTGGTGTGTGGACAGTTTTCCTTAACATGACATTCCTAGAAAAAGGCCAGTGGACTCTGCAGACAGATCTGCAGGGAGACTGTTTAACCTCAAATGGCGTTACCAAGCATCGTTTACTTACTTTCAGCTTTCAGCAGCAGCAAGCCAGAGATATCGTACTCTGAAACGATTCCACTGAGTGGCCGATCTCAGTGTTAATCCTTACAGTTACCTGGACTTGAAATCTAATTTGCCATGAAGCCTGAGTTTTATTAGTAAATTACTTTCAAATTGTAATCACTTTCAAGGCTCACAATAAGTCCTCAGTAGGAACCGGCGGCTCAACCTGCCTTAGCTCTCATGCTCTTTCTATACTCTGGAGTCAAGTGTGAAATATGCTGCAAAGTGGCTCTTGTTTAGGGGAGATTTAGCTCACTGAGCTGGTAGAGATGACAAAAACTCATCCAACTTTGCCAGGCAGAACAAATAAAGTGCTTCGACTTAAATCTTTCAGGTTAAATGGGTTTCACGTTGTTTGTTTTACGGCTACAAGAAGTTCTCCTCTTTACGTGCCTGGGAGCGAGGGAAAATATCTTCATTGTAAAGCAAAGACAAAGTCACGGTTTAATTCATGCACACTCGCTAAGATTGCTAGTGAGCTTGTGTGCCGATGTGTAAATTCAATGTGAGTTTTCTATTTATGCTTAAGAGCAGATGACGCCACCTCTCAAAACATTTGACCGATTGCGTCTGATCTACATAATTCCAAAACAAAACTGAGATTTACTCCAACACAGTTTGAGATTTGTGAAGCATTAAATCTACTGGCCAAGAAGACACAAGAAAGGAGCGCCGTCAGTATTTTTGTTGGAAGCTGAACGACATTAGAACATAAAGAAAAACATCCAAAAACCATAATAAAGTCAACCACAATGAAGCCGGTTATTCTTTCTGCGTCTCCATTGACCATATTAGTATGCAATTTGATATTTGTAAAATAAATTTGCGTATTATAAACACAAAAAACTTAGAAAAAAACCTGTAATTTTTCAATAAAGTTTTGGTGATAGAATTTGTGTTTTTTTTGGCTTTTCAAAATCAAGTTATGCTATAGAGACGCATTTTTATTCGCATCACACGAGAGACTTGATAAACAACGGGTTGCTACTACTGACAGAAAAGACCAAGAAGACGACAGGAAGTGGAGAAATTCAGCGCGGTATGTTTTTATATATATATATAACTTAATGTGTGTTTTTTCTAATTTCACTTCCTAACTGAAACACCACAAATGTGAAACAATGTTGTTTTTTTTTTTGACATTAATGAAATACTAACAAAACTTTGTGCGTATTAGTGATGGAAACACAGCTGCTGTCTTATCTGATTGGTTTAGTGGCTGAGAGGTCGACTGTAAACCTTGATTTACGCTAAAGGTCAAACTCAAAAACCCATCCCTCTCCTGATCCGTGAGGTCGCAGTGACGCGAGTGTTTGATTTGAATTCACCTGTTTTGGGTTATTTTGGTGGTAAATTTGAGAGAGCAGTGATAAATGTGAAGTTGTGTTGCACTAGTGGAAAAAAAACAACAACATACTTTTACCCAACAAGCACCAGGGCGACATTTTAATGGAAAAACACAAATTATCCATCAAAGCCACTTTGAGGAGACACAGGAGTATAAATACGATGACAAACTTCTAATTAATATTTATTCACTACTTACTGGGTGCTTTACTTGTTGTTTTTGACCAAACTTTATATTCACCTCCAGAAATTAACTTTGAACATTGCATTACAGACGTTTACAATTTCACTCAAACAGCTAAATAATAAAAGAAAAACCCAACAAATTTTGGCAAGAACAGTATTCAGTATTATTCAGAGATTTTAAAATAGTGCCAACATTTTTTTTAATGAATTGATTTGTCATGTTTCCTTAACGTCTTTTTTTTTTGAAGGGATTCACTTTCATCCAGATTTTGAACATGCAATGTTAAAAAAAAATCAATTACTCTTTTCCTTTTTTTTTTTTGCTCATCTATGTTCATTCAAACTTTTGTTTGATTTCAACCTGTTCACTGTCACTTTGTCCTGGTGAGGAAATGTAGTTCCAAATAAAGCTCCTGAAACAAAAACAAACAAAAAATAAATAAATAAACGACTATTGGTATTGCCTGGTGAAAACTTGATTAAATATGAACAAAGATTTTAATGGTCCATCTTTGGTTAGTGAGTTAGGGGTTAGTATAAAGATGCAGCAGCAGTATTGCACGTAGAAGAGGTAATCTATCATTTCCACAACAGGAAGAAGCATATGTCTCATCTACTGTCTTGAAAAGACTCACCACCAATTAAAATTCATTCTTATTCCATATTTCACTGAAACCATCTGCGACCAGAGGCATCAAATAGGCAGTACTCATTAATGACAAAATGTTTTTAACCGAATTGTGATATTTTAAAGTCATCGTTACAAGCTGGTGGCAAGTCTCCAGCCTTCACAACGTGGCGTGTGAGCCGCTCCTCCTCTGTCACAGACGTGACTGGTGGAAGGTGTAAGTCGCTGCTAACAAGTTCGTCTCCGCCGTCTTTTTCCTCAGAGGAGGCTCTAATCGGTCGACTGAGTCGCAACGTGTGACTCAATGACAGCAGCTGGCGGCGACCGTCATCGTTATCCTCTGCACGGTTTGGCGCATGGGTGGATTCTCCACCAGAGCGGGTTCTGACTAACAGGTCCCACGACGTGCTGAGCAGCTCGTTTTCCAGAACCGTCATGGTGATCCGCAGGAGGACTGGACTGGGTGAGGGACGGGCGTTTCTAAACGGCTGCCAAACAGACGCCTATTCAGGAGAGCAAAGTAGCTCCGTTTTCATTGCGGATGTGCACAAAACTGGGCCGACACTCCGCTAATGTTGGGGGGAAAACCCCGACATTTTGCAGTGGCGCTGTTTAAGAAACGCAATTGAAGTCACGTGTGAATAAGTTTGTTCACGTGATGAGTCATTAAAAAAAACAACAAAAAAAAACATGCCACGCCGTGATCCTCCAACCACTTCCTGTCCCCTTCTTCGTGGTTTGCACCAATGGCAACATCCGGTTTTTGATCATGTGACTTATGTGATACGTAAAAAGTGTTTCCGTTACAGATTTTCTGAATAAACCGATTTCGACGCAACCAAAAAACCTTCTCGCCCCAGCACAAAATGTTGCATCGAGTTTCTTTTGGGTTTTTTTTTTCTTTAATTGGTCTATTTCCATTAAGCTAATTTATTTTTGAAATGTCATTTTGCGCAATAACATGATTAATCTAAACGCAGAGAGTGTAAACACAAATGTAAATCTTTTGTTTACATTTGTGTTTACAAATGTAAATGTTTGCTGAAGGGAATTTAATTGGAACTGTGTGCTTTGCTCCCAGAAAGCATACAGTTCACTGTCTTGTATGGTAGTGGATCAGAAAGAAAAAGTTAGCTTTTAGTCACATTCAGCTCAGTCTAAGAGTGACTAAAAGCTACATTTAGCTTACTAAAGACTAACCTGAAGTCACATTTAGTTTAGCCTACATGTGACTAAATGAAGAACATTTTGTGGAACCTGTGAGGTTTTGCGTAATTGTTCATCCTGATTCCGGTAACAATAATGTGGAATTCATAACTTTACTTTTTCTTGTTTTGTTTTTGGGATTTTTTTTTCAGCTCTATTGACCTTCATTTGATAGCGATGGAACAGAACCTGAGTCCACTGGGTGGCCCGCTTAAAAACACATTTTAATTTGCAGACCCATTACGCATCTTTCTCAATCAATTTGTCAGGCGGCTTTTTATTACTGATAATAAGAGCTATTAGTATTATTAGGCTGCTCCCAGCAAAACACATGATCTTTATACCTCTAAACTGGTAAATATGCTTTTGAATCATTTCTAAAATCCATAACAAGCACTTGGGGGAAACAACTTTTCAAGCATAATTTTCTACGTCTGTGTGGAAGGCAGCCGTGCTACAGAGTATCAGCCGTGTTTTCGCAGCGACGAATAAGCATGGCTCCAGTAGAAGACTTCAAAGCGGTTTTTTCATGGCACCGGAGTATTCTGTGGATAATAGTCTTAAGATTTATCAAACGGCGCACTTGAGAACTTTTATGTGAGATGTGAGTATGAGTGAGAAAGAGGAAAGAGTCTGAGCGTGTTCTGGGGGTGTGTGTGCGTGTGTGTGCGACGTGAAGCCTCTGCTCTGGCAGTCTTTTTTTTTTTTTAACGCTTTAGTGTTTAACATTGTGTGCTTTCTAGGCGCAATTGAGACATGGAGCAGTTTCATGTGTGAAGTTGTGGTTCTAAATTCCTCATGTCAGTATGGTAGCAAGCGGCCCGCGCACAGACACACACACACACACACACACACACACACACACACACACACACCTCGCTCCCGAGTCATCCACCTACAAACAGACTCTGCGATGGCTGCAGGGAGCAGCTTCTTTTTGCAACATCCTCCTGCTGAACTTTGCCAACATTGATGCTTATTTAATCATTTCCTCATCCAAATTTAGAGTAGCGATCAGTCACAGTGAAGCAGATGGAAAAAAAAAAATAATCAAAAAACTGTTATGAACTCACGCGCCATCACCATACTGAAAATGTAAATGCAATGTGAGTTGGTGGTCAGCACGAACGGCTGGCTGCTAGTGGTAGGATAAAGGCCGAACGTACATCAACACAACCTCATTAATGCTGCCGTGTTTATGAGAAACCTTCAATTCTCAAAATGTCACTGTGATTTGAAAATGATGCTACTTTTGAATCAAGTCTCGGCTCTGTAGATGGAGCCCCGCAAGAGACCTGGAGTGAAGTAAATGTTAAATAGTTGGAAAAATAAGTGCGTAAACATTTCTAAATTGGAGACTCCTTAAAGTGCTTAAATGTAATTGGTTTGTCATTCTGCTTCTTGAGAAAAAAGATGAAAAATAAAGGTTTGTTGATCTGATTTTAGACCTTGGAACTATGTCTGAAACAATTAATTGGATGAATTGCGATTAATCTGATTAATCAAATAATTGTCAACTCATTTAGTCATTGATTAATCATTAACTGTAGCATACAACTGTAGCATAATGTCCATACGGTTAAAATAATAATAAAAAAAACATATTCACAGCAATAAATAAGCCAACGCTGTACAAAAGATATACTGTATTTTCTGGACTATAGAGCAAACCTCACTACAAGCTGCACCTTTTTTGGAAAAAGACTGGTAACGTACATACATAAGCCACTGGTATCTCCACCGCTCTCAGATTTCCAATAAATCTGCTATTAATGACGCAGCCCAGCGTCTCCAACGGTGAACCATGGTTTAATTCACGCCGAGCTTACATACCGCGGCTCTATTTCCCTCCTGTACTGCCAGATCGATAGCCCTCAACTTAAAAGCGGCATCTTTTTCTTTGTGTTGTTTCCATGATGAGGGGGTATGAGTTTGAAGAAATTTCTCCGTCCTAAATAAAAATCAGCGCTTTCTTTGATTTCCAATTTTGACTTCCAATGATTCACTAAAGAGTCCCCTGGCGGTTGAAGTAAAAACCACAGAGAAGCCGCACCGGGCGATTAGCCGCATGGTTCAAAACGTGGGGAAAAAAAGCAGCGACTTATAGTCCGAAAAATACGGTATACATTTTGCATTGAAGGTAAAAATATGTTCGTCTCTGAATATGTTTAACCAAAACTCCTCAAGTTGCGTAGATTTAGCTTCACCTGGTTCAGATTTGTTAAATCAATGTCAGGTTATTGCCTTTAAGGCAATGCAGTATTCATTGGCGTAAGTCCTTAAATGAAACGTGTGTCGAAATTTTCTTTCTCCAATTAGCTGTCAGAAAAACTGGTAGAATGATGGATTTCCTGAAACATAATGGTTGGCTGCAGCCCTGTGCTTTGGAAGCGGCTCATTGTGATGGCGGTAGAGCTCCCGTCTGGGTCGGACCGTTCTGCTGATCCTAAAGCACACAAGGACATAGTCGGTGAACTCTCTGCCGATGTTAACACAAAGACAAACTGTGCGAGCAACGTGTGGGTATCGACCGCGGCGGCTTGCAGGCGGCAGGTCGAGGTCAGGATGAGACCGGCCACAGCCGAGAGTGTGAGAGGATGCAGGATGGACAGTGAAGTAGGAGTAACAGAAACAAATCATCAGACGTCTTCTTCTTAAAGATGTTCAGTCAGAGAGGCACTGATTAGAGTTTAAAAGTAGATTTTTTATTTGTTTTTGGGGTTTTTTTTGCACAGCCTTGATTTAGGCAGATTTTTCTCTAAAGACCATGTTACTCATTCATTAGTTTGCTGCTGTCTGGGACTGTTGGTGTCAAACAGGAATTGAAAGCAATGGCAAATGCATTACAGAGTACATATTTTTATTGTTATCTTCAGCATGTTACGGTGCGTTCACACCGACACCTGTTCAGTCCGCTTTTATCCAGCTCTAGTTGGTTGGTCCAGAAGGTCGGGTTTGTTTGGGAAATCGAATGCAGACCCAGAAAAGCAAACTCTAGATCTCAGTTCAGTCGAAGTAAAACCTAGCGTGGTTCAAATGGCTATGTGGATACCCCAAATAGCGCTGGGTTTTTCTGGGTAAATCAAACACGCAGGTCTATCGCTAGCTAGAGAAATGGCATGTGGTCTTTTTTTTTTTTACCAAGGACAAGTGAAAACCTACAAACCTACAACTGCAAAAAAAATTCACTCTACTCCATTTTTGTTAACACTTTGTGAAGAAGAAAGTGTCTTCTGACGTTTTCATGTCGTTTTCTTCGGCGGTTTGTGGTGCAGCGCCACCGCTGGCGAGGGTGTGGAACAGGCCGCTCCAAGGGTTTGGTTTGTTTGACGCAGTGTGTTCATGTGTTTGACGCACCAGCTGAAAATGTAGCAAATGAACTCCAATCTAAATTTCCTGCACACTGCTCAGACTAATGGCAGCATCATATGGCAACCCGACCAACTTTCCAATTTCATCACAGCAAACCGAACTAGCCTGAACATGTCAGTCAGGGCCAAAGAAACTCTGCTTCATGAGAGTCCAGTTTGGTCAAAGAAAAAAAACGTCCTGCATAATGCAAAGACATGGACATTTTTATGAAGAGTTTATGGGAAAATATCCAGACCGAAATCATGAAAATCAGGAGGAAGATTTTCCAAGTCACCATTGACGGTGTGTGTGCGTGCCTGTGCGTGTGTGTGTGTGTATTAAAGGGAAACCAGCCACCAGCAACTAAGAAAAGTCCATAACCTTCTCACAGCCGGGTGGGTCAAAGATATAAAGTCAAACAACTGTGGACAATATTGTCATTGTGCAGAAACAGAGGGAGAAAAGGAAACAAGGCGAAGAGGTCGAAAGGAAGGAAAACCCAGAGCAGCTTTGTTTCTACTTTTAGCAAGCAGCTAAAATCTGTGAATGGTTAATTTGACGTGAAAATGTTTGCTGTTGTCTTTTTAAAGACGCTTTCTTTTTTTGGCTCAAGGAGTGTGAGATTGTCATTCCCTCAATAGGTGAGAAGAAAACATAAATGAATATTAAGAGCTGAATGTTGCCGAGGGCAGTAATATGTTGCATTGAATTATCTCTCTGACTCACTTCCATCTGGACAGACTGATCCTGTTTTTACCCAGAGTGTTAAGCTAATGGCTAGCTGCTCTAAAACCATGCTGCATTTTGCCAAATTCATTTAAATATGTATTTTGTAAATCCTATAACAGTTCTTGAAAAATCTATTTCACATAGATATATATGCCGATGTATATATATATATATATATATATATATATATATATATATATATATATATATATATATATATATATATATATAATATACACACACACATATAGATTCAGATTGTGTCAAAGCAGTCAAAGAAACCCAGATGTCTTTTTGCGGGCCGCCGTCTTCCTGGCTTGTCGTTAGCCGATCCTGCCCTTTTGTTCCTTAATGTAGCGTCCAGGGACACCGGCAAGTCTTTTAACCTTTACGGCTTGACTTGACTGAATTATTCACTGACAATATCAACAAGCGGAAATGTCACGTTGTGCCGCAGAGGTCACTGCCACACAGTCCAAAACGCAGCCGGCTGCCATTGCTGCAGCTTCGAAGGGCCGAGCTTAAGACCTTTAATTCAGTGGTCAGCCTTGTAAATGAAGAGGTCTGCTGGTACAGAACAGATAAAGAAACCTCTGTATTGTCTTTACGTTGGCCTCTTTAGAGACAGGTTGAGGGAAATATGACTGTATTGAGAATAACTGTGAGGATTGTTATGAAAGGTGTGGAGAGCTATCTAACCTTGCAGAATTTATTTATTTTCCTTTTTGTCAGATTGTGGTCACTGTTTGTGTTTCACTATCATTTTACCTGCCATCATTTTAGCTGGAAAGGAAATTATATCTGCTTTTAGCAATTTTGCAAATGAAATCTTAAATTTTGGCATGTGTTTTTGCTGGCGAAAGGCTCTCCAACGTTGGTCTTAATAAAAGATTTATGATGATTTGACATAAAAAAACAAAAGACATTTCTACCTCACATATAAACATGAAACTGTGGTTAAACTGTGAAAGGTGAAAAGATGTCCATAAAGAGATATCTATTAAAGTCCAAACGTCAATGGAAGACGTTTAGTCCGTAACCAGGCCTGAGTTTCTGAAACTTTACTTCTGTTTAATTTTTTATGGGACCAACTTTAATAAAATTAGTCAAATTTCCATGTAGTTTCATTTGGTGTTTTTTTTAAAGGAGCGTTTTGAGATCTAAGAGTTGCACCACGCGATTTTAGGAAAATATGTAATCATGATTCCATTGCTGACAATTGAATGATTTATCTTCCTTTTTCTTGACAGTTTTCTGTCCCTCATTATGGCAGACCTTCCCCATCACTCACCTGGAGCTCTTAGTATCTCAACCACAGAAGAACTAATCTGCATCTCCAATCTATTAAAAAAAAAGGATGTTTTTGTATTTCTCAGCAAACTGCTGAAAATGTCGTAACACAATGCAATAATCATAAATCAGATGTCGAAAAGTCAAGTTCAGCCTCTCCGCAGCTCTCAGAGTTTTCCCGGCAGGTTTACGGGCATAATAATAAAATGTGTCCAGATCGTAACTACAGCTTTGGTAGAAAAAGGGTTCAGCAAAGTTGGAGTCCGTCCAAATGGTTGAATATGTTTTAGATACGCCTGAGACTGTTTCCATCTATTTTCATGCAAAATCTGCATAGAATCTCCACAACAGAGTAAAACTAATAGTTAAACTATGACCTTGATGGGTGGGAAGTTTTGCAGCGCCGGACTAATTTCAGTAACTAAGGTCTTTGGATTGGGCGCCTGAGGGGTCAGTGACCCCTGGTTTAAGGCGAACAGTCGTTTCTTGTTGGATTTTCAGCTCCGTCCAACCTGTGAAATATCAGAGCCTCGATTTATGACTTCAAACTTCTCAACAACTTCTCATGAAATGTGCTGTTCATTAATGATCCTACAAACCCTGAGGTTTGTTCACAGAACCTGGTCATGCTAGGACTGATTAACACCCAAGTGGATTGTGTTTACTGATTTAGCTTCAGAAGGCTATTAGCTGTAGCTTAGACCTGAAAGTTTCAGTTTGCGTCCGATCCCGATCCGACCCGACTTATTGACTCCAATTATAGTCCAGGTCTGTTATGATAACAAATTTTGCTGGATAATAAATTCTCCCAGGACTTACTGCAATAAACGCTAACATTGTTGTTGCGAGACCATAATGATAACGGCATAATAAAGCAAGAAAATATTGTTCAAACTCTAAACTCTATTGAACATTTAACAAAGGAACAGGAAGACGATTTAAAAAAATAAACAAAACTACAAATAAAATGAATAATGAAGTGGCTGAAAACAAAAAGCTGGTTGAGACCACAGATCATCTGTGTGATTGACGGGATCCTGTCGAGCTGCACTCGTTACAGTCCGACTGACTTCTGCACCCGACCTACTTTCTTTATTTCCTTAACAGGTTAAACTATCTACTTTCTCCTATTCACATTACAGAACCATTTTTTATCCCCACACAGATAAATAGTCCAAAGCTTAATACAGAACCGGTTCTGTGAAGACGAGCAGATTTTCTCAAACGCTCTTGCGTCGCCGTAAGACCACTTGAGCGCCGAGCACATCAAAAATATCAGCGACACCCACAGAGCACATCGACGCGGCAGCCGCACCAATCAGATGGATCAGACTCAAAGCCATCCCTTTAACCCCGACTCATCTGCCTTCATCCTCCTTAAACCCTCCTGGAGATTTACCTCTCCACACATTTACACTTCTAACAGGAAGCGGAGAGAAGATGTGTCGCTTCCTTTTCTCGGCCGCTTGGCGTCGACGCGCTGCGGCAGCGGCGGAAATCCGCGAGAGACTCATTGAGGAGGAAATAAGGCAGAGCTGATGTCTTGTGCTGTGGTCCTTGGACACTATGTGGCTGAAGAGGGAAGGGAATAAAAACTGTAAGGATTTCACAGACTTCGTCGTGTTGCAGCAAATACCCACAAACATGGCAAAAGATGAAAAGGAACTGTCTTAGCATGTAACCATGGTTATATTGACAAATACAGAGAAACACCATACAATGTACAAAAGGAATGTTGGATTTTTACTTTTTTTTTCTAAACATATGTTCTGGTCATGCAGTCCTCTACGCAGTAGGAGTGCTCTAAATCATATAACACACTGCAGGCTATTTTCTCTGAAGGCACTTTTGAAAAATAAAGCAAAAAAACCAACCAAACAAACCTTCCTCCAGCAGTTGTCCTTTAGACGACTCCTGTCTTTGCAATCTGACAACGGCACAAAGCCTCACACCATCAGATCCTCAACTTTCCTGACTTGAAGGATTTACATATCTTGAGATATTTTTAATCCCTTAATCTGGTTAAATAAAGGTTAGATAAAACAATAAAAAAATCATAAAATGAATGCTATGACAAAAAATAAAGAAAACAAGCAAATACCAGAGCCACGTACATAAGATATTGTTTTTCTTTTCTTTGAAAAAACAAAGTTTCTTTTTAGCCATTCTTCAGTTAATATATTCTTTCTGAGGTCGTTTTGCAACCTTACGATTTGTAGCAAAGTGCTACAAACTGCAACTCCCAGCAGGCACCAGTGAACAGCGGACATGCTAAACTTAGAATCTACGATAGTTAGCTTAGCCATTGCCTTCCTACTCAATTCCACTCGATTCTCATCTCCCTTCGAGGCTCAACCTAGTCTTTCTTCCATTTACTTGGATTCCGTTCCATTCAGTGAACAGAGGAAGTTGTGAATGTTGATGTTCATTTTCTGCTGTGTTTTAGAATCGTAGCCTATCTGTAGTTCTAGCAATGGCAGTGGAGGAAGTGAACGAAGCCGTTCAGTACATACATACACTGACTGTTCAACTTTTACTACGTAGTTATGACTAAAAACTACAGCTATTCTATTTGTGAAAGCATAAAAAAGCCTGCTTCTTTGGTATGAGGATCACACCTTAAAAATAGACAAGGAAGACAAGTGAACCAGTCAAATACTCTGGTTGAATTTCAACCGGGCCAATCGGCAAACAGAAGGAAAAGTTGTGAACGATGACGTCTATGTTCTGCACTGTTTTAGCATTTTTGTGTTCAGACGTGTGATTATAGTTTGGCCATGTCAGCGGAGGAAGTGAACAGAGCCGTAAAGTCTTATGCTTCCAAATATTGGACTATCAAAGTCTGAATGTTTCAGACATTTTGTTGCTGGAAAAGATGTAATTTTCTCAGCAATTCTGACTATGCGGTGGGGGATAGTTGGACTTGCAAGGAAATATGTGAGAATCCATGAAAAGACTTGAGCCTAGCAACAACAAGCAATGACCCTAAACATAGAACCAGAGCTATAACCCAATTTTGTATTAAGCATATTTTGGTGTTAGAATTTCTTAATCAAAGTACAGACCTAGATCCAATCGGAAAGGATCGATTTATTTTACAAAGAAGAATGGGTGTTGACCTGACTTAGCTGAATCCATATCCAAAATAAATTTTTTTCTCAGACTTTTGCTCGTAGAAAATCTTGAAAGACCATCTTCATCGTCAGTTATTCACTACTTTGTGTTTGGTCTGGGACATCCCAGAAAATTTCACATTTGTTGTTGTGAAATTGTAAAAAAAAAAAAAAAAAAAAAAGACTTCCTTGGCTCACGACTGTAATACTATAAAGTTGGGGGCCGAGTAGTTCAGACAGTTTCTACCGTTTTCCCGGTTTTTCTTCTCACCTTTAGCCGGACAGCTAAAAATGTCCTTTTGGTTATTTAATCGTCTGACCGCGGTAACATCACACCGATCCCCTACCGAGTCATTACGTTCCATCAAGTTAGTCCGGCATGTTCAGCCACGCTTGAGTGGATGATTCCCATTTATGCCGCCCCACAATCCCCCCTCACCCCACACTCTCTCTCTCTCTCTTCGTCGTCCTCTTTGAAGACGGGGAGCTGCCAGCTTCGTCCGTCTGCAGTCATGTTAGAGGCCTCTGTCAGCCTTGTTACGGCGCCCGCTGATCCGTGGCCATAAACCTGTGCAAAGGCGGGAGCGGTATTAAGCAGGGAGGGGGGGACCCGGGCTTTGCACAGCTGCTGGACGGGTGGCCCCGAGCCCAACGTTCCTCCCTCTGTTCATTAGCGACGCTGACACCAAAAACCAAATGGGAAATTCATCATTAAACAGGCATTTCCTTTTTGTTTGCGTCTGCATTTTGTTTTTGTTTAGTTTTTTTTTGGTCAAACTCGTGAAAGTGACTTGGCGAGAAGCTGAACCGATCGACGTATCGGATTACGTCTGAATCGTTTAGTTTAATGAGCTCAAAGTAAACGACGTACGTCTGCGTTGTTCAATAAAAGCAGCGAACCGGTAACACTTCTCAGGCCTGTAATCTCCCAGCGTCCTGCAGCGCCGCTTTATTGCATCCAGGTCGACCAGCTCTAATATCCTGCCGTGTTTGTCGAGTCCGAGTGGTTCACTGCTAGGCTGTGCTGATTTCTTTCTCGCGGTTGCTGTAATTACCCCTCCTGGAATCGGCTTTTCTTTTTCTTTTCTTTTTCTTTTTTTTCGGTGTCAATGTTTACTAGACAAAACACGAGCAAAACAAACCGACCCGAGGAGAGGAAGACGTATCCGACCCGATGGGAAATCCGTACAAGATCAACACCTTAATTAATTGCTAATGGATGATTTCCATTTGTGAGGTCAGTAAGTGCGTTTAATATTGGAGGGCAATTAAAAGAAGATTTTTTTGTTTCCTATTTATTCATAATCATCTCTCTCACTAATTCCCATTATTTGCTTCCGCTTTGACAGACCCCCGTCTGGATGTTTCTATTTAACAACTGGGGTGTGATTAATTAGCCTCCCCTCACCGCACACTTCATCAAATAGATGCTACCTGTGGCCGGCTCGGTTTTTATCTGTCTTTGCTCAGAGGCTTTCATTAACAGCTAGCTCTGTTTGTGAACACGGCAGCAGCTTCCTGTGTTTACTTCCCGCCGGCCTGCCCTGTTCCCCAGTGATCTGCTGAGCCGAAAGCCAAGCCGTCCTCCTCGCCTGGTCCGTAAATAGCCCGGCGTAAAAGCTGTGTCACGTCACTTTAAGGCCTTGTGCTTGGTAGGCAGAGAAATGATGAAAGCGGAGAAGAAATACAAAACAAACAATTGTAATGTATTTCATTATGATTCTACGTGATGGACATGATTTTGTTCATACTTGGGAAGTAACAACTTCAGATGAACACATGAAAAATGTCACATGTAGCAATCTGAACCATAAAATATGGTAGTGGTAGCATCATGGTGGGAGGGTATTATGTATAATCAACTGTTTTTTTAGCTTTACATCATGTTATAATGCTGTTCCCTCATCGAAACCATACCTGGAGTGTTGCCTTGATTCTTTCATGCATGCTTGAGAAATTCTTTAATCTCCCATGGCAACCATTCAGCTGTCCAAAATGCCTGGGTGGACCTAGCTCCGCCTTCGAGGACAAAGCTCCTCCTCAGAGCTGTAATTTCCAAGCTTCCACAGAGCAGCCCTCCCCTGCAATGTCTCCTGTAAGCTCCTACAGACTAGCCAGCAGCAATCAGCAAACATCTGGTGGGACGTTGCATCCCCTGAGCTCATCATATGAGCTACCTCTCGGTGTAACGCTGGCAAAAAACGATTTTAAAGGGTTAATAGAGCATCCATGTTGTGACGACTTCCTGAAGGCGGAGCTTCAGAAAAAGCAGGTGTTTTTTAAAAAAGACAGAAAAGAAAGACAGAGGCCCATTATCAAGCCGTTGTATGACGAGGTCAAAATTCTTTTAAGTCAGAGTTAACGTGTATATATATATATATATATATATATATATCTATATATATATATATATATATATATATATAGGAACAGAACAAACAAGGTAACAAATAGCTACTTGACTGTGTTAAAAAAAAAAAGCCCAAATATGCCTGGAAAATGGCCAATACTGCCCCTTTAAATAGGGAAAGATAAGAAAACGCAACCTGCCTTGAGAAAAGTAGAAACAAGTCTCCAGAGCAGAAACAGAGAAAACCAATAGGCGCTAATTTCCGAGAAGATAGGGATTTTTTTTTGTATGTGCTAAATATGTGAATTGACGTTATGAAGGGACCAGCCCAGGCTTTAAATAGCAGACTTGAATGTTTACAAATGGTATTCACTGTGTTTACATTTACAGAGTAAATCTGACCAGTTTCGCAACCGATGAACCTACCAGACTTTTACACACTTTTGTTATTGCTTTCGGTCAATATGTTTGAAGAATCCACACTTTCAGAAACAGGAACTCAAATAACTCGAGGAGGCTTGTTTCTAGTTTTACCAATCATTTTTTTATGGCGGTGAAGCCAAATTAATCTCACTTCTTTTCTTTTTTTTAACCTGATAATGACGAACAATGTGATAGTCACCCCTCAAGAAAAAACAAACAAACAACCACACCTCCCTTTGCTGAGGTTTAGAATATTCCATAGCAATAAAATATATTACAAGTTGGGCGTGCTGTGGTGGCGCAGGGGGTTAGCACGGACGTCGCAGATTCGATTCCCGGTCCCGACGACCTTTGCCGCATGTCTTCCCCGCTCTCCTCACCCGCTTTCCTGTCTACCTACTGTCACAAAAATACGAGCCACTAGCGCCGCAAAAACTCTTCAGAGAAAAAAAATAAAATAAAAAAAATATATATATATATACATTACAAGTGTATCTATAAAAAGACAAACAGTTCAAAGTAGCTCTATAAGCACCCCATTGGGCTTCTTGTCTTGAGGGATGGGAGGACCCCTAAGAAATATTCCCCGTGGATCTAATTCCTAAGGCCCTTGCCTGAGGGAAAAACAAACAACAACAAAAAAAGACTATAGTAGGGTAAACATCTTGAGAAGGGATGAAATGAAAGAGCCGACTGGAAGCTAGATTAAAAGGTGAAGAGCAGACAGAGCGACAGCGAGACGGAGGAGGAGGAAAATGAGACAAAGTAGACAAGATTAATTAACTTATTTCAAGACAGCAGATCCCATTAAAGCCGCTGTCAGGCTCACTCAGCGACCCGGCGACTCGCTCCAACCCAAACCGAACGCGAGCAGCTTTGTTTCCCGGCCTTGTCATGTGTGTTTAAGTTCCATAAAGATATGTACGCAGAGAAGACTAGAGCCTTGTGTTGGCGCGTGTGTTTTCCTGTGGTCAGCTGTCTGTTGCTATGCAATTATGAAGCAGCACATTGCGAAATGGCAGGTGGGCCTGTAAGCACAGCGTCTGAGTGATTCAGTGCAGCAGGCATTTCTCCAGGTGTATAACAGCAGAGAGGAGGATGGAGGGGAAAGGTGGCGCGTGGAGTGAGAGGGCGGCCGCTGGGAGACGGCAATGAAAGATTGATCAAGGAGGCTGTAGCCTTTTCAAGGTGAGATCTCAGTTCTGAGGAAGGAAGAGAGACCTCTTCCTCACCTTCTTGCCTCCTCAACACAACACTGCGCGCGCCGCACACCGTTTGTCTTTTTTTGTTTTTTTATACTCAATTTTCTCCAATAAAGTAGCTCTTTTAAAACCCTCCCGCTGTCTTAGCTCGACGCCCAACAGGAAGCGCGAGGCAGGTGGATGACGTGGCGGTGATGGGGAAAAAAGAAGCTCGTAAAAGCGCATGCGGAGTTAGTGAGAGGACCGCACCGGTTGTGGGAGGGTTATTTAAAAAACAAAAAAAAAGTGTAGACGACCATTCTTTCCCACCGTCTTTTCTTTGAAATATGGCCTCCAATCACTTCCCTGCTGCGTTTCTCGCTCCCCGTGGAATATTACGTTAAGTGGTTTTCCCCCCTCCCCTCCTCTCTTCTCTTTGCTCTTCCACTGTTTTTTTTTTTTTTTTTTTTTTAAACACTTGTAGAACTCTATTAAGTCTGTCAGCATCATCAAACACGGCGACAAAAAAACGCCTCTGGGTGTTAACCTTCACCTTCCATCATATTTACAGCGGCGGCATTTTATCATTTTATCTGTCTCCATCCCCACCACGCCGCCGCTCGATTAGAAGAGGGGGAAAAAACACCAGAGGTTTGACGGCACGACAACAAAGCCTTACTGACACTTAAAAAGTGAGCGAGTCATTGTTCATCTCCCGGAATGATGAGGAAGATAGCATGTGAGGGTTTCACTTAATTGCTCCCCCAGTCGACTCGGTTTTTACAGGTTGAAAATATACGGACTGTTAAAGGAAACATTTGGTGTAAGAGACGGGAATCGAACCGGGGACTACTGCCTTGAGGACTGTTGCATCTGCTCTAGCATGTGGTTCCCCATCTTTAGATGTTCATAAAAAAAATGTGTAAAAAATTTATTTCTCAGACTTTCATACAGCATCTGAGAAGGACGAGCAAGAGGACGGCCTCTAAACCTTCCTCCAACTTTAAAAGTCCAGCTCTGCCACTGGTTACAGCGCTTTGAAAAAGTATTTCCACCCCCCTCAATCAAACCGGTTTTAATGTTGGAGAAGAATAACCTGCAGTTTTCAAATGAGTTGTGTTCATGTAGCGGCCGTCTAAATCAAGTCCACCGTATGTGAGGAAGTAATTTCTCCCTAAACTTGGTAAAGTTATTGCTACACTCTAAAAAGTGTATTTGGGCTGTAGTTGATGTTATGGACTTTTCTTTCTTTTTTTTTTTAACATTAATCTCATTTATTTGTTTGGTTTAGTGATGACAACTTGCTTTCTTGAGTTGAATTAACTTAAAAGTTTCACATTTTAACTGGAAGGAACTTTTTACTTTGACTTAAACAATTAAGTTCAATGTTGCATTTGAATCCTAAGTCTGATGTCATGAAGCGAGCTTCACCAGGGACAGATCCTGTACCTGTAAAACTGACTTGTCAAGTTGAACCAACTTCATAAATTACGTTGAATAAACTTAAATGAATTACTTATCAATCGAAGCAATTCAATTAAGTTGGTTCAACTATTCTGTTTTTTCTCAGTGTAGTGCGTTAGCAAAAATGGGCAAAGTTTGATTATTTTTTTCTTTTTACTGTGCAGAAATTCTCTCCACTTTGCCTTGTAGAATAGTATTTAGCCACTTTTTCAACCTTTTTATAGACAACATTAAAACCCATAAATGATCTCCTTCTTTAAAATTGGAAAATAAACATTTTGTTCACCCTAAGTGCAGTAACACGGCATTCGTTTTGTGAATTTGAACCGGATGAAGCTGGAACTACGCCACTCTAGTAGTTTTGGGGTAAAACATATTTACAGACAAATATGTTTTCATCTTAAGTGCAAAACATTCATATAGGCTTTGCACAGTTTTGGCTTCATTACTGTTCTGAATCCGTCCATCCATTATCCGGTACTCTTGTCCCTCATGGGGTCACCATGGGTGCTGACCTCCAGTGGGCGAGAGGCGGGGTCACCCTGGACAGGTCCCCTTTTATTTAAAAAAGAAATGTAAATACTCCAGTCAGCGATTAATCGATTACCAAATTACTTGACGATTATTTCAGTAACCGATTAATGTGATTAATCGTTTTAGCTCTGATTTCTTCCCGAATACACAAAATAGCCTTCTGAAATCTGCATTTTGTATTTCTTCAGGTTATCTCTGCTTGAGATATATACATATATATATATATATATATATAAACAACTTGATCTGAAGTAATTAAGCGCGCACACAGCAAAATAAGAAATTCTATAAGGGTGCGAATAATTTTTCACAACACTTCTTTTCTCCTTATGGGATTGTTGGGCTTTTCAGGTTGAACTCTGCAGGCAGGCAGGGACACGGTGTCTAAATTAAGAGCTCTCTGCCTTCCATTAAACACTGTGAAGGTGCCCTTAATCAAAGCACTTAACGGGAAAATTGCTCCTTACACAGATTTGTTAAAAATCAGTTGAGATTTCCAGGTATTCCTCTCGAAAATGGATGCAGTTGATTTCCTTCCACCTCGTTTTGCTCTTTTTAGTGATGTAATGTCTTCCCCACCTGGCATTTTGTCTCTGCCTCTTAACTAGACCAGCCTAACGATCCGAGTTTCGGTTTGAGGGAAACTGGAGATCCTGTGGCGGATTTGCTTTTCTCAGGTTTTTGTAAAGATGCGACTTACAGAAAATGAACATTTTTGAACTGACGGAGTGAGTCAGCTGACGGCGTCATGCAGCCACTGCAGAGCGATACGTGGGACCGTAATATTGTTTTCCTACTGTCATAATTACTGGAGTTCAAACGCATAATTAAAAAGTAAATCGGCCTAATCGCCCTCCCATGTCATTGTGAGCCACATTTCGTGTGGTGAATGATATCTCATTAAATGCAACCAAATAAGAAGCGGAGTCCATAAATGAAAGTAAATTGGCTGCTGCTTTCAGAGAAACTGCATTACTCTGCGTTTGCCGAAGTATTCCAGTTTCTTTCTCATCTATCTTTATCTGAAAAAAAACCCCAAAACAACTTATACTGATTACTTCTTACTACATAAACCCAACCGAGCGTTAAATATCACTGGTTCAGTTTTATAGAGTAAAATAAAAAATTTCTGTAGCTTATGATTTGAACTCTAATATAGAGACTAACAAAACTGCATGGATCATGTACGTATACATTGCCATAAAATAATATTTGCCATCTTATGGCTTTCTTTTTAGTGTTACATTTTTTTTCCATCCCCAAACTAATTTTAATATTAGACAAGGATAACATCAATAAAAGTACCAAATGCAGTTTCTCAATAATTAATCCCTTTATTAAGGGAAAAAGCCACTCAAACCAACTTAGTCTCATGTGATTAAAAGTAACTGCTGCATGAACTTAACTGGTCGTATCTGCTAATTAGGAACTATTCTCATTGTGGTGGAATATTGCCTCACTTTTTGGAAAACTGTTTTAATTCAACCTGTTCAGTGTCAGGTTCCTATAACTGTGTGAATAAAAGGTTAATCAGACCCAGACCATCACACTAGGACTGTTGTAAATGTTACTAATCGAGCAATCTATTGATTGATGTGACGATTAATCGAGTAATCTAATAAAAATTGACCCATTCTCTAGTAGGAACTTGAGCCAACAAGAAATAAAAAAAACTAAATATATATTTCTGATCTATTCTTTTTTTACTCTTCTTGATAAGCAAGTACATGTAATGTTAGCTAAAAAGTATTCCCTTGTATTTTCCTTGATTGTTTGCACAGATTCTGGTCTAGAGATTACAGACAGAAGTTAACCATCCCTTGTTAGCAGCCGCTAACAGGCTCTTTCATGTAGAGGACGTTTCCTGCTGAGATGTTGCAGCATCGACGACGTGCTAATGTCAAATGGTAACTCTGTTTTGCAGTCCATGCTCTGAGCTGTGTTATCTCCTCTATGTAAAGTGATTGCACACGTTTTACACTTTTTTTGTTTGTTTCTGTTGTTGGTACTTCTTTCTGTCCCTCGCTGCTAAAAGTGATCATTGGCGTTCGTCAGCAGTTCTTTGGCGCAACACAAATAATCATCCAACCAGAACACAGCTCGCTAAATGGTAAAACATAATTTGACGCAGCCTTGAGGCAGTTTGACCTGAAGAATTTTGGAAATTGTGGTTCTCAAATCATTTGATTTATTTGGCTCTTTCTCTGAAGTGCTGTCTTTGTTTACGCCCATTTCTGTCCCATCAGTCCAGAGAATATTGACTTATTCAGGTCATCAATATATTTATGGCATATATTATGTTTTTTTGGGGGGGGTTTTTTTGGTTTGATTTTGTCAGCAGATTTTTTTCCTTGGAACTCTTCCATGAATGCAAATTTGTTTTTCAAATTGTTGACGTCAGTGACTTTATTTCTCATCTATTGTTAAAGTTCTTTAGCCGACTCCATGTTATCACACAGGTTCTAATTACAAAAGGATCTGTTTCTACCAGTGCGGCGGTTCTCAGGCCTGGATGTGGTCAGAGGAATTTGACCAAAACAATTGATTCATAATTAAAGCAAATCAACAAGAAACATTTGATCATCAGAGTTATAATGTGTTTAGACCAAAAGCAAAACAGACTAAATCTGCGGCGGGGGAAACATTTTTTCATGCTGCGTCTGCGTGGTCCACACACGTGCACTGCACACTGAAGCAAAGGGTACCGAGTGCTCAAGGTGCAAAAATGCACATATTCTCACAAACTCACCTCCTCACTCCTACGATCACACAGCAGACGTGTGCGTACAATACTTCCTACTGTACAAGTCCGACTCATACACAATGAATCACACTGGAAGACTTTTAAATAGCTGCCAACAAGAGTAATGATGCGACACTGGCTAAAGAAATAAGAGAAAAAAGCTTTTTCATTTACACAGTGCAGATGCATCACGCATGGTGTCCTCGCTTCAGAGACAAACACAACGTCTACTATTGACTACGCTAGTCTCTGCTCAGCCAAAACCGTTTCAGTCCGTTCTTAGTCTTAGTTATGCCCTTAGAAGAACAAACAGATTGAATTTGCAAGAAAAGGTTGGCTTTTCTGACTGGCGAGGTGATATTTGCGCCATAAAACATGCTTTGAAGAAGTATCTTCAAGCTTTCACTTCTCACTCCACCCTGGTAATTAGAACAGCTCCAACAGCTGCAGCTGAGCTGATTGTTCATCCATCTCCCGCTGCAGGTGAACATGCTCTACACCAGGGGTCACCAACCTTTTTGAGACTGGGAGTAACACGAAGGGCTACTTGTTTGATAGAGACATACATTTTCTTGGCTCAGCCTTTATAACAATAATACATATATGATTATATTAATGTTATGGACTACTCTCAATAGTTATCAGTAATAATTTACCATGGCAGATATGGTTAATTACTATTATGTGATCAGAAGTTCTTAGTTCAGAGTTTAAGTTTGATTCCCTTTTGGAGATTTTCTGTGTGATTCTAAATTTCCCACAAGTCACTGAGAGTCTGGATTGTTGTACAGCTGCAGCTGAACAGCTGGACGCACTGTGAGATTTTCCTTTAAATAAAAAAAAGTTATTGTATTTCTTTTTTTATTATCCAACCCTCTTTACTATTAACAAAATTGTGGAGAGAACAAAAAGTTCTTTCGTGCCAAAACATCTTGTATGTAGCGTATATCAGTGTGAGTCTGTAGGGGTCAAAGGGCAGCAAAAGCCTAAATCTTATTGGTCAGTTTGCTTTTTCTGTGAGCTAAAAATGATGAGTGGAGTTTGAATCTCTCGTAGTTCCAAGATCCCGCCTGAGCTTTTTACAGTACGCGGTTCTGGCGGGTCGCCAGTTTATCAACTTTTTTTGTGGTTTCGCAAACTTAAAAGCTGACGGGTCACCTGTTGGCTGACACCAGATGTCAAAAAAAAAAAAGTCCGACAGATCGGAAGGTACAAAACTATCACTGCACCTGATCCGCAATAGAACGCCTCTCCATCATGTGCACGTCGCACAAAAGCAGCACAAACTTAAACCACTAAATGACGCACACTGTTTTTTGTTTTTTTCACACAAACGATGCTAAATAATAAAGACATGGAAGCGAAGCCGACCCAGTAGATCCACGGAAAGAGGATGATGTTAATTCCCAGGTTCAGGTGGTGTCAGAGGTCCAAAGGAGGAGAAGGTGAAGCAACAATGTTTGCTTAATTGGGGAACGTTTCGACTAGATTAAATTGTTTAACCCACAGTCTTAGCGCAACGCTCAGGAAGAGCGGCAGATGTCAGCTAACGGGTGACCATTGCCTCTCCAGTTTGGGAAACGTCAAAGAAGCTCATAAACAGGCGACCCGCCAGAACCGACACGGTAAAAAGCTCCACCAGGATCCAAACCGCTCTTAGAACTACAGGAGGTTCAAACTCTGTTAATTCATTTTTAGCTTACAGAAAAAGCGCCAAGCAGCCAAATAAGCAAAAGCAAACTGACCAATAAGATTTAAGCTTTGGCGTGACCTTTGACCCCCACAGACTCAGACATGCACTACATACAAGATGTTTTGACATATATGATCTTTTTTTTCTCCACAATTTTGTTAATTGTAAAGAGGGTTCGATAATAAACATTTCAGAAATTATTCTTTTCTTTTTTCACTTCAAGGAAAATCTTAAGGTAGGCAGAGCTGGAGCAGCCGTACAGCTGCAGGCGCTGCTGCCCTCCGATAAAATCCTGCAGGCGTCTGCGCAGTTCTGAACTTTAACTTTAAAAGAAAAGGAGTTTTATGCATAAAGCAATTTATTTTAAACATACTTTGGAATTTACTTTTTTTTTATCTAAATATAAGCAAATGTTATTAATTCAATGTAAAAAGATTAAATTAAATAATTTCTTTGGCAATGCTCCCTAATGACAATGGCTATTTTTAGAACTTGCTCCCCGGGCGGCTAACAAGGTCCCCTCTGGCGACCGGGGGCCCGTGGGCCCCGTGTTGGTGACCCCTGCGCCACCTCTATGTGTAGAGATCACATAGTGGTGCAGGACCACCTCTCTGTGGTGAAGTGGTCTTGAAGTGAAATCCACTTGTTTAAGAGTTCCTGTGTCAGGGTGCCAGCTGTTAGCTTAAGCATTTCCTTTTCGTTAAAGAACCACGACTCAAGAAGGATTTTTTTGTGAGCAGGTTGTTGTGTTGTAGGAAGGGGGTATTCATAAGCTGAGATGTTTGTTGGATGGTTTCTTAAAAATCTAAAACCTGTTACACATGATGCTCCTCCACTGACTTTCTCAGTCGGGTTAGTATGTTTACACTTAACATAAGTGTACTAATTAAGTGGCCTCTGAAGCCAGTGGCTTACTCTGAGGTTTTATTTAGGGGCATCAATATGAGCACAATAAAGTACAATTGAATTTCAAAATTTGGTCCTAATGGCCTATCATAGGACATGTGATAGACCATTAGTACCACATAAAGTATATGATAGACCAGATTTAGTACCCTGAAGTTTCTATATGTCATGTGACGGCTAAATGGTTAAAAGATATTTACAAGTTAGTGTTTAAACATGAAAAAATGAACTTGAGCTTGGAATAGAGTGGATTGCCTTCTCCGGGTCAGGTAAGGTCGTGCCTCTAGTGAAGGAGTTGGCTATCTCTCAGTCTTGTTCACAACTGAAGGGAAAACTCAGTAAGAAATTGACAGACGGATTGGTGCGTTGTTTGAAGTGATGTGTGCGCTGTGCTGGTCTGTAGCGGTCAGTCTACGTTCCTACCCTTATCTAAGGTAAAGTGCTTCGGGTCGTGACCAAAAGAACGACATTGCCAAATGAGTTTCCTCCGCAGGGCGTCTTTGTATCCCCCTTAGAGGGAAGGTCATCCGAGAGAGGCCACTCCTCTACGTCGACAAGAACCGGTTGAGGTGGTTGAGGTATCTGGTTGGGATGCCTCCCTGGTGAGGTGGTCCAGGCTCATCCCACCTGGAGGAGAGCCAGAGGAAAACCCAGAACATGATGGAGGGACTATGTTTCGCGGCTGGCCTTGGGATTCCCCCGGAGGCCCAAGTAGCCAGGGAAGTCTCTGCTTACGCTGCTGCATCAAGACCTGATGAATGTGAGCAATCAAACTGTAATAACCTTATGCAGATGTCATCAAAATGTTAATAGTTGGAAGATAGATTTATCATTTGTTAGTGATGAGGCACACTTATTGATTACTGTTGTTGTATCTGTTCACCCTATTCCAGCAGGCTTAGTGGAGCTCAGTGGAGCTGATTCTCTCTCTCCCTCTGTCATCTTTTTTTTTTTTTTGTCCAAGTGTTGCATAATTCACAGCTTAACAGTGAAGTTGCCAAATTGATAGAGGTGGGAATTGAACCAACATTATTGCTCAGTCTGAATAAGTGAATAAAAATAGTAAAAATGGGACCGGAGGAAGAAGGAGGGAGAACACTGCCCACAGATGCCAGGGATCTCATTCATTTTCGCTGTCACACCCAGGATCAGTGAAGCTTCAATAAAGTCTTTGTTGCACCTCATCATCTATCATGGAAGTGGCCGTGGCAGATTCCCGGCTCTCTGAGCAGCAGCAGCCTCCGCCTGATCTATGATGGACTGAGACGTCCAAAATCGAGGAAATTACAAAGATTTATGCGACTGCCAAAGGTGTCTTATATCAGTGCAGAAGTATTCAAACCCCACAGACTTTTTCACACCTTCAAGAATTAAATAATAAAAATAATAAAGAAATAAATAACCAGACCAGACCAGGCATCTCAATCATATCAAATCGATCTGATCTAAACGCAGATAGACAGATTCAAATTCAATTGCCCACAAAATTCAGACAAAAGTTATCTAAAGATAAATAAAGGGGTTTACTGTATAATTCTGAAGTGGGAAGATGCAGCCAATCAGTAGGAAGATGAAACTAAACAGTGGGAGGGATCACACATTAGCCGACAGAAATCCTAGGTATAATGGTTCGATCGGGTTCGATGTGCCGTGTGGTGTCCAACAATGGGCACAAAATAATGGCTGCAAGTCCAGTTAACTAATTTTAAAACCAGGCATTAATCAATGCTTTACTGCAATGTGGCCATAGGCGTAACTTCCTGAAGGACTGGTGTGGACATGTCCCCATCAATGTTTCCCCAACATACCCTAAACAAAAAGAACATTTACTCTAAAATACTGCCAGACTGTGAGAACATGTTCTAATGTATTCCTTTATATTCATGCAAATATCTGGTTTCAGATCTATACGTCTTTGTATGTACTCGACATTCTGTCCGTTTCAACCCTCTAAGGTCAACCCTCGTCCACTAGAGAACGTGCCGCAACATGACTCCCTGGCAACGGAGCAAAGTAACTCAGTCTGAGACTTTAAACAGTATTGATGGGAGCTGAAACCTCATGAACCCTCTGAAGGCTGTTACATTGAAGTGTATTCTTCTTTAGCTCTGTGGATTTGATCCAATCTGGTTGTTATCAGGATTGGACATCATTTTGTTCTGTGCTGTGAGCATGTAACCTTGGGTTTGTTCGGGTTGCTTATCAGACAAGAAGCCATGACACTTGGCATGTGAGGAGGGGCACTGAGTTTATTTGCTGGCTCTGTGAAGTGAGGCAATGATAGGCAATCTGCTGAAGTGCCTTACAAGCTCAATTTTTCTTTTTGGGCTTTTTTTCCCACAGAAACCCACTCAGATTTGTATCATAGCAGGAGTTGTAGCCTTTAGAAGCTATTGATTCATAATCCCTTTATTGCAAAATAGCAGCGGAATTAAGGAGCAGCTTAATAAAAAGGTGGGGGGAAACGTTAGCATTGATGACTGAACAGTCATGATTTTTCTAACCAGAGTGTTGTTGCTACTGGAGCTGGTGGAGAAATGATGTGGTGGATTATCAAATAAATGAAATCTGTGCCGGTGTGACAGTGATTGACCTCAGATCAGTGGCTGTGCGGTCGGGTCGCACTTCATTAGCAAACCCTGAAGCCAAGCGTAGCCACCGCCCTGGATCACATGGAAACATGGACGCCGGGGGCAACGGACCAACGTTGAAAGCAGCCAATTAGACCATAAAAGGTAACGCGACTGCAAGACGAAGGCAAGTCAGCGAACGCATGGAAGGTCTTGTAATTTTGTTCCGACGTTCTGTCTGTTGGCTTCTTGTTCTTGGTTTGAGGGGTGCTCATTAGTCTGAAGAAGTCTGGGGATCCAGTTTAACGTTTGGCTCTTTTGACAAAGAAAAGAGAGTTTGGGGAATTATCTTGTATTCCGATTCATTCCATCCAAATGTTTTTATTATTATTATTATTATTATTATTATTATTATTATTATTATTATTATTATTATTATTATTATTATTTTACAGTTTCCATCTTTACAGCTTTGCATCTGCAGAAATATCTGCAGTAAATTCAAAGTAATTTTCCCGTTGCTTTCCTATGCAGTTCTGCTCAATTCTCATCTCCCTTCACTGATCTTCACTGATTTCTCTCTTTGTGATTGATTTCTTCAGCTGAATTTCAACTAACCGCATGAAAATGTGAACGATGTCAACTTTGTACGCTTTTTTTTATAACAGTAGTCTGTCTAGATAAGTTTGCAGTTTGGCAAAGGCAGCATAAAAAGTGAACAAGGTCACTCAGTCTGCATTGCATCCTCAGAGCAAGAGGAATGTTGAAGATGTTTTATTGCTAGCAAAGATGTTATGCCCCTACTCCAAACCGGGTTGTTTACACGCATGCGATTTCTGGTAAGCTCCATAGAGTGGGCGCGTTACGTACATCATGCTAAATGTTAGCGATTGCGTAAAATCAGATCCAAATTTTCTAAAACTACAGTTCACTACAGTGAACAGGGCCATTGTAGATGGAACAAAATGAGGAGTCAACTCAGCTAAAAAGAAATCCAGGAAAGGAAATTTCTGAGTTTGAAAAGTCATAAATTTCCAACTTTTGAAACTCCTGAAATTCACCAAAGTTGAAAAATGTTGCCCTTTACAAAAGAGCCTTTACTGACGCAGCTGGGAAAGAAATTCAGAAGCAGTATCTCACTTAACGTTAAACGAGATGCAAAACTTGCTGAGACGAAAAGCTGAAGACGTTCAAAACCTGTTGAAAGAAGAACATTCACGTTTTAACAAGACACTTCTGCTTCTTTTGTTTGGAAAGATGTAGAGAAACTAGAAGTTGCCCCGTCTGATTCTCCAACTTTTCAGTCTGTTTCTTCTGGACGGCACTCAAAACATCCCAGGAGTCGTTGCTGTCTTACTGTTACGATCATTTTAATTAAACAAGAAGAGATTCGGGTAATATGTTTATTTTGGATAGAAATCTTGTTAACAAGAGGAACTTTTTTCCTTTCTGGAAGTTTTGTTTCTCACCATATCGACAAAATTTGACGTTTTAATGAGATTCTGCTCCCTTATTCATTTCCTACCTCCAGCAGTTAAACAAAATAACCAAATATGATTTATGATTTTTTTTGTTGTTGTTGTTTGGGGAAAAATGGAAAAATTTAACATAAAAGATGTGTAGGAACCCTGTAATTGGCTTGTAAAAGACTTTGTGGTTGTCTAACTTATTTTCAGGATTCCACATGAGAACGTTGTTGGTGTTTTCGCTCCTCTTCCACAGGAGCATTTACTTTTGCTGCTGCTCCCATTTCTAATCTTAAAGCTGCTTAATAAACTATGAAAGCCTGAAAGTGCCTAGTAAGCAGTTTCACAGTGATAGAAAAAGGAAGTCTTTGTGTCGTCAAATGACACAAAACCATAGCAACAGGTTGACTGATCTGAGATTTTGCTCGAGTGCAAAGATCTTGTGGAGGACGTCAATATTTAAGAAACTCCAAGGCCTCTTTCTAAACACAAAACAAGCATATAAAGCAAGAATCGATATCACTGTTAACTGTCCTTTGCTTTCAAATAAGACCCATTCAAAGGACTGAAGTCAATATACTGCCACTTTCATCTCTTAAATGCAAGCTTTAACCGTGATTGACTAGCACGCTGCGATACACCCACTCCCTAATTGCAATTTGCTGAGAAGGAGACAAAGAGAGGAGGCTCTCCTGTCACTGACAGGATGCCATGAGGCCTGGGGAAATTAAATTCACATCGAGAGGGATTTAATTAGACCACTTTGTATCTTTCACTGCCACAGAATCCTATTTACATTCTTTCCCGTGTTACTTAGCTTCCCTGCCTTACACATAATTGTGCGATTAATTCTAACGTCTGTCTCTAAAGGGAAAGGGATGGTGTATGTGAAAAGTTGAACGCTGTAAGATTAGGTTTGGGTTTTTATTCTTGGTCTTCGTTTTCATCTTTTTTTTTTTTCCAATATGCAACAACGCACTGGCTCGCAAAAGTTTTCCCATCCCTCCAACGTTTCTATGTTGCGTCGGATTACGGCCGCAGACTTCGATGTGTTGGCTTTGGATTTTATGTGATAGAACAACACAAAGTAGCGCAAAACCGTGAAAAGGAAAGAAATGGACATGGTCTAGTACTAGTACTAGATACCAAAGTACTACATTACATGTCACAGCTTAGGAAAAGATTTCATAAAAAAGAAATTAGCGAGAGAGAGAGAGAGAGAGAGAGAGAGAGAGGGGTCAGTTATGCTAGCTTGACTCTGACAATCTTAACATGTACATGTGCTGCAGAATTTGTTGTACTGTGGTTCAGGTAACAAAACAAAAAGGCGAACCGCAGATCATGAGTAGAGCCGGTGTTTAAATTAGCTAATCAACCACCGCTGTGTTCAGGCAATCATTTATCAATAATCACAAAATAAACATCAAGCCTGAAACGAGACTCTTAACGGACTGAATGCTCTGTTCTTTGTGTGGAAGAAGTTTGCGCGTTTTGTTGGTGTTGAAACCTGACAGACTAGTGAAGCTGTTGTCAGTCAGTTGCTAAGGCAACGGGTCTGTGTGCAGCATCAAAAAGACTGGGGAGAGCAGCAGACAGGTTGTGGAGGAGTTTAAAGCAGAGCATCAGAACCTCGTTCAATCCATCATCTGAAAATACGGCACATCTACAAGAATATCAAGCTGGACGGAGATTCACGCCTCAGACGTTTTGCCGTTAGTTTGCCAAAAGCCTGTTCAGGTCCGACTTGTATGTAAGACTGAGTTGAAAATCGCTGTGTGTGGCTTAATCCTAAACATGAACACATCATGCCCACAGCAGAAGAAGCATGGTTGCGCTGTGTTTTCATTAGCAGATAAAGGGAAGCCAGTCAGTTGATGGATGAAACTAAAGACAGGGCAACCCCGGGAAGAAAACCCGTTAGACGCTTCAGAGCGGAGTGAACGTTTGCCTCCTAGCAGGAGAAGAAAATACCAATTATGCACTGCTCTCTGTCGGTCTATCACATAATGAAATACATTGAAGTTTGTGGTTGTAACCTGACAAAACGTTAAAGACCTCAGCGGAGCATTCTAACACACGGTCAGCATCTAACACGTCCATTTCAACAATAGTCAAGCAACCGGTCTGCCAAATCGCTGTAAAAATGTCCTGCATTTAAAATCTGCTTTAAGATTTGCTGGATTAACGTGATCCTGGGGGCAGGATTCATCAGCTTAGCCAAAGGAAGACGCTCCACTGTGACGGTAGGGATGTGGTTGCCCTCCGTTTTATTTTCAGTGTATGTGGAGACCTGCAAAAAGCTGCGATGAAAACCCAACTCATCGCCTCCTGAACATGCATGTATTCCCTGCTTAAAGAGAAGCGAAGTTTGATGTGATAACATCAAACGTCTTTAGTTCTGTCACACGTTGACTTTGGGATGAAGCATTGCCAGTTTTTAGCTGTGGGAGTCGAGATTTTTTTTTTTTCTTTCTTTTCTTTCCATAAATCATTTCTGCAATTTACTTTCTGTCTCTTCCAGTTCACAATCAAAACTCTAAACCGCTGATTATTATATTGGATTCAAACATACATTTTAACGCAGCGTGACGCGTTAATACTGGGCATGATGTTATATGACACTGAGGTGTGTAATTTTAATGTACAGCTCTGAATATGAAAAGCCCAGAGCTCTGAACCCCATTGAGAACCTCCTGATTCTTCCACCAAACAGTGATTTCTGAAAACATTAGTATTGCTGTTTCTAAAAGAATATGAACTGGTTTTCTTCGCGCTATTTCAGGTCTGATTTTGACCATTTCTCACTTTCTGCAAATAAGCACAAATTTTTCACTTGGAATTTCGGAGACATGTCGTCAGTAGTTCATAGAATAAAAGAGCAACGTTCATTTTACTCGAACATATAGCTATAAAATGTCAAATCAGAGAAAACGATCATTTTATGTGGTGTCTTAATTTTTTTCCAGAGCTGTATAACAAAAAAAAAATTTAACTAGCCAGATTCATTGTGAATCCTTGAACACGTTTTCTCTCTGTAGTGTCCAATCAATAAAACTGTCCCATGACTTTTTTTCCGCCCATAAATATATATTTTTTTTTATTGTATATAGCATTGAGTTCATAAGTCTTTTTTTGAATCCGTCAAACGATCTCGCTGCCTGTTTGGCCAAATAATTAGGTATGTTGTCATTTCAGAAGATTATCCAATGAGACGATCAGATTTTCTGCTGTTAGCAGTTTGCCGTTTTCTAACTCTAGCGTTAAAACAGCGCCACCTTAAGAGAGCTCCTTTACTTTCCACACCGCGACTTTCCAAACAACCGAGATTGTTTTTCCTGCAAGGAAGGAAAAAAAAAATTGTAGAAGCTGTCAGCCTGATCTATACAGTGAGAGAAAACATTTCATCACGTAGCTATTTCTGTAATTATACTTCTGTTTAAGGGGTTGAGTCACTTTTTTTTTCCTCATACCTAATCACCAGCCAAATGGTTTACTCTTCACCCAATGAATTTTTATGCCTCTATATGATTTTTTTTTCTTCTTTTTTTAAAATATTTATGGCCTGTCTAATTTTTTCAGCATTTCCACAGTTGTATCGACATTTTTCAGTCTGGAGTTAACGACTACAATGACGATGTTTGCATCCTCCGCTTTGAGACTAAAGTGCGGTCACATGGAGAGAGAGAGAAAAAAAAAAAAGCGTCGTCTCCGAACCGAATGTTTGCGCAGCAACCATTAAGCGCCACAAACTTCACTCCCGGGTTTTAATTTCCACAAACCTCTCCGAGACAATCACCTTCATGGCGGTAATTACAATTCCTGTTGTAGAAATGATTATACGTCTGACGCGCTAATACTTCAACACCCTTCCGACAGCCATGCTTTAAATTGTACATATATGGAGAAACAACCCACAGATGATGCATAGAACCCCGCTTTCTCTCAAACACGTCCTCCCACTCCAAATGCCCCGCATGTTAGGGAGACGTTGTTATTCACAAGATGTAATGATATGGTTGAGAACAAACAGGGTCACAGAGAACGCATAACCCACCTGTGGCACTAAATACGACGTGCATTTTAAATGGAAAAACTCCACAACACGCTGGATCCAAGTAGATTCAACCGAAACAGAATCAGCCGGAAAATGTTCGACAAACACTTTCTAGCCGGCTCCTTTCTAGCTTGTTCCTTGCCGTTTCTGGGTGACATGTTAACAAAAAGTAAAAAAAAAAAAAAAAAAAAAAAGTAGCCACAACAGAATACAAAGTGGAAACAGTTTAAAAGCACTGAGCTGAGAAATCTTTCATTAGCTCATGTAAATGCTACTTGGCACATATCTGAGAGCGTCTGGACGGATCGCCCGCGGCGCTCTGGCCCACTCGTACACATCCCCAGGCTTCCTCTGCCTCCCGTCGCTCCAGTCAGCTGACAGCCTGGCCCTGGACCCCATTCCTGAATCTTGATTTCACACCGCTCCTCTATTTCTATCCTAACAGACTGAGCGGAACGGCACTTCGCGAGGAGCCGCGGCGACTGATTAGAGCCCAATTAGCTGCCCTGTTCCAGGGCTCCTGCGAAAAGGAGGCATGTCATCTCGCTTCTGAGCCCAGCTCCAGATGGTACGCTCTGTTCTCATTTTCCGGGAGTTTATAAGGAAAATTTAGACAAGTGGAAGAACTAGTCCTTTAAAATGACCTGACCCAAATGGGTGCCAGTGTTCTATGATATGGTATTTTTGAATTCTGAATTATATCTTATCTTCAGTAGATTCCCTCGAGTGTTTTCCTTTTACTATAAAATTTCAAATCGCTGTCCCAGGCTGGCAACTTCAGTGTCATCAAAACTGAAAATAGACAGGTGGTGGTTCTTGATTAAAATGTTTCTTAGCTGTTGTCTGTGGTCAGTCGTGCCTCAGATTTACGGGCGTACCAGAAACGTGCAAATACAAAGGTACCAGCTGAAAAAAATTAATTGTGTTAAAATCCATATAATTAATTAATTAATCAAAACCAGTGCCTTTATCTATCTATCTATCCTAGCTGGGTAGCTGTAGAGATGTAGTCTTTACAGGTTGTATTTAATTCACAAAATGTTTAGAGATCTCAGTTTTGGCAACGTTAAATCAACTTCACACAGCAGTAACTCACACTGATAACCAATAGTGAGGCAAACATATCTAATAGTGTGACTTCCTGCTGTGTTGGCATGAGTGAGAATTTTGCCCTCTAATTGACTTGAAAGAAGCTTTAACTTTCTCATGAAAGCCATCACCAGGCTGTATATTTCGGGTACAAAGAGGCCCTTGCCTTCCAGCTCAGCATTTAGTTCATTCATTAGTGCAGACTTCGCAATGACAGCAAAGGCCATGTCTGCTATCTGCTATCGGCTCTGGGATGTCCTTGTCCTTCCTCTCGCTAAACGTTGCTTTTAGGTCCTATCTACTCGATTCTTTTTGTCTTGCCTTGGAACAAAGTGTCATTTTAGCGCTGGAGAAAACACCAAACAGTCTCTGATGAGCTCCACATCTGAGAATGGGTTACCGTATCTTGTAATTTAATGCGTAATTACAAAACTCGTCCTGGCTGCTGCATGCCTGGTTGAGTGGGGCTTTGTAAAATAAAATCCTGTTGCTTTTTGCAGTTTAGCTACCACTTTATGTTCACCACACTAACCCTGCTTTGCCGATGATTTCAGGAAAGAAACATTCATTAGTCCACGCTGTGCTAAAAACTCTGCATTATGCGTCGATATATTGCAAAGTAAGGGGAGTTACCCTTTTACTACAAACCTATGTGGGCTAGTCAAAGATGGTCAGCACATAAAATGTGACTGATGGACTAAAAGTGCCCAGGTCTGGACTAGACGTGTTTTCAGTCCTGCAGAGTTGGTGATTTTGGGAACAGCCATTGCAACATTGCTCCATTTTCATTCGGTGGATTTCACTTTCCCACAGCTTTGTGTCCAACGGTCCAAACTAATTGAAGAGGCTTGTTCACTTTCCTCACCTGTGGTGGCGCTGCACCAAGAACCACTGAAGGAAACGCCACAAAAGCTTTTGAAGAAGACACTGAGCGCAACTTCGTTCTTCACCAGATGTAAACAAAAATGGATTGGCATCAGATTTCAGCGGTTGGAGGATTTCTGTTTTGTCTTTGGTAAACGACCACCAGCCATTTCTCCTGCTATAGCATTACACCCTCTTGTTTGTATTGGTCCTACTTACCCAGAATTCCCTGAGCGACAGTCAGCTTTTAGAGCGGTCTCCGGTCTACGTGCGTCCACATAAAGCATTTGAACCCCACCAGAGTTCACTGGATTCTTAGAAACACAGAGGTTTGTCACCTATTGTGATTTAAGCTGCTTGGTTCACGTTTGGAGTTTTGCATAAAACGAATGTATTTTATTTTGTCACAAAGAACCATGTTGTTGTGAAATTTGCGTGAATATAAAAGCCTGCGAACCTTGAATAGACTGAGAACGAACATTTGTTAAGGACCTCTGAAGTGGCAGGTGGCCACAAGGTAACCGGCTGCGGTAAATGCACACTAAGACAACCATAAAAAACTGCAATAGATTAGTCAAACCTGGACTGGAATGTTCTAAGTAAGCTACGGAGTCTTTAATACACAGTTTGTTGCCTACTTACCTTAGGGTCTCCTTGGAAACAAAGGTGTTTATGTGTTTCAGTTTATGAGGCCCCACTGAACCATGACATATACCATTGCACCCCTAATCAATACCTAGCATAAGTTCTAAGAGTTCTTTAGAGTTTAAAATGGCTTCAAATAGATACCAAGTGAGAAAGAAATAATCTTCGTTACTCAGACCGGCACAGGAGCCACATGTGATTAATGCACAGGATCATGTCAAATGATGTAGAGCACCACTCTCAACAAAATGGTGGAATAATAAGAGCCTGTAATGTATGGGCCTGAGTAATGGCTCGCAGCAGTCGCGACGAGATGCCGAAGGTCCCCCGAAAGTCCCTTATTCACCACGGCTGACACACTTGTGGCTTCAAGCAGCCGCAGCACTCGATGAAGGGTCTTGAAGTTTCGCCCGGCTCGTTTCATCACCGCCTCTCACTCCCTTTGTCGAGTCAACTTGACACGACCATCCCCGCCACTCGCAAAACTTTTTCTTTCTCTGATTAATTGCAAGCCTTTTAGGCTCTCTCACAATCAGGCCCGGACCATTTTTGCAGCCTTTTTTTTTTTTTTTTATTACAAAGTTAAATGTCTTGCGATGGAATACAGTGGCGGTAAATGCCATATCCTTTCAGCGTGGCAAGGGTAGGGTAATTGTCTCTGTGGCATAATCGTCCCTCAACAAAAGCCGGTGAAAATGACTGGGTTTTAACATAATAAGGAGAACTGTCATTTAGTCCTCCCCCTCTCCACAAAATCCTCCCTGCCATCATTAGTTTGCTTCCCTCTGTCACAGGGCATGTTTATCTCCATCTTAGAGCCTCAATTTTACTCTTTTCTTCACTGCCGATGGCCTGTAATTACACCCTTCTGCTCTTTCTGTTCTTTTTTTTTTTGTTGCTTTTTTGCATGCACTGTTACTCGTCCTGGCAGTGGGGAAAAGCAGCAGTACAGCCGGCTATAAATGTCAACCAAACGCCAATGAAGTTCACCAGAAGCAATTGAAATTTGTGCTTCACTTATCTGAGTCGTGACGGCCTTAACATCACCTTGTTTGTTCTAAGTATTGTCTTAGGGAGCAGACAGTTGACAGATTAAATCAATATAAAGGAACAAATACAGTCCCTGTCTAACATTGTTATAATGTAATATTAATAGTAGGCTTTTAATAATTCATTTTGACCTTTTTACAGGTTGGAATGAAGGTACAGAAGCGGCATTTAGCATCTATGCACCAAAAATCTGGAACAAACTTCCAGAAAACTGTAAAACAGCTGAAACACTGACTTCCTTTAAATCTCAACTAAAAACCCACTTGTTTACAGTTGTATTCGAAATGTAATCAATTACAAATTTATTGACGGAATCTGACTGTGTTGTGTTTTTATTGTTGATTCTATGTTGCATTGTATTTTTGTGTTTGATTTGATGTAAAGCACTTTGAAATGCCTTGCTGCTGAAATGTGCGATACAAATAAAGTTTGATTGACTGATTGACTGTACACCTAAAATTACAAGAATTCGATGAACGAATTCGAATTTTTTGCGAATCATCCATGATTCAAATAGGGTCAAAACTGTACATACACACCCCAATATATACATGCATCTGACTCCTATTTGGAAAAAAGCAAGAACATGGTGTGATTCTATGAATATTTCACAACTCTTCCAATCAGAAATGGTGAAACTCTTATAAATCTGTTGTTTTCTTGCCACAAACTCTCCTTTCAAGCAGTACATTGTAGAGTTTTCAACAGGTTGGATCTAGCTTGGTAATAACCAGCGTCTTGTTCTAGTCTTGACTTCGTAAAGAGTAGAACGGGGGCAACGGTGTCTGGACTGTTGGCTTGTGAGAAACGACTATTTGTCCGAGTCGTGGGATCTCTTGAAGTTTTAAACGATTGTACCTGATTTTACCCAATCGCTAACGTTTAGCTGAGACTTTTGGAATATGCCAGCTCGTCCCTGAAGGAAGCTACATTAGAAGCATACAGATAACTTCATGTGCACCGACATAAAAAGTATTAGACGTTTCTCTTGGCCCGACTTCACTTGCCCCGCCTATAGTATTTTTGTATTTCGCTCACTTCCTCAATTGCTATTGGCAAACTACAAACCTGCACATGCGGACTACAATTCTAAATGGGGAAATCAATGTCAGGGTTCTCTTGGTGATGGCCAGGAAAGGTTGGATACGTTCTAGAAATGTAATTTTATCCTTTAAAAACGTGCTTTAAATTCTGAACACCAAGTTGTACGTATGTAAGGGATCATTGTCCGTCTGACAGACTGTTGTCGCCAACTATCAACCAGTTAGGTATTGATTAGTGGTGAAGGTGAAAGGTTTTATCTTGCCATTTGGCTTTGGGCAGCTGTACAGTCCAGTAGTGGTTAAAGCTGTTGGCTTCAGAGTCATTGCCTTTTTTCTGGGTCTCCACACTACAAAACTTACTTTGTTGTGTATTCACACTAGGGAAGTCCTTTGGTTCTTTTGTTTGGTTCCGGACCAGAACCACCCTGACCACTTTGCGGACAATCTGGAGTCAGGCGACTGAAACTTGGTTTACAGCTGGGTGCCCCAATGTGAAAAGACTTCCAGATGATAAAGAAAGGCCCAGTTCAAGACAAAACCTGAACTGGGTTTGTTGCAGAAAAGTAGCCAGTTTGGAGTAACTCTCCCAGTTCTCACAGGAAAACTGATCAAATATGCAAACATGGCATTTATCCAAATCTTATCAGGTGTGTGGGTAAATATTTTTTAGCCTGTATGTTGAATTTTAAGAAAGAAAAAAAAATCAAATTAAAGCCAGATTTTTCTCCACCAGTGTTAGAACTTTCTAAAGTTGTGTATTCTAGTAAAAGACTGGTTTAAATTACACTTCAGAGTATCAACATCACCTTCTTCACCATGACGCATGTAAACTTTTGACCCGCACTGTAGATCCAGTGGAGTAAATCTATCAGGTAAAGTGAAGATCCAGGGAGCAGACTCCTGACAAATATCCAATTATCTCCTTTTTTTTTTTTTTTAGGCATCTGGAGCAACATATATTTCCCACTCTGACAACAATCACAAACACTAAGGTGGATTCTAAAAGGGCTGACAGTAAATTTCAGGCTTAAAATTAAGCCGACACAGGCGTGATCCAAAGAGCAGTCGAGTCGGGGTGTGCCACTCTGCAGAGGATATACATCTCCTCCAACTATAAAGCCCATGACGCCTTCAGTGTCGCATCAAAAGAGGAAAGGAAAACCACCTCAAACTGTCACACAGCTTCTCTGCATCCACCCCTCCCCTCTCTTCCATGTTTGCTCCTCTAATTCTCTGACAATATTCGCTCTGTCTGAAGAGCGCAAAGGCGCGGGGCTAAGTATCACGAAGCAACGCGATGCCGCACCTGCTACTGGGGAGCTGATGTAAGAGAGGGATGAGCATGAATTAAACATTTTCCGAGGGAGTGTGAAGGAGGCGTCTTTTTTTGCTTGAATACATGCATTAAGTGCATGCTTGTGAAGGCCCCTAATGTTATCTGTCAAAATTCAAGGTTACCAAATGTGCAAGAAGTGAAATTATGCCTTTTCGTGTAACGCATGGTGATTAGGCTGGATAACTGCTGACGGCAACAGAAGGAGTGTGGGGTTCAGCTGCGCTGCAGGCCACTCGGCTCGCCTGAACGCGAGAGGCAGAGCGGGTTAAGCTGGCCGACGGTGTGCGAGAGTTAATTAGGTGTGGGGCGAAACTTTGTGGTCTGAGGATTTTCTCTCACTTTCCCCATAAACTGTATTACCTGGCCAATGTAAAATGGTTTTCACAGTTTGAAGCTGTCTGCCTTTAAACATAATTAAGGCTGCATTATTTCCAACTGGAAATGCATAGAGACATCAGTCGGTGACCGAAGTCTAATCTTTTCCTCCTGTTGGTAAACGCAGCATTTCTATGCAATGCCAGGTTGTCCTGACGATGCTAATCTAGCTGGCTAGTTTCTACGGGAAGAAGAGTCTGTATGTTAGCCATTTTCAATAGCTATCTAAAGCTGCGTTTCCATTATAGGTGTGCGCAAGACTTTGTCAATGTTCCACTAACAACAAAAAAGAACAATTTCGCACTTTTGATGTTGCTATTGAATAAGAAATGTAATTAAAATCATCACAGGTTTGTTCACATAAGTCATTAAAAACACGCCACGCCGTCGTTCTCAGACTGCTTCCCGTTTTCTTCTTCGTGGTTTGCGCCTATAGTTACATGCGGTTGTTGGTCATGTGAGTCATATAAAAGTGTTTCCATTGCAGTTTTGCGAAATAAATTTAGGCCAAAAAAAACCACCTCATACCAGCCCCAAAACTTTATATTGAAAAATGTTATTTTTCCAAAATTGTCATGTCTCCATTGAGTAAATGTACTTTCCAAATGTCAAGTTGCGCAATTATGATTAATGGAAAAGTGCAGCTAGTGATGTATTTGTTTTCGATGACGTCAAGACGTTCATTCAGCTCTGCATCTGCAGGTTTCAGCAAGTCAAATTTCGGATGTTTTAAGCCCTCTCTTGTGTCTCTCTTCAGCTTTAACCTTGTATGGATTGGCAATACAAATGAGCCAGTGGCGAAAAAGAGCGATGTCCAGCCTACTGCCAATAAATGTACACTTACTCACGATGGAGGAAAAAGCGACCTAGCTAGCTAGCGAGGATATATTAGCAGCTGGTTACCTGTAGCCTCAACTGCCTCTAGTTACAGAAACTGACAGAAAAGTCCTCTGAGAAAAAAAAAAATCTACATTCAACAGTCCTGCCATGATAAATGTTAGCGGTCTCGTCACAAAGCCTTCGTATATATTTACACAAGACCGCTGTCGAGAAACTGCCGGTATTTTCAGATGTCAGCTGTAGTTGTCATGCCAGGCCACTAGATAGCACTGTGATGTTAGCATGCCATCGGACAAACGGTAATCCATCTCCATCTCCCATGAGCAAAGTGCTCGTGTAACGCATACGTTCCTTATCAGAAATGTCATTTTGGACTTTTTAAGGACAAAAATATTTGTTTACTAAGTGGAGTAAACAAGAAGCCCACTCATTCAGTACCTTTGCGGCTGTAAGTGTAGCCTTAGCCTCTATCAGAACCCTGTTGTAGAGCAGTTGCTCTACAACAGGGTCACTTCTGCTCCTAATATAAATAAGTAATGACCACTTATATCAGAAAGGCTAAAAAAGGCGTACTGAGTGCTGTTATAATCTATTTTTTATTCTAAAGCTTTAAAAAGAGAAATAGGTGTCAGATCATCTCTAATTATAACCTTTCAATACCACTGGTTGGAGCGATGTAGATAAAGTGTTTTCATTTAATTACATTATATATGCGTTTGCTTTAATAAACTCTTTGAGCGAGAAACTGTCAACAAAAAACCCCCAGATCTGATTAAACGCTGTCATGTACTTTTCCATCCAAGTGCAACATGAAAATATGCCGGGAAATTATTGAATATGATTTGCTTCAAGGCCAAATCAGGTCGCCCTTTTTTGGAATGTGCGTAACGGCTCTACTTATTGTTTCTAGGAGACCAATTAGGCAAAGATTTGACAAGCAGATGTTTTCTGTAATATATTGTAGCCTCTGTTTCCGTGATTTGGAAGTTTGTTAGTTTTTTTTGTTGTTGTTGTTGTTGTTGCTTAAACTTTCCATGTGATCTTACTTAAGATCTTAGAGGGGAAACAAAAAAAATCTCCTGAGTTGAAAATTAGCCATATTTCTATTTGGCTAATTTGCTAGCCAAACCATTTTAGCCCTGATTTAAGTGCGCTGTGTAGAAGAATGTCATTTGGCCCGCTTAGTTTGAATTTCCTACAGGTATGAGGTTGGACTGAAATCTGGATAACAAAGATCCATTTTCTAATTCCAGATGATGTAGCCAAACTGCTTAACGGGATGCGTCAAAGTGATCATTTTCTCACAAAACACTGAACCTAACGGAGCCCAAGTTATCACCTATGATACTGTAGCATACGCAATATTCTGCCCAGTTAAGCCAGGATGCCACAATTTTTGACAATATTGAAAATCTTTACAGGATTAACATCACAGCCATGTCATCTTATATCCCTGCATATACACCAGTTTACTCTATGCCGGCGCTTTGTCTGCGATAACAAAAATTCCCTCAGCAGCGAAAGCCATTCAGAGTGCCTACAGTGGCTCCACCTGAAGGCAGCTTGACCTAAATTCTGATTAATTCAATAGCTTGAGCACTTGGAGACATTCTAACGCCATGCAACTAACTCTGCTTCAATCTGATGTCCAGAGCGACACATGAATGGAACACAAAACACAACAAAGTCCTGCTTACAGTTTCAGGACTTTCTTGCTTCAGGAAGCAATTAAAAAATGCGCTATAAAAATAATAGATGTGTTGTACATGCACGTTTGTGTATTTATGAAAGTAGAGATGTTATTGTACATATATGAGCTATACATATAAGAGTATAATACTAAAAGACAGAAGTGTGCAAAGTGTGGCCCAGGGGCCATGATTTTGATCAGCCCTCTCGCCACGAGACAAGATCAATAACCTAATTTGTTCAATAAATGGAAAACGGACAACCCCAAAAATGTGTACAGTCCTTTCTAATGTTTCTGGATTAAAAAGGACTGTAATCCAGATTGGTGGATTTTGTTTACAAAAAATGTTGTTTAATTTCAAGAAGGTAAAACAAAAATGAAAAATAACAAACAAATTTTTGCATGTTTAATTGAAACATGCAACAAAATAAAAAGTGTGTTGTGTGTAGTTTAAATTTGCCAATTTTGACCCGCAGGGCAAAAAGTTTGGAAACCTCTGGTATGAGAAAGAGAGGAGACTACAACTTAAATGAACGTATATTTTATTTTTATGTAACAGAAATCAGAAATATCTCCCCATCTGGAACTAAAATGCAGGTTATTTTAATACTTCATCTGTAACAGGATTTATTTTTTATTTATTTATTTTTTTTAAATTTTGTAAATGTGAGCGGCCTCCATGTAAGCTGACCCCAGGAAGAACAGCAGACGCTGCTGATGCTAATGGGGATCTCAAAAAACATAAACATCTTCAGATCACTGAAGACCCAGATGGTCGGATGATTCTTGAATTCAGAGGAAAGAAATTAGACAGTATTATTATACATAACGTAACAAATTCCCTCCTGAAGCAGAAGAGTAAGTTGGACTCCCTTCAGCCCAATACATACAAAACCATGTTCATCAATAACACACATATTTCACACATGACCGGAGTTGATGTTCTGTGACATATGCTTCACTAATATATGTCAAGAATCCCATAAAATGTGTTTTTGATGCACTAAGGCAAGAGAGAAAATAGTGTAAATGAACTTTGACCTTTGACTCATTCTGTGCCGGCAATCAATTTGCTAAATGTGAGCAGAACAAAATAAAGCAAAAATAGAAATAAACAGAGAAAGAAGGTTAACTATGAAGTAAACTGATGCAGTTTGAATCAGTTCCTATTGCAGAACTTATAGATTATTTAGTTTGTTTAATTTGGTATTAACTATATATTCAAAAGAATTTGATTGCATTTTCAACTTGTTAATGTTAAGAAATTATTTCCCAAATGTTTGTTTGTTGTTTTTTTATTTTTTATTTTTTTAGAAAATACAATTTCAACATTCTAAGACAGTTTAATGTCAAACCATGACAAGACTTAAGTTTACAATTGTAAACCTTTAACTATAAATGCTGATGTATCTGTGCTGAGGTTACGGTACGTTTACCTGACCGTGATTTTAATGCCTTTCTAGCCTCTTTTTTTTTTTGTGCAAAGTGGTTCTTGCTATTAATAGCAGACAGAATATTCTGGGATGTTCCAACCACTTGGCAGGTTGCTGGAGTTGGACGCCGTTTAGTTTTGCTTGGCATCGACTCTAAACAGCAGTTTTGGCTGATGGGATTTTCTTTTATTTATTTATTTTTTAACCACTTAATGAAAAATATAATATGCAAAATAGACCATTTTGGCCAAGTAGGCAGTTTTTTGTTTTTGTTTGTTTGTTTTTTATTGCAGAGCATATTTGAAAAATGACAACTCCTTCAAAGTGACAGCGGTATAGTTCCTGATAGCAAAAACTGGTAAAAAATAAATAAAATAAAAGTGAGCTTAATCGGAAATTCACTTTTATCAAACTGCAGAGACACGGAGACGAAACGAGGCCCGCGGAATAAATCCGATCCGTCACCTGAACTCAAACCGTGCGGTCCCGGGCAGAAGATGTTCTCGGAATGTTGCGCTATCAGAAACGTCTAATCTCATTTCATGCCACTCACCGAAAAAACCGCTGAGAGCTATTCCTGAGGCATGAATCACTTAACCAGTGACGTTTACTAAATATGCTCTAATTCCTCTATCTGCTGGATTTTGTTTGCATGATTACCACCATGCAGCAACCAGGAGCATGTCTGTTCTGCATGGTTGATGGAGACATGCTGCCGGTGGAGAAGTCTCTCTGCCGTCAGTTCCAGGGTTTCACATTCGAGAGGATCTGGCATTTCTAACACTTTTAAATGACTTCAAATTAACCTCAAGTGTACAAAACCACGCAACACCAGTTACATCAAAGTACTAATGCAATAAATCTGAAGGCAGAATGGAATTTGTGAAAACTTTGTGACGCGGCCGAAACACCGAGATATGTTAGAAAGTAATAATAAAAACGCAAAACTGAAGATGAGAGATTTGTGGCTAACTTTCGGTTTGCTAGGTTTGTTCCTGATTTTAGCAGATTTCTCTTGGCAAATGTTAAATAATACTCTTTGACATATTTTCTCAAGCATTTCTGCTTACGTGGTGAGTGAGTATTTGTAATGGAAACGGGAGACATGAATAAGAGAGAAAACAGTGACATCCACAGACCTTATCTCCGCTCTTGGAGGATACAACATCGTTCTTTATTTCCATAAATGCCAGATTTATGTTGTTGATCGCTGACAGTTATTTACTGTAAAAAAAATATATTAATATATATATATATATATCTTTTTTTTGCACTGTATTTTTTTTAACATTATCTGAGGAAACAGAAGCACAAGATTCTGAGATTTGTGCTTATGCATTTCGCTTCTCAACCATGCACTGCTTTGTTTTGGTCCGTCGCATTAAAGGACAATAAAATGAAGTGAAGTGTGAGGCTACAATGTGACACCTGCTGCTGGTGTTCCTACTAAAACCAGGAAGATGGAGCATCCAGTTGTAAAAGCCTTCCACTGCTTCCCTGCAGCCCAGAAGATAAACTTTAAAATGATTCTGTTAGTTTATAAATCACTGAACAGCTTTGCACCAAAACACTAAATCCACCTGAGGAGATGAAAAAAAACTATTTTGTTGTGTTCCCTGGATCAAATTTATTTAAGACTATTGTCTCAAACTTTCTACTGTGTAATTATGTAAATGCTTACAAACCTTGAGTCAAGTTTGACAAGCTACTTTTTCGAAAATTTTTATACTCGTCTAATTCCAAGTTGCTCCATTTTAATGTGTCACAACTAAATCAACGGTTTCATAAATCTCAAACTGTGACATTGATGATGCTGGACGCCTTCGCACCACCATACATTAGAGGTCTGCTGCTGTTGTTTCAACCTCCCAGACCTCTCAGATTCTGGTTCTGGTTCTGCTCTGCATTCCCAGAACCGGAACCAAACATGGACAAGCAGCCTTCGGCTTCCAGAACAAACTTCCAGAAAACTGCAAAACAACCAAAACACTGACTTCCTATGAGTGAAAGCTAAACCCCATTTGTTTACGGCTGCCTTTGATTGCAAGTGAGCATTGATCAACATATTTGATGATGATGGCATTTGACAAAATGTAACATTCACTGCTTGTCTGGTACTTCCTGTTTGACATTGTTATGGTGTAAATCGCTTTGATCTGCCTTGTTGCTGATGTGCTTTACCAATAAACTTGACTTGACACTTTGGGTCTCACTGTAACTCCAATCGTTTTCTCTGCAGTTCCCCCTCACACACCTGATGTAGAAGAAGAAAACTAATTGCGGCAACGACTGCGGCGCAGCGAGGGCCGTGCGGGCGGACGCTCGCCAAGGCCTAAACATGCCAAATGAAATCCGAAGAATGCACATGCGCGCACGCATTCCCTCAGTAAAAGTCGACCAGTACGAGCTAATGACGCGCGGCTGCGACGTGCCGATCCCGCATAAATCAACTCGACGAGCCACCGGAGGAAGACGTTAATTAGACGGGGCGGTCGTTACGGCGGGCGGCGTTTAATGCTCGGTTAACCGCACCGACTTGTAGAGCCGCGCGTCTCTATATGCAGAACATCTCCTGCTCTCAGTCTCACCATTTTGTCTGCCAACCTTCAGGCTAAGATTTCCTGTAAGTGCTTTGATCTGTGATGGATGGGATCATGGCACCCCGGCAGGTACACTCTCGACGTTTTCAACACACAACCCCCCACAGCCCACTGACGGGGTGAGAAAATCTGCAAAAGAAGAGTCAGGAAGTGACGGATTCCACTTGTGTCCTGACTGACAGCTGAGCATGGGGGGGACTGTGTCTTACATGCAATGTATGGGGGGTGGTTAGGGTCACATTTGACCTCCCCCCCTCCCTACATGTATGGGAAGGTGCATATCTTCAGAGCACCCTGGTGTTGCCTTAACAGCGACGCTCAAATCAAATGACAGCTGCGCCAGAGGGAAATGGAGTCTGAGATGCAGAGCTGTCATCGTTTAGGCTATAAATCTTTCATATCCAACCCCCACTGCACCCCACCCCACCCCTCCATCACCCATCTGTACATCCGGGTTGCAGAAGCCGCCGCTCTGCAGGAAGGTTTATTTCTCCCGAGGAGAACGTTTGCAGATTTCGGCGCTGGGAAAGTCGGGTGGGGAAATAAATCAGAGCTCATAGCACGTATTAATTTGACAAGCCGGGAACAACGCAGGCGTCGGAAATAGGGCAGAGTGAGGTGTAACGACAAGCGTGTGCGTGTGTCTGGGGTGTGTGTGTGTGCGTGTGTGTGTGTGTGTGTGCGTGTGTGCGCCTGTGGTCACTGCTAATGAACTCGGTGTTTGATTTGCTTGTGGATACAACTTTCAGTGGTGTGATCTCTAAAGCCTCTTGTGTGGACACAAACATGGAGCGTGTGTGCAGATACCAGCGGCGCCAGCCAAGGGAGGGGCGGATAGAGGGGGGGCAGAGCTGGTCTTCATGTTTTCATACCGAACCTCTTTTATTTGGGAACATAAAATTAGGACGTGGGAGGACAAGTCGGTGAGTTGCAGCATTTACTTATTCATTCTCTGGCTAAAGGGGCAGCACTAAAATTGACTTTTTTGAGCTTTACTTCATGTTATAATGTTTCCCCATCAAAAATCATACCCGGAGCATTACTTTGATTCTTTCATGAATGTTTGAGAAACCCTTTAATTTCCCATGGCAACCATTCATCTGTGCAAAACGCCTGGTTTGGACCCAGCCACTCCAGAACAGAGGAAGAGCTTCGAGGACAAAACTCCTCCTCTGATCTGCAGTTTTCTAAGCTTCAGAGGTTCCTCCTCACAGAGCAGCTCTGCCCCACTCAGCTCCTTCAGACTAGCCAGCAGCAATTAGCAAACAGCGCATCTGCTGGAACAACGCAACGTCGCATTATAGGAGCCACTTCTCAGTGCAACGGTGGTGAAAACATTGTTAAAGGGTTTACAGAGGAGCTGTGTTATGATGACTTCCTGAAGGTGGAGCTTCAGGAAGAGCAGGAGCTTCTTAAAGAGATAGATCCCCGATTTCAAGACGTCAAATTGCAAAGTCAAGTTTCTTTTAAGCCATATTTGATATAAACAGCACGGTGCTATAAAATGGCACTATGCGCCTGGAAAACACATTTTAGTTTGACCGTAGGACACCTCGGCCCTTGCTTACAGCAACACCTAAAATAATTGTTGGACATTATACAAAAATATATTTTCCATCAAATCGTTAATAAAAGTATCATCTCTATCGCAGCTGATGGAAACCCTGAGTTCAGTTTCTCACACATTTACAATATTTAAATAAAGCGACCAAAGCGTAAAACTTCATCTCAAAAATATGCGCCTTACAAAAACAACACGCCCCTGTTCTGGGTCGAACATGCACCTGCAAGCTTGGCTTGGGTTCCTTCTGAATCCATTAGATGGAGGGGCTCAGCTCGTTGCCTTGGTTTCCTTAATGGAGGACTTCAGCTCATCTGCGTTGTTGGCTCAGGTGTCTCTCATCTCCTGCTTGACAAACGTCCAGTAATTCCCTGTCGGCCTCAGTCGGGACTCTGTGCCCAGCGGCTGAGCTCAGTGACTCCATGGTTGTTCCAGCTGGTCAGCAGAGGGCGCCGTCAGGTGCTGCAGGGTGGGGAGGTGGACGGGATTTGACTCATTACCGTCTGGATCTCTGAAACTCGTACTTGGTGCCGCTCCACTTTTCCCCCGCATTTTGGGATCTTGATTTTCAAATGAGGAACAAAATTTTAACAAAATTTGAAAGAAAAAATTAAACAAAAAAAAGATTTTGTTTACTAGGCCACTGTCCAGTTCTTTTTCTGCTGTAAGTTGCTTTTTAAGGTTTTCTCTGGCTCAGAAGAGGCCAAGGCTACTCTCTAATGACCTTTTTGTCTTTTCTCCCACATTGTTTTTCCTTCCACTCGACTTTCCATTGTTGTTCCTAAATACAGCCCGCTGCTTTCAGAGTGATCAGATGGCCTCAATCATCCGTCCACCTAGTGGTTGTGTAGGTACATAACAGCTGCTGCACTTTTGTAATACAAGTAACTTTTGAATCATTTTTTGATTGTAATCTTCACATTTTCAAATAAGAAAATTTTTAAGATTACATAATGGAATTTTTTTTCTCAGATATTTTCATATGTTTAGGGGATCAACTTATAGTTACAGTAGGTTTCTTTCTAAACAAAAGAAAAGAAAAATGTGTGATTACTGAAGCAGCAACAAACTTTTTCATGACATTCTCGTGTATTTAGATGCACCTGGAGTTGAGATGAATTTTCCAACTCCCGCCTGCCAAAACGACCAGTGGGGCCCGCCACCAAGACCGCCCATTTTCAAACTTTCTGGAGCCGCCCCTGGCTCAGGCAGCGCTTTTCTCCCCTCTCTCTGTCTCTCTCTCTGCTGCGCACAGCTCTGCTCAAAAAACCTAAATCACCTGCAGAGGCAGGTGCACACACGCACCTCGCATCACGCGCTTTTCCAACATACATGCGCGCGCGCATACACACACACATACACAGCGACACTTTGACACACACACACACACACACACACACACTTATCTCCACTTGCATGTCAAAAATCCAACACAAAATTGAAAATTGCAATGTCCCTCCTAATTCGCACAGAGAATCGTGTCCTGAATGCAACTTAGTGGGGAAATAAAGCCTCTCCAACTGCGCTTCAGTCGGACACCCAGCAGGTTTTCGTCAGAATGTTGTGGGGGGTTTTTGTTTGTCTGTTTTTCTTCCCCCTGTTAAATACCTTCACTGGCGACTGATTCTGCAGGGAAATCCTGCATCCAACTTTATGCGCCCGGATATATACGGACGCCGCCAAAAGCTCCGTAATGAGCGCGAAGACGAGACCGAATAAAAACAGGTCAGACAGCCCGCCGCTCCGCAGCGAGCATCCCCGCAGCTCCCCGCATTCATCCCGCACAAGTTCGGCCGCTTTCGCTCCAACTTACCGATGAGAGCCAGATGAAGAAAGTACAGTCCGAGGAAGTCCATAACGGAGTAATTCAGATGGATGCAAATCCCGGCCAAGGAGACAGGCGTTGCGCCGCGATGAGGATAATAATATTTAATAAAATAAAATAAAATAAAGAATAATAGGAAAAATAATAATAAAAATAATAATAAAAAAAAACCCAGGGCTTCCCTCCTTCGGCTGTAATTGGCACCGAAATTAAAGATCGAAAGAATCGGAGCTATTTCTCAAGTGATGACTGGCCACTTACGCTGACGCTGAAATCCACAGCAGTGCGTGAAAAAACAGCAGCGGAGCTGAGCAGCATCTTTTCTTTTTTTTTTTCTTTAAAGGAGTCAAACTTTTTTTTTTGCTCGTTTTTCCTGGCTGGAAAGCGATTGTAGCTCCGAAATTCTCAATGAAGATGCTGGAAATATGATATATACATTTAAAAAAAATAATTAAGGAATATGTGTGTATATATGTTTTAAAAATGATAGTTTGTCTCAAATCTTGCGCCTATTGAACATCCCTGACTGCTTCATCCGATCAGTCCCGAGCGGCTGTTTGCTCTCCTCTTCGCCTCTCCACCTGCGCGCAGCCTGGAAACTGCGGATGAATCACTGGCGCCTCTTTTTTTTTTTTCTCCGATTCCCCCCCTCTTCTTCCTCTTGTACTTCTTGTTCTTCTTCTTCTTCTTTTGCGCTTTCCGACCTGAGAGGCAGCCCGTGTGATCCTTGGCTGCTGGGTGTGGGGGTGGGAGGAAGGAGGGCTGTTGGGGTAGCACCTTGAAAATAAAATAAAAAATAATAATAATAATAAAAATAAGAAAAAACTAAGTGGAAAAAATCCAATCCTGGCCAAAGAGTTGAAATAGGGCAAGTGAAATCGATAGCCTATTTCACACAGCCATAAAATGGAAATAACAAAACTGGAAAATTGTGCATAGCCTGTACAGGAGAGTGTCGGTACAGTTCATCTGCTCTTTCGCCTCATAGTGGAGTTGTTGTTTTGTTTTGTTTTTTCACCTTTTTGTTTAAAAAAAAATGAAACTGGTAGTAAAATGGAAGAATTTGTGATTTGTTGATGTTTGAGGAAGCAGACATCATGTCTGTGTCACCATGAAGAGCCTCATCTGTTAGCATGACCTGTTCCAGGCGCTACAGCGTCGTTGTCGTGAATCTGGATTGGTTTTTTAATAACAATGCATTTTTGACCTTTTTTTTCCTCCACGTGGATTGTGCCACACTTAACATCACTGAGTTATGAAGAAGAAAAAAAAAAAAAACAACTAAGAAATTGTTCCTCAAGTCTTGAATTGTAGGCAGTTTGTTCTGGAACCTCATTGGCCATTGACTTAACATGTACAGTTGAAGCCAAAAGTTTACATACACCAATAAGCACACACACAAATTGACTGTTTCACTGTCTGAAATTAAGACAGACTAAACTAATGTTGTTTTAGGTCCGTTTGAACGACCAAAATTATATCAATTTGCTAAATGTCACAGTGATGTGAGAATTTGATTTATTTATTAAGCTCTTCAAAATCGAAGGCCAGATGACGATGAACTTCTGATAGGTTAACTGACACATTTGAGTTAATTGGAGGCTCATCTGTGGATGTATTCTATGGCCACCGCTTTCTTCTTTTGAAAGTAAAAAAAAAAAAAAAAAAGATATATGAAAGAGAAGGATGAGTTCCATGAATCCGGTTCATCTGTTCAATCAGTTATATGTGAGCGTAGACATGATGGGAATGTCAGTGTGACGGCTGGATGAGACCCTCATCTCATGTTTAGAGGTCTCAGAGGAAAGTGGTGTACTTTTTAAAGTAGATGGCATCAAGAGGGAAAACCGTCAGGTGGAAATATTGAAGCAACATCTTATGACATCAGCCATAAAGTTTAGGTCCAGCTGGGTCTTCCAAATGGACACTAACCCTAAGCATTCAGCCAGTACTGCATCGAGTCCTGACATCAAGCTGATGGATTACAGCAGAAACTCTTGACCCAGGCGTTCTTGTCCAACACCGGCGTCTGACCTCACTCATGACTCTTAAACGCTGCGGAAAGCCTTGCCAGATAAGGTGTAAAAGGTAGGCCAACACATACAAAATAGAGGGTCTTTTAATGTTATTCCCTCATCAGAAACTTACATGGAGTAATGCCTCGTTCTTTCAGGCATGTTGAGAAATTATTTAATCTCCATGGCAACCATTCAGCTGAGCAAAACACCTGGGTGGACCCAGCCCCGCCTTTGAAACGCAGCTCCTCCTCTTTCGCCTCGCAAAGTAGCCCACCACCAGTCCGCCCACTCTCTGCTCCTTCAGACTAGCCAGCAGCAATTAGCAAACACCTTATGGAACGGTGCATCTGCTGAACTGATTATAGGAGCTACTTCTCAATGCAGCACTGGTAAAGATGTTGTTAGAGGGTCAATAGAGGAGCCATGTTATGATGACTTTCTGAAGGCGGAGTTCCAGAAAGAGCAGGAGTTTTTAAAGAGACGGAGGCCCAATTTCAAGGTGTTAAATGACAAAGTCAGGTTTCTTGCAAGTCATATTTGATATATAGCATTTTTATAACGATTGAAGGTAACAGAGTTGCTTAATTTTGCTGCAAAATGATACCATGTGCCCAGAAAATACATAATACCTCCACTTTCAGAAAGGTACATCACGTAAGTTTATACTTTAGGTGTATTTGGGTTTGTGTCTGAATAGATTAAAGAAAATTTACATTAAATTTAAATTTACACCGAGTTCCTGTCTGTGTCATGCATCGAATTCCACCTCAAGCGCAAAAATGCAGCTCGTATACCTCTTTAGTCGCCCAAAACTAACGTCAGGTCAGTTCTGCAGGGATGTAAACCTAAAGCCGACACTGTCTACAGAGCATCCTCACGCTCTCCTTTCAAAACAAAACCAAGAGTAATCTATTTTCATCTGGGTTTTTGGGACAGCAGCAGTGATTGACGCATTAGGCAATCTTTACCGTGATTATTTTGAGATGTAACCCACTTTTTCCTCATCTTGTGCTGCGCGCGCCCGGAACATCCCGCTTCAGACCCGGGAGAAGCCGTCAAGGCGCATATGCTTGGAGTCGCGTGCGCCGACAGCTGCTTTGCGTGTTCGGTTCCGACATTGCTTTTTATGTTTCGGTCAGAGTCTGAATTTTCTTTCAAGCTGTTAAAGCCCTCGCAGCTGACAAATTAAATTTTGAGCAGTTGCCCCGTTGGGAGTTGTTTTCCCTTCTCGAGCTTATTCTTGGAAGTTTTACAGCTTCTCGTTGACACTTTTATCTGAGCTCTTGCTTGTGCGGTTGGTGAAAAGAAGAAATAAAAATGCCACTAATGGAAATATAAGAAAATTGGCACCTATTTTTTGTAAAAGAAAATCAAAGCGCCAGACACCACAAACCTTTTTTAAGCTATCTAGTCTTTTCAAAAGGAACGTGGGGACACTGCGACTCGGAGAATCTGGTTGCTGGGACGGTGGGAGGGCTGAGAGTAGAGAGTCTGCAGGGGGTGAGACGTATCTGGGTGGATTTGTCCTCCAATGCCGACTGTGAGAATTCCTCACAGCCTGCCGCAGCCTTTGTCGTCGATTTCTCCACTAAAATGCCAAACTGTGTCTTTCACCGTCTTTATATCTGTGGAGTTTTCTCCGCGGCCCTGAGGATGCTTTCAATTACTTTAGGGTTAGGAACATAGTCTCAAAAGCCAGCATCGTATTTAAACACTCATCCAGATGTTCCAGATGCCAACACAGACAAAAATAGACCAGGACAAGATGGAGAGTAAAAGGTGTGATCCTGCGGAAGCGTGACTTTCAGTCTCTAGAAACCTCAACAGTGGCATGCATTTTTTTATCTTATCGTCTAAATAAACATTTAAGCGTGGAGCATTCTGCATCTTTGGCCACTAAAGAGAGTGAGACACCTGAATGTAATGATTTGCGTGGATAAATCAATATCTTTAGCAATACGACGTCTTTCGCAAATACAAACGGGCAATTTAGACTCGCGTCTAATTTTCTTTCCATTTCAGAACTGCGTACTACTTTGCCTCAATCTGTCACATAGCTGTGCTTAGCAAGGCAACTGATGTGTGTGTGGAGACTTTTAGGCACATTTTTGGAACTTCTTCTTGCACTGTGTGGACTCAAGAAGAGAGAAAAATAGCAACAGAGTCCAAGGTTTGAACTCCTTGGCGGTGGTCCAGAATCAGATAACCTAAAAAACCTCCTCTGCAGCAACAACGAACCTCACCGCCTTGCTGTTGGGCAAGCTTGCCACAGCAGGAGAGGACGATACGACCCTCACTGGGGATTTCAGAACATTGTACGCCAACGTTCATCTCACCTCAACCCTACCTTCCTGCGAGCTACTTCAAATGTACATCGTGTGCCAAAAAACCCCCCACATCGATTGCCATATCCGAGTCTTGGAGTCTCCTTCTTGTTCGGGGAGAAATATCTCCTGCATCCACGCCTCTCCTTTCTTCTCCTTTTAAAGCATTTGCCACTCTGATGTCACAACCCAGGAGACAATATGGGACACGTGTCTTGCGTGGCAGCCTTGAAGAGGCTTTCGCTCCCCATGAGGTGTTAATTTATCTAATGTATTCGGTTTAACACCATCCCCTGCCTTGTTTCTTTTCATTAGAATTTTTCAGCATATCTCTACAGATTCGCAGTCTCACAGAGACACACGGAGAGAATTTAGAGGGTGAAGAAGAGACGTGGGGGGGGATGTGAGAGAACTGACGCTACACCACCTACACAATCCAGCCAATTCAGTGTGACTCGACGTCCGCGATGGAGTCACTTTGTAGTCCTGCTATTGAGCGAGGACGGAGCTGAATCAGATGCTGGAACTGCTTCCAAGGCCGTTCTGCACAAACAGAGTCTGGCTGGGCAACGGAGTTACAGTTACAGGATAATAACCCAAGGCTGACTGCAGTGCAGCTCTTCTGTTTGCTGCCATTCTTCTCCCTCTTAGCATGTCTCAGTCTGCCAGTCTCTCTCTCTCTCTCTGTCTTGCACTTTTTAACGCTCTCTTGTTATGTTTATCACAAAACAGCTTTTTCCGTAATTCAATTATGAGTTTTAACGTCAGTTATTCAGTGTTTAGTGGCTGTTTTCTGAGCAGTAGCCCTGGGCTAAACTCTTAGTCTTATTTGTAAGGACAAATGTTCTCGCTCAACATTTTATTAGGTGCAGCTGTTCTATAGTTTAGCATAAATAGTGAACCAGAGAATGACGTGGCAGCAACTCAACACATGTAGGCGTCTAGATGTGAAGAAGGCAAATAGCTAAAGTTCAAACCGAGAATCAGAATGCGAAAGAAAGGCGGAGTTTAACCGATGCCCCTTCACCTGATGGTCTGGGGATATCAGCTTGATTGGGGACCAAAATTGCAACTTTTGTAACATTTTCAACTTCTGCTTTTCGCTTTTACACAGCACTGTGTTAAACCAACCAAACCCTTTGAAAAACCGACTCACCCCACAGCTCTGAAGAAGACTCTGACCACAACTTCCTTCTTCACAAAATGTAAACCAAAATGGAGTGGTGTCCGTAGAAATTCTTCTGTCTCTGGCAAAAGTTTAACCATTTTCCTGCTAATGCTAGAGACACGTGGGTTTTGGTTGTATTTACCCAGAATGCCCTGCTCTGTAGTCCACTTCCTCCTTTTTGAGCGGTCTCCGGTCTGCTTGGCATTCACATATGCATTCGAACCGCTCCAGAATTCACTTCGACTGAGCCAAGGTTGACATTTCTATACAAACCAGAGTTTGCTTTGTTTTGGTCCGCCTCAAACTAGCCGGACATTCTCTGCAACCGAACTAGAGTTGGATGAACGTGGACTAAACGGGGCTGGAGTGAACGCACCCTGAGTCACTTCACACATTTAGAGGAGGCACATGAGCTATGATTACTCTTTTTAGTGCTGAATACAATCTCAATGCACAACACATCATCAAAGCATTTAGCAGATGGAGTACGGCAGCTGAAGACCACACAGACAGCTGCTCCTTCCCGCTTGTTACAGGCTGATCAGAATCAGACCGTTGTGATTACAGATCGGAAAAATGTTGCCCGGCCTAATGAGTCTGTAATTCAGCTGTAGCATTGAGACGGTTGGGTCGGATTGGGTTGTAGACGACGTAGAGGCGTGATTCCACCCTGCTTTGTGTAAGCATTGGCGTGGGCAATAACTAGAAATATTTAAACATCACAGCAGCTGAATATTAACAATCATGTCACTGCATGTCCTGTATGATCTGATGGCTACTCCCCATTTGACAATGTCAACTATCTCTCACTAATTTCTTGAATATGACAATAAGTTCACTGCAGTGTGATAACATTCACAGTCAGATCTCATTCTGATATGGTTGTACAAGGGATTCATGTAACCGATGTGAAGCCGACAATCCTGGAGCTGCTGTAGCAAAAGATGCAAATAAAAAGGGGGAGGATTTTTCTGCCTTAACTTGAGAGCACACGTTTTCAGTTTGAAAGCAGGACTTTGTCTTTGTTCTCAAAACTTATCATGCTTGTGCTTAAAATGTCTCTTTCAAAATATTCATTGTGCTTTCTCAAACTTTCCTCCTCGTGCTCAAAACCTGTCTCTGCTCGGAGCAAATCTCCGCTTGCAAACCTCTCTGCTCACTTGTGAATCTTGGGACAAAGAGGTACCATCGCCTGGCAACCTCTCAGCCAATAGAACAATAGAAAGTGTTGTACTGGGTGCATTTGTTTCTTGCGCCATCCACTGGATGTAGGGAGAAACGGCAACGTCAGCTTTCTACTGTGTGTTACTGCCAGCAGTATGCTACTGCTCGCTAACAGCTACTGATCGCTAACAGCCACTGATCTCTAACAGCTACTGATCGCAAATAGCTACTGATCGCTAACAGCTACCGATTGCTAATAGCTACTGATCCCTAACAGCTACTGATCGCTAATAGCTACTGATCTCTAACAGCTACTGATCGCTAATAGCTACTGATCGCTAACAGCTACCGATCGCTAACAGCTACCGATCGCTAACAGCTACCGATCGCTAACAGCTACCGATCGCTAATAGCTACTGATCTCTAACAGCTACCGATTGCTAACAGCTACCGATCGCTAACAGCTACCGATCGCTAACAGCTACCGATTGCTAATAGCTACCGATTGCTAACAACTACCAATCGCTAACAGCTACCGATCGCTAACAGCTACCGATTGCTAACAGCTACCGATTGCTAACAGCTACCGATCGCTAACAGCTACCGGTTGGTAACAGCTACCGGTTGGTAACAGCTACCGATTGCTAACAGCTACTGATTGCTAACAGCCACTGATCTCTAACAGCTACTGATCGCAAATAGCTACTGATCGCTAACAGCTACCGATTGCTAACAGCTACAGATCGCTAACAGCTACCGGTTGGTGACAGCTACCGGTTGGTAACAGCTACCGATTGCTAACAGCTACTGATTGCTAACAGCTACTGATCGCTAACAGCTACCGATTGCTAACAGCTACCGATTGCTAACAGCTACCGATTGCTAACAGCTACCGATTGCTAACAGCTACTGATCTCTAACAGCTACTGATCTCTAACAGCTACTGATCTCTATCAGCTACTGATCTCTTTTAGCCACTGATCGCTAATAGCTACTGGTCTTAGGCAGGAGTTTGTTCACCCAACCAAAGAAAATGGATCCACAGAACCAACCGTATTGCAACTTGAAATGTAAGCACAAGTATTACAAGTTTTGAGAACCAAAGACATGAAATCCTGCTTTCAGACTTTAAATGTGTGCTCTCAAATGATGGCAGAGAAATTCCCTCAAAAATAAACTGGACTTGATGGCTCAGTTTCGAGCCTGTTAGCGGTGCAAGCTGAACTGCGCTTGAGATTCCCCATTTTCACCAATCCTATCTGTAATATTCATGGTCAAACTTTTAAGGCACAGTTCTGAGAATGACGTCAAGGTCGGGACCCTCGGTCTGAGCTTTGCTTTGTGCTGATGTATTGGATCTGCGGCCCGTCACTACCGAAAAGTTTCACCCTCAGACCTGGTTTCAAAACGCGTCGGCGTGACAGACTCCAATCACCGCGGTTACGAAGATCGCAACGCAAAATTTTAATCGTCTGTAGAGATTCAGTGGATTGAAATGGACTGAACAAAGCAAATGGAGTTTAACATCAGTACAACACTGGCGAATATACAGAGAGCTCTATGGAACTTGTAATTAGTTTATTTCCTAAAGGACACGTTGCAAGAGATCAAGCTATACTTTAATTACATTTTTAGTAGTAACCACATAAACGCTTTCATTTACGCTGTATTTATGAAGGGATATCATAATGGCTCACCTCGTCTAATATTACTTCAATATTTACTGATTATGGTACAAGCTCTTTGTTTGGTGAGGGCCTTGGTTGTTATTTTTTTTCTAAAATCATGAACCAGTTACTTATATTAAGGTTAAAAAAATATTCCTGTATTCAAAAAGTTACGATTGTCTATTTAAAGGTTTTTAAAACAATTCTAAAAAATGTACAGTGGGACTGGAGTGATTCATATCAATGACCCCAATAGAAAAATACTGACAAGCTTGTTACTTATTTTCCTCTGAGAGCGTGTTTTAAGGAATATGTGTAGCAGTGAGAAAGATACAGATACTTAATTTAAAACACTTGGATCATGTTACGCTGTTTTACAGAGAGTCAAGGTTGGGTCAGTGAGAAAATTTGATTCACAGTCGGGTAAAGAACTTTCCATTGCAGGGGTCTTACAAAACATATTAAGTTTATTAAGAGAAAGGAAAAATGTAAAAGTTCTGTTGAGCCATTAAAGTTGTTATAAGGGACAATAATTATTAACATTTATTAACTTTATGAGAATAGAGTCTAATGTAGATTTTGAAGCTTCTTTTAAGACAATTTTGTCTATTCAGATAATCCTAAAAGCACAATCTGGAGCACAGCAATTTGACAGAAAAATTTTAGTGTAATGTCAAATCTTCAATTTAAAATGTTTTATGTTCTTTACATTTGATTAGTTTCCATGGATACTCAACATTTGCCAAGGCCTTATTCTGCGTTTGTTTCCTCTGCTGGTTGTGTGGCGCTGAGAGGAACTTATGGTACACTAATAGACTATTCCAGTCTATTGGTGACGTGTGAACAGAATCAGAAGGCTTTTTATTTCTAACCTTCTTGCACAGACTTAGAATTACAAACAAAAAATGGAACATAGTGGACTGATTAAAATTCTAGGTCCTAGTTTGGTTGATCCACAGAATTTGAACTATGGTGCAGCTTGAATTACAAGCGTACTGGAGAATGCTCCAAAAGCAAACTACCCCGCATAGCATTCTGGGTAAAAACTACCAAAACCAGCATGTGAGTTCTGCGCCAAAACAAGAAATGGCTCGTTGTCGTCTACCAGCGATAAACAAGAAATCCTACAACCACTAAAGTCTGAAGCGACTCCATGTTTGTAAGGAAGGAAGTTGCGCTCATGTCTTTTTCAGAGGCTTTCATGTAATTTCCTAAAGTGGTTCTTGGTGCAGCGCCACCACAGGTGAGGGAAGGAACATGTTCTCCAAACGGTTCGGACAGTTTGACACGGTGCAGTGTGAAAGCGAACGACACCAGCTGAAAATGTAACACTCGAGTCTAGCTGTGAAAAAAAACTCTTACAAGATGGTGTGTAAGGAGATACTGGACATGAGCCAATATGGAGAATAATACAATGTGAAATTAATTGTTCCTGTAATGTAAGTACTGTGCTTAAATTAGAGCGTATGCTGTGGATCATATTACTTGCGTGTTGGTTGCTCGTCCATGTAGCTCTCTTTGAGGCTTTGGTTTGCCGAGGTGCTCGTGTGCAGACAGCATTCTGTCATCTCCTGGATGGGGGTCAGTGGGCCCCGGCTCAGCTGCTTGCTGCAGCATTTTGATGTCAGATTTACTCACCAAAGCAAATCAAACAGCGATAGAAGAGCACAGAACAAACTCAATGACACGCGAGTAGAACTGCATCAGGGTCTTGATGGAAGTACTGTCTCTATTGGGCCTTTTTGCCAAGTGACTTCCTGTCAGCCATCCACTTCAGGTTTAGTGAGATAAGACAAAATCATGAGGGGTGGTGTGTATAAGTGATCATTTCCAGAACTTTACTATTATTTTCACAGTGTCCTTGGTGTTAAAGGTGACCGAGATCTATTGGCTACACAAAACAGACTTATTATATTTTTTGAACAAAATCTTAGGTCATGAGATTTTAATCTGGCACTGTCACTTTAAATCCAAATAAGATGCTTCTGGCCACGCCCCACAGCTCAACATTTACACTAGCACATCTGCAATTAAAGCTGTGCATCTTTAAAAAGCATGGTAAGTTAACAACAAAAAACTGGACTTTTCCAGCATCCATTGTACAGCGCATACACAAGACCTGTCGCAATAAGCATTTAAGCAAATAATCACATGATAAATTAAAATGAGCTCAATAATTTGCAATCTTATGATTGATACGTTTTTCACAGAGACTTCATAATTCATTTTATCTTTGGTTTCGTTTGTAAGTCGTGTTTATTTCTGTTTGTTGTTTTTGGTTGTTGCGCTTTATTTTCAATGTTTCAAATATCTTCAAGTTCCAGTGTGGAGTGTTTTTTTTTTCTTTTACAAAATCAAATTTCATTGCTCTTTGAGAGGCTGAACTTACAATATCATGTCATAATCGTTACATTACTTGAAGATGGTCTCAAAACAACATTAGCATTTATATAATATTGTTCCTGGTATAATTTATCGTCTAGCAAAACATGGTCTGATTTGAAAACCCAGCTGACCAAACGTCCTGTAGCTCAGCTTTGGTTGCTAGGCGACGGGCTGAGCTTTACTGGTGTTACGGGTCATTTTCTAGACCTCAAAATATATTAACTTATTGCCAATAACAGGCTGGGAAGTTTTCCTTTTTAAGCGCTTGAGCTGTTTTTAGAAGCAGTAGAAACCCAAAATGAAGTACAAAAGTGTTCAAATGCGAGTTTTGAAAACAACTTCCCCTTTTAAGCACCAAGCAGTTGGTTAAGGATCATGTGATGTGGCCAACTACATCCAGACGCTACTCCATCCTGGGTCCGATCGATGACCGTCATGTCTTCTTCAAGCTTTAGGAGCTTAACAGATATGTGAGGAGGTGCCACCAATAGTTGGGAGGGTAACAGAGCAGTAGGAAGAAGACACAGCTAATACTGGGGTTTTTTTGCCTCACAGAATAAAATATGAACTGAAATTAAAGGTAGGATTTTCTAAAAACCTATGTGTGGCATTAGACTGCTCCTGAATGTATTTTCAGGCTTTTTAACCTGGGATGGTAAAACACAAAGCTGCCGCTGTATCACGAAGCAGTACGGCAGAATCTGAGACAGGGTTTCTTCCTGACCGAGAAATTGCGAAAAAAAAAATTTTGCCAAATGGAAACGTGACAAAAATTCACTGAAAGGTTTAGGAAGCGCTACGATGAAGGCAAAACTGCAACAGAAAGACTTTTTCACGTGACCAACAGCCGGATGTTACTACTGACAGAAACGTCCCAGAAGACGAAGGAGGACGATGGTTTGATGTGTCATTCCAACGTGTTGAATCCGTGTCTCTTCTGTAAACTCAGTTATCCCAAAGCGCCTCATTGCGTAGCCGCTCCCATGTAGGCGGAGCTTATCGCTCCGACACCTGATTAGGACGCCGACGTCTCCTCTGATTGGCGGATGATGACCTCTAGCTGAATTATAAACTTGTCGGATGTAACTGTTTACATTCTCCGCTTTCATGTTTTAATGACTGTTCATTCGATGTTTTATTTAATGGAAACTCCGACTGTAGCTGAATATTAACAAAGATTTGCGCACATTTGTAATGTAAACAAGCAAACGTTTATTTATTTTTTAATATTTTTGTCTATAGTGGCCTTTATCTGAAAGTCCTAGGACAGGAAAGGAAGACAAGCGGCAAAGGTCACCAGGCCGGGAATCGAACCTGCTACGGCCGCGTGGGTTATGCTCATGTGGGTCGTGCTTAACCCCTACGCTACCACAGCGGCCCAAGAGGTCTTGCTTATTGAGAGTCGACATAAAAGCACAAGAGGCTTGAGATGCAACGAGGCAGATTTAACTCTTGTTTTGATGAAGTGTGTTGATTCTGGATTATGACGCTACAGATTAGCCACGCCTGCAGCTGCTCGTCATGTTTGAGCAGCTGTATATTTCAAAAAAGGACGAGTAGAAACGTGCAAAGTCTATCAGGCCTTCTTGAGAGGGGAAGCAAAAATGGAGAAATGGTTTAATGCTGACGTTCTTTCAGCAGTCGCCTGAGAGACCTAATTATTCTGTTCATTAGCATAACGCAAAAAGAAGAGAGAGCTCTTGTTTTTTTCCCAACACACAAATATAAAAGAAAATTCCCTTTTAAAGTCCCTTTAGGAAGTTATAGGTCATGTTCTGTTTATTTTTTATTTAATTTTTTTTTATAAACCTAGCAAAAAAATGAGCAAACTTTCTTTTGAAGAGTGGCTCCAGATCAGGCTTTGAAGGGGTTTTTTGTTTGCTTCAGAATATTTTTGAATAAAAAGACAAGGTGGGATTTAAGAGATGTCTTTGACATGCAGATAAATAAAAAAAAAGACAAAACAAAAACCGAAGCCTGAGGAAAATAATGAGATCAGAGTTTTGTTGCCATTTTCGATATTCGGGGTCGACTGTAAAGACAAAAGATACACAAATACATGTTTTTATGAAGATGTAAACAAATAATCCAAGGCAGCTGGACTGTCTTATTATAAATCAATAAATTAAACAAAAATGTTTGAACAGGTAATTATGCACAGCAGAGAAATTTGTGAAATTTCATACTTGCATGTTAGTTGCCATGAAGATGCTGTTGATCTTACAGTAACGACCAATTTTATTCTAAGTTTCAAGTTCAATGGAACACAAATATGTTAGCTATTATTTTTCTTTTCTGTTACAAATAATGTCTTGGCAAAGCCTTCATTTCCGACTCCCTCAGCTTCAGAGCAGAGGTAATGGAGCGCAGATGTTAAAGCCGCAGTAAATTTCCACCTGGAACGAGATTGTTTCTTTCACGTTGTGTGTGTGTGTATAAGCTGCGAAGGCAAAGCTGCTAAAATATTTTAAACCTTCAACCTCAAGTTGAAATCACAAAAATAAAAAAGTGCTTTTCACAACTACATTCTTACATATTCATATAAAAAGTGGCCTGCCTAAAAGAGCCGGCCCAAGGCATATACAAGATGAATGCATAGGACCGCCACACTGCCAGAGCGCCTAGCTACCATCATCAAAACACATCTAGTTTTTATTTGTTTGTTTTTTTGTCTTTTGTGTTGCAGAAAAGAAAAATGAAAACTTTCAGGGTTAAGCCGAAATTTATACTTTATGTCGGCATCCTAAGGCAACACATTTTGCATTGCCTTATGATGTGTGTAGTGTCAATACTTTATAGGACGTATTGAAATATGAAACTTTTCAAATTAGTGATAGTTTCATATACGTTTACCGTACAGCCGACTTCACATAACTCGACTATTAATTCCTGAGATGTACACATAAATAGCTCCGATGCTACGCTGAATTAGTGGGTGCAGATACTTGGAGAGCACCGACATCTGGAACATGATCATCAAGCCCCAAAGCAGCCAGCGTGTCGGAACGTTTTTTTTTTTTTTTTTGGTTTTTCAGCATCCAGCTTTCGAAAACACTTGAGATGCATTCGACCTCTAAACGTGACGCCGGGGGACCCGATGCCATTTCAGGAGATAACGCTTCCTCCTCCTGCTCATGATATCAATAATTACTTACTGGCAACATTATCTCTCATAAACTTGAGTGGGTGGGATGGAGGGGGAGGGAGGAGGGAAAAGTGCCTGGCTAGACATCAACCTGTGCGAGTTTTCCCCTAAGGTAGCCTGTGCAAAAAGAGATGTGTGCGTCCCTAAAGCAACACAAGGCGTTGCATTTTTAAACAGGCAGATGTGGTGTAATTAAAAAAAAAACATGTCATTCCTTCTTAATTGGGCTACGGCTCTTAGTGTTTGGCCCACCGGGCCGAAGAAGAGGCTGCAGCCAGAAGAAAAAGAACAAAATAAAAATCTTCTTCAGTCCCTATGAGAATCAAGACAGTTTTAGAGGATGATGATGATGGTAATTTTTGTCACTGAAGAAGACAGAAATGAGGCCAGTTGGAAGCTGAAATATGTGACAAAGCAGCTAAATATTAAACAGCTGATTTACATGTTCTCCATTCCACTGACGCTGTTAAAACTCAAATGAAATAGTCTGGCCATGACGATCACTGGCAGTCCTGACAGCCCCGTCTCAGGTGTGGTGCACGGGGGCGGCAGCATCATGCTGTCGAGCAGAAAATGCTGTTGATCTTGATCTTCCGTCGAGATCAATTTTGCAATCAGCTGTCAGAGAAATTGTTGAGGTATACAATTATATTCTCGTTTTGAGTCCATTGTTAATTAAAAGCATTATAAAAAATGGCGACTCGCCCACTTCGCTCCTTCGGACTGGCCAGCAGCAATTACCAAACACCTGGTGGAAATGTCAAGGTTGTTATAGGAGCCAGCTTGTTAAAGGCTTAATAGAGGAGCCATGTGGTGGTTGTTAGGACTTCCTGAAGCCAGAGTTTCAGGAAGTCTTAAGGAGACAGAGGCCCAATTGCAAGGCGTTAAATCAGCAAGTCAAATTTCCTTTAAGTCATATTTAATATATATAGCATTTTTATAACTGAAGTTCCTTGATTGTGCTGTAAAATGATACCATGTGGCTGGATAATACATGGTACCACCCCTTTAAGCTTATGAAGGTCTGAATCCCTGATTCCCAGATTTCTAACCACGCAAGATTTATCCACAGCGACACTCGGAAGATACTTGGATGATATGAGTTACGACATTTCATTTCCCTTCGGAGTAAATAAAGTATTTCTAAATTCAGTTGATCCAAATGTTTTGCTGCAGGGACTAAAGGGCATTATGACGAAGACGAAAGAACATCATGTGAAAATATTGAAGCAAGATCTCAACGACAGCCAGGAAGCTACAGCGTGGGCACAGGCTGTCTTCTAGTAGACGGTGATGCCTGATTAGTTACAGAGTGACCGAAGGACGATGAGCCCTGACCTCAGTGCTGCAGAAAACTTGTGGGCCGATTCATTTACATCAGTTCTTTCTATATATAAACTGATTCTCTACAATCATTTTCTGGAAAGTCTAAGGGTGATTTATTGACAAAAGGGGGGGCAAAGGGGGAAGTCAGGCAGGTTTGCTTTCCACAAATTGTTTAAAATACAAAAAAAAAAAATCAATATCCAGTTACATTATGTGCTAAAGGAGCAGTGTTATGTGAAATCAAATTATTTAAGCTTTACATCTTATTATAATGTGATTCCCTCATCAAAAACGTACCTGGAGTTTTGCCTTCATTCTTTCATATATGTCTGAGAAATCCCTTAATCTCCGTGGCAACAAAATGCGTGGTTGGACCTAGCCTCGCCTTTAAGGCACAGCTCTGCCTCGGAGGAGCCGTTTCCAAGCCTCCACCTCACAGAGCAGCCCTCTCCCACTCCGCTCCTTCAGACTAGCCAGCAGCAATTGGCAGACAGTCATCATAGGAGCTCCTTCTCAATGAAGTAAAGTAAAATCTTAGCTAAAGGGTTGACAGAGGAGCCATGTTTTAATGGCTTCCTGAAGGCGGAGCTTCAGAGCAGGAGCAGGAGTTTTTAAAGAGACAGAGACCCAATTTCAAGTTGTTACAAAATGAAGTTAGATTTTTTTTACAAGTCTTACTACATATATGCAGCATTTTTATAACAACTGAAGGTAACTTGATTCTTCTGTAAAGTGGCATTGAATGTCCTGAAAATATATAATTCTGCCCCCCAGCTTTTCCCTAAATTTCACCAAACATTCCTTGGCATCCAGTTTTCTGCAAGAAGAATCTGGAAAATCCCAGCAAGGAAGCCCGAAAATTTTCCATCCCACCGTTTGTCAGGAATTTCAGTTTTCCAGTTTTTTCTCGGCAGTGGTGTAAAACTTAGTAATAAAACTCCCAGAATCTGAATAAATACTTCTCTTCGACCTGTCCTATTTCTAACAGGACAGAGTGTAGATGGAAAATAAAGTTGACCCCTCAATGCGTCCCCAATTTTATTTTCCATCCATGCATTGCTCTTTTAGAGCAACACATGGGCCATCTCTTTTCATTCATAATCTGAACACACACACACATTGCATCCATCCCTTTTCATTAAAGCGTCTGTTCAAAACGTGATTGGTTGTCTTCGGATATTCCCAACATCAAATTGGAGGAAGAATAGGAAGTGATATTTTTTTGCCCCTAGAGTTAATTGTGCTGCTGCTTCTATAGAAATTGGGAAGCCTTGGGCCGTTTGTAAAGTCACAGAGGGAAGACTTGAGGATGATATTTGATTTCAATTTTGAAAACTAGATGTCTTCAGTTGTACAGTGTCATTTTTTTAAAATTAAGGCTCGGATCAGAAGTTGATATCATTTTTAACTTCTAAAAAGTCTTGGTGCCGGTCATTCACACATTTATTAGAGCCCAACTGGATCATTGTAGATTGTTTTTCATGGTACTGCAGTCAGATCTGCCTCCCATGACCAGTTTCTGTCTGACATCCTTATGTCTTATGCACCCTGTTGGACCAAATTACAAAAATGTGGCCCTGTAATATTGCCTTTTAAATTCAGAAATGCACTACAAGAAAAAAAATCAACTAAATTACGTACCTGGAGTGTTGCTGTGAGTCTTTCATGCATGTTCGAGAAATCTTTTAGTCTCTCATAGCAACCATTCAGCTGTGAAAAACACTTGGGTGGGTCTAGCTCCACCTTCAAGACGCAGCTCCTCCTCAGAGCTGCAGTTTTTAAGCTTTTTAGCTCCTTCAGACTAGCCAGCAGCAATTAGCAAACACCTGGATGAACTGTGCATCCGCTGAGGTGGTTATAAGAGCTAATTCTTAGAGCAACGCTGGAAAAAACATTGTTAATATAGGAGCCATGTTGTGATGACTTCATGAGGGCAGGGGTTTCTTAAAGAGACAGAGAACCAATTTCAAGGTGCTAAATCAGGAAGTGAAATTTCTTTTTAGTGATATTTGATACAGAAAGAATTGTCATAACAACTGAGGGCAAATATTTACTTAATTGTGCTATATGTCTGGAAAATGTGTAACACAGCCCCTTTAAAATTGGATTGTCCAAAAAAGCAAAAACCCAAGAAATTTGCAGGAGTTAATTGTTTTTCACAACAATCTATAGCTCTGGTAAGAGTCAGCTCACATACTGTGCAGAACCTTCAAGCTATTCAGGGCTGACCAAGTAAAACGAGTGGAGTTGCTTGTAATTGTGCTGGTATTTTTGCTCCATCGTAGCTTGTTGCTCATAAGTCTGTACAAACGTCTCTTACAATCTCTCATTGCCCTCGTGACATTTTCCAATGAGGTCAGGAAGAATGGGCAGGAAAAACCCATTAGAGTTAATGTTTTTGACCATCCGACTGTGTCCCGAGCTCACCCCGCAACCGGTGGCCTCTCCCGGTGGAGAAAATTGTTCAACAACAAAGCTCCTTTAGCTTTTCAGCGACAAATGTGACAAGGTCACTGGACGTTAAGCTCCTGAGATCTCCGCCTGGTCACTCATCTGGAGAATCCAGCGGACCAAACCCAGTCCACGAAGAAAGCCAGCCAGCAACTCAAAGGACCCCCAAAAGTCCCACTGCCAACATCACAGAACCCCCTCAGAGGATGAACGTCTGTGCTCCAAAGGGTCACAACTGTTGTGGTCAAACAAGCCAAGCCAAGAACTTACATCTGTCTGTGTGTTTGACAAAACACTCTCAAATCCAAATGTTAAGATCTGTTAAATGAAAAAAAAAAACACTTAAACTTCTAAATTTGACTTCTGATTTATTTCGGTATTAGTAATTCCGACATTTATTAAATCAGCAGCCACGCATGAGGGGAGTGATTTTTTTTTAATAATGCAACACAAATGTAGCCTCTGTTGGTAATAATCTCTTTATATTGGGTAACCAGACTGGACGTGCACGCTCTGTCTTAGCTTAGCATTTCCTTTACAGATGGAAACTCCACAGTGTATCCATACAGAGAGAGCTGCTCTAAAGCTACGTAACACCAAGAGCATGTGAGAAGAGTCAACACATATTCAGATCTCCCATGCCATAATGTGCTAAATCCACAAGTTTAAATTATTCCCTGATTTATAAATTGTAATACTTTATATGTTATGTGCAAATTTGAAATCTAGGAGTGTTTTCACACCTGATAGTCTGGTAGATTTGGTTTGATTGGGAACCAAAACTGCAACACAGGAAACGACAGCGGCCCTCGTCGCCATAGTTATTGATCTCTTATTATTATTGGGACTCCTCAACGCCATGCGACGACGTCACTTCAAAGGCAGGAAGATGAAAGTAGGGTTCAGTGGCCGCGACGTTTTGGGGAAATGCCTTACAGTGTGTGCTTTGACAGGGATCACAGGCGGGCTCGCCTCGCTCACAAACAGAGCCTCCAACCACAGACAAATAACGGTGCTGAGTCTGACAGTGCTGCACTAAAAGATGGGTGCTTTTCCTCGAAATGAAAAAGATGTTGACCGGGGGAAGAGAAAAAAAAAATCTCAACAGGATCGTCAACGCAAGCCCTTTTAAAGGTGGCACAATACGCCCCTCGTTTCTTAAGCGGACGTGATTTCCCCGAGGTCTTAGATGACATGTCTGCGACATGTTTTGGTCAAAATGCAGCAGGATTATTTAATCACTGTAATCTTCCCCACTCAGACTTCATAGCTCCTCACTTTGCGGAGTGAGACAATGTGAGGTGTGTCTTTTGACACGGACAGCGTTCCGCCATCATAGCTCTTTGTGTCTGCTAACGTCCCGACAGGTTGTAGAACGTACAGAATGCTACCTGTCAATAATGCAACTTAAACTTTTGACAGCTTGAGGTAGTATTAGAGACTCCATTGTACTTTTGTGTATTTTTTTTTAGTCAGACTGAATGTCATACAGCTAGGTAGGAAGAGTTTGAATGAGCCCTAGTCAAAAAGACTTCGTGTTTGTGTTATTTGGCGTCTACAGAGCAATCCGTACTTAAAATGTACGAGATAGTAGGTCAAATTTTTAAAGTCCAGGGTGTGTATGCCTAATCAAACTCTGATGTGGACCAAAAGAACTAAACTCTGGTCCTGCTACAGACCTAGGTCTTGCTTTGGTTGACGTGAACTCTGGAGCGGCTCAAATTTATATGTGAAGGAAGGTGGACCAGAAACCTCTTCAATAATAACTCAGCCTGACCAGCAAATCATATTTTGAGGTCAACTAAGCCCCGCCCGCTCAGAACTGGACTGGACTGCATCTCTGGCCCCTTTTACCTAATCAAGATGATTTTGTATCAGAAGACGGATAACAAGTTGGTCTCACTTGCTTTAAATCACCAAGAGTTTTTCCATCCATCCATTTTCTTTACACCCTTCTTCCCTAAATGGGGTCAGGAGGGTTGCTGGTGTCTATCTCCAGCTGCGTTCCGGGCGAGAGGCGGGGTACACCCTGGACAGGTCACCAGTCTGTCGCAGGGCAACACAAAGACTTACAAGACAAACAACACACTCACACACACACTCACACCTAGGGAGAATTTAGAGAAACCAATTAACCTGACAGTCATGTTTTTGGACTGTGGGAGGAAGCCAGAGAACCCGGAGAGAACCCACCATGCACAGGGAGAACATGCAAACTCCATGCAGAAAGATCCCCGGCCCGGGAATCGAACCCAGGACCTTCTTGCTGCAAGGCAACAGCTCTACCAACTGCGCCACTGTGCAGCCCACAAAGAGTTTTTGAGTTTCTATATTAAATGAATCAGCTAATTAAGAGTTTCTGAATCATTGTAATAGATTTTTTTGGTTAAAAATCTGACATACGAAATACTCAATTTCTGTGTGAATAATTGCCCAATGTGGCGCGGTTGATGGGGTAATGGTTCATAGTACAGTGTTGTGGTCCCTCCACTTGAATGGCCCTTCCATCCAATTGTTCTGCCAATTTTAAACTGTCGAATAAAAAAAGAGAGAAAAAATGCATTTCAAACCTCTGGTTTAGAGTGAGTCAGCCAGGCTGCGCAAACTATGATTCATCAGTTGTCAACACATGGTAGTACTGAACAGGAAACAAAAGCTGCAAACTACAGCTTGCTGCTTAACAACTTAGCATGACAGGACAATTAGCAACTTGCAATTGTCCTGTCATGCCAACTCGTATTGACTTGACGATGCTACATGCTGTCTGGAGTTGTAGAGAAAGCAATACAATTTTAGCGAAACAGCTAATCAGTTATGCTAGGTCAATGTTAGCTACTTATTTGACAACTTTTTGCATGGAAACGAAAACCACCTCAAGCGAGCGTAAAAACTTTTTTGTGAAGCTTTTTCAAGTTGTGCTGTTTTCATCAACCTTTTCTGTTGCGATATGTTGATTGAAACACGGCTAATGACTGTTAGCTTTAGCCTCCGCAAACAACTAATCTGGATTTATGCTAACTGAGGACAGAGCTAACCACCACAAGTAAGTTGGGTTTTTTTTTTTTTTAACAAAACTTTGTAAAAAAAACACGCCTTTAAATTTTTAATTCCCTGTTTGAAGTTTGGGCTAATGTAGTGTTCTGACCACGTTAAAAGAAAACTGTAAATATCCTCCACGACAACCCCCCGCGCCCCAACAAAGAAAAACGTAAATGGAGAAAATGTTCAATCATGAGTGTATTGCATGGCAGTGGTGAGCTGCGTTCAACAGCACACTAATGAGCTCACTGAGGGAGAAACTGCGTGGATGAGAAATGGTTTAGTGCTGACATTCATTCGACAGCAGGCTCACTGAGCTGATTATTCCATTCATTACAGAGCTGAGAAAAAGAACCTTGTTATCGGAGTCGCCGCGCCGATCCCACCTATTTGTTTCAATAATGAACTTTTGACAATCAACGTACAGAATAAAGAGCGTGCTTCAAGAAACCAAAACCAGATTAGGAGGAAGAGAAAGAAATGATTGCGCTGCAAAATTAAAACGTGTTTATTTTCCTTAGGTGTGTGGCGTGAATATTTGTTTCATATTTCTCCAACAGACTTCAAACTTGTTCTCAACACCTTAAAGCAGTGGTCCCCAACCACCGGGCCGCGGACCGGTACTGGTCTGTGGACCAATTGGTACCGGGCCGCGCAAGGTGTCCGTTCTATGTATTGAGTTTGGAGGAGCTTTTATTTTGAAAATCCTAAACCGAATGCTGTCGGTTACGTCTTGCACGCCAACAACAGAATGAGTAAGAAACATCCAGTGAAATGAAATGAAATCTCGGCCCCCCCAGTCCGCTGTACTAAAAAGGTTGGGGACCACTGCCTTAAAGGAAAGAGACTCTAAGCTCTACAAAGAAAAATCTTCCTACCTGAGAACACAGTGGGAAAACTGCTTTCAGTGTTTCGTTTGTCATCCGTAAAGTATTTCAGATTGTCAAACTAATTTTTATATCAGACAAAGAAAAGTTGAGTAAACCAATCATTCTCAAAGACCAATTCAGTTGATATTAAAGTAATTCACAACAATCTGGCATTATTTCAAAATGTACATAGTGTGAATTAACTTGACTTTTAGTGCCACACACCTGGAATCCGACACTTAAATATAAAATGAAGCTCCAAAGTGAAAAGCACAGCTCTTCAGAAAACACAAAGGCCTAAAGATCCTTTCTGAGCAACATTTTAGGGAAATATTCCGTTGGTCAAAAGTGTAACGTTGTGGACGGTGTGTGTCTTTACATCTCATGTATAACCAACGCCGCATTTCAAAACGAGAACGTCACACCCTCGGCAGGGCAGCTTCAGGACCTGGACTACTTGTTATAATGTAACCGGGAATTCTGCTCTCTACCAGGAAATCATCAGACACCTTTAATGACCTTCAGCTCATGTACATTTGGATTGTGCCTGACCACATACGGACGACCATAGTTGCCTGCCTAATGGTAGTAATAAGTTTTAAAGGGGCGGTATAGACGGTCAATAGTTGCAGTAGAAGATTAAAGAATTTCCCAAACATTCGAATATGATGTAAAACTGAAAAAGAGTAAGTTTGTAAAGCATTTAGTTAGGTGTTACCTTTGATTTTGAAATTAGTTTGATGCTCTAAAATGGTCTAAAAATGACAGACTGACAAGGAAAAAAGAAAAAGCGAGAATAGAAGGAGTCTATAAGGCGGGTAAATACATTTTATACAGCACTGTATCCCACCCACTCTCTATTATCATCATTTAAATTTGCCCAACTGTGAAAAGCAGAGTTCCCCCACATTCCTGGATACATGAGACTATGTTAGACTAAAGCAGAGTGAAATTTGCATGGCGCTACACCCAGTAGCCTACATCTCAAACATTTCAAACACAGCATTGTGGGTGTGAACAGTTAATTTGTTGTCGGCATCAGAGATTGTTGCTTTATTTATTATTCAGCAATAAGGAGTTATAATTCCCACGCGGTGCTGTTGTTCAGCATGGAATTATTTCTTTTTTTTATGGGAGGAAAAGATTTTTCTTTTTGTAGATACGGGAAATTTAGGGTAGTTAAGTCCAGCTAGCCAGCTAAGTAAGTAGCTAAGTACCTAGCTAGATAAGTAGCTACCTACATAACTGCTAACTAGTTGGTCTAGCAAATTACTTCACTTGCTTGCTAGCCCTAAGCTGGGCTACTTAGCTAACTCAAAGCTGAAACAAACTAAAAACTAGTTAGCAGTTATGTAGATGGCTAAGGAGCTAGCTAGGCACTTAGGTATTTACATAGCTAGCTGGTTCCTTAACTGCCCTATATTTTTAATTTCTATGAAAATAGTAAAGAAGAATGTTTCCTTCCCACTGCCAGTTTTGTTGTTGTTTTTTTGTTGTGTTTTTTTTTTTTTTTTTGCAGCTTTGGGCTGGCTGGTTGCTTAGCTCTAGCTCAAAGTTGAAAAAAATCCCAACTTGTTAGCAGATATGTCACTTTTTTGGCACTTTTATTTTCAGCTTTATTTTAGTACTTGTATGATTTAGCTTCCATGTCCAAACAAGGTGCAACTTTATGTTGTATCCCATTCAAATCCCAATAAAATATATCCACATCTATTGTAATGACATTGAATGTAAAAGAACCCAGGTTTTCGAATGCTTCTGCAAGAAACATGTTCGCTCAAAGTGACTACAGACAACCTTGAGTTGAGGTTTCGGAGGGGCCAACAATGCTCTGCAATGATAGTACTTTGTCATCGTGACACACTGCACACTTTTTCTGCACCTTTTAGTGTGCTGTGAGTCAAGTGTCACTGCCTCATATTACAGAACTGCATACATGGCATGGTTTTTATGCCAAAGTAAAAGAACTTGAGCGATGTGACAGCAAGTAATATGGAAATCCCTTTTTAATAAGTCTCTCCCCTCTCTCCTCTGTGTGCAATTCAAAGTTCTTTATTCTGGTGACATTATCCTGGTATTCTTGTGTTATTTCTACCATGATCTTGTAATATGGCTTTTCAAAATTCTAAGGCTTTCTTCCTTTAATTTTATTTTTTCTATTTACTTAGCGTGGCCCTAATACTCCATCGTACAATAGCTTGTATACCTGGTAGGGTTATAGTTTGGTGTAAATGACTATGAAAGCACAGATTCATCCTGCTGTATGTTAGCATTTGAGGCTCCTGGTTTGGGATCGTCTCAACCTAGATTCCAAAACAATGACATGGAAATCCCTGAACTCCGATGATCTCCACAGTTAGATTGTCTCAAGTGTACGCCCGAAAGGTAAAAAATCAATCAGGTGTTTGCTAATTGCTGCTGGCTAGTCTGGAGGAGCTTTGTGGGGGAGGAAGGCGTGGTTCAGTGCTGTGTTTTGAGTAAGGTTTTAGGCACCCCTGAATGGCAGCCACTTAGACTGGAGACCAAAAGGAAAACAACCTAAAAAAAATGGGGTTTTTTTGTTTCTTAAATATGTTTTGGAAAAATATGTGCTAGTCAAAGCCCAGACCCAAATCTGAATCTGACTTGTTGTTTGCCATTAACAGATGCTCTCCCTCCGATCCCACTGAGCTGGAGCTGCTTTGCACAGAAGGGGCCAAAGATTCATTCTGTAAACGCGTCTCTCCCAAGTCTTGAAATTAAAATGAATGCCTGACTCTTTACATTTCTATTTCTAAAAATGTTTTGCACTCAGGTGTTGAAAAAAAAAAAATTGAAAAATAACACTGAGTGGCTGGTGTGTCTATAAAAACACTGTAAAAGTTCAATTTTCCTTTTTATTTTCCTTCTAGTACAGATGTATACACCACTGTTTTGGCCTACTGCTTAAAATTCTTTAGTATACATAAAAATATGTTCCTGAAATATTAGTGTGAAATACTTAGACACATGGATGCAATTACAAGACACTTTATGCCTCTTTTTAGCATAGACTTGAGAAAAATCTTCCAGCCTAAATGTGATGTTTAGGCTGCTGTGAAGGCTTGTGGGTGTATAGTTCAATCATTTATCACGATAGACGAAGAGGCGTACACTCCAACTACAGCAACAACCAGTGTGTTTACCACAGCCCCACTGCAGTAAATCAAACCGTGTTGGGTGAACACCGGAGAGTAATTCTGCTACTTTGTTCTTTTTATGGTCGATTAAAAACAAAACGTTCTACTCTAGTAAATGTTTTCTACATATTTGTTCAAACGGTCACCGTGTCCTGGTAGATTGAGACGGATAATCCGTGAAAAGTTTGATCTCATCCACCTCTTCTATTGACGTCTGAAGACATGCACTGACCAAAAACAACCAATCAGAGGCAGGAGGAGGATCCAAATGCTGTCAATCAATCTTGTGAACACACTGCTAAATGTGCTAATGGTGGAGAATCAACTTTCTGTTATCTGCCGTCATCGATGGCCATGCTAACTATGTAAAAAAAAATATATATATTATGTTCAACTTAATTAAGTTAGCGGATGCGACTGTTAGCTTTAATAAACTAGCCTCCCTTTGCTCTACCTCAGCTGCTGTTGAGGAGATGATGGGGGGATTCCCATTTCTTTTTCCCATTGCCACTAAATCAGAGATGCAGCGAAGCGCCCGGCCGTGACTCCATCTCTGCTTTTTTTATTTTTGTTTTGCTCTTTGGTCAAAACGTGCGGCGACCAGGACAAACACATTTCTCCTTCTGCTGACTTTCCCTGGGAAACTCAAGTCACTCTTCTTTCCTCCCGACTCAAATGCATCATAGGAAAAGAAAAACCTCATTAAGCAGCAGCACTGCAGGGCGCAAGTGTTTATTCTGCTTAGCGTCCTCTAGGTTTGTTATCAACCTGTGACAGTTTCTATTTGCAGGTGTTAGATACCGGCTTGGCTGCCTCCCTTTCCCCCTCTCCTCTCCCTCTATCGCTCTCTTTGTCACGGCAAACATGACAGAGACTGTCACCAGCCACTGATTTGCAATTTCGTGCAACTCTAGCAGGGTTGATGTTATAAAGAGCGAGTTAGCTCTGCGGTTTGAACTGCACTGCAGCAAAAAAAAAAAGAAAAAAAAAGAAGAAGAAGAAAAGAAAAAATCCTTTTAAGAAATGCCCTAAATCACCAGACAGGCAGTCACGAGGGAGAGTTTCACCATTTGCATGAAAGCCATTTCAGATTCTTAAAATGACATCAGAAAGACTTTAATGCAAATCTGAGGCGCTGTCAGGTTACTCTGTGGTTGTGCATATCTCGGTGGGCAGAGCGTGACACTGACACTTTTTCTCGGGTAAAAAGCTGAATTCTTCGAGCCGCTCGGCAGGCGGGAGAGTGAAAGTGATAGAAAACTCCGCGTTGACACTGTAGGTACTTCAATAATCAAGCGACTGGAATGTATTCCCTCTGTGGGGACTTCTGAATTAAGTGACAGTAAAGAAAAAGATGCAGAACGAGCTTGTTGCAACTAGGAAAACAGTTGGCTCATTACAATATGTTACTGGATGTCAACAAAGTTCCTTTTACTCGGCTGTAAATACCAGTTGCTCCATCCGCTAACAAAACTGTCTTTCTTGTTTTTTCTCTAGGCGTACTTTTAGTGATGACAAAACGTTTTTGTGGAAGAGGTCAGACCAACATTTCAAGGTCTGTTCGTTCAACTGGGGACTAAAATTGCAACATGTGCAACGTTTTCAGCCTGTTCTCCCCTCTCTCCAGTGGTGGCGCTGCACCAAGAACTGCTGAAAGAAACAACACGAAAACCTCCAAAGAAGAGTGCCCCTTCCTTCATCATGAAATGTAAACAGAAATAGAGTAGCGTCAGACTGGAGCAGTTGCAGGATTTCTTTTTTGTCGCAGCGAAAGACCACAATCCATTTCTTCCTCTAGCGCTAGGTACGCTCGTTTGTTTTGGTTCTATATACCCAGAATGCCCTGAAATGTTGCCCACTTCCTGCTTTCGGAGCTGTCTCTAGTCCATATGGATCCACATATTTATTGAACGATGGTTTATTTCAAAGCTAGGTTTTCAGGCAGACCAGTGTTAGCTTTCTTTTTTTTTTTGAGCGATTGCCACCCACCTGCCCAAACAAATTGGACTTTCTAGAGCTCGGTGAAAACACACCAAACAGGACTGGCGTGAACGCATCCAGTTTCTGTCTTCAATGCATCAAACATCGCCATAATCGTACAATCAGAAAAAGACAGAAAGTTTCACTTCCGTGGGAGGAACTGGACATTTAATGAGGTCATCTCATTTTATTCACGCCACCTAAACCGTCCAGTGATACGCTATGCAGATGTTCTGTCTACGCTGGTGAAGTTTTGTTTTCCTTGGGTTTTCCCAAATGCCTTGTTGACAATACTTTTATGTATGAAGCAATTTAAAATGACACTAGCCAAAGTGCTGTGCACTAAAAGCAACAAATAAAATATTAAAACAACATCTCAAGCAGAGGCAAAAGCCAATGTATGACAGGAAGTTTAAAATCTTAAAACTCTGTGTTGTAAGATTTAAAAACAGGAAGTAAATTTGTTAAATTAACATCACAAGATGGTTAGTATATCCTTAAATATGGAGAACAGGATAAATACTGTACCACACTGAATTTTACAGTCTTTGTCCCAATGCACATGCTCTATTCAGAGATGCTGCACCAGCAGTGACATGCTTCATAGACATGACCGGATTTCATTTTTCCTCAAAATGTGTTTAGAAATAATAAGAAAACATTTCTTGCTTCCATTCCACTGATTATGACTCCAATTTACTGGAACCGCCCGGTTAAAAAAAAGAAAAAAAGAAAAAGAAAGAAATAAATTACACCTCCAATCTAAAACTGGGAGAGTCATCTTTCTTGCTGTGTCAAGTTTAGAAAAATAAAAAAAAGTTGCAACACAATAAAATTGAAATAAATTGCTCTGTCTGGGTCAACCTGTCACCGTTTGGTCTGCGTTGGACCAAACAGTGAAGAAAGGAGCAGTTACCTCTCTGTTGGCTTTGTTTTCCACAAGACGACTCGACAACTGAAAACGGCGGCAGACTGACAGAGAGCAGATGCTCTTTCCTGTCAGAGGTGGCCTTTTCATATCTTTGTTTGGAGTTCTTCCCTCGCTGAGAGGATTTTAAAAGAGAGAGAGAGAGACGGGGGCTCTTTGTCCAGGGGAATCATGCATGCTACAGGCAAAGGTTTAAATAGTTGTTTTTGCTCTTTTCAAACTGTTGCCAACTGTTGACATAGGGATTGAAATATTGTAAAATGGTTTCTATGAGCATTTTAAATCAATATTTGACATCTTTTCTGTAGCCTAGCAGTTATTTATACACCTTGCAGCTGTTCGTGTTTTCTCGTGCTACAACCGCAAACTTTAATTGATCGTTTTGACATTTTATGTGATAGATCAACAAAACGTTATGCAGTATTTTGAAGCAAAATATAAGGCATACATGGATTATTTTTTTTCTTATTTTTTTCAAATATTGGTCCACAAGCTGCAGTGCGTATCAATTCTACGATGACATATTAGGGCCATTGCAGATAGGAAATAAAACATTAGACTTTTGCCAAAAAAACTCCAACATTTTCTAGAAAATAAACTTAAATTTCTGAGCTTAAAAAGTCGAACTTTTGTGAGAAAGGAAATTTTGAAATTAATCTCAGAAATCTTCTTGGACAAACATGGACATTTCTGAGTTTCAACAGATGAAAGTGTCCAACTTTTGGAAATCTTTTGAGTTTAAAAAATCAAAATAGACATTTCAGAGTTTTTTGGTAGAAAACATCTAAAAAATAAAATATTTTTTATCTATTTATAATTATCCCAACAGACCGGCATACAATTCAGCCACTCAAAGTACTACGCAGATCCAAATTTCACCATGATTTTTGCCAGTTCTGTGTAAAATAACACTCACTTGGTCAGGTTGGGTTGCCATGGCGCTGCTGTGAACATCAGTTTTCACATCTGGATTCTTATCTGACCATTTTTATTTTTTTTTTCCCACCAGGGGCTCTTTTTGTGGGCTCTAGTGTCTCTTATATGAAGGTAGACTGACAGGAGAGGGGGGAAGACATACGGCAAATTTCAGTCGGGTCTGGGAATCGAACCCGCGACTGCTGCGTCGAGGACTCAAGGCCTCCAAATGTGGGTCGCGCTATCCACTACGCCACCACAGCACGCCACTATCTGACCATTTTAGCACATGAATATGTTAAAAAAATATTTTTGCTACCGCCAGCAAGTTTTCATCTGGGATTATCCTGCATCTTGTTTCCTAATCAACTCTGAACTTCTCTATCAGTGCTGAGGAAACATTTGCATGGTATGATGCTGCCACCACCATGTTTTGACATACATGTAGGTATGGTCAAAGAGTTCAATTTGTTTTGTCTGCTTGGCCAAAGTGCATTTTCATACCGAACTTTGAGGTATTATTCATATTTTTCTAAGTATACTACTATCCTGCATATTCATATGGTAAATATAGTTTAGAATTTTGGTGGATCTACAATGTTTTTTTGTTTTTTTTGTCAAAATTAAAAACTTTTATTTTGCATCAAGATTCTCAACCAGAGAGAAGTGATGTTCAGTGACTCACACCTCACCTGCTGATAACTTGCCTCTGATTGTTGAGTAGATTCATGGTCATTGACTTTAAATAATTGCGTGTCTTGTTCCTGAGGAAAATTGGCTGCTTCTCCTTTTCTTTGAAGCACTGAACAATTGACATGCAAGTCAAACATTAGAAATGACATCTGAATGCCAACCGAGTGTACTCGTCTTATCAGAGAATCTTATCAGACGATGAGAGCACTCGTCTCTGTTGACTAACCATCGTGAAGCTGTTAAATAAACGACTATTAGACACTCCAGGTAGCTGTGTTGAGGAATCACAGGCTCGCTTTAGGCAACGCCAAACCTTTTGTTAGCAGCAACGCTGTGTTAGAAGTTGGATTTTTTTTTTTTTTTTGGCATTCCTTGATTCAATGAAACATCAGGAACTTGGTGATATCAGGTAAGAGCACATATTTTTAGAGAATGTTGTCAATTTACGCTAATGCTTAGCCCGATACAAAGAAATAGCTGTTTCCACAGACAAGCTCCCTGAAACGGTTAGCTAACTGTAAACAAACCAAAAGCTAGTGCTAACCGTGAGTCTGGTTGTCTTACGTTCAGACAGACCCAGCAATTAACTCAAATAATTTGTTAAAATCAGTGCCATTACTAGCTTGTCTGTAATTCTTGCTGTTTAGAAATGTTAGTGTATGAATACCACCTCCAACCATTTGTTCCTTTAAGGATCCCCACTAATCTAAATTAAATCCTCCTTTACAGACATAATAAAGCTAGTACATATATAACAATAATGGACAAAGGCTGAAAGATGTTTTAGCTATTAATTTTGTAAATTTTGATTAATAATCCTTTACAAATTCCACTTCCTGAGTGTTTCCTCTTTCTTTGAAGCTCTCCCAGTAGATCGGTGGATTCAACATGACCTGCATTTCCATCCCAAATGCGCGCACAGCTTTGTACTCCATTATTGTTTAAAAAGCACAACTTCGCAATTCGGGAAATTGCTAAATTGTTTCAGATGTTTCCATAAATTAGAAACACAATTAAAATCACACGTGAATGTTTGTTTACGCGAGAAATCGTTAAGGAAACGCTGCATCCTCCTCGTGCCACTTCCTGTCTACTTCATTGTGGTTTTTGAAAAATCTGCGACTCGTGTGACGTTAAAAACACATTTTGATTACAGTTTTGTGAAATAAACCAATTTAGATGCAGCCAAAAGAAAATGAAAAACTCATCTCCTCCTAGTGGCAAAACGAGTTTATTCCAACAAGCGGATTCACGGTCGGTGCGAATGCAGCTATTGAAGAACATTTGAAGGAATTCTTGAGTCCTGTAACTTCTGCAAATGGACGAAACGCTACTTAAACGTAACGTTGGGAGTGGCTCAGAACACAACCAAGTGATCAAAGCAGTTCACTTTGCAAATGTGGCCTTGTGTGGAGGTCATTGCACCACTTGGGGGGGAAAAAAATCCATAAACACTTGTTGTATGGAGACACTCTGGTGATGTAAGGGTTCAATTATGTCGACTTGTTTGAAGGCTCTTCATCACACTAAAACACACCTGTGATAAAACAGCAGGCTGTGGGGGGAGAGTGCACGACTACAGAATTCACCTCAATTTTTTTAGGGTAATAAATATTCATTTAGCGTCTTTCAGCCTTTAGGGATTAATCCCTGCGCAGTGAATAAAATCCAGAACACAAAGCCGCACAATCGCCATGTTAAGTCCATTACATACAGTAAAGTAGCAGTTTCTGCCCACAGGAGACTAATGGCTTTTTATCAAAGATCCCTGGAGGGCTGCGGCCCTCCAACTCCCAACAGCCCCGGCTTCCATTAATGCGAGGCAGGTTCGGTTCAAGAGCACATTTTCCAAAATGCGCCTGTTTTAAAAGTAAAATGAGTGACATTAGTGAGACAAACAGCCCACGATTTTTCTCTTTTATTTTCACAGAGGGCAACCTTCAAGATTGCCTTTTCTAGTTGGAATAAAACGCTCCTCTCTGTTGTGGGTTCGTTTACCTTATTGACGGCGGTGCATTTCGCCTCGTGATGGGAAACGTGCTAACGTCGGGGGTAAAGCAGGAACACACACAGGGCAATTAGTTTGTCGCAATGAATAAAAGTGTGATGCTGCACAATTTTACAGCCATAAGTGGAGGGGGAAAAAATATTAGGCGTATGAAGAAGCTGCTAGTTAGTCATGCAAGATAGATGTTTGCATCTTAATTTGTTACTTTATCTTTTGTCATTAGTATGCTGCAGCGGTACAACAAATCTGTGGCCAGTTATATTAAAACTAGCTCAGAGTACTTTTGTCTCTTTTGTCTAAACAGTTTCTGTAACAAAAAGTAAAACATTTTTTAACACAAATCAGCAGTGGCGTAATAAGATCTTGTGGTAGAAAAAAATATTTCCAAGATGTGTTTTGTATTTTCCAGCACGATAAGAAACCGTTACCTTCAATGCTGCATATATCGAACATAACTGTGACGCCTTGACATTGGGCCTCTGCCTCTTTAAGAAGCTCCTGCTCTTTCTGACACTTTGCCTTCAGGAAGTCACCACAACAATGCTTCTCATTACAACCGTTCTTAGGAGCGCTGGGCTGAGAGGTAGCTAGTATGATGAGCTCAGCAGACGCCCAGTTCCTCGAGGTGTTGGATAATTGCTGCTGCCGCTAGTCTGGAGGAGCTGAATGGACAAGAGGCATCTTCAAGGAGGAGTAAATAGGCAGTGCTCTGCAGGTGTTGAGGGGCTCCCAAGTAACATTATAACATGACAAAAAGCTCAAAAAAGTAAAAAAAAAAAATTGTTACTAACACCTCACTTTTAAAGAAAATTGTAAAAAATGAAAAAGAACAAAACAGCTTAACTAATTCCCTTTTATTAGTTCATTTGGCTATATTTGGTTGCTGGGGCTTTTCAGTAAGATGATGGTTACTTGGTACCAGGTCCTTGTTTAGTTCCCACTTAGCAACTTTCCATGCGAGAGTTTACCAGAACATCTAGCCCAGTAAAAACCAGCACCGTGTTGTCCGCTTTGCTTCACCCAGAGGGTCTGGACTCTTAGCTGTTGAGAGTCATAGACTTTGTTGAGTTTTTAAATGTTTGCCTGTAACGTATGTAATTTGCCAGCTGGTTACCATTAGAAATTGGTTACCATTTCTGGTACGCTTCATAGCGTTGTTCTCATCAATGGTTGTTCTCATCGCACAGGAGAACAACCATTCTCCTGTGCGATGAGAGAAGTGCTGATTGGAGCGAGGCGAATGTTGACGTTAATTCGACATTTGGAGCCGTGGCCAACATGGACTAAACGGCTTCGTTCACTTCCTCCGCTGCTGTTGCTAAAACTAGACGCAGACTACGTTGTAAAACAGAAAATCGACGTCATCGTTCACAACTGATTTTGTTTGCCGATTGGCCCAGTTGAAACTCTACTGAAGGGAATCCGCTTCAATGGGAGAAAGCCAAGGCATAGCACTGAATAGAGAGGAGAATCAAGCAAAAATGCGTAGGAATTTTCACTACAAGATCATTAACTAGGCCTTCTTTTTTATTTCATTACCTGAGTCCTCTGCTGTGGTGCTTTGGTCATCAATCACTCCTCTACATCTGAGATCTTCTGCTAAATTTTGCATGTGGACCCAAATTCATTTCCATAAAAAGCTATACTGTTAGGTGGGTGGTTATCAAATCCACAGTCCAAGACTAATGTACTGTGAAAGGCCTTTATATAACATTACGTTGTTCAAGGTGGGGTCGGATTAGATTCCACCTCCACTCCATCATGGAATTATGACTTCAGAGCTGCTGATAAAAGTCCTGCTTGGAAAATTGGTTCAGGAAAAGGTTTGGCGTCTGCGCCTGAGTGTGGGGTTGTGCCGAGTCTTTTTTAAAAAAAAAAAAAAAAGTTTCCAGTTCTCCTGCCTTTGTCTGTTCGAGATCCCACTCAAAGTAATTAAAGAAGCTGGCATTCTTCTCAACCAGCGAAATCATGACAAATATTTGAGTATGCTTGCATTTGTGTTATACTCCTTTAATTTTTTTTTTTTTATTAAAAAAGTTCTCGGATTTTCAGTCCTTACTTGTAAACATGTTGACAACCTTGTACTTCACGTTTGGAAATATGTGCTGTCTTCTGGTTAAAATGATGTAAAATCCCATTAAATACATTGAGTTCAGTGGTCATAATGTGAGAAATTATGAAAAAGTTTCTCCAATGGAGCATTTTCTCCTGGCAGAAAAGATGGGATTAAAGATGGAAGGTACTGATCACTTTTATTATAATATATTATCTAATACAGAAGCTATTCCAAATTCTGCACAGCACATTACAAATTTAACAATAATCTAACTACATCATAAGTCACTATCACATAAAAATGCTCATGCCTCATTGGGAAGCTTCTTCTACTTCATTTACTCTCGTGTTTCCTGACTGATCTGCGTAAGTCTTATAAATGTGTTTCCAGCAGCAAAAATCACGCTTTTTTTTTTTTTCTTCTCCTGCAGAACCTCTTTTCTGATAATTTCTAGTAATAAAGACAAAAAGAAGAAGTAAATCATCTGGAAAGTCCATCACAGTCAAAGTACAAGTCAAAAGATTTGTTCGTTTAAAAAACGGCTTGACATTAGAGGTCATCGTTTACCTGCAACCTCGTGAAAAGCCTCATTTTCTCTCTCGATTATTGTGATGGAGAAACGCTGCCCCCCGCAGAGGAGAGGACTCTAAAATGCACGCAAGCCAAGTCTAGGTGAAATGTCACTGTGTTTTGACTAACGGCGGTAAAATTGAACGTAATTTGCCCGTGTCCACCTGTTTCTTGCCACGGAAGATGATCGAGGTTCTTTTTATATGCACTCGAGGTCTATCTATTTTAATTTGCACATCTGCAATCAAGCCAAGTGGAAAGGTGCCCCAAAGGATGGTGAATGAATGTAATTATTTTTCCTCACTAATTAGCAAAGCATTTAAATCAGAGCTAATTAAATAAACCTCTGTGTTGCTGGGGTGATGCCAACTAGAGTACATACAAAGCTGGTCACAGGATCGCAACTATTGTTTTTTTAAAGCTATTTTATCTTTAAAGCTGCAGTTTGTAACTTTTATAAGGATTTTATTATTTTTTTGCACATTTGTTAAAACTTTTATCGTGACACCAACGACATGTGGGGAAAAAATTTAGTTTTCCTACAGTAGTTAGCATTTGCTAACTCTCTGCTACACTTCCGAGTATCAAAGAGCTAAAGCTAGTTAACACAGCCATGATGACCAATGGTTTTCGTGTAAGAGTAAGTTATTTCTCCGCAGTTAGCACGTTTAGCAGCATGTACATGTATTTGATTGGCAGCGGTAAGAGCCTCCTCCTGGCTCTGATTGGTTGGGAGTGGTATATTTCTGCAGACTGCAGTAGTTGCTCTTGGGAGTGGTATATTTCTGCAGACTGCAGTAGTTGCTCTGGGTGGAGGTGAGAGAGATCGATTTTTTTCACAGATTATGCGTTTCATTACAAACTATCACAACGTGGTGACAGTTTTAAAAAATGTATGTAAAAAAACATTCTTTACAAAAGTTACATTTGCAGTTTTCAGAAAATTGCCATTTTAAAGCAAACATCAAAAGTTATGAATTCCAAGTTATTCTTTGAGCTTCAACTTATTTCATTGCTTAGATATTATGAGAATTGTTTCAAGTTCTGCTGCAGGCTTTATTAAAATGTCTCTCAATGGGTGTGCTGTGGTGGCGTAGGGGATAGTGCAACCCACATTGGGAGGCCTTGAGTCCTCGACGCGGCGGTCGTGGGTTCGATTCCCGGACCCGGCCGACATTTGCCGCATGTCTTTCCCCCTTTCCTGTCAGCCTACTGTCAAGGGACAAAAGACCCCCTGGTGGGGGAAAAAAAAAAAAGTCTCTCAAAGTATACATGTCACATTTTTTCATTTAGAAACCTTTAGAAGGTTTTCCTCACCTGTCCTGTGACGTAGGAAGGCGATCTCCGAGAGTTTGGGCGTCAAATGCATGTTGTGTGCCATAAACATGAAGAGTTCACAAAAATGGATGGCTTCGTGTATAATCTCTGCTTAAAATCAGTCGGTTGTCAGTAAGGTTGTTATAATTAATAAAACGTAAAGTGAAATTTGAGAAAATGTTTCCGCTAACTGAAATGAAGAAAAAGATAATTAATGGGTAAAAGCTATAAGTAACTAGAAGTATATTGTGGCTTTATAAAACTTAAACGTACTTAAATTATACATATAATCTCCTTGATTTTCATGTTTTTGAATCTATTGGCCTTTAAAATTGATGTGAAATGAATCCCCCTCCCTCCCACACAACTATTTATGCCAACTGTAGGTGAATTATGGCGCTCTGTGCTCCTCCTGATGGCGCTTATGCTAGACAGCAAAATGGCCACAGGAAGTTTGTTGGTTGTTTAATGATAATTGAATCCATTTTTTTGAAAATAGCATCTTATGTTGAATATTCATGACCCAATGCACACATAATCACGCTACAATACTTTGATCGTTTTTAATTCTGAACCTAAAAATGACACAAAGCATGAAAAAGATCAAACTGCTACTATAACTAATAACTCATAAAAACTAACAAATACAATCTACAAACTGACTGAATTAGACAAACAAAAACATGACAACGAAATAAAACTAGACTATAATGAAAAACCTAAAACTATTACAATTCTGCAATAGAGTCGTAGCAATGATTCAGATGTGCATTTTTTTTGTTGTTTTTTTTTAGCAGAAGATTTAGAGAAAAATCAGATCTGTTAAAAAGCTTGGTCTTGATGTACGCAGTGATGGAAGAATGAAGCAGAAATATGGAATAAACACTGGCTCAATGTAAACGCCTTTCAGTGAACATGCACATTGGATCCAGTCATGATGCAAATTATTCCTGCCTTATCTCTTCTCCCATACTGAAACTAATTCCTCAACTTGGCGTCCTAACTTATTACGTTTCGATGATGTTCCTAACTGCCAGCTCTGTAAACTCTGCCAATCACGTCTTGGGTCTTGACGTTCCTATGATTAACGTCGCATGAAACGCTACTTGTATGACTGTTTGGAACTGTACTGTTGTGAAGCTGCAGCCCATTATGTCCTGATGAATGAAGGTTAATCTCTGTAGTTATATGAATGTCAAATATACCTCTCACTTTTTATTCTCTTCAGCTCAAAAATAGCCTGCCCATTGTCTTCCTGTGCAATTTCCCACAATAAAAAAAAAAAAAATCCTCACTTCCAGCACAGTCTGGCCTTTCTCCCCTCCGCTCGGATTCTTTCTGGTAGATTTTCTACGGGGCCAATCAGCAAACAGAACTGTGTAATTGTAGTCTGCCTGTAGTTTTAGCAATGGCAGCGGAGGAAGCCGTTCAGTCCCTATTAGCCACGCCTCCAAATGTTTATTTAGCATTAACGCCGTTTTGTTGGGCTCAGTGCGTCTCTCTTCGCAGTGGAGGACGGTTGTTTGCAGCGCAGGCAATTTCTGGCAGGTTTCACTGGGTCCAATTAGGGTGATACAAACATCACAGGCACACGTTGGCGCTAAAATTTCAAACTTAAAGTTTACGCTTCCAGGAAGCAAACATTTCTCACTAACCCAGACCCTTTGTACGAAGTGAGGCTTAGAACAAGTTCTGGGTTTTCAAAAGCTCTCAAGAGTCAAAAAGTCAAGCGTCAACATAAAAAAAAAATCTGCAATCAGCTACGACACTTGGATTTTGCTTCATCACTTGTTTTATTGGTTTTTATCATTTTATGTTTTTTGGTTAGCAATTAGTTACTTTTTTTTGTTTTTTTTTACAAATCTATTGAAGGAAGAGTTCTTTGTTACAGTCACTGCTACTCTGTTGTTTCTGACATGCTGTCATAGATGTGTGAGTATAATTCGTACCAAGAATAATACTGCGAAATTTAAGTTGTTTCAATAAAAGAGGGCTGGGACTTTATATAATATATATGTGCTAAAGTAACACATTTAAAGTAATTGCACATTTCTTAATTCACTCATTCCTGGTCCTCTTAGCTGCTAGCTTACTCAGCTAGCAAACAATTTGTTTTTGTTAAAATTAACAAAACATTTGTACATCTGTATGTGTGGATTTATTTTGAAGAGCCTACACGTTTAATGACGTGTTTTACTTGTTTTAACGTTGTAGCAAAGGAACTGCTCATTTGTAAAGTGAAATAATCTTTATTCTGTATTTTATGAGAAAAGAAACTAATGCTCCATTTGTGCTTTCCGCAGTAAAACTGCGGCACACGTTTCACTGTGAAGCAGCTTAGCATTTCTGCTGTGTAGACACCCATTCCTCAGTTCTGGAAATGCCCTTTAAGATCAGCGGTTGAAATATGAGAGTAATGCATAGTGTAATGAATAACTATCTTATTACCTCCCTAAAAACTTTAATGGCTATTGACAAAAATTCCTAATTCACTTACTCTGCCCTCCCTGAGCAATTACCAAACAAATTAGACTTGAACAGCACAGATGTTTGTTGTCCATTAAATGCACAGATGACTCTTATTGGAAAAACGTCACAGAAATTGAGGGAAAGCCTCATTATCAGGGTGGTTTATTACTTTTCAGCTGGCTCCCATTATGAGAAACAGCATTTTATATGAGCCAAGGGCTCTGCAGTCGGCAGAACAGTGTCCTTGGTGTTGTCGTGAGATGCGGGGCGTTTGGCCTTCATGCTCTAGGAGGCTCCCTCCCCTCTCCACCTGGACAAAAACTTCCCTCTCCAAACTCACTAATGGTGCTGAGCTGGGATTCATTCAACTGTGAGGGCGACAATGTGCTTCCCAGACGTTTCAGGCCAAACCACGGCGGCCTGTCATTCCCGCACGTTAAATGTGTGGACAATTAGAAACAATTGTTCTCTTACAACAAAAGCGATGGCTCAGTCTCTGACTCTTCGCAATGTGATGCAAGAATCGAGTTTTTGCAAAATTTGGTATTGGACACAAGTTGTTTGTCAGTCCCTTTGTCATTTTGAATCATCTGTAATGGTTTCTCATTAATGGATGCAGCGTTCCACTCCGTAATTCACTTCAAGTTGATGAATCTACATTTCTATCACTTCACGTTTTTAAAATCCTCACATTTTGCTCTGGTTTAGTTTGTAGCTTAGAAAAGAAAGTAAAATGGCCCACAGTCCATAAATTTGGAGCAATCTGGTTATAGTACAAGAGTAGCTACAAAAGCTGGTTCTATCAAATACCTGTCAAAAGGCAAAGAAACCAACAGAAGCTACTCTGCAAGGTTGACAATTTTTTTTAAATGATTTTTTTTACTTATCTTTTCTGGGAGCAGTTCCAGTGGAGAGCTATCAACAAGTTTACATACTTACACAGTTGTTCATTATTAATGTCCATATTGTCCTGTTGTGAAATTGGTGTCTTGTTTCTATGATCCTTTCATTTTTTTTTCCATTTTTCAACAAAGTGACCCTCATGCTATCAGTTTACATGAATTTTTTCATCACAGAAATCTCTTCCACGATGCACAGCCACTGCTCCACAGTTGGTGGTTCCTCTTTGGCACACAGCTAGGTTGTGTTGGCTTGCTGAAAGCAATTAAGTTTTTTTAAAATCAGATATTTGTCTTCTTTTTGTCGTATGTAAAGTGTAAGATGACCCCAAATTGTGGCCTACATGTTCTGGGTATTTCATTTCGTATAAATATATTTTTAAAGTTTATCGCAGTATCCTGTTATCTCTTGTCAGAACCAAAAAATAGTTAAGATAATGTCACCATAAAAGAGTTCAAATGAGATGAGTAGAAGAGGATACTTTTAAAGTTTATCCAACGTACGTTTACGGTCATCAATGCGCGGGCAAAGGGAACCATCATTTTTGGAGACTAGGAAGAACCCGACCCCAAGGAGTGACGACGAACGGCGAATGATGCCTGCAGCAAAGAAAATGTTAATGTCGTTTGCCATTGCTTCTCCTTCTGACTGGAGAAAAATGTGGCGCTCTCTGTGTGACCGTTTAGTTAAAGCAAAATAGAGGATGCAGGGACGGCGTGTAAGAGCAGGTGTGTTATGTATACTGATGAGGGAGGGGTCGCCGTGTGGGAATACAAATGTCCTGAAACATTGGATGAAGAGTGCGGGACCCCTTAAAGCCTTAACAAGGCTGGAAACAAGGAAGTACGTGAAGGGCTAAAGTCACTGCAGACGACAACACTCGGGCGTCCATGGATCAACCACCAGCTCCTTTCATGGGGCGTTGAGACTGAACATGATTTGAGCATCTGGCTCATCTGCAGTGTTTGAAGCGTTTCGACGCGTCAGAGTTGGAAAATTAAAGATTTTCGTCAAGCAATCAGACTTAGTTATGTGATGCAGTGAGCTGTAGTTGTATCCACTGATGTGGCTCAATGGGTCGTCAAATCTGAGCTCAGGTGAGACAAAAATAACGCTGAAAACAACTCTTGTTGGCACACAGCTAGGTTGTGAAACTCATCAAACTCACATCATGAAGACCTTCACTTCCCCTCAGTAGATGAAGCCTAGACCCCCAATTAATACCCCACCATTGTACAAAGAGACCAGGAGAAGAACAAAAAGCAAGAGGCTTCTCCCACCCCGCCGTACCTGCCCATGGTAGCACTGGACGGGAAACATTTTCCTGCAAAATCCAAAACTTGACAAGTTTGCAACCTGCGCCTAGAGTTATTTTGACCCCCGATATTAAGTGTCTGATTTCAAAGTACGGAAGCATCCAACTTGAAGCGTTGGATGCGTTTATGACTCATGGCATGCATTTGGTCTGAACGCAGCATTATCCAGCTATTGATGAGGCCTGATGCAGAGAGCAGGTGTGCAGGAGGAACCAGCTCAGCCCCGCCCTCCACAAACCACATACAGGTTAACTGTAAGTCCTCTATAAAACTGCAACAAATTTCTGCCCTCTCTACTGACATTGGGCTGCATCTCTATAGGAAACTGAATTCAGACTTTGAACAGTCAGACTGGGTTTAATTGAACTCATCACAGGGCTGACCTCTCTTTTAATTCTTCTCCAACACGTGGCGAACAAAGCTTCTTGTCTGAACTCTCTGAAGGAAGCCCAAAGCTTTACAGCGTCTGTAACACATGGCTGACACTCCGATTCCAGCGCTTCACTCTTCTGCCCATAAACACGGCACAATTACGTCCAATAAACCAAATACTTTATGATCCATCATCTCCTTTCTTTTCCTTCCTTCCCTCCCTCCCTCGGCCCGTTCTGCCAGCTATCTCTGAGCATCATTCCAATAAAACTGTGAAAGTGAATCAGCAAGCAGAACTGCAGTTAATGTTTCTGTTTAATGCATCGACGGGTCACAGAGGTCTCGGAAATGTCGAGGTGTTCATCGCGGTGCGGGGGAGAGGGAGGTGAAAGAGTCTCCGGCATTTCATATCAGAGGAATAATTTATGTTCTGGGGGGCAGAAAAAGAAAAAAAACACGCAGCCTGTGACATTTGCTTCTCGTAGTGATTTCTGTAGATATTTCCACCGAACCATTTCCAGTGAGCAAACTACGAAAACATGTCATGGAGACATTAAGAATAAGAGCTTGTGATTGATATTCCAAGTGTGCCGGCGCCGACTGCCAAAATTGCAAGTCTAAACAAAATGCGGTCTATTGAAATGCCGACTCCGGCTTGCCCTAGTTTTCCCCCTCATACATTTATATTGTTTGGGGCGGGGCTTATCGTAAAACGATATTATCTTATAAACAAGTGTGTGCGATGCAAGTACGTTTCTTTGTTCTGTGGGACTGAGATATCTCTAGATGCTGGGAAAAAGAGAGAGAGAGAGAGACAGGCAAACGAGATAATTCTGCCCTGTAATCAGTTTTTTTTTTTGTTTCCACCGCTGACAACTGCGTCACCTGCGAAGAACTTCCACGACACATCAAAGATAAGAGGATACATTTTCTCAGAGAGAGCCTGCGATAGGGAAATCTGTGTGATCATGCAGGAAAAATGACACTGCAGGTAATCCTTTGTGCTGAATTCCACTTTTCGGAAGGGGAGTTGTGGCGTCGCGACGAAGGAAATGGAAGCGCTCTCTGTGCTGTGTTGACTGGTTTTGTTGCATATCCGAGCATATTTAATTTTAGTGATGTGATTCTGCAAACGATGCCAAAATTAATTGAGGAGCTCAGCAGGCAGCGCTGCATAACAGGCTTATGGCCTGAGATTGAATGTGAATCATCATGAGAAGGGAAGACGTGATGTAGATCAAATGCAGGGAAATTAAGGATTTATTTTGTCTTTTGGAGAGAAAAATAGATAATTTTTGTGTATGCTTTTTTCCAAGAGCTTAGTGCTGCCACTAAAGGAGTATACGGTGTCTACTGTGGCCAAAGTTTTCATGCCCAATAAGCTTTGTGTATGAAAACTAAACCCAGAGCTAGGATTGGTTTGTCATATTTTAGGCTCAAACTTTAATGTGTGTATAACTGCGTTTCCATTACAAGTGTGCGCAAAACTTTGTCGATATTCTACTAATGTCCAGAAATGACAATTTTGCAGTTGTGGTGTTACCTTTAAATAAGAAGCGCAATTAAAACCAGATGTGAATAAGATTGTCAACATAAGTCATTAAAAAACTTGCCAGGTCATCGTCCTCCTACTACTTCCTCTCGTCTTTTTCATCTTTTCCACCAGCAGTAACATCCGGTTGTTGGTCATGTGACTCGTGATGTGAAGAAAGGTTTTCTATTGCACTTTTGCGAAATATTCTCATTTTGATACAGCTGACAAAACGCCTTATTCTACCACAACAATGCATCAAGAAACATGCGATTTTTCTGTACTGTCATGTTTCCATTGAACAAATTTATTTCTGTAATTCCAGTTTGTGCACTTCCATGGTCATTGGAAACTCAGGTTCCCATTGCCTGTAAAATTGCTACGGAAATACGTTTGCTTAATGGAAACGCGCCAATTCTGAAAAAAATAAAAAAAAGAAAAACAATTAGGTTTTGCCGTAGGATGATGTGGTATTTTGCCGATGTCAACATTTTTGTGCTTCGAAAAACTGCAACAGAAACGTTTTTCCGCATCACACAAGTGTGTACTTCGATCGCTGACAATTTTTAATCACGTGAAATAAACCTTTTAAAAAAGGACACGCTATGTGAAATATGATTACTCGCATACAAATAATCTTGGTTCCACTTCACAATTATGTTGTTCCACAGGTTTTCAGGGTGCATACATCAGCCATGCCATTAACTTTAAATAAACGTTAAACCAGGCGTCTTTGGGTTTTGTTTTGTTTTTTCTCGACCCAACGTGGAAGTACAATAAGAGCCACTCATCCGTGTTGCTCTCTCCTAAAGGCAACGGTACATTCCAGATTAATTTGAACCTGCACAAAATCAAACTGCTGCTGAATTGGTTTCCAACGCAGCGCTTCGAGCAAATATCTGGTGTGCTCACTGCGACTTGACGTCTGCTCATTTAGTGGCACTCCATGAATCATGCCAGATGGAGCTGCTTGGAAACTGCAGCTACATGACAAGAGGAAGACACAAGTAACACTGCTGATACTGATCTACGCCCACTGAGGAAGAAGGTTGGGTTCACACCATTAGACCTGGCATAATTCAAAACAATTAAAGCAGCAACAATAATTTTAACTGATGTTGTGATGGTAAGAGAAAAAAATCAAGGACACGAAAATAAATGGAAGTCCTTTTTATACAAGCATAGTCCACAGTTGTGTGCTCAACTATTACTATTGTCAATAAAATCGAGGCGGTTTTTATCTGTATACTGCCAAATTACATTAATCAGTCCCTACAGCTTTGTGTGATTTCACAAATAAATTTGTGCAAAGTCAACAGATTTCTCGCACTTTTTGGTGCCAGTGTCTGCAAAAGTTGTCTAAAACATTGGATTGTAGTGAGGCTAACACCCACCTGAGGCTGGTCAATAAAACTGGAAAACGTGTCACGATATAAGCGTTTCATATTGTTCGATATTGATAGCTATATCGTTTATTTATTCATTTTCAATATCTGAAATGCTGCCAAATTCCCGACATTAATTTCCTGTTTTACTCGGTTTTTACTCCATGTTGTTTTTTTTTTTTTATTATTATTTTAGTCAGCTGTGAAACACAATGGTGAAACTTGAAACTGCTGCTGCGCATGTTACTGAACAGATTGTTGCTAGGTAACTAAAAATTAGTGAGTTGATACCTAGCCGTGAGAGGTTGAGCAGCTAAAGTCATTCATCTGCCTACGTCCCCCATAATGCCGTGCTTTCTGGATCGACGTTATTTTAAATTATTGAAAATTCTATCTATGTATTTCCTATTAATATTGATTACCTGTCTTCTGTGATGTATAATATTGATTTATTGTCCAGTCCTCCTCCCACCTGTAGGTGGCGGTAATTCTAACTTCTACATCACTGGTGCCTCAGCTTTACTTGATGTCAAGTTTTAATGTGTTATTGATACGGACAGCCCTGGTTTTTCCCCTCATATACATGAGGAGAATCTGAGCTCACAACATGATACTTCACAGCGTAACGCTGGTAAAAATGTTGTTAAAGGGTTAATAGAGGAGGTATCACTTCCTGAAGGTGGAGTTTCAGAAAAAGCAGGAGTTTCTTAAAGAGACAGAGGCCCAATTTGAAAGCGATAAAATCTGAAGTCAAATTTCCTTTAAGTGATATTTTCTATATGTAGCATTTTTACAAAACCTGAAGGTAACATAGTTACTGGATTCTGCTATAAAACGGCACTATGTGTCTGGAAAAGACACATGGTGAAATGTGTCTTTAATTCCAGCTTATATGGAATTGTCTGGATTTTTGTAAGTGTTCAACATCTTTTCACAGTACAATTCCACTAATTTACCTTTATTTTGTTTGTGTGGATTACATAGATTTTGGCCTCTTTTTTTTTTGGGGTCCAAAACACTTAGCCTGAATACCATGAGTTCAGTAAACTCTGTGAGCAAATGGAGGAAAACTTACATATTTTAAAGTATTTTCCTCTAAAATGAAGTCTGCTTGAAGGTGTTGAAATGAGAAATGTTATATACAGTCATTTTGTGCCTTTTTACAACATTTCATGTTACCATCTTTTCAGGGCCTGCATATACACCATATTAGTGTGGTTATATCAGTGACATGATGCATAGTACTGTACTCGCCACAAGACAAGATGATATTTTAACAATATGTTGGGGGAAACTACAACATTTTCTTTTTGTTTGTGTAAATCTCACAGCGCTAAAACGCCACGCTATTTCCTGTAAAAGTTAAATCAGTTTAAGATAGTGCTGACCAGTTGCTTACCTACAGAATCAAGTTTAAACTATTATCATGGTGGAGAGAACTTGGTTTGAAACGCTAAAGTAACTGATATTAATTGTATAACTGCAGATACAAGCAAGTATTTTGCCACCTTGTTGCCGTTTTCACTTCTTAAAGAGAAAATGGCAGCAAAATGACATCTTTGTAGCTCAGGTAACCGAACTATTACTATCACAAAACCTCACCTCAAAGAATGCAAACTGTCCCTTTAAGACCAGCTTAGAAATGATGAAAAATTCTAGAATGTCCCAACATCTGCTACGTTCACGCCTCGCCGGTAATGTATTCAGACTGGCAGTCTGTACAGGTACAGTACGTTCCTCTTATACCCACTGCATATTTTCTTTATAATCAGTAATTTGTGTAATTATCTTGGCTTTGATTGAGATCCAACTAAAGAATCGGTTCAATCTCAACCGCCCCGCGCCGTCAATGCATCATGAGCATGTGTGCCACAAGCAGTAAATGAAACTGAAAAGAGCAAATTAAATTAGATTCAGCAGACATCAAGGTCATAAAAACATCTCAACCCTTTGACAGTCATCCTTCAGCTTTTTTTTAATATTTTTATTTTTTATGAGTTTCTCTAAGAGCAATCAATCACAGCCTGACCGTAACTTAGGCTGTCACATAAAAATATTCACTCCACATGACATTTTCATTTCACCAAATTACATGGAACTAATGGCATTTTCACTTCAAAAGCTAAAGGAGAAAGTTTGGCACATTCGCCAGTCGACGATTGCTTTTCTTGAAAATAAGGGGGGTAAAAAAAAATAAAATAAAATAAAATGGATTCTAACCGAACTAGCGAAAGGGCGGCGGTGGGAATGCCTTGGGTGCATACTGATGCTCCCTGACTGTATGTGAGAGGCTGCAGACAGTAATAATAAAAACGTCTGAAAATACAAACAAAGCCAACACACCTGTTCTGTACAACTTCATGTGTTTTTGTTTTTTGTTTTTTTCAAATTGCTTCCCTTACGATTTATTAATATTGTCATACGTGAGTAACTTCCATCTGAACATATGACTTATTCATACATTGGAAAACCAAACTGGTTGTTTCTCTATTGGCTTCAGGCTCAAGATTCTACCATCCTGTTCTTTGATTCCTGGTTCTTAACAGGAGACGTATTTTGGGACGAACGTTTCTGCAACTGGTCAGGAATCTGGAGTGGGAGGGATTTAAGAGGAGTTCCCAGTAGTTCTGCTCCTCGGTTGTTACAAAGTGTGACACTTCGTGTCCAGACAGAACTCTGTTGCTGTTCTTATCATGCAGAGTAAGGAACACATTTCTTCGTTTTTGGGAAACACCAACATGTCCTTAAACCTGTGCGACGTCCCGGAGCGGTCGAATTGACCCCATATGGGCTTTTCTGAAGGTTTTATTTCCATCTCTTTCTCTCTTTTGTGGTTTTGGGAACTGACGGTCTGACGGGACACTCCATGTCCTTTACAATAGAGAGACATTTTTACAGTGTAAAGCTGAAAATTCAACCTAACAGGGGGGTAAAAACGTGATATATTTTCTATTTTTGTTTTCTGAAGTTTGAGCTCTGCCAATAATTAATCCCTAACTCAAGGTTTTAAAATAGATACCTATATGGAGATATGAAGAAACTAACATTTTCTTTGATAGATTGGGGCCAATGCAGTACTTTACACATTGAAGAACTTCCTAAACGAACCTTTGCTATTTAGTTTTTATATGCTACTGTGAAGCTAAAGAGCTACTCTGGATCTCTGGCCTTGTACAACAAACCATTTTGAGTTTTTCTAATGTAATTTCTTATTTTGAACAGTTTATTGGATTTCATGAGCTTTGATAATATATTATCTAAAATCTATTTCATGTTCTTTTAACATAATTTTAAGGGAGAAAAAAGCTTTAAAAATAACCACCAAGAAACTGTCTGCCAGCTTTATTGTCATAAGATAAATATGGACGACATGTGGGAGGAGAAACTCAAGTGTTTACCTTAATAAAGCTGTAACTCATCAGTCTCGGCTCCATTGGCGCTCAGCAGCTGTCCGAGAGCGGCGAAAAAGACGAAGACAACAACCGACTGGAAGCATTCAAGCAAATAAGTGGAACAACAATCTGAAAGGAGCCGGCGTCGTTACAGGAAGTACACAAAGACAACGCCGTCGCTCGGAGCTGGAAATTATCTCGTAAGGGTTTAACCACTTCGAATTAGATCCTCTCCTTCGTAATGCCTCAAATTTCAACTTTAAATCAGCCGTCTTGTGTTGAATGTTTCATTTTATATTTTTTACATCCATCCATCCATCCATCTTTTTTTTTTTTTTTTTACATCCATCCATCCATCCATCTTCTTCCCCTTATCCGGGGTCGGGTCACGGGGGTAGCAGCTCCAGAAGGGAGGCCCAGACTTCCCTCTCCCCAGCCACTTCCAGCAGCTCCTCCGGAGGAATCCCAAGGCGTTCCCAGGCCAGCCGAGAGACATAGTCCCTACAGTGTGTCCTGGGTCTTCCCCGGGGCCTCCTCCCGGTGGGACGTACCCGGAACACCTCACCAGGGAGGCGTCCAGGAGGCATCCTGACCAGATGCCCGAGCCACCTCAACTGGCCCCTCTCGACGTGAAGGAGCAGCGGCTCTACTCTGAGTCCCTCCTGGATGACTGAGCTTCTCACCCTATCTCTAAGTGAGAGCCCAGACACCCTACGGAGAAAACCCATTTCGGCCGCTTGTATCCACGATCTCGTTCTTTCGGTCATGACCCAAAGCTCATGACCATAGATGAGGGTGGGAACGTAGATCGACCGGTAAATCGAGAGCTTTGCTTTTTGGCTCAGCTCTCCCTTCACCACGACGGACCGGTACAGCGCCCGCTTGACGGCAGACGCTGCACCAATCCGCCTGTCGATCTCCCGCTCCCTTCTTCCCCCATTCTTGAACAAGATCCCGAGATACTTGAACTCCTCCAGTTGGGGCAGGATACCCCCCCTGACCTGGAAAAGGCACTCTACCCTTTTTTTTAACATCTACCATTAAAATCTACTTTCAGACTGGATGTTAAATTGCTCCTCACATTTTTATAACAGTTTCCTGAGGTGAGAAGCTTATGCAAAATTTAGTATTTTGTATAAAAGTTGGAATCTCGTTCTGGCTTTTGTGAAACCAAAGCCGGTTTGTGGCTGAATAAAAGTTGGCCGCCTCCACAACATTTAATCCGTGAGAAATAACTTCAGAGCTTTGGGCTGTGAAAACTGTTGGTCTAATTAAATCAACGCAGCCTTTTCCTGACGTCCGCGCTCCGATCTCCACCGCTGGATAAGGAGATCATCCGGAAATTTTAGAAATTAAACTCTTAATTAAAAACATCCATCTCAATAACTTTAAAAGTTATGATGTAATAAAATCCTGTAAAAGTTTCAGTTTTATATGTAGTTAAATCTAAACGTATCTGTACTTTTGTCAGATTTTACAGTTGATTTTCAGTGAATTCAGAGTTTTGTCACATCTGCCTGTCCAACAACACGCAGTGGAGCAAAAATATGAAGTGCGAGTAAAAATACGATACGACTTTTAAAACGTTTTCATAGATAAAAATCTGAAAAGTGTCGGATATAGTTGTATTCTACGACGGCACCCTAAGCCCACTGCAGATGAAAAAATAAGTGAAGAGGAAATGAAAAATCTTGACAATCCTAGGAACATTTTTGAGTTTGAAAAGGTAAAATCTGAGATTAATCTGAAAATGTTTTGGTGGATATTTACTTTGTTTTGAATCTACCGGCATCTCTGTGAGGGTAAGACTTGCAGAAGATCTTTTCCCTGCAAACCTAATCTTCTGGAATGCGTAGTTAGCGGTCTGAACACTGAAAATTCATCCATTTACATCAGAGACGTTCAAAACTTTGGACATTATTTTCTGATTTACTATGACTCTGCTTCAGAACGTCTCCACGGGTTTCTCCCTGAGCCGTCTGCTTAGTCTCCATGCTGCTCGAATCGCTGGCTTTTATTTAGGGATATTAAAGTAAAAGGGCAAAACCAGTCTTTGTTGTTTTCCCTTCCAGTTTAGATTTACACTCTGGGTCGTAGTGGTCTAAAGTAAAATATGCCTAAATTTGTGGATGTTACGTAACAAAATTGTACAAAATTCAATAAATACGAGTGAACTCTTTTGCAAAGCAGAGTTCTGATGACATACTTGATTATTATTATTATTGATTATTTGGACTCTGAGCTTTTGCTGTGATGTCAGCAGCTCACTGATCAACGTTGACAGCTTGGAAGGACCTGAGAAAGTGACAGAGTCGTTTCGGCACGAATTTCAAGTGGAATATTACTGCAGACGCCTTGAATACATGCGCTAAAAATAGCAACCAAAAAAAATAAAAAATAAGTGTTTTGGGCTCTATAAAAATGTCTTCTTTTAGACCTAAAATTCTCCAGAGAAAACTGTTTTAAACAGACTGTAAGCTTCCCAGGGTCCGTGAGGCTTGAGTGAAACGTCACCCAAATGAAGAATGGCGGCGATATCCAGCTAGAGGACAGCTTCTTCACTCTCCCTGTTTCCTGAGCTCCATAAATCAAGCCAAGGTTCCTCAGTGATCCTCTCTGTGTCAGGCTGGGATTTATCATTCCCAGATAAAGGCTCAGACCACATCGCCGCTCACTTTCACTCCCACCGCGGAAATTATGGGAACTCGTGACGTCGTGTGTGTGTGTGTGTGTGTGTGTGTGTGTGTGTGCGGTTATTCATCGAACCCGGGTCACAACGCGGTGCGCCGAGTGAACTGCGCCTGTTCATTTCATTTCTGTTGAATAGGAAAAGAAAAAAAAAACAGAGGCCTTTCAGATATATAAATCTAAATGGCATTCAGGTTTATTTTTATTTATTTGAATAAAAGATGGAATTAATGGCTCTTCATCTGCTGGAGATCATTCTCCAGCAGAGAACACAAGTCAACAGTCTGCCTCTAACCCTGCTGAAAGACAGAAAAAAAATTAGTCTATAATAACGGTACGGAGTGCATCTGTTCAACACTTTTTATTTTAAACCTTTATTTTTACTAAGAGGAAAAAAGCCCATAGAGATTAAAAACATCTATTTCGAGGAAGTCCTGGCCGAGAGGCAGCAACAAACACAACACCGAAGAATAAACGCAAGAAAATGTCAAGCTATTTAAAAACAGGTACATTATTGTAGAATCAGCCTTTTCAACTTCTAGTTTAGATTTAAAATCACTAAACGAGACGAGTTCAGTCAGTCTAAGAGTGTCTTGAAACAAATTCGGCGCAAAAGAGACAGAAAGAAGCAGCGAATCGTGTGAGGGAAAAGTAGAAGAGTCAACGTTTCTCAAGCTGCAGTACCGCCGTGTGCCAGCAGGAGTCCACCTGAATCCAAACATGGTCACAACGAGGTTCTGCTCCAGCTTCAGTCACACCTTTGCAAGAAAAGTGTGTTTAACCGTTAAGTTGTGGTTTCTGTAAGAAAACCTTCAAATGGTGACTTCATTCTATTCCAAAAACCCCTCAAAATAATAATAATAATAATAAAATACTGTAATGTTTTACAACAGGAAAGCATTATTAAGCACCACTTCCTTTAAACCTCAAAAATAATCCTTCACATTTTCACACCTGCTCATTCTAATGAAGAAATAGCTCCACGATGACAGCTTCAAACCTGTGAAAACCGTCTTCGGAAGAGCAGGTTTAATTATTTTTAGATCATGTCGTTTAGTGCGACACATCTGCTGGAAATGAGGTGAGGAAGGAGTCATGGAGGAAGAGCCACCAGCCGTCTTTGAATGCTCGGTATTAAATCATAAAAATGTTTTAGTTTTTTTAATTTTTCCTTCAAATTTCAAGCTGTCAGGGGCGTGCTGTGGCGGTGTAGGGGATAGCGCGACCCACGTTTGGAGGCCTTGACGCAGTCGTCACAGGTTCCCGGACCCGGTGATATGTGCTGCATGTCTTCCCCCCTCTCCATCCCCCTTTTTTGTCAGCCTGCTTTCATATAAGGGACACTAGAGTCCACAAAAAGACCCCCTGTAGGGGTAAAAAAAAATAAAATAAATAAAAATAAAATAAAAAGTAATAAAAAGATTTAAGCAGACAGAAGTCCACTTTATACTTGCCCGTCTCCAATTAGCCTCAGTCTCCAGAACCAATCAGGATTCATGCTAAAGCAAGAGAATATTGTACTTTAAAGAATCTTAAAGTTCCAGTATTGTCTATTTTCCAGACACATAAAGTCATATGATAGCATAATCAAGTAACTGTTTCCTGGAGTGGTTATAAAATCTCTGTATATATAAACATGACGTCAAAGAAATTCGACTTTGTAATTTAACGCCTTGAAATTGGGCCTCTGTGTCTTTTAAAGAAACTTTTGCTCTTTCTGAAACTCCGCCTTCAGGAAGTCATCACAACATGGCTCCTCTGTTATTGTTAACCCTTTAGAGACGTTTTCACCAGCGTTGCACTGAGAAGTAGCTCCAGATGCGCCGCTCCACCAGGTGTTTGCTAATTGCTGCTGGCTAGTCTGAAGGAGCCATGGAACATTAAAGGATTTCTCAAATGCACATGAGAGAATCAAAGCAGCATTACGAGAATGTTTTCAATGAAGGAATAACATTATAACATGATGTAAGGCTCAAAACAAGTCAACTTTTTAATAAACTGTCATTTTAATGATTGTGGTAAACATTATTTTTCCCAACCTGTGTTGTGAATCTCCTTTAACACAAATCCATTTTTCATCTTGTGTTTTTTTTCTTCTTTCTTACAGTAAAAGATGGCTTCGCCCACTCCCACTGCCTCCTCATCCTCGTCCAGTGTTGCTCTCCGTTCCTTGAAAAGAGTCGTTCGGCGCTCATTAGCCGATATCCTGAGGCACAGCTATCTATTTTTTGCTTGTGCCGCGTTTGTAGTTGACCTCCGGGTGCTTCTCCGCCAGCCCTCGCTCTCCAACAGGCTTCCCGTTCTTCCTCTGCATCTCGCGCGGCTCCGTTTCTCCCTCCACCGTCGCCTTCGGGCCCGCGCCGCAAATCTCTCTCTCTCTCTGACGTTTTCTGTGAACGTCCGCTCACAATTCGCCGCTTGTCGAATTGTTCGGAGACGCGTTTTTACTAGGCAGCGTCGGTAAAGATACGAGGGGAAATCCCGCAGGTTTTTTTTTTGTTTGCCCTGCAATAACTGTGTGTTTACCTTTCAGATGGGATCTAATTTGCTCAAACATAACTCAATATATGTTCTATATGAGGCAAAGTGGGAAATAAGCTCTGTCTCCTGAGAGCAAGGAGCTTTTGATTCAGGTCACATGACTGCTGCCGTCTTCTTCTTCTTCTTCTCCTCCTCATGTTTGGTCAGCAGAAACGCTTCATTTACTATCCCACTCATACTGTTTTGACAGTTGGGCTTTTGTTTTCAGCTGACTCAGCTTAATCTCTGCCTCATCAGCTGAGTCACCGAGGCGTTGGAGGACTTGGAATCATCTCCACTGATCAAAGGTTCTTGACCATCAGCAAAAAAAAAAACTTTGGCCGACTACAGCAGGTGGACGACGTTTGGAGAGATGAGACGTCTCTGAACTCACACGGACACTTAAATCCAGCTGAGGCACCTTCTCTCTTTTTTTTTTTCCTAGTTAAATCTCTTTCAGAACTCTGATTTTTATAAAGTATGGTGGAAAAAGCAAAGCAGTAACCTGTAATCGGACGTTGCCTTGGGGTATTTCCTGCAGCTGCATTCACTCATAGCGGCGCTGCAAAAAGTTTTCCTACCTGCTCAGCTTTTCAACTACAGCCACAGACCTCAGTGTGTTTGGGCTTCGAGCCATTTTGGATGTTCTCTTGAAGAGGAAGTAAAATCCTGACGGATTCTCAAAACCTGTGCAAATGGAAAATCTGAAAAGTGTGGAGCAGAGAGCCCCGTTTGCGCTGAAACTCGGAATAGCATCCCGGGTCACCAGTTGGAATCAGATCTTCACACTTTAATGCTTCAGATCAGATTTCTGACTGAATACTAGAGTGATTGACTTACTTGTTCATGGTAAAAGTAAACCCAAACAAACCTAACCTTATGGGCAAACGGGTCGCCCACTAAACCTAACTAGTCCTTCTCTACCTCATGTTGCAATACAGCCTCTATTGAAGTGAAGTCTTGATCGTCCCGCTCTAATTAGCTTTAACCAAACTGCAGTTTGTTTTCCTAGAAAGCCTGGTTCGTTTTTGTGGAGTTGTAAATGTGCAGTCAGACTCTGATGCTAACCACAGAAAGCAAACTCTGGTCCGCCTACAGACCTTGGTTTTTGGTTCGGAGTTGAAGCGAACTCCGGTGCAGTTTGGATGCTGCAGTTGGAGGCCGCTCCGAAAGCAGAAACTGGACTACAACTCAAAGCATCCTGGGTAAATGCAACCAAAACAAACGTGCGAGTCTAGCACAAGCATTAGAAATGGCTGAAATGGATAAATCCTACAACGGATAAAATCTGATTCTAATCCGTCTTTGTTTCCATTTGGTGAAGAAGGACGCAGCCTTCATATCTTCAGAGGTCTTTGTGTCGTTTTGGTCCAGTCCAACACCACATAAATGAGATTGGGATTTTTTTTTGTTTTTTTGTTTAAACTTGGAGACATAACCAGCCTGGACTGAGGATTTGTACTTTTTTTCCCCTTTTGGTTCTACATTCATGTTTAGTTAACATGTCGTTATACATCAACAGCTGCAGGTGTTTAGTTTTCTCAGCGTTCGTTTGATCACTGAGACAATCTCACCTCTTCACCAACCCAGAGGAGCATCAATAAACTCTCTGTGGATGAAATTCTGCAGATTAATTAAGGTAACGGTGAGTTTTTTGCACAGATTGTAAACGCAGAAACTTTCAGGGTGAGCTGACTGTCCCCTCCTTCAGCCCCATCCCGTTCCCAAACCCCTTTTTTTTTCTTTCCTTTTAAACAACCTGCTTGGTATTTGTAGTGGTTTTTCTACGCACCGGCGGCCACAGCAAATGGGAATATATCGGCCTGCGGATGATAAGGGCGTACAAAGAGGACAGAGAGTTAGGACGGTGTGAAGAGGGCAGACCTGACTCAGCTGAACGCACCGGCGGCGATGCAGATTCCACGAAGCCGGCTAAGAAGCCGCAGCTCCACCTGTGACACTCTGTGCCCTCGGAAAAGGAAGGAAAACAGAAGGAAAACACACACTCATGGCTTGGAAATTATTCCAATATGCAAAACGGAGTTAAGTAAATATGACAGGCTGTAGAGGTTTTTGCTTCAAGTACCTACATTAGCTTAGTGTAGCATTTTTTTTCCCAGCACAAGATAGTAATGACGATAAATAATTCCTCCCCCCCCGCCGCCGTAGAGTCATGAACGTTTCTCCTCCGGCGATTCTAAAACAGGTAACCGACTCAGCCGTTAATCCTCTGAAAGTGAGGAGATGCTAATACGTATTCATGCATACTAATTCCAAGCTGACGGGGGGGAGAGCTTATTAAATTTCAGATCTTTAAACCCGCCGTGACATTCAGGGGTCCAAATCCCGTCCTAACCTTGTTAGCTCGTGTAAATAACAACGGCGAGGCGTAACCCCGGCAGAACCAAACAAATGAAGATGTGTTTTGGCATTTTCACCCAGGGAGAGTCTGTCAAAAAAAAACAAAAAACTAAAAATCAGCAAAGAGGAAACAATAAGAGCGTCTCTCTGAGGAACAGGAAATCATCACAAATTAAACAGAGAGAAATTCTTTCTTGTGGAAAGAGAAAACAGAAATACAACAAAACGTAGAGCGTTACGCAAAAGTTTTCTTATCTTTTAAACTTTGCTTTACATTTTGTTGCGTTGCAACCACAAACCTCAGAGTTTTTTGTTGGGATTTTGACCCATTTTTTCCACATACAAACAGGTTTTTTTGGGTAATTTTTTATCCTCTCTCGGGTTCAGTTCTCTCCATAGATTTTCAATCGGATACATGTGTGGTGACTGAACTGCAGAAACTCTAACTCTTATATATATATATATATTTTTTTTTTCCCCCTCCACGGGGGTCTTTTTGTGGCTCTAGTGTCCCTTATATGACAGTAGGCTGACAGGAAAGGGGGAAGGAGAGGGCGGAAGACATGGGGCAAACGTTGCTGGGTCCGGGAATCGAACCCGCGACGGCCACGTCAAGGACTGAAGGCCTCCAAATGTGGGTCGCGCTATCCCCTACGCCACCACATCACGCCCCGGAAACTCTAACTCTTACCAAGTTATTTATGGTCTCGTTTCCAGTGCAAAAATCTTAGTACACTTGAAATAAGACACAACTAACTTTTCAGCACGATACAGGAGCTAACTGATCTTTTAAAAGTGGCAGGTTGTGTTTTTCTGGCTTGAACAGATTTTTCGCAGCAATAAGTGAAAGTGAGCTTCAGCGTTACTTTCAGCAGTGGAGTCTTGTGCAGTGAGTGTGCATAGAGGTTTAGTTTAATGCACAACTTATTGTTTTTTGTGGTAAAGCCTTATTAGCATAAAAATTGAGGAAATTACACAACATTTTCCTCCAGTTTGTTAAGTTTGCACCATGTGTACCACACAAAGATAACCCGGCGAGATGTAAACGCTCAACCTTTACAAGGTGAAGTTGAGATGGCAGCGTCAGAGCACTGATGTGTCCCCGCCACTTTGTTCTCTGTGAAAGACGGCATCCTGCAGCACAAAGACTCTGATGCTGCCTAATAATAAACTGTAATAATACGCTTCGGAATGACTGGGAATTTCCTCAGGGCATTTCATAAGTTATGCAAATGTGCGAGAATATAAAGCAGCGAAGCTTAGCAGAGACGGTGCGAGGTCAAGAGCAGGAAGGAAGAACTGCAGCCGCCGTTTCCCCTCTGGTCCTCCAGACGCGGCGCCGCGTCCTCTTCTGATTTAAAAACACATCCTGATAACAAGAACTATGTGTGTTTGCAATTAAAATTTCGGCTTCCGATGGTTCCGAGCGTTTGCTCTCGACAATTTGGGTTCAAATAATTCTCCCGTTTATCGCTTGACCTTTGACCCCTGAGATGAACATGAGCAGCAAAAGCTGGGCTAGAGTCAGGCGATGGAAATGTCCCAAAAATAAAACAGATTTTGTCGTCTTGGGTGAGAAGAGCAACTGCCCCGAGCAAATACTAAGGTTAACTCAGGGTTTTGCCTTGTTAAAAAAATTTAAATAAATTCTTAGTTTTTCAAAATAAGAGCCTTTATGTGGGGAGTGAGATTCAAATTTTATTTGTTTCTACTGGAGTCACTTTAGCAGAAAACCAATTAAATATTTGGAGGTTTAACTCAGGAAATGGCTTCCAGAATTGATTTTTTTATTTATTTATTTTTTTAAGTTGAGCCTAATTTAATTTGAAAGCAAATATTCTACTGTAAATGTCGTCCAGTGTTTCTTCTACTGTTACTTATAAGATTTCTGAACTCAGTGGAAACTGAACATCAGCCTGGAGAACATTATGTTGAGAGCAGCAGCAGCAGCAGCAGCATGACGGGCGTCAGTGAAAAGAAAATGACATTCTCAGCCAACACTTTAACATTTCCTGCAAAAAGCCAACAACCTATTGATTACTATAACATTTCTGCATCTCGACACATGAATAAATTGAACCGCATGACGTGTCATTAAGCAATTAGTGCTTTGAATTCTACTGTTCAGTTCACACAACCCTGGGAGAATGTCGGTTCATATGATGTAAGGAAGAAAAATGAGATCGCTTTAATTAATAGAAAGAACTGCTATTAATTTCTTGGCGAAATCCAGCAAATGTTTTCAAAACAACAGTCACGCAGAAGCTGCGTTTATTCCTGAAACTGGACCAAAAAAAAAAAAAACATCTGTAGATTTAGTAAACTGGATTCTTCTCTTGTAATAATGAAAAACTTTATAAGTGTTTGAGTTTTTTTCTGGATTTTTAGTTTGTCCATTTGTTCCCTGTGTTTGTCTTTAGAAGAGACCATTCTTGGCCACTTTAGTTTGATCATGTTTATGTATTTCTTGTGTTTAGTAATTTGTTAGTGTTTCTTCTCCTCAGTCTCCGGTGCCATTTCTCTCTCTCTCTCCCTCAGTCTGCCTTCTGCTCTCCCCTCACAGCTGCACCTCATTTTGTAATTAATACCAGCTTTTTACCGCCTCTCCTTCATTCACTCCTGGATTCTACTGTTAGTTTATGACTCCCATTCCTTCCCGCCCCTTGTGTTCTTGTTTTGTAACTTTGTGTTCTCCTTGTTTTGTAACTTTGTGTTCTACTGTTTTTTTCATGACATTGTTTGTCCCGTCTCAGCCTGTTCTGCGTTTGGGTCCAATCATCTTCAAACACTGACAGTAAGAGCACAACCATTTACTAAGTTGTGGATCTACTGACTAACACATCAGTTTCCAAAAAAAATAAAAAATATCGCACAAATGATAAAGCTGCAACAGACTGGCGACAGCAGCACCTCCCGACCGCACTACAGACAAAGGTGTTAGAAAATGGATGGATGGATGAAAATGATAAAGCTTTAGGTTTCTGCTAAATAGCAACGTATTTTTGTGTGTGTGTGTGTGATTTTGTATATTATTAGCAATATTTTTGACTACATTTTAGCCCATATGACCAGAAGTTTGGCTAATGTAAACCCATGGAAAAAAATGAGGATTTCTAGTTATGGACTGACCAAAAAAAAAAAAAAAAAAAAGTCTAAATTTAAAATTTGGTCGGCTGTGACATTTAGTAGTAGTTTTTTTTTTTAAATGTAAAAATCAATTTTTAAAAATCCTCACATTTAACAATCACCTGACATATTAAATCTCCTCCTTTTCGTCTCTGAAGCTGTTAATGAAACAGCTTTTGAAACTATGTGTTGGTGACAGATTTGCAATGTAGGCATCTGCAAAATGAAGTGCAATAATTGCTCAACTGCCTCAATTATTACCACCGGCTTCGGCTGTTCATAATTCACACGCTGTAATTGCATTTTTTTGCGAGGGGCTGGTGAGGGTTTGGCTTTCATTTCTCCTGTTGGACGTTGGTTTGACGTGCCGGCAGAACAGGAAGGGAATTTGTACAAGTTCACAATGAAAAGGCTATTAAGCGTTCAGTGGATTTGATGGGTGTTACACGCTAATGGTGCAAACTTTAGTGGGCACGTTGACAGCAGAGTCATTACAACTGTCCTTGTCCAATGAGATTCGGAATGACAGTTCTGAATCTCGCCAGTATTCCTTCATGTAATCATGAAACACCGTCGCTTGTTCTAATTAATCCGAATATATGCAGCTGCACAACACAAATCTTTCATCACAAATACAAAACTGAGTCTATTAAGTCCTTTATTTTTCCCCCAGTCCGTGTTACACATTGGACTCTATTAATCGAGGTTTTCTGCGACTGAACAAAATGTCCCTTTTCTCTCTCTGTTTTGCTGAAGGTTGGCCGAACGAACTCGGCATTTAGGCCTAAAGAAAGCCCAGGGGTACAATTTCCTGGGCTCCGCTCCACCGGCGCCAGCCAACCTCTGTGATTGGTTTGTTTTTATTCGTCCTCATTAATCACACCATCGGCGAGGTTGGAAGTTCCACAAATTCCTTTTTTTCTTTGGTTTTTTCTGTTTTAATTTTATGGATTTTGTGTTTGAGATGGTTTTGGGTCCAATTGTGGCTGATTTAAGGCACTACTTTAGTGACTAAAACCCATGTTGTAAATTAAGTAACAGAATAATGTTGCAAAGAAGAAAAAAAAAATCACAAAAATTCTGGACAACCATGAACATTTTCATGAGGCTGAAGACATTTTGTTTTATGATAGTCTGTGTAATACAAGAAAACCTACAATAAATCCTTTTTCAAAACCACCTGAATCTACAACAACTTTTTGACTGACCTTAAATAATTTGAGTTAGAACATTTACTGTCCTTCTGGTATCAATAGACTATTTTTGAATTGAATTCAATTACTTACAATTGTACTTTAATAATAGTGAATGCTTTAACTCTGTTAGAGTTGAGTACATAACTATAAGTTATTGGTTTATGACAGGTATCTCTCAAAAGATAATAAACCAATATAAATGTGGAATGAGTCTTGATAAAAAAAAACAATTAAATTTGTATATATTGTATGTATATATTGTCGATACACTTATCAGTTATCCCTGGGTAATGAATTTTTAGCATTCCTGACCAAAGAGGGTTATGAATAATTTTGAGCTTAACTGCACAAATGTTTACTTTTTTTTCACAATGCAGTTAGTAAATTGCCTTCAGTACTCAAGTTTTGACAGATTAGTAATTAACAAACCGACTGTTTTGCTGACACGGCTAATTGATGCCAAACATCAGGTTGTTTTTGTTTGACAATCTGTTCAGTAAAACTAAAACAAATATGCAAGATGAAGAGATTGTAAATACAGTATTTTATCCTTTTCAGACAATATTTAGACTCAGATATATGTGGTACACTATTACATCTTATTCATCTGTATATTTGAGTGCCTAGGACTCAATCGATTGATCAGTTTAAATGTGATGAGATGACTATTTTAATAATCGTCAATTAATTTCGAAATCAATGAATCGTTAACTGCAAGATACAAATTCAAAAATAGACCATTTGCTGAAAGAGCAATATACATAAAGCAATAATTAAGACAAAACTGTACAAAAGTTCATTTATGTCTGTGTTTAAAAAAAAGAATCATTTTAAGTTAATTAACCGTCTTTCTGTATCGTATCGGCATCGGGCGATACTAAACCTCAGGAATCTGTATCGTATCGGAAGTGAAAAAAAATTGGATCAGTGCACCAATAACAATATTTACACCGTTTTCTCACATTTGTTCAGGTTTTCATTGCTATTAAAACCAATTGATGTGGCTGAAACATTAAATCGTGACAAAAAAAAATGCAAAAACAGAATAAATCTGTAAAGGGGTAAACACATTTTTCTGTCACAGTATCTTGAGGGTCCACTTGAATCCACCCTAATGGTGGCTCACATTGAAACTAATTCACCAATAGAGCGTCTGTGGCTGTTCACCCGAGTGCCGACCTTTCAGCAAATTTCCCAGCTGGCGACTTTAAAAAGCGCTGACTTACTGTGCATTTAGCTGGTATTTAACCACGCCACGGCGAGTACCAACAAACTCCTAATTGCTGCATTATGGCTGGAGGGCTGCATTACAGAAACATCGCGCTGCTGGCAAGCACACACGTCTGACAGAACTCAAAAAACAAACGGTTCATGAACAAACACTTTGTTAATGTTTCTGACAATTACGTCCAGATCCGGCGGATTACTGGCAACTCTCGTGTGTGAGATAGAAAGTGAGTGTCTGGTCGAACTCAAGGAAATGTTCTGTAAATGGGTTTTCTCTCCAAATCGGCGCCAATTAGAGGCTCAGCAGTACATCCATATATTTATACATTCAGAGTTAACTGGAATCTTCGGAAACATAATCCTGAGGGTAAAATTTGCACAGTACATTATAGTTGAAAAAAGCATTAATTTTAAGGAAGGCGCTTTCTAAAAATTCTGTAACAGGGGAATACATTCCTTATACAAAAAAAATGGAAAAGTCTGTGAATTTCTGTTCAAATGTCCTGTCCTTATGATGAGAATAGACTTTGACATTTAATACACAATCCAACATAAAAACAAGATCAATTAGAAGGAAGGAAACCTGAAGGTGCATATGGTGTTAAATATTTAAACCTCCAGTATTTAACTTTTATGAAAAATGTTTATATATTTGTTAAAATCATGACTATTGAGCTCCTCTGCTATCTCCCAGTGCTAACCAGAAGAAACCAATCAAAGCCAGGAGGCGGGTCTTGGCGCTGCCAATCTCTCGTATACACACTGCTCACATTCCCCGCTCTTTCTCTCTGCTATGCTACCGCTTCTTCCTGGTAGTATAGCCTGCTGTGAATGCTAAGGCTAGTTAGCATGGCTGTCAATGACGACTGATAAACAATTTTCTCACCAGGGGCTCTTTTGTGGGCTCTAGTGTCCCTTATATGACAGTAGGCTGATAGGAAAGGGGGGAAGAAGAGGGGTGGAAGACATGCGGCAAATGTCGCTGGGTCCGGGAATCGAACCCGCGACGGCCGCGTTGAGGACTCAAGGCCTCCAAATCCATGTCGCGCTATCCCCTACACCACCACAGCACGCCCATTCCCTGTAACTTTAAGTTGTTTCTCCACGATTAGCACATTTAGCAGTGAGTGCATGAGTTTGACTGACGGCGCTAAGCCCCGCCTTCTGCTTCTGATTGGTTAGCTTTGATGCATTTCTTCACATGGCGATAGCAGCTCAGGAAAGAGGTGGAGGAGATTGAACTTTTCACAGATTATCTGTCTCATAACATAATGTCATGACATGGTGGGAGTTTATATAAATATGTAAAAAAAACAAACAAAAAAAAACAAACGTTTTTGTAAAAGATTCCCACTGCTTGAGTTGTTAATATTTGACCAGTATTTCTGGCTAAATGGCAGCAGGAGCTATGTCCTTAAGGGCAGAGCTATACCCATCCTGGTGTTTATCACAGCTGAATGGTTGCCATGGGAGATTAAAGGATTTCTCAAACATGTACGAAAGAATCAAAGCAACACTCCAGTTTGAGTTTGTGAAGAGGGAATAATGTTATAACATGATGTAAAGCTAAAGCTGTGTACTGCTCTCAAATGAATTAGCATGATTTATTTACTTTTTGTGGAATTACATTTTATTTAGAATTTATAACTCTCCTTTTGCTCTTTCCCTTGTATTGTAACTAAACAGATCTTTTCTCTTTGTATAAATAAAAACCCTGGAGTTGAACCTCGGCGTTCCCCAGTGGCTCTTATCTAAAAATCAGCCGTCCATTTGTCACGGCGAGGCCCCAACCTCTGTCAGCGCGCTACACGAAGACGGCTTTCATGATCAAGGTCAAGCCAGGCAAGATGAATAAATCAGTCAGGCGTCACAAGCATCAGAGCAATGCCCGTCTGTGTGCAGCTCCAGCTCCATTCCCTCACAGAAGGTTAGCTCTGGCCATGGGGGAGCGCAAAGAGAAACGCCCCGATGATCCGCGCGGCCATTTATTTTGAACCGTCCACATAATGATTTGAATGAAAATTAAAAGAAACATTTGCCAGTTTTATACGCTTTACATACATATACGTCATAGATCCAAAAGGTAAAAAAAAAAAAATGATTTTGTGTGTTTGCTGTACTGAAGGAAAGGCATCCAGATTTCAAATTCTCGATTAGCTTGACTGGACAAATTTAATCTCAGTTATAAGAGTAGGATTTGGGTCACTTTGTTTTGAAAATGCTTGCTATGTTTAGCCAAATTGAATAAATTAAATAAAGGTTTATTTGGGTGTAGCAAAGTTTCAGTCAAAGTATCTTGGTAGATGTGGTTCTACTTGTTATAAAAGCTTGACTATAAAAGCCGAATACTTTCTGTTGTACTTAACTAGTATCTTAAGCCTGGTGGCGTGGCAGGCGCCCACCCCACAAATCCTATTTGTTTATGTTTAATAGGATGGTTTTTATATACACCAGTAACTCTATTCAATATGTCTATAAACCTGGCTTAGTCTGTCTTTAGAGGGACCTGCCTGTTGGCCTTACATGCTATTAGTTCCAAATTATGATGCTCATAATTTTTTAACACAAAAACACGTTGGGCCGTTGGGGGACTGCAGTAACAAAGGTTTTTGGTGGAAACCTATGGAGGACTTTGTTTGCCATAATGCAAGAGCACACATTTTCAGTCTGAAAGCAGGATTTCATGTATTTTGCTCTCAAAGCTTTTAATACTTTTGCTTACATTTTTATTTTGAAAGCAGGACTTCATGTCTTTCTTCTCAAAACTTGTAACGCTTGTACACAAAACCTCTCCCCGTGGTCACACTTAGTCTCTGCTTGGACTCTCTGCTTGCTTTTGGAACCGCCTTTTGGCACAGTCGTCTGGCAACCTCTCAGTCAATAGATTGAAAGTGTTGTACTGGGTGTGCCTGCTAGAAGGCACACCCTCTGTAGACACACAATGTATCTATGGACAAGAAATTATCAGCTCATTCTCACAAGGATAAATATTTTTTAATGTCTTTCTCAGACCAAACTGCACAGAGGCCAACTTTTCCACTCACAAGCTCTTTGCTAAAGAGCTTTATCCTTTTGGTTTGAGCGGCTGTTCCTGGACCGTCATTAAAAGGCTGTTCATGCGTCTGTCTCCTCTTCTTCTTCCTCTCAGACATTCAAATCCAAACCATCACCTGTAGCTGTGAGCTGATTCCTGTCTGCTCTCCTCCAGGCTCCTGAAATCAGAGTAATTATTTAGCACAAGCACTGTGACCTCACACACACCAAGACGCTTGATTTCAGGCTGTAAAGGTTCATAATTATGTTTGCTGGTTTTCCCAAAGAGCTGCTCTGTTTACACACCCACACTATCCAGCTTTAATATTTCACTACTCATCCGTCTGAGTATCTTTTAGCGTGCAGCAGACAGTTGTGTGAAGGTCAACTCGGTTTCTCAGTATGTGGAGTGCGTAGGTGATTGCTTCAAAAAAAGAAAAAAAAAACAAAAACGCTTTAATTACTTGGAAGAAAAGATTTCTGGGTAAAAAAGAAAGTAGACAATCACTTTTCTAACAGAACTTCTCTTGTACCTGAATTGGTTACGGTGTCGGCACACCTTGAACTCTTTCACATTCTGTCACATTCTAACCAAACATTTCAGTGCTTTTTAAGAGGATTGGACTTGATACACTGTAAAAACACAAAGAGTATTTTTAGTCTGGTTTCTAGTGCAAATATCTTACCACAGTAGAAATAAGAAAAAACTAACTTACAAGTAACTTTTCAGCGAGACATAAGAGCTTGTTTTAAGTCAGTAATTCCTTAATGTTGTTGAAAAACATCTAGTTCTATTGGCAGATTATTTCACTCGTAACATGGGAAAAATGTCTTGTTGTATGTGAAATAATCTGACCGTGAAACTGGAACTTTTTATCCATATCAAGGAATTACTGAAGGAATGTTGGAGGCTGTGTTCATAGTTTTAAGGTGATGTAACCAAAATGAATTATTTAGCAAAATAATTCATTTTGGAGAAAATATTTTTGATAACTGGTGAGAAATAAAAAAAACTGCAGTTAATGGGGAAAAACTTTAACTTGTTAGTAAAACTAACTGAAACATACTAATATTATAGATGTAATGTCCTTCCTTTTCTTCTTCATGAATCTATTCATTGGCTTTTCGAACTGATGTGAACTTCTTCGTAATTTCTTCCCACACAAGCTTTTCTTACGTCAGCCGTCGGAAAACCAAAGGTTGGGAGAAAACTCCAGAGTTCACCAATAATCTATTACCACAATACGATACTTTGATCCTTTTTGAATTCTGCACCTAAAAAAAAATTATTAATTATGAAGAAACCTAACTTTATTACAACAACTAATAGGACCTAAAACTAAGCACTATCTAAACCTAGCTAAACCTAACTGAATTAGACAAACTAAAAGTCACAATGAAATAAAACTAAAGTGTAATGAAAAACCCAACAGTATTAAAACTTCCCAGAAGATGTAAAGCTGCAAAGGGAGCCAAAGTCATATTAAAAAAGAAAAGACGTTATCGTACCGTTCTGTAACTCTGTTAGGATTCAGAAGAGCTGGATCCTCATTAAGGCCGCAATTATCACCTTTTTATCTGCACAATAACATTTTCTTGTGTGTTTCCCTCCGGCTGCACAATATTACAGTCCAGCACACAGTCTATCACACACACTCTAATAATACACAGTCAAGTTTGTTTCTATTATGTGGTAAAAAAAAAAATAGTTTGAACTGTTTGTGTTTGTCGCCAGCTTTATGCTGGTTTCACACAAATACTTTCTCAACAGTTTCTTTCTCACTTTTCTTCACGGCTCCAGTTCCCTGCATAGAAAGTGTTGCTGCGGCTGGAAAAAAAAAAAAAAAAAAACAGCAAAGTGACGGAGTTTAGCTCAGAGGACAGAGACGACGGTTAGCTCTGCTGCTTCTGACGCGTCAACAACGGCGCGTAGCTGCTTTATCCACAAACAGATATGTCAGCATTTCGTCCGTGTTGACATACCATCGCAACCACTGGTCATGTGGATGTGTTGGCGACAGATGGACAGGTAATCCCTAAAAAAAAAAAAAAAAGAGGAATTTCAGTTCTCACATGGAAATGGGCTCTCCCTTAGAGATAGGGTGAGAAGCTCAGTCATCCAGGAGGGACTCAGAGTAGAGCCGCTGCTCCTTCACGTCGAGAGGGGCCAGTTGAGGTGGCTCGGGCATCTGGTCAGGATGCCTCCTGGACGCCTCCCTGGTGAGGTGTTCCGGGCACGTCCCACCGGGAGGAGGAAGACCCAGGACACGCTGGAGGGACTATGTCTCTCGGCTGGCCTGGGAACGCCTTGGGATTCCTCAAGAGGAGCTGGAAGAAGTGGCTGGGGAGAGGGAAGTCTGGGCCTCCCTTCTGAAGCTGCTACCCCCGCGACCCGACTCCGGATAAGTGGAAGAAGATGGATGGATGGACATGGAAATCCTCTAAAATAGTTCCGTCGTTCCAAAAGCGGAGAAAATCAAAGTGTTTCTCTAAATTTCTTGTTTTCTATTTTGTCTAATAAGACAGGTCAAAATTCATTTTCCAGAACAGAAAATGAGCTTGTTAATGTTTCTACAACCTAATTAAAACGAAAGAGTTTCAGTGTCTTTCACTAAGATTGATCCATTTGGAAAATGTGAACAAATCCAAAATGAAATGCAGCCAGCAGGTTATTCAAACAACAACATTTTTTTAGAAAATCCACCAGACAAACCATTTTTATTTGGGCTTTTTGAAATATAGATTTGCCTTGTGGCAAAGTTTCAGTTTCAACACAAATCAGTGCGGAGTCGTGAAATTAAATGAATATATTGTTTTACAGTTAAAAATCCAAAGTGAACTCTGGTGCAGTTGGAATGTGAATACCAAGTGGACCGGAGACTCTCACAGGAACCCAGAGTGGGCTACAGCGCAGGGCATTCTGGGTAAATAACACAAACAAACGTTAGCGCTAGCGGGAGAAATGGCTCTTAGTATTTTACCAACATCCTGCAACCGCTAAAATCTGATGCAACTCCATTTTTGTTTACAGCGCGACAAGAAGGAAGTCTGTGTCTTCTTCAGAGGTTTTTTTTTAAGGTTGCAAAAGACTATACTGTAAAGTGTGTTTTTATTTATATATAGATAAATGTATTGATTGTTATACTTTGTTATCAGGAATTGCTAGCTCTATATTTTGTCTTGTTACATTAAAAGTCAACCTCATCATTTGTGGGACAGAAGCAGCAGCAGGACACAGAGTCAGAGGTCATTCAATAAACCCTCATCTAAAACTTACATGAGGCCCATGTGATGTTTCACTCTCGTTGGCAGACCTCGAAGAGGAGCATTAACTTTAATTATAACTATTTAAATTATTGATCTCGGTTCACGTGGAGGCTGGAAGGAGCTCGGGTTGTAAAAACAGGAAGTGAGGTTCATTTCTCAGCGTGTCAGCGCTGATGTGTCCATCCAGTCGCTGCTCACAGCTAAAGAAAATGGCTGAACAAGTTAAATAATAACAATAACAAGAAAAAACATCTTCCAGTAAGCTCACCTGTGCCCCGGTCACCATCACCGACGGTCTGGGAGGAAATCTTCCCCCTCTGATAACTCTGTAGTGTAATATTGTGTCCGTGTCCGTTGAATCCGCGACGCCCTAAAAATAGCTCCGATTCCCGACCAAACGTTTACAACGCCATATGTGTGAAAAATCTGCGGGACTGCTCTGGGTGATAGTCGGAGATATAGAGGCAATTACACAGTAATAGATTCAATCTCAGGCCAAGAGAAACATAATTGGAGAGGGAGTTCTAGCCTACGGGTCAGAATATTGTATACTGCGGCTGTGATTATAGGCACTTGGCGGAGGGAATGGCACCGTCGCCAATTTAAAATCAGCATATGAATGGCTGATGTTAAATACATCGCTACAGATCGACGCCGTTCGGTTTGTCCTTGTCGGAATCCAAGCGGCCCGTTTGTTTTCCTGCTGGCTGCTTGGACAGAAATAATAATAATAAAAAGAAAAGGAATAAGAAACCCAGATCAGGTCCCACTCTCATGTTGTGTTTGAACAAAATGCTAATGTAAAGCAGACGTTTGGTAGATTTTAATTGTTACCTGCCAAGCGTTTTGACTGATTCTGTTGTCCAGAGGCCGTTTTATGAAATAACAAGACGATCCCTGACAGGCCGGAGAACTCTATTAACGGCGTGTTTTCACCGTTTTATACACGACTGGGACGAACGCGGGCTAACGTCAGAGGACAGTGGATGTTTGGGCCGGGCTCTCAAACGTTCAGCTGATGTTGTTAAAGAGTTTGTGGTCAAACGACTTGAACTTTATCACGTTTTCCGAAATTCTGCCACCGCCGTGAAGTTCAGCTGGAAAACAGACACAAGCAAAACGGGAGGAGAGATTATGAACCGGCCTGTGACTCTCCATCCCTGCTGGGAATCATGGAAAACTTTTTCTCATAATTCTTTGAGAGCTGCGGTGCTGCGACCATCCAATCAGAAACTCAACATTCGACTCTTAAAGTATTTCCTCCAGATACTGCAATGTTTTGACATTTGTTGGAAATACACAGAAAAATCACTGGGCAACATGAGAAAGTCCTGATAAATAACATTTTTTATAGCCATTGGTGTGATTAATTAGTTAAAATGGATTAAGATTCAAATCCTAATGAATCTCATATATTTACTTGTACTATGAATGTTCTCTTAAAGCAGTGTTTCTCAATTCCGGTCCTCAGGCCCCCCTGCTCTGCAGGTTTTAGATGTACCTCTACACCAGAACAGCTGATTCAAATGATTGCATGACATCTTCTGCAGCCACCAAGTACTGCAGGAGCTTGTTAATCACCCAAAGATTCAATCCAGGCGTGTGGCAGAAAGGAAACATCTAAAACATGCAGAGCAGGGGGGCACGAGGACCAGAATTGAGAAACACTGTCTTAAAGGGACAGTATCGTGTATTTTCTAGGTACAAATTGCCATTTTATAACACAGTCAAGTAACTACCTTCACTTCAGTTCTCATAAAAACTGCTGTATATATAAAATATGACTTTAAAGAATTTTGACGTTGTAATTCAACACCTTGAAATTGGGCCTCTGTCTCTTTAAGAAACTCCTGCTCTTTCTGAAACTCCGCCCTCAGGAAGTTATCACTACAAGCTTCCTCGATTAACCATTTAACTGCATTTTTATGAGAAGTAGCTCGTATAATAAGCTAAGGTGTTTGCTAATTGCTGTTGGCTAGCTTGAAGGAGCAGAGTGGCGGCGTCTCACGGAAGGAAGCTACACATTCCTCCTGCATGTGCACAGCGCGAAGGCAGAGCTAGATCCAGCCAGGTGTTTTGTGCAACTGAATGGTTGCCATGGAGATTAAAGGATTTCTCAAACATTCTTGAAAGTATACATGTATGTCTTCGATGAGGAAATAACATTAAAACATGATGTGAAGCTCAAACAAATTGGATTTTACATAATACAGCCCCTTTAAGAAGACACACAGCGTGCCGTACAGACTACAACTTTACACGTTAGAGTAGGAGGAGGCGTCAGCTTGTACTTGTCCACACAACAATGTCACAGGGACAGCATGAAGGTACCACCGCAGGACTCCGGTATCCCAGAATTCACTGCAGTGTCTAGAGGGACAGATGTTACAGACTGCAGTGGAGGAGAAGGAAACCCGATGGGTGTGTTTTTGTTTGAAGCCGTTATTCTTTGCAGCTATGCAGTAAAACCCAGGCCTGCCTGGTAGCCGGCGCACACATCCAGGCCATGAGTGGCCGTCATTAGCTGGAAATACAGTGTTCCTAGCACTGATTGGCCAGCAGCAGGACAGCTGGAGTTACATCAGAACCCGCTGAGCATCTAAATGGATCACTAATACTAAACATGTGTTCAGGTTGACTCTAACCGCTATCCTGTGTTTGTTTAACACAGTTAAAGCCATAAGGTCGATGCAAATGAAAAAAAATCCTTAACAGTTCCAATCTTCTGCTTTGTTCGTCACAGAAAAAACCTTGACTAGTGTGGATTGAACAGAGGAGGGTTATGTATGAAAACTTGGGTTTATGTCTTTGATTTCATTGGTAGTTACAATGCTGTGGTTTAAGCTAACATTTTCCACCCAGTGGGGGGTTTCTCTGAGGATTTTATCTGGAAATTAAGATTTAAGAACCTTTAAAAGAGCCACAGAGCTGTTAGATCTTAAAAGATAAGAAACCCACAGCCACGTGTCCTGCATTAAGTTTTAAATGGATCTTATTAGGGTATTCATTTATTTTGAATATGTAGTAGGTTGGCTTCAACTGTTTGTTTTTTTTTGGTTTTTTTAACAAATTGTACACCAGCCAAGCAAACATATATAACATTTTATCACTGCATTTTACCAGCATGTTCTCCTCATGCATATTGGTGTTTTCTCTCTGCTCTCCTCCCACAGCCACCGAACAAGCATGTTGGGTTAATTGGGAGATTATAAATTCCTGTTGGGTCTGAGTGTGTGCGGGCGTGTGCAGGGTAGTCGGTTCGTATGTACTGGTGGTCACACCAACTGAGCCCTAAACAGGATTAAGTGAGAATGGAAACTGGATGGAGGGTAAAAAGCACAGTACCTGCTTTGGCCCCGTCCTGATTTGGAATCTTGAACCAATAAATATTGACAATCTATTTGTTTGAATAGAATAAAGTATATAATAGATTTTTCTTTCATTGTCCTGAGAGGTGTCAAGTTTTAATAGTGTGTGTGCGTATTTCTTCAAGGGCGATGTGACTTGGAATGAAAAAGTTTCCTTTGTGGCTGTAAAATTTGTATTGCTGCCTCCTTGAGGTTTGGTTGTAACTCCAAAGAATACAGATGGAAACTAGTTTTCTGAATGTTGTGGAAACTTCCTAGAGGGTGCAGACATGTTTCCATTGCTTAGGCATAAACAATGGCCTAATTAATGGTCTTAATAGCAATTAGCTAATGGGACCAATATCTCCGCCACGTTGCTCAAGAAAACATCGAGATTGTTTTTGGACAAATTTTCATCCTCATGTGATCAGACTGCAGGACCGCCACCTGAACGTTGTTTTAAACAGGCCAACCACATGGGGGCAGCGTAGTGCAAAGCTAAAACTTTGTCAGCCAATCAGGTTGCTTCAAAACAACCACGACTTCCTGTTTCAACGATGGCAGAAGAGACGTTTGTGTCTCACCAAAGTGCTTCCATTGAAGTTTTGCGAAATCCACTGATGTTGACCCGTCCACAAATCCATCTCTTCCTAAAAAACGTTATCAAAAAAAGTTGCCATTTTTACATTAAGAACATTTATGGTAACACTTTATTTGACGAGTTGTGAATTGTCATGACACCGTCATAAACATGACATAACACCTGTCATGAACATGAATATTTATGACTGCTGTCATAAAGTGTCATTTGGTAAATCCTGACACTTTTAATACAAAGTTGACATTATTTATAACGTCTTTGTTATGACAACTGTTTTTAAAGGCTCATCCTAGCAGAAAGCCTCAGCCTTTCACTAATACATTCATCTGGTCTCCTCCAATGAGAGAATTGCCTCCAGAAACCGAAATTCTGATCAGGACCAATCTTGAGTTTTTTCATCAAAGTTTCAGAGCAAGTCTATTGGAGTCCAATTTGACGGAGGCTGAGGTTTCAGCATTAGCAGAACTAACTGATAATGACCAAATTGTTATTAAGCCTGCAGACAAAGGGAGCGCAATTGTCATAACAAAGATATTTTTGTCTAGGTTTATGTCAAGTTGTCATAACAAAGACTTTATAAATAATGTTAACTTTGTATTAAAAGTGTCATGATTTACCAAATGACACTTTGACAACAGTCATAAATATTCATGAAGACTTGTTCATGTTCGTGACAGGTGTTATGTCACGTTTATGACGGTGTCATGACAGTCTTATTCACAACCTGTCAAATAAAGTTTTACCACATTTATGTTCAGAATTCCAGTTTTATGGTAAATGAAAACACAGCCGCTGACACTTGGTGATCCGGATGTTCTCCACATTAAAATCTTTAATTCTGCATCAGAAATTCAGACGTCATCACCATTCATCCTTTGCCAAATAAAACTTTTGAACTAACTGTGACTTTGGCTATTATTTCTTTAGAAGGTGAGAAAGTTTTCCATCCCGTTGTTCTAATAACTATGCAGTTGTTAGAAAGAAAATACACCTTTTGCCATTTACTTTAAGGTTAGGAGAAAATACATTAAATTGCTCAGCTCCTGTTCAGACTGCAGGACACGAGGGATTTAAAAGTGTCTCGCTGTTGTAAACGTGTTTCTACCTTGTTCGTGCCGTTTCATTGGAAACAAACGACATGCTCAAATTAACGTTCATTTAACTCTCTCTACAATTCAGTTACGTGAAGTCTAGAATATATTCCACAATGTGGTGCAGTTTATTTTTAAGATGTACATGATTTCGGGGACAAACAAGAGCATTTGAATATGGTCTTTAACTGATGCGATTGCCATGCAGGATGATACCCAGTGGGGTTGTCTGTCTGTCGAGATAGAGATAAATGGCCAGTGTTGCTTAGAGAGGGGCAGGGATTGGGCAGCGAACTGTTTCATAAGGAGTTCAGCTGTAAACATTTACCTTAATTGTCCTGCAATCTCCTGGTTTGTGAGAGAAGAACCGTAAAGATGTTGTGAGGTTTCCTGCTGCGTTGCACCTGGACCCTGATCTGGGGTATATAAAATAACAACCCCATCCCGATGACAAGTCGGTTCTGCCTGAGGCAGTATACCAGCAGCAGGAATTGTACAATCTGAAATTCTGAAAATAAACTAGCTTAATGTAATATACGCCAATTTAAAAAAATATTCATGTTTTTTATTAGAAGCTTTCGTGTTAGGATGAGCTGGTTTATCGAAATAGTCGTAGTTTGCAAAACTGCAACGGAAACAAAGTTTCGCATTGTGCGATTCACATGATCAACAGCCAGACGTTACCACTGGCAGGAGGACGACGGTTTGTTTTTGTTTTTGTTTTGGACCACCAGAGCTCTCAAAGCATCAGACAGTTCATAAAAAGTTGTGTCGTTTGAATCCATCGCTCTACTGTAAAATCACAGCTTCAGCGCCCGATAAGACGCCATCGTTTCCTTTGATGTTCGGTAGATGAGCGCCAGCGCCACGGCTGAACCATGGAACTATCTCATGGAGCTGTTGACATCTGTTGCCCCCATGATATTTAATGACTTATCACGAGAACAAGTTCGTTCACGTGTTATTTTAATTTCATTTATTTAATGGAAACACCCAATTGCTTAATTGTGTTTTTTATTTTTTTTATTTTGACAGAACATAGACAAAGATTTGTGGACATTTGTAGTGGAAACTGAGCTACTGTTGTACAAAGCAGATCTGAAACGTCCTTATTGGTGAAAAGGCGATGATGAATTCATAAAAACTAAATTAGAGTTTAAGTCAAGTGTGGAGCGAGAGGTTTTCATTCAGGCATCATGTGAAGTATTATCAAATTATTTACAATTCTGTACAGTTTTTTCAGAGTGGCAAGCCTATACAATACACTTCAGTAATAAAATTAAACAATCAAGTATGCATATTAAGCAAACTATACATGCAATCCCAGTAAAATTTGGATTTATTTGTTCACAAGTTGCAGAGAAGCCACACATTTGTTGTAGTCATGAAGGACGTATATTTCCGGGTGGATGTCTGTCCAGCCCTCACATCAGCATCGGTGGAGTTCGTTTAAACCTCTGGGTCTCTTGACATGCAGCCGTTTTCTAAATATAGTCCATGAGGCTCAAAGATTGTAAGCACGCTCATCACTGTGGCAAACAGCCGAATCGCTAGAAGACCTTTCAGAGGTCCTAAAGTCTCTACCACAACTTCACTTTCTTCTAACTCCCATAAAGAGGGAAAAGGTCTGTTGAGGTGAAGACTCCAGATACTGAGAAAGTTACTTTAATAAGTCCAATAAAGTTATTTTGAGTGCTGCTGGAGTTTTCACCTCCCTATAAAGCTTTCCTCCAGCTGGACATTTCAGTTTAGATAAAACTTTCTCTTTTTGTTGGCACCCGTTAAGACAGACTCTGGGCGTCCTGCATCTCCCGGTGTATGGCAGTGCCTTGATTCTTGCTAATCATCCTAATCAATTTCCTTTTGCCTGAAAATTACAATGTGGTTCAGATAGTTGCTCACGATTTACTGTTCCAACAAGAGAATGATGTCAGAGATCATTGCATATGAAAACTAGTTTTTTGAAAATAGAAATCAGGTTGAGATTTAGGTTCTGAAATAACTCAGACAAATTTGGCAGATCAGAATCCTGCCAAAACCCAACAGTATGGTTTGAAAGCCATTTCCAAAGTTATTTTTCTAAATATTTTGAGGCTGTAGGATGTATTTGTACCTGGATGTCTAACTCTGACCATGTGGATTGACAGCATATTACCAAGAAATAAAAAATTGTAGACCCAGATTTTGCATAGTAACCACTTTCTGCTCAAATTGGTGCTCTTTAAATTAAAAAAAACACATCGCATCAAGTATCAGCAGCTCCTTAGATTTCTGTACTTCGGACCATAGTGCACGATTGTTAACTCTGAAACTCCCCAGCTACTCTTGAAATCCCATCTGGTATGATCGATGAGATTGTCAATATTAAAAATGTAAGGCTGGAAATATACATGCCACTGTGAGCGGCGGTGCAGTGTGCGTTAATCCATGACAGGTTATATTTTACTCCTCTGTCCTCTTGTTTTATCAACATTCTCGAGACAGGCGCGGGAATCTGATGTTTCCGTTTCCACAAAGTGTCAGACGACCAAGATGAAATCTGCAGCTAATTACGTCCGCCGGCGGCGCTCTGACAGAGCCTGTCCGCCTAAACCCGAAGAAGTGTCGCGATCTCTGACATCTGCTGGAAAGTCCGTGTAATTCCGCCGCCGCTCCCATGAGACGCACTTCATCGGTCCCAAGGAGACGGGCAGGAGGTCGGGCATCAAGGGAGGTTGAGGAGGCTGCCTAGACAGAGTTAAAAGAAGAAAAGAAAAAGAAAGTCCTGTTGTTGATTAGAAGTATGAACTTCAGCTGAGACTCTGACGGGGTTTGCTGTGAACTGGTTCCACACTGGTTTTACTGCTGTGAATCTACTATATTCTCCAGTGTGTGCTGGTACTGCTAATGGATATCTTTGTCGTAGGATACGTGCTTGAGCTTCCAGATGGATTCCATTTGATATCTTACAAGAAAGAACTTACAGATCCTCATGATGCAGACTAATAAAGGCGATGGTTGCTATAGGTAGCATCACAGCGAGGCGGATGAAAACATCAGAGTACTTGTTTTTGTTTGATGTTCTTGCATCTTCACTTGTATTATAGGTTGAAAAGCTTTTGATAACTGGTGAATATATAAGCAAACCAAAACTTGAGAGACCACCAATGGACCAACCTAAAAGAGGAAATCTATTTCTGAACAAAAGAAGCAAGAAGGTTGGCGAATGGCTAAATGTTATTGTGATAAGGTGCCCAACATTTCCAACTGTTTTAAAAATGTATTGATAATTGTGTACGCTATTTAAAAGTGACATAAGTTTTCTAAAAGTTTGACATTTAATAAGACTAAGCTCCCCGTGTAACACATAATTTAGGTTTGTTAAAATATTTGTACAGGTAAAATGCCACAAAATTGTGATTTTCTTTTTCTTCATGTTTGTACCTTGTTTCATATTTGGTAGAATTGACTTTTAACGTTTATGACAAAGGCGGGCGATATAGACTTTGAATTTTATCGCAATAGTTTGTGGTAGTATTGTGATAACAATAAGTATTGTGATTTTTAAAAAAATTCTACCTTGAATTAGTATCTTTTTAAGGCAACTGCATGTCTGTGAAGTCTAAATTTAATAATGGTGATTGTGGTTGGATGAATTTTTGATACATCAACAGTAGCTAACTTTGTCATCCAGGAGTGCATTTACAAATGTTTATCTTTCTTTTTATTTTGTTTTTGGAGTAATGACTTCTTCCTTGTTGTATGGAATTTTATTTAAATGTTTGAACAGATGGACCTGGCGTCGTAAATATGAGATTTGTAACATGACCCCGTTGTGTGTTTGGTAGGATTTTAGGCTTAGTTGTAATAAAGATAAATTTTTTTCCTAAACATTATGCATATAAAAATATCCAAATGCTCTTTGACTCAAACTATGTATCCACTAATTATATAATTTTGTAATTTGACAGTTCAAAAGTAAATGTGCGTATTGGAAACATGCTAATTTTGAAAAAATAAACATGTTTATTGATGAAAAGTTTTAGATGAGGTGGATTTCAAAATTTGAAGTTATCAAAATTGGTTGAAAAGTGGAAACACTTTTGTTTTTTGCATATCACAAGTCACATGATCAACAACTGGACATTGTCTTTGACACAAACCATGAAGAAGAGGACCACAGGAAGTGGTTGGAGAATCGTGTTACAGAATGTTTTTGATGACTTATCGCATGAACAAACTTATTTATATGTGATTTTCATTTTGTTTCTTCTTTAATGGAATTGCAAAATCGTGGGGGGGTTTCAGAACACTAAAAGTTTTGCCTACTTTTGTAACGTGGCTAGTGTGGAGTAGTGACTGCAGCACACACACACACACTCCTGTGGGTATCCCACTCAGGATATCTCTGGTGTGTAAATTACAGACATCTGTAAACACATTCAGCTCAGTTATTGCCCTGCGAGTCTCAATTATGAACTTTAATCCTAATCAACTGCAAGTTTACAAACTTAAATCAATTACATTCATTCTGCCTATCAAAATTCAATTTTGTAATGATTACAGTAATAAGCCATCAGTCTAACAAGGCTTGTAGTAATGAACCTGATTACTGTAAACACAAGAAATATGTCCATAAAGCAGCAGGAGAGACGCAGTGCCAGACTGCTTAGAGTGAATGAATCAGGTTTTTCTCGCTAATGGACTTCTATACGATAAAACTTTCTTTTGATAACTTACTGTGCCCAGGAAGTTGCTTCTGTCTTCATAAATATTCATGAGAAGCTTCACTGATCCTTCATGCTGGTATGTGCTAACTGCATGGTGGGCTCAAATATTTGGCGGTGGAGTATTGTAAGGCTGAATAGATATAAAGGAGACACTGTGATCTTTCAGGAGGACGTTACATCTATGTCAGATGACCTTCGGTTGGTTTACCGTCTGAGGGGAGTTTCTTTCAGAGCGTCTGTTCATGTCAGTTGTTGGTATTTATGCATCCAGGTGCATATAAAGTGCAGAATTTGTAAGCTTTATGCTAATCTGCTGCTGTAGTAGAAATCTCATACTGAAAAAGGTGAAAATATTTAATTGAAAGCACACAGATATTCACTCAGGGGGAAAAACTGGCATTAAGAAATCAGCAGCAATGATGGTTCAATGGTCCCCAAGGCCTTTGGAAGAGAAACAGGCCTGTGGCAACACAGATTCTCTATTACCAGTGAACATGAGGTACTTTTTACATTTCCAACCCAAACCCACCCAAAACACTGAGAAGGAAGATAAATCTTACTGACTAAAGCACATGGTTCCAAATAAATCCCCAGTAGTTTGGAAAATGTGTGTTTGAGGTGGTAGGACCAGAGAGACTTTGACTTGGCAATCTTCAATAACTGGTTGGCATGCAGACTGTGTCTGGGGTTTGTTGTTTTGCGTCTTGCATCTTTTTAAATCTGGTTTTGCTAGGAGATTTTATTCCCTTCTTTATTGAAACACTTTGTTTTAATCTTGACAGGTGCTTTGGAAATACTGTCATTAGCTGTGTTTCCATTAGCCTTAAAATTGAGCAAATTGGAATTGACAAAATATATTAACTTAATGGAAACATGCTGTATCAAAATAGATGTATCTCACCAAACCTGAATGGAAACATTTCTTTTTTTTTTTAATCACTGGAGTCACATGATCAACAACCGGATGTTACTACCAGCGGAAATGACAAAGAAGACGACAGGAAGTGATGGGAGGATGATGACTGGATGTTTCCTAATGACTTATTTACATGTGATTTTAACTGTGTTTCTATGGAAACACCACACTTGCGAAATTGTGTTTTTTAGACACAAGCGGAATACCTACAAAGTTTTGCCCACATTTATAACAAAAACACAGAAGCACTGGCATGAATAGTTTTCTTTTTATTTCATGAAGACAATAAGATTTTAAAAACTCTTGATGACTCTAGTCCTTATTGAGTCAGTCTTGCAGACATAAAGTATCCCCGGAGCAAATGCAGACAATGAGGAACGAAGGGTTAGTGATTTTTTAAGGGGGTAAAAAAAAATGTTTTAGTCAATTTAGCTAAAAGATACACAGACGAACCAAAAAGACGAGTAAATAGGTCTTCTGGCAAACAGGATTGGTCACGCAATATATTTGATGAGGATTGAGTTGTTTGCATGCAATTCTATTTAGTGCAACTCTTCTTTCATGGTTGTCAAAGACATTAAGGTTTTGGACATTTGAGGGGTTCCACTGGGTCCTGCAGAGAAACCCTCTGCAGGACCCAGTGGAACCGGAGTAAGGGGGTTCATGGATCTGAGACGAAGAGGCCCTTAGCTGGAAGCTCGAAGGCATGTAACTGGCTCACCCAGAGGGAACGAAGGAGAACGAGTCTGAAGAAGAATGAAAGAATCACGATTCTACTATGGCAACAGGTAGAAGGTAAATAGAAGAAAGAAATGTGTTATAGCTTTTACTGCATTTAATGAGGTAGTGAAGGAAAACAGAGATTCAGATAGAAAGTACGAGGTGAAGGATAGAGAGAGACGAGGACAAAAAAAAAGAAAAAAAGACACCAGCAGCAAGATGAAAGCCGGCGATCCTGCTCCATTACCAGGTCCTCTGGAACAGGAAGGGGACGCAGGGCTGGAACAAATGGACAGTAATTGCACACAATCTGTCTTCAGAGCTCAATCACTTTGCCCTACAGGGGCCATTGGTGAAACCCTTCTCTCAAACTAATCTAATAACTTTCCTCCCCACGGAGACGTTACCTTTCACCTTCAGCTTCAGCGTGCGTGTTGCCCTGGCGGCGAGGGGGGAACGTAAATCAGCTACTGGTCGTAATTAGCCACGCGCATAATACGCTGAGTGTGTTTCCAAGCAATATTAAACGGGAAGAGTTCTCAATAAATAAAAAATAAAATGCTTAGTAACTGAAAAATTCCTCCATTTAACATTAAGATTTGTTTGGCTATAAATTACTATTAATAAATGGCAATTATTAAAAGAGGAGCTTCATGTAAAATTGACTTTTTTGAGCTCTTCATCATGTTATAATGTTGTTCCCTCATCAAAAACTAACCTGGAGTGTCGCTTTGGTACTTTCATGCATGTTAGTCTCCATGGCAACCATTCAGCTCCTCGATAGCTCCGCAATCGAGGAGCTACAGTTTTTAAGCAAACACCTGGTGGAACAGCGCATCTCCTGGGCTCATTGAACGAGCTACTTCTCAGTGCAACGCTGGTAAAAACGTTGTTAAAGGGTTAACAGAGGAGCCATGTTGTGATGACTTCCTGAAGGCGGAGCTTCAGAAAGAGCAGGAGTTTTTGAACGGACAATTACAAGACATTGATATTCAATTTTCGTATTTGGTATATATATGACATTTTTATAACAGCAACTGAAGGTATCAGTTAATTGATTGTGCCATAAAATGGCACTATGTGGCTGGAAGATACATAATACTGCCCCTTTAAGAAATACTATTAAAATTGACAAAGATGGCGAAACAATCCAATTATCAGGAAAATATCAGCCACTTATTTTTCTGTCTGTTATTGCTAATGAATACCTGCCTAATAAAGCTTAACTATTAATGCTAAAGTATTAATTTTAAGTTCAGTTTTTGAACAGCTTGGCTCTTCACGTTTTCAGAAATAAACAGACAATTTCTCTCCAAAATGAGTTTACTACATATTGGATTATTACAAGATATATTTTAAATACCAAATGTACCTAATGCAAGAATCAACATTGAGTGATCTGGAATTTTAGAATTCATTAATATAAAAGCCTCTGTATTTCTTAGGGTGATTAGCCGATATGTAAATTTGTTTCCACATGGATCTATTCCAATAAGGGAAACAAATCACGTTTTGGGGCTTTCAACATTAAATTCACAAACCTTTTTCAATACGAAACCCTTGACTTTTGAACTTGCTTTGAATGCTAGCAAGACAGCAAATAAATAGTTTTCCAGGAACGGTAAGTTGTTTTTCTGACATTAACATATTTAGCACGTACATGAGCTGATTGACAGCACTAAGATTCTCGTCCTGGTTGGTTGTTTGGAGTTATCACTGAGGGAAGGTAGTTTATTTCACAGATTATTTCTTGACATAATGACAATTTCAACAAATATGTATGTTTTTTTTTGTTTTATTTTTACAAAAGTTACTTACTGCAGCTTTAAGTTGAGTCCCAGCTGAGACTAAGAGGCTGACTAAGTGGAGCTGCAAAGATTTTTTATTTTTATCATTTGGGGTTTTTGGGGCCAAGCTGAAGCAACACTCTTCCTTTCATACAAAGTGTTTCTATGAATTCTGCTGACTACATTAGCGGTCGCCAAAGCAAGGGCATTTGTTGAGCTAATGTGACAAGTGACATTGATTTCATTTACTTACTTGAATGAAAAGCAAAACGATGTGGTGAGAAAATAACGCCAATAAGGCAGAGACGGTCCAACTAAAATTCAGCATAGATTTCATCAGCTCTAATAAAGCCATTAGGCATTAGGATGCACACCACTTAGCTGAGGCAACTCATCCATGAAAGTAAGAGACATGCTTTCATTAAATGAATGTCAATTAATTTTACCATTAGCTGAACCAATATTGAAGCTGCACATTATGATTACAGAAAGCAAAAAGTGAGTAAATCTTCTCCCTGGTGCAACACTGGGAAGCTATCGCTAGCCTGTGTAAAGCCTAGCATACACTGCACCACATTTACATTGGTGTTCATCACATCTTTTTTTTTTTTTTTAAAGGAAAATGACGCATAGTGACCTCGGTTAAGTAGCTCTAATCTCATTACTGGTTTAGAAATAGTAACTGGCTTCTGGAAAAAGCCACGTTAGCGGTGTCACCGCTAACCAGCAGCACAGGTGAGAATAATCAACAGCTAGCTGGAGAGGCACAGGTGAAAACAATGAGCTAATCTGCAGGCAGACAGCAGAGGAGCAGGATGACACGTGGCGGGAACAGGACAGATTATGATATAAAAAAAAAATAACACCATATATCATTCCTTTAATTTCCTCAGCTAAATGTCCGAATGCCACTAGCTCTGTTTTCCTTACAATTATTCTCAAAACTTTGATATACAGCCAATGTCAAAAAAAAATAAAAATTTGCAATTGCAGTGTTTCCACTGAATAAGACATGCAGTTAAAATTTATAGTTTATTTATAAATTACTACTTATTCTTATTAAACATGGGGAATCAGTACATAGTTCTATACTATTATCTTGTCTTTCTTTCAGTTGTTTTGTTTGCATTTCCTTTTAATTCATCTAAAGCCCCTTGAAACTGCCTTGTTGCTGAATATGTGCTATATAAACGAAATGACCTTAAGTTACATGAATAAGTTTGTACACACCATAAGTCATTGGAAAAATTGGCGGCGCCATCCTCCTCCTACCGCTTCCTTCGGCATTTCAGCCAGTAGTAACGTCTGGTCGTTGACCACGGGACTCTTCTGATGCGAAAAAAGTGTTTACATTGCAGTTTTGCAAAACAAACTAATTTCAATACAGGTGAAAAACTCCCTCATCCGAGCGTCAAAACCTTTCATCAAACGACGTGAGTTTTTTTTTTCCAAAATTGACGGGATTCCATTAAGTGAATTTGTTTTTGTGATTACAACTTTAACGGTCAATGGAAACAAGATACTGAATGTTCAAATAAATTGGTTTAATCCCCAAAGGAATAGAACCAGTACTGTAGATTTATATATGTATTTATGTAAAATGTTAATGACCAAATAAAGATTTAAATGAAGCTCAACAATGATCATCTATTCTTTGAAGGCGCCTTTAATATATCCTACATATATGTCATAGTGACAAGCATTTTCCACTTTGTGTGATGGACTGAGATTTGTAACTTAATAATTTAAAAAAAGCTAATAATATTAATCATGAGGAAAACATTTACCATAATAACAGACGGCCACATTTGTCACCTTTCACAGCTGTCACCTGCTGCCACATTACCAGAATTTGGGATGTCGCTGTCATTTTGATTTCAATTAAATGTAGTTTCCAGTGTGGCTTCATAATATTTACTACCAGAGATAGCAGCATTCCACAGGGGGGGTTTCTGAATTATTAAATTTACCTGCCCTGGTGCATCACTGTCAGCTGCTGGCTCACTGACAGCTGATGTGTGTTTTATGTACCAACCTGAGTTGTATGTGAGCATGTATGTAGTCTACACTGCTTGTCCAAATCTGATCGTTCAATCTTTCTCCTTTCAGTAACGTTGCAACATGTGGGGCCGTCTACATGTTGGGGACGTGCATTTAATTGAAACCAGGCTTCTACCTGCATCATATGAAAAGACGTTATTAAATTTGAGAAATTTTTTTCCTGTTTTATGTCAATTATTAATAACCAACTTTATTTCTAGCGTAATGAGAAATTGCTTTTGTAGAAGTCGTAGTTTTACATGCATGAAAGATGACTGTTCCTTTGATGGTTTTGTAAGGTGCCGAGGCCTCAGTGCAAGATTTTTACGTGCAAGTTGGAATGTGTAAAAGTAGACGTGGCGTGAAACCTTTTACCCTCCGTGAAATTGTGAAACACCCAATAACAAACTACAAATCGCCAAAACTCACATAAATGCACCAAAATCGGACTGCATTCAGTTCTCTTTAAGCCAAGAAGCGTCAAAGCCATTGTTTTTCTTTAGCACTTATCAGTTCAACACTCCTATGAACGGTTTCAAACAACATAACGGAAGCAGAGTGTCATAAAAAGCAGAAGCTTCTTAAAGAGACAGAGGCCCAATTCCAAGGTGTCCAATCGCAAAGTCAAATTTTTATGTAGGTTATGCTTGACATATACAACATTTTTATTACAACTGAAGGTAACAGAGTTACTTTATTGTGTAATAAAATGGCACTATGTGCCTGGGAAATGGATAAAACCGGCCCTTTAATAGAAAGCAAACAGAAGAATCAGTATATAAGACCTAACTTAAATGTAATATATTTTCCTCTAAAATGGTGCTACTTTAAATCAGTTACTATGGCGATTAAGTTGTTAATATTCTGCTCCGACCAGGCAACAACTTCAAATGTTTAAGCTATGCTCCACCGTTAGCATCCCTGTTTACTTCCACAAACACTGGGCACTTCTTCTTTTTATGAGAACGCTGACGCTGTTGCGCCCTCAACTGCGCATGTGGGACACTTTCAGGTCGATGCCCAGTCACACTGCAGAACACATAAGGGTTGCATTTGAAAAAAATCGGAATTGGGTCACTGCAGGCTGCAGTGTGAACGCAGCCTTAGTTGTTGTGATTTAAAACAAATGAGACCCCGATTGGTCTTGGCCTTTCTTAGAATAGTGGCTAATGAATCTCCAAATGAATGGATTCCATCTCTGTGTGACGGTTCGTCTCGGTGTCGGGTGAAGTCAAAGCAAACACAATTCGGTTCGTCTGTCACAGAAATGACATGCCGACTATCTCCCAGGTCAGTTTTTAATGCAAGTTAAGCCAATCCCATTGATCAAAATCTTGCAGTCTTTTCCAACATTTTGATTTCATTCTTCATGTGTTTCCGCTCCCATCTACCTGGATTATACACCATCTTAATAACTGCAGCAGCTCACGCAGTGCAAAACACAGTGCTTGCCATCAGAAATCAAAAGCGTCAACAGACACAGCCAGACCGAACACAAAAAATCACCATTGGCATGACAAAGAGGGCCAGGCCATGTTTTCAGCACAACTGGCCTTCACTGCTGTTAAAGGCCCTGGGAGATTAATAATTTATTAAACCGTTCAAACAAAGATCGCTGTCATAGACAAAACATTACAGACTGACTGTAAGAGCGCACGCCACCAAACATACGTCCTTGCTTCTGCTAACTTCTCTCGTAGCTTGATAGTTTGCCGTTATATTGGCTTCTTAAAGCACATGGAAATTAGCTGTAAAACCCCAGGGAGTATTGACTGTACATCAAGTCTCTGCTAAGCATCAGTCAGCACTCTGGGATGCGAGTCTCAGGACTTTAAATCTTAATTTATTAGAGGTGGGAAAGCTATTCAGTGGGTTTACTGAACAAACGTTGAGTAAACTGTGCTCTGTTTATCTCTCACTTTCTGAAGTTATGTTGGGGGAAAAAACATCCGTAACTTTCTGAAATTTGCTTTCACGTTTTTAGAGATGCACCAAGAACTCGACCGGTGATGGGAATTTGTTACTTAGGGAGGAAAACACAGTGTCAGCCATCTATCATTGAAGTCTTCTGAATTAATATTGGTGGAAACTATTTTCACCATGTTGAGGCAAGTTTACTCCTTCAAGCTGCGAAATAAGATGGCTACCAGCAGAGAACAGGAAGGCTGCTACAAGTAGGATTTTCTGTTCTCTTGTTTAGAGCTTTTTTTCTTTTACTTTATTTTTAAATATACAATTACATACAATCGAACAAAAGGGCTACAGCAGGTAACATGTATTCACCTTAATGAACATTACAATGTTACAGACGTTTCACTGTATGAAGTCACAAAAAGGAAACAAAGAAAACTCCCAGGTGTCTGTCCGAGTGATGTGGAGTCACAAACATCTGTTACACACCTTTGGTAATAAAATGATCCCATTTTTCCCAACGTTTCTCTCCTTTCTCCTTCTTGAGCCGTATTGTAAAAGTCAACATTTCCATATGGGAGATCAGGTTTATAATATGCAAAAGAAGCTTCAGAGTTGGGGGTCTAGGTTGGAGCCAACATTTAGTAATCGCTTACTTGCTTGCAATCACAAATTGTTTGGAGCTTTTAACCTCGGTCTGTCATGGATCATCCACGATTTGGAAGTATTGGCAGCCTTTTGGAGATAATCCTTCAATAGGCCAACTCTTAGTGCTCGTTATTCATCATCCTATAACTCTTGGTTGGATCCCTGATCCATCCTTCCATTTTCTTACACTCTTGTCCCTAGTGGGGTCAGGAGGGGTGCTGGTGCCTATCTCCACCAGGGTGCATCCCGCCTCTCGCTCTTAAGGCGGGATGCACCCTGGACAGGTGGCCAGTCCAACACAGAGCAACACATAGACAGACAGGACAAACAACCAAGCACGCACACACACGCACACACACACACACACACACACCAAAGAAGGATTTAGAGAGACCAATTAACATAACAGGTTAGTTTTTTGACTGTGGGAGGAAGCCGTAGTATCCGGAGAGAACCCACTCACGCACAGGAAGAACACGCCAACTCCATGCAAGGAGTTTGCTGAAAGGCAACAGTACTGCCTACTGCGCCCTGATCCTAAACACACCAACACACCTATATCCAATAATCTCCTCAGCATGTCTTAGAGTTCAGGAGTCTTGTAGTAGAATTGCATCATCATCAATATGTGCTGACCTTTCAACAGTGTGACAAGTTGCTGTGCTACCATTGACCAACTGAGCAATTTGACATATCTGGAAAACATTAACTAAGCGCAACTACAAACGAAGAAATTTGTAATGAAACTCCTATTAAACATTCATGCAAATATTCCCATAACAACCCCATTTAGCACTCTGATCACTACATACACGTCCCCTGCAACAATCGCTACACCTTCCCATGTATACCCATTATTGAAAGAGCTGATGTCTTTTTATTTCAAGGTCTTTTTGCATCAGTGTGAGGAATCTAAGTCCTACTAAAGGTGGGAATGTGGATGAATCAGCGTCTCTGTGCGCGCTGAATGCTGATTAGAGGCGCTAATCTGCAATAAGGAATATTCATGCGTCTGTGTAAGTGATCGCAGGAGCGAAGCGGAGCTGCTGTCGCAAGTACAAATGAACAGTGAGTCCGCCATTGTTTTTGCTGCAACTGGTAGAAATGCGCTCATTAGGATTCAGCGAGCTGCCGAGTACAGATGCCTGAGCACACTGTGTGGAGATTGAGAACTCTTGGCAATTAACTCTTGCTAAATACTACTCGGATTATTGCTTCGCGAGCGCACCAGGATCTTTTTTCTTCTTCTTTTTTTTTAAATACCTGCTTTATTGTAGCATTTCATTAGATACAAACTAGGAAGACAGAATGGCTCCAGCTCCTAGCAAAGCCATTCACTAGGATTTATTGTTTGCTCCTAACAGGAACTTTAGTGCAATGTGACAAGAATGTTTATGCAGAGGCAGTTTTGTTTTTACACACTAAACTTTTTCACATTTTGTCACCTTACAATCAAAGTACTTCAGTTTAATAATAGTTTTTCTATGAAGGCCTCAGTGTTTTAAAGTTGGCTTTTATAAACTTTAACTGCAGCAAAGGGAGGAAACTCTCCCAAGTATTGACACAAGGGGACTGGATACAAATCCATGCCACACTATTCAGCACTTTTGTTTTTTGAAGAAACTTTGAAAACAAGCTATTTTCAGTTCAATTCAAAAATACTTTATTGATTTCAAAGGGAACTTAAATGTTGTAAAACTCATTCATTTCAAGATTCTTCAGTTATTTTAGGACTATACATTACGCAATTCTGCCCTGCTTTGTTTTTTCCAGTTATGTCAAATTTCTACAAAACATTTTAAGGTGATTCCTTCGGCAAGGTACTGCATATGTTAAACAGCTGATTAGTGGGTGATGGGGGACAACATTCAGAGTTTTATCAGGATTTCAGACTGCAGCCATATACAAGCAAAAGGGAACTGATGGTAAGACAAGAAAATAAGTGAAATAATGAACCCAACGATGAAAGCAACCGATGTGTAGGGGATAAATAAAGTCCCTTAAACTTCCTGCTTCAACCTCCTCCTTTGTTGTGTCTGAGGTTTGCCTCCCTGTCATGGGAAACACGACAGCGAGGAAAGATTAACAAACCTTTTCCATTGCTGTAATGACCTCCACAACTTAAAAAAACCCCAAAAACAACCTTGTGAGACAGGAAAGCGTCGCCATCAGGGCCATTAAGTCTCTCCCCATGAGTCCGAGGATGGGAACACCGAGGGAGGAGGGAACGTTGGCGGTGTAGCCTAGCATCATCCATCACAGCACCGGCACTCACACTGAGAATCCAATTCAGCCGGCTCACGAGTCCGAAGAGATCGGCATGTTAAAGGCTTTCACTCATGATTAAAAGGAAACCTGTCTGTCTTACAAATGGGTAACATTTGTGTGTTTTTTTGTTGTTTTTTTTTTTTCATTCTTTACTAATAACATTACTAATACTCAAAAGAAGTAGCGTAAAGTCATATATGTGGATCCAGCAGGCAAACTACTTTAAAGCCAAACTGGCCGGTAGATTTCGAGCTTCATATTAAACACAGTGCATGTTTGAAAACTGAGAAGAAGAGAAAAGCTCAGAATGTATCTAAACCGGCTACTTGCGAAGATAGAAGGTCTCATGCAATTTGAGCTCAGAACAAATATTTGAAGCATCTGTAATATTTGCTGACCTTTCAAGTGTATTAGACTTTGCTGCCTTTGCTCATTTTGTCAGCCTCTTTTATAGATAAAAATACACTTACTAAGAACACAAACTGAATGATCTAATTTGGGTGAAATTTAATTCAGACCAGCAACGGTATGGAAGCTGCTGGATTTGTAAGGAGCTGCCATGTAAAAGTACTTTGTCATATTGTATTATCTTAGAAGAAAGATCTCTGATGTATGTTCTATCTTTCTGTAATATGCCAACAAAAAGTTCTGCATAACTGTGAAAGTGGAAGGACATGTTGTTTGGGTCTTCAAGCTACCAGCTGATCTTCTGCTTTGGGTCTACGGCTGTTCTCACACCTGATAGACCGTTATACTCTGTTCGACTAGGGAACAAAAATTACAACATTTACCACATTTTTTAACTTACAATCTATGAGCGGTAGTAGAATTTCTCTTTTGTCTTTGATAAAATACCATTCGTCATTTCTCAAGCTAGCACTGGATTTGCGTGTTTGTTTCTGTTTTATCTACCCAGAATGCCCTGCGCCACAGTTCGCTTTCTGCTTTTTGCAGCAGTCTGTGGGTTGTTTGGCGTTCACATAGGCTTCCAAACCACACCGGAATTCACTTTACCCAAACCAAGACCTCGGTTTGTAGATGGACCAGAGTTTGCTCTTTTTGGTCCACATCAGAGTTCGATTGCACATTCACACCTCCCCAAACAAGCTGGACTTTTTAGGTAAACCAACTAGAATTTGACTACCAAACTAACTGACTAACTCTGGAGTGAATGCTCCCTTTGAAGCCAAAATACCTTGGTGTAATGCTGTTTAATTGGCTGCCATTTGCAAAGCAGCCAATCCAGAAACGCCATTTCTTTCCTTTGCGCTAATTGGCCATTCCCCCAAGAGCAGAAGACTGTATGTATTAAAGTATATTAAGGTATATTTGATGTTTGAACTATTAAAACGATGTTTGAGAAACACCTTGCAAGAGGTGTTTCTCATTTATCCGTAGATTTGTTCAACAGATCATCTGAAGGCAAGTTTTCTAGTAACAATCTGCTCTTACCATCAACATAATTATCTGAAGCGCTGCAGGTCAGCTAACAATTAACAATGTTGGCCGCCTAACGCACTCAAATGAAAATCCTCCAGCCATCTAATGGCTAAACTTTACACCACTTTAAAACTTTTGATGTTCTGTTTGTCAGCCAAGGACATTCTCACCAATGTCATCATTAAAGACAGATTAAAGGTTGTATTGTTTTTTTTTACAGTCCAGGGGTGTCAAACTCCAGTCCTCGCTGTCCTGCAACTTTTAGATGTGCCTCTGCTGCACCACCTGAGTAGAATAATTAGATCATTAGCAAGAATCTGGAGAACTGATCTACACAAGGAGGAGGTAATTAAGCCATTTCATTCCAGTGTTTTGTACCTGTGGCACATCTAAAGCCTGTAGGACAGCGACTCTTGAGGACTGGAGTTTGACACCTGTGGTTTTAGCAAAGGCCTGTGTGTAACCGGACATGCAACTCAGTTGAGGTAATATCATTAACTTCATATGCAGGGTTCAATAAGTATGGCAGTTACTGAAGCAAACAGGAATCTCCTGTGACCAGACATATCCAAACATCGCTTCTGCTTACATTTATTCAATCTAAATCAACATTTATTAGTTTTAAATTCACCCAACATGTTTGTTTATAAGACAGGTGGTACAGCGTCATGAATGCCATCTGGAAGTGAAAGTGCGTAGATCTCAAAGAAACACAACATACAGAAATAAACAACATACAGCAGGCAGTCAATTAGACAGAGAAATAATTATTCACAAGTTTTAAATCGCGAGTTCTAATCAAATCTGAAGTCTTTTGAAAGCAAGTCTAAGTCGACTCGTAAGTCACTGTTTATGCGACTCCCAAACTCTGGTGTGAACCACAGCGTACACCACCAGATAACACCTTGTTTGTCAGACAAAACAGACATCCGAAGCCTCACACTGTGTAAAGATTTGTTTTTAGGAAGCAACCTTCAGCTCGGGCCTCTGTGATTGCTCTCAGAGCCTTAGCCTGCGGGCTAAATACCACGGTTAGCTTGTGTTTGGAGTCAAACGGCTGTTTTTGCCAAAGATTTTGGAGGCTAAGAACATTTTCCTCAGCCCCCCGTGGAGCCTGATTTGCTGTTACTTAAACACTTACTCTCTTCAAGATGCTCTCAGAGGCCTCCCCACATTCCCTCCTCCGTGCTCCCCATACCATTTTTCTTTCACTCGCTCAACCGCAGTGTTCTCTCTCTCTCTTTTTAATTCATTTCCGCTTCTCCTTTCTTGCTTTCCTCCTGATGTCTTTGCATCGTCCCCTCTTCCCCCTCCCTCCACTTTCACATACTAGTTCTTCCCTTCCTGCCTTTTCCTCCCTTTCTTTCCGCCTTGCTCGTATTCCCCAACTCTCCAGAACACTTACACCGCAATACACTTGCCATCTCATACACTCCAAGGGAAGGTGTTCAACTGGTACATTATGTCTCTCGGGTATTTCATAGACTAATGGAAAACACTCAAAATGCCTCGGCATTCCATCTTCCACTGGTAAAGCAGAAAGTCTCAGTCCACATATTGCCTTCGTAAGGGAAAGTTATTGCTAACAAGTTCCTGCAGCTTCTGGTTTTCAGAAGCACTGCCAGCTCTTTTCAAGCAGTTTTATTTATTTATTTTGTCTTGCATTCAGGTTGGTTTGAATTTCTCTTTTGTACATACTTAGCATGTACCTTGCATGTTGGAGACAAAAGTCATAACGTTACTTAACGTTACAATAAAATGTTGTTTTAAGAGGTTATAGATATGTTGAGTGATTTTAAATAATGAAGAAATGAGGTATGTTGTGTAGAATTAGCATCTTTGTTGCATGCTTAACCAAAAAGTGACTATTAACCACTCAGTTGGAGCTGCGTCAAACACTTGACATGGTATTGCAGGTCAAAGTTCAGCATGTTCATGTTAGCTTCAGGTGATTAATGCTGACATTTAAGTAACCTAAGGATCAATTCCAGAGCCTAGATGCGCATTTGAGTCAGAATCAGGTTTCTTCACCGCGCACAAATAAGGAACTTGATATGGGTTCCATTTTGGTCTCAATATGAAGTCTTTAGAGGGACGGTGTTATGAATTCCTCAGGTACATTGTACTATTTATGTACCACTACCAAGTAAATGTTACCTTCAGTTATGAAAATTCTGCATATGTCATAAACAACTTCAAAGAAATCTGACTTTGCCCTCCGTCTCATTTTGGTAAAACCACGGTTTCATCTTTCTCACAGCCCTATCACAATAAAATACCATCTTATCCCCTCCTTTTGCACCCATGTAATCTCAGTACTCCTCGTATTTACATAACGGTCTATGTTTTTGTACGTGCTTAGAAGTCAGTGAGTGTGTAAAAAAAGTAATAAGACTCCATGATAAATAGCTCAATACTCAGCGTAGAAAATGTGAGCTCCCTACGCGTTTGGCAGTCTCTGTGGTAAATACCGCTACGTGTGAATTTGTTATGTTGTTCTTTTCACTCCGGCTATTCATGGTTTTCACATTACTGTATGTCTTACATATTGGGGACACCTCGAGAGGAAGTCATGCGCATATAACCACGGTAACTGAGGACAGTGCAAAGTCAGCGACTGACTGCAACAGGGAATCACGCTGATGTCAGTATACTCTAATTATGTTTTAAAGCATAATGTCTTTATGTAGAACTCTTGAACTTTTGTAAGGACGGTGCAGATTATACCAAAATTTTCATTAAAATACAAAACAAAAATTTTATTCAAATCATAAACTGACGTTTCAACTTCAGTCGAGCAGGAGAAAAAACCAGTTTTCAGAATTTGTAAGTCGTATTTTCTTTATATTTATATTTTCTTGTCTGCTAGGTATTTGCTCACCTGCCTGTCAGATTTAATCTCATCTTCATCACCAATCTTTTTCTTCCTTCGTTGATTTATGTAATTAGTCTGCAGCAGATGGGTGAAAAGATGTAAAAGACAACAACAAAACAAAAAAACAAAAAACTTGAGGCACGTGACAATGTTCCTGTTCCGGATTCAAACAAAGGGGCATCCTGAAAACGCCACCGAGCCAGAGGAGCCGCCAGGATGCCTCCGTGCATCTCTTTGAAGATCTCTTGTGACTCGAGGTCTGTTTCTACCGGGAAAGGCTGTTTATCTGGAAGATAAAAGCACTGCGGCGGTTGAGACAAATGAAATATGCATGCTGAAGTGCCACAAAGATTATAGATCTTCACAGACGTTGTTGTGTTCTTGGTTCCCTACAATGTGCTGGGAACCACCTTGCACGCCGCCTCTTAATTGCCCCCATTATACCATCATACATCATACTGAACACGGTTCATATGTTCAACTTTGTCATGTAGCACACAGCTAAATATTGCTGCCATTGTTCCAAAAAATGTTTTGATTTCTTCTGTTTTTGCTTCTTTTTTTGCAAACTTTACATGCTTTTGTTTAATTCAGTTCAGTTCAAATACACCTTATTGGGGCGTGCTCTGGTGGTGTAGAGGTTAGCGCACCCCACGTTTGGAGGCCTTCAGTCCTCGACGTGGCCGTCACGGGTTCGATTCCCGGACCCGACGACATTTGCCGCATGTCTTCCCCCTTCTCCTTCCCCCTTTCCTGTCAGCCTACTATGATAAAAGGGACACTAGAGCCCACAAAAAGGACCCCCTGGTGGGGGTAAAAAAAAAAAAAAAAAAAAAAAAAGAAAAAAAAATACACCTTATTAAGTTGACATAACTTTGATTGTTGGAGACCTCAACAAATTCTCCGCCTGCATGTTGTCTGGTTCGGGCAAGGTGAGCCATTGTACCGTTTTCTCCTTGTCATTTAATGGCTGTTTCTTCAGTTGTGGATCCACTGCCCTCGGTGTTTCAGGGACTGACTCTTTTTCATTGACCAGTTGTGGCAAAGAGGTCACAGTGTCCTTGGAAAACTCTCATTTTCTAAGGGAACTACCTGATTACCTTCTTTTGCTTGTGTTTTAATGTCATCAGCAAAACAAATTTAATCTGATCGAGGTTCTGACTCCGAAAACGTTTTCTGGAAAAATCGTTTGACCTATTGGGCCTAGATCATACACCCAATTTCCATACGTTATAATTTCATTATTGTCATCCTCCCATGTTACTGGTGTCTTCTTCACATGCTTACATTTAGGTGGCTGCTTCTCCTGTCACTGACGTCTCCTGAGGTTTATCGGTGGACTCTTTTACGGTCACCAGTGAAGCTTTTTGCTTCTCAGTATTTTCATCAGAAACCTTCTCATCAAGGGGTGTGTGTAATTCCATCCAGGCCCAAAATGCTATCATCTTCTTCCTCCTCTCAGGCGGCCGTTTCTCCCCTTGCTCATCCACTGTCTCCTGAGTTTTAGAAATTGATTATTTTACAGTGAGCACTGAGTTGTCTTGCTTTTCAGGATTTTCAGAAAAACGATATTTGTTTTCCTCAACCCAAGTGTTGAACGGCACCTTCTTCTTTTTGTTGCAACTTCCATTTCAGTCTTCAGAGTGGAGAAACTTGATGAGATGTAATATTATTTTAAACAAACAAACAAACAAAAAGGTTGAGCTTTAGTTTTTTCGTTTGTTTATTTTGTTGGGGGGGTTCCAGCTGGTGTTAATATGCAATATGAATCGCCTTAAACCTGTTGCTAGGCAACATTCAAACAGGACAACCATTTCCTAGATTCTTTTGTGTTTAGTTCTGTTCTCTGTTAGTCCCACCCAGTTGATCTGCGTCCCTCAGACTCAAATCATTCCCTCTCCTTTTGGAGCTGGAAAGATTTTTGTTAATATGTTTTCACATTTGAAAAGTTGTTCTGATGCGTATAGCAACAAGGATTTTTTATTTTTATTTTATTTTTTATTTTTTATCCAATGATTTGAACAGACTGGACTGGAGATGCAACAGTGAAGCCGTCCATAAAAAGGGACAAGAGCAGGGCGCTCTGTGCCTGCAGAAGACAAATTACCGCCCCGTTAAACACTGAATGCAAATCTCCCTGCCTCCGTTTTGGTAACGAGGTCCTCGAGCTCACAATGCACGCGCGTTCCTGCGTCGATTGTGCTTGCATAAGGTTTTAGTTTCACCAGGTGACTCCTCCAAATTATTAATACGTCTGAAGGTGCGGAGGCCAGGTGGTGAACCGGGCCGCTGCGCATTACTGCTAATGATCTCTCTCAGCAAAAACACACATGCCAGGCATGCGCACATTAAGGCACAGGCACGAAGACACCCGCGTGTGCGTCGGTCCGCAGACAACCATGAGGGTCTGCACGTCGAAAATAACGTGTGGGAGCAACAATTATGTGCATATTCACACATTATGCTGATTAATACTTGCACCAACAGAGCATAGCGCGTCGTCTTTTAGACGCGGGGAAGCGGCGGCGCGTAGTCAAACTGATCTGGGTGTTAATGAGGGAGGCACTGAAACTTTGAATCAAACCCAAGAGAAATAACTCGCTCATCGTACCTGCTTCTATTATGGAAAATGCCTGACTCCTCTAGACGCTGTTTCTAATATTGTCCCGTAATGAAGTGCTTTCACTGTCATTTTCGCATGAAAGTTATGTAAAACCAGAAAGCACAACCTTATTTTAATACAACCGATACAGATGAAACAACACACACACGTTTTAGTCAGAGTAACTGTGGATACAAGCCAAAAAAAAAAAAAGAAGAAGCATGCTGCTATTATTCATCAGCTTGTTTCAGAGAAATATATTTTTATTTTTTTCAGGTTCATGTCAGCTCCAGTCTGCCCATCTGTAGATTATGGATTTAAATCATGCACTGTTTTATCCTCAGGGCTAATTTAATTATCCTCTGGCCAAACAACTCAAACTATTTTTCATACTTAATTCAGGATGCACAAAGTCAATTATAAACTGCTTTAAATATTATCAAGGTGGAATATTTACCCCCATTTAACAGATAAATATGCATTGCTCCTAACAAATAGCAAAAATGAATTACCTTTGCATAGTGTTGAGTTTCTGAGTGAATCAAGCTGGGAGTGATTTTATTTTGAAAAACCTTGAGTGTCTCTTTCTGATACTCTGTCATGTTTGAGTTTGGTTTTAATCTGTTTGTATTTTGATTTTTTTCTTTCTTTATTTGTTTCAGCTTTGCTCTTGTCTGATGAGTTCATTCCTTCGTATTTACATTGCTTGGTTATTTTTATTCTTTAGTTTTATGTTAAGCCTTCTTCTGTTGGTCGCTATTTACAGTTTCCCTCAGGTTTATTATCTTCCTTTCCGCAGCTTGTCGGTTTTGCTCCCTGATCCTCTTCTTCTTCTTCTTCTTCTTGATTTTATTGGCGGTTGGCAACAAACTTTAAGTAGCATTACCGCCACTTACTGGTATGGAGTGTGGTTCGAGATGGACTATCAATTTATATAAATACTTGTATACTCCTACACATACCATTAATAGATAAATTAAATAAATAAATTTCATATTTATATATGCATACATACTCTCATCCATTTTTACACATATCTTTATAATCCACCCCTCTAGATCATGCACACCTTCACACACACACCTACTATAATCAAATTCTTTGAAATAATTTAGTTTTCTTTAAATATTTAATAATTATTTGTATATGTTTACTCCCCAAATTCTTCCTCAAAATGTCTAACAAATTAATCTTTTCCTTAATACAGTCAAACTCTCTTCTCATACATCTTCTTTCTCTTTCATACTTATGGCATTCTAACATAACATGTTCTATTGTTTCATATTTGTCACAGTAATCACATTTTCCATTAATATGCTTTTGTATTTTAAAAAGTGTATAATTAAGTCCTGTATGCCCAAATCTTAATCTTGTTATCACCCTTCCCTCCTTTCTATTTCTTCTTCCATTTCTTTTCTCTCCTACTATTTTCTGAATTTTATAAAACCATCTTCCTGTTTTTTCTTCATCCCACCTTTTTTGCCATTTTTCCATCAGTTTTTCTTTAACCATACTCTTTCCCTCAGATTTACTTATTTTAACTGCAAAACTAATAGGATTATGAATTGCCCTCTTAGCCATTTTATCTGCCCTCTCGTTTCCTTCTACCCCAATATGTGCTGGAACCCACACAAATATAACTATTAGACCCATATTTTGTATCCTGAACAATGTATGTAATATTTCTAATAAAATGTCCATCCTACTATCTGATTGAATATTTTTTAAACTTAACAATGCTGAGCTTGAATCTGAACATATCACTGTTTTTAATGGTTTTATTTCTTCTATCCATTGTAAAGCTAACAATATTGCCAACATTTCTCCTGTGTATACTGATAATCCGTCTGTAATCCGTTTTCCTATTTTTAAATCGAATTCTGGTACCACAAAAGCTACTCCTATTTTTCCATTTATTTTTGACGCATCTGTATAAATTTGAATATATTGATAATAATTGTTTAAATGTATCTGTACTGAATATCTATCTACCATGTAAGATTTATCTTGTTTCTTTTCCATTATTGACATGTCTACAGTTGCTTCTGGTAAAATCCATGGCGGTATTATTGACATTGGTGTTTGACTTATTTCTAAACTATCAATCTTGAATTCTTTTATTTTATTTCCAATATTCCATCCAAAACTCCTCATTTCTTTCTTTTCTTTTTCCCAACATGGACTTAAAATTTCCCAAGTTGGATGATCAAGTTTATTGCTTTGTAAATTTAACCAGTAATTTATTTCTAGTTTTGTTCTTCTTAAATCTAATGGCATTTCTCCCATTTCTACTTCTATTGCAGCTGTTGGTGTGGTTTTAAATGCTCCAGTACATAATCTTAATGCCTGATGTTGAATAATGTCTAATTTATTCAGATGTGTTTTAGCTGCTGAACCGTAAACTATGCAACCAAAGTCTATGTTAGATCTTATCATTCCATTATAAATCTGCTTCATTGATTTTCTATCTGCTCCCCAGTCACTGCCAGCCAAGCATCTTAAAATATTTAAGATTTTTTTACACTTATCAACCACTTTTTGAATATGTATATTCCATTTTAGTTTTTCATCAAACCATATTCCTAAAAATTTTATACACTTTACTTGTTCTAATTCTTGATTATATAATTTTAATTTTATTTCCTTGTTTATTTTTTGTGTGAATATCATTACTTTTGTTTTTCAACTGAAAACTTGAATCCCCATGCGCCCATTTTCTATTTCAATGATAACCTTTTGTACTTTCTTTACAATATAATCTACATTTTTCCCTCTTTTCCAGACCGCTCCATCATCTGCAAATAATGAACATCCTATTTCTTTTCCAATACCATTAAACACGTCATTTATCATAATTAAGAACAGTAAAGGACTTATAATGCTTCCTTGCGGAGTTCCATTTTCTACTTTATATTTTTCTGAATACACTTCCCCTATTCTCACTTGTATTTTTCTATTTGTTAAAAAGTCTTTAATCCATTTAAATAATTTTCCTTTAATATCCAACATATATAGTTTAATCAATAATCCCTCCACCCACATCATATCGTATGCTTTTTCTATATCAAAAAATACTGCCACCACACTTTCTTTATTTACTTGTGCTCTTCTAATTTCATGTTCTAAACATAACGTTGGATCATTAGTGCTCCTCCCTTTTCGAAAACCACTTTGATATTTTGATATATATCCTTTACTATTTAAATAATAAACCATCCTATTGTTAATCATTCTTTCCATTATTTTACATAAATTGGATGTTAAAGCTATTGGTCTGTAATTTCCTGGGTTTGAATGATCTTTTCCTGGTTTTGCTATTGGTATTATAACTGATTCCTCCCAAATTTTATTATATAATTGCAATAATATATCTTTTGATTTTTCACTAAGTTGTCTTATCATTCTATAACAAATCTGATCTTTACCTGGTGCTGTATTTTTTGTCTTCCTGAGTGCAGAATTCAATTCAGTTTTTGTGAACTCAACATTTAACAAATTATTTGTTTCTTCAACATTCTCTAATAACTCTTTATATTTAAGTTTTGTATTTTCTCTCCCTTTCCTTCCCTCTTCACTTATATTATTTGAACTATGAACTTTACTAAATGTTCTTGCCAATATTTCAACTTTATCTTCATCTCTTACTATATTTATATTATCCATTTTTAATATAGGGTATTCAAACTCTTTCTTTATGCCATTCATTCTTTTAATTATTTTCCATATTTTTTCTATTTTGGTTTCTCTCCCTATTGTACTACAGAAATTCCTCCAATATTCTCTTTTTGCATTCTTAATAGTTCTTCTTACCATTGCTTGCTTTCTTTTATAATCAATTAAATTCTTATAAATAGGGTTACCTTTTAATACCTTAAATGCTTTATTTCTTACCTTTATTGCCTTTTTAAATTCATCTGTCCACCATGGCACCATTTTCTTATCACTTCTACATCCTGTTTTCTTTATTGAATTATCTGCTGCTTCCATAATTATTTTGCAAATTCCTAAATTGACATCATTTATGTCCATTGTCATATCTACTTTCTCTAAGTTTATTTGACTCAAGTACCTAAATTTAATCCAGTCTGCTTTATTAAAATTCAGTTTTTTATTTACCTTTATATTCTTATTTATATTTAATCCTACCTTAACTACGATGGGATAATGATCACTACCTATTGTTGTATTTTTATCAATGAACCACTCACAAATACCAGCTAAAACATTTGAAACAATTGTTAAATCAATAACTGATTCCATCCCTGTTCTTACATTGATTCTTGTTCCCCTCCCATCATTAATACATACAAGATTTTTCATTTCCATTAATTCTTCTATAACTTTTCCATTTTTATCATTACTTTTACCCCATAATGTACTATTTGCATTAAAATCCCCACACCAAATTACTTTCCCTTCCAAATATGCCATTAACTCCTCCATTATTTCAATTGATAATGTTTTGCATGGATTGTAAAAATTTATTATTTTAAATTTACTTTCTTGTTCCCATATTTCAACTACTATATATTCAAGTTCTTTCCCCTTCCCTAATACCTGATATTTCATCCCTTGTTTTATAAATATTGCACATCCTCCTCCCCCTCCCTCCTGTCGATCTCTTCTTACACTATTATATCCCTTAATCACAAAATCTAATGTTGTTTTTAACCATGTTTCCTGAACACAAATAATTTCTGGTTTTTCCTCAAGACTATCAACATAACCTTTAAGTTCCTGTCCGTTAGCAATTAAACTTCTTGCATTCCATTGTAATATTAACATTAATTATTTTCAGCTGGTGGTCCTGGTCTCCCATCCCCCTCCAGCTTTTTGTTTATATTCTCCCATGATCCCTCTTTAAACCCCAAATATTTTTCTGCTCCTCTCACTATTATTTTAATTTTCTCAGTTTTATTCTTGGCTTGGTCAGTGCAGTTGATAACATATGCTACAAATAATATTAATTTTTCTACTGACACTGTGATATTTTCTTCTAACTGCACTTTGCTTTGCTGATTTGGTTCACTGTTTGTTCACTCTTTCTTGTTGTCTGTTCCTTCACATTTTTAACAGCCTCTGCATAACTAATGTTTTTAATTGTTTTAATCTGAATGATTTCTTTTGCCTTCTTCCTCACCTCACATCCTCCATACGTAACTCTATGTTGCCCTCCACAGTTACAACATTTTTCTTGTGCTTCTTCTTTACATTCCTCTATTTTGTGATCTTCACCACATTTTGGACATCTCTGCTTCCCTTTACAAACTGCTGCTATGTGTCCATACCTTTGACATTTGAAACAACGAAGTGGTGGAGGGATATAAGGTCTGACCTGAAAACTGAGATATCCTATTTTGATGTTTTGTGGCAAATCCTTCTCTTCAAATTCAATGAGAATTGACAAACTTCCTACTCTTTCTCCATTTATTGTTCTTGACAACCTCTTCAAGTTATTCACTTTTCTTCCTGTAATATTCTTCTTAATTTTCTCAAGATCTTCCTCTAGAGGATCCCATAAATCACTCCTCTAGTTTTTTATTTTCACCTACTATTTTTTTCTCCATCACAGTTTTTTTACATATATTATCCACATTTAAAGCCTTATTTTTTTGTTCTTCATTTTTACAAACTACCAATAAATTTCCATCTCTCAATATCTTCACCATTTCAACATCTCCGATTTTCTTTTTTACTTCTCTTGACACCACTATGGGGCTGATGTTATTCTGTTCTTCTTCATTTTTTAGTTTTAATATTATTTTAACTTCCTCCCTCACAACTTTCCTTCTCACTATCCTTTCTTCTTCAGAGCTACTTCCTTCCAGTTCTCTTTTATTTCCTTGAATATCACTAATACTCTTTCCTTCGTTTATTTTTTGTCTTTCCCTTCCTCTCCCTCTTCCTCTCCCCACTGGCGTCCACCCTTCATAATCCATGTCTTCCTCATTTCCTGTCTCCATTTCCATCCGAACCATTCACATACCAGCTTATGCCAAATCCGCCTTTTCCAACTCCAATATACGTTTTCGTTTTGCCGCGCTCACAATCGTCCAACCACCACCCTGTCACGACAGCCTTCAATCACCTCCCCCCTCCCTGATCCTCTTCTTTCACACCTGAAGGTGGATCCAATCAGCCACCTGTTCCTCATCCAGTAATCAAGCTCCCAGTGTTTAAGCCCCTCATGTTCTGTCATTCACCTCAGGAGAAACAAGAAGAAGAAGAAGAAGCTGTTGGTCTGACGTCACGTTTAGGGAAAACAGCGTCGTGTGGAGAGTGGAAGCATTTACGCGTTATTTTGGCGAGTATTAAGGTGGTTTTTGGCATAATCTGGGCTGTGAGTGGATCTAGATGGCTAGTTGTAGTGGAGGGTGTTCAGAAGATGAAAATATGGATACAGGATGGTCTATGATAGAAAATAGAAGAGGGAGGGAAAGGATAAAGGTAAAAAGGGAATAAATGCCGGTAAAAGGTCTCTTGAAGATGAGGAAGAAAGAGTTGAAATAAAAAAGAAAATAATGATGGAAGACTTTAAAGTTATTTTAAAGTTTAAGGCTGGACAAGATATGATTGGGGTAAGTCCTATCAATCTATCAAATGGATTAAAGAAAGTTATTGGAGATGTAGAACTAGCTAAAGTTTTAAGAGATGGGAGCCTGCTTATTATTTGTAAGAATGCTGAGCAAAAGAATAAGGCAATGAAACTACAAATGGTATGCAAAAAAGAAGTGTTAGAAAGAAAGGTAGTGGGGGAAGAAAGAGGGGTGAAAGGGGTAATATCAGGGATCCCTGTTGGAGAAAATTTGGAAGAGCTTAAGAAAGTAATGAAAGGAGGAGAGATTATAGGCATCAAACGATTGCAAGCTTTCAGGAATGGGGAGAAAATGGACAGTACATCTATTCTATTAGATTTCAAAGATAAAGTTCTGCCTGATAAGGTGATGGTTGGTTACATGAGTTTCAATGTAAGAGCTTATATTCCACCGCCTCTCAGATGCTATAAGTGTCAAAGATATGGTCATACTGCGAATGTTTGTAAAGGGAAACAGAGATGTGGTAGATGTGGAGGTGAACACTCTTATGGTGAGTGTGGAAGTAACCCAGTTAAATGTTGTAATTGTGGAGGAAATCATACTGCAGCATATGCAGGATGTATGGTTAGGAAAGAAGCAGCTGAAATTCAAAAAGTTAAAATTGATAGGAGAATTACATATGCTGAAGCAGTGAAAGAGGTGAAAAATATTGGAAATGATCCAAAAACAAATTATGGAAAAGAAGAAGGGATAAATAAAAATCAGTGTAATGTCACGTTAGAAAAACTAATTCCGTTTCTTGCGTATATCATTAATTGCTCAGAACAAGCAAGAACTAAGACTGAAAAAATAAAAATTATAGTTAAGGCAGCTACAAAGTTTTTTAATGTCAAAGATCTGTCATGGGAAAAAATTCATGATGAACTTAGACATGGGGAAGGATCATCTGAAAATGAGGCTTCTCTAATTGTTGCATAATTCAAATTCTACAATGGAACGCTCGAAGTTTAATAGCTAATGGACAGGAATTTAAAGGTTTCATAAACAATTTAAATACAAAACCAGACATAATATGTATTCAAGAAACATGGCTTAAACCACAACTGCAATTTAATATTCATGGTTACTCAGTTTTACGTAAAGATAGAATAAATGGGAATGGAGGAGGATGTGCCATATTTATAAAAGAAAATATTAAATTCATTCAGCTTCAAATAATAACAGACCTAGAACTTATTGCTGTAGAAATTTGGACAAATAATGGAAGTATCAAAATAATAAATTATTATAATCCTTGTAAAAAATTGGAAAAATTAAAACTTGAAACAATCCTAAGACATTGGAGAGGGAAGATAATTTGGTGTGGGGATTTTAATGCACACAGTACTTTATGGGGAGAGCAAGATGATTATAATGGAGGAGTTTTAGAAGAAATGATTGAAGAAAAAGAATTGGTAGTGTTAAATAATGGTGAAGGCACTCGGGTGGATTTGATAAGAGGGAAAGAATCAGTTATTGATCTGACTTTGGTGTCGCAATCTTTTGCGGATAGTTGCAGCTGGAGGGTATGCAAAAAAAGTACAATAGGAAGTGATCATTATCCAATTTTTGTTGAGGTAGAAATTGATATAGAGGAAAACCAGGTTAAAAGTGAGGGAAAATGGAGATTTGGGGATGCAAATTGGGGAAAATTTAGAATAATAAATGAGATTAATATGGTAAATATAGATACAAGTAAACCAATAAATGAATTGAATTTAGAAATTAGTAAAAGCATTATTAGCGCAGCAAAAATAGCCATTCCTAGAAGTAATGGTACTAAAAAAAAGAGAATAGTTCCTTGGTGGACATCAGAATGTTCAGTAGCAATTAAAATGCGAAATAAGGCTTTTAAAACTCTTAAAAAAATTATTTGTTTCCAAAATTTAATAAATTACAAAAGGAGACAGGCAGAAGTCAGGAAAATTATAAGAAATGCTAAAAGGGATTATTGGAGGAAATATTGTGAGTCCTTAGGGAAAAATACTGCATTAGATAAGGTTTGGAATACTATAAAAAAAATGTCCGGTAAATCAAGAGAATATTTCTTTCCAGTATTAAAAGACGATGATAAAATTATAGTAGATAGTAAAAGTAAAGCAGAATTATTAGCAAGAGTATTTACAAAGATACATAGCACAGAGAATCTAAATAGTAAAGAAAAAAAAGGAAATTACATTACAGAATCAAAATGAATTATTGTATAATGATGAAGATGATGAGGACCTTATTAATATAAATTTCTCTTTAATAGAATTGAATAAAGCATTGAAAAATTCCAGTAAATCAACTCCTGGGAATGATCAAATTAGTTACAGTATGCTAAGTAATCTTAGTGAATTGAGTAAAAAAATATTATTAGAATTGTATAATAAGGTATGGAAGGAAGGAATATTACCTGACAAGTGGAAAGAAGCAATTGTTATACCTATTTGTAAACCTGGTAAAGATCCTCACTCAGCTGAGAGTTACAGGCCAATAGCTTTAACATCATGTATTGGTAAGATTATGGAAAAAATGGTAAATAATAGATTAATTTATTATTTAGAGTTGAAAGAGAAGATTAAATCCTATCAATTTGGTTTTAGAAAAGGTAGAAGTACAATAGATTCTGCATTATGTCTGGAACATGAAATTAGACGGGCTCAGATTAATAAGGAGAGTTTAATAGCAATTTTTTTAGATATAGAAAAAGCTTATGATATGTTATGGAAAGAAGGATTGTTAATTAAAATAAAACAAATGGGGATAAGAGGCAGAATATATAGATGGATTAAACATTTTTTAACGGAAAGAAATATAAAAGTAAAGGTAGGTGGCGAATTAAGTTCAAGGCATCAAATCGAAAATGGCACTCCCCAAGGCAGTATAATAAGTCCTATGCTATTTATTATAATGATTAATGATATTTTAATAATATAGATAAATCTTTTGGCGTTTCATTATTTGCAGATGATGGCCTTATTTGGAAGAGGGGAAGAAATATTGAATTTGTAAATAGGAAACTACAAGAGGCATTACATAGTGTAGAAGCTTGGGCTTTAGAATGGGGATTTAGAATCTCAATATCTAAATCTAAAGTTGTTGTTTTTACTAATAGAAAGTTAAATATTATTACAAATCTCAAATTATATGAGAATGTTATTGAAAGGATAGATCAAATTAAATATTTAGGATTCTGGTTTGATAAAAAACTTACATGGAAGACTCATGTTAATAAAATAGTTGGAAAAAGTAAAAAAATCTTAAATATAATGAGGTGTTTAAGAGGAAAAGAATGGGGAGCTGATAGGAAAGCTTTAAAAACAATTTACACTGGTCTAATCAGGTCAGTTTTTGATTATGGATGTATTTTATATAATTCAGCTTCAAATAGTTTACTAAAAACCATAGATAGAATACAATATCAAGCATTAAGACTTTGTTGTGGAGCGATGAAAAGTACCCCAATTTCAGCTCTACAAGTTGAGATGGGTGAGAGATGGAGCTCAGAAGGAAACAATTAGCCATAACTTACTGGGCAAATATTAAAGGACATAAAGAAAGTTATCCTCCATATATTATGTTACAACCTTGTCAAGAAAAAGAAAAAAAGCAAATAAATAGTTTTGGATGGTTTATAAAAAATGAAATAAGAGAGATAGGATTAAATCATAGTTTAATTAGTCCTGTGATTGTTATTCCTGTTATTCCACCATGGATAATTGGACAGGCTGAAGTTGATTTAAGCTTACTGGAAAAAGGAAAACAATTAGAAAAGAAAGAGGTGGAAAGTTATATTGAAATGAATATGCGGAATATATACAAAAATAAAAAGATGCATCTAAAAAGTCAATTAATAATAAAGGAATAGCTTTTATAATTCGAATTAGATATTATGAGAAATAAAAGAATAACAGACAAATTGACAGTATATACAGGTGAACTAATGGCTATTTTAATGGCTCTAGAATGGGTTGAGGAAACAAGAGAGAGCGGTTGTAATCTGTTCAGATTCAAGTAGTGCATTAGCAAGTATTGTAGAACAAAATTCAGAATCAAGGCAAGATATTATAGTTGATATTAATCAGTTAATGTTTAGAATTAAAAGTTATGGATCTCTGGTCAAATTAGTTTGGGTTCCTGCTCATATTGGAGTAATAGGAAATGAGTTGGCAGATAGTTTTGCTAAGAATGCAGCAAAAAAGTGTATTGTTGATTTAAATATTAAAATGAGTAAAAATGAGGTTAAAAATATTAGTAAAATGTATATTAAGAATAAATGGCAGGAACAGTGGGATAAAGGAAGCAATGCCAGATTTTATTATAGCATCCAAAGAAAAGTTGGAGAATTTAGGAAATGTAACAGGAATAAAAAAGAAGAAGATATTATATCTAGATTAAGGTTTGGACATACAGGTTTAAACAGTACTCTTAAAATAATTAATAAACATGATACAGGTTTCTGTAGTTATTGTGGGAAATTAGAAACAATACAACATTTTTTTTTAGAATGTAGTAAGTATGTTCGAGAAAGGGAGGAGTTAATTAGAAATTTAAATAGGAATAAAAATAAATTAGATATTAGAAGTTTGCTTCAAAGATCATCGGGGGATGTAGTTTTTAATAGTATTTTTAATTTTCTAAGAAGAACAGGTATTATGGGAAGATTATAGTGATTTTACATCTGATCCATACTCCAGTCTAGAAGGTGGCGGTAATGCACCTAAAAGTTGTTTGCCAACCGCCATAAAAAAAAACAAGAAGAAGAAGAAGAAGAATTCACCTCAGGAGTTTTCTGTTGTCCTCCATGAGACTCTGCCGTCGTCCATGTTGTGTCCCCCCACCAACGGCTTTTGAAGTTTTCATTGCTGTTTGATTAAATTTCTTTATTTAAATAAATCTCACATCACTTGAAGATCTCTACATCAGGATCCTTTGCAAGCATTAGTTGTAACTCTATTAGAGTGACTCCACTCCATATTGTTTATAGATGCCGATTCGGTTTACTGTCATACCGCAAAACATGGGGAGGTGTCAGATTCTGGTGGTTGTGGGATTTCTCTTTTGTCTCTGAAATATATTTACTTGGCACTAAAAACTAAAACATTTGAATTCATCCTCTACTTAGAATTCCCAACCAAAACCTCCCTCTCAGGTATCGAAATGTGTTCACCTGAAACAGCCAAGTGAATTGGCACTTTATTCATGGGAAGCTTTGCTAAGAGTGCTGAAAGTTTTCAGAGTTAGCAAAAGTGCGACACCAAAACTTAGCTCTGTTGTTAGAGCATTTGTTGAAGTGTGCCCACCACTTCCTGTTACGAAAAGCAATTTATTTTTTTTTACAACTAAATTCCCAATTAAGTCACTTTCATTCACATGTTTTCCTATCTCTGTGCCGCTGAACTTGATATTTGATCCCAGCTTTAAAAAGCTACTGTTTTTATCTGAACACATCTTCATCTGACTGCTTACAATTCTTAACCAAAACTTCAAAAGACATCGACATTTATTCAACTGAGAGCTTATGACACAACCAAGTAAATCATCACTTTAGAATATGTCAGGAAAGAATTAGGGAAAGCTAGGGTAACCATGGTAAACATTTTCAAGCCAAAAATTATCTCTGCTATTAGCGCATGAGCTGAACCACTTCCTGTTACACAAGGCACATCTTTTACAACTAAATTAAGCCTCTTCACATTCTAACGTCGGACCGCTGAACTTGATATGTGATCCCAGCTTAAAAAGCTGCACCGTTTTTATCTAAACGCTGCTTCGCCTGACAAAAACAATACTCTTACTTTATGGAATCTTCTTATATTACTATGGCTGCACTGAAGTGTTTCTTCTTTCTGCTGCCTCCTCTCAGCCTGCAGACGAACACGTGGAGGTATGTTGCTGCGTCTCTACGGTGCTTGGAGAGTTAGCTGTACATTTAGTTCTGAGTGCTTTATAGTTAGGTTTAAGTGGCACTAAAAATCCTGCTGTTTACTTCATTGCCTATTGTAAAAAATAAAATGCCTCTATATGTCGCCCTGACATGTTTAATCCACATACTCTAAAGTTGAAACCTGTAGACTTTCAAAGATGTGTTTTCAAAACTTGAGGGAGATGAATAAAAAAAATAAAAAATGTCACGTGAACCAAATAAAGGATGAAAAGGTTTTTCCCCACAGCCAAAGGTGAAGTGTTGTCTGTCTGCCTGGCTGAGATAAGGCAGGAATGAATCACTTGTCTTCAGGAGGTCGTCTGCTCAATCTAAAGTCTCGCGGCTTTTGGGATGGCAGCGTGAACCTCTACAATTCTTCTAGTTCAGACTGAAACTTGATATGTATATTTTTTTTAATCTTAAATTTGAGACCCAACATGTTTAACAGTAAAATGTTTAACACTGATTTAAAAGTTGTTTCGGGGTAAACGGACACGGCGCTGTCTGCTGAAGAGCGTGGATCTTATTGCCAACCCTTTAGCAGGTCTGTCTTTCTGCTTTTTTCTGTCTTCTACATTTTTTTCCTGTCTTTTATAAAATTTCTACTTTCCACACTTTCATCTACACTTTGTGCTTTAAGTTATCCATCCTTCATTTTGTTCTTTGATTATCCTTCCTTCTTTATTTTCAGTCTTTCTTCCTGCTACCCCACGTTGTTGCTCTTTCCTTCTTTCCATTTTTAATAATTTTCCTCACCTTTCTATGCTTTCTTCTTTTGTTCCATTTCTCCTCTTATCTTTCCCTACTTGTTTCTGTTTTTGATCATTCCATATGTTACATCATTAGTTGGCTCAATTGTTTATCCTTCCTTTCATCTATCTATTGTCCCATCCTTCTTTCTTTTCTTCCATTTGTTTATCCTTCATTTCTTTGTTCCCTCTTTCATCATTCCTTTCTTGTGTCCTTCCTTGATAATTTATATTTTATTTTTATGAAGTGGAACACGGCGTCTAGCTCAAATAAAATGACAGTGTTTTTTTTTCTCTAGTACTTCGGGTTCTTGCTGACTTACGACACGTTCTGTTTGTTTTTTGGGGGGCTTTTTTCCTCCCTAAGCTGTTGAATTTCAATAAAAAAAAAAAAAAACATAAATCAGAATAAAACACCTATTTGCTTCTTAGTTCTTAAAAAAAAAAAAAAAACGAGTTCAAAAAATGCCTAATCAGACAAGCGAAAGTAATTACAATTAAATCTTAAAACGGTATGTTTTACTGAGACTTTTGCCAGCGACAGGCAGAAATTACCGACAGCTTTATGCGGTAAGTTTGAGATGCAATGAAATGGGAAAACGTACTTCTTGCTGTCGCCGCTGACGAAGGAACAAAAAGAAAAGTAAATTACTCAACAGCAGCAGTTTTGATCGGCAAGAATAGTTTTCTGAAAGGTTCTGTGTGCGGACGGCGGTAAAGACCAAAACATGTTGATGAAGGCGCCGTTCAGCACCAGACGGAGACGTGTTGGTCCAATCAAAACCTCCCAAAGAACCGCGATCAATACCCAGCCGTTCAACATGATCCGTCTTTAATTAAAACCCGAGCATCAACCCTCACGATGAGAGAGTCGACCAGTTAACGAACGAGCAAAACGGGCGGAAAATTAGCATTCGGAGGACGTCTGAAGGTGCATCGTGAGACAACAGCAGTGATCAACGAATAATTAGGTTCTAAAGGCGCCTGAAACGAGACAAAGGGTGCAATCACAGAGGAAGAGAATCAGTGTGTGATGATGGATCAATTTTCCCCTTTGTCACTATTATTAGATGAATCATGATTTTGTAAAGAAGTTAGCCCTGGTTTTGAAATGTAAACTCTAATTGATGTACTTTATTTTTAGAGGGACAGTATTATGTATTTTACAGTACAATCGAGTAACTATGTTGCTACAAAAATTTGACTTTGCAATTGAACACTTGGAAATTGGGCCTCTGTCCCTTTAAGAAGCTCTTGCTCTTTCCGACGCTCCACCTTCAGAAAGTCGTTACAACAATCCTCCTCCATTATCCCGTTTACAGATGTTCTTAGGAGTGTTTTTCTGCTCCGATGTCGCTATAAGTAGATGAATCATAATTTTGTAAAGAAGTTAACCACTGTTTTGTAACTGATATTAATTCAATGGACAACAATTGGTGCACTGTTGTTTTGTTTTTTTATTGATGGAGTGTATTATGTATTCTCCAGGCGCAGAGTGCCATTTAATAGCACAATTAAATAGTTATGTTCAGCTGCTAACAAAATACTAAACAAATTTTACTTAACAATTGAAGACCTTGAAAATGGGCCTCTGTCTCTTTAAGAAGCTCTTTCCGTCATTCTGCATTCAGGAAGTCAGAACAACATTATTCCGTTTACGGATGTTCTTAAAAGTGTTTTGTTTCTGCTCTGTCACATTGGTTAAGATCAACTTTCAATTTGATTAAGTTAACTAAGGTAACATTGTTTTTTCTTCTTTCTAAATTATTTTCATTGAAGTGACAATAAGTGGTACACTCTTTTCAAGTGGCAACATTATGATTTCCAGTGACATAGCACCATTTTATAGCATAAGCAAGTAATCATGTTGCCTTTAGTTGCTATGACAACTTAAAAGGAATTTGACTTGGCAATTGAACACCTTGACAATGAGCCTCTGTCTCTTTAAGAAGCTCCTTCTCTTTCTGACTCTCCCTTCAGGAAGTCACCTTTACAATACTGCCCCTTTAAAGATAGTTGGATGAAATGAGTTACATGATCACTTAAATTCCCCTCTATATACTATATTATATACAATATATATTCTATTCTATCTATCACTCTCTCTCTATCTCTCTCTCTCTCTCTCTCTATATATATATATATATATATATATATATATATATATATATATATATATATATATATATATATATATATATATATTATTTTTTGTGTTATTGTTCCATATAACACAGTAGGAGTGTAACCGGTAAACCTTTTATGGATGCAAACTCAACTAAAAACCAACCTGTTTAGGATTGTATTTGAAATGTAATAAATTACAAATTTATTGATGGAACTTGACTTATTGCCATGTTTTGATCGTTGATTCTATGTTGCATTGTGTTTCTGTGTTTGATTAGATGTAAAGCACTTTGAAATGCCTTGCTGCTGAAATGTGCTATACAAATAAAATTTGATTGATTGATATAGAATTATGCTTCAGTGTCAAAATGAATTTTAGTCTCTCACAACAAAAAAATCCCAATAACGTCCACTTCAGTTGCGATCGCAGTGTATTGAGGGGTGTTAATACTTTTGCAATGCAAAAGCTACACACACTTTACACTAAACGGCAGTGAAGCACAAGAGTTTTCAACACAGGAACACACAGGCCCGCACGTTTAAGCCCACATAATCTCCTCTGCACTTTGAAATGAATAGATTTTTAATCCCGGGGCCAGGTCAGGAGATTGAAGCATCGCCATTAAAACGCCAGGTCAATATGTACCGAAGGAAGCCGTCTTCCCTCTCTCAGAAAACACACCGCCGCCGCGTCTCTCTGCCTCTTGCCTGGCTTCATCAGCCCTCCCCGCCTCGGGCGTCCTGCTCTCACCGCTCCACATGGACACTTCAGCAGCCGGACGCCATTAGGGCAGAGCCCGCTGCAGCAATACTCATAAATATTGACTTGGTTTCGGCGTATCCCCCCTCAGGAAGCGCTCCAAACAGCAGGTACTGCATTAGCGCAAACACGAGCCTCTGTCAATACAGAGAGGAAGCTGCTTCACTTAACACAGCACCCCGGTTTGCTAGTGCAGGAAGACCGCCACAGGATTAAAGGTGTTGTCATGGAGAATATCTAATTAGCAGCTGTATTCAATGTCTTTTAGGTGGGGGAAATGAAAACCAACAAAGGGGTTATGAATATCTTTATATCCTACATTTTGGCTTCCCACCTACGAATTGATGTGGCATCTGGAGAAGCTGAGCCGAGTCCTCCTGGGCCCGCGGTGCAACGCTGTCAAAGTAGAAACGACTGTTCATCAAACCGGCACCTGAATGAATCCAGTTCAGTGGATTGAATCCTCCTCCTCCCACTATAGGTACGGTTAATTAAAGAGGGACTGTTTTTGTTCCCCTGAATGCGAGCAGAGATTATGCGCGGCCCTCTCTCTCTTTCTGTTGTCTTTTTTTTTTTTTTTTTTTTTAATCTGTGGGGAAGTCTCCTGGTTTGGACCTGTTAATCAATCTTATTTGGAAGTTCACTAATTACATTCTCCCGTTTCACAAGATCGGGAGCAGCGAATTAGTCGAGGCAAAGCTCACTTTGCTACAGCAAGGAGAGGCAGTCAGGTGGAAGAATTAAGTCATTCTTTAAGGAGTGAAAATGAGGTTTGAAACCTGCCCTCTGCTGTGTTGGCTTGATGGTGGCTCATCGTGAACCGTTGGGTTACGAACAGAGTCAGCCGTTGTCCAGTGGTGTAGAATCTCAGAAAAACCCCATACAGCCTTTGTGTATGTCTAAGATATGTGGGCATATGAATATTTATTAAAAGTACCTGTAAATAATAATTTAAAAAACTCATGAACTCCTGGTTAGGAGTACATGAGGACACCCTCCACATCTGTGTTAATTATCCATGAGTGGAACATTGTAACTCTTTGAAATCTTATTCTCCTGGAAACGTCACCAATTTCAAAGTATTTGCATCACAACATCACTAGTTGTTCTACACCTTTGATCGTATCTAGAAACGAGGTGTGGCCCCTTTAAGTTGAGGTTGAATAGTTGAGCTGAGTAAACATTTATGTAACGACTTATTGAATTACTTTACTCTGGGTTACAAAGATGCTTAAGGGGTCTTGAGAGTATCAGGCAAAGTTTTAACGGTTTAGCATTTGTTTAAGCTTTGGTATATAAAGAAAAGCCATTGCTTTCCATCTAATCAACATAAAAATGTGATTGGTACAAAGATGTTATCTTGATGTTGCCTTCGAGTACAGAGAGAACCTATGGACTTCAAAAAGGTCCAGATTTTATTTCACTCTTTTGGGTTGAATTACTGAGACATGAAGAGTTTGGAGCGACGTTCTTCCACTAAATATTCTGACCGTTAGACAATAAAATGTTTATGAATAGCTTTAGCAACAGGCAATGAATTAGCTTCTACTAATTAGTTTTTCTATATTATATATAATATAGCTACTCTGCTTTGCATTTTCCGTTTTGAGTTTCACCACTGCCACCTCTACTTTCAATGTATGTAATCATTTGCTTCTATAAAATCAACCACTTGTAAAATGCTAATAGATTGTGTTAACCTATAAACTCGTAACATTTTGGAGGTTGGTGTTTTTAAGACAAACGAAGTCCGATTTGGTCTCATCCGTTGTTGGACTGGCCATTAGCTTCACCGTGTGGGGCCAACTGATTTGTATTTTCACCACATGAAAACATCAAGAGTTCCTGGCTAAGGTCAATATTTGAACTGCTAGCAACTATTTAGCAAAAACTCACTTTAGTTGTTCTCTATAACGTACAGGAACCGACCTGCTTCAGTCCGCCAAACCGTCAGGGATAGCGGCTTAGCTGCTACATTTGGCTCAAATACAGGGAGGGTAAACACAATCTGTGATGGGATAAAATTACTATTTATTTATTATTTTTTGCAGTTTCACCATCATCTTTTATGGTTATGTGAGAGCCTGAGCAAAACATTGAAAACATAAGACTCAATTTATAATAATAACCGTAATGCCTACAGAGAAGGGAACAATCAATACTGCATTACACAGACATAAATTATGTCCAGTGAAATAAACAAAAATATGCTATCGCTTGTGCATGTTCATTTTAGATTCCTTGTATGAACATAACTAGAGTTGTTAATATTCTGTTAAATCTTTTGTATTTTTCCAGTGAGACACCAAATTATTACTACTAAAAAAAACAAGATATTAATTGGTAAACCTGTTATTTTTATAAAATTTGTTCACCAGAAAATTATTGCCCTCCATCCTTTAGTTGTTAATTAGGATAACATGAACTCAAAATTCAAATGCGATTTAGGTATGTATGTACTAGTTTGTTCATATGTTAGAAGCCATGCATCATTTTCCTTTCACTTCATAATTATGCACAGCTATGTGCAGCCGCAGCCCTACAAACTTTATAAATACATGAAATCTATTGGGGGTCTTTTCTGGGAGGCCAGTGGGGTGACAAGCAATTTTCCACATGAGGCCGTGGCCCCTCCTGCCCACCTCTTCGTATCACCCCTGACATTTTGTCATTATATCAAAAAAATAAATAAATCCCAACAAAATGCAAAATAAGTTTGTGGTTATAACTTCATGTATTGCAAGAAAGTGCACAAGTGTTTTTCCAAGGCATTATGTCTACAATATAAGTAACAGAGCTAAAACTGACATGTTTCTAATTAAAGAACCAAACAACAGAGATTATAGTTGAGCAAGTGACAGACGTCACATCAAACTGACAGTTTAGCCCTTGTTTTTTTTTTAAATTTTTATTTGTATGTATATAAACGATTTAAGTTAAACAAAGCAGTCAGACCCGCTTCTACTAAATAAACCATTCACAAAGGTTTTGTGTGCAGATGAAAGATCCCCAAAACAGTTTTTAATACTCCATGCATTGTGATTGACAACTTGGTTTAAAAATACCTTATTAGCGTCGGACGAGCTTCTCTGTTTGGAAATAACCGAGCTAAATGTTTAATGATGTTTGTGTTGGTGTTGAAGAGCGCTCAGTGTGCTTGGTGTCTGAAAGAGAGTGACAGTATAAATTTACAATGGGGCTCATTAGCTGCCATGTTGAGGAAAATGAACTAAAATGGCAAGTGTTATGATTAATTCATTATGTTGCTTTAGCTGTCATTAAAGAACGGTCTTACTCAGTATTGGGGGTTTTTCTCTCTAAGGACCAATTTATTTGGATTTTGTACATTCTTTATTGTAATAAGAAGTCTGTATTTTAGTTTATAGTGATCTAGAAATATGTTCAAAGAAAATAACAGCTTTCACGTAGAATGTGAACCGGAGACCATTCCAAAAGCATGGAAGCGGACGACAGCCATTTTAATAAAACCAAAACAAACGTGCTATGACACTAGCGGTGTCATTTCCCCCACAGCTAGTGGGAGAAATGACACATGGTCGTTCACCAAAGACGAAAAAAAGAAACCTTACAACCGCTAAAATCTGACGGTACTCCATTTGTGTTTACATTTTGTGAAGAAGGAAGTTGTGCTCTTGTCTTCTTCTGAGGTTTTTTGTGTTGTTTTCTCTTCTGGTTCTTGTTGCGGCGCCACCATAGGCCAGGAGGTGAACAGGTTTTTCAGTTAGTTTCACACAGTGCGGTATGAAAGTGAAACACACCAACGGAAAATGTGACAAATTTAGTCATTTTGGCCCCCAATCACACCGAGTCTGACCGACTATTAGGTGTGAATGTGTCCTGAAAGAAGATTAATTATTGTTTTGTATGACTCCATACCAGCTTCTGTCTAAACGTATAATAAATTCCAGTTATTAAGTATAAGGCAGAAACACATTTAAAAAAAAAAAAGGCAACAACACACACACACACACACACACAGGTGTTTAGATTCAGATGTTTTTAGATTAAATGTGTCATATATTGCATTGTACCATGTACTTTTCAGTGATGTTGTGGTTGTTATAATTAAATATGCTTATGCTGTTTGTCACTATGGTTTCTCTGTTACTTTTTTTCTCTTTCTGCAGGTGTAGAAGCGGACTTGTTGGGGGTCTTGTGTGTATTCTCTCTCTCCTCTGATCTCCCTTTAAACATTTCCCCTGTTTTTTTCCCCCTTCCTCCCCTACCATGTGGCAAAAATACATCTTACACATTTCATATTTTTATTTGTAAAGAGCTTTGAGAGCCCAAGAAGAAACATCGGGGACAAAAAGACATCAAATAGAGTCACAAATTGGATCACTGGATTTTTGTGTTGTCAATGCTTGCTAAGCAAATTGCAGAATGTTTTTTCTCTCGCTTCTTCTCCTCTTGACCAGTTTCAAATTATGCATAACTATGTGTGAAAACAGTACATTATGTTGTTTGTGCGGAGCAGCAGCCGGGAGATTAAATTCCATTTTGTGTTATTTTATTTATTTAGGCCCCGGGAACATCACTGATCAAATATAACGCTGAAATCTAAAGGATTTTTTTCTGCTGAGGCATGAGGAAAATCCTCCACTTTCCCCTTGTAACCGGTGAACTGTGCTGAGTTATTGTCGTTCTTTGAACAGTATTATTAAAAGAGAGACATGCACTTCTCACTCTTGGAAAAATATATGTGAGGGTGGAATCACGTTTGTTTTTGTCTGTAAATAAGCCCAGATGGATGAACTTAGAATTGAGGGAAAAAATAACACAAACGACTTCATAAAAATGACTTCATAAAAATTAAATTCACCAAATGTTAGCTTTCTAGATATTAGCGCACCAACTATTACAAAAGCCATTTTTCTTTGGTAAATAATAATAATAATAATAAAAATAAAAAAATCACTCAGACAATAAGATGTAAAGAAGGGAATACTTTACCAATATTGGCTGTGTGATATGGAGACTGTAGAAGCTCAGGGTCATTAGATGAAAAGATGAAAGCAAAATTATTCCTTTTTTGTTTCTAACAGAAGCCTTCAGCAGTGGTAAAATAATAACAATAGTAATTAAAAAAGCACCATTAATATCACATGGCTTCAATGGGAACATTTTAGTGGGAGCTCCATCGGAGGAGTGAGTAGAGATCTGTTTGTGTTTGAGTGACTTTAGTGGATGATATGATGGAGTAATAGGGCTCTGCTAAGAATAATGATTTTAAAAAAATCATTTGAATAAGGTCAAAATTATGAGAAAGTTGAAGTCACACAAGAATGAAGTTAATAACAAGAATAAAGTCAAAATATTATGATTTTCTCATATTATAACTTTAATTTATTTCAACATTCTCACATGTCTTTGTTCTCGTAATATGACTTTATTCTCAAAATTTATTCTTGTAATTTTTTGATTTTATTCTCGTATTATTTAGACGTCCTCAAACAACTATTCTCGAAGCTGTCTAAATATAGGTCTATATATACAACTCTATTCTTGTAATTTCAGGACTTTGTCTTTTATTTTTATGGCCCTAATACACCATGGTAGGATTTTGACATTAGTACCATATTATTTTCTGTGTCTTCTGGGTGGCGTAACACAAGATATTTCTCATCAAAGTGAAAGTCGATCACATAGAACACTGTTTAGTTGCTGTAACATAAAAAGCTTTTTATGTTTTTTTTAGGTTTTCTGCTTATAGAACCCCTTTTGCTCGTGACTCTCCCACTCAGCTCCTTCAGACTAGCCAGCAGCAATTAGCAAACACTTTCTGAGAGCAACACTTCCGTTGAGCTCATTGCAGGAGCTACTTTTCTTGAAGGGTTAATGGAGGAGCCATGTTGTGATGACTTCCTGAAGGCGGAGTTTTAGAAAGAGGCAGATTTGAAGGCGTTAAATTCTGAGGTCAAATTTCTTCTGAGTCATATTTAATATATATTGCATTTCCATACCAACTGAAACAAAAATAAGTTACTTGATTGTGTTATGAAATGGGGATATGTGGCTAGAAAACATAATGCAGCTTGATGATCTTCTTTTTCTTTGCTTTTTGGTCAGAAAAAGCCAAATCTTGTTGATCGCGATTGATTTGTAAAAGCAATAAAAACATGGCTGCTCAGAGATGGTCTAATAGAGTCTCCAACTATAGTGAAAGTTAATAACAACTAGAGCCACGTTCTCTCTGTGGAACGTGGAATTAAAATCAAAAATGATCATAGGACCGATAAGCTCTCACTGCATGAGATCTATGATGTGTGAAAAGCCGTGCATCAATTTGGACAGTAATGTGTCTCTAGCTGACTCGGTGCTGTTCTAGTGGTACATTTAATTGGGAGACTAATGAGTCTGAGCTTCTGTGGTTAACGTATCATTAGAAGGGATTTTTAAACCTTGTGAATGAAATAAAAATCCAGTCCGCAAACCACCAGATTGTGTATATAGCACTAAATTGTTTTTGTCATCAAACTCTATACAGTATGTGTATCCATTGAGTTAGTAAACCATTTTTTATTTTCTTAGTGACTCTCTCCATGGACCACCTGGACAGTTAGATGGGCTCCGAGGACTGTAAACTCAATTGTCCTAATAAAATTAATGTCCCTTATATTCTGAGCTGGATGGTTGTTTTCTTCTACTGGGGAAAAAAACCCCAAACTGTTTTCAGCTTGATTTATCAGCAAAGACTAGCAGAGACAGAAACCAATAACTTTCTTTGTTCTTTTAAACAAAACAACTTCTTCATCAATAATGCGTGCCGGTTTTAACGTTGGACGCCGAGTCATTTGTGTTTGCCGTAACCTTTGTAATGTGAAATGTAATATAAATTTCCCACTAAAGTTTGAGTGTGCCGAAAAAGGGAATCTACTTAGTGAGAGGCTGCCAAGACTCTAGCAAACAAAACAAAAGAACGTCAAACAATAAAGTCCATTCATCTTGGAAAGTACTGCTGAATCGGTAAAGAGCTTCGCAAACGCTAATTAAATGCCTTAGATGATGTTTCTTATGTCAGCAAACAACCAAGAAGAAATAAATCAATGAGAAACAAGAGGGGGGGAAAAAAACTATTTACAGAAGTTTTGGGAATGTGGCATCAGCTAAATAAAATCTCTACAAATATACATTACATTGTGTGGAGACTTGGGAAGTCAAAGTAGGTTAGGTGCAGTTGAGCCGAGGTAGATCTTGGGGTTCCACCACCACCTATCAGGCTAATACCTCTAGCTAGGACTGGTCTTTACGTATAGTGTAAGTCTTAATGGCTAACGCCTCTCCCATACTTCATCCCAACAACTAATATGCAATCATGTGGTTACAGGACGTTCTTATTCAATCACGCCAGCGTTCCACTCCATCCCTGCATCCTCTGTTTTCATTTTACGAAACGGTGATGGAGAGAGTGCCACACTTTTCTGGAGACATTTGACAAACTTTGCAGTTATTTAGTAAAGAATCACACAAATGTGCTGTAGAGAGTTATCTGTTCTCCATGCTGAGGTCTTCATGGAAGGGGGCTGAAAAAGAGTCAGTGAGTTGAATTCAAGATTTCCATTTATTAATACCAAAATACAGCTGGTCCATTCTGACATGTTACCTTTAGGAGCTAACAGACAAAACGGCAACCAAGAACAGTTTGTGATCTGCTTTGTTAGCCTTCATCTAAGCTACGCCCCAAAGTGGGCGTTCCCTCGTGTGTCATTTCCTTTAAGCCCAGCTCTCATTTGCGTTTCCTAACATGTCATTTCCTGTAGGTTTAGCTTAGCAACTAGCTAAAAGGGATAGAAGGAAAACACAGAATTTATTTATTCTCAACAGTACGTAAAAATTCTCATGGCATCTGACAAATGTTCCTCAATAGTCTTCATGTCTCCTGCGCATATCTACCTGGTAGTAGAAGTGAAATATTGACATTGCTGTCTTGAGTGTAGCATGGACATTGCCTTTCTACACAGTTTCTCTCAATTCTAATCTCGCTTCACAGTACAGTCTGGGATTTCTCCCATAGCCTTGAATTCTTCTGACAGAATTTCAACAGAGTCCATCAGCAACCAGAAGAAGTTGAAAACGACGATTGATTTTCTGCGCTGTAGTTTTCGCAATGGCAGCAGAGGAAGTTCAGTCCGTGTGGACCATGTTTCCAAATAGTGAATCAACATTAACAGCCGCCTTGTTCGCGTTGGCACTTTTGTCTTTGTAGTGGAAGATGGCTGCTTACACCGCAGGCAATTTCTGGTAAGCTTCATAGTGTCAAACTCACTCATTGCTGTTTGATACAGACAAATTTTAGTGATTGGGTAAAATTTAAAACCTCAACAGACTCCACAGCTCTGGGGAGCAATCATTTCTGAACAGACTAAAGTCCAGACCATCTGAACAAAGCAAAGCTTAGAGCAAGCAGCTGATTACCAGTGCATTTTTAGCAAGCCCAGGTTGTAATAACTAAGCCACCAGGCTCATTAAGTCTGACTTGAACTCCAGAGAACAGGTGATGAACTTCTTTAAGGCCCAAAGCTTCTCCATCTACTAGAGTGACACCAAGGAACACAAACCTGTATCTCCTAGGAGCAAAACAGACAAACCAGCAATAGAAATTCGGTTCGCCAACATAGAAATGCACTCGTCGAAGCAATTGAAAGGATGAAACATCTGTTTCGATGAAGACACCACAAACGATAACAGGCATAACATTTTGGTGACAAAAAAAGTGTGGAACAAGTGATGAAAGCAGAAATTTGCATACGAGTCGGATAAAGTAGCACCGTTTACAGGATAGGATTACCAATGTGGACACTGATATCGATCCTGAGCAAGTCCTTTCATTTGTTCACTTCAACAATAGGAGTTGAAATGCCAGCTCTATGAACATTCAGGATTTCTCAAATCAGTTAGAAAATAACATTTAGCCCGTTGCTTTATCAGAAACCTGCTGAGGAAGGAGCAGAGTTTGAGTTGAAAGGTCACAACTTTATCGACATTACCTGAGAGAACAAAAAAAGAGGGAGTGTGGCACTGTCGATTAAACATAGTAAAAACTACAAGTTTTGTTATGATGGATATCGTAACAAAAGTATTCTATCATATGTTCTACATATGACAGGATGTATAACAGAAAAATACATTTTGAGCTCAGGGTAAAACATTTAAAAAAATTTAATTGGCATAATTAACCAAAAGGTCGTGTTTATCCGTGATTAAAAAAAATTGACTTAATTAACCCTAAAAAGCACATGAGTGAGAATGTAACAAACACGAAGTACAGCACAAGTTTAGACCCACTTATTACCAGGCCGAGCACAACAACAACCCTGTGTGATGTAAATTAACAACATATTCACAAATTATGTGAAAGATGGTTAACAAAGTGGGTTAGTCTTGTGAAAGTTTTTTTTTATTATTATTTTTAACTGTGAAACAGAACAAGGCGCAAAAAATTTACGAAAGGAAATAAAAAAAAACAACAATTTATATGTTTTGTAAACTGAAACAGGCACAAAATTGATAAACTTACATTGAGACTGCATATGACACTCTCCTTTAAATATCTAATATGTGACAAAATAATTCAAATGAAGATTAACAGTTCATCAGGAGGCCACAGATTAAAAAAATACCCCAGAAAAATACTTGAATAATATTTCCTATTAAAAATAAATTGAACTTACTAAAAAAGTTATGTTATAAATAGGCAGTAATGTGTACAAATGGCACTTGTGGTGTTCCACAGGGATCAGTGTTTGGCTCAAAACTGTGTATGCACAACATATGTAAAGCATTGTAGCATGCTAAAATTAATCTTGCATGCAGATGACATGAATAAATGTACAGCAACATTTAATCTATGATATTTTAAAACTCAAGAACACCTGTGGATACAATACAGATATACAGATAAATATTGATAGTACAAAAAAAAACCATATAATGTAATACTGGACCTCAAAATCAGCTGGGAACCTAAAATAAGACATGTGAAAATAAAAATATTGAAAACTATTGCAGTCTTGGGTAAAAAAATAAATAAATAAAAAAGACTGGACCATAGATAAGTTAACATTTTGCATATATGGGGAAACTCCCATTCAGAAACCCACAACCATAAAACATATCGTTAAAAATTAGCAGTAAGATTTGTAAATAAGAAGAGAGAACTCTCTGTACTCTCTCTATTGCAAGGGATTTTAACTTTGCTTGGTGGTCCTACAAATCTTCACTTGTGTAACACTGAAAATGAACATTTTAGCATTGCAGTGTATCTGTTTTATGTGGGATTTAAATAATTAAGAAAGGTGACATAAAGAGAAGGGCATAATAACGTTTTACTTCTTCTTTATTTCCAAGAGTCTGATTTGTATTTATGATTAGTTTTTTTGTTTATTTGGGGGGTTGTATTTTTGAAAGAAATCAGTAAAAATAAATTTCAATTCAGATTCTGTTGTCCGTGTTGAACTAAAACACGTCAATTTAAATAATATCAAAATCTCTTTATGCGCTCTGGCGTTCCCATTAAGCCATTATGCATTCATGACTCATTCATTATTGAACAGTTCTTTTCTTTCACTGCAATGACAAGCACAGAAACATGACGTGATAAAACCTTAATTAAGCCACAATTTCTGACTTTGCACCACAGCCAAATTGTAAAGATCGCCTCAGAATGCGTCGCACAGTTGAATGCAGGAACCGTCATAAGCCTTCAACTTTTTCAGCTTGTCACATAACAACCACAAAACTTTATTGTAATCTTATGTGGATTTTGACATGATGGGTAGATTAAGTTTAATAACAATCAAAACAACATAAACGCTAATTTTACTATGAGACATTTAGAGATCAGAGAAGTGACATAGAAATAAATATCGGTGGCTAAAATCGGCCCAGTTTTATCTATTTGACTGATTCTGATATGTTAAGTGACTGATACCGATACCTTTATTAGTGACGATGTATCGTGCAGCACAAGACCGAATCGACTAAATGAACATGAAGTCATCTAAAATGACTAAAATGGCGGCAGCCAACAAAAAGACAACGAACTAACATCTATCCAGAGAAAGATCCGGATAGCAAGAAACATCGAGTACGGAGTCCAGGTGTGAGATGATGTTGGCTGTACTCTGTGCATAAAGGTGAAAATGTCTGTCATTTTTAAAGATTACAATTCACACCCGTGACGCAAAGATGACCTTCAGATTTTTTCATTATCGTTTAAGAAAACCAGTCAAAGACAGAAATATTCGGTAGAGGTGACCCATGATGGACACACACACTAATTACAAGCAAACGGATCACAGGGTGAGTATGTGTAGCTTTTTTTTGGGATAATTTAAGTCTATGTGTATCAACTTGCATTGATACACGTGTGTCTTTTATCAGGTCATAACTTCTAGAATAGATAGACTTTCAATCAATATATGTTGGGTTGCTTCTGTATTATGATCTACATTCCCAGAAACATAACCCAAAAATCTGACATCCTGTCAACCTCTGTAAACACACTCGTCCAAAAACAATTCAGGAGGTAAATCAAGACAATGTCTTTCCCCAGTCAGAACATTTCTCTGCTCCATCATTACCAGGCCGTCTGCGGTATTAAGTCTCTACGCTCTCTGTGGGGTCATTTGTTCTTAGGACAGACAAGCATGCTGCTAACAAGCCTTTAAAGGAACAATATGAATTATAATTTAAGAACATTATATGCTAATTTCTCCAGAGGTAACTCCAGCTGCCAGATTCTGCTGTGCTCTGTGTGAGGCCTTTTCCATTCCTTCCTCCTCTTCACACACAATCACAACAGAGCGAAACCATTACATCCCTCACTGCTGCAGCCTATATTTTCACGCTGTGGTGAGTGGGAACCCTGCGGACCGTGATGGCAAGTGTGAATCATTCCAGTCATTTTTAGGCTCAAGCATTATTCCAGCAAGGAAAACACTTATTACCCTAGTTGGGCAGTTTCGACTCATTCAGATCCCTTGACACCTGCCTGCTCTGGAGGGCATTATTCCTTCAATGTGCCTTTTAAGCCTCAGACACACAGGGGTAAACTAATAACCACCCACGACCCCACAAAGCTTCACTGAGAGCCACGTGCACAAAATGAGCACCGCTCTTACGAAGCCATGCTCTCTTTATTCTGTACCTCACCAGGGCAGGGTCATGTGGATCTGGAGGGGAAGTCATCGGCCAAATAAGCAAGAGCATTCTCAAGATTTTCTCTAAGATTTTAGGCGGACCAGAGTTTAGTTTCTTGGTTGAGTTCGACTGCGTATTCCCTCCTCCCCAAACAAACTGGACTTTCAAGGCAAACAAACTTGAGCTTGGTTGAAGTGGATGAAACAGAGCTGGTGTTAAGGCACCGTTAGGTGGATTTGAGTTGTGTACAGCCTCTAATCGACCAAAACTAACATGTTGATGAACAGAGGAAAGCCCTGGCATATGTACACCTTAAGTAATGGGAACAAATTGTTTGGATTTTAGTAAGGTTGTGGCAGAATGCGTGGAAATACACTCATAACTTTTAAATGTGTGTGGAAACGTTGCAGCACTCAGCTGTACCACACCGTTCCCCCTTCACCTCAGCAAAGCCTCATGTGAGCTTAAGCTGGTATTCAACTCAGATGGAGGATTATCCTCTCAAGCAGTCTCATGGTGATATTCATTGCTCAGTCTCTGACCAAGTGATGAAAATTGATTGTCACCTGCTGCACCCTGAAGCAGCTCTCACATTTTCTTATTTCTCTGAGGTCAGGCACAGGTTGTACTGGAGGCTGATGTGAGTCTACCAGAATAGAATCGAGCTTGGCAGTCTTCTTTTCCCTTTCATTCTGTGACGCCTCATCCCTTACACTTGGGTTTTCTGGAAAAGAGCTCGCAAACAAAGTGAATCTTCATCAATTTATGAATATCACTAATTAGTTGAGGGGCCATCCTGGTTAAATGACTGGTTTGGCTGAGCACCAGCTTGAAGTGTTGCTATTTCCAGGACGCCCTTTGGACCATGACGATGATCACCCACATGTAGATGGATGTGTTTAATGGTAACTTAAATAACTTGGTTAGCTAGTTTGTCATCAAAAAACGTTGTTTTGGGGTGTTAGTTGCACTTTAACAGGATAACAAGAAGGGTAAATTCAGTTGCTCTGTTTTAGTCTTTTGAGCGTTCAACCCTTGTCCGTCATCAAACGTGCCGGATTTGGAAATGTTGGTAGAATTTTGGAAATAAAAGTTTTAAGGTACGGATCTACATTTTCCACGATATGTTGATTTTGTCATGCTAGCTGTGTTAAAGCAAGCTTAACATGTAAACTCTGTGATCCTCTTCATATTAAAATAAAGTTTAGTTTTATAGGTGCTGTTTGCTCACAAATTGGTTTTACGTTCTCACTGTTCCTAACATGAATATTTAATGAAGTCCAGAAATATCGGAAGATGAGGAAGAAAACCTTTTAAATATTGCAGAAGAAACTGCAATTGGTCAAATATATACTAACACCAGGAATAATATATATAACATTCTTTATTATATCAAGTTAGGAACAGATGTGATAGATGTTACACTTAAATCTGTTTGGAAAAAGCATTCTCCAACTGAATGGTAAAATTAACAAGAAAATGATCCGGAGCAATACAATAAAGTTAAGGGAAATATTGTTTTACAACTGTCAAAACCTTTTCATTATGAATTATCTTGAATTATTCTGCAAGTGTCCTGGAAATACAATTGCAAAGGTAAATTGAAAAATGTTGATCTGAAGTGAAGCGTGTTAAAGGCTGGTGGTGCCTACCAGCTTGAAGATCGTCGCTGAGATTAAAGACTTGCTCTTTTTTTATATATATAATATTTGACTCTAATAACCACTCTGTTTGCAATACTTGTGATCTGTTCCAAGGCAAACTTTAATACCCCGCTGCTCCTGCTGGGAGCGCCGACTCCAAATGATCTGGAATTCAGCGCGTGGCAGCTATCGAGGCTTTGTCTCCGAGAAACTTTTCTCCTGTGAGCTGGAGAAGCTGCACAGTTTGTGGCGCAGATATACGCAGCCTAATGCAAACGGCTTTGGACTGATGATTGCCTGTTGTTTAGTTGGATATCTGATGAAAATTCAAAGTGAATCCTTCGCACTGGTTCAGAATAATGCAAAGCATGACATGGCTTTACATTCTGTGGCACATTCCAGTCTTTTGTTTTTGCAGCCAACTCAACAGGGCGTTGGAGGAATTTAATATGCCTTACTTTTTTTAGATACTCATTAGATGAGTTATACATAACATTTTCTATGTATCCCAGAAAAATAGAAATTTTGACTTGGTATTATCTGTTGCTTGAGAACAAGCCTTCGTATGATTTTTTCTTTGCAATGTCTTTCTTTCTGTCACTCCTCCATAAAAGCCAGAATTGTTGAATGCACGGCTAGCAGTTGTATTTTATATTAAATCCAACGTTTTTTCTACTATTTTTGTTCGAGGTAGGTGTTATGATGTAGGTTCTTAATTTTATTATTTGGTTGGGTAGTGGGATTTTTTTTTGATCCAGTCTAAAAAAATATCACGTTCGCATACTGAAAAGCAAATAAATCTGGACGCTAACTCGCTAGTCAGTTGTGGACTGACTAAGATGACGTTAGCAAGTTAAATCAACTAATATCAGTGGGATACAATGCTGTGCCGCTGGATGTTAAAGAATTCAGTTTCACCAAAAGCCAATTTTCTGAAACTGTCAGACAAATGATATCTATGTTCCTTTGTGGAGTCAGCTTTCACAAAGAAAAAGCTAACTCCTTTGTGACAGCTAACTCACAAAGGAGTTAGCCTGTGAAAGCTGACACAAAATTAACTTTCACAAACTAATTTTTGAAAGTTTTTGTTTGCTTTCACTGACAATTTGAAAACATATGCACATTTCAGATTTTTCTTTAGAAAAGATTTTGCAAACCATTTAATCCTTCCTATTCACTTTTTTTTTTTGTAGGTGTCTCACATTACGTAAAAAAAAAAAAAAAAAGTTAAGTTTCTGGTGGTAACTAGCCTGACCATTGCCTTCCTGCCCTACTCTGACCCAATTCAAATCTTCCTTACGCCACAGTCGGAGCTTTCTCCCGTTGACTTGGATTCCCTCCGGTAGAATTTCAACCGGGCTAATCAGTGAACAGAGAGAGAAATTGTAAACGATGATATAGATTTTCTGCTTTATAATTGTAGTCTGGCTGGTTTAAGTAATGGCAACAGAGGAAGTGAACAAAGTCATTCAGTTCGTGTTGGCCACACCTCTAAATGTTGAATTAACATCAACAGCCATCTTATTTGGCTTGGCGCTTCTCTCTACGCAGTGGAGGACGGTTGTTTACAGCGCAGGCAACTTCTGGTAAGCTTCATAGCTTAAACAACTGGGTAACATTTACAGATCCTCTGTACGAAGCAAGGCAGTTGGTTTTTACAAGGCTAGGTTGTGATGTAATGATTAATAAAGTTTCAAGATTATAAATACTGAAAAGAAGCACTTTGGTAATTGCACCCTTATTTTGCTACCTGTTAAAATTTACGATGAGAATCGACTACAACCCTTCCTCTGTTTATCCTTTCTTGACTAATTTAACTATCAACGTTGTTTTTTGTTTTTAATCTCACTAAAAGTTAATGACTAAAGTGTGAGTCAGGGATGAAAATATCTCAGACACCGTACAACGTCTGCGCTGTCTTATAATTTCCAGCTTGAAAAGAATTTTGTTTCCCCTCCCCGCCCCCTCTCTCAGCCGCCTGGTATCGAGCCAAATCCATTGTGTTTCCATTTTTCAACTTCTCCTGCTGCCCTTATCCAGTTCAGGGCTTATGATTGTAATACTAAAACAGAGCAACTTGTCAAGGCAGAAACAGTGGTGATGAATGCCCCACTGCTCTCTGTTCTTGTTTGTTTTGGGGTGGTGGCGACAAAGAGCGGCGTGGGTTTGTTTAAGGGGGGTCAGAATTGAATTTTATGCTTACTTGTCGAGGTACATATTCTTGACCGCGGCCGCTCGGCTGTACTCGAGCAGCCAGCATTGATTAAATGGAATAGTCCTGTTATCTGGATTAAATAAAAAAAGAGGGTTGGGATGGAGGGTGGGGGGCAACATGAAGACGATAGCGGGCAAGCAAAAATAATGAGTTCTTTCATCTTGGCAGTGAGGACGTCTGTGTCTTTCAGACTTCCCAGGGAGATGTACACAGCTTAAGGAAACGTTTAATTAGAAAATGCCAGCCTTGTGTCTGTGTGTGCAGAATAATAAAAATTTTTGATGTGAACGTGACAACACATTTTTCTTTCAGCTGCTTTCAGGAGCCACTAAAAGACATGAAATCAAATGAGCCTGAAGAGGGAGGGGGGAAAAAAATAATAATTAGCCACCTACGTTAGTGCTGCTGTTCCGAAGACGACAGGGAGCTGGTAATGATTCCATGGCTCTAGGTGTTTCATATGTGTCACGTTGCGCCGCAATTCAGTTTGGTCGTCTTCCTGTGGGTTAGACAGGTAAGTAACAGTCTGAGAAAATCGAAAAAAGTAAAGAGAAGCTGTCTTGCCTTGATGACTCCTAAGGGAATTTTTAGAACGCCTGTGTTATACGCAGGAATTTCTGAGAAGAAAGGCAGCAATCGCTCATCATTCAGCTGCATTTCTATAATTTAAAGGTCCTTAGACTGATTAAAAGAACTTCCACGACAGCAACAAACGTAAAGATTTAGATTGTTGGTCAGGGCCCTTAGCTTTTACCTCTGCCTCTCTTTAAGACGCAAACAGTTCAGTCTGCACCTGCAATACAGTTTGATCACCATCTGACGTAGCTAATTGTGCTGACTGCTGGCAAGCTACAGGCAGTTTCTTCAACATCAAAGCTAACTCTGGATATCCCTGTGAAAAAGCTGAAATGAAAGGGCAGATAAGAAAATTATGGAAAAAACAACTCATGACAAATGAATTTACTCATGTTTCTAAGCTTTCAAAGCAGCACTGTGGTGTGTAATTAGCCTAATTTGTTTGAACTACTTCTAAATATTACTGTTTATAAATTGATACATTCAGGATTCTTGAGTTTGAGAGAAACTTAGGAATGTTTTTAAGTGCAGCAGATACTATATGGTTGTGTGGGAAAGCTAGAATGGTTGTTCCATTTTAGCTGGGATGTTGCATACTGTAAAGTCCTGCACAGTGCTGTGAAATCCAGTGTAATTAATCAGAATTCATTGAATTTTAATAGGCAACCATGTATTGACAAAAAATATTTTTGATTCAAAAAAGGTTTATGCTGCTACTTTTGAGAATAATTCTGATTTCCTTTAATCTCTTAGCTAGTTGCTAAGCTAAAGCTAGAGGAAAGGACATGTTGGGAAACGCCCTCAAAGCTGTTACAGTATACTAGCAACCAGTGTTGGGTAACGCCCTCTTTGGGGTGTACCTTAGAGCTAGGCTAACAAAGGGAGTGGGAAACTGTTCTGGGATGCCATTTTGTCTGTCAGCTCTTAACGGTAGCAGGTCATGATGGACCAGCTGTATTTTGGTATTAATAAATGGAATTCATCAATTCGACTCACTGACTCTTCTGTAACCTCATACATCAAGAACTCAGGATAGAGAACGGATAATTCTCCTCACCACATTTCAGATAGCGATGAAATGTGAAATGTGAAAACCAACTCACTTGCACAGGGTTTCCCAAAGTATGGGGGGCGCAGTGCCATTGCGGGGGGAAGGAGGCGCGGGAAGCGGTATGGATGAATGACAAAAAACAAACAAACACAGTTACACAAAAGTGTTTCGCTGTAAAGATGGTTTGTAGTTTGTTTTGTTGCAACCTGAAGTGTGAAATAAACTTCAGTGGAGTTTGAAAAGAAAATATGTTGAACGATGTGTGTGCCCAGATGATTTTCTTTTTTTTTTTTCTTTTTCTTTTTTGGGTGCGATTTTGTTGTAATCCATAGGGGGGGCTAGAAGAAAATATTTGGGAACCACTGCACTAACAAATCTAAAACAGTTCCAAAAGCAAAGTCATATGCAGGTTCATCTCTGTTCAGTTGTCAGGAGAAAGAGATATTTGGACTCTTTTACACAGACATTTATGGAGGCTGATTTGCTTTGGAACAAGCTGCAAGTGCCTTTGGCCAAGAAAATAATTGTAGTTTTTGGCACTTGGTGGTTGGCATGATGTCTGCCTTAGAGTTTTATATAAGCAAACAAATGGTGTGGAAAACAGCAGTTTTGTCAAAGTCGAATCCATTCCCCAGATATAAACCAGATTAGACTGACGTTTGTTTTTCATGCCCCAAATAAACAATTCAGAGAGTATTTAAGGCCATAGTCGCCCTCAGGATTGTGGGAAAGCCTTTGGGATCATCGTTTTTTTTCTACTTAAATTTTAACAAACTGATCAATACTTGCATTTTATCCAAATTTTATGTCATAGACCTGAGACCTGCGTCATAATTCTATTGGATGTAAACAATAGTTGAGAATTATGAAAGAAATCTGTCACTGAAGTGGATCACGTCACAATCCACTCTTAGCTCTGACTACACGTGTGCGGCACATAGGCCATGCTAACGTAATAGTCTATGTAAATTCATGTTTTCTGTGTTATTTACTAGTTGTGTTGTAGTTAGAGTACAAAGATTCGTTTGGTAAAAAAATTATATATATATATATATATATATATATATATATATATATATATATATATAGTGTGTATGGCAACGATGTCAGTAATTTGCCAGTAGAGGTCAGTATCGCTCCAAAAATGACAAAGAGATCGAGGGAGAAACGTCGCTCTCTGGGAATATTGCGTTCTGTGTAGTTACTTTTTTGTTTTGTGTTGCAGATCTTTAATGCAAAGTTACAGTTAGGCTCTTATCTTTAATTTTGCCATTAAAAAAAAATTATAATAAAAACAATTACTGTCATTTAACATTAAATAGGAAGGCAGCTTCTCAATAATGACTGAGTATCATCACAGAAAGAGTGTCAGGTAGCACTATAAAAATAAATTTCTCCCACATAAATCTGTCAAAACTTTATTATTTCAAGTTATTTTCTAATATTTTACAACTTTAACTTTTAAATGGTATAAATTGTAAAGTGTGGCTGTCTGTTATTGAGCCAAAACATTAAATGTTATATGAAGCAGATTTCAAGGCAGATTTTGCTGGTTTGCTTTTATTTCTTTTTTTGTTTTGTTTTGTTTTTTTTACTCAGTCTTTGTGACCAATAATAATGGGATTTGTATAGGTTATTTATTCATTCCTAATTTGAAACAGAACACAAAATTTGGAGTTGAAGTGCTAATTTGTGTTCTGTGAATACTTTGTTAAATTATGGTTAAATGAGATGAACAGATGGATTTTGTAGAGATTTAAGGTCAATAAAAATAAACGTGATTTGACAAAACATAAATAATTATCAATGCAGAAATACAATGAATAACTCGGTTGCTAATGATAAACCATTAATGTGTCTGATCACGTCTTTACATTTGAATCCAACCCTTGCATTGTGTAAAATTTTGAGATGATGATTGAAGTCCGTTTACTTCAGAAAAATGGATGGGATAGAAAATAAAAACATTATTTCCTTTTCCTAAGGCTATTTTGACTACTAAAATAAAATTCCAGTCTTTCCAGTGTAACCCTTTCACTCCTAAATTGAATCTGTGTTTAAGTCCAGAAGCTTCTGCGTTTTCTGTTTCTCTGCATGTTCTCCTCAGGTGGGGCGTATAAAGAGATCCGTACTAATCTGAGGCGTCAAACAAAATACCGAAGACGTACTCGGAAGTGTTCTCTGGGCCTCAGAGGATCTTTAATGACCTCGGGATGAACTCCGTCTTGGCGAAGTGCGACGCTGCCAGATGCTGCTCCGCTGGCCTCTAAAACCAAGTTAAACACGGAGACGATGCGCAAGGTTATTGATTGCCTCCATAAACGCTGGCGAGTGCTGCAGGGGGAAGAAAGGAAAAAAAACAAAAAAGGTGGAAAGATGGAGGACGGGGTGAGAGGCGCAGCAGCTGCGGGCCGGGCTTTCTGAGAGGGTGCCGTTTGTTATCGGGAGAGGATCAAGCGTCACACAAATCACAAGGCAGGAAGCTCCACAGGGAGGGATGCATTTACAGACACACACACACACACACACACACAGGCAGAACAAAACAGATCCAGGTTAGTCGTTCTAAGTTGCTCTTCGTTAAGATAGCTGTGTGTTTTCAGATATATACCTGGGCTGTCAACTTTAGTGTGTTAACGCAGGCGATTAATCCAAAATTTACAATTACACAATACAGATTAATTGACCAACCTCGTTTGCCTTTCTCACGCAGACGGTTACTTATGTCACAGCAGCGCATTATGGACTCGACACACAGGAAGCAACTAACCACAGTGAAACAAGAAGGTTTCCTGTGACGGCAGACATTACCAAAAGTTGAACATTTTTCAACTTTATTGTGTCACATCGCCAGCATGTGTGTACACTTGTATGAGCTCGAAATTTCACCAGCACAAATTATGCAGGTCACTTGGCTAGATTCGTACTACTTCCTTTAAAGCTTCCAGAATATAAGAACTAGGCCTGTCGACGTTATCGAGTTAACGAATGTGATTAATCTGAAAATTGTATCTAGAAAATTTTAACATCTAATCATTTAATGTAACAGGTAACTAAAACTAGGAAAACTGAGAATGTTTGGTTTGAGGCAACAAAAAAAAAAAGCCAACTATTTTCTTAAACATTTTCTGTAAAAATGTGCATAAAGTGGCTGTTTTAGATATGGGCTACAAGGACAATTGCCCAGGGCGATATCAGAAAGGGGTTGGGCACCCAAGAACAAGTTTGTTACTAATTGCATGCATCTGTAGTGGAGTAAGTGTCCTTTAGGTGCTGTTGAATACTGGAAGACTGCATTACCTGCTTTCTGCTCCAGAGCAAACCAAAAACTGAGCTCTTTGCATTTTAATTGGTCGGAGTGTGGCAGAAGGAGGGGCTTATCCAAGGCACCATTCCTGCAAGAACCACAACTGCTTGCATATTTATGTTAGAAGCTTACAAAGTTAAACATAGTGATTAATCTGATTAGATTTTGTAATCAATTGTCGGCACTAACATATACACACACACACGCACACACACACTCAGCCTGATTCTAACAATTTTTCATTAAGTCTCAAAAACGCACACACATTCTAAACTGCTTGCAGACCTCTGTGTACACCCAATACGATCACAAGCTGTACAGTTCATGACTTCTCCACTCAGGCTCAGCCATTTTCTTTTTCAACAACAAACATGATGATATGCAGTGCATCAAAGCTTCCAGCAGCCTGAAGGTGGGAAAAGTTTGGCTGAGGTTATTGGATTAGTCTTTCTCCTTTTTGTGGTGTTGCGTTCTTAACTTTTAGGACGCAGACTGCCGGGATTAGACTCTTCACAAAGGGACAAAAGAGTTGAAAGGTTCGCCTTAAAGAAGAGTTTTGGCTTTAGACGAGATTTCGGCACCTCTCCCGGAGCAGAAGAATGGATGGTACTTTGCACAGCATGCTGGGATTTTTAAAAACTGTGTCAGCGTAGCTCTAAACCTTAGCAAGCAAGACCAATAAATACCAATTGTAATGTGCTTAATTTCTGACAGTTTTATGGAATAGGATGTGAGGGGTTGGTTAAGTAAATCCTATCAATGGGTGACAGGTTGGGTACATCCACTGCCAGTTAATCATAGGGTAACACACACACACACACACACACACATATGTATTATTACCCATCTTGGGACTTTACGTTGACTTCCATTGACATCTAAAGCTCGATCTTTACCCTACGTTCCTAACAATAAACTAAACTTAAACTTAATTTACACTTTAGTCCAAAATCTAACCAATAAACAGCACTGGGTTAGCAATCAGGCCCCACAACATAGTATGCATTTGGAAAATGGTCTTTATAATGTATCAAATACAAGACCACTCACACACAGGTTTCTATTTCTACCCACATTAGGACTGTATTGACTTCCATTCATTTTAGTAACTTCAATTAAGCGTAACACACACATAACTCAAAATCAATTCACATGTTTGTGCCAAACCTGACCCGTAACCCTAAAACAGCACCTCATCTCGGGGTTGGTCCGTACAAGGAGCACTCGGTCCCAACAACGTGGCATGTGATATGAAAACACATCAAATACAGGGCCGCACACACACTACAGACACACAAAAGACACGAGGGACCTTTAAACACACACATAAACTGTTGTTAGCTTTAGCCTCCAGGAGCAACTCATCTGGATTTATGCGCAGTGAAAACAGCAACAGAGTTATCTCCTGCAGGAAGGCTCTCAGCAGTTTGAAGGTAATAATAATGAGACGGTTTGTCGCAGAGAGGTATTAAAGAGACTGATCAAGAAAATTTGTGAGGTGAAAGATGTTTACTTTCAAAAAATGGTTTTGCATCCACAATGCCACCTTTAACTGGGTGTTTATTTGCTATGTACTTGTCAAAACTTTCAAGTTTCAAGACGGAAAGACAAGAAATATGTATGCGTGGAACACTGGAGGTCTCTCAACACCTTTAATTGTGCTGCAGCATAATTAAAGTCTGAGGGGGTTTATTACCATTTCTGATAGATTGTGTTCATTTATTCCTGTCACACAAAGAGTGCGAACAAGAGTTTGAATGCATAAAATAGGGAGAAGTGCACTGATGACGTCTTGTAACTAGAATTTGCTCATCTATTGTGGGAAGTAATTTCTACATCTGAGCTCAGACTTCCAAGATGATTCAAATGCCTCAAGTCAAGTTACCTGATTTTACCACCAATTGTCAGTCAGAGATAGTCTGCTTCAGTCTGGGCTAGCTTTGAAGACTCCACCATGGCAGTTCTGTGTGGTGGAGCTCTGGTCGGCTCTCTGTCATGTGGGTACAAGACTGTGACTTCAGATCACGATCGGTTTAATGACTGCATCAATCAAATCAGAGCCAGACCCAAGACTGAATGGACACCTAAACCCTGAACCTCTAAAGGCCAAGATGAAGATGAAGCATAATGCTTAAAGCTCAGGTCCTCTGTGGCCGCTTGGATATTCATCCTAGAACTGGATGTGAAACCCCTTCTCCTCTTCCTCCTCTCCCGTAGAGAACTTCGGAACAGTCTCTAATGGATCTGACTGAGGGACTTTGAGAGTTGTCTGCCTTTCGGCAATCTGAAGTACGCCCCGTTTATTGTGACTGCATAAAGTTAATGTTTTTGCCATGCGTGTTGAGTTAAGAATGGCCTGGTCCGCAAGGATGGACGGTCTAAAGTCGGGGAAGTTTAACATGTTGGATTGTCGGAATGTGTTAAGCATTCCCCCAACGATTTCTTTCTGAAACATGGAGGGAGACCAAACAACTGCCATCTAGCACCAGAGAGACTTATGGATGCCAGAGATGTTTGTTTTGTTCTTTCTCTGCTAAACTTTTGCGTCTTCCTCGTCGGCCATGTTTGATCTCGAGAGATTTTGAAAGATTTTTCCATCCGACATCTGATTGTTGGTAAGTGAAATCTTTACTTGTGCATACAACCAAACCTGCTGTTGTTGTGGGGTTTTGTTTTTTTTTATGTCGGGGTGTGTGGTCTCTAAGGTTTTGAAACCTGGCCAACAATTTCAAACTCTTGCTGTGTGAACCAGGCCTTTTCAAAGACTGGGAACGTTGTGTAGCATGTCCTTAACTCACCATGTTTTCATAACCAAACTCTGTAGCACTACATTCAACTCGACTGAGATGTTGTAGCCTTAAATTTCTATACACCAGAGCCCTCTCACTGAGTCTTACAGCTGTAATGGCTGACAGATGAAAAACAAATCTATTTGAAAAATAATAATTATGACTTTGACATACATGTCATGCAGCTAGTAATTTGCCGTCATCATTTCTATTACCAAAATTCTGCATAATTACAGGGATTCTGTGTTTTCTTCAATCATTGAGTTGGAACAAAACAAAACACTCAAACAATCACTTTTTGTTTTTTTCAAGCAAGAGGGAAAGAAAAAATAACACAATCCTTTAAAGTGGAGCGGTCGAGAGTTCCCAAAAGTTTGTGTAGTTCTGAAAACTCTTCGGACCTTAAATATCCTTTTCAACTATAATTATTGATTAAGCTTTCTCTTTCATCAATACTGATTACAAATGATTGCTTTTCATGTATAAGAAAACATTTTGTTCAGATGTTGGAAGTGATTTTTGTCCTGAAGAGGAATGTTGTCCCCGCGGATAATTTATGGAAAAATGTAAGGTGATGAAGAACATTTTGTGTAACCAAGACAGTTTTCAAGAACATTTTCACTTGTTCTTTCTTCTCCATTGTACTGTAAGGTGACTTCTTTGTGGATTTTCTTACCCAAAGCCATTTCTGTCTTCACTGGAGTAAAAAAAAAAAAAAAAGTCCCTTGAAGACCATATATTTAAATTCCTTCTAGTCATAAGTCTTGAAAGAACACAATTTTCTGTGCTTGAGGAATCCCATCCATCTAAAACATCTTTCAATGTTTTAAAGTAAAGAGCTTCATTAAAAAGATGAATGGTATTAAAGAGAAGGTGGATTTGGAGTGAGTACAAAATGTCTAAAGAACGTTGTTAACCTGACAGGTTTTGTGAATTAAGAAAATAAAAAAAAGACACAATTAATTGAGCTTAATTCTGTCTTCAATGTGAAATCTGCCTGGTATTATTCAGCTGAAAAATAATCCCAGACAGTATGTAAAATATGTAAATAAATAAATAAAAACCATGCCCCACCTGATAGCACAAATGTAAAGGATGCTAAGTAAAATCCAGAGAAACCTCTCCAAACACACCCCACACCCCCTTCAGACTAGCCAGCAGCGATTAGCAAAGACCCGGGGGAACTGCTAGTAAAACTGGCTGGACAAAACTTTCATTTTGTCCAGCTGTAGACTGTTAGACTCTGTCCAATCAGAGTCAGGTATTGTGTAGTTGGTGCTTTTAATCAGTTTTCAGTTAATTAAATCCAAGTATATGGATCACAAAATGTCACTAAAATCACTCAGTCCTTCTAAAATCTTTCAGAAAACCGAAAAAGTTAATCGAATTGTATCGTTTGCCAAATATTGTGATACATATCGTGTCGTGATCAGAATATCGTATCGTTAGATAATTGTATCGCTACACCTGTAGCTAGAAGTAACCTTGGAAATAATTTGATTCATTTCTGAGCATTATTTAAAAAAATAATGGCTTCCATTTGTCATCTTTTGTCATAAGAACTAGTTACCTCCTTCCCAGAAGCTGCTAACTGTGTCCATGCCTGGCTTTGTGGGGATGCCAAAGAGTGAAGTAAATCATTGTAGCATTTTGGTCAGAGCTAAGTGACTCCACGAATTACCAATCCATTTGAATATCAGCGAAAATATCAGGAGTTTCATTCACCGAGCAAAAAAGGCAAGTGTGTCTCGCTGACGGGGCCACAGATTCTCAAAGTTAAGGACCGAGACACTGCCGAAAAAACACCACACACTGACACTTCAAACGCTAATGGGATTACCGAACTCCGAAAAAGAACATGTTATTTCTCCCGCACGTCGCAGCCCACCTGGATCGCAACAGATGTGTGGAGACACACGTTTTAGGAGGCAGAACACTTCGGTGTGGGAGTGCAAGACTCTTAAGCCTTCCATGAGTGTGGTGTGAATGTGTGTACAGAGAGCCTGCGTGGGCTGGGTGTTGGTGCGTATTCATGTGTGACTCACTCCAAAGCCAAACATGATCAAAGCCGGGACAGACTGAGACGGACAGACAGTGGAGCACAGAATGAGCCAGCCGTGGCTCCGGTCCAGTCCTCACATTAGCTGCCTGTCGGTCAGGCGCACAAATTGTTTGGCAAACTACTGATAAGACACCAACTGCAAGCGGGGTCCGCGGGCATTCAGCAATGTCTTTGAGCCATGCAAAAAACACCTGCTCTGATATGTATTTAAAAAGCAAGCGGCCTCGTTTCGCTCTACTTTGAACGTCGCACATCTGGTCGTGTTGCTGCGCGACGCGGCCGTCGGCTTTGCCAAGAAGGCAGGGAGGCAGAAAAATGCAGAAAAACATGTTTATTCTACGGCACAAAAAAATTTAGTCCAAGTCACTTGGTGACACGTCTCTCTCTAGGTGAGCGGGAGTGTCGAACAAGACTGATTGGGATGATGTCCATGTTTCCTGGAGAGAGCCTTTTAACTGGATGACACAAAAACCCGCCGCCACCTAATGCACAAGCGACAAAGATCTCCTGCTGAGAAGCTGCCGGCTCTTAAGATGGGTTCTGTGTTTCCTCCATGTCTGTGGTTTTAGCTTCCTGTGGGTGGGAGGGTTGGGACGGGAATCAGACGGACACTCGGCACCTAAAGGAGCTGTGGTGTTTGTGATGCTCTCTGCTGTGAACCTGGCCAGAAAGGACAACTACCTCCTGGTTTTCACACTAACAAATAAAATGTTTTTAGCTGCTTTTGTTCAAAACAGCAACAATATAGGTTTAAACAATTATTCCATTGCTGCTGCTAAAATAATACATAGATTTATGGTTAAAACGATTAATTGCGATTAATCGATTGTTGAATCCATTGTTAACTAATGTAGAAATCGATTAATCATTAACCAGAGTCATTAACCAAAAAATGCCGCTTGCAGAAAAAAACATATTCAAAGTAGTAAGTAAGGCATTTTTCAATTAAGATAAAAAACAAACATTTTGTCTAAAACCTGTTTGTACCTGAATCCTTTTCTACAAATGATTAAATGTTAACTAAAGGAGCACTATGTTGGTGCATTTTACTTAAAATGTTTTTGGGGGGGTGTGCTCCGGTGGCGTAGAGGTTAGCGCGCCCCACGTTTGGAGGCCTTCAGTCCTTGACGCGGCCGCCGCGGGTTTGATTCCTGGACCCGACAACATTTGCCGCATGTCTTCCCCTCTCTCCTTCCCCCTTTCCTGTCAGCCTACTGTTGTATAAGGGACACTAGAGCCCACAAAAAGACCCCCTGGTGGGGAAAAAAAAAGTTTTTGGATTTAAAAAAAAAAAAAAAAAAAAACCTAATTGAAATATTTGTCTTTAAAGTATTTCTAAGTCTGTATAGAAAGGCTTATGTGGTTAAATGAAACATCTGCAGAATATTCAGATTTCTTTGTCCAATTAATTGATTAATCGTCAGAATAATCCATCCATCCATTTTCTGTACACCTTTTTACCCTAATGGGGTCAGGAGGGTTGCTGGTGTTTATCTTCAGCTAACGTTCCGGGCGAGAGGCGGGTTCACCCTGGACAGGTCACCAGTCTTTCGCAGGGCAACACAGAGACATACAAGACAAATAACCATTCACACACACACTCACACGTAGGGAGAATTTAGAGAGACCAATTAACCTGACAGTCATGTTTTTGGACTGTGGGAGGAAGCCGGAGAACCCGGAGAGAACCCACCATGCACAGGGAGAACATGCAGATCAAATACTCCATGCAGAAAGACCCCGGGCCGGGAATCGAACCCAGGACCTTCTTGCTGCAAGGCAACAGCTCTACCAACTGCGCCACTGTGCAGCCCCATCAGAATAATCAACTACTAAAATAACAGCCCGTTGCAGACCTATATAGATGTTTTGAAAAACATTATTTGCGCCTCCATAGATTACTAAAGCTGTATCAATGTTGATTTTGTTATGTATAGACATAGAGTGTAAGAGAAAACGGGTGAGTGCAGACAGACACTCTGTACACGCTTGATATTTATAAGAACTTAAGTCACAAGTAGTCAATTCAGTGATTCAATGCCTTTTCCAGTTGTTTTTTTTTAACTCAGAAATTGCTACTTGCAGTTTTTTTTAGAGATTAAAAATATGAAAGTTCTTGATGATTTTTCCAGTTTTGGTTTATTTTTAATTAAAGAGCTTCGGAGCTTTTCTACCAATGTATGTTTTGCAGCTCACATTTTAGAAAGTATTGTAAGACGCCAAGAGGTAACGATTATAATTTCTTAAATCCAATTCTTTGCACGCGATATTCTGCATATTTTTATAGTGATATATTTAATGTATGCATCATAATCCCTAACATGACCCCTGCCTTGCTGAATTTAGTCTAATTTGAGGTGGTTAATTTGTTTCCACATCAATTTCTGTGGATCCTCCTTGGTTTGGTAGTGACTCGTACATAAGCAAGTGTTGTGACTGTTTGAATTCACACATTTGTCAACATCTACTGCACAATGTAAAGTTAAAATTACAGATGGATTGAGAAATCAGAAGGTGGGAAAAGGAGGATTTTCTGCTTCTCTGGCCAAGTGGAACCTCGTTTTTTTTGTTTCCATTCAGTGAATGCGCCACACTCCTGAGTTGCACTAACTGTAACTCTGGATGCTATTAAAGACTTACCACATGATTAGCCATTTCTATTATAGGCGAGGTGTTTAAAATAATGTCCGAAGCACAGAGAAGCTATTTGATAGGGTTTCTTTTTTTTTCAAATGTACATAATCCAGAATTTCATTCATTATGCAATCTATTGACTTTGATGTCAAGGATTTAAATGGGACCTTTTAAGAAAAATTCACATTTTGCACATTTTTGTACTTCCCTTTGGGTTTCTGCTACTTCTAAAAACAGTCCAAGCGCTTACAAAAATGTTCAAGTTTTAAAGTGTCTGGAAAATGAGCCATTCCAAAAATCTCAGGAGTGTAACTTCACAAATCAGCAGCAGGCACTGCCTGTCACCTAGCAACGCAAGCTGAGCTCTAGCACGTTCAGTCAGGATTCATGGATTCATTTTGTGTTGTGTTTTTTAAATCTATAGGAATCAAATCTAAATGCTATGGATGTTTTTCTATTTATTAAAAACATCCTGACTGTACCAGTCAGGGATATGCACAGATGGACACTAAAAGAGATGCTACAACACCTGCCATTTTTCCTGGGGACAAAAAAGGGCCCTTCTGAAATCTTTTTGTGTGTGTAGGTGTGTGTGTGTATTTTGTGGTCCAAGACAGCGTATGGCCACTGATCTAAATTAGGTATATGCATGGTATCAAAGTTATGCTTGTGAAAATTTTTTTTCAATTTCACACTACCAAGGCAGCCCACTTGAGCCCCTGCCTCCTTCCCCCAAAATGTCTGTGAACACCACTGGTACCACTGAGAAAGTCTTTCCACGCACTTTAAACTTGAAAAGCCAGTGAACCGTTGCTCATTTTCTTCCAGTTTGTCAAAATGTTGCCGTATGGCTGGATAAAAAAACAAAACATGAAGCATTGCTTCCCTTACTTGCCCAAACGAAGCATTTGCGCTTAAATGTTCCGTGAATATCTGCTCTTCGTTGATTGCCGTTATGTATGAGGTTGTTTGTGTTCCCTGCATCCAAATTACCCATCAGAGACAGGTATTGCCTGAACTCCAAACCTCACTGCCGAGTTAGGCTGTTAATCTGTGAGCTTATCTGCCTCAAAACACCAACTAATCTGCTTTAAAAGCACCTCAGAGTGAGACGGTGTTGTAAAAACTCAAACTCTGCACTCTTTCGTGGGCGATTTGCAGAAGGTGAGAGCATTTAAACAGCGACTGAAGAAGCATCCTGTTGCTCTCATTATCTACCATTCAATTCTCTGAAAGCCTCTGTGAGAGAATTTGGCGTCCATGTTTGTGTGTCTTGCCCCCTATCTTTCTGTTGTTCCTGTTGGCGAATGAATAATTAATTTGCCTTGTGAAGCACTCACAAATGAGGTTTAGGTTTCCTTTTTGCTGAACTAAAAACCTGCTTTGATGTTTCACACGGCGGCTGGTGAAGAGAGAAAGGAGGAAAAAAAAAAAAAAGGAATAAAAATAGAAAAAGCAGCTCGGTTACAGCAGGTTCCCTGACAGCGCGCCCTACAGAGGATTTTGGCGAGGGAGAGGATTTGAAGCTAATCCTGCCGACAGAGTACAGTATGAATGAGGGCAATGAAGTGATACCTGCTGCATCTCGGCGAAGTTGCTCAATGACACCCGCTGTCAGAAGCTCTTAACTGATCAAACTGGCGAACTGCTACTTAAGGAAAACGGTATTTAAAGCAACTGTAATCCGGTAATTCAGAAGGACGGAAACGCGCCTCCTCCGTCACAATGGACAGTGATTTTTACAAATCTCCTGCTGGAGCTTCGTATCCTTTCTGAATCCCTCGAACAGACAATACAGCTGAATGTAGCAAGCAGCCAAACCGTATAGCTCTAATTCTAGATAGATAAAAATAGGTTTATGATTTGCTCCTTTTAAGCTAGCCAGGATTGTACACTTTTTAAAATGCAATTTAACCTCAGACCTAGTAAGTTTTTTTCGGCTTGCCATTGCCTTCCATTCACTTGGATTCTTTCTCCTGAGCCAACCAGCGAACAGAAGATGTCGTGAATAATGCAATCGATTTTTTGTCTTCTTTTATATAATTGCAGCCTGCAGAGGCAACGGAGAGAGTGAACGTAGTTCAGTTCCTGTTGGCCACCGCAGCGGCGTGCTGTGCTTGAGCATTATGTCCGCAGGCCTTACACACCTACCAGGCGGAAGAAAAAGTAGTTCCCATCAACTCTCTGTTTTAGTCAAGATTATCAATAGTTTAGTTACTTTCTAACATACTCTAGTTAAGATACATTATCTCCAGTGACGGAGTTATTGGAAATGTTGATACTTGGACTTGATAATCGATTTTAAAGCATAAAGGTCTAGTATCAGAAATAGCACTATTTCAGTATCGGTCCGCACATCACTCGTAGAAAAGCAGACAATTTTAGTCTTTTGAAGCACAGAAATTTTCAATTTTTTTCTATAAAATTTAGAATGTACTCCTTTTTTATATATATATATCTACAATTGCCCTGATGCACCGTTGTAACATTCAAAGGAAAGCTCTAACAAAATGAAATCCATCAGGGGTTCTTCCATGACCCGACCCGTACGCTGAGCATTCGGAGGATAGCACATTTTGTTGTGGGTTCACATTACAGTCTGCAGAACTAATCAGCCTTTTGTTTCTCATTACCCTCAAAACATCCCACTGAGGCATCGAATTCAAAGCAAGACTGTGGCCTTGTTAGGATTCTTGAACCACAGCTCATATGTGCTTTCCACTCCAGGTGAAGTGCTCCCTGTGTGGGGTGGAACAGCTGTGTGTCATGGCAACACGGCGTGAAACCGCAGCGACACCAACAGCTGCCTCCGTTGGTGTAGACCGGTGGACGCACGGCGTGGCTGTGTGACAGAATCTGAGCACAGAGCCGTTCTCAGCGGAGGGCGAGGAGAGCAACCGGTGCGCCTTGGAGCACACGCCAGAGGAATCCCAGGAGGATTCATATTTCATGTTCAATTCATGAGCGTGGACGGTATGTCCTTGTCTGGCGTTTTCCAGTCCGTGGCCACGGATTTAAAAACGGTGCTTACAAATTCCCAAACTGGCGCTTTAGAGAGCGGGGATGGTGTAGTGGTGTAGGCTCTGTTCTGTTTCACCGGTGTTGGCTTTTGATATGGCCTTCTGCCCTGCAGGGCAAAATCTAAAAAGTAAAGGAAAAAAAAAAACTGTAGAGTTGTTAGAGGATAATAAAAAGTCATACATTTAATAATTACCTTTGTAGGCCTGTAAACGTCTTTTAAATATATTCAGATGTGAATTAAAACACCTAAACTGCATTTATTATTTGGTTCATTCATGGCATGTTGTATTGAATTATTTATTTACTTGAGAAATTAAACTTAATTTGTTGTGATTATTGTAGTTCTGAATGAATTGGGGCGTAAAGAAAACGAGGGGAAAAGAAGAAGCGACTGCAGTGTCCAAACTTCCACACTGCAGAGCAGCCCTCCACCACTCTGCTCCTTCAGACTAGCCAACAGCAATTAGCAAAGACCTGGTGGAACTACACATCTGCTGAGCTCATATAAACTACTTCTCAGTGAAAAACATTGTTAAAGGGTTAATAGAGGAGCCATGTTGTGATAACTTTCTGACGGCAGAATTTCAGAAAGAGCAGGAGCTTCTTAAAGAGACAGAGGCTCTTAATTAAATTAAGGCTTTAAATTGGTTAAAACACAAGTCTTATTTATTTATTACATATATCATTGTGCTTCAGGTTCATTGTGCTATAAAATGGACCAACTTAGATTATTTATTTAGTTTTTATTCTGTGGCGACATTTATTTATTTGATATTTATTTAACTTGGAACAAAACGGCTCTCCATAAATGGAGAGGATATGTATTTGAATGTGTGTGTGTGTTTGTTTCTAAAACCTTGTGGGGACCATTTTCCTGACATATACTACCTTGTGGGGACGTGTGTGTGTGTGTGTGTCACTGGGTGTCGCTATGGACATCAGGCAAGTTCTGCCAGTGGCAATCACTCAGCTTCATCCGTGTCATGCAGGCATCTATTACCCACTCAGCTTGATTGGAAAAGCAACGAGAAGAAACAAACACATACTCTTAGTCCCACTCCAGTTCAGGAGTAGCAGATACGGCAGAGAAAACTCTGCTTTCCATATTCCCTGAAGGCGTCGGAGGCCAAGGTCGTTCTGCTGACAGTGACGGTTCAGCTGGAGCACGAAACATCTGGGCAGGACATGTACGCACGCCCAGACAGGAGATACACTGAAGGGCTGTTGTAAATATTTGAACATAAACTTTTCACGTTATGGACCAGATTACAGAACCGTGTGTGATTGGTCGTTCTCAAATCTGAAAATGTGTGCAGGGAAAAGAAGCAAAACAAACTTAGGACCAAAAGATTGTAAAGGAAGTTGTTCTGATTGTGACCGATGGACCGCGACCCACCCTGAGCCTCAGTGTACAAATGATACCGACCATCTGTTTCCAGCAAAAAACTTTTCTTTTAGTTTAACTGTGTTTAAGCCGTGGATATAATCAGGGCAGACAGCATGTAAAAACAGCATCCGACATGATAAATCTGTTTAAATAGGCAATCAATGTGATTTATTTTAAAGTTGCACAACTGAATTCTTTTAAATATTTGAACGTTTTTAATGTACAATTAAAAATATCATTTTCATGTTACTTTTCTGGTCATTATCCACGAATTTCAAAGGTGTTTCAGGTGACTTTTAATTTAAGTTGACTAAAATGTTCCATCTGCAGTTTGGATTTGATTATTCGTTTTTTAGATTTTCCATCTGGATTTGGCGGAAATTTATTCTTCCTTATTTTTACATAAATATCTACAATGACCGTTCGTCGTTAGAACCTTGGTACCAAATGGCTCATTGTTGAAGCTACATGGTTTAGCTTTAGCCATGGTGAGTGATATTTCATATCCTGTTTCCTAAGTTAAAATGCTAGCAGCTAGCATTTTAGCTAGCATGTCTGTAATGTCAACAAACAGGGAACGCTTCTTAACAGCAACGTTTATTTCAAGACAATCACAATACTAATACAGTATTACACATCACTGTGTAATACTCCATACACACAGATTAATTTATAAACAGTTGGACCTAAATTGCAAATTTAAAGACTTTGAAAGGCAATTAATGCTCTGGATTTTGTTTAGATGTATTAGATTAAGGCAGCTAAATGTACACCAAATTATTATGCAAGTGATATTTTCTCAGATTTTTTTTCCTAAATGGTCAATGCAAATGATGGTCAGTATAATTTTCAAGTCATGAACGATTACAGTATAAATCAAATATTACTGATCAAAGCTCCCAATGAGAACAGGATTTTTTTTCAAAAATAAAAAACTCAAAATGCACTGTTCCAAATTATTGTGCACAGCAGATTTTCTAAACGTTTTATAGGTATGCTACAGGACAAAATTTAAAATCACTTGACGTTTAACTTCCACTTTACAGTAACGTTTCTTTTTCACGCTGTCATATGAAATCCCCAAGAAATACATTAGAGTGTGTGGCTGATATGAAAAACTCTCATGACTTTTAAAGGTTAAACCTTGGTGCTAACGTGAAGCAGTGGCTATATGAGGTCAACAAACGGGGAACTCTCCTTAATGGCGACGATCCCTGACAGTCGTTTCTTTAGCGCAATGGCAGATGTAATGTTTGATCCTTAATGATACTCCATATACAGATTGATTTATAAACAGGTAGACCTAAACTGCAAATTAAAAGACTTTAAAAAGCAATTATTTCACTGGATTTTATTTAAAAATATTAAACATAGGGGGCTAAATGTATACATATACTTTTCAGGAAAAGTTTTACTTCCATCTCTTCACATTTTTCTCACCTGAAATTCCCATGAAATACATTAAATTGTGTGGCTGCTATGAAAACTCTCATGCCTTTTAAAGGCTAAACGTGAAACAGGGAGAAAAAACAACAACAATGTAATTAGTTGTAGGTTTAGTGATGACTGGCTGGGCAGCGAGGTCGTAATGAGCTGCGGGGCAGACTCAGTCATGATGAGCGCTACCATTACTGCTCTCTTCCTGCTCTGCTGCGTTAGCCCTTGACACCCATCACCTTGAGTTGCCAGCAAAGCCTGACACTGATGATACGTTCCCCGGGATCCGGGGAACAGACCTTATCCATCATTCTGCTCTCTTCCAATAAAAACCTTCGCCGGGGAACATCACAACATGATGCACTGGAGAGAAGAAATTTAACACCCGGGAATCCAAGGATAACTAACCACAAACTGAGCCGGTGCCGCGCTCTCAACACAAAGGGCAGACATCCCACGAAGAAGGCAGGGGAGTACAAAGCAGACCAATTATTTTAAGACTACTTACATCAAATAGTGGGTTTTTGTAGCACATCTGATATCGTCTTCACAAGGTATTCTAAAATGGAAGAAAAGACTCTTTGGAATAGATTTATCCCACCTGATTCTTTTTTGAAACATTAAAAATGAACCCGCTGAAGGAAAATGTTTATTTCTCTGGCATAGAAATGTCTGCCTCTTTGATCTAGTCTTTAGAAGAAATTTTGAATGTTGAGGGAAATGTGAAAAAGTTGTCCTAATGATGAGATAAAACCTTCTTTATTGGCTGCTTTGGGTGCAAAGAAGCTAGAATTGCTAATTGAGTCAATTCCTGAAACGTAGTCATTGTACACAGTTTTTGTTGTGAAGTTTAAGGGTGCGTTCTCACCAGCCCTGTTTAGTGTGCTTAGTTCGATGTGTATTTTGTTTGCAGTGTGGTTCATTGTTGAACGGATCAAAAAAAGCAAACACTGCTCCGCCTACAAACCCAGGTGTTGATGTGGTTGAAGTGAACTTTGGTGCAGTTCGAATGGATACGTTAACACCAACCAGACCAGAAATCGCTGCAAGAGCAGGGAGTGGAATATAGTGCAGGGCATTCTGGGTAAATACATCCAAAGCAAACATGCGAGTCTAGCGCTGGCAGGAGAAATGGCTTGTGTTCTTTTGCCAAAATCTTATGCTTCTCCGTTTATGTTTATATTTTGGGAAGAAGTTGCTTGTCTTGTTCAATGGTTTTCACCTCGTTTCCTTCAGTGGTTTTTGGTGCAGCGCCACCACAGGCGAGGAGGGGAGCAGGTTTTTCAAATGGTTTGGTTTGGTTTGACACAATGGCACAAAACAAACTCCACCAGCTGAAAATGTAACAAATGTTGCAATTTTGACCCCCAACCAAACTATCATCTGTGGTCTGTAACATTCTGCACATTCTGAAGTAAGTTGCCTTGAAAAAGGCTGAATGTGTTACAACGAAAACGCTATGTTTTATCTTTTTGTATGTTTACTATTAGCAAGGAGCGTCCTAATTCTGTAAAATGTTGGTAGTTTTGTAGAAATTTCTACATTCTTATGGAATATAGTTATGCATTGCTAGCTAAGCTAGAAAACAGGGAAAGCCAATGCTGTAATTATTTTCTTGTTTTAAAATAGCAAAACTGTTTCCGTTTCAACATGAGCTTGCATTGGTTACTAAAATAATAATTATCCTCATTTGTAATTTTAATATACATTGACGGAATGAAATAGTCCCAACACAAAAGAAGATGCGGCATGAAAATACATGCACTACTGCACCCTAATGTGCTTGCTGCCAAAAATGCCTTTATTACCCTGATAGTCCAATTTGTTCAACAGTGAGAGCAAAGAACATCCAAGACAATGTTCTGTACGGAGAGAAATCCATGAACACATACATTAAACACCAACCGCTGCCTGGAAGCCACAGTAAGGCGATGGCTGAAGATCAAAAGCCGTCTGGACATGAACTAAATGTGGTCATGCCTCAAGATTTCAGACCGGAGGACATTTCATGTGAGACGGATTCACCGAGGTAAATTTTAGGTTACAGGAGGAGCCTCCAGTGCAACGGTGTGAATTGTGGCCACGATGTGTCACCGTGAATCCCTTCTTCAGCCAGGTTATTTACACCCTGTTGGCCACTTTGTAGCTTAGCAAAGTGGAATTACGAAGATAAATTAGTTTAGCAGAAACAAGACAATTAAAAAGCTTTTGAGTTACAATAAGGTGGTTTTTCAGTTATATCAAAATGAGTTTATTTAATAAAACTGCAATGGAAAGACCTTTTGTATGTCACATGAATCATGTGATCAACAACCGGATCTTACTACTGGCGGAAAAGATGAAGACAACAGGAAGTGGAAGGAGAATGATGGCCCGGCGGAATGTAATTTTGTTTGTCATTATGTTTTGCTTGTTTGTTTTAGCCTAATTTTCATGAGTCTGGTTTGGTTTTCAATCTTGTGGTCCACTTTGAAGCCTTCATTAAGTCAATATAGCCAATAAACAGTGGCGGCTTCTCACACACACAATTCACTATGAGTCTGGATACAGGAAAGTATGCAACTGCTGTGATTTAGCCTGACCATCGCCTTCATACACAGTTCCGCTCGATTCTCATCTCTCTTCAGCGCTCCGTCTGGGCTTCCTCCCATTGAGCTAGATTCACGGCCAAATGTTACAGATTGGGTTAAGTTTAAAACTTAAACGCTTCCAGCGTGCTATCGTTTCTCGATAGCCCAGAGGTCAGAACCTCTGGACGAAGCAAAGGAGTAGCATTTTATCAGGCTACCCCTAATTGTAAGTGGAAATTAGTGAAGACCGGCTCTTCTGCTAGAGCTTTGGTCATGAGGATCAGTACGAATGACATATTAAATCTAGTGACAATGTCCTGACAGTGGCAACCTTGTTGTTCATTAATTACTTTAAAACGAGAGTCTCAAACACAGTGTGCTTAGCACAAACTATTAGCTTATATTGAATTTAAGGTAAAGGAACAGTTTTTCAAGGTGTTGTCGTTGCTTGGAAATAATCCTGGTTGACTCACAATCACCGAGTTCAGCTTCCATCAATTTAACTAACTTCACACGTCGTCACTTTTAAAAATGTGCTTTTATTAGAAAAACAGTTGCTCTAAATTTCTAAAGAAAAATAAAATAGACTGAGTAATAAATATTTTAGTCAATTCAACTGTTAAGTGTTTAATCCCATAATGATTCCTCTGCTTTGTGTAGTTGATTTAGTTGATTCTGTACCACTTGCGTTATATTCTTGTTTAGTCTCAGCTAAGGCAACAAAAAGGCTCAGATGGACAGGGCAGTTGTTGGGTTATTGCCCTGGCAATTCATCTTGGCAAATGTTTTTATGAGCTCCACACTCCATTGTGGTAAGAAGTGCATATACAGACAAACACAAACTAAATGCATTAGAAATTCATGAAGTGGGCTCAGGTTTGTCATGGGCGAAAAGCAAACGTTTTTAGACGCAGATGCTCCGCAGGTGGTTTGATTTTCATGCAGATCCGAAGATGCCGCTTGTGAAGGAAACATCCGAGGATTTAATTTGGCAGAAATGTGTAACGGGGCTATCAAACCTTAATTACAGGTGCACTGCCGGAGACAGACACACCACTTCCCTTCCATGCTTTTCAGAAACGCATTAGGTTTTGTCTAGGGAACGGCGGTAATAATGCGACAGAGATGCTGTCAGTAAACATTGTAAAAGATAGCATAGTGTGTGTTTGGAGTAGGCTATTTCTTTTGCCTTGAACACGGGAGTCTTCTGTGCTCGTGTTGCAGGTGTGCAATTTAGCGTTTTGGTAAAAGCAACATTATGAAATGATTGCCACGTCTGAGTCGGTTTGTTTCCTTTTTGTTGGCTCTCCGATAGAAGGAGACGGTTCTCAAGGGAACAAACAAGCTGTGGCGCAAAGAGCGGTGATTTGTGTCATACATAGAGGGCTAGATTTCTCGAGGCAAAAATTTATATATATATATATTAGAGAAAGAAAAAAGTCACTTTCTTCAACATAATTTGGAGTCCTGAAAAGCCTGAACGTTGTCCTTACTGCAACACAGCGAGCTCAACCTTCAGAGCTGCTCACTTTCATTTCTTCAGGGCATCACCTGGCTCTTGAAATTAAAGCCGCCCAACGGGAACTCGCTCTGAGTGCCGTGAGACTCCACACGTCTGGCTTTGTGTTTCAAAGACTCGCCGTATTTCAGTTTGGGGAGGCTCAGCCCGCCAAGGTCCCCCCCCCCCTCCGGCCCTCCAATCTGAAATACGCTGTGCCACAGGAGCCGACTTCTGACACTGCTTTTTAAACGGCCACTGTTTTTTCACCCACTCCTAAAACATTATCTGATTACAGTGTGGTCTGTCTGTTCCCAGTCCAATGCTGGTCAGAAAAGGACAGAACCTCATCATGGACTTAAATGTTATTAAGATCATTTTAATACATTAAAAGTATCTGAAATTCATTTGTTTGAATGTAATGCAGATTTGTTACTTTTCAGGGTAGGTTCAAAATTATTCAAACATCACCTGGAATATTTTAACAGCTTTTCACAGGCATGTTGGACAGAAATCATAAACTCTTTGTAGCCGCTAAACGATTCTAGAGTGATTCTTTCTGGTTACTGAACCACTTGTCTTGGCAGAAATGGTTGGAGTATACTATAGCTATATTATATATATACTATATTATACCATAGTTTTTTGTTGAGGACAACTAATGCCTAATTGCATCTGTAAGAACATTTTTACAAGCTAATATTTCTTTGTTTCTGATCTCCACATCATGATCCGTTCACACCCACAGCGTTATGCTTGTCAGGTGCTTCTGGTGTACATTCAAAGTCTATGTGGCGGCACGTAGAGGGCATGTCAGATGCTTCAAAATCGCTCTAGCCGTTGTTTCCCATTGCCGGCCTATTTGTGAAACGTCCTCGACTAGTCAAACGCTTCGACTCTCTCAAACCGCGCTCGTATCCAAATGTGCCGCCACATAGACTTTGAATGTCAACCAGACACACCCGAAGCTCAAAACGCTTTTGGTGTGAAGACACCATCAAAGTCCTGCGGAAGTTGTTTTCGTCTTCGAATGAGCACACAGACGGGTGAAATTTGAAAAAAAAAATTGCCTTGTCGCTACACGAAATGGTTTTAGATACATAGTTTTCCAGAGGATTTGGCCTCTTTTGATTCAGAAATCAGAAAAGGGTGACATTCTGTATTGTTAAGTGGGTGGGTATGTTTTTTTCTCAATGCCATCTTGATTATTGTGTGGGTGGGATGGTGTGCATAATTTTTACCCTGAGTGGTTTTAGAGGAAATCTATTGTTTTGCTGTATCATTTAATTGGTTGAATGCTGCACACTTAAAGTAACTACAGTCATGCAGATATTGACTTCTGACCCGCACTGTATTTCTTCTAGTTACAGTGTACAGAAACTAGTTTTTTTACGTGTTTTCTAAGAAAAAAAGGCATTTTTCTGAACATTAACTCATGTCTGGTGTCAGGCATTAAAAAAAAAAAGGTGTGTGCAGTTAAAATGGCATATAGTAGTAAGAAAAACGAATGTAAAAGAGCAGAAACATGCAGATGAAGGCGCTCTGTTAGAAGTCTGTAATGCGATTCCACAGTCAGACTTGCTGCACAGATTTGCATAGTAGGAAGGTAATTCATGACCCCACAGTACGAGACTGTCATTTTCACTTCGTCTTCTGTTTCCGTGTTAGCAGGGCTGTTATTTACACGTCATGTCACGTGTTGGAGAGATTAACAAATTGGCTTCCGTTGAGGAACGCCGAACTAGCTGTGCAGTCGCTTTGCTTCCTTATGTAAAGCTAAAGGTCTGATAATAATCAGAACATTATAATGGCTTCAAATAACTGACTTTATAGAGGGCGTGGGTGGGTAATTTTGACAAATTTCCCTTCCAGTATCAGCAACCCGTTTCATCTTCATGAGCAAAGATTCAAAGACACAAGTAAAAAATTAAATTACCAATATATATATATTTCCACATCTTTATGATTCAGACGTAGTTAGAAGTGTTTTTACATCGATTTATTCTTGATCACTGCACACTTCACAGTGGGTGCATTTAAATTGTGTAGGATTTCATTATCGGGCCCAGTGAGTCTCGAGTCTGGTGCCGCTCTTATTGGGATCTCGGCTCATAACATTTATCACACGGAGGACCTTTGCTGTCACATGCGATGTAATACAAAATAATACCTGGGCAACTTGCTAGGGGGGAGAAAAAAAACCTGATAAAATCAAATAAATTGGCTTGGCACAAGATTCGCTTCCCTGTGGAGAAGATGAGATTTCTATCAAAGCAGATGTGTGTGCAAATCATCGCAAATCTCTGCTGGCTTAAAATTCCACTTTAAACAAGGCTGTAGGTTCACAACTCCACCAGAGGCAGAAAAAGTCAGAAAAGAAGCATGTAGTTAGCATTTAGCTATTTAAAAAAAAACAAAAAAACAAACAATTTCTTTATCTGACCTGTGGGTTTGCTGTTAAGATTGCCTACTCTTTATCTCCAGGAGTCTGAATAGTAATAGTAAAACCAACATAAAATGTTAAAAACTAGATTCACAGATCTGGAGTATTGTGTCTTACCTCTCCGATACACCAGTTGAAAAGTATTTTTTAATCTGAAATGAAAAATAAATGTGCAAGTCATACGATACGAGACGTGTTGTAGTGTCGGAAAGAGCAGCTCCTTCTTAAAGAAACAGAGGCCCAATTTCAAGGTGCTAAATTGGAAAGTTAAGTTTCTTTTTAAGTTACATTTGATATATGCAGAATTTTTATAGCAACTGAAGGTAAACATAGTTGATTGTGCTGTAAAATGGCACTGTGTGTCTGGAAAACATGTGTCGCGCCTTTAAAGTCGACCGTTTCACAACTAAAGATTTTGCTGAAGTTGTTTCAACGATTCCCATCATGCCGACAAACCTAAAACAGGACGAATAAATGAGAAAGGTATTTTACTGTGAAGCTGAGTGAAATGTAACACCCTTTTCATTTTTTCCCCTTGTGTAGTTTCTTACGAGAGACCAACATAAATTAGTGTGTGACTGTGACGTGGACACTTCTTTTATTTTAGAAATAAGAGGTTTAAAAAGTCGAGTGTGCTTTATGTTTTAAGCTTCTTTTAGTTCTTACTTTGTAGAAACACCTTTCGTTAAAATTATTAGGTGTGCTCAGCTTTTAATGTTATTTTTATCAAATCTAAGTGACATTTTGTGGAGTGCTGTCCCCTTTTCTGCTGAGGATTCAATTATTTTTGTTTGCATACGTCATGTGTTTTGTTTTGTTGTTTTTAACAAAACAAATTGACATCCACATTTGATTGAGTTGGCAGTTTCATTCCACAGTCAGGATTTTCAGCCTTTGCTTTTTATTTTTACCTCTTCTTTGTGTGTGTTTGTGTGCCAACTCTTTCTGATTGCTTTCCACACTTCTGGAAGATTACAGGTTTCTAATGCAAACACGACGAGGCCTGTGTGCAGATGGGCTAGCTGGAAGGATGGATGATCCTAATGGGTGCCCATCCTCCAGCAAACAGAGACACGCTGTCAGGAGCAGGTTTTGTCTCCCAGACAATGAGCAGCAACAGGAATGGAGGACAGGTTTGCCACCTGGTTTTGACTCGGGGAAAACCGAGAAATGCTGAATCAGACAGGAAATCATCTCCTCCACAGCTACAGACACGTTTTGCCAGGTATTTTCTATCAATTGTTGCATGAGGGTGTATGTATTTCCTTTCCGTGCTCCTATGGGGTGGCTTAGTGTGTATAGATTTGAGCACCAATACACACACACATCTGTGTGTAGCAGCTTAGTTTGCCGGTCTGTTGACCTGCAGCTGTTTAGTCCATAGGTAAGAATGGAACCACTGCATGCCTTGAGTTAGCCAGAGGGGGGAAGTAAGCAGGTAAGTTGGAGCACGTTCACTCTAAAGGAGTTTATTTTACATCACATTCACTGCATTTTATCCACTGAACGTTTTCTACAGGCTCCTACGCAGTTTGGTAAATCTGGAAAAGTCTGGAACGTAAGCGTCGCGATAAAGACAAACATCCTTTGGTTTCACGTTAGCTTTGTTTCCATTGACCATATAATTGTGCAGTTTGATATTTAAAAAAAAATAAAAAAGATACACAATGTGTCAGAATATAACCAAAGTTTTCAAGAGCCATTCTGGAAAGTTCACAGGTTCATCCATCCGTCCATTTCTGCACATTTAAAACCAAACCACAGAACAAATATCAACTATATAAACTTGTTTTTAAAACATGGCTGAGAACTCCTGAAACTTGAGTTTCCAAGTCGGAAATTTGCACATAAAAAATTTGCAAGGACCCTTGTTTACGTCTACGCCTCGGCGCCGTTTTGTTTGCGTGGTCATTGTCTGCCTCCTCTCTGAGATCCCCAGAACATTCTTACTCCACACGGTCTCTCACGCCGTCCTCCCAACCCTTCATATCTGGTGAAAGCATCTTTCAAAACGCCGTCCTCCCCTCCCCTCGCTTCTTTCCTCGTCGCCGTCAGCTTGGCTTCCTTCTTTCTCACGGCTTCTACTAGAGGACAGGGAACAGCCGGCGTGGAGTGGACGGGGCGAAAAAGCACCCAGTGATGAATATTCATCACGTCCCAGCAGTCGCGGTGCCACTGGGGCCTCCAGAACACAGATGCCACCTTCCATTTGTCAGCGGCAGGATGGGACCAATACAAAGCTTTGTTCTGCAGAGGAAGGCAGAGTGATGGGAGACAGAGCGTCCATGAGCATTATCGTGACATGTAGAAGATACAACCACCTCCTGAATGATTTGGGAGCGCTGAAAAAATGCCCAATAAAACAATAGAAACCTGTTATCATAATCAGGAGGAAGGAAAAAAAAACCTGGTATAAATAAAGATAAAGGCATCCTCTTGTAAAAAAAAAATACAAAATCTGGACATCGTGTCACAAAATCATGAAAAATCCACATATTATGAACAAATTGTTTCATGTTTGACCAAGGTGGTCAAAATATTGTTTTTGTCAGTTTCAGTTTCCTTATTATTTATTTTACATTGGCTAAAATGTTCCTAACGTCAAAGACTGAACGAATTAAAGTTGTTTTTGCCCGTTTGACCAAACTTGTGAAGGTGTTTTTACTGCTGCAAGAGTTAGCAAACACATTTGTAATTCAGTACATTTATATCTGTTACCAGCCTGTATCAGATCGGTTATCAGCTGGTACTAAACCTCAGATATTAGTATCGGAAGTGAAAATAGCGGATCCCTAAATGCAAGCACAGAGCGTCAATGTGTTTTATTGTGGTTTATGTTCATCCAACACAGAATAGTGGATAATTCTGAAGAGGAAGTGAAATTATACAAAGACCGCTTTATGTACTAGTGGAGATACAGTACAGCATGTCTATAAACTTACCAAGACAAGATGGTCAAACTAAACGGACAGGCCAGCCACAGAGAAACCCACAAATCTGCTTTTTGTGAAGGACTATGAAGTACTAAGCTACTGTAGGATAAGACGGTCTTGTTTAAAGTTTGTCCCAAGCTCTGGAGATGACACAGCAAATTTGGAAGAAGGTACTTTGGTAGGACTTGTCAAAGTCTGCAAAACTTTGTGTTCTTTTCTGATTATGGAGACGGGAGTCGACTGATTCCTTTCCGGACATTTATTAGGGACATCAGGGCAGGTGGTACAGGGCAAGGAAGGGCCAGTACCAGGTCAGGAACAAGTAAGACTTCAGATCGGGCCTGAAAAAAAACAAAAAAAACAACCCGGCCCAACCCTCAACCCCCACGTCATTTTTTAATTAAGCTTTTACTGCTTATGTTTTTAGTCCACCATTTAAGTAAGTGTAATTTTTCCTAATTTTAGCTTCTGCTTAGCGTCTTCCAGCTCCGTCTTGTCGCTCGTTGTGACTGCAGGGTGAGTCAGGTGTAAATCATGAGCGATGAGTGATTGTGAATTCTGATATTAAAGTCAGATTTCTGTGGTGTTTTTGTTTTCCAGTGGCCCTAATCATCTTCCAAAATAGTGTGAGAAAACCACAACTTCCTGTTTGTTCAGTTAGAATTTAGTACAACTGGGATTTAAATATATATAGAATGTACCTTTTTTAAAAATCCGCATACTATAAAATATTTGCCTTTCTTGTTATGGAAAGACGGGCAGCACTTAAAACAAGAGAAAACCTTTTTTTTTTTATTATAAAAATAGCAACTTATCAGATAATTAATGTTTTATACACATGGTTTATAATCCTGCCATCCAAACTAAGAAATATGCCATGTTCTAACATAAGACTAAAACAAACTCTCCTGCTCTGAGCTGAACTGCTTCCTGTTTCCCCCGACAGGCTGGAGGAGAAATAATGCTAATGGATTAGAGGAGAGAGGGTCAAATGGGGGGAAAATACCAACATGATTGAGATTCCTGCCCAATTAACTGAAGATCACTCAAACGGTTGGAGAGCTTAAGAGGTCGTTATCTTGAAGCCCACTTAAAAAAAAAAAAAGAGCTGGACCCCTGACTCCTCCCTTATGGGTATTTGTGCGTTTTCTGTAGAAAAGGTCGTCATGGGAATCTTAATGCCACTTGAGCAAATACAAAAAGCACAACTTAGGAGTGATGATTTCATACATGAGGGGAAACAACCTGTGTGAAAACAAACTGGCCTTAAACCCAACAGCTACTGCCATCGAACGCTAACAGGATATGGCACTGGGTGTTTTACATCGCCATGGAGATTGGCATATGGAGATTTTTTTTTTTCCAGAATCGTCTTCTGAAGGATATGCTCTCAGCTAGATTTAAATCTGCACTTTAACTAGGCCACGTTACAACTTTGATTTAGTTTTTGTGACTCAATCAAAGTTGATTTGGGTCATTGTCTTCCTGTAAAATCTCCTTTAGGACTTTCAAATAGAAAGTGTAGAACCCACTCCGTGGGCTACAGTGAGTCCCCTTGGTGCCGATTTAAAGATCTGTCTACCCTACTTCGTGCTGTAAGACAGACTCTGCTTAAGTGAGTTCTTGATTCTACAGGTCTGGTAGCATTCAAAGAAACATGGTTAACATGGTATTGTTACTGAACATAGGGCCTTTCTTTTAACTCAATCAATGTTGCGACCCTGCTTGTTATAAAAATGCTGTAAATATCAAACATGACTTAAAAGAAATTTGATGCCTGGAAATTGGGCCTTTGTATCTTTAAGAAGCTTCTACTCTTTCCAACACTCTGCCTTCAGCACGTCATCACAATAGCGTTGGGCTGAGAAGTGGCTCGTATAATGAGCTCTGCAGACTGTGTTCCTCCAGATGTTTGCTAATTGCTGCTCGCTAGTCTGAAGGAGCTGAGTGAGGAAGTCGCAGGGGAGAGCTGCTCTGTGAGGCGGAACAGGAGGTTCAAGGATTTCTTAAACTAGCAAAAAAAAAGTCAAAGCAACATGCCAGGTGTGTTTTTGATGATGAATAACGTTACAACATATTAATCTTTTAAAAAGTTGATTTTACGTAATCCCGCCCGCACTCCTTTGAATATAATTAATTCATAATTTAACAATTACTTTTTCGCATTGAACAAGGTTGGTTTGTAAAGCTTATTTTTCGCCTATTAATTGAAATAATTTAAAAAACTGTTTCTTGTATTTATTTTTGCCTGATATTAAAACACATTTGATCATCTGAAACAGAAAAATTCAAAAGCAGAACAAATCCTCAGGGTTGGCAAATACGTTTTCACGGCTGGACACGTGGATGCTCCCGTTCCACAGATGTTATAGACCTTTATTGTTAACATCTAGACATTTAATTATTCTCCAAAAGCGACGCAGCATTGCAGGTATTTTGTCTACAGTCAGTCATCTGGACGAAACCATCAAAAGTTGTCCGCCAAAAGCCGTGGCGCGTACTATAAGCCACGGAGCAACTTTGTCCTTCTCCACTGTGCTTATCCAAAAGAAAAGCATCAAAGAATAAATCAATGTTTTCCACAAACTGAGCTCTGCACACAAAGTAAATCCAAGAAATATCGATTTTCACGTTAGCGATGGGGAACTGAACAAAGTACATGCGTTTCCCCCGACAAGCAGGAAGCAGCATCAGAATCTACAGTCTGGTTCTGGTCCGGTTCAGCTGGATTCTACAAAACAAAGTGTGGGAATCATCCAGTCAGAGCAATCATAACCTCACTGAGCAAAATCTAAATATTTGATCTGTTATTGTGCTCAAAGTAGGGCTTTTTAAACTTTGAGAAAATATGGAAGAAAACAAAATTTGTTCACTCAGTTCTGGTAAAAGTTTCCCAACACTCATGAGGTTGAATTTCATTGTAATTTGGAGTTATAAGTGTACAGAATCACAGGTTCAAAGTTATGAGGGCTCAAATATGAACCCTCTAATATTTGGAAAAATGTCACTTAGGAAACTGTTTCATGAACCCAAACATTTTTGCAGTCTTAAAAAAACTTTGGCATCATTTTTAGCTGAACATTTGACAAATCTTGGTGGGATTGGCATTAACTCGACCTTCTTCTAGTGTCCTGGTTTTAAACGTTGCCCTTAAATTTTCAAAAAGATTGTAGTTGAGACAATCTCTAGAAGCTTAATATCAGACTGGCGTTTTCCAGCCTGCGCTACCAGAACAAATTATGGCATGGAAACTCTGAAACTATAGCATTTACAAAGGCTATACTTGCTATAAAATCTTCCAGAATTTAACAAATTTAATCTTCTGATTAAATTTTATCCAATCACTAATGTTTGCCCACAAAGTATGTAACGCACCGGTTTGACGCTAAGAAGTTTACCAGAACTTGCCTGCGCCGAACGACGCGCCTGTTAGTAGCTGCGTTTCCATTGACTGTAATTGAAAATTGAATGTAGGAAAATAATTTTACCCAATGGAAACGCTCCAATTTTAAACAGTGAGGTTGTTTTGCAGCCATATCGAAACTTTTTTTCACATCACGAGTAACGAGGTCAGTGGCCGAATGTTACTGCTGGCAGAAAAAATAAAAGAACAAAATGGCAGGAGGTGCTAGGAGGATGATGGTTTGTTTTCCTTGGACAATGTCTTCTGTGAGAGCTTTGGTGTCACCAGTCGTAAAACGTTGCGTTTGATTCAAACATGTTGAATCCTGTTAAGAAAAATGATTATTTCTAATGCTTTAAACCAGGGGTCTCAAACTCAATTTCCCTGGGGGCCGATGGAGGTAGAGTCTGGGTGAGGCTGGGCCGCATCGGGTTTTCCACAAGAAAAGCTCTTACAAAAACATTCCAATGTTAGCAAATGACTTTATTTTTATTTTTTAAACACAATATAAGATGAAAAAATAAATAAATTAACAATTCATAAGAAAAAAAATTAATCAGTAATAAATAAATAAAATATAATAATAACACAGCAGCTATAGAAGACTAGATAAATGTAATTATTATAATTCAGATTCAAATGGCTGTATTAACAGTTCTTTAACCTTTAACTTTCTGAACATGAATGGAACATTGAACATAAACTGTTATGAATATAACAGTTTACTGCCTACTTCATAAGAGGTCTGGCAGCTTTATAAACCTTCCTCGCATAGCCGAGCCACATTTGGCTTAAGGGAGGAGGCAGTTGAGACCCTAAGTAGAGCTTGAAGATGCTCGTCAGTAAGTCTGGACCTGTACTTGGACTTATTGAAGTTCAAGGTAGAGAAGAGCTTTTCGCACAAGTATGTGCTCCCAAAAAGACACATGGTCCGCTTGAACATTTGGGAAAGCTCAGGGAAGCTGGGTGGCAATTCTCTCAAAAATTGCCCAAGCTTGTCTGCTTTTCCACTCACCTCCCTGAACTTGGCTTTGAGTTCAGAGTGGCACTGCGGGTCAATGAGCTCCATTTGAAGCACTGTGATTGGTAAGTTAGTTCAGCTCCGCACACAACACTGAAAAGTGCCAATCATATCAAACTCGCAGGCAGTGTTGGCATAGTTACTTTGAAAAAGTAACTTTAATCGAACTACTGATTACTCCTTGAAAAAGTAACTTAGTTAGATTACTGACTACTTGATTTGGAAAGTAACTAAGTTACACTAAAAGTAACTTTTTAGTTACTTTCAGCAGCTGCTAACAACAACGCTCTGCCTCCTGTGAAAATCACATTGAGCTTTGCCAATACTTTTTTGTAAGCTATTTTATAATGGTAACATCAACAATGTGTCTCCACTGATAAGGTTGAACTGAAGAGGAGATTGTAGAAAAATAAAAACGTGAGTAGTTTGTGTGGTCCACTGTTGTCTGGAAAACTCTAAGAAGGAGTTTTCCCTCCCCTCCCCCCCAGCCTCCAGGTTCTGCGTTACGGCCCTGCGTTTGGTGTCACTGCGCACAGAGCTCCTCCTGCAGCTCACAGCTCAGATGGCTGCACAGATTTGCGACACTTATCTTAGTATTAATAATTAGAATTAAGTTGCCATTATAATTATTGGAAACTACGGACACGTTCATTCGTGGCTGTTTTCACGTTATTGCGCTGTTTAAATTGGTCTCGATGTTTGTAGTTTTCTGGAGCGCAACGCGAAGCTCGATGTCATTCAGAGGTAATATATTAACTTGACATTAACAAAGACTCAGCGGGACGGATCATCTGAGAAATGATGAACAGGGAGAGACTGACTAAAACTATCTTAATGACGGACAAATTCTGGGATTTATTATGAGTCTCTGCTTATTTCCAAACCCAAATGAGCAACTTCACGTTCAAAAACGAGCCCGCCGCTCATTAAATCGGCAAGCAACTTTAAAAAATGAAGCCCAAAGCCGCTTATAATAATCGGACTTGTCAGCAGAATCTCAAAATAGTTCCAGTTTTTCCACCAACAAAATGCGCATCTCCCTCCATTGTTTACATTTCTGTCGCATAGAGACGTCAGTCCCTCGACAAGACGAGTAGAGGAAATACGATTAAATAACAAAAGAAGATAGTAACGCAAAAATGATTTTGATAAGTAACTGTAGTCTGACTACTGGATTTGAAATAGCAACACGTTAGATTACTCGTTACTGAAAGAAGTGGTCCGACGTCAGTAAAGTTACAAATTAACGCGTTACTGACATCACTGCTCGCGGGCCACACTAACATTAAACTTTCATATTAAGGTGGGGGCCACAAACTATCGTCCCGAGGGCCGCAGTTGGCCCGCGGGCCGCGAGTCTGAGACCCCTGCTTTAAACAGTTAATTTTATGTCATATGTAAAAGGTATCTTGAACATTCTATGTTGTATAAATTTCTTAGTTTTAAACAGATATTCTGTGAAGAATTTACAGGAAATTATCCACCAGAGTAAATGTCAAAGGTCAGGAACTAGATGCAGATCAAAGGAGATCTTTTAGGATTGTTATCAGGGCTCAGGAAGCCACGAAATTAGCATCTAGTGCAGGGCAGAAGCCGATTGGGTTCACAGAACATCAAAAGGTTTTATAACCACATCTGGCAGGGTTTAAACTAAAATGCAACATAGAATGTTGAGATCACTAACATTTTTCTAAGTATTAATAGCAAGTTTATAATTAAAGTGCATTATCTAAGTTTAGAATGGTGAATGCTGAATGTATTTGAAAATTGTACTGTCTATGATAATATCTGAACCAAATGGAAATTGTTTCAATGAAAATGTGTTGTTTAGTATTAGAAAACTGTTCAGGATTTTATGTGATAAAGCAAGGACTTAAATCTTTGGAAAATGCTGAATGCAGTAGACCAGAATTAGGTTTGTGAAGATAATCTTTCCTTAAACTAAATTACTTGATTTGGCCGGGAGGCACTCCGAATTTCACAGGTATCTGTGAAGTCTTGTTGTATGCTTTTATTTGCCCAAATGGCCTTAGAGCCCAGGAGACCAGGATGCAGTGGCTTGCTCCATTGTTCTTCCAGAGAAGCAAATGGCCTTTGATCTCTGGCGTAAATTAGGGAGGCTCTAAGTTTTTATGAGTCTCCAAGGTAACTTCTAATTGGTCATACAGAGCTACGCCTTAATGAATACATTAACAAGGAGAGGAACTCCTCCACTATAAAAGTTCGTGCACAGTAATAATAGATCAGATTGCTGTGGCATCAGCCTTCTCCAAAGACATGTCTTTGCTTTTTCTTTCTCTGTCTCTGTCTTTGTTTTTATTCTTTGTCTGTCTCAGGTAATGAGTCTGTATCTTGGCTGCTTTGCAGTTTGTGTTGTTACTTCATTGTGGTTTCTTATTGGATTAAACGCTGTAACTCTGTGACGTCATCACGCATGTTGCTCCTGATTGGCACACACTCCTCGCTGGATGGACCCGGGAAATAGGAAGAGATAGAGAGCCAAGCTTTTTCCAAATTAAGCCAACTTAGTACTATTTCTTTCTTTAACAATCCATAACTCTTCTGTGAAATCGCTCACTAGTTCCCCCAAAACGTCACGTACGAAGCTGCAGGGGGTTTTCACTCCAACACCTGAATGAGACGCAAATGTCTCCTCTGACGGCTGATAGGTCAATATAAATCATGTAACTGTTTTCATTCGTCACTGCCATGATTTTTATTCACGTGTGATTTCAATTTATTTCTTATTTAATGGAAACACCAAAATTGCTAGTTTTTTTTTCCACATTAGCACCACATAGACAAAGATTTACGCACATTTGTAATGGAAACGCAGCTATAGCTAGATCAATATTTGGAAGCGTGGAGAACGCGGATTGAACAACTGCGTTCACTTTCTCTGCTGCCATTGCTAAAGCTAAATTTAGTTTAGAAACCCGACAGAAATCAACGTCATCATTCACAACCTTTCCTTCTGTTCGCTGATTGGGCCGGTTCTAATACGCAAGATTAGAATCAAATTGCGCATTAAGGTGATGGCCAGGCTAGCTTAAAGCGTCAATATGAAATTTCTACACTACTTGAAAGCAACTTTATTCTCTTCCAGCTCTTACCAATTAAACCACACCGCTTCAAGTGAGGCTTTTCAACAAAGTAGCTTATTACTAATTCTAAACTGCCAATTGTAATTGTGCTACATAATAGCGATGAGCTACAGGAGATCACAGCTTTTTCCCCCCCGTTTTTTTTTTTTTTTTTTAATTCCTCTCCACATGTCTAAGAGGAGAGAGAGTGTAGAGCCATTGCCATATGACCTAATTATCTCTCATTAGTGGCCCCAGTAATTACAGGACCTTTTTACAGCTCCATCTCCTCTCTCGCACATAGAAGGGGATTTCAATTAGGCTCGCCTCGCAGCTTTTCTCTGCTTCCCTCTCACAGCTAAACCCCACTGTCACCTGTGTAGTCAAGCATGGCCAGGCAGCGGGCGGCCCCTCACAGGAAGCTCCCGCATAGGGACGTGTGAATTTCTTCAATTTGACTTTATGCATTCCCCATCACGCGCCCATCAACGAGACATGACAACGAAGACAGCCGGAAGAGGTGTCTTTCGGCGGCGAAGAGGAAAAAGAAGCTTTCACGCCATTATTTTCCGTGAGGGGCACGTCATGAAAAATACATCAGAGACAAAGTATGTATTACAATCCGACTTCCTGTCATAAGTAAACAGCGGTGTGATATGAGCTGTGGAAAGTCGCAGGTATCTGAGCAGCAGAAAAGAGCCCCATCAAGTGAGATTTTGTCAAGCATAAATAGGAGGAGAGAGGAAGATTGAATCAGTGGCCATTATGTTCTCCGGCTGAGAGCGAAGTTGGATTCCCAAAAGGAAGACACTGAGAGTTGGTGGTAAGAACAGAGGGAAAGGCTCTCCGCCACTCAAGCTTATCACTTATCTCCCGCTTCACCTTGAAGAGTCAAATCACCCTAATTAACTACGAGAGAGAGAGAAAGGGGGGGAAAAATCGATCCTTCAAAAGAATAATTAACCCTTTCTGTTCTCAATTTCTTCCTCAAAAAAAAACAAAAAACTCTGATTGGAATTGATTGAGATTACCCTAATTTTTGTTAATTGTGGCTCTCGGTCAAACCGAAGGCTTTTATCAAGAACGCAGCAAGCAAGTCTTATTACCGCTGTGCATTTCCCCAACTGCTTAACAGAGAGGCGTCCAACGAAAACATTCAAGCATTTTCTTTCTTTTTTTTTATGTTGAATAAGCCTTACTCAAAAGAATAGGGCTGACTTAAATTCCTGCGTAAGAAGGTCTCAAGTAAGAAGCCTGAAATGTTGCCAGTGGCTCTGGTTTGTAAAATAATCAACACCCTGGACTGAAAATGGAACAGGAAATTCCATTTGGGCAACATCAGTATGACTTTCATGCTAAGTGGATAGAAGCTTTAAAGGTTCCCAGGATCTCCTCTGTATCGCCCCCGGAAAAAGGTATGGCCATTTTATTAATATAACACTCAATCCAGCAACAAGGCAGTTCAAAGTGTTTTACATGAATTAAACGCAAACACATAAATAACACATTCTTCCATCTGCCACCTCTTACTTGGATTCCCACTTAATTTGTTTCAGTCTTGAGAATAAAAGCAAATAAAAAGCTCAGTTGAGGAACTGCCGAGGTCGGTGAAATAACGCTGAAAAATGGACCCGTGGCAAACTGCGGTTCGCACAAGATTAACTAGCCGAAGAGAAAGGCGGGAAAAACCCCGGCTCCCTCCCCATGTTCTCGGCGCGGCAAATAATTCCTCTTTAATCAACACGGCCACATTTGTATGAGTTATTCTACATTCACGCACCTTGGTGGGGAACATAAAGGTGTCTGCGGGGATTCTTCCTGGTAGAAGTTATGGCTCCCATAACTCCTACATACACCGGCTGTATCCATTCATCGTGTTTGGAAGAAGCCGCGCGCTGAATCACGGAGGCCTGGACTCCATCCAGAGCTGTGGAGGAAAGAAAAGGAAAAAGGAAAAGGCTCTGGAGAAAAATGTACACAGTGATGTGTTCAGGATGAGGTTGCAGCGAGATATTTAAGAAGTATTTACAGCTGGGGGTGGAGGGGGGGGGGGGGGGGGATGAACGCTGTAACCCCGTTGCACATTTCAAATGAAAAATGGGGGTTTCCGGCGTCCCACGGGAAAATAATTGCCTACATCATTTATGACAGAGTCTTCAGAGGAGTGGTGCAAGTTTCGGACGCAGCTCTAATCACTTCATATGTATGCAGTCGGCGGGTGGCAGGCGACATGACAGCCGCGTTTCGACACGTTGTCGGCTTTCGAGGCGAAACAAAACTGGGCAGTAAGAGGGGGGGGGGGTTGCTCTTAAGAGGGGATGCCAGCCATGCAGACTGATGCGAGTGACACCCGGGGGCCGCTCCTGAGTGACTGCAGCTTAGTGAGAGATGACACGACAGCGCCACAGCGCCGTCCGCCTGCCTGCACGTCCCCAGTGCCAGTGGCGACCCACTTCCAGCCCTCTAATTGCAATTCCCTCTTTAAATCTGCATTGCTGCGCAGACAGGAGGGTTCAATGCTCAGCTGCAGCTGAAAATTCATTAGACATAATGAAAACTGCTTGTTGTTTTTTTTTTTTTTTTCTTTTTCTTGTCAAATGTATGGGTCGTAACCACAATTATGAAATTATGACAGAAGCGTGTTTTACTGAAACACATCACAGTCCCATCACTCTTAGCTATCCCATCACACAGAAAATGCACCGCAAAACGCTGTTGCCGTCAGTTGCACTTTCTCTTTATTGGCTTCCTTCGTCTTATCATTTTGAAACACGGCTCCCGTTGCAGAATAAACTTTAAGATCAATCTTCATTATTACTTCCGTGAACTGAAGTAATAGCTGAAGTTCCCACAGAAACCTGATCGTTCAGTAACATCGTTCAGTAGGATGAACTGGCACCTGTAAAAAATGGATTTCAGCAAAAAATCTGAATTGAGGATCTTGCTGTGTGAAGACAGCCATAGTGAAGGCAGCAGGGCCATCTTTCTGATAACACACATTCGAGGATGTGGGTCACACGCTTAGAAAGACACACACACACACACAGAGTGTAGGGAAATCTGTCTCACTCTGCTGTTCTCAGCAAAAGCCTCGTATGTCAGTAATTATCTTAACTGATAACATAATTGCGTCAATAACGGGACAGAGACACGTTACCTCACTGCGTGATTCAACCAATCGCCGTAATTGTGTTTACGTGTCACTGCGTTGTATAAAATCCGTTTCCGCCGTGCGATCTGAGCGCTCATCTGCCCGGGAGCTCTCTGTGAAGAGCGGTTACCTTGTGTAAGCAAGAAAACGGACAAACTGAGAAGTAGCTTTGTGACCCGATCTCTTCCTCGCAGTAAACGGATGCGCAAAGTTTTTTTTTTTTTTTTAAAGCTTAACAGCGGGCCACCACAGAGATTTCTTTTTTCTTTCCCATTTTTTCTGTTCTTATTCAGCACCAACAAATATCATCATCAGATTCAGTTGCCATGAACTGATTGATCGGAAAATGTTCCCGGGTTTATAAGCCTGGCGGGTCACCAGGCTTTACTTGGAACAGGCGAAACGTTGTTTGTTCATTTTAAATGGAGTTAAATGAAGTTTGACCCCAGAAGGGTCAACAATTTAAAAAAAATAACAATACAACAGCTAAAGCCAGCTATGCTGGCCAGTTTTTTCATTATGAACACATTTTTGGCATATTTGGAACCCCATATTTCTTAACTACAGATTAACATGCACCATAAAGATCATCCTCTGCTGGTCAAAGATGGTAGTGATAGTGATGACGTGAGGCAAACATCACTTCGACCAGAAAATATTTAGTTCAAGATATTTTAATTAGTCTTTTGTTTAATATTTGGTTAAATATATATATATATTTTTTTTTGGTGCATCCATCATCAATAAGATTGCTTCCTACTGATCTTTACTTTGACACAATCACATCACATATGCACTTGTGATACACATCAGTCCAAAAGCAAAATATTTTTTGTTTCTGGACTGAATCAATTTTTACAGCTACAAATTGTAGCTTTTTGATTGGTTGACAGTCATGATGGATGACTCAGGATTTCTTGAGGTTTGCTTTTCTGTTTGTTTCCTTTTATTGAAGCTGCTGCAGTCGCCACGTCTTTGAATGCTTTGCACAGAATGGAAGCACAAAAAAAAAACCCATTCTTTCAAATAGTACATTACATGCACTTACAAATAGCTGCATACAAAAAGAGAACAAGTGGAAACGGCACCTGACAGCCGCCTGATAAGTGTATGAGTTGTGATGGGTTCCTAAGACGCACAAACTGCTCATAGAAACTTTACCAGCGAAAGAAAAATGCCAGCTGAATGTTTTCTGGGTGATAATCACAGCAGAGATGAAAGGCGTCAAAGTAGCACAAAACATTTCCAAAATGTGTAAGATGTGCCAACATGCAATAGAAAAGTAGCTGGGTAAGTAATCCTGGTTTGCACTTAGAAAACACTGCTGCAGTTGCCTAAAGAAAATCAGACGTTTGCACAAAGATGTAGCAGTGACATCACATCCAACTTCAACGTTTTCCTGTTTGAGTCTGAAAACCAACACTGTACCACTGACGCAGGTAATGTACGGCAGCGTATTGGAGCCAACAGCAAAACTCAAATTTTGAGATTTATCTCAGAAATGTCAGAGTAAAGAAAAAGAGGAATAAGGGAGATTCAGCTCAGAATTTGTCTAGAAAATAAAACCAAGGACATTCCTGTGCTTCACAAGTCAAAAACGTTTATACTTGTTTTCCTAGAAAATTTCTGAGATTCATTTTAAAAAAATTGGGTTTATTTTGGTAAAAATGTCTCTTTTATAACTATTAGTTTTTCCATGAAGACGATATGTTCTAGTTTACTTTTTTAAATTTCCAATAGCCCTATTACGCCGTCCAAGACGTAGAACTGGACCTTCTAGACAAGCAAACTAGAATTTGATTAAAGTGGACTAAACGTGGCTGGTGTGAATGCAGGCGTCATGGCGGCTGCCCTGCAGTCGTTTATTCCTGTTTTGATGTGTTTCTTCGAGACAGGGATGTTGTGACAGTTATTTCTTTTTTTTTTTTTTTCCTGCTGAAACATACATTAAATTTCTTCATTGTTTTTCTTCTTCTGCCAGTGGTAGCCAGCCTGTACCACCACAGATTCTTCTAGAGTTAGGGGGAGAAAAGGGATCGCAACATGAATACATAACGTCCTCTACGCCGTTTTATCAAACAGCTGCACTGAACTTCCCAAACATTGTTAGATACCGCTAGCAGAATCTTAAGTGGAAGGCGATATAAAACAGTGTGGCATTCACTTTGATGAGATAATCCAAAGATATCATCTGAAACCAGATCAGTGTGAGGAACGGGGAAACGATGTTGGGCCGCTGGCCAAGCCGGTGAGTGTGAGGAAAATATAGTGACACACATCCTCAGTAATTCTGTTGTAAAGGAGTCCGCCGGTCTCCCGATGTAAATTTATTGAGGCGGCTGTAAGGTTTTACAGCCGGTGCTCTGCACTGGATCTGAGAATATTTGCTCAGAGCTGTTGAAGTTATGATCCCACATTATGTTTCTCATCACAGAGGAGCCATAACCTCTCCTCGATTATCTTAATTACCATTAAAACAGCGACCACAGGCCGAGCCACAGATTACCAGATGGACTGCAGCTTGATAAAAAGAAAGAAAGAAAGAAAGAAAGAAAAGGCTTGTTTCATGAGCTACAGCAACCAGACCAACACAGAATATATGAAGCAAAATAATGCGAGGTTCTGAAGATTGTTTACAAATAAAATAAAATTTTAAAATGGTAGCTAGATTTATATTCAGCCCCACTTAGTCTTTACCAGCTTTGTATACACAAAGATAACTTTTTTGTAAAATAGTTAAAGCTATTTTAGTAGGGTTGGACGATAAATATATAAATATGTGTAAATATACACATTTTAGTTATTTACATTTTCATAAATCTACAAACAATATATTCAAAAATCTTTGTTCAGACATGAATGAAGTAGATTAAAAAACTACGTTCAAATTAATTTCATTTCACATCAAGTTTGTTAAACTTTCCATGAATTAAATCATCCATTAGTTTCTACCGTTCTTAAAGTTAAATGTGATTCACTTTCATCATCTTTCTTGTTTTGTTTTTTTTTAAACCTTTGAGTTCTTTTAAACCCATCAAACCCCCTCATGTAAGTGTTGTTCCCTTTCTAAACAGTTTTAGTTTTCCCTTTCATAAATTTGTCTGTAGATTTATTTTAACCTTTGAGTCTCCAGGTCCGTCTCCCCTGTGCCCTTTGTAATCTGTAATGAAACACCATGGATTTTACAATGCGACGTCTTTAAACAATTTTAAATATTAAAGCAGGTGAAAGTTCACCCAAATCCACCTCATTCAGTTTGTGAGGAGTTTTGAAATAAACCGTGAACTTTCGCTGCGCTTTAACGTGAAAAGTATTTGTGTAGTTTAGTCTTTTCGGTGGATTCGGTTGAATTTTCAGGCCTCGTCAGTTTTTCAAACGTTACTCTGTGGAATTTTGTAATAGTTGTTAGAAATTCTCCAGGATTTTTCTCAATAACCCCGTCAGTTTACAAAAAAAGTTTTAGAAAACCCATTAATTTGTGACTTGATGGAATTAAAATTCCAGTTTTAGTGGAGGTCCGATTGAATTTTGATGTACAAATTAATTAAATGAAAATGAGGGCACACACAAGGCAGTGGATAAAGAGGTCAAAGGTTAGTGGAGGGGGTTTAGGTTAAGGCATATATAGGTGAAAGGTCAAGAGCAAATGAAGGCATAAAGAAAGCTGAAAAAAGTAATTATGATATCGACTCAGGAAATGCTTGTATCGCAATACGTTGGCTTACAGGGTTTTGTTTTGTTTTTTTATTTATTTTCAGGGACAACAATCTAAAAGCATTTTCAATTGTGATTGAAATAAAATGAGAGCGAGAATATCTCCTCGCTCGCCTCCTAATCCCCTCACAGTCGACGCGAGACGCATGTGGCCTTTACCAGGCCGCGCCGCTTCATCAATTAGCTTATGCAAAGATCAACAGATCAATTTTTAGGGAGCGCAGCAGAAAGATTAAGGAAGAAACGTCTCAGAACGAAGCCCCTCCAGTTGGTTTCCCAACATGAAGTTGTTTTTAGTTGTGCGTCTCCCTGCAGACGACGCCGCCCGTCTTTGGTAATGAGCAAAACTAACAAACCTTCGGAGGGCTCCGACCACAGAGGGAGCTTAATTAAAGAATAATTTGCTTCTGTTGTAATTAATACAGATGTTCGGAGTGATGTGATAATCTAATGCCGATGAAACGTGGCCTGCCTGTAGGAGAGCGAGAGTTATCGTGGCCACTTGGGAGGTACCGTCAAATAAATACCTTGAAATTGGAAATTTAATGTGATTTCACAATCCCACTCTTCGGCTGCAGCGCGGTGAAATGTAATTCTCCTCAGGCTTCTGTTTTTGTTTATGTGTGCGAGGAAACGCCGGCAATTACAGGAGTTATTGCAGAAAACCTTATAATTTATCACGTCTGAACTCTTATTCTCTGGATGTGTCAGTGTACCTTACGTAGAGCGCGTGGTCTCCCTCCTACCAAGCTGTAAAGGAAAACAACAAATTCTTAGATCGCAAAGTGTGACGTGAGCGTTTTAAAGAGTTTGCACTAAGAGAAAAACCTGGCCTCGCAGTGCAACACTGCAGGTTAAAGGTTAAAGGTCTGCATTAGAGCTGTGAGTTTTGAGGTCCTTTTGAAAATGAATCTCAGAAAGTAGAAATAAGATGTGATGAAGGTGAGGAGGAAGAGTCTGCCGTAGGAGACGGTTGCTTGCTGCTGCTGCTGCTGCCTTCAGCTTCATGAATGAAACTATGAATGACACTTACCTCTGGTTGGACTGCGTGATCCAGTCCAGTCCAGTACTCCTATACTTCTGTGTCCAGTTTGGCAACAGCTGTTTAGGGTCCAAACTCTGTCCGGTGTTGGTAGTGGTTTCACATTCAGTAACGTAATACGTGCTTGTCTTTGAGGTTTCTCCCAGCATCTGTAGAGCTCTGGGCGGTTTGGCAACAGCTGTGCTGCGTAGAGTCCGGTCTCGGTCCGGTAGCAGCTGGTTAGGGCAGCCTTGGTCCGGTCGGATGTAGTACTGAAGGTTAGCATCAGCTCTGTTAGCATTTCAAAGAGCTTCCTGCTCTTTCAGCTGCTGCACAGCATTTATTTTTAGCTCATTAAGTTTTTGTTGGTACAAATGGAGAGAAATGCCGAGTTCACAGATCAGGTCCTTCAAAGTAGTTTTCCGCTCTTCTTTCTTTCATGTGGGAAATGATCCAAATTCATCTCATTTTTTTTCTTTTCTTTTAAAATTTTTTTTTATTACAGCCACAGTGTGGCAGCATCTAAAATGACACCAGTCAAACCTTCTTGTGTTTACTGTGTAGACTCCAGAATGGACCGTTATTCACCACCAGGTGAACAAACGGCGACCTCCATAGGTGAAAAATACAATTGTAATTGTGAGTTTAGGGGCATCACACACTGCAATTTGTTTAGTTAATAGGAAAATTACAACATCTTTAGGACAACGTGTTCAGAGACATTGTGGACGGTCAGTCAGTCCAGCAACAAATCTCAAGAATCTGGCTTAAGACACTTGCTGAAGTTAGCATGACATGCTAACTGCCCAGTTTCTGGGCAGCAGAGATGATATTTCTCAGTAAATCTCTGTCAGTGTTTAAAGGCTTTTGTGTTTTAAATGGCTTAAAACACAGCTCATGATGTATAAAACCTTGAAACTTTGCATATAACATTAAAAGTATTTTGATTGTTTAAAAGTTACCATTTCTTTTGTGGCATTAGGGCTACCACCGATTAAGATAATCTGGTGACGCTCTGATCTTTGAAACCTTTTCAAAGAGGAAATCTGTTCTCCAGGTTCCTCGTCTGTGTGGCAAAAACAGCAAAAGCAAAAAGGGTTTTGTTTGGCTCAGGAGAACTGGTTTGCCCAAGGTGCCATTAATGCAGAAACCACTGCTGGCACCTGATATGAATAGCATTTAGCAGTTTCTGTGAGCTTTCCTAAACTTCCTCTCTAGCAGATGCTCAGCTCAGCCTTAGCTTTAGAGGAGAGGAACATTTGAAATTCTAGAAAATGTCCATATGAAAGGGAATAAAAATGATTCTTAATGTACTTGAATAGGAGCAGCGGCATTTAGGTCTTTCACGCTGCATGCCCTGACAGAGGCTAAAGTGAGTAAGTCGTCATCTCACATTAAAATTCATATTGTATCACCGACTGGGGCTGAGCCCATTTTCTCCGCTGTGCTCTCGCCATGAGCCTCACAATAGTCAGGGAGACATCTAATGAGGCAGGAGAAAAAATATTAAGAGGGGAAGTCTTCAGGAGTTGGCTTTCTCAATGGTCGGTCTTCAAATTCAATAAGAAAACCTTTTGACGGAGCTTTAGGCAGGTGGGAAGGAGAGGACAAAAGGAAGAAGGGCCCGGCAGAGTGACTAAGATGGGCTGTGACAATGTCAGCTTTGGTCTGGTCAGCTTGCGTGGATGATGACTGAATATGAGGGCAGCTTATAATAGAAAAAAAGGAGCAGTTTGCCAGGTTATTTAGGAAAATAGCTTATAGCCAATGAAAGCCAAAGAAGCATTCGCCCTGGCTGTGGAATCGTGGACCGTATCTTTGCTTGTCTGGCCCAAATTTGTTTTGCTATTGCTGGAAAAGTTTTACAACTGTGTCCTCCGTGGTTTTTTTCAGGAGGGGTGGCGCGAGATGCTCTAAAGCAGAGGTCCCCAAGCCGCGGGCCGGTACCAGTCTGTGAACCAATTGTTACCAGGAATTGTCACAAGAAACAATTAAATATTTCCGTTTTATGGGTGATTTGAGTCTGAAGGATCTTTTACTTTGAAAATCCTTTAATCGGATTCTCTCTGAGTAAGAAACAGATCAGACGTCCTTGGAAAGTTTCTTTGCGAAGGGAAAAGGCCCAGAGAAGAGACAGGAGACTGGATTTATCCCGGTAGGTGATTCCCTCAATTCCAAGCCATATGAGGCAACGAAGCCTTCAAACTGCTTCGGCACGTAGAGACCAAGCAACAAGCAACACTTCAGGTGTCATTGTCTCTCATCACTCCCAGATAGGACCGTCTCGTAGAAACAACCTCAGGGCTCCCACTAATTTGTCGTTATTGTGAGTTAAAATGTTCGTTTTTCGTTTTTGTTGCGCATCTGTCTCTTATTTTGAAGGTGCAAACGTTACCATAGACCGTATGGGCAGTTGTTGAGATGAGAGGAGAGAAGAGGAGAGGAGCTTGTGAGTTTTAGGTCTGGTTCACACGGCACGATTAAAGAATTGTTTTTTTTCCAAACCTCTGTGACCACACACAACGATAAAAGTCCAACAGGGTCAATCGGTTCATGTGTCCAGCCACACGGCAGGAGCAACACACCTCACACAAACTGATTCAAGAAGAAAATCCCGTAAAACCCCCAACAACTGAGAACAAACAAACACGGATGACGATGTAGAAGCAGTAGTGACAGTTTGTGGACTCATTTTAAGCGAGTTGGTGGCAGAATCAAAGAATAGCATTATCTTTATAACCTATTTATGTCACGTTAATGAAAGCTGAAAAGTTACCGACTTCAACAACTGCTGTACCAGTTCCGCTCCAGTTTCTCTCCTTGTCATTTCTGTTGATATTCCTTGTACAAAATGCTGAATAAACATTCACGCTGTTTCCACATATCGTCTCCGATGCCACAGACTCTCGCTTGGAGATTCCCCACAGCCTACTTTGCTGGAGGATCTATATAAAATATCCCTTCTGGCATGGTGACCTAGAAACCTGTTACCTGTGTGACTCCAATCTCAGACGAGCAGAAGACCACTGATGAAGACATGGATTGTCACTATCTTTAAAAAAGTACGAATGTTTGCACAGTCACTTGTTTTCTTCTCTCCAGGAGACTCTGGAGGATCTTCCCTCTGCCTCAGTCATGAACCAAGCAGAAAACAGATTTTACCTTTGATCTTTGGCTTCACACGGTTTAACCTTTGCTGCCTTTGATAATCTTGAGCCAGCTCACCATCTGGTTAGTTTGTGTGTGTGTGTGTGTGTGTGTGTGTAAGGCTATTAAAAAAATTGATTTGCAAAGTTTGCAATTGCTCCTGATTGCTTTTGTACTGTGCCACTAAAGCTAAAAAAGGTTTGGTTTCCATTTCATTATATGCAAAAAGCTTCTTTTTTTTTTTTTTCAAAAAAGAACTTGAACCTCAAGGAACCTTAGGTATAATTTAGGGAATTATTCCTGCATATTTTATAATAGAACGACTTACATAATCTTTTTTTTTTTTTTAGCTCTTTATAACACTAATCTAGCATGTTTATAGAGTAAAACCATCCATTGGATTTCATACTTATCCTGTACTGTTTGTTAATACACAGATTTTTTTATTTTTTGCAAACCTTATTAATAATCCTGCCAACAAGCTTGTATTTACAATCACGGGCGATGAAAGAGCAACTCACTGAACAAATCTACAGCCAGACCCGGACATTTTAATCTCCACTTGACATTAACTCGTGCAATTTTATCAAACAGCGTCTTGAAGCCAAGGATCAGCTTCCTGTTTCTGTGCATCACTAATTACATATAATTACACACACACACACACACATGCAGAAGCAATTTTAAATGCTGGCTGTTTGGTATCAGCCATCTTGTTTGAAATTGTTTCAAGGCAGAAGGATTTGGGATATTTGCAACAGGAAGGATTTCTGCTCTGGTGTCAGTCTGTGTTTTATGAGTGGGAACAGGAAGCAACTCCTGTCATGACTGGGTTGATGCTGCCCCCTGGCGGCAGCACTGAGTATTTAACTCATTTACAGTTTCTTACATTTGCTGAGACACTAAAATTGAAACTGCCTCTGAATTAAAGGGGAGTAGAGATTATACTCGAGTAATTTGGTAATGTATATTTTAAAATGTCTTCAGACAGAATATGTGCATATTCTGGCATTTGAAAAAGTTCTTTTGAAATTTCTTTTTTTACTACAATATTACTACTTCATTCAAGATGAAGATTCACCTTTTCAAATGTGATTTTCAACATGGATCTTAAAATAAAAGTAATATTTACAGTGGGTATTGTGTAAATTAAAATGACGGTGTTTGTCTCATTAATCTCTAAATGGTCCAACAGGCTCAGCAGATGTCAGAAAATTGGTGAAATTGTTTTCACCTTCTTGCTGTGAATGCTTCAAGTGTTTAAAGATAAACAGAAGTGTTTAACTGAACCAGTGCATCTGACGGATGTTGTAAGAAATTGCACAATGGACTAAAGTGTTCCATTGTGCAAATAATCCAAGGTGTTAAACTGGCACTTAAGATTGTGCTTATGGAATAAAAAATAAAAAGAAATAAAAAAAACTGTAAATGGATGTCCAAGTGTAAAACAGCCCGTTTTTAACGGCGCGTTGTTTCACTATCCTGGAGATGGATCCTTCACATGACTCCATGTTTATGTCCTGTGGTTAAATTAAGATTAGAAACCAGACGAAAATAGTTGGATGCATTTTTGATCGTTTCCTCTGGCTTTTCTGGAGTTAAAAAGTCGAAACAAGCATCGCAGCAAATACAAGATTTTATTTTAGATACACGAAAATGAGATCATTTACACTTGTGAAATGATGTTAGCCTAAAAACAGAAGGAAGAATGTCTCATCTGTAAAGTTGGCTTTTCCAGACCTTCAGTTTCAGTTCAACAAATACTCAAGCAGCACATTTTATGTTCTGTACTGATTCTAGTACAGTATACTCAACACCTTTACTTATTATTAATTATTATTATTATTATTATTATTATTATACAACTCAAACACACCAACGGGTCAACTTTCTTCTTCTCTCTTAATAGGAAACAGGAAATCAGCTCCCCCTACTGGCCACATCATGACCCTTTGAGTCCGGTGAATCTGATTAATGGCAGAGAGTCTTCACTCAGCTGCCGCCATTTATTTATTTATTTATTTATTTATTTTTTACTTTGCCGCTCCTGAATTTGACAAAGAGGATTGAAAGCGAAGTCAGTGAAGGCGGCGGAGGGAGATGTTCCTCACTCTGTGTTTACACGTCTTCCACTCTCCAACAGTAGCAGCAGCAGCAGAGAGACGGCAGGCCCGCTTCTCAAACACACACACACACGCACGCACACACACACCCACACACACGTTGCCAAAAGTAAAAACTCTGGTGCTAAGTCTTAGCTGAAGCTAGCTGTTACTGAGCTCCAGCTGTTGGCGTTCGCCTCATTTGGCCATGGAAGACGCCACCTCCTTCTCCAGGCTCTGAGTGAAGCGGTGGTTGAGGAAGAGGAGCTGGCCGTGAGGAAGCAGGCGGCTGAGCAGAATGTCGATCCGGCTGCTCTTCAGCAGGACCTGGAGGAAAACGGTTGTTACGGTGACAATTGGCTAAAAGAGAGGAAGTTTTTTTTGTTTTTTTGTATTTTACAGAAGAATTTATTTGTTTCTGAAACAGAGTAAGTAACATTTTTAGGATCTGTTATTGTCAAACATTCCCACAGAATGATGCTGCCACCACCACCAGACGCTGCAGTAAGGATGGAGTCCTCAAGTAGGATAAGATTTCCTTAATGGTCAGAGATCTATTCAAGTTTCACCTCAACGCTGAGTGACAGCTCTCAGAAACAAAACAAAAAAAAGGTTTTCTGTCCGACGCTCAGTTTTCCCACCGTTCTTTCAACATTTGGATGAAGTGGTTTACTGGAGTTACAGTAAAATTTAAGACAAAATCCACACTGAATCCCTTCTTTTTGGTTGATCAGCCGATACAGACGTCTGGAAATCAGCCCCACTGCTGCCAAATTTTTCACATATATATTGATATTGATATATATATATATATATATATATATATATATATATATATATATATATATATATATTGCTGCTATATTTAGTGATTTTACAGGCAAAAAAAAAAAGATTTTCAGCTGGAACTGGTGGGTCGGGATTTTTAAAGGTCGGTGATCAGCCGGAAAACTGCAATCGGTGAATAAATCAGTTATTAGCTTATGAAAGGACGTAACTAAAAAAATATGGTTGAACATGTTATGAGGAGAAATTAAAAGTTAAAGTGCTTGCTTAAAACACTGAAAGGAGGGAAAATTATTAGATTGTCATCATTTGTGACAAGAAGATAAAAGATTGTTACAAGATTGTCCATCAGAAGTACTGCACTGGGCCATTTACTATCATGACAGCACCATGTGTCCAAAACGTTCAAGATCTTCTATCCAGGACCACATTTGAATCTTGTCCAGTGTTGATAAAATATTCTTCATCATTGGGTTAGTAATAACCTTTCCTCCTGCTCACCTCGCTGCCCTGCCCCAGCATGTGCAGGCTGTCCAGACAGTGCCTGGTCAGGTTTCTTAAGATGCCCTCGGCCAGCAGCAGGTTGTCGTGAGGCTCACAGACCAGCGTGAAGCCCAGGCTCTGGACCCCCAGCCACAGGACACTCATTTCCTCAGAGAAAGGGTCGCCCGCTCTCAGACGCACCACCCCGCTGTCTGCGTCCTGCAGGACCAGAGCCTCCTCGCCCGGCGCCGCGTCCACCGGCTGCCGACCGCTGGCCTCCCGCGACAGGGAGACGGCGCTTTGGACCCGCCTTCGTAGGAGAAGCGGCATCACAGTTACTGTTACACAGTCATTTCAAATTGTGGCTCAAAACAGCAAAATAAATGTTTCTCTTCATACTTTTCTTTACAAACTTTAACGTAAAATGCAAAAAAATAAAAATAAAAACTTTTTCTTGTATGTGAGTTTACAGTAGTATAAAAGAAAGATGTAAAAAAAAAAAGAAAGAAAAATGTTCATGTGAAAATAATTCTGCACAGCCTCATTACCAAGATTTGTTTTTTTGTTTATTTCCCTCTAAATTTTGGATCTTGAGCAAGTCGAAGAGAACGCCAACTTGTTAAAAAAAAATAACAGACTGTGAAATGGGAGCAGGAAATCAGAGCGGCTTCAACCAGCCAGAGTTTGCTGCAACTGGACAGAAATGAGACGAGCGAGGAGACTGACGGCCTCCTCCAGCCTTCATGCTGCTTGGCAGGAATTTCTGTCTTTTTTTTATTTTATTTTTTTAAATATGTGCCTCAGAATATTAGCAAGATCCAGGAAAACCATGAGCGGGCACAATAGTGCTGAATATATAGAAATGCGAATAAACATTTATTCTAAATGCGGGATTGTTACAGGAGTCAGCAACTCGAATAATAAACTAAATTTAACTGCACTGTTTTGCAGCAAGAAGCAAAGTTTGAATGTATGGAAGTGACTTTGAATCCATTTGGATTTTGTAAAGGTCCACTGGGAATTGGCTTCGTTGTGTACAGTGAGTAATAAAAGTTATTTTAGCTTCCAGGCAATCAAACGCATAAGTAAATCTTTACAGTAAAGGAGAAACAGTTTGGGTGCGCATGTGGAGCATCATTGCAGCATCAGCAGAATAGAAATGCATCCATCACGTTTTTCGTTCCCGATTTCTGGTCGTCTTTTCAGCTGTGGACTTTTCCACCCCCTTCTACAAATATGTGCTGCGCGTTCTTCGATCCAGTGGGTTTTTCTACACTTTCCCAGCGAAGATATTGGCCAGCTTCTTCCACAAACGAGGAAGAGGTTTGCTGTGTGAAGTAGCCAATCAGGCCCCAAGTCCCAACCACTGAGTTTGACAGTTTAAATGAATTCATGAATAGGGGTTGGCAAGATGAACTTAAAATTTGATCACAATACTTTCTAGTACTATTGTGGTAACAATAAAAAAGATTTTTTTTTTAAACTACTACAATTATTTTAAGAATCCATGGAGCAACTAACATATGCTGCGCTTGAAACACTTCACTATTTCAAATAAGTTTCTTCAAGACGCCACATAATGAAAGAAGTGTGGTTTATATCTCTAACCTGCATATAGAAACTTCATTTCATCTGATTTTTTTCATCCTGTGAAGCTTTTGAGGGGAAAAAAAAACTGTGCACAAAATGAACAAAAATATCTTTGGTCTGTTTTTTTTGTTCTTGTTGTTGTTTTTTTAACATTAACTGGAATTTATTGTGACAAAATTTTGTAAGAAATTTATCACGATAATGATATTATAAATGTCCGCCCCTACACGGGAACGTTCAATAATTGATCATATCGTAAAAATTCTCAAATGAAATCAACACATTCATTATATGAGGCAGAAATATTATTTATATTTCTAATAAATTATTTCCGTTTTAATAAATTAATGACATTTAAATCACTTCATAAGTTCTTTATAGTAATCTGTCTCTCACTGTTTGATGCATTTAATGAACAGAAGAAAAAAATCTGAATTTTGAACACGTTGGCGAATCATTAAAGAAAGTTTCTTTTACCCATGCAAGAATTACAGATGTGGGTTTGTTTCCACAAAACAGAACAAATACATTCCCGCTCTCTCTGCGCTTCAAACCATTTCCTGTCGTTTTCGCCACTCACTCTAGTTTGGGAATAATAATTAATAACTACTCCCGGCGTTCTCACCTGGCCACCACAGAAACCTTCTCCTTCTGCAGGAGTCTCCTCTCCTCCGGGGTGAACTCGCGTGGTTGTTTGGACAGAACCGCCTCGTCTGGACCGAAGAGCCGGGAGTAAAGCACCCGACTTTCCCCGGCGGACAGAGCGCCGACTGGGGACACGGTGTGGATCAGGAAGCACCGCACCATTTTTCTAAAACGTCTTTCAAAAACCTCTGAAACACCGCTCGGGTTCTAGGAACCATTCCATCCTCGGGATCTTTACTTCCGCGTTGGTCAGGTGATCACTTGACCGGGTTGTTGCAATGCGATGTTTTAACCAGCAGAGGGTGCTCGAGATTTTATTTTATTTTATTTCAGTTTTGTCTATTGTTTATTAAACAGATTAAAACCGTATATATGCACATACAGTCAAACATTTATATATTTACATCTATATAAAGGTTTATTTTCTACATATTCCACAAAAGAAGTTCTAAAAGGTAGGAAAGTCTACAGAAAGTTTCAGACTGAGTGTCGCCAGAGGACAAGCAGAGCCAACTGGTTATCAAGCAGCTGCTGCTTCTTCAGAGGCCCTGCTCAGTTCACTTGTGTGTGTGTGTGTGTGTGTGTGTGTGTGTGTGTGTGTGTGTGTGTGTGTGTGTGTGTGTGTGTGTGCGTGTGTGTGCGCAAGCGTGCGTTAGAGGTTAAACTGCTGTGACAGCGAAAAAAAAAGGAAAGAACGCATTCATTTCTCCGTTGCGGTCGTCTTCTCGTATTCTTTCCTGACAAACCCGCAACCATCGAAGTGCAGAAGTCATGAGGATGAATGGTGTCTCATTCGCCCAGACTGGAACAGGATGACATATCAATTCAATTCAGAAAAATTCATTACTGTTTAGAGGGCTGCAACTAATTTGAAATTTCACTTTTTCCATGTTGCAAAAGTAGGGTCATGTGACTTTGATGTAATGTGTCAGGTTATGTTTCAACGTATGAGTCGTGTGTTCAGAGCGGCGTAGTGTTAATTTACAACAAATGACATTTTACAACTCGCCAAAAGAATTACATTTTGCTGTAATGTGGCAAAACGACCTTCTTGTTTGTTGTGTTCCTTACATGGTTTGGGACAAAAACACAAACACATGGGTTTGGGCAAACCACCATTAGGGTTTCAATCACAAGGGCTACTCTTAAGAAGCCACCTCGTCATGTTGCGTGAAACAGAACATGCGTGTGTGAAGAACATCTCTGACACCTTATGGGTCACCATGCACATTTTCCCTCAGCTAAAAGTCGACCTCTACAGCCAATAATTAACCAGATCTTTCCGTGAACATTCAATGTGAAAGTGAAGCCAAGTCGCTCTGCCTGAACCCGGTCCAGCTGTTTGACATGATCCGCTTCTCAGTCTGGGGTCTCATCGACTCGCAAAGGCAACAAGCGTGAGAGCCGTGGCTCCCCACAAGAAAAACAACTTAACCAGAGTTTCATTGTTTTGAACTGTGAGTCACATGCATGTGATGAAACATACCAGCTGAGTAAGAAGAACAGAATGTGGTGAAGGGAAGGGCCACCGGCCAGTTCCACGGACCAATGAGGACGAGGCGCGCCGGTTTGAAAGAGAGGAAGGTTAAAAACTGCACGTCTTAGCCTTTTATTCTTACTTTCTAGGTCTGCTGTGTGCATTCTTGAAAAGGTGGGATAAAAACATCCTCGGCATGTGACAATATCATCAATCGCGAAAGAGACGATGTGCAGAAAGCACCAGTTCCTGAGAAACCCTCAGAAGCAAAGTTCATTCCTGCACGCCCACGGGCCACACCCGTACACGGACTGCATGCTTTGCAAGGCTGGTTGAGTTACTGGCTGCTTTGTCAGTTTACTGTCAACGCCTCAGCAACCCGGTGGTTACAAGTCGCAGCAAGGCTGGAGATTTTCACTGCCAAGTTCAGCCTTGTATCATTTCAGTTTTCTGTGTAAGTATAGATTTACATGCCAAGGGCAGCATCTGTCCTACGTACATATCATCAACTTCCTAAAATAATCGCCCAAGTAATCTCTGACACAAACGGCCTAAATTGTTTCCGCCTAAATCATCTTTAAGGCCATTATTTCAGAAGGGTGACAACATACAGATTCAAGATGATACTTGAAGTATCGGCTAATTTAAACTCATTGAAGAACAGACAAACATGCATAAATCCATAATACAAATCCAGATAACTAAAAATCAAATGATTTTTTTCTAGAAGAAATTTATACAATTTATATAACCTATTAAAATCCAGCCCCCACACTGAGCGTCTGGACCCTCTGTGTGCTGTATTGCGCCGCCTACAGTCCAATCATTGAGCAAATAAAGTTGTAGTAAGAGCTTCCGGTGCGAGCAAATAAAATGCTCACACAAACATCACAGTTTACAACTTCTCTTTCTGTTCACTGCTGACCTTCATTAATGTTCAAGCTCTGGTCTTGCTGAAAAGCTCTTGTCTCATTTCAGGTGTACTAAGATAGAAAACGGACCAAAATTACTCTGAAAGATTTTGTGCTTTTGCAGCGTCTAGGATGGGTCCCGTTTCCGACAACACGCAGTAACTCTGAATATTCGTTTTGTTTCTTTACGGGACAACTGTTAAACTGTTGTCAAGGCCCGTCATGCAGCCGGGGTCTGCTTCCAAAGAAAGGAATGTGTGTGTGTGTGTGTGTGTGTGTGTGTGTGTGTGTGTGTGTGTGTGTGTGTGTGTGTGTGTGTGTGCGTGCGTGCGCGCGCGCGTGCGTGCGTGTGTGTGTGTGTCAGAGGAGGGAGCGGACACGTGCTGAAACAAAGAGGCCACTCCCCACGCTGGCTGCTGGAGGGAGAATTTGAAAAAAAATAAGAGCAGCTCTATGGAAGAAAATACGTGCCATCAGAATTTGAATTAAAAAAATGCCTCTGAAATTTGAATGTTGTATATTAATGCTTACTTTTTCAGTGTTAAATAAATTCAGAAAATATGTTTAACCTAAAAAATATTCAGTGTCATTATTTGTAAATGAAAATAAATTCAGTGACATTATTTGTACATCCTTGCAATTTTCATTTGTTATAAAAATTCACATTTCTCTTTCAAAGTGATCAAATTTTCAATATGCATTTTTTTTTTCAGTTAAAATTTTCAGTGTTAAAAAATTCAGCATATAAAAAAATTTTAACTTTTCAAAATTCAAATGCAATATTTTCGGTGTCCTACAATTCAACTTCCTCAAATTCAGCGTCTAAATATTCGCTGTAAAAATGGACAAGATTACTTCAGGTCACAGACATTAGCAACGTGACACAACCATCATATTGAAGAAATACCAGCACCACCCAGGCTGGCGACCATGGAGGCGAACGCAAACCCAACGGTGAGTTTAATGCTTTCATATTTCTATAGTATATTTTATTTGGCGCATGAAGTTTGATATATTATCTTAAAGCCTGATTTAAAACACGGATGGACAATTGGGAGCATTTTATATGGGACAATTGGGCCCCCTGAATTTATTTAACACTGAAAAAGTAAGCATTAATAGACAACCTTCAAATTTCAGATGCATTTTTTATTCAAGTCCTGATGTCACATATTTACTTCCATACAGCTCTGTGTGCAGGAAAACCAGCGGGCCCTGCAGAGCAGAGAGAGCAAACAAAAGAGCAGATGTGCCATACTTCGAGTTCAAACACGGAAACAAGCATCTCTGCGTATCGATGTCGGTGAAAACAGAACAAACAAATATGAAAGTAATTCAAATCTGTACTGAGACTGCAGCTGTTTTTATCCTATAGAAAGAATTTAGTTTCTATTATTAAAGAAACACTTTCCTCAAAGTTTCTGAATCAAGAAAGCTTTTAGCTGGGACTCTCTGTGGGAAGCAGTTACTAGCATTCAAACTGTAAATAATTCACAAACCTATTTTTTCCATTGGAGATCAGAAGTACACTCCTCACAGTGTGCTGATTATTTTATATATATATATATATACATATATATATATATATATATATATATATATATATATATATATATATATATATATATATATATATATATACATATATATATATATATATGCAGCATATAAATAACTGCAATTATTTTCAAAAACAAGAATCTATGGTACAAGTCTGAATGACTTTCTTCTATCCAAAACAGACTCAAAATGTTCATATACACCCTATTTCAGGGGAGTCCAAACTTTATGCCACAAAATTTTGATTTTTTTAAATTATGGGTTGAATACGGCACCACAACCCCCGCTGTCAGTAACTGATGCAATCCTATTGTAGAACAAGATATGGAATCAATATTTATTATTAATTCCTTATTGTATTTTTAACACTGGTTTACGCCTGACTCCACAGTTTAGAGGAAGTCGTCACCATTTCTTCAGACGGCAGTACGTGTCCCGCTCGCTGCCCTCCAGGTCCGACTTTTGAAGATAGCTCCAGTCCTTTCGTCCAATAGGACGGGGGCTCACACTGGGTCTGGGCGGGACATTGACACACATTTAGACACAGAAAAACCATGTTTTTATCCTAAGGTTATGAAGGCTTTATTTTTAGATACATAAATTTAAGACTTTAAGGATTTGTGGCAAAATGGAAATAATAAATCAGAAACTGTTTTAGCTCAAAACTACATGTCATTAGCATAAAGGGAATCTGTAGCTGAACTAACCTGGAAATTAACCTTAAATTTTATCGTATTTTCAATGTACGTTAAACTTTTGGTTGTTCTAGACATTAACATTTAATACCAATGCGACAGAGAAAAATGAGTCCAATAATACAAAATCTCCTTATTGGCAATTACCAATAAAGTAAATGGAAATGATTTCAGATCATATTTGATCACCGCTTCAAAATTCCTGTTGACTCCGAATTTACTGTGGACTCCATCGAGTCAATTCAGCAGGGATACAAGTCTACAAATCCTAAGATTTTTCCATTCCAACAATGGTGGATTTGTGACCAGGCCTGTTGCAATAAACTAATATTTTACTAATTTAGTTTATGGTTTTGTTGATGTGTTTTTTGATTTTTTATTTTATTATTTCTGGTTGCTGCGTTTCATTTTGGTTAATTAAATTACCTTACAGTTCTGGAAGTCATTTTCTTAGTTGGAACCCCCAAATGTGTCCAAACCGGTCAGGATGTTATAACTTGGAGGCCACACAGCCACAGGTAATGGCTGTGTGATGAATGCTGGAACAGCAATTGAGCTAGCATGGGGGGAAAAAATACACCTCCAGCTGTTCCAAATGCAAGCAGCTGCTAACATTGTCGTTCTGTGAAAAAAAAATATTCAGACGAAAAGAAAGTTTTAACGGCTTAGCCTCAATTAAGAGTAAAAATGCCGAGGTGAGCCTCAGGAATTGTAGCCATGTCTCTATTTAGCTTATTGTCAAACAGAACCAGTACATCCCAAAGAACTAACTAGCTAGAAGGTCGGCCTCAAAATATAAATGGATGGACTTACACCCCAATCTTTGGCTTTTAATGACAATTTCTTCACTTAACCAAGATGCATATTCACAATTCTGAGTCTATTTGTACAAACTGGAAGGAGAAATGCACAAAATGGCAACTATTTGGTATGAAATGTCTTTGGGGGACAATTCAAGATGGCTACTTAACCAGAGCCAGAGTTTTAGCCTACATAAATTTCTTATCCCGTGTGTGGATTTAACCTGGTAAAAACCGGCCCCTTGTTCTACACGTCAATAAGTTCTGGGGTTTTGGACCCTCGGCTATTGAGACAGAATTGCTTTCTGGAGGCGTGAAATTTGTTCAACTTTGAAATTTGTGCATTTCTCCTTCCAGTTTGTACAAATAGATTCAGAATTGTGAATCTTGGTTGACGGAAGAAATTGTCATTAAAAGCCAAAGATTTGGCTTTATGTAATTTGCCAACTAGACGTAATGAAACTCACTAGAAATTGCCTGAGCTGTAAACCACTGGGAAGAGAGAAGTAAGGAGCCGAGCAAGGCAGCTGCCAGCATCAATTCAATATTTAGAAGCCTGGCCAACACGGACTAAACATAATAAAAATAAAAATAAAAACAAACAAAAGGAACACACACACAGACTGAACTACTTCGTTCATTGCCAAAACTACAGGCAGACAAAAGTAATAAAATAAACGCAAGGTCATCATTCATGACTTCTTCTGTTCGCCGATTGAAATTCAACCAGAGAAATCCCGAAATGAGCAGGGGTGTGTAGGGAATAAAAATATATATTAAAATTACCTTCAAATGAACTGCTTAAAATAAAAGGGGAAAATAATAAGAATAATAAACTAGTCTATCCACAAAGATAGGATGGATTCATGGAAAACAAACAAAACAACAAAAAAACAGATATCCAAGAATGCATGTGGCCTAACTGGGGTTGTGAATATTAAGTCGTGATTCCACATTTTACAGAAAGGCTTCAATACAACCCATCTGAATTCATATAGGATCTTTATTCAGCAGCTCCACCACAAGCCTGCACCAAAATACTGAAGCCAACCTACTGACACTCACACAGGTTCAGAACCGGGGCAAGACCGTTTTATCTTTGAAAATTAAGAAGTCACAGCAAAGAAAGAAAAAAAAAAAAAGAAAAAAAGATACAAATCAAAGATGTTTTCACTCTTGCCGACCTGCAGCATAAGAAAAAAATCAGTGCAGTTAACAGGTAGTTTGGTTTGCTTTGGTATTTTCACTGAGGAAAAATGAACAAGTATTGCAACTGGTCAGGAAGGAGAAGAGAGAAAATATCTGACTTCATCTTTTTTTGCATGCCATTACAAAATCCAATTAGCATTTTTGGAAATCCTGGACAAGGTACTACAATGATATCAGGGGGGAAAAAAAAAACAACAAAAAAAAAAATATTGGGGCCAAATCATCAAAACAATATACAATACAAAGGACTAGAAAAAAAAAGCACCTCATGGTGTTAAAATTAAGTGCTTAAAATGGCAGGAAAAATAATAATAAGACGTGATTTATTTTTTGGTTCAGTTGTATTATTGCAATGTCACTGATTTGTGCTTCCAGATCAATCAAATTTTTCTATATATATATATATATAAAGAAAAACAAACAGGTAAACATGAGCAATAGGTCCAAGTGGTTTTCATAAAACAGTCACTTTGCTTCCGCGCTCCGACGAGAACTCGCAGTGGAAGACGATGACAACTCGCTTCAGCATTCTGTGAAGGAGGAAGCTTCTTTCCTTTCAAGTCTTTCCCCATCTGGAAATGTAGCATAAATACGTAAACAAAACTTGGGGGATTTGCTTAAAAAAAAATAAAAATAAAAAAAAAAATTTAAAAAGGGGGGGATAAAATAATAATAATAATTATAAAAGCCTCTTTCTGTTGGTGTTATCCAAAAAGGTCTTTCTAGTGGGTGGGCTGAGGCGGTGGGCTGCATGGGGAGGGCCTGCTGAGTCCATTTATACGGGGAGGCAGGATGAGAGGAGCTGGTGGTCACCATTTCTTCAGGCGGCAGTACATGTCCCGCTTGCTGCGCTCTCCGGCCCAGGTGCGACTTTTCAGGCGGAATTTCCTGAGGTCGTCCTTGAAGTCTTCGTGGTGCATCGGCCGGTAGGACTGGGGCTCACACTGGGTCTGGACGGGACAAGAACACACATTTAGATAAACACACACATACATACACCACGACTTTAACCTCTGAAATAAAGTAAAATTGACAAATACAGCTGTTGTGAATTATGATAAAAGTACAAACTTTGTCCAGGCAACTGGCAATAAGCTTGCACACAAAAAAAAAAGCTAGCTTACCAGCTAGTTAGCGTTAGCCTTAACGCTTGAGTAACAGAACAAAATGAAGTAGTAAGAGTGCAACTTAAACTTTTACCTGACATTAAATTCTGAGGAAAAAAAACAAATATATATATATAAAGATTAAATAGTCCTAAAGACAAAATTTAAGACCTTGAAACCTTAAAAGCGCAACTTTTTTTTGGATGGAAACATTGTTAGACCTAAATTTTAAACACATTCATTTGAGACTAGAGGGACATGCAAAATGACGAGGACTCCATGTCATCAGCATAAAGGGAATCTGAAGCTGAACTACCTGGAAAAAAGGGAAGAAGTCTTTGTATCCGCCCTTGAGGATGTAAAGTTCGGGGTAGTGGAGATTGGGATACACGTTGACAGCGCGGTCCCGTTCCCTGACGAAGCGGCACATTCGAGGGCCGCGCTCCGAGGAGAACTCGCAGTGGAAGACGATGACAACTCGCTTCTCTGGGCAGGAGGGGACGATGGGGGTCTTGAGGAGGAAATCCTCCACTTGGTCTTCTTGGTGCAGGTTCAAAGCCCCCTGAGACAGAACAGGGACAGCTCAGAATACAAAGAAATCATCTTTATACATGGTTTCATCTTAGCAGATTAAAACTGAAGAGAAAGTTCGGTTCATTTATTTATTCTGTTCAATGGCTTGACTTACCTTGATGTGTCCACCTTCAAACTCGTAGGGGTAGCGGCAGTCTATGACGATGACCTGATCTACGAGGTGATCAAACTGGCCGGTGAGAGCTGCCACCATCTACAAGTCGACAGAACGCCCGATAAAGTTATAAAAGCTCAATGTATTCATGCAACGAGTTCAAGGATGAGAGTACTCACCATTTCTGAGGTAATGTACTTGAGGTCTTGATGTTTTCCGTCAACCGTTGGAAGAACGAAAGGCTTGAAAAGACAAAAAGTAGTTGGATTGGAAAAGTTGCTTCCTTCTTTAAACAACAACTAGAGCGAAGGGTTTTGGTCTCTCTAACCTTAGTGAAGTCTCCGATCAGCTCATTGGAGCCGTCCGACTTGTCCAGAAGCTTCTCGATCTCTGCGTGACAGAAGGACTTGGACCGTTGGAGCAGCAAACAGCTCTGGAAGTAGAACAGAAAAGGATTGAGGAGAAAGTTGTGGAAGTGAGGATGCATGTTCTAACTGCCTAACAAGTCAGCAAACCAAGATGGATGCCGTGTTCAGAGCTATTCAGTCAGAACATTGTAGGTCTGGACTTCCATGGCAATTAGAGAATAGCTCAGATAAAGACTCCTCAACAAACGGGCTGGTGACTGTAACTGGACGATTTGCAGACTGATCAAATTACCTTTACTAATATTAGTAAGAATACAAAAATTCTTGCTAATTAAAAATCCTACGGCAGACATGTTGACATGTCAAATCTGATCTTTAAAACACAGATGAACCGACACTTGAATCAGACGAAATCTTTCGAAAAATCCCTCGCCGGTGTGCAAAGGTTGCTGAAGTTCTCCTCGCAAACAGACTTTCCTCTCCGATGTGGGTACATTACCGCGAAAAATAAAACTCAACCACAACACTTTGAAGAGGCTCGGATGCTGTGGATTAATACACACTAGAACCAAACATTTTGACTTGTCCACTTGCAACTTTGGCGTAACTGAACTACAAAAATTACTGCGAGGAAAATGGAGGATTCACAGAACTAAGTAGCAGGAAGTCAAGACCCTGTTTAACAGCTCCACAGCACATGCGGCGACATCATAGCATTTGCTAAGATAATCTTATAATCAATAGAAAACGGACTGAAAAATGTAACCCAAAAAGTAAACATCTTTACAGCATCAGGACAGAATACATTAAACATTTTTACACTCCTAGACACTCAAATTCTGCTGAAGCGCAGAACAGCTTGTGAGCAATTAAAGTTCTCGCAGATGTTGGGCCTTTAGGCACAGAAACTCACCGTTCTTGGAGATTCTGGACTTTGGTCCAGCTCGGTGAAAGGTGTTCCCGCGACGCTCCGCCGCCTCTTCACCCTCACAGGAGTGTTTTCATCTGCAGGGCAGTCGGGGCGCTTCACGGCGGGGCGGGACACCGGGCTGGGCATGGAGGGCGAGCGAAACAAGTTCCGTGGCCGACACCGGACGATGGGCTACGGAGAAACAGATCATTTCTAAAAACCAGTCTTCATTTCACATCTCTTTGTTGACACCGGCGCATATTTTAATAACTTACAGAGTCCTCTCCTGCACTGTCAGCCACAAGTGGTGCAGTGAGCAAGCTTGCCATTCCTGTTGGCATCCCAGAATCATCCTGCAAGAAACCCTTGATGAAATTATTTTCCATTTCATTTTATTTTTTTTTTTACTAAACCCATATACGTTTGTACGGCATCTTACCGCCATGTTGTCATCGAGTACGTCCAAAAAGCCATCGTCTTCGTCGTCGTTCAGAGAGGAGGTCAGGGAGGAGTGCCTCAGGAAAACGGGGCTTGAATCGTATTCAAGCTGCTGGATTGGCGGAGGTGAAGAGAGCTGCGAATAAGAAACAAAAAAAACAACAACATTTGTTTCTTTCTAAAAGCTAGGTCGCAAACTCCAGAACAAACATGGACGGATTCTAACGTTTTCTCACCATGAGAGCTGGAGCGGAGCTAGGACGGGCGGCGAAGGCGTCCTTTAAATGTCCTCCGTTGGAGGAACGCCCACGACACCGAGACGCGGGCTTGGATGGTTTCTTGAATTCAAAGAACTCCTAAGTGTAAAAAGAAAAAGAAAAAAAAAAAAAAAAAAAGAGGAGAGAAAATAATTATACATATTAAATTTGATGAATATCCACCAAAGACATCTGCAAAAGAGAGGCGAGTTCTATTCACAGCGATATCCATGTGTTTCAGCTAATAGCCTGGGTATTATCGTCTTTATCCTCATTAATCCACTTGAAGCAGAGAAGATTTAAACAATGACTTCGGAGATTCTAAATGAAATGGAGTCAAATTTAACCTGAAAGATGCAATGCTATTGCCATGGTAACAGTATTTCTAGATGCTTTGGAGGGTGAATGTCCCACTGACCTCTGGCATGTTCTCCTTGTTGTCAAACTGAGAGACGGAGGGCTTCATTTGCTGAGGCTGCTGGCCAAATATTCCGTAGCGATTGGAATCCGTCTCCTGTCCTTTCAGAGCCGGACTGAAGCCCAGGAGCTGGGGCTGAAATGGGAACCAGTCAGCCAATCATTGATGGAAATCCCACTTAAATGGGCAGTATTATGCATATTATGCCTTGAAAGTGTGACTGTCTCTTTAAGAAGCTCCTGTTCTTTCTGAAACTCTGCCTACAGGAAGTCATCACAACATGGCTCCTATTAATCCTTTGATGCTTTCATCAGTGCTTTGTTAAGTAGTTTCTTTGGACACGTTGCAACGCGACACCGCCAGCATAAAAATGCTGTTGTACAATGATAGCTACAATTGGTTTTAGCCATCATGTGAATGGTTCAAATTATTTCTCAAAACATACATGAATCAAAGCAACATTCCAGGTATGTTTTTAGAACATGCTGTCAATTTTACATAAAACTCCCCCATTAAAGTCTTTTTTTCAGCTTTACTCCTATATTTTTTTTTTCATTTTACCTTCTATAAATCAATTAAAATATTAGTTGATTTAGATACTGACATTTCACGTAATAGCAATGCAACAGAAATCAAATGCAACAGAACAGAAACTTACTGGCAATGAGTTGATTCTTCTAATTGGCATCTTCCTATGAAATAAAGGCAAAAAATGGAATTTGAATTAACACAGATCTTAATTGGCCAACAATTCCCTACCACAAAATTCTGCACTTTTACATGTAAATACCCCATTTAGCTCCAAATTTACAGTGAAGAGCTTCATTGATACAGTTCTACAGGGAGACAAGCCTGAAAAATCCTAAGACTTTGTTGCGTGTGACCAAGGACTCTGAAGTCAAGCTTCATAGAATACTAGGACCCAGCTAAGATTCTTTACTCTAGTAAATAAACAAAAACTTACAAGAGTACTGTTGTATTAGCTACTACAAGAAAAATAAAATTAGTATTGTTGAGCATCTTATGAATGACCAATTTGAGATCAGTTTTAAAGATGAGGTAATATTTAAACTTTTAGCACAAAAGCTTAACATTTTCCAGTTCGATCTCCATAATTCTAAAAGCTTTTCTTCCCCCTCATTAAAACGTTTTCATTCTGGTAAAATTGTCTTTGTTCTGCCGATACGACTATATTCTTATAATCAAAACAACAAAAATAATATCCTAACCACGTCCTAATACGCCAACGTTCAAATCACAGAGGATTAAAAAAGAAAAAAAGCCACTTCTTGAAAATATGTTGCCATTTGTAATTTAATTTAGAGAAAAAAAAAGAAAATCTGATCTTCTATGCTCCCCTTCAAAATTGCAAACAGCAACTGACTTCATGACTGAAAAAACGAACAAACAAAAACTTACTCGTTGAAAACTCGCCGTGACTGCTGAATGGCTTTCTCAAATCTGCAACAACACAAAAAAACAGAAAACCCATCAGGAGTTCAACAATTTGTTCCGCTGCAATTAAAAAGGAAGTCCTGTGTCTGGATTGGTGGCCGCCGATCAAAAGGACCGCCACACCTGCTCAGCCTCTGAAGAGCCAGGGAGATTTGAGGAAGTTGGGTGAATCAAAAGAGGTAAGAGGTGGTGCTTTGTGTTGGAGTAATGCCCACCTGTATGCTAAACAAGCAGAGCTGAGAGCAAAGAGTGCAGCTTAGAGAGAAGAGAGGGTTTGGGGTGGGGGGAGCAGAAGTGATGCAGAGATCAGCTAATCTAGCAGCCGCCAGCGCTGCTCAGCCTGTAGCTGGAGGAGCTCTTTGTTAGCTGATGGGGGGAGTGTGTCCCATTCATCCAGCTCTAGAGGACGGGACAGCAGTGGTTCTATGGGGGTCGCCCTCATTTCTGTAGCGCAGACGCAAAAAAAAAAAAAAACACACACACACACACACCCCCCCTTTCCTTTAGTTCACTTATTGAAACACCATGGCTGAAGAGTGTGCCCAAACCCAACAGAGATGGCCGCCATCTCTCCAACACAGCGATGTTCAAGCCTATTGCATCGCGACCAAAACTGGAGAAATTAAACTATTGCCAGGCCACAAAAGGTCAAAAAATAAAAGTAAAAAATTCTAGATGTCCAATTTTTTCAAAATCTGTATATTATTAAACCTAGTTGGGTTTTTTTGCATTTCTTTTACATGCAAGAAAGTAATAAAAAGACATCATGCAGCCACCAATTTGAGAAACCTATTTTGTCAAGTGGTTTCATCAAAAACCATCAATACACATCAGATGTGTTACTCAATGTTATTCTGGTTCAGAGGCAACCCTAAACAGAAAACCGTCACCATGTTGCGACAGTATGGCGTGAAATGTGAAAAAATTAATTAATTAATTTCCAGTGCTGCTATGGTATTCTATAAAACGCACAGTTCAGTCAAAAACAACCAATCAGAGTCAGGAGGAGGGTCTTGGCACTGTCAATCATCCTCCTATATGTGCTGCTAAATGTGCTAATGGTGGGAAAACAAACTTGCCGTTACTTGTCTGTAATGGCAAGTGCTGGCTATGCTAACTAGCTTTAGCATTCGTGGTGAATCAGCTGCATAGAGCGCAAGTGGGAGGGGATGAGCACCAGAGTGATTGACAGCAGTAAGACCCTCCCCCAAACTGGTTGGTAGTTTCTAACCGAGCGGCGGATTTCTGAAGCTAGTACTTGGAGCACAGGGAGAAGGCAGAGAGGAGCTTGATTTTATTCACAGATCATTTTGTCTTGAACTGTCACAATATAATTATAATTTTAACAGATGTTTACTTTTTTTTAATAAAATTGTTTATTTTGTGAGCCAAATTTATTTTCTAAATCATTCTTGTCCTGCGGTCAGACACCAAACAAAATCCTTTCATCGTCACACTTTGTACACGCCTGCTCTAACATAAGAGCAGAGAACATCCTCCTCCCCAATCCTGTTTCCTAGCAACCCAGCAGCTGGGAAAGGAGGTCAATGAAGCCTTTAGCACCCGGCCTGGCCTCTTAGCCGCTGTGAAGAACTTCCATCAAAGAGCAGCAGATGTCTCAAACCGAGTCAGGAGGCCACCCAAGATCAGCCAACTGCTCGAGATAATAATGAAGCAGACACGTGTCACAGAGGGTCGTGTTTGGGTTTACGCAGCGATAATACAGTCCAAATATGGCTTTTTGCCAAATACCAACAATATAAGAGTCGACCACTGTCAGGACGTTTTGTCTACCAAAACTAAAACTACAGAAGATTAAAAAAAATTTCTGTTTTTTTTAAATCAGCTTCTCTGGTCAAACAAATAAATAAAATACTTAGGATTCAGACTGTTTTGTATCATGCAAGAGTTGAATTAAAATCTGAAAATAATGAAAAATAGACATGATGTTTGAGTTAATGATGAAAATCTTCAAAAGTACTACTACAAAAAACAATAAATAAATAGTGATTTCCACTCTTGAGTTACATTCTCAGACACGTAGTTAGTTGTTATGATTATAAACAAAGAAAAAAAACCCTCAGTTTTTATATGGAAAAATTTATATATTTTTTGAAGACAAACCCAGTCAAGGAGAGGGAAAAAAATTAGGTGATTATGATTTCTGGCTGGTTGAATCTACTGACACAACTCCAACTGCAGTCAGATTAGTGGAACAATAATCCTATAAATTAAATATGAAGCTTGGCTAAACTGAACCCAAGCACATGGTTAGAGAAGTGGGGGGCTAGAGAGGTGTAAGGGGGGGGGGGGGGGGCAGTGACAAACTACTGATTAGAACAGAGGACAGAAAAAAAAGAAAGAAAAAAAAAACTCACGTGTCTTCCACTTCCCCATCCACAGGACTAGGAAGATCTAAGCCAAGGCCTGGGAAGATGGGAATCTCAAATTTATTCATAAGACTAAAAAAAAAAATCAACATAAACAGAGCTGCTGTTCATGACGTATGGCGATGAAATTAGCATCAATGAATGACGATGAGACCCCGAGACATAAGATCTAATACTATCAATAAAAATCCATAATAGATTCATTTTGAGCTCACCAGCATCAGACGAGACGTCTGAGGCGAAAGAAGGAACCTTCTCCAGGGGGGGATGCTTTCTCCTTTTCGGGGTATCAGATTGGCTGAGAGAGTGAGTCAAACAAAGACAAATTTATATTCTGCAAACTTTTTGAAAATTATTTTGTAACTATATAAAACATAAATAAATGGTACCTTCCAAGGCCTGCCAAATTGTTCATGTCCAGAGCCAAATTGGTGACCGGAGACAACACGGTCGCTGGTCCGGGGGAGAACAGATTCCTGCAGTGCGAACTCCTTCCGCTGACGTCGGGAAGATTAAGCGAGGAAAGCCCGGGGATCCCATTGGGCCTGCTTTTGAAAGCGACGCTTTGCGGGCTAACACTGCCGAAACGGGGCTCCATCTTCCCTGCTTCTTAACCTGGACAAATCCCGGAGACAACAGTTTGGGAGTAAATTTAGCCTGAGCTTTGAGGCCAGACGATGCCAATGAGTAAAACACTCCTAAGTACACGCTATCCCGGAAGCTAACCAGCCAGCTAGCGTGAATTTAAAAACACATTTCCAAAAATGCCTCTCCGAAACACCGGTGGTAGGTGACTCGGTGGCTCCGCGTAGACAAAAACGTTCATTCGGCCTTGTAAAAAAATTAAAATACCTAGAGCCACATAATTACTACTTGTGCCAGAGAGCCGAACGACACAACGTCACCTCTCTGGCAGCCCCCTTGTCTCTGAGAAAGCCTGTGGCTGCTCGTATTTATGTTCAAAATAGAGCTCTAGAAGCGGCAAAGTTTCGTCCTATCAGAAACGCCGTAACATCCAGCTAGCCAATTGGAGCCCAAAATGCCTCTTTCCTGTTGTTTTCTCACCGGAGAAGGATGTGACGCAATGCTTGTGATTTTTTTTATGTACTCTTGTGAAACTTTTTAGAATCTTTTGGAAATAAAAATGGAAAGTGAGGGTATATAAAATTGTTTGACTAAAGTGTCTTTGAAATATTTTTTTAAAAATAGTAACTTGACAAACAAGAATGTGTGCATTTTTAAATGGAGTGATTCTGTTTCTAATGTAAAGTTGCATAAAAAAAGATGGACATTTTGCTTCATCAACTGAAAGACACTGTTAGAGTCTTTTAATATTTACAGTCATCAAGCACAGTAATGCATAAGGAAAATGCCAATGTGCACTCACAGGCTTGTCCTCAAAGAAAATCTCTAGTGCGTTGTGACTTCATTGTCTGAGTTTGTCACCATTCCAGTTCCATAAATATGTCGAGCACTTCTGTTCCACAATCCTGCCATACCACACAGTCTAGTCTTTGACTTGCTCAGTTCACATTTCAGCATAATAAGGTTATATTATTCCAGGATAAAGCTTTTTTTTATGAACTATCCAGCTCTATTTCTTTTTCATGTTTATCAGATAAATTATTTTAAGTTTCTTTGTGTATCCAGTGTTGTGCTCTGCTCTAGCTGCCCTTTTTTATTATTACTGTAGAAATACGGTTTCAGATGGCCACACTGTATGTCCAAAGAACAGAAAATTGTAGAAGTGATTTACAGAAACGCTCACGTGTAACCAGTTCAACCAGTGTATGTAAGCTGTCCAACCAACAAAACCAGACAGAGGTTATTGGTTCAAAGGGTATTTTGCCTGAGGTTTGTGGGAAGCTCTTACATGTGATTCTGCAACTTCTCTTGCACGGTTAACATGAGTAATTCCATAAAACTTTCTCAAGAAGTTAAATTTGTCGGTTGTGCCTCCATGGAGCATTTACGATTCTAAAAGAGACGACATGCAAAATTCCAAACATAACACCTTAATCCATTGCTGTTTGAATTAGTAATCCCAATAAATTCTGCCAACGTCTGGCTGTAAGTTAGAACACTCGTTCTTGCACATGTTAAACTTTAGAAAGTTTAATAAAGATCCACGTCAATGTAAGAGGATGAGACTCAGGTTCCACATCTCACATGTGAAAAGAGGAAACAAAAGGTGGGGAGTGAGAAGGTAACTTCCTCAAAACTGGAGCCACGTTATGTTTCCGTCTAACATATGAAGGCACTTGAAAGTCTCTCACTTTGAGACTATGTAACTATTCTTTAGACTGCTGCAGACAAGAACCTGCATGGACAAGCAGAGATTGACAATGGACAGATGCATGAATGCTATAGATTATTATTACATGCTTCTCAGTGCTTCCTGACAAAATCTTTCACTTCGAAACAAAAATCAATAAAATGTCCCCCAGACACATATGAACCGTTCAGGCAATGTTTAGAGATATTTTACATTTTACAAATATTTACGAGGAAGTGTGAAGTGAAAGACATTAGCAGTTAGCAGGGACACAAAAGCTCATCAGAGTTGGTATTAAGGGTTATGTGTTTCTCTGTTTCAAATGATTTTAATCAACAGTGTCTCCGTAGAAACACAGGTTGGTCAAGTAAGAGATTTTCTGCAGCAATCGGAAATGAAAAGAGTTCTTGCACAAACAGGTCGAACCATAAAGTTAGAGATATATTGCTTTAATTAGTTTACTGCTGGTAGTAGAACTTCCTAGCAAATAAATGAAGCTTGTTTTACTTGATAGATTTACGTCATCTATCAGAAAGTCATTATGTTATGCTGCCTAACCAGCAGTTTTGCTGTTGCTGTTTACCTTTTTTGTTGTTGTTGTTTCATGTGGCTTCATATGTTAGAAGTGCCATTTGTGTTTAGTTCTTTAACATCAGTTATCAGCAGAACTTTTATTGTGTGAAAGGATTTTTGAAGTTTTTAAATAATTTCTGCTGGAGTTGATCTAATCACTGAACTTCGGATCTAATCACTGAAGTTCTGATTTAATCACTGAAGTTTACAGCAGTAATTAGCTTTGAGACTACGGGGAGTGGAGCGATATTATCACATTCACATGTCAACAGTTGACTTTTTGCACTGGCTCAAGTTAAGTTCTCACATTAAGTCTGGGAAAACTGACTTTTAGGTATAAACATCAAGTGTCAATAAACCCCATGAGAATAGTTTTCTCCAACTCCAGGCCTCAAGGGTTTGTGTTTGGCAACTTTTAAATCTGTCCCTGATCCCTACAAATCTGAGGTGTTTATTTAAAAGAAAGCATTTTTATTAAGGGTTCGGTTGTTTTTTGAAACAACTGACTGGTAAACCCTGAAGGAATAAACTATCGATTAGGTCCGGATCGGTCACTTGAATGACCGTTTGCACTCAGCTTACATGGAAATGTGTTGGTGCAGCAGCAGCATTAACATTGACGCCACCTCAATCGGTTGATCAACAAGACAGAAACTACATTACAAAGCTCCTGATCGTCACGTGCAAGGAAATCAGAGACACCACAGTCAGTCTCCAAAGGCTCGACACCATGCCAAGGGTAGCTCTTAACAGGAAAAGGCCAGCTGGGTCCGAATGTATGGGGCAGTATGGCAAGCAGCTTGAGTAAATATTCAGTTCCTCTATCTTTATTTTTGTGTGTTAGTCTGTAGCTACACCAAGACGTTTGGTCTAACTAGTTCAATATTTTCCCATGCCCGTTCAAAGCCTCTCAACTGTCCTCAGCAACCATTGGCACTTTTGTTCAGACTTTCTACGAGCTAAAATGTGAAACTAGTAGGCTTCTAGATGCTTCACCCTCGTCCTTTGTAATGCAAGTCAAACTTGTTGAATTTTTGTAGCCGCACTAGAAAACTGGTAAGACCAAAAGTGGTTCAACTATTACAGTTTTTCCTCAGTTAAACACAAATGACATAATAATAGTCTCTTCACATGATAGATACGTAACGTACTTCTGTGAATTAGTTCTTTTATTTTATAGCCTTAACTTTACTTTTTTCTTTAAGTTGTTTGTAGAAAATATAAGTCAGTCGCAAGCACTTTAGCAGTGGAGGAAAACATCTATTGTAACACGTTGGATCTTGTCTGTTTAACCCGTACACAGATGCATGTTGTGGATTTACACAGAGGTTGGTGTGAGAACGTTTCTGGCTCCTCCCAACAACCACACCTCTGGAGCCACACGTGATTTCTGTAATGATTACACAGGAACTGTTGCTGCTTTTCAATCAGAGGTTTGTTTCTACAGCTCCCTGTCTGAACTGAAGCACAGAGAGGAAGAAACACACCAAGACAGATTTCTGTTTATGGTAAACTGATTTCCCATTTAAATTCTCAGAAGAAAAGACCCATTTGACACATGTATGCAGATTATTTTTAACAAAACATTACACATTACATATGTAACGGACAAACATTAGCAATTGGGTAAAATCAGGTCCAGTCGTCTGAATCCATGCCTTCAGCAAGTGACCCAGTCATTTCTCTGCTCTGCACAAAGCGTAGAACAAGGTGCTGGTTTTTACCAGGCTGCAGTTGGGCCAATTCGTCAGTGCTTTCACTAGAGGTGTTTTTCATGAATATGCAACTCTGGAACTTTCTCTAGAACACATTTAAAAGAAATAAAGAAAAGAAACAAACAGAAAAAGAACCAAACATCTGCTCATGGGAGAGGCCAACAGATGGGTTGCAGCAGAGAGGAGCTCCTGCCTCTGGAGAGGAATGCTGCAGGAGAAGAGACAAAAGACAAGCAGGGGACGAAGACGGGAGGCTGGAGTTTTGTTGGGGGTTAATGAAAAGGAGCCGGAGTAGGAGGAGGAGGTTAATGTGTATAGAGTGAAATGAGAACTCTTAAAATGGGTCGTGTGTGGGTTTTCTAAAAGACGCAGAGAAGAAACAAGGGACAATTAGCATTCTATCACTTCAATGAAGATTACGCTGTTTTCTTCAATAAACGCGTGGCACAATTACTGTTAACCTTTGAAAGAGGATGAAAATAATCTTCCGGTTTCTGAGTCTTTCTTGTACAAAACAATAAAACACAGATTAAAATGCGACACAATTTTCAAGCAATGCAGTTTCGTGTTGTTTTCGTTGCCGTCTCTGTTGTTAAAAGGGGCCAGAGTTTCAAACACGTGAACACAATCTAATCTCCTCTAAAGAAACCGCTTTCAGTCTCACCAGGCAGCAAGTTTACAACCGCGGGGCAGGGCTTGGTGCGTTTGTGCTAATGTGTTAAACCACTGAAAGCCCATTCAGTGGTTTAAAGTCTTACATAAGCAGTTCTTTATCTATGCAGACTGCTGGAGACTCAGTTCTCTGATCGCTATCACCAGGAACCTGTTATTATTTCTAAAAGCCACTGGTGGACCTTCCAGCTGTTTGTATCTTTTTCTACTAAACTTGAGGAATAAAACGGCTGCAGTCAAAAGTTAAAACGCATTTACATTGCATTGAATATTTATTTTGGACTTTTAGTGACGTGTTTTTTTTTTTTTTTGGTTTCTCAGTGGATTCTTGAAACAAGAATTTGGGTCCGGAAGAGTTCATTTTAGACTATCTCTAATCAGAACAATTCAATTCAAAAATACTTTACTGAAGGGAAATTGCATGTTGTTGCAACTTATATTGATTTAAAATTCTTCAGAGTTATTATTATTATTGTTATTATTATTATTATTATTATTATTATTATTATTATTATTATTATTATTATTATTATTAGTAGTAGTAGTAGTAGTAGTAGTAGTAGTAGTAGTAGTAGTAGTAGTAGTAGTAGTAGTAGTAGTAGTATTCAAACAGGTTCAAAATTGTGAGTTGTACAACTCAGTGGTCTAAATTATTAGCCCCTCTGATGAAATCACATAAAACTCTGAATGTTTCCATGGAGCTAATCGCAATGAAAACTGTTTTTACCTGGACTGTTTCAAAAAGAACAAAGACAAAAATCTCCACAAAGTTGGTTTGGTCAATTTTTATTGACGTTCTTAATTGTGACTAGAAAACTGAAGAATGACGAGGCCAAAACTATCACACTTATTAGTGGTCAATAGAGTCGCTGATGTTTATTTATTTCAAAATTTATAATGCAAGTCACATAGTACACCAGAATTAGCATGCAATTTTCATCTGCAGTCCCTCAAGGTACAATATAAATACAGTATGTTTTACAATAAGCAATACAGGCAAATTAACAATAATAATGATAACAAATTTTTCTTTCTAAGAACATAGGCTATCAAGTTACAAATTTAAAAAGAATAAAGTTTGGCACAATACAAACAATACATTTAAAAAAAACAGAACTGGAACTGGTCATAGTCTCTCTCTGTAGTTTTTCAATAGGTTGGGGAATGTCTCTTGAGAAACTCAAGCAAATCCAAATCTTTCTACTTCATCTAGATCAGTGTTTTCATCCTTTTGTGGGCCAGCGCCCTCTTCTGAAGAAAGGAATTTGTTTGATCGATTGAATAACGTTTTGAATTGTATTTCTGAATGAACAGGGCTTGTTACTTTGTGGATAATAGTTTTTACTTGTTACACATAATAGGATGTGTTTAAAGTTTTATATTGTGTTTTTTTTTTGGAACAGTTCATCAAGTCTATAAGTTAGTACAATATTCATCTATTTGTACTTTGGATGTGTAAAAGTGCACTTTTGCGCACTATGTACACTTTTCAGTACAGCACCACACTCTTCATGTATGCGTATATCTTACTATGGCTTTTTTTTTTACTACCTAGTGTGGATTTGAGACCAACTGAATATATATTTACTACTTTCAGAACATTATCTGATGAAGAGCAGCTGGTTCAAAGAGGGAGAACTGGAAGAGGCAGAGTTTCAGTGGATGCTGGAGGTCCGGCTGGGAGTGCGAAACCCCGCTGTAGCATTTTCTTCCTAATCCATCCATCCATCCATCCATCCATCATCATCCTCCATCCATCCATCCAGCCATCCATCCATCCATCCATCCATCCATCCATTTTCTGTTCACCCCTGTCCCTAATGGGGTCGGGAGGGTTATTTTCTTCCTAATTTCTAGTAAAAAAAAAAAGCCAGGCGAAATCTTTTGAGGCATAGCTGTGAACGGGTCACCTATTTAAACACAGCTTGTTCAGATTGTTATTGTCCAGAGTGTCTTTTTTTTTTTTTAACCACAGTCTAAAATCATGACTGGTTAATTTCATCGAGTTTAAAGTCCTAGGTAAGAGAAATTCCTATTTCTTTTTCCAACACTGCCCCCATGTGGACGAAATATTATTATTATTATTATTATTATTGTTGTTGTTGTTGTTGTTGTTGTTGTTGTTATTATTATTATTATTATTATTATTATTATTATTATTATTATTATTATTATTATTATTATTGTTATTATATTAAACCACCGATTAAATGAATTTCTTTCCAGTCATGAAGTGAGACTGAATTATGTTTATGTTCTTACACATTCTACCGTTCGTTTTTATAAATATAAGTTTGTTGCCATTTTCTCCATTTTTTTCATTGAAAGAAGATGCGTAGTAAAGTCGGACTACCAGCAGGTGGCAGCATGTTGTAACTCAATGCATTCCATTGCAACTCGCCATTTTTAGCTCGAGTAAGTTAATAGAACGATTCAAAAGTTAGAAAGTACACAGTTTATTTGTTTTTTAAATACATTTTCCGAAGCAAATTTTTTTTAATAACTAAATATTTGTAGATGCAGAATGCCGGACGGATCTAACCATCCGTCCACAAAGCTGGAGAACGCTGTGAAAGGCCACTCAACTGAGACCAGCAACTTTAAGGAGAAAGTCTCAGTGACTGAATTTACTCCAGTAATCTTCCAGAGCAACAAGAAAACGTATGTTTTACACTGGACTGCCCAGCGTTTTAGCTTTGATGCAAAGGGGCGAGCGAGGAGCAAGGAGTGGACCGCAGCAGGCTGGAGACGCGGCGGAGACAATACTGAGACGGCTGCAGGGCCCGACATAGCGGTTCCTCCTCCGGGATCTGGCTGCCATTATTCCAATTGGAGAACAATTTTTTACCTGTGACATCTCTTCAATAGATTGTTTATAATTTATCTCTATTCCACACAGGCACACTGATAAAGTTTCTAGAAATCCCCTTTTCTGGTCAAAACTTTGGATTTTTGGACCATAAGCAGATGATTGCTTCAAAATTATTATTACATATTATATATATATATCAGAATAAAAGCTGAAAACAAAGCTTCTAGAAATACTGGTAAGCCTTCACATTCTAAGCAATATGACAAGAAGATCTACTGAAACCCTTTAAACAATGTGACTGATTCACTTTCGCTCTCTTTGCTCTTTTCTCTGTTCTTCAACTGCAGATCAGTCTCTTCCACCATGACAGCTGCATGATATCAGTCCAAAGTAATAAAAGAAAAAAACAACAACACTGAAAATAATCTGCAGGACATGAGCGGGAGTTAAAGTCAAAAGTGATATATAAGATAAGACTGACACCTTCCCACTGTAGGCATGTCATAACAAAGAAAGCGCTGGTGTGATTTATAAGCTTAGAACCAAAAGAGACATTGAAGCTCTCGCTTTCACCCAGAAACCATCCGATGTGGGCATTAGGAATGCAGTAGTTGACAAAATTATGTGTAACATTAATATTAATACGGTTTAAAGCTTCATGAAGAAACTACATTGGTGAGCCTGTCCCTGTGTTTAGAACAGTAGAGCTAGAGAGGACTTTTGGTATAGCTAAAAACGATTAAGTGCTGTAGTCGCATCAATATCATTGTTCACGACAAAATCTGATCAGATTCTATCAGGAACAGAAATAACCAGTGTTGTTTCTTTCTTCTTCAGTTTTACTCTTTCTTGGACAGTTTAGACTCCTGCTGCCAAATACTTAATACTTCATATTTATTTAATTACCATTTGAAGCAATTTTGGTGCGATTATAATCGTTTTTGTTCTTTTGCTTTTAAGCCGTTCTAAACAAACGTGTCTTATAGTTGACTGTCTAAAAATGCTCTATAAATCAAGTCTGATTTAAAAAGAGATTTCTGGGTTTCTTGCTGCAGCTGCATAATTTGAGGAAAACGCGTGATTAAGATGTACACTCATTAAAATGCTGGTTGGAACAAATGCCATCGATACAGTTGTAATGAGCCAAGAAATACTGAGGCATCCGTTAAAATTTTTATCATTTAAAGGGACAGTATTATTTGTTTTCCAGGCACATGGTGCCATTTTGGAGCATAATCAAGTAACTATGTTAACTTTGGATTCTATTTAAAAATGCTATAAATATCAAATATTACTTAAAAGAAATTTGACTTCCCAATTTAACGCCTTGAAATTGAGTCTCTGTCTCTTTAAAAACTCCCAATATTTCTGAAACTCCACCTTCAGGAAGTCATCATAACACCACTCCTCTAATAACCCCTTAATGTTTTTTTTTAATCAGCATATGCCTAGCATCTGGGAGGTGGAGCTAGGTCCATTCAGCTGTTTTGCACAGCGGAATGGTTGCCATGGGAGATTAAAGGGTTTCTCAAAAAACCTGGAAAGAATCAAGACAACACTCTGGATATGTTTTTGATGAGGAAATAACATTCCAACATAATGTAAATCTCAAAAAAGTCGATTTTACACAATACTGCCCTTTTTAATTGCCCCAACTGTTCCTTCCACCAGATGGCAGCGGTCAGTCGTTCACCTGGTCTGAGGTCTTCCTGCCAGCCTGTGTGTGGTCTTGTTTGAAGCGTCAGCCGAGCTCTCGTAAACACACTAAATTAACCATTGTGTCCCTCTCTCTTTGCATAGCTTAAAAGACAGGAAAGTGAGGTGCAACGTGCCTTTAGATGGGCTGCCCACGCTAATTATTGCACTCAGTCCATCATGGCCCACAAAGTCAGCATATGTGTCTTTATTTGGCATTTCTCCAGGGAGACGGCTGCTTTGATCTGCCCTCATTGTCGTCCGTGTCAGATTCACGCGGGCAGATGCAAATCGCCACGGCCGCGCTGGGCCACTGTAAACCGGCGGTCCTGGAGCGCAGTCGTTACACGGCTGAATGGAGGCCGGAACACAGACTTCAAAGCAGCGCGAACATGAACGTACAATGTGGACAATTAAGAAACAGGTTTTAAGCCAATAAAATAAAAGATAAAAACTTGCAGGTGTAATTCCATGAGACAGAAAACACAGGAGTGAAATATATAAAGGAACTAAACATTTGATTCAACACTGGTTTTGTACGCTTTCCCAGTTACAAACAATAACAAAACCTCAGATTTTTAGATTTGAAAGTGAAGACAGAGAGAGAGAGAGAGAGACAGGATCTCACCCGAAAGTCCAGAAACAAAACGTATTGTAAAATTTAATTCATAGCAAGCGTAGGCCTGGTCTTGCCAATGTTACATTGGCAAGACCAGGTAGAAAAGGCTCCAAGACCATTAGCAGGAAACTGTGTGGGAAGGTAACAGCATCTGCCTTCTGCTCAATACCACTCAAATCTCATCTCCATTCAATGTTTCGTTTGGAGAAAAGTGTACTTCCATTAGCCAAGACACTAAAGATAGGTTGAGGACATGTCTTCCAACCCAAGGCAATCAAGAAGACACTCATGTTGAATCCCATTGAGGTCATAGAATGGCCTAGCTTGTCTTCAGACTTTAATCCTACAAAATCCTACAAAATGTCTGTAGGCAAGCGCAAGGATTTAGTTCCCAAGAGGCAACCAAGATACCAGAAGGATCTAGAGTTTCTATACAGAAGACCGGTCCAGATTTCATTATTAAAATACCAAACACCGTAACTAACATCAAAAAAGGGCAGACTCAATAAAAGTTTCCGTCCCAAGTACTATTCCTTTGTTTTTATGACATATTAATCACTTTTACATGTTATGGCCAGATCTAAATTGTTGTATTTTTGGCTAACATCTTGTCCTTCCAAATTAAAGTCAAAATACCATAAAATGCATAGGTATGTCTGACCTTACCAGCGATACCAATCTATGAACTTTTCTTGATATTCTCTCTTTCTCTCACTGTGAAAATTCAACTCAAACGTAATCAGACATTCTGTGCATATGAGTTTACAGAGACCACAGGCCGCTTGAAGAGAACTTTCTGGGCTCATGTCCAAACATGACTGGTGGTTATAATGACCAGAAGTATACAGTATATGTATATGTATGTCCATATTAGGGAAGAGACAACCTGCTGTAGCCTTCAAGTCCCAGCATGCAACCCTGTCACCTAAGAATCACATTTCTGCCTGAGCCTGTGTCCTCTGAAGCAGCTTCTTTATCATGTTGTGAGAAAGACACTGCAGACGGCTGCAGCTGCACAGCTCCATCGTAGAGATGCAATAAAAAATAAAACCATTGCTATTTTTGTAACCAGGGATTTCCAACTGAGACATAATACATGTGTAACTACTGAGTACTTGCCAAGAGAAGCATCAACAAGGACACAGAGCGGGAAAAAACTAAAGAGAAACCCAATAATCACTACCACTGCCTCTTGTAGCCATGACTTTTTATAAACAGAAAATGATTTCCAGATAAGCATGACAACATTTTATCTGAATACTGTTCCACCTACAACACAGATCATTTTATTGATCAAAATAAAAACCTTTTCAACAGGATTATTTCAAAATAATGTGTGGTTTCTTGGCAACCAAGAAAAGGCTAAAGCTAGCACATTAGCTACCAAGATCAACCAGGAAGTGGCCACTCCTCTGTAAACCGTCAGTTTAAAACTGGTAAGTTCTTGTCTGTATTTTGTCATTTTTCTTTTTTTGTGTGTGTGGAATAATTAGAGTAAATTTCCACAAAATAATGACTAAAAGAACCAGGAATATATATATATATATTTTTTTTGACGTTATGTTGTAAAACTTCCATTTTCAGAAAAAGAAATAAGCTTTATAGGGTAAAATTGTGTGTCCAGACAAAGGTTTTGACTTTGATTTTCAGAACTCACACAGTACAGACATTCAGGACTGTGTGAGTTTATAAATAAACTTAAATTAAAAATAAAATTTAGAATTTTTTTAATAGCATTTATCCACAAATATCAACATAGCATAGAAGAAAACCTACCTATCCATTCACTTCATTTCAAAAATGTTTTGAATTTTAACATTTTAAAATCTGAAAGCAGAGATTCCTTACACATAATACATTTTCTTCAGCAGACATTTATCAACAAATATTTTTTTCAAAAGATTATGTAAAGTTTGCAGCTCTAAACAAGCTCTAAAAAAGAGGAAAAGTTCAAAATAAGTTTCTGAAATCAGATTCTCAGATCCTTAATTTGTGAAAATAGGTGCTTATAAGATCCATTATAGCCCAATTAAAACCAGGCAGAAGCTAACAGAAACTCTGATCTGTGTGCTCCAGTAAAAGGCCCGGGGGGTTGAGGAAGTGTGGCCGCAATATAAGCAAATAGAGAATGTGAAGAGAGGAAATGGCCTGTTCCAGTAACCAGGAGCGGCGGTGCATTCAGGGCTCAGTGCCGTGTAGCTGCGCCACTCTCTGTCTCCTTTCAATGCGGCCAAGCCTCACGAGCGGCGCTTTATGGACAAAAAGCTCCGACACCCACAGGAAGTGTAAACAGAGGTTAAGTGTTAAAGTCCAACCCGCCAATTCTCACCTCCATTAAGCGGAGGAAAACGGGATGGAGTGGACGGGAGGGATGGGGGTCACGGAGCCCTCAAAGCACCTGGGAAGGGGCCCGATTTGCAGGACTGCAACCTCAAAATCTTCTATTTTTTTTTAAAGCAAGATTTTTTTGTTTTTTCTCGAGAATCCATAAAACCTTTCCAGGTTCAAAATTCTCAGCACAGCAGGAGAGCAAAACTATTCACAGTCCTTGAATTTGTCCTTGTTTATCATGTTTAAAATTCATTTTATGTGCATGCAACACACAAAGTACATGGACGAGTGGATGCAAAACGATGTGTCGTTTTCCAAACTTTTTACATTTACTGTTTGTGACTAAGCCTTTTCTTCTGCAAACTGCTTTTACTTCGGCTCAAGTGTCAGACATCTTGAATACACTCCAGCAGCGTTCCCAGGACAGACAGACACGCCTCCCGTTCACTGAGAAAGTTAATCCTTCATTAAGTTGGTATCGTTGTGGTCAGTTGTCAATGCAAACAGTCAGAGGACGCGGTGGTCACCTGTAAGCCCCCAGCTCACACAGTAGCCCAAAGGGTCAGGTACAGCGTTGGAAGGGGGCGTGGCTTTACATTATAATGAAAATAGCACTCAATCTGCTCAGCGATATGCAAAACAGGCTAGTTCCAGTCAAGAAATGAGTTGGGTCATTTATCTTTTTAATCCACGTATCGGAAAACTGGAATCTCTTTATTCCGGATGACAACAGCTGAACGATCGATATCTGTCCCACACAAACCTTTCCCAGCGGTTTCTGCTTTTAAAAACAGCTCTTTCCTTAGATCTCTAAAACTTTCTCTTCTCTACTATTCAGCAAGAAATGAGCCCTGACAAGAAAGACAGCATTCGAATGTGATTTCTATTCAATCCCACAATTAAGCCTCACAATTAGAAGATGAAAAGACATCCCAGTGTTTCAATCATAACAGCAAGCGTCAAAATATCTGATAGCTCTTCACTGGCATGCTAATGGCCTATAAAGGCTTGTTTTCACTTAGACTTGGCCTCTTCGGACATGTTTTAACAAATCCTGAGGAGTTCCTTTGTTGTAAATCTCAGATGTTTCTAACAAAACTTTAAAGAAAAATTACATAAATTGAGAAAAACTTGAGTAAGAACTGACATAAATAAGAACTGGATTTGTTTCCATCTCCCGTTTAGCTCATTAACTCTTTTTTGGAAAAGCCAAAAATTAACCCAAGTGAGCAAGAAAAACGTCTTTGCGAAATTGAGGTAAGGTGTTTTGAATCTCACCATTTCCATCGACTCTGATTGATTCAAAATTCAAACAAATCTTTGAAATGCGCATAAAAAATGTGATATACACAATTTCTTGGTGGTGACCTACAATGTGCGCAGCTTCATAGTTTGTGTCTAAAATATATCTGACTACCACAAGCTGCGTTTCCTTTGACCATGTAATTGCGCAAATTGGAAATACAAAAATAAATCTGTTCAATGGAAACGCGAGAATTTCAAAGTAACTCATGTTTTTGAGTAAAAAGTGGTATCACTACAACGAGGGGGTTTTTCAGCCCTATCGAAATTAGTGTATTTCATAACACTGCAATGAAAACACTTTTGCACTCCACATGATTAACAACAGGATGTTGCTACTGGTGGAAACATTGAAGAAGGCGACAGGAAGTGGTAGCTGGATTCTGGCATGGGATGTTTTTTAAGAAATTACTGCGTGAACAAACGTCCTCACATGTGATTTTCATTGTTTCTTATTTAATAGAAACACCACAATGGTAAGATTGTGTTATTTCAGCCTTAGCAGAATATTGACAAAGTTTTGCACACATTTGTAACAGAAACCCAGCTACATATGCGAGGCACGACAAATGAAGACTCATATGCATAACGGTAGGGAAAGTGTAAACAACACAAGCTAAAATATCAAAATCTTAAGTGAGAAAATGAGGTGAATTAAAGATTAGATGTAACTTTTCATGAAGTTTCAAAATGTGGAAGAAGTTTATTTACTGATGATGTTTTGAGGAAGCAAATTCAGATGCAGGCGGATGAGGAACGCATCACACGCTGCATCTTTTGGTCTTATTTTAAAGAAGTCCGGTTTGCTTAGAGGTCAAATATATTTTGCAATACTTTAAGATGTTCTGATTCCAACTTGAGGACAAATCGGAAAGCACACTAGCATGCGGCTGCTGAAGTACCCGGATGCGTACTGCAGCCAGACGAACGATATGTGGCTTTTTCTCCCATTCAGAGCGGATGTGGAGGCCGAGGCCCAGCAGGAACCTGAAGCGACCCACTCAGGCCCAGAGGCCGGCCGCTCTGGGCCTGATTCATGTAAATGACTTAAAAAAAATTAAAAAAAACCCTCATTAGTGATGGATGTGAGGGGACAGGAAAGGCTCAGCACTGTGATAGCTGAAAGTGTCGGCCGGGTGAGAAAAGGGCCAGAGATAATAATGATGACGGCGTTTCTTTATGCCTTTGTTCCATTCAATCACCTGTGAACTACAACCGAGCTTCTCTTCACTGCAGCTGTCACTCCTCTGTCATCCCACAGGGAGAACGTTCTCAAATCTTGCATTGTTATCACGTTTGCTAATGATAAATTGTAGAAATATTGCATGAAAATTCACAAATACTTACATGACTTGTTTATATACTTATTTTTGGATGCAAAACAGAGTTTAAAGGAAAAAACCTGCGAGGCCTCAGGGGTTTTTTTGTTTGTTTTTTTAACAACTTGTCTTTCATTTTATTGGGATGATGTTATGTGGATTTCTTTTCAACACCATGAGTTAATATTTTGCACAATCTTTTGTGGAAGTTAGTTTTTTGGGGTTTTTTTTTTAAGTCAGCCATCGCCTTGTACGTCCTTGTGAAATGTCTCAAGCTCAGTTTGGATTCAGGTTGTGCCACAAACTTGAACTTGGATGTACGTCTGACTTTGACTAGGTCATTTTAGCTTACAAGTATATAGTTTATATCATTAAGAGAGGAGAGATGAGATTTAAAGAGCTGGCTGTGGGAGGGGACTGTTTACAATGTAACACCAGGAAGTGGAGGAGTCCACAGTTAATCCGAAAGCACAACACACTTTTCAGATTTTCATTAGTAAAAATCAAAACAAAAACTATTTGTCAAGCATGAATTTTATTTTGGAACATTTTCTAAAGCTGGAGATCCTACATGAGTTGATTTTTTATAAACGTGATTGGTCATTTAAAAAAAAAAATTTTTATGTTTAAAACAAACACAATTAGGAGGCAGAATGTGTCTCAGCTTAGGATGCGGGAACCAGAATGGCTGCTGCTGACTCTTCAGGCTTAAGGGGAGAGCCTTGAGAGGAAAAAGGACAACCCACTGAGCCATTAGTGGGCGTCCTGTAGCTCCACTTCTCCTCTCAGCCATGACTATGAAAGGAAGGCCTTCTGGGGCAACACGCCGCATTTTCCTTGTCTGGCTCCAATAAACAACAGCAGCTGAATGAAAGCTCTCTCATTGCAGGACACAAAACTGCAACTTTGACTAAATCACAATACATGAATAAATACATTTAAAAAACTGATTAAAGATCAAATTCGAATTGATTGACTTATTTCAGATTATGATTTTTTTTTTTTACATAGTTTTTCTACTAGAAAATAAACTATAAAATGACAAATATTGCCTGCTGTAACAAAAGTCAATATAGAACTGAATACTTGGAACCTCACTCATTTATTTGTGTAAGATATACATATATATATATATATATATATATATATATATATATATATATATATATATATTTTTTTTTTTTTTTTTTATTACCATAAGAAAAAAAATAATTATCTGGCTTTAATTGAGTTAAGCATTTAGAAATCTAAAGAAATACATTGGAGTATCCATTAAGAGTTCAACTTAATAATTTCTCATAAAAAATACTGATTACAAATGACCCCAAAAAATGTTTGCACCTTACACTGGTGTTATTTGTTCAATTTCAACAACTTGCTTTATCAGTGTAGGCCAAAGTAACACCTGAAGCTTAATGGATTTTTTTGAGTAATTAAGAGGGATTTTAAAAATATATATATATGTAAATATATTTACCCAGCTTGCTGAGTAAGCAAATTTTTTAAATTCTGCATTAAACTTTATAGATTTTATTCAGAGCTATTGATCAATACAGATTAAGACAGTTTCATTAGCTTAGTTTTAACAGTGCAAGGCAAGAGAAAACAAAATCTTTGTAATATAATTAATCACACATATGAATAGTAAGAGGCGTAAAAAGACCTTAAAAACAGTTCAGACTTTTCTGATTTTTTGCGTTTACTCACGGGAGTTGCACTAATTTATGAAAGGCCCTTTTAGCTGTTAAACTTACAGATTTCTACTCCTAAATGCTGACTGAAATCAGCATTTAAGTACAGTGAATGTAAACTAACCCTAACCCTAAGAACAAATTTTGTGAGATAAATAAATATAATAAAAATATCATATACAGAGTATACTATTTTTGTTATTTGGTTTGACAATTTCGCTTTGTTGTTCGTACAAACATTTTTTTTTAACTGAATACAATTTAGAAATGAATTTATTGAGAATTAAAGGGGACATTTTGGAGGCAGGGGGCAGCTCGGCTCGGCTCGGCTCGGCTCGGCTCGGCTCGGCTCGGCAGTCTTGGGGGTGGGTGGTCCGGGACTTGGGGCATCAGAAGACGCACGATCATTGTTGAGCTACCGGTGGAGAGCGTCTGTGTTTGCCCTCTTCATTAGACATTCCAGTGTCATGTCGGCAGAATAAATAAAAAGGAGCGGAGGTCAAAGGGGGCGAGCGGTGTTTAAATGTGTTTTAACAGTCAGTTAAAGCTGCGGACGCTTTCTGTCACTTTCCAAATGATGGAAATGACCCTGGAAAGTTTGCAGAGCTGGAAGTAATCCCGAATTAAAAGAGAGGGAGACTCTCCGGATAGTGTAAACAAGCAACCACGGGCCAGATTTTACTACTTAATCCAAGATACCATCTTAATTCACCGATATATTCTGTTTAATGACATTTTAGACTATTAGTTTAGCTTTATTTGTCACGTGCACATTATACACAGTACAGTGAAATGCCAAGGAGAAAGGGGGGTGGGGGGAGAAACACAACTAAAACAAGAGCAATAATAAAAAAACAAAAAAGATAAGTATTAATATTAAAAAGATCATTTAAGCCTCAGAATTGAGCAAACGAATGGCTTGTTGCCGAGCAACGGTCCAGGTGGACGAGCGGTCGCATTTTGAGGATGGGACGTATCAACCTGTGGATTAATGTAGTGAAGTGGGATTAGTGGAGCCGCTCCGTGAGCCCACCACACCCCCGCTGAATCTGACGCCTCGGTTACAGCAGGCAGCAGGTCTCAAACGCCACACAGCTGCTGCTAAAAAGCACACTTTGCTAACAGAACACGGTCATGTTAGGACTGAATGAAAGGTTAACAAGACAATAATCCACAAACCAACCAAGAATCTGTGATTTGGACGGCCCACGGTGAGTTGTTACGCTCCTTAAAGCATCTGCTGGCCAGGCGGGACTTAAAAGGCCACCAAATAAGATGATTTAGGAACATCAAGGCTTTCCCCAGCGGTAATGATTACATTTGGATTTAAGATCCATGCAAGAATTTGTTGCGCAGTAAATCTCCTTAGTCCCCGCCCCCTTCCCCCACAGCCCCCAGCGCTCTTCAAAAGCCTTGTTATTCAAAGGGTTAGGATGTTTGACAATCCCAGCTTGTACAACTCCACCAATTAATTGGATACGTTGTAGTAAGGATGTTGGGTCTCTCTCATCTGTTGCTTAGAAAGACAAAGGCTTAGCGGGGGGGTTGTTCGCACCTCCCCGTGCTGCCGGGGTATAAATCGAGGCTCTTCAGGTGGGTCAGGGATTCATTCTCAAAGTGGACCTCGGAGCAGCAGCTTTATTTAATTTAATTTTTTATTTCCCCCTCGGAGAGCAAATTTGAAACATGCAGATACCGAACAGACCAATGGAAACTGGAGGATACTCCGTGCGTAATTACGCACAGGCCTCACTATGCGCTCAGAGCAACGGGAACCGCTGCGCCCCCGCCGCGAAGGCTCCAAGCGGGAAGTCTTTCACCATCGAGGCTCTGCTGGCCAAGCCGGAGGAGGCGGCACCCAGAGACCGGAGCGGCCCAAACCAGTGTGGGGAGAGATACCCGCAAACCGCGCCTCCTCCACACCTGGCCGGGTTAACGCTTCCACCGGCACAATACTTCTATTCGCCCAACGCGTTGCACCCCAGCATTCACCCGCAGCCTGGATATTCCGTGTACTGCTACCCGCCGTTCACGTACGCGCCATCCTACCGGGGAGCATTTTACTCACAAGGTAAAAGAAGAAGAAGAAGAAAAAAAAAACTGGAGCGACGTCGGACACGTAGAAGATCACGACTTCGTGTTACAGTGTCAGTGAACGTTTCCTCTCTCTTTCTTCGCAGCTACCGTGTCCAAAGCGAACGCAGCGATGCACCAGTTCAAGACGAAAGGCGGAAAGTCGAAACGCATGCGCACCAGCTTCACCAGCGACCAGCTGTCCCGGCTGGAGAAGGAGTTCGCCCGGCAGCAGTACATGGTGGGATCCGAGAGGTTCCTCCTGGCCTCCGCTCTGCAGCTCACAGAGGCTCAGGTCAGACCTAGAACAAGAGAACCAGCTTTTAAAACAAAGCAATAAAAAAACTAACTATTATTTCTTAAAAGAAATCATTAAAAGCTAAAAGACATAAAGAAAACAAGCAGATTTTCAGGATTTTTAATTTCTATGTTAACGTCTAATTTATTCCTCAAATAAATTAAATCAGTTTTAAAAGCTGTGGACTTAACGCTATAGAAACAATAAGCAGCATTTATGTTAATAAATTTGACAAAGCATTTTCACTTATGAAAAAAAAAAAGATCATAGTGTTTAAAAATTCTCATTTCAGAGTTATCTCTCAGAATATATAATTATGCAACACTGACATATCTCAATTGACAAATATTAAATACGTAAAACATTAATGTTACATAAATAGTAAAACCTGCCCTTGGTAGCAGGTTTGTCTTTAGCATTAAAATCACTAAGCTAACCAAAACTTTATACAAAGTTACAATTTTACTCTACATCACAAATTTTGATGGTTTTGTAGCTTCTATGAAAACTGATATATTCATTCAAAATATAACTTTCATAAACATATTCTCACTGGTTCTCCACTCACCACGGAACCAGTGAGGCTAGCGGCTAGCTACTTTTACTAAGATAAATCTGCTAATTTAACTAGCAGAACATCACATTTCGAAACTAGTGTCAAAGTGTGAAATAAAATCCATGTTGACATCCTTCTAAATATTTTTTTTCTCCGTCTCTCTCCAGGTCAAAGTCTGGTTCCAGAACAGACGCATCAAGTGGCGCAAACAGAGTCTGGAGCAGCAGCAGGCCAAACTGGCCAAACTGGGACTGGCCGCTCCGCCCAAGAGTCCCGGATCTCAGGGCCACGGAGACGAAGGTGACGAAGACGAGGACTTCTCCGACTCGGATGTGGACATCGATGTATCCGATGACCTCGTGGACCACTGCTGACCGTTTCAGAACAAAGACTTCCCTGTACATAGCGCTGAGAAAGGAGGCGGCTGTCTCCGACTATGACTATTTAATAGATTTATACTTATATATTTAATTTTCTACGTTTGTTCCTCGGAGATGAGAACGTATTTTGTATCGCTTTACATCTGACATATTTTAAAATATATTTTAGGACTTTAATGCCAATTCAGTTGTGTTTCTTTCTTTCTCCTCTGCACTTCACATCAAAAGCTTTCAAAGGAAAACATAAAAGGCATAATTTAAAAGTTCAAATAACACATTTTGTGAACGTCACATAAAGCATCTTGAGATTCTGCCTCTCCTCAGTAAAGATACACTCCAGTCATTCTTTTAGATGCACTCATCAGGGGTCTGGATGTCACACTAAATTAAAATAATTTATTTGAACTCTTCGATTTTGGGAGTGGATTCATTTTGCAACGCAGCTTTAGTCATTTTTGCAAGCTAATATTGTGTGGATCGATGTTGATATACTGTGGGTTTTCTCTAATCTACAACTCTGGAAAAAATCAAGAGATCACTTAAAATAATCAGTTTCTGTGATTTTATATTTTAACGGTATTTGAGTAAAATGAACGTTGCTCTTTTATTCTATGAACTGCTGTCAACATGTCTCTGAAATTCCAAGTGAAAAATTTGTTTCTTTGCAAAAAGTGAGAAATGCTCAAAATCATGAAAACGATGCAGCGCTTTCAGACCTCAAATAATGCAAAGAAAACAAGTTCATATTAATTCAGAAACAACAACACTAATGTTTTAACTGAGGAAGAGTTCAGAAATCAATGTTTTCTGGAACAACCACAAGGTTCTCAGTGGGGTTCAGCGCTCTGGGCTCTTCATTTTTTCCAGAGCTGTACACAAGGAACAAAACTTTATTTACAACCTTAAGTTTATACATAAAATATATCCAAGAATAAACAATTCGCTAAGAAACCACATGCTTCTTGAATTCATCAACAATTTTCTGGCATAATTCTTGTGAGTTACATGAGCAAACGCTTTGACTTTAATTAGATGGTTTCTTTGCGTGGACGTTTTGAGGCTGAGTCTATTTCAGAACCAAGTATTTCAAAAGTGGTAGTTGCTTTTCCCTTTTCCTCTCACAATATCATGACCATGCTTGACCAACACACTTATACACATACCTCTGGTTGTTTCAGGCAACTTCATTGGTTGATGTTGAACTCTCCTTCATTTCCTCACATGTACGGGTTTCTCTTTGAGTGACGTGGCCGGAACCTGGACACAGTTATACAAATCAATCGATCAGGACAACGATCCCAAACACAACAAAACTCAGTTACCAAGGACAAAAATAGGCCTCATTTGCTGGCTAAGCTAGAAAGTTGGGTCTGTGATCATCAAATTAAATGATCTGATGATGATGAGAAGAGGTGGACAAATATCCAGAGTAAATTATTTCCAAAGCTTGTTACAAAATTTTACAAAAGACATTTAAAGTTGAGTTGTTTAAATTCAATCGCAAATTTATAAATTACTAGTTTTGTGAACATTGAATTTGTTTTTGAAGTCCATTGTGGCATTTTATAGCATGATCAAATAAGTATGTTACTCTCAGTTATAAAGTATTTAACTTTAAAAAAAATTAATAACTTGAAATTGGGCTTCTGTTTCTTTAAAAACTCCTTTTCTTTCTGAAACTCAGGAAGTAATCACAATATGGCTCCTCTTTTAACCTTAATAGCGTTGTACTGAGAAGTAGCTCCTGTAATGAGCTCAGCAGAGCCGCAGTTCCACCAACTGTTAGCTAATTGCTTCTGGCTAGTCTGAAGGAGCCAGCAGCTCCTTCAGAGAACGAGTGTTTGGAAACTCCCTAGAAAGTGAAACTAGGTCCACCCAGGTGTTTTGCATACCTGAATGGTTGTCATAAGAGATTCAAAGGTTCTCAAACATGCATGAAAGCATCAAGACAACACTATGTTACACTATGATATGTTTATGATGAGGGAATGACATTGTAACATTAAGCAAAGCTCAAAAAAGTCGATTTTAAATGGACTGTGATGACTGCAGGTGAACTTTTGACCATAACCTTTCAGCCACTGATCGTTTGTGCTGCTAAATGCGATAAATTACACTTCCTCATTACCTCGGCTTCTGCTAAAATCGAACCCCTCTTCTGTCCGATCACGACATTTGCTCGTAGATCATCGCGCCTCCCTCTGCCCCCGGGGTGAAGACGACATTTCCTCCCGGGTCTGCTCTCACGTAAAGTCGGGGACAGACTCGGGTTCCCCTCCGATCTGAGCAAAGCAAATAAATACCCAGCTGGGGGGATTAGCTGGAATATCTGTAACCCCCGGGGCTGCTAGGGGTCACTCTGTCTCAGCACCACAGAGCCAAGCTCTCGCTGCTTAATCTGTTTAAACCGCCAGCATGGCTGTTCTCACTGCCAGTCGGTGGACACGATTCCCACAAGCCCACCCAACCACAGGCAGGTGTCAGCTCTCTGGCAGACAGAAGGATGTCGATGTGGGAGTCTTGTCAGAGTGGCTGATGACAAACACTGGACACAACGTCATTATTTTGTGTTAACAGATATATTCTGATATATTTTCAGGCTTCATGGAAATGTGTTTGTACAGGAAAGCTGCTGCTGATGAGTAAACAATGAAGGAATTGTGGCTTCCTGTGCCGGTAACGCTCCACTTCTGATTGGAGGGAATGGAAGCATGATTAGAAACAACTGTTTGTCTTTTTTTATTATTACTTTCCCTGTCATTTAAAACCGTATACAAGCACTTAATTTTGACACCTTTTTAATGTTTTTAATACTCCTTTTTAATACATATCTTTTGCTTTTTTGATTTGGCCAGATTTAGATATTATTATTGTAATACATTGTCCAGGATTTACAAAAATACTAATTCAAATTTTGTGACGGCATGCAAAAAGATGAAGTCAGACATTTTCTTTAGACTTGAGAATAAAGTCGTAAAATGATTACTTTGTTTTCATAATACAATATTCTTGTATTATCTCAACTTTATTCTCGTAATTTTATTATTATATCTTCTTAGCGTGGCCCTGATGACATACTTTTAGTTTTCTGTCCAACCAAATAAAATTTCCTAATAACAACACGGCTCTTCAAAACAAAATAGCTTGTTTTAGAACATATGCAGTCAGAAATTTGGTTAGATTTCTAATTTACAAAGCAAAAAAAAAAAACAAAAAAAAACAAAAAAAACTATATTTTGTTTTGAAAAATTATTGTACTTCCCTTTGGGGTTAATAAAGTATTTTTGAATTTGACTTGATATATAATACATTTCCTTCCATGGGACATGTATTTTTTTTTCTGTAAATTTATATTAAAAAAAAGCTGATAATTTGCATCACAATGACAAAAAAATGACTTCATAAAAGAATAATCAACAGAATAAATATGCACACCTTGCACGAATACAACTATTGTTTTTAATTCTATTTACATTTTGAAATATTGCTCAGTTTTTAGCAAGTTGCTAAGAGCCACATGTGGCTCCAGAACCACAGGATGCAGACCAACTTCGCTACATGTTTTCCCACCTTGTCTCCCTATTGTCCATTTCCTATCTGATCTACTGCACATAAAGACCATTAGTGGCAGAAAAACCTTTAAAAATGTGTACATCTACAAGGGGAAGAAAAAAAAAGAGCTAAACCAACAAAAAATTGCAGCGGAACGTGGTGAAAACTAAGACGTGTACTGGAAAGTAAAACAAATTATAGGCAAATCTTAAACAACAGACATAATCTCCTCTGTCTCTCGCTCCCCACCTGGTTCTCCTGATCGCTTTGATTAACGGCGAAGTGGATCTGAAGACGGATAGAATTTGTGTAAAAACCCATGGCCAGCTTTGTCTGACGCGATCAGCCTGGAACAGGAAACCAAACGGCTCCCTCCCTCCTCTCAGTGGCCCGGCGTAATCCCATAGAGAGAAACACACTGAAGCAGACAGAATCCTGGGAAGAAAAAAAAAAACACTAAGAGCATCCTGAGGCGGGGAACCAGGGGGGGTCATCGCCTCAATTAGCACGAGGCACCTTAACGGCTGGAAACACGGCGAGACTGGCTCTGTTCCTTAAGATTCTCTGCAAGGTCTGAGGGGAAAGAGTCAACTGGTCCATCTTTATCTGTTTCTATAGCTGCTGCTCTCATCGGAGGAGTCAGGTTAGCACCCTGCAGAGCCAGAGAGGATGTGGCTCTTTAGTCACTGTGTAGTTATACTGAGGGAGGGTCTGTTTGTGTAAAATGTTGGCAGCTTTATTGTGTGGAAAACCATCTTCGATAAGTCTGTCTCCATGATGGGAACGTACAGAGGTTACATAGGAACAGAGATTGTTTTCACACCTGCTGGTACCATAGACTCGGTTCGATTAAGGGACCAAAGTTGTGACATTTGTTACATTTTCAGCTGGTGTGGAAAAACCTGTTCCTCTCCTCGCCTGTGGCGTCGCTGCACCAAGAAATGCTGGAGAAAACGACATAAAAACTTCTGAAGAAGACATGAGCAAAAATTCATCTTTCAAGAAATGTAAACACAAATGGAGTCGTGTTGGATTTTTTGAGGTCGTAGGATTTCTCTTTTGTGCTTGGCAAAAGGCCACAACACATTTCTCCCGCTAGCTCCAGACAAACAAATTAAACAAGTTATATATTGTGCAATAATATGATGAAACGTAACAGCAGCACTCAATACATTTTCTGGTGTGGAAATGTGAAATTATTATGACGGAGCGGATATTATGATATCATGCTCGGTTATTACACATGCACAAACAGCTGTTAAACAGAAAATGCTGACTAGAAATCATTTTTCTGTCATTATTTTGGCGCCCCCTCTAGCAGCGCCCCTTCTACAAACAACAACAATAATGATGACAATATTCAGGCTACCAATGCTGCTCCAACAGGAACAACATAACCTATCAAGATAATTTCTTGTATTTAGTGTAGATCATGTACTTTGAATTGTTTAATGTTCAGGAACTAGAAGCGGCGAAGCACTGTGAGTATTTCCAGAGGTTGCGTCAGTCAGACGTAACCACACGACGCAGCACCAGTTCCAGTGTTTGACCGTCAGATTGTAATGCAGCTGTGAGAAAGGTGTGAAAATTCTCACGGAGAGCAACAACCCGCTGCTCCAGCAGGGACAGAGGAGACTGTGACAAAGGAGGGGATTGTTCCAAATAGAAACCCTCTCCCCCCTTTTCTCTCTCTCTCTTTTTTTTTTTTTTTTTTTTTTTTTGCATTTTATTTGCAGAGGTGAAGAACCACTTTACTCCATCTAATAGTCATTAGCTTTCATTACCAGCGTTTGAAGTGGAAGCAGCTCTTTGTTGGGTCGTCAAAAAGGGAACAAAACCCCCCCCCCAAAAACAAGAGGGGCTCTTCCGCAATATCTCCGCCGTAGGCTCCTGGAAAGCAGCAGGAGTCGGTGAGTCAGAAAACAGGAAGTGGATACGGTTCGACGAATTCAAAATGCAATATTATTGAAATAATAATTTTAAAAATAAAAAACATATCAGACCTCCCTTCGTCGGTGTTCTGGTTAGTAGTCGGGTGTTTGTTTATTCGGAGGAGCCGGGGCCGCAGGTGGCTCCTGGAGGACCCCACTTCTCACGCAGGTGGCACAAACGCAGCGACGTGCTACTTTTCCCATGTGGTTATAACGGGGTGAAATTTTCCAAGTATTTAATTGGAACAGATTAGCTGAGCACACAACGCTAATGCGGGACAAAATGGCCAATTATCTTATTAATAAAGAGGGCAGAACAACAACGGACCGGGAAGGATGACCCAGAATATCACAAGCATAAATATATTCGTACATCCAAGTTGTTTAGAATTTAGCAACTTGTACTTGATTTTAATTACAGTAACCGTGAAATAAGCATGTTTATGAATGTATCTGTCGCTGTTGCTCTCGGAGTTGAGGTATCTAAAACAACTCCGAGAGTTGTTTCAGATACAAACACAAAATTCACGGCTGTGAATTTTGTGCTAAATTCACCACTAGATGGCAGCATCTGCTCGAAAATTCATACTTTTCGGTCGACTCCAGGGTTTCAGATTCTTCTGCTGCATTTTAAGTCAAACGTTATCATATACATTGCTTCACATTAATGTTAAATTCTATTTTTTCAGAAGAATTTTTAAACAAAGTAGACACGCCCAGGTTTGCTTTGTGTTTGATAGATGTAGTCTCGAAAACAATAATATTATAAAGCAACGCTGAGTGACCGCTTAGAGTATTCATACTGTATTGTAAGAAAACTACACATTGTATCATTTTGATGATGGCATAAGAAAATAGGAAATGTTATATTGGTCTGAGAAAACATTATATAAATATTACATATAGCCAGCTGTATTTTTATGTGACTATTTTATAAATATTTTTGAATCACAGTCACAGCAGCTGAGCCATTACTAATCATTATTTATTGAAGTGGAAATGTTTGGGTCTGGTTCCACTAGAGGGCAGCACTTACATTATATTGAGGTTCCATATCTTTCTTCATTTATTGGACCCTCGAAACAACTTGGTAGATAATTGTTCATAGAATGTTTTTCTACGTCTTAACAGTAAACATATTTACATCAAATCAGTGTACAGTATGAGACACAATGACCGATGGTGAAACTTGGCTATTCACTGTGAAGAGTTGCTATGTTTTGTACTTCAGTTTGCATTTTTATTAGAACTGCAAACAGAGCCGGCCCAAGATTTTATAGAGCCCTGAGCAGAATTTAACATGAGGCCCCATCACTAATTCAGCCAGGCACCTACCAGTTACTATAGTTTTATAATATCTGGATTAAGTTGTCTAAGATTGACCCTCACATTTTCTACTTCACATTATTTGTGAAATAAATAGCAGTTAATAAATGTTAAATTTTTAATATTCATTTTTTTCCTGACAGGAAAAGGAAGCACTGTTTTCATTTGTATTTATTTACTCTTTACACATAAAGATAAACTACAGCTTTCAACAATCTGTGCTGATTATAGAACGGTGCTCTGGTTGGATGAATCCGCAATCCAACTTATTGGTCCACATACTATGTGGAGAGAAAAAAACTGCCACTGCACATGCTCCCTGAACGCATCATGGTGAAACATGGTGGTGGTAGAAGTTCAAAAGTCCTAAACGTACAGCCTAAGCCATACAGTAGTTCTTATGCAAGTGTTAAATTGGTCCAGTTAAAGTCCACGGCTAAATCCATTCAAGATCTTTCAGGACTGGAAAATGTATATTCTCATCTACTCTTGATTTAGACTGAGTTTAGCTACTTTCCAAAGAACAGTCGGTGAAAAGTCCATTTCCAGAACAGTGCAGGTGGTAGAGATAAAAAAAAATAAAAAATGCACCTAATTGTAGCAAGAAACATTGATTCAGGGCAAGTTGAAATGAAATGTATGCCGCACATTTCAGATTTTCATTAGTAACTATTCTGACAGAATTTTACCTCCACTTCAGATAGGCACAACTCAATGTTGGTCTGTGAAGAAAAATCGGTTTGTGGTTTCACAGTAAGAAAAGAGTAAAAGTTTAAGAGTGTAAATCATTTAATTTGTTTTACATATTTGTTAAATATCTGTGAAAAGATGGATCTATGCCTCCTTCCTGAGCTCCTGTTGCCCTCTAAAGAAACGTACAGCTCCTGACCCAAACCAACCAATCAGAGCCAGGAGGAAGGTCTTAGCACTGTCAATCAATCTTATGTACTTGCTGCAAAATCTGCTAATGTTGGAGGAACCACTTAAGGAAAACCGTTTATCAGCTGTTATTGGTGGCTATACTAACTAGCTTTAGCATTCACAACAAGCTATGCTAGCTGCAATGGAGCACAGAGCAAGGAGGAGAGTGATTGACAGCGCTAAGACCCGCCTCTTGAGTCTGATTGGTTGTTTCTAATTAGGACTGGGAGAAGGGAGAGATGCTGGATTTTATTTTATTTTTTTCCACATATTGTCTGTCTCATCCTGTCTCCACATAGTGACAGTTTCAAGAAAAAGGTTTAAAAAAATTTATAAAAGTTACACACTGCAGTTTTAATACAATCAGTGTTTCTCAATTCCAGTCCTCGCCCCCCTGCCCTGCATGTTTTAGGAGTTTCCCTTCTGCCACACACCTGAATTGAATATTTGGGTGATTAACAGGCTTCCGCAGTTCTTGGTGGTCATACAATCATTTGAATCAGCTGTTCTGGAATAGAGGCACATCTAAAACGTGCACAGCAGGGGGACTGAGGACTGGAATTGAGAAGCGCTCTGTAACTGGATATTTAAAATAAAAAGAAAACTTTTTCCTCTTAAATTAACGCCCTTTGTTTTCCTGGGACATCAAACGAGGACGCATTATATGAGATGTTTGACTTGTAACAAGAAATATCTAGTAAGGAAAGCAGCATTAAATCCACCTCACCCTGGAGGGACTGAGCTAAACGCCTCCAGATATTTCCACAGAGGAGCCGCCGCGCTCAGTGAAACCCCCTGTGGTCAGAGCGACCGACTCACCCGGAGCCTCGGGCTGCGAAATCAACAACGGGAGGAGAGGACTGAGGGCCACTGCATGAATTCCCCTACCCCCCCCTCTAAAAGCCTCCGCGATCCGATCATGTATTAACCAGCAGCACCAGCAGGAACGACGGGGGTCAGTGCGCACAGGCCCGCCGGGGGTTCATCATTAAGCTCGGTCAAGCCACAAGTTCCTGCTGCTGGAAGGTGAAGCAAGGAGACGGTTGATGCATGACACCCGAAATGAAAGCGATCTCTGGAGATCCGATAGTAAAATTTGTTTTGTCTTTGTGCATTTATTAAGGCGGGGCGGGGGAGGGGGGGAGGTGATTTAAACGTCAGTACAGCTGAATTCAAATATTTCCATGAACTTCATTCTCTCCAGTTGTTTTTTTCAAACTTATAAAAAGTCTACTTTTCATAAAAACGATTTGATTATTAGCGGTTTCCCCCGAGTAGAGAAAAAGAACATTTTCTTCTTGTTTTCTACGCAGGCAGATCGTTATCTTTAAACAGAATCGCTATAACATTTAAAAGAAATGAAAGCGCGGTCCCGTTCACAGAACCCACTGCCTTCTTTAGTAGCCTTTAGCTCTAAATGCCTAATCAACAACTTGTTTTACCTCATAATTTCCATCGGTAATGATTTTCTAATGCAACCTGCACGCAAACGAGCGCATTAAAGCGGATAATAATTAACTGGTGTGGCGCACAACAGGGAAGCGGGGCGGCGTTTTCTCGCAAGTCCGTTCCCATTCACAGAGGACAGAAACTGCGGCGACGTGCAGACGCTGTCAGGGCAAATTTAAGGGACTTTCGTTGGTTAAACAGCCGGAAAAGTAAGTTTACGTCCGCACAAATCAGCACTGGTTTGATTTGCGCCAAAGCTAAATCAATCTCAGGATGGAAAACGAGCCTTATCTTTACTGCAGATGAAAGCTGGGAGTCTTGCTGCTTTATAAATTACCTTTGGGAACAACGCACTCTAAAAACCACACTGATCAAATGAAACTGCAGAAAAATTAATGTAGCAATTCAATAAACTAAATTCTAATTAAAATAACGTTTACTCACCTGGTTTTATCCTCACTTGTTAAAAAGAAATAAAACAACTGGTTTATAATTAAATGTTACTGAAATAGTTCTAAACTTTTAATTCCAACAAATCTATTCTTTGAGAACCACAGCTAAGAGCTCTTCATTAGCAAAGTCTCCTGCTAATTTGTAAAGAAGCATATTAGCTAAGCTAAGCTAGCTAAACTAGATTTAAACTTGACTTCTTGTGCCAAAAACTAAACATTATCAATCACAACAGATCCTCAAACACAAAAGACACTAATATTTACTAAGTTGACACATTGAGTGATAATTCAACACATATTATTGGCCTTGATGTTTTCAATGGACACAAAGAACGAGAATAATGCTAGCTTGAATTGTCATCAGCAAATCAAATCGATGTATACAAATTTTTATATTTTTAATTAATACTTAATGCCATCTAAAGTACTTTTTTGATTTGCAAAGGTCTGGTTCAAGCTCCAAAATTAAATACATTTTCAAAGTATTAAGTAAAAAAGCTCATGAACCAAATGGAAGAAACGTATTATCCTGTCGTACTTTGGTCAAACATAGCTAGCTCTAGTGTTTGCTAGCTTTTTGAGGCTAAAGGTTAAAGTTGTCTTTGATGACCAAAGTTTATCAAGTGTGATCTCATTATCTAGTCATAAACATAATCCACTGCCATTAATGTTATTAAACGGCATCATTTTATGGTTTATTAGTTCCAATTTCTTCCAATGTTCGGTGAAGTCTGATCAGGCATTTTCCTTAATATGGTGCTGTGTGAAGAACGATGAGGCTTCTTGTAGTCTCTTTAACCCAACAAATAGGACACAATGTTTTGGTTTAAGCTAACTTAACTCTTACATAGCTGCATCAACTCAGCGTTTGGGTTAAAAAATGTATAGTTGAAGTGCTTTTCTGTAAATTAAAGCCAAGATGTACAGGTGTTACTGCTGCTTTGCTTTTTAAATTTGCTTTAGGATCAGTAAAAATCTGACTTCACGGAACTTCTTCCACAGGATGGAAAGCATAAGGGTTAGACATCAGCTCACGCTAGAGAATGACGATATTATTTTAAAATAACAAAAACCTTTAATCTGCTAAACAGATAGCAGAAGCTAGGGATAGCCATGGTTAGCATCCACACATTGACCAAAAGGGAGATTCTCAGAAGCTATGTTTGTTTCTAGTTTATGGTTTCCTAATTGTGGTTCAATATTAAAATTTTTAGCTGCACATATTCAATAATTAGTTCAGTTTTGGAGTTTTAAACAAAGATGCAAAGTAAAAAAATATATTTTGACGGTAATAACAACTAGCCATTGAAAAATGCAAACCTCAATCAATGAATTTTTTGTGACACAAATCGTGTAAAGCTATTTTTTTTTATCATTTTGTTCATCAATGAATGAATATCAAGAACTTAGTAAAAGTTCAGAACTGATATGAAACTTCTGGTTCAGAAGATTTTTGTGTTGGAGCAAAGAATCCAGCTGTGGCCAGTTCTGTAACTGTGATAAATCAAACCTCTAAAAGATTTATGCCAGAATAAACAGTCTCGATATTTTTTAAAATAAATTTAACAAACTTATGCAAGTAGGTACACATAAAACATTGCTGAAATGTAGCTAATTTATTTAGGTCATCAAACAGTTAAACCTGCATTATGTGTTCTCTGAAATGAAATCTACATAAAATGCAAAGAGTTTCACAATTTGGTTCAATGCTAGCTGTTATTTTTATGACAGTGCACAGAGAATAAAATTGATTTCTTATAAATCAAGTAGTGATTGTGTTATCCAAATGTAACAGAATTTCATGTCGAAATAACCTAAAAACACTACTTGCTTAGAAATCAAGGTTATGCTTTTTTTCCTGTTTCATTTCAAAGCACTCTTTATCAGTCTCATTACATATTAGCCACTTGCCTGTGAAACTTATTCTAGTATCAGTCAAACCTATAACCCGTATACGTCCTGGTTTAGTCCATATTGGTGGATACGCAAAATAAAACAACTGGGCTTGCTTTAACACATCAGTGTTAAAGCATGTAATGAAGTGTAATGAAGCCACACACTCTAAATTTCCATAAGTAAAAATGAAAAAAGAGGAGTTGGCAAAACATTTATTGAAAGCCAAATAAAATATGAATACATTCATTTTGTCCTGGGGTAAAAATAGAGAGAGAGAGAGAGAAAAAAATATCTGAAAGTCACTTTAAAGAAAAATGACTCTGATTTAATGTTTAAGCTGCTCTACTGAGTCACCTTTCATTTCTCCTCAGTCAACCTTCCAAATAGTGGCTCCTCACTTCCACTGAAACAGCTTTCTCACTGCCACGGCAGACTGCCTCCACGAACAGAGAAAGAAAAACAAACCCGACATATTAAGCCTGAATGTGCGCCGAAATGAGCGCCTAATTGGCTGGACACATGTGCTGTCTGTAACTAAGCTGGTCCCGGGCTCCTGTGATCTGTGGAGCAGGTACTCCGGGAGACCAATTGGCAGGAGCATCGGTCCAATCAGCTCCCTTCCTGGGGAGCGTAAAGCTACTAGGTGGGGGGAGCGTGGAGGGCCGCTTGCTCTCGGTGCGCATTTGTGAACAGACGCCCTCTGGGAGCGCACAGACTTGCGGCACTATTGAGTTTTCTAGCAGCATCTTCAGAGGGTTGGATTTTGCAGGCAGCCCTCCTCCACCTCCTCCTCCTCCTTCTCCCCGCCCCACCTCTTCCACCACCCGCGGACACCCCTCCATCCTCCGGTCATGATGCAACTTTAAGCAGCGAGAGGAAGTTAAGAACGACGATCCAGTTGTGTTCTTCCTGCCTAGAGATGATGTTCTCTTCCGCCGGGAAGCGCTGCTTCACGATAGAGTCTCTGGTCGCCAAAGAGAGCCCCCTGCCAGCCGAGGACCCCATCCGGCCAACGGCGTTGAGTTATTCCAACCCGACCACAGATGCCTTAATGAACGGCTACCAGGCTCCGGCGGCCAGGCCTCTCTACCAGGGCCCGGAGCTGGTGTTCCCGGAGACGGTGAACCACCCGTCCCTCACCGTGGCCCCGCACCAGCTCGGAGGCTCCCACCTACAGCATCCGCACTTCTTCGGCACGCAACACCGGGACCCGCTCAACTTCTACCCCTGGGTGTTACGGAACAGATTTTTTGGACACAGATTTCAAGGTACGGAAAAGAAGAGGAGATGGAGAGAGATCGCGCTGAGGTGAAAGATGTGGGGGCGACTTGTACATCAGCAGTAGTCCGCGGGACGTCAAATGTGTTGACTTGAGAGGGAATATTTTCTTAGCTTCTCAAGATTTTTATTTTATTTTATTTTTTATTTTTTTTAAGGTAAGAGATTCTTGTTTGCAAAGTGAAACAGCAGAGACTGGAAACAGAGGAACAAATCCGGAAGCTGCGGTCAATTCTTTCCACTCTTAAAAATCACAACAGAAGAAGAGAAAAACGTACTGTTGTCATGTAAAGCTTTTCCTGCCGGAAAGTTTTCTAATAATAGGAGGAATAATAATATTAAAAATAAATATTTACCACTCACATATAGGCGAAATATTAATAGTAATAGCAATAATTCGGCGTCTGTGCATAATTATCAATTGCGTCTGTTATTAACATGAAAAAAAATAACATTCTACGCATATGACAAATTTCTTGAAGAATTTCATAATAATAATTTTCTATTTTGCAATTTCTTGAAATTTTATCAATAACAAAACTAAAACCCAAAAAAGTAAAATAATAAAATAAAATAAATCTAATTGAAAACACTGCTTCTAAATTGTGCAAACTTTCAAACAATCATCCAAAGGGGTCCTGATTTCACATTAAAGTTCACATTTCACATTAAAACTAGGTTTTTTAATGTGATATTTATTCTTAATAGGTTAAAGCAAAAGGAAAACCGGAAATATTAAAAATTTCCGATAAAAGCATGCATGTAAAAAAAAAATTATAAAACAAAATTTGAACGGTGTACAATGTTTAGTACATTTACATGAAGACCCTGAAAAGTAAAATAAAGGTAAAAGAGAAATGTAGCATTTCGAAATGCGGTTAATTTTCTATTAAATTTGATTCTTGTTACATCAAATGTTTTAGATTACTTTTTTGTCCTCTAAAACGACAAAATAACTATTACAATTTACTTGCGTCATACTAGGAATGCGACAAACAATTAACTCTGCGGTAGTTGACTGCATGTTTCGAGTAACGCTGCGCGGTTTAGGGGTTTTGCTCGGAAATGAGGCTGAAAAGGAAAGGGGAACATTGAGCGTTTGAGGAGTCAGTAAAGAGTACAATGTGATGTTAAAAAAAATAAAAACTCACCATTACCTCGAAACAAACAACTTGCGTAAAGTACAAAATGATTATTGTGTTTTTAGACCACTGTCGAGTGGCTGTTTAGGATTGGATAATTATTGTCCGGTTAATTGTAGAAGAATAGGACTTTCACACGCTTCAGCTTTAACAAAGACGCTGAACGTAAGACCCGGTTTGCTCAACTGGATCAAATTCTGAATAAATATTCTATTTGGACCTTTTCTCACTTACAGTTCAGACTGAAGACATGTTCCTCTTTTCTTTGCTCGAACTTGGAGAGTAAAATACCAAATAAAATTGTAACAACACTTACTTTTAAAACCAATCCACTCGTGACGGGTGTCGTTAGAAAAACACTAATTAACATAGCTGATGGTCCGCTAACAAACCAGAGAAGGTGGCTTAGAAACCAAATATTACTCCCGTTTGCAAAAAGATAAGTGGTGGATAAATGGTCCAGATTTTTTTTAAATAAAATATTATATGTAAAACAAAACGTTTACACAGAAGTAATAAAATGTGTACGAGGTAGTCACAGGAGTTGCATTTTTATTTAATTTTATATTTTTTTGATCAGGCTTATTCTGATGCCACAAAAAATGCCGCGGTTTTCACTCCATTGTTTTCCTACAAAATATGCGTCAGCATGAAGTGAAGTGTCTCAGTAGTGTCTAAATAATAATAATAAAAAAAGGCTTACTAACCGAGAGACAACACAAGGGATATTTAGCTAGAGTGTTTTGACTTTACCTCCAGGTAACGAGGTGTCCCAGGACAGCCTGCTCCTGCACGGCCCCTTCGCCCGGAAGCCCAAGCGCATCCGGACGGCCTTCTCTCCGTCGCAGCTGCTCCGCCTGGAGAGAGCCTTCGAGAAGAACCACTACGTGGTCGGAGCCGAGAGGAAGCAGCTGGCCAACAGCCTGAGCCTGAGCGAAACCCAAGTAAGTTCAGTTCACACTTTGGACTCGCCTTGTCCTCCTTTTGTTAGTTTTTTTTTTTTTTTTCAATTATTGTTATTTTTATTAAACTTAATTTTGAGTCTCTTTACGACTTACAATTCAACCCTTATTTAGTTTATGAAAGACCCACCATTTAAGAAATTCACGTTTTTAAGAGTTCATTTTATTGTTGAAATGAGTGCTAAAACAAAAAATAAATAAATAAATAAATAAATATATATATATATATATATATATATATATATATATATATATATATATATATATATATATATATATATATAAAAAAATCAAGGAATTAGTGTTAAACGTTTACCGACAAAACAGTTATCACTTCTTTACTGAGAGCGCAGAGAACTTAAATAACGAGAGACCATTTACACAAAGTGAACACAATTTCTGTAAAAAAAAATGTAGAGATGCTCACATGCAATGAGCATTTAATTTTTTTTTTACTACATATAGCCTATCACACCTGTCAACTAAGAAATGTATATAAATATTTTTGTCATCCTGGGCAACACAGGTATCTGGCGTGATGTAGAAGTAAAATTGTACCGTTAAACATTTTAATATGAAGTATGTGAAGCTATAAGATGGAATGTTGTGGATTTAGACAATATGAAAATGTAATCTGAACAGGTGAATCTCACTGAAAACCAGCTAAATCAGTGCAGACCACACACATTCATTACAAGCAGATTTGACTCAAGTTTTAAAATATATTTCTCCTCTTGGTTGGAAAATGTCAGGTAAAATGTTACGATTTTTAGCAGCAGGTCAAATTTTGGATTTGACATGCTGAGATTAAATACATCATAAATGGTTTCTGGGTATCAAATTCTGTAAATAGGGCTCCTTCAACAGCCATAGAGGTCTTCAGGAAGATATTTTAAAAACACATAGAAAAATACAATATTCAAGCAACAAAACCAGGAGCTTCTATCTTAAACACAAGTATTTCAAAAACAAAAATTAAAATAGTAAGTGGCACGGAAAAAAAGTCCTGCAAAAACAAAAACAATTTAACTAAAGAAGAGAAAACTATCAGTGACAATGGTGCAAATAAAAAGGCAACTCTCGAAAATCAAGATATGAAAACAATAAATGACAATAAAAACAAAGACAGCACAAATAAAAAAATAAAATAAAAAGATGATTAAAAAAGTTCAAACATAAAAAAAAGCCATTCCAATAACATAAAATCAATAACGAACAAGAAAAACAAGAAGAGCGAAAATAGAAACCAAAAACAATAAAAACAAAAAAAATGTTTAGAAGAAAGGGGATCTCTCAAACCCAAATAAAAAATCAGCCAATGCATAAAAAAACAAGGTGAAAATAATGATAGAAATTCAAATCAAAAGCAAAGGGAAAAATAATGAAAAACCAAAATTAAACATAATGAAAATAATCAAATTTAGACTTAAAAGAAAACACAGTAAAAGTATGAGAGAGGCAAATCACTGACAAAAATTAGTTTGATCATAAAATAATCAAACCTCAGATTCTTGTTGTGCTGTGTGCCATCATAATCCTGTATATATGGATACATGCATGTGCGTGAAAACATTATTTAATACGATCCTAAGGAGGAAAACTGAGCGGAAAAAAAAAAGGCTGCAGCAATTACTTGAAAGAGAAAAGTTCAAATAGAAAATAAAACTGACTTAAAAAACAACATTTGTATCCAGTTTGGTGAATTTGCTAAACAGAAATAAAATTGTATCCGCCTTTTACGTATTTTCTCTCCCCCACAAAAAGTCAGAATCATTGTTTCTTTGAAGCTCACCAAAACAATCCAATTTACAAATCAGCAGAGCTACGAAGCACCAAAGCAAATAAAGATTTACGTCGACTCCCTGTTTTGCCTCTTCAGGTGAAGGTCTGGTTCCAGAACAGACGGACGAAGTACAAGCGCCAGAAGCTGGAGGAGGAGGGTCCGGACAGCCAGCAGAAGAAGAAGGGGAACCACCACATCAACAGGTGGCGCATCGCCACCAAGCAGGCCAGCTCCGAGGACATCGACGTGACCTCAGAGGACTGAACGCGCACACGAGCCTGAGCGTCAGAGGACCAACACTATTTATTATGTAAGATTATTAAAAGCGTTGTAAAGACTCAGTAGAGGAAGACTCAAGGATTCCATGTGCGATCACTCCACGTCTTCATCCAGGAGTTTGGACGTCCCGCGCCGCCGTGACGACAGCGGCGCATCATTTCACGATGGCTGAAGAAAAAAGTCGTACCCTACAGTACCACGGTGCTCGGTTTTTGTTGTTTTTTTTAATTATTTTCCTGTCTTGTACATAGGCCAGTAATGAAGGTTAACAAAAAGCTAATTGTTTGTTCACTTCCACCTTACTTCGCTCGCTTTCACCTGTGCACCATATGAAGTCGAACTCATCCTCGAAAGGAAGCTGTGGTCAGTCGGCGGACATGTTGGTGAAACGGAACAAAACACAAAGCCTCTCGGACTCCTCACCACTTTTATTTTTAGAGACGCTCTTCGTTGTCCTGCTAATGAAGGCTCCCCTCCAGCGGGAGGCGACCTGTGAACCCGGGAAGGACTAAATCGTCGTCTTTCGCCACCGTGGAACCGTTGCCGTGGGCGATGTATGAGACAACACATCCCGGTTTGATGCAAATTTCACGTAGCATCGCGTGCAGAGCGAGACGTGTGCAGAGGCGCGGGTTTTCGAGCACGAAATGTATTTACAGACTAACGGCTTTGGAAATAAAACCTTTGTGACGTGCCCCTGTTGCATGGGAGATTGCTGCGTGTTGTTTTAATTGAGAGGCAGCCATTTGGTCCCAGCAGCTGCGGATTTCACTCCTTAGGTTCATGCTCTCCAGCTGAGATGGTGGATGTGCAGGTTGCTGTGAAACATGATGCTGCAGGGGTTGATGGGGAAAAAGAAGAAGAAGAAAAAGAAATTTTAGGCTCAGTGGTGACTGGGATACAGCAACAAAATTATTCATTTTGTCAAATTACAAACTCAGTCCCTGTGTATTTTATGCAATTGACATATAGGAATACACTAGATGAAATCCAGTGTACTTCATCATCTTGATATACACCTCCATTACAAGCATCAGGAAGTGTCAGGTGTGTTACCTGTTGGTTATTATGGTTGTGCAGAAAACCTCGTTCAGCCAAATCAGCCAATGAATTCAGCCAATGTCAAAAAAACGCAGTTTCACAATTGTGGTGTTTTTGTTGAATAAGAAACCCAGTTAAAAAAATCACACGTGAATAAATCCATAAAAAACATGGTCATCCTCCAACTACTTCCTGCTGGCTTCTTCATTGTTTTCACCAGTAGTAAGGTCCAGTTATTGACCATGTGACCCGTATGATGCGAAAAAAGTCTCCATTCCAGTTTTGGGAAAAATAAAACAATTTTGATATGATCGGCACTACTTTTCAATCATAGAAATTAGTTTTTTCTAAATTTCTGTGTTTCCGTTAAGCGGTTTTACTCTCAAAATGTCAACTAGAAGAAATAAAAGGTCAATGGAAACACAGCTAATGTTTCTGAAATTACAGCTAAACGGACATTTACTAAGCTGCAACAGCTTTCAAAGAGGCGGGGGCTGGTTCGGATATTGCTGCAATCTTTTTTAGCTACAGCTCAAAGCATTTGCCTGCCTGGAAGAAACAACTGCCTAGTGACCCCACGACCTCAGAGGAGAGCTGATGTCTGACCCAGGTGTCTTTGTTTTGCCAGCGAGAAAGAGAAGGGACAAAAGAGGCAGTAGGTAGAGGTAAAACACCCTGCGAAACGCACCCGAAGGGGGTCACACACGGCTTGTTTTGAGTTTTCTCTAGATATCCTATACTCACTGCAGGTGCAGAAATGTGCTGAAAGGAGGCGCGGGGTTATCTAAACAAACATGTTCTGTGGCTGTGGCTCTACAACCTCCTCTCGTCAGGAAGGTTTTCTGGCACAGGTCGCGTTCTGGTTTGGTAAAAGATTAGCGCAATTAAAGGGCCTCTTTGTTGTCTGGCTAACGTAAGAATTAGGTGGAGCATCACCTTGGCCTCCCTAAACGCTGCGTCTCCTGTCAGCCGAGTCAGCGGGAAGGGGACCGAGTGGCGTTCCAGGGTGAGAAACGAGAAACTCTCCAGAGGAGAAGAGAGGTGCAAAAAAAAAAAAAAAGGAGACGGGGGCGGGGGGCTGCTGTTGTTGCCGAAGCAGCAATTAGCTTAAACAAACAATACTTTCGGATTTCCTACGATCTACAAATGAGATGTTTTAGGCTGCTGGGTATGAAAACGCATCAGTTCACATCCTGACGCGACTCGGTGTTGATCTCTAATGCGATACCAGATGCATTTCTCTGCCGTTGATTCAAAGGTGCTGCTGTTGATCTGGGCGTCACCGGCAATGCAACTGGGTCTTCGCCTGTCGAACTGCTCGTCAATGGCAACCCGCTGTGCACTGTTCCCAAGGCAACCGCTCAAACATGCCGATTACACAGATCACAACAAAAGACGGAGCGTTTATATAAGCCAAGGGACGACATAAACTCGACGATAGGGATCTATAAACCGGCTGAAAAAGTTACTCCAGCACTACTCGCAGCAACACGAGATAAGATGCTGATAAATCTGTGGAAGTGTTTGGTGAAATGTGTTGATCATGATCTCGTTTGACATGATTTCATTTTGATCTGATTTTGAGGTTAACAGACACTGATTTGCATATAAAATCGGCAGAATTATGACTTGATTAACTACATCCTTTAACTACATCCTTCTAAAAATAATAATAAAAACATCTTTCCAGTTTGTTTTCTCATAAAGTGTTTTTGCTTTCTTGTTGCCCTCCCTGACATTTGATCAAATAAATGTTCATTTAAGACAAAGATCACCAGATTAAAAGTGAGCAGAGAAAATAGCAATGTAAATCAAACTATTAGGGGGGAGCATTTATCGTATCGTTTATCGCTGACAATGTTAAGAAGTTTGATTTGTTGTCACGATACATTCCAATTACTGATGTTTAAAATTGTCTTTATTGTTGGGTTTCATGGTTTTACTGAAACCCATAATGTTTTATTTGATGCTTTTAGTTCAAGCATCAATAGATGCCAATACATTTGAAAATACTGTTCCTCATTTAATCATAAGATTAATCTTGAAAGGGCTACAAAGACATTTCTAAAACTTTGGGATTCCACTTTTGCACCGTGAGAGACTACAGATGAAAACTGACCTATATGACTAACTCTGGCATGTTAAATGATGCACATGATCCCTTTTTTATTTTTTTTAAGCTTGGACGTTGCCTTCCTATAAAACACCGCTCAATTCTCATTTTCCTTCGCAACTCTGTCTGGGATTTCTCCCATTGAGTTCAGTTCCTCCAGTAGTATTTCAACAAATTGTCCAATCAACCAACAGAAGGAGAAGTTGTGAGCGATGACTTAGATTTTCTGTGCTGTTTTAGTATTGTAGCCAGCCTGCAGTAATAGTAATGGCAGCGAAGGAAGGGAGCCATTCGGTCCGTGTCGGCCACACCTCCAAATACTGAATTTACATTACCGGTCATCTGGTTTGCCTTGGCACATCTCTTCTTTGCAGTGGAGGGTGGCTGTTTAATAACAGAATTGCAGCGTAGGATTTCTGGATTACACACGTCACGGCCAAACGGTCGCGATTGGGTCAAACTTTGAACTTCAACAGAGTCCACGCCTCCAGGAAACAATCGTTTCTCGATAGGTGAGGGGCCAAACCCTCAGTACCAAATGAAGAGGGGCAGGGCTTTACCAGGCTACAGTGCACCCTATCAACCTCGGAACAACGCTGATTAATCAACAATAAGAAAACAACTGGGTAAAACACAACATCTACAGGTGTTCAAGTTCAAAATGACACAGATGCCCACTTTCTTATTTGCAAAAAAAAAAAAAAAAAAAAGACAAAAAGAACATTGTGATGACATCCAAGACTTTTGGGAAAACATTCTGTGGATGGATGAGACAAAGTAATAGTTTGATGATCTGGGGTTGCTTTGGCTAACTTCAGTGCTTCTCAAACTGTGGTCCCCAGACGCCCCCCAGTGGTCCGCAAAGTACTGCATGATAAAAACGTTTTATTTGCCATGACGTGAGCTCAAAGTAAAACACATACAGCTAGCTTAATATGACAGTGTTTAAAAAATAATAAAAATAAATAATAATAAAAACAAATAATAATAATAATAAAAACAAATAATAATAATAATAATAATAATAATAATAATAATAATAATAATAATAATAATAATAATAATAATAATAATAATAATAATATATAAGTGGCTCTAGGCCGGTTCACTCAAAAGAATAGCTGAAGACACCAGTGGAAAGAATTTATGTCTGCAGGAATAGTTTTTGGTTTCCGAGGGTGAATTGCATAACTTTTGTTTAGATTACAGCAGCATGCCATGCAGATCTACACTTTCCAAAAAGTAGTTCATTCAAAAAGTGCGTTAAGAGACTAGAACTTAAATTTCGTTTGTATTTATTAAGATGTTGTTTTATTGGGCAATATCAAGTGAGGCGATAACAGCAAGTCTATATCTGAAAAGATCAAAAGAAAAAAAACAAAAAAAAACAACAACTTGGATTCGTCACTTTGAAATGCCCCAATAAAACCCCTCAGAAGCACCTCACCTTACTTTGGCCCACACACTGCAAAGACACCAAATCTTACCAAGTTCTTTCTGTCTGGTTCCACTGACCTCTGACCTCTGATCGTCTGAATGGGTTCTACATTGGGACTTCAGAACTGAAATGTAAAACAGAATAAGAAAGCTACATTTTTGGTCTGTATGGTGAGTGAGTTACATCAGAACAAACAAACCCAGGTGCAACTTTGAAGCTTAGACAGACAAATAAAAATGTCCATGTGAATTAACAAACTTGGCATGTGAATTATAAAAACAAACAGCTCAGGCTTGTGTTTTGATCTTGATTTGTTGGCTCTGGTGTTGTACCTCTGCGTCTCTCAGCCCGTCATTCTCGCCCGACTTTCTTCTTCCAGCGACTCGGGTCGCTCTGAAGAACACTCTCTACCGTATTGTCAACCCAGCTGCTTGTGTTTTCAGAGTAAAGCGAGTTCCAAAACACAAAGATATATCATCGTCTGAATGCAAATCAGGCCCGATTTAACCCGGGCATTAAAAAGAAACATGTTTTCACCTCAACAGTCTGAAGGTTGAACTGGGTCTAATTTATTATTGCTCATTTCAAAACCTTACTGAAAAAAATTATTCACTTTTAAAAGGATTACCTAACTTGCTTTTAAATGAGTATAACTTCGTAGTCAATAATCTTGAATTCAGAAACAGCGATGCTTAATGTTACACACTAAGTTTCAGTGAACAGAGGCACGGGGCCAGACATTCAGGTGTGTCGTTTATTGCGAGAATGTGGAATTGAAAAGTTACAAAGTTGGACATTTTTTGCCAGCCATTGGTTGGCTGTGGCTGTAATCTTAGTGTTCTTGAGCTCAGATTGAAAGGCAAAGACAGAAAAAGAGAAAACCCAAAGATAAAAACATGCTTTTTCAAGTTTAGCTTTCCGTCCCTTCAGAAAACCCCTGAAACTTTCATTCCAAAAGCGGCAACACAACTTTTCTTAAAGGCGGGGGAGAAAAAGACGGAATAAAGTTTACTGCTGAGCTGTTGAGGCATTTCTACATTCACTTTGTTCAAGAAGTTGTTGTTTTTTTTTTTTTTGTAAAAACCTGAAAAAATTCCAAACTATTCTGATAGCCGACTTATTACCAGCATAGAGTTTTCTTCAAATGTTTTGAGTTGCTAACTTTTTATTTTTACAGCTGTTAACCTTTCTGTCTTGAGCAGGTCGCACAGCAGCCAGAATTAGCGCGGCGCGCTCTTCCTTTAAGGCTGGAGCGGCGCATCGCTTTTGGCATCGACTCTCTGGTGAGCCTCCTTGTTGTCACGGCGCTGATACTTCGAAGGCGTTGTGATGTACATTTTGCTGTCGCTGTCGACGGCGACCACCGACTCCGCGCGTTGACGTGCGTTGTCGGGATCAGCTGCTGTTTTGTGAAAATGCGAGCTACCTCCTCCACGTTGGCAGCGTCGGACGGAGGCGGGGGGAGGAGTGGGGGGGGGTCGACCCGCTGGCCGGGAGGGAACGCTCACAGTCCTTTGTTGTACGTCAAAATCTGACAATCTGTCGCCGCCGCGATCTCTGGCTCGAGCTGATTGGCGCTGATCTGTGGGAGTCAAAGATCAGCAAAAAAAAAAAAAAGGTCAGTCGCACTGGTGGTGATATTTCGCACGAGCAATTAGATGATGAGTTTACGTCATCTACGTCTGATACGTACACCGATCTATACTTCATAAACGCAGCTTGTGAGCTTCTTTGCGACTGTTTCTTTTTTCTCCTTTTTTTTTGACGCAAGCAAATATTCTTAAAGGCTTTTAAATGTTCGATCCGATCAAATGATTCATTTGCTGCAAATGTGCAAAAAGAGCCAATTTGGCAGATTAAAGTCTAATTTGAGGTTTACGTCTCCTAATATTTGAACCAGAGACAGATGGCTGTCGGAGTTGGAGGCAGAATCCTTAATCAGACATCTTGCTAGGTGTGAAGTGGGGAAGTGGGACAAATTGAGTAGGCGGGGGGTCCCGGAGAGCAGGGCATTCTTGTTGCTTATTGGGGAGATCTTTTTTCTTTTTCCTCCTTCTTTTTCATCTGCTATTCCTGCGAAAGTGCAAAAAAAAGGGAGAGAAAAACAGGCTTTTCACAGGACCGTTGGCGGCACATATGTCTGAAGTTTTCTCTCTTTTTTTGCCATATGGCTGTCTGAGCTATTTCCAGCGGGTAATTAAATCCTAAACATTTTAAAGCCAGAGCTGGCTGGCTTGTGTCAGCAAGTCACTTGGCAAGAGAGACAACACAAAGACGGAGCAAAACCGAGCGAAAAACAACGAGTTTTTCTTGTTTTTTTTTTGTTTTGTTTTTTTGCCGTTGTCGATTAATGAGCAGGACGGCGGCGTTGTGAGCCAACGGGGGCTAAAGTTAGATCTCAGCCCGCTTGGCCTGGATGGCACCGGTGGCAGTGAACAACGGGACAACGCGGGGTTGAGTCTCGGAGGGCTACGCCTCATTAGAGAAACACTGAGGAAGTCGGGAAAAGGCTCCGGTCAGAAACTGAACCCCAGTCATCAGCCTGTATTGACTATGTAGTCAATACAGGCACAATTAAAAAAATATATAATAGTAATAATAATAATAAAATAAATCACCATCAGTCACCACGTAACTGAGAAAATGTCCTCTTGGTTTTGATTATTCATTTTAATGCGACTGGTTTCCACAGAACACCACTCGGTTGGGAAACTCCTGAACATTTGATACGTCTGTGATGCGGGCGCGACCTTTACCCCGCCTGAGAACATGCTCACATTTGCTCTTTGGTGTCTGAGAGCTCTCCAAAAAAAAAACAAACTCCTCCTCAGCAGGTTCGGCTAAACGCGCTGAAAACATCTTACGTTTAGGGAAGTGCAGTCAGGGGGAGTTCAGGAAAAGGTACATGTTTGACATGAGCGACACAAACAAAAGTTACAAATGAAGAATTCATAAGTTATTGCTGACAATCCATTGTTTCTGTTACACAAGTAATGAATTCGTGTAGTTGTACTTTGATTATTGATGTTTTATGTATCCTCAATGCAAAAACACAAAATCTCCACAAGTATTTTTGGTGTAGTTTCTAGTGCAGATGACAAAAGACAAAGCTAACAAGACATAGGAGCTTGTTTTAAATCAATAATTTCTTAATACTCACATAAAAGTTCTAGTTCCATTGGCAAATTTTTTCTCTTATAACATGGAAAGATGTCTTGTTATGCGTGAAATACTCTGTCAGTGGAACTAGTAAGTACTAGTTCCACTGACAGAGCTTGTTTTATTTACTTAAAACAAGCTCCTATATATTGCTGAAAAGTTTCTTGGAAGTTAACTTCGTCTTACTTCAAGTGTACTAAGATATTTGCACGAGAAACTAGGCGTAAAAAAACTGAACGACTTGGTGTTTTTGCGATGCATGAATGGAACCCTGTAGTTAAAAAAAAAAAGAATAATTATGATAGGCCGTTTTATCGGCTACAGTAGGACTAAAAAAAAGGAAGAAAAGTTGCGGTAGAGTGGAGCAGCGCAGCGGTGAGGTACCTGAGACATCTGTGGGAAGAGGCTGATGGCGAGCGGCAGAGCGAGGCCGAAGGCAGCCAGACACACCAGGCTGTGGACGGGCAGGACCAGCCTCCGCCGCCGCTGCAGCAGAGGGAGCCTGGAGAAGAGGACAACATCAGGACCCTTCCATTTTTACCCAATTTGAATTTGGATTAGGCTCCTCTGTCGCATGTACAAAGACGTACATTTAGAAAATAAGAACCCTAAGGCAGGTGTTAGATATATGTTTCGGTAAGGTCATAGTTCAGTATTAAAACTGTTTTGTTTTTTTTTTATTTGTCCAATTTAATATCGTCATTTCAAATATGGCTTTTTCATTAGCTGTAAGTGGAAATTTCTCCTAATTATAATTAAGCCTGAGTGATAAACCAAAAATGAACCGAAATTTATGATGATGACCGACGTCGTTTCACCCATGGTGGCATTTACTGTGTTTTTAAAAAAATGAAAAGAAAAGTCGATTTTGTCTCCGTTTTGGCCGTGTGTAGCTAAGCTACTCATGGCCTTTTAAGACGTCGCGCTACGTGTGTCGTCTGTAGTCACATGACTCCACCCCCATCCAGGCCGTAACAGGAAGTGAAAGAGACGGTGAGGTTGAGGAAACGGGGGGGGGGGGATTTCAAATGCTGAAACGGTGGCGGTAGAGCAGGTCGAGGAGGAAGAGGAGCAGCTCGTTGCCCCCTCCCGAAAAAAGACGTGATGTAAATCATTTGGCAACATTTTGGGTTCAGCAAGAACCTTAGAAGTTATTCAATACTTCTGAACTTGTTCCATTGTGCAATAACTCTGAAATGGGCAGTATTATGTTTCCCAGACACATGGTGCCCTTTTACATCACAATCAAATATCTATGTGGCCTTCAGTTATAAAAATGCTTTTTATATCAAATATGACTTAAAAATATTGACTCTGTAATTTAATGCCTTGTCTCTTTAAGAAGCTCCTGCTGTTCCTGAAACTCCACCTTCAGACAGTCGTCACAACACGGCTCCTCTATTAACCCTTTAAAAACGTTTTTACCAGTGTTTCACTGAGAAGTAGCTCCTATGATGAGCTCAGGTAGATGCTGACTTCACTTCCACCAGGTGTTTGCTAATTCCAGCTGGCTAGTCTGAAGGAGTTGAGTGGGGGAGACACAGAAGACGGGTGGAAACTGCAGCTCCAAGGAGGAGCTGTATCCTGAACGCTGAGCTCAATGGTTGCTACGGAGATTAAAGGGTGTCTCAAACATTTATGAAAGAATCAAAGCAAGAATCCAGGCATGTATTAATGAGGGAATAATATTATAACATGATGGAAAGCTCAAAAAAGCCCTAATCATCATCGATAAAGACTTAAAGACATCCGCTTGTTAATCCACATGATGGTTCACTTTGTGCTATTTTACAAATGACGGACCGGTTTATTGAATTATTATACAGACATTGAAGTAAGACACTTTATAAATAGTGCCTGGAAAAACGCATTATTTTCCACATTCGTCTTGTGAAGCACAGTTTCTGCTCTGTTCCCCCTGCCTGCCCGCCACAGGATAATCTCCTGTTCAGTGTGTGGGACAGCGAACTCAGCAGGAGCTTGAGAAGGAGCCGCTCCTCTCTCCTCCACCAGTGATGCTCCCCTCCCCTCATGGCGAGGAAAGCTACTGCCTAATGAGGGAGCTCATTAACACATATGGCTGCCATGGTTTAATTAGGCTACGTACACACACCAGCATAGATGCACATCTTGCAGAAGTGCATTTTGAAGAGAAAAGTTGCTGCACATTATTAAACGCAAGGTAAAGTAGGGTGTCCTGAATAAAGGACGAAATAAGACGTCATAGAGACGTTATTGATGAATGAATGTGATTCTGGCTGTATTTAAAGGCTCTTATGCAACCCGTGCACTGGGCACGCTCAGGTTGACGTTGGACAACCGGAGATGCAGGGAATCGCTGGCCGCGTGTGAGGACGAGTTAACTTTAACATGGCTGCGTACATCATCCGACCCGACATCCCGTCACATAGGAAGCCCAATCGGACCCAGTACGTCTTGGCCTTAAATGAAACAAAACAGTGGGATGCTAGATTGTACCATTTAAGATGAGGTAATCAATCCTAGTGGCTGTTGGTTATTCAAAGATTACAAATTAGACTTTCCCCGAGCTCTAGACTTGGAAACCTGGAACCTTATTTTGAACTTACCCACTAGCTTCTCAACTATCTTCCCAGTTCAGACCAAGCAATATTTACCTGGGAAAGCTGTGTTCTTCCATGAGGATTCACCACTTGTCCTACTTACTTCGTCAACCTATCATCACCCATTTGGCTGTCCGCCCTCGCCCGCACACACCTCCTCACCACATCTGATTCAGCCACCACTGAGACGCACAACTTTACCCAAGAGCCCAAATCGTTCATGCGTCTTTCATATGACACTTCTGGAATAAAGGTGAAAAGACAAACCCCACCCTAAGCTTCATAATTTCTTCATAAATCCCCAGTCACGTACCCCATGCACCACCAAAGTGAGCTCTCAGAAATGAAGCCAGCTTCACAGAACAAGAACCTTATTCTTAAAAGAATTGGGTTTGTAATGGAAGTTGGCAGAGATTGTATTATTATATATAAATAACATGAGTCCTGGATATATACTATTCTGTAGGGTCACCAGTTCCTTCACTAGGACATAAGAAAGCTACTCCTTACTGTTTTCCTGTGATGTGTTTTTCTTTGACAAACTCCACCGTGACTTGTCCAATGCGTCCAAATCATGTGTGTGATGCACCACACTACGGTAGTCCAAGTGTCTTCTTGACCTAAACCGCTAACCTGCCGGTTGTACCGTCTATGATTGTTTCATCACATCTCTAAAGCCAGGAAGTCACCTAACCCCAACATCAGTAAGGCTTTGTCACTGGGGTGATGGTGGTAGGTATCCCATAATCGGAGGGTTGCCAGTTCAAATTTCTGTTCACTCTGTATCTGTCATTGTGTCCTGAGGCAAGTCACTTCGCCTTTAGGCTAGACACTTCACTCAACTGCACACTTTACTCCACTTTCTGGCCACCATCAAACATAGTGGCACTGGTGTATGACAGTCTCACCTCTGTCAGACTGCCCCAGAGCATTTGTAGCTACCATCCAGCAGCTTTCCACCATCAGCGTGTGAATGTGTTCTTGAACAATGTGTGGTGCTTTGAGATCCTCTGGACTCTACAAGTACAGGCCATTTACTGTTTGTAGGGCTTTGATGATTGCGTTTGGTGGATCATAGATGAAAAAGCGGCGGGCTGACTACACTGACTTGCATATAGTGTTTATATCTTTTGCATAAGCTATAAGCACATCATCCAATAGCCAACTCCCCCTGTCTATTTCTGGTCTCTTGCTGCAGAGTGTTCCCTATCTGAGGCACAGATCACCACTCATCCAACTCATCATTACCACTATTCAGTTTTCTCAGTAAACCTTTTCTTAAACCTGTCTGATCCACTCATGCGTGCAGGTCACAGTAACAAACCGTCAAAGATCACGGATAAAAAGCACATTGAAATCGAGATGGAGACTATGATTTGATGCTTTGTGCCACTCATATAAGATATTCAATTATTTTAATAGAACTTCTAATGCATGTTTCCTAAAAATAAAGGGTCAGGGAGTTTCTTTCATTTGTGACAGAAACTCATATTTTCACACTGCTGTTAATATTTAATAGCAGGTGTTATGGCATCTATTTAATGTAACGCATCCAACCATTGGAAAGTATGAAGCCCTTGAACAGCAACGAATACAGTGATGCTGTAATATTGCTGCATTACAACATCACCTTGGTCCTAAATCATATAACGTTACTTTTGCCTAAATTTGGGAACTTCTTTTTGGCTGAACTTTCCTTAATATACTCAAGGCTGAGCATGAGGACAGATCCTGCTGTCAGTCCAGTGAATATGTTCTCAGCAGAGCAATCCATCACTGAGGGGCCGCCTGGGGGACCTGTCTCTGTCCCCTTGTTCTCGCTCCATTGAGAGCCAGTGAAGGCAAGCTGACATAAAGGAGAGTTGAGAACTACACACAAGGAAGGCACAGTCGATCTCACAGCTCCCCACCGACACTTTTACGCACCAACACACCCCACATGCACACTCCTTCTGTCTTTCTCTACCTCCCCGTTCAGTTACTCAGGTGCCAGGAATCCCAAACACACCTGGAGAGCAGGCCGCGCCGCCTGAGCCCGCCCACTCAGAGTGGTTGGGACAAGTGCTGTCCGGGATTCCCAGAGATCTCTGCATTCCTCTCTTACACCGCGGTGCCCCGTCGATCCAAGGACGGCCAACTGAACGCGTCCCGTCATAAAGACGTCATCGCCATAGTCCTTAACTACGCCGTGTCTCACTGCAGAAGAGGCGTCTGACGGAAGAGGTTTATGTAACCATATATTTTGTTGAAAGGTATCCATGGTTTTACCAGTGCACCACCATTCGCTTCATTGACTGTATGTGATGGAAAAAAGTTATTGCTCTTGTAACCGCACTTACAGTAAAAGTAATTCCTGCTCAATTCAGTGATTAGCAACATTCAACGACAGACTGATGCAGATTATTTTACACTTCTGTCACTTCATAACTCTGTAGTTTTGAAATGACTGCCGATTTGTAGCTACTAAGAGGATGTAACCATACCTCCCCTGACATCTTTCAGGTTTCATTCAACTATTTATTCATAGTACAAACTAATAGGAAGAAGTTAATGCTGACACGCATCTCAAAGTTTGATGAGTTTGAACAAAGATAAAACCAAAAACAATAAAGGGAAAAAACAGTTTTTAAATCGCATCTTGCTCCACCAGGAAACGCCATGCTGTTTGTTAAAGTTAGCAAGTGTTACTAAATAAAAACACAGCACAAAAATCTAATTTCTACAACGTGACATTGTTATTTTGTGGAAATAAGAATGACCTTTTTGCTGGCTCCATATCTGTGTGTCATTTTGATTTTATTTTATTTTTTGTATTGTTGTTCAAACTAAGAGGTGCCAACACCTTGTTTTACAAACAAAAACAAACAAAACATTCAAAAGACGTGCAAAGTGGAAGACCAGAGAAGGATCTTCTATGGTAATTTCCCTCAATCCAGTCATGGAGTATATTTTAATTTAATCTCAATCAATATCAACCAAACTAAGATTTTAAAACAAATTTGTTTTGTTTTTTAAACAAGCTAAAATTAATTTCAGGTTATTTGATGCATGTGAAGGCAACAACTATCCAAATTCAAATCCAATGTTCAGTTTCCAGACAGATTAGAAATTTTCAACAGGGTCAAAATGAATGAAAGAGATTTTCTTACTTTTCCAGTGCGGCCATGACCAGGGGAGGAAGCACCATGATGGGCATGGGCATGACTACTCTGGTCAGGGCAGTCTCTAAAAGTGCCTGTCGCAAAAAAAAAAAAAAAGCAAACTCTTAAAATGTGTACAACAACAATACAGTGACATTTTGTTTTACTCAACAACAGATGGGAAGATGTGTAAAGAAAGTATAAAACTAGACAGCTGTTATAGAAGTGGGGCAGCAAGCTTCTGCCAATGAAACCTTTAAGTGATGAAGCACAATTAAAGCAGAAGTTTAGGCAGCTGGACTTTGTAAATCTTCAGGTGTGTGTGTGTGTGTGTGTGTGTGTGTGTGCGTGTGTGTGCGTGTGTGTGTGTGGGTGTGTGTGTGCGTGTGTGTGTGTGTGATCACAATGTCAGAGTGAAAACATATCCGCTATAATTCAACAGAAACATTACTGGGCCTGTTGGGAACCAGTTCAGGACCTCAATTTTATCTAGAAGCATTGAAACCAGATTTCTGGTTGTCCAGTTTGTCCAGTCGATGAATTCATACTTGAAACTTTGGCTTAAATATTAGACAAACTTTAACTGCTAAAACAACATAATTACTCCATATCCAGGCTGCTAAAATGGTTTGAAAAAGATATTTATTCGTGAAATGGGCTCAAAACTGGCTTCTGCACTTTGGTTCAGCTGTAGCATATTAAATAAAAAAAAATTAAAAAAACACAAAATAATAATAATAGAGATAAATATTGACATGAGTTTAGCATTTTTAGCCTTTTAGGTCACATTGTTTTCAAATTGTAAACTAAAATGCCAATGTTAGAACTAGAAGAGAGCATTTGTTTGTTAATTTATTTTCCTTTTCATAACTCCGTGTAGAGTCATTATAATAAATAATAATAATTAATAATAAATAAACACAATAAGACCTTTGGGACTTACCTGCCTGGCGGCTATCCTAGACGTTCCCACCACCTTCCCGCTGTCGTCGAGCACATCGATGCCGTCAGACAGCTCAGTGTGCCTCATCAGCACCACGTTGCAGATGTTTGCACTCGCTGTGAAGAGAAATTACAAAAGTAAAACAAAGTCACTGTTGTTTAAAAAAAAAAAAAGGAAAACATTAACAGTTTAGTAGGCCATTCAAACAAGCAGGCCGGCTCACAGGTTGGCTCAATCCTTCAAATTCCTGTCAGGTTGTTGTCTTGTTTCATGTTTTTCTCTAAATTCCTGAGGACAAATGCAAAAGTCTATCTTTGATAAGGTTGGACAAAATGTCCAGCTTGGCAAATGTCATTTTTATTTTGCCAGTCTCTCATCTGTGTATTATTGTGTGTAAAGTTTGGCATAAAATAATACTTAAAAGAGCGACAACAGGGTTTCTGCAGGTTTCAGATGTCAAATTCAAGGCTGTTTGAGACCATTATGAATGAAATTTAACTGCAACAGAAACATACAAAAGACTCTCTAATTGAATTCATTCGATTGTCCCAATCAGAAAAATTTGATTATAGCACCTCTGGCTTTATTCCCGTTCACTGTTAGGAGACTCTACAGTATCCTTGGATGTAACAGAGGCCGGTACGTTGAATACACACAGTTTGTTAAAAATCATTTTTGTGAAGAAAATACAGCCACAGAATTAAGAGCTTGTTGGAAATGTAATCAAATCAAATGTTTGAGCCACGTTTTGTTGAGTTCACTAACTTCTACTCTTAAAGTCAAAGGAATCTGGAAAGTTTTAGATGCTGAGCTTAAAATGTTGAACTTAAATGTTTCTGCTCTGCACAAAAGATAAACTTATATTAATAAGTTGTGTTGACCTGTTATTAATTTTGTCATATCTCCAATAATTGAGTATAAGCACTGTGTTTCTTGTTAAATCCACTTGATGAATTTTAATTCCCCGAGTTAAAACCAAACGTTTTCTAGTGAGAACTTCATTTTCAAGTTAAACCATCTTCAAATGTTTAATAGGCCAAATAATGTACAAATACATATATAATTGTCAAATTACACACATAAAAGACAGAACTGAACCCGACTGGGACTTTGAAACAAACAAAAGGGTCAAATCAGCAACAGAACACAAAACCCCGGCGAGCCGACAAACGGCGGCCTTATTTATTCACGCTCGCCAAAATGAACACAAATGCATGTTAATGTAGATAGACCTTTCTTCTTGACTCTAATAGGAATGAGAAAAACTCATTTTAGAGAGTTTAGTGCTCTTGCCCCGAGCCTTTTTAATTTAAGACAACAGCGTCCGGAGTTATCTCTGCTGCGCCCCGGAGGGACGGCAGGTCGCCTTGTGAAGGGAATTTAATTAACTGAGACCATTTAATCCAGGATAATTTATATATATATATATATATATATATATATATATATATATATATATATATATATATATATATATATATATATATATATATACACACATATATAAAGGACAGATATAATGATTTTGGCAAGGAAGAGCAAAAAAAAAAAAAAAAAAACAAAGCAGAAAGATCAAATTCTCAAAAACATGTTTTGTAATTACCTTCATAAAGGCAATAAAGTAATTGGGGGAAATCGTACTGATGATTACAAATCCTGGACGGCTCAATGCTGACATTCCCCGTTGTAATTATTTTAAATAATTACATTTATGTGCTTTCTAAATATATCTGGTAGCTACTGGGAAATGCAACCAATTGTGACCTAAACAACACAAATACTTTCTAAAGAAAACTAATTCATCGCCAAATCTTTTTTTTTTTTTTTTTAAGCTAGCATGAATTTAGCTCCAGGTGTAGTTCAATTTATTTGAATGACAGGCAATTCCTTGATGAGCTTATTACAGAATAAATCTGGCCTTAAGTAACCAAACACACAATTCAAATGGGTGAAAATTCAAACAGCACTTTGGTTTCCCGGGCTCCAATTAGTCCATTTAATTACCTTTTTATACGGGCCTGCAAACACAACAACTGCAACAACAATGCCCAGACCGAAATCAGGTAAATGGGGCCTTGACATAGACGCCACTTTAGGGGTAATTATCCAATTTGTTTGCAGCAGTAGAGTTCCAGCGAGCAGCCAATTACCAGGCAAAGGCTGCACTGCAGAAACCTGTTGATTTAATTAGAAGAGCCGCCACGGCATGGGGGGGGGGCAGGCAAACAATTTAATTACGCGCCAGCAGCCCCGGGGCATTGTGGGACACGGGTCTATACCCCTGGGTGTGATTGTGACGCGGGGAGATGGCACAAAAATCAGCTTTGTGGCTCGTCGCGCATCTGAGAAAAAGCGAGCTCTCAGCACGTCTCTAACCCCATGGAGACAAAAACGGACAAATAAAAAACACACACACACAAAAAAAAAAAATAAAAGGGGAAAAAAAACCACTCCTTTTTGGGCTTTCACACAGAGAAGTCCTCCGAGGTGCGAGGGTAAAACAGAGCGTGGTTTTTAGAGGAAAGAAAAAAAAACAGCCTGCATGTTTAATTAATGCTGCAGTGGTTGCCGTTGGTAATTATGGACTCAAACCTTAAGCAAATGAGATTCGAAGAAAGTGCGACTCTTTCTGGACTCACCCACTGCAGGGAAAGGGACGAACCGCTGCACCAAGAGCTTGGTGGTTGGGCTCAATCGGTTGGCTTTCTGGATTAAAACATTCAGGCCAACCTGAAGGTGAAACACGTGGAAAATCACACTGTTAAATGTGCAACAAGCAAAAGAAAAAACATACTTAGGAACTTATATTTCAAAGACCCAAAGCGTTCTAACAAAAACCTATGTGTTCAGATAGACACACCGGCACAAAAAATAATAAAAAATAATAAAATAAATAAAAACTTCAGCCTCCAGCTTTCGCCAGCCCAGCGTGGGGTTGTCAGAAGAACGGACGTGTAATTGGAGGGCTCTTGCCCCCCTCCCGGCGTGTCGTTCCTCCCTTCAGACTCCCTGGGATCTTTTTTTTTTTTTTCCGCGGTTGTCAGGCCTGAGGCCATCAGCCGGAATACGCCCAGCAGGACCAGTAATTGGCTCAGTTTGACGTCTTTGTCCCCGATAGAGGCCGTCTCATCCAGGCGCACAGGCAGACATTATACTTCTACACGATTAAAGCGATGACGTCGAGGTACTAAGACAAATAAAAACGGGATTTTGAGAGCCGAGTGCGAGGCTTACGCCGATATTTAAGTTTCTTTAAATCACAGCTTTTCTGTCTAAATCAAACACGTCAACGAGATCAATGTGTCGCAGAGAGGGAAGCATTTAAATAATGTCTCAGGAAAATCTTTCTTCTAATAAGTGGATATTAAGGGTTTACTAGTAAAAAAAAAAAAACAGTACATTCCTGTCAAATCTTGTTTTTTCACATAATACCTTGTCTCTAGTTAAGTTTAAGTAGAGATGGAGCAAGACGCTGTCCAATAACTAGAATGGTCTGATTTTCACCCTGATTGGACCTAATCAGTGACTGGTTGTTTGGAAACTTTTAAAAAATCCAATAGTTTTTCAGTCAGTGAATGCACCATGCTAAACTTTACCAGATTAGACGGGCAGCGAAACTCTCCAGCAAAATAAAAAAAAAAAAAAAAAAGAATTTTATGAATTTGAGTTAATGTTACTGGATGGGGTTAGCGTTGTTACACACTCATGTACAGTAGGGGGCAGTATGCACCTTGAAGTTGCTTGCGGTAGAGAAGAAGAAATTCTCCAGAGTGAAAAAAAACAATCAGAGTTAGCTTTAATTTCATTTTCTAAGACATGCGGCCTCATATTTTACTTGTTCTAACCTCATTCTATGCAGGTTGTGGAAATTTTTACAGCATCTTGGAGCTCTCAAAGAAAAGGTATTCTCCAGGCGGCCTAAGTAATGCTAGCAGCGCTAACAGCTAATATGAGATGCTAAAGCCGGATTAGAATGCCAACTAAAGAATCAAAATAAAAAAATGTTTCAAAGTATTTACCTTCACCTCTGCTCCAAATAAAAATATTTTAGGAATTCTCACAGCGGGAAGGGAAGGAAAAGGTTTTTTGAACACTGTTAGCTGTCCTTCTGAACTGGGTCAAATCATTTCCACAAAGTAAAACCAAAGCAGACTGGAGCTAAACAATTTGTCATTTTTAAGGAATTTGAAAAAATTCAATAAAAACTTTAAAAAAAATAAATAAATACGGCTGCTATTTCTTAGAACAAACTGAAAATCGACAGGACCAATTGACAGAACTACCCCGATTATTGATGTGATACAGTATATAAGTTACATTCTCTTAAATAATAACAGTTTGATATGAAATCCTTATAATCGCTGAACCTTTTTAGATTATTAGCTTCATTATTTAAAATATTATTATCCATACCACTACTGTTACAAAGTCAACAAGAACAGCAATAAAGCCAAACACCTTGAACAAGTTGAAATGAACTGTTATTTCATTGCATTAGTCTTATCTCACATTCAACACTTCAGTTTTGGTAAAAGGAGAAAAAACATTTGATAGGAAATAATCATTTTGGAGAAAGTCACCGCCTCCATAATTTATGGCAATGATGTGGAAATACTTTGTACAAATCGCTTAAATAAAATAAAATAGAACAGGACCTTGTCTTTCATATTATTTCACAAGCTACAATGGTGCTAATAATTGTCCCACCAGTGATATATGTATATTTAGATATATTTTAATTCCCAACATCAACTATATTTTCCCCAACACAGATTAAATGCATTTAAAAATAAGGGCTGGATTTTTGTTTTCTTAAACTATTCAGAATAAAGTGTGCAAATAAATGTGTCTGGGACTGTAAATATGTAAGCGCTATTATTGATCAACAACAACAGAAGTAAAACACGAACTTACAGCGATGGAGACCGCACTGGTCACCGCCCCCACATAACCCTGGAAGAATTTGGAAAATGGAGCGGGCTAACGAAAGAGCAGAATACAAATTAGAATAATAGCAGCAAAATATATATTTTTTAAAAAAGGTTCAGTTCTTATTTCAGGTAAAGTACCTTAGTTGCGTTACGGTTGCTGTAGTTAACACAGGCATTATGGCTCTGGTTTAACCACTGGGGAAAAAATGCAAGAAAAGTTGAAATGAAGGAGAGCCTGATGGTAGATGTAATGCTGACTTCTCAGGGTTCAACACATCTTTGGATTTCTGGCACATTTATCTTTTTTTTTTATTACATATTTGCCTAGTTAAAGTAAAATGTATTGAGGAAACCATGGTTGATATACATGTGAATATAAAGTGATAAGTGATAAAACGATGTTTGTTTTGAGAAAAGTACCTGCCAGAAGATGGTCGACGCCATTGTTTGATTGGGGAGAAGGAGGCCAACAACCTGCGAAACACATATTTAATTTGTTAAATAAAAAAATACACAAGCACAACTTCTTTATTTAAGCAAGAAAGTTGATTTAAATTAGTTCATTTAAACAAACAAACAACAACAACAAAAAAAAAGGTTAATTTTTGATGATGTAAACCAAGACTTACCACTGGAGTGCCAAATGGGACAAAACCTATGGAAGACAGTCAGCATTATGGCTCTAAAAACTGCATTTATCAAACTTACTGAAACTATTTTCTTCTCGCCAATTACTAAAACATAAAAAAATATTTAATGTCTTATTGATTAGAAATGCAAGTCACGTTTTCCGGAATTTCAGGAGCCATTGGCAACATCTGGTTGTTGATCATGTGACTCGTGTGACGTTAAAAAAAAAGGAATCGTTTCATTGAAGTTTAGCAAAGAAAACCAATTTTGACACGACTGACACAACCACCTCATCCTAGCATTGAAGCTTTTTTATTGAAAAACGAGAGTTCTTTCGAAAGTGACGCGTTTCTGTTAAGCAAATTTATTTTCAAAACATCAAACTGCACAATTATATTGTCAAAGGAAAAGCAGCTCAAATGTAGGGAACTATAAAAATGGAGTCAGAGAACTCAACACTAAAATGTTAGGTTTCTGCCAACTGTGTTGTTCTCCTGCCTGGCCTTGGCACAGGCCTGTTTTGCAGCTGATCACTTTATCTTCTTCAACCACCCAGCTCTCCGTCTCTCACTTACACCCACCTTCAGACTTACAGTAGTCGCCGCACAAAAAAAGATGGGCCTATTGGCCCTAAAACACTCCTTTTTGCTTCTTGAAAAACGCAGAGACACTCTCCGCCACCGCAGGAGAGAGGATTTAATCAGCCCCCAGCTGAGTGTGACCTTTCCGAGGCCTGAGACAACCCGAAGAGCCCCGTAGAGCCCTGACAGGTCCCAGGGTGAACGACGCCTCCATGTTGGACCACATAACAAGCCCCCAGATCCCTCGTCCCCCAGGACTTCCACGCCGAGGCGTTCTACCTGACATCCGAAAGGGCATGAGGATCTTCTCCCCGGTGTCGGGGTGGATGATGGCCTGTAATGAAAGCACAATCAGACGATAATGAGGACAAAATGATTCAGACCACTGTAATACACAAGAATTACTTCTCAGAAGGGGGAATAATATCACCTTTATTACAGTGGAAACCAGTGCCTCCCATGTGCTGCAGAGACGTTGGAGAGCCCATCGTCCTGCTTGTCATTATGTGCTAACCTGAGATGAACCACTTAGAAACAGTTCTGACCAAATTACAGATGCAACTTTTTGACTTTTATTTGATCCGGTTCAATAGTTAGCGTCTGTTCACACCCGATAGTTCAGTAGACTCAGTCGGATTGGAGAAGAAAGTTGAGACATTTTGCTATTTTTAGCTGCTGTCGTTCGCTTTCACACTGCACTGAGTCAAACCATTCGAAAAAGCTGTTCACCTCCTCGCCTGTGGTGGCGCTGCACCAATAATTGTTGAAGGAAACAACCCATAAACCTCTGAACAAGACACCGAGCACAACTTCCTTCTTTCACGAAATGTAAACAAAAATGGACGAGCATCAGATTTTTGTTGTTATGGGATTTTTCTTTTGTCTTCAGCCAAAGACCGTAGCCCATTTCTTTAGCTAGCGCTAAGCTCACGCTTTGTTTTGGTTGTATTTACCCAGAATGCCCTGTACTTTAGTTAATTTCCTGCGTTTACAGCGGTCTCTTGTTCACTTGAACAGCAACAAAGTTTCACTTCAGCTGAACTGAACTGAGGTTTTTAGGCGGACCAGCGTTACCTGTTTTGGTACACATCAGAGTTGGATCAGGCATTCACACCTCCCCAAACGAGCCAGACTAGAAATAATCAAACTACAGTTCAATGAAAGCCAAAATAAACTAAACAGGGCTTGTGTGGCTTTGCTGTCATTTCTTTGTACACATCTGCTAATAATAATATCAGCAGATGGGAACTTCAACCAAAATTTCCAGAATTTTTATTTGTTATCTTTCAAAACCTGCTCGTTCTGCCCTGGCCAAACGGCGCATCCATCTGAATAAAACGTTTCCGTTAATGATTAACCAATCGGAGACTTTGCGGCAGATTTCCACTCACCGGTTTTGAAAAGCCTCTTTTTCAACTCCCCTGTGATTTGGGGTCGTAGGTCAGGTGTTATTTGAACTTTAAAGGTGCTAATCATAAGCGTTTAGAGACGTCGTTCTTGCTCAGTGGAAAAACGATGGAGGCCCAGTCAAGTGGCTGATTCTGCTGAGCCTAATTTGATAGTACTATGTAGCAAATAAAGCTTTTTTTCCAGTGTTATTCCTCTGATAGCTGTACACAGATTGCCTTGTGTACAACAGGTCCTTCATAACCTGCCTTGTCTTATGGCAGTAAGGTAGCGGTGAACCAAAAGGCTATTAAAAAAAAAAAAATCAACTCTTACCTGCTTTATTTTCTGGGCTTCCCATAGCTGTTGGAATTAGAGATAAAAATTAAAACCGTCTCTAAAGCCATTAGTTGCAGCTCATCATCCACCAAAAGTAAAACTTGAGTTTGTTTTTACACAAATGTTCACACATTGTATTCTCATTTAGAGCCACAGAGAAATGTTGGATTGACGAAAAGAAAAGATGTGCGTTTACCTCGGCGTCTGTGACTCCTGGAGGCAGAGCTCCTTGTTTGAAGCTATCGAGCAGCTTAATGCACTCCTGCAGCCGTTTCTGGTGGGACAGAAGGGAGATAAAAATGGAAAGCTACACTTACTCAGCAAGTCTCAACAGAATCTTTGAGCAGATTTTAAGACGACAAATGTTTTCTACTGGATGGCAACAAGCTTTTTTGTTGTTGTTGTTGTTGTTGTTGTTGCGTTACAATCGAATGATGTGCAAACACAAACCTGGAAGTTGCTACTATCAACCTTGGTATGTATTAGCATGCAGCGTCTGGCAAAACTAATTCATACACCTTCAACTTTCCAACACTTTTGGCACTTTAAAAGTAAAAATGTCTGGGCTTTGACTGGAATATTGCAAGATGTGGATACAGGACCCTAAATACAAGCGAGTATTGATTACAAGAAGAGTATTTTGACAAGCCTAGTGCGGATATAGTGGCAGGTGAGCTCACGTTCATGTGAATCACAGCTGTCACTCATCACAGCAGCCGGGCTCAGGCTGCCTCCTGCAGGGCTCCAGAGCCAGCACTCACACTTTTTTTTCTTTTTCTTTTGGAAAAACAAAATTTAACTTGTAGGAGTATTTTTACTACAATGTACTTTTTACTTTTACTTGAGTGTTTTTATTATGAAGTGTCGCTACTCTTACCTGAGTAATATTTCTGGATTTTCTATGACATGTTTTAACCAAAAAAATTAATAAAAAATCACCAGACACACACCTGCAGCTTCTGTTAAACTTCCATAAGTTTAATATTGAGAGAAACAGATTGTATTGAATGTATTGCTAATGTAAAACTGTGAATGTGAAAAATGAAATATGTCTAAGGGGCGACTAGCTATGATTTCTGTGCCAGTGCATGTGGAGACCAGTGAAACCAGTGAAGACTTATTAAACAAGTTTTTAAAACAAAACAAAAAAAAACTGGAATATGCAGACTTTTTATCACTTGGAAAGCAGGGCTCAAATTTTAGATTTATTTATCGCTGAGTGAAATATTTCAAGCCTTTAGTTAAATAATAAAAACCCAAAATTAAGTGTCTCTAAAAAATGTTATATTGTGGAAAAAGTTGAATATTGGAAAAAAAACAATTAGTTGTTCAGAGATTGATTTTTGTAAATTGGATTGGCATGGCCGATACTAAACCTCAGGTATCGGAAGTGAAAAAAGTGGATCGGTGCCCACAGTTCTGCCCACGCCTTAGACAAAATCAGGCTTCAGTTTAGCACCAGACCGAGATGTTTGGACTTTTACATGTGTGGACGGCCTCTCATAAAGTACATTTTTACAGGTCAGAATGTATAATCAACTTCCTTTTGAACATATCGAGTACCTCTGACACGAAGAGTGTGCTGGGGTCGATCACATCCAGGAAGTGACGGAATCTCCCACGAAACGTCTCCTAAGAAAACAAAGAAAAATCAGAAATTGTTTTTATAGCATTGCTTTTAAGCTTACGTGCAATTTAAACTGTTTCCTAAAAGATCTTGCACATTTAACAGCTCAACATGAATCACACAAAACCTATTCTTTCACAAGTTAGCAAGAAAAGAGAACAAAAAAATCTCGAACTTCCCAATGACTTTAAGACTTCATTTTTCGCTGAAACGCAGGCAGCCGAACTGCGGATTGTTTCCCTCGACGAAACAGCCAGAGATTTTCCAGATGTCTCTTCCCTCCGGTAAACAGCGACATTACGGCTCGCCAGCTGTTTGAACGCTCCAGGTGGAGCCTCCTCATCACAGCCTCTGGCAAACTGTTTCCCATCTTCGTATCTTAGAGGCCCACATCCGCATCGCGCCGAACGCAATTAAGCTCTTTAATGACGGTGCCAGGAATACCTTTCAATCATTAATTCATAGGCGAGCAGAAGGAATCACTCCTTCCCCCTCATCCCTCCGCCTCCTTCACTTGGGTTTAATTACACTAACTGTTAATTTGGACAGAAATCTGCTATTTGACTCATCGCTACGTCTCGTCACTTAATGAACATATGGATGGTTGTCAAAAACATGGCACGAGTGAGGGGGCGGATTTTTCAAATCTGTTCAATTAGATTATTCACCGATTATTTAAATGGTTCAGTTTGAGCCGACGCTAAGAGTTAGTTAAGAAAAAACATTTTTTTTTTAATCCAAAGGTGTTGCGCTGTCATGTTGTATCCCACCTCTCACCTAATGCTTCCTGCGCTTCAAAGTGCTGAAGCTAATGCTAATTTACGCACATTAGCCTAAACACTAAAACATGTTGATCATTTTTATCTATCTATTTTAATATGTTGTTCACTGTAGCGTGCCTATATATGACAAATTTTAATAAGTGTCAACGTTTTTGCGTTAAATATTTTTACAAGTCGGTACAAAACAGTTTAAAAATGTTTTCTTTTGCTGTCCTTATGTAATATTCTAATATTACATATCTGCAGTGAGAAGAAAAAACATTATAGAAATAAAAGTCGAACACGTCCAGCTACTGCTTTTGAAATAAATAATAATAAAAAATGTTTTAATGCCAGTCTTTATTGAACATGACTGTACAATAGTTAAGATTATCAATTTTTGGAAACAATTCGGCCATTTAATCTTTCTTTTTGTTTTCTTTCTTTCTTTTTTTTTGGTTGTTTGTTTTTTGCAAGCTCGTACTTGTAAACTGTCCATCCGGTTTGTACAGTAAGATATCAAATATCACCCTGAGGAATGCCTCGCAATTAATTATTTAATTATTATTTAAACAATATTTAAACAAAATATTGTTTATTTTTCTTGTTTCTTCTCGCGCTCTATTCAGAACCTTTTTTTTAATCATATACTCATTACATTTAGACTCTGGTTTGGGTTTGGACTGGGTTTTCGTCAGCCTTGCCAAGGCGGTAAGCAGGAGCTAAACTGTTTCGCGCAGGAAAACGCTCCAAATGTTCATTATGGCTTTTTAAAAAGCAGCTTCTTTGAAAAAAAATACAAGCGTCTGCGCCCGAACCGAGTTGAGACCAATTAATGTGAGCGTCTACAGTGAGACCTGAGCCCAGCATGAAAGTTTGTGCTGCGGCTAAAATAAATGTACCTGGTTGAAACGAGACTTTCCGTACTGGAACGGTGGGTAGTCAGACATGCTGCCGGACAACACAACTTTCTTCCTTATTGCTCAAGTTGAGCAACTTTCTTTTTTGTTTTTTCCCTCCCCGACCACTTTCACCGTCTTGCATGGCACGGCAAAAACACTCAGCTGTCTTCCCACGTTGCATTGTGGGCAATGTAGTAATAGCATGCTGGCGCACGCATGCAGGCCGTGAAGTGCTTTCTATATCTGACTACATTTCCCAGGAACCTGTGCTTTGTTATATAGTTTTACGAAGCAAAAAAAATGTTTACAGCAAGACGGTGACCTTGAACATCGTGAAAGATGGTCCTTACTATCAGTCATTCAAACATTTTATCACGTAAAGTACTTCGAACTGCTTTATGTGCTATGCAAATGAACTTGACCTATTTAAGAGACAACACAAAATATTTACGCATTGTTCAAAATTTAAGTAGAATCTAAAATAGGGCTGAAACAATCTATCATTTTAATCGTGATGAATCGATTTTTTTTTTAAAGTCTACTAATTTAGTAATGATTAGTCGTTACCTACAGTATACAGATTCAAAAGAGGGACATTTTCTGAAAATAAAGCAAATACAGAGTAGTAATAAAGCCAAAACTCTACAAAAATAAATATCCATTTTGGACTTAATATTAAAAAAAAAAACCTCCTCAAGTAGCACAGTTTTATCTTCACCCAGAACAAAGGAATGATATGTTATTGCATTTTAGGCAGTAAGATGTTTATTCAAATAGAGTTGAATTGTTTATCTGTATCTTTTAGTGTATTTCCAATATTGTATAAAATCTCTTTAACGGTTAAATGAAAAATCTGTATCATGTGGCCTTTTTTTTACCCGATTAAGTGATTAATCGACAGAATAATTGATTTGTGAAACAACAGTTAGTTGCAGCCCTAACGTAAAAGTGTACCAGCATAATTACACAATATTTATATAAATAATACATCTGGTCCCGTTTTTTTCACGTATAGCCACGTACAAAAGAAGAACTATTCTGAACATATCCTGTAACTGTAAAATATTTTCTGCATTTTTAGATTTTTATTTTTAAAATTTTCTCTTTTTTTCCTGTAGGCATTTTGTCAACATACATTTGTTCATATTGTTTTAGATATTTTTATATTCACTTGGGGACGTTTTGTCACTGTGTTGCTGAAACAAATGACTTTCCCCACTGGGATTACCAGAGGATTATTCTATACTATTCTATTTATAAATGACCGTAAAAGTCCAACCTATCTAACAACAAAAGATAAAACACTAGTTTTCTCTTCACTCTCATTAGAAAACAAACTTTTGATGAACTGGAATGACAGGCAGAACTCGCGTCTGATTTGAAAGAGGAAATGTAGCCCTCTAGTGGAGATTTGGCCTTTTTTCAGCTCATGAGAAAATGTAATCGCATCTGTCTTGAATGTGGCCTTTTAATGTGACATGTTCAATGGCGAAATCCTTCTTGGGTAGATTATAACTGCAACCTGGACTCACAAGTGTGCACAGCCTCCAATTCTTTGTGAACGCATCTTTTGATTCAAAACCTACGGAGACCTCCAGGGGACATGGGAATTTGCTTTGCTTTTGCGTTCCCTCGCAATAATCTACTGATCAATAATGCGGCATAATTGGATACTGTAAACCTTTCTTACGGTGACCGCCGTACTTTCTGTCTTAATACAAGGTAATGTAAGGTTTTTCCATGAATGTTAGTTTCTCTTTGTGAAATATCTGAAGTTTTATATATTTTTCTTTGGGATAGAAAGGCACCACAAACCTATAATAGAAACAAAAACTGAACATGAAAACGGCACTTTAAACCATTCAGACTACGAACACAACAGAGGCACAATCAAAACTGTCACATGACTTATTACCCGCGATAATAACTCAGAACTAGTCCAAATAGTTTGGATATAATTTTACTTCTTTCCTATGGAAAGTTATGGAAAGTTTCTGTTTATACCATAGGTTTGAGGTGCCTTTCTATATTAAAGAAAAATATATAAAGTGTCACATATTTCAGAACGTCTCTCATTTTACGACTTTGTTGTAAACGTCTGACAGTGGCAAAACTTAAAATTTCCTGCAGAGCCTTTTAAAAATAAAAAAAGAAAGAAAATTGTCCTTCAGGTTTATTTTAAAGTTTGAGTACAATTGCAAGTCTCAGCAGTTTTTTTCCAAGGAGTAATTGGATTGAGCAATATTCTTTTAGTTCATTTTTATTATTTTATTTACATTGGGACATTTTTTTTTCTCTTTTTTTGTATCATTTTTCACCAGAAAGAACATATCAAAGTTTATATGTCAGATTTCATGTGTTAGACAATAGATGACATAAATCAGTAATGTCAGGAACTAATTAAATTGATTCAAACGCTATATAAAATTATGTAATATAGTCAGTGCTGCATTATTCACTTCATAGTTTTTCCATGTAACATCAGGGTGCCCCAAATGTGACCCAGGGGTCATTTGAGGCCGAATCAGTCACTGTTTGTGGCCCCCAGGCCACAGTGGACACTTTGGGAAAAGAAAAAGGGTTTTCTCTTTTATTGACCATATTTTTGGTTACATTTTAACTCTGCAGTAAATAGACTCCCCCCTCTCTATATTCATTAAACTTGGCCAAAAACAGCAAGAGGAGAGCCACATCCTGTTCTTGTTCAGACTGAAGAATGTTTCTAGTCCAAAAATGAAAACTGACCTAAAAAATACATGGGAATTGTTTGCCTTTCTTTTGATAAGAATCACCAGAGACACCTTTGTATGTTTAGGACCAACAACAATTTACAGGTTTGCTTTCTATTATGATTGTCGCTACCTTGTTTAAAATGTTGCATTTCTAGTATATGATCAAACAGATAAAAATAAGGTTTCAATTAGTGGCCGGCCGAGGAATTGGCCTCGTTTCTGTCATGTCAGCGTTTTTAAAGATTGGTGATTGGCCCAACAATTGCAATTGGTGCACCCAGAGTTTCAAATTTTTTTAAATTTGACCACTTTGGCTTTCGTGGCAAAAAAATGTGGATACCTAATATATATGAATAACACACGTCACATTAAGAGTGACATCGACACTCGTGGTTCCAAACCGGCGGTGAGCGGAGCAGGAACGATCCCGACTCCATCGACACCAACAGGAAATGACCACAAAAGACACGGTGAGCAGGAAACACAAAATACTCTTTATTAAATATACAAAATTTGTGAAACAGAATTGCATCACGGATTGTAAACGTTCCAGTCTTACACTGAGCACATTCTGCCAGCTTCACACTCGAGGACAAAACACAGTCGATTCAAAAGGTAAATAAAAACCTCGCCAAATGGAAGACATGAAAGAGAATGCTTATTCGCCCAATCACCTCTTCTACCTGTCTACAGTCATCTGCACTCTTCGTACTGAACGGATGTGATGACATACGTGTGATTTATTTTATTAAATTTTTTTAATGTTTGATGTTTTGAGCTTGATGGCGAATCATCGTCAAGGCGTGGAAGGAAGGCCTAGTGCTTAACCACAGAGCGATTAGGAAAGTGCAATACGGCGTGAAGTCGATCTAGCTATACCGATGTCACAAAGGGTACAGCAGAGTTATTCTTCTGACGATTAAGTAGTGCAAGAACATCCACGAATGCTGTTTGAGGTGGCATCATATCAGAATACTTTATGGTGTATCAATCAGCTCTACAGGTTAAGTTTCAAGGCTGTGTGTTTATGATTTTGTTTTCTTATGTTTTATTTGTTGTTTTTGGCATGTCACAGTAAATCGCTGCTAATACTCATTTTCTATTTGTATGCATACAGTTGATTCTTGTGCTAAACGATATGACAAAGCGCAATAATTAGAGATTTGATAGCTTTCTTTCAGCAAACGGATGGCTTTAAGTCCGCCCGAACGCAAAGTACAATGAAGTGCTAGCCTAAAGAACGTCGAAGGAAAACAAACTCAAAAAATAAAAGTAAGGCAGCGTTTGGCAATTTAATACACATACACGCCAAAAATGCGGTCCCTTTGTGGCAACTCATGTGTTAGCAACACACGCATGTGAGGAAGCAGGACGGAAGATACCGATGCTGTCGCCACCTGAATCGGTTAGCTTATAACGCTGAGCGTCGGCGGGGAAGGGAGCTAGCTAGCCAGCTAAAAACAAACAGCACTTATTCTGTGTTCGAAACATGAAACCTATAGTCACATGTTGGCTTTATTAAGAACACTTGAACATTCAGGTCCGTTCTCAGTGCTGTGAAACGGTCAAATGCCAACCCAGTCTCATTTGGTTTGCACGTTTCAAAAGAAGAAAAATGAGTATTAGCCTTCTCTGCTAACAGGCCACATCTCATAGCATCTGAAACGAAAGAAGCAATTTTTCTTACGCTGATGAACTTACTCAACATGAATTCTGAGAATACACTCAGACATACAGAACTTTCTCATATTTTTGTCACGTTCCAACATCAAACTTTTCTGCATAAATCCCAGAGAAATTCCTGTCTGTCATGCTTTAGCATGACAGACAGGAAGGCATCCCGATGAGGAGTGGAAAGGAAAATGATCCAGGGCTCTTAAAATTGTATCCCAAATTTTAAAACAACGCACAATGCGTGGCAAACGTTTAATTCAGCCCCCCTGAACTCGGTTACCTGTAAATAAAACCCAGTGCCGTCGACACTAAGCTGATTCTAAACCAAAAATAAGAAAGCTGATCAGGGTCAAGCTAAATAAACTACAAACCTGCAATCCAAAATGCATGCCACACTTTTTATGCTCATTAAAACATAAACCATGTTTCATTTTCCTCTCCCGTCACAGTTATTTTTGCGTTGTTCTCGCATACAACACAATAAAAGTTTGCATTTGTAACGTGACAAACAGAAAAAGTTCAAGGCTTATGAATGCATCTGTAAAGCTCTGTATTTGGCCCATTTCTCTTCCCTTCCTTCCCTTCTTGCCTGTAGTTGACATATCTGTCGGTCAAGCCTCGACTTGCAGGGTGACTCTGAATTCCCCGCCGTGCTGCGTTATCCATCAGTTACAATTTGCTGCTGTGCGAGTGCGGTGAAGGCGGGGGTGAGTCTCTTCAAGTGCACTCCAACCCTCTTATAGAAAGGTTGGATAAACAGTCGATTTATGAAAATAAAACCCAAAACCTGCTGATGCCTCGTGTCTGAAACGTCAGAAATCCTCTCCCGCATGACAAACACAACACCTTCCAGTTTTAAGCGTCAAAACGTCGTAAGAAATGTGCGAGCGCTTTCTAGGCACACGAGGAAACAGACATCTTCCGCCTTTAAGCTGAGGAGATCAGTCTGAAAGCCATGAAAATGCCCCGCGCTGATCCGACAGTTTGTTAGTAACTGGACTAAAAAAAAAAAAAAATGTAATAAATAAAGACTTTAAATTCCCACTTCAGGAAAATTTTGTGACGACGGAGGCGCCAAGTGAAGAAAGAGGATTCAGATCAGGATGCCAGACTGGCAGCGCCTGGGTTTGGAACCCTCCACCAGGCTCCGGGAGCCTGACGACAACCTGAGGACGCGCTACATTCAGAACCACTGGAGACAAACCCGTCGCCGCAGCCGAGAAAACAGAACGGGGAGAGGGCTGAGGGGCAAGCATGCCAGCTAGAAAACATCACCTCGACACCTCTGGGTGCCTAAATGTCTGTATCAAAAAGGACAGCATAGCAGTGACTAAACAGAGAGCTGTTGTGGAGGTTTTCGAGTGAACATGTGAACTACAAGGTCAGTCATCTGTTGAATTTTTTTTTGTTTTGTTTTCATTTGAACTTGGGGCGCACTTGTAGCAGCGTTGGCTTCTGCTCCATGATTCGCACCAGCAGAGTGTCGATGTAGTCCTCCAGGTCTCGGACCTGAGGCTTCAGCTTCTTCAGCTCCACCTCCCGCTTGGCCAGCAACAGTTTCTGACGCTCGAACTCGGCCCTCTGCCCCTCCAGCTCGGCCTCGCGCTGCACCAGCAGGGCCACCAGCTCGCTGTGGGTCAGGTGGTAGTACGAGCCCGCTCCTTCCGTCAGAGACTGAAGACAGACAGACAGACAGACACAGAGTGGGATCGCTTTTTAAACTGACCTGAAAATTAATACCCGAGGCTATTAAAAGGCTTAAAAAAAAAGGAGCTCAGGTTCAGATGAATAGTTCAGAATTAAATTGGAAAAGAAGAGAGAACCAGGTACTATTTTTATTCCATTTTATATACATGAGCTACTTTGCGTTGGGTTATCATGCAAAATAAATTAAAGTCTTCAGTTTAAACGAGACAAATTGTGAAGGGTTGTGGACAACAGAGATGCACCGATAACTTGGAGGGCCAAGAAGTTGACCTGATTACCCTGATTTGGGGAGATCGGCCGATACTTATATGAGAAACCAAATGTTTTTTTGTTTTTTTTCCCCCCACCAGGGGGTCCTGTTTGTGGGCTCTAGTGTCCCTTTTATCATAGTAGGCTGACAGGAAAGGGGGAAGGAGAGGGGGGAAGACATGCGGCAAATGTCGTCGGGTCCGGGAATCGAACCCGCGACGGCCGCGTCGAGGACTGAAGGCCTCCAAACATGGGGCGCGCTAACCTCTACGCCACCGGAGCACGCCCCGAAACCAAATGTTTTGCGTTTAAATGCGACAAAATGTGAACAGTTATGAACAGCAGGGGTGAACCAAAAATTGGACAGCCAAGAAATCGGCCCGATTTCCTTAGTTTTGGGAGACTGGCTGTTTCTTACATGAGAAACTGATCTGATCCACCCATTTTATCTACCTCTACAAAGTTTGTTAAAATCAGCCACTTTTGTTCTAACAGAGGGCTGACTGACAGATCTGCCCACCTGGTATGGTCAGGACAATCATCACCCCACTGTTGCCAACTTAGCGACTTTGTCACAATATTTAGCAACATTTCACACAAAAAGCAAAATTGGTATTGACCTAAATCAGAATTGGTAGGCAAGGCGTTCTGAAGAACTTCAATCAGTGCACCTCTAGTAAAAACTTTGTCAAGGTTCGTGTCAAACCTACAGCAGCAGTAAATGAAAAGAAATCCAAATTTGCAAGGCCATTAACCACATTGGATAATAGCAGCTTATTCATTAATTTTTTTCTACCTTCTTCCTGTCTGCCTCCTGCTCTGCGATCTGGCTGCTCCTCCCCGGATGGATGGTGGACTTGAGCTTCTCCAGGCCGGTGGCCAGCACTGACCGCTTCTCCTCAGCCAGTATGGCAGTGGTCAGGGGCTTCACTGGGTGGGGGCTTCAACAACAACAACAACAAAAAAACAAACACAGTGAGCCATTCACATTATCCCAACGCTGACCCAACTCCCAACCTGCTGCCTGATGAGCTGCCCGGCTATCACTCTGGTGGTCATAGTGGAGGTCTTATATTTATAACAGCAGCCGAAAGAAAAGAAACTTTAATCTTAGCTTTTATTGTGAAATGTACACAACTTCCTTTGGAACAATATCTTCCTCTGGAAACAATGGCCGTGTTTGGAAACTGTGGCTTCCTTTCTGAGCACAAACAAACATATACAAGCTCTCTGAAATCATAGTATGAAGAAACATATGAGACAATGTCTTCATAAAAGCACAGGAAGACAGTTTCCTGTGTCAATGACCTACATGCAGAAAACCATCACTATCTTTAGTGCAACTGATGCAAGATTAGTCCCTATTAAAGCCCAGTTGAATTTTTTTTTGTTGCCCTACAGTATGACACCAGACATTAAGGAATCCAAACCAACATTGTACTTCATTTTGATTAAGATCGGAATAGGGTTAACAGGTGTAAAATGTGTAAATGTGGTGAAAATTAATCCTGAAATGAAGGATGTAATTGTATGCATAGGTGTAATCATGAAGAAGGATTGTGTGAAGAGTGTTATTATCCCAAGCTGAAAAGGAAATGACAAAACAACACCTTTTTCCTCATGTAAAAAGCTTGGTTTCTGGTTGATGTATTGGCTGTGTTAGAACACTGGCTGTCCCAGAGGACAGGGGGGGTTCTGCATGTGTGTGTGTGTGTGTGTGTGTTGGGACAGAAGCGTGATAGAACTGAAGGTAAAATAATAACTGCTAATTGGCCCGAGGCTTTAGTTTCCCCCTCTCCTGTGACCATAGGACACACAGACGAAACCTGCAGAAGAGTCCTGTTGACACCAGAGGAAGTCTACGCGTTTCAACAAAAGCGACGAAACGAGGAGGATCACACCACAAAGAAGAAGACGACTCCCGAGAGTCAGCACAGGAAGGAAGCAAGGCAGAAGCACAGGAGGAATACGAGAAGACGAGGAAGAAATCCCTTTTCCACCTTTTCACCCAGCACTGAGCACGTGCGACCTCACCTGCTCGGCTGATCGGCCGCTTGCCGCCGCTCGGTTGCATCCAGCGTGGCGCCGGGCTCTGAGCCGGGTGGCTCTGTCGCCGAAATGGTTGAGAGGGGAGAGAGGGCAGAGAACGCTACATGGAAGCTACTGCTTTCAGGAATTAGAGAAGGAGCAAATGTGTTAGGGAAAGGGAAGACAGGGTCTAGCTGAGCAAAGGAGGATTCCTGTATTGCGCAGGGATCGCTCCCGAAAGAGGAAGGGAAAAGTTGGTCAAAGGCAGGTGCTAGCGTCCCCTCGGAAAGGGAGCGCTGCAGCGCGGCATGCTGCCCCTGTGGAGACTGTAAGAAGATGTTGTCCTGATTTCCCTCCCCTATGTCACTGTGGATCTTTGGATTAAAGCTGTTGTCTGGCAGAGGGGCAGGCAGAGCCTGTAATCCATTGCCCCCTGTCAGGCTTGTCTCGAGGTTCACCAAGTTGTCTTGGTGGAACTGGAGGAATTCTCCAAATATCTCATTCGTGTTGACCTCAAAGTTTGATGACTGCGATAGAGTTGTAGGATCCATTATCAAAAGATCATCAGGGACTGCCTGAACGTTGCTCATCTCACCACTGCGGGTTGAGTTAACTGAGAATAGCGTTTCATTCAGCTCTGACCTGTTGGAGAATGAGTGAGAATCACAGGTTAAGTAGTCCTGTGAGTCAGCGCTGAAATAATGGCTGTGGCGTAAGGTGTTGCTACTCTGTTCAGGGGTCTGTATGTTCAACCAAGCGGTGTCAAAGTCCTGGCTAGGACTGCTTGCAAGGTTACTGACATTGAGGTATTCATCAAAAATCCCAAATTCCACATGAGAATAAGGGCGAACTTTCTGCGCCTCTGAACCAGTGTTCTCACTGGTCACATCCAACAAATCCTGCTTGACCTCGGGAGATGAGGTTATGACAAGTACCGATGGTAGTGTGGAAGAGAATTCATCGTCTGAAGAAGCAGGCATCAATTCTTCCATGGCATTGTTCTTAGAACGAGCGCCAAAATCCTGAGAAGGTTTGACAGCGCGATCTTTGCTTTCTTCTTCACCATCATTGCTTGATTGCTTAGACATAACAGGCTTCGGTTGAAGTGTCTGCAACAGATCATGGTTCAGATCAGGAGTTTTAGGTGTTTGACTACCTCTAGGTTCACTTTCTGTTTCCTTTTCCGACATTGTCAGAGAAAGAGGCTGAAACGAGTCTCCTAAAATGTTCCAACCAACCATTTCGACATGGCTATCATCTGGCTGATTGACAGTTTTGTGTGAATCAGCAATCAAAAACTGATCAATGGACTTGTCAGCGATGCCATCTCCACACTCTGAGGTCTTTACGGTTTTTACAGTAGTCGAGTCGGAGGAGTTCTTGAAGTGAAGGACTGTGCTTTCTGCCTCCTCAGAAGACGACACAGAGAATTTCTCAGATTGAGATGAAAAACAGGAGAGCCCGTCTTCTTCGGTCGAACTGCCGAGGCCCGACGAGCTGGGGTCTGGAGAGCTGCTGTTGTTGTTGAGTTGTGCAGATGAGATGTGAAAGGGAGCAGTATTGATATTAGTGTGCGTAAAATCATTCGTAGTGTTGCTGTCCTGTTCGGTCACAATGAAATCAGTCGGTTCAGGGGAGTTAGTAGGAGTGTTTAACGTCGAGTCATCACTGTCAAAGCTTCTGTGTTCTGGGATCGTTTCAAGGAATTGCGGAAAAGTGTCAAAGTGAAGTGCGTTGTTGTTCCTCATCTGGAAAGGAAGTGAAAGTTCATTGGATAAAAATCTACCCCCAGGCTGATCACAGAGAACGTCATTAACATTTGCTTGCTCGTTTGCATCCGGGACTGGTTGTAATTCAGCTTTACTACCGTCGTGTTCCAGTGGATGGTCATCGACTGTGTTTTGCCGTGTTCTGCTTTCCATGGCGAGCTCCTCGGGAGACTGCAGTCTGCCAGCTGCAAACGCCTCAAATGATTCGTCCCACTCTGAGTCCAGGTTACGCTCCTCAGCAGACAGAAAGGGGTTTGACAACTTCTTAATTAAAGGTTCTTTATTTGCTAAGTGAACTGGAGGGAGAGGTCTCTCAACAGGTTGGTCTTTGGGATCAGCCGTGTCCTCTACTGTTGGGCTATCTTGCATCAAGTCAGGATTACTTGACTGTGGAAAGAGGTCGGTTATGGGGGGCCGGGAGCTGGAAAGATAAGGCAAAGGAGGCAGCGGTGACTTCAGTGTCTGGTTAGTTAACATATCTGTAAAGAAGGGGTTGTGCTGTAAGCGGGAGTAGAAAGGGTTGCACTGGGATATGGGAGGCGGTGTGGTCTGTGAACGGGAAAAGGGGTTAGTGTGGTGCAGTGCGGAAACCAAAGAGGTAGGATCACCGGGGACACCCGGGGGCTGGTGACTAAGTGGAAGAGGTGGTGGGTGGGGGTCAGTGCTGGGCTCTAACTTAGTGGAGACCACCAGGCTGTGAAAAGAAGGACACACAGTCCTCTCAATTAGTCAGGATTGTTCACATTGCTCAACGTAAGCTTGCAAAAAGCATTTGGCTCAAGTCACATTTTAAAGGCATACTATGCAGAGTCTGTCCCATTGGCATACACTGGATTGTTTATTAGAGGATAAAAGATGTTATTTTACTGGTTTCGATTTTATAAAACAAAGCCTGCTGCCATAGTGCTTCATTCAAAGACAATAGAAATTCAGCCAATGATGTAAAATGTTTCTCTAGAAAAGAAAGTGCAGACATTATAGAGCTCCTTAAAAGCTACTCTTAACCTTTGAACCATTTCATGCCCCAATCAGAAACTCTAATACTTTTCACTGGGATTTTATCAGACAGGCTAAAATAATCTAATTATAGTTGAAGTGGAATGAAAATGACAGCTTTCACAAAAAAATGATAAAAATCTAAAATGAACTTGCAAATAGGGTAAAATGTCACATACTGAGTAAAATTAGTCCACTTTTGTGCCATTTAGTCTTAGCATACAACACATCCAGTTGTTCTGTGAAGGCCTTAGTGGTTTATCAAAGTGCACAAACTGCATCTAGAAGAAAAAAAGTAAGAATGCAGTTGTGAATAAGCAGGGTCATGTCATAAAACCAATCGACATGGTCGTCCATCTGAAGCGTCGGGGGACAGGAATCTCTCAAAATAATTAAAAAACTTCTATTTATATTTTAGTAAAATCAAGAAATATTTGTGCCCTTCCTAGAAATATGTGGAAATAATAAAAAACAAAAGGAGCAAACTTTTTCCTGTCACCACATTTCTCCTCCCTGACAGGAGAACCAAGACCCCAAACATAAGGCCACAGTTTCAATGACATGGTTTAGCTCAAGGTATTTTTTTGTGCTAAAATGGTCCAGTCAAAGTTCAGACTCAAATTCAATTGTTCATTTGTGGCAGCAGTCGGTAGTTGAGTTTACTGGATGCTCCTCATCAATTTGAATTGTCTCTAAAACGATATATAGAGACATATTCAAAAAGACTGGAAGGTCTTAAAAGGTGGTTTTACAAAGTATTACCCTGATGAGGCCAAAATATAAATGCAGGCCACACTAATCAGATTTTAAACTGTTAAAATCTTTGAAAACAACATCTCCAAAGTTTTTTTTTATTCCTACATTGTATTAGATTACATCACATGAAATCCCAATAGATTTCACAAGTTTGTAGAGGTAAGAGAATAGCATGTAAAATTAATCGAGGGTGTGAACACTTCTTCCAAACACTTAAACTGTTACAGCTAACAAAAAAGGCCATAAAAACAAAAAAAAATTTCTGCACCACGTGAACTTTATGACCGCCGAGCCACATCAATATTCTTATTTACAGTGAAAATGAAACCAGAGAAAAACAAGCTGTGATTCATGCTAACATCGTTAACCTCTGAAAGTCCTAGAATGGCTCAGACAGAAAACTTCTTATTTTTTCAACAAAAAAAACATATTTATTCCCATTTTAAGAAATTCTTCAGATTTTGGTTCATTGAATGCAGCATTAGGTGGCAGCAAAGCAGAAAAAAACCATGTGTAAAATCATAGTTGATATTCTGCATGGTATGCCTTCACACATTATTTATGTATTTTTTTTTACATAGAGTTGTTTGTAACATATATTGCTTATAGAAAGAAAATTAAAATCACATTTGATCAAATAATGATTAATGAAAACCATCTACAATCTTGATAATTGCTTCCTTATAAATATAAAACCACTAACTAGTACCATGTTAGAGCAAGACATCACAAAATATAGTACTAAACTTTCATTACACTTGATAGTAAACACATAAAAAGCTTTTAGCTCTTTAACCTAGAAACGCTACAAGGTTTTTTTTGGCTGGCTGCTATTATTAGTCAACTGACACTTGTTGCTCAGCAGTCGTGCAGAAAGCTGATTTCTCAGGTATACTTTTCAACAAAAACAAATGGCAGCTGCCATTAAACACAAAGGAGAATTTAATTTTTTTTTTTTTTTTTTTTTTACAAATGCAACAAGAAAATAAGCTTGTTTACATTTTAGTGGCAGCAGAAGCGCAAAAGCAAACAGAATGGCGCTATCGATTAGCAGCAGACACAACAGGTTTATGGAATAAGATCAGCTTGTAAACTAAATGTTTTATTTTCTTCATCCTAAACCTCACAAATTATTTTCAAAAATGTGTATATTGCTGTTAAATTTACAGTGAGTAAAATATACATCAAAAAGGCGTAAATACGTTGGACTCAAAGTCGTTCATGTTTAACTTTTCAATCTGTTCCTTCCATTAAAGCTTGAGGTTGTTGCATGACAAAATGGATGGAAAAAAAGTGAGCGGGTGTGAAAAGTTTTTCAAGGGTTAGACGAGAGTTATCTGATGCCTCAACAAAAAGACTAACAGAATGAATAAAAAGCTACGGTGCGGCGGATGCATTTCATCACTTTAGAGTGGTACAAAGAACCACAAATGACGGCAAACCAATAAAAAAAAAAACTATCCGCTTAACAGTGTGACCGGTGGAAAGGTCCACGTCTCGGCCCTTTTTTTTGGCTGCTCAAACAGGAGTGACCGACCTGCACACACGCGCGCCGGGACAAAAAACGAGAGCAGCGACGTCTCCAGATCACGTTTCCAAAGAAACGGAGCGTTTATTCTGTTGCGGCGTTATGCTCCGCACACGGTTAGCGTTATAAAAGCAGCTCCACTCCTCCATCTGCATTGCAGACTTCTCCTGTAACCAAAGACTTGGAGCAGAAGGGACGTGTTCAGAGCCGGAGGCTCATCTGTAGTACTGGAACAGAGCGCTGCGCTCATTTTGTTCTCGCATCAGGTGTTTGGCCCACTTCTATCTGGGGAAAACATTAACGCGGCGATGCATGTCACCGGGATTTAATGTGATAGAGCAACACAAAGCAGCAGGAAATTGATGAATGGCTCATTAACTCTGCCGTAAATAAGAAATCTGAAAAGTGTGGTGTGCTTTCGTTTCCCCCAGGATTTCTCCATTTTGAGCTTCACCCATCTTCAACTCAACTGTGAGCAGCTTCCCTGTCACTGCTGAAGAAAACCATGCCCACAGCATAATGCTGCCATCACCGCCTTTTGTGCATAAGCTAGTAAGTAAAGTAAGTGAAGTTTTATTTCTATAAAACCTTTCAAAGACATATGAGCCATCAGTTTTGAGTCCATTTGTACTACTCATGTCCCTTTAAATTTACCCTCAGGGACAAATAAAGTCATTTGAATGGAATTCAATTGAATTTAGGTCACAAAGTGATTCAAAAATGTAAAACATTTAAAACAACAAAAAACATTAAGCAGCTTTTAGTTTCTTAAAAGACAGAGAGATGAAAGAGGCTGCTTGTGTTCAGCTTTATTTAGGTTTGTCAGAGTAAATGCAATGAGATACAGTTGCACTCCACACATTTCAGATGCCGGTATGTCAAATATATCAAACTCCATCCATCGTTTTCCTTTCCACTTCACAGTTATGCTCTTCTTTCTGTTGATCCGTCATGAAAAATCCCATGTAGATACTTAAAACGGGAAGCGAAAGTGGTGTTCACTCGCACTAAATATAGCAAAACCCACAACTAGAGTGGCGTTGAAAGGCTACTCCAGCTGGTTGGAGAACAGGTTCAGCATTCTTCCACAGCGTTAGGAATGTAGGTGTCTGCGTTCAGCGGATCAGGTAATTAGTCTGACACAAAGAAAACAGGTCTGACAAGTCGTGCTGTGTCAAAAGGCCACTGAACGCACCGACCAACTTGTTTAGAATGGCAGCAAACTAAAGTTTATGTGGGTTTTCTTGCAGGTTTGGAAGAGCTGAGTCACATTAAAGTAGAGGTTAAGTTAACAGGTCAGAGAAATAAATCAGTTTATTAAAAATAAAAAGATGTTAAATCAAGTAGGCAACTTTGATATACATATTCTGCCTTCTAATTTTTCTATTTCAATTACTTGTTTATGACTTGAGTTGTTTTAATTTCAGCCGCCACAAAATGAAACGACAATCTCTCACATTAACAACTTGTTTTTTGCCATTTGTAGGACAATGAATCAGGTTATTATTATTTTTTTTTATGTTAAAGCCAAAGTTGTTGACCTAAATTTAAAAACTCATTACATCCAAAAACCAGAATTCCACATGAGTTTATTTTTTGAAGATGAAGACGTTCTGACGTCTTCTGACGTTTCTGTTGATCCGTCATGAAAAATCCCATGTACTTAACTACATGTTAAGAATCTACATTGGTGTGTCGGCTGCGTATCTCACCTGGGTTTGTTGTGCGAGTCCTTGGATCCGAACCACGCTCTGTGTTTCTCCTCGGTGGCGGCGGCGCTTTGCTCAGACTCGCCTTTGGACTGGCTCTGACCCTTCCCCGCAGACTCACTCCGCCCATGCGAGAACAAGTTCCTCCTCTGCTTTTTCACCTGACTCTCCGGCTCCGCCTGGGAGGCGTCTGGCAGTGACGCCGGTGCCAGCCGCTCCTCCTCTCCGGCCCCGCTCTGCCCCAGGGCCGCCACGATGGCCGCCCTCTCCTCTTCACCGGCCCTGTCGAAGGACCAGCGCCGGCCATCCCCTGCGGGGCCCTTGGGCAGCTCGGCGGAGGGCCTGGTGCTGAGGTTCTGCAGGGAAACGGAGTGGGCCACGGACCGCTGCAGCAGCAGTCCCGGCCCTAAAGAACCTGACGGTCTTCCTGAGCCTCGATCCTGGGCCTGGACTTTGGACGCATGGCTTCCGTTTACACAAATGGTCGGGGGAGGCACTGCGATGGTGATTTCGCCGGCATCGTCGCCGAACTCGCATCTGAGAGAGGACGACTTGGGCGAAGTGTTTGCTGTATGTTCTGCAACAAGAGAGGGCAGAAATGAGGAGGATTGAAGAGCGAAATGCAGGAAAAAGGCCATCTTTGTTTTTTTCTGAAACAATCATTAGCTTTATAGTAATAAATACAAAATGCTTCTCTAGAGAACAGTGAGCATTTCTATAGCTGGCTAACTCATGCCAAGCCTTCAACAATAACATAATAACTACAGATGTACAAGGCAGTGGCGACCCTGAGAGGGGGGCACGGGAGGCCATGGGCCCCTCTTGAAAATCTTGGACAAAGAATCATATTCAGGTCATACTAAAAGCAGTCATTTTCTTCATTCAAGACATGAATATAAAACCCAAATAATAAATAAATAAATATATATATATATATATATATATATATATATATATATATATATATATATATATATATATATATATATATATATATATAAATAAATATATATATATGAATGAACAATAAACAGGTGAAAATGGTTGGATAAATCGTCTCCCTGCCAGACTCACCTGGACTGTTGTCTGCAGTGAAGTTGCTGCTGTTGCTGGGGGAGTTGGACAGGTCAGACACCACCACGCTGATGCCGGCCGTCGGACTCAGGCTGCCGCCACGCGACGACGACTCGCTGCTCTCGGAGCCCAAGGAGGTGCTGGAGCGAGTGTCGGACGACTTCCGCAGCTTCCCCCGCAGGAAGAAGGTCCTCATCTTGCTCCGCCGGACCTCCCCCCCCTCGTCATCCTCGTAGTCCTCCTCCCCGCCTCCGTCACTCGGCAGTCTCTGGCGCATGCGGTACAGGGAGCTGTACCCGCCCGGCACCACGGCGGAGGACGACTCCTCCTCGCTGGTCCTCCTCTTGCCCTTCATGCGCTCCTTGAGTTTGCTGAAGGTGGAGGCGCCCTTGTCCTTCATGACCAGGTCGTACATGCTGGCCGTCAGGTTGTTTCGGGTGAACAAGATGGTGACCTGAATGTCCCCCCTCTCCTTCTCCTTCTTCCCCGTCTTGGAGTTGAGTCTATACCACCTGCAACACAAGGTGGATCACATGAGATCTGACGACACGCTGGTTTTATGAATTACAAAGACAGATCAAGAGTCTCAAAGGAAGGTTCTTTTGAAAGATTCTAAGATGTTAATGTCTTTCTTGCCGATAACATATTCATATGGCATAAATATAGATTAATTAGGCTTAAGATAGAGGCTCGTTCAAGATGGGCGAAGACCAGAGCAGAACTCTACCATTGTAAAAAAAATTAAAAATACAAAAACGTGTCTGTCAAACATTTTACGATACGGTAAACCATTAAACCATCACATTTGCATTTAGCAGTTGTTATCAGAGAAGTAGATTAGAGGTGGTGCGTCGCCAATGATCTTCCTGTGTGAAACTCACAGTACATTAAAATAAAACTAAATATTTTTAAAGTGACAGAGCAACTACCTCCTCAAAAAGTTAAAGCAGTGTAAAAGTTAAACTAGCGTTAAATTAAAATGCCACAATATTGTTTGCTTTTTACATATTTTTATTTCTCATACATGTTTCATACAGGAACCTTATTTATTGAGTTCTGAAAATATAATAGCTAAACTCGATGGTCTAACCCAGGGGTCTCAAACTCCAGTCCTCGAGGGCCGCAGTCCTGCAACTTCTAGATGTGCCTCTGCTGCACCACACCTGAGTACAATAATTAGGTCATTAGCAAGGCTGTGGAGAACTGATCTGCACAAGGAGGAGGTCATTAAGCCATTTCATTGCAGTGTTTTATACCTGTGGCACATCTAAAAACTGCAGGACAGCGACTCTCGAGGACTGGAGTTTGAGACCCCTGGTCTAACCATTAGCTTAGGCCTTTTGAAATAACTTACTAGTACTGATTTTTACCAAGTTAAGATGTGTATCTATGGTAACTGTGATAATCTTCCAATCCACCTTATTCCTGGGAGGCTTACTGTGGAAACAACTGTGGGTCTTACTTCCGGCGCCCACAGGAAGTAGCCGTATTTCATTTGAAGTTGTAGTTTTTTATTGCTAATCTATATTCATGATGGAAGTTACATCTCTCTTTCTGGTTATAATGCAATATTTAGTAAAACTTGTTTACGGACATGCCATCTGCTATCAGAGAGCTGCTCAACACAGAGGATTGTAATTGTTTTTTTTGTTTGTTTTTTTCCCCTCCAGGGGGTCTTTTTGTGGGCTCTAGTATCCCTTATACAACAGTAGGCTGACAGGAAAGGGGGAAGGAAAGGAGGGAAGACATGCAGCAAATGTCGTCGGGTCCGGGAATCAAACCCGCGACGGCCGCGTCGAGGACTGAAGGTCTCCAAACGTGGGGCGCGCTATCCTCTACGCCACCGGAGCACGCCCCAGAGGATTGTAATTGTGAGTTTAATCACAAAGAGCGACAGGAACACAGCAATAAGCTTTGTAACGTGAGTTAGCAGCGCTGCTAACAGCTTGTTTTTCTGAAGAACTGAGTAATGAAGAAAAGAAAAGCAGAGAAGCTGGTCAGAGACCTGAGCTGCAGGTTCAGATCTCTGACAGTGTGAAACACCAGAACTACACAATATTAGCTTGGTGTGATGTGAATTTTATTTTTTGTTTGAATTTTAAAAAATTATAAAATTTGTGCAGCATTAAAAGAAGCCAAAACTTTCTCATTAGCTTCCAGCTAGCATTCTTTCAGGCTAGCTTATCTAGGAATCAGATTTGGACTTATGAACCTGTCACTTTTTCGTTTACCCTACAAAACAACTGAATGTTTCACTTGCTGTGACTCAGGACTTTAGTAATCTACAAAACGTTTTCAAACCAAGAGCTGATTTGGTTATGTAAACATTTTCCAATCTCTCTGTGAGGACAGTTTTTTCCTCATAATTCATTTGTTGGAAAAATTCTAATTCTTTTGCAGCTCAGTTAAGATTCAGCTTTTTTTATATATCTTTTTCTTTTGCGCTAAATACCAAATACAATCCTCTTATTTCATCTTCTGTTTCAACAACCTGTAAAATAAATGTCTGTTTACCAAAACTAATAGACTTGGACAGTCAATACTTGTGTTTTTGATGTCAGAGCCAACACCATTTTTCCCCAAACATCCACAGTGTTTCAAACAATGTAGATATTCTAAAAGGACTACCACATGGATTGAAATGCCTGTTTTTAATTTGTTCCTATCCTTATTCTTTTATATGAAATACCAAACAGAACAATGCACATTATATCAGCGTAGCTCAACTCTGCCTTACATAACTTGTTTTCAACGAGAAGCTGCCCCAGTCTGTTTTTCTGTGCTCTAGTAAAACACAACCACACCCCTGCTTTCCCTATGAACGAGTGAGAAACTCAAGCAAGTCCTCAGGCATCCTTCCTCATTTGCCAGGTTAACAATTGTGTTTACTGCAGTCCTTCAACTGGATGACACAGCAACAAATCCAAGGAATGTTTGGGAAAAGCACAGCTACGTTCGAGCTGGCAGTCGCCCCAACATCCTGTAACTCTACAAGCAAGATGAATCACGATTTGAGAGCTGATAATGGTTGATAAGAAGTTTGAAAATGGTTAATGCTGTACGTCAAAATGTATTAGGAAATATATTAACACTAAGACAGGACTGCACTTGCCTGAATTTTTGAGATTCTGTTTATTTAGGCACCTTGAAGGATGTGGGGTCACAGCGTGTGTACTCCTCTAAAGCGGTTCTTCCCTGCTGAGTGTGACCAAGCATCCAACAACACCTTCATTCATTCTGTCCCTATAAGCAAGAACAATGAAGCGAAACAATGCTTTCTTCTAATTTAATAAACCAGCGTCCCATATAAAGGTGTTTTGCTGACTGTAAACTCTGTGAAGGGTGGGCAGAGAGGTGCACTTCCTGAAACGCCAACAAAGTAACCACATCATGACTCACAGAAAAGTTGCATCTATTCTGCTGTTCAAAAAAAAACAACAACAGCAAAGAAAAGATGAGATGACTGAACAAAACATACCCCGGCTAATGCCTGCCTCTGCAAACCAACGGGAAGCTGCCGGTGCTACCAGGAAAACGCAAACCATAATCTGCTTTTAGATTTTTCATTTCCTGTGCTGCTGGGCTATTTTCATGCCACATGTCAGTCGCGTGGGTCCTCTTTCAGACACAGCCCTTACCTAGATGTCGAGACACTAATGTCTCAGCAAGATCTAGAGAAACTCATCCATGCGTTTATCTTTAGTCGTATTGATTATTGTAACGGCGTCTTCACAGGTCTGTCCAACAAATCAATCAGACAGCTGCCGCCAATCCAGAACGCTGCTGCAGGAGTTCTCACTAAAACCAGGAAGATAGAGCACATAACACCAGTTTTAAAGTCCCTCCACTGGCTCCCTGTAGCTCAAAGAATAGACCTTAAAATACTGTTAGTTTATAAATCACTGAATGGTTTAGCACCACAATACATTAAAGATTTGCTGCTGTTGTATCAACTTTCCAGAACTCTCAGGAGGCCGGCCGTCCAGGACCGACGCTGGACACTACTGTACTCAATACAAGCTAATATCTCTATAACTGGTTAACGATGACTTAACACTTCAAATGTCAAGGATTGTATGGGTGAATTATTAATATAAAACTTCAGAAATTACATACACTTAAGGTACCATGTGAAAGTTTTCACACAACTCTCTGGTACCTTCAAAAGTCACCAAATCAGCAAGCGGAGTCGATTTGTTTATTGTTTAATCTTCAGCGGTTCGTTTAGGGCCTAAAAGGTTTGTTAGAGAACATTGGGGAACAAAAACTGTAATAAAGACCATATATACAGTACAGACCAAAGGTTTGGACACACCTTCTCATTGAATTCAATTAGAAAGTGTGTTTAAATGGTCCAGTTAAAGCCCAGGCCAGATCTCAATTGAGAATTAGTCGGACTTCGCAGTCAGACTTAGCTTGAGAAATCGAATTGGCTAAAATGTCAGCATCTGGTTGTGTAAAGCTGATAAGAGACACACCCAGAAAAACGTCCAAATTTAATGTAGCTACAGTAACTCCTTTCTGTTCTGCTTTATAATTATGTAACAGGCAACTTTTTGCTGGTCCATCACAACAGATCCAGATAACGCACACAGACGTTTGCAAAACCTTCGATGGGTGTGAAAGCTTTTGCAAGTCACTGTGTCTCAACCAAACATGATTCACTGTGGGGGAAGACTTCTGAAATTTCTAAACAATTCGTTGCAGCGGTAACTTCATGAAAACAGGATGCTTGGCCTTTCAAAACCTACTGCAACAGGTGAGCTTTTCTGTTGAGACATTAAGGAAATCTAAGTGTCACCCTTCAGAATGAAACCACATTTCTATATCAAGGATGAAACCTTAAAAAACCCCGCCGACATGAAAGAAAAACGGAAATTTTCTTATCTACAGAGTGTGATGTGAGAAAGGAACCTCACACCTCCGCTATCCAAGACGCCCAATATCTCTTTCACTGGGTCTCTTCCTCTTTCACTCTTTTTTTTTTTTCTTGGGATTCTGCAGTAAGATTATGCAAAGCAGCGAGAGGCGATAAAAGTTTTAAGATCATGACACTCTCCAGACAACAACTAACTGGTAGTTGATCTTAATGGTATAATAAGCAGTGAAAATGCCACAGGATTACTGTATTTACGTGAGGAAAACTTACAGTGGATCAGTATTCACGGGTTCACGGCTCGGCTGAAAGCCCGATCGTGGAAATAAGGAAAATTGTAGATAGTAGCTCCTGTGATAAAGCTAAGACACTTTCCATTGAGCGTATTAAAGCATATTAACGTATATCTGATGTTTGAACTATTAAAATAGGCAGTTATAAGTGTTTTTAGACGAGGTTTGAAGTCGGGATACACCGATATGAAAATTTGGGCCGATGTCGGTATCCAATGTCAATATTGCTGTTACAGTCAATTACCGATATTTACAGATATTATATCTATTTCAACATTGTTCCAACACCTTTGGAGAAAAATAAAAACACAACAGACAGCAACAAGATAAAAATAAATATTGGTTGTTCATATCAACCCAGATTTATTTATCGGACCGATAGAGATATGTTAAAAATGATAAAAATCGTCCAATATCAATGTTAGTACTCTAGCTTGAAGTTTATAAACAGAAAAGAAACTTAACTTTAGCTTAAATCAACAGAAATAGCGATTCGTTCTCTTTCGCCACACTCTAGCACAACGGAAACATTAGGAGAAGTACAACAACTAAAAACTTTCGAAACCACAGGATGCCTTCAGAACATCAACCCGCCCATAATCTGACACATTCACTTTGGAAAATTTGCCGCTCATTGATCTCATGAGTTTGACTGTATTGAAAATCTTTATGAAATGTCCGAAAGGAAAAATTCTGCATTGGAAAACTTTCCTTCTGTTGTTAAACTTACTTTTTATAGAACAGATTTTTAATGAAAGTACATTTCTCAAACGACGGGTTTACACCTCATCTTCACTTTACCAAAACCATTCACTACTCTGTAAATATTAATTTACAATATTTTTACACATGTATAATTGCCTGAAAACAAATGTTTTCTTCATTTCCAGATTTTTATTTTTTAGATACTTCAATAACCCTAACTACTGTGTGCGGGGAGAAGAAATAAACTAGAACATTTTCCCCTAATGTTCTAGTATTTGAGTCTAATTTGATGGTGGCTACAGACCAACACGAGTCGCCGGCTAAATAACATAAATCAGCCACGGAGGCCATCTTATTTACAGGCCCTGTTCTGTTTTAATGTGATTACAGGCAGAGTTCCTGCTACAGCAAAAACACCGGCCCCCAATCGAAAGGCTGCAGGGAAGGGGGGGAGGAGGTCCCATCATTGACTGCGCAGACTGTTATGCAATTATCATCATCCTGCCACTGACCTCAAGCTTGGACCTAAAACACATGGCAACACCCACGAAGCGCGCCAGAGAAAACACACAGAGAACAATCCCACCCCGCAATCAGACGGCGAGGATGGCGGCGAGCAGATGGAGCCGAGCAAACGCGTTGGATTTTTACAGTTTACACAGCGACAACAAGGCCACAAACACACCCAGACCATTGAATGCTTCAAGAAATGACACTCCCAAAAAGCAAGTACACACAGTCCCAAATCACGTAGCGTTTCATTCAAATAAATAATTGGATTATAAAGCTACATTATCTCTGGGTTTGAACTTTTCTATTTTTTTTTTGTTGTTGTTGTTGCTGTTTGTTTGGGGGTTTTTTTACATTTGGAGGTATTCAAGCCAGATTTCTGTGCAGGCGCTCCGAGAAACTCAAAGATGCGCTTGTGAGAAAGGACTCGAGTTTCACATCAGCGTTCCAACAATAGCATCAGCCCTCCTGACACACCAGCTGGCTCCCTGCAGCCAAGGTGGGGCAGACGCTCCAAATTCAGCCTGGAGGAGCTGTGGACGGGAATTCCCTCGCATCCGACTAAATAAACAAAAATCCTCTCACCGACAGTGTAATTACGCCGCTGTCTTGTTCTGATTTGGAAAAACAATTAGTCGAGAATGCTCATCTCTACTCTCTGGCATTATATAAGAGAAGAGCTTAAGTTTTGTTTTTTGGGGATTTTTGTTAAAAAGAAATTCTTCCTGTCAAGAGTTGTTTCAGTCCACTGTCGCCATGTGTTTGTTGAGGATGGGAATCATGTGAAAGTGAAGCCAAATGCTACGATGTTTTTGGTTTTTTACTGTGTCTGGAGCATTATGTATGAACTTAACTTTTCACTACAGTTAAAACTAGCGGTGGAACTCGATTAACAGTTTGTAATTGAGTTAATTACAGGGTCTGTAATTGATTAATTGTAAATAATGTCATTTTAATCAAAAACTACCAACAAACAAAGCAACATTTTCAACTCAAAAACCCTTTTTGCTGCCAAGCTATTGAACCAATAGTCATATGAGATCTACAAAGGTTTTAGGTAGAGCTTCGGAGTTAGGCCAACTCCTTTTAGCACAACTTGAACACAATAATAGTTTTTTACAGCATTCCATTAATTCGTTTTAGAAGAAAAATGAACCCCAACTGGGTTAAGGGAAGCGGCTTCATCGATCATTCCCGTTGGTTGTACGTCAGATTTGTGTACGTACCAGAAACGCATATGAAGGTTCCCACTGGAGCCTTTGTATGTAAAAAATTAAAAGTTTAAAATATGATGAATTGCTTTAAAAATACTGCAACTGACTAGGCATTAAAAGTTGGCATATGCTTCAAAGCTTCCAATCTGCACTAAATGGCAACTTTACAACATATAAATTAGGGATGTGCTGTCATGACACATAATAATATTATTATAATATCGGATAACAATATCCGATATTATTATCGCTCTCAAAACTGGTGCATCGCTATCACTCTTACATTTCCAAACAAACACCACATGGCGACCCGGCTCGCCAAACACATACAAAAACAGCAACAAAATCGAAATGATATAATAATGATATAATTAATATAGGCCCAGTTTTGCTTATCAGATCGATACGATACATTAAAAATCGAAAGATTTCAATGTTAGTGTTGATATATTGCGCACCCCTTATTATCACAATCGTTAATAAAACTCAACCGAACTGAAGTTTACAGCATAAATGTGAAAAATAAATAAATTACACTGACTTGAAGCGGTGGCCTAAAAATGTTCTAATGACCAACATGTTCTCCTTTTTGAGAGGATGCACACGAGTTAAAGGTCTATCAACATCTGTGGGTCAGGTGACGCCTGAGCGACTCTGAGAAAAACAGAATGTGAACATACGACAACAGAATGAAGCTTCTTCTTTAAGCAGCAACCCACATACAGAGCAGCCTGCTGCCAAAAAGGGGCCGTGAAGCAGCAGCCCACACAGAAACTGTAGTCCCACAACACAACTCTGAACAGGCGCACAATATTTAAGGTTGTAAACACAAGATTTAATGCTTGGAGATATCTGTGTGCTGACTTTTTTTTTTTTTTTTTTGTAACTTGTGGAAGTCGGTTTGAACATTTAGTAATTACCAATCCCATTCCAGAGAGTTGCACACCGTGACGCCATTATCTCCTCTCCTCATCTTAAAAAAATAAAAAATAATACAGGAAGTCACAAAACTCCACCCAAACCCAGCATGTCACCCCCACACCGTCTTCTCTTCTGCCTGATCCACAGAGGAGATATTTGGACGACGGTATAACAGAAAGGCAGACTGTTACCGATATCTGGCCAGTCTCTGATGTAGAGGTTTACCTTGTTGGTCTGTTCTTTAGTACTAAAAATACCTTTACAATGGGTTTTACTTTCTGAAAAAGACCAATGTTAGGACACCAACTCTTTTATGTTTTTACAAACATCATGGTGAAGAACTGTTTCAAATCACATAATATTAGCTTTTTTCCCCACATAAGGTCTGTTCAAAACAAATGAAAGCTTTGTCCAACTTAATTTTTCAGAGCACAAAGAACTGCTTTAATATCAGATGTTTCAAAATCTTAACCCACTCGTTGATTTATTGTGACTGTTCAGGTGCTATTTTATGGCGAAATGATACATAATTTTGTTCTTTATCCTGTTTTTTGCAATGTTACGACCAGAGGTGATGTCACACTGAGTGAGAAAGAGAGCAGCTAAACCGGATTTCAATATTATGTTTGAAAAACAAGACAACATGATGACAGACGTTTATCCTGTCGTTGACATCTTATACGAGCAATAAACAAAATTGGTATCAATGTGTCCAAAAGCCAAATTACTTTTGATATGAATAAACAGCTTGTGATGAAAATCCTGGTTTATTAAGACACATTTACTGAGGATGAGAGGATAAGAAGTCTGTGTGAAATATACAAGCTCTTGAAAGATACGTTATTTATACCAATTGGAACTGTCATGACAAATCTTTGCCAAACGATAAAGTGTTCCCAGAAATTATGGCAATGAATAATATTAATGTTATTTTCAGTTTATTGTCACATCATATATGCATAATGGCATAATGATGCAAGTTCACCCTCCAATGAACTTTAATTTTGTACAAAGTCACTTCACACCGGAACTGGAAGATATTCTAAATATTTAAAATAAAACATGGCAACCAAAAACAATAAATAAAACGGAAAATTGTACATAAAACAGATCAAGTGGCGTCTGTAAACAAAATTCCCCTTCCAAAAATATTAATAATCAGAATGGAACTTATTGAGCTCATTTTAATTTAATGTGTGATTTATTAAGTGATTACATTTACAGACAGGTTATAGAAAATTTGCCTAATACAACAATTCAACATAATGAAACAAAAATAACAGCTAAGCCCCTTAGCAGGAGGCTGTTACCCAGATGTGAAAAGAAATACCTTGCTCCTTAAAAAGAGAAGCAAAGTAATTAAATCAGCCAGCCTTATTAGTGTTACCAACTGCATACTTTCAATTACGTTTTTTAGGCCAACTGGCCCACAAGGAGGACTGTGGATCGGACTCGGACCGTGGGTTTGGACCGTCCGCCTTGAGCAGAAACAGCAGACAGACCATGGGATTCACAGCACATTCCACATCTGGATGTGATGAGCTCTGACCTCAGCTCCAACTTTCCTCCTACAATCTCACACGCACCAACACAATCACCGTTATTTAAAGGGCACACAGTGAGACCAGCGTTAAGGATCAGAGAGCGATTCCTTTAAGTGGTTATCTTTTCTGGAACTGGCGTCGATACGCACAGAAAATCCGTTACAAAGAGGTCAAGATTTTTCTTCCACATACTGATTTCTGCTCAGAATAATCTGTCTTTTTAATACTCAAATACGCATTTTGTATATTTTTTTAAAATTAACCCAACACATTCCCTTAGACTAGAGTATACCATTTTTAATGACTACACAATTTTATGCTGAAAAGGTACTCTTACCGTACAGAATTTTGTTTTTTATTCTGTTTTTATAAACTGCATATTCCTATCTTTATGTGAATCTACTTGCTGTCCCCGTCACTTTGCTGCTGTTGCGCAGAAACTTTCCCAATGTGGGACAATTTCTATTCTACAAATATTGTATTTCTCTTAACAACAGATACTTTGTTCCAAACAGAAGAGCTGCAGGGCAGTCTTAAGGTTAAATAGGTTGAGGAAGCTAATTCTTAATCCATTCAATCCATCCATTTTCTGTCAATTTCTGACAACATGACATTCAAAGCTTGTTTCTGAAGTTATCTCTGACGCCACACATATCTACAGCCACACATATCTTCAATAATCTCCTGTCTTGCCCAGGCAGATGATGTTTTCATTCTGTGCAGTTTGCTAAGGAGCTAGCATAAAGCTAGCTTGTTTGTTGACTTGTGTAAGACGTTCCAATTAAGTTTTGAGTAACTGTGTACAGACAAAACTTTCTAAAACCTGTATGTTACTGCTTTATAAGCTTACCATTTTTTGAAGCAATGTTAGCTGCAGCTGCTAATACAGCTTCTGTTTCAACTGTGAATGTCAACGTAAAAAGTTTTAAATAACTTTTTACATTCCTGTCAGGGAAAAACCTACATCATTAAAATAATTACGTTTATAAGACAGTTATTCAAGCTGTGCACCATGTATTAGGCATTTTTTAAATGCCTGTTTGGCACACATAAAAACAGCTCAATAGCCACCAGCTAGCTACCTACCTAACTAGCTAACTCCGTGGTCGTGGTTGACATTTTACAAACAACAAGATTTGACAGTTTAGTTTAAGAAATAAATGTCATTTTAAAATAGTTAGATTCAATCTTACCTATAAATTGCTTATATAATGGCAAGCAACAGAAATATCCATAAGCTAGTAGGTAAATAAGATAAATAAGCATTCAATAAAAAAAAGGCAATAAATAGGCTGGTCACCACAACCAATTTTATTGGCCGTTAAATTGTCCCATTAATTATTGCAACAAATGATAATATTGCATTTCTGAGAAAATTTTCATGTAATGTTCTGATAATGGCATAACAATGCAACTTCAGTCTCTAAGGCTGATAAACTTTAATTTTGTGCACAGCACTTTGCACCAGAAACGGAAAATATTTTAAAATGTCCAAACTAAAACCACCATCAAAAACAATAAATAAAAATGAAATAGAAACAAAAAAACATAAATAAAGTGGATTATGAAGTCATATTGAACATATTGATCATCGGAATGAAACAGATAGCGCTCGTTTTAATTTATCATGCGATTAATTGACTAATTGCTTACTGGGAAAGGTAAAGAAAACTTGCTAATGTATTGATTGTTCATGAACTTTTAACAAAGTTAAAATAAACAAATACATAAATGTAAAAATCTGTATAAAGTAAAATGACTGTATGTGCATACAGAGGTGGCAATAAATAAACCGCTATCAGCTGAAAGGAATCATACAATCTGAAAAACTTCATGTTCACATGAATTATCACTAAAGTATCACATTTGTTCAGCCTACTGAAATAAACCGTTACAAAGTAGACGCAAAACGATACAGAAGCAGCCACAAGGCTCAGGAGTGAAATGAATTTTTGGAGTTTAGGTCAAAATGCATGAACACCTGTGGCAATTTGTTGCCAACGACAACATATCTGAAAGTGTTTAGCAAATATAGTTTGTAAATGAGGTATCGGATTCAATAGCATGCAGAAATTTCTTTGTGGATTCATTGTTCAAGACTGATTAGCTTCATTAAAAATAAACAAATGAACAACTAAAAAGGGAGATTTGTGAAGTTATTAACAGGAAAGCACAACAAACTGCAGGTGATTCCTTTCAAGCATTATTTATGGGATTATTAGGAGGCTATTAAAGAGATTTGACTGAAGAAAAATTATTCTTCCATTTTTTTCTGCTGTGCACAGAAACCTGGAAAATATAAGTATTAGACTTTTACTTTTTAAATAAAAGAAAGTAGTAAAAATGTACATACCCCATATGAAAATAATTTACAAGTAGATCATTTTATTTAGTGTGTCTGCTAGAAGAGGTGCTAATGTTTTTCATATATTAAAATGTGCTACTGGATTCCATAAGTTACTGCTGTGCTCCCGTCTCTTTAAGACCAGTGAGGCCCAAACATTACGAATAATCTGTAAAAATAAAAAATACACACATGGTTCCAACACGATTTAGGGTTCAAAACCAGTGTACAAACAGAGGTCATGGTTTCTATGACTACAAGTACATTTGTTTCTTTGATAAGATGAGAAAATTCTGATTATGGTTGGGTATTCCTCTCAAACAACAGTAGCCAATTTGTTATTTCTAACTTTTTAAAAAAAAACAAAGCTATCCAAATAGCACAACTGAAAAAAGTTTAAAAAAAACAAACAAACAAAAAACAAAACTTACTGCTGGTTGAAAACAAAACAAAGTGACACAAACTGTGTTCGATGGGGTTCCCATAGTGATATCCGCACAAAAATAAAGTAGTTTTAGCAATGAACTGATCTAGTCTCTGTAAAGTCCAAGTCTTTTATGTTCATGTGGATTCCAGAGGTGAAATGGCTCCAAAAGATCTAGGCTAGCCAGGCTAGCTTGGTTCAGTTTCTAACTGATATGTTAAAACTTTTTGACACTTTTCTTCAAGATAAAGTGTGTTCTGAGAAGCCTCATGGATATGGATCCATGTTGATCCATGTTGAATCTTGATAGTTGCTATCAACATTCAATGTCTTTCCCAAGGGACACAGTTACTCAGATTTTCTCTCTTTATCAATAAAAAATCTGTTACACAATTTTTCTTCTGTATTTGTGCTGTCAGGTTACCAATGACAACCATTTCTTAACATGGGACAGCTTTACTTTATTCGTATAAATCCACCACTTTCCAAATGAAACAATGCTGATGTTGGTGGTGTATGCCTTCACGCTGAAACAAGAGATTTTTCCTTTTCTATGAACTATTCCACTCATAATGAAAATTACTTGGCCTACTTAATCAATACTCTCAAAACCGAGAGTATTGATTAAATATTTTAGGCTCTAGATTATTTTCCAATTTCTTATTTAATCCAAAGGAGCTGAGAAAAAAGAAAAAAAAAAGATTTGTGTTCCAAAACATCCACTTTTGGTTTCAAGAATACAACTTAGTGGGACTGAGAGGAACGCTGAGATGCTTTCTATCTAATGATTGCTAGAGTTAATCTTATACTTATAAAGGTTTTATAAATTCAGTCATACATTTGATGTTTTAGGTCACATGCTTATATAACCTATGTTGTCTATTAGGATGTATTTTTCCCCCCCAACGCAATAGGTACTGAAAGGCTCTCAGTGGTTGGCAAGGGATTTATCTGACACACACACAGACACACACGTTCTGCCTTGCTCAGCAAACAGATGTTCACTTCTAAAGCCTTACGCAACATCACGGGTGTGCTTACTACAACAGAGCCACTGAGACAGAGATGCAATGGGAACAAAGCTTCGTTCATGGCTACATCTAAATCCCACAGCGTGGACGATAAGGCTGAAAAACGGACCGTGATATACAAGTCGATATCGATAATTATTTGATTCTTTTTTCTTGTTGTTTTAAATATCTAAATTACTGCCAAACTGATGAAGAGATCTTTACAGTTTTCACTCCATGCCTTTGTTTTTCATTTTACGCAGTTATGAGGCAGGGTGGACAAAACATGAAACTACTGCTGCTCAAGGTATGCAACAAGTTGTTGCTAGGTAACCAAAGAGAGAGCAAATAGCTGATGCCACCCACCTTGCTTAGCTAGCCGTAAGAGGGTGAACAGCTAATGCCTTTTTTTTTTGCCTCCCAGAATGCTGTGCGGTTCTGAACCGGAGGTCAGTCAATATTCTATAAGTTGAAGAGAGACGAGTAATTTATTGATACTGATCACGTGTTTATTGCAGTATAAAAAATTGATTTATCGTCCAGCCCAATCAGACTATTTCACATTTTGTAATGTGACAACCACAAACAGTCACGTATTTAAATAAGATTTCATGTGATAGTTAATGGAAAATGTAACATGAAACAAAAGTATGGCTGGAGGAGCTACAGAGAACCATAGCTCAGGTGGAAGAACCAGTTGATAGGAAAACGGTGACTCAATCGCTCTGCCCTGGAAGACGGCGAGACGGAAAAAACATTTTTTAACTGAAAGTCAAAAAAAAGGCACAACAGAAACGGTGACTTTTTGGGCCTACTACCAAAACTAACCCCACCAATTCTCCCTGAACACATCATCCCTTCAGTCAAACATGGTAATGGCAGCATCATGTCTGTGGGAAGAATTTCTTTAGCACTGACAGGGAAGACAGTAGATTAAAGTTGATGATAAAAAGATGGATCTAGCTAAATACCAGGCAATCCTCAAAGGAAAATCTGCTAGAAATTAAATTAAATTAAAAAAATTTTTAAAAAAGAAATAAACGGAACAGCTGCTTTTCTGCTTCCGGTGGTTTTGTATTATTGACTTTGTGTGGGCGGTATACAAATGCGCACCACTTGTTTCAAACATTTATTTGCACCATTTCACTTTCTTTTCACAATTACACACTTGTTAGTGGTGATGCGAAATTTGTTGTTGTGTCGTCATATGTGAGAATATTCTGGTTCACTAAGGATGATTGTAAAAGAAAAGTAGCAGAATTTATTTTTGATCTGGTTGAGTCTTGGTAACTTCCTCTTAGTGTACCCTTCAGGGGAATCACCCAACACCCACCTTTCCAGTAATCTGTTCTACATCAGTAAACTCAACCCAAACATATTTCTTGTCACAGTCACCCATCTGTTGTTCTGTTTATAATTATTTATTTCCATTGGGGGATTTATGCCGTTTCTTTTGGCTGTTTTCACACAGAAAGCTGCAGGCTGATTTGCATGAGAACTCTGCCAGAGATAAGCCTGGTGAACAACCTATATGAGGCATGGAAAAAAATTATATTTTTGAATAATATGCGTTGTGCTGATATTGTATTGGATCAATATCGGTATCGGCTAATACTCAAAGCTGCAATATCTGTGTTGTATCGGAAATGAAAGCATTCTATTGGGACACCCCTAAAAGAACCAATCATAGCTCCTGGATCAGCTTGTATCTTCGGTTCAATGTTTTTTCACCAACCCCTGATTTTTTTTTTTTGTTCCGTCTTGCTTGTAATTAACATGGATAAACTGGAGGTGAGATGCGTTGCTAACGATCGACTCATTCATTGAGGCACTGACTACCAAGACAGCGAACCTGCTGACACATCATCGTCGGCGACTGTGTCCGTCTGACCTTGAAGCGACTGGCCACCACAGGGTCACCAGGAGGAGAGCGTTTGGTTCCCCTTTGGTCTCAAATTCGTGGCTGTAACTGAGGGACAGGTTGAGAGCAGGATGTTGGTTGGTATAAAAAAATTAATAAATTGTATTCACCTTTACTACTACAAATTTAAGTGTATTTTACAGACCTCCCTGTCAATGGTGAGGCAAAGCATCACCATAGCATAATGGTTCACCGCCATGTTTCACCATAGGAATGGTGAAACGTGGTGATAGGTTTTCATCATTCAAGCTCGGTTTGTTAACCAAACCAGAGTTTTCAACTCCTCCAGTTTCGTCCCTGACCTTGGTGTTCATGAATGTTTGCTTGTTCATGTATGCTCTCCAACAAACCTTTAGGCTTTTGCAGAACCGACTACGAACTCGCTTGCAAGTTTTTTTGCAAATCTGACCAATCACCTTAAAGTTAATCCGCATTTCCTTCTTTTCTGACCAATCACTGCAACTCGGCTGAATTTTGAGTCACTTCCCAGCAGCCACCTTCTAATTTAACTTCCAGTTTTATGCTGTTCCTCGATGATAACGTTTTCACTTTGTTTATTGTTTTAGATCTTCTGTAGGATTTTCTGTGTTTACAGTTCATGTTAGCTCGACTGACCAAAATGGAATTCATCTTTTGCACTTTGACAACTCCTTGGGACATAATTTTATTTGTACGATTTCAAGTAAGTACTTGAAAATGTTATTTAACACACAAAATCTTAAAATACTGTCGTTTTTTGGAAGTCATTTAAACTTTTTTGTAAGACAATGTTATGGCAAAAACGAAACTTTTTTTTTTTTTATTGAAACTTTAACAGCAACTTTTTTTGGAAAGTTGCCACAAAATCAGTCATTTTAAGCCACAACAATCAAACAAAACAAAAAAAAACGTGGCAATATCCTGGAAGGCCTGGTTAGGCACTACTTCATCTATCTTACAAAGTCCAAATTATTTACTGTAAAAATATGTTGTATGCTTTTGGAAGGGACTGCACACCAACTGTCCATCCATCCCTCCTTAATAAGATAACATGTTATGTTATGATGAAAAATACCTTGTAGCTTTGGAATCATGAAACTCTGAGTTAATCCCTGGATTTGGGACAAGCATTAATCCCCTTCCTGCATGCTCTCCACATGGCTCGGCTATTGGGAGGCAAACATTTTGAAGAACCCTCCAGTATCTTACTGGAAGGGGGTGATGTTTCTAGATGTTTTTTTGGGAGGGGGTAGTGGGGATTGCCTTGGGCCTGAGTGAGGAAGGGGTGGATGTCCTCAGAGTTGGTTTTGTGTATCTGAGAGGAGGGAGGGTGTGTCTGCAGGGCCCTGATGCAGCATTGGGAGATTTGACAGCTGTGTTTATGTCCCAAAACAAACTATTGTAGCCAGTAAAAAAAAAGAGCAAAGTGGGAAAGAAACAAACACCCCGATAGGCTCAGTGAGCAGAAAAACAGAAGAAGAAGACGAAGCACATTAGCTGCTACACACAGACAACTATTACATACTTCACAGTTAAACTTACTCGTTTTTGACGTATCTACTCTCGTGAAATAGTTTATCCAGCTGAATCACAGCCTGACCGAGGAACACGTCCAGTCCTATCAGCGCCCGGTGCATCACGGTCAGGACTAGCTCGTTGCTCCCGGCTGGGTATCCGCTCCGCTCGGCGTTCTCCAGCACGCCGGGCTGCAGCTCGAACGAGCACTCCTCCCTCCACTCGGGCTCGGTGGTTTTCTCCGCCACGCCGGTGGAGTACTTCTCCTTCCCCAGCTGGATGATGGTGTACACATCGCTGGTGCCGTGTTTGCCCTTGCCCCGCAAGCCCCTGCCTTTGAGCACCGTCACCTGGACGTGCGACGGTACCCACCTCTGGTCCTCCTCTACGGTTAGTGAGGACATGTCCCCCACCTTTCCAGACAGAGACCGAGCGCGCGCACCGCGGTAGTGGAGGAGGTGGTGGCGTCCGTCCGCCGCTTCCTCCCAGCTGCTCCGAGCGGGCACGCGGTCACATCAGCGCCGGGGTCCGCGGGCGGTGCCGCATTGTTACTATTGTTGTTATGGCCGCCTTCACCGTCCCCCCGCCCCGTGAAGTTGTGTCGGTTTGTTTTGAGCCTCGGCCGCTGCTCCGTGTGCTCTGCGGCAGCATGCAGCGTCCGTCCTCGCCTCGCTCCCCCTTGCTGTATGGGCCTGTCTGCGGACAGCGACGTCACGCCTCCTCCATCCTCCGTCTGCAGGACGAGGAAGTTCAAGTACCTTCTCGGCACATGGCTGCAAGCGCGCGCACAGACCACAATAACACGCCTGTGTGCTGGAACGCCGGATGTGAGATTTCCTTTCGCTCTATTATTTGACAAAATTAGCACTTAGAAAGTAAAAACATGTCACGCATCCGGAAAAAAGAGAAACCCTCTGTTAAAAAAAACCCCTTCGAGATACAAAGGCAACCAGAACTATCTGACTAAATTTGAAGTGAACAAAAATGTTCTGTATATTACATAATGTTTCAAAAATAGCGCTGTAACTAATGTTTGCTTTTGTAATCGATTATTCTATCATTATTGTGACGAATAATCTGGTAAAAAATTGACCACATTCAAAAGATTTTTCATTTTAACATTTTTTGCAAAAGTATATTAGAAGATGCAAACAAACAATACAATTCCCTTTTTAAATATGCAAAGTAAACATTTCATTGCTAAAACTATCCCACTCGAGGAGTTTTGAATAAAACATATTTGCAGACAAAGGTGTTTTTATTTTTTTGTTTATTTTGTACAGTTGTGGCTTAGTTACTCCACCGAATAAATTAGTTTATCAGAAAATGCAATTTTTTTAGTCTGTATATTACTGTATAATACTTTGAGTCTGTAATCGATACTGCAGTTAGCGATTAATAAATTAGTTGATCATTCATCACGAGTCAAAAATTAATCAGATTAGTCTTTTCAGCCCTAGTTCAAAACGATACTTACCACAACACTTTTAGGGTTGTGCCATACTGGGAATTTCAATGATCAATCTGATACCAAGTCAATACAGGACTAGTATCACCGATACCGATACCAATATTTATACTTTTTTCTTTGAATGTCATTATTATGGAATAATTTGGTGGTTTGAATTAATTTAGTTTTTCATGTTAATAAAATACAAGACAACAATTTTAGGCAAATAAGTATTTTTTATTAACCAGCTACAATATAAAACAATGTAGCATTATAGAATATTACTTTATTAGCTTGTACTACCACAGCCAACACATTAGAATGAGAAGTTAAGATACCCATTATGGTGGGATAATTTTCAGCTGAAAGCGAGATACAAATAGCCCATTGACCTCATGTCTTAAGGCAGCAGTATTATGTAAAAACCTTTTGTGGGCTTTACATCATGTTATAATGTTATTTCCTCATCAAAAACATACATGGAATGTTGCCTTGAATATTTTATGCATGTTTAAGAAACACTTTAATATTCGGTGGCTCCTTCAGACTAGCCAGCAGCAGTTAGCAAACACCTGGCAGAACTTATCAGCAGAGCTCATTGTACAAGCTTCTTTTCAGTGCAACGCTGGTAAAAACGTGCAAGGGTTAATAGAGGAGCCATGTTGTGGTAATTTCCTGAAGGCGTAATTTCTTAAAGAGACAGAGGCCCAGTTTCAAGGCATTAAATTACAAATTCCATTTCTTTTCAACTGGTACTTGATATATATGTAGTATTTCTATAAAAGCTGAAGGTAACAATGTGTTAATTGTGCTATACAGTACAGACCAAAAGTTTGGACACACCTAGTAATTGAATTCATTTACAAGGTGTGTCCAAACTTTTGGTGTGTACTGTATATGTGTCTTGAAAATATACAATACTGCCACTTTAAAGCAATAGAAAACATCTTCAGGTTGCCACTGGATACCCCTGCCACCATCTGCCAATAGTGGCAACATCAATGCCACTACTGATGTTGCTTAACATCTTGTTTTTCTGAGACGTTGACTTCTGGCTTTTCGTCGACTGTAATCAAAAATGACTAAGCCTTGAAATATTTCCCTCTACTGTATGTTTAACAAATCTGTGGAATACGTGAGTGTCACTTTCTGACACCAGTGACAAAAAATATTGACCTTTTCCCACAACAGCCGACTTTTATTTTAGATGTATCTATATAAGGAAATCTACTGGTGGATGATAAATGAACATGGCAGCTGCATAGAAAAAAACTCCTAAGAATGATTGAGTTGCAAAAGGTTGCAGACAACGGTCAAAAATATCTGCAGCCATATCGATATTTTAATATTTAAATCAATATTTTTGTGGTTTGTTGTGGTGGTTTCTCAGGGGTTTTTTTTCCTCTCTTCCTGTAGGTTTAGAAGCAGATGTTTATCATGTGGACTTGTGTTCTCTCCATGCTTCTTTCTCTATCCTTTTCTCCCCACCTTTCTCCCTTTCTTTTGTTTTTCTCTTTTCCATCTCGGTGTCCAGTACATTTGAAATAAACCAAAGCAAAATTTCTAACAAAGTCTCAGACGTAGATCAAGAGGAGCATATGGTACAAACCGGCTCTGCACACAGTGAAAGGTAAGAAATCTTTTCGCACCTTACCAATAATAACATACCTAATAAAAATATTTAGTGTGTGTTGACAATAAAACCGCAGCTCCATGGCAACCTACCGAGCTCTTAGAATCGTAGCACCGACTAGAACTTGCCAAATGATCCGTGTTTAGCCAACAAGTATTTATTTGTATGGGGATGTGTGTGTGTAGCTAATCTTCTTGGCCTCCTTCGAGGTTTTGTTTTTGTTCCTTCCCCTCACCCCCGCTCCTGCCCCTCTTCACCTCTGAGAGCCTGTTTGCCTCACGCCAGCTGTCATGGTGAAGGAGTTCCCAGCTGACTCGGCAGCTTCACTCTGTCTCCTCCTGCGGCAGAGTGACGCCTCGTACAACGCCGGGAGGTGGTGGACGCCACCACCTCCTCACCGAGTTGTTTGAGGAGGAATTACCACTGATTGTTTTTCTAATAAGGTTAAAAGATCTATTGTTGTGCTGATTTGAGCTGTCCAAGTGCAGAGTTTCTTCAATGGATAAACTGGTGCTCAGTTCATCCCCTACCTCCAAATTTGATGGAACAACCTTATTCCAAAATGAATTCAACTCCGTTTTTTTTTTATTCTGAAGAGCTGAACACCAGTGGTGACAAACAGTCAGTAGTCTCAGAGGTCTGAAGACAAATCCTTTGAGGCCGGCTCCAACCCAAACTATTGTCAACCAATTATAGCAAAGATGGATGCAATCACGTTCACGAACATCTAGGATATAAATCCTGGAAACACAATCAACTTTATGGCCAAAGCCTTATGTTGATATTTTGGGGGGTTTTTTCTTTTTTTGTTTTATTAGTTTACTTTCCAATTTTGGAGGCTTATGGGTAGAAGTTTCAGGGAAAAGGAATCTGATCTATTTTGGAACAAGGTTTTAAAATAGTGTAGCTCTGTCAGTTCCCAGTTTGTAGCTCAAGGACGTGGATCAACATTTATTTTCTATCAGAGCTGGAGGCAACATGTTTAGTATTTTAGTTTGTTGTCTTAAAAAAAAAAAAACACAAAGCTCCTTTTGTTCTTATAACGACTTAAAACATTTAGGGCGTTTTAGCTTAGGAAAGATAAGATAGCATCTGATTCAAGCTGAATGACTGCATGACTTCACTTACTGTCACACATCATCCTACGATGTTGTGGCAGATTCTTTCTTACTTATATTTACGTACTTATTACTTTTGTTGCATTCGTACCACAAACTTCCCTGTAATTTATTGGGATTTTAGTTCCTGATTTTAAAGTAAAAGGGAAATTATACATGGTTTTAAAGAAATGCTTGCAGCACCGCATCTTTATGTTTATTTAACCCCCTTCAGTCGATACTGTAAAACCACCTTGTGTTGGAGTTCCAGCTACAGACCTACCGGGGGATGTCTCTACCACTTTCACGTTGAGCCACACATTCCCAGATCTGGACTTTGACTGGGCCAGTCCAACACATGAACATATTTCAATCTAAACTCCTAGAGCCAGGATTCTCACACAGTCTGGGACTTGATTTCTGAGTTTCCCAGGTCTGGATAACGATTGAAGTTTAGAAGATTCTTTGTATTTTCAGTCTTTATTCTGTATCCCGTTATGCTCACATTGTGTCCTTCTTCCTGTCCTCTTTCTTTCATTTCTATCATCATCCATGCATCCATGTTTGTTTGATACTGAAAGCCTTTGTGGTGAACATCAGTGTTGTTTTTTAATGAACATGAAGAACTGAGAACTCTGAGAAGGTTTGATGTTTTTACTGAAAAATGTAGCTCTGATTGCATGTTTAGGGTTTTTTTTTGGTCTCCTATATGAATGGCTAAACATGTTTGGTTTTGTAAACATTACAGATGATTTCAAGCTCAGAAATGTCACACTGAGAAACATCCAGGAAAAGCAGTTCCACATACACGACTCACCTTCTGGCTACCGATCGTCCTGCTGAGTCGAATTGGGTGTAACAGCTCATATGACAATGAAAGTAACACAAGATTACTGATGCTGATCTCATATCTGAAGTGTAGCTGATGAGAAAAAGAAGTTGTGTTAAAAACAATATTTTCAGGAGTGGCTTCTAGTATTTTTGTCTGTTTGGACTCATCAACAATGTCGATAGTCTGGCTTCTACAAAAACAGTGTGCTGGACGGCCATGTCTTCGGTAGGTTTTCCACTCGTTTGCCAGTGGACATTTCCTGCATGAATAATGCCCTGCGTGACTTCCTCTTTCTCCAACCAATTAAAATTCAGGAAATTACAAGAGATTCCAGGGTGGGATAAATCCAGAGTATTCCAAACGGGAGGCTTCTACCCAAGACACGGTGCATCACCTCCCTGCTGTTGTTTCCAGTTAGCACTGGGAGCACATTTTTCAAGATTATCTGTCTCACACCATACTGTCCAAGACTGACAGTTGTAAAGTATGTCAAAAAAATGCATACTTTTTTTAAAATGAAAATTACATACTGCAGTTTTAGGTGAATTTGGAAGGCACTTGGTTGCAATAGATTTTATTTAGGGGGGTCAGAGAAATAGATGCTAATCACAAATATATATATATATATATATATATATATATATATATATATATATATATATATATATAGATAGATAGATAGATAGATAGATAGATAGATAGATAGATAGATAGATAGATAGATAGATAGATAGATAGATAGATAGATAGATAGATAGATAGATAGATAGATAGATAGATAGATAGATAGATAGATAGATAGATAGATACGATACACCGCCCATATCGCCGATACCAATACTGATACTTTTTTGTCATGTTTGCTGTATGATCAAATGTCTGACGTTTTAGGTGTTTTTATCATTTTTCTTCCGTTGGACAAGGTTTTTAAGTATCTGAAAAGTGAATAACAATAACATATTAACATGAGTTTTGTTCTTTTTTCCTAAATAAACAGAGGGTAAAATATATATATATATATATATATATATATATATATATATATATATATATATATATATATATATATATATATATATATATATATATATATATATATATATATATATATATATATATAATTTGAGAGAAAATCAAAACTATAGAGTTGAGAAACTGCAATAGCAAAAACAAAAAAAATAGAATTCCAAAACAGAACCAAACATTAAGTATCGATACGATACTGAAATCGACGTGGTATCGATATCCTGCTGTAACAAAACATTCTCATAAAAGCACAGTGTCTGAGGTTCCAACATGGCAAAACACTAGATTTATAACTTCTACCCACATGCAGATTATTACACTCATTTAAGGTTGACAGGAAGGTTTTTGTTCCTCTAAGGGGATTTCTTGGTGATGTTTTGACAGAGCCACTTGAGTTCTTCCACTCAGATAAAATCTGAATAAACAAAGTAGGTCACAAAAACAGACGTTGATGGTCCACTTAAGACATCTCAGTGACATCTGACTTAAAAAGAGGCTGAAAATGTTAATTTTTTCATAATACTTTCTAAATGGCAAAAAATATTTTTGGATTCAAACTCTATCAAAAAAGTGGAATCCCAAAGTTTGGCTCCAGCAATTACATGTAAGGTGCTGAAAATAACTAGAAAAGCGACTGCAGAACACAGGGGAAGATAATAAACGACCTTTTCACTGTTAGACATTTAACTTATTACTGCTGCAGAGAAAGAAAAAAATAACAATTTGTCCACTGTGGTCAAATCATTTTAGATACCAGGCATGGGACTGAAGTTAATAGTCATGGCAGTAATTAGGTTTGGGAATAAATAAGTTTGTGGTTTGTTAGAAATGCCTGTTTAAATTGGGGAACAAAAATAACCTTAATCGCCCGGCCCCCCTTCCCCCCTAGTTGACTGAACATAATTATGGATTAAAAATTGGGAAAAACTGGAGATAATTACTTTTTGGAAGATGCAATTGAGAAAAAAAACAACAACATAGCATTGCCAAGATGAAAAGATGGGATTCTGGCAGAGCAGCAAAGCACATCGGGATAGAATGAGTCTGAACGTTTCATCCTGCAAATCAGGAAGTAGAACTTTAGTTAAACTTTCCTCAAAGAGCACCAAATGTCAAAAATGCTTCATATTTGAAATGAAAGAGTTCAAATATTGTGCAAGTGTCGTCTGAATGTGAGCTAATGTTATAGCTGCAGATCATAGGCTACGATGCAAAAGCTTTGACTCATCTGTGACCTCACCCTTACAAAAAAAAAAAAAAAAAAATCCCATGAAAATCAATGGGATATTTTTTGTAAGGGCAGCTGCATCAGTTCTGCTTTCATGCAAATCAAAACGGTAAAACTCTGCTGCTTTGCACGATGAATCGGGACAAAGAGGCTTAATGGAAAAGTTGAAAAAACTCATATTGTCTTTTGGGTTTTACGAAGTTTCTTAGTTGTTGTTTTTTTTGTTATTTTATTTTTTTCTCCAAATCCACACGCAGAAAAACCTTTATATTGTTTGCTTGATATAAACCAAAATTATTGATGAATTCCCGTTACTTGCAGCGCTTTAAGTTAGTAATGTAAACTAAATGACGCCAAGTAAAACTAGTAGATCGAATACTTTACACAAATGATGAGAGGGAATGTACTGGTTTGGAGTTGCAGCCTATAGCGCCCTCTTCTGGGCGAAATTTAAAAACAAACCCTCCGGCGCAACAAACTGACTGACCGCAGGTCAGCATTTATGGAAGTTTAAAACAAGCGCGTTTTGCTGCAGGCAAAATTAAATTAGTTAATTATTTGTACTCATATTGATTTGCAGGTTCGTAGTTTTTAAATTCTTTATGTTATGCAATATGGCTTTTTTAAAAATAATAAATAAATTCAATACAAGCATGTTTACATGAAAACGCAACCTTGCTTAATTTTGTATATCACTGTACAATTAATAATTAGAACACTTCTGAAAATAGACAACGCATTTTCCACGAAAGAACTTCATCAAAGGAACACGATGGTATTCTGAAGTACTGGTGGATTTATCCAGCAAATTAAAATTGAAATAATTATTTACAGAATGGCCGATGGTTTCCACGCAGAGTGATGGCAAGGAGAGAAAACTTTCAGACACTTGCACTGAAATCGTTATTCTATTACGTTTTTTTCAATTCCTTAAAACTAATACATTTGTGACCACACATTGCTAGCGTATCAGGCGTTAAAATTCAATCATGATGCAAATAAGCATCGTGATCGTTAAACAGAATGAAAGCTGCAAAATTCTTTACAGAAACTAAAAAAACCAAGACTCGACTATATGATACATTATGGATTGTTGTCAATTAATTTGACATTGTAAACATTTCTGTATAGATTTGAGAATATTTCTATTCTCAAATATAGAGCAGAAAAGTTATTTGAAAACTCTGAAAAGGTAAATATTAATTGTTGGTGTATTGTTGTTGCTTTATTGATTGACAGATTGATTTTATTTAAATGTCCATCTTGATGAACATCCACTGCTTCCGTCAATGCACCAGATTTAGCAAAAATGCTCATTTCCATCCGTAGTCCAATAAAACAAACACACACACACACACATATATATATATATATCAGTGACGTGCGGTCAGGGGAGGCAGGTGAGGCAGTGCCTCACCAGCCATCATGGAAAGAAAGAAAATATATAATCATAAAGTAATTTAAATTGTTATATTCATCCGGTGGTTTGTACTAAAAAATATTTATTTTTCATGTAGCTTCACCAATTTCGATTTTTATTTGTTCAAAATCGCTGAATTTTCTTATTTTCCCATTCAAATGCTTGGAAGCGATGCCGGTGAGGCAGCGAGCTCTGCCTCACCTTGGATTGCGCAACCTCTGGCTCTGCGCTGGCTGCTAAGCGGAGAGAGCATGTTCCTGTACGGCGTCAATAAAATGGTTTAAACAAATTTAATATGTGAACTTATTTCCAATAATTTAGCTTATGTATATAATGTACAGTGCTTTTTGTCACCAACTGTGTTTGTGTAACGTGTTTCGTGTAATGAGCGATTATAAACGGCAGAGAACAGGTTCGAGGTGAGGCAGGCAGTTCTCTTGCCTCATGGCAGGGGGCGCTCAAGATCCCAGACGTTCGTCTTGTTCACTCCTCAACTGCCGAGTAAGTGACCGCGAGCTAGGCTAAACGATTCGGGAAGCAAGTCAAGTGCAGCGATAGATTATAATAGAGATAGTGATTTTTTAGGTAAGGTAAGACAGTAATAACATTTATTTTGTTTTGTTTTTTAAGGAAATGTGTGTTTTGTGAGCTACAGTTTGTATGTGTAAGGATGCAGAAGTGAAACATAACCTGTAAACTGCTGTCAATCTATGCATCTATTTGCAAATCTGATTCTGATGACGTCAGTGCCTCACCAGCTATGAACCTCACCGCACGTCACTGATATATATATATATATGTTATAATTGACTTGCTACAATTAAACTCCCACTGCATCATGACTAAAAATCTGATAGTTAAATAATAAACAGACTGATGTTTTTTTAAAGACTTTTATTTCTCATGATGCTTTTCTGCCAACAGCTGATGAAAACATGACATTTAACATTGGAATATTACGTCAAATAAAAAAATAACATTTCAAAAACAGAAACGTGAGCTTAATGAGAGAGGCTTAAAGGTTTTTATCTTCAAAAGGTACTCTCAATCTGACAGACAAAACTCATTAGGATGTATATTCTGATTTATTAAAATTTCCAAGTTTTTTTTTTTTTTTTTTTTAAATACCATCCCAAGTTAGTTTGGAGATCCTGTGGCTGTTTGGATCCTCATAATCACCAAATTCCAAAACCTTAAACGAAGAATTGAAATATTTAGTGGCTCTTTTTCAGAAAGTAATCTAATCTAGTTCAGATTTTATCTCCAGCGGTCGTAAAGGCATCAGAGAGGTTCTAAAGAGAGGGACTGGAAGGAGATCAGGCCTGATCTCTGGGCTTCATCAAACTGAGACGCTTCAACTATTCTAGAAGCGGCGCTGCCAATCACGCGCTGATGAGGCTCGCGCATTCTCATCAGATCCCGACACCAGCAGCTGTTACATAACTAAGGCTAATCCGGGCGCGAGATGCTGAGATCGAATGCAGGCGCGCGCATATAAACAACGTAAAGGCCACCAGCTGCCACACACACAAGAGAAACACACAGACAAGGCCCGAGGTGGATCCAGTTCAAGCACAAGAGTGCAAATGGCCTACTTAGAGTTTAAAGTGAGTAATTAGAAACCTAAGCAGGGCTCATTTCTTCCCCACTGATGAACGTAATGAAATGCCGCGTTCGCCCGTGGTGAGTGACACCGGGACCGGCCCAGACTGACGGACACCAGAACAGCTGTGATCACACATCACAGAAGACCCAGACCAACTAGCCTAAGCTAAACGGGGTTGCTTGATGCGCAATGTCTCTCGCCGACCTCCATTTAGTCTCCGTGGTAACCAAACATCAATAAATGTGGATTCAGATGAGAATGAAACACTTGAAAGCTGATCAAAAATGAAAACAAGGATCTAGTGTTTCTTGTTCAGGCGGAATCGCCTGAAGCACATGCGAGTTAAACAGCTGCGTAGGGCCTCCTCAACACAAGAGGGCCCTCAAGAGCACCAAGCTAACATGAGAAAATCTAAATATATATTTAAAATAACATAATAATACAAACCAAATTCTATTACACATGGGGAAACGATTTCTATATTATTTTTTATAGTTGGTCCACAAATAATAAATTAATGTCTTTCTGCTGCTGCCACTGTTGGAGAAATATAACATATTACAATGTTAACTTGTTTACTGTAAATTCTGTGTTCATTGCCAAATAGTTAAAATAATACGCCACTTAAATACCCCTCTGCATGTGAAAGTCCAAATAATCTTTGTTTAGTTTAATAGCCAAAATAAAACTGGTCTGACTTAAGCTAAGTGCAAATGATGCTATCGATGCACAAACAGATTAGCTTGGGAACGATAAAGGATCTGGAGCTGACATGTTGGTTTGTGATGGTGTGAATCTTGGACAGTTTCTTTTCCATCATGTGTGGAGAGACATTATTATTTCCATGAGTCCACTTTGAGTAAATGTAGCAGGAAAATGGAAGATTATTACATAAATCATCGGCATGAAAGTAACTGTGGGCTTTCAGTCTTTGAACTATTGTTTTTTGTTTTGTTTTTTCAGGGTGAATAAAGTTGAATTTGTTCCAGAATTTTATTTAATTAGTTCAAAATTATACACATAAACTAAAATATAGGCATACACTTCCACTAATATTTCATGATATGGTTCAACCACTATTCTTATCAGGCTCCAATATTTGTTTGTAAAATTTAATCCAGGAAAAATAATAGTACACTTCTGAATGCCACGGTATGTTATGTCATTTGTATTAGACCTCAATGGAAAACACAGTCAAAAGTTTAAAACTGAAACTCAATGGGTTAACATTAGCACATCCGCTCGCTTGTAGTTGGAGAACATTTGTAGACGGACATAAAACGGGTAAAATGGCAATTTTCGAATTTCCCACTTCACCTGAACGCAGAGTAGCTCTCACTGCCTTTGTTGAGTATGGACCGTGAACGCACCAGTCGGCCATATTGAACAGCTGGCTTTGAGTTCTTCTTGTTTTTCTTTGCGTCGTCCATATGAAGGTGTTGGTTTACCAGCTCGGCCTTTGTAGCGCTCAACCGGGAGGCTTAGCGGTCTTTGTCCGATTTATATTTTAATTATCTGCTAAACTGCGGCTGAGGGCCGTGTGGGAAAGAGCCGCCGGCTGACCTCGGCAGCTGTCAGTCACTCAGTAAGGAGAGGTCAAAGGTTGCAGACAGAAACACCAACGCTGCTCTCTTATTTGTGGTTGAAGTGCCGTTCAACAGATAGATAAAGCCAGCGAGGTTAGATTAGCCGAGTTTTTGTGCTAATAAAGAAGGACACAAACGACGCACTTCTTTGTAGAAATTAATTTTAAAGCGGTTTTTATGTGATCCCAGTGCAAGTAAGTCTGTACTCTGGCGCCATCTGTTGGTAGCGAAATTAAGTATTTAAACCAAATCACAAGGTTTTTTTTAAATAGATTTTTAAATTTTTTTCCTTTCAATATTGTCACCTTCCTAAGGTAATAGCCAAATTTATATTTTACCAAAAGATTATTTAGGGGAAGAAAAAAAAACTTTTGGTAAAATTGATTTATTAGGTAGTTTATTTTGAAGTTAAATATATTAAGTAAAAAATAAATTTATTTTGTCACTGACTATTTTTCAGATTTACATTAATGTACCTTTATGCACGTGTCATCAGTTTTTTTTTCTATAAATGTAAATTATCAGTTTAGTTCAGATGGCTGCTTTTACCATGTTTGTAAATGTACTAAATAACAAAAAAAAACTTCATGTTAGCAGTTGGCTAACATTATTATTATTAATATTATTTTTAATTTTCTTTACTTTTTGTCTGTTACTTCTTGGAAAACCAAAGTTGAAAATGAGAGGAAAACAAGCGATGACACTGCAAGTTGTTAGAAGCCCCCCTCCTCCTGCCTGTATGTCTGTAGTAAATATTAAGAGTCAGCCTGATGATTTGTCCTTGTGTTTGTCCTCCTCTGATACTTCCTCTCCATCCGTCACGCCCTCCCATGAAGAGGCTAATCTGATCCCAGTGGGGGCTCCTCCACCCCAATGAAGTGCTGGGGGGAGAAAAAGACACATACAGGAGCTTTTGTCCCTGAGTCGATGTCAGACAGCCATCCTGTGTAATCCAAATATACCAAGAAAAAGTGTATTTTTGAAGATACGTTCAGAAACAGCAACAGCAAGCCATTAAAACAAAAGCACTAGGGCGTGCTGTGGTGGCATAGGGGATAGCACGACCCACGTTTGGAGGCCGTGAGTCCTCGATTTGCCTGTCGCAGGTTCGATTCCCGGACCCGGTGACGTTTGCTGCATGTCTTCCCCCCTTTCCTGTCAGCCTACTTTCATATAAGGGGCACTAGAGCCCCCAAAAGACTCCCTAGAGGGGTAAAAAAAATCCAAAAGCAATAACTATTAACGAATCACTAGTCTGAACATTTCGTCCATTTTTTATAAACAAACCTTGAGAAGACATCTTTCTAGACTCTAAAAAGATGTCATTAGCAACATGCTAATTAATGCCACAATCCCCAATTCTAAAATAGAAAAGTGGTGGAGGAGAAATGAATAGTACATGTTGGTCAGCGACCTGTCTCACCAGCCAGCATTTAGTCTCCACGGTAACCAGTTTGGCTGAATGTGTTGTAAAATTGCATGCTGTATGTATATTGCAGACCCATTGATTAATAAATGGGTCATTTGTTCCTATACCTATTATTGGCTATCGTTCTCTGTTTGAGTAATATCACTGGATTCAGCCTTTTCTCACATTCCACACTATAAAATAAGTAATAAATGTATGTATGAGTGATATCATATTGGGTCAATATCAGTATCGGCCAATACTCAAAGGTATAATACTGGTATCATATCGGAAGTGAAAAAGTTGTATCGCGACACCCTTACTAAGTCTCTTTCTGTCTTTTCAAGCATTTAATTTATACTGTATGTTTTTTTAACAAGCGACAAAGTTGCTCATTGTTTTGTTCATTTTTAACTTTAGAAAACGGCCCAAATGATTCTTTTAATCTTTGTTCTTTTTACAAGTTTACAACCAACAAGTTCATTGTCACCTCAGTTTGTGATTCCCAATAAACAAGACTGACATAATGAGACGTGGAGTAGGCAGAGGCAGAGCAGCTTTTTCCCTTCACTCAACTAAAAAAGTGGGACGGGAAAAAAAACCCAACCCGAAACTGGAAGGGGCTGCTCTGTTTCTGTGTTTTATGTCCCAGGGGAACGCAGAAATCATGGCAGCCCCCCTGTAATTTACTGTTTGGAGTTGCCTGGGCACACTTAACTCCCATGAGGACCTTCCACCAGTGTGTTTATAAGGTCGGGATTTGTAAAGCTGCTCTTGTTGACCCCCTGGAGGTCAGGAGGACAGAAAAGTGACATGACCCCCCCAGGCACCCCCCCCTCCACACACACACACACTGATTTCAGGTCTCAATATGAGATGAGTAAAAGTTCCCCAGGCACATTTTGTCTGTCTGTGTTTGGGAAATCTTTACAAAGTTTAATTTAAAAGCGACTCGTTGATTGATATGTTACAACAGAATAGAAACTTACAATTGGATAAAAGTGGTACAATGCTTGTTCACATTAAAAGTATTTGCTGAACACAATGAAGTTTAAGGAAATGTGGAAATGAATGGTAATGTAAATGAAAAACAAAATTAGTTGGATTTTTTTAATGAGATTTTTTTTTTCTTGCATTGACCTCGTCAGGCCATTGCTTTCCTACGCAATCCCGCTCTATTTCAATGTCTCTTCGGTTCTCCGTCTGGGATTTCTCCCATTGTAATGGATTTCTATGGTACAATTTCAACCGAGCCATTCAGCTGACAGGAGAATGCAACAGAGGACGGTCGTTTACAACGCAGGCAATTTCCGGAAAGCTTCATCACGTAGAACTGGCGTATTACGTGTGTCATGGGCAAACGCTGGCAATTGGGTGAAGTCTTAAACTTCAACAGAGTCCAGGCCTCCACGAAGTAATCGCTTTTCAACCGCTGACGGTCCAGACTCTGTCGGAACAAGGGACTAGGCTTTACCAGGCTAGCAATGACTCTAAAACTGTATTTTTCAACCTCTGGGATGTTGTTTCAAATGTCAGTGTAGCCATTCTTAGTAAACCTGTAGTTATTCTGCCCAATCTGCACAAATGCATCTCATCTCCTGCACAGACATCTCCTCTGTCCATCTGCGTCTTTGGGGCCCCCAGACGTGTCCCGGGAGCCGCTGTGTGTCTTAACCGATCACGGTCAACTGCTGCCTGAACCAGGAGAAAGGGAAGGTCAGGATTACATCAGGACTGTTTGCTCTTTGAGGCGCTCCATAACCTTCAACCTGCCCTCCAAACGGACTCACTGACTGCCACTATTGATGCACAAAAGAACAAAGATAACATGTCTAATCTGTCATTTTAAGGATAGGAACTTGTTCTTGAACTTTGCAAAGCTAGCATCAGAAAACATTTGGTCACATGATTGCTGGTCAGAGAAGTGTCTGATTCCACATTATCGAATTCTTCACCAAGGCATGCATTATATGAACCACTACTATGTCCAGACTGACGGTGTGTGATAAGACAATCAGTTTGTCAATGCGAAGACAATATGAAGCACAAGATGCAAAAAGATACTATTGCTGAAGAGGGCATGCAAGTTTAATGGCAATGGCATAAATAATATCTTTGTTACCCATTCTGTGTAACAAAAAGCCTTTTGTCTATAAAATCTGAAAACTGATCTTTTTTTTTTTGTATGGTTTCTGATTCTGTGAACCAGCTGGCCAACAGTTTCTACATTTTTTCTCAACACTTTGGACAACCCTGATCTAAACCGTTCCACTGTATTTCTGGTTGAATGTTCTTGTTGCAGACTCAAGTTTTTTTTCAGGTTTTTCCAGTATTTGGTATGTCATCCAGCTTCCCATTAAGTCCGACCAGCCTTCCTGCCCCTGATGAAGAAATGCCTCCCAACAGCATGGTGCTACTTCCATCATATTTCATCTTGGAGACGGTGTGTTCAGGTAAGGTGCTGGTTTAGCTTCCTCATACACAAAGGGTTTTATGCATTGGCAAGAGAATTTTGTTCTGACCAGAGCTAATTCAACAATTTATGTCTGTCTGTCTGTCTGTCTGTCTATCTAGATGGGTAGTTAGCTAGCTAGCTAGCAAGCTTTGGTGATTTTCAACCAATGTTGAAATATGCAATTTTGCAATTGTGGTGTTTCGATTAAATAAGAAATTAAATTAGAATCACACATGAATAAGTTTGTTCATGTGATATGTAATTGCAAATTATGGCAGCGACGGCTGTAAACACTTACATGAGATACATTAATATTTCAGACATGGTGCTGGCACTCATCAGCCGTCAGTGGAGACTTGCTCAGGCGTTGGCGCAACAAGCTTTGGGGAAAATGTAGTTGGTGATTTTACAGAAGAGTTGTGGATTCAACACGTTTGAATGACACGTGACATTTTATGAACTGTGTGATGCTGTGAGAGCTCCGCACATTGTCTGAAAAATCAAAAACAAACCATCGTCCTACTACTTCCTGTTGTCTTTGTCGTGGTTGATGGAAACACAGCCTGTGTCTCTTTGAATATACTTAGATGATTTTTGAATTTTATAACTGAATTTATGAATTAAATTGAACTTGTACAAAAGTCAATGCTGTTCCATTTTCTTTTACAAACAAACTTAGATGATTAACAGAAAATACGTACAGTCACAGGAAAATGTAGCCTCAGGTCCACGTGAGGGGTGCTGTCAGGGGATTATCTCAGAAATAACCTGAACAGACATAAACAGCTTCAATCTGCCTCTAAGATGCACAGTAAAAATGCCAGTGTTGAAATCTCAGGTGTAGTGTTAAATAAAGAGTGTGAGTGTTGTTTTGACACCACACAGCTTTAAAATAACACTGCCGGTGTAAATTCCGTAAAATTCGCGTTGTTAAATTCCAGTGTTAATTGCTTGGTGTTGCTTAAGCCCCGCCTTCGCGTAACGGCTGCAGAGTTCGTTCCGCTTTCTGTCTTCACGCCAGCAGTCAGTCGATCGGTACGGCTTAAATTCGCACACGAAAGACACAATTCTTTCCTGAAGGTAAGCTAAATATTCATACATGACCATTGTTTCGTTGGAAATGTGCTTTTTAGTTTGGGACTTCTAAGAGTGCACGATATTTAACCCATTTTCGATTAAAAATCCACCAAATTCAAGGTCCCGCCGTTTTGCCAAATAGGCTAATGGTAAACTTGAATTCTGTTATATTTGGTAAGTTCTAGTTGTCATTTTAAACCATGGATAATACTTGTATATTTGTATTATCTGAAATATTGGCGATGTGTGTATCTGAAAAGCTAACTGTGCAAATGGCTAGCCTCGGAGAGGATGTGGGGATGTTTTTTTTAAATTCCGTGGCGAAGTTGTTCGTTACGTCAAGGAAGCAGTTCATTTTCTGTAAGGTTACACTCAAAATAAAATAAAAAAAGTTTTTAATCCAACATAAATGTCAAATGTGTTCAACTCTTTATATAATTTATGGACTCATTGTGGCTGTTGTCTGGTTCGTCAACTTTGCACGAAAGTGTTGCTACACTTTTGAGAGGGAACGCAAAAGCGAGCAAAAAAAAAAAATCCCCATGTCCACTAGAGGGCTCCGTAGATTATACCAGTAGCAAAGCAAGGGTATAAAATGCCACGTTACGGCTAGCCGATATGGTAGCAGATTCTGACTAGCTAGCTAGCTCAACACTCTTGCTTGGATGAAGTTTATATAGTTGACAGAGTTAACGTGTTCAAAGTGATAAAGGGTTGGTTTAAAATATCTGTAAGGTGACAAAGCTTGGACCGTGTCCCCTTTTTGTAGAAATGCTGGTTCAAGTGGAGTATCAGACCGTCCAGAAATGGGTTCGGGTTCCAGTGACGGATGACTGCTATGATTACTTCAAATTTATGCACGAGGGTAAGTTGAGCACTAATTATGTTGTGGCAGCTGCTATTAAATTAAGTGCGCTTAAGGTAGTTTATCTTAAATTATGCCCCGAATGCTTATTAATCAACCCCTGTCCTTGTTCAAGTAATAATGTCATTATTTTTCGTAAAAAACGGTTATGTCAAACAATATGAGGAACATTAAAGATAATGTTCATTGTCTGAAAATGTTATTCTAAATATTTTCGAATTATGAATGTAATTGACTCTTACCAGTTCTAACCATATGCTATGAATGAGCATGTTAAGATGAGTATATTTGTTTCCTTCCAGTTCATGCTAAATTCAATTTGGAAAAAGAAATCTGTGTAGACCTGAAGGACTCTTCTGGAGTTGATGTGGATGCTGATATTTTTGATGAACTCCTGAGGTCTGCTACAGTGTCTTTCAAAGTAGTCACTAAGCACGTTGGTAAGATTTAAAAGCATTAAAACAAGGGTTCCTTCTAACGCATTTTAAAAATATATAAATCTGAAGTTAATTTTAAGTTGTTTACTAATGAGTCTTCTAAACTTTATACAGTGGGCGTCCTTGATGAGAGTGAGGTAACAGACACTTCCTTCAGTTCTGAAGATGGTTCAGCCTCGTCAGTTCAATCTCCAAGCTCAGCGAGCTCATCTTCTACAGTGATCACAGAGAACACCAAAGCACAGAGACGACGACTGGCTGAAGGACCACCTGACAGCAAGATGGCAAAAGATGTGAGTTGTGTCAAGGTGGGAAATAGAATGATGATCCATTTTAAAATTCATACCAGGATGACATGTGAAATTTGTTGCAGATTGTCTATGTGGCTCTACACCAAAAACCAGGGGGGGAAGATGTATTAAAAGAATACAACAAGACCAAAAGTCTCTCTGATCCAACAAGAAGGAAACTTGTCAATATTTTAGTGGCAGATATGATCGAAAGTCATGGGTATGTACTGACAAACCTCAGCCTGCTGATTGGGGGCCAGAATTTAACCTTGATATTTTTGAATGGTAGTACTTTTAAAAGTTAAGCATGTGTATGAAATCCATAGAAATGTTGGAATTATCTGAAAACATAATTATTAACATAATGATTATTCAAATAATTAGTAATGGGTTTTCTATTCATAACTTTGCTTAGTTGGTGTGAGTTTGTTTAACCCCTATGTAAAACAGGAATATTCATATTGAATTGTTTTTTAGGAGAGTCCCTCCTGTCAATGTCCGCATCACCTACGCCCTGGGAATTGTCACCCTCTTTCCCAGTTTGAAAGATAATTGCTCACCAACTGGCTATGTGAGTACCTGAAGATTCTCTTCTTGGGTCATAATTTGGATGGATTTCTTTTTTACAATGTGGATTAACCATGTAACTGTCCTTTTGAATACAATGTAATTGACATTTTGTGGTTTCTGTTCTGGGATAGGAGCATTTCTACGATCCTCAAAGTGGACAGGGCTACCTGGCCTATCGATTGAAAACCGTTCAGCGTAACACTGCAAGTGACTTCAAGAGGAACTCCCTGTCTGCTCATCAAGGCGGCCCGAGAACTCAGAGGGAGACCTCAACATCTGAACAGCTGTTTGGTGATGAATGCAAAGAAGCAATGTCCATAATGAAGCATGCATTAGACCAGGACGTTGTTAAGGGGAAAATGAAGGCAACATTTAAGCATAGACAGAATATGCTACATGATCTGGACCAGTCATCACTCATCTTGGATCACTTCCCAAGATTCTTGGATACACCAGGCTTGGTGAGAAACTCCCAGATTTGATTAACTGAACTTTTGAATTGAGTTTTTTGATGGTATTTTTTCTTCTGTTAGATTGAGCAGGACTTCATCATGCTCTTTGGAGAAGACATCTCAGGGAAGTTTGTTGCAAGATGGCCAACGTTCTACAAACCGAAGGTCATCACTGTCAGCAAAAGCCTTCGACAGAGCGTTCACCTGGATGACCTTCTGTCTGCTCAGGAGGAATCAAGTGATTATGGTATGTATTGATAGATAAATATGTTCAACAGTCTTTTCTATGTATATGCATTCTAAGCATGGCTTGTTATGATTTTATCAGAATGGGACAGTGACTTGGCAGCCATTCTCCTGCTGGTTCATCTCTTGCCTCCAACCGCCAAAGGGAAGAAACAAGTAAAAATTAGTGCAACTGAGGCAGCTGATCGTGTTGTGAAGTTCATGAAGGTATGTTTTTGACATGAATTATTGTGCTTCACTTACTGTAAATTGATAAAAAAATTTTTACAAGACTGTAAAATGTAAAGTCATTATTTGGCGTTATTTGTATTATAAATTTATAGTTATTTTTGGAGGGGATGGGAGAGATCAGGGTTAATTTTATGACAAAATGGAACAAAAAATTGGTTATGGGAAAATAATGGAACAAAGAATTGTATGAGGCCATAAGAACTGATCTTGTCACTTAAGCTCACAGGAGTTTCCTTGCAAGTCACATCCCCTTTTGTGACATGTTCACAGCTAAAGGAAGGTGGAAAATGTTCTTAATTTGTTGCTGCTAGTGAGGGACTTAAACCATTATTTCTAATGTGCTGTCTTTTAATCTTAGGTGGGGACAAGCATGGCGACATTCCTTGGCAAAGTTGGATCTGCACAGCCCTTCCTCCTCTGCGTTGGAGAGAAGAAGAGCAGAATTCAGAAGTTCTACATCATCCTGGATCAGAAGCCCATTCCTTGTGTGGCACAGACTGCAGTGGCTGCCTTCGATGAACTTTTTAAGGCACACTTTGTGTTTGCTGTGTCCTACGATGCAACCCTCCTCAACTTCTACACATTCATCCAAACAACAGTTTATGGGATTGATGCGGCAACAACAAAGGAGAGCCCCAGAGTCAAGGAAATCAGAGTGAGAATTAACAACACTTAAATATGCCCGCATGCTACATTTGTAAGGTTCAGCACAGAAATTCTTCAACTCTTTTTCAGCATTTGAAATTTAGTCATGCTTTGTATCCAGGGCACAAATTGCGTTTGAAATGTGGGGAACAAGGCTGTTCATCTGTTTTTACACGTATTCTGGGTTCAAAAGCACTTGATGAAAGCACATGGAGGCACTACTGCCATAGATTCTGTTTATGTGGACAATGTTGGAGCAGATAATGCTGAGACCGATGATGTTTGTGCTGATGACGCATTGAGTAGTACTTCTGTTAGTCAACAAAGTCTTCCTAAAAGAGGCAGTTAATGGACATGTGTAGCTCTGTTATTGCCCAAGTTCAAGCAGCTGGAGTTTCTGAAAATATTGTGCAGTCTTTAACTTGTTCAATGGAAGAGGTTGTTAATGATGTTCATATTCAAGCAGGGACGCTGTTCTTACACATCTTTCATCTGACGTGAATGAGCAAACCTTAAACAAAGTCAGAGAATGTTTTGAGAACATGGAAAATCCATTCACACACCTTAACACTGAAACAAAGAGGCAAAGGTATTTTGAAAAAAAATGGAAAATTGTTGAACCAATAGAGCATGTCCTTGGAGTGCGTTATGATACACGTTTGCATAAAACAACAGGTGTTTACAGTCAAATTCCTGTTAATGACAAATTTATGTATGTACCTATTTTAGGAACTCTTGAGTCATTGTTTACTAACAAAGAACTAAGTATTTGCTTTCAACAAGTAAAGTGCCATAAAGATGGGCTCTATAGAGACATCAGTGATGGTTCCTATTTCAGAAATCACTCATTATTTTCAGAGCAAGAACATGCACTCCAAATACAGTTGTACTATGATGATTTTGAAACGGCAAATCCTCTGGGACCCAAAAGGGGTTCACATAAACTTGGCTGTATTTATTTTATTTTAAGAAACTTACCAGCTAAACTAAATTCAGTTTTGATGAACATTCATCTTGTTTCTCTTTTTCATGCTGAGGACTTGAAGAAGTATGGTTTTGGTCCCATCTTGGAACCTCTTATTAATGACTTGAAATGTCTTGAGACGGAAGGTGTTAAGGTACCATTTTCTGACGTACCATTAAGAGGTTCAGTTGTTCAGGTTACTGGTGATAATTTGGCATTGCATAGCCTTTTTGGTTTTGTTGAATCATTCAGTGCAACTTATTGTTGTCGGTTTTGTTTAACTGATAAAACAAAGTTTCAGTCAGTATTCAGTGAGGATAACCAAGACCTAATTTTTCGCACTAAAGAGCTCTATTCAGAACATTGCAATGCTCTGGCACAAAATCCCACTCTTGTACATTATTTTGGTGTAAAAAGAGAGTGTCCTCTTAATGCACTACAGTATTTTCATTGTTCAAACAACTATGCAGTTGACATAATGCATGATCTGTTGGAAGGTGTTGTGCAGTATGAACTTCAGCTTCTTTTTCAGTACATGGTTAGGACTTCTATAGATTTAAACACCCTTTCAGAAAGGATACAGAGCTTTAACTATGGATACCTTGAGAGAAACAACAGACCTAGTGCAGTCAAAATGGATGGTAGCAATGACCTGGGCCTCAATGCTATTCAGTCATGGTGCCTCTTGCGCAATACACCTTTGATTTTTGGAGATCTAATTGACAGGGACAACAGTTACTGGAGGGTAATTCTTCTTTTGATTCAAATTGTCAATATTGTGTTCTCACCAAAAATCACAGATGGTATGACTTATTTCTTAAAGCATTTAATTTCTGACCATCATAGACTCTTTAAGTCTGTATTTACAGATAAAAGTTGATTCCAAAACATCATCTGATGATTCATTATCCCAGATGCATCAGAAAAATAGGACCACTCATCCATATGTGGTGTATGAGATTTGAAGCTAAACACAATTTCTTCAAGAAATCTGTAAAGAACTTTAAGAATATAACTAAAACACTAGTAAAGAAGCACCAGAGGCAGTTGGCTTTTCATTGGGAGAATTTTTACTTTCAAAGGTTTCAGTTTGGCCCTCTTAAAGATTACCAAACAAGTGAGTTAGATTACAGTGGCATCTTAAGGTCTTGTCCCAGATTGAATGTACCTTGTGTATCCACAACTTCATGGCTGAAAAGCTTTGGAACAGAATACCACATTGGAATGATTGTCTGTACAAGTACTGAAAATGAAATGCCTGTTTTTCAAAAAATACTTAACATCATAATCAAGGATGATGAAGCATTTTTTGTTACTGCTAAAGTTATTACAGAGTGTTTTGATGATCATCTGAATGCTTTCAGAATAGAGATTGTGGATGATGTGTTTGCTATTATTTGTCTCTCTAATCTGATATATTATCAGCCTTATGACAGGCAGTTTTCAGCTGATGATGATGAAAGAACATATATTGTGCCCCGCTACTGTTTTGTATGAGCTGTGCATTGAAGGTCTGTAATACTGAAATGGGTTTAATAAAAGTTGAAGTTTCCATTTCTGTGTATTGTTTTGAATATTTTTTTACCACTGGATTTGGTTGATATTGACACCTTGTGGGGTCAATTATTTACCTTTTTAACACAACATTATATTTGAGGTTAACACTACATTAGTGTTACTTTTGACATTATATTTTAACACTAACACCGTTGTAATGTTAATGTGACACTCGGTATTGTTGAATATTAACAATATCTGGTGTTAATTTAACAAAAAAATAGGTGTTAACCTTTTAACACTTTGAAAAGTGTTACTTTAACACCAGCTGACTTGGACACATATAGACACTTTGTGGGTGTTAAAATTAACACTGTGGGTGTTAATTCACCACCGCCATTTTTACTGTGTGGACTCTAATCTGAATTTCAGCAGTGGCCAGTGTCAAAGCCAAAGGCGGCTGTCCGTTTGCATTCATTGACAGGATCTCGGAGGTTTATTTGTCGATACGACTTGAATGGCTTCGGTAATCCCTCCTTCCCGTCTATAGACTGATTGATAATTGATCCCTGTTCAAACAGGCTGTCATTGGGCCACAGTTGCCTTTGAATGCCGAGCGAGTCATTTCGCCTCATCTCGGCTCTCCGGCCTAATCCAATGAACGAATGGGAATGAGAGCGGCCTCTCTGCCGTTTATCTGACAGTGTTTGCTGATGAGGAACCTCAGCACAATCAGGGTCACTGAGCCTCACAGCTTTTTATCAAAAATAAGAATTACAACTTTTGCTAGGACAAGTGTAAGAAACTCAATAAACCCAACCCTGCTGCAGGCAACCGGAAAACCATTAGGTTTAAAAAATGTGTTTATTGTACTTATATCTGATTTGAGAATCTATTTTTATCTTAACTACGTTTTAGATAAAAATTACAAATTGCTTTTCTAGATTCTTTTATTATTCTTTGGTTCATATTTTCCTATATTTAAGGTACAGTCTTTAAATATTCCTATTTTTAATTAGTGGCACACCAGATTCTGGAATTTTTCAGTCCTACACATTGGCACTTGATAGAAAGCTGAAGGTTTGTGGTTTCAATATGTTTTCAGTTTTTTACAAACTGAGATTTCTACTTGTTAACCCCAAGGAGCAAAATCGGACATTTCCCACCAATCCCAACCTCCAAATCCAAAATGGTTGCCTCATTGATAAGAGAACTGCAGTAAAGACAAAGCAAACAAAAATTGCATTTCGACAATTCAGATGATTTCACCCACTGGTCGTACCAGTTGAGTCGAGGCAAGTTGATTTGTATAGCGCACAACAAGGCAGTTCAAAGTGCTTTACACTGTAAAAATACAACAATAAAAAGCATTTTCAAAAACACCAAACAGTCATCAACTGAGAAACCAGTAGCAGGATCTTGCATTTTGTCGAGTGCCATCATCAAAATCATCAATATCCAGAGACATCCACTGACCAACTGGAACATTACCCAATTTTTGTTGGTCAACTCTAAACAATTAGAATATTGACCAACTGTTTCTAAACTGGTGAGTTTTTAGCCTCGAGTTCACAGTTAGTCTTATTTATCTCCAACATGATTAATGCCAAAACATTTTACCTCAAGGCAACCCAACTGTCACCAGCGGCTGTCGCACCAAAGTTTGAGAGACTTTGGTGCGACATAATGATGTCTGGTTTAGACATCATTATACTCCACTTAGTATTGATCTGTTATATTTAAGCCTAACGCAGCATACCAGACTGTAGACATGATTGTGAGAATCAAAGACAGACATGATCACCTGGAGACCAAATACACTTTCATGGGGAAAAAATTTAAAATTGATGCAAATAAAGCAATCAAAGTTCTCTAAATGGCCAAAATGTAGTTCAAATGCGTTGCTTAGCATTAGGGACAGTTTTGAGGAACCTAATTGAAAACTGTAACTGGAGAAGATGGAGACAAGCAGTTCTAAGGGGGAAAAGGAACTACTCAATCACTAGGAGCTAAAGCCCCAACAGGCTCACAAAGAGGAAAACATCCTTATATCCAGCATTACATGTATATTTATGCAGCGGAGAAGACTTGTGGTAATAGTTTCTCTGTGCTCTCTGTTACCTTCACAATGAAGAGGATAGGTCAGCCAGCGATCGGCTCGGCCCCAGAGCGACACAATTTGATTTGTAAGGCATGACACGGGGAATGACATTTAACTTGTTATTATTTCCCGGAAAAGATTAATGATAAATTGTCTATTATTTTTCCTTAAAAGTGAAAGATAAGGCCACAGTCATTTGGCCCGGAGGCAGCCCGCCGCCACTATGCAAAACGACAGCCAATTATCAGAGCCTAGTTTGGGATAATGACTTTACAATGAATCTTTTGATTGAAATGTAACTGGGTTGGCCCTGGGCAAAGTGCAAAACATAAAAAAAATAAAATAAATAATAATAATAATAAAAGGGGGGGGGATAGAAAAGTTACAAACTCAAAGAGCACCATATGACTGTGTCTCCAGGTTTCTCTCCCTCTCTTTCTTTCTCTCTCTCTCCATTTCCTCTCTAGAGATAGCTATAGTAGGAAGCCGGAGATATGCATATATTGATGAAAAAATTATTAAGTCGCCGAGCGCTCGCAGCAAACATAAATTAGCATATTCAGGGTAAATATGCAGACTATTTACGATAATAAGGCCGGATTATTCAATTCAATGAATGTTAAATAGATGAGGAAATGGGATGTGGCCTTATCTGGTCCGAGCTTCTATTCATTTTAATCGCTTTCCAATTGAACTCTTCGTTTTTACTCTCTCTCGGTTATTGTTTGCACTCCGGCCACTGATGGCACCTATGGCTGCTGGGAGATTCCCCCCTCCTACCTTACCCACCCCGGGTCACGTGGTTTCACCGGCTTTCACCTTGTCCTCTGTGGCGACGGGGAAAGTCGACGTCACCCCGAGGCCAACAGCACGATAAGCCCGTTTTCATTATGCACACACCGGGGGCCGATGGAGAACAAGATTAGCGGGGCCTCGCGCGCATCAAGTCGAGAACGTAGACGTCATCTAGATTAGACAAAGAGAGCCTTTTTATGGTGCGGGGTCCATAAGCAAAACACATTTGGTCTCTTATTGCATGAATTAAACTTTAACTTGAAGCAATTTAGCTCTGTGTGTGTGTGTGTGTGTGTGTGTGTGTGTGTGTGTGTGTGTGTGTGTGTGTGTGTGTGTGTGTGTGTGCGTATGTGTGTGTTTCTATCTTCACAAGGACTTTGATTTACTTCCAATCATTTTTTTGATTCATTTTTATCAGTTAATCCATCAAGTTTATGGATCACTGCAGCTGTCTGATTTTTTTAGGCAGACCTGTGAAGATACTGTTGCAGTAATCAATGCGACTTAAGATAAACGCATAAATGAGTTTCTTTAGATCCTGGAAATCTTCTTCAGGTGATAGAAGGCCAACTTTCTTACTGTCTTTATGTGATTCTATAGTCTAACCCTCCACCTAACCATTACCAGTACATCTATACTCAATTCACACCTTCCTCCCAAACTTAACACCTAACCCAAAACAGCACTTCTTCTTACAGGGCCCAAGCTTTAGGCCCCATAAGGAGCAGTGGATCCTCACAATGTAGCATTTGTTGATAAAATTGTCCTTCCAAGGGGAGGAATGAGAAAACACACATGTAGAATGGCTTTCCACGCTGTAAAAACACAAAATCTTACCAAGAATTTCGGTCTAGTTTTTAATACACTTAAATTAAGACAACAATAACTTAAAAGCAATTTTTCAGCTAATTAAATCAGCTTGTTCTGTAATTCTTTGATATATATGTATACAAAAACTACTAGTTCCACTGACATATTTTTTCACGAACTTCAGGAATAAAGTCTTATTTGTGAAAAATAAAATCGGTGTTAAATGCTTCTGTTCCGGTCCAGATTTAAATCAAGAATTTGGAATAAGACCCACAAACTTTTGATCACATACTACCCCATCCAAAGAAGAATAGGCCTCACTTTTCAGTCTCTGGATGAGCATATCAGTAATTCTGAAAGAAACATTTTTGACTTCTTTGAAAAAAACTTAAAAATTAAAAACGATTGATAATTTTCCTCCAATTTCACAACCTTATACTACATTCTGTTTATCTCCTATACAACGTCCTGATATGAGGTTTGTGGGCCTAATACCACAAAATGCAAAAACAACAACAATAACAAATCGTACCTTGTAAATAACAAATTTGAGAAGCACGTAATCATCCCCAAAAGCACAGCTATATCTAAAGAACGGCCCCAAACTAAAACAATTTACTGTGTAGTTCACACAAAAAAAAATGCATTGTCTCCATCTAGCGGTGAATGTCTGTAATGGCTTTCTGGTTGTTTGAACAAGAACTGCTCTTACCAACTGATGGCTATTTCTTAAAAATATTTTTCTAACATACAATCAAAAAACAGCGAATATTCTTTAACTTTAATAGATAATGTGCCCCTAAAATAACTGGCTGATGTAATTACCATTTCTGACACAAGGAATGCATTTACCCTCTTCCGTCACAAGATGACAGCCTCCTATTGAAGTTGTCTGACACAAGTTTGCTTCCCTCAGCTCCAGTTCGTGTCAAAAGGGCCGGAAAAACCCACACATTGAGTGTTCAGCTTCTGCCGGAAGGTGTTGATAGGATCTAAGGTGGTTAAATATTAAGCTGCAGTCTTTTATTTTCCCGAACTCACTGAAATGTATGGTACTGGAAGGCACTCCATCGATCTGACAGGTGCTCTGAAGGAGTCGCGGTATCGTCCTTGGGACTTGACAGGCCACGACAGCAACCAGCAGGAGCACAGCAGGTGGCAGCACCAAGCTAGCCTTCAACACAAGAAGCAATCTTTTAAAGGCAGGAAGTGAAAAATTCTGAATGTCATAACATACACAGAACCTGCTAATGTCATATTCCTGAGCAGTCATTAGGGTTTGACTCAGCTTTTTATGTATTTATAATTAAAGCCAACATCCGCCACCCCGCTACTCCCCCCTCCCTATCCACTTACACATTATAAAAAAGCCGCCATTAATTATTTGCTGTTTTGCAGGAGGGGAGTCTGCCCTTTTGCTAAAGAGACTCATTTGTCTCTTCGCATGATGCCTGATTTCAAATGAACAAAACTGTGATGACGATAATTATGTTTCCTGCAGTCGCTTGCGAAGCTCATAAAGGAAAATTAAGATTGGTAGTTTCATTGTTTCAAGACTTGAAAACCTTTTGAACTTGTCCCACATTTTGTGATGTTACAATCCCAAACCAAAATGTGTTTTAGTGGATTATTAAGTGATAGACCAAAACAAAATAAAACAAAACAAAAATCTAGGGGTTAATTGTAATATGGAACACAAAGAAAACATGGTTTTCACAGTTTTGTTTGGTTTTTTTCAAACAGATTGACAAAATGGAGAGTGTGTACTCAGCCCTTTCTACCCTGATACCGCTAAAATAAAAGCAAGTGCAATCAAATGCCTTCAGAAGTCACTTTTTATCTAAACAAGTTAGTTTGTGTGTTGTTTTTCTCAGTGAAGATTCTGCATTTCTCAGAGTTTTGCTAGAGGACATTAGTGAACATATGGCACCATGAAGAACAGTCAGGAAACTCAGGGAGAACTTTGCAGAGATGCAGAATTCAAGTAGGAATATGTCCTCAGAACAAACTGTGGAACCCGGGGCCCATTGGGCCCATTGGAATAATTATTTCTTACCTCCATCAGCAGTTGAATAGTGATACAAATTTGGCCTTACAGCAAATGGAGCAGATGCGAATGAAGGCTTTTTGTACATTTTTAGGAGATTTTCACATTTATGTCTCCCTAAATAAAATAAAGGTTAGGTACAACACAAAGTATGTCCCTTTTAGTAGTTCATTAGTTGTTTTGCTTTTGTTGTAATGCGGTGAGACAAGCCAAAAAATGTCCAGCATCTTTCTAACTTTACGAAAAACATTGAACTTTAAACTCTTTTAATACCTTCACTGTCGCTGTCAAACTGCTTACGTGTAATTTATAGTTTCATGAGAACACCAGTGTCATCATGAAGGGTTAAACACAGAAAGGGTTTTTGACGAAATTCTAATTTTTGTTGCTGCTGAAAGACTAAAATCATTTCCTGAACCAAACAGTATCTTGTGCCGTTTCCCCACAAAAACATAAATGGCCCTGGTATGAATATTACTGAGCAGCCGACAGTTCAGTTTGATGGCGGCTCTCCCTTGGTGGCTTGAAAGGAGTCAGTGTTCATGTAAAACAGCCTAACAATAACAACACAAACATCTGACCGCTAATCGGTTTTGCACATCTGAGCATTGACATCAATAACAGTTACCGAGGCGACACAGTGCCGCTTTTCTTTAGCACTGTGAAAGCTTTTCTGCACCCAGGGATGTGGGACAAGCATTTCCAACGGCCAGCCCTGCTTTTTAGGACAGACGTCCCTGTGGATGAAAAAGTACTTCCTCTTTTGAGTCTCTTCTGGAATTTCTCCAAAGGGAACATTACTTACTCTCACCCACTCTGGCGTTTTTGTGTATGCGCTCCCCCTTCTCGCTGTCATTCCCTTTTACTGTTATTCTGTCCCTCTGCGACTCGGTGCTAGCCTCAGGGGGATTCGAGAGATCCGACTCCCACACAATACCGACCCAGTCGAGGCTTGAGTGGCGGATCCAGGGATCTAAAGGAGGTAATGACACTCATGGACACTTCTTCCTCTCGGTTGGTTTTGGTCGTCTCCCAAGAGGAAGCTCTACTATTGAAAGAAGGAGGTGTGGGTGTGCATGCAATTCAGAAAGGAATCTTCTGTCAAGACAGAAGATTGCTGAGAGGAATAAGCAATGGCTCCAGAAAGCACGGGAAATTACATCAAAGGAATCAAACCTTTGACACAAAGTTTGATTATGTCAAACCTCAGAGAGATTGAAATTCCTTCAGGAATCATTCATACCACATTAAAACACGGATGATAAAACAGACCAAGCTAAAATGAGGTTTGAACGTTGGAATGACTTGAAGCTCTGCACAAACAAAAATTGGGGAAGAAACAAGGATGGGGTCTCCCAAGAATCATGAAAGGTAGATCTCTACAGACGTACAGATGTTAGTTCTGGAATAAATCGAGCAGCGGGTTCATTTTAAGCTTCCCAAACAATTTCAATTTCTTGTCCTTTAGAGAAATAAAAACATTATATAATAAGAAGTCAGAAACCCAACCAATTTAATTAAACTCCAGGCACAATCTGACCAGAAACTTGTTGGCAGCAAACCCTCCTCCCAAAAAAACCAAAGTCAAAGTTGTAGTTTTTCAGCAACTTGCGGAAGGACAATCAAATGTTAACGGGACTGCAAATGCAGCCTGTATGAACTGCATGTCGATTTAAGAATTTTCACAAAGGATGACAAATCAGCTGACATTCCGCTAAAACCTCAGGAGCCCTTAAATTATCTGACATAAATGCTGATGAAAAGTTTATTCTTAATTCTTACCAGAGCTGTATATTAAATGGTTATGAGTAGTTAGGGGATTTCAAGAAAGCCTTTTTGTTTGTGACTTGATGGACCACTGGCTCTTACGTTCTTATGCTTCATAAATCCTGTATGTATCAACATACTTTAGAAAAGCTGTTTTATTCTGAATTTGACAGTGGACTCATGTATCAGAAGAGTGAAAGACCCAGGACTGAGCACACGTCCTTGAGGGACACCTCCACCCAGTTCAATGGAACACATTACACTGTTTTTCTCATGCAAACTAAAAATATAGAATATGTTTTTATGACAATCTCCCTTTGATTGTTTTGTTTTTAGACAGTTAATCCAACTGAAAAGTGTTACTGCATCCATTTATGCAAGGTGACTAAGAACTCAAGCTGTTCTAATACGTTCATTTGCTTCGGAAGTTATTCTTGATTTTAAAAAAAAAGAAGAAAAAAAAAAAGTTTGATGGATGTTTTTAAGACACATAGTGGGTTCGGCCACTCTGCTGAAGCTGATCACTGAACAGATCTAAAGCTCCAGATTTCCCTTTAAAGCCTCTCCATCCGTTCATCCTTCCATCCACCCATATCTCACACTACTTCATGACACCTCACACATCTTTCTTGCCCCGTGCTGCGACGGTAGTGCCGGTCTCCTAGCAACCAGCCCTCTTAGAGGAGGTGACAGCATTTGAGTGGGCACCCACACCTCTCCGCATTCGTCCCCTCCTCTTGCCTCTCCTCACCCCCCGCGACCACGACCACCCTCACCATCCGGAGGCACGTCGGGTCCAGTAAACACCTCGCTGTGGTGCATTCTGGTGTCATGAACCTCAGGCCCACCGCCAGACCGATAATTAGGCTGAATTTAGAGATCACTGAAGTGATCAAGTTCAACAGTTTTTGATCTAGTTTTGACCAGTTTCTCTAGCTGTTTGCCTGACTTTTTTTTTTAAACAGTTTTTCACAGTATTTTTTATTAAAGTTATAATTATGAGCTATAAAGTCATCATTTTGAGATAGTTGTGTTTTTGACTTTCACAGTCATAATGATGAGAGTCAAAGTCATAATTATGAGTTACCAAGTTGTAATTTTTAGATACAAAGTCATAATTTTGACTTTCAAAGTCATATTTACAAGATGCTGGGGCAAGCTTTTTTGTTTTTTGTTTTTGGGAAAAGAATCGTGGCTTTTTATGTTTTTATTCTTGACTTTGAAAGTGAAAATTGACTTGAGTCTAATAATTATCACTTTGCGAGTCGAAATCCTGACTTTGATTCTTAAAATTACGACTTTTATTCTCCTGATTATGATTTTAAAACTCATAATTATGACTTCCTATTTGGCTTTTGAGTTTTCTTTCACGGCAGAAATGGGCTTTCATAGCCTGAAATGTTCTACCCATTTCATTTTTCACAAATCGTATTAGATAGAAGCCATTTGTGGAGAGTAATTTTTGAAGACTGGACACAAAAGCCAAGTTAGATTTAGGTTTGGACTTTGACTGGGTCTGTAGTAAGGAGCCACTGTTATATTAATATTTCAGACATGTGTACATAATGGTTAAAAAATGACAGGGCCACTGGGTTTTCAATTAGTTTTTCTGTTGACTTGCGATGCGATGGTATCTGCTCTGCTAGTTTTTTTTGGAACTTCCTTCCACTTTGCAACTATGCACTGTTTGTTGTGGGCCTGTCAAAACAACAACAACAACAACAATAAAAAAATACATTAAAGTTTGTTGTTGAAATGTGACAGAGTGAAGAAAAGTTCAAAATGCATAAATGTTTTTTTTTCTGTGGAGTGTAACTTTGAACTTTTTCAAAACTAAGTTTAGCCTAAACTTTACACCTGCAATGTCTGATCCATCAAACAGAAATCGTTTCGGAACCAGCATTCTGGGTGGAACTGGTTCATGTGGCAGCGTTCATGCAGAAAAGAATTACAAGATTTTGGAGCAGCATATGCTGTCTCCAAGACATGCTTTTTCCCCAGGGACAATCTTACATTTTTAATAAGTCAAAGCAAAGCCCCACTGTGCTGACATTACAAAGGCATGGCCTGGGGAAGAGCACGGCCTGCTGTCCTGACTCGCCCACAGTACGTTTTCTGGGGGAAATTTCCCAATCAAATATGAGAGCACTGACCCTGTACTGTCACAAACTTTACTAAAAACATTTAACTTGACCAACAGGACATCTAAAGGTTTGCGATAGTGTATGCTTTGGTATTGATCTGAACCAAATGAATACTAAGTCAGTATTCTCAATACCAATACTATTATCAATATTGACATTGGTTTGCTATTTAAGTTTAATGATATATCACAAAACCTTTGACCTTTTTATGTGTTTTTTGTAAAAAATAAAAATAAAAATAAAATAAAAAATAAAAAAACATAAAAAGTGTTTTTTGTGGGGGGTTTTCCCCTTTGAATTACTGTGTATAACTAAGGACAGAATTTGTACAAAGTTCATAGGTGCCTCTAAAATACTTTGATAGAATATTGACATGATAAACAGAAATAATATAAAATTAAAAACAATTTTTCTTAATTAAGCAAAAAGTTCACCCGAAAAGTACTTAAAATGCTCCTTACACGTCCCAGGATAGGGAAAGTTCCACTTATGGCCACCAGATGGCATCGGGACATGGAGGAGGATTTAATATAGAACATCCGGTGCATTGGTCACCGGGACATCCAGGAGGATTTAACATTGGAAATTTGGGTGCATTTAACATGGGGAAATATGGGAGCATCAAGGAATCCTCCGAAATGTCAGGCACTCCATGGGGACATCCAGGAGGATTTAATAAGGGACAGTTGGGTGTAGTAACAATAACAAGGATCCCCAAAGTCGGTTCCGAGGACCGGCCTCCTGCATGTTTTAGTCTCTCCCTGGTTTAATGCACCTGGATCCAATGATGGCTCGTTAGATGGCCTAAGAAGAACATTAACATGCTGAAAAGGTTGTTGGTGCCACCAGGGAGAGAACTAAAACATGCCGGATGCCGGCCCTGGACTATAGGGACATGGGTGAGGATTCTATATGGGAAATTTGGGAGCATTTAACCTGGGGACACCCAGGAGGATTTGACATGGGAAATATGGGTGAGCTAAACATGGGGAAATATGGGAGCTTCAAGGAATCCTCCAATATGTCAGACTACTAGGATATATGGGAAATGTGGGAGGATTCACCTATCCTCTTTCATGGGAAGCATAAGAGACATAACCACTATATGGCCATTCAAACAATGTATCCTCACCTGTGGCCCAGTGGTTTAGACACAAGGCCCCCAATCTGGAGAGCCGGGTTTACTTCCTGGAACTGACAATGCTTTTCACTGTTGATATGAGGAGAGTCGAAGATATAAGCACTATGAGCCATGGCATCATGTTTCCAGTAGTCTAATGGCTAGCGATCACTGGTGCCTTGCCAGAGACCAGGGGTCGATTCCCATTGGCTACTGTAGCCTGTTTTATTTTTTGACATTCTGTTTAAATTAAGTGTTTTGTGTTTAATTTTAAATACTACATGGCTCCAGTAGTCTAGCAGCAACAACGCAATGCTGAGTGAAGAATAGCAGTCACCACTTAGAGACAAAAGCACCAGAATGTCATGAAGCGGTGTGTTGGTGGCGGTGAGGCAAACGCAGTAGACCCAGATGAGGTGAGAGGAGTTTTAATGAATGATATAAATAAACAGAAAACACAGTCCACAGACCTGGCAGCACTGCTGAGCGGAAGGCTGAAGCTCACTACAGGTAGCAACAGGTTTTACGAGGACTAGACGTACCTAGACATAAACGGACGTCCACAGACTGGCGTGACGTAGACACAGACAAGGATCCGACGAACACAGACACACACAGGTGACGCTAAATACACAAGAGGGTAATCAGGGAACGAGACACACCTGGGAACTAATCAAGGGAAGACAGGACAACACGGAGACTCAGACACACAGGAAACTTCAAAATAAACACAGGAAAACACAGAACACAACAGTACCCCCCTTAAGCAGGCGGCTCCCAGGACGCCCAAAACTGAAACACAACACGGGTGGGTGGTGGGGAGCTGGAGGGGGGGCCAGAGTCTATGGAAAAAGAACGAAAAACAACCTATCAAATAGGCGGAGACACGAGGTCAAAGTCCAAAAACAAAAAAACAAAACAAACCCAACTGGGTGGGTGGAAAGCATGAGGCGGAGCCACGGAGGAGGTCAGGGGCCGACCTCGGCGCAGGAAGCGGGAGCCACGGAGGAGGTCAGGGGGCCGACCTCGGCGCAGGAGGCGGGAGCCACGGAGGCGGTCCGGCGGCCGTCCGCGGCGCAGGAGGCGGGAACCACGGAGGCTGTCCGGCGGCCGTCCGCGGCGCAGGAGGCGGGAACCACGGAGGCTGTCCGGCGGCCGTCCGCGGCGACGAGGAGTCTCTAGGACCGCACGGCGGCAGCGGCGAGGAGCACAAGGAGTCTCTGGGGCCGCCGCGAAGCGGCGGCGAGGAGCACAAGGAGTCTCTGGGGCCGCACAGGCGGCGACGAGAGCACAAGGAGTCTCTGGGGCGCCGCAGGCGGCGACGAGGAGCACAAGGAGTCTCTGGGGCGCCAGGCGGCGGCGAGGCACAAGGAGTCTCTGGGGCCGCCGCAGGCGTGACAGGAGCACAAGGAGTCTCTGGGGCCGCCGCAGAGGCGGCGACGAGAGCACAAGGAGTCTCTGGGGCCGCGCAGGCGGCGAGGGCACAAGGAGTCTCGGGGGCCGCCAGTCTCGGGGGGAAGCACTAGGAGTCTCGGAGTCTCGGGAAGCACTAGGAGTCTCGGGGAAGCACTAGGAGTCTCGGGGAAGCACTAGGAGTCTCGGGGAAGCACTAGGAGTCTCGGGAAGCACTAGGAGTCTCGGGAAGCACTAGGAGTCTCGGGGAAGCACTAGGAGTCTCGGGAAGCACTAGGAGTCTCGGGGAAGCACTAGGAGTCTCGGGGAAGCACTAGGAGTCTCGGGGAAGCACTAGGAGTCTCGGGAAGCACTAGGAGTCTCGGGGGAAGCACTAGGAGTCTCGGGGGAAGCACTAGGAGTCTCGGGGGAAGCACTAGGAGTCTCGGGGGAAGCACTAGGAGTCTCGGGGGAAGCACTAGGAGTCTCGGGGGAAGCACTAGGAGTCTCGGGGGAAGCACTAGGAGTCTCGGGGGAAGCACGAGGAGTCTCGGGGGCAGCACTAGGAGTCTCGGGGGAAGCACGAGGAGTGTCTGTAGGGCCGGCTGGAGCGGCGGCTGGAGCAGCTCGGGTGCGCCCGGCTGGAGCGGGCAGGAGCAGGCTCGGGTGCGCCCGGCTGGGCAGCGGCAGAGCAGGCTCGGGTCGCCCGGCTGGGCGGCGGCAGGAAGGCAGGCTGGTGCGCCCGGCTGGGCGGCGGCAGAGGAGCAGGCTCGGGTGCGCCCGGCTGGAGCGGGCGGCAGGAGCAGGCTCGGGTGCGCCCGGCTGGGCGGCAGGAACGGGCTCGGGTGGCGGAAGCGCTGCTGGCGGCTCCGGCCGCGGAAGCGCTGCTGGCGGCTCCGGCCGCGGAAGCGCTGCTGGCGGCTCCGGCCGCGGAAGCGCTGCTGGCGGCTCCGGCCGCGGAAGCGCTGCTGGCGGCTCCGGCCGCGGAGGGTCTGCTGCTGGCGGCTCCGGCTGCGGAACGGGGGTGGTGGATCGGGAGGACAGAGTCTTGGGTCTGGGAGGCAGCGGTTCTCCAGCCATGACAGCATACGCTGCCTCACGCTCCCACTCTGCCTCCCTCTGCAATGCCACCAGCTCAGGAAGCGGAAAACGTGGAACCCAGAAGTCCAGCAGCAGACCCAAACGGATGGCGAATCCAAGCCGTCTTGTAGCAGCGTACGGCTTGGACATGGCAGCCTCATACTCGCGTATGGTCTCCGTTAATTCTTTTATTTCCTCTGGGTCCATGATGGTAATTGCGTGCCTCACCGTTCAGTTTGGTCGGATCCTTCTGTCATGAAGCGGTGTGTTGGTGGCGGTGAGGCAAACGCAGTAGACCCAGATGAGGTGAGAGGAGTTTTAATGAATGATATAAATAAACAGAAAACACAGTCCACAGACCTGGCAGCACTGCTGAGCGGAAGGCTGAAGCTCACTACAGGTAGCAACAGGTTTTACGAGGACTAGACGTACCTAGACATAAACGGACGTACACAGACTGACGTAGACGTAGACACAGACAAGGATCCGACGAACACAGACACACACAGGTGACGCTAAATACACAAGAGGGTAATCAGGGAACGAGACACACCTGGGAACTAATCAAGGGAAGACAGGACAACACGGAGACTCAGACACACAGGAAACTTCAAAATAAACACAGGAAAACACAGAACACAACACAGAAGGCCATTTGAACTACATGGTCCTGGCAGCCTAGTGGTTAAGGTTCTGTGCTACATGTCTAGACTAGACATGTCAAAGAAACAAATGGCTTCGAATCCCAGGTGGGGCACTGGCAGTGACCATTAAACTACTGGATCCATCACCATCACAAAGGTGTGCAGCAGACTGGATCCGAAGAAGGTCGATGACTGCAAACGACTTGCAGATGAGGCCAGTGAATGGAAAAAATATGATGGCGGTGGTAACCACTAGACAAATGGAGCCACTGCTGGAACCAAATTTTTATTTATTCTAGAAAAAAAAGACAATTCATAGCTTGACTTTATTATTCAGAACCATCCAGGACCATGGACACTGGCCCTCCAGAGAACCAGGGGGCCCATGGAGCTTTTCTAGCCGGGTCTAGGGCACCCAGAGCATGATTAAATTTCAAAGTTATGTTGTTGAATTTCTTGTTTATCCAACATGATTTTATCACATTTTCATTTGAAACATGAAACTATTGTGTTAAAAGTACATAATATTATTTTGTTAATGTAATAACTCCTGAAGTTCTTTTTTTTTATTGTAGCTACAACTTCAGACCATCCCTGTGAAAATTCAGATTCTACTTGAGATTAATTTACACACAAAATGACTCCCCTGCTGATTTCTGAAGGCATTTTTTTTCATTTTTCACATTTGTCTTTGCAAAAAATGACAAAAATGGAAAGATTTTGTTTTTATTCTGCTTCACAATTATTTAATATTTCTTCTCGGTTTGTCCCGTCAAATCCCAGTGATATTTATTGAACTTTGCGGTTTGCAACTGGATGAATGCGGAAGGTGTGAGGAGGTGTGTGTGCGTGCGTGTGCGTGTGTGTGTGGGAGCAGCGATTCCTCTGAGGCTGGAGTGTAAACTGCGGCCGCTCCGCTCGCCTTTACGCGCGCTGTAGCCTGGAGTCCCACTGACGAAGTGACGTGAGCGCCTGACGATGCTAAATGGCAGGACTTGAAATAGCCCGTACCTACCAGTCTGCCCTCCCACTTGCTGCTTGTCAGCACTACGGCAGTTCCTAGGTTTGCTTTTGGAGAGAATTTTGAAACTTAAAAAATATTTTTTTGAAAAAACTCGTTCATTTGTATTTTTTGTTTTCTTTAAGGGGGAGGATAACTTTTTCGAGAAACTCGAAGCAGGAGGAGATGGATATTGATCCACCGACTAATGTCTCCTTTTTCGATTTCGTCGGAGGAGTCCAGCTCCTCCGGGGAGAGGACACCCGGACCGCCATGCCCGTCCTCCTGATCGGGATCTGCGTGTCCGGCGCGGTGTGCAACCTACTGGTGTTGCTGATCTTCATCCGCGACTTCCGGAGCGGCAGGGGCTCTGAGATGAAAGCCCTCCTCGCCTCGCTGGCCTCCACGGATCTGGCCATCCTGCTGCTGTGCGCGCCCGTGCGCGCCGTAACCTACTACAGACAGACCTGGACCTTGGGGAGCTTCGCGTGCCGCACCACGGACTGGTTCCAGCACTCGTGCGTGATCGCGAAAACTTTCATCCTGGTCGCGACCACCAAAGCCAAGCACACGTTGCTGCCGCGCGCCGCCGCGTCGCATCCCGTCCACAGCCCCACGTGGATCCACGGAGCGCTGGCGTTCATCTGGACGGTGTCCGTGATGTTCCCCATCCCGCAGATGCTCTTCGCCGCCTTGGTGCCGCGCGGCGACGACTTCGTCTGCGTCTCCGAGATGCCGGTGTGCGCGTCTGACTTCATGAGTTTGTTCTACAAGATCTACCCGACCGTGGCGTTCGTGGCGCCGGTCATCTTCACGATCGCGTACTACACCAAAACTCTGTACACCGCCGTGAACCACGCGCCGAGCCCGCGACATCAGAGCAAGGTGGTGCTGGTCCTGCTGTGCCTGAGCGGCGCCGTGGGGCTCATGCTGCTGCCCGAGTGGGGGACGTTCACGTGGATCAGACTGGGCTACAACAGACCCCCGGCGGGGCTGATGATGTTCGCGCAGGTCCTCCTTTACGCGTGCAGCGCCCTGTCCCCGGTCGTCCTGATGACCATGTACGACGACGTGCGCCAAGGACTGGTCGCGATCTGGTTCGTCGCAACTTGCAGGAGCGACAAGCACGAGCCCGAGGTGGAGTGCCCGCACACCGAGGGGAACGGGGCGGAGGTCGCGGCGAACGCGGTGGGCAACGCCGTCTCACAGACGAAGGAGGCGACGTTCCCCGACGTGGAGCACTTCTGGACGGGGCGCCGGAACACGCACGTGGAGGACGAGCACGATCCGGTTCCGTGGGAGAAAGAGGAGAAGATGCTGTAATGAACTTTTTTGTTGTTGTTGTTGTTGTTGTTTATTTGTTTTTTAGCAGGATATTTTCAGTTTGTTGTTGGCTGCTTTATAATACGTCCACCCACTCAGACCTTTACTAAAGGCGGTAGTGGTATTGTGAGCATGATTAGATGTAATATAAACTTGTACACTATATGGTTTGGTGTTGTACAGAGCCGGCCCAAGGCATCGGCAAACTAAGCTGGTTACGGGCCTCCACGCCAGCAGGGGAACTAAAGAGCAGTAGAATTGTCACAAAAGTTTTAGAGTAAAGGGTTTTTTTTTTCTATTTGTATGAGAGGACATGTTTTGCTTTGCACGTTTACATTTGGGATTCACAATGTTTAAAATGTTATTTATTCATTAGTGTAGTCCTAAAAAATGCATAGCAAAAACATTCTGTTCATTTGTTTTTATTGTTACATTTTTTAACATGGGATTTTTAAAAATTTTTCTTTAAATGTCTTATTTCTTGATTAATACTAATGCATCAAAATAAATGGTAATGTTAGTTGAAAATATAACTCCAACTTTTAAGCGAAATCTTTTACATTAGAATTTTAGTACATGAAAAACTTTAAGTACATAAATGTTGAGTATTTTTAAAAGTTATTTACTGTGCATATGCTTTATCATATGTGTTTCCTGTTTATTTATTTACTTTCTAATAACTTGACTTTTTTAATTTTCAAAAATTATGAATATTATAATATTTTTTGTAGTACAATTTGAATTAATAGACAGTGATATTCTAAACTTTACATGTAAAATCATATATTGTTAAATATCAAGTGGGAGAGATATTAGTAATCTAAGTCTTGTTTTATTATTACAATGTACGTTTTAGGATGTAACTCTAGAGTTTGACTCTAAAGACTTTTCTGCTTAAAATATTTTTGTTTTTTGTTTTTTCACACTATGTGAAGTGAATGTAATTCAAGCATCATGCAGTTCTTTGTCAATCAATATAATACATTGCATGCATGATCTGACTGTCTAGTTGTAAATCTTAATTCTAAATATTTATAATTATATAAGATATGGAGGCTTTAGGGGAGGGAACATTAGTTGAGCTGGAGGATCAAATTATGTCTAACTCCCAATGAAGCCTTGGACCAGCTCTGTTTCTACTTACTCTTTAAACTTTTATTTTGAATATCTCTTCTCACTTACAACTTTGATGCACTGTCTATAGGACATGTTTATTTATAGGTTTCTCTTTGTGTGACACGTGAGTATTAAAACACTCTGACTTATCAGGGCGGTCATTGTTTTCCTTTTTAATGGCTATTGAGCATGACTTTAATCAGAGATAAAATGCAGTTGGACCTGGATCAAATCTCTCAATTTAATGAAGAACGCTCAGAGATTACATGTACAGTTTAAGCAGAGATCCCTTTTCCCATATTAGATTCACAGCTAATCCACTGGGGCAATTTAGGTCATGTCATAAATGTTGTTTTAGTGAAACCATCATTTACCTAGAGTCACTGAGCACCTGTAAGTTTCCCGCCGTCTCTTTATTATTGTTGATGCTTTTTTTTTTTTTTTTTTTTTTTTGGTCTAGTTTGAATCAATGAACATTAGTTTTCTTTATTATTATTGTTTGGTTACTACCATTCTAGTCATAAAACAAATTTTACTACTGATACGTTATATTCACTTGTTTATTTTGTAGACTGTGAAAATTGTTTACTTTGAATTTTTACCATTATTAAATTTTTTTAGGGTGGGGTTTAAACTCTAAATTTCTAACTTTTAAGCAGTGTGAATATTTCTAGCATTTATCTCGATATCTTTTATATCTCGATAAAAGGTCAAGATTTCTCTGAGAGAAAGAAAAAGCTGTCAAGGTACTGTTAGCAATACTTTGCTTACCTTTTGTAGCAAAATGTTGTTTTACTTCAGGTTTTTTAGGAACCATTACATTTTCTGAGGCGGAAGCTAACAGCTAATGAGACATATGCTACTTGTTTTAGCCAACTTTAGCCGTTTAAAGCAACTGAAACAGAAAATGTGCCTTTTCCAAAGCTATGTTAGCATGTATGAGAGTAACCAAAGAATCTATGACATATATTATGACAGTCTCAAATTTCACAACAAACTAGCTGGTTGGAGTTAGCTTGTTGGAGTTAGCTTATTGGAGTTAGCTTGTTGGAGTTAGCTCCGCTCCCATTGTTACAGTTTATTACTTTTTTTTAGGGAAATACCGTTGATGCATACGCATCTTTTGAAAAATCTCCTGAGTACAGGTTGTAGGTGTTTTGTTAAAAAGTACATTTCCTAAATCACTCCATCACTCTGTGTGAATGTGAACATATGTAAAAAATAAGTTGACCAAATATAGCTATAAATATTCTGGGTTAATATGGTCTTAAACAGACATTTCATATCAAGAATACTCGTTTCCTCATTTGCTCGTTTCGCTGCTCAAAGACAGACTTTCGGGTTGAAAGGTCGTCCCCACGCCACGCCGTGCAGCGGCGGCAGGTCGTCTCAAAGCGACCAGGCCTCCCTGCTCCAGTTCACAATCCACCTCCAGGATCCAATTAGAGGCAATCTCTTCTGGTTCCTCTGACACACAAACATGCGAGCGTCCAAACACACGTCGGGATTTTCCTGGACTGCGGGCTATAATTAGGTCCAGCAGTGAATGTCACTGGGAATTCTAACAGGGTTCAGGCATGTTAGTAATGCAAGGAAGGATTTTTGACACTGTAGTATAGGTAATATTTTTGGCAAAATTTTGGGCTTGCTTTTTTTCTCTTAAACAGAAATTATGAATTTGTTCATATGTGTTACTACAGATCAGTTTTTTTTTATTTTTTATCTTGAGATAAAGTACTGTGCAAAAAGTATCAATTTGCTTTGAATATTTCACATTATGCACCAATTCACTTTTTGTCCCCCACTTACCGTACTTGTACCAATATTGATATTGATATCTGAGGTTTAGTATCGGCTGATACCGATCCGACAAAGAAAAACGGTGTTGCATTGATTCAAATTGTTTATTTTTTTAAAAACGCAGAAATAAATGTACTAAATTACAAATTTCTTTACTACCTCTGCACCACTACAGCACGCTAAGACACAAATAGCTTCACAGGCTTGCTCAAACAAGACACCAACTTTAATTTGTTCAGTCAGTGCAAAAATAAATAATTATGAAAGTGAAACTGACAAAAACAGGATGACCACCTGGTCAAATATGTAAAACAATGAACCTTAACCAATCAAAGTGTAATCTGGTATTCTAACTATGGTGTAAAATAAATAACAAATGATGACGTCACTCAGATCACAAAGCATAGAATTAGACTGAATATCTTAACTTTTCATTTGCGTTCCCAGTCAGCAGTCTTCAAGGTGAACTCAGAGTATCAGGAAGGGTGTGAAATGTTGTTTTTGTTAAAAATACAAAGCTAACTAATTAACCTCAATGACATGATGTGGAGGAAACGATCCAATATGAAAACTGCTAATTATGCGCAGCACCTGTGATAGAGACAGCCAGAATCACAGGTATTAATTTAATAGGTCTCCTATGAACACACCTACTGTGTGAGGAAAAGTCTGTTATGCAATGCAATATCCTCCTCTTTGATGAAAACTCTAAAAATAGAGCGGATAATAGTGTAAAAGAAATGAGTGACCAAAGGGCAGATGTTTGGAGAAAGGGTCCATTCTCAATGAATTAATTATATGTGCAGAAGTGAAATCATGCTGCAGAGCTTTCTTCACCCCCTTCCTCCCCCCTCTTCCTCTCTTGAACCGGTAACCTTTCTTTTCATCAGGGTGGACTAAAATGTCAAATCTGCAGGGGAGTGGGAGTCACAGGCAGCCGCTGCTTCGCTGGTAAACACTTCGATGGAAGGAAACGGGCTCCTTCTGGATGGCTAAAAGATCTCCAAATCTTACGGCAGCTCAGAGCAGAAACCAATAGATGCTATGCACATGCTAACTGGTTAAGAATAATAAGAAAAAGTCTTTTCTATCCTTAAATTACATCCGTGGACATCTGCGCTATTCTGTGCATTTAAATAAGTTCATTGTTGAGATGAGACTTGAGGTGTTTCACACTTGATAGTCGAGTAAGCTCAGTTTGATTGGGGACCAAAATTGCAACATTTGTTACATTTTCAGCTGGTGTGATTCACTTTCACACTTTGAAAAACCTGTTCACCTCCTCGCCTGTGGGGGCGCTGCACCAAGAACCACTGAAGTAAATGACACAAAAACCTCATTTACTTTTGTGTCAATGAGGTCGACGCGAAAGTATCAACCTCATTACCTGTAAAAGACATTTTGCTACAAAAGGTAAGCGAGTTGCAGAAGGAGTGCAACTTCCTTCTTTATGAAATGTAAAACAAAAAGAGAGTGGCATCAGATTTTAGAGGCTGTAAGGTTTCTCTTTTGTCTTTGATAAAAGACCACGACCCATTTCTAGATTTGTTTGTTTGGTTTGGTCATATTTACCCAGAATGCCCTACAGACCTCTTCCTGCTTTTGGAGTGGTCTCTGATCTGCTTGGCATTCACATACGCATTCTAACCGCGACAGAGTTCACTTCGATCGAACAGAGACCTGGGATTTTAGCCAGACCAGAGTTTGGATTTTTCGACTTTCCCTTCCCAAACAAACAAACAAACTAGAGTTTGATTAAAGCGGACTAAACAGGGCTGATGTGAATGCTTTCAAAGGTCAGACATGTCAGTAACACACACTCTACGGTTTGATGTAAAACAAAGGATGAATATCTAGAAGAGCACCTCATTATCTATGTTAAGTATGGTGGAGGATCTCTCATGCTGTGGGCCAGTTTCTCTTCTAAAGGCTCTGAGAACCTTGTTAGAGGGAGCAGCACCATGCCCTCTTTGGCTCATGGTGCTACAGCCAGTTACCAGTTGATTATGTACTAATCTGGTGAATTTTCAGTAAACTCAAAATGGGCTGACATCTAGTGTTATAATAAGATAATGACCCAAAATATAGGATCATAGATAATAGAGAAATGCTTCATCAAGCCAAAATAACTTCTTTTTTTTTCCCACAAGCAAACTTTCTAGACCTAAAACGTGTGATCTGAGCATCCAAACATCCAGCTCACAGAACAGTCCTCCCCCTGCAACTCCCCTACTCAGCTCCTACAAACTAGCCAGCAACAATTAGCGAAACCCTGGAGGAACTGCACATCATCTGGGCTCTTTACATGAGCTACTTCTCTGTCAAAGCTGTTAAAAACATTATGAAAGGGTTAGTAGAGCAGCAAAGTTTTGACCACTTCCTCAAGGTGGAGCTTCTTCAGAAAGAGCAGGAGTTTTTAAAGAGACAGAGACCCAATTTAAAGGTGCTAAATTACGAAGTCAAATATGTTTTAAGTCATACTTGATTTTATGCACCATTTTTATGACAACTAAAGGTAACACAGAAACTTGACTGTGCTATAAAGGGCCTAGAAAAAAAAAGCCCTTTTAATATTGAGGAGCAGAATGCGATCAAGCGAAGTGGGAGGGCAAACTCTCAGACTGGCCCCGCCCACATTTTCTTTTTTTTCTTTTCCTTTTTTTTTTTAGGTTTGTATCAGAATCGTTAAAACGCTAAAATAAAAACATACTAAAATTAAATAAATCAAATAAACTGCACGGTAATGTGAAGAGTGTAAAATAATAAAACATTGTCTGGGAGACAGAAACACATGTATAAATGCTGACCTAAAATATTTGGCCTCTCTGACAACCTTAAAAGGAAGCAAGGCTCATCTGGCAGCTGATTCCAACAGCTTCCAGGATAAAAGCAGATTCAGCAGCTTCTGACGTAATCCTTAAAAAAAAAAAAAACAAGCCTTAAATAGCTTTGTAACCAATAAGAGACCCTACGATCGAAAAGTATTTTTCTTTTTCTGCTTTCCAGATCAGGTTAAACTGAAAGTTGTGAACGATTAGTCAAGATTTATTTTCACTAAACTCACAAGTTTAGAATCCTGGGCATAGCTGCAGGGCTCGTATTACACTTCAGCATGAGACGTTTTCTTTTAGTAGATTTGATATTTTCCTGAACTCCTGAACAGGCAAGGCTTCTTCACTGAATCTGAAGAAGCCTCTGACTGGAGACACTCTGTCTTGTGACAGTGGGTTTGCTGAAGCAGGTGTATGATGCCACCATGAACTCCAATTCCACGTCAATAAGCAAACAGCAGATAGCCTTGATAGATCCTGGTCTGCTCATCCAGGTGAGCCAACAGGAGTCTCTCCAGGACCTTCATGTTGTGGAATGTCGAAGCTACAAGTCTGATGACTGATGGTGAGTTTTCTTCTGTACTAGAGTTAGTGCAGTGCAGACCGGTGCAGAAGATCTTTCCTTCCTAAAGCCATCACCATCTACAATAACTCTTTGAAGAATGAATGAGTTTCACCAACATTTTATTTTTTATTTTTTTGAAAGAATAGCTGCTTGACGGTTTGAGATGCTCCCATGTTTACTATTTCGCTTCAATCCAACTCATTTATTCAGATTTCAGACTTCAGGTGAATCTTCTTTACGTTTTCCAGCGATTGAAACCTGTCTTGTTTCATCTGAAAGCAAAACAATATCGACTGGTGCAAAAAACAACAACAACAGAAAAAAAATCCCACTGTCACACAAAGATTAGTGCTTTTGGAGGGCGTGGGGGGGAGTGGGGTTCTTTGCTACACAGAATGATGTTTCACTCCTTCGGGTTATGTGTGGTTGCAGACCCCCAGTCTGTCTCGTATATTTACGCATCCCTGAATCCGACCCCCGTCAAAAATCAATAACTAGCTTCTAAGAGAGCCGGGAACCTGAGAGAGATTAGTCACTGTTAACACCAGGGATTAAAACCAGTTTGAAATGTTCCATGTCGGTGCCAAATAAGCTGGAGGTTTAAGGTTGAAGCCATTGAAAAGAGCAGAATCCTTCTCTTTCTGTAAAGCAGCACTTGTTTTTTCTTCCCTCGTCACTCAGCCATGGTGCATTGGTGATGCTGCCTCAGGCTCTCGCCGTTGCTTTGTTGGGCTCTCTGTGTCCTCTGTCCTGCGACAACTTATAAAAGGTCCGAGTCAAAAAAAAAAAAAAAAGGACTTAAAAGACGTCCAAATCTGGGTTGCACGTGGAGCTTCACAAAAGGAAGTCGGGTTGCATGAAAAGCACGTTTCATTATTATTCTTTTTAGACTGTATCGGATAAGAAATAAGAACCATAAACAGCTTTCCGCTTGAATTTTGATCAAACCTTACTAAATATACACACAATTGTTCACTCACCCCCCCTTGCAGCCGAATTCACTGCAGCTGTGTTACATTCTCTTCTTCTTGTTACCTGTTTCTCATGGGAAGTCAAATCTGTCGGCTCTGACCTGTTTTTCTATTTACACTTCACTTGTTCTAAATGAACGCTGCCAGACAGCGATGGACCCCGTGGCTGAGCAGGCGAACAGCGCCACCTGCGTCCAGACACGTGTAGAAATGTACGGGGAGAGGACAGGGACCCTTGACTTTTTTTTTTTTAACTTTTTTCTTTTTGTCTTATGCACAACTCTTAGGATTTTGGCCGCACATTTTTATTTATAGATACAAAGTATATCTTTTAAAAATTGCTTTTGGAAGACACATGTATGCTGATGCCGGCTTTTCCAGAACCAGGGCCAAACATGGAGAAGCAGCATTCAGTTTTCAAGCTCTGCTAATCTGGAACAAAATTCCAGAGAACTGAAAAACTGCTGAAACACTGTTTTCCTGTAAATCAAAGGCTAAAAACCCATCTGATTATAGGTGCCTTTGACTTATAGCAACTGGAAATTGACCAACATATTTGATGTGCATATCTGCCTGATGATTTTGATTATTGCATTTGATAAAATGCCTTGTTTATTGTTTGTTCCATAACTGGTTACTATATGATGTTTGTATTTTGTGGAGCCCTTTGAACTGCCTTGTTGCTGAAATGTGCTTATACAACTAAACTTGAATTTTGAGCAAAACTTAAGTGCCAAGTCAAAAAGTAAACAATCGTAAAAAAATAAAAAAATTAAAAAAAATTAAATAAAATAAAGCAGTCTGCAATTTTGACATTTTCAAAACTCAGCCTACCATCCCTCTCCTTGTTCCCAGCTGTTAATCATTTCCTCGTTTGCTCATAACTGCTCCTTCTCCAACTGAAACCATTTACCTGCAGTCAGCTCTTCTGGCTCTTTTGTCATTTCCACTCCCTCCTTACAATATATAAACTCCTCCATTTCTTTTCTTTTTTTTTTTTTTTTTACATCACTGTTTCAAACTCGTCGTCTCGTCGGTTCTTCTGTTGAATTTGTTTGATTGAATTTGTTTGAATTTGTTGATTTGTTTCAATAAACTTTCATGATGTTCATCCCCATTTCCAGTCTGCAATTTGGTCGAACCTCGTGGCAACTTATGCATACGTGCTCCAGTGCAATAATATTCAATAAACCCACCACAGTTTCATGGTTTCTCTGAAAAAATATAAACAAAATATTCAGCAAGATCTATCTGCTAACGTTAAAAACAGAAAAATGTATTATGTTTGTAATGTTCTGGCACAGAAGCAACTATTTCCTGTATATATATATACAGAAATATATATATATATATATAGCTCGTTGGTTTCTGTTATGGTATTGGTAGGGATTGTTCTCACTGCTGCATTCACATTCTCAATCACTCAGCCGTTGTAATTGGCGCCGAGGAGGTCTGTCTGTCATTCCTGCCATGATTCTATTTCTCAGGTCTGTTGCAGCCTCGTTTCCATCATTGTGGCTGCATATTCCCTTTCTGGGCGGGGGCTTGTAGTTAAGCCCCGCCCTCTCTGACATCCAGGTTCCTCCTTTTCGCCGTAGCGTTTGTGTTGTACTTCGTCAATCTCAAGCTGTGATAGCAGCTGCCGTTTGCGGATGTTGGAACACTGAGCTACTAGCTGTTTAGCACTTAGTGTGGACTGGGGATGTCGAAGTAACCATTCCCCCCTCAGTCTTTGCATATAGCCCCTCCGATCGGGGCTACTTGAGTAGTAGCATTCCAACAGATCCAAGTTTTCATCTCTTGCCCATTTCCGCCTCGTTGTTCCAGTAGCCCATTTATCATCAAGGTGCTCTGGTTCCCCAGCACCTGACGCAGACCTTGTTTGGCCGGGCGACGTCTGAGCCGGCATGTTTCCTTGCTTCTTTGTGTCTCTCATGTTATGAGAGACACATGTTATGAGACTGTAGCTTGAAGGATCTTGCCTAAGGACCCAGACAGGATAGCGCCCTTTTTTCAGGTTTCGACCTGGATTCGAACCCGGGTCGACCGGGTGAAAAACCGCTGACTTATCTATTGAGCTATCCTGCCAGCCACCTCCTCTACATGGATGACATCAAGCTGTATGCCAAGAGCGAGCGAGACATAGACTCACTGATCCACACCACCAGGATATACAGCACGGACATTGGGATGTCATTCGGACTAGAGAAGTGTGGTCGGATGGTTACAAAGAGAGGGAAGGTCATCCGCACAGAAGGGATCTCACTCCCAGAAGGAACAATAGCAGACATAGAGGAAGGTTACAAATACCTGGGAATATCACAAGCAAATGGCAACCTTGATGAGATCACAAGAAAAAGAGCCACAACCAAATACCTCCAACGAATAAGACAAGTCCTGAGAAGCCAGCTCAATGGCAAGAACAAGATCCATGCAATAAACAGCTATGCCCTACCAGTAATCAGGTACCCTGCAGGAATAATTAGCTGGCCAAAGGAGGTGATACAGGCCACAGATGTTAAGACCCGGAAACTACTAACAATGCATGGAGGGTTCCACCCCAAATCCAGCACACTGAGACTCTACACGAACCGCAAAGAAGGAGGCAGAGGACTAGTGAGTGTGAGAACCACTATCCAAGACGAGACATCCAAGATCCATAGATACATCAGGGACAAAGCCTCAACAGACAATGTGCTCAGTGAATGTCTCAAACAATGGGGAACAGAACCTGAGGTGCCGGAGGAACCATCATGGGAGGACAAGCCCCTGCATGGGATGTACCACCGGCAAATAACGAAGTGGCTGACATCAGAAAGTCCTACCAATGGCTGGAAAAAGCTGGACTGAAGGACAGCACAGAGGCCCTCATCATGGCCGCCCAGGAACAGGCCCTAAACACCAGAGCAATTGAGGCCCAGATCTACCACACCAGACAAGACCCAAGGTGTAGGTTGTGCAAGGAGGCCCCTGAGACAGTCCAACACATAACAGCAGGGTGCAAGATACTGGCAGGGAAAGAATACATGGAACGACACAACCAAGTGGCAGGCATAGTGTACAGAAACATCTGTGCAGAATATGGACTGGAACCCCAAGATCAAAGTGGGAAACACCCCCGAAGGTAGTGGAGAATGACCGAGCTAAGATCCTGTGGGACTTCCAGATCCAGACAGACAAAATGGTGAGGGCGAACCAACCAGACATAGTCGTGGTGGATAAACAACAGAGGAAAGCCGTTGTGGTGGATGTGGCAATACCAAGTGACTGCAACATCAGGAAAAGGAGCATGAAAACTAGAGAAATACCAGGGCCTAAGGGAGGAACTGGAGAGGGCCTGGAAGGTGAAGACCACAGTGGTGCCTGTGGTCATCGGGACCCTCGGGCAGTCACCCCCAAACTGGAACAGTGGCTACAACAGATCCCAGGAACAACATCAGACATCTCAGTCCAGAAATGTGCAGTCCTAGGCACAGCCAAGATACTGCGTGAGAACCCTCAAGCTCCCAGGCCTCTGGTAGAGGACCCGAGCTAAGAGGAAGAAGAATCACCACCCGCGGTGGGTGAGAAGGGAATTTATATATATATATATATATATATATATATATATATATATATATATATATATTTATATATATATAGATATATATATATATATATATATATATCTTTAAGCAACCATAGAGCTTCGAATTCAAGATATTTGCTTCTCTAAACAGTGAAGAATTAAGGCAACACTGTTTGCAAGGACAGTCCATCCAGAAACTTGTTTATTTCATGTTTTGTTCACAGCTTATTATCACTTATTTCAGGAACTCCTAATTTAAAGGGAGGGGGGGCAGCTTCCACTGCCACGCTGGGAAAATTACATTTATGATTGCTAGTCTTCACAAAGCCAATGTGAGCGCCGTACGGGACGAAATGAAAGCGTTTCACAGGTTGTAGGGAGGGGGGAGGATTCCCCAGGAGGAGAAAAACTGATTCCAGCGTGTGAAACTGGTGACGCTTTGACTGCAACAATAACAAGCGAGGATAACGTGGTTTGTTTATTCCTCGTTTGCTGAGTCTGATTTGGGGAAACGATCAATGGATGTAGCAGAAAATCCATCGGGCAACAAACACTTTTTGTCTGAGACATATTTAATCCAAAGATTTATGAATTTACGAATAAATTGAGTAACACTGATTTGAAGATAGTGGATATTTATGGAATCACTTATTTGATGTTTATTTAATTGTCATCATTTTGTAGAAGTCAGTTTTCATCTTGACATTAAAAGGCTTTGTGTTTTCTGGTTTTTTTATGTAAACAATTCTATAAAACAATAATGTACACACGGGAATGCACTGGGGTTTTTTTGGCATGTTTTGTAGACCCTTTTTTATTGTTATTTTGTAGGCCTATGTACGTTTACATTGAACAAATGACCACATTCTTATGACTAGGTTTTATTTTTTTTTTAGTTTTAAAATTCAGAAAAAAATCTTTATTATATTTTTTTTTTTACCTTGTGTCATCCTGACCCCCAGTGGCCTCCTTTGGAACTAAAGCATAATCTGTAATGTTCAGTACACACCCACTTATAAGAGGGTGGAAAAACTCATTACAATTACTGTTCTTCTTAATAGCATGTACATTGCTATTCGTAAGTTATATACAATTTAATGACAAAGTACAACTCAGTTTATTTGTTAATTAACGGGACATGTTGTTTTGCATGAAAATAAAAATAAAAATATAATAACAGAATTAAGAATGTGCTTCATATTGTAATTTTAATATTAGATAAATAATTTCTCTCTCTCTCTCTCTCTCTCTGTTTGTCTCTCTTCTGTCTTTCGCTCTTTCTCTTTCGTTCTCAATTTTAGTCGGAATCAAGAAGTGGGATTAGACACAGATTTTTACCAGAAATCGCAACTCGATATAATTCTGCCACCATACAGGCGCACAGCACTGTAAGGTCACAGTTAAGGGGGCGGATAAAACAAGCCCCGCCTTCCCGCCGATTATTCGACGTTTCCATTGGAGCGTGATTTTAATTGACGTTCCACTCGTCCAATAGGAGGGCGCGAACCGACTCCTGGGGACACAGCCGTGCAGATGTGTGAGCAGGACGCTGCGCAGGAAGACTCAGTGACAGCAGGAACAACGTCTGTGAGCTGGTGGCAAATTAGAGTGTGTTGAACAAGCAAGGTGAGCTTTATTTTATGTTTTTTTTTTTCCACCGTTTCACCTGTAAACTCTGCGCAGGAGGAATGCTTAATGTCGTCATTATTGTACTTCCTGGTTGGAGTTTGGTGTGTCGTATTTATTAATTTCCTCGACCACAACTTATGAGCTAGTTTCTTTAGCTAGTCCTCGTGGTTATTTATAGCGTCACATTTCTGTTTGTTGTTAGGGTTTATACGACTTTTGTGTCTGTTTTGTATGTGTTACAACCTCTTGTAAACCACTACCAACTTTTCTAGCTATTTCTCTTTAACACCAAACCCAAGTTTTAGTAGACTAATAATAACGCTACTAATTTACGCTTTGTTTTGACCAAAATGTGTCTATTTTGCTGGCCTTACTAAGTGACCTTAAAACTTGTCAGGTGAATGTTTACTGCCCATTATTACCAAGTAAGTTACTGACTCAGCTGTTAAATGTCTTAACGAGCTCGATAAGTAATTTCCTGATTCGCGTCTCCTTCGAACTTCATGCGGTCATAACCAGTTTATGTAGCTGTAGTTGTGCAGATCTGCGCTGCTTGAAATCTGATCCACACCAGTGGGCAGCCAAGGAGACTGCCAAGAAAATGGCATTAACCTGGCAGTTAGAGGTCATTCAAATAATTTGCCCTTGTCTCAAGGTGCACTTTTATCCCTTCTGACAACACCTTCCCTGTCCTGTTAATCTGCAATCTCTCAGCGCTTTACACTTAAATGCCTCCTTGGAAATAATGCACACTCTGAAGAATTTTCTCTTTTTGTTCTTGCCTGGATAGTATTATGACTGTCAGACAATGTAAGTGTGTTGGGTAAAACATGTCCTCTGTTGGCTAGTAACGTTAGGTTGACTTTGCTCTTTCATTCTTGCAACTTCATCCCAAGCCGGGATGAAGTTGTAGGTTTGGATTGCTTTGCTGCTATTAAAACAATCCAAACCTACAAGATCAAAAAGGACTTGAGAGACAAAAAAAAATTTTTTTTTTACCAACTCAACAATATACAATTTGTTGCTGGAAAGGGATTTTTTTTGTTTTTGGGATAAGTTCACATGCAGGAAAACACAAAATATATGGCAGTTTTTTTTTTGTTTTGTTTTGTTTGTTTGTTTTAATTTGATCCAGGTAACGTTGCCCAAATAACTCAGAAACTTTACATAGCTCTCCTGTTCCTCACACCGCTTCGTCTGAAAATGTGACCGTTTGACCGAACCTTTCAGCGGACCACATAGATAGTCTGTTTAGGTAAAAACAAACAGAGGGGATTTAAAGTGCACCCAACACCAAACCTGTGGCCAAATTCTCGTCTCCGACCCTGAAAGTGCATGGGTGTGTCTGGGAATGAGTGTTGACAGACAGACAGACGTTTACTGAGTTACCAGCTGAGGCCTCTGCTCGCTCTCAACCAACCTTGAAGACTGGAGGAGGTTTTTACATCTGAATCTAAAAGCCTGGTGCTTTTCATTGCTGTTGGGGAGGGAAAAGCCTTGTGATTTTCTCTTTCACTTTCAGTTTCATTTGATGGAAAATCCCTCCACTGTCTACTTTTTTTTTCTTAGATCTTTTTCATGTTAAGTGGAGACAAGTGAATTTAGCCACAGCTGCAGTTCGTGTCTAGGTTTTTTTTTTTATTAACTTAACTAAATGCATAAAGTGCCTTTTTAACTCTTTCTTTCTGTTTTCTGTGACTTTCCAGATGTCCTATGCCAGCGATAAACTTAATGATGGTTATTTGCGGCAGAATATGCCGACCATCGTTAGCAAGGTGAAAGTGAGAGAAATAGTACCGTACCTTCCCTGCCTGACGGCTCATGACAGGGTAAGTTTAATCATTCATTACGTTAAGTGGAGTTGTTTTTCAATCTACAGATGAGGTTTATTCCCTTTTTTTTATAGTAAGTTGCCAATGTTTTGCTACACGAACACAGAACATTGTTAAAGTATTCATCAGGCCTGTCACAATAACAAAGTTTGCTGGGCGTTAAGTAGTTCCAGAAATGACTGTGACAAACTCTAATCTTGTTTTTGAGATGATTTTTTTTCAAGCAGCACATAGATAACGGCATGAATTTGTCCTCTGAAAGACCAACTAAGAACACTTTACACTGGAACTGGAAGATATTTTAAATATCCAAAATTGAACACAGCAACAAAAATTGATAAATAAAATGAAAACAAAAAGCCCAGACACATATAAAACCATAAGTACTGTGTATTAAGATGTCTCTATAAACAAAATTAACCTTCAAAACATCAATCAGAATGGAAATGATTACATTCTTAGTATTTACATCTATTGAACTTGATTGCTCTTTGTGACGTTGCAAACATCATCGCATTTCTCTGGGACAGTGAACAGAAAGTTACATATAGTTTATAATATAAACATCTGAAAAATGTGGCAGACTTACATATTTTCTTTTTTATATATAGAGTGATTATTAAAAGTATTCAGTTGTCGTTTTACACTTTTATTGCTTTCACAAATCAAGTACGATTATCCACATGTGGCTTTTCAATTTAAAAAAATCACAAAAAACTAATAAAGTTGAGAGAAACATAAAATATTTAACTTTCACTGGTTTTGTTTTTTTTTTGCAGACAAGACATATTTTGTTGATCATGATGGATTTGTAAAAGCCATAAAAGTGTAAAACATCCAACATGGTGGTGGCAGCATCATGCTGTGATGTCTCTTAGCCAGAGACAGGGAAGCTGTTCAGTTAATGAGAGGTTTTTGCAGAATACACTGAGCTGCAGATGTGTCATAACATAACTAGAAAACCTTTCTCTATGTTTTTCTTGTAAAACTGATTGTAGGAAAACATCGAGGCCAAACGGGAAACTTCTGGGAATTTCAATGCCATGGTGCTTCTCCTGGATTGTCTGAAGAGACGGGAGAACTGGCCGGAGCAGTTCATCCAGGCACTAGAGGCTTGTGAACACCCAAACCTCGCAGCTGCCATCAAAAAGGAATACGACTCCCTGCTACAGGTTAACAGTAAGTCACTTTATCATCTATTGAAATCGGTAATGTGGAGCTCAAAACCTTACTTTATGTGATGTTTATGCCTTTGTATTATGATACATATTGATATAAATGACAGCTTCAGCTTCTCTTTTATGTTACTGCCACATGACTTTATTGCTTTTATTAACTATTCAGTACTTGAAGCTGAAGCCTTACTCACTCTTATTGGCTAAGAGCTAAAGTAGGAGTGCTTGAAGTGCTTCTAACACCGTGTTTATTAACGTTTCCATGAACGCTGCTGGTAGGATGTGTTGTGGGTCGTATGTAGATCTGAAGGAAAGAACATCTCTGCTAGGAGTGGGCATTTATCACATCGTTTATCATTTATTGATAATAATTTCAATTTATTGTTGTCACAATAAATTCCAATTATTGACATGAATTTACTTTCATAATTCAGTTTGCTCAGTGGAAACACAGCTATTGATGGTGTGATAGAAATCAATGAAACTGTATTTTAACTTTTGAAAGGATAAAGTTGTGAGCTTTGTGACTCTGTGAGTGATGTTAACAACCTGAGTAAAACAGTAAATGATAAATAAATGTGTATAATTTCTCATGCCTACCCTCCACAGCGCTCCAGTCTTAACCTAGTCACTGTTTGCTTCGTCTTAGATCCCAGCTCAGGCTCGGCTGCAGCTACCGTGGTCAGGGCTCATGTCCACCCTGCTCCAGCCGCCAGCCAGCTGCCCGTCTCCGAGAGCGTTGCTGATGTTCAGCCGGCTCCCCCGGAGCCAGCCTCTCAGGCCCCGGCTCCTGTCCAGGCTCCTGCACAGCAGCAAGTCCCTCAGATGGCGGCCGATTCCCCACCTGAACCCATCTCTGAGCCGCCCGCTCAGGATGAGCTTCCACGTCTTCCGTCTACTCCGCCGCCATCTCCTGAGATCCAGCATGCAGCCGAGGGAAAACACGCTCCCCACCAGGAGCCGGAGGAAAACTCAGAGTCTGATATCCGGGATTCTTCTGGTGATACCGGCGCAGGGAAGAAAGAGCCTGTCGTCGTGGTGAGGGACCAGATGTTGAGGCAGCAACATCCGGTCCCTCAAAGTGGAACAGATCATCTCCAAACAGCAGAGGCCACAAAGCCGAGTCTGTCTTTAACGTCGGTCAGCTCTGATGTGTCTGATGGGTCATCTGTGCCAACTCTGACTCCAGAGAAACAGCCGGTCCAGGACACGACCCCACCAGCACACAAGGTTCCTCTGCAGCCCCAGATGAGCGCTGAACACAAAGCTGCTCAGGCCAGTAACAACCCCTTTATACTCCAAATCATCTAGAAGAAAAAACTTTGTGCTACCTGCTGTTGATTTTGTGGTACCTTTGGTTTTCAAAGGCCTTTATCAGCTCCATAATGCAGTGTTTTGATGTAGATATAAATGCCGTTCGTGCAGATTAATGCCAGAGAAATGATGAAATATTTCTCTGTAGCTTCTACAATATTTGTGCAAGCTATCAAACATCTCATATTACATACTAGGTGATGGTATTGGATGTTTTTTAACATTACGTCCCTCTTTCCCCGCAGGCTGTTAAAAGTAGACTGCAGACTGAAGCTTCTTCTTCTCCTGAGCCGTTTTCCAACAAGAGAGATGGCTTTCATCAAGACGCCGATGATAACTCGGTGTGCCTGAGCAAACCTACTCAGCTCGTCAGCATCCAGCCAGTTAATCACCCCAGTCCTCCAGTCCAGCCGCAGAGCTCCTCGCTGCAGCCTTACTCCGGCGACAGTGGGCGACTGGAACTAAGCGACCCTTCGTCGGATACCCGTCTTCCTTCCTGCACCGCTCAAGTCGAGAAGCCTGATTCAGCAGAACCGCATCAGGAGAACGGGATTGCTCCGGACCACAGCGAGCCAGAAGAGAACCACTATGAGTCTCCAAACCAGAGCTTCGACGTGGCGGAGAACGTGGTTCACGTAGCAGAGATGCCATCCATCCTCAATTGCGACGGCCAAGCTCCAGAGCCACAACTTCAAATTGTCAACGGAGAACCGGCCAAACGAAGCTTCTCTGCAAGCGTCAACGCTGGAGATGACACTGTGTCGAGTTTTAACAGCCTCCACAGTGAGAACTACGCCCCCATCGAGTCAAAGCCTCTGCCCAACTCAGAGAAAACCACTCCTCCCGATCCCAGCGACGGCCAATCCATGACAAGAAAGTACATTCTGATCGCTGCTGGACTGGGGGCCTGCGCTCTGTTGATGGCGTTGAAGTTTAAGCGTTAAAGACAGGCAAGTTAAGGGGGCAAGGATAGTGACTGAGAGTCGTCATGGTGTCATATTGTAATCCTTACACTGAGAGGGCACAGGACAGACGTTTAATAATTACAGGTAGTAACGACAGCTTCCATGGCAGACCTTTGTTCGTGTCATTAATTCATATTTGTTGTTGGTGTTCAGCAATGAATGACTTTGACTTTGGCATAAATAAAACAAATCAGAACTCTTGACATTAGCTGGGAGATTTCATTGAGGTGAGGTGGCATCGCAGGTTATTTCTTAACAAACTGCAAATCTGGGTTTTTATAGAAGTAGCTGATTGGAAATGATGGTGCCTCACAAAAGTATTCACACACTTCAACTTCAGTGCATTTTATTGAGATTTTATGTGATAGGTCTATACTAGCAACGAATAAATAAATTAGAAGTTAAAAAATTGATGGAAAGAAAATTGTGGGATTTGTTCTCCAGTGTTCTATAGCAAACCACTGAGGTCTACACAAAACAGCTGGATTTGAGATTAAGAGTGTTTTCATACCTGATAGTCTGGTAGACTCTGTTCGTTTGGGGACCAAACTTGCGGCATTTGATATATTTTCAGCTGGAGCTGTTCGCTTTTGTACTGCGTTGTCCAATAATCCCAACTAATTGAAGTTCTTGGTGCAGTGCCCCCTCACCTGTGGGGGCACTGCACCAAGAACCACTGAAGGAAACGACACAAAAACCTCTGAAGACACAGAGGCTATCTTCCTTCTTCACGACATCTAAACAAAAATGAAGTGGCGTCAGATTTTAGTAGTTGCAGAATTACTCTTTTGTCTTTGGCTAAAAACTACAAGCCATTTCTCCTGTTAGTGCTACATTCACGTCTGTTTGTATTTACCCAGAATGCCGTGACTTATAGTCCGCCTCCTGCTTTTTGATCTTTCTCCGGTCCGCTTGCATCCACATATGCATTCGTACTGCACCAGAGTTCACTTCAACCGAACTGAGACCTGGGTTTGTTGGCGGACTAGAGTTCACTTTTTTTGGTCCACACCAGAGTTCGATTACGCATTCACATCTCCCTAAACAAACCAGACCTTCAAGGCAAACACACTAGGGTTCAATTAAAGCGGACTAAACAGGGCTGGAGTGATGCATCCTAAATGAAGCGTGATGCGCCACGGTATGGCTTCAAGGCAGTTTGCACTAGTACCTTGAAGCAAAAAACTCCTTGTTTTTAAATCCTGGCAGGTAGTCTTGAGGTATACATGTTCTCCATATGCATCATGGTTTGTTCAAAGTGCCTCTAAGAGTGAGCATGTCTGTGGCGAACCATGCCTCACCCTTAATGATCACTGGAGATAGCTACCTAGACCTAGCAAAGACCTCTATAGCCAAGTTGTTTCATTCAAGGATACCAGAGTAACACATGCATAGACACACTATAAAATCTCTAAAAAATACATTGATGTTTTTTAACTTTATCACATGAGGAAAATGTTCAAGGGGTGGGGATACTTTTCAGAAGCCACTGCATGTTCTTTGACTCATCTTGGAGATGGATGGAGTGGGAGGCGGGAGCTTTTCTTATTTAATTCTTTACTTTCTGTCGGTATTTTGAAACTGACCTGCAAAAGCCTGCTGTACTCCATATTTATTTGCACATATTTGACACATTTACTCTACGTAGGTGTGTACCTATTAAGAAAAACTAAAAAAAATGTAAAAAGCCTAAATATTATGCAAGAAATTGAATTTATTTGTTCTTCTTCTTTTCAAATTTTAGCTCAATTTTATTTAACAAAGTATTTTTATGACAAGTAGATTGTGGGGTTATGTAAAAAGATGGATTTTAACTAGAACTTGCTGATTTTTACTTAATTTTATCAGTTGAAATGTTTTAATGTGTAACAGAAAATGTAGTTAATGTTACTGCATTATATAAAAAAATGTCAACAGTCTTTAAAGTGTGTAAATGAGCCTCCTGGCTGACTTGAGGGTCCTTAGCAGTTTGTTAATCAGTGATTTGCTAAGTCATTCTTTCTGCCATCTAGTGGACATATTTGGTTTTACAGGTTGCTTTCTTTCAGGTAGAAATGTCTCCTGAATCACGATGTAAAGGTGAAAGATTTTTATTGTAAATAGTTTGTCGATAAACAAAGCACACTCCTTAAAGAGTTCATTCATTATGTTTTGCACATGTAAACTGCATAGGTGGAGTTAGAGTCAGATAGATGGAGAGTCTTCATTGTTTTTCTTCAGGTTTTCCTCTTAAGTTCTGTCTGAACTTGTATGCACTGTTTGTATCCATGCACTCCGACAGTCACATCAATAAAATACATTGATACAATTTGAATTATATGTATATTTTACGTATTTTGTGTGTGAGGAAACATAACTCTGTGTCTGTCTTGCACTTGGGTCGGCTCCGGAGCCACATTTGGCTCTTTAGGCCCTTAAGAGTGACTCCTAATAACTTTTGGCTGTAGCGTTGTAGAACTGAAAAATGCTTTGTTGTTTAAAGGGAACAAGAAAGGCTTCCATCGAAACTCTACAAAGAATTTTAACCGAAAAATGACAACAATGCCAAAGAAAATTTTCTTATTGTACAGATTTTTTTCTATTTTGTGCACACAATTAAGCTGAAACCAATGTGCTTTTTTAAAAATAAATAATATTTTTTCATCTTTTTCAAAAGAAGTTAATCAAAAAGTCAAGTCATTATTGTAAAATGTTTTAATACTGACATTTTACAATAATTCAGATGACCATATTTCATATTCGCCTCTGTGCTCCACCAGCTCCGTTAACCAGTTTCAGAACCTCTGAGTGTAAATTACCTTGAGAAATAATTAGATTGGGTTATATATAAAAACAGACTTTAAAACCGAAAAATTATCAAATGTTACAGGCCATACATGTCATATAACAGATACAGAGTTACATTCACCGTCCAGCGCTGGCGCCACACTTAGCTCACCTTATGGATGAAACCAAGTGAGGCAAAGATTGTGGCGGGAGTTTAGCTTTTTATTATTCTCTGCAATCAGTGCCCCCCTAGAGTAGATTAATCAGTTTCAGTATGTTTATGTATGAATGGCGGCAGTCATACAAAAACATGTTTGTGTACGCTGTGGCATGTGCGTGTCACCAGATTAAAAAGGAAGTTAAAAGACATAGAGGAAAAGATAGAATCTATAACAGTATATTGATGTGTTGCAAAGGTCTATTTAAAGTCCATACGCATGTTTAATTGAGAATTATGTGGTAGACCCTGGAAATTGCTACTTCACAAATTCTCTCCATTTAATCTGACTAATTTTGAGCTATTTTTCAATTAAAAATAACAAACAAAACAAAAGCAAAAAAGCCTCAAAGCTGACACAGACATCACATAACCCAAAACACTTGCAGGTGAAACTGGAGAAGGATGGTCCAACAAAATATTGAACTGATGTGGCTGACCACAATTTACGTGATACATTTAAAATTGCCAATAGCTAGGAGGGGATTCAACCGTGTTTTATTTGTCAGAATCACAGTTAGCTATATTTTGATTTTAAAGCACTTTTATCATTATAAAATGAATACAATAAGCAAATGTTGAGCTACTTATAAGCATTTAAATGTCCATTTTAATAGGATTATTTAATGTGGTAAAATCCAGGAAAAGTGACATGAGTTTATAAACTGGTGGACTCACGCTCTGATTGGTTCTCACGTCCTTCCATCAACTCTTGGCCCCGCCCACATCTCTCTTGACAGCGAACATAAAAAGGACATGTAGCTCAGCCATTTACGACTCCAGATATCCAGCTAATTATCTCGGCTGCCAGGCTTTTGTTTGTATTTACCCCACAAATCATAGGCATTTATTCACTTATTCGCAACATAAGTCATATATGTAGCTAATTAACCACTCAATGGCGTTTAATCAACGCGACGATGATGTCGTCGACGGAGAAGACGAAACGCCCTCGAAGCTGCCGCGGTGCAACAAGGAGATGCCCGGTTACTTCAGCAACGAGCCCCAAAATGAGGCTGCTGCGTCCGCCGGGAGAGCCACATCCGAGCGGCGGACGTCCAACTCGACCCCGTGTCATCGGAGAGACTCGTTTAAGAAGACAAGGCCGCGTAGGTGTTAACAATGCTAGCTTCGGATACATACCGAGAGGGGAAAAGGGGGTTGCTGCATCTACACAAAACACAAGGCGGTACATACAAGAAACCTTGGGCACTGAAATTGTTTTAATAATGAAACATTATGTCGCGTATATTTTTTTAAAGGTTAATAGGTTGTTGTGAGTGTGAAATTTAGTATCCGTTCGGCTTTGACATTTGCCATGATATAAATGAGCCATAGTGGCAGTAAAAAGCCAGAATTTTTTTTTTTTGCACAAGATGGCGTTCGCGGTACACACTGTACTCCTTGTAGGAAAGAATCTTCTTACCATTTTCTAGGCTAGTTGTGTCACATTAAAATAATTCCCACTCAAACAAAATCTCAGTCATAATTTTCTATAATTTCTACATTATTAACAAAAAGTAAAAAATGTCTGCATGTGCTCCACACATTTCAGCATTTCCTTGGTTTGGGATGGACATTGGAGGCACCCTGGTGAAACTCGTGTATTTTGAGCCCAAAGACATCACTGCAGAAGAAGAGCAGGAGGAGGTGGAGAACCTGAGGAGCATCCGGCACTACCTGACCTCCAACACTGCCTATGGCACCACCGGCATCAGGGACGTGCACCTGGAGATGAAGGACCTGACGCTGTGCGGCAGGACGGGGAACCTGCACTTCATCCGCTTCCCCACTCATGACCTGCCCGTCTTCATGCAGATGGGCCGCAACAAGCACTTCTCCAGCCTCCACACCACGCTCTGTGCCACGGGAGGGGGCGCCTACAAATTCGAGTCTGATTTCCGTACGGTGGGTGTGCAGTCTTTTGTCCGCTTTATTTTTGCAGCTTGGAATATAACAGCTGCAAAAGGCTCATTCAAAATAGACCAATTATTGGTTGAGTAGATGAACCATTTTGATTTCTTACACTACCATCTTATCTTTTTACAGTGACAAACACGAAACCTGCAAAAAAAAAAAAAAATTTATACATTTTTAAAAATGGAAATGGATGGGTCTCCAGTAGAAGTCAGTTTTGCAACAAATCTGAAGAGGCCTCTGACTGAAGAATTTTGTTGTAGCATTTTAATGACAGTCAAGACATGCCAACAGCTCAATATCCAGGCAACAAAGATGATGTTTCATGTCCTGGACGACATGCGACATAGTAGCATGTATGCAACATAGTATGGACGACATGCTACTATGAAATATAATGCTACTATAATATTTCATAGTAGCATGTCCTGGACGACACCATCAGTTGTTACCACTAATGCTAATCTACTTAATTTGCTTCTTCTGTTCCTTTTTATATCCCTGGAAAAAACGTCACACTGCACCTTTAAACAAACTGGAGAGAATTCCCAACAAACTAATACTAAGCCGCCAACATTCACTTGCAAAAGAAAGTTATTAAGAGCATAATGAAGTGTATGTAAACTTCTCAGGAGCATCAAGTTATGTTTATCCTGCTGTGTGTCTCTCTCAAAACAACACAAAAAAAACAAAACAAAGATGGCCGACCTGGAGCTCCACAAGCTGGACGAGCTGGACTGTTTGGTTCGGGGGGTGCTGTACATCGACTCGGTGCTCACCAGCGGCCCCTCGGAGTGCTACTACTTTGAAAACCCCAGAGACCTGGATCACTGCGCTCAGAAGCCCTACACACTGGAGAACCACTATCCTCTGCTGCTGGTCAACATCGGCTCCGGAGTCAGCATCCTGGCCGTCTACTCCGAGAACAACTACAAGCGGGTCACCGGGACCAGGTGATGCTCAGCAAGCGAAGTCATTTGTGCTTCCTGCTGCTTTGTAACTTTAGATATATTGTTATTATTATTATTATGACATCAGGGCCTCTGGGATTGTTTTAAAGATGCTGGGTTGGATACAAATATTGACGATTTAAAATGCCAGTATGCAATTGAATACAATAATCCTTTATTAATCCCACTGTGGGGAAATTTACCTGTTACATCAGTAACAAGTAAATGTAATATTAGACTCAAGCATTACTTCGCAATCTTCATCTATGAAATCCGCCCGTTCTGCATGATGGAAGCAGTTTGATCAGTTTGTGCAGCTTTGATACTTTTAGAAATGGCTAATAAGATTTGGAAGCTTCAAGAAATGTTTTGACATAAATCTTCCCAGGGACTTTTTTTTTTTTTTTAGATTTTTAACAAAAAAAACAATATAATTAATAAAGTACTGACGGATAAAATTTAACAGCAATTTGAAAATCTCCTTTTTATTATATTGCACAACAATACAAAGTTTTGGTTAAATTAATAAGATTATTTATGTTTAATTACCAACAGTATAGTTAAAATATTTTACATGTTTGTTTTTTTTTATGTGACCCTAAAAGTGTTGAGATGCAGTGTCTTTTACAGTATTAGTTTTTCCAACTTCTAAGTGCTTAATGTGATTGACGAGCATAAAAAGATGCATCAGTAAGTGAGAGGAAATGGATTCAGGATCCAGATACAATCTGAAAAGTGTGGCGTGCAAGTTTCTTTCAGATGTCTGTGCTGATTTCTAAATGAAATCCACTGCAAACACATCTCCCTTCTAACTGGTTGATGGGGGTCATCCTGACTGTAATTTAGCGCAATCTTTTGCTGCACATGCCTATTGAGCCCACTGGAAACGTGGTGGCAGCATTATGCTACGGGTTCCCTTTTCCATCTGTATGGAATAATGTTGACCTTTCCTCAGAGTGGCATACAGTGTAATTTCTGATTGTAACGTGCAAACGTTCTCGGGGTTGTTAAAACTTATGGTAATAAGTATTTTTTTCCCAGCAGGGAGCTGGGAAGCGGGTACTTGTGTGCGTGATGTCACTTTGCAACGTCTCTACATGCTATCGTTGATGCTTACGCTAATTTTGACATCGTTTCTCATAGCTTTTGTTGTCAGTTTGCAACATCTCACTGAACAAAGTTCGGAGAATTTCACAGATGTCTGATTCATCTGTTTGCGTCTACAGCCTTGGGGGCGGGACCTTCCTCGGCCTGTGCTGCCTTCTCACTGGCTGCTCGACTTTCGAGGAAGCCCTAGAAATGGCTTCTCAGGGGGAGAGCACCCACGTGGACAAGCTGGTCAGGGACATCTACGGAGGAGACTATGAGAGGTTTGGACTGCCGGGCTGGACTGTGGCCTCAAGGTGCGGTTTACAGCTCCTACTGTTCTTACTGTTGATCTTCAGCCTGTTTTGTGATGGCTTCCAGCACCGTCAGAGCTTCAGCAGAGAACCTGAGCACTGTTAGGTTTACTGGCTGGACTTGAGCGGTCTTCACGCCAACTGACAGCTCCGTTTCTCTTCGTTTTCTAGTTTTGGCAGCATGATGTTCAAAGAGAAAAGGGAGTCTGTGTCTAAGGAGGACCTGGCTCGGGCAACGCTGGTCACAATCACCAATAACATCGGCTCCATTACCAGAATGTGCGCTCTCAACGAGGTTAGTAGCAATCATGGGGTAATAATGGTTAAGTGTGTGGAAGATATTTGCACTAGAAACTAGACAAAAAAATGCTCGGTGAGTTTTTGTGTTTTTTGCAGTGTAGCGGTGATGTTTGGCACTAAAGAGGCACCAATCAGAATTTGCATCACCAATTTCTGACCAAGTGGTTTTCTGAAAGTTAATAATTTTAGTCAATTCCTGTTCATTTGAGAGCAATATTATTAGAAAGTATTGACAAGGCAGCAATCAGTCCTTTATGTTGGAAGCTGAGGTGATGTCACACTGTGTGTGTTGGGACAGGGGCTACTGTAAAACAGTGGTTTAGCCTTTTGTAAGAAAGCGATCTTAAAGTTACCCTTCTGATTGAAGAGGGACAATGATCTGGTGAGGTAGAGACTCTAGCAACACTTGAAATGTTGAGAAACCAACTCTTGTTGACCAGTGTGTTCAGTTAGTGGCAGAGCCTTCATTAGCGTAATTTTAAAACAAATACAGAATAGTTTTTTTGCATCTTATGCTAAAGGTTAGCGTAGCTAGCACTACAACAACCTAACTGCTCTATAACATGGTGCTCACAAACAGCATTACTAACAGATGTGCAGATATCTGTATATGAATTTAAGAAGCTTGATAAATTAGACAATCAGCCAATCAAAGATGAGCCAATAACATTTCGATTGTTTCAACTTAAATTTTATTACAAATGAAAAACAATTAGATGTATATGATGTATAAAAAAAATTCAGAATTCTAAACGAGTGTTTTTGTTTTATTCCTGTCTGTGAACCTGGGAGTACATTCACCGATTGGAAAAACAGAGAACCAGCTTCTTGTGCTCTCCAGCCAGGTTCTTGGTGCAATTCTGGTCTAAGTTGATGTGGTTTTATATAAAATCCCGTTGTGTATTCAGACTGGTGTTTGTGTAAAACGGCTGGAGAAGACCTTTCAAGTCTTATTCCTTTTTTGCCTTCAGCCTCTTTACGGTGCTGCCTTGTGGCGTCTTGATCAAGCAGCATTGTACAGGGCTATGACGGCGTAGAGGAGCTCACACTGTGTGGCCGCCATCGTCATGGGCAACGCTTCTGTTACTGTTTATTGAACAAAATCTGTTTGATCGCTGTTATGTCTGACCTCTTCTTGTTTTTTTGCTCAGAACATTGAGAAAGTGGTGTTTGTTGGGAACTTTCTAAGAGTGAACATCCTCTCTATGAAGCTGCTGGCATACGCCATGGACTACTGGTCCGACGGCCAGCTCAAGGCTCTCTTCCTTCGCCATGAGGCAAGGCACTAATTGGTTTATTTTAAACAGAAAAGAGTCAGGACAAACACTTTTCCTTCCGAATAGCTCACCTGTTCAAAACTTTCCAGTGTCTAGTCTGGACTAACAGTGGTGTCTAACTCTCGTTTCCCAGGGTTACTTTGGCGCTGTCGGAGCCTTGCTGGGACTTCTGCATCCATCCTGATCCTTCGACGAAGGAAGAAAAAAAAAAAAAAAGTCAATCTGCTGCAGCAATCAGAAGCACTTTAGATTGTTGGAATCAGTTTTTTCTTAAAAGCAGCGTTACCTGCTTCACCTACCGGTACATTCTTGCATGTGGGCCGGCACACGTTTTAAGTTCTTGTAGGCCGGTAGGATGTTGAAGGTTTTCTGAACACTCCGTGGCTCAAGTTGGACGCAGAAAAGCTGGCACGTTTAGTATTTTTCGCACCTTTTTGTCGTATTTGGCTATTTCAAGGAAATCCAGCAGTGTTGCCTGAAGTAATTTAATTAGAAGTACCTGTTGGTAGGTAGTTTTGTCTGAATGGCGCTCGCTACCCATCTGTGGGGAACCGGTTCTGGGCCAAAATACTCCAGGCTGTACACAAAGGTACCAAAATGAATGATAAATGCTACTTTGCCCCTTTTAGAATCTCTTTTTGTTACATTATCACATTTATGTAACAATAATGTTCTTAATTGGTTTTTCCAAAGAGATGATGAACAGAAAGCCTTGATAGAAAGTTACTTATGCCAGTTAAAGAGGTAATTCAAGCTGTATTTATCACAGGTAATTAGAGGAAATGGGACGTCACTTGAACTCTTGTCTACGTGATTAAAGTGAAACACTATTATTAACATCCACTTCCTGTCTTGCATAATGAGATTTTTCGAAGTAGTTCAACTAATTTGAGGGTTTTAATAAAAGGGCAACCAACGTTTTATACAGTGCTGGATACAAAATGTGTTTTATTCATAAATTAAGCCCTTATATATCACTAATGTAATATTGTACACTTTTTTTTTGGCTATGAATGATGGAGCCCACTTGCTCTACAAATGCACCTACTGTCATCTGCGTTACTCAAGTGCCTTCAGGCCAGTGCATGTCTGTGAGGAGAAATTGGTGCACATTGAGAAATGTTGCACAGAAACTACAGGTCCAAAAAGCACATCATCTCAATATTCTGAGTTCAAAATATTGTTTCTTTGTTTTGTTTGTTTTTTATGGTGAAACTCAGCGCTTCCCTCCAGTGGAGGTATACAGTGTGTTCTCCACACCTGTTCCTGTTCTGTGTGGTTCAGTTATAAACACTTAACTCTTCTGCTTTTCCTGTTGTAATAATAAATCATTCTTTTTTTTTAATGTCCATCCATGATTACAAGGACCAGAATTTGTCTCCTTCCTTTGTTTTGGTCAGTGATTGTCTGGAACCTACAGAGTAATTAGATTTTAAGTGCCTGTCATAATATTTTGTAGAATAAAATCTGTTAGGCATTATGGTTATCATTCTCAATAATACAAGATCGTCTTTGTTTCACGTTTGCTTGTATTTTGCATAGAAATGATTTTTCCTGATTTTTTTTTTTTATTTGATTTTTTTTATGTTGAATCTATTAAAATGTTTTTTCATACCATCTTTGAATCGTATTGCTTCTTTCTCTACATAAATTATTAGGACCAAGTCAAAAACTAAAGTACATTGGTCCAACTTTGTTGGATGTTTACTATATTAAAACAGCTAATAACGTGATAGCCTGATCGCCATTACACATTACAGCAAAACAAAAAAAACAACAAAACAATTCAACCTCCTTCAATTTTAATAACATTTTCGGGAATGGCATTCCTTTGGATTTAAAAAAATATATATATAACAGTGCATGTCACCAACTTTCAAAATACTTTCCTAGAGGTCCAATTGACGAAAAAGTCACCAGAACCCATCTAGTTCCGACATCACTGACGTTTGCGCGCGAGGTATGTAATGCGCCAAACGTCATCAGTTCGACATCATGAAACTTCCTGCTCTGTAAATACCAACCCTCCATCGCAAAGAGAAGTTCCGAGCTGAACAAATTGGTAATGTTAATTCAATATTTGAATTCACTCAGTTCCCCCGCTGCCATTGCTAACTACAGACAAGCTACAATGCTAAAACAGCGCAGGAAATCAACGTCGTCGTTTACGACTTCTGCTCGCTGATTGGCCAGATGAAGAAATTACCGTTGGCAATCCAAGTAAACGGTGCCGTGAAGCGAGATTTTAATCGAGCGGAGTAGCCTGAAAAGGCTAAGTCCTCACACGAACAAGAAAAAACATAAATACGTCAAGAAATTACGTAACACAAGGGAAGCAGGAATGAACACACAAAGGGAGGTTCAGAAACAAGCAGAAAATCCTACAACTGAAGTCTATCAGTACTTAGAAAGCCATCTTTCATTGGTCAAGTACAAGCTGGTGGCCTTTACAATGTTTCATTACCCTATTGTCACACAAGAAACATTCACAAACACAAGGCCTTCATAAAACATTGCTGTAAAAGACTAAAGTAATTTCTAAATCCAGTAAAGTACCCACTGGGCACAGTTGTGGCTTTAATTCGGAAGTGGGAAGAACATCATTATACAGTAAAACGGCTTCCAACACTTCAGTACACAGCTTGAGAAAGACTTGAAACCAGAAGTTACAGTTTGTTTCAAGGGAAAAAAAAGTAATGGGGCCTATATCCACCATTACTCAGCAGGAGTGTTTACCATATACAAATACATTTGATTGATTGATTGATTATCAATCACTTAGTGAAACCTATTTATATAGATTAATTACACACAGACAGGTGTTTTCCAGCCTTTATTTCTGTTAATTCTGATTATTTTCCAGTTTGCAGTTCATAAAAACATGACATTTAAAATGTGAGTTGTACGTCAAACCAATAAAAAAAAAACACTTTATAGCTAATGCAGAAATTTGGGTATAATGAAAAGTACCAATTTACGTACCTTTAATATGTCAAATTAGCCTCGCCAGAAAGCATATTCTAATTTATTGAACATGACTATAATGGCTGTTATAATTGAGAACACAAAATGCATTTTTAAAACTGATTACTGTAGCAGAAAGAGGCTTATATATAGCGATACGGACAGAAATGAGTTATGAGAGTTTCCACACATGTGGCAGCTGTCAGAAAGCGAAGAAGAAGAAGGAAAAAAGAACATTTAGTGTGTGGCTGGAAACTTTTCCCAGCACACGTGTACTTCATCAGGCACGTACACATCTGCCCGAGCAACGAGTCATATTCAGCTTTTTACCGTTTCGTAAGGAAGAGAGAGAGAAAGAAAGAAAGAGAGAAAGAGGCCGTTACAGAACCAGACGTGAAAAGAGTCAGTGTCTTTCCAGGGAATAAATCCAGCCCCTTGCAGCCTCTTCCTCCTTCTTCTTCTCCTCGGGTGAAAGCTGCACAGCTGGCAAATTAACGACAAGAGTCGCCACACGGAGCAACTGGTGGTTCGCTGCTCTGCCGACTGGACTCGTGCGTGATGATGGACATGAGTTAGAAAGAAATCCAGAGTTATTTATCACTTATCTGGCGGAGGGGAGCTCAGGATCAGCACACTGAGCAGCCAGCACCCCTCGCTCCACTGGAACCGCTATAACCTCCTTCATACTGGCACCACAAGGTAAGACAGACGGTTTTATTGGAACGTGATTTAGCTACCTGATACGTTAAGAGAAGTCGATGGGGCTACGATTACTTAATATATCATTTGTCTGAATTGTAAAAATCGCATTTATTCTTCACTTTACAAAGTGAAGCTTTAAGCGTCTGGTCTTTTATATGCGTTCTCAGATAAATGCTAAATACTAGAGGTTAAAAATGCGAGGTTATAAATACGCAGGGGCTGAAACGATTAATCAGGTTAATTATGTCGAATTGATTATTGAAATAATCGTCAACTAATTTAATAATCGATTAAGTGTTAAGTGGAGTATCTACAGACTCAAAAAAAGAGATCAATAGCTCAAATAACATAATCTGAGTGGTAATTAAGACAAAACTGTACAAAAAATATATACATATTGCATTTAAGAGTAAAAACAAAGTTTATAAATATGTTCTACGCCAAACTCCTCAAGTGGCTACTCTTAGCTTTATCCCTTTAGCTTGGCAAAAGGGGCCAAAGTACTCTCTTTGACCCCTTTTGCTATCCAATTATTAACCGGTTAATAAAAAAAATAATCAACAGATCATACATGTAATGTATTGATATTTAGTCAATATCATAAAGTCTACTTTATGTTAGAAGTATTCTTTTAGTTACAGATCCATCCTTTGCTGCAAATTATCAAGTGTACGCTAAAGAAATTGCTTCGTTATTGCATTTTAAGCAGTACAATTTTTATTTTCTTATTTATCAAAACAATAGATTTTTTTTTTGTTGCATGTTTAAATGCATTTCTAATACTGCATGAAAAGGCTTATGTGATTAAGTGAAACATTCTGCGGAATGTGGCCATTTTAAAATCAGATTAATCGTCAGAATAATCAATTAATCATCAGCGTAAGCAATTGATTAATCAATTTCTGAATAATCTTTAATTGCAGCCCTAAAATATGCAGTTCAGAACATTCATGATCAACATCATTGTGCAAAAGCATGAGTGTGAGTTTTCTTTGTCTTAAAAAATAAATAAATAAATAAATAAATAAGTGATTTAGTTTACCAGAAAGATGAGACGCCACATGAACATCCTGTTATTTTAGAAGGTGAATTTCTTCTTCAGCCAACATCTCTGTTAATCTGGATGATGTCTTGCAAAAGTATTAACAGTCCTCAAACCTTTTCTATCTTTGTCCAACTTTCATATTTAATATGTAGTGTAGTGTTCGTATGTAGAGTTTCATTCAACTCTGCAGTTGAAGGAAAGGTTTTTAGAGTTTAGTTGTTTGTTTTGTTTTTTAAACAACAAAAAATCTCAAAAGTGTGGCATGCACCTTGGTTTAGCACCAGCTTTCACTTTGATTCCAGCTGCAGGCCTTTGGTGACATGTCACTAACAAATAACTACAGCTCAACCATTTGGATGGAGAGCGCCTGGAAGGCAGCAGATTCCAAGTTTTGACCGAGTTTCTAAATGTGGATTTGGTTCTGGACTTTGGCTAGACCGTTGCTTTGTGTTTAGCTCCTCCTACTTTACCATTCAGTCCGACCAGCTTCCCTGTCCCTCCTGAAGAAATGCATCCCCATAGCATCATGCTGCCACTTCCTTGTTTTACAGTGGGGATGGTCCGTTTAAGGTTATTTCTATTGCCCACAGTGTTTTTTATCAAAAGACGGCAGCGGCTGCGCTGGACTTTATTTAAGACTATTAGAATGAAGGACTACAAATGCACACTTAAACTGCTAATTGTAAAAGAAAAAAAAACCCATGATAAGTCACTACTTTTCATCAGTTAGTCTCTTAAAGACCTTACAAAACTCACTATGAAGTTTGTAGCTGCAACATTATCAAATGTGGAAAAAGTTCAAGGCGAGGCCGTTTTAAACCCCAAACCTTTTCGATAGCGTTTAAAATTCTCCATCGAATGTCCCTGAGGCCCCCAGCTCGCTGTGAGGAGGGATGGAAATCATTACGGGAGGAGCTGTAAATATGCAGCGCTGCACGTGGAAGCATGGAGCTCTGCCTGCTGGACTCTGGTGACTCCAGTGGTTCACAGCCATGGACCGGCTTTGGTTTCGGTTAAGACGGAAAGGGGAACAGATGTGTGAGATTCTTCCCACTGAACGCTTGTGTTCAGCCTCCAGACAGCTGATAGAAAACAAACAAAGAGATTTTATTAGTACAAAAGTAGGTGCCAATAATATATCAGCTTTATAATTCGGGTGTGTTCTTGTGCTAACTGAGTCCAGACCAGTTTGCCAAGACATAAAAGAAATGATGTGCAAAAATACAGCAAGGGAAGCTTTTGAAAGCCAAAACTGTTGTCTGTAAATTCTTTGTTTGTTTGGGCCCTAAAACAGTTTGGGATGTTTTTGTTGCTTTGACGGTCGGTCAGGTTAGAGAACATGTTTCCAGACATGCAGCTCCTGACCCCACTGTGGTTCTGCTGTTAAAAGCTTGTCAAACACGTGCGTCCAATAAAACACTGTGTAATCGTACTCAGGACGTGTATTCAGTCCCACGCTGTGGCTCCTGCACAAACACGTCACACTGCGGTATCTGTGTCCCTGAAGAACGCTGCCGCCCCGAAATTTGTTTAGTTATCAATAGGAGGCCTGTGTGCGGTGCCCAGTAAACAACCAGCTACAGATACAAACATGGATCTGTGCAAATGAAAGACTTTCAGGAACATTTTGTAGAAAAAAATATGTGGAGTATTTTTATTAGACTAATGTCATCAAACACTATTTATGATGATGGACATGAACGAGTAAATGACAAAAATAATAAACAGAAAAAATAAGCAAAGGTTACAAAAAACATAAATCTAATGATTAAAAATCCAAAGCTTCTTCAAATTTGCTGCAATACAGACAACGCCACATCTACAAGAACCCTTTGAAGAATCTTAATTAATGAGTTGCAACATTTAATTTCCCCTTTGGGATCAATAAAGTAATCTTAAATTTTTCAAGAATTTTGGACCACAATGAAAAAAATAAAGTGTTGCATTTTTTTTTAAATGAAAATAAAACAGTTTTTAAAAATATTCATACCGTTCAAACTGTTTCCTATTTTCTAATGTTACTTTAACAATCTTGTCTGGTTTCTGTTAGGATTTTTATGTGATAAACCGACACAAAGTGATCTGTAATTGTGAAGAATTCATGGTTTTCAATATTTTTCTTTCTTTTCTTTTTACAATTAAAATCTGAGACACTGTGGTGTGTATTTTAATTCAGTCCAGTTTTACCGATCCCTCAAACTAAAGCACAGTTTGATCATCTGCCTTCAGTTGTCACCTAATTATTATTTATCTTCCCTCTGGGAGTAATAAAATATTTTTGAAGTGAACTCAAAAGGCTGTATTATGTGTTTTCCAGCCACATTATGCCATTTTATAGCACAATAAAGTAACCGTGTTCCCTTCAGTTGTCAAAGAAATGCTGAATATATCAGCTAAAACTTAAAATGAATTTAAGTTAATAATTTAACGCCTTGAAATTGGGCCTCTGTCTCTTTAAGAAGCTCCTGTTCTTTCTGTAACTCTGCCTTCAGGAAGTCATCACAACATGGCTCCTCTATTAAAGTGAATAGAAACTGACCATTGTCTTTCCTTTTAAAATTGCTACATTGGCTTTTTATCTTGTGGAAAAATCCCTTGTTTTATGTTTTGAGTGAATAAAAGTTTAATCTACCATGAAGTATGAATAATTTTAAGTTCATCTGGACTCCAAAAGACTAACTTCTGTGATTCCCACTGCAAGTGACTCTATAGTTTTGATTCAGGTGGAGCTGACGACAAACACACCAGAAATCTCTGAGAACCAGATATCAATTTTCTTCGTGTTCATGTTGGTCAATCACAGAACAATCCAATAAAATAATTTAAAAATAATGAAATACACTAGTATTTGTTGTTTGTAAGATGACAAAATCTGGTGAAGTTTAAAGGGGAGGACTATTTTTGTTGGGTATCTTAAGTGTCGAAGGATAAAAAATGTCTTCTCTGAGAATTGTTATGAAATGAAACAGGCATTTATTTTTGTAGCGATTAGCTCCCCCAATTTGTTGACGTTTGGCCTGACCAGATGGTGCAAATTAAAATACCAAAGTAGCTCAACTCACATGAACTTCCTCACAAGCACTGACCAGATTCCTGCTTCATTCTGTGACCTTTTTTAAAAAAAATGATTTATTATTTGTTGCGTTTCTTTATATAACTTATTAATGATTTTTTGTTCAAGCAGCAGGGCTGTGGCTTTTTGGAATTGGCCTCAAACTCCTTGCATTTGTTGAAAAACGTCCACAGAGACTCTTAAGTGGTCAAGTTGGGAGTAGGAACAAAACATGTAAATTGTGGCTGAGTTAGTTACTACTTACATTTTCCTGGAGTCAAACATCTGTCCATACCCTTGTGTTTTTTTCTTCCCTCTCTTCATTTGTTTGCAGTTGAAAAGATGGAGAAGTCGAGGCACACGCGGCAGTTAGCGGTCAGCCTTCTGTTTGGGTTGTGGTTTCCTTGTTGTTTAACCCAGACCACAGTGCCCAGCAGGGCCAGCGTGGCCCCGACCCCGTCCGGGACCCCGCAGCAGCTGAAGGTCCGCCTGGCCGGATACCCCCGCAAACACAACGAGGGCCGGATAGAGCTCTTCTACAAGGGAGAGTGGGGAACCATCTGCGACGACGACTTCTCTATAGCCAACGCCAACGTCCTCTGTCGACAGCTGGGCTTCGTCTCAGCCACCGGATGGACTCACAGCGCCAAATACGGCAACGGACAAGGTCAGACAAGAGTCAGAATTAACTCAGTCACATGGGGCTTCATCATTAGTAAATATAGACGGTGTTATGCATTTCATGGCACACAGGGCCATTTTATAGCACAATAAAGTAAGTCTGTTACCTTCAGTTGTTATAAAAATGCTATATATGTCAAACATGACTAATTTTTGGACTTTGAAATTGGGCCTCTGTCTCTTTAAAGAGCTTTGATTCTTTCTGAAACTCCGCCTTTAGGAAGTCGTCAACATGGCTCCTTTATTAACCTTTTAACAATATTTTTACCAGCGTTTCACTGAGAAGTAGCTCCTATAATGAGCTCAGCAGGTCAACAGTTCCACCAAGTGTTTGCTAATTGCTGCTGGCTAGTGTGCAGGAGCTGTTACTAGCTTGTGCTATATAATGGCACTATGGAAAATATATGATTAAAAGACAACAAAAAAAAAACATTAAAAAGTACAGTACAGACCAAAAGTTTGGACACACCTTCTGGTGTGTCCAAACTTTTGGTCTGTACTGTACTAACTAGTGTGAAAAAAAACAACTTATTGTGCTATGAAATAATTTCAATTTTAGGATTTTTTTTTTTGTTATAAAGTAAAAATAGAATCCAAAATGTATTAACAACTCAGGTTTGGATTTGTTTTTATCCTCCGGACTGAGAATTTCCTGGAGCCTAAGTAAGCGTCTTCCTTTACAGGAAAGATCTGGTTGGACAACGTGTTGTGTAACGGAGGGGAGAAGAGCATCGAGTTGTGCAAGTCTCGAGGATGGGGAAACAGCGACTGCACTCACGATGAAGATGCTGGAGTGGTTTGCAAAGATGAGAGGATTCCTGGCTTTGTGGACTCAAACATTATTGACGTAAGTTGTTTAAAAAACCCCAACTAAAACTCTTATTCCTCCGAGTAACTGAGATCTGTTAGAAATTCATATAAAGACTTTTTTTTTAAACTGCCATGAATAAAAAAAGTTTATTCAGTACTTCTGTGGCTGTATATCCTCTGGTTGTCACTTGCCTTTACTGTACACTTCTGTATTACGAATATATCGTCTTACTTTACTTGTTTTAACTTATTACATAATTAAATTTTTCTGTGTTTCTTTTAAAGAGTCAGGATTAAGTACAACCAACATTTTTTGAGCTTTACATCATGTTATAATCTTGTTCCCTCATCAAAGACATACCTGGAGTGTCGCTTTGATTCTTTCATGCATGTTTGAGTAATCCTTTAATCTCCATGGCAACCATTCATCTGTCTACAATGCCTGGGTAGATCTCGCTCCGCCTTCGAGTTCATGGCTCCTCCGCTTAGCTTCAGTTTCCAAGCTGAGCTTCCTCATCACAGAGAAGCCCTCCCCCACTCAGCTCCTTCAGACTAGCCAGCAATAATTAGCAAACACCTGGTGGATCTGCCCATCTACTGAGCTCATTCTAGAGCTATATCTCAGTGAAATGCTGGTAAAAACTTTATAGGGTTAATAGAGGAGCCATGTTGTGATGATTTCCTGAAAGCGGAGTTTCAGAAAGAGCAGCAGTTTTTAAAGAGACAGAGACCTAATTGTAAGTCGTTAAATTGTGAAGTAAAATTTCTTTTAAGTCATATTTGCTTTAATTGTGAATTGGAAGGAAAGCAAAGTGTTTTCAAAAAATACTTACCTGTGAAAATTTTAAAGGGTGGTGTATATTTGTACTGATCCCCCCCTTTATTCTGATTTCTCTAAATAAAATCCACTCCAGCCAGTTGCCTTCGATTTTATGCATGCTTTTGTTTGGGTTTACCACATAAACATTCTAAAGGTATGGAAAAATAAAGTTTAATACATTTTGGACACTTGGCGATACTTTTGTGAGGCGCTCGCTTTCAAGGAGTTCAGCAGGTTTTAAGAAAACGTTCAAACTAACCTTGTTTGCTACAACCTGAGAATCCCAGTCTGGCAGGACCATGTGGTCCAGCTGGAACCAGTTTAGTCTGGTCACACATCTATACTGGCTTCTAGAATCACACTTAATGCTTCCAAGATGCCGCTTTGTTGTGCATTATTAGAAAAGAATGTTCATAACATTAAAGGACTGTCATTTTAATTGTCATAAACTCTGTCCTGTAAGTGTGTTTCGGTCAAACATGGCGACCAGATTTTAATCTCTGACTGCTGCCATTTTTTTTTTTTCCAAATAAAACCCCAGTGGAAGTGACTCATGGCTTTCACATGTACAGTGAGCTGAACTGCTGGGACTATTTTATTCAGTTTCTTTATTTGCCGTGGGAGAAAAAATCTGGCAGATGTTGCAATATGAACATATGGAACAGCAAATTTCTCAAGTGCTTTAAATGTATATTTTATTTCCTGTGTTATCTGATCATTCAGATCAGGGACGCACCAAATTACTTTTTTCACTTCCGATACCGATATCTGAGATATAGTATTGGCCGATAGCGATCCGATACAGAAACACAGCGCTGCATTGACTTAAAATGTTTCTTTCTTAAACAAAGAGCTAAATGCACTGAATTATAAATTCAATAGCTCTGCATCAGTACAGCACACTTAAATATGCCAGTAGCTTCACAAACATGATGAAACATGGAAAAACAACAAAACTTTAATTTGTTCTGGTGGTTAAAATTAGGAATAGAACAGCCAATGTAAAATAAATAATAAAGAAACTGACAAATGACCACGTTGGTCAAACATGTAAAAATAAACTGCAACAAATCTTCTGTCAAATGGTTCAGGAAGTGCAATTAGAAATTATATTTGTAGTGTAAATTAAATAGTCAAGCATGTGGTCGCTCAGAGCACAAAACGTAGAATTACATTTAATAGATCTGCCCTTATGGATTGAGCACATTGTCACAATCACGATACAGATATTAATATCGGATTGGTGAATCTCTAATTCAGACGTTCACTTTTGAATCTTTAATTTCTGCGTATAAATTGCTTTTTTTTTTTGCGCAACTGTTTCTTTTTCAATTTCTTGTTGCTGCTCAATAAAGTATTTTTGAATTAGAATTGAATATTTTTGTTTTGTCTTTTTCCTCCCAGGCTCAAGTTGATGAGAAGAAGGTGGAGGAGGTGCGGCTCCGGCCCGTCGTCGGCACGGCCAAGAGGAAGCTGCCCATCACCGAGGGCGTGGTGGAGGTCAAACACAAGGACGGCTGGGCTCAGATCTGTGACGTGGGATGGACCATCAAGAACACCCGCGTGGTCTGCGGCATGCTGGGATTCCCGCATGAACGGAAGGTCAACAAGAACTTCTACAAGTAAGAAACGGGCCCAAGTAGAACCTTTGGAGCTTCAGTCTGTGGTGAGGTAGGAAGGTTTACGCTGAGATTGTGTTTTGCTTTGTTCTTTTTTTACGAAGATGACACATCAAAGATAAGTGGACAAAGTCACGGGAAAAAGAAAGTACACCCTCCTATATGTCAGTTTTCATGCATCAGGACATATTGACAATAATTTGGCCTTGTTAGGTGATAAACCTTTGGAATCTAAAGTTATGTGAACCTACAGATTCCACAGTTTTTGAGGCGTCATGTTGGTGAAATAGAAACGCTGAGAGTGAAAAAGCCAGATAAACTCCAGACTGTCATCAGTGTGGAGGAATGTCGGCCTTCTCTTCTGGCCATGATGCTTCGGTTCAGTGAACTTTGCAGACGTTTGTTGTGTGAACAGCTGTCTTCAGGTTTCACCAGAGCATTTGGTCTGGACTTTGACTGGGACATTGCAACACTTTTTTTTATCAGATTATCTCTCATTTCTACAGGTGAGGATGAGACCACTGGTTTTAGATTTCTAATTTTAATCTCAGAATTCTAATTTTAATTTCATAATTCTTACTTTTATCTCAGAATTCACATTTCTGAGATTAAAGTCAGTCCATTTCCCTCTGGAATGTGGTTTTTTTTTTAAGCATTGTTATTATCATCTGTTTGTTGTTGTTTTTTTTGGTCACATCTATTTGAAATCTCGTAGTTTGTTCATATTAAATTAAATTCTGCTGCCACTCTTTTTTTTATCAGAAAATCTATGACAACTCTTCTAAAGAAAAAAGACGAATGTTGAGTCTTTTTCTAAATCTTCTGTCATCAGGTTTAACATTTAGCGCTCCAATGCAGAGCCTCTCTGCTCACTTTACACACTTTGGAGAGGATTTTCTGGAACATTTACTCCTGGCAACATTTTTAGCGGCTGTCATAAAACTTTTCCCCTCTTAGAAAAACCTACAAGGATAATAGGCTTTAATTAGTTTGTAAATGCCTTGGAAGCACATGAAAGCTTGGTGGGCAGCAGTGATTTCTTCTTCTGAGGATTTGGAAGGGTATTTATTTTGGGAAGTGGTCACTCTGTCTCATAATCAGTCGCTGCTGCTTCATAAACCTTTACAGAAACATGAAATGATATACATGTTTTTCCACACACAGCATTTCTGTTTTGGCTTAATCTTTAATTAATAGTAAATAATCACAGGGCTGGATTCTTCTGAATAGGTTTGAAAGTTGAGATTAGATTTAATATATATATATATATATATATATATATATAAAACCGTTGTACCGAAAGCTGTTTGTGGTCAATACTGACATCATATTTGATTATCATAATTACCCGTTGAATTTATCAGCCATTTTACTGCTGACTTATCAAAACAGAATAGACGTAGAAAGAGCCGTAATGATGTTATAACAGTCCTGACAACAAGGATTGTCGAGTTTGGGGAAGTTTGTGTGACACTATGATTCCTCTCAGAGTAAGACATTCAGAAACACGATTTCTTTCCTTTGACTAAGCCACAAGCAGGATCTCCTTTGTTTGTCAGCGAGTGGAGATTGTGGAGGCCAAAAGTCTCAAGTGACATCAGTTCTCATGGCAGACAGTTTTCCTGAGCTTTCTGTGGCGTATCTTTTCCATCTTGTTATGTTTTTCTTTTTCAAAGAGATTGTGCTTTAATTTATCTTCTCAGCCTCTGTTGTCACTGGAGAATAATCACTAACCTGCTTCCTGTTTTGCTATTTTTATTTTTGGATTGAAGAATTTATTATGTGAGCCTGAACATCTTTGAAATATGTGTGATGTTTTTATAAATTGCAGGCGCTGAGATGAAGTTTGTAGTAGTGCAGTGTTTTACTATATCAAAATGGGAAACTTTATCTCTTCTTTTTTCTTTTTTTTTTCTTCTACGTTAAAGGATTGGCTCAACATAGGAATTGATGGTACATATAAATATTTTCTAAATCAATCAGAAAGTTGGCCAGGCTGCCTGCAGTCGGTGCCACTTTGGGTGTTCAGCATGTGGAGCTGATTGAATGTTCACCAGAGCAGACAGAGAGCCTGCATGGTGTAAAGTGAGATGAAACATTTGTATTCTAACATTTGACTAAAACATTCATATTGATTTTATAATTGTACATTATATGTGGGCACATCAGAACTGTGACACTTTGCTTAATCTTTCTAAAAAAAAAAAAAAGTCAAAAAGATTAATAACAGCTCGACTTTAACTTTCTTTACTCTCTGTGTTTTCAGTTTTAGTGATTGTCATGGTAACCACCCCCAAAAAATTGTTTTCAAAGTCCAAACCAGAGTTATAATAGTTTTGGGTTGTCATTTTAGTGTGTGTTTGCTAGGTTTTATTAATTATTTGTGAAATATGTTTTAGTTTAGTTTTTATTAGTTAATAGTTTTAGTTTTAGTTGGTTCATACTTTGGTAATTTTTTAGGTGCAGAATTAAAAAAGGTCAAAGTATTGTATTGTGATTCTGTATTCATTGACTGGTAATGAATACTCAACAGAAGTCACCGTTTTCAAAACATGTTGAACAACCAACGGACTCTGGGGTTTTTCTCTCAATCTTTTCAGTCGTCGTTTTGCAGACTAGCTTATGTCAACAGCTGACGTGAACCGCTTGTGTGGGGGGGAAACTTCACAACACTAACAAATAGATTCATAAACATGAAAACAAAGGATATTACAGCTACATTTTAAGTGTGTTTTAGTTAGTTTTATAAAAGCAAGCTATAGTTCCAGATAGCTTTTCCCCATTGATTAACATTTTCATTTATTTCAGTTAATGAAAGTGTTTTCTCAGTTTCAGTTTTCCTTTGTTTTAGTTAGTTTCTTTTTCCATCCGGTCCTCCCTGAATGAGGACACTCATTCCTGGCTGCTCTCCAGCTCAGGCCTTCACAAAGAGCAATAGGAGGGGAAGTCATGTTTTCTCCCAGCCATGTGAGGCTGTCGGGAGCAGCCCAGGGTCTGGAGGAGGTCAGGTGCTCAAAATGAGAATAGCCACCGAAAAAAACCAAAAACCTGTAAGAGGAGCAGTTCTGTAATTCTGAGTAAGAGTTGATATGGAACTAATTTTTGCCATAAACTTTGTACCTTTATATATAATATCCTGTTTCATACCCTTAAATCTGAAAAGTAGTTTTGAAAATTTTTTTTCAGTTTCAAATCTTTTCTTACAGTTCCAAATCAAGTTTTTCTTCAGTTCCAAACCAATAATTTTTTTCAGTTTCACTTTTTTTCTTCTTCTTTTAAACTAACTTATTGGCCCTCCATACGCGCCGTAATGCGATCTACCAGAGACCTGTGGAATGTCAGAAATGTTCCTCGCCGCTCAGCGTTGTAGGACACAGACGTTGCGTTTAAAAAGATTGAACCCTGACGTTTAAAGCGAGTGTTTGCGTGTTTCTCTCCCGTGTGTGATGGAATCCCACTGTCTCGCTGTTGCAGACGTCTGAAAAAGCGAGCTGCTGAGAAGGCCTCCGGTCCAAAGGTTAATGTCTCAGCTGCTGGAAGGTACGCTGTAGCAGGAACGCCTGTCGCTGTTGCCAGTGGGTTTCCTGTTGGCTTAGAAAACAGTCATTTAGTTCTAGATAACAGTCATCTGTTACTCCCTTTTTGCTTTCTAAATCTTCCCATTCAGGGAAACTTTATTTTTTGTTTCCTTTTTTTGTCACACAGATGGGGATCAGTCATCTTACCGACACATATTATTTACATTTTCTGACCTCAACTATTCCGGCTTTAAAGGGGCAGTATTATGTTTTTTGAATTTTATACCATCTAATAATGTTATTACCTCATCCAAATCACAGCTGGAGTGTTGCTTTGATTCTTTCATGTATGTTTGATGCATGCTTTAATTTCCATGGCAACCACTCAGCTGTGCAAAACACCTTGATGGACCTGGCTCCACCTTTGAGGATGAAGCTCCTTCTCTTATCTTCAAGCTACTGAGCTTCCTCCTCACAGAGCGCCTCCTCCCCCCACTCAGCTCCTCCAGACTAGCCAGAAGCAATTAGCAAACACCTGGTGGGGCTGAGCGCTCTGACCTCATAATACGAGCTACTTCTCAGAGCAGCGCTGGTAAAAACCTTGTTCAAGGGTTAGTAGAGGAGCCATGTTATGAAGACTTCCTGAAGGCGGAGTTTTACAACGAGCAGGAGCTTCTTAAAGAGACAGAGGCCCAATTTCAAGCCATTAAATATCGAAGTCATATTTGATATAAATAGCATTTTTATAACAACTGAAGGTAAGTTTATTGTGCTATTAAATGTCACTATGTGGCTGGAAATGCATAATACTGCCCCTCTGAACACATTTTATAATCTTAAATGCATCCAAAATAGTTGATTTATTTACATATTTATTTCATCACCCAATTTTTTTGTGAGATTTCATCCATGACTGTGCCTGTCTGTGTTGTGCCTGCAAACTATCATATTCTGTCACTCAATAGTGCTTTTTGTTAAATAGGAACTGGAGATGCCTTTCATCCGTATGACTGGCTTTAATGAGGAGCTGCTGGGTTCTTCAGCTAAATGACCTGCAGGTCTTTGGGTCAGGATAACAAGACCTCCATCTGGCAGAATCTGCAAATAATTTCTAGTGTTTGGTCTTGATTAGCTGAGCCTCAGGAGATGAGACTAATATGGAGATCAATAAAAGCAATAATGCTTGCTCACTTTGATAATAGAGTTTTGTTTGTTGCTTTAAAGTTGGAAAAAAAAAGAGACTTGTACTTGTAATTTTTAGCTCTTGACTAGATTAAAATCTAAAATCTAGGATTTATTATGAGCCTCTCACTAATGCTCTGTACAAAGAGCGCTGAAGAACCCATCAACGCTCTGTCACAGAGTAGAAAGCAGATCTATACAAGTCAAACGCTGGAACTTTATGTTCACATTGACAAAGTATAGCTGCATTCAGAATATTTCACTTTTTCCTTACTGCATGTTTAGTAGTACCAAAGCTGTAGTAGTATATGGACTCACCAACCATACAAGTCAGTACTTCCACTTAACTGCCAACCAGAATAATATACTCTGTAAGTAGAAAGATGTCCATATATTTTCCTTTGGTCATGTTTATGTTTTGGATTCTAGTTCTGCTTCCTGATTGGTTGTTGTTATGATTTCTGTGCAGACTCACCCGTTTTTACCTTGCAGGCAGCCATCCAAAGCTAAAGCTAACTCTATGTCTAAACAGAGCAACCGCAGCAAAAGGTAATCTGAGGATACACAATTCATTTGGTAGATAGATGGTGTCTAAAAAAAAAAAAAAAAACATATATCACCTTGCAAAGTCACTATAAAACTGATAATGGGTTTGATGTGATGGAGCGATACAGTGTGTCTCATAACTGTGAATTAGAAGAAAAAAGTCTGACTTCATATTTTCTATCTGACCATCTTCCAATCATCCATAGCTGTAATGGAATAGCCTGGATCAAAGCACATTAATGTAACATTATGCTGCTTCTACAAACTTCAAAAATGAAAAGAGTGACTAGTAGAAAACAAAAACAAGAAAAACAATGATGTTGAACAGAACTGTAGATGTGATTATTTTTGTCTAACATGCAGCGACTGACACGTATTTTATAGCTAAATATAAACCATGTTCATAAACTCCAGTTAGTTTTGTAGTGAACAGAGGAAACGGATAGAAACAGCATCTACTGCACAAACATAATGAAAGATGGGATTGTGATTAACACCTTGGACTGGTTGTTCATCGGTTGCCAAGCAACTGAGGTAAACACAGATAACAAAGATCTACGAAACAAAGAAGAAATTCTTTGCATAAAAATCCAAACAAAAGTTAATCAATAACTAAGAAGGAGGAGCTTGAGAGACACTGTTGTCTTCAGTGCTACATACTTCATATGGATATGTGAAATTATCATTTTTATTAGATTATTATTACTGTCTTTTTTCAGTGAAACTATATTTTCAAATTTATTAAATTTTTTTTGCAATTCTGTATCATTCTTATATTTAAAATTTACACTGCAGTTTTGTGGCTGCTTATTAAAGTAATAATAAGTATTATTTTGTTACTGTTGGCTGTTTACATTTTAGCCGCTGCCAACACGAGGCGATGCCAAATCTCCCATCTTACATACCAAATATTTGATTTCTAATTTCCAAAAAAAGATTATAACTGATGCATATTGGTATAGATGTGTGTCATGTCAAAATAAAAAGACAAATGTATGAAAATGTCAATTTGGAAAAACCACTACTGTCCTCTTCATATGTTTGAGTGTTTTGTATCTCACTTCATCTTGGTTTGTTTTTGCCGTTTTGTTCCTGTAGTCATTTGTGTGAAAATATTTTATTGTATCACGTGTGTATATATATATATACTTATTATTTTTTTTTGTCCATATTCCGTCTGCCTCCCTCAGGTTGTACCTGGAGCGGCAGAAGAACCTGTACCTGCTCCGCTCTGTGGCGTGTTCGGGGTCAGAGGTCCACCTGGCGGCCTGCCCCCTTGAGTTCAACAAGCCAAACGCCACGGCGACCTGTGCCGGCGGCATGCCCGTCGTTGTGAGCTGCATGCCCGGCCCTCTGTTCATGCAAAACAGCTCTCTGAAAAAGAAAGTTAAAGTCTCGGTAAGGAGATCCTTATGAACAGAAGCCGGCTAAATGAAGGATGTTTTTTTTGTTTTTTTTTTCTTCACATTTTGTTTTGCTGCAACTTCATTATATCTATCTTGTAGTTTGTGTGGGCAGTTCTCTGAACAGATGAGGCCAAAAAGTTTGCGCTGTGTGTCAAAAATGATGTTATACAAGCCAGAGATTTAATGAGGAGCAGCAAAAGCAAATGAGGCAGATTAGCAGAAGTTTCCAACAACTGACGATGTCGTCTAGAATCGTTGCTGTGGATTATAGTCTCTGCTCCCCAGATGTTGAGCTGTTAGCATTTCATGACAGCAACGGCGTCTTCAGTCAGAGGCTTCTTTTGATTTGTGGTAAGACTGACTGCTGGTGGAGGCCCTTCCTGCCCACAGCATCAACACCTCAAGAACTTTCTGTGAATGAAATGAGTTGCATTTAATTTCCATTTGTATTTAAGGTAAAGTCATTTTCAATAGAATAGAACTGAATCAAACTAAATTAAATGAAGCCGAAATGATTTGAACTGAATCGAACTGAGCTGAACTAAACATACAGTCAGGTCCTCTTCATCCTATCAGATGGATTCATTCTTCAGATTTATAAAGCTGGTAGAGATGAAGTCGCCCAAAAGTTCTGATTCAGGAAGAATATATTTTGGAGATTTTTATTTATTAAATGTCATCTTCCTGGCATTTCACAGTTAAGCCTTTTGGTCAGTCTCCTCAAATATCAATAAAATACATTGAAGTTTGCAGGCATTTCATGACAAAATGCAGAAACGTTCTCAGACTCGTGCAGAAACGCGTTTCCATGTTGTCAGAGCACCGTGAGGCTGAAGGGCGGCGCCAGGCTGGGGGAAGGCCGGGTGGAAGTGCTCAAAGACAACGAGTGGGGGACGGTGTGCGACGACCGCTGGAGCCTGCTGTCCGCCAGCGTCGTGTGTCGGGAGCTGGGCTTCGGCAGCGCCAAGGAAGCTCTGACGGGAGCCCGCATGGGACAAGGTGAGCACTGATGAGCAGAACGACTGCAACACAAACGACTGATCTGCACTGTACCTCTGAGCTCTGGTTGTTTGTGCAAATTGTAAATTCAATTTTGAGGTTTTTAAATTTTTCATTTTTTAGGATTATGTTAATATTACACAACATATTTAGAGCTGCGACATGAACTAATGTGCTTTACTTGTATTCATTTGAACGACAAGTTTCACAGGGATTTCTGAAGTGTTTAAAATTACACATGCAAATAAAATATTTTCTCTCTAATTACAAACTCTAATTCAATCATCTTGAGGTCAAGATTGAAAGTGCAAGTATCACAGCAGCTGCTACGATTTCAGAGGAAATGAGAATGGAACATAAAATCATTTGGATTTTTCTGTCCCTCCCCAGAAAGTTTTTGGAGAATACTTTTTAGAAGTATTATGATTAAGATAAAACAATGGAAACGGCTTGATGGAAGAGCCATGTTGTGATGACTTCCTGAAGGCAGAGTGATGGAAAGAGCAGAAGCTTCTTAAAGAGACAGAGACCCAATTTCAAGGCGTTAAATTGCTAAGTCAAATTTCTTTTAAGTCGTGTTGGATATATGCAGGATTTTTTTCCTACAACTGAAGGTAACATTATGTGATTGTGTTATAATTAAGTGCCTGAAAAACACATGACACCGGCCCTTTAAGAATTATCTTATGTCATTTGTGAGTGGAAACATTCGCAAACAAAAAAGTCTAGTGATGCTGCACAGGAAAACATCGAGCTCTACATGTGGAAATATGTGTAATTATAATCTAGGACTTTCCTCAATAAGGTGTTTTGGGCAAACAGGCCAGAAATTCTGCTATGGAAGAAAACAGGCCGTCTTTTCAGCAGCAGTTCTCGGAAACACCAGGAAGCAGCTCTCTTCTCAGAGAAAGTTGGATCTGTTAGAGGAAGTGCTGTGGTCGGACCAACGTCTGACCAAACGCTGCCTGGACGTGTCCGAGACGTTCTAATGGAAGTCGGAAGCACAAGCTACTGAAGGACGGACATTCATGGACGCCAGTGACGCAAACATGCTAAAAGTCCAGAATTCCTTCTTGGCACGTCCAATGAATCCCTCCGTCTATGGCGCATTCAAGAAGTTGACTGGGACAATGGCCTGAGGAACAATTATAAGGCCTGAAACGTTTTATTTTATTGCAATATTCAGTGTATCTTGCTGGGATTATTTTGGGGGAGATTTACAGACCAACACAAAAACATAAGCTATGAAGTGAATGAAAAATAAATACATAATTTTCTTGAAAAGTGAGTGAGTCCAGGCTTTGCAGATCCACTTTAACTTTCAATAACAGCTGCAGGTATGTTGTTTCTGTTTTTATTTATTTTACACCAGGAAGTTGTTTTTTGATTACCGTTTTTTAAACAACATAAAAAGAATGAAGCTTTTTTTATTTTTATAAAGTAGCTTAATCTCATACAGATTGTGTGAACATGAATTTTGATGTCTCACCATAGATCCTCAGTTAGATTTTGGGCTTTACTTTGACTGTGCCATCCTCATTATTCTGCTGTAATGTATGCCATTCTTTCTCAGCTGGTTTAGAGTCTGCTACCTAACTTAAATCCTTCATGTCTCTAAAATAATTTTTCCCTGTATTGTCTTTACTGAATATGAATTAATCAAATATTATCAGGTGGCATGTTGGTCATTAGTTGCACTGCATTTATGCTTAGAGATGTTTAAGTAAAAGTGTATTAGCAAAAATGCTAACCAGCGCAAAACCTTTCAGACTTTTATTTTGAAACTAGGCATCCTGTATTTCCCACTTCACAATTATTATACATCATGCTGCTCGTTTTGGGCGTTTGCCCAAAATAAAAACAGATACATTGACGTCAGTCGTTGTAATGTTTTAGATGTTTTTTCTCTAAAACAAAGCATGATTTCCCCTTGCTCCTTGAACTGGTCTGACCTCAGAACTCTTTTCCCAGGAATGGGTCCGATCTACATGAACGAGGTGAAGTGTGTCGGGAACGAGAAGTCCATCTGGACCTGCCCGTTTAAAAACATCACGGCGGAGGATTGCCAGCACATGGAGGACGCCGCTGTTCGCTGCAACATCCCGTACATGGGCCTGGAGAACTTGGTCAGACCGAACCGCCTCACCCACATGTTCATTTGAACTGTTTGGATGCTTCGGGTCACGCTGTTTGGTTTTAGATTAGCAAGTAAAAAATGACTTACTGAGTTTGTCACACCAGGTTGTATTAGTTTAAGATTTTTATAGAACAGCAGAATGGAAAATCTTCTGAAATATCTGTTTGTTCCCATTCCTTTTAGTGCATTCATTTGTGTTTATTACCAAGTACATCTAAAAGAAAAGTTTAATATTATGAAAAAGCTCAATAATTGTCACCTTTCAGAATGTGAAACCTAAATAGATTTATGACACGTAGAGAGAAATATTTACAGTGTTTTTATCTTGTTGACCATGGAGAACAGATCAAACCCAAAATTCAATGTGAATGTTGCATTAGATCAATTAGAAATGTCTCATTTGCTGATTGGGTTGTGTCACTATGACTCCTGTAATGTATGAATTCAGCTTCTGGAGTCAAAAAAATATTATTTTTCACAATATTTCATGTTTTTTAGATGTACTTGTACATAGATTTGCTACTCTAACACTAGTCTGTTACAGAAATGTGAGCTGCAAAGCTAACTGCGGGAACTACTGAGCTAGTTAACTAGTTGGCAAACTGCAAAAGCTAGTTAGCAAACTGCCAGAGCTAGTTAGCAAACTGCAGAAGCCAACTGTAGTTAGCTAACTTTCAAAAAACTTGCATCTGTAACTTACTAATATTTCAACTCTTTTCAAATTATGCTACTATAAAAACATAATTTAAGGTAATGTATTAGCAAAGGCATTTTTAACAGTACTTAATTTCAACATGGAGTATTTATACGTGCACAGCTTCATGTTTTGTTTTTTATTGACCTGGTCTCCAATAGGTAGCACAAATGTTTTGTGTAAAATGTCCCCTTTCTTCAGTGAAAGGAACAAAAATAAAATCTTCACTAGTAACTTTGAGCTTTTACACAATACATGCAGAAATATTTCTGACCAAACCCAGGAGGATTTCTGAGGAATCTGCTCCGTCTGAGTCTGCGCTCTGCTTTGTAGCATGTAGCATGTAGCCTAACCCCCTGGTCTCACACAGATCCGGATCACAGGCGGACGGAGCCGCTTTGAAGGCCGGGTGGAGGTGCTGAGCTCTGACGCTAACGGGACAGAGGTCTGGGGTCTGATCTGTGGTGAGACCTGGACCACCAGGGAGGCCATGGTAGCCTGCAGGCAGCTGGGTCTGGGCTACGCTAACCAGGGCCTGCAAGTAGGTTATTAACAAAGACAATTTCCTGCTGCAAAGCAAATGTTTGCTTTCTTTCGGTTTATATTGCATATGCAAATTTAATGTACTGTCAGGTGGGCAGGGGTGTTTTTTATGTTATGGTGCATTCTTTCTATAGAACTAGAGAAAAACTAACATATTCTCACCATGGCCATAAATGGATGATGTAATATTCTCTTCTTTTTCAGTATAGAACAAGTTATGCAGCAAACAATTTGGATACATTTCAACAAGAAGAAATGGCTCCAGAATTAGATTACAGACTTCCTCTGATCCTCAAAATTAACTATATACAAACACACCACCACAAAAAAATTGATCATTTTGAGTCACAGTCTCTCTTTAAACTCTGTGAGTTTAAAGAGAGACCCACTGGTCCACTGTTGTTTTCCAGACAACAGTGGACCACACAAACTACTCACATTTTTTATTTTTTTGTACTATTTTTTCTACAATCTCCTCTTCAGTTCAGCCTTATCAGTGGAGACACATTGTTGATGTTACCATTATAAAATAGCTTGAAAAAAGTATTGGCAAAGATCAATGTTATTTTCACAGGAGGCAGAGCGTTGTTGTCAGCAGCTGCTGAAAGTAACTAAAAAGTTACTTTTAATGTAACTTAGTTACTTTCCAAATCAAGTAGTCAGTAATCTAACTAGGTTACTTTTTCAAGGAGTAATCAGTAGTCCGATTAAAGTTACTTTTTCAAAGTAACTATACCAACACTGGTTGTGAAACATGCAGAAACCTAAATAAAAACAAACAAATAAAAACATTGTGGTTAGTCAACATTTTACTGAGGATTTAATATTTAACCTAACATATTTGGACCTGTACGTATAATTTTGACACTATGCACAATAATTTGAAACATTTGGACTCTCTTCTTGTTATTTAAATGTATTGAGGTAGTTTGTTGCAGAATCCTTCCACCATGCAAAAAGAACTGTTCAAATCTGCCTGTAAGGAGCTAAAACGTGTCTGACGTCCACGGCCACGTTGAGGGTGTGTTAAATGTTCTGCTTCTGTTCGAAGAAAAAGAAAACTGCATAATTTCGGCCTGACTGCAGCCTGTTTGGCAGCAGCGACTGGAGTGTGCTTACCGTCATGTAACAATGTGTCTGGGAATCTAATGTTGTTGGTTAGCCGCTACTGATGTCTGTGGATTTACTGCGTGGTCAAATATAGGACACTGGGAGTCATTTAATTACATCAAGAGGCTTTGCTTAGTTCAAATGATAAATAAATGTAGTTTTTTTTAATTTATTTTATTTTCATTATTAAAGATGCAGTATGTAACTTTTATAAAAAAAATTTTCACATACTTGTTGAAATTGTCACAATGTCGCGACAATATGGCATTAGACAGAAAACCTGTGAAAAAATCAAGTTCCTCTGCCTTTCCTTAGTGCTAACTAGAAACAACCAATCAGAGAAAGGAGGCGGGTCTTAGCACTGTCAGTCACATAGCTCGCTGCTACGCTAAGGCTAGTTAGCATAGCCAGTGACGATGACAGATAAATGGTTTGTCTGTGACGGTAAATTGTTTCTCTGCCATTAGCATATTTAGCTGGGCATAAATGAGAATGATTGACAGCGCTAAGACCCTCCTCCTGGTTGTGATTGGTTGTTTTGGGGGCATTTCTTTAATGCGCAATAGTAGCTCAGAGGATGTGGAGGAGATTGATTTTTCACAACCAACTGTCACAACATCGTCCCAGTTTTAGCAAATATGTCTATTGTTCTTTACAGTATAATTATAATTATGCATATGCAATATATATCTTTCTGGACATGTAACATTAACATAGTCGCCACAGGCCTGTTCCATGTGGAAAAGGTAAAAATAGCCCCATGCAGAGCTTCTAATCAAAGTCAGAGCTCCTCACCACTGTGACCTCATGTGGAAACCACGCCGATCCCCTCTGCACCCAGCAGACTAACCAGCACATTTTCCGTCGACTGCATATAAACACCGGGTAGTCTTTAGTTTAGACGGGTCGCAGACAGGACAGGAAGCGTGTCCCCCGTCTGACTCCCAGCAGGACGCTTCCGCAGATCCGGATAGCGGGCGGCAGAAGCAGCTATGAAGGCCGGGTGGAGGTTCAGGTTGGGTCCAAGTGGGGCACAGTGTGCAGCACAGGCTGGACGACGAAGGAGGCCATGGTGGCCTGCAGGCAGCTAGGGCTCGGCTACGCCATGCACGCCGTCACCGTGAGTAGGAGCTGAAAATGTGTGCCACATCTAGAAAGCAAATGTATGAAGCTATTTCATCCCCCACTAGATGAGATAAGCAGGCAAGTTAAAACACTTAGCAACGATAGCTCATTATTTTTCACATCTGATTATGTTAAATTGATTGAAAGGTAAAACTTTGCACCAACAAGTTGATGAGGATTGGAGTAAACAACTCAAATATTTGGAAGTTATCTTATATGAAGGATGAATTCAGTAGAGGTCACGAGAGTCACAAAAAACAGAAGCTAGTAAGCTAAAAATTAATGTTTTAGTTGTTTAATTGAGATGTGGGGTCAGTCAGTAACAATAAAAAACATGATTCTGAGCATTGTGACATAATTACATGAATCTTCTGATTCTTAAGTTAAAATCATTTGACTTTCTTAATTCCCAAAATAAATCCATAGCACAGAAGTATATGACGCATCACCTAAAAAAAGCATATTTAGACCATTTCCAAACTTTTACAATGCAAATGCCAATATAATAAAAAAAATGTCTTATGACAAACCAACAGAAGGAAGCAGGTCATTGGGGAGCCATGTCTTTGTGCAACTTTATTTTCAGTTCATGAAAGGAATAGCGAGTGACAGTGGGGGGCGCCATTTAATGTGCCAACAGCAGAGCTAATTTTTAGCTTAGCGCTTCAGCGTTTTTGCTAACTTTGAAGATGTTTAGCACACTGAGCTTCCCCTAAATGATTTTTTCCAGATAGATTTTAATGTGCCAATTCTCCTGAACTGCTTTGTAAGCTTCCAGTTGGATAAAGGTTGACTTCTGTGTTTTGGTTAGCAACTTTCTTCACGTAGCTAGCCGTTCATCCTCATACGTTTATTTACCGTACGGTGAAGTTCGGTTTCCCCTCCTCACTTTCTCATTTTGTTTTCCCCAATCGCTTTATTTAGAACAGACAGAAGAATAGAAGATATAAACATAAATTCAACATAATAATAGACAAAATGTCAAATGAAATCCCAGTGTAGTACCTTAGTGTATGTGGTTGTGTTGTACATAAATGTTTGGGGTTTTTTGGGGGTTTTTTAATGAAGCGATGTGGCTTTTGTATTTGAGTAAATAATGAATCAATATTTGGTTTATTGGTTATTTATTATTAGCGTCTTTAGTATTATTTTAAATTGTAGCACTTTTTCCAGCTGAAGGTTGTTTTGAACGTTTTGTCTCCAGTCAGCAGCCAAGTCCTTCACATCTGGTTTACAGAGCAGCCACATAAAACCTGAACTCTGAGGCGCCGCGTGTGAATCTGTCCTGATCGCCATGCACTGTTTCTTTCTCTCTCTCTCTCTTTTGTTCGTTCGTTTCTGTGTTATCATTTTTTTTTGAACCGGCTGTAAGGAAACCTGGTACTGGGACAGCAGCAACGTCACAGAGATGGTGATGAGCGGCGTGAAGTGCACAGGAAGTGAGATGGCTCTGAGCCAGTGCCAGCATCACAAAACCGTCAACTGCCAGAAAGCGGCCGCAAAGTTTTCAGCAGGAGTCATCTGCTCTGAGAGTGAGTTAAAACCCCGGAAACGACCAGAAGGGGGCAGTAACTAGTCACTGGAGTAACTTTTAATCACTTTCAGGAGTATTTTTACCAACGCTGTACTTTTTACTTTTACTTGATTCATTTTATGATGAAGTATCGCAGCTCTTGGTCGAGAATTATTTCTGGATACACTCTGTTGGTAACTTTATGAAATGAAGAACAAACTTATTTTAACAATTAATTCATCATAAAAATTTGAGTTTCTGTCAAAGGTTCATAAGTTTCAATTTAAAGAAATGCTTCTTTTACCTGATTTTGTTATTTTGTAATTATTCAAGGAATTATTTTCATTTTAAAAAACCAAAACTTTCGCATAATATTACATTTTGGTCCGTCTGATGTAATTTATAATTATTAACTGATTAATGTTTTGATCAGTTACTCAGTATTTTTCTAAATACTGCCTCACCCACATGTTCATTTGAACTGTTTGGATGCTTCGGGTCACGCTGTTTGGTTTTAGATTAGCAAGTAAAAATTGACTTACTGAGTTTGTCACACCAGGTTGTATTAGTTTAAGATTTTTATAGAACAGCAGAATGGAAAATCTTCTGAAATATCTGTTTGTTCCCATTCCTTTTAGTGCATTCATTTGTGTTTATCACCAAGTACATCTAAAAGAAAAGTTTAATATTATGAAAAAGCTGAATAATTGTCACCTTTCAGAATGTGAAACCTAAATAGATTTATGGCACGTAGAGAGAAATATTTACAGTGTTTTTATCTTGTTGACCATGGAGAACAGATCAAACCCAAAATTCAATGTGAATGTTGCATTAGATCAATTAGAAATGTCTCATTTGTGGGGCGTGCTACAGTTAGCTTCTGCAGTTTGCCAACTAGTTAACTAGCTCAGTAGTTCCTGCAGTTAGCTTTGCAGCTTACATTTCTGTAACAGACTAGTGTTAGAGTAGCAAATCTATGTACAAGTACATCTAAAAAACATGAAATATTGTGAAAAATAATATTTTTTTGACTCCAGAAGCTGAATTCATACATTACAGGAGTCATAGTGACACAACCCAATCAGCAAATTAGACATTTCTTTTTTTTTTTTCCCCCACCAGGGGATCCTTTTTGTGGGCTCTAGTGTCCCTTTTTTCATAGTAGGCTGACAGGAAAGGGGGAAGAAGAGGGGGGAAGACATGCGGCAAATGTCGTCGGGTCCGGGAATTAAACCCGCGACGGCCGCGTCGAGAACTGAAGGCCTCCAAACGTGGGGCGCGCTAACCTCTACGCCACCGGAGTTAGCTAACTTAAAAAAAAAACTCACATCTGTAATGTAGTTATATTTAAACTCTTTTCAAATTATGCTACTATAAATCATATTTTAAGGTAATGTATTGGCAGAGGCATTTTTTAATAGTACTTAATTTTCAACATGGAGTATTTATACTTGCACAGCATCATGTTGAAGAAGTAAATTTTTGGGTTTCTGGAAGCAACAGGAAGTGACTTCCACAACAGTTCACACACACATATTGTGTTTTTTTTATTTTTTATTTTTATTATTATTTAGTATTTCTTATTTATCCACATACACATGCTTTAGTATAAAATGTTGATGCTTTAGAGTGAAATGTTGAGATGAGACAATCCCTCAGCCCAGTCTCTGTTCCCCCTGTGCGTCCAGCCACCTCCGACCTCGTCCTGAACGCCTCCCTGGTGGAGCAGACGGTCTACATCGAGGACCGTCCTCTGCACATGCTCTACTGCGCCGCCGAGGAGGACTGCCTGTCCAAGTCTGCGGCCAAAGCCAACTGGCCGTACGGACACCGGCGGCTGCTCCGCTTCTCCTCCCAGATCCACAACATCGGCCGGGCCGACTTCAAGCCCAAAGCCGGGCGCCACTCGTGGGTGTGGCACGCCTGTCACGGGTAACGTACAACGTAAAGTCGGATGTGAATTTGAACGCAAGACAAAACGAGCCGAAAACGATGAAAAGTATGTGTGATAGAGCAAATATATTATTATTAGTTTGTGTTTTTGTGGTCGGTTAAAATATCTTTTGAAGGAAGGAGAGAAAGAAAACAAAGAGCCAGAGTTATAGTGGGATGAACTGGATCTACGCTTACTCGCGTGTTAGAATGGCCTAATCAAAGTTTCTACAGGTGGGCTCAATAATGTGACAGATTTTTCTGCTTCTTTGTTTGTGAAGTGATTGGAAAACCTTTCATCTCTTTTCTACCTTGAGGTTTGTGGCTGTAACATGACAGAAAATGTAAAAAAGTGAATATTTTTGACAGAGCTTCAACTAGTTTATAAACTGCAGTAAGTTTCAGAAAAGAGTAGAGCAACGTTGCAACAAAATACCACAACTTTCAACATTATGCGGAGCTTGAAGTAGATGATGTTTTTGGTTTGGGTCTAATTCATGCCGCTCTGACTTTCCACCCAGCCACTATCACAGCATGGACATCTTCACCCACTATGACCTGCTGAATGCCAACGGCAGCAAAGTGGCAGAGGGCCACAAAGCCAGTTTCTGCTTGGAGGACACAGAATGTCAAGAAGGTCAGTCTCATGCTTTGACTAGACCAGGTTACAATCTGGAAAAAAAAAAAGAAAACATTTTATTTTATGTCATCGTCAACCAGAGAAGAACTTTGCTTATGACTGGAAATTATGCAGGTACTTATTTATTTGTATTCCATTCATGTGGACAATTATTTATGTCCTTCTCATGAATAAGTGGATAATAGTAGCAATCAAAACCTTTCATGTTGACCAATTACTTTGCTTGTATTCACTGCTTAGCTCTAAGTATTTATAGTTGGTTCAGGTCCATCAATGGCAAATTGAGCTTTTCCAGTCCTTTTGACAACCCAAAGTACTTTATAAATTGATTGGTACCAACATGTGACAAGAGGAGACTGAAATCAAACCCACAACCTTCCGATTGGAAGACAATAACTGTTCCTACCCACTGAGCCGCAGTCTTCCATCCAAAGATTTTCAATTACCTCTTTGGATCCAAAACACTGACATTACCTCCAGTCTGAAGAAACATGCTGATTGGACCTAAATCTGGCAACGGTGTGAATAGTTTGGGTGAGCCGTGAGCGTTCAGTTGATGTCTTTAGGCTCCCACGGTAACGCCCACTCTTTATCCATATCGATCAGGTGTTTCGAAACGATACGAGTGTGCCAACTTCGGCGACCAGGGCATCACGGTCGGTTGCTGGGACTTGTACCGCCACGACATTGACTGCCAGTGGCTTGACATCACAGACGTCAAACCTGGAAACTACATCATGCAGGTGAGTGCGTGGGGTTTCATGTGGAGCACGCAGCCTACCAGGCGCCGGCGTGGCCACGTTGTGTCACTGACGTGTAGCCAGATCTGCCTTCCTTCAAATTCTCTGATGACTAAGCGACGGAGTTGCACACTGGCCACAAACCATCAACTCATCAGCTGCTGTTACCAGGCTAGTTCCTGCTAGGAGGATATTTGAAAGAGTAGTGGACCGAGTATTAAGCCTTGGGGAACCTCATAGTTTGAGACCATCCAGGTTCTGATTGATATTGAATGTGGTATCAATATGGTGTGAAGGGCACTCAATGGGTCACTATGCACCTATAAATCAACCAGTCGATAAATTGGCTCCTTAATTTTGGGTGAACGACAATCGGCCAATACTTTCATGTGAAACCGATCTTATCTAGTGATCTTAACTTTCTCCGCAAAGGTCTGAATATCAAAAAATTGATGTCGGTAAGGATCTTTTTTAAAGATCGGCCAGAAAAATGCAATTGTTTCACTCCTACTATAGGCAGTACTTGAAGTCTAAGCCGTTATCTCATCCAACATGACATGGTTGTCATAGTTCAGGATCTTTCTACAAAGATCTCTCAATGACGTTGAGATGAATTTTAAAAGTTGAAACTTTTGATCGATCGTCTTCGTCATCTATCTGCTTTTTCTCGCCCGTTCAGGTTGTGATCAATCCGAATTACGAAGTGGCCGAGAGCGACTTCACAAACAACGGCATGAAATGCAACTGCAAATACGACGGACACAGGATTTGGCTCCACAACTGTCACATCGGTAACCACTCAGGAACAGCCACACTGTTCAAACTTTATGTAAAAACTTGTTGAAATTCACTGAAGCTGCCACCTTTCTAATGTCTTCCAGGCGACGCATTCAGTGAAGAGGCAGAGAAAAGATTTGAGAAATACCCCGGACAGATAAACAACAGGATCTCCTAACTACAGACGCCGCCTCCATTGTGGGATGGAAGAATAAAAATACTCCTCCATATTTCTATTTGTTTTTGGGTGCTTACATGAATCCCTATATTATTCCTTCATAGTTGTGTTTTTATACTTGAATATTCAAGTGGTTATGATTATGTCCTCTAGTTGAGTCTGTACTTCCTCTTTTTTTTTTTTTACAAATTCAGATTTTATAGTTTTACAGTGGATGTCTGACATGATGTACAACTATTGAATGTTTTAACAGCAAGACCTGAATGAAGCTTTAATGTTTTGTTTTTAAACGTATAGCAAGAATTATTTGCCTTTAGTATGCAGAATCTAAACATGGAACCCAATAAACTCGTATTTAGTTTGTTTTAAGCCACCAAAAATTAAATGGTAGAACTACTTTTTCAAGGCACTGTAACCCCAGGAAGGGCACAAATTTACCAAGATGCAGTTTTATCAGTGCACTAATGCCGCCAAACTGTATGTACTGTACAACAATGACCTGTTGTTTTACTCCAGTAAGCATTTTTGCTACAATTTGATCAATAAATGTGATTTTTAACGCAAACCTTTACAAAAACATCCAGATTTTCTTTCCCATCCCAATTTTGGTTATGCAAATTTGAGGTTCTTGTATGTTAGAACTGCTGCAATATTTTGTGAATGTATTTATTTGTAGTATGCGTTTACCAGCAAGTTTTCTCTCCAGTTCAAAGCCGTTCGTTGCTCCAGGCTGGGTTTTGCTCAGCCTCTAGTCACAGAGGCTCCTCTGCATTAGCAGAAAAAAAAACCTAACAAAGATGTGTGTATGTATTGTTGATATAACCACACTTGTTGCATCAAATAAAGCTCAATTGAATGATAATTCTGCATTTTTTAATATACTATATATATAAAATCAGTTTTCTGTTCTAACCCAATCTTCAGATCTCAGAATGTGATTAAACACGAGTGATGTTCTGACTGTGTGAGTTCCTCTGGTGTTTATGGGTTCATCCCAATCCACTGATAATCCCAGTCTTCAGTGACCACGGAGGGGCAATCCAATTAACCTCTCTTACCAATCACATTAACCGTGTGCACAGCTTCACACCAGATTACTAGCGCCAGTATGAAGCGGCGGTATTATTATCCACCTGTTGTAAGAGAAGACGTAATTCTAATCCAGTTTAGATTCGTCTAATATATAAATACAAAATTAAAGTGTTTCTAGTCCCGTTCTCATTGACTACCTAGGATTAAAGGTGTTATAGATTTGTTCACAGGCTGAGGCAGGTTTCTGGAGGGTTACCTCATTCCATCCTCGTCCCATAAACATGCTAACTTAGCCTGATAGAAGATTAGCAGACGAGTTGTCGAACATGGGCTGGTCTGTGTTGGTTGGAGGTCGTACAGCGCCTCTTAGCGTCCAAACAGCAGAACTGCAGGAAGTGTTTGGGATGCGCTGCCAAGCTAAAACTTGAAGAAAATGTTTTTTAATACAAGAACTTGAGTTGTTTTTCATGATTATTCAGAAAGTGTTCAGTTTGTAAGCTCCTCTGTCTGCTGTTTCTTTGTCTTGAAGATGTTTCTCCAAATTATAAAATGGGACAAAAAACCCTGACAAAACTAGAACAAAGAGAAAACGTTGCATTTTGTGCAGTTGTGTTTTCTAGTACATTTATAAGAATGTCAGAATTATTTTACAAATATCTTTCTGACATATCCTGACAGAACATGCTTAACAGTCAGAAATTAATAAAGTCTGATGCGTATGTCACATATCACATTTTAATACTTTTATGTTGGAAAAAGAAAACATTTCTTACAATAATATACACTTCCAGGCGCAGGCATGAAGTGGTTTTCAGAAAACATGAAATGGATGACAGAAGTCAGATCCGAGTCTTGATGGGGAAAAATAAAAAAACACACAGATAGACGTGAACTCAGCCGCTTCACTGCAGCACTGTCCTTTTGACCACTTTCCCCTCTTTGTCGATGGCAAAGTTGTAATTCTTTGGATTGTCCAGAGCCTCCTCGATTCGCTGATCCAGGTTCTCCAAGGTGACAAAGTTCTTAGCCTCCTCCTGTTAGCATTCAAAACAAATATCACTGTGAGATTAACTGGAGTTTAATATTTGCTATGTTTTTTTTTTCCCTCCTGGGTTATTGTTTATTTTACTGACTATAACTGAGGCTTGTGTGTGTTAGAGACGTTTTTACCTGCAGCTTCAAAATCTCCTCCTCTTTTTGCCTGATGAACTCCTGCTGCTTCTGTTCCCGCTGAATGGCGGCTTCCATTTTCTTCCTCTCGGCTTCCTCCTCTTCCTGCTGGATCCTTAATACTCTAACATGAGAGGATTGAACCGAGTTGTTTAATTGAAACAGGCAACATCCTAAGCTTGAATCGTTTCTTTTCGGTCTTCCCTACCTGGCTTCCAGTATCCGCAGGTTTTCCTGATTATTCCAGTCCATCAGGGCGCGATGCTCCTCCTCTTCCTGCCTCGCCCTCAGTTCAGCCTGGGAGCCCATCTCCTCCTCGTACTTTTTGCGCAGCACCTCCTCCCTGAACTCCATCCTGACAAATGATCACCATTTTAATCTGACAGATATAAAAAAGTGACAATTCCTTCATTTCTTGTTGGGTTTAAAACTACTGACTCGGTCAAATAACATGCAGGATATTTTTTCTGAATCCGTTGAAGCTGAAATCGTTTAGCCAGATCTATAAACGTAAATTGTATTGACAAAAAAAAACTCATTGGTGCGCTCCTAATGAACGTGATAGAGAAACTGACCCTTTTAAAAAAAATAAAAAAATACTATTGGCCTTTACTAATCAGTAAATTGACGGGAAATAGGAGAGAGAAGGGAAAGACATACAGCACAGGGGCAGAGACCGGGAATCAAACCCGGAACAAACGGACCGAGGACAACAGCTTCTGCGCGCCACACCGATTGAGCCACCAAACTGTACCCAATTAAACATTACTTTAAAAATGTGTGTATAAATATGCAAAAAGACTTATTTTACAAATTTTAATAATGAGCGATGCGTGTGTAAAATATAAGCACAAAATAACAAAATCTGGTCATCCTGCATTAATTTTCGGGTTAGTTAGTGTAACAGTAACTAACTTGAAATAATTCAACAGTGTTTCTGACCGAAATGTCACCCCTGACCTCCAGGTAAACGTACCGAAGCGCCCTCATGATGAGCTCGTACTCCGAGTATCTCTCCTTGAGCACCACCATCTCCACCGGGTCGATGGATGGAGGGACTTTAATCCGTCCTTCTTTGGACTTGGCCACCGGGTCGGTCCGGGACTTTCGGCCCCGGACAGCCTCCACGACCACGGCGCTCCTGGGCGCGAGGAGCCGGGCAGCCTGGACGCTCCGTCCCCCGATGACCTGGAACATGTCGGTAGCTGTAAAGACCTAATTAGCAACTGTTCCTGATAATTTAAAGTATTGCAGTGTTTGACTAGCAACAAAATTTAACATTGAGAGGCAAGCGTTAGAGACACAACATGGCAGCCATGTTTGTGTCCTATGACAAGCGGAAGTAATTAAAAGAGTGATGGTTGCTAGTTTTACTGCCATCTGTCGGTGATGCTGATGTATAGCGCGTCGTATTGTTTAAAGCTCTTGAGCTAGCTCTTTATGTTGAATATATTTATTTGTCGAATGTTTGCGGGCAAAAATGAACTTTTATTTTTATTCACCATTTTAGTTTAATATATTTAAGCATAGGTTTTTTATATTAATGAAAAATAAAATACGAAACAGTAATTTTTATCTTTACACGGACACTATCATGTAAGTATTTTGTGTAAATATTTGAGAAAATATCTCACTAAAGTATTTTTGAGGAGGGGGTTTCATGTTACAAAAACAAACACTAATGCACTATATGGCATTCTATCTAACTGACGGGTCAGACACAAAGAAAGAAGATGTACAAAAGAAGAGTACATTTTAGTCCAAATTTGCTTAGAAATATCCAGATGGGGTGCATGTTATTAATGGTAGCAAGTTGTTCTCGACTCTTCAAAACTTCAGTGTTGTTAGGTGTTATTTTTATTGTTACTCACAGGAAAAAATCATGCTTTCTTCTTCTTTCAGGGAAACGTCTCCTCCACTGTTACAATGTCTTGTGACAGCTGAAGGACTGTGCTGGTGTTTTCAATTCCCTAAGTGAAGTGAAGTCTGTCAAAAAGTTGCTTACTCGTGTAGTCATATTGCTGTATCTGCAGTCAACTGTGCGCTCTGTTTCTTTCCTTGGGATTTAGAGTTATTGTTAGAAGTTATTTCTGATGCTGCAGGCCGTCTGTCAACTCAGTACAAATTGATAAATGCTTTGGTGTGTCAGTCATTCAGTGCAGACACTATAAGTGGGAAGTAGGATGCTTTACTATTGTAGTATGCTCAATTTCTCTTGCTAAGCACAATATTTGGGGAAATGTTTCTGTTGCCGTACATTACATAAAACATATGAATCAGAAATCTCATAATATGTTTCTCGTGCCACATAATCCAGTCAGGTGACAAACAGAAGGTACAAATGTCTTCTTTTATCTTTATGGTTTGGAATATGGCTAAACTTAAAATTAAACTTTAGGCTTAAATACCTTGTATGGATGTCTTAGATATAAATGAAAACACAAATACACAGATGCAGGTCAGTTATGTGTTTATTCAGCTTGTTGTTGGTTGTTACAAGGACAAGGACACCGATCGTTATGGTGCCGACTTTGTACGGTTTTCACAGGTGTAGATCCGAAATCAACCGACAAAGAACAAGGGGCTCCCTTAGATAGAGCTGTCATGTTGAGATTTTTCTGGTTTTTAATGACTTTGTTGAGCAAATTTGGCACAAATCGTCTATGAGACAAACAATTCCTCAAGAGAAAACTCTCAAAATTTTATAGTATTTACGCGACTGGACATTGGGTAGTTTATTATACATCCAAAGAGCCAATTATCCAGTCACAAAGAGCAGATTCACCCAATTTTTGTAGAACTATATCATAGAACAGAGTAGGTCATGTGGTCATCAGTTTGAAAGAAATGTTTAAAGTTACCGCCTCTAAATTATTACCGGAAAACCGGATGCAGGGCATTGCTTCACTGATTGGTTGGGTTCCAGGTGGAAAAAAATATGCGGCAGATAAGATCCAAGCATTGAGAGGTGACTGGATTTCTTTCCGCCTCCTTCACAAACAGCTGGTCAAATGTCCGGATACAGAGGGATCAAGAAAGTCCAGTGGCTAACTCTGCTGCTTGGACCTTAGCCTGCCTTAATGGAGAGGAACTCAGCCAAAGCCAAACTGCCACTTGCTATTTGTTACGTAACTAATGCAGTCCAGCCACTCTGTGTTGGACAGGTCGCCATCTTCATGATGTGTGGTGTCAGGACGTGTGTAGAAGAAGGGGGACTTCTTATGGACCTCTTGTTTAGCACAAGGGCGCTGCCGTCTTGAGAGAGATGAGTTTCTGCTTTTGTATGTTTCTTGAAAGAGTTGATGAATGGTTGTTTCGGAGAGACTGAAATTAGAGGAAAGGTCAGAGGGGGATAAAGAATGTTGGGGAAGAACATTTAAGGAAGAGAAAAGGGAGGCTGGGTTTCTGAAGATATCAGTGTTACGGTACACAGACGATGTTTAGGTTTTAATTTAGAGCTGGAAGGGAAGGGTACGTCAGTCGAATCTCCTCCCCCTCCAAGAGTTTTCTGAAAGAGAAAAAAAGACAAACAGAAGATATGCATCAGATAGAACATAGCGAGTGAGTTTGCTTACTTAGAGCAAACAAAACAATGTCTCACCGGTACGCTGCAATTTCAATGTCAAGGGCCATCTTGACGTTGAGAAGGTCTTGGTAATCTCTCAGGTAGCGCGCCATCTCTTGCTTCGCCTCAGTAATGTCCTGCTCCAGTTCACTTATCCTCACCTACAAATAGAAAAAACACAGCTCCTCATCATCACAAATAATAGGAATGTTATAATCATAACATAGCGTTCTGATTCAGATTCATTCTTACCTGGTATTTCTCAACCTCCTTGGCCTGTGTGTCCTCCAAATCCTCCAGTTGCTTGTTTAGGGAGTTGATGACATTCCGCAGGGCTTCAATCTCAGACGAACGAGACTGAAGCAGCCTCCGGTACTCCATGGTCTCTTCCCGGATGGCGTGGACAGCTTCGTTGTTCTTGCTGGCCATCTCCGCCACACTCACAAACTTGCTCTTGTACCAGTCCTCAGCGGCCTGCATGTTCTTGTTGGCGAGCCGCTCGTACTGCGTCCGGATGTCCCGCAGGGCGGTAGAGAGGTCAGGCCTAGACAACTCTACGTCAACGCTGATGTTTGCCACCTGCAGCTGGTCCTGGAGCTCCGCTTGCTCTTCTGCAAAGACTTTCTTCAGGAAGACTATCTCATCACACAGAGAGACCACGGTGGCCTCCGTATCACAGTTGTAGAGGACGGCCCGACTCGCCTCCTCTCTGGCCCTCTGCAGGCCTTCCTCGGCATCCAGACGGCGCCTTGCCTCATCTTCGTAGCGTTCCTTCATCTGGTCGTACACGTCCCGAAGGTAGTCCCTCTCTGCCTCCATCTGCATCTTCTCGTTGTTCTCCGAGTCGATCATGGCTCTCAAACTCCGAGCTTCCCCCTCATAGAACGCCTGCAGCCGGGACGGGTCGTTCTGCCTCCTCCTCAATGCGTCCAACTCGGCCAGCAGGGCTCGGTTCTGCAGCTCAAGGTGCCTCACCTTCTCGATGTAAGTGGCGAAGCGGTCGTTCAGGTCCACAAGCTGCTCCCTCTCCTGGGACCGCATTTCCAGCAGCTCGGTGTTGATGGAGCTCACCTGAACCAGATCCATCCTCTGCGAGCCATCCGGCAGAAAAGAGGATGTCGTCTTCAGGATCCTCTTTCCGGATGGAGGAGCTCGGGGAGAGGAGTACAGAGAGGATGACATGGAAGACTTGGTGGTAGGTCGGGAGCCTTTGTAGCTGTCCCAAGGACGTCGGTGGGAGAAGAAGGACTCGTAGCTCATGATGATTTTTTTTGTGTGTGTTTTTTTTAGGGTTTTAAGAAAAAGATGTATGTTTTAGTTTCGGAAGGTTTTTTTTTTTATGTCCCCCTTGTTCTGCACACCATCGGTGAGGATGAGTGTGCGTTTTGCACTGCACCAGTTCAGTGATGCTGCAGATCCAGAGCCTTTATAGAGTGAGCCTGCTCCCCCCTCCTCCTCCACAGAGAAACATCACTGGTGTCAGCATTTGCTAGACCAATAGTAAGCCTCTGCAGTGAAGAGAGAGGAGGTTTTCAGACTCTCTCTCTCTCTCTCTCTCTCTCTCTGCAAGGCAGCAAGAGCCAGCGTGCCAGAGCTGATGATCCTTAATTCTGCCTTTAAGAGGACTTTGAAAACAGTTAGCTTTCATTTACATTTACCAAGATTTTTTTTCTTGGTTATCATTTATTTTTTCTCCGTTTCCTTCTGTCACTGCAGGCTTATGAGAAAATAAATCGAGCAACAGCAAATGTGAACGCATCGAACACCTTTTAATGCAATTACATTTTCACCCATTCTAATGTATAAAAACAGCTCAAGCTGAAGTCAAATTGGATGGAGAGCCTCTTTTCCAAGACTTTCTTACAGTTTATCAATTGGATTTAGGTCTGTACATTGACTTGGTCATTCTGGGTTCCTGGTCTAACACACCTTAATCAAATGGCTGGCATGCTACACTCACCTAGGAAGAATTTAGAGAGACCAGTTAACCTGACAGTCATGTTTTTGGACTGTGGGAGGAAGCTGGAGTATCTGGAGAGAACCCACCATGCACAGGGAGAACATGCAAACTCTGTGCAGAAAGACCCTGGGAATTTAACCCAGGACCTTCTTGCTGAAAGGCAACAGCTCTACCAACTGTGCCACTGTCCAGCCCCAAGATGGAACCAGCATGTTTAAATACTTATGATCTGCTGAATGTCTGACTGCATGTTTAGGGTTATTGTCTGGCTCAAATGTGAACTTCTGCCCCAATCTCAATTCTTTTGCAGGATTTCCATCTGTGTTGCCCTCTGTTAAGTTCTGTTCATCTCCCCATCAATTCGGTCCAGCAGCTATCTGAACTTAGTCAAAATAACCTCACAATATAATACTACCACCACCACGTTTCAAGGATTGTGCAGTCTGAAAGGTTTTCAACCAGGTCAGGTTTTCTAAGAGGTTTTCTTCCAGTTATTTCTGCAATTATCTCAATCAATCTTCCGTTCAACTTTGTTACTGTCAGAATTGAACACTGATATACCTATAAATTGGCCAGCCAATCCACATGAATTGACCCCAATTTCCAGATTTTTTGGCAGATTGACCAACACTTACACGTGAAACCAAACCGATATTTTCTACCAATCTTATCTACTTTCACAAATGTCTGTAAACCAGCCACTGTCATGCCATGAGAGAGGCCTAACAGACAGAGCCGCCCACCAGGTCATGTCATTAACAATAGTCACACCACTGTTGCCAACTCATTCATATGTAGGGACTTTTTGGACAAAAAAAATTCTCATTGGACAAAATCGGAATTGCTGGGTCATGTTTTTTAAAGATCGGTGATCGGCCAGAAAACAGCAAACGGCGCACCGCCAACAACTTGATGCTGTCACCCCCATGGAGCGCCATGGAGATGGCATCATGCATAGCGTTTTGCAAGTGAGTCAGAAAGTTCAAGTCGATGTTGTTAGGCAGATCCACATTTATTCAGCCTTTAAGAGGAATTTGTTTTGTTTTGTTTCCTTACTACAGTAGGTACATGGAAAGCAGGGAAGGTTTTGGAAAGTTACTTACATGTAACTGTTTTCTTACAACAGTTGACTTTTGACTGTTTAATGCACATTCAGCCTCGTCTTTAAATGTGTTGTTAGAAGAGAAAACCCAATTCTTTTTTTTTTAAACCTCAGATAGCCTCTTTTTTGTTTATACAATCTCCAACTTTGTCGGTGTCTACGTCGCTGTGAACGCCCTTTCATGTTGCTTCTATGCCATCTGTTTCCCGGGTGTCCAGATATATCCATTTGATCTAATTAGCCTGCAAACTGATGAGTCACTGATGCTCTTCAGTTGTCCTGACTCCGCCGGTGCGTGGGAGGCACGACTGATGAAGAAAGTGCAAACTGTACCTGCTGATACACAGAACTCCCCCTCTTCCCTGCTGTTTATTCATTTACCAGAGAGTCAACGTGAACGCAGAAATCATTGTTTGTTGACGGAGAAGCAGCGAACAGCTCACAGATTTATCGGTGGGCATGTCCAGACTGATGAACGTTGCCTGAGCATGTTGTCAAAGCCGCTCTGTCTTTGTCGTGTTGCTCAGCAAAGCGTTGACCTCTTGACGCCAAACGGGAAAATCATTTATCAGCACAGGTTTGAATCAATACAGAGGAGTTTGGGCACATCGCTCAGGTCACCAAAAAACATCTGAGTAAGAATTTGACATTTTTATATATTAGAGAAAAGCCACAAAGTGTAATTTTCAGAACGCTGTATTTTAATTTCTAAACATGACAGGTATAAATGTTTTAATAACTAATGAGCCAGCAGGTGGCGACATTATACAAGACTTGTGCTGCGGTACTGAGGCAGCAGTTCAATTCAAGACAATTCAGTCTTGTGGATCAGGAAAAAGGGAATTGATGTGTAAAGTTGTTGTCAGAAATGTTCGATAAGACCTCTTTTTGACTTCTTTTCATCCTGCTGAACTTAAAAAGAATTGAACAACTTATGAGTCGTGTAAGGGAAGCGTGGCGATGTGACAGAACCACAGTGAGATTTACAAAAGTTTAAACACCCCTTGAATTTTTTTTTGATTTTCTTAAAACCACAAATGTTTTTGTATGATTTTGTGTGGTGTGTCACTGTGGAGAAAAACACATCAAAATGTTAAGAACTCATAATGCATTTCATCCACTTTTAGTCGATAATATGTAGACCCACTTGCCCCACAGCATGATACTACCCCAATTTACCTAATGAACTCCTTTAAAAAATTGCCAGCCAGCACAGGCGGATGATATAGATTGACAATGTGTTTTTTGATCATTAAAATCTTCCTAAAATAAAAAATGTCAGGTGGAACAGATTTTTTCCCCCCCATTTATTATCCAGGTTTTTGCACAAATCTGAATTTTGTAGCAGACAGAACCACAAACGTCCAGCAACTTTTGAGCAAGAGCAGTCTCCAAAAATAAAACCTAAAAAAAAAAAAACTAGAAATGTACATGTCTGTATATGAAAATCTGCTCTGTGCCATCATTAGCTGGCCCAATTGCCAATTACAAATAACAAGAACTAAATATTCTGGCACTCTCCAGAAACAGTACAGTGTAGAAATTGAGTGCAGCTGGATTGTGAGAGAGCAGTAAAGACTTTCCAGTTGTTTTTTAGTTGCTAAGCTACTTAGGAAAACTGTGTGTGCAAAGTAAAGTAAGTAAATTATGTGAAAGTTTGATATTGTTTGTTGGATTATGCATACAAATATTAAACTGAGTTGTATTTAATTCATCATAGGACGTTGCAGGACAAATTTGGAAGGAGGTTACTGGTAGGTTATGTAAATCTGTCTGTATTTCTTTCATTTAAGAGACTGAGGTCAACTTTGATGCCTTGGATTTAGTCTACTACTTTTTTGTTTTTGCACAAATTTTAAGTTGATAAAAGGAGCTTAATGATTATCTTTGCACAAATTATGTAACAAATAACCTTAGTGGTGAACTTTCTTTTATCTATGTACTTTAGAGAACCACAAACAAAGGCAGCTTGGTGTGAACTACTCTGGGCAAAACCTAATAAAAGTACTTAAAGAGTCTCATCTTCAACAGGATGCCTGCGGCTTTCCAATAAAATTAATGAGTCTTGAGTTTACAGTTACAACCCTGTTCCTCAATACAGCAACCCCTTTATAAGAACTCGTGACCTATGACCCTTCTTGTTGCTGAGCTTAGACTAATAAAAGTCCTCTAGCCTGAAAAATCATCAACCAAAAACGGAAAAAAAAAAGGCTATATAAACCCACATTTTACAAAAATCTGACTATTTTGCATTTTTAGATTATTACTGAGCAGATACTCCACAAGAAATAATTTTAAAAAATTTATGATAATAAAATGTCTAGTTGCCTTGAACTTGACAATCTTTTCCTGCATGGTAAAAAGTTTGCACATCCCTGACTTTATATTCCACCATTTATAAACGAAACACGAGTCACTGTCGAGCCTAATTGCTGAAAGAAACACAGATATGAGTTGAATCAAATTTGCACCCTAAAGCTTAAAAAAGCAGGAAACATATCCTGAATTTTAAAAGAAATTATTTGGTTACACTTACTTTATCATTTTTATATTTGGACGGCAAATCGTTGTGCTATGTCGGTTTTCATAAAGCCATTTGTTTATTAATATGTGATTTGTTTTCCAATAGACAAATATACTCAAGTTAGAGGTTAGATTTTTCAAAGTCTTTGTCTGTGAGACCATATTATTGCATTAAAAGATGAATTTATTTTAGGGCTTTTCAAACATCTTTATCTGTTGCTGTTGAAGGCTTTGAGCACTAGGGGGCAGACTTGTGTTGTTTATAAAGTGAGCTAATTATAGATGCGCTCTTTATGTTTGACCTCTTCAAAAAGTGCTCGGTTGGTTACGGTCAAAGTGTCATGTAGTCAAACTTATCTGCAAATCACATGTTTATTCAGAAGTTTTTAACAGTGAATATATTCCCCAGTGACACATCGGGTAAAAATAAGTACATAAACGTTTCTATTGACACTTAAAGACTTTGGAATGTCAAGCTTTTCATCTCTAAAATTATTTATACATTTACAAGAATCCACTTTTTTTTCCCCCCCACATTAAAAAAACAAATTTTCTTTCATTATTCTTGGACATAAAGGGGAACTAGTTTGGACACAAAAAAATTGCATGTCATGTTAATTTTTTTCCCCCCTCTATTGTACAATTAGCTTAAATTTGTAATCACTGCAACCCACATAGAATATAAGACATCCAACAATATAAACAGTCCAGAAAAATCACTTCTCGGTATAAGTTTCGATATAAAAGTGTATTCCTTTGGTAGAAAAAAAAAACGAGTTTATCTCAGGAAAATATGTGCTGAATGTAAGGAAGTGTTTGCATCAGACTCCCTGCGTCCACAGACCGGTGGACGACAGACATTCACCTAAAACAGAGAGAGCTGCACATTCACTTCCGTTTGAGCTGGACGCATGCACAGGGCCGTCAGTTTAGACTTCACATGGCAGCATGGAAGTGGTCATTCACAGGTCGAGCTGGACAGTACTTTGGTTCTTATCTTTAGAGTGCTGGGGAGAGGGTGACTAAGACGCACAATGCGTCCGGGTGTAAACTATGTGCTCATACAGTTACAATATATAGACCAAAGCATTTCAGAGCAAACATGGAAAAGATATTCTCTTCAAGTCGTTCTCTGTTAACTCCAGTGCAACTTCGGCTTCTTCTTCTTCTTTTTTTTTTGTTTTTGTTTTTTTGTTTCATGCACTTGCTTAAAATATCTTCAGTCTTTTGCCGAACGCTCTGGCCCCCTTGGGGACCCTCTGGCCAGCCTGGTCCTTGGAAAGCGGGCAGTACTTGATGGTGTGCGCGTTGTCGCCGTTGGCGCTGCAGAGAGGGCAGGTGTACGCCCGGAGTATCGGGCACAGGACCCTCCCGTCCGCCGTCTTCAGGATGTGGGTGCCGTAGACCTCCTCCGGGGCGCCGTTGTTCCGGCAGAAGACGCACACCTTCGGCTCCGGCTTCCCCCTCTGAGTCTGCTTGCGCCGTCGCTCGGCGGAGAACAGGTCGAAGGCGGCGAAGCTCCCACCGTGTGAGGGGGACTCGCCACCCCCCAGCCGCTCGTACGGTCTGAGGAGAGAGATGCGCTCCTTCAGGTCGTAGATGGAGATCGGCGGGGAGCCCGCGGGCGCCCCGCAGCAGCAGCAGCAGCAGCAGCTGTCCAGGGCTCCGTCCGCGTCTCTGGCCTGGGCGACCAGGCAGGAGCAAACCGGGGAGTCGTCCTCCAAACCCAGAGTCGCTTTCAGAGACTCGGTGATGGAGTTCGGGTTGCAGATCGGGCTGTTGATCTTGTTTTTGGCGACAAGAGTAGACAACCCGAGGTAGTCGTTCCAGAAATTAAATGTGTAGTCATAAGGTGAGCGCATGTCCAAGAAGTCCATCCTGTCGGAGCTGCGGGGTTTTAATAATGTCCACAGGAGAGAAGAAACAGTTGGGATGTTGCGTTTGTGAGCATGAGGCGCTTCTTCTTCTTCTCTGCTCTCTTGTTGAGTCTGGATTGCTGAGCTTTGAGCGTGTGGGCGCTGATAAACTCCCCTGAATAAAGCATGGGGGCGTGGCTTAGATCAAGCTGATTTACTCTGTGGCCCCCATAGGAGGGTCCACAACACCACAACCATTCTGTAACAATCCTACTGAAAACTTCCCTCTATGTGTAAGCAGTGGACATCTGCTATTAAAAAAAACAAAAAACTGAATTTAACTTAAAGGGACAGTTCAAGAAAAACATTGAAGTATTTCTGCTTCAACACATTTATACTCAAGTGAAAGAAAAAAATAGAAAGTATTCAATAGTTAAAAAGAATGTGATGTGGCATGCTGCTATTTTGGTATAGATTTGAAACTAAGTGAATACAATGCTAGTATTGCCAATACTGATACTGACACCAATACCGATACTTATTATTATTTTTCATTTTAATATATCATCACACTTTTGACCTCTAGGTGTTTTTGTAGTTTTTACCCCTGAATTGCTTTAAGAGCAGGACAGAATTTGGATGAAGTTTATGTCAACTTAATATTTTTAACAAACATATTAACGTGATAATAGAAAAATTGCCATTTTTTTTCTCTAAGTAAACAAAGTGCAAAAAGTTATAATTTCAGAGAAAATCAAAACAAAATCTTTTTGGAGGTAGAGTTGAGAAACTACAATTAAAAAAATAAACAGCATTTCAAGAGGAAATTTGAAACTAAAGTATCAATCTAATCACAGTATATTGGTCCAATACGTATATCAATGGGGTATCAATATTATCAGTGTCTTGGATCGATCTGCCCAGCTTTAGTATTAAAAATGATACTTATGTACTGAGCAGCTGATCATAAAATCTGATTTAGCATATTAAAATGGCAGACGGACAAAAATATAAAATTATGAGCAATTTCTGTTTCTTGAGACAGTGAAAGTCCTTTCAATGACAACATGTGGTCTTTACTGTAAATTCACTTATCCTCCAAATAGCACAGCAGATAGAAAATATGAACCCAAAGCTTGTGTGTCCATAATTTACTTGCCATTTCTAAGTTGAAAGAACTTCACTAAACTAAGTTAAATTAACTTGACACAATTAAGGTCTTAAGTACACTGAGCAAGTATATGTTAAGTAAACAAAATGTAAGAATAGTAGTTGAACTTACTTATATTTTTCAAGGCAATCGGTTTCCAAGATTTTTTTAAAGTCAATTTGTCAAAGTTTAGAGTGATGAAATTTTGATTAAACAGTTTTTTTTACGCAAAAAGTTGATGATTATTTACACAGGAAATTGAAGTTGGAGGCAGCGCAGCATCAATTAACTTCCTGTGTGAAACCTGTACTGAAAGCGGAAGCGGCTACGGGAGAATTCGCTCGCCTTACATTAACTCTGGTTGTGTGTTTTGCAGTTTCTAAGAAGTATCCTCCAGAACTATGTTGTATCAGAAACATTTTAATTTTGAATAAAATATTAGAAAATTAGTGTCAAAATAAGACTAACAGTGACATCTAGTACCTATGAGAGATGATTTGGATAAATCAAGAAAAATATTGAATTTAAAGAAGTGTCCACACAGCATTTTGAAACAATTTAACACACAGAAATGTTAAATATATACACAATCTATTCAACTATTCCTCTTTCACTTATGAATGAGTCATTCCAGTAAAACATCAGAGTACAGCCCCATTGTCTCATCTCTACAGAGGGCCGTTTAACTTCATTAATATGCATTAAAACGGAGCGGGCCACATCTGTGTTTGTCAGTCAGAGACGGCCCGGGTAGACAGGCTCACAAAACATAACAAAGAATGAAAAAAAAAAGGGGGAGTTTGATAATTGACCTGAAGGCTACGGGACATGGACCTATATTAGAAAAAGTGTTGAAACTTTGACATTTTTAAAACGTACATTCAAAAATAAAGGCGTTTGATTTGTGGTTGTTGGCACAAAATTTCACACAATTCCACAAAGTAGGAATATTTCACAAAAATTCATGCTGAAATGTTAGCAAAGACGAGCGTCCACTAAAATTAGCATAGCTACCTGCAAACGGGTTTCACCGCCAGTCTAGAAGAGTCTTAAAGGAAATCTTGCTAGCGGCTGTGTACGAATACATTTTCTCCAGAATATGCCACGTGGGCCGTTTTCAAGGTCACCGCCGGCTCTGCGCTCGCAGAGGAAATCATGAGAGAGCATTTAAAAGATGAATGGCTGCCATATCACAATGGAGAAACTGCACAGTGGGGGCGGCCGCAGCTCTGCTGCTTCAGGGAGGCCGTCATGACTGGAAATACATTTTGTTTAAAAAAAAAAAAATTGTTCAGCGACAACAAAGGAGGTACGGATAACGAAAATGGAAAGTATTTAGCCGTACGCCGAAGAGTTGAATGGAAAATGTCAACAAGCTGAAAACTGGACAGAAGCAGCTGAATGGTTTTCTGCCAGTAGAGCAACGAACTAGCTGCATCGGCGCAAACAAACAACAACAACAACAAAAAACAGTTTAGAATGTGACTACCTCTGCTGATAAGGAGAACAGAGTGTTTGCAGTTTTGGGGAGCTTGATAGATTACCCCCTAAAGGTTAATAAAAGGCAAATAAAGCGGAGTGGAGAAAACTAATTCCAGACGCAGAGAAAGAACAGTGTTTTTATTTTTATAAGTAGCAACAATAGGAGCAGGTTCTTCCACAGTGTTTACAACCACAAACATACATACATACATATATATATATATATATATATATATATATATATATATATATATATATTCTGTTTGTTTACAATCAACAAACACCAAGTTATTGTGAAAAGGAAAGGAATCTGTTAATAGAACCCATAAAAACACGTCATCCTCATAAAAATAGTGAAACATAGTGGTGGCAGCATCATCCTGTGGGGATTCCTTCAGGGAAGCTGGAAATACGAACAGAGTATTTACAGCAGTATTCATGCATTATTGCCAGACTAAAGCCTAGACTTTAAAACTGATGTTCACAAAAACACAGTTCCATCTGAGTGAGATAGATCCAGATATTATAAGTAAAATGAGCAAATAAAATCAACCTGTAGATATGCAAAACTAGTAGAAACACACCTAAAAGATTTGCTGGACTATCTGCAAGGCACACTTTTGGATTTTTATTTATAAAATTTTTAAATATGGGCTCTACTTTCTATTGATCTTTTGGATGAAATTAATTAAAAAACAAATTAAAATGAATTGGAAACACAAGAAATAAGCCTACATTTTTGAGGAGTTCTAGGATGGCAGGCAAGTTATCTGTGAGCAGCACTGTTACATCTTAAATTATTAAATTGTAGAGTAGTAGGAAAAGAAAGAGAGGAAGAGTGGTCAGTTTGTCCCCCAGCAGCCCTAAGCCTAGCATAACCACAGAGATGGCAGAGCCAGGAACATCTTAATAATTTCCTATTTGCAACTGATTTAAATTTATTGTTAGATTTTGTGCTTTTTAAATATCAGCAAAGCTCTAACAAATTTGTAAATTAATTCATAACCCTAAGAAATTCATTTGAGGAATTTTCGAGTGACTTAAGAAGACCAAGAGACGATAAGCGGAGCCAAGATAAGAGCTAATCTCAACTGTAGCCAAACAGCAGAAACAATCCTTGCTTTGTTCACGTTAAAAAGTGGCCATTGTCTCTCTGTGTTTACTCGTCGGCACCATCTGGCCTCCGCACAGGCTGCTGCAGAGTGCCAAGCTCACATCTAGCACACTTCCTCCAGTAAATGCAGGGATGCTAGCATCCGAAGGGTTAAAAAAAAAAAAACAACCCAAAATCTCCATGTGTAAATTTGGCGATGGTACCCAGAGGCCTCCCAGGCGGCGGTGATGTCTGGCCCGGCAAGCCGTGGGCAAGATGGGCCGGCTCAGCTTCCTCATTCATCACTGTCGAGTTGAATAGGAAATTAACCAATCCCTTAATTAAAAGACCTGTCCACTTTTGTGTGTGTGTGTGTGTGTGTGTGTTAGGAGCACGTGGCAGCTGCACTGCTTCATGGTGCAAGCTACAATGGCTTGGTACTCTGATAAACACCACATTAACTGCAACAACCACTACATAATGCCGACTTCAAGTTCATCCCGGACCTCCAGACGTCTTCAGACACATCGCCGGGGCGACGGAGCGGCTGGGGCTTTGATCCCTGACCTCCAGCTCCCTCTTTTGAGAATATCAGAGGGCATCCCCAACGGTTGTCCATCTGCACACACACACACACACACACACACACACACACACACACACACACACACACTCTCGGAGTCAACCGAACGCCTGACGCGTGTCGTCATCACCATTAGCTGTAGGGATTGCTAAACAAGCTGAGGTCAGCTCCAAATTAGGGGGCGTTTTTCAGGCCTGTCAAATGCTTTGTCATGACCACCAGCTCGCTGCCATTACTTACGCTGAAGCTCCGCCCACTGACCCCCCGCCACACAAAACAGCCAGACATTCATGTATTCACCCACATATACTTAAAAACCTCTTGACATGGTTGAAGTGCGAGGACTGAATAGAACCCGAGCCCAGAGTCGAGGATTTCTCTTTTACACGTTTAAACTCAGCCAATAGAGGTTGAGGCAACGTGTCAGTAATCCTGTTTTCTTCCAGCTGGATGGTCTTTTTGAATGTGTTTTGCTGCTATTTGTGCAAATACACTAACAAAAAGCCGTGTGGCAAATCAGGATGGTTCCCTAGCATTAAATGGCCCGCTTCATCAAGTCCAGAGGACTCCAAAGCGCTTCACACTGCACTCACACGCTGATCGTGGGGTCACAGCACACGAGGCGGGCCGAGTGTCTTCCCCAAGGACACGACGACAGAGGCAGACGAAGCTGGGATTGAACCCATCGACTGCGGGACAAATTCTTACGACCGTCGCCCCAAATCATAGATCCAGTCACGATTAACCAATCGCAACTGGAGACAAAGAACAAATGAACAAAAAGAAACATGTTGGGGTTCTAAATAGCCTTCACAAATCTAAAACCAAGGTGTTTTAGATTTGTGTTCTTTTTCTTAATGTATTGTTCTAAAAATTTTGTATAACTCAAATATGGCGTAAAAACAATTGACTTCACAATGAGGTTGATGCCTTGAAATTGGGTCATATCTCTTTAAGAAGCTCCTGCTCTTTCCAACGCTCCATTATGCCATTTACAGCCGATCTTTCAAGTGTTGCACAGAGAAGTACTTCCTCGCCGTTCCTCCGAGTGGTTGCAAGTTGCTGCTACCACTAGTCTGGAGGAACTGAGGGAGTGAGGAGAGCTCAGTGAGGCGGAAGAGGTGGAATGTTTCTGTTTTTGCAGAGTATTTTACTCAGCGTGTACATACGTTTGGGAGCGTCTCCACTCTAGAAACGGTCCGATACGTCAGGAGACGCTGAGCAGCAGCTCCTCCAAACCCTCGGTGTGAGTGTTCACCTTAAAGATATTCAGACTAGCTTGTTTTCTCACTTTGAAGCAACAGGAGTGGAGATCAGAAGAATGACAACTCTACCCAGTATTTTAACCAATTATTTTGCTGTAGCTTGTACACAGCTTCAACTTATGTCATTTATTTATTTTCACGACAATACACTCATACACCAACACACACGTCAGCAGGCGGTTTGGGGTTAAGTGGGACCTATCACATTAAGATACAATATTGAGATATTTATCTTTACCATATTTTTACAATAAAGATATGATAAAGCTATTATATCTTATCTTATTATATAATATCTTTATTATATCTTTATTAGACATGTTTTAGCTCTTGTTGAGCTAAAGGTTGTTAGCTCAAGGATTAAAGAGTTGTTGAGCTAACAACGTTTTCATTGCATGATGGCTACTTTTGAGATTACTTCACAGTGCCTCCACTGTGAAACTGCATTACAGTCACTTCAAATCGCACTATGCAGCATTCATGGATGTTTGATGAATGAAACCTCAGATATGTGTCCCAAAAACACAAACCACACACAAGCCATTGCCTCAGGATGGTGTATTAAACTTTATTTGTTTGTTTATTAAGAACGCAAATAATTTAGGATCACAAAATATCACTGACAGAAGACAGGAGATGATGTTACTCGAGTAAAACTTTTTTTTTTAATCAAACAGTTCGACTCTCCCTCAGCTAAACTCTGCCTAAAAGTTCCTGTTGAATGAAAAACATCCTCCCCCGTCCCAAGGCAGAGGGGGTAAAAATGACCTCAGAAAAGTGACTGAGAGTCAAAACGTGATTTTTGTTTCACTTAAATAAATTAAAGTTCAGATTTTTTTACCCCCCAATTTGACTTAATGTTAAGTTAATACTTCTGTTGCACTTTTAAGAAGTGGTATATTTGCATCTAATTGTTCATGTCTGGCAGGTAAAATAAAAGTCCTAGTTTAATTTTTTTGTTGTTTTTTTTCTTGATGACATTCAATTCAATCAATTTGTTGTAATTGCATCATTGATAATTTTATTAACTATGATAACTTCTTTTGTTTACTGGTGTGATTAAAGAACTTTTACACCAATTTTCACCCCAAAATTGCAGCTTTTTTTTTTTTTTTTGGAGCTTTACGCATACATCTAATGCACCTTTCCTATAGTTCTGGGGTTGTTGTTTTTTTCTTTTTTCCAAATCGTACTTTGTTTTTCTGTTTTTAGGATTTGTATTGCCTCTTGTTTTCAACTTTTTGCTTCCCTTGTTGTGTATGATAAACACCCTAAGCTGGAAATTAAGAGTTTACTGACAGTTTTACAGAGTTTCCTTCAAATATCACAATCCCCCCTATTTTTCTTTTGACTCAAAAACCCACCAAGTTTGTGGCTTACATTTTAACTCGTAGGAAAAACGTCTTTTGCAAGTATTGGGCTGCTGGCAGCTCCTGTAACTGAACTTGTCACCATGAAGGGAGGGCAGAACGGAGGAGGGGAACTGGTGGGCCCAGGGATCAGAAACTTGTTTAACTCACCTAAATCTGCCCAGATTAGAGCTGGAAGTAGTCAAAGGGCTTAGAGTATATCTGTACAATGGAGCGTGGAGGATTAGCGGTGGATTCGCTGAACTCCCGGGATGCCCTTCATCTCAGGGGGTCCTGAGCCGGAGCACCTTTGTTGGGTTAACTAACCACGCTTCCCATGAACGCAGCGAACGCACCAATCCCTTTTTAATGATGCAGGGAAAATTCCATCGGCCCTGATTACCGCCGTACTTTCGAGAGCCGCCATTGTCCCCGCACACCATGTCGAGCTTTTAAACTGTGCAGCCAGGCGAGTGGACGGGGAGACGTTTGAAGTCCACTTGTGGGGTTTTAGCCCGGTGGAAACGACGCCGACTAAAACAATGTTGGGGGGAGAAGGGGGGGTTTGCATACATTTTATGATTCTGGCATATTGTTGCAGCTACAGCTCATTAATATACACCATGTGCAGCTGTGTAGAGCTCAAATTAAATTCAGTTTATAGGATAACAAAAACATTACAAATGTGTGCAAAACTTTGTCAAAGTGTAGAAAAGGAAAAAAAACTAAAACGCTAATTCACAAGTGGGGTGCTTCCATTAAAAAAGAAAACTGAAATCACGTGAATAAGTTTGTTCATGTGATAAGTTATAAAAAAAAAAAACAACATGTCGGACCACGATGCTCCCTACTGCTTCTTGTCGTCTTCTTCTTCGCGGATTGCGTCCAGCTGTTGACCATGTGACTCGGAAAAAGTATTTCTGAGACAGTTCTGCGAAATAAACTAATAATAATAATTTAAAAAAACACCTCACCCAGCGCCACAGCATTTTATCAACAAACAAGAGGGTTTTTTTTTAATTAGCTGCATTTCCGTTGACCATAAAATTGTGCAATTTGACATTTTGAACACATTAACAACAAATCTCTCGCCCAGCGCCTGACATCCAGGTATATTCCAGTCCTGGTGTCATAAATAATATTTCCAACATATCTTCTTATGGTTAGACCAAATCATAGTATTTTAACACTGAAAAATAAAACAAAGAAATTTGTAAAAACAAAACAATAAAAAGTGGGTAAATGTTCTGTTTTACAGGGGATTTTTCTATACTTTCTACTTCGTGTCAATGTCCGTGGATATACCAGGAGATATAAAATATAAAAAAAAAAATATGTAAACAATATGGACAATTAAAGTTTTTAAGCAACAGAAATATTTGAGAACATTCAATGAGGTATGCTGTAAAATTTAGTCAATTTTAGTTTGGGTTTATTTGTGACTCTTGAATTAATATGAGCAACATTTAATTCGCCTTTGGGGTCAATAATGTATTTTTGAAGTGAATTGAAGACTAAAAAAATATACATAAAAAAAAGACAAACTTGTAAATAACTGTAAAAGAAATAAAATGTTTATGTTTCATTGTGAACCAGGACTTTTAGTTTAGCTAAGTAAAAAAAAAAATTGATTTTCTTTTCTGTCCAAACCAACTTTTATCTCGGCTTAATTTGGACCAAAATTGAACTTTAAACGTTTCTATGGTATGAAAGTGGGGAAGCTAAAACCTGATTAAGTCATTCATTAAGTTACTGTAAATTCCACCCATCTGTACCGCAGGAAAGTTCAAACCAGAGACGGTTTAGCTGCTATTAGTTGACCCACCGTCCCATCTGCACACAGAGCAGAGGACCCATGTGCAGATCGGGACAGGCCTGGCGGAGAAATGGTCGATACCCACGCAGGACCACAGATGGGTCCCTGCACAGAGGAGCTGGTGGCCGGCGCCACAACCTGGGCGCTGGCCAGATGGGCCACCCGGAGAGAGGCGCAGTCTGTCGAGCCAAAACAGCCTGATCCAGTTACTCCAGGCCAAGACTGGAGTCTGGTTCCTAGACACTCACAGGCTCAGATTTTCAGGGGCGTCGACGTCGTTGTGCCTGTGTGTCACTGCACTGAAAAAACCCCACAACATTCTCATGTTTTTGGTCTAGTTTTTAGTCCAAACGTCTCAGTACACTTCCAATAAGACAAAACTAACATACATGTTTTTGTTCAACAAGATATAGAAGCTCGTTTTAAGCAAATAATTCAGTAAGACTGATTTTTAAGAAAGCACTAGTTCCACTGGTAGATTTTTCCCCATAAGTGGAACTAGTGTTTTTTCATCCTTACTAAAGCTGCAGTGTGTAATTTTTATAATAACTGGGTTTTTTTGCATATTTGTTAAAACTGTTACTATGTTGTGACCGTACAATATGAGACAATCTGTGACCTCCAACTCCTACCATATGAAGAAATGCACCGCTTCCGAAGAAAAACAACCAATCAGAGCCAGGAGGAGGGGCTTAGTGCTGTCAATCAACCTTGTGTACTCACTACTCAACGTGCTAATGGAGGAGAAACGATGTACCGTTACAGGAAAACCATTTATCTGCTGTCAGCGGTGGCTATGCTAACTCTGCTACCAGAGAGCCTGTTAATTCTGTCTTATTTCAAGTGTACTAAGAAATTTCCACTAGAAATTTCTTTTGTCAAATTTTTCATCTAAAAAAAATTTTTTTTTTAGTTGTTAGATTTTTAATTGGCAAGCAACAGAGTCTTGTCTATAAAAAGTTCTACCATTTTTAATTAGCAAAAATGGTAGGACTTTCTCTTTCTTTGCAGTGTGGTTGGTCTTTTCTCAGCCCTTATTGTTGCTCAAACTGCAAATAAATTAACATAATGTGAAGTTTTCTTGTTTACAAAAAAAAAAAAACCTAACGGTATAAAAGGAGTTTTGAATTTTCAGCTGAGTATTTTATGATGGAACACCTTGCAGAGGAGCCTTATTAACGGATGGACTTGTGCATTGCTCACACACAGCATGCTTTGTTCGAGGTCCCTGTAGATCGGTATCTGTGAGCACAAGCCAAAATGTTAGATTTGCTAAAAAAAACCCAACAACATACATTGTAGTTTTGAGATTCCTGAATTGTTGATGAGTGAAGCTGAAAACGAAGCAGCGAGTTAGTGAGTGCAAACTCCACGCTCTCTACTAATCTGAACTCACGGTGGATAAATGTTTAAAAGCACATTTTAGAAGACAGTCGGATGTCTGACAGCAGCGCTGCATTCCTGTCATTGTGAAGAATTTGGGTGAAAAGAACTCGACGGCCCATATGGAGTCCTATCTGCTTTCACATAATGGCTGAAGTCCATGTGTCGGTGTTGGAGAGGTATTTTCTTCTTCTTTTGCTTCGTCTGGTGTATGTTTTTTTTTTTTTTTTTAGCAAGGCTAGTGCAGAAAGATCAGCCAGAACAGCTAATTCTGATAAACTTGTATCTATTGGGTGGAGATTAATGTAATTTGGCCAAAAACAAATGATCTGCTACTGACATCAACAGTTGTTTTTCCATAACGAATGCGCGCAAAACTTTGCCAATGTCGACAAAACGCAATTTCATCATCGTGGTGTTTGCATTAAGTAAGAAACGCAGTGAAAATTACACGTGAATAGGTTTGTTCACTAAAAATAAGTTGCGCCAATTCAGTAGTTTCAAAATTAACCTGTTTCTATCAAGCAAATTTATTTTTGTAATTCCAGTTTGTCCAGTGGAAACACAGTTAATAGCTAGAAGACGGTGCTAGCTAGTAGCAGCTATTAGCTAGTTAGCTAAGGTAATAACCGTGTTTACATTACAAGTTGCAGTATTTCTATTAAATAAGACAGATAAGATAGCAATAAAAACCATCCGATTTAATTTAGTTTGTTCACGCGATACGTCACTAAAAAACATGCTGCACCATCATCCTCCCACCACTTCCTGTCGTCTTCTTTGTTTGTCGGTCATGTGTGAAAAAAGTGTTCCCATTGTCGTTTTGCAAAATAAATCTGTTCCGAAACCTCACCTTGTCCCAGCGCCAAAACATTTCATCAAAAAAATAGATTGTTTTCAAAATTTTTGTGCTTCTATTACACACAAATTTATTTTCAAAACACCAAATTGCACGATTAGATGCTCAATGGAAACGCAGCTAGAACCGGCCGCAGTAATCACGAGCGTCTCACCCTCAGACTGACAGCTTCGAAACGGGATGAATGAAAAGCATCTCCTGGGGTCAAGGTCAGCATTAGGGGCTGATTTGGGCCAGGAGGCTCGCCTTATTGTCGGAGCGCATCTTCATTTAAAATTCAGAGTGAATAATTCAGGTTGTGACTGGCAGCGTGAGCGGCTGAGGGGCGCTGGGGGACCGTAGCATTCACAGAAGCGGGCCAAGATGGATGGATAGGCTTTCTTGTTGTGCACTCATTTCCACATTCGGGTGATTAAGTTTATTATTTGGCCCACGGTTGCATTAGCATGCGATTACCCAGAGTATCCTACAGTGTGAGAGAGAGATGGGAATATTCGTGGTCTTAGAACAAAGGAGGATCTCGTCGGTCACCTGAGCCTCTAATATTTTTTATTTTTACTTTTTGGAGGATGCAGCAGAGAGACGTTTCAACCTGACTGCTCTGGCCCCGGACCGCGTTCGGCTCTGCGCTTCCTCCCTCGGTCTGCTAGCACACAATTCTTCCCGACCCTTTTGTTTGCCAACATCAAGGTTACCATGGCTACCAAGAGGGGCTCTATGCGCACCTCATCCCTCATCTAAATATTCCTAGTTATCTATGGTAATGAAATGCACACACCATTATCTGGCTTAATGAAACACAGTCCATTGTCTGTGATTAGAAGATGAGGGCTCTGTGTGCTGCAGAGCTCCGTGGCTCCCAAACCACAACTAGCGGGAAGATATGGAAACAATGTCCGGCTGCACACTGCGACAGATCGCGCTGTTTGTGCTGCCGGGGCTGTTTGATCGAACTAATTGGGCTGTCAGCTTTCCCTTCGCCTTGTGATAGACTTGCAGCTTCTGTGAAATTATTATTTTTTTGTTGGTTTCTTTTTGCTTTCAGATGAAAGTGGCTCATTAAAAGAGATGGATTATGACACAAAACCCTTCGCTGCTCTCCGGCTTGACAAGGCTACGGCAAGCGGGAGAGACCTTCATTATCCGACCGCGTCTGAACGCAACGTCGTCGCCTCTGCCATGGCTTCTAGAAATATTTCATTGGTCTGGAGAAACAGTATGCAGAAAATATTTTTGACATTAAAAGCTTAATCCGTCCATAAGGTTGTCACAATGACACATTTTTGCTGGACGATGAATTGTCCAAGAAGTTATCGCGATAAATGATAATGTTGTTTTGAGATCGTTTTCAAGTAATGGTAACGGCAAAATAATCCAAGAACACATTGTCAAAGATCTTTAAGCTTTATATTCTGATCAACGTTTAGAAGTGGAACTGGAAGACATTTTAACTACCCCAAATAAATAAACAAAAACAACAGAAACAACAAATAAAATGAATTATGACGTCGGTAAACAAAATTGTCCTTCAAAAAAGGGGCCAGTTGAGACCAAAACACCAGACTGAAAACTTTCATCATCCAGTTTTTGGCAGAAAGAGAGAAAAGAGAAAAACAATAAGTCATGAAAAATGGAAATTATTGAGCTCATTTTAATTTTCCAGGTGATTAATTGATTTATTGCTCTTCCATCCATCCATCCATCCATTTGCCCCTCCTATTCATTCATCCAACCATATGTTGATTCATATGCAGAATCATTCATTCATTCATCCATTCATTCATACTCTAAAACCAGACTTTAAAAGGAATGAGAATTCTGGACATGTATGAATTGTGTGTGCAGGAAGCCTCTCTGTGGTTTTGTGTTTACAGTGGAAAGATGCAGATCAACTCTTAGATTTATATATATATATATATATATATATATATATATATATATATATATATATATATATATATATATATATATTTTTTTTTTCAATCTTCTGTATTTATGCTTTTACGCTCTGAAATAACACGACCAATCAGCGGCACCATAAAACGCTTCTACTGTAAAGCTGTGCATCCTCGTATTTCAGGGGCAAAAGAAACCCACAAAAGCTTTGACCAGATCATACTTTCCAGTGTGTGTGTGTGTGTGTGTGTGTGTGTCTCGATGCGACGGTGTCTATTTCCTACTCGTACTCGGGGTAATATCTGCACATTGCACGGTTCAAGTCGCTCTGCATTTCATGAGCCGGTGCTGTCACTAACAGTTATCTCCCCGCCGCCCTCTGAGGAGTTGTCTAGGTGAAATGATTCTCCGAAGCGCTGAATAATGCATGAAATTACGTAATGCAAATGGAGGCCTTATTTCCCCTGCCTTTTTCTCCCCCTCCCCAAGACGCCAGCGCCTGAGCCACTGTATTGGACGAGGAACAGCAGGGAGTCCCCTGGGGGTTGAAAAGGAACCACAGCCAAGAGCGAAAAGGTCAAGCGCTAAAAGCTGAGCCTGCTCCTCACCCGGTCATGAGTTAGAGTTATCAGTAAACGCCACAATCACACACCTTCCTCACAGGGCTGTCATTCCAAGCAGTGAAATATTCATTAAGAACCAGCTCGGCTGCTTTCCGCACTCCTCGACTGTAAACAGAAGCCAAATCAACAGGGCCGGACGACTGACTTTCTAGGCCCGTGGGCAGGGTTTTCACAGCTTAGTGCTTTTCATTATAGTTTAGTTTTATTTTGTTGTGACTTTTTGTTTTTATTTAATTCAGTTAGCTCTCAAAATGTGTTTGCTAGTTTCTATTAGTTAAATATCATTTTGCTGTTAGCTCTTGTAAGCAGTTTTAGTTCTTTCATACTTTGGTTAATTTTTAGGCGCAGAATTCAAAAAGGTTAAAATATTGTATAGTACTTATGCATGCGTCGATCGGCTAATGATTACTCAACAGATGATACCATTTCCAAAAAATGTATTCAGTTATTGTTGAAAAACCAGTCGTCTCTGGCAATTTATCCCGTCGCCATTTTGCGGAGGACGTGCCGTGATTTGCCGACAGCGGACGTAAACTGCTTGTTTGGCAGGAAAAAAAAAAGATTTCATATCCGAAAGGTTAATAAATATTCATAAACACTAAAATGAAGGATGTTATAGCTATGTTTTAGTTTTAGAATCCCACAAGGTAGTTCCTCATTAATTGCCGTTTTCATTTATTTCAGTTAACGAAAATATTTTCTCAGTTTCAGTTTTTGTTACTTCATTAGTTTTAGTGAACTGTAGTGACCCAGAGCCCTGAGCAGCCATTGATTTGGGGGCCTTCTTATGGTTCAGTTCATTTCTGCCATATCAGGATCACTAATGTTCTCAAATGGTTTTTGTCACAATGTATTGATAAAACCAATAAGCAAACTGTTTTAAAAAAATGAAGAAATAGCTGTGTTTGCATTTCTTTAAGCTAAATTATATTGAACGTCTTTTCATCAGTCGCTCCAGGATCACGCAATTTTGTGATTTATTCTTTTTTTTTTTTACAATCAAAATCACTGATTTTGCTATATATCTAATCAGATTAATCACTCTCAAGCTTTGTGATTAATCACAATTAATCATTACGATTAATGTTTTAAGAGAATGTTTTATTGTCTCGAACTAAACATCTCACTTTCCCAGGTTTTCATATTCATAATTCATTTGGTTTCAAATGTAATTCAGAAATGTTAACCTGGAACTGGTTGAGTTTAGGTCAGGCTGCCTGCTACAACGTAAAAAGTGAAATTTACCACTGAGCACTCAGGTCTGACTCTGCACTGCTGGCCGCAGAACGAGGCCGTGTGATGGTGATCTAGGCATTTAGATGAAAATAGGTAATCTGGTTAATCTGGATTATGTCATGTTAATGCGCCAAACGTTTTAGGTTAATCGCATGCATTAACACATTAACAATACCAGTCCAGGTATATTTGTTAAATCTTTTTGATATCATGCAGATAAGTTTTGAAATTTAATGCGATTAACCTGCACTATGTTTTATTAATTTGTTAAACCTTTTAGATTATTCGCATGTGTTAACACGTTAACACTGACAGCTCTAATTACATAAATATATCTTCTTTTTTTTTTCTCTAAGTGAGGGCATTGGCCCCCCCTCGGCCTCCTCTCGGGTGCGCCACTGTTCACAAAATGGTCTCATTGCCAAAGTGGTGTATGAGCAGTACTTTAAGAAGGCTATACGCTTAATGAAAAGTGAAGATTGTTTGACGAGCCCCCTTCTGGCCTGGAGTCGCCAAAGCAACTGGCTTTGCCGCTCATTTATAAGACACAGCAGCAGAGAAAGTTTTTAACAAATTGAGAAACGCTGCTTCCGCTTGCTCTCCAAATGAGGCTACACTAAACCGCTGTCAAGCACCGGCTCCAACGAGCAGACGAGTCTTCCCACCACATCCCTCCCTCTCTCTGTGTGTGTGTGTGTGTGTGTGTGTGTGTAGTGGAGTGACCTGAATGGCATTAATTGCCCCCTAAGATGACGGGCAGATGAAAGTGAGGTGCTGGTTTGCTGTGGGACATGGGGGCTGCTTACAAAGACGGGCTGGCAGCTCTCACTGACTTCAAAAGCAGATAAAGGACCTTTTTTTAAAAAAAAAAAAAAAAACACACACAAAAGATTCCCTCCCCTCTCCACTTTTCTTCAACCTGAATCTTCAGACTCTGGGTCCATTGGTGGAAAAACCTCCTAGCCTTTTGTCAGTTCTTAACGCCGGGAAGATTAAAGTGCTGTTGCGGAAATCCTTATTTGTGTTTTCCCTCCCGACCCTGCTGTCGTCCCTTTTGTCCCGTGACGGAATTGACCAGCCTGTAACAATGGCGGAGGTTCATCTCTTCTCTTTTAAGAGAAATCAAAAGCAGGAAGGTGTGTAGTCTCCAGGTTTATCGGGGGGGAGACGACGATACAATGTTTTTGGTGAAGGCAGAGTGCTGTTGACCTTTCAAAGCACTTTAGAAAAATGAAGATAAGGAGGCCTTACTTTAAGAAAATCACTGAGCTGCAGTTAGATGCAACAATGTGACCTCGTTTTGTCCTTTCACTGCAAAGGCCTTAAAGGGACAGTTCAGCATTTTCAAAGTGAGATTCTGTTAAAGATGGGGGTGTTATTTCATATCAACCTTTTTGAGCTTTGCATCATGTTATAATGTTGCTCCCTTTGATTCTTTCATGCAAGTTTTATGAAATAATGAACCTCCCATTCAGGATGCCTAAACGCTTCCTCATACAAAGCACCGCCTATTCACCCGAAGCTCCTCCTCCAATGTGGGAGGAGCCCTCTCCCTTTTCCCCTCCACTCAGCTCCTTCAGACTAGCCAGAAGCAATTAGCAAACACCTGAGCCTCTGCTGAGCTCATCATATGAACCCCTATGTTCAACGCTCCTGTAAGCTTTGAACCTACAACGCATCATGGAGGAACACTGTTGTGATAACGTAGTGAAGGGGAGTGGAGGAAAGAGTAGGAGCTTCTTAAAGAGATAAACGTCAATTTCAAAGCGTAAAATTGCAAAGTCAGTGTTAGGTGGGTTAGGCCTTTCTTTTAAGGCATTTTTTTTTTATTTGTACAGCATTTTCATAACAACTAATGGTAACATAGTTACTTAATTATGCTATAAAATAGAACTGTGTTTCTGGAAAATATATAATACCCAAATGTTACAGAAGTCAGAAGTTAGGCATGGACATCTATGATAACCCTGAGTTAAATCACCAAATTGTTTCATGGCGTTAACGCAAAGAATTAAAATGTATACGAATGCAAAAAACTATTTAAAATTTAGGAAAAATATAACTGAAAAGCAACAGTTAATCCTACTGCTGTTAAATTAGCAAAACATAAGAAATATTACAGGTATAACACTAGAGTCCAATATATTTACACGTTTCGATTTAGCAAAAATCCTAAATTAAGAATAACAATATGAGCTTGACATGTTTTCAAATCAGCAACACTGGCTTGCACGCAAGAAAAGAAGCAAAAGTTGCTACAGGTGAAAAAGTTATAAAAGTCTGGGATTATTTACACAGGAAATGGATGTAGAAGGCAGTGCGTCACAGATGATCTTCCTGTGAGAAACATGAACTGAGAAAGGAACATATATTTCCCAACACATTTACTGGTGCAGAAATAAAAATGCATGCAATCAATAACAACATACTTAAAAAAATTTTAGACCACTATTATATCAGAGAGTTACTGATATACAAGTGATAAATGAAGATGCCAAAAGAGCCATCTGCTACTGGTAGGATAATAACTGCTCAAAGCCTCTCAACATAATCTCAATTCAAGGATATTCTTTTTTTTTTTTTTTAAAGAGAAAGTGAAAGGATTGGTCAAAAAATTATTATGATGTTGCAGCAGCTCTTTCTTCATTTGGAAATAGCAATAAAAAGAGGAAATGCAAAAGCAAACAGGCGACGCAGCTTTTATTTGTTTATTCCTCTCTGTCAGGTCCCAGAGCTTCACTACAACCTGGATTCCTGTCATTCTGCCGCCGCACAGCCCGACCCTCCATCAAGCCATGAATAGGAGAAGTCACATTTCTGATAGCGTTTAATGAAAAATCCACCCAGGCTTTGGGAGGCAGAGAGAAAAGGGGGGTGGATACAGAGAGGCATGTGTGTGTGTGTGTGTGTGTGTTCAGAGAGGAGTGTTCAACAAAGAGACCCTTTCACAGGACTGGGAAGCCCAGATTGCTCCCTTTGCTTCCCTGCCCCACGTTCTCTCATTTTGTCTTTTTTGACTCAACATCAAAAATGTGCCAAATGACTGGGCAGAAACCTCTGGGGGGAGTTTTTTTTTTTTGTCCAGTTTCTGTGTGTCTGTGTGTGTGGCTAAAGTGTTACACAAAGGGACAGGTGTGTAGCAGTTACAGGGGAAAGGGGCCACAAAGGTAAACCTCATCTCAGGTTTCCTTCTACGATGCCTCCAAAGAGAAGTATTACATAATCATCAATCAAAATGACATTTTACCACCATAACAAATCAAGCTGCTGCTGCTGCTTTTTGTTTTTTTAGCTTATCTGAAAAACAATATCAATCGAAACAGACAGAAATGAGTCCATCTGAACCCTGGAAACGTCGTTTGCTTTTATGACGTTACATAACACACAATCTCAAAACTCAGAATACAGTTGAAAGCAGATCTTTACATACACCAAATAAAAAGTCTCAAACGCATTTTTCTTCTTACTGTCTGAAGTTAAATTTGACCAAACTTCTCTTGTTTTAGCTCAGGTGGAATTACAGAAATTATTTCTATTTGCTAAATGCCAGAAAACATGGCGAGAAATTTTTTTTTTAGCAATTTTTTAATTAAGTAATTTTCCTTGAATTAAAGTTTGCTTACTCATTATCATTATCTTTCAACTGTATATCATTTTACTTCAATTTCACAATTTGGTATTGGTATTAAAATGTGAATAAGATACACTAAAGCACATGGTTATAATATGGCTAAATGCAAAAAAGTTCAAAGGGAACTTTTGAACAAACATTTCTGTCTTTTCAGGATCTTGTCCACTGACATTTTTTTCCAAATAACTCTGTATTTATGATTTATTTTTCATTAGTAGTAGTAATCTTTATTTAACCAGGTTAAAAAAAAACCCGAAACACTCCAAACGTCACGCTTCCTCAGAGCGTCTCACCGGATTTGATTCTTCATCATCAACAAGCGTAAATGTGTAATTAAGTGTAAATGTGAAGGCGGCCAGTCAGATTTGCCGCTGCAGCCTCATAAGCACCGTGTTTACCTTCATTTAAATTTCAAACAGCCACAAACCGATTTCAGTCTGGGCTCCACAGTAAAATGGTAATCGACACCCTGGGAACCCGTCGGCTGCTTTGCAGAGAAACGGTGAGCTGATCAGGAAATCTTCACAGATATTTTATTTTTTTAACGGATGGCTGACTGGGTGTTCTTTGGGGGAGAGTGCACAGTTCAGAGGGTTTAGCTGTAAAACTGAGGAAAAACACAAACCTCTTCTAAAAACTGACAGCTCCTCCCGTGTCTAACGGGAGGAAAAAGAACATTTGGCTGCGATATGATAATGTCTTTCCTCGGTTAAAGTCACAATGCAGAGGGATAAGCTGCCGTTTCACCAGCGTAACCCGCCTCACTGTGATCAATAATTTGATTCGGTTTGGTTGATTTACGTCGAGCCGATTCACAGACGTTCCAAATCATATTCAGCTGTTTAAAATGTGCTCTTTGGTGCAGACTCAAATCAACTCGGTTCATATCGCTACAATATAATCAGAAAGTCAGATGTAGGTATGTTACAGTGCAATGAAATTCAGTTCGTGATATGAATCCGTTTTGTTAAAATTAGGTATTAAAAGCATAACCTTTAAGCATAAGTACAAATGTTCGGGAAAACATATACATTTTTATGCATTTTGTACTTTCATCCTCAAAAGGTTCTGTTTAATATCATTAAAAATTATTATTTAGCAAAAACTCCAAATGAAGTAGATATCTGAGAAAACTTCATATTTGTGTTTGCTTGTAAACATTGGAGATTTTTGGGTCCAGCGCATTATGGTCCGCAACAAATAAGGCGTTAATATATTCACAAACTTACTTCATCATGGTTCCCCATCGACGTTGTCTCGTGTTTTAATAATTTTCTAATTTGCTTTTAAAAAGTAGTTCAACTTACTTATCTGTCCACAGAGATGAACCCTCCTGGTGTCATGTTTAGCAGGAAGTCTTGGTCGTTTTGAAGAAATCTGATTGAGGGACAGATTTTGGCTTTGCACTACACTGCCCCCTATGGGTTTGCCATGTTTAAAACAGCGCTCAATGTCGGTTTTGTATGGGTACACATGGATGAAAAGTTTTCTGAAACTGATCCAGTGTGTAAAAAATTAAAATCTTAATTTTTTTAAACAATGTGTCGGAGACATTTGACCCGGCTAGCTGGCTATGTGTTATCTGGAGATTAAGGGAACAGGAAAGAGACGGGAAAAAGAGGAAGTTCTGGTCCAGGGATAGTGTCTATAACAAAAGAAAAGCAAAAAGCGCTAAGAAGAGCAATAGCGCCATAAATCCCTAGCTAAACAAACTCACACAGCTATACAGTATTTTCTACAAGGAAAAACAATTAATTGCAAAAATAAATCCTCAAAGGAGCCATTTGGTAAAGTGACACAACTAAACACAGAAGCACTGGGTCACAAGTGATTCCTGTGGGTTAAAAAAAATAAATCAAGCTAATGACACCAAAAGCTTCCGTAGTGGCTCCACATAAGAAAGATTCACTGAATCAGTTGTTCTGGAGTGCTTCCTACAGTATCTTAGGCAGTACTACTCGCAGACACGATGCCGAAAGTGCAGGACAACAAGAGGTTTGGTGTCAATACCATGAAAAAAAACTAGCCCGGTAAAATACAGGCTAATAAAAGCTGGTAAGAACCAGGTCAGTAAAAAACTAGCTTGGTAAAAACTAATTAACCAAGTTTGCCCACTTGGCTATTGAGAAACAATAGTTTCTTGGAGGCATAGACTCTGTTGTCGTTTCAAATTTTACCCAATCGCTAACATTTGACGTATGTAATGCGCTAGTTCTATGCTGTGAAGCTCGCCTGAGGGTGAAAACAGTGAGAAGTGCCAAACCAAACGAGGGGGACGTTATTGTTAATTCAATATGTGGAAGTGTGGGCAACGCAGACTGAACAGCTTTGTTCATCGCCTCCGCTGCCGTAGCTAAAGCTACAGGCAGACTACAATTCTCTAAAACACCCAGAAAATCAACGTCATCGTTCACAACCTCTCCTTCTGTTTGCTGATTTAAATTCTACCGGAGAAAATCCAAGTAAACGGGAGAAAGCCCTGACTGTCTTTTAAGCGCGTTTTGAATCGAGCGGAATAGAGCAGGAACTCAACGGCTAGGCTAGCAGAAAACCTACATTGGACGTCTCTTCATACCACTGTCTTCAAAACACTAATGAGAGATTAGCTCAGTGTAGCAACTCTATTGTTGGTTAACTAAAAGGGTTACATATATATAAAACACCTTCTCATTCTTCTCATCAGAAATAAGTCGTTTACATATTGACCCATTTTCCCTCAACCTGCAAAGCTGACTTGTTCTTACCTTACGTAATTCAGCTGTTGCTGCACTCAGACTTGACGTCAACCTTCTTCAACGGCAAGACGGTCCATTAATCCCAGCTTGAAGTATTTTGTGAAAGCGGCCACAGAAGCAGTGGACCAGGGGTATTTTTTGTAGGGAATAAAAATAAAGAGAACAAATCTCAACAAACAGAAAAGCAGACGACACGTTGCTACTGGTAGCAACTTTAAGGCTCCTTCAAGAAACAGAGATGCAGATTTAAAAGTAGTAGAAAGAAAATAACCGGTCAACAGTGCCTGAGTGCAAATATTTTACTTTCTCTGCTGTCAAGCTTGCCATCAAATAATGACTGTATTGCAAACAGAAGAGGATTTATCTGTTTCAATACTAAACAAGGCTCAAAATAGAGGCGATGCCAGAGGATTAGCTGTGGCCTATCAGATATTATCCTGTGTCAAACAAACCGATGCTGTGATTTGTGCAGTACACATCACACCAGGACAGAGAGAAAACCCGAAGAGAGAACTCAAAGGCAAACATTTAATTTAGAAACACTGTTTTATGCTTTTTGTCAGGCTGTTTCTATCAAATCCTTCACTACAGCTCCACCGCGTTTGTACAATGTTGTCCTTTCAGTCTAGTGCTGATGATTGAGCTTATAGACTCTTCTTTTTAGGGTGAACTGGAGCTTTTCAGTGGTCGTCTTAAAAGATTCATTTTTAGCATGAATCTAGCTCAGTCAATTCGGAGGCTGAAGCTAACGGCTAGCCTGAGAGAAGCCAAGACCAAAGCTAACCTCAGCTTTTTAAAACCTATAAAAACTTCACAGTAGTTTAGGTGAATATTTTATAAAATGGTAACGGTCATGTTTTCATTTTACTGTTTGTGAGGCTGACTATTAGAAAATAGCAGTAAGGGTTTGTGCGTAAACGTTTTCTCAGTGTTTCAAACAGGACGATTGTTGCCGCACCGTCTCTTGTGGCAATGTTTCTTGTAAAAAATTTTTTTAAAAACCCAGACGCTTCACTCTGACTAATCCACTTTAAAGGCTCATAAAATAATCTTCATACATGACAATTTTGAGACTCAACTTGTGGTAACATTGACAACTTTGTTCTGCGCTTGGCTAGTTCTCTCGGTGTAGCCGTTAGCTTCTGAAAGCTAATCTGGATCTCAGCTGGGTGAATCTACCAAACAATCTTAGGTAACATACTAATTGATTCTATCACTTGTCGTCCTATGCAATTCTGCTCGACAGACATATTTAATATCTGGAAGAAAATGTTGAAAACTGTGGACATTTTTATTTTGTTCAGAATTACAGAAGAGTTTGTATTGATCTCTTCCATAAACCTGTATGACAGCATGATATAATCGATCAGAGCTGATCATTTATTTGCAGTTTTTGTGGGTTTGATGAAGACCATGTCATCGGTACCTGCTTGTCTCCGAGTGTAGAAACAGATGGCTTGTTGCTGCTAAAAAAAAAAACAAAACAAAAAAACAATATAATCTCTCCATTAATCACAATCATGAATGGCAGGTGAACGGCCGGCTCCAGGAACCAGGCCGCAGTGACAGCTGGATCGGCTAAATGTATGGAAGGAGTTGGTAAGAAGCAGCTGGGCTGTTTATTAGTTTGCTGAAGAGAAGCAACTGGAGCCCGTAGTTTTGGTGGACGCACCTGCCAGAACTCTTGCAATTTGGTTATTGAAATAAAGCTTCTTCATTATGCAACTTGGAAGTGGATTTTCATAAAAAAAAAAAGAAGAAGTTTTTAAAAAGGTGTGAAAACAACATAAAGTGGGTCGAGTTGGCCCTGCGTGGAAGCCACCGAGGAGCCAGCGGTCCGTGTGCATGTCTGAATGATGATTAACTGTAATTACCTTAGCACTACCTGGTCTGCATGCCAGGAGGCAGCTCAAGATTAATGGGGCGCTGCTGAAAACGGAACAAAAGCTCACATTTCCGAGGTAATGAATCGCTCTGGTGCAAAGGCGTCTTCGCCGTGGAGCGCACCCAGCCCCCTGACCCCCGAGGGAGGTTCGTTACAACGGGATGGATTCACTGCAGCACTCCTGAACAGGCAGAACAAGCAGGCGAGGCATGAGGAAGTCTTAAATCGTCCCAGACATCCCAGTTACCTCGCAGACCTCATAACCAGGAGGGAGATAAACAGGCTCCTCAGTGCTTTTTAAATAGGCTGTAAATACCGCACATCAAACCACCTTGTTTGTCTTGTCTTGTTCATTCCAGGAGAATACTTGCTCAGTTCAAATCGTCTGAGCAATAAACACTGATGTGATTAGATTAAAACGTCGGACCTACGAACATAATGAGTTGGGGTTTTTTTTCTTTTGCAGATTTTCTGCTTTACCTCATCTTTTCGGTATTGCGGTATCTGCCCCATGTTTAAATAGTGAATCAGCTGTGATAAAAACTTAAAAAAAAAAAAAAAAAAAAAAAAGCTGAGTCCTATTTTGCCGCTCAAAGCAAAGCTTAATGACAAGCAGTTGTGTTGAATCAGGAACTCAATTAAAAATAACCCGTTTGACAACATGAAGTAGGACCTCAAAAGGCCACACACTATGTTCTAAACTTATAAAAGTCATTTACATTCATCAGTCTGGAAATGGTTACAGTTCCATGTCTAAGTCGTTGACCAAAAGTGGAGAAAACATTCAAGTATGGTGAACTTTCCCGTGAGAGACCAGCTTACCAAAACTACTTGGAGAACGTAGCGTTGACTCTTCCAGGATGGCCTCCATGGGAGAAAACGCCGGAAAAGATGTAAAAAAATAACCCCAAGCACAAAACGATAATTGGTAATTTGTCAAAAAAACAAACAAAAAAAAAACAAAAAAACATCCAGATGATCTCCAAGACTTTTTAGATAATGTTTTCTGGACTGAGGAAAAAAAAGAGTGGACCCTTTTGTGAGTATGTGCACCTTGCATGAAAAGTGACAGTATTTCAGAAAAGCGGTGTAATGGTCGAGGAACGCATTCTTACTCGACTAAATCGCTGTGATTGACGGAACCAGGAATCCGACCCTCAGTTTGTGGCCTTAATCCGATGTTTATTTGGGTTTTGCTTCAGGACAAAGAACCAAAGCACACCATGACGTTCCTCTCTGAATGGCAAAAAAAAAAAAAAAAGAGGGTTTTGGAGTGATCTAGTCAAAGCTCGAACTTAAATCCAATTGAGATGTTAGCGCTTGACCACAAGCAGGTGATTTATGCTCAAACACTGAATAGCTAAATTGAATCTTTTAGCAAAGAAGAGATGCAAAAGAGTAGTGATCGATTATTTGGTTTATTTGACACAAAGCAGAGTGAAAGTGACGCTGAACGTGTAACAAATCTGGTGATTTTGGTCCCCAAACGAACTGAGACGTTTGAAAACATCCTTAAAGATCGGCAGAAAACTGCGATCGGTGCACTCCTGAAAACCTCATTAGCAGACTTATGCATGGAACAGCCAGTTGTTAGGTTTACTGTTTTCACACAGCACCAGAATGGCTCAGCTTTATTTCACTTGATAAATGTAATACTTTGAAAATTATTCCTTTGTATTTCCTCTAACATGAAAAAAAAAAACTGCAAGGAGGCATATACGTTTTGTCTGCTCTGTGCAAGTAGCAACAATTATAGTAAAAATGAAAAATAAAACATTTTGAATTAAGCAGAAATTAACTGTTTATATTATATACATATAGATATAAAGAGCTGAGGCTCTGCATTATCTCCATTAAAGGAAGCAGGTTTTCTATTACGCAGGACGTGAGCAGTTTGGTGAAGCCTGGAAGCTAAAGTTTTACTTCAAGTGTCTCCTGTTGTAAATCACCATTTTTGCTCGGCGCTGCACGGGTTAAACCGAGGCCTTTCTGAGAAATGATGAACGACACAAAACGACAAAAACAGGCTCTGGCCGCCGTGTGACGGAGGTCAGTGTGGGAAGTGGCGCTGGCGAAGAATGAGAGCAGGTGATGAATGGAAGTGGGCATCAATTATTGGAAGTCAGGCTCCTTGAGGCAACAATGAGAGGATTTACAGGCTGTGACATTTTTCATGCCCTCCAGCATGCTACCTTCACGTACCGGGGTCGATAGCTGGGTGAAATACAGCCTGACCTGAGCCTTAAATGATTACCCACAAGCCACATGTTTTCCCGCCCCGCTAAGATGTGTAAATACTTGGAGGAAACGCACGTCAAGGCATGCCCAGGTTCCCGACGCAGAGCAGCGGCTATCTGCAAAAACCCGACAACCCGCTTCGTTTACGAGCCGATGTTTATGCTAGATAGCTTTTCCCCACATTTCTCAGTCGCTGACAAAGACCAAATATAAAGTGATTACTGTCAGTCAGGATTTGTCCCTCTGAAAGTCTGAGGGAGATGAAAACGACGCTCTTTATGCCACATAGCAACAACCAAAGACTTTAGGCATAAACACTGGAATAATTATCATGCTCCAAAACTTTGCAAGGACTGACCGCCCCTGTCATATTAATAATTACTTATTTCATTCATATGACTCTTATAGAGCCTCAGTGAAAACGTGTTTATTATTATTAACTGTTTGGCGCAAAAACACTGATTGAAAATTTATTCACTGCATGTTTATGTTTGTTAGGGTTGAGATGGAACTGAACATGAAAAGGTGAACATCAACCCTTTAAGCCAGTCAGACAACCAGCACAACAGAGACACAATCAAAACTGTCAGATGACTTATTACCCTTGATAATAACTCAGAAAAAGTCCAAATTAGGATGTATTTTAATTTCTTTCCTACTTACAGAAAGTTTCTGTTTATCTCATAGGTTTGTGGTTTCTATCCTAAAGAAGAAGATATAAAACTTCAGATATTTCACAACGAGATATTAACATTCATGGAAAGACCTTACACAACCTTATATTAAATCAGAAAGTACGGCGGCCACAGTAAGAAAGACTTACAGTATTCAATTATACCACATGAACTGATCAGTACAGTACTGCGAGGAAACACAAAAGAAAACATTTTTCCCATGTCCCTCCGAGGTTCTCCGTAATTTTCTACTTTGTGCTGGACTGTCAGAGAAAATCCTGGTAAAACACCTGGAAGTTCTGCTTGTAACCAAGCAGAAACGTGAAAAAGACCAGGAGGCGTGAACTGTTCAGACATCGCTCAGTCTAAATTAGACTCACAATGAACAGATGAAAATACTCCACGACCTGGAAGTTTCAATTCACCAGACTCTTAAAGCTCCATTAGCTAACATTAGCTAACAGTAGCACAGCAGAGACAAAAGACGCCCAAACTCTCAAGTGTTGCTGCTTGAGTGAGAGAGTGGGGTGCGGGGAGGGGGTGATGCACTGTTGGTTTTGGATTCATGAATCATCGTTAGTTAAGTTTTTCTATGGGATGCAAAGAAAGGAAACCAAACATGATGTTTAAACATTCAGATACAGTTTTTTTTTTTTTTTTGCCATGGCTGTTAAGTATGGAGGAGCTTAGAAACCAGGCTTCAATCCCCACATTGTCTTTAAAATGATTCATCAACTGACCACAGCAGAGTGAGGCCTTTTCTTTGTGTGGCTGTTTAACATCACATTATCAGCAAAGGTTTTGTCATGGAGGGACAAAGACTTTTTTCCTTCTCCCCCCCTGCCTATTTCATAGTAATAAACACTCCACAAGCTTAAATGGCAGCATGGACAAAAGGCTAAGATGCTAATTTATCTTCTCCATATGACCCTGATGCAAATGAGGGGAATGAAAGCAAGCAATCAGTTCCCTAATTGGGTTCGGGCTATTGCAACTTGTTAAGGGCTCCAGATTAAACGGCAGGTCAATTTCTCATTGTGACAGATACTGTATTCATTTCACAGTGCAACAAAAGGAATCGGACAAGAGTTGCAAGTAATCAAGCTGATGAGAGCGACGAAAATAGACCACGGGAAAAAAAAAACCCACCATGTTTTATTTTGTGGTATTCAATACAGAAATCAAAATAATCACACGGTCGGCTCCAAATTTACGTCCACATTCACATTTAGATCTTTCAAATAAAAGTTAAGACATTTTCATCCAGCTGGTGACAATGGCTGCTGCTGCTGCGCTCTGAAGCATCGGTTTCAAAGAGTTCTTGGAAATGCGACTCTTCAAGAAAAGATTGCGCTTTCCTGTTAATCACCGGGGGAATTGGAGGAGTGGAGCTTCGAACTGTGTTCCGTGAATGTGTGTTTCATTTAAATGTGGACAACAGTGATGTGAATTTCCTTTACAATAATAATAATAATAATAATAATAATAATAATAATAATAATAAAAGACCTTTTCAGCAGGAATAAGCTGAAAAACGTGCGTGTCGGCAGTGAAATGGAGCAAACTTTTTTTGTTGTTCCTGTTGTAATTATTGTCGAAGCACAAATGTAGGTGAACTCAATGTGATTTTCCCAATAACAATCATTACATGATAAAATTATGGATTAAGAGGAGAACAAACTAGAAAGAAAGGGATTCAAACAGTTCTTACCCAGTAGCACAGCGAACTCTTGACCGCCTACAAACCTAGCACTTCGGTTGAAGTGAACCCCGAGCGGATCCAAGTACACCTCGCTCCAAACGCAGGAAGCAGACTATAACGCAGGGCATTCTGGGTAAATACAACCAAAACAAACAAGTGTCTAGCACTCAGCGGGAGAAAAGGCTCTTTTGACAGAGAAATCCTACAACTGCTAAAATCTTACTCTGCTCCATTTTTGTTTACATTTTGTTAAGAAGGAAGTTGCGCTCTGTTTCCTTCAGTAGTTCTTGGTGCAGCGCCCCCACAGGCGAGGAGGTAAATGGGTTTTCAGAAACGTTTAAAGCGAACGTAGCATCTGAAAATATAACCAATGTTGCAATCTGCCAGATTATCAGGTGTGAAAACACCCTGAATGTGTTTAAATGACAAGGTTGTTGCGAGGAACGTATTAGCTGCTGGTACGCAAGAAGAAAGGAAATCAGGATGCAGCCAAACTTTTACTGCTTTGTGAAAGCTTTTGTCAATAGTGGGATTTAGGGATTAATACCACGGCAGGGCATTTTAAACATAATTCAGTCCACATCATCAGATTTTAATTACAACATTCCCTCCTTCTTGAAATATTAAACAGTTGAAGTTGTTGACACTAAACAATAAGAGAGAATCAACAACGTTGAAATATCCTTGGCTTTATATGGGATCGTGTCACTTGTAAAAACCAGACTTTTTGCAAGAGCTTATTGAAAAACACACAGAGAATAATTTTTTCAGGCCTCAGCGCGTTTCTCCAAAATCCACAGACTGGTGTTTGTATTATCATTCCTTCAAAGAGGATAAGCAAACAGCAGCAGGCCTGTTGGGAAGGTCGTGAGGTTCTGAATGAGCAGAACGTTTATTCTATACCTTCCCTAAGAAACACAGCGACTCTATTTTCCAACAGAAGAGAGTAGCAAATTACAATAATAATCAGATCAGCCATCCCTGAACTAAAAGCTGCGCATTGAATTACTGCATCTGAAATGTTCTCCTGAGGGGGAGTGTGGAGGATTTTGCTGCAAAACCATATATCACAAAGGAAGGAGTGGGAGAGGAGGCTGTCGTGTGTGCTGGTTCAGCTCCGTTACGACGTTCCCCTTTGCTCTCGTAGGGAGGGGGAAACCAGCTAAAAGCCCTCCAAACCAAACAGTCTTTTAACAAGATGCACTTCATTTTCCCTGTTTGCTTTAGTTCAGGGGGTTGGGCTTCGTCCAGGGAGCTGGCATGTTGATTCCAGCCGCTTCGTGAACCCTGACCTCTCGCTCGCATTCAAATGGCTTGCGGGGGGCAAAGCAGCGAGCGCAGGGAGGAGTAAACGGGGATACATTTTGAAACATTTTGACTGCATCAATCCAGCGTGAAGGTGATGCCTGCGGGTTCAACGGGAGTTCATGGTGTTAGTATCGCGGGCCTTTCATGGGTTCAGATCAAAAAGGCTTTGTAAGGTATGCCAATCAATGCACATGAAAACAGCTGGTCTGCATGAAAGGTCAAGGAGAAGCATTTTTCACAGCTGAGCAACTCAAACCTCGTTCTTTAAACCTAGCCAGCCCTAGCTGGAGCAATAAATGGATCTTTCTGGGGCAGTTTTGGGTCCCAAAAAGACTATTTTTCCAAAAAATCTTTTAGATTAAAAAATAAATAAATAAAAAAAAAGAGAAAAATCTTAGGCCATTATTTTTAGAAAGGTGACAATAATATCGGAAAGAAATATGAAAAAAATCTTGTTAGATGTTGCAAGACATGAGGTTCGCCTTGTAAGACAACCATGTAGCATGCGCTACAGACGAACATTTTAAATAATAGCATTTGCACCTGTTAGCATGGCCCAGTCAAAGTTCAGAGCTAAACAAAGTGAGGAACATTTAAAAACATAATTTTGATTGAAAGTCTTGAGCTCTAGTTAGAGCTTACGGTGTTTCCACAAAGTATCAATTTATGTCAATCAAGGGGGGCTGAATTTAAATGCAAGCCACACTTTTCAGATAACCTGTGTGAGTCAAACAAACAAATGGGGCTTCTGCAAGGAGTAACCTTGTGAAATATTACCCCAAATCAACAAACGTGACACACAGCCACAGGGACTGGAATGTAAGAGAGGAAGATTCAAGAGCTGAACACATTCTCTGTGACACAAAATAATTCAACAATGAAATAAACTTTCCATTTTCCTGTTTGGCATCAATACTCTGAGCCTAACACAGACGAAGAATCAGCTGCAGCCATTTTTTAAAAAATCAAAACAGACGCGCCAACACTCTGGGAACAGGAGTACTTTAATGGCCATAAACCAAACCATTGACGGTCTGCGCACACACACACACAGCACAGACCCCAAACCCCAGAAACAAAAATTAAGAAAAACAACAGGCAAAACATGAAACAACTATGCAGAAAAACGTCCAAGAATCCCAGCCTTAAAAATTAAAGCAAATAGGTCCAACCATCCTACAAGGGTTAAAATATAACACCGCCACCTAGTGGTGGCTTTGAACTCAACCAGAGAAATCTCTTCAAGAGCATTTTTAAAACGACAAAGCTTACACTCTTCCACACATTATCCGACCGTCAGGTAAGCATCCGAGCTAGAGGCACGTTTTAAGCACAGTTATAAAAAGGCACATTCATTTGACGATCCAATAAATGTTACGCAGTTAAATACGTGTTCGTACGCATGCAAAGGACAGGAACAATTTTCTTAGTTTCTTAAGCTCTTTTTAGTGTGTTTTTATCCACTTGAATCGAAGACCCTGCGTGAAAGCTCTGCATGTTGCTTTTTACTGATTTTTAATTCCCTGCGTGTGAAGGGAGACCCAGTCTGCTGGTGAACTTGTCTCGGTCGATGTTCTTGTGCTCTGGGATGTGTCTGAAGGTGCAGTCATCCCTCATGCAGCCCGTCGTCCGCCAGAAAAAGCACTCCTTCTTGTACGTACTGTTTAGACAAAAATAAAAAAAGCTCTCTCAACTTCAATCTGTAAAGGTGGAGCTGCTACTGCCGCTTGAAGAAAGAGTGCAGTGTTCTGACCTAAGACGCTGGTAGGACTCCGTCTCTCCAGTGTGGCCCTTAAAGGGATATCGAACAGTCAACGGAGCGCCTTCCACTTCCATTCCCTGAAAAGGAAACAAAAACGGATCTTATCTCGAAGGTCGTCTGTATCTTGATCATCCACTGTCATTAAAATTAAACAGACAATATACTGATGGCAGAACTATTAAATATGGGTTTAGCTGATTATACATATAATAAATAGAAGATAATGGGGGGAAAAAAAAACATTTTGAGGTTATGCTTCATGCTCCAGGTATTTTTTGAACATATTCAGAAAAAAACGGTCACGAAAGCCTGAAAATCAGATAAAAGACTCCAAATTCTGGATCCTCTTGATGCCGAGAGGCTTCAAGTCTCGAAACGTCAGCTCCGCATCTCACCACGACGACCCGGAGTAAACAAATACGTACGTCGATACACTGGATGGCTCTCTCGCAGTCTTCCTTCCGGGTGTAGTTCACAAACGCACACTGCAGCTCCAGCAGCATCTTGATGCTGTACACCTTCCCCACTCTGAGAGAAACAAACACCGACGACGCCTTAGCAACACGCAAGGTTAAATTGGTACAAAGAATTTTCCTACGACGAGGAAAAAAGAAAAGATATATTCTAACCGCCATTTTTGTTTATTTCAAAAAGAAGATTTCAGGTTTTTACACTTAAAGTTTGGTTTAAGTGAACTCAGGATTTCATGCGGAGGGGTCAGTGTTATTTTACAGAAGTTTATTCTGCATCAACAGAGTAAACAGTCGGGGACTCAGAGTAAAGAATGAGTCACTGGGGTCTGTAGCAATGAACAATAAATCAATCAACCAGCTCAATAATTTTCATTTGCATGATTTATCGGTTTCTATTTTCTCTCTTTCTACCAAAAACTGGACGACAAAAGCTTTGGTCTCAACTTCAGAGTTTTCATAATTCATTTTATGTGATGTTTCTGGGTTTTATTTTAGGTATTTAAAATATAACCACTGTTAAATCTGCATTAAAATTTAAAGTTTATTGATCTTTGAGAATGTGTTCTTGCATTATTATCTCGTTACTGTCTCCAAACAACAACATTGCCGTTTATCGCAATAACTTCTGGGACAAGCAACATGTTGTGGTCACAGGCCTGTAAGTCAGAACTCACCTGCTGAAAAGCTCATGGAGTTTTGGATAAGTCATGGCAGGACCCAGGGTTCCCACCCACACCGAAAACAGCTCTCTTAGAGAGAAACACACCGTTATTCATCTTAAATCAAAAGTGCAGATCGCTGCTCATTTCTGACACAAAGAACTGAAAACAAAAAAGGACAAAGAGAAGCCGACGTCTGAAACGTGAGCGACCGCTTACGGTTTGACTGAACTCCTGGAGCGAGGAGTCGGCGACTGGGATTTGGATCTGATTTGGCCCAGACAGTCGATGTCTTTGACTTGCTGCGTTCGTGGACGGGCTGCTTGCAGGACGGTCCACTCTCCGTCATCGTCCTTCTCCTCCTCCTCTTTGTCTTCATCGTTGTTGTCCTGATGCGGCGGCTGGTTGAATTTGTCCCAGATGGCTCGAGCCCCTGAAGGAGGAGGAGAGCGGACAGTGTGGAGCAGCTGTAACATTCAGAGAGAAACTGCTCAGTGTCTTTTATTTTTATTTTTTTATTTTTGGAAACGTTACCTCCAGGGTCTGTGCGTCTGTTCCTGGCGAACAGAGCTTCCACGGCTTCCTCGAGGGTCGGGTGAGCTTTGAGGGCCTCGGTGCTTTGCGCCCAGGAGAAACCCATTTCCTGCGGTAACAAAAGCACACACAGCTTCCTAAATGTGACTCACTGTGGACACACCAGCTGCGTTTCCGCTGGGCGCATAATAGCGCAACTTGACGTCTCGAAAATAAATTTAGAAAAAGTTTCAGCGCTAGAATGAGGTGGGTTTTTTTGTTCGTAAGAAAATTTTGGTGTTCCACAAATCTGTGACGGAAACACTTTTTCACTTCACTCTAGTTACGTGACCAACAGTCGGACGTGTCCACTGGCGACGACAGGAAGTAGTAGGAGTGCCACGTTTCTTTAAATGACTTCTTTTGTGAGTAAAATTAACGTGTGATTTGAATTTCGTTTCTCATTAAAAAGGAAAATTTAGATTTTTTTTTCAATATAAGCTGAATATTAAAGTGTTGCACACATTTGTAACGGAAAGGCAGCTATGGAGAACTTTTATATCTATTAAACTTATTGAACACTTTGTAAAAGCACCTTCTGCTGCGCTGACAGCAGTAGGACTCTTTGCACCTCCACAGTCGGACGTTTTGGGCGATTTTTTTTAGCAAAAACATTTCAAACTCCAGAAATTAAGTTTTGCCTCGGATTCAGGTGGATTTAAGTCTGAGGGTCCCAGTAAATTTTCCACACTTTCCAGATTTTTTGCCCAATAGGTACTAACATTAACTTCTGATTCTTTTGTTTTTACTTTTTTACCTGAGTCATTTCTTTATTTTTCTCAAACTTGTAAATAAAAAAAACCCCAGCTTAACTGGTCTGAATGCAGCATACAGATATCAACACCCACCATAAGGTGCAACGTCTGCGCTCGTTTCAGCTCCTGTGCAGCTTCAACACTGGAGCTCTCCAGCGTCAACACGTCCTTGTAGATCAGGGAGGCTTCATGGTACCTCTGAAGGAGTCGCAACAAAAACAAAGCATTAACTGACTGTTGTTCTAGTAACCGATTATTCCAACAAACCTTCTGCTGATTAATAGAAGATAAGCAAAACTGGCACGTTCTGCAGATTATTCGTATAAAATATATTAAAAGATGCAAATAAACTAAAAGGACAACATTCCTTTAGTGAATTTGAACCAGAAGGAGCTAAAACCACAACCTGAGGAATTTTAGGTAAAACATATTCACAAAGATGTTTTTCCTCTGAAATGCAAAATGTATAAATATTTTTGTACAGTTTCGGGTGCATTGGTTTCTTTTTAGCGAATCGCCCATTTTTACTGGATCTATAAACTCTAGTTAAAGATTAATCAGTTGGTTAAATTAGACGATGATTACTTAAACTAATCGACGCAAACAAGAAATGGGAATTAATGTCAAGTAACTTGACTTAAAAGAATATACATATTGTAACAGAATGAAACAAGAGATGCCAGCAGACACTCTTTGTTTTACCTTGAGGCCGCAGAGGGCTTTCCCTTTCCGAAACAAACCCTTTATCCATTTGGGCTCCATGGAGAGCGCCAGGTCGGCATCCCTCAGGGCGCTTTCATACTGCTCAAGCCTTTCATAACACAGAGAGCGATTTCCAAACAGCCTGAAACAGTAAACATAGTTTAAAGGTCATTTTACGTCCGGTGATCTTGTGCAGTAGCGCAAAAGGTGGCTATGCAGTGCATGCAACGCATAGGAGCGCTGCACTATATGGAGCGCAAAACGATGAGGGGGATTTTTTTCTAGTCAGCATTTTATGTACTTAACAGCTGTTTGTGTATGAAATGATCAATAACAGAGGAACAGCACTGATTAGGCGCCCTCCCCTCCTGACAGCCGCTCTCCCCTCCCATACAGATAACTTGAGCAGCGGCTCTTCGAGCTGAGGCGCGTTTTTTTCTTTTAAATTTGTCGTAATGCCTCGACAACAGGGAGCTAAAGATGAGGCGCAGAAAACACTTCGGGGCACAAAACAGAAAACGGAAGAGGGGGAAGGATAAAGATGTTGAAGAGATGAAGAAGAGCTTTTGAAAGTGGTTGAAAGACAGAAGGTAAGTAATGTCAGTGTATCAACAAGAGAGTTGTAAATATTCAGGTTAGCTTAAGCTAGCCTAAAATGACAGCTGGTTGTTATTGTCTCCGCCCGTGTTGAACCAATACGGGACGCGATTCACACACATCTCAACAATAAGTGTAATAATAATGACCAAAACAAAACACGCGAAATATTAGGGTCATATAAATTGTTGCGGGACCTAAATAGGACTCTACGAACTGACGCTGTTGTCATGGTTACCTAGCGGACACTACGCAGCCGCAGTGAGCTGCTATCAACCCGCGCCTTTTTAAAATGTCCACCCGATACTACACCGTCCTTAAAATAAAACCTCTGGCAAAAATACAGATGGTAGTGGGAAGAGACAGGCTAAACCATCACAGTGAAGCTTAATAGGGGCATTAAAATAAATAGATATCTTTTATAAATAGTGTTTTGTGGTCAATATTATTTCACCATTTTATTAATGCGGGTTGCCAGTTTGGATCAGGCTTCCTATCAAGCCGTAAGAATGATAGAAAACATGCTAACAAAAGGGGCGCCGGTGAGATGTTCGCATCCACCTAGGTTTTCCACCTGATTACTTTGCTTTATTTCAGCACCATGTAATTCTGTTACTGCTATTTAAAGCAAATGTGTTAGGTCAACTTAATATATTATGGCTATTCTAATTTAAATAAAATGAGTTGGCTCAACTTATTTTATTATGGTTATTCCAATTTAAAGCAAAGTGTTGGCTCAATTTAATTTATTAAGGTTGATTGGACCCAATGTAATTTAAAAGAGCCAGCCCAACTAATGTGCAACGCTTTGGACCAAATAATTTACTTGACCAAGATTAACGGCAATTTAGTTGAGACCAACTTTTTTTTTTCTCCCAAGAGTTTTTGCGGCGCTAGTGACTCGTATTTTTTTGAGACAGTAGGCAGACAGGGTGAGGACTTGGCAAAGGTTGCCAGGACCAGGAGTCGAACCAGCAACGTCCACATCGAGGACTAAGGCCTCCAAACGTGCAGTGTGCTAAAACCCTGCGCCACCACAACACACTGGAGAAACCAACTTATGTTACAGTGATACCTTCACACTAATTATTAAGTTGATCCAACTCATGAAAACTAAGTTGGCTCAACAAACATGCCTCATGCTGAAAGAAAGCTATTTAATCGTGTGGAAATCCTTTCCATGATTTAATTACGTTAATTCAGACATTTTTTTTTTTTAAAAGTCAAAGACTTTAATAACTTTTTTTAGAAAATGTCTGAGAACTTTTTTTACAGTTCTTAAATTTGTACAGTTCTTAAATTTTTACAGTTCTTAAATGCACTGTATCAGTCCATTTAAGAACTGCACTATTACAGTGCAGTTCTGTAACAGTGAAGATATTTGTTTTCTCTACCCTGCAGAGAAAACAAATATCTGCACAGTTCTATGATATATATATATATATATATATATATATATATATATATATATATATACACATATACATATGTACATATATATGTATATATGCATATTTATATATATGTGCATTTATATGCACAGTTCTGTGCATATATGCATTTATATATATATATATATATATATATACACACACACACACATATATATATATACATATATATGTATATGTGCATTTATACGCACAGTTCTGATATATATATATATGCATTTATATATATATATATATGCATATATGCACAGAACTGTGCAGGTATTTGTTTTCTCTACCCTGCAGAGAAAAACAAATATCTACAGTTTAATGTGTAACTAAAACCGCTTTGAAGTTTTCCCAGGCACAAAACACTTATGTCATATAATCTCTCGTGTCCATCCATCCATCCATCCATCCATCTTCTTAGTTAATAAGTTAATATTCTTTCTATCTCTACCGGTTAGTGAGCGAGAAACTAAGATAAATTTAAAAGACACCAATTAACTGAATCACTTTTTTCCCGAAGGTAGGAAAAACCGGAGCACCCGGAGAAAACCTATGTATTGAGTTTAATAAGTGTTTCGTAGAAAAAACACAATGTCCAGGACAGGGAGGAACGCAAGTTATTAATTAATGAGTTAATCTAAAGTTGATTAGATTAACGCAGAAAATTATGAATATGGCCAAACAGCGAGAATAAATAAAAGTCTAAACGTTATAAGTTAATACAAGAGGCGTATACGAACTGTCCGCCCGTCCGTCCGTCCATCCATCCCTCCATCTTCTTTCGCTTCAGATCGCATAAGTTAATAAGTTAATATTCTTTCTATCTCTAACGGTTAGTGAGCGAGAAACTAAGATAAATTTAAAAGACACCAATTAACCGAATCGCTTTTTTCCCGAAGGTAGGAAAAACCGGAGCACCCGGAGAAAACCTATGTATTGAGTTTAATAAGTGTTTCGTAGAAAAAACACAACGTCCAGGACAGGGAGGAACGCAAGTTATTAATTAATGAGTTAATCTAAAGTTGATTAGATTAACACAGAAAATTATGGCTACGGCCAAACAGCGAGAATAAATAAAAGTCTAAACGTTATTAGTTAATACAAGAGGCGTATACCAACTGTCCATCCATCCATCCATCATCCACTTCAGATCACAGCCTAAGTGAGGATGACCAGATTCCCTCTCCACAGCCACTTGGTCCAGGAGTTCCCAGATCACTACGAGAAACCTCCATAGTGTCCTGGGTCTTCCCCGGGGTCTCCTCCCGGTGGGATGTGCCTGAAACACCTCACCAGGGAGGCGTCCAGGAGGCACCCTGACCAGATGGTCTCCAAATCCGAGGCCATGGTCTCGGATTTGGAGGCACTGATCCTCATCCCGGCTGCTTCACACTCGGCTGCGAATCGCTCCAGTGAAAGCTGTAGATCACGACCTGATGAAGGCAGTAGGACCACATCTTCTGCAAAAAGCAGAGATGCGATCCTAAGGCCACCAAATCGAATCCCCTCAACGCCTTGGCTGTGCCTACAAATTCTGTCAATAAAAGTATTGAATAGAATTAGTGACAAAAGCCTTGGCGGAGTCCAGCTCTCACTGGAAACGAGCCCGAGTTGCTGCCAGCAATGAGGACCAGACTCTGGAAGTACAGGGAGCATCTGTAGCCCAGGATCAGATCACCAAGGTCCCCACCTTCTGCTGGGGAATCCTGTCTCCTCTTCAGCTGTGCCCTGCTGGGCTCCATGGGTTAAAGCCCAGCCCCAAGGTGTATACGCCTCTTGTATGCGACGTTCACAAACGCATCTCACGATATTTTGTTGCCTTCAACCTCTAATGAGGGAACTTTAACGTTCTCCTCTCCCACCAGGTTGACCGCTATTTTTTCCGGTTAGATTTTCCACCCCGTCCTGCCTCCCGCTATAAATGGAGGTCTTCCAGGCTTTCCTTGGCTAGGGGGTTGTGGCTTACGTTGTGTAGTTAAATTGTCTTTAAAATCTGGCAATAATTTGCCTTCACCCAAACGCAAAGTTCTTCGATTGGAAGATAACTTTGGTTTGGGTGGCTCGAGGTTGGAAACAACTGGTGGTAAATATCGAATTTCGCTATTTTCAGTCGGTGCCTTCATGTTGTTTTCAACATCTGGTCTCACCACAGCAATGTCTTCTTTTTTCTTATTTAAGGATTTCTTCAGATCCGCTTGTTCAATTCTCTTGAACAGCATCTCTCTTTTGACCTCTGACAATTGCTCAGTTAGTTGTTTTATTTGCTGTTGGTCTTTCTGCCTGTTCTCCATATGTACTTTTATCTCGGCATTTAAAGCCACGTTGTCTCTTTTAACCTGTCTCCAATCCGCCGCAGTTGGTTCAAACCTTTTTTTTTCTGTCTCAGCCTCTGTCTTTACCTTGGAGGGCGAGGGTCGTCTCTTTGCCTGCTCCTCCAAGAGCTCATTGAGCTGCCGATCTTTTTTTGTTAGGCATTCCTGTAACATCCTGCTTCGCTGCTTTTCCTTAGCGAAGGCGTCAAAATCAAGTCTGGCTTCAAACGCGATCCTTGTCCTTTCAATGGCTTCATCCCTTGGAGTTTTTGCCAGTTTCTTCGTCAGATTTTTGTTTTCATTTTCTTCCTCTATCAGTTTCTTTTCTAGTTCTCTGATAGAGGTCTCAAGAAGTTTGGACTTCTCTTTTTCTTTCTGAATTTCATTGTTCTTCAAGCCGATCTCGTTGACTTTCTTGGACAATTCGATTTCAAGTCTTTTAATTTCATGTTCATTCTTTTCTGTCTTAAGTCTATATGCTGTGAATTGTGACGTCACTTGCCTTTTTTCTTCTACAATCTTTTCAATCTGAAGTTTGTAGTCCCTCTCCTGGTTTTTCAAAGAGTTTTGTAAATCCTTTACCTTACTTTGATAGGACTTCACCTCAGCTAACAACTGATTTCTGTGGGAAGTCCAGGTCTCTATCTCTAGTTTTAGTTTAGGAATTTTTTCATTGTTCAAATATCTGTTGTGCCTGTGAGAAATCTGTAACTCTTTAGTCAACGAATCGACTTTCTCATTTAAAAGGTCAATTTGTTCTTGGGCTTTTTCCAGGTCCTGCTCCAGTATGTCTTCCTTTATCAAGATTGCAGATTTCTCTTTTAAACGTTGTAGAAAATCTACAAGCAATGTAACCAGTTCATCTCTGGGCATCAGTCTAATTTGAGACAGTGTCAATGAATCTGTACCAAATAACGACATTTTTATTATCCAACTAACGTATCCAAAAAGCTACGAAAAAAAGTAACGATGAATCCAATATGCAAAACTACCGTCCGTGTTGCTGCTCCTCGCGATCTGCCAGTTTGCTTCAGATGCAGGATATTCAAGGCTTCTGTCTCTTATGACATCATAACACTATGACATCATCAGATTCCATCAGTGGAAAAATCTAATGTATGCAATGTTGCTAGGCAACAGCAAAGCCAGCTCTCCTGAGAGGCTTATATATATATATATATATATATATATATATATATATATATATATATATATATATATATACACACACGTATATATATATAAAACTTTATTGTAGAAACAGCCAAATCTTACAAGCACATATACGTCTTAAGCCCAGTTCACACTACATAATTTTAGAAATGTTGGCCGATTCTCACAACATGAGAGACCACACACTGGTCGATTAAAAATTGTAGGTATTACCTCACACTCGATTGTAGAGTGTGAGGTTTCACTCAAGGACTTTCCAATCCAGATATGAAATCCCTTGAAATTCTGCGCTACCACACTTGAACTTAGAGTAAACAAACATGGACGACCACGTTGAAGCAGTAACTTTAGTTTGTGGACTTATTTTAACCCTAAAAAGACGTAACCAAAAATTAAAACTGTGGATTAAGAACTGGAGTACATTATTGTTTGTGTTTATTAAAAGAAATGTTTTAAGTCGATTCAGCTGTTTTATTGTATTGGACCGGTACTGACCGATACTAAAACCTCAGATATCATGTCGGAAGGAAAAAAAGTAGATCAGTACATCCTTAAATGCACTCCTTTATGTTGATCTGTCACATAAAATTACAATAAAATGCATCACATTTTGTATGAAAACGGCAAAAAATGTGAAGAATCCAAGGGCATGAATATTATTTGAAGTCACTGTGTAATGAGGGGCTGACTTTTAGATCTTATGAACTGTCTTTAGTTGCAGACACGACTCTGGTGGCCGTCCAGGCAGAAGTGACCCTACAGACAAACTTCTTTGCTGCCAGAGACTTCTTGCCTCACTTCCTGCCGCTCATCAAACCAGGCGGTACGAACACACAGCTGCATCTGAAGAAGTGAGACACAAGGCTCCTCCTTCACAGGAACTCATTAAAGGTTCAGCTCATGTTCAAATGAGCCAAATTATCTTTAGCTCAGCAGCTAAGGACTTTACTTCCTTGGGTGGAGCTCGTAGGAGTTTTCTGGCCAATCAGCAATCATTAAAAATCCTGACCTGCAGACTTTCTGCAAATTCTGATTTTGGCCGATACCAATTTGTTTTTTGTTTTCTTGTCAGTAAAGTCGTTAAATATAGCGACTGATTTTCAGACATTGGTGGATGACGTGTAAATATCAACCAACCGCGTTAAATTAAGGAAATCGGAACTGATTTATCGGTGCACCTCTACTTACTGGCTCCCTACTAAGCATTTTAACTGTAGTTAATGGAGAAAACGAATCTATTTTGATCTGTTGTAGTATTTTGGAAACAATACAGAACTTGTTGGTAACATGCAAGTCATCTCTGCATTCGTTTTTAGGACAGGTGGTGAACGTCTATGGAGCGCCAAACGATGAGGGGGATTTTTTTCTAGTCAGCATTTTATGTACTTAACAGCTGTTTGTGTATGAAATGATCAACAACAGAGGAACAGCACTGATTAGGCGCCCTCCCCTCCTGACAGCCGCTCTCCCCTCCCATACAGATAACTTGAGCAGCTCTTCGAGCTGAGGCGCGTTTTTTTCTTTTAAATTTGTCGTAATGCCTCGACAACAGGGAGCTAAAGATGAGGCGCAGAAAACACTTCGGGGCACAAAACAGAAAACGGAAGAGGGGGAAGGATAAAGATGTTGGAGAGACGAAGAAGATCTTTTGAAAGTGGTTGAAAGACAGAAGGTAAGTAATGTCAGTGTATCAACAAGAGAGTTGTAAATATTCAGGTTAGCTTAAGCTAGCCTAAAATGACAGCTGGTTGTTATTGTCTCCGCCCGTGTTAAACCAATACGGGACGCGATTCACACACATCTCAACAATAAGTGTAATAATAATGACCAAAACAAAACACGCGAAATATTAGGGTCATATAAATTGTTGCGGGACCTAAATAGGACTCTCCGAACTGACGCTGTTGTCATGGTTACCTAGCGGACACTACGCAGCCGCAGTGAGCTGCTATCAACCCGCGCCTTTTTAAAATGTCCACCCGATACTACACCGTCCTTAAAGTAAAACCTCTGGCAAAAATATAGATGGTAGTGGGAAGAGACAGGCTAAACCATCACAGTGAAGCTTAATAGGGGCATTAAAATAAATAGATATCTTTTATAAATAGTGTTTTGTGGTCAATATTATTTCACCATTTTATTAATGCGGGTTGCCAGTTTGGATCAGGCTTCCTATCAAGCCGTAAGAATGATAGAAAACATGCTAACAAAAAGCCTCAGACCTGCAGCCCATAGGAGGTTCTAGACAGGCTAACAGAAGCGGCTCTTTGGGTCACTTCTACAAGTTTATGTCCTGGGAGGGTGGGGGGCGCCAGTAAGATGTTCGCATCCACCTAAAAAATATGTAGTTGCGCCCCTGGCTGTGGTAACAGAAGAAAACTATAAATATATGGCTACACTTAATTTACTGGATGGCTAGCTCGCTGTTACTGTCTCTTACTCTGCGTCCCCTAGAGACCTTTGTTGGAAATGTTGGTTTTTGGAAGGCTGCGACAAAATTATGCATCCCATTTAAAGAGTGTATCGTAGAAAGAAACACAATGTTCAGTACAGGTAAGTGTGGCACACAGGCCATTTTGATGGAATAGTCGAGGTAAATTGATACTGTTTTGTGTTTATTAATACTGTTTTGTGTTTCGTTGTGTGTTATTTACTAGTGGTGTCGCAGTTTGACGTGGTTGCGGAGGGGGCTCAATATCACTCCGCCGTTGCTAGGAAACGACGGTTGTGGAACGGAAGTGGATGTGTTCTTTTTTTTTTTTGTTCCAACGGCTGTTAAAAAAAACGATACCGCTAACGAAGTTACTTTGTAACAATCATTAAATTAAAATGTTGCGGACTCAATCTCCATCTCTCTGTTGATTGTTTGCCACCGTTACATTTTTGGCGAGCCAGCCCCGGGAGGAGTTCAGCTAAAAGTAACTAATCCAAACGAGACGAACCGAAGACGGAGGAGAAACTACCGATGGAGCAGCTTCAAGACGAAGTGAGCAGAACGCTGCTTATGTTAGAGAACTCAGAGCTAATTTTAGATTGTAAATACCTCAAGAGTGATGAATCTTCAGGAGGGTTTACTGGCCAAACTCGGCGTTCCCTCATCAGACTAGCAGAGACAACAGTGGACGATATCGGAAATGAGGAAGAACCTGAATCGTTTCAACAGTTTCTCCAGAATTTAATTACCTTAATGGAATCTTGGGCGTCGGATGATCCCAGAACACCAGAACAGACACAAGCTGACGAAGGTGAATTAAACTCACTAAAAGTCAAGTACAAGGAATTCCAGGAAGAACATAACAAAGCCCGACAGCGTAGATCCTGGAAGCAGTCATACGGGCCATAAGCCCAGGGCTTCACCTGAGAGAGATGCTGGAAATCAAAAGAGGACTGACACTGTCCACTCTGAAAATTATCCTAAAAAGCCATTTTAAAGTGGACTCTTCCTCTGACCTCCTTCATCAGCTGATGAACATCTCACAAGATCCAAAAGAATCTGCACAGAATTTTTTATTTAGAGCTATAGAACTGAAAGAAAAAATGCTCTGGAAATCAAAAGAAGAGGATGAAAGCGAACAATTCAGCCCAGAACCGATACAAAGGAAATTTCTGCGTTCCATAGACACAGGACTGCTAAGCGATGCAGTAAAATTCCAACTAAAACCTTACCTGACTAATCCTGCAGTATCAGATGAGGTCCTAATTGAGCGGGTGAGTGAAGCTGCAAACTTAGAGCAAGAAAGACAAAAAAAACTGAGAAAAAGTGCAGTGAGTAGGTTCCCAAAAATAAATGAACTGAGAGCTGAAGGAGGCATACATGAGTTTCAACCTCCTTCCATGGAAGAAGCTGCAACCAGAGGTGAGATAGGGGACAAAGTAATGACCAAGGATGTACTGAGAGGGGCCAAGAAAAATCGAAACACAGAACAGGAAGCAGGAACAACTAAACTCATCGAAGGACTGAAGGCTGAAATGTTAGAACTAAAGAAACTGGTGTTGGAAACAGTGGAGATTACTAAGAAACATCAGACAGAGAGAGCTACCACATCCAGCTACAGCAGACCCAGAGGTTGCCCAGCCTGTCTAGAAGCACAGTCAGGGGAGATGTGCACTCACTGTTATAAGTGTGGTCAAGGAGGACACCTTGCCAGAGGCTGCCGTCAGAACAGGGGACAGCAGGGAAACGGGACAGGGCTGCTGGGCCAGGACCCTCAGTAGCCCCACACAAAACACTCAGTCCCACCACAAACAAACCAGGCTCCCATACAGAACTTTCATCTACCCCAACAGCTCACTACATGAATCCACGGAGCAGACAGAAACTTCTGAACCTCATAGGTAAGAGTTGCATTGTTCATTGTTGGATGGATGCCACGCCAGTAGAAGTATTATGGGACACTGGTGCCCAGGCATGTCTCATTAATGAAGAATGGAGACAATTACACTTACCACACCAGCGAGTTAGACCTCTGAATGAACTACTGGAGGTGGATACACTTATTGGGCTTGCAGCAAATCAGACACAAATTTCTTTTCTGGGCTGGGTGGAAGTGGAATTTAGACTGGCTAAAGATTCACTCTCAGCAGAACCCCTGTTGGTACCGGTACTTGTGTCAAGTGACTCCAGTGTGGCACAACAGCCAATAATTGGCTACAATGTTATAGAGGAAGTGCTAGGAGACAACACACTTAAACACCGGAAACCTGAAGTCATCCAAAATGTGTGTGAAGCCTTTGCTGTCACTGTCCAAACTGCACAGACAATTGTCAAACTAATTCAGACATCAGATAGTCAGGTTGATGTGGGTCTTGTGCACACAGGGAGAAGTCGAATCAAATTAGCAGCTGAACAAATCACCATCATCCATGTTAAAGTTAATACTGGAACTCAGTTCAGAGGAGAGGACCTTCTTTTTGTTCCCAGGGAAGACTCGGTGCTGCCAGAAGGTGTCAGTGTTGAGGAGGGTCTCATGACAGTTCCTACAGAAAGCTCAGGATTCATATCAATCCCAATTTCCAACACCAATAAGTATAATGTTACTCTACATCAGCGTGCAGTCCTGGGGCACCTAGAAGCAGTAAAGACAGCTTATACTGTAAATGCACAACAGTTGAACATCACTGTTGGTGAACAACAACAAGATGACCCTTCACCCAGAACAAAGCCAGCTGCAGCTCAGTCCCTGATTATCAACAGCAAAGCAGAAAAACAGAAGCCAACACAGTGGGATCCTCCAGTTGACCTCAGCCACTTAACGGAAAGCCAAAGACAGACTGTGAGACAGATACTGAGAGAAGAGTGTCATGCATTCGCCTATGATGAAGATGACATAGGTTTAATTCCCTCTTTGAAACTTCAAATCACTCTGCATGACACCACTCCAGTGAAGAAAACATACCGCAATTTCCGGACTATAGAGCGCACCTGATTATAAGCCGCACCCCCTACATTTTTAAAGGAAACACATTTTGTACATACATAAGCCGCACCGGTGTATAATCCGCATGTGCCTACATTGAAAAATGAGATATTTACAAAGAAAGACGGTACACAGAAAGTGTTTTTAAAGTTTTAATAATATGCCGTAGCTTTTCTTTCTGAACAGCAGCAATATAGCAAAACAGCACTAACAGGGTTGGTTTAAATAACATACTGGTTAAAAGTCACGGAGAGCCGTCATCCTCTTCCTCCTGTGCACTGAAAACCATGGAAGTCTTCTTCCTCAGTGTCTGTTTCCCCAGCTCGATTGCTTTTAACTTGAAAGCTGCATCATATGCATTTCTTCTTGCATTCTCCATGATGAGGGTCTGTTCAAGCTAATTTTATTCATGCACAAAGCACGACGTTACATTAGTCTTCCTCTACAGATATATTCCTGTTGTATAAGCCGCAGGGTCGAAAGCGTGAGACAAAAGTTGCGGCTTATAGTCCGGAAACGGTATATGTCAGTTCTGCCATTACATCAGGAAGTTAAAGAATACCTTCAAGATCTACTGAATAGAGGCTGGATAACTCAGTCACATTCCCCATATGCATCACCAGTGGTGTGTGAGAAAGAAAGATGGGGTCTGAGGTTGTGTACCGGAATTAAACAAAAATCTGTCCCTGACCGCCACCCTATTCCCGAATCCAAGACATGCTTGATTCTCTAACTGGCAGCTCCTGGTTCTCTGTATTAGATCAGGGAGAGTTTCTGGATGAAAAGGTCAGCCCTTAACTGCTTTCATAACACCATGGGGTTTGTACCAGTGGGCTGCCCAGAAAGAAAGTGGAGGAATGTCTGATTGGTTTAAGGGATGTGATATGCCAGCCCTATCTGGATGACAACTTAGTTCACAGCCCAAGTTTTGAGGATCATCTCAACCACATGAGAACTGTGTTGCAAAGATACCAGAAGCATGGAGTGAAGCTGAGCCCAAAGAAGTGTGAGGTGTTCAAAAGAAGAGTGAGCCTCTGGTGAGGGCTCTGATGGACCCAGCAGAAGTGGCACCAGTTCAAGCTTTGAAGGGGAGATCTGAGAAAAATGCTGGGATTTCTCTCCTATTATCGAACATATATACCAAACTTCTCCAGAATAGCTAAGCCCCTCTACCAGCTTCTGGCTAATCCACTGGAAAATCAACCTGAAACTCCACCATCAGGAAGGCAAAAAGACAGACGGAACACCAACACTGCAAGAAATAAAGGTAACCTCCCATCAAACACTCCCATTCACTGGACACAGAACCATCAAGAGACAATAAACACACTTATTGACAAACTCACTGAGCCTCCCATCCTTGGGTATCCAGATTTCACCCAACCATTTGAACCTCTGAATCTGATCCGAGACAGGTTTTATTGGGTCAGAATGCAGCAGGATACAGAACATTTTGTGACCCAAGTGTGTGAGTGTTGTTGAGACGCTTATCCAGGGTTGCACGTGTACTCATGCACATACAGCTGTATTTCACACATAGTATGTTTCATTTATGCACAGAGAGTTTTTGGAGGAATGGAACTTGACCTTGCATGTTTCACTTTCAAACAAAAGGCTTTCAGTAGAAATGAAACTTAAGCTGACACCATGATATCATAACATTCCTTAGCTGACGTAGTTCATCAGACGACCAGTGAGGCGTGTCTTAGATATAAAGAATGGATCGTCCGTTTTTGATCAGATGCTGTTTAATCCCGGTGTATTCACGTCACAACAAATTAGCCTGTGAGGGTAAGCGTCTCTTTCTTTTTAGCGCTAAAAAGAATAAAATAAGTAAAGTCTGATTATTTGTGTTGGCTGATTTTCTGCACGTGTGATCCCATGCTTCCGATTCATCGATAATACATATAGATCAACAGTGTCTAAAGTCAAAACGACCACAGAGAGCAGCCAGAGCACCACTGATGCCAATTGTGACAACACGTCCATTCGAACTGGTTTCAATTGATTTTCTGCATCTAGAGGCCTGTAAGCAAGGCTATGAGTATATTCTGGGTATAATGGATCACTACACTCGCTTTGCACAGGCCTACCCCACGAAAAACAAATCCGCAAAAACAGTTGTGGAAAAGCTATTTGATGACTTTGCCCTTCGCTTTGGCTTCCCGGAGAAAGTCCACCATGACTTGGGGAAGGAATTTGAAAACCAGTTGATGGCTCAACTGCAGAGGTGTTGTCACGTGCGAGGGTCCCACACTACCTGCTACCACCCACAGGGTAACGGACAAGTGGAGCGATTTAACAGAACCCTGCTGTCTATGCTCCGTACGCTCACAAGTGCCCAAAAGTCTGACTGGAAAAAGTTGTTATGTAAGATGGTGCACGCATATAACTGCACCCGCAGTGACACCACTGGCTTTGCTCCATATTATCTACTCTATGGGCGATCCCCACGTCTGCCGATAGATCTCCTGTTTAGCATACAGCCTAATGAAACACAGCAAAGCTACGCTGAGTATGTCAAAGATTGGCAAAGCAGGATGCAGCAAGCCTACAAGATCGCAACCAAAACTGCCACCTGTGAATCGAACAGAGGAAAAAAAGGATATGACAAAAGAGTTTATGGAGCTGACCTGCAGCCGGGGGGGCGTGTGCTTGTACGCAACTTATCAGAGAGAGGAGGTCCTGGTAAGCTCAGATCCTTTTGGGAAGATAAAGTGCACATCATCACAAAGAGAAGAAGTGATATCAGCCCAGTATATGAAGTAGTACCAGAAGGAGGTGGCAAAAGACGTGTGCTGCATAGGAACCTCCTGCTCCCTTGTGACAGTCTGCCAATCGACAACCCAGAAATAGACACAAAAATGACAAAAAGGACTAAAAAGACTAAGTCGAATACATCTCCATGTCATCTTTGTCAACAAGAAGAATCTTCAGACAGTGAGAGGGATGAGGAAATGGAGCTAGTGTGCCAGTTTCCTCCTGCTCAGCACAGTGGTCAACGAGCTGTCAGCGTAAACCCAGATGCTGAACCATTTACACCAGACCTGCCTGACAAAGACAATGCACCGAAAGTGAATGAATCTCAGGCTAATTGGATGGACAACATACCAGAAGAAGAAGATGGAGGCCAAGACATGGAGCTACACCAGGATCTTCCTGAGCCATCTGCAGAAACAGCTTCTGAGGAAGAAGAGGATGCAGCTGTTCCACCACCTGCATCCAGCTACCCAAAGAGAGAGCGTCGCCGTCCGAGGATGCTGACCTATTGTGCTTTGGGTGAGCCAACCATGGTGGAATTAGACATTAAAGAACTACCTGCGAGTATGATCCCAACCTGTAAAGAACTTTGGCGACCCTGGGTAGTTCCAGGTGTTAAAGTACAGAGTTAAAGACACACTGTATATAGGTTTAAGAATTACATTCAAAAGAAAAAGACTAAACATGAATTCTCAAAAGACAGTGTATTGACTGTGCTTTCAAGACAAAAGGCTGGTATCAGAAAAAACTGTGGCTGAAATGAAGGTTCTGTTACACTAGAGATGATCTGAACATATTTAGAAGTATTTGTAACTGGACAATATCCTCTGTTAGTGGTGGACACTATTACAATAATATGTAATGTATGTATGTAATGAATGTCATGTTAAGCACCTTACTTATAACAACACTTCCAGTAAAAGGTATTTAAAATGTCATAGGACATTATTTTTTAATGAGGGGGAGAGTGTGGCCATTTTGGAATAGTCGAGGTAAATTGATACTGTTTTGTGTTTATTAATACTGTTTTGTGTTTCGTTGTGTGTTATTTACTAGTGGTGTCGCAGTTTGACGTGGTTGCGGAGGGGGGTCAATATCACTCCGCCGTTGCTAGGAAACGACGGTTGTGGAACGGAAGTGGATGTGTTCTTTTTTTTTTGTTCCAACGGCTATAAAAAAAAACCATATCGCTAACGAAGTTACTTTGTAACAATTATTAAATTAAAATGTTAATCCGTTAATCCGTAATTAAAACGGACTCAATCTTCATCTCTGTTTGCCACCGTTACATAAGAATGCAAGTTATTAACTAATGAGTTAATCTAAAGTTGATTAGATTAAAACAGAAAATTATGGCTATGGTCAAAGTGCAAGAATAAATACACTGAAAAAAAAATACCTCTTTTGACGAGCGTAAAAAAATCATGGAAAGGTTTTCCACCTGATTACTTTGCTTTATTTCAGCACCATGTAATTCTGTTACTCCTATTTAAAGCAAATGTGTTAGGTCAACTTATTTTATTATGGTTATTCCAATTTAAAGCAAAGTGTTGGCTCAATTTAATTTATTAAGGTTGATTGGACCCAATGTCATTTAAAAGAGCTAGCCCAACTAATGTGCAACGCTTTGGACCAAATAATTTACTTGACCAAAATTAACGGCAATTTAGTTGAGACCAACTGTTTTTTTTTTCTCCGAAGAGTTTTTGCGGCGCTAGTGACTCGTATTTTTTTGAGACAGTAGGCAGACAGGGTGAGGACTTGGCAAAGGTTGCCAGGACCAGGAGTCGAACCAGCAACGTCCACATCGAGGACTAAGGCCTCCAAACGTGCAGTGTGCTAAAACCCTACGCCACCACAACACACTGGAGAAACCAACTGATGTTACAGTGATACCTTCACACTAATTATTAAGTTGATCCAACTCATGAAAACTAAGTTGGCTCAACAAACATGCTTCATGCTGAAAGAAAGCTATTTAATCGTGTGGAAATCCTTTCCATGATTTAATTACGTTAATTCAAAGACTTTTCTTTTTTTAAAAGTCAAAGACTTTAATAACTTTTTTAGAAAATGTCTGAGAACTTTTTTTACAGTTCTTAAATTTTTACAGTTCTTAAATGCACTGTATCAGTCCATTTAAGAACTGCACTATTACAGTGCAGTTCTGTAACAGTGAAGATATTTGTTTTCTCTACCCTGCAGAGAAAACAAATATCTGCACAGTTCTATGATATATATATATATATATATATATACATATGTACATATATATGTATATATATATGCATATTTATATATATATGCACTTATATATATATATATATATATATCAGAACTCTGCATATATGCATATATATATGCATTTATATATATGCATATATGCACAGTTCTGTGATATATATATATATATATATATATATATGCATATATATATGCAGATATTTGTTTTCTATATGCACAGTTCTAGAAAACAAATATCTGCACAGTTCTATGATTTATATATATACACACACACACACATATATTTATATATATATATATATATATATATATATATATATATAAATATACATATATATATATATATATATATATATACATATACATATATATATGTGCATTTATATGCACAGTTCTGTGATATATATATATATATATATATATATATATATATACATAACAGAACTGTGCAGATATTTGTTTTTTCTACCCTGCAGAGAAAAACTAATATCTACAGTTTAATGTGTAACTAAAACCGCTTTGAAGTTTTCCCAGGCACAAAACACTTATGTCGTATAATCTCTCGTGTCCGTCCGTCCATCCATCCATCCATCTTCTTTTGTTTCACATCGCATAAGTTAATAAGTTAATATTCTTTCTATCTCTACAGGTTAGTGAGCGAGAAACTAAGATAAATTTAAAAGACACCAATTAACCGAATTGGTGTCATAGTTTAATACATAGTTATTAAACTATGTATTGAGTTTAATAAGTGTTTTGTATAAAAAACACAATGTCCAGGACAGGGAGGAACGCAAGTTATTAATTAATGAGTTAATCTAAAGTTGATTAGATTAACGCAGAAAATTATGAATATGGCCGAACAGCGAGAATAAATGAAAGTCTAAACGTTATTAGTAAATACAAGAGGCGTATACGAACTGTCCATCCATCCATCCATCCATCCCTCCATCCATCCATCTTCTTTCGCTTCAGATCGCATAAGTTAATAAGTTAATATTCTTTCTATTTCTAACGGTTAGTGAGCGAGAAACTAAGATAAATTTAAAAGACACCAATTAACCGAATCGCTTTTTTCCCGAAGGTAGGAAAAACCGGAGCACCCGGAGAAAACCTATGTATTGAGTTTAATAAGTGTTTCGTAGAAAAAACACAATGTCCAGGACAGGGAGGAACGCAAGTTATTAATTAATGAGTTAATCTAAAGTTGATTAGACTAACACAGAAAACTATGGATATGGCCAAACAGCGAGAATAAATAAAAGTCTAAACGTTATTAGTTAATACAAGAGGCGTATACCAACTGTCCATCCATCCATCCATCATCCACTTCAGATCACAGCCTAAGTGAGGATGACCAGATTCCCTCTCCACAGCCACTTGGTCCAGGAGTTCCCAGATCAGCTGTCCTGGGTCTTCCCCTTGGCCTTCTCCCGGTGGGATGTGCCTGAAACACCTCACCAGGGAGGCGTCCAGGAGGCACCCTGACCAGATGGTCTCCAAATCCGAAACCATGGTCTCGGATTTGGAGGCACTGATCCTCATCCCGGCTGCTTCACACTCGGCTGCGAATCGCTCCAGTGAAAGCTGTAGATCACGACCTGATGAAGGCAGTAGGACCACATCTTCTGCAAAAAGCAGAGATGTGATCCTAAGGCCACCAAATCGAATCCCCTCAACGCCTTGGCTGTGCCTACAAATTCTGTCAATAAAAGTATTGAATAGAATTAGTGACAAAAGCCTTGGCGGAGTCCAGCTCTCACTGGAAACGAGCCCGAGTTGCTGCCAGCAATGAGGACCAGACTCTGGAAGTACAGGGAGCTTCTGTAGCCCAGGATCAGATCACCAAGGTCCCCACCTTCTGCTGGGGAATCCTGTCTCCTCTTCAGCTGTGCCCTGCTGGGCTCCATGGGTTAAAGCCCAGCCCCAAGGTGTATACGCCTCTTGTATGCGACGTTCACAAACGCATCTCACGATATTTTGTTGCCTTCAACCTCTAATGAGGGAACTTTAACGTTCTCCTCTCCCACCAGGTTGACCGCTATTTTTTCCGGTTAGATTTTCCACCCCGTCCTGCCTCCCGCTATAAATGGAGGTCTTCCAGGCTTTCCTTGGCTAGGGGGTTGTGGCTTACGTTGTGTGGTTAAATTGTCTTTAAAATCTGGCAATAATTTGCCTTCACCCAAACGCAAAGTTCTTCGATTGGAAGATACCTTTGGTTTGGGTGGCTCGAGGTTGGAAACAACTGGTGGTAAATATCTAATTTCGCTATTTTCAGTCGGTGCCTTCATGTTGTTTTCAACATCTGGTCTCACCACAGCAATGTCTTCTTTTTTCTTACTTATGGATTTCTTCAAATCCGCTTGTTCAATTCTCTTGAACAGCATCTCTCTTTTGACCTCTGACAATTGCTCAGTTAGTATTTTTATTTGATGTTGGTCTTTCTGCCTGTTCTCCATATGTACTTTTATCTCGGCATTTAAAGCCACGTTGTCTCTTTTAACCTGTCTCCAATCTGCCGCAGTTGGTTCAAACCTTTTTTTTTCTATTTCAGCCTCTGTCTTTACCTTGGAGGGCGAGGGTCGTCTCTTTGCCTGCTCCTCCAAGAGCTCATTGAGCTGCCGATCTTTTTTTGTGAGCAATTCTTGTAACATCCTGCTTCGCTGCTTTTCCTTAGCGAAGGCGTCAAAATCCAGTCTGGCTTCAAACGCGATCCTGGTCCTTTCAATGGCTTCATCCCTTGGAGTTTTTGCCAGTTTCTTCGTCAGATTTTTGTTTTCATTTTCTTCCTCTATCAGTTTCTTTTCTAGTTCTCTGATAGAGGTCTCAAGAAGTTTGGACTTCTCTTTTTCTTTCTGAATTTCATTGTTCTTCAAGCCGATCTCGTTGACTTTCTTGGACAATTCGATTTCAAGTCTTTTAATTTCATGTTCATTCTTTTCAGTCTTAAGTCTATATGCAGTGAATTGAGACGTCACTTGCCTTTTCTTCTTTTCAATCTGAAGTTTGTAGTCCCTCTCCTGGTTTTTCAAAGAGTTTTGTAAATCTTTTACCTTACTTTGATAGGACTTCACCTCAGCTAACAACTGATTTCTGTGGGAAGTCCAGGTCTCTATCTCTAGTTTTAATTTAGGTATTTTTTCATTGTTCAAATATCTGTTGTGCCTGTGAGAAATCTGTAAATCTTTAGTCAACGAATCAACTTTCTCGTTTAAAAGGTCAATTTGTTCTTGGGCTTTTTCCAGGTCCTGCTCCAGTATGTCTTCCTTGATCAAAATTGCTGATTTTTCTTTTAACCGTTGTAGAAAATCTACAAGCAATGTAACCAGTTCATCTCTGGGCATCAGTCTAATTTGAGACAGTGTCAATGAATAATGTTGCTAGGCAACAGCAATGAGGACCAGACTCTGATATTCTAAGGATATATATACCCTGTCCCCACCTTCTGCTGGTGATTCTTCTTCCTCTTCAGCTGTGCCCTGCTACCAGAGGCCTGGAATTTGTCAGAAGGATCTACGCTTTTATCCTGGCTGCATTCACAGGATCTCCACTGATAGTTTTGACTGCTTCAACCTCTAATGAGGAACTTTTCAGTTCTCCTCTCCCAGCCAGTTGCCGCTATTTTTCTCTAGTTTTCCACCTGATTGCAGTCACTATAAATGACATCTTCCCAGGCTTTCCTCTGTTGTATCCACTTATGTATATATATATATATATATATATATATATATATATATATATATATAAACTTATTTCACCCAAAGCAGCCAAATCTTACAAGATATAAGCCCAGTTCACACTACATAGTTTTAGAAATGTCGGCTTCACAACATGAGAGACCACACTGGTGGATTAAAAATTATCAATTCTCACACTATTTTGTGAGGTTTCACTTGGACTTTCCTTCATGTTGTTTTCAACACTCTGGTCTCCACAGCAATAACTTTAGTTTTTAGTTATTTAACCTTCAAATTAACTGTGGATTAAGAACAGTACATTATTGTTTGTGTTTATTAAAGAAATTGTCAGTTCAGTTTTTTATTTGATGTTGGTCTTTGACCTGTTCTCATATCATACTTTTTATCTGTCACATTTTAAATGCATTGTCATCTTTTAAAATCTCCAATCCTGCGCATGAATATTTTGAATCACTTTTTTGTAATGAGGGGCTGACTTTTAGATCTTATAACTGTCTTTAGTTGCACGACTCTGTGTGTCCAGAAGTGACCCTACAGACAAACTTCTTTGCTGCCAGCTTCTTGCACTCCTCCTTCACTCTTTTCAAACCGCGTGCAGAACACACAGCTGCATCTGAAGAAGTGAGACACAAGGCTCCTCCTTCACAGGAACTCATTAAAGGTTCAGCTCATGTTCAAATGAGCCAAATTATCTTTAGCTCAGCAGCTAAGGACTTTACTTCCTTGGGTGGAGCTCGTAGGAGTTTTCTGGCCAATCAGCAATCATTAAAAAGCCTGACCTGCAGACTTTCTGCAAATTCTGATTTTGGCCGATACCAATTTGTTTTTTGTTTTTTTGTCAGTAAAGTCGTTAAATATAGCGACTGATTTTCAGACATTGGTGGATGACGTGTAAATATCAGCCAACCGCGTTAAATTAAGGAAATCTGAACTGATTTATCGGTGCACCTCTACTTACTGCCTCCCTACTAAGCATTTTAACTGTAGTTAATGGAGAGAACGAATCTATTTTGATCTGTTGTAGTATTTTGGAAACAATACAGAACTTGTTGGTAACATGCAAGTCATCTCTGCATTCGTTTTTAGGACAGGTGGTGAACGTCTCAAGCTTTGTTGGTCGCCGTACCCCAAACAAATGCAGCCTGGAGCTCCAGCAGCGTTTCCATAGCGACGACATCACAGAGGACGAGCTGGCCAAGATGGCTGGCCGGAAACGGCCTAATGAGTGTCGAAAGCTGGACTGACGGTAGGATTTACAGAGCTGTGAAACCAGTTTTAAGATAGTTTTGCTTCTTAAAGGAGAAGCATTTGTAGCAGCACCATTATTAAAATATTTAACATAAATGTCACTGTTCTGAATATTTGTATTGCTATGTAGAACAAAGTTGTTTATCATAAATTCTAAATTTTTACTTGCACAATGCAGATCAACTGCTATGGGCTTCTTTGGGTTCAGATAAATCAATAATTATTAAAAATGTTTAAAGATGCTCATTTAACATTTAGGTTAAATCCTCAAAACACCAAAGTTAATTAGCAACAACATGACAAAAGTTTGATTTTTGTACCAGCTCCTTGTCAAGACCAGGTGACCATGATTGAGTTTAGGATCTACTTCCGTCAAGCTGGACCTCAGTCCACAGGGAACGCTGATCCAAAAAGCTTCTCCCTGTTTTCACATTGTGATGGAAAAGACAACTTAGGCTGAGTTCTCACCACGGGTAAATCAGATCCAAAGCCGACCTTTGAATCGCTGTCTGAACAGCCAAATTGCGAATCTTTTCATCCTCCCAACAAAAGTGATTTGTGTCACTTCCATATGTGGTCCAGAATCTGATACACAGTGGCGCAAAAGGTGGCTATGCAGTGCATGCAACACATAGGAGCGCTGCACTATATGGGGCGCAAAACGATGAGGGGGATTTTTTTCTAGTCAGCATTTTATGTACTTAACAGCTGTTTGTGTATGAAATGATCAACAACAGAGGAACAGCACTGATTAGGCGCCCTCCCCTCCCCTCCTGACAGCCGCTCTCCCCTCCCATACAGATAACTTGAGCAGCTCTTCGAGCTGAGGCGCGTTTTTTTCTTTTAAATTTGTCGTAATGCCTCGACAACAGGGAGCTAAAGATGAGGCGCAGAAAACACTTCGGGGCACAAAACAGAAAACGGAAGAGGGGGAAGGATAAAGATGTTGGAGAGATGAAGAAGAGCTTTTCAAAGTGGTTGAAAGACAGAAGGTAAGTAATGTCAGTGTATCAACAAGAGAGTTGTAAATATTCAGGTTAGCTTAAGCTAGCCTAAAATGACAGCTGGTTGTTATTGTCTCCGCCCGTGTTGAACCAATACGGGACGCGATTCACACACATCTCAACAATAAGTGTAATAATAATGACCAAAACAAAACACGCGAAATATTAGGGTCATATAAATTGTTGCGGGACCTAAATAGGACTCTACGAACTGACGATGTTGTCATGGTTACCTAGCGGACACTACGCAGCCGCAGTGAGCTGCTATCAACCCGCGCCTTTTTAAAATGTCCACCCGATACTACACCGTCCTTAAAGTAAAACCTCTGGCAAAAATACAGATGGTAGTGGGAAGAGACAGGCTAAACCATCACAGTGAAGCTTAATAGGGGCATTAAAATAAATAGATATCTTTTATAAATAGTGTTTTGTGGTCAATATTATTTCACCATTTTATTAATGCGGGTTGCCAGTTTGGATAAGGTTTCCTATCAAGCTATAAGAATTACAGAATGATATATAAGAATGCTTCTCTTGAAAAAAAAAAACACAAAAAAAACCCAAATTCAAGCTCATGTTCTTACTTGAATTCCTTTGGGTTGTATTTAATGGCGTCCGTAAAACACGACACTGCCATGTCGTACTGTCCGGACGCGGCCAAGCGGTTCCCCATACCTGCAGCAAAGCAGAGATCAGGTCAGGGGTTCTGTTTTTTTTATTTTTAGGGGTTTTTTTCCGCGGGAAAATTTGAATGAAGAAATTTAAAACAAGGAAAATTCACTTACTGGCCAGCTCTACGCTTCTTTTCGCTAGCTCCTCAGTCACGGGACCAAGCGGTTTCTGTTGGAACAGGAGCATAAATGATCCACAGGCCTTGTCACAATGGATCCCATCAAATAAAAAGATCATTTAAAGGTGAAGTTCTATTCAGAAAAATTAGATTTTTCTGTATTATACCTCGTTATTGGTTTCAGGTTCGCTTCTCATCTGAACTTCAGGTTTCTCAGCAACATGGATGTTTTTATATTCCAGCTGCTGAACCTCAGTGACTTTGCCTTTTTCTTCTTTCTTCTTCTCTTTTTTAGACTTCAGGTTACTCTTCTCCTCAGGGACCAATTTAGTAGATGCAGCGTTTAAATTATTTAAATTCAAGTCCTTCAAAGAAGAGCACAGTGCAGTCACATTTTACAGACTGTAGGAGAGTTTATCATCACAAATGTTTGCCTTAAAAAAAGAAGCTTTTACAAACATTTTGTTGCTTATCTTCTGTAGTATTTATCTTCACAATATCTTTTCCAGCGAGCTCAACACATCCGCCGACCTTGGTTGCCGTTTGGGATTCATCGGATTCAGGAGGCTTGTTTTCCTCTGAATTATCATCAATTATACCAGTTTGTTCCTCATTCTCTAAAGACTCTGACTTTTCCTCGTTGTTCTCCTGAAATTAAGTCGCCAATCAGAAAGCCATTTCTGGTTGGAATTGCATTTTTTTCATAACATGCAGGATACAGCTCAATAAATTAGACCTCCGTCAAACACTTAACTTATTTCAGTAATTTGATTCCAAAAGAAACTCATAATACACAGAGTGACATATTATCACGCTGTGTGCAGCTGATTCAGTTCATTTTAATTTACCTGGTTTCCAGCTGATGGGAACCTTAAATTCAATCACTTAGACCAAAAGCTATCTACTGATGTGAGAGCGATCAACTCTGTGGATTTAGGTGGAAATGTTTCAGAGGATGTTTTGGCCAGTGATGTACGCCGGACCACTTTTTTTCAAATACAATAGTCAGATTACAGTTACTTATCAAAATCATTTTTATGCTATTATCTTCTTTTGTTATTTAATCATCTACTGCCTTGTCGACGCTCTATGCAGAAATGTAAACAATGGAGGAGATGCGATTTTGTTGGTGGAAAAACTGAACTATTTTCAGTTTCTGTCGACAAGTCCGATTATTATAAACGGCTTTGGGCTTCATTTTTTAAAAGTCGCTAAAATTTAATGAGCGTTGGTTGCGCCTTCTTGGGCTCGTTTGTGCACGTGAAGTTGCTCATTTGGGCTTGGAAATAAGCAGAGACTCATAATAAATCCCAGTATTTGTCCGTCATTAAGGTAGTTTTAATCAGTCTCTCCCTGTTCATCATTTCCCGGATGATCCGTCCCGCTGTGTCTTTGTTAATGTCAAGTTAATATATTACCTCTGAATGACGTCGAGCTTCGCGTTGCGCTCAGAAAACTGCAAACATCGAGACCAATATGAACAGCGCAATAAGCGTGAAAACAGCCACGAATAAACGTGTCCGTAGTTGGCAATAGTTATAATGGCAAGTTAGCACCGTTATAATTATTAATATTACGGTAAGTGTCGCAGCCATCTGAGCTGTGGAGCTGCAGGAGGAGCTCTGTGCGCTGCGACATCAAACTCAGGGGCGTAACGCAGAATCTGGAGGCTGGGGGGAGGGGGGCTTTAAAATCCTTCTTAGAGTTTTCCAGACAACAGTGGACCACACAAATTACTCATGTTTTTTATTTTTGTACAATCTCCTCTTCAGTTCAACCTTATCAGTGGAGACACATTGTTGATGTTACCATTATAAAATAACTTACAATTAAGTATTGGCAAAGATCAATGTGATTTTCACAGGAGGCAGAGCGTTGTTGTTAGCAGCTGCTGAAAGTAACTAAAAAGTTACTTAATCCTGCAGTTAGTTACTACTTGACTTGGAAAGTAACTTAGTTACTTTCCAAGTCAAGTAGTCAGTAATATAACTAAGTTACTTTTTCAAGGAGTAATCAGTAGTCCGATTAAAGTTACTTTTTCAAAGTAACTATGCCATCACTGGTTTTGGCCAGAGCGGGGCTGACGGTGGAGTTTTTAGAACTCCGCCCCCCCTTCACGGGGGGGGGGGGGCAGCAGGCATTAAGCTCCTTGAAGGGGGGCTCACCCTTTCATACTTTGAAAACCCCTGACTTAGACAATTTATATATTAGTTAAGACTAATAAAACGGCTTAAATAATCATAGGATAAACACCTGACTAGATAGTTGTGGAGAAAACCGTCACCGGAACTCCCTAAGATGAGGATAAGCCGCCAAAGATCATTTACAAGAAACTGGGAGCTCACAGAACGATGTGTTCAAACATATTGGAAGGTTTAGTGAAAGGAAGAGATGCGGTAGCAAAAAGTGCACCGATTGCAGGGATAATTGCAACCTTGAGAGGATTGTGAAAAAAGAAGCCGACTCAAGAGATTGAGGAGGCATGGAGTCTGTGCTTAACAGGGTTTCTGCAGGTTTCACAAACTCACATTTAAGACTTTTTAAGACTACCTTGAATGGAATTTAAGACCTCTTTTTTCACAGAAATGTCAAACTTCGTCCAGCCAACTGGTGATAAAATTTGCACTCACCCATAATGGAAATAAAACTAATAATAAAAAAAAGGTAGTCTAGCAAGCGTGTGTTAGCAGTGAGTTATCGTAGTTAACCAATATCTGTCTGTCTATGGAACATGACAGACGGTCAATCAAAAACAAGCTATAGAATGGTTTTAAAGCAACTTCATTGAGCAATTTTGTACTAAAAGTACTTTATTGATTTTATGCATATATATGTCTTTTTTTTTGTTTGTTTTTTCAATCAGAATTTTAAATAGCTGAAATAAACTAACTTTTCAATTCTATTCCAATTTAGTGAGACGAATACTATTTTTACTCACAGGTAAATTTTCCTTAAGCGTGCTCTCCTTTTCAAGTCGTTTCTTTTCTTTTTTGCGCTGGAACAAAATACAGACGTGTGCGATGAGCGGTGGTTAGATGACAGTTAGACAGTAAAGTCTCACCGGTTATTACACAAACGTACCTTTTTTTTACGTTTGTTCCTTTCAGTTTTCTCTTTACGCCGATCTTCCTCTTCTACCAATTCCTTACCAATTTTATCTGCTTCCTGGTGAGAACATGTGGAGCAGATGTTACAAATTCACTTCCCATAAAAACAAAACTTGCCACATCTAAAAAAAAATTTGATCCAATACAGTATTAAAAACATCAAAGTTAAACTGCATAAGTCGTATTTTCCATTCCATCACCAACAGAAGGGACATCATTCAGATAAGTATTGATTTCCCTTCCCAGTAAGTGGAACTGGGCGTGTTACCTCGTCTGTTAGCTGTCTTATCTGTGGATGTGGTTCCAAAGGTTTGCTCGCAGCATAACGTGGATGATAATCATCATCGTCGTCATAATAATCATCGTCGTCTGAATATATGAGATCGTCCTCTAAGACCTGAGCAAACTGTAAGGCTGCTGAAAGTTAGACAGAACAAGCAGATTTAAATAAAGATCATAGGATCAGTTAAGTTTCCATCTGTTTCATGGAAATGTCTTAAAAGTCCAATTACATCTACAATTCTTGGGGGGAAAAAAAAAAAAAAAGATTTTTAAGATTTGAAGAATTCTGAAGTTTTTTTTTTTTTCTACAAAATGGGAACCATTGTCTTTCACTGCCATATAAAATGTTTTCCCAGAATGCAATTCTTTGGTGTGTCCTAGTTCAGTAGCTGCATTTACATAACAAATATGCTCAAAACCTTGTTGATATTTTGCCAATATAAAAAACACAATTGTGGTGTTTGATAAGAAGTGCAATAAAAATCGCAGGTGAATATGTTTGTTCACGCTATAATTAAAAAACATGCCGCACCAACATCCTCCAACTACTTCCTGTCGTCTTCTTCTTCTTGGTTTGCGCCAGTGGCAATATCTTGTTGTTGATCATGTGATTTGTGTGATGCGAAAAAAATGTTCCTATTTTAGTTTCACAAAAAAATAAATAAATTATCGTTTTGGCCAATTTCAATACACCCCCCACCCCAAAAATAAACTCCAGAAAAAGAAAAAAAACACCTTATCTTGACAAAACTTTTTAGCAAAAGATACAATTTTTTTTGCCCCACAACACAAGAGAGTTTTCAGTAAGCAAATTTGTTTTCAAAATGTCAAATTCTGCAATTGTGCAGCTAATGTGAGAGTTCCCTGCATATTTTTCACTTCAAATTTAAAAACTTCCTTTGAAGTCTAAACAGAAAAGGATCTCCACAGTAGTCGGCTTTTAAGTGTGGAAAATGGAAAACCACCAGATGTCAGGGAAAGAAATTCTAAAGGAATTTCCAGAAATCTTTTTTTCCCCTGTTCCATACTTCTCCAGAGTACTAATGTACTTCTATCAAAATCCACACATTTTTGTGGGACTGTGAAAGAATCCTGTTTGACGTCACAGGACCAACAACAACAACAACAACAACAACAACAACAAGCTCCTTTCAGTCAGAATGAGTATGAATGTTGAAGCTGATGTAAAGAAGTGAATAAAGAAGACTTGTGTGAAATGTCTAAATCAGAAAATGCCTTACAGATAAAAGGTTGAGCCAAAGCCTCTAGTAAGGAAGTCCTGCGCCCACTCATGAAATCCACTATTGATTCCTTAAAAGAAGACAAGATCAGCAAATTAGGACCATTTACAGCCATGATGGTTAAAGGATAAATAACAAGACATGGGGAAGAAGTAGAATAAACATCTTAACAAAAAGAAATCCTGATACTTTGGAAAGAAGTAAGATTTCAATAAGTGCAGGACACAAGATAAATGATGGCACAGCTGAATATCCTGCTGCGTTCACTGCAGAGCTAAGAAATGACTCAAACTCCTTACTTTGTTCAGTCCAGGTAGAACAATCCAGTTTGATTCGTCAAATCCACACGTTGGTAAAATCCAACGTGTGGATTTTACCCCCCACACGTTGCTGTACGCTGCCAGTCAGCTATTTGTGTGTGTCTAAATCACTGGAAATGAAGCCAAATGGGGCTGTTTGGGATTCAAAAATATTTCCGGTCACATACGGACCGCTTTCCTAATGAATCGGCTAATATCCAGTTGTTGGACTTAAGTTATCCTCTAAACAGCAGAGCTGGTAAGAAGTTACATTTATCTGTCAAAAACAAGTTTACATGAAAACTACTAAATTTAGTTCATTTTTATTTTTACATTTCTTGAACAGATGCATGTATAAACACATATTTTAATCAATCACTGTTTACTTAAAAGAAAAAAACCCTATATTTTAAGAAGAGGTCTTAACACAGAGTGATGCAACAATCCACCTTATCCTGAACGATACCCATTTCTATTTTTCTATGAGGTCTGACCAAATGACCGTTACCTAACATTTGAAATACAAAAAAAAAAGAAGTCCAACATCTATGCTAAAATTTCACAACAATTCTGTGTTTGTCCTGTCGATTACACAAAAACAAACTAATTTTTAATCTTTGATAGTCCAGCTGGAGCATCTTAAATAAAACTGTGAGAATCTCACACAAGTTCATAAGTCAATTTAGAGCTGTTGAATTCAACAAAATCTTTTTACTTAATATCAGTTCACAAAATAATCTGAACTGATTATTTTGTTATGTCATTATTATGACACAGTAAATGTCATAATGGTGACATTTATTATGCTGAGCTGACATATAAACCCAGGAGTTTATTTAAATCTGTTCAGGTAAGAGTCCATCTACCTGTTATGAAGTTTAATTTGATGTGATACCAACACAGGAACATTTTATTAAAAGTCTCGAGTCATACTCACATGGGTGCGCATTAGTCTCGAGTCTTGGCGAATTCTGGGTACTGAAGGCCCACCTGGCAGGTAAGGAAAAATGATGACGTGAAAGTTCAAATCAAGTGGGAAAAAAAATTACACTGGACCAACACACATGTTCACATATATATATGCATATAACAGCTTCGATTAAACTCGCGGCTCGCACCGACAGAACGGAAGCGGACCCGTTTTGCTGAACTTAAAGGTCTCAGTTAAAACTACAGTAGCTGGTAAGCTAACAAGCTGACCCAGTTCCAATTCCTGGTAAATGAAACTCAAGGTATGATTAAATAAACTGCTCCATTCTCACCTCGAACTAGCTCTTTCTTTTTTGGCATGGTTTCCGTTTATTTCCAGAATCTCTGATCCAGTATTTGTCTCTGTGACGCACTATTTGTCGGCAGGTTTAGTGCTGCTGAGTTGTTGTTCCCCCTGTTGAAGTTTTGGCTCGTGTACAGTGGAGAAGCCTTCGGCGTCCACGGCGTCCTGTTCTTCGTCTTCTTCTTCGACGAAAACGTACTCAGACACTATTATTGGTGAACGACACTGCCATCATCTGGAAAGAAATTTGCCCTGTAGATAACAAATATTCTTCAATAAAATCTACTGAGAATGTTAAATAAATGCTTTTACAGATGCATTGGTTATATGTTGTAGTTCAAATAAAAACAGTCTCAGTAACAGAAAAATAGCCTATTTTTATTCTTATGTCGACACATATTTAACCCATATTTCTTAAAAATGTTTTAAAAATCTGCCCACAGTTTAAAGTCCTGTCTGATGAGTATTATGCTTTTTCAATGGATTATGATACATACAGTTCAATAAGTAAATAATTTGCATTATATTGAGTCACACTAAAATAATTACACAATGTATGTCTTGGGCAGCAGAAATATTTATTTGAGAATGAGAAATTTAGTCTATTTTAAATAGCATCATTTTGGGTAAAGAGGCTTTTGTCTATGAAGAACTTTGTAATATTAACAATATAATTATTAAATTTGGGGCATTTATCCTCCACAAGTTACTCTGCTTTACACTGACAAAGGTAAATCTAGAGCAATATGATGATCTCGCTCTTTTCCTGCCATTCAAATGTTCTATTTCCGGGGTATTTTTTGACCGTTCCTAGCAACGCTCCTAGGTAACGACGTAGAGGAAGCGCGCTCAGCGTGGCGGACTGTCATCATCAAAAATCAAAACAACATGGAACCAGAACAGGTAATTTATGTAACTTCTGCCTTAACCACGCTAGATAAAATAATTTCTGTACCGTTCTTTGTTGCGTCTTCGTATTACCAGCAACCCGGAAGTGCCAGTTAACGGTTACATAGCTAACTGCTGCTAGGCATTGAGCTAACTGGCATACTAATGTTAACGTAGCTGACCTGTTTACTCAGCTCACTCTATTTTAATATGAGGAAACTTGGATAAGCCTTTGCGTGTTAATTTATATTTACAGAAGCTTAACTAGCCAGTAGTGTCTGGCTTATTTGTTTATCGCTTTGCTTTAACGAGTCCAGATACACTGGCTGTAGTATAACACATCTTTCAGTTATGTTAACTCAGACTCAAGTCGACCTATGTTAAAGAAGCTATCCGGTGGTGATTGTCTTGTTTACATTTTCATAGCAAATGTACACAGACTATAAAGCACAACCTCTGGAATTTTTATTTTATTTTAATTTTTTAAGTGGACTAAAATAAAACAACTGCAAATTATTTCCTGTGTGTATATGGGTTGATGACATCACAAGAGGCACAAGAAGTTGAGCAAATAAACAGGGTCAGTAAATATGTTGCAGCTTTTGATAGATTCCACTAAAGGTTCTAAAGCACACCAGTTGCAATTGAGTTTGAAGGAGTTCAACATTTAACTGTTTAACTGTTTGAAGATCCTTTTATGACCAGTGACATAAAACGTATCTTGCTTTGTGTGTCTGTTTTAGATGGCGACGACTCCTTCTCATCGACTAGGAGATGAAGGTACAATTGGTCCTGATGGACAAACAGGCCCACCGGAAGCCCAAAGTCAAAGTATTGTCCAACAGGACCAGAGACCGCTTAAAATAAAAACAGATGTTCGGGAGCTTCAACTGTCACAGCAAAAAGTTTTTCAGCTAGGTATATTTCCTACATATAATAAAATAACATAAATGAGAAAATAAAACAGCTAAAGGATTGATTAATTAATTGGTGCTGTACTGATTTTATTTTTTATAAACTGGTATAAGAAACAATATTCTCTAGCCAAGAAGGACTTTGTTCTGACAGTAATGCTCCATATTTATGTATAAGTGTTTAGATATTCCTGCTTCTGGTTCAAATGTGTAACATTCAGAAACTTGTATTTCATCAGAATTCCAGGAGAGTCATCTGTCTCCTGCTCTGTCACTGATGCCTCTAATCTCAGGACTTGAGCACAGCGTCACTGAATACTCTTTCTTCCAGCAAGGTGATCCAGAATTTGTCCCCCTAAGGTAAGAAACACTAAGTTGATAGATTAGCTTTTACTATCCAGCAAAGGGGAAAGTCGGGTGCAACAGCAGCGTCAGATAAAAAGTTCTCACAAAGGAAATAAAAAATAAGATATATAAAAAGAGATTAACAAAATAACAAATAGTAATAATAATAATATACTATACAAAACTATTACAGAAAATGCTGTTCAGTTATTAGGTCATGACTGTTGACCTAATAACTTCTGATGAAGGTGACACCGGAAAAGCTATCTGCTTGCTGTCTACTGATGTGAGAGAAACGTCTTTTACGCACACGATCAACTCTGTGGATTTAGGAAAAAGTTGGTACTGTGGGGTGCGCGTGTGGAGCGGGGATCAGTGGAAATGTTTCCCACCTTAGAGGATGTTTTGGCCAGTGATGTCAGTAACGTTACTGACGTCGGACCACTTTTTTCAGTAACGAGTAATCTAACGCGTTGCTATTTCAAATCCAGTAGTCAGACTACAGTTACTTATCAAAATCATTTTTGCGTTACTATCTTCTTTTGTTATTTAATCGTATTTCCTCTACGTGTCTTGTCGAGTGACCGACTGTAAACAATGTAGGGAGATGCGCGTTTGTTGGGAAAAACTGGAACTATTTTGAGTTTCTGTCGACAAGTCCGATTATTATAAGCGGCTTTGGGCTTCATTTTTTTAAAGTCGCAGATTTAATGAGCGGGTTGCGCCTTTTTGGGCTGCTTGAACGTGAAGTTGCTCATTTGGGCTTGGAAATAAGCAGAGACTCAATAAATCCCAGAATTTGTCCGTCATTAAGGATAAGTTTTACTCCGCCGCTCTCCCTGTTCATCATTTCCAGGATGATCCGTTTGTTAATGTCAAGTTAATGTATTACCTCTGAATGACATCGAGCTTGCGTTGCGCTCCAGAAAACTGCAAAATATCGAAACCAATATGAACAGCGCAATAAACGTGAAAACAGCCACGTAGTTGGCAATAGTTATAATGGCAAGTTAGCACCGTTATAATTATTAATATTACGGTAAGTGTCGCAGCCATCTGAGCTGTGGAGCTGCAGTAGGAGCTCTGTGCTGCGACATCAAACTCAGGGGCGTAACGCAGAATCTGGAGGCTGGGGGGAGGGGGGCTTTAAATCCTTCTTAGTTTTCCAGACAACAGTGGACCACACAAATTACTCATGTTTTTTATTTTTTGTACAATCTCCTTTTCAGTTTAACCTTATCAGTGGAGACACATTGTTGATGTTACCATTATAAAATAACTTACAATTAAGTATTGGCAAAGCTCAATGTGATTTTCACAGGAGGCAGAGCGTTGTTGTTAGCAGCTGCTGAAAGTAACTAAAAAGTTACTTAATCCTGCAGTTAGTTACTTTCCTGCAGTTAGTTACTACTTGACTTGGAAAGTAACTTAGTTACTCCCTCTCACCCCCTCCGCCCCCTCCACGGGCAGCAGGCCTTAAGCTCCTTGAAGGGGGGCTCACCCTTTCATACTTTGAAAACCCCTGTACTATACAAAACTATTACAGAAAATGCTGTTCAGTTATTAGGTCATGACTGTTGTTCTGTAGGTATACCTTCCTACAAAAAAAGTCACTTGAAAGATCCATTTTTCTCATTTTGTTACAGGAAAACCACCAAACTCAATGCATTTTATTCGTCTTTTATGTAATAGAGCAACACAGTGTCACATCATTGTCAAGTTGATTCTGTCCTCTTTAACTTTAACACCCCTAAATAAATTCTACTTCAGCAAAAGACATTCCAGAGTTCACCTAACTAGTAAGTAAGTAGAAATAACACTAGTGGTAGTGGTAGCAAAATTTGCTACCGTAACTGAAAGCTGTGGTTGTAACTGGGTGCACCGAGTGAAGTTTTCTGGATGATTACCGATCTTTAAAAAGCCTGACAATTACTATATTAGTCAGCATCAATTTTGTATTTATTTCGTTTTTGTCTGAAAAGTTGATAAGTATGGAGATAAAGATGCTAAGCTGACAACAGCAGAATGACTTTTGTTAACTGCAGACATGACCTGGTGGGTGGGTCTGTCAGTCAGTCCTCTATCACACCAGAGCCAAAGGGGACAGTAGATGATTTTCTGATCTTTGCTGAGAACAATAAGATTGGTGGATATAATCAATTTCATATGTAAGTATTGGCCGATTGCCCAAAATTAAGAATATCGAGACAATTTATTGGCTGGTTAATGTATCAGTGCATCCTTAGTTGTAACAAGACAAAATGTAGGTTCAAGGTGACTAGATACTTTAACAAAGCATGGTAACACCTGTACTGCTAGTGGAAGGATAATCATATATATTCTCCTCGCCAGGGCTTTTCCTGATGTTTCTATGGTATCAGAGAGGCTCCGTTTTCCTATCCATGAGAGCACCATCCATTCCTCTGAGCAGAGCTCACTTTCCCAGCATCCTTTGGCTCAGACAACCCTCCTTTCTGATGAAGGAGCAAGCAGCAACTCCTTCCTATCTCAACATGACACACAAAGAAAACTATCAAGAGGAGATTGCAAAGAGACTAAGTTGGAAACACTATACGACTTGACAGACAGGAATAACGTTGGAATTCATAAAGATGAAAATATCTTTCTGAATAAAGACATTCCTATGCAGGATCCTCAAGCCGACCAGAGAGAGGTTGGCATGCAAAGCAGCAGTAGTAGCTCTGTTTCCGCTGAATCCCTGACCTCTATGAAAAGAACTGGCTTTTGTCCAGATCAGCCACGACACACAGAAGCTTGCAAAGACAACATGTTTGAAAGACAAGGTCCACCAGGTGAAGCCAGTCCTTCCCAAGAGCAGAAAAGGCACAAAGAAATCAGTAACATCACTACTGGTTCCCGCTCGACTCAGCCCGATGATAGCAGCCAAGAGTTGCACAAAGAGATGCTGTCTGAGGTACAGAAACTCAGCAACTTTGAGGCACACGAGCAATATTCCATTCAAATTTGTCCATCATTCCAACTTCCCATGTCTTTAGCTGATCACATTCATAAAGAAACGCAAAACAGAGACAGAGGCCTATGGTCTTTACAGAACCAAACAGGAAGTGACGGTTCCTACCTTGGATTCCTCCCACAGTCTCAATCTACACCAGGCGTTTTCTTTGCGCCACTGAAATTCGATGTCAAGACTAAACTTGCACATCTTTCAGCCATAAAAGATACCTTGTCCCCATCAATTACGGGTGCACACTCAGGTGATGGCTGTCTCCCAGACACAGAAGATCCTCTGGAGGCCTCTCACAAAGTCCATTCCCTCCCTAGGCTCAACTATCTGCAGAAAGTTGACGCCTGGAAGACAAAAGAAAGCTCAGAGAGGACCCCACCATTAGAAGGCCTAGCATTGCAGAGACTTTCGGGAGTTCCTCCTAAAAAAGGTGAGGAGGCAGGATCCAACACCCTTATCCAGCAGCCTTCCACCAACCAGGATGCTTCACAGATCTCTTCCTCTACACCTTCAGGAGGTTCTTCTCCTAGACGAGGAGAGGCTGTAGGCAGAGCTCCTGGTGACTTGGAGAATAAAGGATCTGCTATGCCACCTTCTGCCTCTCCCTTCGGCAGATCACAGTCCCCCTCGTCCCTTGGTACAGTTGTCATGGTCGCTGACAAGCACCAGCTGACCAACACTGCTCCAGAAAATAAGACGACTCAGAGCCTGAAGGACACTCTTCCTTCACCCAGTACCGCCACTCAACCCTCACGATTCGAGAGCTTTGGTCACTTCAGTGACGTCTCCGAACTCTCAAGCTCCCAAGATAGCTACATGGAAATTAAAGTAGGACCTTCTGCCGGAGCCTCTTCTGTCGTCAGCCTTGAGCTTGATAATTATGCCCCCTACTGGCCTTGTAAACATTCAGCAACCTCATCACCTCCTCCAGGGTCTAAAGAGCTCAACATTGACGAACGAATTCCCGTAAGTTGCCCTGATTTTTTGTTTGTTTGTTTGTTTGAAGTCAATGTATTTTATTTAACAGATTATCCAGTTTAATATTTATGTGAACACAGTTATCTGATAAGGTCTCTCTCGTTTTTTCTATTAGTTGTATCTTCAAAACCTTGGTATCGACCAAACTCCGTCAAAAATCCTGACTCCGTTTGCACCTAGAGGGCCCATCAGAGAACCAGAGTTTTCTCCCTCTGATCTCTGTACTAGTAAAGGATCTTCTGGATCTCCTTCAAAGAGCACCCAACCTTCAGAGAGTAACAAACCTTATAATGACCTTCTCTGTATGATAGGCAACGTGGTGGAAATACTTGTCAGCAAATTTAATGTTTTAACAGCTGCAGCTAAAAGAGTGATCAAATAAGATCCATATTTTAAATGTGATACTTCATTGAAATTTTAAAGTCCTGGTCTGTTTTTAGTTCTGCAAGCATTAAGGAATGCCCAGCCATGAAGCAATACGGAAGAGTAGGACATTTGATTTAGTCATTTTTCTAGTCTGGAAAAATATGAAAAAGGGATATTTGGTATTTGGCTTCAATATTCAGTCCATCTATCCATCTGTTCATCTATAGCACAGGTGTCAAACTCCAGTCCTCAAGGGCCTCTGCTGCACCACCTGGATAGAATAATTAGATCATTAAGGCTCTGGAGAACTGATCTACACAAGGAGGAGGTCATTAAGCCATTTCATTACAGCGTTTTGTACCTGTGGCTCATCTAAAAACTGCAGGACAGCGACTCTTGAGGACTGGAGTTTGACACCCCTGATCTATAATATCCATTCATTTTTCCTTTCAGTCAGCAATATTCCATTCAGATTTGTCCATCGTTCCAACTTCCCATGTCTTTAGCTGTCACATTTCCGGCCTAAATTCATTGAATTTAAACTGTAAAAAGTGAGCTAAAAGGAAAGAGAACTGTGGAAAATGATGTAATATTTGCAAGAAAACTGTGTTGGAACCATGTGTCATCTTTCTTTATGAAACAAGTCTAAAGCTGTGTTTGTGGTTCTTTTTTTTTTTGTGAGTTCAAAATAGGCACAAAAATGTTAAATATACATCAATTATTAAAGACTAATAATTTTTGTTTTGTTTTCAGGTAGCAATCCCCATAAAGGTGAGTTCTCCAGGTCCAGCGTTCTGTCGGTGGATTCCAGTTCATCCGTCCCTCGCAGCATGGACAGTCTTGGTCTGGTTTCCTCGCCCTCAGAGCAGCTCAGGGTGAAGACCTCTCCTCCGTCCAACACAGAAGCCGCTCGGGGGGAGAGCAAACCGGCCTCCTGCTCCGGGCCCGGTGAACGCTCCCCCTCCTCTGTCCTGATCCAAAACAGCGAGCAGGATTTCAAGTCCGTCGCTGTGACCGTCTCTGATACAGATACAAAGTCATCTGTCTGGAGCAGCGATAATACGGATCAAGATGCGGAGAATTCCTTTGTTAGCACAAAGGCATTGTCAGAGATCCGTAAGCTACTCTCTCAAGCAGAGGACATGATATCTACGGCGTCTTCCACATCTTCGTCGGGACCTAATGCAATGCTTCTCTTCTCTGATAAAGACATTTTCAGGCCACCCAACAGAACAACCAGCTGGCTGCAGAGCTCCTCGTTCTCTTCCTCTATCTCCGCCTCCACTGGCGGAGACCTAAAGTCTCCTTCCTCTCCACCGTGGGCCAGGTCTTCCTCAGACTCCATGCTTACATCAGAGAAACCAAACCAAAGCTCCACTGGGCTAGAGAGTTTGACGTCATCTGAGCAACCCGATAGTCCATCCACGCAAGCCCGCCGGACAGAGCCGGAAGGATGCAGCGCGGCACCTCCAGATAAAATACAGACACAGCCGTCAACAGCCGCAAGTACAACTCAGTTCAGTGCGGTTCTTGAAGAAGACAATGAAGAAGAAGAAAAGACTATACCTAGTGATCTCGGTGCAGAGAGTCGCTCTTCCTTTCCCGTTCGCGAGGACGCTGACCGGGGAGTGATGAGCGACAGCAGCAGTGAGAGCTCACTGGCAGTCAGAGTGGCCAAACTACTGCAGAATGAATCGTCAGCCACCATGACATCGAGCACGCCCAGCGTCACAGATCAGGAAGAGGGCAAGGCCAGAGGTAAAAGATTCACATCCGGTCGTCTTTTTGTTTTTGTTCAAATGAAACCAAACCAAGAAGAAGGATCAAAAAGCTCTTCCCTGCACGGCTGTTGCTGTTGGAGATGCTTGCATTTACTTCAAATTTTAATCTCTGAAACGTACAAGTACAGAGAGACGTCGACTGTTGCCGATACAACAAGTAGTGATACAAATCACTACCAAGTTCTGATTGGTAGTGACTGGTAACCAAATTAAAGTGTAAAACTTTCTTGGTCCTTTAATTCATTCTTTAGTTGGAACTGCTCATTTCACTGGCCACTTTCTTTTCAGACTACATTAATCCCACATGTATTTATGTTCCCGTATTTCAGAGTGGCTGAAGTCAAAGGTTTTGGGACAACAGCGTGACCTGCTGCTGTTGGACGCAGAAGACAGACAGCACATTGAAGAAATCAAGAAACAGCTCCTGATGAGAAACCCTCTCAGAGTAATAATCTTTGATACACTTTAAGAGAAGAGAATCAGAAATTTGTAGTCGTACTACAAAATGTAACAAATGGTTGTTTTTATATTTGTCATTTTTATGTCAGCCTTTCATCGTTGAAGAGTGTAGGTGCTCAAGGTAACCCGCGTGTTTGCAATTTCTTGCAAAGTGTGCCAGAAATGGAAAAATAAACTGTTTTGCTGTTCTAGGGTTGCTGTGTACAGATTTTTCTGGGGGTTTTTAAGCTTAATTAATGCAAAGCGACTGGCTAAAATGTTTGTATTCCTTCAACTTTTTAGATTCCGTCATATTATCATCACTTTTTGCAGTCATCACAAAACTACTTTAAAATATCATAATACTTTTAAGTCCATATCACCACTCATGACAACCCAAGAAATGCATTAGTGGAAAAAAAATCTATAAGAACAGAACATTTGATTAATTGAAAAGAATTGCCAACCCTATGGCAAAGAGATGTAATGTGAAAATATTTCGGGGTGTGAATGCTTATATTTTAAGCCGAAGTTTGACCATGTTTGCTGTGGAAAAAAGATTTTGTAGGTTCTTTTTGTTTTTTGGAGGCCTTTAAAAACTTCGTGTTTTTTTTTCCCCCCTTTCTTCCAGAGCCAAGGGACCACAGATACAGAAAGCAGCAGTGTGGCCTCCAGTGTTTGGGTCCACAAAGAGACCAATGTCCCTACAGCAGCCGAAACGTTTCCTACCCTCAGCATTGCTAACAAGTTGCTAGCCGTCCACCCAGATCCTCACATGACGCTACAGAGCAACTTTCACCTCGATCTAGAAGCCAGAGTTTGTGCAATCGCTGCCAGGGAAGGAGTAATACTCCCTACAAAAAGACCCCAGACCCTTCTATCCATCAACATACCCACTCAAAGGAACCCTGTGACCTCCTCACCTTCCAATTCAGCCCCCACTTCCACTTCTGCTCTGAGTCCAGCCTCAGACCCCCTCCACCTGGCAGAGCTTTCCGCTGGAACATCATCATCCAGCAAGTGTCTTTCAACCAATCTGGGTGAATCCGAGACGATTCCTTTAGTCCAGATTACAAGAGAACCACCATCTGTGCATGATGAAAGTACCAGAAAGAGTCGAGACATGGTGGGAGGCCAGGGTGAGGAACTTCCCCCCACTGTCACGCAGGCTGTAGATAAACAGGATGTGGGGACAAACGTCCAGTCTAGTTCTTTTCTGGCCGTCGGGCAGGGATTCAGGACAAGTCATTTCACTCTACTGCCTAAAAAAATTTTGGCCTCCGCTGCCCACTGTCCTTGTTCTGGTGCTGCCTCCGCCGCCCTGAGGGACTCCTCTTTGACCGCCTGCAGTCCAGACGAAGGTGTCAGGTCGTCGAGTCCGGCAGAATGGTACGACGGCGGGAAGCCGGCGGCTGACAGGTCAGACGCTTCCACCATTGATCCTCAGGAAAAGGGCTTCACACCATCGAGTCCTTATCCTGCTGACACACCTGGTAGGCTCATAGTGAAGTGTTTTTTAGAGGGTTTTCTTTGAGTTTCGTACTTTATTACCACTTTAAAAAAGAAAAAGAAAAACTGTGGCAATAACAATTTACGTGCCGTCACTCGTCTTCCGTCCACCAGTGCCTGTGCTGCTGCCTTACAAACCTCGCGGCAGTGAGGAGCTCTTCTATGTCCCTCAGATGGAAGCGGATGTTTCCTCCACCAACCGGTCCGACACCACCATGGAGAGCTCTCACACAGGTACGGCGCAGAAATATTCATACTGCCTAGAGCTTTGCTGCTCTGTCCCGATCCAGCATTTAGTCTGATCCAGCGCTTCTATCCAGCAATGCTTGTATTCCTCTGATCCATTGGATAATAGTAAATTGTTCTCCTACCTCTTGATGTTGATTATTGTTCTCTGTCCGAGTATTATCACTTGATCAACTCTTTTCTAACATTCCACACTACAAAATAAGTTCTAAAAGTATGTATGACTTGTATTGATATCGGATCTGGTCAATATCGGTATCGGCTGACACTCAAAGCTGCATTATCCGGATCATTTCTGAAGTGAAAAAATTGTATCGGGACACCACTAATATAGATATATTTCTATCCATGCATGTCTGTGAAATATGATGGCAGTGGTCACCGCGGTAACGGACAGTGTGTGTCCGGTAAACTAAATTTGAGGGTTCAACTGAAAGCCTTTGAGTGGAGGAGGAAGAGCAGGTTCCTGTCATGTTATGACTGTCTGTTAAAGGAGAGCAGGTGGTCCATTGTAACACACACCGCTCAGCACGTCCATTATTCATGTTCAGGGGCTGAGTTAGACAAAGGCAGAGCTGCAGCCTGAGTAGAGAGGTGGAGGTGGGGCAGACTGGAGCCTCTTGAATGCTGGCTGGGAATATTCAGTTGCTTCCCCAGCAGCTTTTTCTCTTTGTCTAATTCGATTGGCTTTCGTTGTGATGTAAGCAACCGCCGGTAAATTCCCCCCAGGGTCAGACGACGCCGTGGCTCCCACCTTCAGCAGTGACGTCCTCGGGGATCAGGACCCCAGGCTGGACCGCGGAGTCGCGTTCAGACACCAGGAGGGCATCTACAGCAAGAGGCTGAGAACAGCTGGTGTCACAATGGCAGACCGCGCACACACAGGTGAGCTGAACACACCCAGAACACGAGGACATGAGATCTGACGCTGAGCAGGAGACGTGTGGTTACTGCTCTCATGGAAAGACATCTTAATGCAGTCACTTTGTAAATAGTAAATACTAACGATCATCACTTCCTTCCTAGTTTCATCCTTCCTCACTCCCTCCATCAGTGTTTTTCTTCCTTCCTTACTCCTTTCCCCCCTCACTCGCATTTTATTCTTCCTCCTTCGTCTCTTTCTACCTTCCTTCCTTTCTCTGTCCCTTGTTTCATCCTTCCTTCATGTTCTATCACTCCCTTCCTTGTTTCTTCCTCCTTCCTCCCATCCATCCACCCAGTAATAATAATAATCTCTCCATATCTTCTTTATGAACAGTAGATGCTCCTGCAGCAGCAGACCGAGGGTCTCCAGCTCTGATCCAGGGTGTGAAGCCGTTTTCCCAGGAATCATCCAACTTTACCAGAGCGCCTTCAGTCAACCTCAAACCCTGCAGTAGGGATCAGGGTACCAGCCCGATCCACTTCCCCCAGTACCAACCAACAGAGCTGGCTCATGACAGGTTTCATCCAGCACACGTAGAAACGGTGCAAACAGAGACCAGAGAGCGAGAACTTCCTCCGCCGGCACCCCGACAGGGCGCTAGCACCCTGGACCACCTGTGGCAGAAGTTCTGTGATCAGCGGACCAAGGACGAGGCGCGCCCCACCGGCGATAAAAACACTTCCCTGTTGGAGCGACTGGAGCGTCTGTCTCGCATGATTCATCACATGCAGGCTACTCCGGAAGCCGAGAGCCAGGAAGAGCGGAGTAGTTACTTTCCTGGAAGGACGCCGAGGAAAGAACGAAAGGAGATTAAATTGAGCAAACACGGCGGAGTGACGGATAGGGGATGGGAAGTGGGGGGAGGAGAGGCGGAGCATCCAACCCAGCTGAACCCCCCGTCCTCCCCAGCAGACGGGTATGAACCAGATAGCCTGTCGACCACTTCCACCATGGATACGGCCCGACTCGTCAGGGCCTTCGGCGCCGACAGAGTCAGAAACGTGAACAGCCGCTCTCGACTCGGTAAACTGTACAGCACCATCAACAAACAGAAGGGAGACTGGAGAGGAACGAAGGCCGACTCCTCTTTTACCCTCACACCATCCGAGGAATCGGTACGTGTGTCTGAGAGGAAGCTGGAGACAGCTTCCTGTCCTCATCCCTGCTCTACGAGTTATCTGTCAAAGTTGGCACTGGCCATGTTTATGCTAACATTTATCATTCCACTTGTCTGAATGTAAAAGTGCTTCCACACCTGCCCTCAGGTTGTTGCTGATTCAGCACAAACATCCAGCTCACACACGTTCTCACCACAGCGCAGACCTTCCAGGGTTCTGACAGCCAAGAGGCCTGTAAGAGGAGTCAACAAAAGCATCCAGGCAGGTCAGTCATCATCATCCATCATCAGCTTATACTTGTGAGAAAAAATGAAAACTTCTTATTTTTTCTATGTACATCTTTTTTAATGTAGGAGTTAAGGCTGTCAGAATAAGGAAGGAATCAATTAATCGTATGATAAATTAAAAGGAGCTCAACAATTTCCAATATGATGATTAATATTGTTTGAAGGCCATTTTTGTTTACAGAGAGATTGTAATCACTTTTATTTTTGTTTTCAATTGTGTTTTTTAATTTTATTTCCGTTTTACATATGCTTTTTGGTTATTGTGTTTTATTTTGGATATTTAAAAGGTCTTCCAGCTCCATTGTTAAGTGCTCTTTAAAATGTAGGTTTATTGGTCTTTGACAGGGTGAATTTACATTATTATAACATTACCAATATATTTCTTTAAGATGGTCTAAAAGCAACAATATTATTGTTTATTACTGGGACAATTTATTATCCACCAAAATTCAATATCATGACAGGCTTAGTAGGAAGGAATAGGAATGCATTTCTTTGGGAGATTAATAAGACTGCATGAAATATATTCATCTTGGTTCCTCAATATTCTGTACATTATTTGTCTCAATATATTTGGCAATTAACACATTTACATAAAAAAATTTGTTGTTGTTTTTTTTTTATCTTAAATGCTAAATGTTTGGATTTTGGGGGGCAGTTTTGGCCTAGTTTGCATCTTTTTCTTTCATCAAATATCCTTTTTTTTTGCCTGTATCCTCCAGTTAACCATTAATACATTACTAAATTAGTTGGCAATTATTTCAATAATCGATTAATCGTTACTGCCCTAAAAAAATCTAATGTTTTGTAAAGTCGGTAATATTTTTACCTTCTTCCTCAGGTGAGCTGGAGATTGTTCGTAACGGAACTCGGCGGAACACCAGAGATGTTGGGACTACGTTCCCCTCTCCTGCAGAAACCAGGACTTACGGGCAGACCTCCTCTTCTTCGTCGGGGACGGTGGGAGGAAGAGGAGGAAGGTGGAGAGTTCTTCCTAAATCAAACAGCAACCAGAGGCAGAAGAAGAGCAAGAGAAGCCCCTCCAAGCCTTACCCTAAAAGTAGGTTTTTCTACAGCTCCTGGCTGAAGACGGGTTTTTTGTTAACTCATTGAACAGGTAGCGCGTTAGCTTCGCGCGCTGTCGCGACGCCTGGACTGTCACGGACCTCTGATGTTTTTGTTTTTTATTAGCTCGACATCTGATGCTGAGTAACAAACGAAAGCGACGGTTTTCCGCCATTCGGGGTGAACCCAACACACGGGACGTGATAGCGACAGCGGCGAAAGTTGAACAGTTTTTAAATTCTTCTGTCGCATAGCTTACCCGCGTGTGGGCGTCTACGCGTACAAACTTGAAATTTCATGTGTGCGAATTTAATTGGTGACGGAGAAGGACGAGCGGTTGTCGCCTCACAGCACAAGCTCGATAGAAAATGAATAGAGAGCGACGTCGCCTCCCGCGTGTGGATCCGTTAGCACGAGTACAATCGCGCGCGAATCATTTCACCTCAAATTTGATGTTTTTTATTAAGGTGTTGTTTCATGTCAGAACCCCATGCACTGGTGTTTATAGGTACGAACCCTTTATGGGGGCTCATTTTCAGAGAATTTGGGGCCGACTTGTATGTCAAGTATAAGGAACACAGCGCTTTCTCGGCTCGCACGCGCTTAACGCACACTTTGAAAAACGCGATTAACTCAACCTCATGTGACAGACAGACCAACTACAGTTTTTCCACTTTGAAGATTCCAATGCTCTTAAATGTGTAGTTGTGTCATGTGAGAATACAAAAATTCAAGAAGTGGGAGTAATTTTGTGATGCAGTTTGTCATGTTTAACATTTTAAGTCGTTTTTTAAGGTGTTTCGTGGTTCATCCCGGCTGACAACCTGAGGTCTGAGATGAGGAAGGAGAACCGGCCGGACAAGTCGAACACGGCATGGTTTGAGCCGTACAGCAGAACCCGTCCGTGGAGAGAGCTGCTCAGGCAGAGACAAGTCCGAGATCTGAATCCTAAAGTCAAAATATTGTCCTCTGGTCTGGCATGGGTCTCCCTGCAAGTAAGTTTATGGGGGTTTTTTTGTCTTCAGAAATGTGGATTTAAAAAAAACAACAAAAAACAAACACAAATAGTTAAAATGTTCAGTGTTTAACACATACGCATTGTGGGAGATTTCATTGTATTGCTCCGTCCCGGCAGGAGGCTCTGGAGATGCGGCGGCCGGATTTCATCTCTCAGTCCAAGCAGAGGGTGAGATGTCTGGCTCTGCAGGCCGAGGAGAGGAGGGTCCAGTCTGCGTTCAGTCGAGAGAGAAACCTGCTGTTCGACGAGCTAGAAGAACCTCAGAGGCTGCCCAAAACCGCAGGTACCCAGAACCTGGAGAACCACTGCGCCACACCGTCACTCTGGGCTGCAGGAGTGACAGTAACTGTAGCAGCTAAAAGTTTGTTGTCTTTTTCTCTGCAAAGGCACGACACTGTTGAGGAGAGCAGTACCCAGGAAAGAGATGATCCAGAGGTCCAAACAGTAAGTATCTAATGTTAATATCTGCATTTCACATTAGAAGCTTTACTCAGCTTACATCAGTCTATTATGACACAACAGGAAAACTTCCCAAAAAATACGTACAAATTCAGCACATAAACACTTAGAGAACATGTCCATGGTGTGCAGATATTTACCTTTAAGGAAACGATGTTGGTTTAGTACAAAGATGTATAAAGGTCATTGTAGATGGAGAAAAAAAAAGGAGTACATTTTCTCCAAAATGCTAAGAAATTTTTAGATTAATCTCAGAAATTTAACAGACAAAATCTTGAAAATTTCTGAGATTGAAAAGTTGAACATTTGCCAAATTTTTTTTTTTAGAAATTTTAAGGTTAATCTCAGTTTCCCAAAAAAAAAAAAAAAAAAAAAACACGGCAATTTCTGGGTTGGAAAACCTGAAAATTTGTTGGAGATAACTGATACTTTTGTATTAACCAAGATTAATTTTCAAAAGAGAAAAAAAATAAAAGTGGAAACGTGGCATTTCTAAAGTCCAAAGAATTTTTCCCTTTTGAAACTGAAATTTCCACGTTTTCTCTTGAAAATGTCTGACAATAATCTCAAAATGTCTGAATTGTTTTGGCAGAAATGTACTCCTCCCTCCTCCATCTACAGGAGCCCTAATACGCTGTCATAGTTTAGAGCCTGAATCTCACACCTTTGTTTAATTTGCAACACTGACATTGTCAATTTCACTGCAACAGAATTTATGAGAATCTTCCTGAGGTGCGGCGCAGGAAAGAGGAGGAAAGGCGGAAGGCCGAGTATCAGTCGTACAGGCTGAACGCCAAGCTGTACAACAAGGTGCCGTCCGTCAGTCAGGAACAAAAACATCCTGATCTGACAGCATTCCTGTGAGCATTTGTTCCACTTTGACTCCGTGTTGGAAATGATTGACATGCTGCTTGTTCTTTCCTTGTTTGTTTTTTTGTTTTTCAGAGAGTGAGGAACCGAGTCCTGGGCAGGAGAACAGCCTGGCAGTGATTAAACGGAACAGCTCCAAAATGTTATTTATTTCTTAAGTCATATGAAATTCCTTTGAGACATTCAATACAGAACAAAGCAGACATATTTTTTACCAGGAAAAAAAAAAGGTGCTCCAGATAATATCTGCCTATTTTTTTAAATAATGTGAAACAGAAACTTGGGTATTGTTTTTGGGATTTTTCTTGTTAAAATTAAAATGATTTTACATTTTTTTTCAAAGAAATATAAACAAAGTTTTTTGTCCTGTGAATATGAAGACAATGGAGGCCGACGTTGGCTTTGAAGGATTTATTGATCAGTTATCGGTTGTGCAGCAGCAGGAAACCACACAAGGGACTAAGAGACGAGCTGGACAAGCTGCAGATTCACTACGCCACACAGCATCGCAACATACGTTCATACAAATGCACTACGACCATTAAACCAATTCATAAACGTTCAAGTTAATAATGACAGCCGTGTGTAAACAGAAACAGGCAGAAAATAAATGAGGAAAAATGTCAGTGAAGGGTTCAGACGTGGTGGTAAAAAAGAAACGTTCTTTGGCAGACATTATTGTAGGTTTTCTTCAAGAAGGTTCAATTAAATAAAAAATAAAAAAAACTAAGGCAGGCGACTGATGGCTGCAGGTTAAGGCTCGGACAAAGTTCCAGTCTTTAGAACGTGAACTGGGCTCTCATTGAAGAAACTGGTGCCGCTCGCAGAGGCTGAAGCGTAACCCGACCAAACCTTAGCCAGGCTGTGTCCACTGAAATAATTTAGTTCCTTTAGTCTCAAAGGTTTTCCTCCGACATTTGAATAGTGGCTAAAATTCTCCGTCTGTTTGCAAATGAAACATGTGCAGGACTTTGTTCTGTTGTGCAGATTCTAATGTTAATTCACACACAAAATGACATTTACAACTCATCATTTACCTTCTCAAAGTCAGGCTAAGAACTGAGCACAATGCAACGACTCCCTAAAATGATTAGAACACTTCCTAGTATTCTGCACAGTTTTACAGGATTCACACAGGAGCGGAGAAGGGCTTGGTAAATACGGTGTTTGAGTCTGGGCGGCATGCATCAGTTTATCCACTCTGGTTCACCGCCACAGTCTGAAGCATGGCTTTCCGTCACATCAGGATGGAATCTACCTGAAAGTTAATAGAGGCGCACCCATTGAGCAAACTTAACATCATTTGCCATCAGGCGTTTCTGATCTCTGGTAATGCTCCAACCTGACTACGCCAACTTCTGTTCAAGAACCTCTATGGTCTGACACATACAGAAAAGGATTCTGACTTTAATTTGAAGTCAGGATTCAAAGAAAAAAAAAAGTCAAAATCCTTTCCTTTTTTCTTCTTTTTTTTTGGATGGCCCTAATCTCCTTCTGTAGATACAAAACAAGTTTTTTTTTCTGGCTTTGTTGTTGTGGGTGATCATTAATAATTTCTATTATATTAAAAGCTGAAATGTCGGCTGTCTGAACACAAAAGATTATAGTGATATTTCAAAATAAAGGCAAAAGGATTAGCTTCGCTTAACATAGCGTCGTATGTTAGCTGTTAGCGTGGGCTAGCATTACTAAAACACCAGTCCCAGTGTATGTGCTAGTCAACGTAGATCCTGCTGAAATCCTGATATTTCTAAACGGCTCCCAACATTTCCAAATCCAGCATAACAGACGGGTTCAAAGGTAAACTTTGCTCTGCTAAACATTTTGCCATCTTGCAGCCTCAATGAACATCAGACAGGCCACGGTGTACTGGTTTCCTTTTTTAAACAACCTCTTATACAGTTGTGTTCGAAATAATAGCAGTGCCTCAACAGCAGCAAGAAAATCACTGGTTTTATTAACATTTCAAACTCTATACCCCAGATAAGTTTCTGGGGGGTAAAATAAAGGTATAGAAAACCAACAAACCCAACAGGACAGCCATGCATACTGTGGATTCTGTGAAATTGAATGATTAACTGAAAAGGGTGTGTTAAAAAAAATAGCAGTGGTGAGTTCAATTAGAGAGGGCATCAATTAGGGAGGGTATTCTGAGAAAAAAGGGTGTTAACAGGTGATCCGTATTTAAGGATCAAGACAACTGGCATGCTGGCTGTGCATTTCTCCTGAAAAAACAATGAAAATCGCTGCTCAAGACACTGTTCTGAAGATGAGCGTTTCCTAATAAAAAATTGATTAAAGAAGGAAAACATACAAAGAGGTGCAGAAAATCATTGGCTGTTCAGCTAAAATGATCTCAAATGCCCTGAAATGGGAGCAAAAACTGAAAACGAGGAAGAAAAGAAAGACAACCCCTCGAATGGACAGAAGAATAGCCAAACTGGCGAAGACTCAGCCAATGATGGGATCCAAGAGGATCAAGCAAGACCTTCAGTTGACAGTGAGTACTGTGACAATCAGAAGACGCCTTACTGAAGTTAACCTTCCAGCAAGAAGCCCCCCGCAAAGTCCCACTGCTGAGAAAAAGACATGTGCAGAAGCGCAATTTGCCAAAGAGCACATTGACTGGCCTGAAAAGAAATGGCATAATATCTTGTGGACAGATGAAAGCAAGATTGTTCTTTTTGGGTCTAAGGGTCACAGGCAGTATGTCAGACGCCCTGCAAACCACTGAAGACCATTAAGCATGGTGGTGCAAGCATCATGATATGGGGATGTTTTTCATACTATGGTGTTGGTCCCATTCACCGACAAGGGATCATGGATCAGTTCCAGTACATCAGGATCCTGGAAGAGGTCATGCTGCCATATGCTGAGGAGGAAATGCCTTTGAGGTGGACCTTTCAACAGGATAATGACCCCAAACACACCAGCAAGCGAGCAAAAGCATGGTTCCAGATGAACAAGATTCAACTGATGGAGTGGCCAGCACAATCCCGGACCTTAATCCCATTGAAAACTTGTGGGCTGACATAAAAAGTGCAGTGCATGAGGCAAAACGCAAGAATTGTGGAATACAGTGCAATTATCCTGGGCTGCAATACCTGTGGAATGATGCCAGAAGTTGGTTGACTCCATGCACCACAGATGTGAAGCAGTCATCGGAAACCGTGGTTTTGCAACAAAATATTAGTTTAGGATACTCAGCTAGGTTCACTTATCAAGAATTTCTTTGTTTGTACAGTACATTTTTGAGTTTCCAAGGAAAGATGGCAACACTGCTATTCTTTTGAACATGCCATTTCTTACTTTATTTGAAATATTATTATTATTATTTAAGTTTTGATGACTTTGCGCAATTGTTTTGCTTTGGAATAGAATGTACTGTGTCCCCAATGTATCTGTGTTCATTAAAGTACAATTTCTTTGAAGAATTTTGACATTTACTCATTTTTCTAAAGGCACTGCTATTATTTCGAACACAACTGTATGTCCATGATTCAAATTAATTGTCACTCACCTTGTGCTGATACTGAAAAACACAAACCTTTACTCTTCATTCAGGAGAAACCTCCACACTGAAGATTGTTGTCTGCAACATAATATAGCGCTTAGAAATGGTGCAATGATGGATCAGAAGAGGCTTGGATTTTTCATTTTCTGACCTGGATGTCACTGAATAAGCTGAAGATATCTTCAAAGAAAAACAAAAAACTAATTGCCTGAAATTGTTTCAGTTGTCAAATTGTACGATTTCTATTTCTGTCATCCTCGTTTTAAACAGCCGTGACCAAAACGGGGCGGCATCAGAACCAAGCCTGGTGTTACATAAATAAAATCCAAGTAAACTGAGATTAAAAGTGTCACTTGTAACAACAGAGCTGCTAACATCTCAAACCTGAAGGTACCTCCCCGTTTTTAGCGTTCAACCTTCCACTTAAGGCTGTAGATTCCTCTTGGTTTGACTTGTTTGGCCTCTGGAAGTGGAGGGGGCAGCAGAAACTGATGGTGGCGTGTTTGTGGTGGAGGGTGGGGTCACAGGGGTCAAGCAACATTTAGGTCTGCAGGAGACCGTGGACTCTCTGCAGCTGGGACTGGGACAGAACGAGGCGGTGGACCTGCTCCTGACCGCGGGGACACGGCACCAGGACTCGACCCACCAGCATCGTGTCGGAGTTCTTCTCTTCGGTCGCCTGGAAACAGAAAAATACAGAGGTCGGATCCAAGGGTTCTCTAACTGCGCTTCAATTGATCTAAAAATCGCACAAATTGGAATTCCGAAAGTAACTTTGCTCAGCTATATTTTTCTCAAAATATGGCTTATTTTATCACCACATTTTGAGTATTTTTCAATAAAAAGTTGTGCTGCCAGGATGAGGTGGTTTTTCTGTCGCATCAAAATTTGTATATTTCGCAGAAAAGACTCTTACCAGCAAGTGGCAACAGTGATAAACCTTTAATGGCCCACTGCATGAAAAACGTTTCCACTTGTGATTTTAATGGCGTTTCTTATTTAATGGAAACACCACAATCATGAAATTGGGTGGAGGGGTGTGTAACATTGACTGAAGTTTTGCACGCATTTGTAATGGAAACATAGTTGTTACCTATTAGCTAAAGGGTTCCAATACATCTGAAGAGGTTTGATGATTTTGTTCACTACCTTAACAAAAGAGGTTGAGGGGAACGTTGCAAAGTCTGACGAGACTCGAGCTCCGGGCTGCAGGTTGACGACATGCTCTGCTACCTCACCCTGAGCAGAAGCAGAGAACAAGATATGCTGGTTGAAACTACAGGTGATTAAAAAAAAAATAAAATAAAATTTAATCCTAAAAATATTTAGAGTGTTTCTTTTACCTTCAGTTTGTCCAGAGTCTCTCTCAGGGACTGAAGACGTGCCGTCTGTTCCAGGAGCTGAGCACTAGGTGTCACTGTAGGACAGCACAACGTTAACCTGCTCCTCTCCTTACACACCAGGAACTGTGTACATGAGTCAGTTCAGTAGAGCCGATGATTTCAGGCCATAATGACATGTGTCTATTTAAAGTGACAGACTCTGACCGGCAGAGTGCTGGTTGAAGGTACAATAATATAATAATTACATGGATTCATAATCAGGAGTTCCTGAAACACTTGAAAGCTGATTGGATATAGTTTAACCCGGCACCAATCTGATGGTTGAATAACATTAAAAGATTATAAACAACAAATACCTTTGGTGAGCTCATATGTTTATTTATTCAAGAATTTAGCAGGAAAAAGGGTTTTGGAAAATGTTTTTGCTTATTCTATTAACACATAGTTCTCAATTAAAATGCAATTAATTAATTAATTAATTACAGACTCTGCAATCAACTCAATGACAAATTTTTATTGAGTCCCACCACCTCTGTTTTAATTTGTTAGAATGGTCTAATTGAAGTTCAGACCAAAGTCCAACTGAGAATATTTGACAAGACAAAAGGATTGGAAAAAACGTTTAAAGATTCTCTCTATTTATTCTAACTGAGCGTAAGCCGTGCTGCAAAAAAAAAAAGAAAGAAAAAAGTCAGTCTGAGTGTGCAGAGCTGGCAGAGACAAACTCCTAAAAGAACAACAGCAGAAATTTTATTCATGAAATAATTTGAAAATGGTTTTATTTCCAGTCATCTAACTTCCCCCACTAAACGCTCTACTGACCCGGGGATTTTCCAGTGACGTCCACCACCTTGACGTTGGCGCTCATCTGCAGCAGAGTCTCGAGGAGCTGGTCGGTTTTGCGGTAGAGGGCGCTGGAGAGCACTTCGGGTCGTCCTTCCTTGGAGGGAAGCTTGGTCACGTTGAGCGGCGGCAGGGAGGCGAGCTGGGTGCGCATCTTCTCCGCCTGCCGGGAGGAGGAGCGCGTGTATGGAGGTTAAAAACTGTGAGCCGCCCAAAAGATCCGTGTCATTTGGGCGGCTCACAGTTCCGTCCTCACCTTCAGCCGGTTGTTCTCGTTCTTCAGGTGTTTGATGCAAAGCCGCTGGGCTTCGATCTGCTGACTCAGCAGGGGAGAGTCGATGACCTGGACGCCGGAGCCCGGGCCGACTCCGGCCAACATGTTGCCTGAGGAGGACAACAGGAAGACTGGGCATGACATGGAAGAAGGTATGGATGATAGCTTCACTCTACCTTCAGGATGCTTATTTATACCTCAGTCATTTAGGGGTTTCTTTGTTTAACACTCAATCATTCAACCAAGCCATTGTACTAAGTTTCTGGTCAACTGAGGACTTTTTTGTCTCACAATTTTAAGGCTGAATGCATGCTGTTCCTATGGGCCACTTAGGTCAAGCTGCTATTCTAAGACTGAATGCATGTAGGTTTTTGTGCCGATGCTTTATGGGATACTACTGGGTATAACATCCATCAATCACTAACCTGAAAGAGATACTTCATCACAATGCAAACACAAATCTTAATTTAGTTCCAAGAAGTAAAGCTCAAACTTGGAAATAAAAATGATGACACACCTCCACAGTAACAACAGTTTATCCCATCGATCTGATTGGATAAATACATGGTTTTTCGTAAGGCTCAGTGGGGGTCGTAACATCTTTTTGTTAGAGGTTTCCATTGCATTGTATACTGGACCTCACAAACATCTCAAAGGCTTCTAATCAAAAACACTTTGAGCAAATTCAAAGCTTTAGTATTTACAGTAAAGACTTCTCTATTCCAGTCTGTGATTTTAGTCAAATTATGAGTGAATCTCTTGGTTGGCCTCAGGATGGTGTACACAATTTTTCTCTGGACAGTCTATCTTAAAGATGTCCCGAACAGGCTAAAGACAGGACAAGAAGTCTAGATTCAATAGATCTATGATTTAGTTGCAGTCTTACTGGATCCTTAATATGGTTTGGACCTCTGGGATAAAAAAAAATCATGTTACTTTGCCTCTAACCAAGGTTGACATAATCAGTCTGTTTTAAGACTAAAACACAGCAGACAAAGTTTTTGTGATTACATTATTCCTCATTAACTTTTGCTACATAAGCAATTTATTCACAAATGAAGAAGGTACAGGTACAAAAAAATATCAGTTTATGTCTTCTAACTATAATAGCCCAGAGCAAATGGTAAACCAGTAATAAAAAATGCTGAAATACACATACAGTGCAGACATATAATCTTCATCTACTTTAACTTTAAATAATTTCTGCTCTTTAAGGGCCCGATGACATAAAACATGCATTTTTCATTTGATGAAACTCAGCCCTGTGACAACAATGAGCTCAACATCATGCAGAATCACATCAGATGCAAGCAGACGGATACCTTTTTGTTCCTCTGAAGAATAAAGTGCATCAATCAGAAAATAAAAGAACAAGATCAGAAGGCGAAACATGTTATTACTTGTTTGTACTTCACAGATTAACTATGTTAGATCGTGACGGCTGTTACAGTAACAAGGACAGATTTCTTATTTTATTTATTTATTTTTTCTCACCTCCAGCTATTCCTGAAACCATGGAAGCGATTCCTGACGGGCTGCTGCCTCTCAGTCCGTCCGCGGTCATCTTCGACTGGTTGTTGATTCGCTGCTTCAGCTCCGTCTTCTCGGACTCCAGCTGGTCGATGTCCGCCTGCAGGGCGTCCATGGTCTCCTCGAACTCCCTGCGGAGAGGGACACCGTGGCAAAGCTGTAGACCTGCTCGCACCGCCTCGCTCTTGGGGGTTATCTCACGTGTGGAACCATAATTACTTCTCCTTCTTCTTCAGCAGGGTCTGGGCCTCATCCAGACGGGTCTGGATCTTCTCGACACGTTCGTCGGCATCTTTGGACGAGCTGTCCAGCTTCTTTTCCAGCAGACTGAGTCGGATGTTCGCCTCGCTCAGCTCTTCTCCCTGAAACGTCACACAGCATCATGATGGTGCGGGTCTCTGCACGGTGACTAACACGGTTTCAATGAGATTGGTGATTTATTGACCAATCTTTGACGTCTGCTTTCCCCACGGTTGAATGAATATCTGAAATGCAACTTCAGTGAAAGTTTAAAAACAAGAATTTAGCGTCCAAGTTTGATTTTGCCGGATTTTCTCTAAAGCACTCAGGGTGAAAATTACACAAACCAACTCAATTATATGCATACTTATATTTGGAATACATTTTAATTGGTTTAAGTTCATGTTTGTTCATATTTGAGCCACTATGAGAAAATGTATATCCAATGTTAAATGAAGCCCCGTTCTAACCCAATGCAGTCATGTGTTGAATGATCTTCCCCGACCAATAAACCATTTGTGCTCACGATAAACGTTTGGAATTTTCTGACCGAAGTGTTTTCATTAGACGTTGGACACATTTAACCGCGTTTCTCCACCTTGATCTTTAGAGACTTCTTCAGCTCTTTGATGACCGTTTCTCGGTCCTCCAGCTTCAGGCCCAGACCTTCGGCGTCTGTGATTTCGGCTCGAAGAGCTCCAGCCCGCAGATCCACTGGTGGAGGGTTCTATGGGATGGCAGGGTGGAGAGAAATAAAACTAGTATTGTGCGTTCGGAAAACACACACCGGATAAAAACCCTTCCAATCCACTTGGAGGCGTTTTCATAATGGAGGCCCATCTGCACAGTAGCTTCACACCAATGAAATCCTTCACAGTTACCTTGCTTTGCGGCTTGTCTGAGTCATACTCTCCCTCCTGCATGGCAGTAGCCATTTTATTCATGGTTGCTATGACAATGCTACAGGATTGTCGCAGACACTCAAAGGGGTTGGCGCCCTGAGATCCATAGATCTGCAAAGATAAGGTTTAAACCCACCATCAGAATACTCCTTCCAACAAGTCGGCAATTTAACCCGGCAACATCTTGTATTTATACTGACAACAACTAACCTTTATTTAGGCATTTCCTAGTAATTATGGTCAGGGTTTCCCCCAGTGTATTTTAAGCCTGGCGGGTCCTGTTGAGTCCCCAACAGGCTAAACATTGCTTTTTTTTAAAGTCTTTTTAAAATGTTTGCATTTTGAAGACTTTATAGTTGGTGTTCAGATATTAATCTTCCAATCTTTCAATCACACATAACTATTGAGTGATGTTTTCAAATTTTCTGTTAACTTTTTAACTCAAAACACGGACTGCCCTTCCACACAACCACCGGGCTTAGCAAATTTTCTAGGGGAAACCTTGATGATGTTGTGAGGCTAAAAATCTTACAGCACAACTGCATGTTGGATGGATGGATCCAGGATGGATAGATGTCTTTCTCACTCTGGGGGAGAGCCAGCATTTACTAGGATGGTGTGGAATTGGGAGGGAAGTTTAGGGATGGACTTGCCAAGAAGGGCTTGGAGTCCTTTGCAGTTCAACTTCTAGGTATTGTTTCCTTTGAATAAGTTTGCTCAAATTGCTCCCAGAAAAAACAGAGGAACTGGTGTATCACCTGTTCTGCAGCCTTGAATGCCACATCCTCCAGTTTGACTGCCGCGAGCCCATCCTGTTCGCCGAGAGGAGACATCATCTGAGCTCCGGCAGCAGCCACTTCCTGCAGCACTGCCACCACCCAGGTCAGGTGTTTTCTGCAGTCGGAGAGTGTGTCGGACACCTGTGGGGTAGAATCGGTCAAAAGAGAACAGCAATCTAAAAACCTCTGTATCTTATCCAATCGACTCGCCTCTATCTAAATATTGGCGAGCCAGCCAGGAGCCACTGAAATCCTGGATTACAGCAGTGGAACGTTTCTATTTTAGTGCCTTTTAATCATTCCTAACATGACTTCTCAATATTGTTGCACTATGGAAGAAGTTGATAAGTTAGGAGTTGATGTACCCAACACGGTGACGGCGACCAGAATAGCAGTTTAAAACGCGTGGTTCCCATGGTTACCTGTTGTCCGAAGTTAAGTGCAGCAGGGATGCCGGGTGCATCTGTTCCTGGCATTCTGCGGCGAATCTTCTTACAGAACTGCCTGATGTCACTACAGGAAGTCTCCAAATCCTTCAGCAGCACCGCCAGGTCAGCCTTCTCCTGACCCGTGTACAGGAACGCCCGCAGGCGGCCCACCTCCACTGCCATGCAGTCCAAGGCACTCTGGGTGAACTGAACATGAGAGAAAGCCATTGAATATACATCCTAACCTAAACCTTCACAGACTTATAGTGCTGTTCCAGGAAATAAAGGAAACTTGTAGCAATAATATAACATAGAGGATGGATGAATGGATGTGGTTTAGTTGTTTCTGTTAACAGATTAGTCGAGTTTTTACTCACTCTGATGTGATCAGCCAGCTGGATAGTGCAGTCCTCACTCTGATCTGCCAGATGGATGCTGTACAAGTGCTAATGAATGAGAAATATTAAACATAAAGATTAATGTTACTATATTAGCATAAGAAAGTGAAAAAAAGACACTTTACGATGTCTTATTGGCTAGACGAGACGCTTTTTTAGCAATGTGGAACATAATGCTGCAGACCTGATAGTATTTTATGGCCTTGGTGAGCGGCTCCACGTTGACCGTCTCGTCCAGCTGGTCTTTGTGCAGCAGGTCAATGAGGAAATCCAGAGAGCGCTCATGTACACTCATCTCTGGGTACAAAAAGCCCACCTTCTTGTAGATCTCTACGCTGCACTGAGACAAAGCTCTGGCAAACAGACCCACGAAGAAGGTTGTTGCAGTAGATGTACAGTATTTCAAAGGGTTACGTAAAAAGCATAATGGGAACAAGAATGTAAAGGTGTTTACTGTGTTTGATGGTGGGACCGACTGTGAGCTCCATTTTGAACTCTGCAGTGAAACTTACTGCTCGTATTTGTGGAGAGTAGCTTGAAGCAGACTGAGAGAGTAGACGAGGCCGCCTGCGAAGCTCAGCTGCTCACCGACGCCGCCCTTCAGGCCGACTCGCTCCACACAGTTTTCATTCAGGTCAAACTTCTCCTGCGCTTGTTTGCCGATCAGCTCAGCCTGAAGACGCACAAACAGAGATGGTTTCAGCTCACACACAGATATGGTTCCTTTTTCCTACACACTCAATTAAGATTGCCTTACGATAGGCTTAGAGATCTCTCTCTTGGATGTCCAAGACTTTGCTGGACAGTTCTTGTTTCAACTCTCTTGAGATAGTGTGGCAAATATATTTTACATTTGAGCTCCAGAATGACTAAGCAGCAACTTCGCTTGGCTTCCAGAATGCAATTATTTATGTGCAATTTGGAGTTGTGGGCACACTCTCTAGCTGGGAGCCAAGTTACCTAGTAAATTTAACACAGACCAATTTCTATGTCCAAGGAGTCAGAACAAGGAGTCGGACACTTTAAAACTGTCTGAGAACTCTTGCACTCCAACGTGTGTGATGAGGTTCCTATTGTGTTCTTGACGTGTCTCTACCTAAAGGGCCTCAGCTGCACTCTGACAATGAGCAGTCTACCTTTTGAATGAGTCTGGGGATGAGCAACAGGACCAGGATGCAGTCATGGTCTCCTCCATGACGAAGGAAGGATTCAGGCATAAAGGAGGTCAGAAGAGACACGTGTCTGTTGGCCTGAGCCACCTCCATCTTCCTCAGCTCCATCTCGATGGCCTGAAAGAACAACCACACTTTACGTGAACGAGTATGAAGGGGGGTCGCCGGCAGACTCCTCTTGCTCAAATCAAATGAACTGACCTTGGCATAAGCCTTTGTCTCCGCAAACTTAATCTTGAAGTCAAACATCTCTGCTGGCGGCTGCTGCTGCAGCTCCGCTGAGGCCTCCTGCTGGCTGGTCAGCTCTCTGTTCACCTCCTGCAACAAATTACAGATATTCAGCGCACACAAGGTGTGTGAAAAAAAGAGTGAACCTTAAGAAAATACCAATAAAGCAACGATCAGATGTGTATGTGCACCTGCAGGTGAGCGGTCAGCTCTCTGTACTTCTTGATGGTCTGCTGGTAATCCGCCACGGTCTCCTGTGCCGCCTCAACTCGTTTCTCAGCCTCACGGACTCTGGCTGCTCCCAGGTCCAACATCTCCCTGAGCTCCAGCTCCGTTTCTCTGGCGTTCTCCTGCAGCTCATCATTCATCTCATTTATAGCTTCCTGCGGCACAAAGACGATCACCAGTATAGCTGACAAAAACACTCTTGTCGTGGAAGTTGGCATGATAGCTAGACTTAACTAGCTATTTTCAAATATGAAGTTTGAGGAAGCATAGAGATAAAATCAAAAAAATATTGTCCACAAATTCTGATCAGCATTTCTACAATAAAAAAATCTTGCTGTTCACATAAATGGGCATACTTGAATAAATATCTTAAGATTTGGATATTCATAAACTACAATGATTTTATTTCTTTAACTTCAAACGTAAGAAAATAAAGAAAAACTTTATTGTGTGTCTTATGAGCAACAGTCCTCCCAAATATGTCAATATTTGGAAGGATGTTACTTAACATCATGCATCATAAAGTTTTTCTCAACAGAAGATAATTTTTTTTGTGATCAATAATAAAATATCAATCATTAAAAGAAAAACGATGATCAGAGTTGTCAGGACCAGAGTGTTTCTTTCACTTCTCCACTGATTCTGACTGGGCAGTAACTGCTAGGACAACTGGAGTGCTACTAAAACTCTGGGGGACCCTTTCTGCATATCGATGAGTTTTTCTGCTGACTCATTTCATATTAAAGATTAAATACACCAGGAAACAGCAGCACTTTAATTTGCTTTGAACTCCATGCCATAAATCTAACATGAAAGCCGGCGTGAACAGTAAAGCGTTTGTTGCTGAAAGTGAGTGGCTCTTTCTCTGAGCTGCTGCTGTTTCCTCACCAGGTCTGTGACCGTCTCTCTCAGCTCCCGGACTTTCTCCTCCAGATCCAGGTTTCTCTCCGTCAGCATCTCCACCATCTCCTCCGCCCCCAAAGCTGCATCCACCTGAAGGACAGCATGTATTTGATCTCACTAACTGGACCAATCACACAGCGCCCACCTTTGGCACCTAGTGAGTTTCTCCAACCTGTTCTTTCAGCTCGTCTATCGTCTTTTCCGCTGCCGTCATCTCCTCTTGAAGCTTTTCCTTCTGGCCTCTCTGAGAATCGAGCTCCGTGTTTTTCTTCTCCATCTGCTTCTGCAGCTTCACGTGTTCTTGCTTCTCCGACGCAGAGAGGTCGCGCATCCTGAGGCAGAGCAGGAACACAGGAGGATTTTGTCGAGTAAAATGCGAAGAATCTGTGCGTAAACTTTGTTTTTGTGAATAATTAAAACCCCCGGTTTGGCTTTCCGGTGGAGAGGCACTCACCTGACCAAAGCTTCCTTTAACCTGCTGTTCTGCTCTTCCAGCTGCTTCACGTGATAACTGGAGGCGGCGCCGTCCGAACCTGAGGCAGGCACCAAAACGAAGCTAGCAATGACTGTGGCTATATGGCGTCTTGAAACATTTGAAACATTCTGTCACATTAAACTACAAAGTTCAGTGAATTTGATTGAACTTTTAAGCAATAAACCAAAAAAAAAAGTAGCACATTACTGAGAAGTGAAATGAAAAAGATTAATGGTTTTCAAAAAGATTACAAATAAAAATCTGGAAATTGTGCCATGTGTTTGTATTTAGCCATACTTTACTCCGTGACCCCTAAAGAAAATCTAGTCATACCAACGAAAGGTCAAGACTCTTAAGATGTGATAATTTTTTAAGAGCAGCAAAGTAAAGAGACCTCCAGAGGCTTCAAGCTGTTATTGCAGCCACAGACGACACTGACTCAGGGCTACTGAATACAAACGCACACCACACTATTCAGATTTTTACAAAAGATTTTAAAGATCATGCATCATTTTTCTTTCACTTATAAATAACTATGCAGTGATTTTAGTTGGCTTATCACATTAAATCTCATTAATAGTCACTAAAGTTCGTGCTGTTTAAAAGCATGTCCAATAAAGTTTGTTCTACTTTGGACTGCTTTACAAATGTTCAGCAATTTTTCACCGTCCTTTTCTCACCCCTTCATTGGTTTCACTCTTATTTAATTTGCTTACAAAGACAGAAGAAAACAAGAAACATAAATCCTTGTCACTTTAAAGAAAAGTATGGCTTCATGAATTTAGGCCTCATGTCTGCGTTAAGCCTAAACGCGACTTAAAGAAACGTCTTGTGTCACTATGGCGACGTGATCCATACCTTTTTCCTCAATCTCGTGCTTTAGGATCTCCAGGTCCATGGTGAGCTCCTCCACTCTCTCCTTCAGGGAGTCGACCTCCAGCTGTAAGGACTCTGCTCGCTCCTCAGCCATCTCCTTATCCAGAGTCGCCATCTCGATGGCGTCGGCCGTGTCCGACATCTCCTCCATGTACCGCTCCTTGGCCTCCATGGCTTCCTTAGCCTCCTACAAATGGAAATAACACAATATATACATAGATACACTGAACCATGTATTTAAACCATTTTATTTGCTTAGATATTCGGACCTGGGTTTCCTCAAGAGGTGGTGATTTTCTTTTTTGTGGGATGAGGGGACTAAAAAATTGCAAAAAATGACTGGTCATTATTTTAGGAAAGTGACAATATATAGCTCTGGAAAAAATTAAGAGATCACTTAAAATGATCAGTTTCTGGGCGTGCTGTGTTGGCGTAGGGGATAGCGCGACCCACATTTGGAGGCCTTCAGTTCTCGATGCGGCGGTCGCGGGTTTGATTCCCAGACCCGGCCGACGTTTGCCGCATGTTTTCCCCCCTCTCTTGTCAGCCTACTGTCATATAAGGGACACTAGAGCCCACAAAAGACCCCCTGGTGGGGAAAAAAAGATCAGTTTCTCTGATTTAACTTTTTATAGGTTTATAGGTTTTATAGGTTTATGTTTGAGTAAAATGAACATTGTTCTTTTATTCTATGAACTACTGTCAACATGTCACTGAAATGGCAAAAAAAACAACCATTTTATTTATTTGCAGAAAGTGAGAAATGGACAAAATCATGAAAAGCATGAAGTGCTTTCAGGCCTCAAATAATGCAAAGTTCATACTCATTTAGAAACAACATTACTAAATGTTTTAGCTCAGGAAGAGCTCAGGAATTAACATTTGGTGGAATAACTTCTCTCTCGTAATTTTTTCCAGAGCAGTATCTCACCGTGGCGCTGCGCCAGGATCAGAACCCTACAGTCAGCCTCCAGCAGCAGCTGCCACGTCCTCCACCTGTGCCTCCTTACCCTTTTTGCCTCTTTGAGTTGTTTCTGCAGCTCCGCCTGCTGCTCCTGCATCTTGGTCTTCCACTCCTGCAGCTGCTCCAGCTGGATCTTGTGCTTCTCCAGCTCCTTCAGCTTGGCTTTGTCCTCCGTTCGCTTCATCTTCAGCGTCTCCAGCTTCTCGTCCAGGTCCTTCACCTGAGAGCGCAGGGCCTCCTCCTCCTGCAGCGCCGACGTGGATGGGTTAGAAACACTGGCCACTTCCGTAATCTTTCTTTAATTGAGCCTCTGTTAGAAGCAAAACATCTCTGGAGACACGGGGCATGCACACATGCCTTATTAATCATGTAATGTGTGCTTGGAGGATACACAGGATGCACAGACACACACTCCCTATGAAGCCATCACACCGTTGACAGCTTGTTAAAACGTTAGTGACAGAAAAACAATAGTTCAGTGTCAAGTGCAGAAACAACCCACATATCTGCACCTCTGTTTCCATGACAACTTCCTCCTGAGGGGGTGAAACACAAATGACACAGGTTACCTCCACCTCATGGTGGGGTTGTTTCATGAGCTTAATGGAGATTGTTTACTTAACTACGCAGGAAATTAATTGTGTGATTCAACTCTACTGTTAATCAATGATTACTAAAACTCAGCGCCAAAACACTAAGCATTGGCCCCGTGCTTTTTTTGTTGTTACCATTAAATGTTTTTTATTATTATTACTAAACTACATTTACTTCAGATTTTTAAAAAAATACTAAAAGTAGATTTTAACTGAAGATTTCACTTGCAAAGAAACCAAAAAACAATTACCATCACTCATTTACGATAAATGCCAATGAGACTCTTACATCCCAGCGGAGGATTTTTTTTGTTCACTCTTGTTGTTTTGATTCTGGCTGATCCTGCCAAAGTTGAGAGTAAATGCAGAAATTAATAAATGGTTTGATAGAGAAAAAGGTGCCAAATATTGGATCAAAACAATTTCCAACTTATTTGATATAATTAGTGATTCTATTATTTTCAATTATTTAATTGTCCACATTAATTACAATCTCATTGTTTTAGTAATTTTTTATATTTCTCATTCTGTTTTAAATATTTTTGTCACATTTTATTTTATTATTCATTTTGTCTATTTTTTTTCTTTTTCTGTATTCATTTCATTATTTTTTTGTTTTTATCATAAAACCCTCCTGTTTTTTTGTTCTCTTTTCTTTTTCCCTTCCACTCTTTGGGAAGAGGTGAAGTGGAAAATCATTTCTTGAATTTGCACTGTGTATTTGCGAAAGCAACCTTTTTTGTGATACTATTTAGTTTAGCAATACGAAACATTTAAGTGCGACACAAAATAGTTTTTATGAATATTCTTTGTTATTTACATGAAAAAAAACCCCGAACCGACACATTAATGTGCAATTAATTAAATAAAGCCGGGGGGATTTTTATGTAGAGAACAGGTCTCTCTACTTTTTCCACCTTTGCATTCCTTCATGCATGAATCCCTAAAAACATTTTGGTAGCTTTAAGAATGTATTCCCAGAAATGAGAGTCTTCTAATCTAAGTAACTTCATTGAAAAGCGTTTCTGTAGGATTACAACAACACAAACTGACAGCTGAGTTAAAAAACATGTAAGTTAAAAGGCCAAAGGCAAGAAGATGTCACATGTGCTGGTCGTCATTTTTCCTCTCTTTCAGCTGGGAGGCTTTTAACAATGACTTTTGAATCTCTGCCTGTTTTGCTACTTCGTAAGCAACATTTCAGGACGCCGTTTGTGTGACGTAGATCCTGACCTTGCTGGGGCCGGGGGCCGGCGGGTTTCCAGGAGAGTGGAGGGTCGGGATGACCGGTGCAGCCAGCGGGGTCTGCGCCGGCGTGCTGGGCTCGCTGCTGCTCATCTCGCCGGCCGACGCCGACGCCGAGCCGGACGCGGCCCCCTTCCCTCCGCCGCCGGCAGGTCGGCTGGGTTGCTGGGGGAACAGAGGTTGATACATAAACGACACACATGAATAAATAAAACAGAAATGAACCTCAGTACAACTAGATGAACCTGGTGCAAAGGATTCTAGCACAGTACGTCTCTGAAGGCTTGGCTGCTTTTATCATGCTGGTTTTAAACATTTACGTTTAAGAAACCTGGTCAGGATTCATGCATTTTTTAAATACAAGAGAAACATTAAAATGTGATTTCTTTGGTTTTTGGGGATAAAAAATCTCTATTTAAAATATATCTTTAAAATTGTGGAGAGCATTGTTGCATGTAGATTCATTTCATTGGTTACTGACACAAACTATGATCAGAACCAGGAAATAACTGAAGCATAAACACATTACTGATTCATCTTTATAAAACGTTGCTAGCATCAACATGCTTTTTAAACTAAAGATGCACCAAGTTTGTGATTGGGATCAGCTGATATGTTTTTAGCTTGACTGATCAGTGAATGCATGGTACACACACTCAGGTTGTGATCCCAACACTCTTTGGTGCGGATGCTGTCTCAGTATTGGTGAGGTGTTGAAATAAAGTCAAAAGAAGCACAGAAATGTTAGAAGCAAGGAACTGTACAATTGCTTCTTGTAATTGTAACAGTGTACGAGAAAAAAAGAGAGGGAGATTTTCATCAGATAACAGGAAGGCTGAAAGGTCTGCAGTAAAATTGCTTTGTTTTTTCTTTTTGAGCTTTCAATCTCATATTTTTATCCATTGGAAACCTCTTGGAAAACTCAGAACTCAAAGATAGATGGAGACTGCTGTTTTAGCAATGCTAACTGTGCTAACCATGCTAACTGCTAATATGCGGTGCTAATTTCAGTTTAAAATGTGAACACTGTAATAATTTTGACTGTTTCACAGCAACCACACTAATAATTCAAGACAAAAATGCTAAAAACAAATTAATTTTCAACACAAACAGGTTACCATTTAGTAATGGTAACCATGCTAACTGCTAAAAAATTATACTAATTCAGTTTAAAATGTGAACGTTGAATTCATTCTGACTGTTTTACAGCAGCTAATCAAACAATTCAAGGCAAAAATACGAGAAGCAAATTTCTAAAGCTATCTGTGCTAACCATGTTAACTGCTAATATACCATGCTAATTTCTGCTCAAAATGTGAACGCTGTAATCGTTTTGACTTTGTTTTGTGGCAGTTGCCTTGATAATTCAAAAGCAAAATGGTGGAAACAAATTTGTCCGTTTTCTAGGGAACACGGATGGAGGCTGCTTTTATAGCTGTGCTAACTGTGCTAACTGTGCTAACCATAGCAACTGCTAAAGGCTGTTTCCAAAGAGGCTATATATATACCTACTAAATTTGACACAAATGTAATGCCTTAAATGTAATCCTGCAACTGAAAAATATTTACGTTAAAATTTTAAATTGCTGTCTTCTTTCTGTACGTTATTAATGTGAAATTTATAAAAATGCAAATAAACTACTTTTATTTGAATCTGTAAAATGGGTTAGAAATAATGTCCATCAAGTACACAGTGCTGCATGAAGTAAAACCAACAATCAGCCACATAAACAATGGTGTCTGAGAGGACTTGGAGGGCTGACGGTGTTGAAGACTTGAGCTCACCTTGGGCCTTCTGGCCGTGGTCTGAGAAGCACAGGGAGGAGAAAGTAAAGGAAGCAGCGGAAGGTCAAAGGGCAGCAGATGAAGGGATGGGAAGAAGGGAGGAAACAAACAGCCAGGGTTAGAGATTTAAGGCAAAATTCATCGTAATTGGGAAATCACAGAAAAAAAAGGAAAAAAGGGTGGATGATAACGATATGACCGATCTGTAGTGGAATATTTTCTACTTCTCTGATTTTCTCCTGTACATCTTATTGACTATTCTTTTAATAACAGCTCTTAGCTGGTCTGTTGTACCTCATGTCTTCCACCCACATGACCAAAACCACGGGAACAACAGCGCACTGTGTCTGGTACGGCTACTTCAACATCAATGCCCACTTTGTGTCTCCATCCATCTCATCTGAGCATGGATCTTTTGTGCTGCATACACAATGCGGATGTGCTAAGATAATAGCTTGTTATCCCGATACATCACTTGTCGAGATTGAGACGCCACATGAGACGGACCGAAGGGGAACGCAGAGAAATCTGAAGAGACCCCACAAAAACCAGAGTCACTTTTCAGTCAAAAACGCTTCCTGAAACCCAGAATGTCGAGCAAACAATAGTGATTTAATTTTATTTTTTTTACCAGCAATGGGTCTTAAATCATTGCAGGGGAATTTTAGCCTGCTCTTATTTGCTGAATTGCTGTGATTTGGCCACTTTGGAGTATGGTTGATCCTATGAAGTTGAGGTAATGGATTAGAAAATCCTGCTTCCAACAGTTACAGGAAGTTAGCGAATACCGCTTATTATATTACTATTATACTACAATCTAAGCGTTTCATATCAATAATGATCAATATAAATAATTATTGATTAATTTTTTGTTTTAATACCTGACATACTGCCAAATTGATGACATAACTTTTCCTGTTTTATCCACAGTTTTCACTCCATGCCATTGTTTGTCTTTTATTATTTTCAAGCATTTATGAAGCATGGTGGCAAAAGCTGGAACTGCTGCTGTGCAAGTTAGTCAACAGGTTGTTGCTAAGTGACCAAAGAGTGAGTGAGTTAGCTGATGCCACCAACCTTGCTTAGCTTGACATGAGAGGTTGAGCAGCTAAAGCCTGTCCTCTGCCTACATCTCCCAGAACGCTGTGTGGTTCTGGATCGGAGTTCAGGGAATATTTGGAATATTCTATCAAACGTATTATCTATTGGTATTGATCATGCGTCTTTTGCAATATACATATATATATATATATGTATGTAGTACATATGTTGGTTTGTACAGAGTTGTCAAATGCAAAAAAACAGAAAAAAGGGTGCAAATACTTTTATGATACTGTAAGTCTAAATTGATCATTGCAATCTACATTTTTCTTATGTACACAGGGTTTCCCTCAGTGTATTAAGCCTGGTGGGCCCCCAGGCTAAGCATTACTTATTTATTCAAGTCTTTTTAAAATGTTTGTATGTTTTAAAGCTTTATAGTTGGTGTTCAGGTATTACTCCTCCAATCTTTTAATAACATATAATTATCAAGTGATATTTTCAAATTTCCTGTCAACTTTAAAAAACTTTTTACTCAAAAACACGACGGGCTGCCGGATGAATGACCTCCCTGGTACCCAACCACCGGGCTCAGCAAGTTTTCTGAGGGAAACCTTAGTGCATTTCTCCACTTTTAATAAAACAAAAGCACATGCACAGACATTATGAAGTTCCTCTGCTTTTATCTGCTACTTTTTACTTTCCACCAATTTGTCTGGGCCTTCTGGACAGGCACCCCCAGTTCTGCTTATAGCTTTAGGCATCATTATCACTTCGACTCTTTATCGCTCCTTATTGGATTAGAGTGGGATCGTTCAGATGAGCCGAGCCTGAGTAATGTAAACAGCTGCAGCCAATACCCAGTGAGAGCTACCAATCTAAAGCCACCACTACATTATCAGGACAAGCACAGAAATATGATTTAAAAACACGCCGTGTGCAAAGTGGTTCTGCTAAATAAGACAGACAAAAAAATGAAATAAAAAGTTTTCATTGCAGGCTAAATGCAACATAATAATTGTAAAGATGTAGACACATGCTTGAACACAAAAAACACGTACTAAACAATAAGAACACAGCAGGAAGACTCTCCAATGTCACTGAAAAAAGGAAGAAAACTTCAAAGCATGATCTTCGTAAAATAATAGCATGACGGCAACAACGGCAGCAACAACGACAGCAACGGCGACATCCCTACAGAAAAAAAAAAGAGGATTATAGGAAGTTCTGTACCTTCCGAGTTGTAGGAGTCTGTCTCATCATATTTGTAGGAGGAGAAAACACACACACACACACGAGAGACAGTCACCAAGAAACACACACAGAGGAAGGAGATAAAACAGGTAAATATCTACGGAGAAAAAGAGTTCAGGACAGACAGGCTGGAAGCCGAACAATCAGGACAGGCAGCGGCTCAGGCTGGGAAGCTGCAGTGGAGCAAACGGCCGTGACGATTTTATTCCCAGGCTCCCCCCCTCCCTGCCTCGGTCCATCCCTTCCTCCCCACTGTCGTCCTCCTTTATGTCCTCTTTCTCGGTTTCTCTCATAATCCGTTAGCCGGAGCCGTCGGTTGATGCCTCCTCTGTGCTCTCACCGCCGCTGTCGCCCCGGCTACACAAGAGATGCTTCTGCCTCCCTTAACCTACCGCTCCCCTCTCCCCCCCCGGACTGTGATTTGTCAGCCCGGACCGATGCCGCGCGCCTGCATTACATCACTGTGTGCCCTCCCTGCCTCCTCGCTGCTCACCCACTCATCACCACCCCGACCAGAGACAGACAGACAGGGAGGGAGGGATGGGTGAGGCAGCAACTGGGGACAGACAGAGGCTGGGAGACAGAGGAGGGCGGCGCCGTGAATGGAAGTGATGAGGTGGAGGCTGGGGGGGAGGTAAAAATGAGCAGCAATGCTGATGCAAGCCTCTCGTCTCCTAGCAACACTGGTAGGCCCTCCAATGGGATTATTAAAATAAGGTTCACAAAAACCACAGCCGATCGTTGGAGGGGGGGGTCTTACACCTGATGTGCTTCATGGAGTCACTCCTGATTATTATTCATAAGACATTTCTGAATCTTCCTTAGATAATATATTTGAATATTATATTTGGAAAAAAGGGGCAATAAATCAACCTGTTGCTGGTAACAGAGAGTTTTGACAGGTGGTAAAATAAAAAAGGAAAGAAGGTCTATCCACCTAAAGGCGTTCACTTTCTGCACTAACTGGGTGTTGCAACGTGAGACCTGGAACGTGAGCACGGTCTTTTCACTTCTGTCTGCCTCTAAGTCCAGACTGGATTTTTCTCTAACCTTTAAAAGTAAAAAAAAAAAAAACGGTCCCTACTTTTACCTTCAGACGGTTTGGTGACATTTAGCTTGTTATAGCCAGTTAGGAGCCTGTTGGTTTCCACACAAGGTCATCATCGTTGATTTTTAAAAATCATTTACCTAAAACATTACAAACATTATTCTAATTGGAGTAATGGACAGGGTAGTGTGTAGCTGTATTCAGGATCAGATTTAACTCTGGACTTTGGCCCATTCTACCACATGAATGTGCTTTGACCTAGACTTGGACAAGATGTCCAATTGCAGTTTTCATCACAGCTTCAGTGTATGCCGAACAGCAACTACAAAGGATAATATTTGGAAGGATGTTATATGTCAAGTATCACGCAGTGATAGCCCTGCATGTTCATATTTGGCCAGTTGGATGGACTGTAAAGCCTTGTTTCCATTGAGTGGTACAGCATGGGCCAATGTGGGTACGTTATTTTGTCTGCTTCCACTGTAAAAGTGGCTCATGCATCTGACCCGCTCCACATCGTTCCTCCATCGTAAAACAAGCTTGCAGTGTAGTATCAACAATCTAAATGGTCATTTGAATCCTTAACAGCCAAAAGCGAGTTGAGTAACTACCACGATATCTCCCTCAGCTCCACTAATCTCCTCCTCTCAGCCAACATCTCAGCAGGAAATTAGAGAGCAGTAAGAGGATTAATTTGGGGCTGATACCCTGATTAGCTGCAAGCTTTGAACCTAAAGCACTGTCATAGAAAAAACCCCAACTCTGTTTATGTGTATCATAACAGAGCAGTCGAGGGAAATCTGTTTGGTTTAAATATTTAACGTCTTTTTCTGTAGGCCATTTGCTTTCTCTCCACTCTGCGATTCAGGAGATGCTCTCAGGGTGATGGAGTGAGAGGCTGGAGGGCAGAAAGGAAAGATGAGCTCAAATGCAGATGTATCAGGTTCCAGCCTTCCCAGGAAAGAAAAGCCATATTGCCCTGGGGTCACTTGGTGCAAGACAGAAAGGGGATAAAATTACCACCATGGAAGCATCAGCAACACTTTACCAAACACCCTCAGCTGGTATGGGGTGTGTATGTCCACGAGATACACGTCTCCTTCCCTCATCTGTAAAAAGGATGCATACGTCCTGCACTGGCTTGTGTGTTTCTGAAATGTCAGCTTTCCTCAGGTTTAACAGTGGAGGTTCGTCGTTGGACGATGGTAAAGTTCAGCCTCCTGGATGCTGGAAATGATCGAATACAGCAGGCCGACAGGAAATCTATGCTCCGCAGGTCTCTGCAGGCGGGAGGGCGTCTCATTTCACCTCGGTCACACTCTGACATTTTCCATTCGCTACGACGGAGGAGCGTCCACGCGTAGGAGTCGGAGGACGACGGTTAACGAGCCACAGTGGATCTCATGGTGAGTCCAGAAAAAAAATAAATAAAGGATGTAATCAGATTTTTAAAACTGCAAAGTATATTAAAGTAAATATTTCCAGCCCGTTATTTCTGGATCTGTCTTTGTATTGAAGATATGCATATCCTGATGCAGGACAAAAAAAAAGCTGATCAGTGACTTTGCGCTTTGCGCCTGCTGCAGGACAATTTGTTCACATATGCAGCAAATGTCTCTAATTAGCCTCTTGCAGCACCAACATCCACTGAACTGTCCACTTTCTAAAAGACTGAGCAACGATGCAGAACTGAATTGTTTCTGGTTCAGGAAATTTGCTACCATTGATTTTAAGTTAGTTTCTTTTTCTACAAAGAAACAAATAATACCACTGATCCATAAAAAACTCAGAGGGGATTCTGAAACTACCTCCAGCTCCTGATGCTACAGAATTTAAAAAAAATCTGACAACTACCTGAATGAAACAAAATAATGAAATAATAAAAATCCCACTATGTAGTCAGATAAAATGTTTTTTAAAGGGGCGGAGCTATGTGTCTTCTAGGCATTTAATAACACTTTATAGCTTTATAAAGTAAATCTGTTAACTTCAGTTATTGTAAAATATTGTACATATGAAACATGACTTAAATTAGACTTCATAATTTAACAACTTGAATTCATTTAACTTCCTGAGACTCCGCCTTCAGGAAGTAATCACAACATGGCCCCTCTATTAACCCTTTAACTACCTTTTCACCAGTGTTCCACTGGCATCATGAGTTCATAAGATGCGCAGCTCCACCGAGTGTTTGCTCCTTCAGACTAGCCAGGACCGATTAGCAGGGTGGTGGACTCGAGGGAGAGGGATGCTCAATGAAGTAGATGCTTGTAAACTGGAGCCCTGAGGAGGAGCTTTGTCCTCGAAGGCGGAGCCAAGTTCAACCAGGGCTTTTGCACAGCTGAATGGTTGCCATGGAGATTAAAGGTTTTCTCAAACATACATGAAAGAATCAAAGCAACACTCCAGGTATATTTGTGATGAGGGAACAACATTAAAGGATGATGTAAAGCTAAAAAATTTTGTTTTACGCGCCTTTAACAATGGATAGAAAAAAGCTTTGGTCTTTATTTTTTAAATGACATTTTGTACATGTCACCATTAAATTAATAAACATTCCACTTCATAAACATCCAATCAAATCATACTGATTTCTCTCCAAATAATTTTTTTTCAGCCCAGAAGTCGCGAATACAACATCCCTGCTGTGAAACATGGTGATGGCAGCATCATGCTGTGGGAGTGCTTTACTTTTAGCAGACACAGCACAAAGCTAAAGAAACCCAAAAAAAGGATAACGTCATGAGGTTCACAACAATGGCCTAGTCAAAGTACAGCCTAAATTTAATCAGAAATTTGAGTCAAGAATTGAAAATTAATGCTTGTGGTTGTAATGTGACAAAATGTGAGGAAGGTTAAAGGATATGAATACTGTATTTTGAACTTAACTTCATAATAATATTATTAATTATTATTTTCTTAAGGTTTTTTTTTAAGAAAATAGATTTTCTAGTCTAGTAATGTCTTCCAGTTTACAGATCATAGGCAAAAAGTTTTCTATTCACTATGAATAAAAATCTGCAAAAATAGTCTCTGAAAACTGTACTAAGTTAAAATCAAATCTATACTACAAGGTCTGAAAATATTAAAAGTGTCTATCAAAAATAAAGTATTCTTTATTTTTCTTTCATCACACGTAAATATGCACAAGAAACACACAGGCACAGAGCGTAGAGACGGAGCAAACATGGCGGACGGAGCTGAATGAATGCAGAGTGAGCGGTTCAGGTGAAGACAGACTCTCTTCTACAAACGCAGAGCGCCTCCCTACGAACAGCAGGGGTGGCGGAGCTGCAAGGAATCATGGGAATGATGCAGCGGCAAGGCCATTCAGAGCCACGGCTACCACGGCGACAGCGGCTATTATCATCACCAGAACATTGCAACAGTACCGAGTTTAGGGAAACATGCTGCACCTTTTTGGGCTTCAGTCCTCGCTGCGTGGTCCAAGGAGTGAGAGGAGGGAGTGGGGGGGGGAGGGTGGAGGTTAAAGGTCAAGAGAAAGACAGCGGCATGCAGGGGTTGACGGGAACTCGAACTGATTTTTGGTCATCTTCAGAGAACCGTAGACAGATTTACAAATCGTCTAGTTGGTTTACTTTCTAAATGTTAATACTCCAACAAAAGTATTGACATTTATTAAACTTTATCACGTTTCATCATAATCACAAATTTTGACGCGTTTTATTTGGATTTTATGTGAAAGACCAACACAGAGTAGAGGATGAAAACAAAGAGAAACAAGACTTTCTGCAAAAATAAACAAAATGTTACCAAGTATTTTTGGTATAGTTTCTATTTGCAAATATCTTACTTCACTTGAAATAAGACAAGACGAACATAGAAGTTACTTTTCAGCAAGATATAGGAGCTCGTTTTGAGTCAATAATTTCTTTTTTACTCATTAGTAAAAAAAAAAAAACGTACTTGTTACATTGGCAGATTGTTTTACTTATAACATGGGGAAAATGTCTTGTTTTCAGCAAAATATAAAATTATATCTTTAAAACCCGTAGTTATGACTTTGCAACTCATAATTATTACCTTAAAGTCAATTATGACTAAAACTCAGAATTTTGAATTTAAACCCCATAATTATGGTTCAAAAACTCAAAGTTACGACTTTAAATTCAAGTAATGATTTTGTTACTTTAAATCTCAAAATTACGAATTTAAAACCTGTAATTGGACTGTTGTTTATCTTTCATGGCACATATGGGCTTCCGTAGACAAGAGCACCTTGTGCCTTGTGTTTACCATGTCCACTGCGTTTCTTGTGACAAAAGGAACTTTTTATAGCTTTGCTTGAGCATTTAAACTCTTTTTGCTCCATTTGCACATATAGGCGCAGCAAAACAGTATTCACTTATGATGTAACTGCTGAAGGCAATTGTTTCACTGAATGGTACTTAACAGTAGGAAAAGGAACTGAAAATTGGAAAACTCTGCCTAGCTTTTCTTCTCCTTCACAGTCATGTGCTGTTTTGTGTCAGTCTGTCATTTGAAATCCTGATCAAAGACGCTGCAGTTTGAGGTTTTAAATCGACAAAATGGAGTATGAAAGTTTTTGCAAGGCAGAGTAAAAACATTAAACAAAATGTGGTAAATACCACAAATGTTATTGCAGCATTACTTCAGTTGCTACTTAAAATTGAGACCTCGAAACTGTGAAAGTTTCACCTCTTTTCAGGGAACTTCATCAGATTTCTGAAAGACTAAGGTAAGCAGTAAAACAGCCGAAAATCTCACATAAACTTCATGCAAATAAATCATACACTAAAAACATGCCGATCTAAAATCCCGCTCAGCATCAGAGGTGATTTAACTGAAAGGAAATACCGCCCCCTGCTGGACCAAACATTAAGACTCTGGATTCTGCTAAAGCTAAACTGCATTGCTGGTTTCAGATGTTTTCAGATGTTTTTGAGTTTCTGCTTGAATCCGAAGCATCATTTAACAGGTTAAACTGCAGGTTATCAGATCAATGCTGAAGCATGCTGAAAATTAATTTCTTTTATAGTAAACAGAAACAAAAGGTCACTTTTAGTGTTTTATCTACTGGACATAAATTATATCAGTATGGATGACATTTGACCTACCAGTTTGGCAGACTTGGACGTCTCCAGGATCTCTGCAGAGACAAAACAAAGACATATACTCAAATATTGTTATCATACAACTCTGCTTTACAAGGTGTAAAGTTTATCAATCAATCAATCAATCAAACTTTATTTGTATAGCACATTTCAGCAGCAAGGCATTTCAAAGTGCTTTACATCAAATCAAACACAAAAATACAATGCAACATAGAATCAACAGTAAAAACACAACATAGTCAGATTCCGTCAATAAATTTGCAATTGATTACGTTTCAAATACAACTCTAAACAAGTGGGTTTTTAGTTGAGATTTAAAGGAAGTCAGTGTTTCAGCTGTTTTACAGTTTTCTGGAAGTTTGTTCCAGATTTTTGGTGCATAGATGCTAAATGCCGCTTCTCCTCGTTTGGTTCTGGTTCTGGGGATGCAGAGCAGACCAGAACCAGAACCTGAGAGTTCTGGAAGGTTGATACAACAGCAGCAAATCTTTAATGTATTGTGGTGCTAAACCATTCAGTGATTTATAAACTAACAACAGTATTTTAAAGTCTATTCTTTGAGCTACAGGGAGCCAGTGGAGAGACTTTAAAACTGGTGTTATGTGCTCTATCTTCCTGGTTTTAGTGAGAACACGAGCAGCAGCATTCTGGATCAGCTGCAGCTGTTTGATTGATTTGTTGGACAGACCTGTGAAGACGCCGTTACAATAATCAATACAACTGAAGATAAACACATGGATGAGTTTCTCGAGATCTGGCTGAGACATTAGTCCTTTAATCCTGGAAATGTTCTTCAGGTGATAAAAGGCCGTCTTTGTGACTGACTTTACGTGGCTCTGAAGGTTCAGGTCAGAGTCCATCACTACTCCCAGGTTTCTGGCCTGATCGCTGGTTTTTAGTTGTAATAACTGAAGCTGTGCACTGACTCTAGATCGTTCCTCTTTATATCCAAAAATAATAACTTCAGTTTTGTTTTTGTTCAGCTGGAGGAAGTTTTGGCACATCCACACATTTATCTGTTCTAAGCATCTGTTCAGTGATTGGATGGGTTCTGAGTCACCTGGTGACATCGTAATGTAGAGCTCTGTGTCATCTGCATAGTTATGGTAGCTAATATTATTTCCTGTTATAACCTGAGTTAGTGGGAGCATATAGATATTGAATAAGAGGGGTCCTAGGATTGAACCTTGGGGTACCCCACATGTGAGACACATGTGGGGTTTAGAGACACATCCTGTCATAAAGATTATAAAGTCAACATAAAATGTTATCTTTTGAACAGATTGTGACCACATTACACTAAACTGTCATCTCCAGATGAAGCACTTCTATTAAACTTCCCATATACTGACCTTTTCCCTTTTTTAAGCTTTAGCAACGGATCTTTGAAGCAACACTTTAGAGACATTGTTTTTATATCACAGAAAGCTGTTTTCGACAATCATACTTCTATTTATTAAGACTAGTCTTATAAAGTATTTATTAGAAAGCCATAATTTTCTGATCATTTTGAAGATATGAATCACTCAAGAAGGACAAGTACTGTGTCATGTGCCGTTTTTTTTCTTCGTACCTAACCCACGGTGGGCCACAGGTGTAAAAGAAACAAAAAGCACAAACACACAAAAAGAACAAATGCAACAGAAAAATGGTGCAAACAACAAATGATGCAATCACAGAAAAAATGTTGCATCAAAAGGAAACGAAAGCAAAAGGCAAAATGGTGCAAACAGCAAAAACAACAGCAACAATGCTGCAAACTCCACCCACAAAAGCTCCGGACCACTAGGGGGAGTCGGTCACCAAAATAACCAGACACTCTGTGAAGATGGGATGTCATTATTTAAAGAGATGCGGAAAAGAGAATGAAAAGGTGCATTATTGTTCATGTCTGTTTCCAATGTGCATTCTTTTACAATATTTTAGAACAGCAGTGTATCGACGTAGGTAATATTACCTACTGCAGACTCCCCCTAGTGGCCCGGAGGACACCTGTTGGCGGCATTAGTAAGCAGCGTTTCATGCTTGTTTCTGTTTTTACTATTTTGTTTAATGATTGTTTTTTTTTTTGTTTTAATTGAAACTAACATACTTAGAAGTATGTTCTAAACATACTTCTTTAGAACAAATCTACAAATTATAAAATTGCATCTTCCTTTGTCTTCCTGGCAGCAGCCAGTTACTGCATGTTGGCATTTTGGATCATTTTGCTCGGCTTGTTTCGCTACATTTAGCGCAAGACCTTCAATCTCCCCAAATCCACTTTGTGAAGCACTTTGTAATGGATATGTGTGTGAAAGGTGAAACAGAAATATCATTTTAGTTACGTTTAGTATTAGTAATTTTTTTTCTTCTTTCCTGTTGTCGCAGAATTTTGCCTGCAGTTGCAGCATCTTTCTTTTGAATTTTTTTTTCTGTTGATTGTTCGGCGTGGGGTTTTCCATTTTCTGTAATTGTAAAATTTTTCCTTTGCATGGTTTTTCCTGCTGTTTGTTTATTTTTTTGAGTTAGTGTTTTTGGATTTTCAAGCAGTGTCAAATTTAAGCGCATTTTTGCCATTTTTGCATCCGTCGGCCCCTTTACCAAGCAGTTTCTTGAAACACTAAATGCAAATTCTGCCGGACCCTACGAACGTGTTCGACTTACTTCACACATGCGAGCGCTCACCTCGTTTGGGGACCCTGCCGGTGGTTGGCTCAGGGGTCTCTGGAGAGGTGTCAGCGCCGTCGTCAACCAGCTGGATCTGAAACAGAGAGACAGAGAGGGGGAAGCAGTCAGTTGTGTCTGAAGAAAACAAAAAACACAAGCTTCCACCTCTAGCCCACTTTACAACGAGGCGGACAGATCCAACACCCTCATCGACCTCATGTTTCACAGATACAAAACAACAGAAGACTATTTTATAAATAATGGAAGGCCTTTAAAATATTTAGCTCAACTGTTAACTACTGCAGGTGTTTAGGATGGGCTCTGAAAACATGTTGGAAATTGGTGGAGTCATTCGGAGATAAAGACAAACCAACCAGGTCTGCATTTTTTTTTTTTTAATGCCTTGCATTATTATGTGATGACAAGAAGACACACGTAAAACATGCTGAGCCACACATACCATAAACTCAAATAAAAACAAACCTGCAGCAATGGAGAACAGGGTCTAACTGCAGAGGGAAATGTTCCCACCCACAGTAAGAGCCTGAAACTGAACCTCAACCATCCAAACATAACAGCAGGTGTAGGTGGGAAGGAACAGCCTCGCTCTGGGTCACAGGTGAATTTCTGCGGCACGTCTTCTATGTATTTCCAACTCCACAAAAAGATGCTTCGAAGAGCGGTTTTGTTTTCCCGCATTACCTGCGACTGCCTGACGAAAATGCCGTAGTTCTCCTGACAGGTGAAGTAGCGCTTGCCCTGCACCGTGCCGTCGTTCTTGCCCTTTGGTTCGTCCAGGATGACGCCCACCCACTTCCCGGAGGCGAACAGCGTGTTCCCGATGTAGGCCACCGTGCCGCGCTGCCCCTTGCCGATCACCTCCACCAGGGAGCCCACCTTGGCGGGCCGCCCGCCCCCGTCCGAGCTCATCCTGCTGCTGCCGCTGCTGGTGGTCTGAGTGGGACAGGGGACAAGTAACATGCTTAGCTCACCTGAACGCAACATGGATGGTGATTGAAAACAAACTTACGACGTCCTTTTGTGCTCCAAAACGTGGTTTTTCCTGGCTTTTCAGCTTTCTGCTCACATTGGATGTGAATGTAATCTATTTCTGTTGCTTCCAGCTGTTTTCTCTTGCCCTTTTAGGCTGTGTTGTTAAATTTACATCCCTGATTATGAACAAGTGTAAAAAAAAAAATTAATAAAAGCTGTTGAAAAGGAAATGATTCTGTTTTGATTTTTTTTTTTTAGAACACCAAAAATAGATCATGTGTTGCGGCAGAGAGACAGCAGATAAAAGCTGATATTAAAAATACAACAAGAAGAACGACACTTACAGTTAATTCAAATGTAAAGTGAACCAGAGCTGCAACTAATGAGCAATCAATTCATCTATTTGTCAGATTATTGTAAAAAAAAAATAAAAAAAAGCTTGGCCAATCTACAGATTTTTCATTTAGCAACTTTAAAAAAATGTTTATACAATATTAGAAATACAATAAAAGATGCTAATGAACAGACAAGTTATTCCTTTTTTAAATAAAAAAACTTTTTTACCAAAATTGCAATATCACAGCATTCCTATAGTGAAATTGAACCAAGTGAAGCTAAAACTACGCCGCTTGAGATTTGATCAAGGGTCCAGCAATAAAATACAACAGCAATTATTTTTAGATATCCTAAAATTTTAGACATGTTTACAACATTTCTGTATAGTAAATGACCAGTTTTGAAACATGTAGTGTTTTTTGCTTGTATACAGTAAATGGTTAAGTTTGGTCAAATCTGAGAGGAGACAGAAAAAAACAAAAGAAAAAAAAAAGCAAAACTGGAATGCACTGATGTGAAAATTTGGGCCGACACCAATAATAATATTGCTGTTATAGCCAATATCTATCCATATATATTCCCCTACAATGTTGACAAAGTGAAAAAATTACCACTTCTCTGCTTCAGTAAAGCACGCCACAATGCGGTGCTGAACTACCATTACTGTCACACAAGCAAATAAATATCAGATAGATACCGATATGCCAATGCCAATATATCGTGCATCAACAGCAAAATGTTATACTTTCATTTTAACCCCCTCAGATGTGTGGGTCAGAAAAAAAAGTCAAACAGCATCCTTGTCCTGATCCTGCATTTTTTTAAGGAAAAAAAAAATATCCTGCTGAGACTTTTTAATGCAGAGCTTGGACATGGAGAGGAAAACACACATTGAACCAAACCTATCTTTGCTTTCAACAATTTTAGAACGTAATGATGCTGCAAAACCCAATTAACAGAGCGATGTCCAAGAACTGATGGTGAGTCAGCAGAACGGCACACACAGGAGAAGATTTTATTACTCTCCAAAGGAACACGACCGGACTCTCCTTGAGCTTACACCGTCCGTGTAGCCTGTTTAATTTAAAGGTTAAACCAGCTAGAAAACCTACATATGAAGCAACTCATAACAAAACGCAGCAGCATAAAGGTCAGTCAACAAAATGAGACTAATTTGTCCAATCCATGTTGAGATTCTATGGGCTAACTCTCCTGAAACTTCTTTCAGTAGTTGATCAAATCTTATGAGTATATACCATGTATCAAGTCACTCATTCTCAAGTATCGGAAAACGACATGCTGTTTATATAAAGCCTCTTTCTGATCAAAAGAAGCCTTTCCAAAACTTATACAGGCTGAAAAATCAAGCTAACATTCAGAGCAGTAACATGCTAATAGTTAGCAGTGATATGTTAACTATTTCCAAGCTACATTGGCCATTAGCAGCAACAAACTGTTCTTGCTAATACCAACAGCATCAATATAGCTAGCATGTCAGCAGCTAGACATATTGTCCATTAACAGCTGTGGCTAATGGCTGATGTAGCTAGCTGCTATTGCTGCTAATGGCTGACAAAGCTAGCAAATGGCTGATATGGTCATGTAATGTTTCCATCACCTGGAAGTTAAGAGGGGAAATAAAACTGCAAACTTGACATTGCCATCTCAAAATGGTAGATTGAAAAGAGAAAGAATAAATTTTAATGATAGAAATTAGTCTAGTAAAATCACTTTAAAGCCTCAGATGGAAACAAAATTTGCTGGATGATAAATGGTGCCAGAAGTTATTGCAATAAACAATACACACTCTCTCAAAATAACAATATTAGGTAATACAGCGGCAATGGCAAAATAATCCAAGAATACATTCTCAATATACTTTTAATTTCTCAGAAAAACTATAAATCATGCAAGTGGAAATTATCGAGCTCCTTTTATTTCTAATGTGATTGATTGATTTATTGTTTATTGCGATTGGCATATTCACTGTAACCAGAACCACAAAGAGGAGGTAGCTGGAAAAGTATTTATCCAACTATTTTAACCCATCAAAAGGCTAAAAAAAGGGAAGAAATTAGTTGAGTTTAAGTTTGGGGGAGAAGCTAAACCCAGAAGGAGCGGCAGGGAAGAAGAAAAATCAAGAAAAGGGTCAGCACTGCAATTCCATTTTTCCCGATGTGGTGCGGCTCTATAATCCCAGATATGCACTACATCAACTGCTTACATAAAAGCAAGCATTACTAAACCATAAGCCAGTAAATAATTTAAACTCAGCATACAAATGCATATTTTAACTGGTTATATCCCATAACGAGCCTGTACATCACAGTTAAGAACTTGGAGATCTGACTAATGGTTGCAGTGAAACCACATCAGAAAGTTTCGGTTCGTAACGGTAGAGAATGGAAAATGATACACAACACAAGGCGCCACTTTTAAAGGTTCATGCGGAATACCTTGAAGATATTTGGGCTTAAAAAGTGTTAATTTAGGTCGACAGTCAGTAATAAGTATTTCTATAGTTTCGACCCGACAGCCACGTGCTGGAGGAAGAGCACCTGAACAGGCCCTGTTGAATTATTTAGTGCCACTATAGTCTTACAATGCAACCTCACACTGAATGCAAGCCTAAAATAAAATTAGAAGAACAAAACTTCTACATGAATCGTCTGCCATATCCATTTTATTATGCTACACAGAATTTATTTATATTAGAAATAACTATATTTAAAACAAAAAGAGCTAGTACCTAACAGGTACTAGCAAATGGCTAGGACAAGTGGATATCCTGATCCACTTGGGATCAGGATATCCACTTGTCCTGATCCCAAGTGGATATCCACTTGTCCTGATCCCAAGTGGATATCGGAAATTGTTCCGATATCAGCCAAAAAACGAGAATTGGATTATATTGGCCTGCATCCCAAATCTAAAATGGAAGCACTCTGATTCAGGATTTAGTCCGTTCTGGGTTTAATCTGACCCCGCATTTCTATTGCTAGCATCCCGCATGCCCATGGATGCATTGGTTAAAGAGGTAGCATTACATGTTTTCCAGGCTCAGAGTATTATTTTATAGCATAATCAATTAACTCTGTCACTTTGAGTTGTTTTAAAAAATGCTGTATACATCAAACAAGACATTTAAGAAATTTTACTTCCTAATTTAATGCCTTGAAATTGGGTCTCTGTCTTTTTAAAAACGCCTGCTCTTTCTGGAACTCCACCTTCAGGAAGTCATCACAGCATCGCTCCTCTATTAACCCTTTAAAAACGTTTTTACCTGCATAAAAACGCTGGAACTGAAAAGTAGCTCCTTTAATGAGCTCAGCAGATGCCCAGTTCCACTACGGGTTTGCTAATTGTTGCTGGCTAGTCTTAAGGAGCTGCGAGGCGGAGTCCAGGGAGAGAGCACCTCTGAGGTGGAAGCTTAAAAACTGCAGCTGTGAGGAGGAACTGCGTCTCAAAGGCGGAGCTAAGTCCCCCGAGGCATTTTGCACAGCTGATTGGTTGCCATGGAGATTCAAGAATTTCTCAAACATGCATGAAAGAATCAAGGCAACACTCCATGTATGTTTTTGATGAGAGAACAATATTAGAACATGATGAAAAGCTCAAAAAAGTTGACTTTACATAGTTTTGCCCTATAATGGGTCAGTTGTTCTCATACATATTGTGGTTTGAGTAATATCACTGGATCCAACATTTTCTAACACTCCGCACTGCAAAATAAGTAACAAAGGTTTGTTTGATTTGTGCTGATATCGCATCAGTTTGATATCTATATCGTATCGGAAGTGAAAAAGTTGCATCGGGACACCCCTGATATCTATTCTGCTTTCCAATCTGAAGGACGTAAGATATCTTACTTATTTTTTTTTTTAGAAAATTTCTGAGTTGAAGCACTGATGTCATCCCTCCTTGTGACAGGGAAGCCAGCCTGACTCAGAGACGGATGACCGACAGGAAGTCTCCCAGGAATCTTGGATTTTTGTGGTTTGTTTGTTTGTTTGTTTGTTTATTAAAGTGAACTCATAAAAAATAAAAATTATCTTTTAACCCAAAAAAATGCCTATGTCATATACCGACAGAGAGTTGAGTCATAACAAAAGCAACAATGTTGAACCCCGGAGGGGCATCTCAGCCAAACAAAGAGGCGACAACTGATGCTGGAGAGCGGCACGTCTGAAATGGATTAGAAGCCCCCCGTTCTACTGAAAGCAGGAGATGACACAGTGAAAACAGACAACTTCAATATTCAGCCACGCACTCACCCGGGTGTATGTGCTCCTTCTGGTCTGTGACATGTTTACCGGTCGCTGAGCCTCCCCCCAAAAAAACTGCCTGTCTTCACTGAAGGAGTGGGATAAAAATTAAGGAGAGCATCGGCTAGACAGAAGGTGGTGGTAGTAGTGGGGAGAGAGAGAGAGAGAGGAGGGGGATTCAGATTCAGATTCAGAGATGCTGCTGGAGCATCTCTCTCTCTCTCTCTCTTTTCTGTTCTGTCTTCTCGCAAGGATCCCACCTTCCCTCACCGCATCCCAGGAAGCAGGAAGTTTCCAAGCCGATCCAGCCCTCAGATGATTGAAATGGCCGAGCCAAGAAAACGGGGGCAGAAAAAAAAAAATAAAAATAAAGAAGAACTCAAAGCAGCCACGCTTGGTTCGGCTGTGAACGCATCAGCTGAGTGGCTTGCACTGCACTGTCAGTGTCTGCACTGGCTTCTGCGGGAGGGAGGGCGGCGTAGGCCCAGACACAGTCGCTGGGTCCTAAAGCCTGCATGTCTGTTGTTTCAAAAAATTTTAATAAAATTATTTATATTGATAATTTTGTCAGATTACGACCTTAAATCTTTCTTTTCCTAATACAAGAAAAAGAAAAAAAAAAATGACTCTGACCCTCTAGACTAGCAGCAGCAGCAATTAGCAAACACTTGGTCTGCTGTGCTCATTACATGAACATCATGGAGAAACACTGTTGTGACACCATTTTGTAGGCGGAGTGTCAGGAAGAGCAGGAGCTTCTTAAAGCGACAGAGGACAATTTCAAGGCATCAGATACAACCATGACCCCGCCCTCGATCCTTAGGTTATGACATCAATACAGATTTTTTTTCCATCAGCTTCGACTGTATCTGCTGAAATAACCCATCCCCACAGCATGATGCTGCCATTGCTGTTTTTCTCAGTTAGCATAGCAAATTTGGGGTGACGAACATAGTTAGCTTTCCACCACACGTAGCATTTTGCATGCAGGCTAAAGACTAACAGAACCTACTATGTTTCCTTTTTTTAAGTTGGAAAGTTTTCAAACAGCATGTATTCCTTCACTTTAATGGATCACCAGATAAAAATAATTTGATAAAATACGTAGAAGTAAGACAAAATGTGGAAAAAAAAACCCTCACAGGGTAAGAATAATTTTGTTCAGATCTGTGCGTCTGTATTAGGGCGACAACCGTCAAGGTAAAACTTTGATCCTAAATTTTTTAAGATCAAATTTCTCATTTAATTCCAGTTAATGTAAAAAAAAAAAAACAGACTATAATGTAATTTTTACTTTTTTTCCCCACTGCATCAATAAATATCAGTTACTTCAAAATATGATTCAATGAAGTCTCTATGCTGTTTAGTTATAGAAATCATAGTTCTTTCAGTATGTGGCATCCTGAAGAAGCTTATTTCAAAGAGGAGCAATTTTTAGAGCAACATTTGTTTGTGGTGCTATGAATTCTTTGTTACAGTTACCTAAAAAAGAAGTAATAAATAGTTTTTTAAATCATTTTTAGCATCATCCCAATGGTACTAAAAAATAGAGAGACTACACTCATGCTGGCATAAAACAGACCAATAAAACACTTCCTGCTAGGACATTTACCAAACTTACGGCTGTCCAACAAAATAAATCCTCAATGCAGACAGAAAAAAAAAAGTGCATTATATCTCTGTTTTCCCTGCATTGCAGTCTTCAGCAAACCACTGCTACAATTCAATTTCCTTTCTTTGCCAGCATAAGCAACAACAATAATCAACACAGTTGAAAAAGTGGCTTGTTTGTTCTGATTCTGTTTCAGTGTGCACTGAGCATCCAGGTGAGGCTTTGTATTGTTGCTCACTGCAAGCAGATTTCATTCAGACCAAGCCTGGTGATATTGTGGCCCATCACAGAGCCAGGATTAACTGCCTTTTATAAGCACCCCCAAAGCTTTTTTTTCTTTTTTTTTTACTCAAATGCCCTCTCTGTGCTTTGTTGTCATCTTTTTTGCTGTGGAAGCAAATGGTGTAAGCTAATCGCTAAGTGTTAGCCACTGAGAAACACAGGGAAAGAAAAAAAAAAGTGCATACTGACTAAAAAAGGCTTAGTGTTGGACTCTACGTCAATGGGGCGTTCAGGGACACGAAGCAAACCCCTGCAGTCTCTTTGCACCCCTTTTATGCAAATTGGCAAAAGGCAGAACCAAAACATAGGGGCCGGGAGACGCTCCGGCTCTGCAGGAAGCGGGGAGAAGGACGCGTCCTCATCTCCCACAGAGGGAGACCGTCGGTGGACAGCTTAAGGCAAAGATCTCCTTCCTTATGGGAGATGAGGGCAGAGAGAGAGAGAGAGAGAGAAAAAAAGACAGCTCTGCAAAACCCCACGATTCACCTGCACCAAGCCTGATGAGCAGGAACAGAGGTGACTTTAAGGAGAAACATTATGACCAATCCGTCTGCCGGGCGGCCAAGAACACATGAGCGGAAACCGTCAAGGTAAAAATTAAGACAACTAGAATAATGAGCCTTATCTGAATAATAGGACATTTGTGTGTGTGTGAAACATTTTTAAAAAAGCAGCAGCAATATATTTAAACAGACTGCTGGCTGATTTCATCACTATGGCGACGTGTCTGTGCTCAAGACTGATGACAATGATGGACTTCGCTTTGAAAATTGCATTTTTTTGCAAAAATATCTTAATATCAGTGACAAACGTTCAAACTTTACTGATGATTCTCAATTGAATTTAGGATTGAACTTTGACTGGGCTGTTCTAACATGTTTAACCTAAACTACATTATTGTAGAAAGTAATGTTAAAACCTTATTGATGTGTGGAAATGATGTAATGTAATATTTGTTTGTCATTGCGATCAAATAAATGTACACTTTACATGTAATATTTTCAGACTGTTTTTGAGTGAATACAGTGGCTTGTTAAAGTATTCACACCCCTTGAAATATTCCCCATTTTGTCACATTGTAACTGCATTGTAACAAAATATATAAATCATTTTAATTTTCATGAAAGACCAACACAGTGTGGCATACAATTTTGAAGTGGGAAGAAAATTATCCATGATTTTTTAACAAATAAACTGAAAAGTGTGGTGTGAAATTCTCTTTGTACTTCACAATTTTCTTTACCACTTTGTGTTGGTCTTTCACATTAAATGTTTTTGGTTGTAAGGTGATAAATTATGGAAATGTTCGAGGGGTGTGAATACTTTTTCAAGCTCCTGTATATGCCCAAATGTCCCAGTGACCAAAATCTGAAAAGTTACAAAACAGTGTCGGACGTAAGGAGGTGAGTAAAATATGGATATAGAGCAAATATTGCTATACTGTAATAAGAATTTTGCCATTGCATGTTTTTCTAGTGTAGTGCAAAGCTAAGCTAATGCACTATGTTATGGCTAGTTAGTATTTTTTGCATGGAGGTCAAAAATATTAGTCTGATCTGACCAGTCCAGTTCTATCTATTGAAACCTTTAAGTGGGCCTTACTTCTTCTTCCAAATGAAGATGTTAATAATTTGGATTTATTTTGAAGGCAATTCAACAGTTTCACTGCAGTCATTGTGGACTAGAATTTAAACAGAAAAAAAAGTAATTTCTTTAAAAACAGCTAATCTTAGAAATGTAATCTAAAAAAAGGCTGATTTTACTCTCTCTTTTTGCAATTTTATTTATTTTGCTTTTTAGCTCCTTTGACAGGTATTTTGTCCAACTGCTTCATTTACTAAATTTGAATTTGTGTTACACGTCGTTTATTTTGTATTCATTAGAGTACAACTTAAACAAGTATTTACTTCAGTTCTTTTTGATACGGAGTGCAGTGCCATTTAAAAACCTTTTGGTAGCCACACAGTCTTTAATTGTTGTAATTAAACCTGTAACTTAGTATATTTGGGTGAAAACTGACCGTGTCTTACATCAATAACTGGTGATTTTTGAGTGGCTCCATACAAATGAGGAGTTAAACAGCAAAATATAAATAAATAATGTGAAGTAGATTCAATAATCGCTGTTATTTTTGATTAAATCCAACCATGGGTGAAGCAGCCCATTGATAACATGTTCAAGCTCAATACTAACAGGAAACAGGAAACTCGCTGGATTAGATATTAAATAGAGTAAATGAAATTAAAGGGCGATTACGCTGAATTACTGTTAGATTCAGATATGCCTGTTTACAGACGCGTTAAATTTATAAACCCATTGAATCGTTACGTGTTTAAGCCATTTTAACTAGCAATTACAATTAAAATATTTGCATATTTACATATTAGAATGGACATAAAACCGTGTAGTTTTATCAGCGTTCATCGCTGCTGTCAGCTGTCAGTGAGGCACTCCCTGAGCAGCTGCTAGCAGCAGAAGCCGTTAGCATGCACCGGCTGGCTCATTGAAATTAAACCTGTTTAACTCCACTTGTAACATTATTTTATTATCATGTATAATTTTTTGTTTTGTTTATACATTTTACACCGACGCGTCAGCACTCAGAGTGACAGCTGTTCGCTGAGTCTTACCCACTTGCGTCAAAAATCCGGCTTCGCTTCAGCTCCGCGTCCCTGAAGAGCTACATCCATCTATGGTTGTCTGACCGGACGGATCCGACCTGCGGCGTCCGAGTTGATGCCTGACTCGGCCGGCCTCACAGGAGCAGAGGAGCCCGGTGACATGTTCAACACCAAAACTCGGTGTTGGCCATTTAAGCAAAAAATATAAACACAGACAATATTTTATGTAATATTTTGACATATTGTCACCTTCCTAATTTTATTTTATTTTTTTGGTCAAAGGCAATTTTGAAAAAGAAAGATAAATAAATAAATAAATAAATAAATAAATAAATAACTTCGAAAATATGGTACTTATTTTCAATATTTCAAGTAGCCTTATTATATTACTTTTATCCCACTTAAATCTTTCAGATTAAAAGAGATTTTAATATCAGACAAAAAAATAAAAATAAAATAAAATAAAAGTGACCAAAAAGTCGGGATTCACAATATGGAAAAAAAGCTATCCAAACCAAACCTTGGTCATCTGGATATTAAACCTATTTTTAGTTATTAAACTAGTTTTAGTTACTAGGTTTAATTAGGTTTTTTTTCTATATCTGGCGGTGATTCCTAAGTCGCACTGAAGGAATTGTATTTTCATATCTATGCAGAATTATTTTAATTTAGCCACACAAAGATTTTCCAAGCACAGTTATTACACCACATCTCAATCTAATTCAAGTTTAGTCTTTGACTAGGCCATTTCAAACAAATTATTTTGCTTTTATGAGTAAACGTGGCCTTGCAAATGTTTCTCACATTATATCTCATGTTACATCCCTTTCTCTATAGGATGTAACAGGACATGACGTCCTTTCTCTGAAATAAAAACCCCAGTGGGTCTTGGCAGATGGCTGTTTGGTTCTGCTGGATTTTTCGTCTCGTTGCTTTAGGGAATTTATTTAGCAATAAACGTAATTTGATTGCATTGTTTGACAACTAGGATCAATTTGAATGTTTGTAATTGACTCAAAATCTATCGGTGTAACTGGACTGAATTAACTTCTTGGTTTTGACATATCAGTAATTTGAATTAAATTGAATATTTCTGGTTAACTATTGTAAAGTCCTCTCATACATTCACCTTCTGAAAGGGGAAGGCAAATTTATCAAAATAAAACACTGTGATAAAGGTTCTTCTGCAAATCTATATCATTCATTTTACTGAAAATTACTTGTAATTATCGCTCAAGCATTAATCAAACCATAATCCTGGTTATTCTTATTTTAACATGGATAAAGGCATCCAACTCAAGCTACATTTGTCCCTTTTCCTCTGCAAATACCTCATTAATAGGTCATCTTAAGAATAGAAGTATCAAAATCAAAACTCCATTTGCTGATGAGTGAAATACACCTGATCCAGGGAAGAAAACCAACCTCTAACATTTACATAAAGAACAAAGAACATAAGACGTTTTTACACCTGGGCACAATGAAAGATTAACGAGAGCACAACTTGGATTACCTAAAAATGGCTGAAATGGTTGTAAAGAAAGTAAGCAGTTATTAAATAAATAATAAAATAACTATCATACTTCTCAGATATTATAGTTCAATGGCATAGGAGTCCCGATTAAGCTTTTTCACTTACGATACGATACCGATACCAATATGGCCAGATATGACATCAGAACGTATCGACCATGCTTTTATCACTTCTTTTGTAGTGTGGAATGGTAGAAGTGATAGTATTCAAAAGAACAATAGTCAACAAATGACCAGTTTATTGTTACCCAATAGGTCTGCTGCGGGATAAAAGCGCTGCTTAACAGAAATCATGGGCCGGATTGAATCCTGGAGCACAGCGTTTCTATTGGCAGATATAATACGATACTTTTTTGGCTGATATCGGACCAATACCAAAATCAGATCGGAACACAGTTTAAACAATAGAGTACTAAAAATGTTCTAATAAAGACCAATAGCGGTTTGCTGATCTCTCTAGTGTGCTTGTTTTACAGTAGTAGTATGCAAACATTTTGCTTTCCATGTGCTGTCCCTTGATAGCTGGAGAATAACTGAATGATAACATCAACCCAAAAATGTTCTTGCTTTAGTCCCTTTCTTTATCTGTCTGTAAATCAAGTCTGTACTCAAACAGCGTGAAGTTCACAATTTTAGCCGTAAACTCTGGAACGACAAACTCTCTCATCTTCGTGTAACCCATGTGCTCGTACAGTTTCTGAGCGTCAGTCTGCACCACGGACGTGTAAAGGATGACGGCAGGGAAACCTCTCTCTCGAGTGAAATCCGCCACTGTCTGACACAGAGCCTTGGCGATGCCCATCCCCCGGTGACTGCGTCGCACCGACATGCGCTTCAGCTCCAAAAACTCAGGCGTGTTCTCGGCAGGGAGACACGCCACCGTCCCAACCACCCGACCGTCGCTTTCGGCCACCCAGAAGCACGAATTATTCTTCCGCAGGTAGGTCCCGCCGATGTTGTCGAGGTCCTTCCTGAGGGTGGCCTCTATGTATGTGTTGAACATGTAGACGACCATCTGCCGGACCGCGGCGAGGACGAGCGTGACGGCCAGGACGGGCAGCAGGAAGGACTTGGAGCTGGTAATGAGGGCGCAGAACGTGACCATGAGGAACATCTGGGTCAGCGGCTGTTTGAGGACGTGGGTGAAGGACGAAGGCACGTGTTCGCTCATCCCCAAGGTGAAGAGCTCCTTGACCACCTCCGCGTCCTCGTCCTGGTACTTTCTAATCTGAATGTTGGCCATGGCTCTGCTGGTCAGTGAAATGAATGAAATAATAAAAAAAGGTATAAATGTGAAGAGATTGTGAATAACGTTTATACTGCAAACTATATGATTAAAAACAAACATTTTCTCAAGATAATGTCTATGCCTTCTTTTAAAGTTGAGTTCAGGTGTCTGGGTCATACTACAATGTATCTAATTAATCTGCATTACCATTAACCGTACAATTGTATAAACTGAAATAGCAAAAATCACTTAATGGAAAAACTCACATTTTTATAAGAGTTTTGTGAATGTATCAAAATGGACGCATTTCGCAAAACTGCCATGAAAACACTTATTTTGTGTACACGAGTCATGTAACCAACAGCCGGATGTTACTCCTGGCTAAAACAACGAAAAAGACAACAGAAAGTAGTAGGAGGAGGTTGATTGTTCGTTTGTTGTTTTTGTGCGGAGCCCTCACAACATTGCATATTCATAAAAGGTTGTGTGTCATTCGAACTTGTTGAATTCATCCATCTGTATAGTCAACTACAATTTCCCCAAAACGCAGCACAGTAGCTGTTCCCAAGTACGCGGGCTTGCCGTTCAAATGCCTGAATAAAATGCCGATTTCTCCTCTCATGACTGAACTATAAATATATTACATGTAGCATCCGTCTGACATGATTTTTAATGAGTTATTTCATGAACAAGCTTGTCCATGTGTAACTTTAATTTGCGAAATTGTGAGGGTCTTTTTTTCGACAAGAGCATAATTTAGATATTTGCACATAATTGTAATGGAAACACAGCTTACGGGGAAAATTTTGTTTGAAAAACCAATATAAAATATAGCATATCTGAACTGGAAGGAAGATGATAAAGTTTTCAAACCTATTAACAAAGAAAACAGTGAAAAATGTGGCGTTTGTATTCAGTCCCCCTTGAACACTTTATTCCAAACCTCAAATGATTTATTTGTGTCACTTTGCATAAAATATTTGTACACGTATCCTTCTCCTTCTACGTCACACCTATGCGCTATACTTTTTCTATTACATAAAATCCCCCCAAAATATATAAAAGTTTGTGACTGCGGCGTGGCAAAATATTAATAGGTTTAGGACTATGACACTATATCTATTTGCCAAATAAATTATCCAGTTGACAAAACGTACAATTGGTCGCTGTTAGATTACAAACCAGTTTGACCTTTAACCACACTGACCTCAAATAAACCAAATGACTGAAGGGCATGTAGTTTATTTGAGGTCTGTTATGCTTCATAACAGTTACAGTAGCTAGCTGGTAAAATCCTTGCAGGCAATTTAACGTGCAAATAAACAAATCAGCACTGAGCCCGTTATTAAAACGGTAATAAATCTGAACTTCGTTAACGACTGATGATAACAGACTCGCTAAGAACCGTTAACGACTGATGATAACAGACTGGCTAAGAGCTGCTAGCATTCTTCGTAGACTCACTAAGAAGGATTTGACACCAAGGCTCTATGGGATTCTGCAGCTGAAAAATAACAAACAAATAAACACAACGTCCTTACCTTATATTAATACGAGATGAAAACAGAAACCGCTTCTTTCTGTTGGGAAAACCTCCTCAAGGCTTCCGCTGCATACCTACTTCCTCTTCCTCCAATCCCACTTCAGTTCAATAATGGTGCATTCAGCGGTACTCGGAAAAATAAATACAGAAAAGGTGTTTTAAGTTGCTCTTCGTTCTTTTACTTTATATATATACATACTGTTATCCTGCTCTCTATATGAATGTTGCATGGAGAATTTTGAAAGCTTTATTGCGTTTCTACAAAAATAAAATAATTCAGAAAGTGTTTTCGCCCTGCTGTGTCTGGAAACACTGCGGAATGTCCGAGGCGCTTTGAACGTAGCACGTGTAACTTCCTTCTATGCTTTTGATTGTTGATGGGGCATTCTCGGATAACTCGGAATTTTCGATGTTCAGATGGGTCAAGCAGCGTTCAAGTTGTTTCACCTTGGTGAACTTCACACATTTCGACCCAGAAAGTGCGCTGGTGACTTCTGAAAACAAACGGGTTTTAAATATCAAATGGGCAAACGAGTTAAACCAGTTTTTTTTAACCCGGTTTGACTCCCCAGTTCCTATTTACAGCCCTTCTTCCCACACATTGAACTGTGCTGTCTCCCTTTCTGTTCACCACCTACACTGCGGACTTTAAGTTCTGTTCCAAACTGTGCCATCTGCAAAAGATGACACGGCTGTCGTGGGGTGTGTGGAAGGGGGACAGGAGGTGAAGTACAGGACACTGTATGGTGGATAATTTTGTGACATGGTGCAGAGAGAACCAACTTCTCCTTAATGTAAACAAGACCAAGGAAATGGTTGCCAGTTTCTGCAACAAGAAAATACACTTGCTCCCAATCTCCATCTCAGGGCAGATGCGGAGCAGGTTCAATCCTACAAGACACACAATATGTGTGTCTTTAGGACTCCCCTTATATGCTCATTGTTTTTTATTGTTGTTGTTATTGTGTGCAATGCTGGGACAAACTAAATTTCCCCTCTTTAGGCGATCAACAAAGTATTATTATAATTATTATATAATAAACTTTACATCTGTAAATGACACTACCATAAATTATCTTAAACCGCACCAAACCCCAAAGATTGGCTCGTTAATGAATGCCAGAGCCGAGGCCCCGTGGTTTTCCTTATTTAAGTCAGTTTATTTGCAGGTTCCTGCAGTATTTGGTGACAAGTTAAAAGTGATGACCATGCAGAATATTTGTACATTATTTTCAATGAAAAACTGCTCACCCCACACATGGTCCAGAACCTCCCCATGCACCTGCACACACTCGCATCAACAACCAGAAGCCACCATGCCCATATATGGCAGCACAACAGAGTAAATCACCAGAAAAAGAGAAACATGGTTTCCTTACCGTGATTATTGTCTACCGACATTTTTAAATACATAGATAAAGAACTCAAAAACAGTAGGGGAAAACATGCTGCACAATGGATGTTGTTTAGATAGTAACCGTGGAAGCTGAACTTGCCACAAAAAAAGAATGAAATATACTAAGGACAAAGACGTTTTAAAGAATTTGTCGGTTTCATTAGCTTTATTTCTCTTCCTCTAAATCAAGTCTGTACTCAATCAGAGTGAAGTTGATGATTTTCGCAAAAAACTCCGGTATAGGAAACTGCCTCATCTTCTTATAACCCATGTGTTCGTACAGTTTTTGAGCGTCGGTAGCAACCATAGAGGTGTAAAGGATGACGGCAGGGAAGCCTCTCTCCCTAGTGAAATCCGCCACTGTTCGACACAGAGCCTTAGCGATTCCCTTCCCTCGGTGACTGCGCCGCACCGACATGCGCTTCAGCTCCAAAAACTCGGGCATATTCTCGGCGGGGAGACACGCCACCGTCCCGACCACCTGACCGTCGCTTTCGGCCACCCAGAAGCACGAATTATTCTTCCGCAGGTAGGTCCCGCCGATGTCCTTGAGGTCATTCTTCAAAGATGCGTCTATGTAGCCGTTGAACATGTAGACGATCATCTGCCGGACTCCGGCCAGGAGGAGGGTGACGGCCAGGACGGGCAGCAGGAAGGACTGGGAGCTGGTAATGAGGGCGCAGAACGTGACCATGAGGAACATCTGGGTCAGCGGCTGTTTCAGGACGTGCACGAAGGACGAAGGCAAGTGCTCATTCATCCCTGAGGTGAAGAGCTCCTTCACGGTTTCAGAGTCCTCATCCCGGTACTTTCGAATCTGAATGTTGGCCATGGCTCAGCTGGTCCAGGAAAACAGAAAGGCAAAAATGTTAAAAGTGGAAAACTAGATGAATTGTAATTGCATGTGGGGTACCCCACGGTTTCATCCTGGGCCCCCTACTGTTTAATATCTACATGATCCTGCTAGCTCATAAAATAGCAAATAATAAAATTAGCTACCATAACTACAGATGTACACAGCTCTGCATTACGATACCAGGTGATCATGAACCCATTCCAACACAGAGTAGAGGCACGAAACAAATCAATGCACGGATGTACCCTAACTATAACTAGGAAGCTAGCGCACATCAACCCAGTTCTATAGTCCTTTCATTGGCTTCCTTTAGCTCAGAAAATAAACTTTTAAATACTTCTGTTGGCTTATAAATCCCTGAATGGCTTAGTACCACAACACATTCAAGACCTGTTGTCGTTGTATCAACCTTCCAGAAGGTCTGCATCCCCAGAACCAGAACCAAACACAGAGAAGCAGCATTCAGTTCCTAGCGAGGGGAAACTGCAATGGCTTTCTTTCAGCCAGCTGGCAGCTAATGCACAGCAACAAGTGGGGAGAGGGAAAGCTCACTTCACCTATGCATCAGACCATAAAGAACTTGAAGGAGCAGCAAAAAAACCCGACAGACCACAAACTACCTGCCTGAAAATAGGCTTACTGTAAACACACTTCTGATGAGAGTGTGGCTGTGATCGCTCAAGGTTAGTTCAAGGTTACCTCAAGGTAACCTGTTTTTTTTCCCAACCAGCAGTTGGAAAAAAAATATTATGAAAATAAAAGTTACTACAAGGCAGTAAATGCACTTTTTTTAACTGAGTGATAACTTAGTTATTTAATTTCTTATAATATTGGATTAAAATTGGTCAAAGCTTTAAGTTTGTACATTGTTTAACATTTACATTAACATGGTGTGTTGCTACAGAGCCAGAGGTCAACAGAAATCATAACTTTCCCCTTGCAATTATATATAGTGTCAATGTAGAGAATTGAATAAATTCACTTTGCTGCTTTCAGAGCGCCAGAATTCACCATATAACGTGACTGTGTGACGAATGATGAGAGTAAAATTATTTAAACATAGAAACTGAAATTGCATTTTAGCCATGATGACCTCCAGCAACATCCCTCGCGCTGATCACATGAGAAGAGGTCATGATGGTTTCTAACCAGATTTGTAGCAAACTGGTCAAAAACAAGCAACGTCAACTTTCCGCGTAAATTCGCGTAACCCTCATCAAACCACGAGTCACATTATGCACTCTGTTTTTCCTTTAAGAAATGACAAGAGTCAGATTAGCTCACAGTAGCCAGCATCATTGCTAACCCGGAAGCTGCAACGTCATTGCGAGATTTAGAGGAGCGACAAAAACAACAAAGGAAGATAACACAAGGTACTTGCTTTTATAGTGGTGCCCAAATATGGTGTCTAAAGTCTCTTGCAGCCGAAGTCTGCTCCAAGTGAAATGCGCGCTTCCACAGACCGAGAAGTGGACTTTCCGGATCTTACGTCAACGGGGGAGCCATGTTGTGAGTGGCAGATTTGTTGTAAAAACACAATGAGCGGTACAAACTAGTTTTGTTCCGGCGTTTAGGTCAAGCTGTGTGATTACCTGGTGTTTCTAAAGCTCCGTGTTTTATCATTATAATAAATAAATAAATAAAAATACCCGTCGTTCAAAAAAAGGTATTCTACATGAAGAAAAGTACAAATAAACTAGAGGAAATCACAGAATCATTTTATCCATAACACATTACTTTAGTTTTCAGTTCTGTCATTCCATATAAAACCAAATGGGGTCCTGTAATGTAAATCAACATAAACATGTATTAAATAGCTGTAAATATAGGTGGTGACAAGTATATCATAGCTGACTGTAAAAAAAAATCACAAGTATTGAAAAAGTAGTCTGTTGGTATGTGTGTACCAGACATGATCATCTACTGTGTGAACAAATGTTACACAAGTTGTAGTTTTGAGGATTCATTTTATTGTTGTACAATTACAGCGATTAGAGTGAGCATCTGTATGAAAACATGATCTTTGTGTGCTAATATGGACTCGTCAGCAATGATCCATCAAGTTTGGAAGAATTATGATTAAATTTTCCAACAGTCTGACCTCTATTCATTTTCCAGTTGGAGAAAAGTATTTTTTTTTACCTTTGTTCACCTTTGTGGTCACATTGAAACCAGTTTCAGAGTTCAGAAGGATATTTTGTCCTGATATATAAAACCCTAGAATTGAGATGGAGGTGCTCTTTATTATTACCATTCACACAAGCCAAACAATTGAAAAGTATTAAAAAAATAGAAAAAAATGTCATGTAGAAAAATGTGTAGGAACATTATTCATGTTTTCTGTCATAATTTAGCTGTTAGGTTTTATATGGAAGAAATGTAATTCATTTTTTACACATTAAAATTACAACCCTGAATCTATTCTGTGCAATTATCAATATATATATTTTTACTCTAAATGCACAAAAAAATTCTCCCTTAAATGTTTCTTGAAAAGTGTAATTTTTAAAATTGTATTTCATGTTTTCAAGTTAATTTTTGAACACAAATTTCTGCAGGTGAATTCTTTGCAGTGAATTTAAAGTGTAGGAATTAAAATAAAACATTGACAAAATTACACAAGATAAAACCCCAGTGTCATAAATTCAATTTGTAAAATAAATCTGATTCCAATCAGGTTATATTTCTTCCAAAATTTTGAAGAACATGTTTAAATTTCACTAAGCACTAAATGCAGGCTAGAAAATAAAATAAAGATTATTAGTGATTTTCTTGTGTGTGGTTTGGTCAGCTAAAATATCCTTTAAAATATATCCATATGAAAAGTGATTTAAACAAACCATAAATCAGATGACAGCTGATAAAATACACACATTCCTGCTGTGAACACAAGCCGTCATGAATATCATTTCCACATCTTGTTTCCTTCATTTCTTCCAGTTCAAATTGATCCTTTATGGGCCACTTAGGTACAGGAGTTTATGCAGCACAGTCATGTATTAATATGATATGCATTCCCAGTTCGGGTTCCTGTTTGGATGATTATGATGAATCAAATGGCTTCGACTCACATTCAGGCTGTTTCCCGTTCTTATTTCTTTCATTTCAGAAACATTTCTAAAATTAGACAAATGCTCTCCAGAGTTGACCTGGAGAAAATCCTTCATGCTTTTATGTCATCTCCTCTGGAATACTGTAATGCCCTTTATTACTGCCTGGATGAATCCTCAGTTTCACCTTTGCAATCAATACAGAACGCAGCAGCCAGACTTCTCACCAAATCCAATAGATTCTGTCGTATCTCTCCTGTTCCATTTTCACTCCACTGGTTTCCAGGTGATTTTAAGATTTGTTTTAAAGTACTTCTGCTGACATACAGAACATTACAAGACCAGGCTCCTGATTACCTTTGTCAGTTTTTAACTAAATATTCTGCTGCTCATGTTCTTCGTTCTGAAACTCTGAATGTTTTGGTTGTTCCATGAACACGGTTAAAAACTAACGGGGGCCTTTCAGTCGCTGGCGGTGGAACAGTTTACACTTGCAGCTCCGTTTTTCTGACTCTGGAGGTTTTTAAAAAGCAACTAAAACATTTTATTTTCCCAGATTTATCTCTTGATTTTACTGAGTTTCTTATGTTGGTTTTATGTTTTCTGTTGCTTTAAGGTTGATTTCTATTTTGATTTTATGTCTGTGACAGGCACTTTATAAATAAACTTTATTTAATTACTCTAAGGAAGAACAGAAGTGGAAAACAAGACAAAAATTGAAAAATCTGAGGAACACCAAAGATGACAAAATTCCAAAACCAAATCAAACCCCAGATCCTGACAGCATCTTTGTTTTTGTTACAACAAAAGGATGACAAGACAATTTATTTGCTTGCTTGCTTGTTATTATTATTTATATAAATGTCACTGACAGCACCGACTGTTGTCGCCATAGTGGTAGAAGACAAGCGGAGAGAAAGAAGTTCCCTCACATTCCAGATGTTGCTGCTGTCTTACGTGGATCAGGCTTTTCACCAGTGTGGGTTCGCTGATGATACTTCAGATGTGAGGATTGTTTGAATCTCTTCTCACACTGACTGCAGCGATAAGGCTTTTCACCAGTGTGGATTCGCAGATGACACTTCAGCGCTGTCAGATGTCTGAATCTCTTCTCACACTGACTGCAGCTATAAGGCTCTTCACCAGTGTGGATTCGTTGATGACGCTTCAGATCTGAGGATTGTTTGAATCTCTTCTCACACTGACTGCAGCTATAAGGCTTTTCACCAGTGTGGATTCGCTGATGACACTTCAGCTCTGAGGATTGTTTGAATCTCTTCTCACACTGACTGCAGCTATAAGGCTTTTCACCAGTGTGGATTCGCAGATGACACTTCAGCGCTGTCAGATGTCTGAATCTCTTCTCACACTGACTGCAGCGATAAGGCTTTTCACCAGTGTGGATTCGCAGATGACACTTCAGCGCTGTCAGATGTCTGAATCTCTTCTCACACTGACTGCAGCTATAAGGCTCTTCACCAGTGTGGATTCGTTGATGACGCTTCAGATCTGAGGATTGTTTGAATCTCTTCTCACACTGACTGCAGCTATAAGGCTTTTCACCAGTGTGGATTCGCTGATGACACTTCAGCTCTGAGGATTGTTTGAATCTCTTCTCACACTGACTGCAGCTATAAGGCTTTTCACCAGTGTGGATTCGCTGATGACGCTTCAGATGTGAGGAACATTTGAATCTCTTCTCACACTGACTGCAGCTATAAGGCTTTTCACCAGTGTGGATTCGCAGATGAGTGTTAAAATTACACTTCTGAATGAATGTTTTTCCACACTGGTCACAGAGATAGCGCTTCTCTCCAGTGTGAATGCGTTGATGACATTTCAGATACGTCTTCAAACTGAAATGTTTCAGACACTTGTCACAGCGGAGTTTTTTCTGCAGCCTCTGGTTGGGCTGAACCTGCTGTCCATCGCTGGGACCAACTGAGGTTTCATCTTCATGTCCGCCTGAGTTTGTGCAGGTTTGGTTCTATGAAGGGAAGAACAGTAATTATAGCCAACAGTAAATATTAAACACAAACACTTTGATAGTCAAAACCTTTATTGCTTTGCAGAGATTAAAAGCATCCTAACACATCTCCCCGTTTAGTTTAATCAAGTGCAAAAGTATAAATTTGCCTTTCTCTCAGGTAGACTAGAGGTCTGGAACCTGTGGCCCCACGAGTGGCTCTTTGGACATTTTTTAATGGCTCCTAATAATTTAGTTAAAAATGCAGAGAAACCAACTGACGGTCTGTTAATCTAGGCATAATGACAAAAGTACATTTTAATAAAATGGTAAATGACTGAACTTATATAGCGCTTTTCCAATCATTTTGACCACTTAAAACACTTTACACTGGAGTCACATCCACTCATTCACACACACAAACACACACATTTATAAAATACTGAAATGAGAACAATTAAAAAACCCACCAAAGCAGAATAAAACAAAAAGCAGCTTATCCAAATAAAACAAGAGGAACTAAGAAACACAGAAATAAACAAAACCCAACCAAACAACTCGGGATCCTATTATTATGTTGTTTAAATCCCAAAAAAGAAATAAAATTGTGGTTCTTTAAAAATGACAACAGATTTTCTATAGTTAGATGTTTATCAAAATGACAAGTCAGGAAACATTTATGGCTCTAAAAAAGTGTTGTTGTTGTTTTTTATCTGGATTGAAGGAAAAATGGTTCTTTGGACTGTAAAGGTTTCTGATCTCTTTTGTAAGAAAACAAAAAGATTTGGGTTTTGTTTGGTCAGGTCACCAAGCAACACAGAGACAAACAGGACCAACAACCACACACACACACACACACACACACACGCACACACACGCACACATACACACACAGTCATACTTATAGCAAATCAGAAAACCCAAATGAAAATAAATGACATGTTTTTGAGGTTTGCCGTGAAGCCAGAGTACCCAGAGAAATCCCATTCATGCACAGAGAGAACAGTCAAAGTAAATGCAGAAAGACTATTAAAAACACAAAAGTAGCACTTAGTTCCCACAAGTTTTAATAACTAACCTCTTCCAGTGATGTCTTCTCTTCCAGGTGAAGTTTCTCCATTTCAGTCCTGCGTAAAACAAACATTCATAACATGTCAAATTTAATTGAGGATATTTGTGCAGCAGTGGTAGCAGTTTCTGAAATAGTTGAAACCAGATATTGATTAGAGACAACCTGATTTCAATCTGTTTAGACTCAGACAGACAAAGGGGTAACCATTAGAAAAGTTTAATGACACTATGATTTAAATCTTTGGCGCTCGGGCCCCGGCTAAGGACATTGATCATCGCAAACTTTGCGATGGGCTTGGATGAGCATTTCGTATGCTGAGAGGAACGTCATCCCCCGGGACCCGGCACTGGTGGTGGAGGCGATGAAGGATGTGGCCTGATGCTGAGCGAGTGGAGGTGAAGGGGTGGAGGTGGGTTGAGCTCAGCTGGAAAGCGCACGACGCCATGGATGGCGGTCCTTATCAGCTGGGGCTTGGACGGTGATTGGACGTAACGAGTCTTGGTCCGGCGTTGAGCAATCAACGGTGATGAGCCGGATGTTCCGGCTGGATGATGCAGGTGGGGCTAAAAGAGTCTTCCAGCTTGAATTTACGCCTAGGCTTCATTTCAATCTGTAGAGACTCAGACAGACAAAGGGGTAACCATTAGAAAAGTTTAATGACACTATGATTTAAATCTTTGGCGCTCGGGGCCCCGGCTAAGGACATTGATCATCGCAAACTTTGCGATGGGCTTGGATGAGCATTCCATATGCTGAGAGGAACGTCATCCCCCCAAAAAAGAGGACGAGGCCGGAGAGTCGGAGACGGGAAGCGCTAAGGGAGTGGAGGTGCGCTTGCTTATTTTGCGAAGTTAGGACTGAAGAAGGTTATGTGACATTGATGGGCTCATTCTAATTGCTGCTAGGAATGACATCCCCCCAAAATGAGGCTGAGGCCAGGCCGAAGCCGGAGGACAGGTGATGTGGGCGTAAAGAGGAGAGGAGTCGCTCTGACTTAGCTAGTGAGGCTAGAATCGGACAGAAGGAGGAGGCTTTACAGTGACGGGAGGGAAGAGTGGGAAAGGGAGGCAAAGATCGGCGGAGACGTAGCGGGCCAAGGGAAGGTAGGATGCGCAGAGCGCATGGCAGAGGGTGCACAAAACTCGGGGCCAGGGGAGCACAAAACTCGGGGCCAGCGGGGCACAAAACTCGGGGCCAGGGGGGGCACAAAACTCAGGGCCAGGCGGGCACAAAACTCAGGGCCAGGCGGGCACAAAACTCAGGGCCAGGCGGGCACAAAACTCAGGGCCAGGCGGGCACAAAACTCAGGGCCAGGCGGGCACAAAACTCAGGGCCAGGCGAGCACAAAACTCAGGGCCGGCGAGCACAAAACTCAGGGCCGGCGAGCACAAAACTCAGGGCCGGCGAGCACAAAACTCAGGGCCGGCGAGCACAAAACTCAGGGCCGGCGAGCACAAAACTCAGGGCCGGCGAGCACAAAACTCAGGGCAAGGGGAGCACAAAACTCAGGGCAAGGGGAGCACAAAACTCAGGGCAAGGGGAGCACAAAACTCAGGGCCGGCGAGCACAAAACTCAGGGCCGGCGAGCACAAAACTCAGGGCCGGCGAGCACAAAACTCAGGGCAAGGGGAGCACAAAACTCAGGGCAAGAGGAGCACAAAACTCAGGGCCAGGCGAGCACAAAACTCAGGGCAAGGGGAGCACAAAACTCAGGGCAAGGGGAGCACAAAACTCAGGGCATGGGGAGCACAGAACGCTGGATAAAAGCCAGCGGAGAGGGGCGAGGTGGTGAAATGCTCTGAAACAGGGTATCGGGGCAAGGGGATATGGCTGCCAAAATAAGTGCTAACAAGGGATGTGGAGGGAAGACGAGAACAGGGCAGCTGGTGAAAAGGCCAGCTGAAGACAGGGCAGGGCGTGATAAGAAGGGATGAACGTGTCGAGGGTTACAGGATTCGGGCTAATAATTACGAGCAGGAGATGCTGAGGGATCGGGATTAAAGTACGGCTGGTTTAAAGGCCAGCTAAGAGCTCAGGATGATCTGGGCATGAGGTGGTGAGCTGCCAAAGAAGGGCTAGTAGGAGCTGGAGAGTAGTAAAGTGGTGAAAGGGAGAGAAGAATTAAGTATTATTAGGTTAAATAAGATAGAGAAAGGAAATTAGAGAGGAGAGGAATGGGCCACTTCTTCTGAAACGAGATGCTGGCGTAGGGATTGGACCTATGATGATGGGTTGAAATACGGGTGTCAAATGAAATACTCCTATGAAAATAAATACGTGGAGTGGGCAAAAAGTGAGGACATGGCATGGGGCAGGAGCACTAGCTTTTATAAAGTAGACCAACCACCACCAGTGAATTGAGCAGTGCTTAATAGGCACTGAAGGAGCTTGAATACAGGTTAAACGTGATCTAAAAAGTTAAATGATATATATAGATTCTAGTATCAAATTTGCGAGAATGCAGGGCCTTGGAGTAAAGGATGAGCGTAAAGAGAAAGCTAAGACTGGAAATGAGGATGAGAAACTGAGGAACTATAGGGAAAAAGATTAAGGTGCAAGACGTGGAGAAAAGGATGATTTGTCTAGAAGCTGGAATGGACTGAACGAAGGCTGGGAGAGCCAGCTTATCAGCGAGGGTGTTAGAATGACCAGATCTTTATTAAGCAGAGGTGATTAAATTGATTAATGGCAATCTGGCACTTGTTGAAACGTGCCATGCAAACTAACTTGGCTTGAATCTGGCATTGATGTTGGAGGTTCTGTTCCTCCGGACGGGGCCGTGGCTTCAGTACAGCTTGGGAGTACTGGTAGTTTGGCTGACAGACCTGTAATGATGGCTTGCAGGTGCTTTATAGCAATGCCTCAGAAGCGGGACTGGAACGAATGCGCTTAAGCATGAAACCTGGGAAGTTAACAGATAGGCAGCATAAACTTAGAAGTGACTGGATGGCCTGGGAAATGATGGCGTGCGAATTTGGACAAACTTGGATGAGAGATTAAGCCTAGAAGTGCTAGATGGGACATGAGCTTGAAATGTAAAAATATGGGACAGTTCGCTGTTGGTGATGAACAGCCCCGGATATAGCAAGTTCCCGGGGGCATAGACTTACTCAGGGGGCAAAAATGAATCTATCAAGCTGAATGTAGGTAGCGACTCAGTAACCACGGGTTTCTTATTAACAGACTTAAGGTGCTGTAAATTAGCTGGGCATCTTTTAGCTGACGTTACCTGCAGCCGACAGCATTACTCTACTCAGTCAGTTACTTTGGGAGAAAACACAGCGAAGTTCTGTGTTGCCGGCATGATTATGCAGGTACGCCGCTCTGCGTAGCAGGGGCGATCTCCTTCACTGCTGAATGAGGTGACCCAGCAAGCGTCTCGCGTTCGAGTTGTGTTTGGGGCAGCTCAGGTACACGTTTTAACAGATTAGTCAACTGAACGTGATGGAGACATAGCTTTGTGCAGTGCGGGAGCCCCTATAGTACCAAATCAATATAAGAGTAACAGAAAATGGCCGTTCTAAGATGGAAACTGACAGGTTCCGGTTCAAAGGGTGTGGAGGGGCGCTGCTGACTCTGGGCAGGCAATACCCTTTGGAGCTCAACGAAACTCTTGGGTTGTGTTTAAAGGAAGGGAGGAGGCGCAGACTCATCAGGACAAACCAAAACTCGCAACCACACTAATTCTGGGAATTCTACGGTGTTGTCCTTTAATAAATGCTCTCTTAACCAACCTTACGAAGCCCAGTTGAACGGCTGCTAAATATCAGACATGACAATGAGCAGAATCCAAACAACCTGTAACATTAGAAAAAAAAAAAAAGTTAGGGAGCAAACATGCCCGTCTCGGTTCATGTGTCGATCTGTAGCACTTTTCTCACAAGCAGTGGCACATAGTTGTGACGTCATTAGCGATAGAGTATCTTAAAGAGACGTCGTGCTATCACAGCTGATGCATTACCCATCCCGCCGGCCTGGCGGGGAAGCAGGTAAACTTCTGAGACCAAGGATATAACCAGAAACGACTTAGACAATTCTTAAACTTAAGCTAAGAAAATAGGGTACGTGTTAAAGGTCTGGCGAGAAACCGCCGCCACATCACTGAGGTCTTTTAGTTTACTTGGTATTGCACATCTGGGATGAAACAGCAATCAGCCTTTGCGTGAAAAAAAGGGGAAAATTACTGGAGGTCAAACGCTTATCTTTTTTAAATTGATGCTATATCCCCTTCTATTTAAAGTTACCTTAGATGGGTAATGAATGGGACACCAACTGAATTTGATGAGAAATGAGGATGGGATGATAGCCCTGGCATAATGATTTGGTTACCAATAGGTGAAAGCACGGAGCTGACTTGACCGGTGTGACCTGGGGGGATTATTAGCCAGCTTCACATTCTATGGCACATGTCGGTTAACTACTGGGACTGGGGGCACAATTAGGCAGGAGATGTACTTTACTGCTCGAGTCAATACGGTCGCCTCTCTTTAACCAGTCGGCTGCCATGAACTGCAGAGGTGGTTGATGAGGCAGGCAGATGGAACCAAGTAGCAGTGAAAATGATTATATTTAAAGATGCATAACAGTATGACAATCCAACACGATCCCAGGCAGCAATGCTGAGTGGAAACCAGAGCTCAACGTGGGTAGCAGCAGGGTGACGAATGGACCAAGAATGCATAATTAGTGACTACGAACAGAGGACAAGAACCTGACAGGGACCTGAAACGCAGGTAGCATTGAATGCATAGGAGGTTTTCGGGGAAGGAGATGCTCCTGGGGCTAATCAAGAGGAGAGAGACATGTTGAATCAGAGAAATGAATACGATAACCATGACGACCCATGAACTGAACTACGTAGCTGGGTATGCATCTGCCGTTTTTTCCATGGATGAAAAACCCTCAGTGGGAATACAAACATACTGGCGGAAGTGCGGTGCGGACATGATAAAGTTTAAGGAGTAATATATGGGGCTTGATAAAGGTGAATGACAGAAGCTGCTACTGGGTGCGAGACGCTGTAGAAAAGAGGTCGGTGATCTACTTTGGGTCACCGCTGGGAGGGATGCTACTATTTTTCATTTATTTATGCATTCATTCAGTTGAAAGCTCTTAAGCATTTAAACGCAGCCTGGGTGGCGCGCTAATAGGCCTGCATGTTCAGAAAGGGATGGACTAAGATAAGGTTCTACTTTCCTAGCATTGCTAAACATGAATGAGACATGTGAGGCTACGTCTTGCATTCTCGAAGCCCGAGGCGGGCGTGGCGGAAAATCCGACAGGAGGAGCTGATGACCGGGCAGACAGCGGGCGGAAGTGAGTGAAGCTGTTTGTGTAGCTGGACCAGAACGGGACTGATGCAAAGGTGATTTGGTAATCGGCGGTGGAGAGATGTTTGGACGACCAGCTGGGAGGGCGACAGACATCAGTGCGGCGAGACCTTGGCGGCCGGCCAGGGTCTGAGTCGGAGAAAGACGGCCCAGATGAAGACAGTGGGATTATGTTACCGCTTGCCAAAGACAGGCCATGGAGTGGGTAGCGCAGGAGCGAGGAACGGTGGATCCCAGTCAGGCAAGAGAGCGGCGGGAGAAGCTGCTTGGAATGAATGAGGGCGGGGCAGGAAGTCTTCTTTCATCTGGGGAGCGTCTGAGGGAGAGAAGCGGCCGAGCACGCGGCTAATCGTCTTTAATGGTGGACATTAGCGGTGGAAGGGCGAGCGATCGCAAAGAAAGGATCTGGTGGGATAGCTGACTGAGATCTGAGGCGTGCGGCTGAACAGGTTGAGCTCAGCTGGAAAGCGCACGACGCCATGGATGGCGGTCCTTATCAGCTGGGGCTTGGACGGTGATTGGACGTAACGAGTCTTGGTCCGGCGTTGAGCAATCAACGGTGATGAGCCGGAAGTTCCGGCTGGATGATGCAGGTGGGGCTAAAAGAGTCTTCCAGCTTGAATTTACGCCTAGGCTTCATTTCACACATTAGGATTTTAAAACAGTCTTAACTTCCTGCTTTATGTCAGCCAGGATTAAATACATTCCCTAATTTATCTGGAAAGTTTTCATGTTTGTTTTTCATTAGAAAGTTTTCATGAGCTAAGCTAACTATGCATTTAAACAGATGCTTTGTAAACTTCTAGCACTTTGAACAGAAATAAATGAGAATCATGAAACAGAGGGATGATTTCTGCTTCACATGTTTAAGTTTTAGTAATGACATGATTCTACATTTTGGAAAGTGAATTATTAAACATCAGTATGAATTATTACAAATAAATGTGATAAAGAAATAAGCCTTTACTTACAATTTCTGTGAGCCACCTCTTCAGATTATCTTTGTCATAATATTTACATTTGACAGATGCTCTTATGGTTTCCATGGTAACATTGTTCAAAGGATTACAGCTCCATAAACATTTAACTCTCTATGTATTTAAAAAATAACATTCAGCCATCTGATTAGGCTAATCAGAAAGTTTCACTTAAATGTTAAATCTATTTTATTTTAACAGATCTGGAAACTTGTTTTGATGCATACAGTACTGTTTCCATGGAGACAGGTTGTTTTGATATTATAGATCTTAATGTAACCATAGTTGTAACAAATGACTATATTGGTTATGTTTAGTAAATGTCACGTCTTTTAAAACAAGCTGCATTCGTCTGTGTGTGTCTCTGTGTTTATGCTAGCATGCTAAAGCTAAAAGAGACGGAGGAAAACTGAATTATTTATTCCCAACATCCCCCTGTTGGGGAGGCACAAATATCACAACAATCACTAAATCTGGCGCTTATGGATCCTGAGCTAAAATATGGCGGCCCGTTCCTTCTGGCCGTCGTGGCCCCATGGGCCCCGGACTCAGATCGCCATGGTAACGGCCCTCAGTGCTCAGGGTTGCGACTAAGCTAATGTGATACTAAGACTGAAGTAATTAAACGAAACGTAAAAGTTTAAGCAATTTATTGGAAATCATGAGAAACAAAAGTCAGACATTCCTGAGAAAGTTGATGTCAGGATACACTGCAAAAACATAAAATATTATCTTCTTTTATTGTAAAGAAGGAATTAAAAGAAAATACAAACAAAATAACAAACCAAAGAAAAGAGCAAAAAGAAGAAGAAGAATCTAATGTTGATCTATTCAAAGTATATAAACTAGATGCTCCTGTTCAGCGTTGCAAGATCAGTATAAGTAAGAATCCTCTGGTCTAATTCCTTTGTCTATTTTGTAGTTCAAATATTTTAATAAACTTGAAATCTGCAAAACTAACATACAAGTAACTTTTTAGCAAGATACAGAGGATTGTTTTAAGTCAATACTTCCTTAATATGGAAATATTGACAGATTATTTAACCTGTATAAGTATTTTTTTCCATAAATTAATTTATCAGCTGATAGAACTAGTGCTTTGTCATCAATGTTAAAGATTTATTTAAAACAATCCTCTACATCTTGCTGAAAAGTTACTTTCATGTCAACTTGTCTTATTGAAAGTGTTCAAAGATTTTTGGACTAGAAACTCGACCAAAATGACTTGAAGTTTCCTGCTAGAATAAAATAATAATCTGGAGGACAATATTTACATGAGCAGGTTGTTGTCTGCATTATTAGTAAAAATAATCAATTTTCAGACGCTTATTCTCATTTTGTGTGACACACTGCAAAAACACAAAGTCTTGTCTTTCCATGTGCATGTTGCTGTAACTGAGCACAGTCACTACATGTGCTACTGTAGACCAATATTGATGTGCTGCTGCTGCTCAATCCTAATCCTGCTAAATCTTTCTGGTTCCACGTCAGGGTTCTTTGTCCCTCTGAGGGGGACTTCCCTGACGCGGCTCGGATCAGATCGGTTCATTTCTTCATATAAACTGCCTGAATGTGAAGCCTGCAGCTGTTCTGGGCGAACAGGAGAAGCAGAACATGGCGGCGGAGCTCAGCTCACCTGCAGCCAATCCAAGGTAACGCCTGTAACGCAGCAAATCTAAAGGCAGAAATCAGAGATCCTGGTTGTCAAGGAGCCACGATGCAAAGTTTTATTAAGTATTTCAAGTCTCGTAGAACTTGAGGGACATTAAAGGTATTAAAGCTTCAACAGGTGGAAAGATAAGAAATCAGATCTGGGATTACTCAGCTGCAAAAGGTATTTCAAGAGTTTTACTAAAATAATCCTTTGTGAAGCTGATTTCCTTGGTGGGACTGTTTGGATCTGGCTTTGTGTTGTGACTCTACTGATTTCATAACTAAATGCTGTGAATTCAGAGTAAATTCTGCTCATTTGGGTGAAAACTGAGTGATAAAGCAGGTTATTAATTAGACCTGTCTCAATATCAAACTTTACTAGACGATAAATTGTCCCAGACGTTATTGTGATAAACGATACTATTGTTGTTTTGAAACCATTTTCCAGTAATATAATGGTAATGGCAATAAAACGTGAGGATTTGTATTTTCTGTGTGTTTATTTAGTTCCTGTGTCGTCTTATCCACCCCTTGATTGATCCCAGCTGTGTCCAGTTTCCCCTGATTACCTTCCCTGTGCATTTATATCCACCCTGTCTGTATTTCCCTGTTGGATCTTTGTGTTGACTTTGCTGCCAATGTTACCAGTGTTACCAGTGTTACCAGTGCTACCAGTGCTACCAGTGTTACCAGTGCTACCAGTGTTAACAGTGCTACCAGTGTTACCAGTGCTACCAGTGTTACCAGTGTTACCAGTGCTACCAGTGTTACCAGTGCTACCAGTGCTACCAGTGCTACCACTGCTACCAGTGTTAACAGTGCTACCAGTGCTACCAGTGTTACCAGTGTTACCAGTGTTAACAGTGCTACCAGTGTTACCAGTGTTAACAGTGCTACCAGTGTTAACAGTGCTACCAGTGTTACCAGTGCTACCAGTGCTACCACTGCTACCAGTGTTACCAGTGCTACCAGTGTTGACAGTGCTACCAGTGTTACCAGTGCTACCAGTGCTACCAGTGTTACCAGTGTTAACAGTGCTACCAGTGTTACCAGTGCTACCAGTGCCACCAGTGTTACCAGTGTCTGTGTTTACCTCGTCTCATCGCTCACCTGCCTGAATGTGAAGCAACATTTTAAACAAAAGTTTAAAATGCTTTATAGAATAAAATACTACAAAATTAAGGGTTTATGTCTGAGCTATTATATATAGTTAAAATGGTTCAGGTTAAATCCTGCTAAAATGCACCATCTGCTGGTAAAACGGGGTATTGCATTCACCCTAGAAAGAGCGGGGTATTATGGGTAATCCTCAGAGCCACGAGGATCACTGTCGAGGTAACGTGTCTCTGCAATGTGATAAAGAAATGTTATTTATAAAATATGTTTATGGTTTTCGTTATTGCATATTATTGAAATATGTTTTATCTAGGTCACACTGTTCTGCTTTTATATCGTTTTTGTTGCGTTTTAGAAATGTTTAGTTCGTGAGAAAGTGTGGCGGGAATTTCCCACATGTTAACATTGTGGCTCCTCCTTGCAGGATCCTGTTTTATGTTAGACACTGACTTACCTCGGTGCCCATGTGTGAAATGCAGGTATGTTTTACTAAATCTTGTAGCAGATGTTTAATATAAAGCTGAGTTTTATTTTAACAGGTTTAGATGAAGATATGGTTCATTGATGCTTTTGCATTGTTCTAAGATACAAGTTTATATAAACTATAATATAAAAATGGCATGCTGTAAATAAAATGTCAGCATTTTATTTTATTTTTCAGAGCATTTTAGTTAATTGCTTTACTTTCTATTAAAAGGACACTCGCTGGTTGTTCCTTTACTGTATACGGAGCCCCCAAGGGGACATGGGGAATTTTTTTCTTTTGCGTTCCCTCGCAAAACTGCACTGATCAGTTCATGTGGTATAATTGAATACTGTAAATCTTTCTTACTGTGGCCGCCGTACTTTCTGATTTAATATAAGGTTATGTGAGGTTTTTCCATGAATGTTAATATCTCGGTTGTGAAATATCTGAAGTTTTATATCTTTTCTCTAGGATACAAAGTAAATCAAACTTAGGATATAAACAGAAACCTTCTGTAAGTAGGAAAGAAATATAAATACTGTACATCCAAACTATATTTCTGAGTTATTATGGTGGAGTAATAAGTCGTCTGACAGTTTTGATTGTGTCTCTGTTGTGTTGGTTGCCTGAATGGTTTAAAGAGCTGCTTTCATGTTCAGTTCCATCTCAACCTTAACAGACATAAATATGCAGTGAATAAATCGATTTTCAATCAGTTTTTAGCACCAAAGACTATATATATAAATGTTTTCAAGCCCAACCTCCCACTCTGGAAGATTCTTCATTTCGCGCCGTTGGACAGTTGAGGACAGTTTAAAATATGAGACAAAAAAAAGTGGATAGTTGAGGCTTTCTTTCTCTTTTTTATGGATAAAGTGGACTTGAAGAGTTGGCTTGTTGTTTTCCCCGAACAAAAGGTAAGAAATGTTTTACTTGACTTGAATTTAAACAGAAATATAAATCTGGAAAGTAATGCGTACTGATAGCGATGTACCGGTGAACTTTTCCTTAGTGCTAAAGTCATGCTAGGCTAGCTAAACGTTAGCTGAATGTTGGCTGATTTTACAGTTTGAAGGCATTATCTTGAGTCCTACAGCTCCCAAAACAAATTAGTGTGGATGCTTCACTACTTAAACTTTACCTGGTCTGTTTTTTATGGAGGGACAACAGACAGCAGCTGTTTTTTCAGTCAAAATCAAAGTTGAGGACCGTTGTAATAAAACAGCCATTTCTCCAACCTCCCTCCATGTCTGGAGCGCGTGCAGATGTGTGAGCTGCTATTATGATGACGTTCTTCCTGTTTAAAAATATAAATTGACCTGTTACTGTTTTTAACACCGTGTGATTTTTCTTTTTATTGCCAAAAGAATCATAGTTTTATCAACTCAAGTGTTTTTTTTAGCCTGACACAGAATAGTCACCAAACAACGTCACATTATGCTGCTTTATTTAGCGGATCAGATCACCCCATGTCATTCTGCTCAGTTACATACTAATGTAAAAGTAGGACTCTGCTGTGTGTGTACATAAAATGTAGTCGAGGTCATTAGAGCTTTGTTGTATTAATTTTTACAGTTTGTTGGAGGCCAGTGGTCCAGTGAAGCTCAGATGAGGAATTAATGAGGCAACACATCAGAACAGCCAGAGACCTCATCACCTTCTGCACTGAAGAAGGAAAACTCCCCACCTGATCATCAGCACCCACCATTTCATGGTAAAAAAAAAGAAGGTGGTCCCATTATTTTATAATTGTATATATGCATATGTATATCACATATTTCCACATATGGAAATGTGTGAATCACATGTGATTTTACCACAAAACGTTCCAAAATCACACGAATACATGTGCTTTCACATGTGATTCACATCTTTCACAAGTAAAAATTTGTGTGAACCACATGTGATCACATGTGACTTTCAGATGTGATTTTCATGGGATTTTTTGTAAGGGTTTTCTTTGTATAAAGAGTTGAAAGAAAAGCATTAAATCTTGCCCATGGCAGTTTTAAATTATTATGCGATTGTGGCAACACTGGTTGATGAAGCTGCTACTCTGCCCTTCAAAGCAGGGTAACCAGCGGGTGTCAACAACGCCACCTTGGGAATTACGCCCAAGGAAATAGATCTGTAAGGCACTTAAGGTTTGTAACCAATGAGAACAAGACTTCCTTCCATCACAAAATAGTTAATTTTATTGTTCCTTGATTTAAAAACCAGTAAAATTCAAAGAACCACAGTAGGAAGGGAAGTGCACAGTACTGGGGCCTACCAGCAGGGGGAGGGCTGTCCAAATGTGGGAACTGGTCCTAAAAGAAATTAATAAATCAAAATAAATCACCCAAAGCACTAGTGAACAGACACTCGATCGTGAAGAAATCCCAACACCGGTCACTCACACAGCACACAGGTCCAGTCCCTCTGGACGCCCCCCCACCGCCTTCAGCTCTCAGTCTGGAGACAAAAGGGTGGGGTTAAGCAAAGCAAATACAAAGAGAAAGAAATGAACTACAATTTAGACATGGGGCGCTAAATGAGGTTACCCCTAACCTCCGATATATCCAGTCATTAAAGTCAATGTTTTAATGAAGTCATCTAAAAACCACAGCAGTTACAGCGCAGCAAAGCCGGAAGCCACACAGAATAGGATACAAAACAAAGCAGCAGGGTTTCCAGCGAGCTGCAGCAGCTTTAAATCTGAAATAAAGTTAGATTAATAGGTGACTTTTAGAAAAATGTCAGAAGACAGAGGAAGCCATTGTCACCTACCAGAGCTGGATGACTCCACCCCGACCAGAGAGCCTCTTCCAACCCAACAGCAGGAGGATCCACTTGCCAGCATGTTCTCTATATAAATAATTGTCATTTTGTGACGTTGAACTGCATGGCTGAGTGCTATAAAGATACATACCCGTTTTACGTTGCCAGGTTGAACTGGGGAGGGTAAATTACAGCCACAGCCCAGAATGAACAGGAGGCTTCAGGCAACTTCTAAATTTAAACAATTTGAATTAACCAACTAAAATTGCAGCCTCGTACAGAAGAAGAAACATTACTTACTGATTTCAGAATTTTGAGTTTGACCGCTGCAAGTTAACCAAGCAAACATCCCACTGAAGTGTGACCAAATGCAGGCATGAAGAGAGCAGGTGAGAGAGTCTGTCTTTATGCTCACACCTACTGAGGTAATTAGGTGTCATTCCTGGGGGAGACTTCATCCTGCTACACAGCGATCAGAGTGAGCATCTGTATGAAAACATGATCTTTGTGTGCTAATATGGACACGTCAGCAATGATCCATCAAGTTTGGAAGAATTATGATGAAATTTTCCAACAGTCTGACCTCTATTCATTTTCCAGTTGGAGAAAAGTATCTTTTTTGACCTTTGTTCACCTTTGTGGTCACATTGAAACCAGTTTCAGAGTTCAGAAGGATATTTTGTCCTGATATATAAAACCCTAGAATTGAGATGGAGGTGCTCTTTATTATTACCATTCACACAAGCCAAACAATTGAAAAGTATTAAAAAATAGAAAAAAATGTCATGTAGAAAATGTGTAGGAACATTATTCATGTTTTCTGTCATAATTTAGCTGTTAGGTTTTATATGGAAGAAATGTAATCTCATTTTTTACACACTGAAATTACAACCCTGAATCTATTCTGTGAAATTATCAATATATATTTTTTACTCCAAATGCACAAAAAAACTCTCCCGCATATATATTTCTTAAAAAATGTAAATTTTTAAATTTTATTTCATGTTTTCAGGTTAATTTTTGAACACAAATTTCTGCAGGTGAATTTTTTGCAGTGAATTTAAAGTGTAAAAATAAAAATAAAACATTGACAAAATTGCACAAGATAAAACTTCAGTGTCATAAATTTAATTTGTAAAATAAATCTGATTCCAATCAGGTTATATTTCTTCCAAAATTTTGAAGGACATGTTTAAATTTCACTAAGCACTAAATGCAGGCTAGAAAATAAAATAAAGATTATTAGTGATTTTCTTGTGTGGTTTGGTCAGCTAAAATATCCTTTAAAATATATCCATATGAAAAGTGATTTAAACAAACCATAAATCAGATGACAGCTGATAAAATACACACATTCCTGCTGTGAACACAAGCCGTCATGAATATCATTTCCACATCTTGTTTCCTTCATTTCTTCCAGTTCAAATTGATCCTTTATGGGCCACTTAGGTACAGGAGTTTATGCAGCACAGTCATGTATTAATATGATATGCATTCCCAGTTCGGGTTCCTGTTTGGATGATTATGATGAATCAAATGGCTTCGACTCACATTCAGGCTGTTTCCCGTTCTTATTTCTTTCATTTCAGAAACATTTCTAAAATTAGACAAATGCTCTCCAGAGTTGACCTGGAGAAAATCCTTCATGCTTTTATGTCATCTCCTCTGGAATACTGTAATGCCCTTTATTACTGCCTGGATGAATCCTCAGTTTCACCTTTGCAATCAATACAGAACGCAGCAGCCAGACTTCTCACCAAATCCAATAAATTCTGTCGTATCTCTCCTGTTCCATTTTCACTCCACTGGTTTCCAGGTGATTTTAAGATTTATTTTAAAGTACTTCTGCTGACATACAGAACATTACAAGACCAGGCTCCTGATTACCTTTGTCAGTTTTTAACTAAATATTCTGCTGCTCATGTTCTTCGTTCTGAAACTCTGAATGTTTTGGTTGTTCCAAGAACACGGTTAAAAACTAACGTGGGCCTTTCAGTCGCTGGCAGTGGAACAGTTTACACTTGCAGCTCCGTTTTTCTGACTCTGGAGGTTTTTAAAAAGCAACTAAAACATTTTATTTTCCCAGATTTATCTCTTGATTTTACTGAGTTTCTTATGTTGGTCTTATGTTTTCTGTTGCTTTAAGGTTGATTTCTATTTTGATTTTGTGTCTGTGACAGGCACTTTATAAATAAACTTTATTTAATTACTCTAAGGAAGAACAGAAGTGGAAAACAAGACAAAAATAGAAACATCTAAGGAACACCAAAGATGATAAAATTCCAAAACCAAACTCAAACAACCCCAGATCCCGACAGTATCTTTGTTTTTGTTACAACAAAAGGATGACAAGACAATTTATTTGCATGCTTGTTATTATTATTGATATAAATGTCACTGACAGCACCGACTGTTGTCGCCATAGTGATAGAAGACAAGCGGAGAGAAGGAAGTTCCCTCACATTCCAGATGTTGCTGCTGTCTTAAGTGGATCAGGCTTTTCACCAGTGTGGATTTGCTGATGACGCTTCAGAGTTGAGGATTGTGTGAATCTCTTCTCACACTGACTGCAGCTGTAAGGCTTTTCACCAGTGTGGATTCGCTGATGACACTTCAAATTTGAGGAATCTTTGAATCTCTTCTCACACTGACTGCAGCTATAAGGCTTTTCACCAGTGTGGATTCGCTGATGACTCTTCAAATTTGAGGCATCTTTGAATCTCTTCTCACACTGACTGCAGCTATAAGGCTTTTCACCAGTGTGGATTCGTTGATGATACTTCAGATTTGAGAATTGTTTGAATCTCTTCTCACACTGACTGCAGCTATAAGGTTTTTCACCAGTGTGGATTCGCTGATGACTCTTGAGCACTGAGGAATATTTGAATCTCTTCTCACACTGACTGCAGCTATAAGGCTTTTCACCAGTGTGGATTCGCAGATGAGTGTTCAAAGCACTCTTCTGAATGAAAGTCTTTCCACACTGGTCGCAGAGATAGCGCTTCTCTCCAGTGTGAATGCGTTGATGAGATTTCAGATACCTCTTCAATCTGAATTTTTTCAGACACTTGTCACAACGGTGTTTTTTCTGCAGCCTCTGGTTGGGCTGAACCTGCTGTCCATCGCTGGGACCAACTGAGGTTTTATCTTCATGTCCGCCTTGGTTTGTGCAGGTTTGGTTCTACGAAGGGAAGTACAGTAATTATAACCAACAGTAAATATTAAACACAAACACTTTGACAGTCAAAACATTTATTGCTTTTCAGAAATTAAAAGCATCCTAACACATCTCCCCGTTTAGTTTAATCAAGTGCAAAAGTATAAATTTGTCTTTCTCTCAGATAGACTAGAGGTCTGAAACCTGTGGCCCCACGAGTGGCTCTTTGGACATTTTTTAATGGCTCCTAATAATTTAGTCAAAAATGCAGAAAAACCATTTGACGGTCTGTTAATCTAGGCATAATGACAAAAGTACATTTTAATAAAATGGTAAATGACTGAACTTATATAGCGCTTTTCCAATCATTTTGACCACTCAAAGCACTTTACACTGGAGTCACATGCACCCACACAAACACACACATTTATAAAATACTGAAATGAGAACAATTAAATAAACCACCAAAGCAGAATAAAACAAAAAGCAGCTTATCCAAATAAAAGAAGAGGAACTAAGAAACACAGAAATAAACAAAACCCAACCAAACAACTCGGGATCCTATTATTATGATGTTTAAATCCCAAAAAAGAAATAAAATTGTGGTTCTTTAAAAATGACAACAGATTTTCTATAGTTAGATGTTTATCAAAATGACAAGTCAGGAAACATTTATGGCTCTAAAAAAGTTTTGTTGTTGTTTTTTATCTGGATTGAAGGCAAAATGGTTCTTTGGACTGTAAAGGTTTCTGATCTCTTTTGTAAGATAACAAAAAGATTTGGGTTTTGTTTGGTCAGGTCACCAGGCAACACAGAGACAACCAGGACCAACAACCACACACACACACACACACACACACACACACACACACTCTCATACTTATAGCAATTAAAAAAAAAGAAAAGAAAATAAATGTCATGTTTTTGAGGTTTGCCGTGAAGCCAGAGTACCCAGAGAAATCCCATTCATGCACAGAGAGAACAGTCAAAGTAAATGCAGAAAGACTATTAAAAACACAAGAGTAGCACTTAGTTCCCACAAGTTTTAATAACTAACCTCTTCCAGTGATGTCTTCTCTTCCAGGTGAAGTTTCTCCATTTCAGTCCTGCGTAAAACAAACATTCATAACATGTCAAATTTAATTGTGGATATTTGTGCAGCAGTGGTAGCAGTTTCTGAAATAGTTGAAACCAGATATTGATTAGAGACAACCTGATTTCACACATTAGGATTTTAAAACAGTCTTAACTTCCTGCTTTATGTCAGCCAGGATTAAATACATTCCCTAATTTATCTGGAAAGTTTTCATGTCTGTTTTTCATTAGAAAGTTTTCATGAGCTAAGCTAACTATGCATTTAAACAGATGCTTTGTAAACTTCTAGCACTTTGAACAGAAATAAATGAGAATCATGAAACAGAGGGATGATTTCTGCTTCACATGTTTAAGTTTTAGTAATGACATGATTCTACATTTTGCAAAGTGAATTATTAAACATCAGTATGAATTATTACAAATATATTTGATAAAGAAATAAGCCTTTACTTACAATTGCTGTGAGCCACCTCTTCTGATTATCTTTGTCGTAATATTGACATTTGACAGATGCTCTTATGGTTTCCATGGTAACATTGTTCAAAGGATTACAGCTCCTTAAACATTTAACTCTCTATGTATTTAAAAAATAACATTCAGCCATCTGATTAGGCTAATCAGAAAGTTTCACTTAAATGTTAGATCTATTTTATTTTAACAGATCTGGAAACTTGTTATGATGCATACATTACTGTTTCCATGGAGACAGGTTGTTTGGATATTATAGATCTTAATGTAACCATAGTTGTAACAAATGACTATATTGGTTATGTTTAGTAAATGTCACGTCTTTTAAAACAAGCTGCATTCGTCTGTGTGTGTCTCTGTGTTTATGCTAGCATGCTAAAGCTAAAAGAGACGGAGGAAAACAGAATTATTTATTCCCAACATCCCCCTGTTGGGGAGGCACAAATATCACAACAATCACTAAATCTGGCGCTTATGGATCCTGAGCTAAAATATGGCGGCCCGTTCCTTCTGGCCGTCGTGGCCCCATGGGCCCCGGACTCAGATCGCCATGGTAACGGCCCTCAGCGCTCAGGGATGCAACTAAGATAATGTGATACTAAGACTGAAGTAATTAAACGAAACGTAAAAGTTTAAGCAATTTATTGGAAATCATGAGAAACAAAAGTCAGACATTCCTGAGAAAGTTGATGTCAGGATACACTGCAAAAACATAAAATATTATCTTCTTTTATTGCAAAGAAGGAATTAAAAGAAAATACAAACAAAATAACAAACCAAAGGAAAGAGCAAAAAGAAGAAGAATCTAATGTTGATCTATTCAAAGTATATAAACTAGATGCTCCTGTTCAGCGTTGCAAGATCAGTATAAGTAAGAATCCTCTGGTCTAATTCCTTTGTCTATTTTGTAGTTCAAATATTTTAATAAACTTGAAATCTGCAAAACTAACATACAAGTAACTTTTTAGCAAGATACAGAGGATTGTTTTAAGTCAATAATTCCTTAATATGGAAATATTGGCAGATTATTTAACCTGTATAAGTATTTTTTTCCATAAATTAATTTATCAGCTGATAGAACTAGTGCTTTGTCATCAATGTTAAGGATTTATTTAAAACAATCCTCCACATCCTGCTGAAAAGTTACTTTAATGTCAACTTGTCTTATTGAAAGTGTTCAAAGATTTTTGGACTAGAAACTCGACCAAAATGACTTGAAGTTTCCTGCTAGAATAAAATAATAATCTGGAGGACAATATTTACATGAGCAGGTTGTTGTCTGCATTATTAGTAAAACTAAACAATTTTCAGACGCTTATTCTCATTTTGTGTGACACACTGCAAAAACACAAAGTCTTGTCTTTCCATGTGCATGTTGCTGTAACTGAGCACAGTCACTACATGTGCTACTGTAGACCAATATTGATGCTGCTGCTGCTCAATCCTAATCCTGCTAAATCTTTCTGGTTCCACGTCAGGGTTCTTTGTCCCTCTGAGGGGGACTTCCCTGACGCGGCTCGGATCAGATCGGTTCATTTCTTCATATAAACTGCCTGAATGTGAAGCCTGCAGCTGTTCTGGGCGAACAGGAGAAGCAGAACATGGCGGCGGAGCTCAGCTCACCTGCAGCCAATCCAAGGTAACGCCTGTAACGCAGCAAATCTAAAGGCAGAAATCAGAGATCCTGGTTGTCAAGGAGCCACGATGCAAACTTTTATTAAGTATTTCAAGTCTCGTAGAACTTGAGGGACATTAAAGGTATTAAAGCTTCAACAGGTGGAAAGATAAGAAATCAGATCTGGGATTACTCAGCTGCAAAAGGTATTTCAAGAGTTTTACTAAAATAATCCTTTGTGAAGCTGATTTCCTTGGTGGGACTGTTTGGATCTGGCTTTGTGTTGTGACTCTACTGATTTCATAACTAAATGCTGTGAATTCAGAGTAAATTCTGCTCATTTGGGTGAAAACTGAGTGATAAAGCAGGTTATTAATTAGACCTGTCTCAATGTCAAACTTTACTAGACGACAAATTGTCCCAGACTTTATTGTGATAAACGATACTATTGTTGTTTTGAAACCATTTTCCAGTAATATAATGGTAATGGCAATAAAACGTGAGGATTTGGGTTTTCTGAAGAGAGTTTTCTAGAAAGAGAGGAAAGAGAAACAATAAATCATGCCCATGGCAGTTGTTTTAAATTATTATGCGATCAATTGGTTTATTGCTTATTGCAACAGGCCTACATGTGATATTTAATTAAAGCTCATCAGTTTCCAAGCTTCCATGCTTCAGAGCAACTCTCTGCTGAATCTCATAGGAAACTATTTTAAACAATATCAATAGAAAAATTCAATTGAAACACAGAACGAAATAAATCTGCCAATCATCTAATAAAAAATAAAATGATTTTTTTAAGTCCCTCCGCCCCCCACACCATTGTTGGAACAATGGTTCAGTCCAACGTGTAGGTGAGAAGGATCTCACTGCAGCTAACAGAAAGGGGCGGGACGGACACCAATCAGTTTACTGGTTTAACTGGAGTCCTTACAGGAAAAGTCTCCAATGAGACATTATGGTAAACAATAATAATAGCTGAACCAGGTCACCTGCAGCCAAAGCATATTCTAGTTTTCAGAATGGCACTTGTTAGAAGTTTAAAAGTCCTTTGGTGTGTTTGTGAATTATATTCACAATGTGAATGATAAGACAAATATTTGGAAAATAAACAGCAAAAGTGCCAAAATTGCTGACTAAATGTAAAACTGGCCAAACCTCTTTTCCATCTAGTTCTTATTAAATAAGCCAAAGGCTGATATATTTTAGATTTTAACTTATTTACCATTCACAACATCAAAATTTATTATTTGAACTTCAGCACCAGCAAGTATTTGTTTATATCTGTTTTCTTAATCTGCGATGGACTGTCGATCTGTCCAGGGTCAGCAGCCCTCATGACCCACTATAGTGATAATTAATGATAATTAATGGATGGATAAATGTGCTCTTAATGTAATGTACATTTGTCTCCAAAATATTGATTTGATTCATGTTTTATGACTTTTTTTTTAGATAGATGGGATGTAAGGATAGATAAATACATCTCCATAATGATTCCTTATTGTTGCTCATTTGAGATTGTTTGTTACTAATATAATTTTAACATCCGAAAACAATAAAGATTTAATAAAGATTTAAAAATACAAAAAGGGACATGCCACGTGACATATCACGTTTTGTAGCCATTTCTTTACTGTTTAATTTGTATTTTTAATGTTGAAAGTGTTCTTGGGTGTTTTGAAAGGCGTTGTCAAATAAAATACATTATTATTATTATTATTATTATTATTATTATTATTATTATTATTATTATTATAACACGGTTGGTACAGGAAATGGTGTCACTAGCGCCCCCTTCAGTTCCCGAGTGCAATAGTCCCATTTCCATATAAGGTATGAGACTGACAGCGGTCCCGCCCCTTTCTGTCTGCTGCAGCGGGGTGTACTTGACCTGTGCCGCCCTTCCAGGAAAACAGCCTCTAGTGCCATCTGGTGGATGAAGGAAGGAGCCACAGTCCAAGACTAATCCTAACCCTTGTCATTAAGAAGGGACGTATTAAGTCTCCATTGCTGTAACGATGGTGTTTATCCTATGATCCACTTGAGAGTAACAAGTGCGTGGTCAGAGATTGTAATGAACAATATTGTGAAATCCTCAATTCTGTGTACCTCGGCCTTAGCAGTAAAAAAGTAATATATTTGTAAGTAAGATGCATGTCTGTGTGAGTAAAATGTAAAATTTCTGTCCTTTGGGAATTTGGATCGCCATACGTCCACTAATCCAGTTTCCACAAATATATTTTTAAACATTTTACCCATCTTAGATATGGGGGTCTGAGAGGCTGGTTGCCTATCTAGATTTGACATTACACAAATAAAATCCCAACACAATCAGCAGACCGGAGCTGTACTCTGCAATCATATTGAAAACTGACTTAATAAACCCTGGAACACCTTCATTAGGGGCATATACATTTATAAAGGATACCGCTGTTCCATCAATTATTCAATTTACCAATTTAAATCTACCCTCCTTGTCCTTATGTACTAACGTTTCAATGAAGTTAATTTGCCAATGTATCAATATAGCAACACCCCTTTTTCTACCAGAGAGAATACTAAACATTATCAGCCCAAGACTTATTTAATTTTGTATGTTCCACATCTGATAGGAGTGTTTCCTGTAGCAATGCTACTTGACATTCTGATTGTCTGAGTTGCAGCAATACTTTTTTCTTTGGATTGGACAATGCAAACCCTTCACGTTAAAACTTGTTACAGTTAGTGTACTCATGACTGATTTATTTAAAAAATACATGTGCTGGAGGCAGAGACGGCCATTTAACGTATGGAACCAAACATTTGAGTAAAATGGACGCTGAAGACCAAGATGATGCAATAAAATAAAAATAGCAAAGCTTTGCTGTACAATATTGTCAAAACTAAGATTCAAATGCTCTGTTTTTATTTTGATGCAATAGGATCAAAACACCGAAAACACAATTTAAAGTGTGCGTTGCTAAGATAATGCAAGGTAGTGGGTTTAAGTCCCCAGCCGCTATAGAAAGCAGCAACAAACACAAGTGAAAGAGAATTGGATGTGTGCAAAAACAACAAAAAGAGAAATTAAGAGTATGGAAGTTCAGGCTCCTGCAGGAGAGCATGAGTATGTGTACTTTAGTTACAATGTGAAACCTACTAGTGATATTAATGCAACTTAATTATGGCTAATTATGACAGTAATTTAACAAGGTCAGAAGTGACAGTGTTACGCAATTTTCCAACTTACCAGTTTGGAGAAGTAACGTTGCCGAACACAATCACAGTTGGCATTTAAGCACTAAAGACACAATATTTCAGAGTTGAGATCTGCTGGTCCAAGTTGTGTCATATTAGCATTTGAGGCTTCGCTCACGTTTCAGTTCCAACTATTGCAGCAGGGATGGTCTTCCGTAACCTACGTCAACATATTAAAAGCTCAATAATTTTTGTAGAGGCTGTTCTTGCTTTGATTAGCAGAGATTGCTGATATCAGTTCCGTGATTTTTAGTACTGCAGAGAGCATATACCGTGTGCATGATCAATTCATCAACCATAACAAACTATTTGTTTTCTATAAAAATGTCCATGTTTATGTACACTTTGATCATTTTCAAGAATCAATATAATCAAAAATGTTCATAGGAATGAACAAAATATGCCTTTGAATGTTTATGGGAGCAAAACTCAAATAAAGAGAAGTGCAGAAGTTGTTTCAGAATAGAGTTTAAAAAACTGCATGAAGCAGAGCTAAAAATCATCAGTTTTTATTACATTGTACACAACACACATTAGGTAAATGGAAACCATTTCACATTTGAAGACTAAAAATAATTTATTGGGGTTTTTTAAGATATTTGTTTTTGATTTGATTTTATTTTTTACATGTTGATTGTATAAAAGTTCCCTTCTTATTGAGAAAACATTTCACTAGATTGATTGATAAACAAAAAAAAAAAACGGTATAAAAGCTCAGTTTTGAACCACTCAACACTTGGTTTAGTTTGTACAGACATTCTCTTTACGCTCACACTCACTCCAAACTGTGTGTGAGCAGAAACAAAACAAAAACAAAACAAAGGCACCGTGTGAGGATTTCTGTTTTCCTCTCCTATCCCAGGTTTATGTTCCCAGCAAACATGGTGATCAGCAGAATGATGGCGAAGCCGGTGAGCAGCCCGGCGTTCTGGATCAGAAAGAAGACGATCTTGCTCGACGTTCTCTGTTGTTCCTTTGCTATACTGTCCATTTCTGGAAACTGCAGAGGAGGAGAAACATGAATTACACTTATGATATCAGGCAAAACAGACAGTTGAAACCAAAACGAAAGAAAGAAAAAAAAAAAAAAACACTTCTTTTTTTTCTTTTTTGGGGTCAGTTGGAATCGCCAAAATTATTTCTATTTGTTAAATGACACAATAATGAAAGAGAATCTCCAGCAAACGATTGCAAGGAGCTCGTGGAAGGAAACCTAAAAGATTTAACCCAAGTCGTAAAGTTCGAAGACAACGCCAACAAGTACTGAAAAAAAAAACGTGTGTAAATTTCTGATTTAGAAGACATTAATAAAAAATAAAAAAAATAATAATCTGACATATTCTCTCATTATTGTGGCACTGAGCAAATAGAAATAATGTTGGTCATTCTGATTGAGACAAAACAAGAGAAGTTTGGTCTGAATTAACTGCAGACTGAAGGGAAAAACGTGTTTGTGTCTTTTTATTAGGTGTACAGTATGTAAGCTAATAGTTCAACTGTAGAACAACCTGCTAGGAGTCAAAGTTTCAGCCTTATCAAATGGTTTTTCCTTTACTAACGAGCTTCCTGAAAAGATACAGAGCACAATGTAAAGTAGTAGCTCCTTCACCTTTTTACCTCAAGTCAAAACGTCTTTCTTAGGTCTCTTCCACAACATGTGAGTGATTAATACTTATGAAACTGAAATCAAACCAAATACGACTCATTTTGCAAAAAATAAAATTACAGAGATATCTTTTTACCTTCTTTTTTTAATTCAACTTTTCCTGTCAAAATTAAACATATTTTGCTTTGGAGGTCATTGTAGGTCTAAAGTTTAGCCACTTGGGGGCGACATTACAAGCTTGAACCATTAGGTTTGCTGTGTTTAACTTCATGAGACATTTTTTTCTAAGGAATACCAAGTCTCTGGTTAATTATATTTCTGTCTAATGTTGACTATATTTTCTACTTAATATGACACTGGTCTCCACTGCTATATCTTTAGCTTTGCATATGCTACACTGGTGACCCCGGCACGTGTATCTGGGCTGAACAGATGAGCAGGGTGTGTTGCAAGAGCTTTCCCAGCTGAAACAGCTGGCAGAGTAATGCTAAAGAAAGCAATCAGTTAAAACAAAATGCTCAGACGACACAAGTTTCAGTCTCGTAAGTAGGAGTCAGTCGGACTCCTACTGAGACATTTAAATCACACGGTCAGATGGACTGCTCACCATGTCTGCTAGTGCAATATACAGGAACATTCCTCCCGCGATGGCAAAGATAGGATTCGGGGCAAAACTGTTTCCAAGCAGGATGCCGAACACGAGGCCGACATAACAGGACATTGCCGACAGCAGGTTGAAGAAAACGGCCTGCGGGACGCTCATTCCAGCATTCAGTAGGATAACAAAGTCGCCTGCAGAGAAAGAAACACTGATTTAAAACCAGCTGCATCAAAAAAAAAAGCTAAAGGAGCAACTCTGCTTTGTTTGAACTCTGTTGAGCTATTGTCTAAATTATACTGTAAAGAATTGAGGATGATGTTCTACCTCACAAATGTATTCACAACCCGTGAACTCTGACATTTTCTCACCAGTGACCTCGATTTACACAAAGCAGTGACTAATGATAGAAATCTGAAATCAGGTGACTGCATTCCTCCTTTCTGAGTCAATACTTTGCAGAGTCACTTTTTGTCGCACCTAGATCTACAACTCTTCTTGGGTTTGTCTCTTCTGGCCTGACACATATATGAGGAGAGAACGTTTTTCCAAGTCAAGTAAAGTCAAATTGGATGGAGAGCATCTGTGAACACTGTTTTTCCAAGTCTGTTCTGGATTTAACTGGGACATTCTAGCACAGAAACCTTACTTTTATCTAAGTTGCTCCATAGTGCTGATAGTTCTGGGATGAAGGGTTCTTGTCCTAGTAAGAGGTGAATGGGGTTTAACAATACGTGTTTTCTGACCCCCTGTGACCAGTTTTTCTATCCTTGCTGAAGAAAGCTCCCCTACAGCCTGATGCTGCCATCACGTTGCACCGTGTGGAGGGTGATCTGCGGTGTCGAACTTCTGCCAGACATAGGTCACTGAGTGCAGTCCAGAAAGTTCTGTCTTAGGGTGTATTCACACCAGAACTGTTTATTCTGCTTTAATCAAACTCTAGTCCATTTGCCTAGAAAGTCTGGGTCGTTTGCGGAGCTGTGAGGCACAATTGAAATCCGATGCGGACCAGAAGAGCAAATTCTGGTCTGCCTGCTAACCTAGTAGGTTCCTGTTTGCTTGAAGTGAACTCTGGCATATGTAAACACCAAGCGGACCGGAGACCGCTCCAAAAGCAGGAAGTGAACTACAGCAACAGGGCATTCTGGGTAAATACAACCAAATACAAACTTGCCAGCAGGAAAAATGGCTCGCTGCATTTTCCAGATGACAAAACAGAAATCTTACAAGCGCTAAAGATTTGACACCGCTCTACTTTTCTTTAGATTTCTTCCAGAAAGAAGTTGCGCTCAGCGTCTTCTTCAGAGGATTTCCTGTCGTTTCCTTCAGTGGTTCTTGGTGCATCAGCAGAACAGGCGAGGGGGCTAAACATGTATTTTTAGAGGGTTTGGTTTGCTTGTGTGAAAAGCAAACCAAGCAGCGGAAAATATTAACAAATCTTTTAATTTTGGTCCCTAGTTGAACAGACTTTGCCGGACTATCAAGTGTGAAAGGAGATAATCTCCTGACTACATCATTTTTCACTCATTGACATGTTGCATGGACTTCTCAGCTGCCTCTCTTGCAGGGCCCGTTAGGTCGACTGAGCAACCGGGGGCGTTTTCAGATGACGGACTGAAGGGTTGAATATGGGTGCACTGGATTTTGTTTTGACAGAACAGAGTATCGAGTGGTGAAACCAAAGGCATCGCACACTTTGCCACATGACGTATCACAGTCAGTGTCACTCACCCAGCTCATGGGGAAACTCCTCACAAACGATGGCGGTGGACGTGCTGAACCCCGTCAGAACGGACACGGTGAACGACGCGCCGATGACCAGGCCGTCGATGAAGTTGTGCACGGCGTCGCTCAGAGATATCATCCAGGCCACCGTCTTGATGCTGGTGATGCGCTTCCCGCGCAGCCAGTGACACGTCACTTCCGACACCGGGGCGTCCTGGAACGGCGACAAGCGGGTTAATAGGCCGTGCAGCCAGCGTTCGTGTTTGGTCATGTCAAAGCAAACATATGGAATCAATGACAAAGCTCAAACGCTAAAGTCCACTTCAATCGGAAAATAAAGAATGACTTCCAAGGGACACGGATCACTGCCTACTGCTGTTCCTCTAACTTGTTAGAGAGGGGAAAGAAAAAAAAAAGATTGATTACTTGAATTGTCCTTTCTGATTATTCAGCTGCAGTTTGCAGCAGATCTCTTTAATTAGAAAAATAATGGCTCGAGTGTTGCTAGCAGGAAGTCGGAGAATGCAAAGAGACAAACAGATTTCTTGGCATTTGCTTGGAGTCCCTCTAAAGAGACAAAGAAGCTTATATGAGCTGTGGACCAACAAGGGCTCTTTGTGTAAAAGTCAGACAATGGGTCCCCTTTACCATGATGGGGGATCGGATTCCTCACAGCTTAGTTTTTCTCCTTGATCATTTTTAGATACCTTTCAAACCAGAAGCAATGTGATGACAGACATTTCTGTAATTTATTAACCTTATTAATCTCTGACCTGCACTTATCAGTGGTAAAAGCTTCATAAATTTCTCTCTCTTAGACGTGGGCCGGTTACTGATACAAAGTACACCAAGGTTTCAAATCCGCTGAAGTTTTCCATCTTGTCGATCCGACTCCTTAAAGTTGTTGGCTTTTGGAGATGAGAGTACCCCTCCCCCACTTGTTTTTGAACTTGCTGGTCCCATAAACACGTCGGTAAATCTAGAAACACTAAAGGCATCAGCCATGACGAGGAAACACAGGAGTCCCATCAACCAGTCTTTTTAAAGGTAACAAGTTGGGCTGAAGCGATTAATCCATCCATCCATCCATTTTCTTTACACCCTTCTTCCCTAATGGGGTCAGGAGGGTTGCTGGTGTCTATCTCCAGCTGCGTTCCGGGTGAGAGGCGGGTTCACCCTGGACAGGTCGCCAGCCTGTCGCAGGGCAACACAAAGACATACAAGACAAACAACCATTCACACACACACTCACACCTAGGGAGAATTTAGAGAAACCAATTAACCTGACAGTCATGTTTTTGGACTGTGGGAGGAAGCCGGAGAACCCGTAGAGAACCCACCATGCACAGGGAGAACATGCAAACTCCATGCAGAAAGATCCCCGGCCGGGAATCGAACCCAGGACCTTCTTGCTGCAAGGCAACAGCTCTACCAACTGCGCCACTGTGCAGCCCGCACGAAGCGATTAATCGGATTATTGGAATCATTGCCTGCTAATTTAGTAATCGATTAATCGCTAATTGGTGTGTATACAGACCAATTAGGGTCAACTTTTATGGATTTCTAAGGTTGTATAAAAAGGCTGAAGTGCTTAAATGAAAAATCTGCAGAATGTGGCACATTTTTAATCCTATTAATCATCAGGATAATCTATTAATTGTCAGAACAAATCGAGAGAGTCATTGATTTCTACTATAATCTCTAGCTGTTGCCCTAGTAACAAGCCACAAATGGGATGCTGTTTGAGCAGCTTTCGCCAGACTGAATAAGAGTAACAATATTCCCCATTCAATCCTTAAACGTTTATCAATCCTGTTCACCTACGGAACAGTTTTATCACTGCTTTTCAGTAAAAAGCATTTCATTTCAGACGGGACCTGTTGGGGCTCGACCGCCGGACTGCTCTTATCCGTAGAAACGGTGGCGATGTTGGTCAAAACCACAGAGTCGCTTTTCACCCGAGCGTCTCCGTTCTGGACGCTGTTTTCCTGAGGCGGGTCGGCGGGAGTGAAGTGGCTGTGGCCGTGCTGAGAACACAGACGGAAAGCATCACATGAGTTAATTAAAAGGACCGCCATTGAAAACAAAGAGGAAGCAGTACATTGATGTTATTGTGTAGGGAAACTAAAATAAAAGAAGTAAAACAAAAATGTGTCAAAGTGTCACTGCAGTTCCTCCTGCTGCGTCTTTAGTGTCTAATTGGGTCACACAAACAACCTAATCACAGTGATTAAATCCTGTCAGGTGAGATAGTGGAACGACTTCAGCAGCAGTTCCCTATCAAACACATGATACCTGCAGATAACAGTTCAGGAGAGCTAACAGTTTTTATAATCTTATCTCCAGAGGGAGCTACTCATGAGATAATGTGGACCTGAGCAGGAGGCTGTTGTTGTCCAGGTTAATCTGACATGAGCAGAAAGACTTTGTCAGGGGTAAAGTACAGAAAACTTCACATCTGAGGGTCACACTGGCATCACAGGAATGAAAAACTATCGATTACAAGGTGGAGGACAAGCCAGTTAATGTAGGTTACTATGGCAGAGTTCACTGATCTCAAGAGGCAGGCAGCCTTTAAAACTGATTAACTGGTGAGGATTTTTCTGGAGAAGGAAAGTTACAAAAACAAAAGACAAAAAAACACATTTTAACAGTAAAAAATGGCCAATGTAAAATGACATTATGCTTTTACATGGCAACCAACAAAAAAAAAGTTTATATCAGAAAAGCAGTCATAACAAGACCATAAAAACGGGTAACAAAAATGATATTAAAGTTCAATAATTCAGGCTTAGTTAGAGCTATAAAAGATTAACATCATTGGCTTTACTGGTTTGACACACTGAAGTTTTTACAATTTCTCTCTTGAAATACTAACTCAAACACTATTTTTCACAATTCACCCCGAGTAGAAAACAGGATTAAATGTTTCAAAGGCATGGAGATGCAGTCACTGGCCTCAACTACTTCTAAAGAGGTTGGGGGGAAAAGCTACAACTTCAAAACGGCTAACATTTTCCAAAGTATAACAATAAGTTCACAGTAAATTTAATGGGATGCCAGAGAAAGTTCAAGGCCCTGTGAAGCATAAGGTAATTACGCAGCACACCTTCTCCCCTACTTGTTGCTCTCATGTTGCTTGCTAGCATGTTGCAGGATGCTAGCAAATTTTCCCCTTTACTGTACCCTATGCTCACATAATGCCATTGTAGTTCAGTGTTTAATGGAGTTGCTCTCATTGAAATAATTTACCATTTCTGTTTTTGTGCTGTAAAGTAAAAATCCCCAATTGTGAGACAGTAGAAACCCTCTGCTATCATTTTCTGTTCCAACCAAATTCCATTTTTCCCCCCCTCAAAAAGTTAAGTTTTTTTTCCACTTTTCTCCTTTAGATACTAAACTCAAACCTTAAAAGTTACTAATTTTGTCAATTATCAGTCTGATATTTAAGCCAAATCTGTCTTATCTAGCTAGCTACTCCTTCCAAAAAAATCCAAAATCTAAATGAGCAGTTCATAAGCTAGTTAGCATCATGCTCCATTTGCTATGTTTATGTCCTTTATACATTATAATGTGGACACTCCAATGGGAATTTGTATTACTGAAAAACTGTTGACTGAAAGGAAGCTACTCTACTAAGTGAGGAATGCTAGCATTAGCCATGCTAACATGCTAGCATGTGCTAACGGCACAATTAAAGAAAAAAGGGTTTGGGGAAAATTAGCTTCAAATTAATTATCAACTTTGAATAGAAGTGCGTAGGATGCAGAGATGAATGCATTATCATTATCAGTGGCTTAAATGTAGCTATGTAAAGCTTTGAGCTTGCTTAACATTAGTTAGTTTTATTTACATCCAAAATAAAACTAACATTTGCCTTATTACCACTGGAGATAGAAAACTGATCGAAACATACAAAGTTTTATACAAATTTAAATCTTAAGCAAAATACACTATTATTTCTATATTGTAACACTAAATAATTACAGAAATGAAATGAAACACTATAAACTGTGAGCCTGTTTAGGAACAGAGTATCACTTAGAAGAGAGAGTGAAAAAATTCACTTTCTACACAGCTTACCTCGAGGCCAATCCCGAGAAACATCTTCAGTATTTTTTCCACAATATATAAAAGGTAAAATCCTCCAAATATGCCAACTGCCTTTCCCACGTAGTCGTCTGCTTTAGGATCGAAGCCCAGAGCCTGTGAAGGAAAAACACAACAGAGCTTTTTACTGGTTGAGAAACCAGGTGTTCTCGACTTGATTATTTGTTATTCGGCTCTATTACAAAAGCAACAAAAATGTACTTAGATTTTGAATTTCTTGCCCCGATAAAAATGTAAAAAGTAAAATAAAATAAATAATGGCAGCTTCAAATCTTTACTGACCTCTGGTATGAGCTGCAGCACAGCATTGGAAAAGAGAGTCCCGATGGCGAGGCCTATAAAGTAAGTCAACACTTGAGGGAAATAAGGCTTCTTGGTGAAGGGGATCAGCACCAGACCGAGAAGGGACGCCAGGTTGATGATGGTAACAGCCAGAAATCCATAACCCCACACTGTCACAACATTGAACAAACATTTGAATTTAGCCAACAATTATTGAATTTATTTCACAAAACAGCAGCTAACAGGGAGGTTTAATGAAGGACAGCAAAGTTGCTCTATTTTATCTTCTTCAGCAATTGACATTGGTTTTTTTGATCTTGTTTTGTTTCTTTTCTTTTTTTTTGCTGGATTTGGAAATGTTGGTAGTTAACGAAGCACTAACTGCTAATATCAGATGCAAAAAATGGCTTAAAAATCTTGACACTATGTGGTGTGAGAAACAGGACAGGCTTAACCAGACTGAGACCACATCGTCTCCACCGAGCCAACAGGAAGCTGGAGGAAAGCCCCAGTAGGTCCTACAAAAACGGGTCAACACACGGCTGACAATGCCACTCCTCCAGGGACAACCGTTTTCAGATATCGAGGGTAAATTTGTAGACTGAACTTGTCACAGTAAGCTCTTTTACAGTGCCGCCAACCATTGAGCGAAATCTTGTTCTTGCTTATTTGAAAGGAAATCTGAAGAGGTTTTGATTTAATGAACTTAGTTTTATTTGGAGAGGGTAAATTCTTTTCAAGAAAGGAAAGAGTCGACCAAGAACAAATCAAAATGCATTTTGATTATTATTTTATTAAGAAATTAAGCACAGAATTTGAGCAATGACTCCCCTGGCTAGTCCAGGGAAGCGAAGAAAAGATGAAAGTACATTTTAATATCCACCAGCCCTCTTACATATATGGGAGAAAAAGGGAGGATCCCACCAGTGTCAGTTTACTTCACAACTCTGGTATTTGCACCTGCAGACTGTGACCCTGGATGGTTCAGACCAAGGTCAGAAATACCCTTTGCTCTGCGTTTCCAGCGAGCTGCCGCCAACATGAAGGGCTAGCTAAAATTGATTGCTTGCTTGATTGATTGATTGATTGATTGATTGATTGATTGAAATAAAACAAAGTTTCGACATAACACCATCTATCACGTGGGTGTAGATTTGTTAAAAACACATCAGACAGGCCCGGAGAAGCAGATATGTCTGTGAGCAGTGTGACATCTGTACCAGCAACAGGAGATGATTAAAAGGTAAATGACCAAACAGGAAATGGACACAAGCTTCCCGCTGACATCACACACCATTCAGAAACTAAGTGTATGGAAGGAGTGAGACACGCAGCACCTGAGTTGAACGAGAGTGTCAGTATCAACCTCCTCTCTCCATCACAAAGAGACAAACTGCTCAAACTGATTGGAAAGAAGCGTACCATTATCTGTCTGCTGGATGGAGTGGAAACCAGAACTCTATGGGATACTGGATCACAGGTCTGCCTCATGAGTGAAAAATGGAGAAAGCAGAATTTCCCCCATGTTACTATCAGAACTGAAATTATTGGACCTGGGATATTGGATGGAAGAGCAGTGAATGAGACACCAATCCCTTTAATTGGCTGGGTTGAGGTCAAATTAAAATTACCATCAGTGAGTCAAACACAACTAGAGCTCTGGGTGTCAGTTCTAGCTGCTGACGAGGAGAAGAACCAATCATTGGTTACAATGTGATTGAGTAACTATTAAAAATGGGTCTAGATCCTCCCCCCATCAGTACAGAAGCTGTTAGTGCAGCATTTTCTATTTAAAGTAAGAAGCTAGAGGTTTTTCTAAGTCATGAGAAACGAATGAGGAACAGGGCATTAGTACTGTTAAAGCATCGAGAGAAAACTTCATCATCCCAGCTGGCCAGACGAAGATGGTGAAGTGCAGTACACGAACTGGTCCACTTGCAGGTCAGCAAGGAGTTCTGTTTGAACCTCTGTCACAGTCACAGCTACCAGAAGGACTAAGGGTTAAAGAAGGAATAGTGTGCCTACATCAGAGTTCCTGGTCCTGCTCCAGAATCCCAGTGAACCATGATACTGCTCACGACATTGTTTTACCCTCCAAAAGCAACGTAGGTCAAATCCAAGCAGTAAAAGCAATGTACGTGGCACCAACAGAATCAACAAAAATAAATGAAATAGAGACACCAAATTTGAATTGTGAAAAGGGAACTTCAACAGGATCAGAGAGCAAAGGGGGGGGAAAGGAGAACCAAAGCAGGGCTGAAAGTGAAGATCGTTGGGATCCACCAGTTCCCATCAGCCACCTTTTCCCAGCACAACAGCAGTGGGTGAAACAACTACTCTGAGTGCTTGTTAGGAATCTGAATGAGAAGGGAGGACCAGGAAAACTGAGAGCATTCTGGGAAGATAAAATGTACGTTGTTAAAGAGAGAAAACATCAGGACAGCTCTGTGACAGAATGGAAATACTGTAATTAAACCCCTCCCTTTTGCTTACTTTATTTAAAGACTGCTGACTATACTCTCAAGCTGCACTTCTACTCAAACTGAAAGATGCATTAAGCTGCAGTTACAGCAGTTCGCCACCAGTTGGCACACAGAACAAGGTGAGCACTCCTCCTGACTCAGTAACAGCTGGTCAGCGGAGGAGCTCACTGTGTCCGTTAACAGTGTTCATCAAATAAAAGAACCTGTGAAAACCACACTGATTAATGATGAAGTGTGCAACATTTTGTCTCAGTGATTTAAATTTAAATTAGATAATGTAGCTCTGAATCAGCTGGTGATTCTCTCTCACCGAAAGGTGGTTGAATACAAATCCAGGTCATACTTTTACTTGAGGTTTGTTGGTTGTTTAATAATAAAATGTTGAGAAGTTCAAGGTGGAATAAATGCACCTGTTTCACCAAGAGGGACAAAATAATTAAAAACACTAATAATTACAGTCTGCCAGCGATTTAGCCAGACTTTAGAAAGGGCTTAAAAGGGCAGTAACCCAGGGTGTCAAGTTATGAGGGACGCCCCAATTTTTGTTGTTGTTTTGTGCTACATATTAAACTCTTTTTTTAAAATTAATCTAAACCAGTGCTTTTAAATTCCAGTCCTCAGGCCCCCCTGCTCTGCATGTTTTAGATGTGCCTCTACACCAGAACAGCTGATTCAAATGATTGCATGACGTCTTCTGCACCCACCAAGTACTGCAGGAGCCTGTTAATCACCCAAAGATTCAATCCAGGTGTGTAGCAGAAGGGAAACACCTAAAACATGCAGGGCAGGGCGGCGTGAGGACCGGAATTGAAAAACACTGATCTAGACAACACTCAAATATCAAAATTCTAAAGTTGCAGTACATCGTTTTGGACCAACATGGAGCATCTGCTAGATGTTTTTAACCAAGCATCCATCCATCCATCAACTTGTACCTGCTAATTTGTAAACCGAACTGTCAACGTTCTGTAATTTACATGAGTACATTTTTTTATTTTTTATTTTGGAGGGGGGGGGAATCGGGCACCAACACTGTCTCCAGCCCAGGGGCCTTTTCTCTCTCTAAATCCGGCCCTGTCCTGTGGGACTGAAATTAGGGCAGATTTCCAACAACCTATTGCAGAACAAATATGTAACTATGACTAATATAATTTCTGACTCTTACCTTTTAATAGATCCAGAGTTGAGATCATGTAGGAAAAATGCTACTCGTGATGCATTCTGCCTGATCCTCCCGTATTCATTTACACCAAGAAAAACCTCAGTGAAACAGATCTTCCACCTGAGTCTCTGTGGCTGAAAGTGTTGCCACATTTCTCATTTAAGGCGATAAACCGCCGTGACCCGTCGGTCACCACCAGGGGCGCCGTATAGGGGGTAAAAGGTAAGACAATTCATTTATCTATTTTCCTAGAAATAAATAAAAAAAACTGGGGCCCTGTCAATTAATCACATTGTGTTTTCTGAAATAGTTTTTAGCAGTAAAAATCAAATGTAGCCCCTCCCAGACCAAACAGCAGACGTCCATGTTTGCTCTGATCTACATGAAGTGGTTTTTTCCTGCTTGGAGCTTCTTGACAGTGTTCAGCAGCAGTCAGTACACGACAAGAATGACTGTGGTCGTTACTATACTGCTAATACAAATAATAAAGTTAGGTTTTCACAAAAATAGAGAAATAGAGAGAGAGAGAAAAAAAACAAGAGCGTCAATTTATAACCCAGTTTTTCTCCGTGAGAGGTGGGTAGACTGTGTGAGATTCTCAACCATTTAGCATAGTTTTTTACATATTTGTTAAAACTGTCATTATGTTGTGATATAATAATAATCAGTGAAATTTTTATTTCATCTGCTTTCTCCCAGTGCTATCTAGAAACAACCAATCAAAAGCAGGAGAGTTTTAGTGCTGTCAATAACAATCTCGTGTTGCTGCTCATCCTCCCTCCCCTTGCTCTGTGCTATGCTGTAGCTAGCAATAACGATAAGTTGTTTCTCCACCATTAGCACATTTAGCAGTGAGTGAATGAGGTTGATTGACAGCGCTAGGACCCTCCTACTGGTTCTGATTGGTTGTTTTGGTCGGAACATTGCATTACTTTAGCCAGTAATAGTCGTTCAAGAAGGAAGTGGAGGAGATTGATTGATTTCACAGATTATCTGTCTCACAACAAACTGTCACAACATGGTGATAGCTTTAACAAATATGGAGAAAACATATTTTTTATTAAAGTTATGTGCAGCAGCTTGAATAAAATGCAACAACGTAGCATTTTTTTGAGAAGTCTGGATTGCTTCATGTACATTTTGCATGTTGCCTATGACTGTTGCTCATGTGGAGAGACATTTCAGTAATCTAAAACTAATAAATAAATTAAACAACCTATTTGTATATTGTATGTGGACTGTTGCATACATGAGCAGTAAATATTGTGCTAGTTATCAGTATTGAAACAAAGAAACAAGTTACAAAGAAGCAATTATAAGCCTTTAAAATTGTGACGCTTTTGATGACAAATTTTTTTGTCATGGCGGCGCCCCTGGTCACAACCGGACTTATTAAGAAGAACCGGATTTCTTAATAAGTCCAGTTGGACTTATTAGGAAATCTAACAGGTGTTTAAACGCAGCAACTCACCAGAGTAGTCGACGGAGGGCACCGTTATCGGGTTGACATAGGGGCAGGAGGGCAGCAGCACCTGGGTCAACACGGCGGGACAGATCCGCCCCAGGTGTCCCACGGTCAGCTCAGTGACGTTACTGAAGCCAAAGTGGGACAAAATCTGCTCCGCTGAGGGACACTGAGGGCCACACAGATGATATTAGACTTTATTTCTTCCATGTTTCTGGCTTTTTGCTGTATAGAGAGTTTCTCTTCCCACCTGAAGGTCCGATTAACACTATATAACACACTGTAAAGTTTTATTGTTTTTACACACAGTCATGGATAGAGTTTCAAAATAGTCTCTGTTAAAGATGTGTAGGTTTCATAAACATTTTTCTTTTATAACTTTAGCTGTGTTGATTTAAAAAAAACATATTAAAAAAGTTAAGTTGTGTATTTTGGGTTGTTTTAATTTTTTACCATCTTCAAAATCCTAATACTAATTTCTTTAGTATTTAGTAGAATACCTCGCTCAGAGACAGTTTAGGTTCTGCCCATAAGTTTACTATGGAACTGAGATCAGCAGTCTATGATGGTCAATATTTCAACATAATGTTCTTTCCTTATTGTGCTCTCTACTTGTTTAAGCATAAGAATTAATCCAGCTCCTTAATAATAATAATAATAATAATAATAATAATAATAATAATAATAATAATAATAATAATAATAATAATAATTAAAGGGGAATTATTGTGTGTTTTCCAGGCACAAAGCACCATTTTACAGCACAATCAAATAACTGCTACCTTCATTTGGTATGAAAATTCTGTATATATCAAATATGACAAAAGAAATTTTACTTTGTAATTTAACGCCTTGAAACTGGGCCCCTGTCTCTTTAAGAAACTCCTGCTCTTTTTGAAACTCCGCCTTCAGGAAGTCATCACAGCATGGCTTCTCTCTCTATTAACCCTTTAACAACAGTTTTACCAGCGTTGTACTGAGAAGTAGCTCCTATAATGAGCTCAGTCGATGCAAAGTTCCACCAGGTGTTTGCTAATCGCTGCTGGCTAGTCTGAAGGAGCTGAGTGGGGGAGAAATGGAGATGGGCTGCTATGTGAGGCAAAAGCTTGGAAACTTTGAAACTGCGTCTCGAGGGTGGAGCTAAGTCCATCCAGGTATTTTTGCACAGCTGCAAAGCTGCAACTGGAGATTAAAGGATTTCTCAAACATCCTAATCTCTTATTAATCTGTTCAGCAAATAAAGTAAAATTTTGGGAAACTTATATGGGCAATGTGTTCTCAAAAACCTTCAATCCCTAAAACGGCATAATGCAAATGGTGAACACTGCAGATTTATTGTGTATTTATCATACATATATATAAAGTATGCATGCCACTTTATATGCATGGAATTATTAGTATGCTGGAATTTCTGAAAATGAATTTGGACTAATGCGTTGACATACAATTTCTCTATCGTTCACTGAATATTTATTATGTTCAAAGAACCAACTTGGATCACAATCTAAAGGGCAACCCAAATGTTGAAGATGATTTTCTCCAGCAGACCACATATCAATGATGATTAAAAAAAAAACAAACAAAAAAAAACCTCTTCCATACATTATGCATATTCACAGGGAAAGTAAAAATGGCAAAATATGTGAAATTTTCCCTGACAACCATAAATAAATGTATTTCTACGAATAAAATAAAATACAAATAAAAAACAGAAAACGAATGGAAAAAGACTCAAAACTGTTCACAAAAGTGAATGAATACACACCTCTTTGCTTTCCAGCGGATTTCCTTCACTTATTGACTCAGATCTCCTGGCTGAGATCAACAGCAGCATGTCTTCAAGCTTCGCTGTCGTAATTGATTCATTCTCACCGTAAAAGTGTAAAATATTCTCCAGAAATTCCTGTCCGTTCCGCCCAGACACCTCAACGCCGTGGGTGACCGCAGTCAGCGCCAGGGCGCACGCGGCGAGCCATTTCACATCACACATCTCGACTTTTTGTTTGTTTGTTTTTCTGGAGTGCAGTTTAAAACCCACTACAACAGCCGCCGCGAGAGCATTTAAATCAGCCCGGTAAAAATCACGACGTCCGTGGAGTTGTTTGAGCCATCGAGTTCTGCTGAGGTCCCCCACCCCACTCCCTCTCTCGTGATGACTTTATTTCGCTCCTCGTGCGGTTTGAGCAGCTCGGTAGGATGAGTCCCCTGCTCCCTGAGGTGGATGAGGTTCAAAGATCAACCCCGCTTCAACCAGAAATAACCTGCGGAGGGGGGACCGAGCGAACGAGGCCGCGCGCGCGTTCACGCACGCTCTTTTCCACGTTTTATTTAAATCCCGATTCAATCAACAGCAACAACGAGCTCACAACCAAACAGTGAGGGAAGTAGAGAACGGTATTCAACAGATTCTGTCGGAAAACGTGTGACGTGACAAAATTGGTGGAGGGCGCGCGGGATGTATGAGTCGCTGTAAGTCTTTAGTTGATTATGTATGGAAGTAAATATGTGCCATCAGGATTTGAATAAAAAAAAATGCATCTGAAATTTGAATGTTGTATATTAATGCTTACTTTTTCAGTGCTAAATAAATTCAGAATATATTTTTAACCTAAAAAATATTCAGTCATTACTTGTAAATGAAAATAAATTGAGTGTCATTATTTGTACATGCTTGCAATTTTCGTTTGTTATAAAAATTCACATTTCTATTTCAAAGTGATCAAATTTTCAATATAGCCTATATATATTAATAATGTCTTTGTGTAGACAGTGACATACAAACTTAGCAAACTTTAAGTTGTGTCGCCCTCTTGTGGCAGCACATGGTTGACCAACTAACTACAGTATATATATATTATAAAAGGGGTGTTCAAAAGTGAGGCTCAGGGGCCATTTGTGGCCTCTTGACAGATATTTTGCATCCTGGGATTGGAAATGAAGAGCCACTCAAACTTGGCTCTGCCAGCGCAGAACATTGATACAGACAGAAACATTTATTTATTTATTTATCGTAATTAAGGGCAAAATTATTACCAATTAAAATATTTTTACAATGGAAGATGTAAGAAAGTATTTGTTGTTTTCTTCCTTAATAAGTAGGGTCACATCTGTCCAATTACTTTAGAGGCAAATTTGGCTAAATCTGTTTTTATTGTTGAGATTAGAATAAATTGTCAGAAATAATTTAACTAGATATCTTTCTCTTTTTGTGCAGAACCCAAACGTGCAGTTGTGCATTTAGTCAACTTTATTTGTATAGCTCATTTCAGCACCTTATAGGCTGAAGTGAGCTTTATTAGGTGCTCTATTAAAACATTTGTTTGTAACATGTGACAAAATAGGTCAAAGTTATCTTAAATTATCAATTATAAATGCTTGAGAAAGCGAGAGGTGGACATTCCTGGTTGTTCAGACTTTCTCTTAACTCTAGTGACTGTAGTGTTGCTGGAAGGTGGATCTCTGTTTCCATTTAACTTTTTTTCTTGTTCCTTCATTGGGACTTCTGACACCAAGTGAAACCAGCCTTTCTTTAAGAGTGAAGAAGGCAGAATAGAAATGCAAACCCCATTTCAAGTTTTTTGTTCAATTAAAAAAACTAAAAACATGTTTTCTTCCATTTCACAATAACATTGTTACTGAAACCACATTAAACACACTGAGGTACAGGACAGATTTTATTGTGAAAACATCAGGAAAAAGTAACAACGCTAGTTGTGTTTTCATTCACCATATGATTTGACAATACGCTTGCTAAACGGAAACACAATTAAGAAAACAAAATAGTTTAACAAAAAGTTTCACACTAGGATGAGGTGGTTTTAGGCGAAATTGGTTTATGTCGCAAAACGGCAATGGAAGTACGAGGCTCGTGATCAAAACCCGGGTGTTGCAGCAAATCCCGTAAGAAGAAGAAAACGACAGGAAGCAGCAAGACGATGATGGCGCCGCGACTTCTCACGAGAACAAACTTACTCGCGTGTGATTTTCACTGCATTTCTTGCACAATTGCAAAATTGTGTTGTGTTTTTTTATGCTGGTGGAAATATAGACAAAATTTGGGCACATTTGTAGCACAGCTACTTTTACAATCTGTAAATTGAATTGTTAAATGTCTGTGGCACAAAACATTCCTGGTGGGAAGCATCAGAGTCTGATCTGACAAAATGTGCAAAATCAAGCAAAAAAAAAAAAAAATGCAAAAGAAATGCCAGTCATTCTGCATTTTGGTACCTTTGACAAATTCTGGGAGTATGAATGCTTCAAGTACTGTAAAAATGTCACAACCCTGAGATACTCATGTTTCTAAAGTAGCAAATACTACTAATCCTATCTTTATTGTTTCAGTAGGCTTAGGAAACAAACAAAAACCAAGATAAAAATATCACATTCAAAAGTCACACAAGTGTGAAACATCTTAGACCAGCAGTTGGGACCAAAAGCTCTAAACTTGAGGCTCTCGCTTATCTACAAAACATTCACTTCATCCGGCAGGTCTCAGATTAGTAAACGTCCGTTAAAGTTGTGACTGTGAGCGACCCGGACAGTTCTCCCACACTGGTGGATCGCCAGGCATCAAACCCGACCGTCACGTTTCTTGTAACCATCAGGAAGCCGTTGGAGCTGAAGCGACCGGGGACGTTCCCAACGTCCAGCCAGACGAAAGGAGCCACGGCGGCGGAGTGGAGGGTAACCGTGAAGCCCGACTCGTCCTCCTGAACCTTCGCCTGGCGGAGGAAGAAAAAAAACAAAAAAAACAAAACAAAAAAAATAAATCAATCAACAGCTCATCTTTAACTTCTAGAAAGGAAACCAACTTCCATAGATCTGTGGCGGCTATTTCTTCAGGAGAGTACGACGTCGCAGCTAACAGGAAGGTGAACTCCTACTGTAAAGTTGCTGCGTTTCATCATTTTGATGAAATGTTGGTGGAGGAATGTGCTGAAGTAGAAAGTGATGGGAAACGTTCAGAAATCTCAGTTAATGGAAGAGTCAACTCACTGTACAGGAAAACATACAGGGGAATGCAGTTAGCAATGCCAATCGTGCAAACCATACCAATTCTTAATAAAAGTTTAAAATTGTCAACTAATGGCTTTATTTTTTCATTTAAAATAAAAAAAAAAAGTTTAACTGCGGAGCTGTGTGACATCAACCGCTCTCTCTCTCTCTCTGCATTATGTCACCTCTGATATACTTTAATGCTCCTGAATGTTACGATCATTAAATGAATGATTTATGTGTCCAACATTTAACCATAAATAACAGCTATTTTCTCAAAGTAAGATGGACGCAGCGTTTATTCATTTCATAAAACTATCGTGATGCCTAGGTTGTTAGTACAGACACGCGCGATTTGTCTGGTTCATCAACATTTCAATGACGCAGAGGTGAAGTTTTGAAACCTTGGCTTGTTTTTGAGGAAGTCTTTGTGTTTACTTTACAATAAAAACGGAGTTAGGTCTGTTAAGTTTTCACCTCATCCAGATGGCAGGGAAAAAAAACATTTCTTTGCTTTTTAAAGATGTTAAAGAGAAAAAGGAAACGGCTAAAATTGGAACTGGCAGGTAAGAGGTTTATAAAAAAATTAAATAAAATAAAATAAAACATTGTAGATTTTATCATCTATTATGTGTCTAAAATGAATTTAGGAAATCTAATTACAGTAATGTTGGGTCTCTGCAGCCCCACGGCGTCTTTGGGTGAGCAGAGGAAGTGGCGGTTGGTTGGGCCGTGCTGCACGCCGTCTTCATCTTGTAGGTGGAAGGTGAGCAGGCAGGTGAGGCGGGTGCAGTGACCACACCCGGCCAGCAGGGCGGCAACAGACTGTTTGTAAATGACGGCAGCGCTGCCTCCGGACACCAGCAGCGGGTTTGACGTCAACGTGCAAACAGAGTCCAGGTCAGCCCAGGAGTACACTGTGACCTGACACACACACACACACACACATGCACACGCACGCACACACACAAAAATTTAATAAAACACTGTTTCTGCTGATATGTGACAGATAAAAAGAAAAAAAAAAAAAAAATTAAGATATGTTGACAGAGGCTTACATTAAGAAGAAGCGATCAAGACTCTAAAAGCAGTAATAGATAAAATCAATAAAAAATAAATAAAATAAAAATAAATGTGGAAATATTCTGAAAAACATACATCTTAAAAAATTACTACACATTAGGATCCTATTAGATGCCCCATAAATAAAGACAGGTTTTTTTTATACTTCTGTACTTCAAAAAAAATTTTTAAACTATACATGTTTAGTTTATTCCCCATTGCATAAACTACACACAGTATATTTTGTTTAAAACTTCTCCAACAATTATGATTTCGAAATTTTACACCTCATCACTCCCATGACTTAAAGTCTTTATAAAGAAAGGTTTGATGAAATGCTATTAGTCTAGCTCTATGTTGGTAATGATTTTTAAATGGATTTGCTTTTTTATTTAAAATTAGAGATATCCTCAGTTTGTTTTGGTTCAAAATGGCGCCGTATCCTTCTGAAAGGTAAACAGATCAAGTCTGGAAGAGCCTAGAGAACCTAACTGAGCCAACAAACTCATAGGAAAACGGAGATAATAATAAACTCCTGATCAAACCAAAATAAACATGAAAGATTATGTTTGCTCGCATCAAACACTAAATTTCCTTACAGCAGAAAATGACCAGGCTATTAACTATGAGTTTAATCAAACTGTCGCCATGGTGAGAAGAAACGGACATGTGAACTTTAATTAGCTACGAAAGAGTCCGGTATGAAATGTCCAAAACTGAAATTTTGTGTTATATCTTTGTTTTTACATTAAGGTTCAAAAATATGTTTAATCAAATAATAAATAAGATTCACGCGCTCCTTAATCTGTAGATAAACTGGACATTTCATTTCCTTTAACTGAAACCAAAGGTTTAATTCAACTAGAGGGGTTTTTATTTATCTTCTTAATGAGAAAGTACGTATAAAACAGGTCAAAAATCTCTGCCTCCTCGTCTCCCCTCTTTTCAGTAATGTGCCGCTGATGCTTTTTGGAATCGGTGACAGATTTCAAAGGTGTCCAAGTCGAAGCTAACCACAGCTCTGAGCTCCAGGTCACGACTCAGGTCAGAGACGGCGTAGACCAACAGCGTGTCGTCGTCTTCGAAACCCACAGGAAGGACGGCGGCGAAGAAGTTCTGAGCAAAGTGGTGCAACATTTTCCACTTCCCACCGAACTCTGCGCAAAGAGAAAGCAAAACGCAGCCTCGTAACTTCAACCTGGTCACCTTGTAGCCGCTAAAATAACAGTCGGAGAATGTAAACAGAGTTGCAAAAGAATTTTAAAAAAGGCCTTCCAAGTAGCAGTTCACGCACCGATCGATGACCAGGACGGCGCCTGCCAGATGTCGTTGAGCTGCCAGTAGAGGGCGCCCATCGTGTGACCTTTGCCCTCGATTATTTCACTTCGACTCCTCCGGTAGAACTCCGTCTGCGTCTTCACACACTCGGCCTGCATGACCTGCGCAACCATCAAGACACAACTGAGATCACTGAAATCCCATTTTTATTATTGAAATAAGTCACAATATATTTAAATTAAACTTAAGGTAATTACTTTTTTTTTTTTTTTTTAAATAAGCTTCATTTTGTTACATGTTTACCATTTAAAGTCTGACAAACATTTATCAGAAAACTAAGATTTTTTTTTTTTTAATTACATACTGGTTGTTTGTAGCATTATTGATTCGCCAGGGTTCTGCGTTCATTTATTCGTCAGAACCAAAAATAACTTTCATAAACACAATAAAAACAACACTGAATGACACTTAAAAAGCTTTCAGCACTTTTACCAATTTAAGAAGTATATTGCATATTTATATATATATCTAAACATAACATGTTTACAGACTGTTATAGGAAAATATCTTGTTAAAGAAACAATCTTATCAAAAAATGAGACATTAGGCATTAAAGGGTTAATGACAGATTGATCTTTTATATGGACTTTTCCCTTGTATAACTACTTCAGCAAAGACGAAAGACAAATAAAAACAAGACGAAAGAAATTGTAAGAGAGACAAAAACATGACTCTAAACTGTAATTTCCGTGCAACATTGAAAGCATCGGACACCAGGTGTGTTCAGAGGCTTACCTGAGTGATGTACAGAGTGTCTGTAAATCTCTTCAGGGGAAATGTGGAGTTGGGCAGGATGAAGTGAAGGGCGGCCTGCTGCAACATCTGGCGGTTCCCGTCTTCGTGATGCTGACGGTGGGAAGAGAAATTGCTGCTGTAGCTCCAGTCTTCCTGCACGGAAACCTGAAAACCACAGCAGAAGATTCAAACTGTGAAAGATGAATATGGAAGACCAGGTCGGTTTTTATTCCTCATAACTCAAACATTCACAGGGTGAACTGCAAAGATGCTAAATCTTACCAAGTATTTCTGGTCTAGTTTTTTTAGTGCAAATATCTTAACAGCTCAAATAAAACAAAACAAACTTACAAGTAATTTTTCTGTAAGACACAGAAGCTTGTTTTAAGTCAATAATTACTTGATGTTTATTTTAAGAAGTTCTAGTTTCACTGGCAGATTATTTTACTTATAAAGTGTGAAATTATCTTGTCATAAATGCCAGTGGAACTAGTACATTTTGAAATCAATATTAAATAATTATCGACTTAATATAAGCTCTTAGATTTTGTGGGGAAGTTACTTGTAATGTATTTTTGTTTGACCAGAACCTGGATCAAAAATATTTGGTAAGATTTGGTGTTTTGTTTTGTTTTTTTCTAACATTTTATCCACCAATAAGTGAGATTAACAGGTTCATATTTGATCATTTCTATGCCTCTTTCCTCACCCTGTGGTCAGATTTATATCTTTGACTTTGTGTCTTAAATTCAGGTGGAATTAGAAAACATTTCGCCCCGTTAGTTACAACCGTCCAACATATGTTAGTTTGATACGATGAGGAAAACCACAACAAAGTAGCACACAATGTTGCAGAGGACAAACACTGATACTGTTAGAATATGTTCTCATCTTAACTTGTCTTTAAGTTATTTTGTGTTATATGTTCATGCATTCTAATTTACGTTGAAAGGTACAGTTGTAAGTTCTGCATCCTGTCACTTTCTGTTTATGTGCATGTTGTACTGCTGTTGTCCACTGGGGGCAGTGAGAGCAAGTTCGTGTGTGTAGGCTGCATTGTTCTAATAAACAAAGAAGTGAAGACGTTGATAACAGGAATGCTGGCAATAAAGTGAACACAGCTATCTAACAAAAGAAGTGTGGTTCATTGTCAAACATGAGTACTGAACAAGAAAACCCAACAGATACACACATTTCAAATCTTTTTACAGATGATATGAAAAGTGTGGCCTGCATTTGTATTTAGTCCCCTATATTCTTTTATCCCTAAATAAAATAGGATTTTTTATGATTAACTATCAACGATTACTTTGTTTCGATTAAAGGTCAAATTTACGGCAGACACAATTGAAAGAAACAAAAAGCCTGACAAATTTTTGAAAACAAGTATATACATTTTCCTTCCGATCCACAAATATGTGCTGCTTTGAATTGGCCTAGCAAAAATCCTCAAAAAAAAAAAAATCATCAAATTTTCTGAAACCGTGAAGAGAAAACACTTCTGTTGAATTACCGGCTGCAGAGTGGAGAAAGACGGCCAGGACTGGAAGCCGTACTCGGAGGCAAAGCGAGTCCGGGGGAACGTTTTCCAGTCCCAGCAGTCCAGGAAGTAACTGTAGAAGTGAACGTCGCCGTAGCGGGGGTCGTACGGGTTCGCCGCCACCCAGCCCTCCTGCTCCGATTCAGCCCCGTTGGTCGGACTGGAGACGAGAAACGGACGACTCGGGTCCTCCTGGAGCGGATATGTGTTGTTAATTATAACTTTTTTTTTAATTTTAATCACATCAGTCAGTCAAACGTTTCTCCCAGTGTATTATAAGCCTGGTTGTCCACCAGGCTTTACTTGACCCCCCCAACCAGGCTAAGCAACTTTTTTTCTTTTTTTTTTAAACAGGGTTTTGTAGAACTAACAGTTACAGTAAAGACGGATTAAGATAGGTTTGTAGTTGATGCTTAGGAGGTTTTCTGAGGGAAATCCACAGTTCTTCCAAGTTTTTCACAATTCTGCGATCATGGAAAATTCACGTACAATCAACAAATCTCCACATTTTTTGTGCCAATTTATAACTGTGTTTATTGCAAATTTTCAGCAAAAATGTTCGTAAACATCGGGTTTATTTGATGCCAACTCCCACCTGCAGGTGGCAGTGTTTCTTATGCTGCCACCTGCATAAGAAACACTTATGCAGGTGCTTCAGCCTTAATTGATGTTAAGTTATAGTCTGTGATCGATACAATCACAAAAAGTCACATTATATAGAGCTAAATTGAGGCCATAAAGTTTTTAAAAAAAATTTGAAACAAATAAAGATTTGAAACTGAAAAATTATTTTGGAACTGAAAAAAAGTTTTTGAACTTAAAAAAACCCCAACTACATTTAAGATTCAAAGTTGATTATTGCTTCAGTTTAAACTTTTTTGTCCAGTTTCAAATCTTTTTTTTTTCTTGTGAATAAACTATATGGCCCCAATTTGGCTTCATAAATTTACCGCCACATACAAGCTCAAATGTTGCTAGATTTCTTGCAAATATTTTTAAATTAGCAGCACAGAATCAGTGATTTTGACTGCAAAAAAAATTTTTTAAAAACATTGTGAAATATTTGAGGGACAGATCAGTCTAAAATGATTTAACTTTAAGAAGACAGAGCTCTTTTTTATTTTTAATTTACCAGTCTGTTACTGGGTTTTATCAATATGTTCTGGCACAGCCGTCCCTTTAAGAACATTCATGATCTTGATATGGCCTTAAATAAAACGCCTCAAGCTCTGACCTGCTGGACAATCTGCCGGATGCTGTTCACATAAAGAGTCACGTAGTCCTTCACGTATGTCGGCTTTAGGGAAGCCGGGATGTTGAACCAGTTCGTCGCCAAGGCGGCTTCGTTTTCGTTGTTCCCGCTCCAAATAATAATGGAAGGGTGCGACTTCAGGCGCTGCACCTGAAAAAGCAAAAACGGTGAGTGCCACCGGTCCACAGCGTGGCTGTTTCTCTGATCAGCTTGGCGTTTCATACGTTCGCAGACAGGAAACAAACAGAAAGCGGATTGTGTCGCCGTGTTCCCTCACCTGCTGGACCACCTCTTCTCTCACCGTCTGAACGAAGTCGTCCTCGGTGGGATACGTGGCACAGGCGAACATGAAGTCCTGCCAGACCTAAACACACATGGTTTAATGCTTCCACACAGTGCAAAATCAATTTCAATTCCAAAAAGAAACAAAAAAAAAAAAAGATGGCTGCTAGTCGTCGGTTTGTTTACGTCTGAACAAAGCCGCCGCGTTCTCTGGGAGTTATTGGAGGTTGTCATGTATAAGGCAGTCACCAAAAGTAAAAAACAATGGCTTAAAGACTTTATAATTTATATAACATTAAATTATAGGAATGTATATAATGTATATTTATATAAATATATAATTTATATAGATTTATTTATTTTGTAACCAGGTTGCTGTGTATTGCAGACTTTTGCCCAGGTCCCTCTTGAAAATGAGATCTAGATCAAAATGGAGTTTCCTTGGTTAAATAAAGGAAATAAAAAAATGCTAATAAAATAAATATTTATAAATTTGTGCAGTTTATACATACACCCATTTTTTAAAGTAAATGGGTTTCCTGATTGTGCAATAAAATGGCACTTTGTGACTGGAAAACACAGTACTGCCCCTTTAAGAATTTCTTTGGGCACTGGTGGCGTTTATTTGACAGTAATCAGACAGGAAGTGGGCAGAGAGACGAGGGGAGCGGCTTTTAGGTCAAACAGGTGAAACCTGATTAAACCCACATTATGTAATATTAACACACTACTTTATGTACATTTAAAACTTAAGACGTGTTTTAAAACAGTTACCAGACACATAATTACAGACATTAGACCCATTTCTGATCGTCAGTTATGCGCTTCTTGTTTCTGACGTTAAACACGGCAGTTTCTGAACGTTATCTTCTCCACACTGACTGGATGGGATGAATCTGTGCAGTCGGTCGGTGGACGTTACCATGACACCCAGCTCATCGCAGATGTCATAGAACAGGTCCTGTTCGTACACGCCTCCTCCCCAGACCCGTAGCGCGTTCATGTTGGCGTCGACAGCCGACTGCAGCAGGTTTCTCAAGCTGCAGGACAGTCGGAGGGAGATCTTAGGATCTTAGATCTTATCTGAGCAGCACTCTGAAAAGGAGCGACAGACCTCGCCGGCGTCACCTGGTCCTGGAAGGAGTGAGCTGGGATCCAGTTGGATCCTTTCAGAAAAACGGGTCGGCCGTTGACGCGGAAATAGAAGCTCAAGCCCGGAGATCCGACGACGGGCTCCTGGATGAGCTCCACAGTGCGAAAAAACACCTGCAACAGAGACTCAGCTCATAACTGAAGATTTTAGATGTTTTATTATTTTAAGTTAAATTCTGAAATGGTAGGCGGTGGAGACTTCAATGTTTATATTTTGTGATATTTATCGCGATAACAATAAAACTGGCAATAAAAAAGGATTTAAAACTTCTTCACAGTCTTGTTTTAGGCAAATGTATGGATGAGACTGCATGTTAATGTAATCATAGCCCATAAAACACAAACACTGCTCATAAAAACACTAGATAGGCTTTGCCAGGACACTAGTTACATAAAGAAGTGTACATACTTAATTGGAATATATCATTGTAACAATGATTCCACATTCCTGTAATCATACAAAAATTTTCACGACAGTAAGATGGTAGTTTGATGGGAAATATCAGCCTGCTCCACTGCAAGTAAAACGTCTGAAAACTAGAGGAAGAGCCTGACCTTGGATTCTTTGTGCAGGATCAGAAAGTTCCCCAGAAAAGCCCGGACAATGAGCAGGTAAGCGGGCTGATCGCCGAGTCCACTGGGCCACCAGAGCTTCACCTCTCTGATCTGGACAAAACAATAAAAAAAAATATATATATATATATATATATAAAAAAAAACAGGTACCAGACACATAAATAGAGAGATTAGACCCGTTTTTGACATCAAAATCTTGATTTGATTCTAAAAACCTTGACACATTCCACCAATACGTCCCTGCTGGGGTTTTTTTTGTGCAATTCTACTGTATTGGAAATTTACTCAAAAATTAAAATATTTCCATATTTGTGCTTTAATGCATAATTGTGAGTTTATTGCAATTTTTCTGCAGAAGCTGGTTAAAAACTTCAGGTTTTAGCGATGCTCACTCCCACCTGTAGGTGGCGGTGTTTCTTACTCCTACCACACCGCTGCCTAAACCTGACTTGAAGATATATTACCGCAAGAACTCCAAAATTTCTTGCAAATATTTATAAATTATCACCATAACAAAAAAAAAAGGAAAGAAAAATAAGAAACTGTAAAATTCTGGAGAGATTAAATTAAATGTTATTTCATTTCAAGAATTACACGCAGCCACAACTTTTTCTTTATACTTAAAGCTTGTTAATGGGTTTTATCAGTGCATTCTGGCACTTTGAGAACAACTCTCTGTTCTGGACAAAACAAGAAACAAAAAACCCCTAAACAGGTTTAAAAAAAATAAAAATTATGATAAGAAAAGGGATTACTTAAATCTGAAAACTTCAACAGAGCTGTAGAGGGCACCTGGTTGATGTTTAAGGTGAAGTTGTAGTTGAACTTTCCCTGGAGGAACGTCGTTGGGGCAGCCCGTTTCGAGTCCAGCTCGGATACGGAGATTTCTACTTTGCCGTGGAACGACTGAACTGCGTCGACCAGAAGCTCCACCTGCAGCCTCCACTGAGACGAGCTGCGATCTGGACCAGCAGAACAAAGGAACAAACCGCCCCACTCATTGTCCTCTGAGATTCCTTTAAGGTTCAGCGCGTTTCTTCTTTTTGATTTGTAGTTATGAGCAAGAAAAGGGAGTCGGTGGTGGATATCAGATGGAACTTACTGTACAGAGGAAGAGAGGAAAGCTGGATAAGCTGCAGGATGTCGAACGCCTCCAGGCGGACTCCTTTCCAAAGGCCCATGGTGGGAAAGGAAGGCCCCCAGTCCCAGCTGAAGGAGCTCTGCTCCTGCATTAAAACAAAAAAAGACAGAGATGAAGATCAGCTTTAAAATAGTGACGTTTTCATGAGGAACTACAAACTTTAAGGGGAATTCTTAGGATCTTTTTTTGTGTGTGTGTATGCGTGTGATAAACCAACGGACAGCGACGCATCGACTTGTGGATTGAAAAGGTTTAAATAAATGAAACGACACAGCGGAGCAACTTGAACAGAGCATGAATACGATGAAATACGGTGGTGGCAGCATCATGATGAGGGGAAGCATAATTTTGTAGAAACAATCCACTGAGTTTTACAAGTCGTTCTGTATCCAAGGCAAAAGCATATTTCCTTCTTACTTTTCGTATAAAATTGACGTGACATTCGCCTTTCTGGACGTCTGGCGGACATTCGGGAGGAACGGCGTAGGAAGGGTGAGCGTTCCTCCGCTGCGCGGCGTACAGGACCGGGGAAAGGAAAGCCACTTCCAGAACGTTCTCGCCGTCTTTCAGCAGATCTCTGACGGAGAAGTCCTGCTCTCCACACAAACGAGAGAGAGAGAGAGTTTTAAAGAGACAGTGAGAGTTTTAAAGAGACAGTACACCAGTACAAATCAACACCGGACCACCTTTTGAGCCGAACTCACATATCTGCGAAACATGTTGTCCGTCTTCCCCAGGATGATCCCGTTAAGAGAGATGGACGCAGCTGTGTCCACGCCGTCGAAGACGAGGAGCGCCTTCTGTTTGACCCTGATGTAGCGCAGAATAAATAAACGGGTCCTAAAAATCAACCAAAAGTGTTACAGACGAGAACCCTGACCGTATCTGAGGAGACGCAGTAAATGTGGTCGTATACGTCCAGTTGTCATGGGCGATCCATCGGTACGAAACATCGTTAAACCTGAAATATGGGTCCTAGAATTAAAAACCAAAACATGATTTAATTTGAAATTGCCAGTCAAAAAAAACTATTTAACAACTTAAACAAGATCTTTCTCTTCAACTCGCACAGAAATGCTGAAAATGTGTGAGCTAAAGCATGCAGTAAACTTTACGGGAGCATTTATCGTCATCTCTCTGGGACATAGTTTAAAAAAAAAAAAACTATTAAAACTAAAGTGAGTCTCAATTTTCACCTAGGCGGTGCAGAAAATGCAATTTGTTTTATTTTGATTTAGCATCATTTTGCATGTGAATATTTTTGCTAATAGTTTGCCGTGGAATAATTTATCAGTAATAATTTTTAGATATATTTTCTTGTCATGAGTTTAAAAACACAATTTTCCATAAACATCAAAACCCCACGGTAGAAAAATGTATCCATCATCTTTTGACAAAGGTTTTACATTTTTCTTTATGTTAAAATAAAGGAGAAATGAAATGGTGTGTCTTTTTTCTTTTATTTCAAACTTGTCCACATTTAAACACCATGAAGTAACATTTTGTCTCAAAAGCAGGTCAGAAGTCGCTACATTTTTTTTTATGTATAAACTCTCCAGAGATAATTTGGCATCCGTGTCTCATCAAGGCAACAAAAAGTCACGGATTACTAATTAGAAATTTCTATTAAGTCTGATCATGTCGTGCCTGTGTTTGGCTTTCTAACCATACGGCCAGACAGAGGTTTAAAGCAAAAGGCATGGATTAGAAGTGCTTTATCAACTCACCACCACCCAGAACATGTTACAGTGGAATATTATCTTTGCTGCCCAGATAATGAGTTGTTAGCATGTCAAGACATTCTAGAGATTATCATACAACAATATTCTTCAGTCAAAGCCTTCTTCAGATTGTCTGCAAGACTGACTGCTACATGAATTCTTCCTGTATCAATATTCCCAATGGCTCTTTGAAGATACTTGGATGACACCAGTTATACTTAACTTTCCTCTGGGATTGGTAAAGTATTTTTAAATAAATTGGATTTATATTAATTTATATTAAGAGCAATTTTTCCACATTTATTTAAACTGATTGTCAATGACATCCCAATAACTCTTCAACATAATTTAAAAAAATTGAAATCACTAATATGGAAAAGTACTGCAAATATTGCCTCTAAAGCTTAGGGACTATTCTGCATTCTAGCAGGAAATATCAGCAACGATTTTTATTCTTGCGAAACTTTGCTATTTTAGCAAAAATGTCCACGGATGTCGCTCCGCCGGAGACCAGTCAGCTTTACTGTTCACTCCGAGTTTATGGAACATGAAAATAAAATTTTCCTTCCTACCTGGATGTACTGCTGCCGCTGCAGCGCGGAGTGAACGCAGCCAGGTACCTCGGCAGGCAGAAGCAGCGACCCGTTGGAGTTTGACAGCCTCCATTTTCCGTTCAGACTGAGCTCCAGTCGCTGCTCCTCTGCTGAAGAGCGAGCCGGAAGAACTCCGACAACCAGCCACAGCAAACCCCAGCTTAAAGGAGTCCAAACCTGCGCCATGGTTTACACGACCATGACTGGTTGGCTTGTGATTTATGAAGAGCTCTTCCGTGTTCGTCACGTGACAAAACCTGCGACAGTCAGCTGATGGCGGAGGAATACTAGTGGCGCGAAAACAAGCATTTTGTTTTAAGCACACACAAAAAAGGTAGTCACACTGGTATTGTTTTAAAAACAAAAAAAACAAAAAACAACAAACATTATATATCAATGTCGCACATTTTTAAAATTAGCATTTTGCCATTATGAAAAACACTAGGTAATTGTTGCGGTAATCCCACCGCAACAATTACATTTTTCATTTAAAATTAGAAACAGGAGTAAAAAAAATTGCAAGCAAGGACTTTAAAAATTAGCCATTTCAGTTACATTTCGTTTGCCGCAGGACATTTTTCTCAGTGGGCGGTGCTAAAAGCTTGTCAGACTATTGTACAGATCAACCAATCAGAAGCCAGTATTTTCAGACAAGTCATGGTGACTATTTGACAGACAACTGTATTACAGGCGTGTTTTAAGGCTACATTTTTTCAGTTTGAATATATTAAATAATTTTTTTTCCCCAACCCAATGAAATGGGTACTTTCAGCAATAGATGCAGATGCAAAACTGCTTCCATTCAGAATTTGAATGTTTTCTATGGAATCATTCAGAGACTGATCACAATGTATTCAATCCCATTTGTAATCAAACCACTTTATTGCAGTTAGTTCCACAGATTTTTACCCACAGCGTTAAACTGAGCAAAGATTACATTTTTTTTTGTTTGTTTGTCATTTCTCATGGATGAAAAACAGCATCAAAACAATATAGTTTGGAGAAATTTTATTGAAGGGAAAACTAAAAAGAAACAGAGCTATGAGTTGATCATCAACCCTTGAGCTTTGCATCAGTATGTCAGGGCTACAAGAAGACAGTGTTTGAGTGGGCATAAAGATGAAAAGAAAAGAAAAATGCTCATCTACTGGCTTCTAAATAACAGAAAAGAAAAAAAAGAAATAGAAAGCATTTGTGAAGAACCAATCCCCTCCCGCCCCCAACTGTTCAACCTTACAATTCACTTAATTTGCAGAAACATCAGATATAATAGCCTACCTTTATTAACATGCATAAAATACAACATTGAACTTCTTATATTTGTTTCCTTAACATTGATATATGCTGCTCTGCTTCTCTGTACACACTTTGACAGTGGAATAAGATACACTTATCAGATAACAGATTCCTACACTACTGATCAGAGAAACTTACTGATGTCACCTCAGTTCACGAGATGCAACCAGTTTCCTCACGCTCAAAATTCTGCTATCTGATAAAATGCAGAATTATACCAATTGGGGAAGAAATGTGAAATTTTCAAGAAACTGCGAGCTAAAAAACAAAAAAACAAAAACAAAGATTTTTGGAAACAAGAGAAATGCAGCGATCGGAGACAAAAATCCAGCCGGATGACGAATTGGAGAGAGCATCGTGGGATTGATTTTTCAGCACGTTTCAGCAGAACAGCTGTGATCCGAGTTTTGAAGTGTGGAAATGATTTCAATGTGTCGAGCGCTCTCACGCTGGTGTTAAGAGCTATGATTATTATTATTATTTTTTTCCTTCTGTTCAACTCAAAAAGGAGTCACAATTTGATAGAAACTGGCGTGACCTACAGAGAAAACACTATCTTCTTATGAGCGTGCAGGTGGGGGGGGGGGGAGAAAAAAAAAAAAAAACAGAGGGGAGGTAAATGCATTGATTAACCAAAAATACAGTGAAAAAGAAAAAAAAAAACTGAATCCCGAAATTTTAAGTTTGAACCAGCAACGATTTCCACCTGCTCTTCAAACGATGTCATCACATTGCATACTTCTGTGTCCATTCTTTTGCCATTTTTATGTATCTGTGAGGAGAAAGACAGTCGTTAATTATCAATACCAATATTTCAGATTCACTTCTTTAAACACATGCACCTTTGGGTCAAAAACATGTCCTACGTTATTCACTCCAATGTCTGGGATTGTCTCCATTTACATAAATGGAGACTTTCGAGAGAAATTATGTTCATGCTCAAGTTAGTAATCTTTCACATGCACACATACCCTGTTCCAATTTGTTCAAATACAAATCCTTATGACGGAAGACAGTTTTAGTACACTTTTCATCTATATACGGAAAAAGATGTTGGTTTTTTTTTTTTGTATGTTTCACAGGTAAATAGAGATGCACCAACAATCCAGCTGCCACCTGTCTGGAAACTCAAAAATTTGATCTTTTTTCCTGATCATTGAATGCACCCTAAACAACTGCTACCAGGCAACACTGATATGCAAGACCCTTTAGTTTGGGTGACATTAAATAAGGAAGACAGTTTTCTGCCATCAGATTTATCCTTCTTAATGTCCAACATGCTGGATGCTAACTGTGCTAATCCATAAACTAAAAGCTATAAACAAGTTTGAATGCCTTTCTTACATTACAGATAAGATCAAAATAATAAAAATAAAAAAATCAGCCAATATTAGTATCAGCAAAACCTGGCCCAAAAAATCTGATTGATGCATCTTTGGGCTGGACAATATGGCTGAAAAACGTATCATGACAAGCATTTCATATCAGTTGATTATTATTGATTAGGTTTTTGTTTTTTTTGTTCTAAATGTATGAAATGGTGGCATAACGTTTTCACTCCATGATGTTTTTTTAAAGTGGTTCTGAGAGGAAACTTAAAACTACTGCTGCTGCGCAAATTACTCAGCATGTTGTTGCTAGGTAACAAAAGAGAGAGTTAGTTGACACCAATCACCAATGGCTAAAGTCTTTCCTCTGATCTGGATCTGCCGTTCCGGATCGGAGCTTGGTGAAATTATTGAATATTCTACCAGACGCATTAGCGATTGAGATTGACCATGAATCTGTAGCAATATATAAATTATTTTATTGTCCAGCACTAGTGCATCTCTACCAAAAGAAGAAAAAAATAAATAAATCTGAATTTCATTTTGCACAGAATGATCTTGTGTCTCAGTGTCAAAATTAAAAACAAGTCAAATTTTTAAGCATAAATCAAAACCTTAAGACCAACAAATGGGTTCCTGTATATCTTATGGAACAATTTGACTAATCCATTTTTCCCCCCTTTTATAAACCCAGACACAAGCCTCTGGTTAGGCCAGTGCGGTCAGAGCATGGCAGCACATCCAGTCTCATAGCAGTAGCCAAGATGCAGCTCCAGCCCTTCACCTTACCCTAAAGCATGGCATATTTTGTTGTCCACTCCTGAGCTAGTTTATTGTACCTAACAAAGTGAAACCAGATTACATAACAGATCCCAGCCATTTTAAAGTTAGAACTATATATATATATTAAAATAGTCAAATATTGTTTCTAATGCACATATATATAGTTAAAATGACTGTTACCCAGATACACAACTGACTCATTTTCAAGTTTATTCAACATGGGTACTTACTTCTGACTATCTGTTTTGTAGATTCGTGCAATCTCTGGCACTAGTGGGTCGTCGGGGTTTGGGTCACATAGGAGTGAGCAAATGGAGAGAAGAACTGAAAGAAAAACAAATAAAAACTTTACAAATAAGCCAATCTTCTATATTTTTGACTTAAATGCCGTCATCACGGCCCCAGGGCAGCTGTAGCTTCAGCCGCCACCAGTGTGTGAGTGAATGACTAATGAGAAATGTTTTGGGGTCCTCTGGTGTTGATAAAGTACAAAACCATTTAGCATTTCTGTCAGAGTCTTTTGTATCTAGCATAAGACAATTCATTTTGACAAGATTAAGCCTTAATATATACATATACATACATACTAAACCCAAATCTCACCACTTGAGAGTCACATGAATATTCATACCTTTAGAAATAGTAAGTGCTGGAGACCACTGTGATCTGAGAATATCCAGACAGATACTGCCGTTACTGTTAATATTTGGGTGGTAAATTCTTGTTGTGAATGCAACCTGAAGGGAAAGAAAGAAAAAAACAAAACAGAACATATACAGTGTTAGATGAGGCAAAGCTGCACACGTTTGTTACATATTTTAAATTCCTTCTTCCAGAGCGGTGACGGTCTGCTTCTGGAATGACAGGTAGTGAGTCACAGGTTTCCAAACAAACAAATGGGTTCCAAAAACCAGTTTGATTTCCAAGAGCTGCGTTTGATGAAAAGATTAAGAGAAAAAAAGAAAAAAAAAAGACCGCACCCCCTCCCCCCAAAAAGAAAAAATATATTATTCACACCGCATTGTTTCATTGAATGTGTCGGCTTACCTTGGGTGGTTTGAAGGGGTAGTCTGTTGGAAAATGAATTGTCAAGAAGAAAACTCCTCCCTGATATGGACTGTCACTCTGAAACAACAAAGACACAGGTTTCATCAACACTTCCTGAACGCAGCTGTCTAACATTTTCAAGTCAAATTTTGACCTTTATCTTTTGGACGCATTGAAAGGCGGCCAGGAACGCCGTTCCGTTCCGGTTTATGTTGGTGCGCAACTATTATGTCATAAAATACTTACTGGTCCCATGATTGTGGCCTGCCAGTGAAACACTGCGGAGAACAGAAAGCAAAACGTTAGAAAACGGTGAAAGGTCACAGGTATGTGATCTGACGGGAAGTATTCAGCTGGAGACTTCTCATAACTTCCCGGCAGCAAATGTTTGTGTTCCCTCTCGCTGGGCCACTCTGTAAAATATATTTTATACATAGGAGACTAGAATTTGCACATTTTGTTTTCATCGACCAATTCAAATGGTGATTTTTTTCCCCGCCATTTCTAAATTTGACATAGGACAATTTGGGCATTTTGGTCAATTATTACATATTCCCATAGCCATGTTTTCAGATCCACTTTGTTGTTGATTTTGAGTTTTTCCCCCATCCATTTTCTTTCAAATTCAAAACAAAAAAAACAACAAAAAAAAATCAAAGAACCTACAATGCTTAAAAAAAACAAAACAACTAACAAACAATACAGCAGAGGAGCAACAACCACAAAGATCAAAACTTAAACTGGCAGGTCAGGATAAGCCAGATCTGTACATACAAATCATATTACATTAGTAAATTAATAAGTTCTTTTGAAAAATAATGTGGCTGAAATGAAAGGTTAAAATACATTTTAAAAAGACCCAAAAACTTACTGTCATCACCCACTGGGCCAGCTGAGCACTGTGCTGGAGGGTCACGAGCCAGGTCATTAAGTTCCTATAATAATAATAATTTAAAAAATATATAGTTAAAACAACTAATTAACTGACAGTGATGGCTCAACATGATGCAAAAGCAGTGTAAGGAATTGAGCTTTTAAAATTCGAAGTGTCAAAATTTTCTTTCCCAACATCCACTGACACCGTTGACCCCCTTTCTATTCTCCAGTTGCATCTGTGGACCACCTACCATCATCTTACACCGTAAACTGGAAAATTCGCCCCAGGAACCGTAAAAGCTACCCTGTTATTTATGGGTATACAGCTATTTTGGAGTGAGGTGGAAGCATTGCCCCACCTCGGCCTTCAGACACCATTTCACAAACAAGTTAAGGGATTTCCTTGAAGGAATATTCTAGAGTGAATAAATTAAGCCGACTTGTCAACACTTTTAGTGCGAGTGTCCATTTAACAGATCGACGTAAATGTAAATATAAGTAAATGAGTATGAGCAAATTCCCAGGAAATCTGGAATTTCACCCGGCGTAGAGTACAAAGACGGATTCAGAAAGTAAAAGAAAAAAAAGGAAAAGAAAATGAGTCATGGAGTCAGAGTATCGCGACTAAAAGTGTTCGCAACTGCCGTACTTCAGCACGAGCTCTGGGCGACCAGAGGGCCCGAAACCGCGCGTTGTGAGTGAAGGTATTAAGAACTGTGACAACTATGCGACATCTTGTTGTCAACCCGTCTCGATGAACAAAGTTAGCCTGTAACTGAAACTGCTAACAATAGCCAACGAGCCGCCTGGTGTTTAGCGAATAAACCTTAACAGACGTAAGTCAGTGCTAGCCGGTAAGAACGAAGTTTATAATAAATAACTTAAACCGGCGACTAAACTCAAAATTCATCAAAGTGGCGTACGTGAAAGAATTGTTAAGTTGACGCTTCCTCGAACACGCACCACCGCCTGGTTTCACAGGATACGGCTGCATTGTGGGTGGCTAGCCCGGCTAACGCGACTAGCTAACACTTTAAAGACGGTGTCTTACCTTGTGAATCCTTTTCAGAGCCATCCTTTCTCGATGTTCTCGTCTTTAGGGTGAAGGTTTTGCAGTCCAGCTACTGAATGTCAGCTGTAATCTGCCAGGGCGATTCGTTCAGTTGGAGTAACTGACGCTGGGTCAACTCGACGGCCTTTCTTCTTTAGCTAGCGCAGTTAGCTGGCTAGCTAGCGTGCTAAAACTACGTATGCGCGGAGTTCAAACACCAGATGTTACGCTCTCTTCTGATAAACTGTTCTTTTTCGCACGGCGGCAGTTACTCATATAAGACTCTTGGTATCCACGTTTGAAACTAAATAAGTGCCTGTGATTAAAAAAAAAAAAAGAATCTTTAGTCGATTGCGCTCCTCTCGTTTTGGTTTCGGTCGACGCTGTTGGGTAACTAGCGGCTGTCTACATATATGTGAAGCTTTATGACGATGGGAGGCGGTCCTAACCGCGGGTGACGCAGCGGATATGATGGCAAATTGGGTGCAAGCCTACAGTAAAGCTAAACTAGTCAGACTAGTCGTGAAATCTAATCCTTTATAAACGCAGCAAAAATCTAAATTGACATGTGGACCCGGTCACGTTTAGGGAAAACAGCGTCGTGTGGAGAGTGGAAGCATTTACGCGTTATTTTGGCGAGTATTAAGGTGGTTTTTGGCATAATCTGGGCTGTGAGTGGATCTAGATGGCTAGTTGTAGTGGAGGGTGTTCAGAAGATGAAAATATGGATACAGGATGGTCTATGATAGAAAATAGAAGAGGGGGAGGGGGAAAGGATAAAGGTAAAAAGGGAATAAATGCCGGTAAAAGGTCTCTTGAAGATGAGGAAGAAAGAGTTGAAATAAAAAAGAAAATAATGATGGAAGACTTTAAAGTTATTTTAAAGTTTAAGGCTGGACAAGATATGATTGGGGTAAGTCCTATCAATCTATCAAATGGATTAAAGAAAGTTATTGGAGATGTAGAACTAGCTAAAGTTTTAAGAGATGGGAGCCTGCTTATTATTTGTAAGAATGCTGAGCAAAAGAATAAGGCAATGAAACTACAAATGGTATGCAAAAAGAAGTGTTAGAAAGAAAGGTAGTGGGGAAGAAAGAGGGGTGAAAGGGGTAATATCAGGGATCCCTGTTGGAGAAAATTTGGAAGAGCTTAAGAAAGTAATGAAAGGAGGAGAGATTATAGGCATCAAACGATTGCAAGCTTTCAGGAATGGGGAGAAAATGGACAGTACATCTATTCTATTAGATTTCAAAGATAAAGTTCTGCCTGATAAGGTGATGGTTGGTTACATGAGTTTCAATGTAAGAGCTTATATTCCACCGCCTCTCAGATGCTATAAGTGTCAAAGATATGGTCATACTGCGAATGTTTGTAAAGGGAAACAGAGATGTGGTAGATGTGGAGGTGAACACTCTTATGGTGAGTGTGGAAGTAACCCAGTTAAATGTTGTAATTGTGGAGGAAATCATACTGCAGCATATGCAGGATGTATGGTTAGGAAAGAAGCAGCTGAAATTCAAAAAGTTAAAATTGATAGGAGAATTACATATGCTGAAGCAGTGAAAGAGGTGAAAAATATTGGAAATGATCCAAAAACAAATTATGGAAAAGAAGAAGGGATAAATAAAAATCAGTGTAATGTCACATTAGAAAAACTAATTCCGTTTCTTGCGTATATCATTAATTGCTCAGAACAAGCAAGAACTAAGACTGAAAAAATAAAAATTATAGTTAAGGCAGCTACAAAGTTTTTTAATGTCAAAGATCTGTCATGGGAAAAAATTCATGATGAACTTAGACATGGGGAAGGATCATCTGAAAATGAGGCTTCTCTAATTGTTGCATAATTCAAATTCTACAATGGAACGCTCAAGTTTAATAGCTATTGGACAGGAATTTAAAGGTTTCATAAACAATTTAAATACAAAACCAGACATAATATGTATTCAAGAAACATGGCTTAAACCACAACTGCAATTTAATATTCATGGTTACTCAGTTTTACGTAAAGATAGAATAAATGGGAATGGTGGAGGATGTGCCATATTTATAAAAGAAAATATTAAATTCATTCAGCTTCAAATAAGAAATACTTTATTGACTCCCAAAGGGAAATTAAATGTTGTAACCTATATTAATTCAAATTCTTCAGAGTTGGTGTAGATGGTGATACATGCTGCCACCTGCAGCAGTCTGCAATTTGAAGTAGCTTCTGACTAAAGACACTCTGTTTTTCCAAAACAGGGTGTTCCATAATTTTATTTTTATTTCACAACATGTGAGCCAGCTCGCTCTCATCCACTGTTAATAAAGTTTTTCTGCTAATTTTGTTTCTGTCATTGAACACATTTTAAGTAATCAAATCCATTGCCTCTTTGCTAATTTACAGTAGAGTAAACTCACACTCTATTTTATATTTTGAAGAAAGATGCTAATCTTTCAGTGTCTGGCGATTCGACTCAGATTTTTAGGGTTACGATTTAATTCAGAAACTATTTGATTCAAAATCAATTTTTAATTCAAGAACCAGTTTCTCTATTCAAACGTTCTAGAAATTTTGTTTAAATTCTATGAGAAGAGGAAAGGACGCGGTAAACAAATAAAACATTTTCTATTTAAAGCAATTCTGCAACGTTCCAGCAATTTATATTTAAACAAAAACCTGTTTTTGCTAACCTAACAGTCGTTAGGCTAGCTTAGCTCCTTGGCTTTTTCTTAAATATCAAAGAATTATTCAAAATATATACAGAAAGACATGCAATACATTCACAAATACGAGCGTCAAAAATGAACAACTTAAACTCATTTTAAAATTGATTTGAGTATTTTTTTTAAAGTTGATTCAGAATTTCCAGAAGTAGGAACTGCGATTCTCCATAGAGAATCACTTCTAATCTTAAATTAGCTTTATTTTTTTTTGTCATCCCCCCCGGTTCATCTTAGATTTCCATCTGTACTTACAGTGTTGCAAATAAACAAAACAAAAGTGTGAACTAAAGAAGGCAGAGTCAAGCTGGAAAAACAGGAAGAACGCGTCTCAAAAGCCCCACACAGCGCGACGCATTTTGTGCTCCTGTCGTTTGTTTCCAGAGCGGACCTGAAGCCAGAACGGCTCCAGACTCCGTTTTACATTACGCTCCTGTAGACACAATTTATTGACGTTTTAAATACTTTGTCCACTTGGGATTTTATTTTATTTTTTTAAACATTGTTTTCACCCAGTCCATCCAGTGCAGCTGTTTTGTGAAAACTTAAGTGACCAATTTTAATCTCTGAATTTAAAATCTTAAATCAGTTTAAAATCTTCAAAATTGCAATAAACTGGTAAATAAAAATAATAATAATCAGAACTGAACGAGTATATTAGTTTTGGAGATAAACTAAGAAATTGACTGCTGACTTAACTGGTTATGAGTTGGTCAGAAAATAATAAATTTGATATAGATTTGTACATTCAGTAAATCAATGGTACCTAACTTACATAGCGTTAGAACAATATGCAAGGTTTCCCCCAGAAAACCTGCTAAGCCCAGTGGTTGGTTGCTGGGGCAGGTATTCATCCAGCGGCCTGTCGTGTTTTTGAGATAAAATCTTTTGAAGTTCACTTAGGAACCGCAGCATTTCTATGCAAACAACTGTGGTGTATGGAATGGTGATGGCTAAGAAAGTAATATTAAGAATGTGGAAAACTGACAAGATTCCTGAGTTTAAAATGTGGTTAACTGATTTTACTGAGTTTCTTCACTTGGAGAAATTGCGGCATGATGCTGTGGGCTCCACTAATAAGTTCTGTAGTATCTGGCAGCTGTTTTTGGACCATCCCTCTCATTGTAAGACTGACCCCAACGCTCGCTCAGCCTCTTAGTGTGCCACCCAGGCCTTTTGTAGACGGGTAGAACCATCCTAAAGTGTAAATGGTAATCAGTGCAGTGTAACCAGTTATTTAGACAATTGCCCCGACTTGTTTTTATTTTATTTTTAGTTATTGTAAATTTTTATTTTTATTGTTGTATTGGAAAGACTATATTTTTCTTATACAGCAATTTTGTTAAAAATACATATGCTTCATACTCTTGTTTATGATTTATGTATGCTGTATTTTGAAAACTTTATATATATATATATATATAATTTTATTTTTAAGTTGACAGGAAATGTATAAATATCACTTGATAATTATGTGTTATTAGAAGATTGGCAGATTAACACATGAACACCATACACAATAAAGTCTTAAAAATGCAAACATTTTAAAAAACTGTAAATAAATAAGCAATACTAAGTCTGGTGGGGGAACAAGTAAAGCCTGGAGGCCCGCCAGGCTTATAACACACTGTGTCATTGTTGTATCTTGCTTGTAATGTTTCAATAATTATTTGTAAAGCACTTTGGGATAACACTGTGGTTTTAAAAGCACGATATGTACTTTGGAAATCTGGGCCAGAATTTAGAAAGGTCCAAATCATGTGTAGGCATCAGAATTGTATTCATTTCTATTTTTTTCATTGGATGAATGTTTTCTCAAGCACAATATTTCATATGTTACTACAGAAGTCCTTTATCGGGTGAGGAACAGACTTTTCTGTAGATAACACAACTGCTGGGAACCAATTACATTACGTTACATGATGAGCATGCTCTTATTTTCCCAGTGAAAATTTCAGTCTTTTAAAGGCAACATTGTAAGCCAGTGACAAATCACTGCAGGGAGATTCAGAGAAAACTGTGTTTCTTGTATTTGTTGGTGTCTTATGATGGTTTTACGCTCTTTAGAACGGCCATAAAAATTTTACCATCGGTAGGGTTTTTGCAAGTTTCCCCAACTCAAATTTAAGACATTTTTAAGACCATTTAAGACCTATGTCATGACAAAGGAAATGCACTTTTCTTTTTTTTCAGGGGATTAAGTGTGAATTTTCTGTGGTCTTTTTGTTAGCTAGCTGTTTTGTGAGTTTTTTTTATTTTTTGTGAATGTTGTCCAGCCAACTGTATGTAAAATTATACTCAAAACGCTAGGTAGCTAGCTAGCAATGTTTAGCAACTTGTTACCAACAGAACCACCTCGAGACACAGAATGCTGTGAGTAATGATATAACTCAAACCTTTGCCTGATACAAAAGCCCCAAAAGAGAAAAAACCTACATAACCACAACAAAATTTAAGACCTGAGATCAATGTATTTAAGGCCAACTTAGTTTCTTTAACAGATTTAATACATTTTAAGGCCTTAACTTTATATTAACAAATTTAAGACCTTTTAAGGTTTTTCCATCAAAGCCAAAAACAAATTAAATACACAAGAAAGAACATGTTTTGCTGCACCAACTACTGATGCCTCCAATTTACTTTTTTATTGCTCCGCTAACACAAGCTATGATCTTTAAAATAAGGATCCACGGCTAACTGAGATCACCGCACATTACAGCACATGTTACGATTTAAAATCCCATGTTATCGGCACTGCAGCAATCACCCCTTGTGGAACGAGTGACACACCTGGAAGCAGATGGAGCAGACGTCGTTGTGCTGGTCCAGCTGCTCCGCCGTGGCTCTGGGCAGGGAGTTGATCTTTTTCGCCGCTTCCCGCCGGAGCAGGAAGCTCTTCCAGCCGGACTGGGCTCGGAGCCACACGTTGAAGTACGAGTGGATGATGATGACGGAGGCGCCCATCCAGCTCCACTCGCCGAACAGCGACTCCCAGGTGCCGTAGGCCACCACGCACAGCGCCACCAGGAACTCCAGCACCCTGCTGATGGCGTTCACCCAGTAGATGACCTCGTCCAGGCTCTCGATCGGGTCGCTGCGGAACAGCTCCACCATGAAGAGGCAGTAGACCAGCATGGTGCCTGTGACCTGGACAAGAATCGTCGTCATTGTTTATCGGGAACTATTAATACACGGGAGAGTCAGCGTTTTTTTATTTCATTTTAAATATTTGTCGTGCTTTAAAAGTCTGCAGGAGGGAGAAGCATGCGTCATTTGTGTGAATGTTTGTGTGTGTATTTTCTCATTAGCAACCAATGGCAGTCAAACAGGAATGCGCTTATAATTATTGGCACCACCACCCAATCTAGGAAGGGTTTTTAGTACTGTCTAACCAAATCTCATTCCACTCTGTTTATTCCAGGTTCACAAGAGTTTAAGAAGAGCCAGAGTCTGGCATTTCAAGAACTTTTTAAAAATTAAATATTACTCTTATAACTCAAAGTGGTACAGTTGTTTATTTTTTGGGTTTTGACACATTGAGGAGTCTGACTTGGCCAGAAAACCAAAACAAGCTCTAGCAGAAAGTCACTGCTGTTGTGTGTGAACCTAAATGTTCTTAAGCAAGAAAATGCGTTCTTTAACCAAGTTCCTTTTAAACTGTTCTATCAGTTTAATCAGACGCTGGTACCTGAGAGCCAAATTCATAATTAAGTCAATGGCTAAACGTCCCTTGCTACGTTTAACCATGATAATAAACTGCACATTTTTCTCCCAGTGTCTGAGCCAAATGAAGGTGAGAGTATTTGAGTGCAGCTGCTGTCTGATTACCTTGAAGTGACAGCAAGTGTCTTTAAAATACCGCTTTGATCACTTTATCAAGTGCCTGGAACTGAATATAACTACTGAGCTAGACAACTGTGAGCTGTAAACCTGAACCCAAAAACGGAAAAATATGAAGATACGTCCAGCAGGGGTCCGGGTTACTGATGTTGGGCTGCTGCCAAAGAAAACAAAACAAACAAGGTAAGAGGGAGACATTAATCTATCCATGGACTAACAGAGTTTGCATCCAGTCTCCATGCCAACTGTATCTTAGTAAGTAAAATTTGTGCAGGGATGTCAAATTATGCTACTTTATAAGAAAATACATGGCGCAAAAAATAAAGAAAGATGTTATCATCCTACATACTGCAGAGGGACCATGTTTCAAGAAATTTCATCCTAATAAAATAACAACAATAATAACACACATGATTTAAAGCAATGTGTCTTAATTATTTTCATACGACATGACGACAAACAGACCTGGAGGGAGGTTAGCATGCAGCTGGAAACCAGTATGAGGAGCCAGAAGTCCATGTGGAAAAACTGGGAGATTTTATAAGCCATGAACACCGGGAAAACCAGCAGAAGCAGACACATGCTGAGGCCACGGAAGTGCTTCCACACACTTCTAAAATCAAACAACAAGAGCAGAAAGGAAAAGAAATGTATGTCTATGTATATATATATTTCACAACTTTTTCTCAGCTCTGACTCGCTTGCGAAGACGTGAACTTGGCCGAGCGGTTGGTACCTATTGCGTGACGCGCCCAGGGCTAGAATGATGGGATCTGTTATTTCTATCATGGACTGCAGGGTTGAAGTCAGAACAATGAAGAGGATGATGCTGAGGAGGAAGGTGCGCTGCAGCGCCTGCATGTCTAGCAGGCCTGTCTGCAGGGCGAGCAGCAGCAGAGTGACTCCCTCTGTCACGCCTCTGACGAAACGAGCACAAGGAGAAGTTAAGGAAATATTTTTGGTTACTTTTTTTTTTTTTCAGTTTTGCACAAGATGTTCTGGAACAAAGGTCCAAATTAAATGAGGTCGTTTTGTAAGTGATTAATATTTGACATGAGGATACAGTCAAAAATACTAAAATAAAAAAACATCAACAAACTCACTGTTTGAAGATAAATCAGATCAGACTTTTCTGGTTTTAACCTTGTTAAACATGGCAAAATTGTTTCTATTTGCTAAATGCCGAAAAACCTGGCGAGAAATTTATTTATTTATATTTTTTCAGTTTTTTTTTGCAGATTTCTTCAAAGACAAAAGCTTATGTACATTTGGTGACAATACGGGGCAGAAACCCAAAAGGTTTGACACAAGTCATACATTGTAAAAAAAACAATTATCCCTAATACTGACCAAATGTATGTAAACTTTTAAATTCAAGAAAAGTTACACAAAAAAAGGTCTCACCAGGTTTTCTGGCATCTAGCAAATACAAATCATTTTGGCAATTCTAACTGAACTAAAACAAGAAAACTTTGCTAAAATTCAACTTTCGGCAGTGAAAAAAAAAAAACGTGATTCAACTGCAGGTAACAGAGCCAACATGTTGGGACGTTTTTCATGCTGTCTGACCTGACTGCTCAACGTTGCCCTCTACTGGCAAAGGACACAATTGGTTCCCCAATGTGATTTGTTTTACGTTTATTTGCATATTGAGGTAAAGAATTCGGTCTGATGGCTCTGGATGGATTTTAATAACAGCCTCATCCGTCCCTCCAGTTTTCCATGATTCCACAACTGAAAAAATTGTCACCCAAAATCAAGAAATTTGCTGATTTTATCACAAATCAAATATACCAGCAAATATTGGGGAAAAAATTGCTTTTACTGACTGCTGGCTCCCACCTGTAGGTGGCAGTATTTCTTAATTCTACTGTACTGCCGCCTCTGCCTTATTTTTGTCTTCAATATGTAGATTTTTTCAAAGGAGTTTAATAAGGAAAACATATTGCAAAATTTCTTCCAAATACTTCTGAAGTAGCAACACAAAATTAGTGATTTCTACTGCCAAAAAAAAAAAAAAAAATTACACAAACAATCACAAATTCCTGTGTCTGATTGTAACTGAATCAGGTCTTAAAACACCTGGTGAAATAAACGCTAACATTTCACACACGTTTCAAATGACGCAAACTGTCGCTTGATGTGAACTGAAAGCGAAAACAACCAGGAAGTCGGTGGGCAGCGTCTCACCTGTGCATGACGTTCTCGTTCTGCACCACAGCGTAACCTCCCAGGTAAAACTTGCACAGGTTGAGAAGTCCCAGAGCCAGATAGGACACCACGAAGGTGAGGCCCAACAGAGAGTATGGCGTGCCGCAACATTCTGACACGCTGCGTGGTTCAGCAAGCACACAACAAAGTGACTATAAATTCAGGAGAAAATACACACACACAAAAAAAGAGAGTAGTGTAAATGCAAAAATCAAGGAATGAACGCACCTAGTGAGCAAAAAGAACATGATTCCCTGATAAGTCACGGAGCTGCTGGAGGACATGACGTCCGAGCACAGCTGGACGGCGAACAGAACGAACCAGAAGACACTGAAGAGGGCCGGAACAGCGAACTGGTTCCACAGAGAGATCCCCAAAGCCAGGAGTCTGTACAGCTCCATCACCTAGGAGACAGGAGGCCCCAGGTGATGATGGGGCGGAGCATGAAAAGATACCTGAAAAGCTTTCAAGTAGCTGTGTTTCCATTGGAAACGTGCCCAAAACTTTGTCAATATTCCTCTAATGTCAAAAATAAATAAAAACAATTTACAGTTGTGGTGTTTCCGTTAAATAAGACATGGATAAAAATAACGTGTCATGTCATAAGTTGTTAAAAAACATGATACTTCGGCTAGTTCCTGTTTTCTCTTTGCTCGTAGTTTCCGCCGGCTGCAACGTCAGGCTGTGGACCATGTGACTCGCGTGATGTGAAAAAAGTGTTTTCACTGCAGTTTCGCAAAATAAACCAATTTTGATGAAGCCAAAAATAAAAACTTGATAACAGAAAAATGTTGGGTTTTTTTGGGGAATCGACATGTTTCCACGGCGCAAATTTATTTTCGACTTCTCAAATTGTGTAATTATTTAGTCAATGGAAAACCAAACCTCTGTTTGTTGGTCTGTAATGCTTATCTTGTATGCACTAATTGGTGAATTAATACATTAAAAAATGTTACAAAACAAAAAAAAAGTCTGCAAAAACAACGGGTGTTTTAGTTTAGCAAAGTATTGCATGTAAAAAGACGCAAAATAACCATGCAGGCCGAGGTTTTTGCGTCTCTACAGCTTCTGGGAAGGAATACCTCCAGGTGAAGCAGCTGTGAGTAGGCGGCCCTCGCCAGGCGATATGGCACAAACAAGTTGGCGAGGAGAAACAGGCCGATCCCTGCCACCGTCAGGCCCAAGGAGAAAGTGTTGACGGTCAGCAGGGCGGCATTAGGGACGGCGAAGAGTCGGGCCAGCAGGGGGAGCATGTGAGTGGAGAACAGCCACACCTTTCTGGTCTTCATCAGGAAGGCACAGAGCGTGCTGAGGATGATCTGACCTGTGGTTGGAGAAATAGAAAGATCAAACTCCTTATTTTGGTTTATGGCGTTCTTGTTTTTTTTAAGTAGCTGCAGTAAAATCGTTTCCCCCTCGGTTCTGCCGTCTTAACATTTTAACTACTGGGAAAAATCTGCTCCAATCGCTCTTTTCAGACAAAGGCATAAACTCCCTGTTAAAGAAATAAAAATAAAAACAAAATTAAGTTTATCATAAGACCCGAAGGACATACATAGAAAGTTTCCTAGGCTAAAAAAGAAATGAAGAATAAGTTGAAAATAGGGCCACGGCTAGCGATTATTTTATTAATCAATCATTCTGACGATTAATCGGGGGAAAAAATAAAATTGCCACATTCAGCAGATATTTAATTTTACCATTTAAGTCTTTTTTATGTGATATATTTTTACATAACATTGGAGAATTATTTCCTAGAGTCATTACACACAAAAGCAAGGATAGGTTGAAAACAGGGCTGCACCTAACGATCATTTTATTTATCAATCATTCCGACGATTAATCAGGAAAAAATTGCTACACTCTGTAGATATTTCACTCAACCGCCTAAGTCTTTTTTTATATAATATTAGAGATTCAATAATAATAATTTTTTTAAAAATCAATAAAATAGCCTTCCTGTAGAGTTTTCTTGATCATTTGTAGTGAAGGATGCATCTGCAGCTAAAGAAAGTACATCAATGTGTGAAAACCTCAGGCTTTCTGCTGGACTTATCAATATAGTGTATTGCTAATCTGTTGACTGTTGTCTGGTGATGATTTTCTTTCAACAACAATTAATATGTTACTAAATTAGTTGACGATGACTTCAATAATCAATTCTTCAGGATTAATCCGATTAATCGCTTCAGTTGACAAAGAAGGATTGAGGAACAGAACGTGGTTCCTGCTGCGCTAAAACGCAACTGGAGTCTGTGTGAGAAAATACTTTTTCTAAAAGTTCACGTTTAGCAAGGAATTAACTGCGATTACTAACAGCAGCTTTTATGAGCAGTTCTTCAAATTGTCTTGAATTTTTTTTATTTCTAACAAAGATTTTAAAAGCAGTCATATAAAAAAAAATTTTAAAAACGGGTCTTACTACAAAAATAAGACGTTTTAGCTCCCCTACCACTGGGCTTAGGAAGTTATATGGGGGGAAAGCCTAAGCAACCGAAACAAAAGGAAGTATGTAGAAACATTTAGAGTCAACTTGGCTCAAATACTCACTAGTCAAGGCAGAGATGAATCTATTAAAGGCCAAAGAATTGAAATAGACCGCTCCTTCATATCCCAGCTGCACCTCCTCGCGAACATAATCCCTGGAAAAGAAACGGGAAACAAAGAGATGAAGAAATAGCACGATCCTATTACAGGATATCCCACTGGTGCTAACTAAAAGCTTAGCTAGCAAACGAGTGATGCCCAATCTAATGCTACAGCAATGTCTGCTTCAACACCTTCATAAAACATTTTGTTTTTCCCCACTTCTGGACTGACTCTGTATTCAGATTAAATACATACATTAAAAACTCTGTATTCATATTAAAAACATGAAGCAGAGCGACTAAATAATACATAGTGTGGCATAGCCACTATTAGCTAAACAAAATCTTGGCTAACTCAAAGTATGACCTTATTCACTTTAGGGAGAATACTTTATCTACAGCCTGAAGAGGTTTATGGTGAAAAACTGTACAAGAAGAGTAATGAGAGTGGTTCCTGATATCCTGACGTTTTAGAGAAAGTAGGGTGTAAAAACTCACTTGGAAATCTGATGCCCCATGTACAGAAGGAGGGCAACGAGGATATGGAGGTAGAGCGTAATAATGTGTCTCAGCGGCAGGATTAACACGACCAGATTTGTCAGGTGAGCTGGAGGACAAAGACAGAAGTCAAGTTTCAACAGATCCACTAAAACCGAGGACGGAGAAGCTGAAACATTCAGATACAGCACCTCCAAAACAAACACAGGATCCCTAACACCTCAAAATGTTTTGCTACGTTACAACCTCAGACGTCACAACTTACTAGGATTTTATGCAGACCCGTAATGCATAAAGGTGAAACGGAAGAAAATATGTGGCTTCCCATTTTATTTTCACAGTTAAATTTGCATTCAGTCCCTTTTATTGTGACATTTTATCAGGATAAACTTTTCCTGTTTTAGGCGAGCTAAGATTACTAAAATTATTTCTATCTGCTAAGCGCTTCGGTAACAAGATAGGCAACTTTTTAAATTGTCTTCCGTTTAGTTTTCATGTATTTCCAGAGTATTTGGTCAAATTTATTTATTTATTTTTTATTTGTCATAAAAGCAAAAATATTTATATACTTTATGTACAGTTTTTTTCTTAATTGCTGTTTTGAATATGTTGTTCTTTCGGCAGACGGCCTCTTTTAAAGTCTCCATACTTCATTTAACCATTAATCCATTACTAGATTAGTTGACAATTATTTCAACAATCGATTAATCACAATTAATTGTTTCAGCCCTAGTCATGTCTGGGTTTAATTGACTGACTTCCAGCACACATGTTGAAAAAGAGGCTCTACAGATGAGCACAGAATCAAACATTTTGGCCAACGGGCATTCATGTACCGCCTCCACGGTGAAACACGGTGGTGGCAGCATAATGCCACAGGGATGCGTTCGTTCTGCCCGGGCACAATTTGTTAAAACTGATAGGTAAAGCAATACTTACCAAGATAGAACATGTTCCAGATGACATATTTGTATTTGAAGAGCATGTCCTCGTTTTTAGCCTTGAGGTTTTCAGTCAGACCCTCGATGTCACATTTATACAGCAGGTCCAGAACCAGAATGCTGGGCACCCTGAGGGCAATGTTGGCCACTTCATCCAGACGAGGCATTTTGGCTGCAACCAAGTCTTTGGTCACACTGGAGCCCGTTTGTCACATGCTTGTTTGGGGAGGGGGGCGGCTCAGGTTTCCCTCTGCTTCAATACTTTTCCGTGTCTTATCATCTAAAAAAACAAAAACAAACAGAATTTAAGCTAGAAGAGGAAGGACCCATAGCCTACAACTCTGCGTTTTAACCCCCCCAAAACAAAGGCAAAGTCTTGCTTTATTATTTTAAGTTGTACAGTATGAGAGGCTAAGGTAAGTGATAAAGCGGATGTTTGTGGTAAAGCAGCTAAAAGTAGCGGTGGTTCACTTACTTCTCACAGTGGCAGACATCCCAGCCGAGCAGCCATTTGCTAGCCTAAGCTAACTCCAGCTGGTCAGCCCTCGCAGCGACCATATTTTCACAGCCGTGCCCAGCTGTTCGTCCCCTAACTTCGGCCTCTCACCCACTATAGCTACACCTGCCACTGGAACCGATAAATAAGGCGGTAAGACCCGCGCGACAGGAAAATGAGTAAAGCGACTTCATATGCAGTGTTATGATTCGGTGCGCCTGCGTGGCCACTTCGACGTGTACACGTCAGAAGAAAAGAAGAGCCAATCAGGTTGAGGTATTTTACGTTTCAAAGTAAAGCTGTGTCAAGAAGAATGACACGAATGCCCACTTTTTACCGTCGTTTTTGTTCAAATTTAAGGTGTAAAATGTTTGTATAATGTCTGACATTATAAAAAACGAAAAAAATGAATATTGTACTTTGCTGACGTATGTATACCTTTGAACTTTCACGTTCTACGTAATAATAACCAATATTATTAAAACGTAGATGTCGTAACATGCAGGTTTTTAAAGGTTTTCTTTAAATGGGGTTGTTGGTATCACTGTATATACATTTCTTGACGAAAACGTATGTATAAGGAAAAGGCAAAACAAAAATCTTTCTGGTTTTTATTTTTAATTATGTTAGTTTTGGTCCTCCCGAATATGGACCAAAACTTATTATGGAGTCCATCTTTGTCGTGATGGACTAGACAATGGACGGAAAATTGCATTGCATTTCCACAACAGAATCTAAGTAAAAGTACAAGGAAACATGCTTTATTTTTTCTTTATTTTATTACCATTTTTCTTCTCAATATTTTGAAGAAGAAAACATATATGTTTTCTTTTGTTTTAAAACCTTAAAACTGAATGAAATCATGGTTCTTTACTTAATAACGAACATCTGCAGGGGGTATAAATACCTTTGTGACACTGTGTAGCTTGTCAGACTTTATGCATCCGTGGTTATTTTTCAAATCACTCTTTACTGACATTTAAAAATCTAAAAAAAATCTATGCCATTGCCTTCCTGATTGCTTTGAGTCATTAAAAGTGGTTTTGACTGTTTTCACTGTGTTCTCTAACAGAAGCTCATCCTGTTGATATGCAACTGACTGATTCTCACAACAAAACAGATGCTTTCTCTTTCTTTTTCTTTTTACTGAATAGCTCAAGAGGCCGAGTCCCAGCACGTACAATGCAGCTGCTCTGCATCATGTCACACAGGAGGTGACTAAGAAAAAGAACTGGTGCATTTCCTGATCGGTTTATAAGCTGTGTGTATCTCTAAAGAGGAAGGAAGCTTTTCTTTATACAACACAGTTTATTAAACATCTAAACTCTGATCAGGTGGGGGGAAAAAAACCCCATTTAATAATATGAGCTTCTGATATACTCCCTAGTAGTCTGTCCCAGAGACAACACTTGTTACTGTAACATAATCTGTCTGCATTTAACTACTGTGTTCTATTCACACATGATGCGTAACGGATACGGACATTTTGGAGAGTTAGAGGCTCAAAGTATGGTAGAAGAGGTGGAAACTTTATTAGATAAAACATGAATGTGTCTGTGGAAAATGTCCAAATCTAAAAGTGTTCAGGTTACTGAACACTTTTTAAAAAAATGTCAGTTTTAACATTGATATAGATCAGCTTCTTCTCAGACTCTGACACAGTGGCTCCAACACACACACACAGACACACGCACACACACACACACACACACAAAAAAAAACACAAATCAGTGGTGATTACTAATAAAATATGTAAAAGATCTGCTGACGTAAACTGATGTCAAATGTCAACCGCCACATGAAAATTGACACGCTGTAACTGTTTCCTGTCTTCCTGAAACACAGGATGCACCTGCTGAGCAAAAATGTTCACTTTTAGCCTTTAAATGTGAATTACTTTCTAAACAACTATTGTGTTTTTTTTGTTTTTTTGCATTAAATACCAAATATTGTGTGTACATTTAGGTATAACATGCTATCCAATGGTAACTTTTTGTCTCTTATAAGGACACAATGACATCACAAGAGGCAAAGCAATTAGGCTAATCAGTTAGCTTAAGTAAACAAAATTAAAGCTAACCAAAGGGATTAAAGCTACATAAAGGGACAATTTTTGCAAAATATTTTATGGAATACATGTTGTATATCCACAGCTTCTTCTAATTCAAAGATCCAGGAATAATTCCAAAAAATAAACAAAAAAATATATATACAGACAAGGATGTTGTCTGTATTATGGAATACATGTTGTATATCCACAGCTTCTTCTAATTCAAAGATCCAGGAATAATTCCAAAAAATAAACAAAAAAAATATATACAGACAAGGATGTTGTCTGTATTAGCACGTGTAAAATGTTTTCGGCACACAAACCAACATCAGTTCCACGAGGCTCTGATCTCAGACAAATTCTTTTGTCTGCTACCAATTTTTTTTATTTTTTTTACAAAAGTTAATTTATATTTATTGTTGAAATGACTTGTTTTTGCCATTCACAACTCCTCAAACTTAATTACAGCTACTACGTCTAACCAGTTATAGACTTGCCTTGGAGGCCTTGTTGACCTTTACAAACTTTTTGCTACACAAACTCTCAACCCTACATACTCGCTTCATTTTGGTTTTTGCTTGTTGAAGCATTTTAGGTGAAACTTGTTTTTGAAATAACTGCATACTTAACTAAAGTGGGTCATTATAGGCCACTAAGGCGCACATTTAATGCAAAAACTACGTTCATAAGTCATTTCTGAGTTTGACATTTTTCCTGGGAACTGAGCTGGAATTTTAGCTGGGAGGGAGGAAAGGAGAGAGAGAGAGAAGGAGGCAAAGAGAAGGAGGTGGGACTCAAAGAGGAGGGTTGGAGGTCCATCAGGGTATTAACTACCCAGGATTTTCTCTCCTCCATCACAACTCTACAGGAGGAAGGGGGGGGAAAAAGAAAAGAAAGAAAAAAAAAACTCAAGTAAAATGGAAAAGTTGTTGTGCGTTTTGGCTTCTTTGCTCTCTCTCGTTGGTTTTATACGGGGAGCTGAATGGACGGCAGAGAGTTTTTCTCTTTTACCGAACCTTACGACCCCCGAGTCAGCGAAGTGGACCGAGGCTCCGACTGCGGCGGAGCGGAGCGGAGACGGAGCGACTCCGACAGCAGGAACAGAGCAGCTCCGCTCCACGGCGAGTCCTACGGTCAGTGAACGCAACGTCAGGGCCGACAAGCAGGGAGAAGAGGAGAGAAGGGATCCCAAAACGAAAGATGATAAAAAAGCAAAACTGGGTAAGGCTGAAAATCAAACAAACAAACAAAAAATCCTTTGGGGAAGCTGTGTGTGAATGTTACTCAATTTCAATTAAACCCACAGTTAATTAACTGATGCATTCAGGCACATTTCAGGCGTCAGTTTACCACTTCGTGTTTTATATTGTTAAATAAATAAGTTTGAGGGTTTTTTTTTTTGTTCTTTTGATAATCTCGTTCAACCCTCAACTTCACTGGAGGAGCAGAGAGATGAATCTGACTTTACATGACCTCTCACACATTACATGCAGTGCCCTGTAAAAGAAAAAAAAAGTAAACTGGAACAAAATGTTTCGCATTCTGCCTCGCTTCAACCGCAAGATTTAATATATTTTGTTTAGACTGACACAGGCCAACAGAAAGAGGTGTTTAATTGTGAAGTGGAAAGAAAATAACTGGTGAGTTTTAGTGTTGCTGTTTTTTTGTTGTTTTATACAAAAAAAAAACAGAAGTGTGAAAAGGCGCGGGGTTGGTCGGTGCTTTGTAGGACGAGGTCAAACTGGGTGGGGAGAGTCTTTAAACGACACTTTGTTTTTTAAGCTTTACCACATTTTCAATTGGATTTAGATCTGGACTTTGACTGGGCCATTCGAACACATTGTAGGTTTGCCCACCCCCTCAATCTCATCCATCTTTTCTTTTACAATTCCTACTGGCTTTCCTATCGTTGTTGAAGAAAAGAGCCCGCAGCATGACGCTCCCACCGCCGTGTTTCCCGGTTAGGACAGCTTGTTGAAATGCACCTAAACAGTTATTGAAGATTATACTGTATTTCAAAGGACAACGGAGGTATCAGTTCATTGAAATAGTACATTTATGTTGCTGTGAGGGTTTTACACAGACCAGCCAGAGAGACGTTGAATGGATTCCAAAACAATATTCTTAATTTATTACAAAAAGTCCAAAGAATAGTTCAAATATGATGAATTGGTCCCAAAACTGAGGTCAACATAACAAACTACAACTCAGGTAGTAACACAAAGATCTCAATTACAAAACTGACCTAACAAACAACACATGAGGGGAACTTAAATAGTGGCTGATCAGACCACTGCTAACACACAAGAACTTAAACAAATACTGGTCAACACATTACTAAACTTTAAATTAAATAAATATTAGAACTGAACTAACTTCCAAAAAGAAGAAACATTAAAACATTTAAACTAAAAAAGACCAAATTTCCCCTGGAAAACAAATGGAACGACCCGCTGAGGAGGTTTGCCAGTCATATAAAGACATCTGTGTGATTCCAGCAGCAGCTCCAAAGGAAACTGGTAACTCAAAAGAAGAAGAAATTAATTTGTTGCATTTAACAAAAAATATAAAGAACTGACAGGTAAAGGTAACTAAATGTGCTTTTAGTTAACTTTATCTAAGACTTTTAAGTTTAAGGTAAACTCAAAGGTTTACCTAAAACTTTCAAGTTTACTTACTTAAAAGTTTTAGTTAAGTTAAGAGTCAGCCTAATGAAAATAATTTTAAAGATACAAATCTAAACTATTCACTAGTCGATACGTAAACTAATGTTAAGGATGAACAGAAAACGGTTACCATTCAGATCTCTGTGTGACAGTATAGGGACAGCTGTCACAGTTACTAAAATTCCTTCATTTGACAAACTGTGATCATAAGAACTGTCTTTAAAATTTCCAGTGACATTTAAGGTATACGGCAGAAGATGAGGATTGGACAAAAAAGACTCTTTTTTTTCATAGGAATCTGAGAGAAAGAAAATCCAGGATTTGTGTAGAAAAAGTCAAAATTCTGAGATTAAAAATCTCTTTCTCAGTGGTCCTGATCCTTTGCCATAAGAGTGTCTTCCTTTATCTTAAAGTATATCTGAGATCCCACACCCAAACTCAGAAAGCATTTTTGATTAACCGCAACATTTTTCATGGTTCAGAATCCATAAACCTCTCTGCAGCCGGAGCTCCTCTCACATTTTTTATTTTTTACTTCGGCCTTCGGCTCGTCTCAGATTACATCCGAACCCTCTGGCACTTGGTTTTATCTGCGTCCTCCTCCGACCCGACCCCGGACCTTTTTGGAGGAGTCAAGGACCTCAAACGTTCCACTGAGCTGATTAGCAATGTTTCCCATAACAACCCGCTCAAAACCTCATTTTTGCGTCATCCATCTTGTGTTTGGCTGCATTCGTCAACAAACCAGAGAGCGAGCTCTCAACCCTCAACCCTTCACAGTTTTCCCGCTGCGTTTAGGAGTCGTCGTGTTTCACGTCTCCATGACTTGTTGTTTTGCTCACAGGCTGCCCGCCGCTCGGCCTGGAGTCGCTGAGAGTCGACGACAGCCAGATGAGAGCCTCGTCCCAGGAGAGGACGGGTCTGGGTCCCCACAGAGGGAGGCTGAACATCCAGGTGAGCCTTCGGCAGAGCGCACTGAGAAAACATAGAGAACTCACGGCTCGAGATCTTGAAAACATTATTGCCCGTGTTCTTGTTTCTGGTGTTACAGCAGCATGTAACGGCAAAAACTTTTTAACTCTTTGGAATAAGGCTAGAAATGAATCACATTCTTATTCCGCAAGAAAGTTGTCAGTCTTCAAAACCCTTAGAATATTATTAAACAGTAAATTGATATCAGGGACTTTGTCACAATATAGATCCATTCCACACAGATGGATGTTTGAAAGCCTTTGCTTCTGTTAGTTATGATTTTTCATTTACAGTTCATGAAAACTTGACATTTAACATTAGAATATCACATCAGACCAATAAAATAAAAAATAAAAATTAATACAGAAACATTGGCTTACTGAAAGGTTTATGCAACACCCAATTCTAGGATGCAACTTTCAAAAGATGCTTTTAATCTGACAAACTTAGTGCTTATTCCAATTTATTGAACAGATTAAAGTTCACTACGTGACATGCGTTTACAAGTAAAACATTGCACGCTGTGTTTGATAAGTCAATGTACAGTAGATCAGATTATTACATAAAAAAAAAACAACTAAAATTTGAACCGGCAGCTTCAGTCCCAGAGTCAGGCCGTCTGCAGCCTCTCAGGTTTTCTTCTAGGTTTCACCGTGACGGGCTCCTGGACATGAATAAAGTTTTATTACAAATTGCTTTGAGTTTATATCAAACGTAATGGACACAGACAAAAAAAAGAGAGAGGAGAAAATGGAAGGGAAAAGGTGGAGAAAGGACTTAAAGGGAGAGAAGGAGAAGGACAGAGAAAGAGGCATGGAGAGAGCATGGAGTCTGCAGAAAGAGAGGAAACAAAACCCAAAAACAGACAAAGAACATGGGCATTTATAACAGCAACAGTTATAGCATCACTGGGAAGATTGGGCCTTTGAACCAACTTTAAAAAGCTGCACTCTAATTGTATTACAGCTAATTGCATTAGTTTTTCTCAAGTGACACATAATTCTGATTTCAGAGTTATTCAAATCAGGGGAAAAAAAACCTACTAAAATTAGCTGCAACAAATTTAAAGTTGGTTCAAAGAAACTATTTTTCAGTGCACGCACACTGAGAAAAGAGAATAAAAAAGAGTTGATTACCTACATGTAACAGAATTAATTTATTTTATTAACCTTTGTTTAACATGTCAATTTAATAAACTCAATATAATTACTTGGGTGAACTTAATTATCTGTATCTCACTTGATTTAAAAAAAAAAGTTGAATCATCTGTTGAATTTTTTCGGCACAAGTTAATACAAGATGTATTTCGCGTCAGCCGCAGCAAAAAACTGAAAGTGTACCTGACAAGGCCAGTCCACATGCCTCCACAGCATAATGCTGCCACCACCATGCTGCTCTGCAGCACACAATCACCTCCAGAGTCACCTTGGACTGCTTCTCTTATTGTCCGGCTTGTCAGCGGACGGCCAAATGCATGCCACACTTTTCAGAATTTTTTATCATAGTCAATACTGGAAAGCTTGTGTCAGTTCCCGTCACGCTCACTTTGTCTCGATCTCTTGCAAACTTCTGAAAGAGTCCGAGTGGTTTTGCAAAGCAGGGAGCTTTTGTTTTCATAGCAAGTTGTTGGCTTTTGAACAGTTCGTCTACGCAGGAGGTCTGCGAGAAATTAGGTTTAACACAGCGCTTAAGTTTACTGCACACTCCTCCGCCTGCCATATGAAAGCAGTTAAGCTGTAAGTCGGCCAACTTATGCAACACCGAAAAACTCCCATGCAATGTTTCCCACTGATGGATTTTGCAGCTGACAAAAAGAAAATAAAGAAGAAAGACATGTTTTTCGTCCTCTTCCTTCCTTTTTTTTTTTTTTTTTGTTGCAGTCGGGGATTGAAGACGGAGATCAGTACGACGGAGCCTGGTGCGCTGCGTTCAAGGACCGGCACCAGTGGCTGGAAGTGGACGCCCTTCACCTCACCCTGTTTACTGGAGTCATCCTGCAGGGCAGGAACTCTATCTGGAGGTCAGGTACTATCACAGTTCTCTATAACTGACACACACACACACACACACACAAGTAAAAATAAATATATTTGGTCACAATCAGTTTATTGTGGAAATCAGATTTCATTTTTTTGTTGCATCAGTGACTAAATGTATTGTTTGGTTGGTGTTGCAGTTGGGACTGGGTCCAGACCTACAAGGTTCAGCTGAGTAACGACACTGTGGAGTGGCAGACCTGCATGAACGGGACAGAAGAGGCGGTAAGAACTGTCGTTTGATCTTAGGAGACTTTTGAAGCTGTCCCAATACGTTCATTTTTACCAAAAGTAAAGTGCTTTGAATCGGAGGATTCTTCAAACTCAAATTCAAACAAGCACAGATACAGGAGATCTTTTCCATCTGCAGCCATTAGTATTTATAACAACTTTTTAATTATTTTTTTTATAAATATGCATTTATTTTCCCTTTGTTATCAACAAACTATTTTTTAAATTTAAACTCAACAACTATCTCACCAGTAGCTTCAAGTATGGGCGTCTGACTTCCACTGCTTTCCAAATATTCTGGGGCCACGTTTGTTTAATCTTAATTTAAATGTATTAGGTGAAAAATGTCAGTTTTATGCTGATGGTATCGTTCTGCTCCGTCACATAATGATGCGTTTTAATCAAACACTGTCAGCTTTTAAAGTTTTACAGACCAATTTTCATAATCTCAAGATTATTTTAAAAGCAGATCAATCTTGGTCAGGATTCTCTCATAAGAGAGATTTCTGATCCCAGTGGGTTTCTCCTGGTGATATAAAGGTTAATGCAGGACCTCCATGGGGCCCTAAGAGAAATCTGGTTTTGGGGCCCTCTAGTTCTGCAAACAATGTGGACTGGCTGAAATCAGCAGCCCGATTAGATTAGATCATTCACAAACCTGCTATAAACTTATTGCATCTCTGGCAGTGCTGTTTACATTATACACATGTATAATATAGGATTTCTGGGGGCCGATTTCCTTAATTTTGGGGTATCGTGATTGGCTGATATTTACATGTGAAGCTCATCTTATCTTCATCAGCAAAGGTTTATAAATCAGCCTCTGTCCTCTTCTGCTCTGCAGTGAGAGGTTTGACTGACAGACCAACCAGGTCAGGTCTGAACGTTTACAGTTAACAATATTCACCCCACTGTTGCCAAATCACTAACTTTCTTGCTATATTTTGCAACATTTCAGACAAAAACAATTCATATCAGCCAAAATCAAAATTGTCAGGTCAGGCTTTTTAAAAGATCGGTAACCAGGGATCGGCCAGAAAACTGCAGTTGGTGCAGCCCTGCACACATATTCATGACTTTCTTTGATTAAATTAATTTCTCTTAAGCGTTAACTCCAATAGCTAAAAAATTCAATTTACACCAGGTGAGTTTTTCTCCCCTGGAATGTGGACCGGTACCGGTACTGGACTGATTCTGAGCCTTCAAATGACTTTAACAGAAGTTTCACGTAACTTAGAAGTTGATGTAAAAATAATGTTTGCTTTAGCCACAAAATGATCCAGCAGCAAACAATAAATCCCCAACTACAGCATAGAGCAGCTCATCGATGTAGCAGCCATGTAGCCTGACGTAAAAACATTTTGCTAGAAAATGTCCAACATTGAGAAGTTTTAATTATTGTTATCAAACGTTATAAAACAAAAATACATCAGAAATATACAGCGCCAAGCAGGAGAATCAACTCATTTAAAGTTTAAACGCAGTTTCACACAAACACAAAGACGCTAGTTTGGATGTTCTGCACGGCAGCTCATAATACCGGCGAAGCGTGCAGTACCTACCGCGGCCACCAGGGGCCTCCAGGAGCGATTTTTCTTTTGGCTTTTAATCTATAAAATAATGATTTTTATATACATTATCAAATATATAATATTGTAAAAACAAATAACTTCATAGTGGAATTGTGTGTTTTTGATATTATAATGACAGAAATTATTACTAAAAAATAAATTAAAGATCAGCTCCACTGAGGGGGGCCCTTAGTGGCTGCTTAGTTTGCTTATGCCTTGGGCCTGCCCTGGGTTAATGAATAAATAATGAGGTAGGAAACAAAAACCAGCTGTGAAGAAGTAGACAGACTTAAACTCAAGGAGAAAATTTTCTCATAATGACAAAATCAAACGTAAAACACAAATTAAGCTGAAGCCCAAAGTCATCCAGGGTTTGTTCTGAATCTGCAACCTCAAGTGTTTTTGAGTTTCCTTCAACACCACATGTCCATCTATGGAAAAAATCAGATTTATTTCCAGGAAAAAGTAAAAAAAAAAGGAGGGGAGAGGGGGGGGGAAGTCTACTCTGCTTCTGTTCCATTCCAAGACAACTCTCGATGCCAAGGAGGTCGTGTTTTTAGTCGGCTTGTCTTTGAAACATGTCGAGACTTTTAGAAAATTAAAGCATGGCTCTGATTCGTAGTTCTCTTTACTGTTTGCATTGATTTTACAGAATAAACATAAACTGAGGGCCAAACTAAACAAAGTTCAAAAGAAAGCTAAACTACATATGAGTAGAACAGATTGTGGAAATAAGCAAGTACTTAAGTTATTTTCTTTAAAATAAGGCTGTAGGTTATTTATTACCTTTCAAATACAATGAAAATTCTTGTGCATTGTTTGTGATCACTCCCACTTTCTTTTATTGTTAATATATATTTTTACAGTAAAAGTTTTTGGACAGAAATGTAGGTGGCCATTATAATCATGCCTGACAAGAAAGTCACTTCCATTGAATATTTAGGAAACAGTTTTAGTTTCCTAAATCTTCAAACCAATAGTGGCATGGTAAAGTATTGAACAAACTTTAAGATATTTTATGTTAATATGTGGTGGGTCCCTATTGGATTCAGCCCCCTTGATACCCAACTTTTCCTACAAGTACAAGCGTAAGATCTTTGAGGTATGAAACTAAAATTATTTTACTATCTTTACCCCTTTATGAAATCCCAATAAAAAGGCATTGTGTACGATTGCTCCCTAAATCGTACAGATATTCGAAGGGAACCAGAACCCGGAGGCTCCTGTTCTTGGGCTCCTTCCTGTTCCCACTGTGGCCCGTTTCATCCGCATCAACCCTCAGACCTGGTACTCCAACGGGACCGTCTGCCTCAGGGCCGAGATACTCGGCTGCCGTGTCCACGGTACGCATACATTTACCGGGTCTGAACCAGAGAGTGTGTCACCGCTAGTGAGTCATTGCCATGCATCCTTGACTTTCAAAACAGGACACTGACTATACCTGAGGCGAGTCCAGGTCAGCAAAACCAAGTCACTGTTCGCTCATCTTTCCCCATAGATCCAACAGATCCGTACCCTGACCAGCAGGAAAGAGGTTCGAGGGATAATCTGGACTTCAAACACCATGACTACAAAGAGATGAGAAAGGTAAAGCCAGACGATGAGTAACCTCAACTCCCATAAAGCTGAAGCAGAAGGTTTTAGTCAGACTGTTGGCAGATTGGCTCCAGATTTAACCCCTCCGAAGGCTTTCTACTTCAACATATCTTTCCGACGCTGCAGCTCATGAAGTCCGTGACTGAGGAGTGTCCAGACATCACCCGCATCTACACCATCGGCAAGAGCTACACGGGCCTCAAACTCTACGTCATGGAGATATCGGATAACCCTGGGAAACATGAACTCGGTAAGAACTGCTAAAGAGAGGAGACGAATCCTCGATTTTAGATATCAGGTCTTTGAACGTATTGACCCACTTTTTTCACTTCCGATACCGATATCCATATTGATATCTGAGGGATTGTATTGGCCGATACCGATCAGATACAGAAAAACAGTGCTAGATTGACTTTAGATGTTTATTTTTTAAACGCAGACATAAATATACTGAATTACAGTATTATTCAATATGTCTACACACTGAAATACACCAATAGCTTCACTAGCTTGGTCAAACATTTAAAAACAACACAGTTTAATCTGTTTATTATGAAAATAACAGACAATTTAAAATAAATAAGGAACTGAAACTGATAAAAAATAAAAATAAAAACAGAAAATGTTTTTTCAAATGGTTCAGAAAGTTCAATTAGGGATTCTAAATGTAATGTAAAAATAAACAATAAAGCATGAAGTCATTCAGAGCAAATTAAACTGAATATATGTGACCTTGTGGATCGAGGACATTGTCCCTGATACCTGATCTAGAAGTTTTTTTAATATATATATTAATATCAGACTGGTGCATCTCTCATTGTAAACGGTCAAAAATTTATCAATTTATCAATTTGATCCTCAAACATATTTCAATATAAGTCAAAGATTACCTGAATAAATACAAAATTTGGTTTTTGAAACGATTCATTTCGTAAGGGGAAAACCCAAACAAACTTGATTCTTGAAACAGAAACCTTACTTAACGTCTTCTAAACTACTTTGATTAAACATTCAATAGTAAAATCTTCAATGTGTTCCCACAATTATTCATCTGAGAAATATTTTGGGAAATTTAGCTCCAAACTGAAAACACTTTCCCAAAAACTCTGGTTAATCAAGGTTCATTCATGATTTTATAAGAAAGGTCTCCTCAAGTTATTGAGATTTTAGCAGCTCGGCGGCCCAGTTGGACATCCTGCAGTGTTTATACAGCCTGGTTCCTTCAGCAGAGCGACCCGGTGAGGCCGAGACTCTAGAGACGGCCTCGCTTGTGTAACCTAACTTTTTGATTTCCTTGTTATATTGTCTTCAGACATTCAGATTTGTGCTTTAATGCCTGCTCTGGTTACTCCATGTGTGCCAAAAAGCACAAATAAATCAAATGCAGAGCATCATGTTCTGCTTTGTTCTTAGAAAAGTACATTTCTTAAATCCTTCTGTTCTTTTTCTTTTTTTCTTTCTACGCATCGACAGCTGTTGTTAATAAAAGTGGTTTTGTGGTCGAGTCTGACTCCGATGCAAACCACAAGGAAGGCATGAAGACTTGTAGTTTCTGAGAACTTTGCAGATACTGCAGCTGTAAAAACAAAACAAAACAAAAAAAACATTCGAGTGTGGATACAAACATCAAATTTAGCATAGCATGCTCAACCTCAGTTTGAATGTTTTCCACATAAGACGCTTGAATTTCAGGACGACGGTCATTTTTCAAAACCAGTTATTGCCATAAAATGTATCAACTTAAAGCAATAAAAGTCAGAAACTGAAGTTGATTACTTCGAGTCTCAAATCGGTCAGATGTCTGGTTCACGTTAGCTTCCGCTAATTTTTGTTATGCGTTTAACGTGAGCGTAGCTTCTTGTTTTTGCTATAAAATTAGTGAAGCTAACGTTTTGGTAAGCTGTCCCCACTGCTGATTTCAGTGCAAATTCATATGATTCCTATGGTTCAAACTATGTAGCTATTATTACTTTAACTGGTAATTTTATTGCAAAAATTCTTTTTTCATGACAACTATGGTGGCCATCTTGAAAAATCAAAACATTATCAATAAATATGATTCCATTGGTCCAATTATGCACAATTTGACAGACAAAAATAAAAAATCAATCTGTGATCAATATTGCCATATTTGGAGCACAAATAAATCTTTCTTGATGAAACCCGCTGGCTGTCTTGAAAAATGGCTGCCATCTTGAATTTTTCAGTGGCTAATCTGTTTCTGAAAACAAGTTTGTTTCTTCAAATTCAGTTCAATTTAAGCTCCAAAATTTGATCCCAAAGGCAGACGAAACGATGCCTCCCGGTGGCGACGTGCTGCGCTCCATTTTATTTAGGGGCGTCAGAGCGCCTGCAAACAACTGCATGTCACAATTTTTAGATTTTATCCCATAGAATATTATTTTCTTTCCACTTCACAATATCACACCACCTTACATCGCTCCATTAAATAAAATCTCTGCATAAAAGACAACAGATGTGAAATCTTTGAGGGATCTTGAATAGTTTGGGGGTTTTTCTCCATTCAGGAACGTTCGCTGGTAATCTAGGCAGTCAGAGCTCGACAGTGGTCCAGTTCAAAAGTGTTTCTCAAAACTCTACAAATGTAATCTGAGTGAGGAATTTGCTCCTTTTATTTCCCTGGACTATGAAGAAAAATAAGAGCCAGAGTTTAAATAAACTCCATTACCCCTCTGTCGACCCCGTTATAATTACCCCCTCATTTATTTCTTGGTGATCAAAGAGACCCTCTAAATTGCCCTCTTGGCAGGTGAGCCAGAGTTTCGCTACGTGGCGGGGATGCATGGAAACGAGGCACTGGGTCGAGAGCTGGTCCTAAACCTCATGCAGTATTTATGCAAAGAGTACAAAAAGGGCAACCAGCGCGTCGTCCGGCTGGTCACAGAGACGCGGATCCACCTGCTGCCCTCCATGAACCCCGACGGACATGAAGTAGCTTACAAGAAGGTTGGTGCTGCTGGACGGCGTTCATACAGAAAGTCCTCAAAATTATCCTTATCGTTTTCTTTGAAGAAAACGATAAGAATAGTTTTCCTTAAAGGGGCAGTGTTTTGCAAGAATCAACGTTTTTGAGCTTTACGTCATATTATGATGTTATTCTGTCATCAAAAACATACCTGGAGTGTTGCTTTGATTCTTTCATGCATGTTTGAAGATTTTTTTTTTTTTATCACTCCTGGAAACCATTCAACTGTGCAAAATGCCTGGGTGGACCTGGCGCCGCCTTCCAGGATGTCCCCACTCTGCTCCTTCAGACTAGCCAGCAGCAATTAGCAAACCACCTGGTGGAAACTGAGCATCTCATTATACGAGGTGAAACGCTGGTAGAAATGTTAAAGGGTTAATAGAGGAGCCAAGCTGTGATGACCTCTCTGACTTCTTTCTGAAAGCAAAGTTTCAGAAAGAGCAAGAGTTTCTTAAAGAGACAGAAGCCCAACTTCAATGTGCTAAATTACAAAGTCAAACTCCTTTTAGGTCATATATGATATATACAGCATTTTTGTAACAAATGAAGGCACCGTACTTTCTTGATAGTCAAGTAAGTACAGCACTTGATTATAGCACAATGTATTTTACAGCCACTGTAATGGAAAATACATAATACTGATCTACATAAAACACCCGACAATGACAAAGTAAAGTTGTAAATTAATCATTGAATGGAAACATTTAAACACATCCCATACTTAATTATTCACAGAATTTCCACAGTGCTGTTCTGAAGCATGTCTGGCAGATGTTTTTGCTCTGTTTCACCATGAGAATACTTCAATTTTGTGTTACTTAAAATAAAAAAAAAGACAAATAAAAGAAGAAAACTGCCTTAAAATGGATTTTAGGTCTGTAATGTCACAGAATTATGACCCAGGGACATCTTACAGTTGCACATCATTGTATTTGAATGTGTTCGTTGGCATTCCTGACGCCATGTCTAACGGGCTGATCTGATTGGCTGCAGGGCTCAGAACTGGCCGGCTGGGCCGAAGGACGGTACAGTTACGAAGGAATCGACATGAATCATAACTTTCCAGACCTCAACAACATCATGTGGGATGCCCAGGAGACTGCAGCTGATCCATCTAAAGTGTCCAACCACTACATCCCCATCCCAGAGTACTACACGCAGGAAGACGCCATGGTAAGGAGGAGCAACTGGGTTGTTTTTTTTTTCCCCCACAAGAGGCAAAATTGTTAAGTCTAAATGTCAAATTTTCTGAATTTTTATAACTCTGAACACCAAATATTGGATTCTTTAAATGAGTTTCCCAGGCTGGAAATCTTCAGAGCTCTGAACTTTTGCATAAAAACGTTATTAGAGAGAAGCACAGGCAACAGATGAAGAAGTATATCCTCAAAAACTGGATTTAGCGGCACGCGATACTTGGATTGGAAAACATTTCCAAAGCCAAGAGCCAGACGTTTTCCTGAGAATAATCCTGCTCAGTCAGTTTCCCCGTTTACGGAAATTAACTGCTCAATCTTTTCCAAGTAAAAGAAACCGGAAAACCTGAAAATGACTCCTGATGTGTTGTCATTTCGAGCAGAAAGAATTAACGGTTTCCATTTAAGGTCAGGTTGATTCTCCTTCCCTCCTTTTAAACGCTGTAAGGTTAGAAAAAGCCCAGGACCAGATAATATCAGTGGTCGACTGCTCTCCTCTTGTGCAAAACAGTTGGCTCCTATTTTTTATTTCATCTTCCAGATGTCACTTAACCAACAGAGGTTGCCAAGGAGCTGGAAGCAGTCCGTGGTGATTCCTGTAGCTCAGACGAGCCGCCCAAACGTCCTGAATGATTTTAGACCTGTTGCATTGACTTCCCCTGTCATGAAATTGATTAAGAGATATGTTCTTACCAAGACTGAACATTTATTGGATTCTTTACAGTTTGCCTACAGGGCTGGTGGGGGAGTTGAGGACGCCACTGCCACTTCACTAAACTGTGTTTTTAACATCTTCAAAGTAACAAAAACCATGTCAAGTTGTTATTTGTAGACTTCTCGTCGGCTTTCAACACAATCCAGCCCCCATATTTTGACTGATAAACTTCTTAATAACTTTCATCTGGATTTTAATGTGCTGGGCTGGATTCTTGATTTTTAACATCCAGAACGCAGAAAGTCAGACTGAATGGACGCATGTCCAGAGAGACGTCCCTGTCTACCTCCAGGCTGCGTCCGTTCCCCTCTTCTTTACATTTTGTACACAGACGACTGTCGCAGCCGGCATGATAAGAGGTTAATATTCAAATTTGCAGATGACTCGGTGATAGTTCATCATCTACATGATGATAAACATGCTCACGGCCCTGTGGTCGATGAATTTGTTGACTGGTGCGATAAAGCTCTTCTCTTATTAAATGTACAGAAAACAAAGGACATGTGCATTGATTTTAGACAGAAACCCCATAACACAAATCAAACAGTAATCAAAGATCTGACAGTGGAGACAGTAGAAAACTATAAGTATCTTGGGACTATTTTGGATAATAAGTTAAAATTTACCTGCTATTCAGAAAACGTACAAAAAAAATGGGCCAGCAAAAAATATTTTGTCTAAGGAGGCTCACAAAGTTTCAAGTTGATAAATCATTGATGATCCTGTTTTATAGATCATATATTGAATCTGTGTTGACATTTTCCCTCCTCTGTTGGTTTGGGAATCTTAGTATTAGACCTAAAAAATGCCCTTAGCAGAGCAAAACATACTAGCAATAAGATCTTAGGGGTTGAACAACGCTACCCCTAAGTCATTATTGTTGATACTTCTCATCCTTTACATGCTGATTTCCAGTTTCTGCCTTCTGGCATCAGGCTCAGACTTCCTTGTATAAAAAGTAACAGGTACAAATTCTCCTTTGTTCCTACAGCAATGTCTCTTTTTAATGCAGGACAAGGTTGGGGGACTTGCACCTGATCTAGTGTAGTAACTGTTGGCCAATAAGGAAATACACTGCTGTATTCTTCCCTTTATGTGTTGATCTTTATTTTATGCTTATTTATTTATTTTTTATCTTTGATACTTTGTCTTTTAGCTTTTTATACTTGCTGTAATATCAATTGCCCAAATTGGGATACGAATAAAATGAATCTGAATCCGAATCCATCTTCCCATCAAGTCTGGACACAAAAATACAAATCTTGCCAAGTATTCTTGTCCAGTTTCTAGTGCAAATACCTATCTTGATAATGTTGCCGTTCGTTCTAAGTGACTCCTGACTATTGATTCAAAATTTCTAGATTCATTGGCAGATTTTTTTGATTAATCATGCAATAGTGTCAGAAACCAAAAGATTCCTCCAAAACATATTTGGATCTGATTATTAACTCCAATACTAACCATTTTCAATCAATTTTTGTTTTTTTATTTCTCAGAAATTAAGGATCAATGATGGCAATTTACTCATTTGGACATAAAAAAAATTTTATTTACATATTTTATGTCCACTGAAAAAAAATCTAGACACAAAAAAATCTATAATTTCCTTGAAATTGATATTTGGTTAAAAAAAAAATTATATTACGCTTTTTTTTTTTTCCAATGGGTGATCTTTATAATTGAAATTGAGACACATATACTGTTCAAATTGACCCGTCAATTAAAATCAAGATAAATGAGTCATGCAGAGAGTATTTATGTTTCCCTCCACTTCTGCTGAGTGTGGGTGGAGTTTGTCCACGGGAACAGAAAAGGTTCCCGTCAAAAGTTGTATGAACACTCTGCTTTCTCGCAGTTTCCCAGTGAAGTAAAGAGAACAGTGAGAAAATGGGATCGTGCATATTTCATAGGGTGAAATATGGTTCATAGCTACAAGGAAACATAGAACTGGACTTTTTAAAAAAAAATGTTTATCTTTTATACCCTTCAACTTGACTGCCGGGTCAAATTGAACATGCCAAAGCGATATCATGTTATTGTAGGATTACGTAGGCCTGCTGCAAAGGCCTACGTAACCTAGGTTCAATTGCGGGTCAATTTGACCCGCAACATAACAGGAGCGTTAATTAACAACTCTTCTCCACGTCAACTCGACCGCTCGAGGCTCCGATTTAACATCCCGCGTGTCACCATCAAACGGGCTTCGTAGTGACTCGGTTTCTTTCTTCCCCGCCCCACTTAGCTTGAGAATGCTAATACCTTCTTCCCCCGCTGCTCAGGTTGCGCCAGAGACCCGCGCCGTCATCAGCTGGATGCAGGATATTCCCTTCGTGCTCAGCGCAAACCTCCACGGCGGGGAGCTGGTCGTCACGTATCCCTTCGACTGCACCCGCGACTGGGCCCCCCAGGAGAACACCCCCACGGCGGACGACGCCTTCTTCCGCTGGCTGGCCACCGTGTACGCCTCCACGCACCTGGTGCTGGCCAACCCGGACCGCCGCATCTGCCACTACGAAGACTTCCAGATGCACAACAACATCATCAACGGCGGAGCCTGGCACACGGTCCCAGGCAGTGAGTCACTGGGGATATAAAAACAAACAAACAAACAAAAGTGCTGAGTAGGGAAGTTAAGAGGATTGTCTGGTTTTAGTTTAGAGCAGGGGTTTTCAAAGTATGAAAGGGTGAGCCCCCCTCCAAGGAGCTTAAGGCCTGCTGCGCCTCCCCCCCCCTCCCCCCCCCCGGGGGGAGGAGGGGGGTGGAGTTCTAAAAACTCCACCTTCAGCCCTGCTCTGGCCAAAACCAGTGATGTCATAGTTACTTTGAAAAAGTAACTTTAATCGGACTACTGATTGCTCCTTGAAAAAGTAACTTAGTTATATTACTGACTACTTGACTTGAAATAAACTAAAATTACTTTCCAATCAAGTAGTAACTAACTGCAGGAAAGTAACTTTTAGTTACTTTCAGCAGCTGCTAACAACAACGCTCTGCCTCCTGTGAACATCACATTGATCTTTGCCAATACATAATTGTAAGTTATTTTATAATGGTAACATCAACAATGTGTCTCCACTGATAAGGTTGAACTGAAAAGGAGATTGTACAAAAAATAAAAAACATGAGTAATTTGTGTGGTCCCCTGTTGTCTGGAAAACTCTAAGAAGGATTTTAAAGCGCCCCTCCCCCCAGCCTCCAGATTCTGCGTTACGCCCTTGAGTTTGATGTCGCAGCACAGAGCTCCTCCTGCAGCTCCACAGCTCCGATGGCTGCGACACTTACCGTAATATTAATAATTATAACGGTCTAACTTGCCATTATAACTATTGCCAACTACGGACACGTTTATTCGTGGCTGTTTTCACGTTTATTGCGCTGTTTATATTGGTCTCGATGTTTGCAGTTTTCTGGAGCGCAGCTCTCGATGTCATTGAGAGGTAATAAATTGTTGACATTTACAAAGACACAGCGGACGGATCATCCAGGAAATGATGAACAGGGAGAGAGTAAAACTACCTTAATGACGGACAAATTCTGGAATTTATTGTGAGTCTCTGCTTATTTCCAAGCCCAAATGAGTTTCTTTATTATAAAACTTCACGTTCAAAAACGAGCCCAAAAAGGCGCAACCTCATTAAATCTGTTGACTTTAAAAAATGAAGCCCAAAGCCGCTTATAAGAAAATAATCGGACTTGTCGACAGAAACTCAAAATAGTTCCAGTTTTTCCACCAACAAAACGCGATCTCCTCCATTGTTTACATTTCTGTCGCATAGAGACGTGGTCACTCGACAAGACACGTAGAGGAAATACGATTAAATAACAAAAGAAGATACAAAAATGATTTTGATAAGTAACTGTAGTCTGACTACTGGATTTAGAAATAGCAACGGTTAGATTACTCATTACTGAAAAAGTGGTCGGCGTCAGTAACGTTGATCACTGGCCAAAACATCCTCTAAGGTGGGAAACATTTCCACTGATTCCCACTCCACACGCACCACAGTACCAACTTTTTCCTAAATCCACAGAGTTGATGGGTATGCGTAAAAGACGTTTCTCTCACATCAGTAGACAGCAAGCAGATAGCTTTTCCGGTTTATTTTTTTCCCTCGCACCGCGCCTCCCCTAAAGTGCTCTGGCGCCCCCCCGGGGAGGCGCGCCTCACACTTTGAAAACCGCCGGTTTAGAGTAACAGGCAAAGGGAGGAACAGAAACACTGTTCACTGAAGAAGTTTTTAATTGGTAAAACGTCCAGTCTTTTCTCGCCATTCATTCAGGAGTAAAACAGATGTTGTTTTGCGTGATGCAGAATAAATTATAATAATGTAATGCCACTGCAGATCTTAAAATAAATAAATAAAAAAAGAGTAACTTACCGCCAATAAACTTGCAAATTTCCGAGTTTGAAAAGTCGATATATATATATATATATATATATATATATATATATATATACACACACACAATGGCCCCAATACATTTTTCTTTTTCTTGTGGTCAGGTAATGATTATCAAAATTATTTCCTAAATCCAAAAGTTATGAGAGACTTTTTATTTATTTTTTTTTAATCAACATATTTTAGGACTTTCTGCATTAGTTGGTTGTTAGTACATTTCCTTATTATTCCAAGAGGAATCCTTCTCCTGCAGGCATGAATGACTTCAGCTACCTGCACACCAACTGCATGGAGGTGACCGTGGAGCTGTCCTGCGATAAGTTCCCTCATGCCAGTGAGCTTCCGGTGGAGTGGGAGAACAACAAGGAGTCTCTTCTAGTTTACATGGAGCAGGTCAGTCTCCACAGCTCTTTCAGATGTGTGTGTTTTTTTTATTATCTCCATAAATGTCAACAACATTATTATTATTATTATTTATTTATTTATTTTTTACAAAGTTTCTTTATTATAAAACTTAGCCCCTTATCCGTCACCCTCATAATGATTACATGTTAGTGGATTGATCCTTAAGGACACCCATGTCTTCATGACGGTTTTAAAAATAGAAATAAAATCATGGTTCCTTAATGTCAATGTCAAATTCATCCATGTAACACTTTAAAAACAGGTTCAAAACTGCACCAAAGTGCTGCGCAAAAAACCATAAGAAAATAAGCAGATGAAAAGAAAAAGTGAAATAAAAATAAGAACATTCTTATTAGGTTGCATATTGTTCAACTGTTACAATGTTTAGCCAGACATAAGCAGGTTGTTGATGGTCATAAAGAGTGTGAGATAAAAGTGTGCGCGTGTGTGTGTGTGAGCACATCAGCCGCAACTCCAGGTTTCCTCCTCACTCAGGTTCACAGGGGACTTAAAGGCGTCATCAGAGACAAGAGCACCAAACAAGGAATAGAAAATGCTGTGGTCAAGGTGGAAGACCACGACCACGACATCAGATCAGGTCAGTCCTCCAGTTTTCATTCAACCTGCCGGTTTAGCTTCCCTTCGATGAGGGCAAATGAAAATGTGACAGAAAATGTTTTTTGTTTGGTTGTTCTCTCCATTTCTCGTTCAGTTTGAGTCAAGCTCAGGAAAATTATTTGTTGGATTTTAAGATGTGGGCTTCACAAAGTGCCAACATGGAGTGTCTCCCTCTCCCCCACGATAAATTCATTTTCTGAAAATGTTGTATTTCTACCCAAAGAGAGCTTTTTTATGCAAGTTGCATTCACAGGCAGTGACGGGACTGAGTGTTGGAGATGTCTGCCAGTAGCTGCGTATCCGTTACAAGTGTGCGCTAAACTTTGTCAATATCCCGCTAATGAGAACAAAACACAATTTCACAATTGATGCGTTTCCATTACGTAAGAAACGCGATTAAAAATCAAACGTGAATAAGTTTGATCAAGTTGTTACAAAACATGGCGTGCCATCATCGGTGTCTCCTTCGTCTTGTCTGTCAGCGGTAACTTCCGGTTGTTGATCACGTGATTTCGTGTGACGCTTATAAAGTGTTTCCATCGCAGTACACTAATCTTGATAAGGATGAAGAGCCATCTAATCCTAGCGGAAAAACTTTTTTTTAATCGAAAAATGTGGGGGGGGTTCCTAAATTGCTGCGTTTCCATTAAGCAAAATTATATTCTGAATTTTTTTGTCTAACCTCGTACAGCCGCCGACGGGGACTACTGGCGCCTGCTGAACCCCGGCGAGTACAAGGTGGTCGTTTGGGCCGAGGGATACTTTCCGTCCATGCGTCGCTGCCACGTCGGCTTGGAGCCTCATCCGACGATCTGCGACTTCGTCCTCACCAAAACGCCCGTACAGAGGCTGAAGGAGCTCCGGGCCAAAGGAGAGAAGATCCCGAGGGACCTCCAGCTGCGGCTCCGCGCTCTCCGGATGAGGAAGCTCCGTGCCAGCACCAAGGCCATCAACCGCCGCAGAGAGAGCCAGACGAGGCGGGCGCGCTCCTCATGAGGACCCGAGAGGAATCGGAGAGGACGAAGGGCCGAGGAGGACTCTGAAATTAAATGGATTATTGGTTAAAAAAATAAATAAATAAGTGAAATTTAACTGATTTTAATGAAATGTTGTCTTCTACTGCAGGATCAGCTGTGCCGAGAAAAAGAATACACATACTTTTATAGTGCCTTGCAAAATCACTTAAGCTTTTTCACATTGCGCTACAGTCACAACTGCCATGCATTTTATTGGGAAATTTATGTGATGAACCAACGCAAAGTTATTATTGTTGGTGACTGCGAGTTAGTTACGGAAGAGTAAAACGTGGGTAAAAGCGTAATTTCTCAGGATTTGTGTTACAACAGTTTTAGTTTGTGGGGGTAACCTAGCTAAATGTGAAAAAAGCTTTAGGGGTGTCAAAACCTGAGCATGGAGCTATTTATAAAACATCAAACATACTGGATAATTAAGGGGGAAAAATCAGGTGGTTTGTCCTGTTGTTCTTTTCTTCTTGTATACTAAGTAGAATGTGAATCTCTGTCAGCTGGTCTGATAAATGTCGCATTGTCTTTCTGCATTGGGGGCCTCAAACTCCCAAATAAATGTGTTAATTCATGTCGCAAAATGTCAAAGGTTATAATGAAGGATAGAGAAATAAAGTGTCAGTTGAATGTTAATAAAATGCAGAGTGTTCAATCCTACTACAAAAAAATAAATTAAATTAAATTAAATTAAAAAAAGTTTGTTGAGACAATGCAGATCCACTTCGGCAACCTTCAGTTTCTAACTCTTAAAAGAAAACAAAAAATACTCTGCAGCTACGTCCACGAAACGGTCGCGCCCCCTGGTGTTCACAGTCATAACAACATGCAACAGCTTTTCAATACAGTACACCGCCACTAGTGTACTAGATTGACCAGACGATTCTCGACCTTTAACCCCATAGAGTAGAGTTCGGTAGACTGGCTGAAGGCTGTTGTCATAGCAACCTGGGCTTCCGTTAACCTCAGAGGAACCACAAGTTGATGGCCTCCATGCCACGTTGCACTGATGCAACGTGGCATAAATTTTATTAAATTTTATTAAATTTATGGAAATTTAATAAAATTTTAATATACTGAGAATTAATTTTGGGGTTTTTACTGAGCGTAAGCAATAATCATATAAATGACAAAAAATACAACAGCTTGAAATATCATTATTCAGCTTTTTGTGATGCTTTCATTTTTGAGCTGTTGAAAATGAGCAAAAATCCTGCAAAAAAACTAGTCTTTTCTACAGACTCGCTTCATAACAACAATGTGCTTTTTACAGATAAATCTAGAAAGTTACCCTACTCCATGTGTAAAGGGGTAAATACTTTTTCAAGAAAGTTGTTAATACCTTGAAAATGTAGAATTTAACAGGGTGGACCAGTAAAAAAAAAAAAAACCATAAAAAACCTCACTGTGCTAAAACAAAGCAAACCCATCCTTAACACATTTGGAGTTTATGTAACAGACTAATATAAAAGGCATTGTAAAAAATATAAAAAAAAAAGAAGAAAAAAGATACTTCTCTCTCTCTTTTCTTAGATACCCTGTTGGTTTCACCAGCTTCCTGTTTAGTGCTCTCCTTTTGAATTAAGTGGAAGGTCATGTATTGGTAGGTTAATCTGTTGGCAAGGCAACCATTAAGGCACTCCATAAATCTGGCCTTTATGGAAGTGTAGCAAGAATACAAATGACCACCACACTTTTCAGATTTGACCTAACAAGAAAAAAAAAGAAAAAAGTTAAATACCTGGCAGTCAATAGTGGTAAAATAACTCACCTTTTGTTCATTCCTGGAGTACCAGCTGTGTAGGCAATAGTAACGCTGGAAGCAACTTTAAGCATGTCACCATGTTTTATTTTCATCTACCCATCCTTCATTACTTAATGGTGCACGCATTAAAAAAAAAAGGTAATAGTGTGAACATTCATGAAACTCGTGGCTACATACAAGTTAAAATCCAAAACAAACAATCAAAAATAACACACAAAACATGATAAATCCAGTTGTTTTTTTCTGTCTTTCTGCGTAAATATACGGAGTGAAAGTAGATAAGACACTTCAAAGAGCTCGAGAGTGTACCTGAAGTAAAAGCAGCGGAGGAAACACAGAATCCCTTCACACTCCGCTCAGTCGAGACACCATGAATGTGGCTACGAGATGTTTGCGTTTGTACGAACCGAACGACTGACTGACCTGACGGAGAACTGCAGGTTACGACAGCGGCTAACTGAGGTACGATGCGTATAAGAGAATCCTGAACGGGAGAAAACTTGGAGATCAGAAGTGAAATCCAATTTGTGTCGTTTTTAAACCTTTACCTCAAAGCCAAATTCAGGTCAAAATGGCTTCAGTCGCATTTCCCTCCCAACTCTGGTGTCATAATAATTATTAAACACAGATATTTAATCCCTTGTTACTTTCATCAACTAGTTGTAATCACACATTCTTCTACTTTAGTTTTAAAATCTGAATTAAATGGGCCCTCTTCAGTGGGCAGAGAAAAAAAGTTAATCTAAATAGAAGCTTTTCCTAAATCTTTCCTAGCAGAAGTTTTCTTCGAGGTCTCAGCTCACTTTCATCCATCATAAATCATATTTTGGCAACTGACAGCTCAGCATAGAGCAGAAATAATAAAGGAGAATCACCAGAAAGGCTGATGTGCATAGCAGGAGTTTTACCGTTCGCCAACTTCTAATGTGTCCTGGAATCATCCAGTGCGGTAACGATGTTTAACCAACAGAAAAAAAATGGCTGCAGTGTGTGGCTCTTCCCAACAGGTGGACATTAATGGACAAAGCTAACTCAATCCGACAATTTACTTACTAAGAGTAAACTTGATAGTTTATTCAGGTTCTGAAATAAACCACCAGAGAATGATAGTTTGGATATCAGGTTGTGATATTTACCCACCATGTTTTACCCCTGAGGGGTAAAACACCTTTACATTTTTAGGGAGGTAAAACAAGCCAACCCTTTATTGCAGCCGCCTTTCTTACCAAAAGTTTGAGGAAAAGCAAACCTCTGTCTGAAATGCACTTAACTACAACTGATTGCTGGCACCTCCACCAATAGCATAGAATTAATGTGACTTTAGCTTTTTATTCATTCATTTTAAGATTTCCTGTTGGCTTGGGGTATAAATACGATGTAAGACAGAAACCCATTTCTTTTAACCGCTAGCCGGTAGGCTAATATTTCTAGAAGAACATTTATCGTGCCTACACACTCGGTGAGTAGCAGGAAATATTTCTTGACAGGGTATTTTTTTTCTAAAATTTTCACAAGATTTTGTAATTTGGTTTAAGGCTTTTAATAAATGTTTGTAAGCATCTGGTGTGCTATTTTACACTCCTTGAATAGTTGTTGATGAAAACTATTAACTTCTAGGAACATTTTAACTCATGTGAAGTAGCCTACAAGCTTTGGGCAAAATTCTGTTTGCTGGTAAAAATGAAAAATAGTTCTTAACCCTCCTGCAATCGGAAGAGACGGAGTCAATGGGACCCTGCCAGCTTCTTACCCTTTGCGTGGTCCAGCCTGGTCACGCTGACCGTGTGTGCGCTTTTCCGATTTTTGTTTGTGTGTGTGTGTGTGTGCACGCGCAGGACTCCAGGAACCGACAGTGATGGGAGAACCCTCGTCAGACTTGACATCTGCCTTGCTCCTATACAGCGTAGCGCTGAGACAACAGGAGGGTAAAACTATGTATCTTTGAGTTGCAATGATGCAGAAATATTCGCCGCCTTTTTTACTACTGCTCAATTTTCCTGGTGACCAGATATTTCGATCTAAAGACTTAAGATAAAAGCATGAACTTTGGGGAAAGTAAAGAGGTGATTACAGAGTTAACAACTCTAAAGTGATTATCAAATCAAACGCTGTGCAACAATTAGTGCCAACATTAATACACCAATAAAACCCTTAAAAACAACAGAGGATCTGGACAGTGGGAAGAGATAAGATGTTGGGAACAACAAAAGCAGCAGGCAGGTAAAGGAGGGTAGGTCCTTGAAGTTCAGATTGTATGAGCACAGAAGCAGCACCTGTGGCGAAGGCATGAGTGAAGCAGCAGAGAGCGGCACCAGGCGCAGCGCAGGAAGTCGAGTTAACGTGACAAACAGCGTAAACGGAAGTCCGTTCGCCTCCCGGGTTCACCGATACTTGACTTTTTGCACCGTTAGTGTTGTCCTCCTGAGACGGCGACGTCTGGATGTGCCTATGTCTCAAAAGAAGAAGAAAAATAAGTACTATTAAAGAGGCCAAAAGCAATTCTGCAACTGAAGGAGCCACAAACGACCAACAGTTTGCCGTTTCCTGATATCAGAGTTGCATCAAGAATTGCATTGAACTTCTGCTCAGAAAGTTTCGTCTGCAAAAACAAAATGCAATTTGTTTGCACTTCGATTTTGAGCTTGCTTTTCTATGTCATGTCTTGAAATTCAGGGCTCAAAGTGTCCATCTTCTGCTGCAACCTGGCAATTAGCCCAGAGCTTCAGTCTGTCATTTCTTTATGCCAGTTAATGGCCGTCAGTTTGACGGCTAGCACCTAAACGAACTTGACCCGGTTAACAGCTGCAGACCTGGGTTGTCACGTAACACGTGGTTAGGCAACGTTCTTAAGCTAGCAGTTGCGATGCATCGAGGAATCTGCTAGACGATTCTTTTTGCCTAATGGAGGACGCGTTAAAATCCAACGTTTTTTGAGTCAGTGAATGCACCGCATGGAATCGCTACCTGATTGCACGAAATACTCTTCGGAGTGTACGCCATTACTGAGTGAAGACTCAGAGTTAGCTAGTTTCAGAATCAGTGAGGCGCTTAAAATTAAGGTAGAGGAAGCAAAGAGGTGCAAGAAAGGAAACCAAGTACAATATATGTCTGAGGTTCATAAAGGCTGCAGGGAAGCAAGAGAGAGTAGGAGTTTTACAGACAACAGGAAGGCTGAACAGAATACAGCATTTGTTTAGTGATTCAAATCATTTCTATAAAATGCTAAAGGTAATTTAAAATGTGAACTCTAGAATTTTGGTTTAGTACAAGAACAGTAGCTGTAATTTATGGTTATACTATTTCAAAACATAGTTTCTGCTCCTAATATGAATAAATAATAGCAGCTTAAGGGAAGTAAACAAGGAAGAAACGTATCCTGAATTCTGTTCTTGTATTTTCTTATACTATATATTAGTTTTCAAACAGAAACTGGAATAAACCAAAGTTGGTATCGGCAGGTTAAAGCTGTACAAATAGCAAAGCCTAGAAATTGGCAATAGAACTCAGATCGGTGCATCTCTGGTTAGCTTCAGCAAATCCTCTGCACAAATGTGCAAAAAGTAACCATCTGTAAAACACTTCCCATATAAAGAGATGCATTTCCACCTCTTTATATGCAGAGGTTTAGACTGGTGCGCGTTTCCCCAGGTCTGCAGTGATCGGGTTTAACAAAAAGAAATAGATACTTTTAAACAACGCCGGATGCTAGAATTTGGGCTGGTAAAGCGCCACGCGTCCGCTCAGGCACCCCGAGGCCAGCTGGCAGTGCGTTGGGGAGAACTTGGTGGTGAGCACCACGTCGCTGTGCGAGTAGATGGAGCGGATCTCCCGGAGGCAGCTGGTCTGAACGGGCAGGCTGTCGGCCAGCTCGCTGCAGCGCTCGTCGAAGGCCAGCAGGCGGACGCCGTAGCCGTAAGGGGAGCAGATGAGCCGTCCGTCGGGGCTGAAGCAGAGCTCCTTGATGTAGCCCCGGCCCACGTTGGCCTCCTCGATGTAGTGGGTGAGGCGCAGGGAGCAGCGGGGAGACACCAGCGGCCGCGTGGGCGCCCCCTCCTGGAACTCGTACACACAGGTCCACTGGAGAAAGAGAACAAAGGAAGAAGTGTGAGGTATCTAGATGATAAAGTCTACGTCAAATGAGCTATACCAGTCTATTTAGATTTTTAGAGGATTATGACATCAAGCTGTAGTTGCAGTGATAGTACATCCTAACTGCTGCGGCTTAAAACTACAGCGTCTTGAAAAAGTACTGATGCCAATTAACTATTTTTCATATTTTGTCATGTTAGAACCATAAAGCTGAGCATTTTATGTGATAAGTCAACACATCCTCGTGAAACAATGTGAATTGGAAAGAAATTTTCAAAAAATTAAGATGTAAAAAGTAGAAACTGTCCATGGAAAGACATTTCCAGATTTTTTGGGTATTTCTCTACCACTGACGTGCGGTCATATAATGATAAAATTATAAAATCATTTATATTGCTATTTTCTTCAATGTAGTGGAAAATACTTTATGGGTACTTTAGTTTTTATACTTTAAAAACCATAAAGTGAAAACTTTATGGTTTTTACTATAACATACCCATTTCTCATTTAGCTTAATCAATTGACATTTTCTCATTCAAATGCTCAGAAGCGAAGCTGAGCCTCACCTGGGATCGATCAACCTCTCGCTAACTGCTCTGGCTGCCACTCTACGAGAGCATGTTCCTGTCTGTACGTCTATATAACTCTGTTCGCCAATAAAATGGCTAAAAAAAAATTAAATATATGAACTGGCTTTCCATAATTTAGCTGATGTATAAAATGTACAGTGCTTTTTGTCACCAACTGTGTGTGTAACGTGTTTTGTGTGTGGAGAAGTGATCAGAAATGGCAGAGAACAGATTGGAGGTGAGGCAGGCAGTTCCCTTGCCTCATGGCAGGGGGCGCTCATGATCCCAGACATTGTAACTCCACAACTGCAGAGTAAGAGCTGCAGTAAGAGCTGCACGGCTAGCTGCTGTTCGCTTTATTGGCGAACAGCGAGCTAGCCGTACAGTAAAGTCAAGTGCAGCAATATTTACACACAGCAGGAAATTAATCATATCTACATGTCTAAGTTTGATTGAGGTAACAGAATTATTCTACGGCGGCAGAGCGGCTTTGGGTGGCATGTGAGAGAATTGTCTTTTTGGCCTTCAGCGTTGTCCACATGCGTCACATTTCCTTATGTAAACAATAACACGCAGGGGGTCTATATAATAAGATTATGATTAAGTCAGTGCCTCACCAGCTTTGAACCTCACCACACGCCACTGATCTCTACCAGCTGTGCACATAGACAGATGTTTTATAACTAACCTGGCTGCGGTGTTGTTTGGTCTTCATGATGCCATAATTTGCCCTAATAAACCCTCTGAGGCTTTCAGGGACCAGTGGGATTTATTAAATATATTAAACTCTATGGGCTAAATCACAAATTAGGTGACTGCTGACGGTCAGAAACACTTTTACGAGGCAGTAGAACCGGATTTGCGACGGCGTGAAAGGTTCCTCACCTCCTGGTCGTCCATGTTGCTGGAGCAGCGGATGAGCGTGGCCCAGCCTTTGGGATGCAGCTGCAGGGATGTGATGCAGTTCCCTCTGTCCTTTTCCCCAGGGATTTCAGGAGTTAAAACCTCCAGGCTGTTCCGTGGGGACAGACCTGAGGAGAGAGGAAATTTGATCACAGTCCCGTAAGCTGAAGTGACGCTAGGCTACCAGTATCCATCTAAGACCATCCCTGACCTTCTCTGTGAGGATGAAGCTTGGAGTCGTGTCCCTGACGGGGCGTCACGGTCGACCTGGACGCTGATGTGCCTCCGTCTGTAAAAATAAACAACAACAAAAAAATAAAAACACATAAACTTTATTGTTTTGTTTTTAAACACTGTTCCTTTAAATTCACTTGTTTAATTTGAATTTTGTAAAAAAAAAAAAAAAAAAAAAAACGGATTAAAAATTACTGGAAAAAATTACTTTTGCAAGTTTCACCAACTCAAATTTAAGACTTTTTAAGACCATTGCGAGTAGCAATAGAGTCCCACAAAAAAAAAAAAAACAGAAAATATTTTTATCTAATTTATTTACCCCCCCAATAGCTTCAAGACATTTTTAGGCCTTAATTTTAGATACACATTTTAAGACCACTATGAATCAGATTTAAGACCTGTATCATATCAGAAGTATACAAATAATAATTGCAAAAATTGGCATTAAAAAGCAATTTGGCTTTTAGCAACTAGTTACCAGCAGTTGCAACAAACAGCCTTGAGTTAGAGTGAAAATGTCTGTGTGCAAAAGAGATTGCGCTTTTTCTGCGAGAAAAAGGGAAACATATTTATTACTAACTTATTTTTTTCCTCAATGAATTTGGGATGTTTTAAGAGCTTCATTTTAGAAATGAAAATTTAAGGCTTTTTAAGACTACTATGAATGAAATTTAAGACTTGTATCATGACAGAAATGTACAAACGAAAACAGCAAACGCAGTGAAAAGGTCTTTGACCGCCTCAAAGTTTTGCGCAGCAATTAAGTCCCATGGGGAAAAGAAAACATATTTAACCCTTTCATGCATAAATTATGATCCGTTGTGTCAGGATTTTTTTTTTACAAATTCGTTTTTATTTTTTTAAAACATAAAAAAAAAGTAGAAAATTTTTTTTGCAATTTTTCTTTAGGTGATCAAATGTAATTTTCTCCAAATACAAAGTTGTTATTTCAAAAATACATCAGTAGTTTTGTTCTTTAGGGGTTATCTGATGTCACAATATTTTTTTTTACCTGCAAGAGTTGTCTACAGAAGAAGGAGGGACCGGGTTGGTTGGCATGGTTTTTTGTCTGTCAGCCATATTGGATTTAACAAAAATAATTTCTTGCATTTGCTGCTGATGGCCAGTAGTTGGATAATGTATTTTATGATGTATTAGTGTCCCCTTCAGTGGTCTGTGTGCATTTATACCATAAAAATCCACAAGAAGCACAAGAAAATGGCTTTTAGATAGATTGTCCACTTTAGTGACCATTATGCATGAAAGGGTTAAGGCAGAATTCTTTTTTTTTTCCAATTACCGTATTTTTCACACTATAAGACGCACCTTCAATGAATGGCCTATTTTAAAACTTTTTTTATATATAAGGCGCATAGAATAGAGGTACAGTAGAGGCTGGGGTTACGTTATGCATCTATTAAATGGAGCTGCGCTAAAGGGAATGTCAACTAAACAGTCAGATAGGTCAGTCAAACTTTATTACCGTAATAGATGACAAACCAGCGTTCTGACAACTTGCTGCTGCTTTATTCCCGTGTTCTACTGCGTGACTGATCGCCTTCAGTTTAAACTCTGCGTCGTAAGCGTGTCTCCTAAAAGGAGCCATTTTGGGGTCTTTACACAAACACACAAATGGAAATGAAACAGCACGCTTGGCGCAGTCATATATCCCAGAATGCACCGCGCGCTTCTTATTCTACGGGGGAAAATGAAGTTGGCGGCTGCTTACCGTAGTTGTGAGACCTGTTGTGGCTCAATATTGGTCCATATATAAGGCGCGCTGTCGGCTTTTGAGAAAATTGAAGGTTTTTAGTTGCACCTTATAGTGCGGAAAATACGGTAATTTATTTAGGCCTTAATTTCAGATTCGTAAATTTGAGACATTTTAAAGCCTCCATTTTAGATAGAGGCATCTCAGACTTTTGGAAGGATGCAGGGACACTCTGTGGAGATGCTTAAATTTGCTTTCCCTTTTCTTTTCATTTTTAATTGACAGCTGTGTTCTGACCTGAGCTGAGGGGGGTCCGTCGGGCTCTCAGCATGCGGTAGCTGCCCACTTCCAGGGACTGGGTGAGGTCCAGGTCGTGAAGGATGAGTAGGTACCCTGAGGAAGTCGAGATGAGCATCTTGGAACAGTCAGGAGTCAGACGCATCCTCATCAGATAGCGAGTGTGGAAGAACTTCTTGTGCGGGCAGCCGTCCTCCGTAAACCTGCCAAGGAAGACGTTTGCTACGTTTAACAATACAGTAATATTTCTAATAAGTTGGAATTTAATTTTTTGTAGGGCATTTGTTAATCTATTAGCAATAATCAAACACATGCAGTCTGGATTAAAACAAAAGAGGTAAATGAAAGGGGAAATGGTCCGAGGAGTGAGTCAATAGCATAAATTTCAGATTTTACAGGTTCCTTTTCTGCTTAAGTTTTTTTATTCATCTCTAAACTAACTTAAACTTCCTCTTACTACTTAACAGAGGTGATAAAGGGAAAGATGTTGATTTCACAAGGCTTTCAGAGGCATAAATATTTCAAAATTAAATAAATTAAAACTTCCTTGTAGAACCCCAGCAACCACATAAGGTAAAACCTCGCAGTACTAAAACCAACTACATGGAACGTGAAGCACTTCACTGGAAAACAGCTGTTATGCTGTAGCTTAGAGATGATTACTCTTTTTTGTTTTTTCAATTGCCATGCACACCATGCAAAAATCTTTACAACCCGTAAACTTTAGAAAAGAACAAATTGTGCCAATAAAACTACTAAACTGATAGATTTATAGATACTTTTCATCCAAACTGACTGAGCTGGACTTCATTCTGATCAGTGGCGACACAAATAAATCTATATAAATATATAAAAATAAGATTTCTTTATTTCAATTTTATTAAGTTGCAAAAGTTCAAGTGGAAAGTATAGAACTGAGTGGATATTTCGCTGTATATATATATATATACATTTATATGTATTTTAAAAAGGTTCAAAATCGATGCATACCGCTGCAGAGCTCCTGCATAATGCAAACCCAACCAACCTGTTAGTGTCCCATGTGATGACGTTGCCGTCAAAGCCGGATGTGACCAGGAGGCGAGTGTTGGTGTCGTACTCGATGTTCTTCACCCAGCTGGCGTGGCCGTGCAACGAGCAGACCTTGGAGTTCAGCTTACGAAGGTCCCATAATGCAATGGTGGTGTCGTCGGAGCAGGTGGCAAACAGGCGATTGTCCAAAAACCTGGAGAGAGACGAGACGGTTTCAGCCGACCTTCGGCCTTCGAGCCTCGTTTATCCTTTCATTCACACGTAGGACATGTTTAAAAACAACTGCAGACGCACCAACGTGCTGCACAGGTAGAATAATAGAGTCAACATACAAACTATATAACAGGAGGGGAAGAAAAGGGTGAAGATTTTTTTTCCCCAACAGTTCCATAGTATTGAAAATATGAAGAATTCAGTATAGCTATAAATATCATTGAGTTTTATCACATATTGTGATAACAATAAAAGTGATAAAAATATTATTTTTTAATTTTTTAAAGGTAACTGTATGGCTGTGACTGTATGACAACATTCAGAGCCCCACAAACATAAATATCGCTCTTGAAAATTATTTATAATACACTTCTGTACGACACCATTCACATAAAGAAGTGCAACTCCTGTCACTAAACAGCACACAGTAACTGAATTTAATCATATCTTGATATTTTCATTGAATAAACTGTAGAGGAACTAGGAATCCAAACAATTTGGACAGTTTTGAGGGGTTTTATACGTCATTAATTGGAATTTATAGTGATAACAATAAATCAAAATTCTTAACAGAAATTTATCACGATAAATGGCAAACGATACAATAAATCCCCACCCCTGGAATTGAGTCAAAATTTGATCTCATGAATAAAAAGTTAAAATGATGAGGGAAAAATGTAAAATATTCTGAATAATGTGGAAACAGCATCTTGGAAGCAAAACTGCCGTTTCTTCCCAAGCAGGAACAAAAATCCGTCCAACGTAATTTTTTTCTCTCCAAGTGACTCGTTGCGATTCAGATCAGCTTTAAAAAAAAAACCCCTAAATGTCTGAAGTTATATGCGAGAAGAGCACCTTATGTTGTTGACGCAATCCTCATGGGCCTCTGTGAGGGTCTTGATGTGCCTGGATGAAATGGGGTCAAACAGGAGGACCTCTGTCTGCTCACAGGCCACCGTCAGCACAGACCTGAGCAGGGAGCACACAAACCAGAGTTACTGGCCACCACAAGCCTGGGACGAGGTTTAACTGTGTCGTCACCCAAGTTATTCTACATTTAGGAAAGAGGGGGAATAGTGCAACAGTAAAACGAAAACGTTATTATTCTAATAAAGTAGTAAAAACATAAAAAGATACAATAAGCATTGTATAAAATGCCCCAACTTACGTCGTTCAGGTGTATCTCAATAAATTGTAAGTACACAGCAGCACAATATATTACAACACAAACATCTTGAAATATGGAAAACTTACTTTCTTTCAGCATAAGAAAGTATAACTGCAGAATAATTGCACACAGAATGATACATATCAACCATATATTTTATTAATTATATATACATTTTGACTATTATAGCTTACGGGCAGAGAAACCCGCTAATTTTATTTTACATTCTAATTGTATCAGACCGATTACAAATAATTTTGATATTGCAATTTTAAGCTAAAAAAGTTATGTGGGAGGAAAAAATGTTTGCACAATTAGTTGTGATTTTGAGTTGTGATTTGCAACTGTCTGCTGAGTTTTACCAAGTTTGGAGTCAGTTCAGCATCTAAATAAATACTTACCTGCTTCACTTATCAGTACAGAGCAGGCCAATTTGTTGACTATTTTTAACAATTCCATTGCAAAGGATGCTTAATATTAGACTTTGACAAAATTTAAAGCAGACACAGCTATTACTATGCTACTTGAGTTCTGTTAGAAAATATTTACATTCAAGTAGGATTTTTCACTTAAAATCCAATATATATACAGTATATATATTGTACAGTAGTACCTTAATTACTGCTCTGAGTATGTTGTTTTTTTCCCAGCAAATGGCAAAGTTAACGATTAGCCAACAACTAAATTAGTTGACGATTATTTCAATAATCGATTATTGAAATCTGTTAATCATTTCAACCTAAATTGAATTTTAGGTTAGCATGGTGAAAATGAACAGAAGTAAAGCACTCTGTGTGCAAATAATGTATATTTATGTTTGACTGATTTCGATCGTAGTCCAACTTACTGAGACGCACCTGCGTATGTGCAGACAGCCGAGCCCAACAGTGTGCAGGAAGGACTTACCGCTGTCACATGAGCACACAAACAAACGTGACCCAGACAAGACAGCTTGACCCGGTTTGGCTGCAGGATTTAGGTCCTGCATCTGGTGTCTAGTCAAGGAGGCTTGACTGTCCTCATTAGCTGTGACTGCTGTGGAGAGCTTCCTAAAGACATGCAGCACTACATCACCCATGTGACGTTAACTTTGGATCAAACTTCCAAGGACGAAGAATTGAAATTGTGAAGCACAGGGTGTCAATGCATGTGTCAATGCAATCAGTGAAACCTGTGAGGTCTACGACCATGTCCTGAAACATCTCAGTACTTACCCGTCCGGTGAGTACTCCAAATTGAATACAGCTCCGTGGGTCTGAGAGCTCAGATTGACCGACTCCACAGCCGGGTTCATAGAGCAGTACAAGCTGGTCATTGTCCTGAAGTTATCCCTGGCTGGGTCTACAAACAGCCCCCGTCTGATAGTCCTGCTCTGCAGCCAGGAAAACAGGCTATTCCCCTTGTAGCCTTCGCTACTGGAGCTCCCACCGCTCCCCGCCTGCGGAGCGGCGCCCGGTGAGCAGCGGCGCTCTTCATCCTCCAGGCGGGGAGGAGACGAGCCAGTGCTGCCCTCGGGCTGGTCCTCGCTGCTGCTCCCCGGCGGCGAAGCGCAGACCCTCTGCGGGGCGTCTTCTTCCACCTCCGACTGTGTCGGTCTTCCAACAGGGTCTTCTTTCTTGCCGGTGCTGCCGGGCCTATCCTGCGACTCGTCGGCGTCCTCGCTGTCGCTCTGGTGTTCGGAGCTCATTGTGGCGGTTCAGCCCGTCCGCACGGCGGCTCGTGTCTCCGGCGGGGTCAGCGTCTAGCTCAACCGTAGAAAACAGACAGGATACAATCAGCTACCGAGCTTGAATGTACGTCGAGTTCGTTACACGCTTAAGGTGCCATGACAGAGGACTGTAGTAGTAGAGGTGCGGTGGTGGAAATCTATTTTGCTGCCAGATTTGGCAGCGCCTCTACGCCGCCCATCAAGACAACCAGGATTAGCTTGTATCTGACCGGAAACCAGAGCTGACCCTTCAAAATAAAGGCGCAAGATGGATTTATATCCGCGATTCTTTTGTACAGATTCCGCCAATAGGACAGACGTTTTGTTTTTTATCTTGTATTTTGTGATACAAGCAAATAAACAAACAAACAAGCAGTGAATAAATAAATAACGAGAAAGAAACATATAAACTAATACTGCTTTATTAACTGAAGGATGAGGTATAACTGTGTATTTCGTTTACTCACAGTCAACTACAAGTGCCAAAGCTTTCAAATGTCACCGCTATAAAATTTAATCAAAAACGTTTTTGTACTCTTTAAAGTTTAAAGTGAATCCCTTCTATACCAAAAAGAGTGAGCCAACCTTCCTCTGACTGCTAAGAGTGACATATTCATTTACTTATTGCTGCAAACTGCTTGACAGCTGACTGAAGTAAAGGGCTACACTTGCTACGTGGATAAATTGGGTTTAATGTCATTCAGATATAAACTTTCTGACTTCAGAAACGATCACACAAGTAATTAGTTTCTTTGTATTTAGCAAGCGAACAGCAAATCTTTGTTTGTGTGTTAATATCAATCACTAAATTGGAACCCACGTACGATTCGTAGCACGTGTGACACAATTTAATCTTAAATTTAGATTAAAGACAAATACGGGAGCAGAAACCTCAAGTAGTCACTATGACGCTTTTCAATTCATAACTTTCATTAAAAGGTTTTATGCAACACTTTTTGTTGCTGTCGAAAATGTAACACTTGAATCGTGTCGAAAACAAAGAACAGAACTGCAAGAAATACTTTCGCCTTACCTGTATTTGTTGGGAGACACATTAACGCTAAAAGATAAAGAATAAAAATATTCGCTTATCATTTTATGTATTTTCAAGGGATTCCTTATCTGTTCCAGAGTTTTTGGAAATAAATTGGGTAAAAATGTGACTTTCTGGGTTGTAAATTGAAGAGCTCGTGCGGATGTTTATGCACTTCTTCGGCAAGTTTCAACGTTTTTGTTCTGACCAAAACAAATACCAGAAGAAAGTGACGTAGTTCCGCTTCCTCGTCCTGCTGCACACTTACTGAACTCGTTGCTGCCATCTGCCGAACAGATACTGTCACTACAATGTATCTTGAAAAGCGAGCTGAACAGAAAGAAAGGACGTTTTAGGTCGGGTCCGTGCACATTGGACCTCCTAATCAGCAAATATTTTTACTAGAAGTTGCAATGTGTAATATTTGTGATAAATGCACAATTTTCGATTTTTGTGCCCAAATCACTTAATTTCCCCCCCATATATATATATACATACACACACACAGTCACCTAATTCTACGACCATTTTTCGTTCGTTCTTCAAGTTGAATTTTTTATTTTATTTTATTTATTTTAATATATTTTCCTGGAGCATATCGTCCAACCTCCTGGTCCCAAAGTTTACTTATTTTTCTGATCAAGTGTAAATAAATCGATACATTTTTGCTTTGGATTTTCCGTTTGTTTACTCGCAGCTGGACATTTCAGCCAACAGAAATGTATGACGCAATGTAGAAAGACAAAAGAGTAGATCTCAAGAGAACCTGGAAACTATGTTTTGAGATGCCAACAAACACAATTGGGACTGTAAATTTGCATATGAGAGATATGGCTTTCTGCCCAGAGCGACTCCACCACAAGATGTAGGCATTGGAAAAAAAAAAAAAAAAAAGCTGCATTATTCTTGGCCCCACCACTCTCAGGACCCACCTCTACACTGTAAAGACACAAAATCTTCCCAAGTATTTTAGGTTTAATTTGAATACTAATATCTTAGTACACTAGAAATAAGAAAAACTAGCTCATATGTAACTTTTCAGCAAGATTTATGAGCTTCTTTTAAGTCAATAATTCCTCAAAATTGATGATAAAGTGCTTGCTCCATTGGCAGATAATTTCACTGACAACAAAAACATATTTCCCCATATTATAAGTGAACTATTCTGCCAGTGGAACTGCTTTTCCATCAAAATTAAGAGATTATCAACTTAAAACAAGCCTCTGTTTCTTTCCAAAAAGTTTCTTGGAAGTTCATTTTATCTTATTTCAAGCTGTTTGCACTATAAACCGGACCAGAAACACCTGGTAAGATTAGTTGTTTTTATAGTTAACAGAGACAGGTTTGTTGGTCGCTCTGTGATCACAAACCTTTTGTTAGTTGTGACTAGAAACTTTCTGTGGGATTGAGTTTAAAAACCGTGTGATGATGGATTTTCTGTTTTTACGGTGAATTTTCATGCCCACCAGGATGCTTATTTGATGTTTGCCACAAGCAACAAAGGGGAACACAGCTTACATATGGGAGACAGTTCAGGCCAGATGAAGCTTCATAACCACAAATCTGTTTAAATCTATCAATCACCAAGGTGGGCCTTTTTTTTTTTTTTTTTTTTGCATGATCTGTCATTGCTCCTACATTTTCTTTCAGCAGTAATTTTTCTTGGAAGCAGCTCAAAATTGTGTAATCCACACCTGACTAGACTTTATATTCAAACACCTCCTGACATGCTGGAACAGTTTATTGTGAGGGCACCCAGCTCTTCCCGGAGGCGCTTTACATATATGTGCGACATAATTACAGTTTGTGTTGCTTTGACCCTTTTTTGTGTGTGCATGCCTCGACACTGTGCCCTGTGTGTGTGTGTGTGTGTGTGTGTGTGTGTGTGGGCGTGCGTGTGTGTGTGTGTGTGTGTGTGTGTGTGTGTGTGTGTGTGTGTGTGCGCGTTCTTGGCCCCCCTTTTGGACAATTAGGCGTAAAGTTCTGCCAACTTTAGTTGCGGTGCAGGAACCACACAAATAAGTTTGGAATAACATTAAAATATCCTTGATTTTATTTATTTACTTTTGTTTTCTGCTAATTGAACTACTAATAAGTCTGGTTGGAAACGTAATTGGGGTTAAAAACAAAAAACAAAAAACAAAAAAAACGCCACAAGACGTTGTGTGCATTCTTTTGAGAGAGAGCGCGCGTGTTCGCACGTGCACGATCTCACGAGGCCGGCCGCCTATATAAACTGGCAGCCGATGGTAAAGGAGTCTCAGGGAGTCAAACGGTTGAGATGACGAGCAAGCAGAGGGATGCTCTCCGACCGAGAGGTGCCGTTTGCGCGCTTTTACGCACGGCGGCGGCGCCGCATGCTTCCCCAAAGCGGGCGCGTGGCGCATCAGATGTCATCTTAATCATCATCATCATCATCATCATCATCTCAGTGATGTTGCCTGCCGCTATCCAGCCAGCATCAGCTCACCCTCAGTGCCTGGACTTTGAGCCGCCTTTCAAGCCGCAGTGGCACCTGGAGTTCTGCTCCCAGTACGAGCAGTTCGGCTGCTGCGACCAGAGGACGGACAACGCGATCGCGGAGAGATATTGGGACGTGATCGAGCAGCTGGAGACGGCGGGTTACGACTTGTGCGAGGACCTGCTGAAGGAAATCATGTGCCAGGTGAGCCTGCCGCATATAGCACCTCCACAGATGGGGCGATTTCACTTTCACACGACGCTGCGACGGATTCGGATTTAATACGCTGGCGGAATTTCACGGCATGACCCCGAAGGTGAAGATGAATAAATAATTGTTGACGTCGTTGCATAATGCATAAGCTGGTGAGTCAGGAGGATGAACCGCAAAAATATCTGAAAATGCAACATAAGCGTGAAATTTTGATACGAGGTTGCGCACTCGGCATTGTATTAAAGTTATGTTTGGCTTTTAAAGATGCATTGAAGCTGCTTTTTTTTTGTTTGTTTGTTTTTTGTTGTTGTTGTTTTTTGTACAACGTACAAAATAATTCAGTGATTGTTAAAAGCGGGCTGCACAGTGGCGCAGTTGGTTAAGCTGTTGCCTTGCAGCAAGAAGGTCCTGGGTTCGATTCCCGGCCCGGGATCTTTCTGCATGGAGTTTGCATGCCTGTGCATGGTGGGTTCTCTCCGGGTTCTCCGGCTTCCTCCCACAGTCCAAAAACATGACTGTCAGGTTAATTGGTTTCTCTAAATTCTCCCTAGGTGTGAATGGTTGTGTGTCCCGTCTGTTTTCTGTGTTGCCCTGTGACAGACTGACGACCTGTCCAGGGTGAACCCCGCCCGACCCCATTAGGGACGAAGGGTGTTCAGAAATTGGATGGATGGATTGTTAAAAGCGAGTTCGACATTTCAAATTCAAAATGGAACATGCAAGCATGCAGCTCCTTTAATGTTTCACCCGCTTCGGATGTTATCATCCCATAGTATGGCCATTATCAGTGGTTATCAGCCCCATTGAATGGCCTCAGTTGGTCCCTGATCTGCCTGCTATCAGGCTGTTATCAACCAATCTATCGGTGATAACAGCCACTTGTCGCTAATAGAACTTTTTTTAAGCTTTTTTTAAAAACCTTTATTTATAATTTATCTGCGAATTTACCAAAAATACAAAAGCCAAATGTATCCGTCATAAGATTTTAATTAGGTATTGTAATAATTGTTACAGTATTTAAAAACAACTCACTAAAATCTAAAACCGGAGTTGTTTTTTTTTTGTTTTGTTTATTTTTGTTCGCTTTTTTAAAGACCTATATTTCCAATATGCCTTTTATTTCTTTCGATTTTTTCCAATAATTCACTCAAAATAAATGCCAAAATTTAACATACTTGGTTAATTTTATTGGATCTTTACAAGACGTGTTCTCTCAATACATGCCGTGTTTTTATCTTCCTTATCTTCGGTGCAATTTATATATATATATATATATATATATATATATATATATATATATATATATATATATATATATATATATATATATATATATATATATATATATATATATATATATATATATATATATATATATATATATGAGTTGTCCAACCTCACAGCCCTCCACTAGGTGGCTGTATGTACATCCGAAGTTGCTTGCAATCCATTAATAATGATAAGAAGAAGTTAGGGTTGGCCCTAATCTTATTTTTAATTAAAAAAATTAAAAATTAAAATACGGATGGATTTGCTCATATGATTATATGAAAATCTGTGTTTGTACCATATGAAAATGTTTAATATTTGTATTAGTAGTAATAATAACAAATTACGGATTGCACCCGAGAAAACATTAGAGAAGAAGAAGAAGCTTACGTCATTCGACGCGACACTTTCCACGGTCGGAGCTGGTGAGTAGCCCCTGAATCTGTCAAATAAAAATGTAGTAAAAAACCTCAAAAGACCGAAAGTCTACATTTATAAATCTGCTGATGGTAGTTCTATGAGTTAATGTTAGCGAGTATGTGGCACAGCATGTGTTTGTACAGATTTAGACACGTTTTTAACCCTATTTGGTAGAAAAAAGGCTACTTTAGCTCGCTAAAGTAGCCTCTTAAAAGCCAGTCAGGTTCAAATGTAGCTGTCCTTCATACCTTTAATAACAATGTGCTAAAATTTTGTTTCATATATCTTAAGAAACCGTATACTTTTCAGTATACTAGTTTATATCAGTATATTGATTTAATGTTAGGATTCTATCATACAGTTCATTACATTTCATCGTTTCCCACAGTGTATTATAAGCCCTGAGGCCATCATTCTTTATTTGTTGCCCCACCAGGCTAAGCATTGTTTATTTATTTAAGTCTTTGTAAAACGTTTGCATTTTCTATGACTTTATAGTTATTGTTCAAGTATTAATCTTCCAATCTTTCAATAACACATAATTCTCAAAATGTAATTTCAAATTTCCTGTCAACTTTTAACATTTTTTATCTCAAAAACATGACCAGCTACAGGATGACTGACTGTCATAAAACTCAACCACCGGGCTTACCATGTTTTCTGGGGGATACCCTGCAAGCACAATGCATGCTAATATTTATTTATCACATACCAGAAAAAACAGCTACCTTCTGTTTATTCATAGTCATGGTTGTATTTTCTGTCTTTGTTTTAGGTTCAATGTCAAGAAGAGGTATGTTTAGCATCTCTTAAACATTGAGCTATACAGCAAGATCTAAGAAAATATGTGTTTGTCCTGAATATAATTTTTTATATGCTCTGCTTTTTTTCATTTCATGATAAGAGAGAACACATATCTCGGAGGAAGCGAAGGTCTTCCTCCAGAAAGCCTATAAAGAAGGGATGACCAGGGTGGGATCTCCACTGGTTGGAACGGCATCCCAGGCCACTGGCTTGCCACCGTTTGTCATTGATGTATGTTTACCAAAGTTCTTTCTAGCCGTTCAATTTCAGAATTCAGAAGGCAAGATGCAATTTTATATAAAAATAAATTCAAGCTTCCTGTTTTGTAACAAGACTTTTATGTTTTTTAGAACTGGATTGGAAACTATAGAAGAAAAAAACCATCTTCTTCTCAACCTAAAAACAAGAAGTTATACACCAAGGACCTGTCTGGTTACAACCTGTTCTGCAGGGATCAGTTAAAGAACAAGGGTGAGAGAGGATTTACTGTAGCTGTTATGTTGACAAGCATTGTTGTGTGTATAGCTAGCCTGATCATTGCAATTCTCACTTACAGCACAGCCTTTGCTTTCTCCCCTTGACTTGGATTATCTCCCGCAGACGTTTCATTGTGCCAATCAGTAAACAGAAGGAGAAGTTGTTAAGACTGCCAATTTTCTGTGCTGTTTTAGAATTGCACAGAAAATTGTAGCAAAGTAAAGGAAGCCATTCAGTCTTTGTTGGCCTTCCAAATATGGAATTAACATGGACAGCTGCCTCGATGAGCTCAGGTCTTCTGTCTTTGTAGTGACAGATTTTATGTATTTATTTATTTTATTTATTTATTTATTTTTTTGCAGCGAATGCAATTTTAAGTAGAATTTTTGCCGTTGAACTGGTACATGACATACGTCACAGACAAACATTAGCTATTGGGTAAAATTTAACACATCTACAGAGGTGTTAAATGAGTGTTAAGTGAGCAATAGCTATAGCTCAGACCCTCTGAATGCTTCAATGTGTAGTACAATGGGTCATTTTTTTACCAGGCTATTCATAAACTTAATTTTTGGAAAAAGTATCTTGCCTTAGTTATTTTGTAGTTGTGTAATACTTGCATTGTTCTGTTCGATTTACTTTCTAGAACAGTGGTTTCCAAAGTTGATTCTCAAGGGCTGGAACCTTCATGCCCTTGAGCCATGATTGAATCTAGGTTAACACACCTGGATTCAATCATGGCTCATTAGAAGGCCAAAGAAGAAAATTGACATGTTGAGGAGGTTACAACCACCAGACAGAGAAGAAAAACAAGCGGTCCTCAAGGACCCAGTTTGGGCACCCCTGTAATTGGCTCTGCTCTGCTCACAGGAGCCCTTGACTGTTATTTTTTATAAGCCATCCTTACAAAACAAATCTGACTTGTATTGTCTAGTTTATCTCATCAAATTACATTTGTGAGATCTTGAGTACTTGATAAAACTTTTTCTATTTGCCATGTAATGTTAGAGAGTTTTCTTAACTTTATCAAAATCTACACCCATTGAGTCGGGGTGAGCCATACGAGATCTGTACAATGTCAATGGATTGCTTGCTATTTTTCTTTGTTTTGTTTTTCCTGCTAGGAAGCCTGAAAGATATTACGCAGAAATGGTCCACTTTGGCAGAAGAGCAGAAGAGGCAATATGCGGAGGAGGCAGCAGCTCTAAAAGTTCAGCGCACTTCAGATGGCATGAGCCCAGAGATGCGATGCCTGAAATTGAAGAAGCACCTAAAACAGCTGAAAATTGAGGTTTTCCATATATGCTAAGACCTTAAGAATGTTTTCAAGCCATTTAACTGTATATTGAAAATAATGTTAGGAGTTAACCCTGTAATCATTGGGTTTCCAGTTTGAAATCCTACTACGTCTGTCTTAGTCGACATGCTTTGGCTGCTAGTGGTGCCAGTGCATGACAGCCTCACTTCTATCAGACTGCCTGAAACCAGCTGTGGCAAGAACCCTATTGGTTATAGCCACACTGATGGTGGTGAGCTAATGGTGGGCATTAGCTCACCACCATCAGTGTGTAAATTACTTAATGTAGTGTAAAGTCTTTTCAGTTCCTCTAGACTGAGTGAAGCACTGTACATTGCTCCACATGCCATTTATTATTTATCTGGGATAAGATGCTTGCGCATGACATATTTAGTCTGTGCTTGCAGTTTACTCCACTTAACTGTTTCACATCATAAAAAAGTGTTTAATCATATAAGGTAATGGTAATAAAAAGAAAATACATTTTCATATAAAGATTTAATTTAACAACCAAAAAAAAGGTGACAATAATTTTCACTGTTAAAAATGGAATTAGTATTGCTAATTTTTTGTATTATTTTGCTTATAAATTTATAAGGGTCACATAATTTTTAGGCAAAGCATAGTGTTCTAATTGAAAATAAAAATTCAAAGACTACCTTGAATGTATTAATGTCATCTACCTTTTGTTAACATATGTAATATAAATATTGAATGTTTATATTACATGCCATATTTCTATGTTTTATTTTTTACTGTTTTATGTTTTGTTTCTTACTGACTTAAAATAATGAAAATTTTCTAGGTCAATAAATTTATTCCTATCCTTTGTAATGTTATGTATATCTGCTGTTTTGAATGACTCTTCTTTTGATCTTTGTTGAAGGTTGCCGGTCTTGAGAAGCTTGGGGTAGAGACTGGTGTAATGATGTATGACCATCAAAAGCCTTTATTAGAAGTCCTAGAAGTGAGCAGCAAAGGCGCTTCTTCGTTCTTCAACAGTACCGACGTACTGGACAACTTTGCACTGCATTTCCAAGGTTTTCACAAACTGACAGGGATACGTCAAACTTAAATAACAGCTTAGTGGACTTAATATTTACATTATCTTTTCTCTCTTGTTTGAACTGTTTTAAGGAAAATCATTATCTACTTCTGCTGCAAAAGAACCGGTGGATCAAATTGTTAAGAAAGTGCAGGATCTCTTCAACAGGAAATACAGTAAGAATACATTATCATACTCTAGTAATTTTCTAGTCATGGTCAATGTAATGAATTCATAATTTAACTTCATTGCAGTAATAAAGTTGGTATCTGCGTATATGTCGACATAATGGTCTGTAACACCTTGTCAATTAACCATGGGCCACATGTATGATTGTGCGTACTCACCAAAAAAGTTATATGCCATATTTGATGCACGAGTTGATATGTATAAAAATGAGCTTTGTGTGACAGTTTTTGTGAGCTTCACACTAATTTCAATATGTATTAATGGGTGGCAACAGAACGGATCAGCAGCTGCATTATATTTCCCAGTAATTGGGATTTATAAAGGCAAGGTGCACAGGTCTTTGCATGTGCACGGCTGTATAAATTATAATTTTTTGGTGCGTTGCACTTTTCTAAATAGTCAATTTGGAGCTCTGTATTACTAATCCACTTTTTTATCTTCAGCTTGACTGCAAATATGTACAACTTTTAAAAAAATTTTCTTATCTTTTTTAGATGAAGCGGGTGGCAGAGGAAGGCTCCCGTACATCTCCATTCAAAATAAAAGCATAATTATCAACGCTTGTGGTCTACCTGATGGCATCATTCTCAAAAAACCATGCCACTATGGACGTAAACAGTTAGAAGTCATTTTAAATAATGCGGCGAACATTTCCTTTACAATTCGTAAGTGTTTGAGCATAAATGTTGATAGATTATATTTAAATGGAAGTCACCCGGTAAAAATGTACTTTGTAATCATGCAATGGGGTGGTCTGTTGTTGAGAGGTCATTTTCATAATTTTATGTTCTTATATTTAGTCATTCCTTTTGCACTGCTAGACTTTAATTTGAAGTATTTAAAGAGCAGAATCCAAAAGTAGCATTTGTTTTGGGAAAAGCATTTGGTAAAGGATCCAAGGATCAGAGTCAAAGTCTGGAAGGCCGCATGAGTTCTGTAGTCTGTCTTTATACACTCGCTCAAACTGCTGCGCCCCATGAATTGTGCTATTCACTTAAGTTTATTGTTTAGCACTACTGTCATAATCACCATAACATTTTGTCATACTCATCTAGTATAATGTAGTCAAACTTCTAAATAACTATACTCGCATACTATAATGGCGTGTCTGTAATAGCTTCTTACAGACACACTTTTTGTCCTTTTAGAAATAAACGGACAAAAAAGTCTCTTTATTTATAGTTGCTCCATTGTTTTGTTCAAGACGATGTTTATTGTTTTTAACGTTTCATCTCCTCGGCTAGTATGGTCACATGAGTTGAAGGATAACAGACAAACGTGCATAAATGAATACTTTCTATGGCAGGTAAAGTGGAAAACAAACAAAAACCATCTCTGTCTCAAATGTTTGCTGAAAGAACACGGATGACGGGAAATAATACTTTAGCAGAAAGATCATCCATTCTTGTTTTTTTTGTTTTTTCTTTTGAATTGTGTTCCTCTGACAACAAAGAACATGTATTATAATTAATGTATTGACAGTGCAATAATTATTTTTATACAAACAAAATGCATGCATCATTCACACTACTAATTTCAATTTTCTCTTCAGATGAAAAGACTGTTGAAGAATCAGTTGTAACATCTGACACTGGAGTGGTGATAACTGCAAATGGTATGTCTTCAGATTGAACTTTATACACACAGTGTTTTTTTTCTCATAGTAAAAGTGGTTTTTATTCCTTATTACATTCTAGTGGTGTTAAGTAGAAGATTATACCTATGACTTTCAAATACACTTATTGGAAGGACTTCATTCAGTATCCCTTTCCATGTAATAGGGTTTTTTTTTGGACTTGTTTTAATCATACAATTACAATTCCATTTGAAATTGTATATATGGTTTTTATATCAGATTTATATTAGAAATAAATCTCTTTCCCTGTGACAATTCTATTCAGTGTATCCCAACAGATACCTGCTTAGTTATTTGCAATTATGGTCTGTGATGGAATAGTTACTGTAAAAACTTTGCAGAAGCAGATGTCAACTTACAACGAGAAATGAAACAAATATACCCTGGAGTATGGGAAATTGTCCTTTCGTTAGTTAAAATTAATATAGTACAATGTTGTGTTGATTAATATTAGCCTTAAGAAAACCTTTAATCGTTCACACTTCACAATGTGTATTTGAGAAATACTGTTTAAGCCATGTCCTGGATACTTGTACTTCAAGTTTTGATATTGCATTTTATTGTACTCATATTGAAGATATGTTGGAAAAACAATTTCAATAATTATATTTTATTCTTTGTATCAGACCCCGGGAGAAAAATTAGGACACCAACTGTGGAAGACATTTTGAATGGAATGTGTGCAAATGGTAAGTTCGTTGCATGTCTATGCTGAATGTCCTCCATTACAATGTTGTTATGTATGTTATGTGGGTATATTACAAAGTGCACTACACCCTCGGTAACACAATATGTCTGGTCTTCCTTAGGAAAATATGTATTCCGGATGATTTATAGGTTTTCAGATACAAAAAGTGTGGGGAGTCCAGCTTTGTCTTTAGGTCACTCTGACGTACAACCAGATATGTTTAAGAAATTATGAATATTCCATACTTACATAAATCACATACGCTTTGGGGTACGTGTATTGGGTGATCTCATTAGTGAGGATGTAACACCTTTCCAAATGCTCTATATGGCTATTATGTATAGTCGGATTATAGCTGTACTGTCATCTCAATGTCTGCAAGATTCATCTCGGCATTGATATTGTGTTTGTACAAATATTTATGTGTAATATAGTGCATGTGATGCGTTTCTCATGCTAAGACTGTTGAACAAATGTAGTTGTGACAATTAGCAAGTTGGCAAGTCTCACAACAGCATAGATGCTTATCTTGCATCGCTGGTTTAACTTTAAGGAAGTAGAAGACATCTCAAATTACGGAACTAATGAATGAGCAGGCAATAATTTGTTTTCAACATAAAAAAAAATTGCAGAAATAATTACATACAAATCACATTAACCAATAGCTTAAAGTAGGGGTTCCCAAAATTGTTCCTCAATGGCCAGCACCTTGCATTTCTTAGTTCTGTTCCTGATTTAATGCAAGGCCTATGAATAGGTTGACATGATGAAAAGTTTGTAACTTCCACCGGTGAGAGAACTAAAACATGCAGGATGCCCATCCTCAGGGCCCTAATTTTGACGACAATGAATAAAAATAAGAAGTATTAATAACAAAACTGTTTCAATATGTTTAAATATGCTGTTTACACAGAACTGAGTTACTATCAGTTATTCTATATAACATATTCCCATATAAAGTATAATAATTTTAAACGTTACTTGAAGGTATGACCTACCTTGAGATCACATTGCAACTAAACTGTTAATTCTTCTTTAGATGAGCGGAGCATAACAGAGCCTATGGGTTTGACGGAAGTGCTGTCAAGAGAACCGACTACAGATGGTATGCATTAAAATAAATTAAGGCATTATGCTTCTTTTATGTTTTTTAAACTACATTTGTCAATAAATGACTTATTTTTCTTTATTTAGATACTAAGGATGTTTGCAACATCTGCCACTGTCTGTTCAGTGATCAGAAAAAAAATGCCAAGAAGAAGTGGCGTGAGTGGCGACGTTGCAACACATGTGAGCAGTGGTCACACCTGGCATGTGGATTCAAGAAAAACTTGTGTCGTCATTGTCAGACCCCCTAGAAGTTGAGCCTTGTTATGTCTTTCAATGTTAGCATTTCCTGTAGTTTGTTTTAAACAATTGATAAATGTGCTATGTTCAATAAAAGCTTTTGTATTGAAAAGATATTCTGTCAAATGTGAGTGCTTTAAATAGTAACAAACATTTGGGTATCAAACGAACACATCAGTGAGCATGTTAGCTCATTACTATTGCACTTCAAAAATTTCCACATGGTAGCACAAATAATACCCTTTAGCAAAAGAATGAGTAAGATCTTTCCTTTTAAATAAACAAATTGACCAGGTTAGAAGACGACACGTTCAGGTAAAGGCACTTTCTCCCTTCGCGAAATCGTTGGGACAGGCATGTTGATAGGACACAGCTGGAGAAGATCCCAGTGTGGGATGCAGTAGTTCCACAACGTCACGTGTTACTATTGGTTATCAATGGGTGACACGCCACGTGACCAGTTACACACTTTTTGCCGCTTAATGAGAACTATTAATACGATTTGACATTAGGATTTCATTCTGTCTGATAAGTTCAGTTTATGACTGGAAAATGTGATTTACTTACTTTAACAGAATTTGCTACCCACTCAGACTGGTGAGTTTAATCATGACATCGCCCCGTGTGTCAATGATGGGGCGCATTCCATTTCAAACATTGAACGTGTGCCGCGACAATAAGGCCCCGTGTGTCAATGATGGGGCGCATTCCATTTCAAACATTGAACGTTTGCCGCAACAATAAGACCCTGTGAGTTGTAAGTGCGAGGATGTTATAAAGTAATGTATATGGTCATTGAGAGTGTAATTGTAGTGTATTAAACTATGATCAGGGCTTCACTTTTTTCTCATATTTAGTTTAGCTGCACTATTACAGATAGTATGTGTTAACAGGGAGAAGCTGTATGGGAGAGTGATGCAAAAGAAGCCTTTTCAGCAATGCCTCAAACAGAGCCGCTTGAGGTCTGCAAAAGCACATTTGGACGAGCCAGCTTCATTTTGGAATAAGGTCCTGTGGACTGAAGAAACAAAGATTGAGTTGTTTGGTCATAAAAAAGGCATTATGCATGGCGGGGGGGGGGGGGGGAACAGCATTCCAAGAAAAACACTTGCTACCCACTGTAAAATTTGGTGGAGGTTCCATCATGCTTTGGGGTTGTGTGGCCAATGCTGGTACTGGGAATCTTGTTAAAGTTGAGGGTCACATGGATTCAACTCAATATCAACAGATTCTTGAAAATAATGTTCAAGAAGCTGATACGAAGTTGAAGTTATGCCAGGGATGGATATTTCAGTAAGACAATGATCCAAAACACCGCTCCAAATCTACTCAGGCATTCATGCAGAGGAACAATTGCAATGTTCTGGATGGCCATCCCAGTCCAGACCTGAATATCATTGAACATCTGGGATAATTTGAAGCGGGCTGTCCATGCTCGGCAACCATCACACTTAACTCAACTGGAATTGTTTTGTGAAGAGGAATGGTCAAAAATACCTTCATACAGGATCAAAGAACTTATTAAAAGCTACAGGAAGTTACTACAGGCTGTTATTTTAGCAAAAGGCAGATCTAATAAATATTAATGTCACTTTTCTGTTGAGGTGCCCATATTTTTGCATCTGTCAAATTTTCTGTTAATGCATACTGTACATTTTCTGTTAGTCCAATAAACCTCATTTCAATACTGAAATATTAAGGTGTCCATTAGATATATCAAACTGAAGTAGCTTTTGCAAACACCCAAATATTTATACATAAAAATGATTAAGATTAATAGGGGTGCCCAAACTTTTTCATATGACTGTATGTTGCCGCTTTCTCAGGTAGGTTACAAACAGTTATGTCATAATGCCCCAGCCGGCATACCTAGGTGGGCCCCATAAGGGAAAAAAGAGGGCAGACAGTATAGGTCCCAAAATGGTTTGTCACCATTTTCCATAGTGGCCCATATATTTTTTTTATGTAAGCAGAGACAAATCACATAAGATTACATGTCAGAATTTTCTGACATACAGTTGGTGTTATTCAGACTCTCTGTCTTTATATTCCTGCCTGATCCGTCCCGCTGTGTGCTTAAATTTTAATGTAATATCTGGTGTGAAGGACGTCAATATTTGCGTTGCCCTCCTGAAAAACGCAAACATCAACACTAATATTAACTGCTCTATAACCTTTTAAACAACATGTCCTTACAGTTGTAAAACTAAATGCAAATCTAACAGTAAGATAATTCTCACTAGTCTGTGCAGCCATATGAGTGGTGGAGCAGTGGAAGGAGTGCTTAGACAGCAAACACTCAACCTGGATGCTGGTGTGAGGGGTCTCCTAAAAAAGTAGTCAATCATCCAACTGCAGATGATACATTATGGTGCTGCTGGCATTCTTACTAAAACCAGGAAGGTAAATCAAATCAACCAGTTTGTAAGTCCCTACACAGGCTACAAATAGTCCATATTGTAAGTTTTGAAATTTGTCTGAAATATCACAGAAACACTGACGTAGCACTTAATGAATTTTTAATACAGAGTAGTGCCCTTCAAAATAATATAATTCTTGGATAACAGTCAAATATTTCTCAAATATGAACATCACAAAAGTTTTTGTCCACTACGTTTTAGTTATTTCGTGGTGCCCAAATTTAAAGATATTAGGTAAAGCAGATTATGCTGCATCTCAAAATTAAGAGTTAAATTCAAACTGTAAATGAAGTGTAGTCATTAATAATGTCATACTGAACAAGAACATTAATAAATGTGAAAAAAAAACTAGAAGCCTGGAAATTAGACCTGGGAATAAACCTGTCACTGGAAGATTGGCAGTCTGTCTGTGCAAAGGCTCAAAAGCAAACTGTTAACTCTCGCTTAAGGTTACTGCAATACAAATGGTTAATGCGAATCTATATTACACCAGTCAATTTAAATAGGTACAACCCTAATATACCAGATGTATGCACAAAATGTTTAGAAGAAAAGGGGACTTTGTTTCATTGTATTTGGAAATGTACGGAAATTCAAAACTTTTGGAAAGCCATAAAAAGAACTTTGGAACATCTTGTCTCTAAAGTTGTTGCACTAGATCCTGCTTTTCTAATTTTAGGTTTGTACCCTAAAAATACTTTGTTTACCAAATGTGAACAATTGTTGATTGATATATGTCTACTACAGGCTAAAAGACTGATAGCACTATCCTGGAAGAGAACAACAGGACCAGGTATCAACCAATGGATTAAGCAAATGCTGAAGACTTTACCTCTGGAACGCATAACGTATCTCCAGAAAGGGAAAAGCGATCTATTTGAAAACATTTGGAGACCCTTCCGGAATTTTGTTGAAGGAGTGGACATATCTCACAATGACGAAGCCAGTTAGAGACAAGTTTAATGTCAAAACACAATGTGCAACAAGGGAGCCTCAACAGTGGACTATTTTCTCCTGTATACTTAAAGGAGTATATGCAGATATGTATCTAAGAGGGTGTTCGTAGGTCCTGTTTACTGTACTGGTTATGTGGCAGGTGTATCTGTAAAACTAAATACAATAAAATCTTTGTTGGAGAAAAAATGTGAAAAAGAGTACAAAGCTGTAATGAGTAAAATTAAAATGCCCTTGATTATATATAGCTTGACTTAAAAAAACAGATATGTCTCAACAATATCAAAAGCAATAAACTGAGATGTTAGACCACAAAGCTTATATGAAAATCATCAAACAATGAACTTTATACTGGAATATGTGCTCTTCACATAGGACAGTAAGTGGCTATAAATCATGAAGATGATTCACAATCTATGCTGTTCTCTCCTTCGTCAACATTGTCGTCGTCGTCATCATCTCCTTCATCCTCTCCATCGTCAATGCTTTCATCATAGTCTATGTAATGTAGATCTGGAGACATAAGTGCTTGAGAATAAGAGTTGAACTCTGGTAGGTGATGATTTGGAGGAGGGGCACCAACTTCGATAAACCTCTTGAACATGTTCATTGCACTGTACATTTTCTTTTCTAACATGATAATGTTTTGATGAAGTACAGCTTTTGAACCAGGATCTGCAGTATCATTTATAGCTGAACTTAAATGTCCATGTTGTTGATGAAGGTGAAGAATGACAGTGTTCATCTCTCTCTTAAGTAGAAGCTTTTCTTCAGTTGCTCTAGTCTTCAAATGCAGGGCTTCTATTGCTCGACTTTTTAGGTTCTTTGGAACAACACCATGATCTTCAATCTTTAAAATAAGAGAACAATTGCAAGTGGAACCTTGTTAAAGTGTAGTAGCAACGTAAAGTGAATAACAGCATGTAGAAAGTTGAATAAAACCTTTAGATCAATTCTACTCACTTGTTCATCAAACAATGTGTACAGCTGGGAGGAGGCATCACACAATTCTAGAAATTCTAAATGTGATGGAAAGATGCCAGTTTGTGGAGGCCACTGCAGATTATTGTACTCTGTAACAATCTTCTTCAGTTTCCTGTTACAGGCATTCACTTGCTTGGACAGCCTTATAGCAACTCCCTGTCCATCTGTAAAGAAGGAAGAACTATAAATACTAGTCAAAAAAAATAAAATCAACACAATATGAAAACATGATACAATAGTCATTTATTGAAGTATGTTAAACATAATAAAAGGTCAACATCTGAAATAGTGTTTATCTCAATTTGGATTTTGTGAACACAAGTAGTGGCAGCCAATTCTACACAAGACATTCAACATGACACTAAAGTTCGCATGAGGAAATCTCAGTTTGTAGGTCAAAATCTATTACTGCCAATAATTGAATGATATTTTAATTGTACTCTTAAAAAAGTTATCCTCAGAATATAAAGACTGATAGTTCTTACAGTGACTTAATATCTGCAGTAATGCATAAATAATGCAAAAAAACTTCAAGAAAAGAAGTAGTGTTACCATTATATCTTCTTTTCAGGTTGAGAAGAGTGGCCCTCTCCCTTGCTTCATTTTGTGCTCGTTGTATCAGCTGACCTCTAAGTTCCTGGTCAACATCTCTCAGTGTTCTCTGGAAAATGTCATCCGAAGGGAGCCACCTTCGTTTTACACCATGGTGTCTCTCAATCATTCGAAGATCCCTGTCCAGCCTAACCACAACAACAACAAAAAACAAAAAAAAAAACAACACAACGCACAATTTCTTACTTGAGGCGGAAACTGTTGTTCAAATATAGAAGAGTACAAATTTCTGTCACTTACTGCGATTCATCTTCAATGAGTGACTCCTGTTTATGTGATCCGGATCTAAAAATGAAAACAAAGACTTTATATTGGCATAGCTTCTATAATTAGCTGAGCTTAATACTTTGTCATTAATGTGGCAACATTGTAACTCTTGTGTAAGTATTTCACAATGTTTATACAATATCTTATGCATGTCGGAGGTTAGTGCCTAGTAGTGAGGCTGCTTCCCATGGGTGAGGTTAGGAACATGGAACAACCACCAAATCGAGACATTTGACTAATTTTTTTTGTATTTACTACATGTCTTGAAAACTGCAGACCTTTGCAGCGCCCTCATCATTACAGACACACCACCAATCTGCCTACTGATTTGGTATTCAAAAAAGGATCATACCTGAGCTGGTTGATTTCGGTCAGCTTCATCACATAGTTCCTCTTCCATCTTGGAACAATCTCTGTAGATAAGTCAACAATGTATGTTATTGAACAATCCAATATCTCTGTGAATAATTGGAAATAATACGAATTACATAAAAATTTAATTTCCCTTTAGGATAAACATCTGTACATCTTCTTCCGCTTAGCAGCAGTCGGCCTATATGACTAAGGCACCCTGCATAGAAAACTGTTTTTGGCCGCTTGGGTGCATGGTTGAAAGCACAGCCAACAGGCTCACTGAAATGTGCCACACCTCCACCTCTGGCAACAAAACGGGAACCAGGTGAACGGCGTCCATGCAAGGGAAGACTGTCTCCAGTGGTCATGCATAAGGGGTGTTATGGCTGCGCTTTGTCTGGTTCCTCTCCTAGGATCTGTCTGCCTTGGGTGACCCTACAAGGGGCATAAAGGCTCCGACAGCATAGCTCCTAGGATCATTGGGACACTCAAACCCCTCCACCACGTTAATGTGGCAGCCCATGGAGGGGTGCTACACAAAGCATTTTTGAATTTCAATGTAATATAGTTCAATTAATTTAAGAACCATGAACAATCCAGTTCATTACAAGTGTCATAGTCAAAAAAAGATATTCAAACTCTGTTTAGATGTAGTCAAAGCAGCTTTGAAATGACATTCACAACATTGCCACTTGACACAAATGAAAAAAACAAACAAACAAACAAAAAAACAAAAAAAACCCCAAATGAAATAGAACAGAAAAAAAAACATACCTTTGTCTCTAGTTTTTAAATGTGCAGCTTGGGCTACATGTCTCTGTGTTTCCATCCATTGTTGTAGGTCATGTTCAGAAATGCTTACTTTGGACAAAGGAAAAATAAATAAATGAATACAAAACTTTTTTTGCAATCAAAAGGTTTCAATTAAGACAAGCTTACTCGGTGACTCTTTCAAAACTGCAGAAATCTCTTCCTCAGCAATACTCGCAATCTTCTCGGCTTTTTCCCACCTCTGAAGAAGCTGCACATCTGTAAATAACGGCCAGTGTTTGAAGTTCAATTTAAAAAGTTTCAGTAAATTATTAAATAAACTATGTACATATACTACACCTAGATCTGCAGATTTTCTTCTACCATAGTACAGGAGTGCGTCTGTGAGAAGGTCAAGGCGATGGGAGGGAGTCATCTCTTTAGTCACTCGAGAAAATCTTCTCAAAAACGACCATAACCTCTCCATGCATTCACCATCTGTTAGTCCAAATCCAGGAACTCGTCGCGTGCTGTACATGATCTGATTAACATAATTAGTCATTACTGTAAAGTGTGCAACACCCAATATTGAGCCTAATATATTGGACATCATGTAGGCCTGTAACAATTACAAATGGACACCAAAGTTATTATCAATGGCAATGTTGTTTTTTGGAGGCCATATGAAATTTTAAATTATAATTAATAATGAAAATATAAGTAAATATTCTCAATATTAAATTTTTAATTATAAATAACACTTAACCCTGGAGCTGTAATACAATTAAAACATACAAAGTACATAAGCAAAAACACATAAGTGTCATAAAAATACTGCTGAGGCCAAAAAACCATACATAACACTGGATGTTATCCAGTTTGTGTTGAAAACAGAACAAGAAAAGAGAAAAGGAATATATCATGGTATTTGAAACAATTAAACTCATTTTCTATTGTCATGCTGCTTTATAGCAACAGGGTGAACAATATGTATATATGATGTAACAAGATGTTCAATTTGGTAGACTAACTTTAGAACAACCAAAAAAATACCTGACACTGCAGTTTATGCCCATACACATGAAATGCTGGTACCGCCAGGGAAAGTCCTTTTGGGATTCCTTCTCCAGTTTTCTGTTCAATGACAGACAGTGTGTCACTACTGTTGTTATATTATAAAGAACTCGGACATTAAGAATTATACTCACACAGAAATGTCTGGACAGGACACATGCAATGTCATAAATGACATGCAGATTAATGTTTTTTTCCTGATATTTTTTCATCAGCTCTGTGATGACATATTTAGGATATGCAAGTCTGTTAAAAAATAGTATGATAACAGCATAAGATAATGTATAAAAAATAATCCAAGAGTCTTTCAAATAATTGGATGATGTTATGTTGAAGTCATCCAAATACACTTTAAAAACTCACCTTTCTCCATGTGTCATGTTAAGAAATATCAGTGGAACCTCGTGGCGACATGATGCTCCAAATACACCAGTTATGTCTAATTTTTTTTGCTGGTTTTGGGAACGAAGTGCATTGCCAGCTTTGAACTTGCTACAGTTCTAAAAAATGAAGGAAATAGGTCCTCAGTGAAACACATAAAACTTGAGGAATATACAAATTGTGTCAAAATAAATGAACGTTAAAAAATTTTTAAATTACAAAAATAGATATATATCTGTCATAAAATTCCTTTAAAGGGTATTTTTCAAAAAGCATTGACTGAAAATAAATAACAAGAAAGTTACCAGAATGGAAAATGAGATATGATATTTACTCACCTCTGTTGGTTGACAGTTGTCAGGATTTGACCCGACATACTCTTCAACATCTTCATCCCTGACAAACATTCTGTTACCCTGCAATGGCTCAGTGATACTACTTCCAGAGCTCTTTTTTCGTACGAGGCCAAAGTTGGCATCCAAAGCCACAATTACAGTGCCATCAGTCTGAAGAATAAACAGCAAGAATAAGGATAAGTCTGAAAGCTCTCAAAATGACATTTGTCCATTGTACTAATGTCTTCTAAAAGTATATTACGAATTTATCTCAGTGTGTCCAACCTTTATGCATGCTGGGCACACTGTGCCATCATCAAATTGGTCACAAAGGCCAACTAGTGACCTTCGTCGGAAGTGATAATGGCGAAACTGGGAAATAGACTCTACTACTAGGGCTCTGTACAGCATATTAACCTGTAGTAAAAAGAATCACAGTACTTATGTTTAATCTATTAATTCCAAAGGTACATAAGTAAAAATAAATAAATACTGTAAAACAAAAACAATTCTAAATGAGAAAGCAGTAAATAACACATCTAGTCTACTGGAAATGCCATCAATGACATTAATTTAAAGAAATATTTTATATATGAAACAGAATAAAAAAGTTGCAATATTGTTGACATATTTACTAGGACATATCTTTTTCTCACTACCTCCATAACAGTAAGATTGTTTTTCCACCGTAAGGTGTTGATGAATCCCTCTACAGAGACCTGGCACTCCAAAGAAAGATGAACAAATAGCTCAAGAAGAGCCATTGAAAAAGCAGCCTGTGGCTTCTCCGGTGAAGCAGGCCAAAGGCCATATTTCAGAAGAGTGCAGACCTCAGGTTCGCATTTACAGAAAGAAACTGTGCAATTAATGAGATGACCTAAAAAGACAAAGAAAGAAAAAAGATTACTGAAGATTCATTCCATTTTTTATTTTATAGAGTCAATAAATACACTGTTTTATAGAACTCTGAATTAAATCAGTCCACAATATGTGTTATACTTATACTTTGATTTTATAAGTTTTATAACAAATACATGATATCCATATGAGGAGTTGATCTTTTTATTACTGCTCCCTTTAGGAACCACCAGGCCACATCTATGCTTCTAACATGGAATAGGACAGGGGTGACCAAAATTCATCCTCGAGCACCTTCATTCTGCATGTTTTAGTTCTCTCTGTGGTGGTGGTAACAACCTTTCCAGCAGGTCAATGTTCTTCTACTGAGCCGTCACTGGATCCAAGTGCATTAAACCAGGGACAGAACTAAAACCTGCAAAATGCTGGCCTTCGAGGACCGACTTTGGGCACCACTGGTGTAGGATGTATTGGGATTACACCCTAGGAGCTGGCCCAATTGGCTGGGTAGAGGGAAGTCTGGGAATCCTTAATTATGCTGTTACTTGGGTGACATGAACCCAGATAAGCAGAAGGCAATGGATGGATGATATATCCCTTCTTTAAACATGTACAAACCAATGAAGACTTGCCACTTTAATTGTGTTTAACTTAACATGTGTTGTCTTTAACTGAGCTTCCCCTCCAATCTATGTATTTATGTAGTTTTCTATATTTGTGTATCCAAGTATAAATAAATAACAACAAAGAAGAATAAAAAGTTATTCCACAATAAAAAGTCACATAAACATATACTCACGTGGGACAAGATTAATAATCATAAAGTGAAAACATAAATTTTACTAAATAAGATTTAGAATTTTGTAGAATATATATATACACTGCTCAAAAAAATAAAAGGAACACTTAGACAACACAATATAACTCCAAGTAAATCAAACTTCTGTGAAATCAAACTGTCCACTTAGGAAGCAACACTGATTGACAATCAATTTCACCTGCTGTTGTGCACATTCAACTTTGTACAGAACAAAGTATTCAATGAGAATATTTCATTCATTCAGATCTAGGATGTGTTATTTGAGTGTTCCCTTTATTTTTTGAGCAGTATACATATATATATACATACACGTATACACAAAATTAATTAATTAAAAAATTACATAGTGTAAAAACATACCTGTGTTGACAAAAGTCTTTACATCTCTGGAGTAAACATCATGGGTACTGTGATCTCCACTTAAATGCAACACCAACTGCTGGAAAGCAGCCTCATAGCAGGTTTTCTAAAGAGACACAAAAAAGGACAGAGAAAAACCGAATTTTATGCAATTAAGAACTCATTCTCATTCTATACATATCAATTACAATATTTATTAGTACATTCAACAAAAATGAACTTACATTCCACTTTTCAGGGAGGTGCAAAGAATTTATGTGTACTGTGTAGACACAATCTTTGCAAAAAACACTGCTTCTGCTGCATTCCAGACAGCGGTATACTCCAGGTTTCTTGCACACCGAGCACATGTCAGAGAAAGGAGCGGAGGACTTATAGGACTCTTCCAAGACCTGATCTTTTAGTGTATCCCATAGAGTCAGCTCCTTCCTTTTTGCCCTAGTATACGCGGTCCCTTCTTCCTTTGAGTTTTCAGTACAAATATCATGTGATGAGGGAAAAACAGTGTTGGTGTCAGATGAGCCTGCATGTGAGGGAATGTAGGAAGATTTCGCCCGAGCACCGATGGTTTTCCGAGTTAGTTTTATTTTTTTGGTCTTACAACGGACACTGCTCTTATATTTAGGCATGGTTCTAAAGTGGGAGAGAACAGAAAGAAGACAGAAATTCTGTAACACCGAGAAGCATAAAATAATAATAAAAAAACAAAATTTTAGCACATTGTTATTAAAGGTATGAAGGACAGCTACATTTGAACCTGACTGGCTTTTAAGAAGCTACTTTAGCGAGCTAAAGTAGCCTTTTTTCTACCAAATAGGGTTAAAAACGTGTCTAAATCTGTACAAACACATGCTATGCCACATACTCGCTAACATTGACTCACAGAACAACCATCAGCAGATTTATAAATGTAGACTTTCGGTCTTTTGAGGTTTTTTACTACATTTTTATTTGACAGATTCAGGGGCTACTTACCAGCTCCGACCGTGGAAAGTGTCGCGTCGAATGACGTAAGCTTCTTCTTCTTCTCTAATGTTTTCTCGGGTGCAATCCGTAATTTGTTATTATTACTACTAATACAAATATTAAACATTTTCATATGGTACAAACACAGATTTTCATATAATCATATGAGCAAATCCATCCGTATTTTAATTTTTAATTTTTTTAATTAAAAATAAGATTAGAAACCCTAACTTCTTCTTATCATTATTAATGGATTGCAAGCAACTTCGGATGTACACACAGCCACCTAGTGGCGGGCTGTGTGGTTGGACAACTCCACAAACTACATATCTCTAGAATATACCTTTTAATATCATTGTATTGTTATATATATATATATATATATATATATATATATATATATATATATATATATATATATATATATATATATATATATATATATATATATATATATATATATATATATATATATATATATATATATATATATATATATAAATTGCGACCGGAAGATAAAAACACGGCATGTATTGAGAGAACACGTCTTGTAAAGATCCAATAAAATTAACCAAGTATGTTAAATTTTGGCATTTATTTTGAGTGAATTATTGGAAAAAATCGAAAGAAATAAAAGGCATATTGGAAATATAGGTCTTTAAAAAAGCGAACAAAAATAAACAAAACAAAAAAAAAACAACTCCGGTTTTAGATTTTAGTGAGTTGTTTTTAAATACTGTAACAATTATTACAATACCTAATTAAAATCTTATGACGGATACATTTGGCTTTTGTATTTTTGGTAAATTCGCAGATAAATTATAAATAAAGGTTTTTAAAAAAAGCTTAAAAAAAGTTCTATTAGCGACAAGTGGCTGTTATCACCGATAGATTGGTTGATAACAGCCTGATAGCAGGCAGATCAGGGACCAACTGAGGCCATTCAATGGGGCTGATAACCACTGATAATGGCCATACTATGGGATGATAACATCCGAAGCGGGTGAATGTTTACTCTGCAAAAGCACAAAATCTTACCAAGTATTTTTGGTTTAGTTTCTAGTGCAAATATCTTAATGCTCTTTAAATAAGAAAAACTATCTTACAAGTAACTCTTCAGCAAGAGATATGAGCTTGTTTTAAGTCGATAATTACTTAAAAGTTCTTAAACATTCTAGTTCCATTGGTAGACTGTCTCACATATTAACACAACATTTTACCCATTTTATAAGTGAAATAATTTTCAAATGGAAGAAGAACTTTATCATCAACATTAAGCAATTTTTTACTTAAAACAAGCTCGTATATCTTGCTGAAAAGTTACTTCAGATATTTTCACTTGAAACTGAACAAAAAAAAAAACTCTTAAGATTTGCAGTGCGGATTAGCTGGTTGCACCTAAACCATTTGTTTTTGTAGATTTTTAATCCTGCAAGATTTCTGGCTGTATTTTCAACCATACTCAAGTCCCAGAGAGCCACTACCCTGCAACTTTTAGATGTGCCTCTGCTGGACCACCTAGATAGAATAATTAGGTTATCAAGGGAGAAGTGGTCTACACAAGGAGGAGGTGATTAAACCATTTCATTCTAGTGTTTTGTACCTGTGGCACATCTAAAAACTGCAGGACAGCGGGCCTTGAGGACTCAGCATGATGCTGCCCCCACCATGTCTGACTGTTTTCAGGTTTGAAAACTTCATCCTGACTACAAAGCTTTCTGCTGACGACTTTTGGCTCGTCCACCCAGGCAGGCTGTGGGTTTCAGTTGCGCCTGAAGGTGACAATTACAGAGCGGGCACTTCTTTGGTGGTCAGAACGTTCTGGGTTAAACTCGCTTCACTGAGGACGGCGGTCCAGTTAATGCTGGATTTGTTCTTAAAACATCACAACAAATTTCCTGTAATCTGACTGTGAAGGTTTGGGTCCGAGGGGTGGGACTTTGAGCTAGTTGGAGGTTTCCAAACAGACAATAATCCCAAACATCTGCTGCTTTTTTTCTTCTTCTTTGAATGGAAAAAAAAGGAGGTATAAAACCATAAAAATTCTGGAACACCCTCCCTGACATAAACGCTGTTCAAAATTTATGGACTACAGATAAAAGCCTTTCTCAGAAAGCCAGCCAGTTTAGAGGAGCTATATCAGTATATATATATATATATATATAGCATCAACATGCATTGAAACTGGTTTTGGTATCAATGAGCAGCGCTCAATTTTTCTGTTAGGAATGACGTCACACCTGAGCAAGGAGCAGGAGTTTCTTAAAGAGACAGAGGCCCAATTTCGAGACGTTAAATTACAAAGTCAAATTTCTCTTGAGTCATATTTGATATATAGAGCATTTTTAGAACTGAAGGTAACAGTTACTTGATTGTTCGATGAAACGGCACTATGTTCCTGGAAATTACATGATACAGCCCCTTTAAGAACTCTAAATTAACACATCATCCACACTGATGATTCGTTTATTTAGAACTGTAATTAACTCTTTGGAGACGTTTATGTTTTACGAATAAAAGCTTAAAGGGATTCTTTTGACATTTTCAATGCATCGTGTTGTGCAATATTTTGCTGTTGTTGTTGTTGTCGTCATCTCGTCACTGCCTAAACATCTTCCGATGAATCACCCAGGAGTGCTCTCCTTACGCTGCCCACCTGTACGACGCGGAAGACCCCTACACTCCGGTCAGAGACCTGCCGGGACTCTGCTTCGGCTACTGCTCCGAGTTCCACAGCAAGTGCCGCCACGTGGTCCGATATCTGACTGACAACCAGCTACTGCTCGACACGTCCGGACGGGACATGCCCACCTTCTGCAGCCTCGTCGACCTCTCCGACCAAGACTACTGCTACCCCAGGGTCCTGAAGAGCACCGACCTCAACAGAAACCTGGGGCAAGTGGTGGAGGACCCCAGAGGGTGTCTCCAGGTGTGCCTGACCGAGGTGGCCAACAGCCTGAGGAATCCGGTGCTGATGCTGCACAGCGGCGACTACACGCACAGGATGTTCATCGCCGAACAGCTGGGCTTTGTTTGGGTGTACCTGCGCGACGGCAGCCGGCTGGAGCGGCCCTTCCTGGACATGAGCGGGGCGGTGCTGACCACTCCCTGGCTGGGGGACGAGAGGGGCTTCCTGGGCATGGCCTTCCACCCGAAGTACCGCCGCAACGGCCGCTTCTTCATCTACTACTCCATCCAGTTCGACGGCAAGGTGGACAAAATCCGAATCAGCGAGATGAAAGTGTCCGATGGCGACATGAACGTCGCCGATCCTTACTCTGAGAGGTAAGGCGATAAAGTTCGGCATCTGATACGACTCCGATACATACTTGAGCAATTCATCAATTAACGGCATAATCAATTAAAGGAGATCGATGGTTTCCATTCCGATGATTAATAATATCATCGGAATTTTGAGACACCGTAATACATTTGGTTTAGGTTGTAAATAGGCCTGTTACCATAACAAACTGAGCAGGACGATAAATTGTCCCAATAATTATTGGACAACATTGTTGTTGATAATATTCTTGTTTCAAGGCCATTTTCAGGTACTACATTGATAACTTCATGATAACGCAAGTTTCAGAGTGAACAAGTAAACTTTAATTTTGTCCAGAGCACTTCAGACTGGAACTGGAAGATATTTTAATAATTAATAAAACGGAAACATAAAACACTCACAGCCTAAACCAAATGCAATACTAAGTCTCTCTTTATGGAATTGCCCTTCAAAAACCATTGATAATCATAATGGAAATTATCCAGCTCCTTCTATTTTATCATTTGATTAATTGATTAATTGGGTATTGCGACAGGCTTAGTTTAAGTGGGTTTTATTTACACTTTTATTTGTAGTTCTTTGGTTGGTTTGTTTTGCCTCTTTACAAAATGAAAGGTCAGCGGGGCTTAATCTGCTGCAGAGTCTGCTGTGTTTTCCAGCTCACAGCTCATATCACACGTCGCTACTTGGACTAAAAGTGTCTGTGCTGTGTTTCAGTAGGAGCGTCCCCTCACCAATCCATGTCACATCACTTCTGCAGAGCATTTTCTGAAAACTTTGAAAGTCTTTTCAATATGAAAGTAAGACTTATTATAATCGGAAGCACTTCTTTAACTAGCTTCGCTCTCTTTTCAGCTAAAGGTGTTTTGATCTGTCGGCATGAGTTGCAATATCCACTCCTGACAGAAGTTTTCAGCAATTTGTAAAAGAAAAACCAAAAAACAAAAAACAAAAAACAAAAACTTTTGAACTTTTTTTATTTTTATTTTTGCATTTCGCCATGTAATAGACCAACAAAGGTGCATAACAATGCAACTTTGCGGTGCATTTTCAAGACGACGGAAAACGACACTCGTACATAAAAAAAATATTTTATAATCCAACAGGATTTAGAGGACGAATCGATCAGAGCTGTTGTCTGAGCAGACGCCTGGTGGAACCGAGAATCTGCTGAGCTCATTATGTGAGCTACTTCTCAAAGCAACGCTGGTAAAAAAAAAAAAAAAAAGAAGAAGAAAAATTTAAAAACTGTTGTTTAATAGGGTAATAAAGGAGCCGTGTTGTGATGACTTCCTGAAGGCGGAGTTTCAGAAAGAGCAGGAGTTTATTTTAAAGAGACAGAGGCCCAATTTCAAGGCGTTAAATTACAAAGTCAAATTTCTTCTAAGTTACATTTAATTTATTCAATAATTTTAGAACAACTGAAGGTAAGAGTTACATAATTGTGCTATAAAATGGCGCCTGGAAAATAGATAATAATGCTCGTTTAAGAAGAACACAATTTGTAATCAACAGTGGTTTTCTGCTCACTAACAATCACGAGCTATAGGCATAAACATGAACTTTGTTGGCATCCTTTTCTCATTTGCAGAGTTATTTTAGAAATCGAGGAGCCGGCTGCAAATCACAACGGAGGTCAGCTGCTGTTTGGTCAAGACGGCTACCTGTACATCTTCACAGGGGACGGTGGGAAAGCCGGGGATCCGTTTGGAAAGTACGGCAACGCACAGAACAAGTGAGAGCCTCCGGGTCGCTTCACGCTCGGGAGAACATGTAAACACACAGTACTTACAGTCAGTTCAGTGTTGTTCATTTAGCACAAGTTCACAACAAATCATCTCAAAGTCACAGCTCCATTTCATATCCAATCACGTGGAAAAAGTCATCCGCCCTTAAAACATATCTCTATTCCCTGGAAGCAGAAAACAGACCCTTAAAACCGCTTATTCAGGTTTAACTTCTATATGTGAGAGAAAAACAAGTTACCTTATTCTACATTGATGCGAATAATCCATAAATACAAAGTAGGCACAGGTCTGTTATTGATATCACTTCTATTCTAAAGATTTTTTTTTTTAAATTAGCTTGTTTATTGTGAAGTTTTTGTGAAAACAAAAGATGTCAGCTACAGGTAAATACCAAATTCCTTAACTGTCCAAGCTGGAGAACTGGAAGATCTGCCTCTTTTTATCAACCCAGGTTTATACTGCAGTGTGAAGGTGTTGAAACGGACCAATCAGTTTCTTTGGACTTTTGTCAACTCTGGCTGCAGGGCTTCGGATCAATAGTTTGGGACTAGATGTATTCTCTTCTGGTTTAAGTCCTCAGAGGAAATTGCTACAATGAACTATTTCGTACAATACACTTTAAATGTTCTTCTCTTTCATAAATGAGATCACTCCTTTCCAGATAAAAAATAAATAAATAAATTTCCAGTCTATCATGGATGCACCGAACCTCTGCAGATGCAGGGTATCAGTCAAAGCTGAGACCCTGTGTCTTAAAAGTTGGGATTTTCTTCTGTTTCCAGAACAGCAGGATCCGACTCTGTGCACACAATGTGTTATTATGTCTTTGTTACCGTGGAATAACCAGCAGTGCATCCTGTCTGATTTTGATTTTGAAGGGCTTTTGAGAAGAATGAAAATAATTCTTGTGATAATGCATAAAATCCGCCACCTGTCTTAGATTTGCACCCTTATTAATCCTACGAGATCTGTAATTTTCATAATTCCAGATATGAAGCTGGAATTTATATCCAGCAATTTTGGGAACTGACGGTCTGACGAATAAGGAGCGCAGTTTTTATAGAAAGCTTTACAGAGATATGTGGTCTGATAAAATGTCCTCTTCTGTTGTGACGAAAACTGATGAAAACCTTGAGTCAGTTTCACTGAGCATGTCGAATCCCAACTGCATCTATTTCTTTTTCAGATATCGGGTTTTGAAATCGAGCACATCTAGGGTGTACATGAGGGTAAACCCTCATTGATGTGGTTGGAGAACTTTAGTGAACAAACAGAGTCATAAAGACTGAGGAAGACGCTAAAGAGCTCACGGCTAATTACCCGAAAATGACTAAAATTTCTATATTGTGCGTCCCTCTTGTTGTTTTTTTTTTTTGATCTGGTTACTCAGGAGTTCCTTGCTGGGCAAAGTGCTGCGCATCGATGTGGATGGAAGCGACCCAGTGGGGAAACCGTACCGGATCCCACCTGACAATCCATTCTCCAGAGACCCGGACGCTCGACCGGAGGTGTTCGCATACGGCGTGCGGAACATGTGGCGATGCTCCGTGGACCGCGGCGACCCGGTGAGCGGCTACGGCCGCGGCCGGATCTTCTGCGGAGACGTCGGTCAAAACCGCTACGAGGAAGTCGACATCATCGTCAAAGGGGGGAACTACGGGTGGAGGGCGAAGGAGGGCTTCGAGTGCTACGACATCAAGCTGTGCCAGAACGCCTCTCTGAGTAAGTAACTCCTTCCTGTTCCCTTTAAAAGTGGAAACTAGGAGCCACTTTCCGACACTTTCACCACCTGCCGTTTCTGGCGGAGGAGTTTTCCCATCCGCTAGATTCTCAGTAAAGTCCGACGTGCGTTTCTCTGCCAAAACAGATGACATCCTCCCCATATTTGCATATAGCCATCATGTCGGGAAGTCTGTGACGGGGGGGTATGTGTACCGAGGATGTGAATCACCAAATCTGAACGGCCTGTACATTTTTGGAGACTTCATGACTGGGTAAGATTGCGTTAATCTGTGCCAAATCCAGACTAAAAATAAAGGTTTTCTGCTCCTTAAGAGAAGGAATATAGCCTGAAAATACACTTCTGAGGAAAAACTGTGACTTTTCTTTTTCCTTCCGGTTCCTTTCGTCCATCTAGTCGGCTCCTGGCATTAGAGGAAAACAAAGCAGCTGGGACGTGGAAGGAGAAGAGCATATGCATGGGTAGTACAACAACCTGCTCCTTTCCTGGGCTCATCAATCATCACCACAAATTCATCATCTCCTTCGCTGAAGATGAAGCAGGTTGGCTTTGCTCAGTTCCTCGTTGCGAGTTCCAACGCGTCTTCCGCCTTTCGACGATCTGTTTGTGATTTCCTGTCAGGGGAGCTGTATTTTCTGGCCACTTCGTACCCCGGTGCCACGTCCCCGACTGGAACGGTGTTTAAATTCATGGACCCGTCCAGGTACGGCATCACGCACAGACCTTTTCTAGATTATTATTCGTCACACATCGCGCTACAGAATACTACGGCGGCGTGTTAACGAACATTGTAGGTAGAAAAACAGGCGGGAAAATTTCAGCCAAGTTTAATCTCAGAAAATTTCTAGAAAAAAAATCGAGAAAGTTTTGGAAGTCAAACATTTTGTAGAGAAATAAAAAATTCTGAGGCTAGTCTCGGAAATTTTCTTGAACAAATTTCAGAAATTTTTTTCAGAAATTTTTCAGATTTTTCAGAAATCAGAAATTTTGACTCAAAAACGTTTGAGTTTTTGAGTCAAAAGTTTGGAAGCTAAAAAAAATAAATAAATAAAGAGTATCAAAACTTTAATATTTTTGACTTTTGAAACAAATTTAAGGTTATTTTCTTTGCAAATGTGGCTGTTAGAAGTTTAATTAAACGTTCAATATTTAAAGTGGTATTGATACTTTAGCAATACACTCTGCATAAGTTACTCAAACAATGTTTCTTTTACCGTATCAACGATACTCAGTGCCGTTGGAGGACATTTTGCCAGATTCGTGACTCTGTAGCAAAAGAGAGAAAGTGCAATGAAATACTTCAGATACGACAGCGATCTAACCTCAAGTACAGGTTATTCAACTCACAGTTCAGAGAAGTTATACAATCATCCATGGAAACTGATCACAATGGCTCCGATGCTGCTCCCCTTCTGGCTTTTGTTCTTTGAGGCTTCGATTTAAATCTGGAAACACAATCAACCAGGTTCCAACACACCACGCTGACAGATGCGCTTCGGGGGGCGGAGTCTTGTCAAGCACTTTTTGTTTCCCTTTAATGTCTGCTGTAAATAACCGATTGGATTTAGATCTGGACGGTTTACTGGCCCCGTCGTTGAGTCGATATGAGATTGATGGTCTATTGAGCATCAAGTTGCTGCATCATGCAGCACAGACCAAAAGACAAAACACATAAAGAGAAAACCGTTACCTGATCACTTCTAGTTATTTCGTAGCTCAGTAGCAGAAAGAATGAACGATTTCTTCCATAGGCTAAGTTTGCAAACTAAGGAATCTGTAGAAATGGTTCTTACAATTGTGAGGACATTTTTCTCCTTCAGTCTCTTGTCCTTCCACTCTCATTCTGCTGCTCAAGAATCCACCGGCACCTTGCATGCTGGTGAAACTTTTCCACTGCATGACATTGTCCCAAGCAGAGAATCTTCTCCTGTGGCGTTCACAGTCAGAGTTGTGGATGTTCTCCGTCTCGCCGTCTGTTTTCTTCAGACGTTGCAGCGCCGATAAGTAGCCACGTGTTCCTCTCAAGCGTGCGGCGTTTTGTCTGAGAGCGATGACTAAAGTCTGCAAATAGCCAAACAAAGCCGCTTTGTTAATCGGCTGCCGGTTTCCCCAACACGCTGAAACGGCTCGGGTTCACAAACACAAAGTTTGTCATTTCATGCCTCCAAAAGTGCTACATAAAGCACAGAGTGGTTTCTTTATGATGTAGACTAGCATATCATCACTTATCTTCTCAGAAATGTATGGTTTTTATTATTTTTTTATTGGTTCCTGGTTTTGACTTGGGGTGTCATATGTACCAGGGAGATATTGCTTTCCTTTATTTACACTAAGATAAATTCTTTAGGTCAAATGTTGAACACAGAGTTATTAGCTTTACTTTGCATTAATGACTTAGTAGGTGAAAGACTAATAATATTTCATTTATGTGATCCGTTTACCTCTCCAGTAGTATTCCTCTGTCACCAGCCTGGATGTGTAAACTAAAACAAGCATGCAGGATTCCACGCTGTCATGCTGCAAACAAAATCAGTGTGCATATTTTCTTTAAGTAATCAACACAAGTATTCTCACTTTATGTGCTTTACGTGCAAAATTCCAGTCTAGAAATGCAGGCGTTGTTGCATCAGTTTATGAAAAGGACAGGCGAGACGGGGTCGTCTTTCCTCTGGAGGACTCTTTCGCTCTGGTGACTGAATCTTTTCATGTAAATGTCCCAACTTGAAGTCAATTAAAAAAAACATAAACCATCTGGACAGTATTGGACTTGGGGGAAAATAAAACCGGTAACTTGCAGTGGTGATGTTTCAGGAATGTGGAGCTCCATTAAAAAATACACCATGACGTTTATCAAAGCAAAAAAACAAAAACAAAACAATTTTCTCTGAGCGGTGCAAAGAAAATAAAGTGTCAGGTGGGAAAAAAAATCATAATCAGTCATCGGAACTACATATTTTACATATTAAATATAAATATATATGTATTTGGCTCACTCCTGCTGTTTCTGGTGTAAACTCTTTACGCAGGTTTGAGTGCAGCCGCCTTCCCAACGTCTGTTCAGTTGGGTTCTTGCTCAGGAACCTTCAGGATTTCTCCTCCGTTTCTCCTAAACTAACTCTGGGAAAGTTTTCACCTCATTGTCCCTGAATCAGTCCCAGAGTGGCGCTCTGCGAAGCACAGGCATTTCAAACATGCGGTGCAGAAAAGGAAAACGACACTGTGAATGGAGTGCAACACCTTCCTCCTTAAAGGGCAAAACGCATCGTCACAAGAAAACAAAAAAAAACTGTGTAAACTTATACTTATACATGGATAATAAAAAAAAACCTCAAGAAGAAAATCTGTTATTTACAGACAGTGTCAGCCACTGGATAAATATATTTATTTTATACATGAGGATGGTAAGAGTGTGGCATATTTTAATGAATAATGTTTGATTCTTGAAATTATAATGGTGTCGGTTGAATGCGAGATTGTTCAGAAGTCACTGGAGAGATTTGTAACCCAGGTGACCACCATGACCCAATCACCTTCCCTTTGAGCTGCCCCTTTAAATTGATTGTCGTGTGTGCTTCCGGGTTTTCTCCTCTTTTCTCCAAACATTGCTGCTGCTCATTGTTGGCTGTCTGATCGGTTGTTTATAAAACAACCAGAGCGCTTAGATTGACTCATCGGTTGGTTTGTCTTTGAGACGTGAAGATTTGTGGTGAGTGTTGAATGTCATCTGACTGTTGTTGTATAATAGCTGTACTGATCGCGCCGCTAATGTTGCCTCCCGTTAAACCACTTAGGTTGTGATCTATTGCCAGAATCGAACAAGTTACCATTACCACCTCCTCAGACAATCATTACTCGACGGTGAGTAGATAACGGGGAATTATTTTCATTCTGCTCCGCTAGTTAGCGTTAGCAATCAACTCGACAATCAGTGGCTCACATCAAATTGTCCTACTTATTACTTGCTTAACGGCAGCCGAATTAAAGACCACACCTTTAATATTTAAGGGTTTGCTTTTCAATTTTAGATTTGATTATTTTTTCAGGATTTCTTATTGGTGTTTGCACTCCATGTTGGTGCAACAATGGAATTTGGTACCTAATATGATTTAGTTGTAGCTACTTTGATCAATCACATTTTAAGTTGATTGATTTGATTCAATATTAGTTGTCTGTAATGATTGCTAATTAGATTACTTAATTGATTTTGAACTTGAATTATGAAGTGCACTTTTTAAAAGGATTTCTTTCTTTTTTTTTTGAGATTGTTAAAATATAGGAAGAATATATTTAACAGTCTTCTTGCCCCTCCTTTAGTACAAATGAACTAAATGTGTTATCTGGCCTTTTAGGTCAGGTTTTTTTTCCTCCTTGGATTCACCTCTTTGACGAAGGAAGATGGCGAGCTACCCACCCACCACCTGGTGGTAGGAAACGGAACTGCATTTCTTTCCTACAGGAAATGAACTAAAACTCTTAAGGAGTATTGCAAGGGGAAAATACTTGTCTCCTTTTGCTTTTGGACTTCTTGTGGACTCTATTGGATTTTGACATATCACTGATTATAATAATTGTTTTGTTGGGTTGTTTTTTTTCCTCCTTCCGTTTTTTTGGGGGAAATTTATTGTTTTGTTGGTTTGGTATTATTATTATTATTATTATTATTATTATTATTATTATTATTATTATTATTATTATTATTATTACCACTGCAATAAATAGCAGTATCAACAAACTTTACTTTTGCATCAGTTGTATTACTTATTCACCATTATCATGACTCCGTATCGTACCTAGTTCTGATTTTATAAACTGGTTAATATTACAACTTGCAGTCAGAGCTGCGCAGTGAAAAAAAAAGCGCTACAAGTGGCGAGCTAGCCAGGAGTCTTGTAATGGGTGAATAATTGAACAACTTCACAGTGTCTTTAATTTTGATGAGTTAGAAAAAAAATGGATGTTGTTACTCAGTTGGGTTTAAACATGCAACGATCTGTGTTAGTTACTGGCACTCAGAGCGATGATGATGAAAAAGAGATAGTTGAACGTTTACAATGTTATGGTGCAGTAAAGGAGGTTTTTCATGTTAATGATCCACAAAGTGCATTTTATAAAAACCTGATTGTCGAGTTTGAAGAAGATTCTTCATTAATTGCATTACAACCCCTTTTCCCGTATGATTATCCTTCTCGAACCAGATTAGATATGATATTTCATGTTACCTCTCTTGCTTCAGAATATGCAGCCGCAGTGAGTAGCAGCAGTTCCCCCATAGATTACATTGATGAGTTGAAGAACATAGCTACGCGAAGCGGAAAACGATTTGAGGAGGTTCTTAAAGGTGTGATGGACCAAATCAGCACACATTTGGAGTTGGCAGGAGGTGATGATGGAGATGATGAGGACAAGAAAGATGACATCCTCACCTTAGCACAACCTGTGCAAAGCCAGCAGACATTGCTATCTGTGCCTCAAGCGGTTTCAGCCCCTCCAACCCATTCATATACTGATTGGCAGGGAGAGCCACCTGGAGCTAGCCGCTCCCCTACACCGCCAATCCAGAGAGTTTCTTTGTCAGGGAATGATCTTATTCCACAGAATGTTCAAAAAGTTGTGGTGGAGCATGTTGTAAAAAATAGTGACTTTTCTACATCCTCACTTAGACTCCGCTCATTTTCAGGAAAAATTCCAAAACCAAGCAATGAAGCGGATTATGACTCATGGCGATCCCAAATAGAATTGCTTGCTGATCCCAGCCTTTCCAGACTGCATATTAATCGGCGAATTGTTGAAAGTTTGTTATCACCAGCTGCCGATTTGATTAAATGTTTGAGCCCTGGTGCATCACCTTCCACTCTTCTTCAAGTCCTTGATTCAGCTTTTCAAACAGTACAGGATGGAGAGGAGCTGTTTGCTCAGTTTCTGAACATTTTCCAGAATCCTGGTGAGCGGCCATCCTCCTATCTCCAGCGATTGCAGCTTACTCTCAGCACAGTAATAAAAAGAGGAGGAATATTACCAAGAGACAAGGATATGTATTTACTTAGACAGTTCTGCCGTGGATGCTGGGACAATTCAGTCATCTCCAAGTTGCAGCTTGAGGAAAAGAAAAGCAACCCTCCACCATTTTCTGAACTCCTGTTGGCACTCCGAACAGAAGAGGACAGACAAATTGCTAAAGAATCTCTAATGAGAAAGCACATCCAGTCATCTAAACAGAAAGTGACCATTCAGTCTCAGAGTACTTGCTCTTGTGGTCATGAGACAGTTAATGAAGAACTGAAAGAATTAAAAAAGCAGATTCAACAACTCCAACAACAGATGTCTTCCTTCATGTCTAAAAAGACATCTGTTAGTGTAAAATCAGAGTTACGGCAGACCAAGTCTAAGCCAGGTACCAGTTTTACCTCACCTCAGACCGCTGGAAGACCAAAGGCAGGATATTGCTTTAACTGTGGTGAAGATGGTCATATTTCTTCCCATTGTAGTAATAAAGCGAATCCAGGCCTTGTGGAACATAAGAAGAGACAGCTCCGTCAGAAACAACAAGCATGGGATGAAAAAAATTCGAGCCAGCCGTTAAACTAAATGCAGTTTCTGCTGAGGGACACTCAGGAGCTGCTACTATTAGCTGTCCCAAACCCCATTCTGAATTGTCTTGTGTATTACCCAAGGGTCTTATTGGCATGAAGAGCATGGGCCAGATTCAAATAAAAGGAACCACCTTCAGCTGTCTTCTTGACAGTGGGTCGCAAGTCACTACAGTACCACATTCATTTTATAATATGCACCTTTTTGACCATGAAATTATGCCTTTGAACAGTCTGTTGGAAGTTGAGGGTGCTAATGGTCAAAATGTGCCATACCTTGGGTACATTGAATTAAATTTGACTTTTCCACCTGAATTTCTTGGCTCACCAATTGATGTGGACACCCTAGCTTTGGTGGTTCCAGACACCAAAACCACACATCCACTTTTACTAGTAGGCACAAATACCCTTGACATTGCTTACAAAAAGCACCTTGAGAGCCAGTCTACTACTTTTAAGCCCATTGCCTTTGGGTATCAAACTGTCCTGAAGATCCTGCAGCGCAGGCATACTCAAACCACATCTGAAAATCCAGTTGTCCTAACTCTGCAGTCTGACCAACCACAAACAATATTATCTGGTCAAACTGTTGTTCTTGAGGGATGTTTGACCGCACGGTTACTGAGGGAAGAGAAGGTGGTTGTTGTTGAATACCCAGCTTCTTCCTGTCTGCCTGGCGGACTTATGGTTAACACCTGTCTCATTAATATACCTCAACATCGGCCTTGTAATCTGCCAGTTGTGGTAACTAATGAGTCAAACCATCCTGTCATCATCCCGCCAGAGCAGCCATTGCAGAGATTGCTGCGTTCCAGTCTGTTATCTCAAAAGAGCATAGTGTCAAAGTCCATGAGTCTGCAGCGCCATTAACAACTCAGCTTCAATATAATTTTGGAGAATCACCTCTAACACCAGAATGGAAAAGTCGGATCATTTCAAAGCTCAACAACATACCAGAGGTCTTTGCCAAACATGACCTTGATTTTGGTCGAACAGACAAAGTGAAACATCAGATAAGATTGTCTGACCCGACACCATTTAAACAAAGACCACGCCCTATACATCCACAGGATGTTGATGCTGTGAGAAAGCATCTGCAAGAATTGTTTGAGTCTGGAATAATCCGTGAATCAGAGTCTCCATTTGCCTCACCCATTGTGGTGGTTCGTAAGAAAAATGGCTCTGTACGTCTCTGTATTGATTATCGAAAACTCAACATGCAAACTATTAAAGATGCTTATGCTCTTCCGAAGCTAGAAGATGCATTTACTGCACTGGCAGGCTCTAAATGGTTCTCTGTGCTGGACCTAAAATCTGGGTATTACCAGATAGAGATGGAGGAAGCTGATAAGGACAAGACAGCATTTGTTTGTCCTTTAGGCTTCTGGGAATTTAATCGCATGCCACAGGGAGTGACCAATGCTCCGAGCACATTTCAACGACTTATGGAAAAATGTATGGGTGAGCTCCATCTGAAAGAGGTCTTGGTTTTTATTGACGATTTGATCATCTTCGCACCAACTCTTGAAGAACATGAAGAAAGATTGATGAAAGTCCTAAACAAATTAAAGGACTTTGGACTAAAACTGTCTGTTGAAAAATGTGTGTTCTTCCAAACTTCAGTGAAGTATCTCGGCCATGTTGTGTCCCAGGATGGTGTGGAGACAGATCCTGATAAAATTTCCACTCTTGCATCTTGGCCGGTGCCAAAAAATTTGAAAGAACTAAGATCATTCCTGGGATTTGCAGGATATTATCGATTTGTGAAGGATTATTCTACAATCGTCAAGCCGCTACATGACCTCACTGCCGGCTATCCACCTAACCGAAAGAAACCAAAACCTATGTTGAAACCCCAAACCTATTTCAACCCAAAAGAGCCTTTTGCTGAACGTTGGACTGAATCTTGTCAGCATGCATTTAAAACTATTATTGAAAAACTTACTACTTCTCCTGTACTTGCATTTGCAGATCCTAGTAAGCCATACATTCTCCATACTGATGCCAGTTCTGCAGGTCTTGGAGCAGTGCTATATCAAGAAATTGATGGCAAAAGTCGAGTTGTAGCTTATGCAAGTAGAGGTCTGTCCAGAAGTGAATCAAACTACCCAGCACATAAATTAGAATTTCTGGCACTGAAATGGGCAGTTACTGAGAAGTTTAATGACTACCTATATGGCACACAATTCACTGTGGTCACAGACAGCAATCCATTGACCTACCTGTTGACATCAGCTAAGCTTGATGCTACAAGTTATAGATGGCTCTCTGCTCTGTCCACATTTACCTTTAAGATTGTTTACAGAGCAGGAAAATTGAATGCTGATGCTGATGGGCTGTCCCGACCACATTCTGAAATGCCTGATGATTTTAAATCTTGCAAAGAAAGGGAGAGAGTGTTGAAGTTCGTTCAACATCATCTCGAGGAGCCAGGTTGCACCTCTCTTGACCAGCACATTGTTGAAGCCATCTGTGACCGCCAATTGGTGCTCAGCTCAAGCAATGACCATGCCCTTGTTCTTTCTTTGACTGCCCATGTGGAAAGCTTACCTGACAGTTATACGAACGACACCCAATTTGCTACCTCTGTTCTCCCTCGGTTCTCCACTGCTGATCTTGCTGCTAAACAGCGAGCTGATTCCACCATCCAACATGTGATTGCTCAGCTTGAGAGAGGGGAATCTCCCCCGCCATCACTGAGGGATGTACTTCCAGATTTGCCACTACTGTTGAGAGAAGTAAATAAATTGGAGCTCGTAACCTTCTTCTTCTCAGGAGACGGCAAGTGGGAAACAGAGTAGCCTATCAGTTAGTGTTACCAGAGGAGTGTCGGCATATGGTGATGGTTCAGCTTCATGATCGTATGGGCCACCTTGGGATCGAGAGGACCTTAGATTTAATTCGTTCTCGGTTTTTCTGGCCACGCATGTCTGCTGATATTTATAACAAAATCAAGACCTGTGAACGATGTGTAAAAAGGAAAACCTTACCTGAACATGCTGCACCTCTCGTTAACATCAAGACATCAAGACCTCTAGAGTTAGTGTGCATGGACTTCTTGTCTTTGGAGCCAGACCGCAGAGTGAAAGATATTCTTGTGATTACAGATCACTTCACAAAGTATGCTGTCGCTGTTCCAACACCAAATCAGAAAGCTCGAACTGTTGCTAAATGCTTGTGGGAAAATTTCTTTGTCCACTATGGCATTCCAGAGAGGCTACACAGTGACCAAGGACCGGATTTTGAGTCCCGTACCATCAAAGAACTTTGTGATATTGCTGGCATCCATAAAGGAAGGACAACTCCTTATCACCCAAGAGGTAACCCAGTGGAAAGATTCAATCGTACATTGCTTAACATGTTGGGGACATTAAGTGAGCAGAATAAATCACGGTGGAAAGATTTTGTGAAACCACTTGTACATGCATATAATTGCACTAAGAATGATGTCACAGGGTTTTCTCCATATGAGCTAATGTTTGGTCGTCAACCTCGTCTTCCCATAGATGTGGCTTTTGGGTTACCACTGGAAGAAGATGCCACTACCTCTCACCTGCAATATGTCCAAGGATTGAAAGCACGCCTGCAAGATAGTTATCAGCTGGCTGTGGAGAACTCAGAGAAGGTGATGTCCCGCAACAAGAACTTTTTCGATCGGCATGTCACTATTTCTGAACTTGCCGAGGAGACAGGGTCCTTGTCAGAAACGTCCGACTGAGAGGAAAGCAAAAATTGGCTGACAAATGGGAACCTGACATATATGTAGTGGTAAAGAGGGCTGGCAATCTCCCTGTTTATACTGTAAAACCTGAGAACCAGGATAAACCTCTCAGAACACTTCATCGTGATCTTTTGTTGCCCTGTAACTACTTACCTGAGCAGAGCCCTGAAAAAAACTTGCCTATGAAGAGAAAAAAACATCTGTCTGTGAACTTACCTGATCCTGACGATAAAGAAACATCAGAGGATGAGATCATTTCACCTATATATGATCCCTCTTCTTTTGAGCCTGTGAAATTTATCACTACTGTTAATTTACCATTACCTCCTGTCCAACAATCTGTTCCACCTGTAGATCTACCTGAAGTTCCTGATCAGCCCCCATCCTCTGCTGCAGAAGAGGATTTAGAACAGGAATTTCCAGTTGTCTCAGATGAGTTAATGGGATTACAACCTGTGGACAGAGAGGCAATATCCATCAGTTCAAAATCTGATGATTCTGCTGGAGGCCCTGCAGCTGAGGGAAGTCCTGTTCCTGAGCCAGTCACTCCAGAACCCTCCACTAGTAATATTGAACCAGAAGTGGACTCAGATGCTGAATCAGAATCATTAAGCCCTGAATCTGAATCATTAAGCCCAGAATCAGAACCATTATTGCGAAGATCAACCCGAGCAAGAAGACCACCAGAACGTCTACAGTACTCTCAACTGGGCCACCCACTGTTGAAGAGCATCCAGTTATTGTTTCATGGTTTGACCACTGCATTCTCACATGCTCTTGAAGAGACTGAGGAGGATGAACGCATAACTGTCCCTGCCATCCAGACTCAACCTGGTCCATGTACGGGGACGTGCATGGGATTAGGGGGGGAATGTGTAACCCAGGTGACCACCATGACCCAATCACCTTCCCTTTGAGCTGCCCCTTTAAATTGATTGTCGTGTGTGCTTCCGGGTTTTCTCCTCTTTTCTCCAAACATTGCTGCTGCTCATTGTTGGCTGTCTGATCGGTTGTTTATAAAACAACCAGAGCGCTTAGATTGACTCATCGGTTGGTTTGTCTTTGAGACGTGAAGATTTGTGGTGAGTGTTGAATGTCATCTGACTGTTGTTGTATAATAGCTGTACTGATCGCGCCGCTAATGTTGCCTCCCGTTAAACCACTTAGGTTGTGATCTATTGCCAGAATCGAACAAGTTACCATTACCACCTCCTCAGACAATCATTACTCGACGGTGAGTAGATAACGGGGAATTATTTTCATTCTGCTCCGCTAGTTAGCGTTAGCAATCAACTCGACAATCAGTGGCTCACATCAAATTGTCCTACTTATTACTTGCTTAACGGCAGCCGAATTAAAGACCACACCTTTAATATTTAAGGGTTTGCTTTTCAATTTTAGATTTTATTTTTTCATGGATTTCTTATTGGTGTTTGCACTCCATGTTGGTGCAACAATGGAATTTGGTACCTAATATGATTTAGTTGTAGCTACTTTGATCAATCACATTTTAAGTTGATTGATTTGATTCAATATTAGTTGTCTGTAATGATTGCTAATTAGATTACTTAATTGATTTTGAACTTGAATTATGAAGTGCACTTTTTAAAAGGATTTCTTTCTTTTTTTTTGAGATTGTTAAAATATAGGAAGAATATATTTAACAGTCTTCTTGCCCCTCCTTTAGTACAAATGAACTAAATGTGTTATCTGGCCTTTTAGGTCAGGTTTTTTTTCCTCCTTGGATTCACCTCTTTGACGAAGGAAGATGGCGAGCTACCCACCCACCACCTGGTGGTAGGAAACGGAACTGCATTTCTTTCCTACAGGAAATGAACTAAAACTCTTAAGGAGTATTGCAAGGGGAAAATACTTGTCTCCTTTTGCTTTTGGACTTCTTGTGGACTCTATTGGATTTTGACATATCACTGATTATAATAATTGTTTTGTTGGGTTGTTTTTTTTCCTCCTTCCGTTTTTTTTGGGGAAATTTATTGTTTTGTTGGTTTGGTATTATTATTATTATTATTATTATTATTATTATTATTATTATTATTATTATTATTATTATTATTATTATTATTATTATTACCACTGCAATAAATAGCAGTATCAACAAACTTTACTTTTGCATCAGTTGTATTACTTATTCACCATTATCATGACTCCGTATCGTACCTAGTTCTGATTTTATAAACTGGTTAATATTACAACTTGCAGTCAGAGCTGCGCAGTGAAAAAAAAAGCGCTACAGATTGGTGTAGAAATAAAAAGATGTTATTTATTTTTGGATGGCTGGTCTGTAAAAACAGTGGTGGTGGTTGCAGGAATGGTGCATAGAAAAAAAAAAGAAGATAATTTTTAAAATTAATTTATTTTTTTTAAATTGCTTGCCCCGTTCTACTGTCACCCTGGGCAACTGCCTATATTACCCATATTAATTACTGCCACAGTTTCAAGTACACAATTGACAAGAACAGCATTTCTCACGTGAACAGACTTATTCACATGTGATTTTTAACTGTGTTTTGAAATTGTTTTCTTTGTTTTTTTTCCATCGGTGGGGTATTTTTAAAGTTTTGTAAACATTTGTAAAGGAAATGCAGCCACTGACACCTGCTCCCGTATCACCTGACCGACCTCCTCTCTGCCTCCTCCCAAAAAGCATGAAACAGCAGAAAGATGGAAATGAACATCGGGAATCACTTTTCATTTCACACCGTTCAAATCTGACCCACATGGTTTGTAATTATCCAGCAGTCCTGAATGTTTCCAGTCTTGCGCCCTCATCAGTTTCGGATCGTTTTCCTCTAGCACGTTATTAAGCTAGCGAAATGTATTGTCATTCGTGCTGCGTGAACGAAATCGTATTTCTTAAAGCTCAACACAAGACAAAAGACAGTGCATGCCAAGACATATGGCCACTGCCAACAGTAAGAAGCTCCTGTTAAATACAGTTGTTCAGACTGCAGTAACCATTTCCAGAGGGGAGAAAGTCTAACAACCCATGTGCCGGGCGAGTGAGACCATTTATAATCCCAGTAGATCTGCTCTGGCAACGTAAATAAGGTCGTTGCTGAACAGATGGGAGCGAGGTCCTGCTGGTTTTCTCGACTCTTTGAAGCACCTTCTGTTCAGCGGTAGAGCAGCTACCAAATCAGACTGAGGCGTCGCAGGCATTCACATTCCCCTGAAGTCAACTGATCTCTGGTCAGGTTGTTGTCGCCAGATGGAGGCTACGAGTCGGTTCACCTCCTCTCTGTTCGCGTCACCACCTGATTACTGAAGAGGAGCGCTGCTGTTATGTTTCGTGATGTAATTCAGCTCATAATTGGCGCAGCAGTCAAAGGTCAACAAAGCCAACAGTAGACGTGTTTCCATTACAGATGTGAGAAAAACTTTGTCAATATTCCACCAGTGCAAAAACTAAAAAATGCAATTGTTATGTTGGCATTAAATGAGAAACAATTAAAAATCACACGAATAAGTATGTTCACGCGATAAGAAATATAAACAAAAAAAAGACATACCACAATTCTCAAACTACTTCTTGTTGTCTTCTTTGTGGTTTTTGCCAGCAGTAGCATCCGGCTGTTGATCATGTGACTATATAGCGTCATCCTAGTGACAAAACCTCTGGGTGGGAGGAGGGTGGGGTTTCGGAATTGGCGCGTTTCCATTAAGGAATTTTATTTCTTCAGTCAAATTGCGCAACTATGTGGTCAATGGAGAAAACAGCTATTGAGGGGCTTAAAACACAGCCCTGCAGAATGCCAGTGATCACGATGGCTGAGTTAAAGGTGGTTTTTCCCCAAAACGTACCGTCTGGGGTTTGCCTTGCAGCCAGCTACACAAAAAGACGCTGATGCTAAGTGACCCCAAGTTCTTTTAAAGGGTCTTGTGGGATCATCGTACTGGACGTAGAACTAAAGTCAGTAAAAGCGATCTTGGAAAACTGGTTTTCCAGATAAGCCAGAGTCAGGAAACACAGATGTCTCTAAGATCAGCACAACTGCAGGCTTCTCTGACAAAGTCGAAAAAAAAAAAAAAGATAAAAATAAGGTTTAAAAGTGTTTAACCTTATTTTTCACCAACATTTTTTTAGTGCTTGCTGCGCTTGAGATTATCCAGGTTCAAAGGATTGTTCCGAAGAAACACACTGAGGAACGGGTGAAGGAATTTGACCTGATCTCAAAACTACAAGCACGCTGCCGACAGTGAGCAATTTAAGCACACACACTATTTAAATAACACATAGTAAACATCTATAGATGGAGGGAGCAATTACAGAGGTTGCGTGTTTCGCTCCAGGGAACATCTGTCGGGTCTCAGAATAGAGTGAGGGTACTAATCCTGCACTTCCTGCCAGTCCAAGAACAAACCAGCATTTTTAAGCCGAGTTGTGTTTTTTTATGGCTTAGTTTAACAACCTAAAAGGAAAAAGAATGATCAAATGTAGTTTTTTTATGTTATAAATAGTAGCTGTACTTCTAAAAGGCAACTTAATGAGTTTAACTTGTCGACTTTTGCAGGAGAGCTCCTCCAGGGAAATGCAAGCAGAAGCCTCTGCCTGTCAAGGTGAAAGGGAAAAAGTTTCCATTCGTCCCCAGAGAACGTAAGTCAAAAACGCTCATCAGCACCGACTGTCATTGGCTTTCTAATGAGGTGTGAAGCTGCGCTTTCTGAGAAGTTCAACCAAGAGGGAGCTTATAGAGGGCAAAAAGGTCACGTCTAACAATTTATCCCTGAGGGAACGCCACATGAGAGACGGGCGCTTGCATTTTTACTCATTTCATGCTAACGCAACAGCCGGTTGAACTCTGATGGTTCGGCCTCAAAACGAGATTCAAAGCATTGCAACGTTGATCCCTTAATTACAAACATGATCCGAGTCATGAAAATAAAAAAGAATGCTGTGGTTTACCGTGTCAAAAACGACACTCTGCTCCCAAAGCACTAAGATGACAGAATCCCCCCCCAGGTGAATAAAACACTGAAATGTACCGTAATGTGACTTGAAAGCAGATTGTTGCTTCTGAGGTTTTTACAATCTAAAGACACCTGGAGCCGAAGAAAGACAAATTTGTCCAAAACTTTGAAATCAGCATGAAATGAGTAGAAATGTTGCTTTTAAAGAGAAAAGACTCCACAACCCGCTGGGACAGGCCCAGACTGAAGACTCATTCAAAATGGTTCACGCACATATTTTAGTAAAATACATCTTTCTGTAATTAGATCATCAGTAACACCTAATTACAAGACATATATATGAAAAGCTGAAGTAAAAGTAACTATGTGTGTGTAAAAGGTCCGTTCTAAGTAGTTCCTGTCTTGCAGTAGACGGCAGCCTTTGCATTTTCATTTCGTATAAATACAGATTAGTTGGTACCGAAGGCTAAAACTGGCAGCCAGGTTGAGAGGAACCAAGACCAAAGTGGACTTGTGCTTTCTTAAAATAAGTCCAATCTGATAAATGTGACAGCAGTCGATCCAAAAGCCATCTGAGCCGTTGTCAGCTTTGCTTTTGTTTGTCATTTACAGTAAATCTGATGATTTTTCGCACCGGAAATGGATCTAGGAAGCGGTGTGCCATCGATGATCTTCCTGTGTGAAACAGAGTAAACATTTAAATAATCAAAACCAGATATAAAAGTAAAAGTAATAAAAAATAAATAAAAAAAACTTTAATGTGAACACTTGATCTGATTTCCTTCTGATTTTTAGGGTCACAATTGGATTCAGAAAGCAATTTTTCTATTCGAATGGTTTAGAGATTGTTGAAATTATGTGACTGAGAGGAGAAAAAAAACAATGTGAACAAGTTTCCATAAATTAAATATCAAATTCAATCAGTTTCTATTTGGATAAAATTCTATAATTACCAGAATTAGGTTAGTTAAGCATGGCTTTTTCTTAAGTAAAAAAAAAATTAAAGAACTATTCAAAATATAACTATACAAAAAATGAAGCACACTAAAGTAAATTTTTGAGCAGTATCCTTATAATATGCTTGTCTTTAGAACGTCTCTCTGTTTCATTCCCTCTTACACCAAAGATGCACAGCCACATTTGGTACATCATAAGACTATTAAAAGCGGTTTCCCGTTTTACATCAAACACGTTTTAAAAAGGGAAATACCAAACATTCCCCTTTTAAACCCGTTTTTCAGTTGCCAAATGCTCCATTTTTACAAGTTACAAAATATTTGGCCGCAGAGTTGTTAAAAAACAAGTACTTACTGCTGGCATGTGTGCCGTTCCAGAGACTGTGCTGAAGACAAACGAGAAACCGACCAGACCACCACTAAGAAAATACAAACCGGCCACCAAACCGCCGGCGATGAGCGGCCGCCACAGATCCACCACGACTGCAGCCACCGCCACCACCAGAGCCGCCGCCGCCAAGCCGGACAGGAAAACACCTCCCAAGCCGGTCGGCAAGAACAAGAACAAATCGTGGCAGAAAGAGAAAAAGCTAAAGGAGAAAGAGATGAACAAGAACGCCATGGGCAGGAAGCCGAAACCACCAACGAAGAAGACGGCTGCGAAGGCGCCCGGGAAAGCCAAGACGAAGGCGAAGACGTCCCAGACCGCCACGGACGTATTAAAGGGAAAGAAGCTGTCAGAGAGTCTGGGGGGAAACAAGATCACCTCGAAGAGGAGTAACCCACGGACGACAACGGGACTGAACGCAACGACATCTGACGGGGAGCGTCTCGTCTTCAACACAACCAAGACAGACGTCAGAAGCAAAGTACAAAAGACGCTGCCTTGGGTAAGAAGAAAGCACATAAAAAGCGCCGGAACACTGTAGAAAGAAAAAAAAAAGTTTACGTATTGCTGCTTTGTACATTTCAGCTTTTTGTTGTAAAGAATATGCTTATCTGCTTCTCCGCCATCGGTCAAACAGACACACAATTAGCAGATTTCAGCTTCTAAACTGCCAAGACCTTTGACCTTTTCCTCAGACTGCATAGAGTTTATGCTAAGCTACTGATTTAGGTGTTGTGCTCAAGTGTGTATGAGATGCAGATGATGGATAACAACTGTACAAACACAACCTACATTTTACATTTAAGATGTAAAAAGAAAAAATCTTAAAAGTCTCTTTTGCTACCCAGTTATTAATAGGTTAATCCAAAAATTCTTACTGGTTCACATGTTGTAGTTAGAAGTGTTTCTTTAGCTGCAGATTCATCCTTTGCCATACATGAGCAAATGTATGCTCAATAAAACCCTGTGTTATTGCATTTTAGGCAATAAAATGTTTATTTTTATGTAAAAAAAAAAGAAAAAGAAGAAGAAACTGAATTATTTGCTTTTTTGAGTGTATTTCTAATAGAAAAAGGCTTAAGTTGTTAATGTTCGATTGTCAAATCAATCCATTGATCAATCGATCATTAAAATGATTCTTAGTTGAAGTCCTACTTCAGTGTTTTTATGGAATGGTTTGCGTTACATTTCAACAACAAATGACCCCAAAAAGAAGCAGTAACATATATATATATATATATATATATATATATATATATATATATATATATATATATATATATAGATATAGAGAGAGAGAGAGAGAGAGAGAGAGAGAGAGAGAGAGAGCTATTTTTTCTTCCTTCCAGAAATATCAACATCCAACAGAAGAAAATATATATATAACATCTTTTTGCTAAAGTTCTACACCAGATTTCCTATAGTAGATATATGAACATTGATCGGTTGTCGGCTTCAAACGAGCTTCACTTATCCGGACTCTGGATTGCGAAGGCCGCAGAAATCTCATGAACATTAAACTTTAAAAAAACAACAACAACAACAATAAAATACATTGGAATTTGGCTTTAGCGTGGCAATAATTTTGCAAGGTCACCGCATCTCCCAGTTTTCCAAGAATCCACACCGATCCTTCTAAATGTTCGACCAGTCCCTAAACGCATCGTACGCAGCTATGCGTGTAATTACGCCGCTTCCTTTACGTTTTATTTTTAACCGTTATAGAGCCGTCGGTTTCTGCCGCCCGTCCGTATCTGGCGCATATCAAAAAGTCTAAAATAGCAACTGGCACGCACAGAACCCTACAATAACTACGCTGAGCTCAGCATTTTTAGATCGCGGCCGATTTCACGGGCCAACACAGCGGGGGTTAAAAATAAACATTCAAAGTGTCCGAACATGTCCGCAGTGGTCTGTAATTAGACGCCGCAGCCCCGACCGACAGCGAAGCCGCGGTGACTGTGGCTTCGCGTAACGACTGCAGTAAATTAAAAGCCATCTGACTTCCACGTGCGCCGCTGCGCTCTGGGGTCGCATAAATCTCGAGCTGGAACTGTGTGCTTCTAAAAAGAAGCGGAAGAAGAAGAAGTGACATTTTAAACTCTATTCCCCCCCCACTCTCCATCCAATACTAGAAACAGAGACGGCAACAGAGGCTGCCAAAATGCCTTCTGCACGTACTTTTCAACAAACTGTGCCTGACAAAAGTATTCGCACCCTTTGAAACGTTCCACATTTTTGTCACAACAACAAACTCCGAGGTATCAAATTGGGATTTTATACGATAGAAAATGTTTTTTTTTCCCCACAGGTAAATCTTTTGATGACTTTGGAATGCTGCACTATATTTTTATTTAGAGGCATCAGGGTAAAGAGGGCTCAATACAAATGCCCATGTGAAATTTTTCCATATCCGTTCTGTTGGTCAATTATATCAACTTAAATTGTTTTAAAATTATGTTTCTCCAATTCATAGTCACCCCACCTTTCACATGATTGAAAATAATGATACAATTTGACTTTCTTTCCTTTTCTTTTTTTCCCCAAAATGGCTGTCATTTACTGTATTTATTAATTGAGCTGCTCTGTGAACAGAGCAGCTCAATTAGCATTGTCCAAGTTCATGCTGTGGCAAATAAAAATTAGACGTGGAGAACAATATTGTGTGTGAGACATCTTTATTTACTTGACATTGTTCAGAATTTTGCCTTTTTATTGTAAAATATTTCAAAGAGAACAGGCGATCCAACTTAAAACATTTTTCAGTGCAGGATTAATCTTTAAAAAGCATCAATTAAGCATCTTTAAAAAAAAACTGTCCTGCATATATGGATGTGTATCTCTTTAAGTTAGAATTTAATTTAGAAATCAAAATATAACCTCAGCTATTTTGTCGCACTAATCTTCCTTTTATTAATCAAATCAGACAGTGTGGTCAAGTGTTTTTAGCTGTGGCAAGGTGCACAAGTGGCAAAAAACAAACGAACAACAACAAAAAAATCATCCTAAAGCATTTTTGTTTTCAACCCATCTGGTTATCCCGGCAGCTTCTGGTACCCATTTCTACCTGTACACATTTTCCTTCCACTAAACTTTCCACTAATAAGCTTGGATTGAGCACAACAAGCGTCTACACTGGTCCTCTTTGAGGAAATGACAGTCTGCCAGAAAGCTGCCAGTTTCGTTCTCTCCCCATGATCTTGCAGGCCTGCGCTAAAGATGCATCATGTTGCTCTCCTTTCCAGCGATGCTCTCGTGTGAAGCGCTGCACTGCAGCTGAGAGTCAAACAAATCACCCCTGATCAAAGTCAGACCTCTTGCTTTCTACGCTTTCCCTTGCTGATGAGAAACCCACCTAAAGAGTATTTCTGATCTTGACTCAGTTATGTAAGAGATGAACTGGGTCACGAAGCGGCGCGGCAACACAGACCAGACAGTCTGAAGCTATAGCAACACGCGGAGCTGATTATCCTCACCGTCCACACGTAGCAGAAGCTTTAATTATCCAAACAAGGCAGCGGAAGTTACGAGTTATAATCGTCCGACAACTATTTTTACTCCCCTCTAGACTTTTACGGAGCCCCTAAAAAGACACTGCAGGAGAAAATAGACTTCCTCGTGCGGACCAGATAGTATTTGGTGCGCATGACAAATTAGCTCGTGCATAAAGTTTATTTTAATTTTGTTTTTCCTTCAGTGTCCCTTTAAAAAAAAATAATTCTGAAAATGTTAGACGCATTTGAACTGAAGAACCAAACAGAACAGTAAAAATGTCCTCTAATAAATAACTGCTAAACGTCTGTTCTTGAGATTCATACTTTGATAATGTGCGATTTTGTGGTGGGACCAACTTAATCAAAGTTTATCTAAACAAACAGCAAACCTACAAAAGCAGGAAAGCAGGCGCTCAGCAGGGAACAACGGACCCAAAGGAGAGGACGGAAGTGACGTAAGGAGCCAGTGGAGAATAATTAATGTGGCAAATGAGGAGATGACTGACAGCGGGTGAGAGAAGCTAATAGAGAGCTGAGTATGAGAATGAAGAAGAATGGAGAGGGGAAACAAAAATTAAACAGCAACAGAAATAAATACTGCGTAATAAATAAAAGTCACTGACAATAAGGACAACTCAACTAACACAAGGAATAAACTCAAATTGGTAAGATATGCGGAAGAACAACCGTAAAGAAAGAGAGAAATAACTGAAACTAGTTGTGCGCTTAAGAGCGCAGTTTTTTCACGCGTTAAGTCACGAGACCATCTCCTTTTTCCCTCTGCTCAGTCTCCAATAGTTTTGGGTTTCTACTGCCTACAAGTACACAACTCGCACATAAACTGGTCAGATAATTGTGTGGAATCGTGGCCTGTTAACTGTCTCTCTTCCCGTCTGCAGTCAGCCGTCCTTCTCGTTCCTTCTCCTTCAGGCCAGAAAGAGAAGGAGCAGATCCCATTGATCTCACCAACATCCATCCATCTTATTCTGTTTATCCGGGGTCGGGTCACGGGGGTAGCAGCTTCAGAAGGGAGGCCCCGACTTCCCTCTCTCCAGCCACTTCTTCCAGCTCCTCTGGAGGAATCCCAAGGCGTTCCCAGGCCAGCCGAGAGACATAGTCCCTCCAGCGTGTCCTGGGTCTTCCCCGGGCCTCCTCCCGGTGGGACGTCCAGGAGGCATCCTGACCAGATGCTGACCACCAACGTTCCAGAGGAATATCACGACCTCAAACAAGTATTCACTACCCTTCTGGCTCGAAGACTTATTCTACTTAGATGGAAACTAAACATCCCCCAGTCTCATGACCACTGGGTCAGAGAAGTTCTTTACAACATCCATCCATCTGTTCACCCTGGGGTCGGGAGGGTTGCTGGTGCCTATTTCCAGCTGTTCCAGGTGAGAGGCGGGGGTCACTGTGGACAGGTCGCCAGTCTGTCGCAGGGCAACACAGAGACACACAGGACACAACCATTCACACACTCACACCTAGGGAGAATTTACAGAGACCAATTAACCTGACAGTCATGTTTTTGGACTGTGGGAGGAAGCCGGAGAACCCGGAGAGAACCCACCATGCACAGGGAGAACATGCAAACTCCATGCAGAAAGACCCCGGTCCGGGAATCGAACCCAGGACCTTCTTGCTGCAAGGCAACAGCTCTACCAACTACACCACTGTGCAGCCCTTCTTTACAACATGAAGCTGGAAAAACTCAGATTTTCACTAAAGGGTTCCACCAGTAAATTTATGGAGACTTGGAGACCTTTCCTATCTGTAGTGGGTACCATGAGTTTGCTACCTGATTCAGAAGAAAATTTAATTATTTGTAGGCTTTCTCATTGATATCCAATTCTTTTGTTTTCAACCGATATATATTCTTCGTCTTATAATTTTTTCTTCTATTCTTTATTTGTAATTTATTTGTATATTTGTTTAATTTACTAGTATGTACGTATAAATATATATTCATTTATTTACTTAGTATCAGTATTATTATTTTTTCTTTATTTCTTTCTCTGCCTTCTTTGGAATGTGTGTGTGTGTGTGTGTGTGTGTGTGTGTGTGTGTGTGTGTGTGTGTGTGTGTGTGTGTGTGTGTGTGTGTGTGTGTGTGCGTGTGTGTCGTGTTGCTAGAAGCTGTTACAGGGATGGGATCTCCGCTGTCTTGTGATTATGTAACATAGTTAAAATGGTTCAGGTTAAATCCTGCTAAAATGCACCATCTGCTGGTAAAAAGGGTGTATTGCATTCACCCAAGAAAGAGCGGGGTATTATGGGTAATCCTCAAGGCCATGAGGATCACTAACGAGGAGCTGCCCATTGTGTGAAACGCAGATGGAGAATTAAAGAAACAGCTGATGTTTTGAGTTTCTTGTCATTTATTGCCACACCAAGAGAAGCCACCAGATCCACATAGGACACACTTAGACCTGGACGTGGTGCGTTCAGGGTGGGTTGGGTTCTGGGAGAAAAATCAGCTTGAACTTCTTTCTCTCTATATAATAACTACCGTGTTTTTATTGTACTAATGATTGAAGTATGTCAAGCTGTAAAATTCAATAAAGAAAGTTAAAAAAAACCAACAACAAAAAAACCAACTAAATATTGAATATGCTCCCATCAGTACCGAATTGTTAAAATGACATAAATCCTCCAGAGTGTAGCTAAATGTACACAACAGATTCCACACGGTCATTATTTACCGAAGATTAAAACTAGTCAAATAGAAAAGCTCAAAATGACAACAACAAAAAAAAAGATAGGGGAGACCGGGTATGGTTGTAACATAGGGAGAGTTGTAACAGCACCATTTACACCAATCAGGGATAAGATAGGAGTCACATGATCATTTCAGTGTTTGCCCGCTTCCTCCCCAATCCCATATTGTCATTGTCAAGGCTGGAAACAGGCACATGAAGATACTAAGGAGAAAAAACTGATTTTGAGGTAAGAAAGTAAATTTTTTGACCATGACTATATTTTGTTTGGTACTTATACTGTTGCAGATAAAACCATATGACTTACATTAGATGAAAGTGTAGTTTCTCAGGCAAAATGTGATGCATTTTCCCATGCTAATTTCAAACCACTTTGCTACTACAGCTAGCTAAACATGGCTGACAGGGTTGGGGTGGGTTGTAACACATCTTTAAAAAGTGTTACAACCATCCCCTTACATACAACCTTTTGATTTTAACAATTTTACAGAATGCCTAGGCAGTGGATACGAAAGACTGATAGAGGTGTGCCTGCAGATGTTTTAAAAAAGGCATCTAATGAGGTCACAAAGGAGAGCAAGTCAGTCAGATCAGTTGCGAAGGCGCATGGGATCTGCCATGTAACACTGAGCAGATACTGCAAATCACTGCAGAAGCTGAGAGAACAGGGGTCCAGTGATCTTCCCAATGTAGGTTATTGGAGCAGCAACAAAGTCTTCTCTGAGGTGCAGGAGGAAGCGTTGGCTGACTATTTGACTCAGGCAGCAGACCTGTATTATGGACTGACCCCACGTGAGGTAAGCATATGACTGGTTAGTCACTGGAGACAAGAGAAGAATTGAATACCAGCGTAGGTGCTAGACAAATTTAAAAACTTTTTGTGTCTATGTACTCTAATTTTCTATTCCTCTTTCTTTTAGGTCAGAAAGTTTGCATATCAACTGGCAGTAACATATAACATCAAACACCCACAGACATGGGATGAGAAGCAGATGGCAGGGCCTGACTGGTTCACATTATTTATGAAGCGGAATCCTAGCCTGTCAATAAGGAGTCCTGAGGCAACCAGCCTTACACGAGCCACAAGTTTTAACCGCCCAAATGTGGAAGGTTTTTTCAACAGCCTTGGACAGGTCATTGAGAGATACAACTTCGACGGGAGCGATATATGGAATGTAGATGAAACTGGTGTAACAACAGTCCAGTCACCAGACCGTGTTGTTGCTCGTCGTGGTGTCAAGCAGGTGGGTGCGATGACATCAGGTGAGAGAGGTGTGCTCGTGTCAGTAGCATGCGCTGTGCAAGCGCTGGGAAATGCAATTCCTCCCTTCTTTGTATTCCCCCGTAAACGTTACAAGGAACTCTTCATTCAGAGTGGGCCAACAGGGAGTGCAGGAAGTGGTAACGCCTCAGGATGGATGCAAGAGGAAGACTTCCTCTTATTCCTTGCTCATTTTGCAAAACACACAAAGGTGAGCCCAGAGAAGAAGGTTTTACTTTTGCTGGACAATCACTGTTCACATATATCTGTTAAAGTTATTGATTTCTGCAAAGAAAAGGGAATAGTGCTACTTACCTTCCCCCCCCACTGTAGCCATAAACTTCAGCCACTGGATCGCAGTGTCTACGGCCCATTTAAGAAAATGGTGAACACCGCAAGTGATGCCTGGATGAAGATGAATCCTGCCAAGACGATGACGATATATGATATTCCAAGTATTGTGAAGACTGCTCTGCCTGCAGCTGCAACACCGAAAAACATTCAAGCTGGTTTCCAATCCACAGGTATTTGGCCCTTCAATCCTGACATTTTTGAGGAGTGTGACTATGCACCCTCACAAGTCACTGACCGTCCCGACCCAGGTACATCACTGACATCTGGAGCTTTCCAGCTGCAGTCTCCACCTACACACCTGGGGATTGCCTCCTCTCCTCCAACTCACCTGGAGACTACTACTTCTGGCTCCTCTCCAGTTAATGATGTGACCATGTCCTGTGCTCCAGATGAGCCAAGCACCTCGGTGGTGTCTCCTGGTCAGGCATTCAATCCTTTGGCTATGGCCATTTCCAAAAGCAGGGCCAAGGAAAACAACTGGCAGGATCAGGAAGAAAAAGAAATCTGAAATTCTCACTGACACACCAGTGAAACAAGCACTGGTGGAAGAAGAACAGAGAAGAGGAAGCAAAAATGTAAGGAAGAGTTTCTTTGCAAAGAATAAAGGCAAGCAAAAGAGGAAGGAGAGAAAGCCTGCCAAGAAAATGTTAAAAGCAAATGCTGAGGATTCTGAGACCTCAGACAATGAATATTTTTGTGTTGTCTGTATGGAGCCATTTGGCAACTCAAAGCCACAGGAAGTGTGGTTAAAATGTGCCCTATGCAGTCTCTGGGCCCACCAAGCGTGCACTCCTGGGCTACCATCATTCATTTGTCATCACTGTGACTCTGATTAAGGATACACACACATAGACACAAACACACACATTGACATTGTTTTTTGTTAGATCTACATGTTTGTTCAGTGTTCATTAAGCATACATTATACATGTTAAGGAAGTTTGTTCTAGTAGAATAATTTACACACATGCACACACACAAACAGAGTATATTTGAGTTATGGTCAGTCACAGAGAGAGAGACATTGTTCTTGTATTGTTCTTTTAATTCAGTAAACCTCTTTTTGAAGCATATCACATGGTGTGGCCTCTGTTTTTGCTTCTTTTGTCTAATTGTTACAACTTACCCCAGCAGGTGTTACAACCTACCTCGGTAGTGGGGTAGGTTGTAACAAAGGAACACCATGTATTTGACATGAACTCATGAGGTCTGTGATATTCTTGCAGAGGTTTGAATTGGTGCCATTTGTAGTAGACAAATGTGGGTATTTTGTATAAAAGTTTGAAAACTCTAGCTCAAAAATTCTGTGAGTTACAGGTGCTGGAGCAAAAAGTGTTTCAACCATACCCGGTCTCCCCTACTTTTAGGAGGGAACTTCTATACAATGCACTTGGTTAACCAATCAACAGCAAGCTGTAGCAAATGGCCCAGTCAAAGTACAGATCTCAGCCTCAGACAGGACCTTAGGAGAGACGTGCAGAAACGGACGTCCTCTCGTCTCAGTGGACCGAAGCCACGTTGGGAAGAGGAGCGGGCCAAAACATTCCTCCATAACAATGAGAAAGAGAGAGGCTGATAAAGACATGGAGAAAATGACGGCTGAGATTTACTGCTGTGACATACCGTCCTGAAAGAATTTCCTTCTGAACCTAATAAACTGTTTTGGGTTTTTTTTTTTCTCTCGAGGTTCTGCAATAACTTCTATTTACAGCCGCGAACCTCCAGCCCAGATCCCGTCAGCAGTAGCTTTAACCCGCCTGGTAGAAACGTTAAGGAGAAACAGAGCGAACAGAGAGCAGGTGGCGGGGTACCGCGCGGTACCGGGGCTTTGAAGTGCGTCACGAATCGCGGTGACAGTCCGTACCGTGTCTTATATCAGGATGTCTGATATCCTAAAGACAGATATTCTTTCTATCTGTCGGTGGACCGACTCAGACTGCCTGTGGCGAACCGGGCTTTTAGTAGAATGACGAAGTTAAAGTCAGAGTATCAGTATCATCTGATACTCTGAAGTATCAGATGGTACTGTCAGTCTGTCGGTATTTATATATATCAATCTGTAGATACCTATAGATGTTTTTTCTTAAGTTTTTTCTGCGGCCGAATCGTTTCTTTGTTTGGTGAGGGATCAGGAGAGGCGTTTCCCCGCTACTGCGAGCGCAATTACGGAAGTAAATAAAAACGGTTTTTTGTCATTTTAACATGAGACCTATATTTTCATTCACAAACAATTCCACGTTGTTAGTTTTACACATAAAAAAAAACGTAAGTACGTACGCCTTCTACTCTTATCTGCAGATAAAACTCACGTGACATGGCGTTCGCGCTTCAGCCTGTCACGTGACACGCTCTGGGATTCACCTTGCTGATGTCAACTGCGTTGGGCCTACGCAATATACTCAGTGATGTGCCAGGACAAGTAAACCGTCCTTTGGCGTCACAGAGGCGGTTCTATACCAAAGATCTCTCAGTTGATTCAACTTCATTCACAAAGTGAGAGCCTCTGGCAACACATATCAGTGGATATTTCAGAAAATTTTTGAGAAGAAATTAAACCAGTAAAGTCTGACAGAATGAGTTTCTTATTCAGATCTACAAACCGGATTGGAGTGGGACTCGGACTCCATAATCCCAATAATGCCAAACTGAATGTCAGATATAAGGTAGAGACCTTTGGGGATAACTGGACTCTGCAGACAACTGGAATACTTGATAGAATACTTGAAATTGACAACAAAATGAATCTGGTGGAGAAAACCAGAAGATTTTGCACAGGAGTGCCGTTGTCTAGCATAGAGCTTCAGAGAGCAGTAATTTTACCACCTGAAGTTACGTCATCTTCCACACAAACTTATAGTGACGACTTTGAGTATATGCTAGACTTTGGGGAGTTGAGGCTCAGATCCCTACAACCAAACACTCCACAAATGAATGAAGATCACAGACCCTCCAGTCAAGGAGATTACATGGACCAACAAGTTGAGGTTTACATGGACCAACAAGCTACAGTCGGATTGGATAAGCAAATATGGAGCTACTTTTCACACCTTTACGAGCAGGATATTGTCTTGAAATGTCTAGGACATGCATTTGATGCTCTAGGCATAGTCTTCGTCGCTTCCCTTGACATCTGTTCAGACATTAAATATGTCTTCAAAGAGACTCCAGATCCCTTTGACAATGAAGACGAGACAGAGAATGACTTTCCAACAATTCTTTTGTTTTGAGTCAGTCTGTCGGTATCTATATATATATCAATCTGTAGATACCTATAGATGTTGTTAAGAAAAATGATTATTTCTAATGCTTTAAACAGTTAATTTTATGTCATGTGTAAAAGGTATCTTGAACATTCTATGTTGTATAAATTTCTTAGTTTTAAACAGATGTTCTGTGAAGAATTTACAGTTAAATTATCCAGCAGAGTAAATGTCAAAGGTCAGGAACTAGATGCAGATCAAAGGAGATCTTTTAGTATTGTTATCAGGGCTCAGGAAGCCACGAAATTAGCATCTATTGCAGGGCAGAAGCCTGTGTGGCTCACAGAGCATCAAAGGTTTTTTAGAACCACATCTGGCAGGGTTTGAACTAGAATGCAACATGGAATGTTGAGATCACTAACAGTTTTCTAAGTATTAATAGCAAGTTTATAATGAAAGTGCATTATCTAAGTTTAGAAGGGTGAATGCTGAATGTATTTGAAAATTGTACTGTCTATGATAATATCTGAACCAAATGGAAATTGTTTCAATGAAAATGTGTTGTTTAGTATTAGAAAACTGTTCAGGATTTTATGTGATAAAGCAAGGACTTAAATCTTTGGAAAATGCTGAATGCAGTAGACCAGAATTAGGTTTGTGAAGATAATCTTTCCTTAAACTAAATTACTTGATTTGGCCGGGAGGCACTCCGAATTTCACAGGTATCTGTTAGAGCCAGAAGACTAGGATGCAGCTGCTTGCTCCATTGTTCTTCTAGAGACCAAATGGCCTTTGATCTCTGGCGTGAAATTAAGGGAAGGTCTAAGTTCCTCTGAGTGTCCAGGGGAGCTCCTGGTTGGTCGAACCAGGGGTACGCCTTAATGAATACATTAACAAGGAGAGAAACGCCTCCACTATAAAAAGATTGAACACGATAATAATAATTCAGATCGCTGTTATTTCCTGCCGTTTTGGCATTCAGCCTTCTCCAAAGGCATGTCTTTGCTTTTTCTTTCTCTGTCTCTGTCTTTGTTTTTATTCTTTGTCTGTCTCAGGTAATGAGTCTGTATCTTGGCTGCTTTCCAGCTCATGTTGTTACTTCATTGTGATTTGTTGTGAGATTAAACGCTGTAACTCTGTGACGTCATCACGCATCCTTGTTCCTGATTGGCACACACTCCTCGCTGGAAGGACCCGGGAAAATAGGAAGAAAAGAGAGCCAAGCTTTTTCCAAATTAAGCTAACTTAGTAAATTTCTTCCTTTAACAATGTCTATATAGAGAGATCATTATTTATCTGGGAAGCTTCTGATGGCCAGGGCACATATTTGGCTGCATCAATTTAATTTCTGTAATTATTTCTGACTGTGATAAAGGCATTTAGAGATTCTTCTGAGAATGTTGGGCTATCAAGGCCTTTTAGGAAGTTAGAATATTAGAATATAAAATTATTAAAACACAAGGCAATGTCACCTGGGAATGATGTCAGAGCAAGTACAGTACAGACCAAAAGTTTGGACACAGCTTCTAATTGAATTCATTTAGAAGGCGTGTCCAAACTTTTGGTCTGTACTGTATGTGGGTGTGTTGACTCATTATCTATTGTTGTAGAACGTAATGACCTGAAGTCTTTGTTTGCCATGCCTTAAGGAAACAATCGTTTCTCAAAAGCCTAGAGACCAGACACTCCATACGAAGGAAGCAAAGCTTTGTCAGGATAACATATCATCAAAGTTATCAATAAATAGACGTAATGTGCAAGTGATAGGAATGCTCTTTATTGACGTTTCAGATGCAGCATAAGGAGTCCAGGGTGCTAATATGAAAACACTTCTCCAGCTGGAGCTGTCGTCTCTGCGTTTAGCGGATGATCTTGTAGACCTCTTCGCCAACATGTAGGACCCCCGTCTTCTTGACGGTGTGCAGCTGCCCGAACAGCGGAGCCTTTTTGTAGATGTGCTTCTCTGATGGCTTACACAGTCGATAGCTGTGGAAAGAATTTCTCATCAGGCTATGCTGCACTGTAAAAAGACTGCAGCAAACCTGTTTTAAGGTTTTACAAACATTTTGTCTTTACTTGATTAAAAAGGTAAAAAAAAACAAGGAGTGAGCATTGGGGCTTGGGGGGATGGTGGGTGGGGGTTATGCCCCTGGTAGGGTCACCCAACCTGGTGACACTTTGTCTGGTCCCTCACAGGTCCTAGGTGAGGGACCAGACAAAGTGAAGCCTGAAGGGTGGGGGGCCTGGCGGTCCGATCCTCAGTTGCAGAAGATGGCTAGAGACGCAGAATGTGCTTACGGGCCGAACAACAGTTCAGATCCACCCTTCTTGGAGTCCTTGGAGGGGGTACTGGAGAGTGCCCCTCCTGGGGACTCCCTTGTTCTGCTAGGGGACTTCAACGCTCACGTGGGCGATGACAGTGAGATCTGGAGGAGCGTGGTTGGGAGGAACAGCCATCCCAATCTGAACTCGAGTGGCGTCCTGCCCCAAATGGAGGAGTTTAAGCATCTCAGGATCTTGTTCACGAATGAAGAATAAAGGAAGCGGGAGGTCGACAGGAGGATTGGTGTAGCGTCTGCAGTGAAGCGGGCGCTGTACCGGTCTGTCGTGGTGAAGAGAGAGCCGAGTCAAAAAGCAAAGCTCTCAATTTACCGGTCGATCTACGTTCCCGTCCTCATCTACGAGCTTTGGGTTTTCTCCGTAGGGTGTCTGGGCTCTCCCTTAGAGATAGGGTGAGAAGCTCAGTCACTCAGAGTAGAGCCGCTGCTCCTTCAAGTCGAGAGGAGCCAGTTGAGGTGGCTCGGGCATCTGGTCAGGATGCCTCCTGGACGCCGTCCTGGTGAGGCGTGTTGGACACGTCCCACCGGGAGGAGGGCCCGGGGATTAATCTTGAAATCCATGAGCAGAATACTTAATTCTACAGATTTATTGTATTTCAAAGTCCATACATTCAACACATAATGTGTATTTTGTGGTGGCCCTGAGGTGCAAACCACTTCAACAATTCAAAAACACAACATTAACGGAGCACAATTACAAATTCAAAAACACAACAACATAAACAAAATGGAAAGGGTATGTCCCAGTTGGAGACCTGAGAGATCGCTGATTGGACAATAGGCATAAATACGTACAGTACAGACCAAAAGTTTGGACACACAGTTGTGTCCAAACCTTTGGTCCAAACCGTGGAGTCCAGGTGGGTTATTGGTTTAACGCACCTGGATCAAATGATGGCTCGTTAGAAGGCCTAAGAAGAACATTGACATGCTGAAAAGGTTGTTGGTGCCACCAGGGAGAGAACTAAAACATGCAGGATGCCGGCCCTCGAGGACCCACTTTGGGGACCCCTGATATAACGTATTGCAACAACAGGCTGACCCGTCCAAGCAATAACTTCCGTTCCAATCAGCGATCTCTCAGGTCTCCAACTGGGAGATACCCTTTCCGTTTTGTTAATGTTGTGTTTTTGTAATTTGTAATTGTGCTATGTTAATGTTGAAGTGGTTTGCACCTCAGGGCCACCGTATTATCAACGTAGAAATAAAAATGAAAAGTCTGGGTGAAGCAAAATGTTTCAATGTCTTTTGTGTTACAAACGTAATGGCTACAAACTACTTACAGTTAAAGTACTTTTGACTGACAAAATAGAAAATTTAGCTTGTCATCTTCATAAAGAGACCAAGCTTTTCCACGTACTCCAAACTGTTCAAGTACAGCAGCTGATTTCATTTGGGTATACCTTTTCAGGCGTTTCTGGTGATTTTGGTACTGCCAGTAAAAGGACAGTATATTCATGGGTCAGCGTGACCTCGTCAAATTTCAATGTTCAGATTGGAAAATTGATGTTCACAGATGGTTTTCATCCAATCTGACTGAGGTTGTTTAGCTGAAAAACTGAACAGCTGCTTGAAGACAGACTTAAAAACAATTATACACTATGATGCTAGAGTAGCTTTCGACATGGAAAATCATATTAATGTCAGCAGAGAGGGGAAAAAAACTACGTTGAAAGATCTAGAGCCACCTTGTGGCAAAGCTGCAGATTGCAGCCAACTTTCCTTAATCTTCAAGTGTTGAACAGAAAAAACCCACTAAACTAAAAGTAAAACTGTGCAACTGTTTCCTTTGGTACTCCTGGCAACTCTAACAGTGTGCAACTATTAATAGCCTGTTGTTAGGAAACAAAACAAACAAAAAAAATTAACGCCTGTAAGAGCGAGCTGAATGTCAGCTGGCAGAGCTGTGATTAAAGCAAATTGATCACAGCGCGATTAAAAAAAAAAAAAAAAAAAGGAGCAGTATTGCAACACTGCTTCTAATAAAAGCTGTTCTTGAAAACTCTCTTTGTAAATTATCACTAAAATCACAGTTCACGTCTCACCCTCCAACATAAGGAGAGTGGGATTAAATCCCATACTGCCACCACTCACAAGCTGTCAAGTGTTTAATCCTCATAGCACAACCCAAACTACAAAACGCGTCACTTTCCGTCCAGTCACCTTTTCAGAGTTTCCAGCGGCTCTTTCCTGCTCATCACACCCGTCTCTGGGTCAACTGTGGTCAAAATGCACCTGGAAACAAAAGAAAAAAACAAAAAAAACAAAAAACATAAAAACTGACTGCAGGAGAGTTTGCCTCCATTATCATCAAACTGTTGCTCGTTTGTCCCGGGATGCTGGTTTGCCACTGGCTCTGTCGACAAACGAGGAGGTTCTGTGCACGAAGCGTCCAGCCACGTTACCTTCCACATGACATTACACGCTGCAGCCTCACGCTGCCAATCTGGATCTCTTCCCAAGAATCCTGAAAAAGCAAAGCAGTTGGAGATAAATTTAGTCCCTGCTGTTCGCCTTGAAAAGGGCGAGCTATTAGTCAGGAACAAACAGACGAGTGAGAATTTATCCAGGCAGCAGGAGCTAAGATAATAAATACTCGCAGGGCAAAGACGTTAAATCTGTTTTGTTTTGGGGTTTTTTAGATGTTTTCTAATTTTGTTTTTGCTTTTTTCTTTGTCCAACTGACCAACACACCTCATCGAATGGCTCACAGTCGCCTATCACAATGCTCGGGCGGAAGCGCTCCGTGGTGACCTCCTGATCCAGTTTGCTGCTCAGATCCTTAACAGATGCCTCAGACAGCAGCATGATGGGCCCATAATCTGGGTACGCCACCTGCTGGATGAAAGGTTTGAAAACCCAGTAACTAATCATTATGTTCAGGAGACAAGCAGACGCTGGTGCATTCACACCAGCGCCATTTAGGCAAAGTCGGGTTTGTTCATCTGGAAAGTCCGGTTCGCTTGGGGTAGGTGTGAACGCGCAATCGAACTCCGATGCAGGGACGCAGCGATCCAACTTTTTTTTCCCTACTTCTGATACCGATATCTGAGATATAGTATCGGCCGATACCGATCCAATACAGAAAAGCAGTGCTGAGTTGACTTAAAATGTTTCTTTTTTTGTCGAGCACAGACATAAATGTACTGAATTACAAATTTACTTGATAACTCTGCACCAGTGCAGCACACTTAAATACACCAACAGCTTCACAAGCTCGGTCAAACATATAAAATAAATTTTAAAAACTAATCTGGTCAGTCGGTGAAATTTTTGCTACAACAGCCAATGTAAAATGAATAAAGATATAAACTGAAAAAAAAAAAATACATGTAAAACATACAACTTGTTTCAAATGGTATTAATATCGGATCGGTGCATCTCCACTCTGACGAGGACCAAAAGAAAGAAACGAATCCTCCGTCTTGGCTCGGCTAAAGTGAACTCTAGTGCGGTTCGAATGCATATGTGAATACCAAATGGACCGGAGACCGTGCCAAAAGCAGGAAGTTGACTGAGGCGCAGGGCATTCTGGCTAAATACAACCAAAACTAATGCAAGACTCAAGTGCCAGCGGGAGAAATTATTCCTACGGGCACTAAAATCTGAAGCCTCTCCATTTCTGTTTACATTTTGTGAAGAAGGTAGTTGAGGTCAGTGTCTTCTTCACAGGTTTTTGTGTCGTTTCCTTTGGTGGTTTGTGATGCAGCGCCTCCGAAGGCAAGGGGATGAGCAGGTGTTTGGATTGTTTGAAACGGCGAACCGCAACGGTTAAAAACGTAGCAAATGGCGCCAATTTAGTCCCCAATCGAACCGGATATACTGGTGTAAGAACACCCTGTAATGTCTGGGAATTGAACTCAGCAGCAGCGTTTAATGGCCTACCTCAAACTGGGGGAAAAGAGGCTCGCTCTCAGCCGGCCTCCTTGGCTCCATGTGAGGCTCATAATGCACCAAGCGAAACGTTTTCTCGCCTCCGAGGAAAGTGGTGAGCCAATGGGACGCCTTGTCGCCGCAGTCCCTGCCCTGAATGTCCTTGCTAAACACTCTGCAAAGCAAGAAAAAGGTTTTAAAATCAATACTGTGTGAAAAGGAGCACAGTGTGTAACCTGCTTTAATACACAATGAGTTTTGCAAAGTAAAAGATGGAGATTATTTCATGATTTGACCTCAGGGTTTTAGCAAACACGGAAGGATTTGTTTTGATGTGCTGTCCGAAGCAGCCAATCAGACGTCAGGGCCTGCCCAAGTCCCGCCCACTGAGTTTGATGGTTGACATTGACGTGATTTAGCTCCAGAACATCAAATAATCTATTACATCTAGTCTTTAAAATGAAATCAATACATTAAACAGCAACACAAATAATTGATTGTATACCCAACAAATTATTTCTGTATTTATTCACAGAAATATATATGTATATATATATATAACTATAAGTGACACATTTAAATAATAATTTCATGTTATTTATTCATTTACTGTAATGTGGCACTCTTTACGGTCCAAAGTAAAAAATAATAATAATAATAATAATAATATTAAAATAATAATAATAATAATAATAATTATGGAAAGAAAGAGAAAAATTAACCTCTGGAGGATAGTTTTGTTTTGTTTTTTCCAAGAATTTTAAGCAGATGAATCTGAAACTGAGACTTGAAGAGATAGACAGATAGGTTAGATATATTTGCATATATTTTTTTCCCCTCTTTTTTTTATTTTTGTTTTTAAATTTGCGGGAAAACCGTGGAGGCCATGAAACCTGCAGTCGAGGATGAGATTCTCAGGCTGTTTGACTGGGAACTTCAGCTCCTCCATGTCCGGTCCATTCAAAGCAGCGTAGCCGCCCTGGCAGGACAGGGACACCAGGACCAGACGGGGCTCCTGTCTGGCCGTCACCATGTTGCCTTCCTCCGTCACCACCAGCCAGTGTCTGCAAACACACACACACACACACACACACGCACACACACACACACACACACACACACACACGCACACACACACACACACACACACACACACACACACACACACACACAGGTGGACCTTTCACAGCTGCAACATTCAGGATATCTGGATCAACTCCAAAACTCGGGTGATGAACTCGCACCAACAAGAACCTGGACTGGTTACATAAGAGTCTGGCCTGGATGTTGCCATCGAGACCGTCCCGGAGCGCAAAACGCCTTCCGCACTTTTCAGATGTTCATTTCTACAAAATTTTTTATGAAAAGCGGATTCTCGTCGGTCCGCTCCACAGACACGCGCGACTTTGTCTTGGCGCGACGTGACAAGAAGGTGGAAGTGAAATCAACAATTAGTGGGCTAAAATAAACATGCGTGATAGCATCAAAAGCGACAACAACAAGAACGACTCCAGCTATTTGTTAGGCCTGCGTCTGTTGGCAATAAACTTGCTCACGATGTCAATTAAAAAAATTCAAAGAGCAATAAAGGGTTAGAATAGATCAAGTTTAAAAAATAAAAAAAAATCTGGAACAGACTTTCAGAAAACTGCGAAACATTGACAAGGAAATAAAATCCACCTGTTTAGATTTGCAGTTGATTAAAGTGGAGCATCCACCAAACTATTTGATTGATGATTTTGGTGAATGTTTTCTTCTTGGTCTAGCACATATTTTGAAAATAACTGTGGTATTTTTTTTTTTAGCAAAAATAAAAAAAGAGTAAATCTTTTAAACGTGACGTCATGGTAAAAATGAAATATTTATTGCCTCTTTCATAAGTGATGACTGTGTGATGTTTTTATGACGTAAAGCACGTTGCAGTGCCCTGTTGCCGATGAACTTGACTGCAAAAAGTTTGGATTATTTTATTTCAACTATGCGGAGTTAAGGCTCTAACCTGCAGAGGAGTTCAAAGTTCAAGCTGCACATTAATGACCAACACCTCTTCTCAGGCCCATCTGATCTGCGGACGGCAAACAGACCCGTTGATCTGCACAAACACGTGATCCGTGTTTATTTTTGCGTGCTTGTGTTTCTGCACAACTCGAACCGCTTTCTCCTGAGTGTCCGAGCAAAACCGTGACGGCTGACATTAACGACAGATTAAAATAAAAAATGAAAAATAAAAACCTGCCGGGTGGAGCCACACTCACCGATCCTCCAACTCTCCAGCCTTCAGCCCCATTTTCTGGCATTCTGCGGCGCTCACAGGCACCGCTTTGCCCGACTTGAGAGGGTGAATGAGGATCTGCGACACGACGCCCACGCGAACGGCTTTTTCTGGCTTTCGCATGTATTTATATCCGAGTCCAAATCCCAGAAGTGCGGCTCCGGCTGCGCCGACCAGAAGAGCCGCTTTCTTATTCTGGGCCAACGCGTTCGCAGCCAGCTCCTTCAAATCCATTTTGGACTCGCTCTCTCGCAGACTTTTCTCTCGACGTTGAACTTTTTATTAAAGAGGCAGCGGCGACCGCGGTGCGGCGTTCAATGACACGCACACGGCGTGGGTAATTAGGCCTGCTCTTGTGTCATAAAAGGCCAGTTAAGACAATTTGACTTTCTCACACGTATTTCTGCCAGTATTTATAAAAGTAATACACACACACACACACGCACACACACACACACACACACACACACACACACACACACACACACACACACACACACACACACACACACACACACACACACACACACACACACACACACACTCATTCACTGTTCCCAGTTCAGTTCAAACTGAACATTAAAAGGGATAGTTCAAGATTTTAAATATAAATCTGTTATAGTGTTATTTCCTCATAAAAAAAATCTTAAGTGTTGTTTTGATTATTTCATGCATGTTTGAAAAAATCCTATAATCTCCATGGCAACCGTTCAGCTGTTTGCAACACCTGGGGGGGATCTAGTGCTGCCTTCAAGGATGCAGTTTTCAAGCTTCCGCCTCACAGAGCAGCCCTCCCTCATGACTCGGCTCCTTCAGACTAGCCAGCAGCAATTAGCAAACACCTGGTTTAACTGAGCATCTGCTGAGCTCATCATAACGCTGGTAAAAATGTTGTTAAAGGGTTAATAGAGGAGCCATGATGAGATCCTGAAGGCGGAGTTTCAGAAAGAGCAGGCCAAAAAAATCACATGTGGAACATGGGAATCACATGTGATTTTCATGGGATTTTTTTGTAAGGGGGAGTTTCTTAAAGAGACAGAGGCCCAATTTCAAGACGTTAGATCACAAATTGAAATTTATTTTACGTCATGTTCGATATAAAGCATTTTTATCGCCACTAAAGGTAGCATTAGACTGTGCTACAATAAACTTTGGACCCACTCGGGGCTTTTTATATCTTCTTTCTTTAAAACCCGTTGCCAAGTGATGTAATGCCGTTGCTGACCTTCTCAGTGGACCTATTTTTGTCTTTGACATAGATAGCCAGGTCTGTGGCCAAAGTAGAAAACAGCAGATGCTGCAGCGATGGGGGGTCAATACAGGGATTTGTCCAGTCGACACTCCTTCTGTTGCTTCTCCGTGGTCCACGTCTAATGGCTCCAGGCAGATACACAGGCACGGGACCGGGCCGCACAGCCTGCTTGGGAAGGTTGGAGTGCCGAGCGAATTTTGACAATGACAAAAAAAAACAAAAAACACACTAATTACCCTCGGCCGCTGACAATTTGATGGGATAATTCTGCTCCTAGTGGATTAGCGGACCAGTCTCAGTATCTGCTCTGCGACTTTAGACTTTAGTGATGAAAAGCACTTTGATGATGTAAAGCACTTTGAAATGCCTTGCTGCTGAAATGTGCTATACAAATAAAGTTTGATTTGATTTAATTTGATTCTGTTTAGTGACGTTTTCTTTCTTTACAAAATTATTAACAGCAGCGGTTCTTTGCCTTGCGGTCATAAAAAAAAAAAAAAGAAGAACACCCCCCCCATTCTATCTATTTACCACATTAGCATCACATCTTTGCACTGTTGCACTTGTTGTTTCAAGACTTTAACATCGAAATATATCATACAGTTCCCATTTATACAGTGGATGCAGCCGCTCACTGTGTGCTGGAACAGAAGGGAACAGCGAAATGAGTAAATTCACGCTGAGCTCATCTTTCTCACTCCTAAGAGAAGTGCAACATTAAGTAAAGCTGTGAAATGTGTTTATTGCCAGTCATCTATTTATATTGCTGCCTATTTTTATTTCTCACTGAGGTTTGCACAGATCTTATCCTTACATTTCAATAAATAAGTAGATAAACTGAATTTGTACGGCACTTTTGTAATTTGTAGTGCTTGTGTAGGAAATTTTAGATCCAGGCCGATATAACCCGATACTTTTGGCTGATGTCAGACCACGTTCTGATTTCTGATATTGATATCACATCGGGACGTCCCTAATCACAATTTGGATGAGCTTTCGCATCGTCCCCAAACAAAGTGGAACATCTTAGAAGATGAATTCTGGTCCATTTAAAGCAGCCAAGCAATACTGAACATAAAAACCTGTTCACTTTTCTACTATGTAATGATATCATGGTTCAGATAAATAAAGAGGATAGTCCCACCAAAGGGGGGCTAAAGTTATGGGTCTGTTGATTTATGTCAAATAGAAAAGTCACATATGAAGATCCAACAAGTGACTTTTAGTGAACATAATCAATGCTGCACAGAAAGTCTACTGCATTTATTTGAGCATTTTGTAATTTTTAAAATAAAGTTATATATACGTATTAAATAAGTTAAAGCTGTTGTTTAAATGTTGACTGCATGCCTCTGGCTCCAGTGGTCTTCCAGTAAAAGCGCGTCCTGTCAAGTGTTAGGGCTGCACTCTCTTGGGCAACATGAAACGGAGTTGGTTGCAACACATAAAGAAACGCTGCCACACCTTGACTCGTGACTGTAGGTTGTCCAGATCTGGAGTTCAGTCAGCATTCCCATGGGGAAACCATCTGGGCCCTTATAGTCATTTCTATACATTCAGCAGGATTTTCTTCCTCAGCACATATTGATAAAATTTGAGCATTTTCCAAATTGCACAAATCTGACTTACAGTCATGGTAAAGAGCAAGTACATCCTCTTGTAGCTCAAGCATCTGGCTAATTCCTCAACAACAATAAGCTCATTCAGAAGACCATTCCTCAGGATGTTGCTGACAAAATAGGTTATAAAAACTCTTAAGACAAATAGCGTCTCTTAAGTTTTTCAGCCAGTTGTTGAGTCATACGATGTTTTCTCCTCATAAATTAACTGTGTTTCCATTACAAATGTGCGCAAACCCTTGTCTACATCCAACTAATGTCAAATAAGAAACCATTAAATAAGAAACGCAATTGAAATCACATGTGAATGAGCATGTTCACGCGATAAGTCATTTTAAAAACGCCGCGCTCTCATCCTCCTACCACTTGTTGAAAAACAAGCAGGGAATACAACTTTTGAACGCCTATATTGATCTAAATTTATTTGAGGTTTAATGCCCCTTTGTTTTGTTTTGTTTCGTCTTTTTTTGTTTATTTTAGTCTCTGCTATCACTTTGTTTGATGTCTGACTATTTTAACTTATAATTTTATTTTACTTTCTTTATTTTTATGTTTTTTTATTAAAAAATATTTTTATTTGTGTTATAATTATGTGTATGCCATGAGCCTGTAGGACTTGTTTTCTTCTTGCGTGTACATGCCTCGTAGTATTGTAAACTTGTTCAAATTGTTTAATAAAAAAAAAAAAAAAAAAAAAAAAATCCTCCTACTACTTCCTGTCGTCTTCTTCTTCATGGTTAACGCTAGCAGCAGCGTAGCGTAAACCACGTAGCGTAAACAATGTCACATGATCTGGTTGTAGATCATGTGACATTGCGTGAAGCGAAAAGTGTTTACGTGGTAGTTTTGCTAAATTAACCAATTTAGATATGGCCAAAACAACCACGTTATCCAAACAGCTAAATGTTTTATTGACAAACAAGATTTTTTTTTAATTGCCATGTTTCCATTGTGTGAATTTATTTCTGAAATGTTAAATTGCTCAATTTAAGGTAAATGGAAATGCAGCCTTTTTACATTCAGGACATCACTTGTGAATCTCACACCAATCCATGCCAAGTCAGATTAATATCTATTTGAATTTTTATTGATTTAATTCTACAAACTGTTTAGGACCAGGCAATTATCTCTGTGAATTATGTTTGAAAATCTGTGAAACTGATATGTGTGCTTTCTTTTTGCCGTGACTGTAAGAGACTCCCTTGTACAAAATATAATTATGAACATCTTCACATCTTGTATTACATCAGAATTTATCAAGCCATTAAAAACATCAACAACAACAGAAAAACTCAAAACCAGTCATTTTATTGGCAAAATATTCATGTTTTACTGCTGACAGACTTAAGGCCCATAAATATTCTTCAAGAACGGAGAACTTTGTTCTCTCTCTCAAAGCTGCAAGAACATTTTTGTTGCCTGTTGTCTAAGAAATATGAGGAAGTGGGAGAGACCTCTTTGGGGTTCTGCACTTTATTTTTAATTTCCCTGTTCTTGCTGATGTACAGGCCTGTAAAATGTATGATTAATAGTCCTGAAACATTGCTTCAGTCATTGCTCGCGTATTTTTTAAAATCTTTTTTACCCGTGCATACAATTAACAACAGGCTATTGTTTTGTTGGTGAAAGAATCGATAGCATGAGTTTCTTTTCTTTAATAATCATATGTAAATGTGCATGTCAGTCCAGCACAATAGGTTGATGCTGCTACATGATTTCATCTTCTGAAGAGACATCACATCATTTCTTATTTGCATGTAATACGTGCACCGGTTTAGTCTGTTAGACTCCCAGATTTCACCCAACAAAGCAAACAGTAAAACACGTTAAATGACGAAAAATAAAGAAAATACATTTTTTTTAAATCCAAGCACAGATATGTGATGAAATAGTGTTTTAAGAAGCTGGCAAAAATATATAGATATTGCAGTTCATTTATAATTTCTAACATTTTCTACAAACCCAGAGAAAACTGATGGAAAAGCGTCAATGTCGGTAAAAACGTGACACTTACCCAGAGCTCTACAACGGAATAAATTTAAAAACTTTTTCAAGACAGTTGTTAAATATAATATAAATATGTTGGATTCCAAAGCTAAAACATAACCTACCGAGTTGTTACAAGATATTTTGACTTCCGCCCCATTCCCAAAGATGAAAACAATTACTGAAATTGAAAGGTGAGCGGGTTAATTTATAGTAAAAATGATTTCTTGCCTGTGGTCCTTTATTTTTACTAGTTCAGTCGATGTGGCTGCATATCTGTCGTCATGGTGATAAATAGAAAGTACGCCCTCGTGGAAAGCTACAAAACGGTCAAATCGTGACATAAATCTGGACCTCAGCAGCTCTACGAACGTTTTAATCAAATTTTAAATTCTGACGCTTTCATATCGGTTCATGCCTTCATTCATTCGTGCCGCCATTTTGTGTCCAGGCGCCTTTCTGTGTGTCTAAAACAAGTCATCTTGAGCACTTCCTGTAGCAGTTTGTTTATGTTTCACAGTTATACATTTTCCTTAATAGAGGTATTTAGAAAAATGTTTGAATCTCATGTATATGTGAATTCTATTTGCAATATTTTTTGACAACTTTGTATTAATCTCTACTTCCATTGTCTTGGTTTTGATCCTAGTTTGGGTCAGTCTAAAGTGATTCTATGCAACCTCCTGCCAGTAGATATTTACTGGAGTCACACATCAACCTCTTATGAGCAGATTAAATAAATCACTATGTAAAACATTGGTTGCCACAGCAACAATAAAATGCCCCTTGGTGGGTACAAACCGACAATGACCAGGATGAACAATACCAAGGTGTGTGACTCCATTTTGTACCCAAAAAAGTTGGGTGTGAAAGGATCAAAACCGCAAAAGTACAAAAAAAAGCAGCGGTGCGAATACACCGCCCCGCAAAACTGCACAACACATATCATGTTATTGTTATGTATTAAACAAATTTAAAGCCAAACCAGAGTAGCGTAATGCAGGAAATTAAGTGCATCCTTTCTGGTACTGGGAAAGAGGACGTAGCTGCTGCTGCTGCTCAATGAAATGCTAAAAATTACCTGATCTGACCAGCTTGATAACAGCAGCAGTTCTGGCAATTCGCCGCTTCTTCCAATGGCAAATTTATAAAGTTAAAACTGAATTTGTCCCAAGACTTCTGGAACAATTAAACAGCTGAGACCAAATCAAAGACGCTTAGTGTTGTGTTCTGTGTTTTTCTGTATGTTTATTTCTAGTTTCCTGTGTGTCTGAGTCTCTGTGTTGTCCTGTCTCCCCGTGATTAGTCCCCAGGTGTATCTCGTTCCCTGATTTCCTCTTGTGTATTTAATGTCACCTGTGTCTCCGTGTGTTTGTCGGGTCCTACGTCAATCTACGTCTGGTTACGTCTGTGTTCGTCCGTATCTGCCTGTTGCTACCTGTGTTGAGCATTAGCCTTCCGCTCAGCAGTGCTGCCAGGTCTGTGGACTGTTTTCTGTTTTTCACCATTAAAACTCCTCCTCACCTCCACCACCGCAAATCATGACACTTAGTTTATAATCATCTGTTGAAGTAATAATGAAAACTGTGACAAAAGAGGGTGTACTTTCTCTTTAACGTGACGACAGCTTGTCCTCTTGATTGATTTTGTCAGCTGCTTATTTGTAAAGTCACAGAATACAATGATAAGCAAATCGAAATAATTTGCCTTCGGGGGTTAAGATTCAGTTGTTCCTCCTCGAAGTGAAGCGAATGTGACTCTGCATCATGCCACCCACTGACAAACCACCAAACTGTACCCAGGAACACGTGAGACGTGAGCAGAAAGAGATTTTTTTTTCTTATCTATCAATCATCCCGATTCTGTCTATTCAAAGCAAAGCTGTCTGTGACTGACAACCAACTAATTACGCATTGTACCAACATGGTAACCCCCCTCCCATCTGCCCCAACAGACGGCTCCCCACGAACACAAAACAAAGCAAAAATAAAACATAAATAATACAGTTGAATCAACTGTTTGCTCCAGATGTGATCTGCACATCTCTGTGCACATTATGTGTAATGTGGGTTGTGTCTGGGCAGGTCTTCTATCCTCTGTGTTCTGTTGCCATCAATGAAAGTGTTAAGAGGAAATGCCTAAGAGATTTTCTTGACTGAAAAACAAAGTATACACAGTATGCTGCCAAACATAGTAGCACACAGATCTGCATGATATTAGGAAAACTTAACATTGTCAGTTTTTGCTGGATATTGAGATGAAATTAACGTTTGGGGTTGAGCCATATTTTACAATCTTAGAATTTGTACAGCTTAAAATCATTTAAAGTCCATTTCAGCCGTCGACACGCAACATAAAGTCCATTTAAGTGGAAACTATTGGAAAGCAGTGCTATTGCCTGGATTGTAGCTACCTAGTATTGCCCTCATTGATATTGCATTGGGCTGCACAGTGGCGCAGTTGGTACAGCTGTTGCCTTGCAGCAAGAAGGTCCTGGGTTCGATTCCCGGCCCAGGGTCTTTCTGCATGGAGTTTGCATGTTCTCCCTGTGCATGGTGGGTTCTGTCCGGGTTCTCCGGCTTCCTCCCACAGTCCAAAAACATGACTGTCAGATTAATTGGTTTGTCTAAATTCTCCCTAGGCGTGAGTGTGTGTGTGAATGGTTGTGTGTCCTGTATGTCTCTGTGTTGCCCCGCAACAGACTGACAACCTGTCCAGGGTGAACCCCGCCTCTCACCCGGAATGTTAGCTGAGGATTGGCACCAGCAACCCTCCCGACCCCATTAGGGACAAAGGGTGATTAGAAAATGGTTGGATGGATGATATTGCATTCAAAAATTGCAATAATATGCTATGCTGTGCAGTTGGAAATAATTAGCATAGTTTAGCGTAATAACCAAAAACGACTAACCTATGACAATTAGCTAACAGAATTACCCTCAATCCAATGTTCAAGGTTCATTATATCTGTAGCAGAAAGATGTCTTATTGGCATAGGTTTGTAGAAAAGCGAGTGAAGAAGTTTGAGTGGTGAAAGTGAACTAGTGAGAGCCGATTGACGAGTCGCAGCTGATACGGCAGATTCATACAGCTAGCAGCCTCCATGTTGTAGCATTGTAACACAGAGTAGTTTGAGAAAACAGCAACAAAATTAATATCGACGAGCATAGCATTGTATCAAATTGATAATAATCGTTTCAGTATGAATTGTTCAAATTAGCTAAAATTGGGATGGGCCTGACTAGCTTCTACCAATTATTCCTCAACGAGCACAGCAAGCATTTTACTACAGATGCTATTGTTTATGATAACATAATAAAGAATCTTCTTTAAAATTTTTTAAAATATCCCTGAGAAATCAGAATGAGTGTATTTATGGTTTTTGTAGGCAAGAAATCAAATAGAATCATTTAAAAGTGAAGTGAAGTGTCCTTAGATACTCATTTGTGTTTTATGGGGTGTTTTCTTCAGCCATTTTAAAATGCTTGATCAATTTCTTCAGATTGACGGACAATTCTATATTAAATATTTCTTTAAATATTATTCAGTACATAAATGTTACAAATATGCTAGATAATTACTGGACCGCAATGCATTTTGTTTTGTTTCCAGCTCCTGCTTTGGGGATTTTCTTGCGATATGGGAAGAACATCAAACATCTAAATATTACAGTTTAGCTACCAGTCAACCAGACAAATGAAAGAAAATGAACCAAGACACCTTAACCTCCAGTAAATACAGTCCATCAAGCTGATTAAGGCAAACTGAAGAGGAATGTGATCAAACTCAACTCACTTTGTTTACTTTCAGGGTAAAACAAATGCAAACTAAAGGACATTTCAGTGTGTTGTTGTCAGTGGTCACATTGTTTTTAGACTTTTCCACCTGACAAATTACGTAAGTTTGTGACTAGCACCAGCAATTTGGTTGGAGAGCACTGGTAACGGGGGCAGCTACAGATGTGACTCATGTGAAGTTGGTCTCCTGTTCCAGACTTGGTGAAGTTCTGATGGGTCACAAATTCTCACAAACTGTAATGTCTTCAAAGTAAAGGTTTATGACGTGAAGTCTGGTGTTCATAAAATGCCACCACATTTCTCATCAAAGCCCGTCTAGCAAGAACTCCAGCTAGTGGCCTTGTCAGGTGAAATAAGTGCCAGTGGTTATTCTGGACTCCTGATATGAAAGTTTGTGATTTAAGTCTGACACCAGCAGAAAAGGAAGCCGTTCTTGAGTTGCCCTATGGAGCAGGTAAAATCCAAAATTATTTTGAAGAAGCCTATAGATGTTTTAATATAGTGATATAATGCAAAGGTTTACATATCTGGCTAACGGTTAGCCGCTAATGGTGCTAACTGAGTTGCTTTCCATTTAGCAAAAAGGGCTTTTTATAGTATCTTTAACAAAGCAGGTTGACATTTGCTTATCTCTTGTTCGCATCAGGGTCACCTTAGAGCATAACCATAAAAATATATCTAATTGTCAAACCTTGACTGCAAACCTTGACTGTACTCTGATAACACAGAGAGAGAGAAAGAAAAGTGGTTTATGAAACCTTTGCTATATCTGTGGAACAAAAATGGAGATTCTTTATAACAACAATATTGTTAAAATCTTGTCTCATAAACTCGCCTTGTCCTGTGAGCTGGATATATCGATACACCTCTAAACTTAAAAAATGAAGGAACAGAATGAATGAAGGAAACATTTAGGAAGTAATGCCACGCTCGTTAATGAAAACCCAAAATCCTTCTTTGCTGCAGGGAAAACAAGATTCAGTTCTTGTTTCTCTTCATTTCACCGTCACCTCACTGTTGATTTCACCGGCCAAGCATCCGATAGGCACAACATGCACCACGTTGTGTTCATGTGTCGTGACCCACGTGACACCAAACCGGTTGGACCTAACTCCGTTGAGCACACACACACACACACACACACACACACACACACCCACACAAAGCCTCAAAAGGAAACCCTTTGTTTGCTGTTCTGTCTGCATTACATATTTGATCAAGACTTTGCTGTGTGCATACTCCTTCTTTTTTTTTTTGCGCATTATACTCTTGGAATACCAGGATTGTAGCACCACGTACATCTAGTTGCAGTTAAGTGTTGTTCTTCAGTTGCTGTGAAAGGCTAAACGGAGCTGCGTCTTTTAAACAGATTGAATGGAGACAGAATGTGTAGGCCTGTTGTTATGGAGCTTATGCTGGTGCATTGACGTGGACTGCACACACACCCTGTTGATCCAGGATCCATGTAGTGAGGACAGTTACTGTTCTGCTGCAAGTAGGCATCTGAGAAAGTCATCTCCTGAGGGATCATGGTGGGTATGGAGCCCTGCAGCTTCTCTTTGCTTCTGTACCACAAGCAGGAGCATATCGTTTGGAAATGCAAAACCTCGGTGTAAGCACCTTTTAAATCTTTAGCCTTTGTGGCGTTGTTGGCTACGACGGTGGACGAGGTTGAGGTCGAGAGCGGTAGAAGACGAGCCACCTCCCCTCGGGGCTTGCCCACGGTCATCAAGGCCTTCTGCTTGGCGTCCCGCCGCTCATCCTCGGTGTTCATGGTCAGGAAGCGGAGCACGACGAGATTCAGGAACGCCCCGATCACCGTCAGGCCCATGAGGATGTAGACGAAGCAGAAAGCCACGTAGCGCGGGTCGTTCTGAAGCGCGTCGTCCCTCTGCAGGGCCACGTAATCTCCAAAACCGATGGTTGTGAGCGTGATGAAGCAGTAGTAGAAGGCGTGCAGGAAACTCCATCCCTCGCAGTGGGAGAACGCCGCGGCGCCCACACACAGAGTGCTCAAGCAGGAGAAGAAGCCGACCGTCACCATGTTCGCCATGGAGACCTCGGTCTGACGCATTCCCAGGCACTTTTTGGCTTGATGCAGCAGGTATCTGACGAACGTGTTGATGCGCTCTCCCAGGCTCTGGAACATTACAAGGGTGAGCGGGATCCCAAGCAGGGCATAGAACATGCAGAACATCTTCCCTGAGTCGGTGCTGGGCGCTGCATGGCCGTAACCTAAGAGGAGAGTACATCACATATTTGTAACAGCGTGCAGGTCTTACAAACTGATCTCAGATCTCTTTCATTTTAAAGTAACACCAGTCAGATAATAAATATCCTCAGCAAACTAATCACTCATAAACTAAGACTCTTATTACTATAAGTTCTGTCCTAGTCTTTATGTTAGACTGTCAACAATGGAAAGTGACTTTTCAGACCTGTCAAGCACCCTTTATTTTTTTCCTTTTTATTAATCAATTACCAACAATTCCACCAACTTCCCCTGTTCTTACTGGAGTTTTTTGGGGACTTGTGAAAGCACGTATTGTTTTACTCTTCTCAGTGAGCGGCAGACGCTACGGTCGGAAATTCTCCAGTCCAAGAACACTTCAGGTACGGCTCAGTCCGTTTCTTCGCAACACTTCCTTCCTGTCCAGGCCAAATCACTTCTGGCTCCTCCCCTTCCAGTCAGGGCCAGAAGAAAACGTAAATATAAATTCAATCACTGCATTTACATTGCCTATTTTTGCTTATATCTCAGGTTGTTAGACAAAAACTTTGTTTAAATAATCGTTTTATTGTAACTTCTTGTAGGTTCCTAAGTGGAGTTCAGGCTTAAAAACCAAACAATAGAAACTACAAATCTAAAAGTAAGAAATATTTATTTATAAATTACCAGAAAAATACATGTACATGGTAATAATTTGCGGTCATACAAAGTTTCATAACCTGATTAATCTCTTTTACATCACCTATTATTGCCTTCAGAATCTGTAATTGGTTGATAATTTCAGTTAGCAACTTTTACATCAAAGAGCTACTTTCCTTTCTTGTTTTAGCTGGTTGAAGCTCTTTATGTTTTTATCTACATTATATGATTGTGAAATTGTGAAAGACTCGTGTTAAGAATATTTACAACCTAGCCACGCAGACAATGTGCAGCTACAGTAAGAGATGCTAACTGAGCTAATGGTGCTAATCACTACATTTTACAAGTTGTTAAAAACTGCCCGAGAATGAACACCGTCACATGTTCCTGACTTCCTTTCACTAAAATGAGTTATTTTTTGTGACTTTTGTCTAAGGATGCCTCCGCTCATGAATAGTTAATGAGCTTTAACAGCAAAACAGCTAACAAGGATGTTGCTGAACCATTTTGTTGATGGATATTTTTAGACCATTTCACACTCAGAAGGAGCTTTTTTTTTAACAGCTAATGGTACTTTTTTTGGGTCAGTTAGTTTAATATTTAATTAAACAAATATAAATATAGAATCTGTCTTTTTAAAATAACTTGGGCAACTTCATGTACCGAGGTTACCAAAGTCATGCCAGAAATATCGAGCAGCAACTTTATCAGATACATTTTCTTAAAGTGCATTTACCTGAATGAAAGTCTCAACAAAATATTTACAAAACAGACAATTTGTTTCTATTTTTACACATTTCTTAAGAGCTTAGTGAAATTTCACACGTTTCGATCCAAAATACAACAGGATTAAAGTTCCTTTTCTCTGAAGAAGTTTCTGAATAAGTGAAAAAAAACTAATGTAAAAGAAACAGTAAAGTGATAAATATCCTTTTAGTGAGATGTTAAAGAAAGTGCAGAGGTGAGAAAACTTTTCTGTACGAGTCACTTGTAAACACCAACAAAACGTATTTGTTGGTATTTAATCTACATTTTGATGAGTCTGTATCAAAACAGCATGTATGGTATAGGCAGAATAATTACAGCTGTTATAATCAATATGCTAAATTAATTTGGCAGGACTTGGATTAATTTAATCTTTTCTGTATAAAGTAGAGCAATTTCATCATGTTAAATCTTTTATTAACATTTTCTGAAGAAACTAGATCACTTCTGGACTTTTAGAGGAAGTAATCAGAGAGAACCCAAAATACACAGTGAAATATGAATCCAAATCCAACAGTGTTAAAGGTTAAGCCTCCAATATCCGTAAACTAAAACAACTCTGGAAAAAGTGAGTGGACAGAAAATTAAATATTAAAGACTCATCACCAGTTATCCAGTTACGCTGGACGGTTGATGCTCCCCCTGGTGGCATTACCAGTATAGGTTTACTTTTTCACACCAGGCCAAGTCGACATGGAAATCATTATCTTGTAATCCTGGCCTGATATTAAAAGTTATTTGATCTGCGGAGCCAAATAATATTTCAGCCATAAAACTAACTCCACTCGTTGAGGCAAAGAAAGCGTAGCTTTGTTTGACCAAAACAAACAAATGCATACAATATTGTTGGTGAACTTCCTGTATGTTACCAACAGGTATTCTTGGACCCGCAGGTATTTTAAAAATGTAAACTCTACAACCAGATTCATTACAGAGCTGTGTAACGTCCACTGCTCTCTCTCACAGAAATCGTATGAATAACTAACACACACCTGGACGTTGTTGTATTAAAATTGAACTGAAATTGTTAATAGAGCTCAATTTTAGTCATATCAAAGCTTCAAAGAAATCGGTGATTAGAAATTGGCCTCAAAATCTCTGATTGGTGCATCTCTAAAATTAAGCCAAATTAAGTTAACGGAGTAACTTTTATAGTGTGGTGGGAAGAAATATAATATAAAACACCCCCCTTAAAAAATGTGGTGAAATGAAAAAAACAAAACAAAACAAAAAGAATGCAGCGGACACATTCCTTTGGCATATCTAATTTCTTTACTTCCGAAGTCATGATTTATTTTATTATATTGAATAATCCACCGTTATTCCCATGTTAACTTTATTTCTCTAGCTGAAGGCAAATATTACTTTCTTTAATTATTATAATCCTTGGTTTTCTACGTAAAGTCACTGATTTTAGTTCTCAAACTCTGAACGTCTGTCAGAAAAGGCGCTGAAGAGCAAAAATTCACCTTTCTAACCTCAGAAAACATCAAAGAATGTTTGAATTTGGGAAGTCGCCGTCTTACCTGGCGCGCGACGTGAGAAATCCATGAAATAAGTCTTTAACAAACAAACAAACCACGACAACACAAAATACTCTAGAGGGACAACCCGAAAGGCTCGTTTCACCTGTGCTCACCTATGGTCGTGATCACAGTGATGGCGAAGTAAAAGGAGCCCGCGAATTTCCACTGGACTCCGGCTTTGTGAGGTTTGAGCTGCAAAACGACGAGCTCGAGCTCCTCGAAGTTCGCTTTGGTCAAGTTAAATTTGCGCATGAGTTCGTACTTCCTGGCGTCCAGCCTCCTCTTGTGAGTTTTCTCCTGTTTGGACTCCAGGGTCTCGAAGACGGCCGCCCCGACCACCAGGTAGGTGAGGATGCTGACGATGAGGGCGAGCGTCCTGGCGTTTTGTCTCTTCATGGTAACTAGATGAAAGGGGGACAGTCGGCCGCGCGCGGCAGCTGAGGCACTCTGCGACCTTCTCTTGACGCACTCCGGATCCAACAGAGGAGACTTTTGGAGATAGAGCCGCACCACCCCCACATCACAGTTGGGTTGCTACTGTAGGCTATTTGGACTATTTGTCACCGTCTTATATTTAGATACGGTAGAAAAAGAAGAAAGAAAGAAAAAATAAATAAAGAAGGGCAATCCCACAGACTTTTTGGAGTGGCAGCTCTATCTAAACGCTTAGCTTTCACAAACAAAGCGCATCAGTATTTGGCAATAAGTTTGTCACATTAGTGGATATGATCTTTAAATGTTTAAAAAAAATGTAAAAAAAAAAAAAAAAAAAAAAAGCAACCAGTGTCTATTTAAACATCCTGTTTCCTGTTGCTGCACAGGTCGTCTAGCAACCTCATTATGGCCATCCTTCCCCTATGTAAACATAGAGGAGAGTTCACACTGATGGATCCTCTCCGACTCAGTCACTCTCCTACCAATTGTAATTTTTGTTCCCCACAATCTTTGGGAGAGTAGCCATGTTAATCTAAACAGCCGTTGTTTGCTGTTTTATTGTAAATATAATGAATCTATGGTAGTAAAAGTAAAAAACTGCTGGGCAAAAAAAACCAAACAAACAAAAAACCATGTTTGGATAACCAACCCCACGATGGACAGGTTTTCAAAAGCTGTTTTCTTGCATGTATCTAGCCACTGGTGTGTAGAAAACTACCCCAGTTTTCACTAACCAGGGAACTTTTCTGGGGTCATTATTACCCCCCTGTTTCGACTGTATTTGTCAGGGTAAAAAGAAGTCATCAGGGTAGAAATTTAACCCAAAAAAGACAGCAGGTGAGAAATAGATGTTTTCTCTTTTACCAGGAACTTTTGGTTAGAATTGTGTGGAGGGGAAGAGTTTGGCATTTTGAATTGTTTGTAATAATGTCAGTATAAACCCGTTTGACTAGGACTACAAATGTACACAAAAATCAAGGTTCAGTATTATTTAAAGTCTCAGTATGTTTTCAGTTCCTTCCAATCGAGAGAAACAAACAGAAAGTGGCCGCTGTAAAACTGACTGGATGAGTGGATGATATCGTTTCCTAAGATTTTTTTTAAATAAGACTTTGCATTGTCTTATTTAAAATATTTTAAATAACATTAGTTATTTTTGGAAGATGGACAATCCAGTGTACCAGAGTTACTTGAATGCACCTTAAAAGTTCAGCTGTTGGAAAAGTGTGTTGTTATTCCGTTGTGCAGCATTTAGGACGGACTGGACGCTGACTGGAGCTGGATTTAGCTCATTTCTCTCCAACACCAATGATGTTTACGTCCACATTTTTCGAGTGAATAATTCAATTAAATGTAGTGCAAGTTACAGACCTTTGTGCTGGTGAAAAATGCGTACACTGATATAAAGTTCTGGTTCAGTATGATACACATTCACACTGAACTGAACGCGCTGCACAATTTTCCTATCCGTAGAGTTCGTCTTTTCATATACCGCCACCTGCTGGACAGCCAGTGCAAGTGCATATAAAACTTACTCAAATCCTGATGGGCAGCAAGAAATGATAAATAAATAAAGAATACTGGCATTAAAACAAAATAAAAAACGAATATGACAGGAATATTGTGGCGTGCTTATATCTTGGGACAAATTCACAATTAATCTATATGTTAACTTATCTTCTTAATGTTGTTTATACATAATATAATGAAAGACAGTCATACATATTTCAAGGACTGAGATATGCATTTACTTTGTGCACTACAGGCTACATATGATAATAGTGGGATATAGTGAACAACTTTTTTGGTGGGAAAAAAAATGACTACAAAAGACAATATGGATAACAGAAAAATATAAACAGAATAACGTGGAAAATAATGTGTATATTTTACTAGGTCTTTTATTCTTTTCTTTAAGTCCAAAAGATTTGAAGGCATAACACCTTGAGTAATAGTAACAAATAATTACGATCTTAATAGATTTAGAGGAAGCAGTCCGGTTTAATTGGATTGGGGTTTTTTTTATTATTATTATTTGAAACTGACTTATTTTGATTTCTGAATTACAAGTACAAATAAAATACAACACATTTCAGTTGCGAGTCAGAAATCCAGTAGCACTAGTTAATTATTAGCAATTAACGGTTGTTTACAACATGTTGTGTTCATTAAATAAATCTGAACCGAGTCACATGTTTTAGGGAAACTAAAATGCAAACTTCGCTACTTATGATTAATATAATATATGTATCCTTAAGACCAGCTTTGTTCAGCTGGTCTCTTGGATCATCCCCTGCAATTATCCTAAGAAAAAAACCCCAAACAAACAGCATTTTAGAAATGTTCCAGCGATAAAATGTGGCCGTCATACTTTCACGCAGTCAAATACAATTCATGGAAGTACTTTCACACAGCTGAAGAGCATCCTTATTCCGGATCTTAAAGTTACACACGACTGTAATCAGTGGCGGTTCTTGATGTGGAGGATATGGCACACTGCCCAGGGAGGCATGGCTGTAGGGGCAGCGTAACCATCAAGCTGGAAAAATTTCTTTTTATTGTTTATTTGCATGTTCAGTCAATGGGGATTAGGTCATCAGTTTGTTGCGTGATGTGTAAGGACAAAAGGAACAAAATGGCCGCACACGCCAGCTATAGCTAATGGCTAATGGCCAGTGCTACATTGAAAGGTTACTTGACTGCTTTTAAGGGAACTTCTATTGCATTTGTTCATCTTTTGCTTAACATTTAAAATGCTCTGAATAACCAAACCTGAACGTAATATTTCTAAACCGGACAGAAATTCTGTATTTCTTTTGTAAAAACACAAAGTAGAATATTTTGAATGCTTTTCGGGCATCGGGACCTCAGATTAAAACTAGAATCAAAAGCACAATGGTTAATCATAGACTTAATTATTCTACACTGATTACACTTTTTAAAAACTCTTGTGAGCTGTGACACTTTTGCTCCATTATCTTCGGTATTTATAGTAATTTATGTCACAAAAAATATTCCTATGCCGTAAAGAAATGGATTTTTCTTTTTGGGAGTGTGTGTGTGTCATGGGGGCCATGAAAACCTCGCCAAGGGCGCCGTTCTCGCCAGAACCACCACTGGGCGCAATCACTACATCATGTAATAAGCTGATCAGATCATTCCCGAGGTATCCTGCAGCGGTCTTCACTACAAAGCCTCAAACTCGTCCACCCTCTGCTTGGTGTTGCCCAGGCGGATCTGACGGAGGGTCTTGTACTTGTCTCGTCCGGCGCGGACGTTCTCGGCGTGAAGCAGGTCGTTCTGGGTCTTCTTGGAGTCGTGTCTAGATTGCTCCAGATCTGAGCTCAGGTCCTGCGATAAGAGTCGGGCATGGTGATTAAATCATGGGAACACACTTCCTGGATCCATTTTTGTCTCATTTGTACAATAGATGGGTAAAGATTTTGTTTGATCTCGTGAGCTACAAAAAAAAAAAAAAAGCTCCTAAAAGATTTCCAAGTAGCAATCTTTTTTCAGTATTGTTAAAAAAAAAAGAAATTAGCTTAGCTAGTAAGTTAGCTTAGTTTACATCGTAGCTTGTCTTCGCTTACAGCTTAACTCACAACTTAGCTTATCTTATCTTACAGCGTAACTCATCTTAGCTCGTCTTAGTTTGGAACGTAGCTTATCTTACTACTTAGCTTGTAAACCTGCCTGATGAGCTTAAAGCTTTGTAGAAGTAAAATGTTTGTTTCCTCTTGTTTTTGTTTGTGTCTTTTGTCAGGAAATCTTCAGATTTGAAAACACAATAGTGCTGCAAACTAAGAGATAAGGGTGCTAGTCGCAATATCCATCTGTCTACCATTGACATGTGAAGGTTGGTCAATTTTTAAACCTACATGGCTGCACCTTTTCAAACAGCTTCCTCTGCAGCGCTTACAAAACTGCACCCACTGGAAACAACCGTGCACACTCACACCTCCAGAGAGTTTCAAATCACCATTTAACCTAACATGCGTATTTCTGGACTGTGGGAGGAAGCCAGAGGACCTGGCAAATAAAAAAATAAAAAATAAAAAACCCCACGCAGACACAGTGAGAACATTCGATCTGCACTTAGAAACACTGTCAAGCTGTGAGGCAACAGTGCACACCTCTTCATCACTGGGTTGGTTTACTGCAGTCCCCAGTGAAAAGTTTGCCGCATGGATCCGATTTCCACCTGAAGATTACTGAAAGAGTGACGACGGTTTTGTGCTTTTAGGATCGAACTAATTCGACGGGAGTTTCGTGAACCAAATCCCCGCGCCTCGCGCTGTGAAACAAATTCATCTGGAGGAGGAGTGGTCTGCTTGATCTTGGTCGTGTCCTCACCATCAGCTGCTTCCTGAGGCGCTGGTTCTTCTCCGCCTCGGTGAGCCGCTCCTCCTCCAGGTGGTCCTCGCTGATGTCCTGCGAGTGCAGCTCGGCGCTGTAGGTGCTGTTCTCCTCGCTGTGCTCGTGGTCACTCTCGCTGTCCGAAGAAGAAGAGGAGGAGGAGGAGGAGCCACCGGGAGGAGCGGAGTTGGACGGGGTCCTCACACTCTGCAGCTCTTCCTTCGTCCTCAACAGGCTCTGCTCCACTTCCTCAGCCTGCAGGAACCATCAGAGGGAAACCGCGTCAGCGGAGGACAGCGGAGGCGTGACACGCAAACTGAAGTCACGTCTTAACGGATCTGGGAAGCAAAGCTTGGCTTTTATAGGATTAAAAAACGTTAGGGAAAAAAAAATTAATCAAACTATTATTTTCTGTGCATTTGTTCAGTAAATGGGGCGGGGAAATCAAGTGTTTGTTTGTTTTTTACCAAGTGTTTCTTGTCCAGTTTTATTGCAGATGTCTTGAAATAAGACAAAGCTAACTTACGAGAAACTTTTCAGCATAAAAAGAGTTTGTTTTAAGTAAATACTTATTTAATATTGATGAAAAAGTAGCAGTTCCACTGACAGATTATTTCACTTAAAACATGGGGGAATATTTCCAAAACCTGCCAGTGGCATCAATATTAAAGAATTATTGACCTAAAAGTAGCCCCTGCATCTTGCTGAAAAGTTGTTAGTAATTTATTTGTATCTTATATCAAGTGTAATAAAATAGTTAAACAAAAATACTGGGTAAAATTTTGTGTTTTTGCACAAAAAGAAACAAAGAAAAATTATTTATTTATTTTTGGAAAAGGCCTCGAATAAAAATGAAAGCAAACTAAAAAGGTTCATAATAGACAAATATTTTGGGATGGACATAACATCTTTCAGTTTTAATTTTAAAAGGTTTTAATTTATCAATGATGCTCTTTGTTTCATGCCAAACCCACCTGGTGTGTTACAAATACAATTCACTTCAACTCAGAAACATTTTATCGGCCCTGAAGAAGAATTAAATGCTGTTATAACTCATTAATTCAAAACTTTTCAGCGTTTTTGTAGAACATCCCAGTAGCTTTAGGATACAATGCATTCAGTTGTGATGGAAGGACAATTATTAGCTTTTTTCTTTCTCGTTTTCTAGGTTTTAAAGTCATTTTTCTCTCCTAAAACAACCATTTCTAACTGTTGTTATGGAGACTCTGCTAGCTCTTTCCTACAGTTGCTAAACATTGTGGCTCGGACTCTAGACGTAGAAAAATGAAAAAAATGCAGATATAAATGTAGAAAAATAAATTACTTGCCTTACATAAATAAGATGTTCTCTTGTATTTCCCACTTTAATGTGGAATAAAATTTTTACTAATATATGTTGAAGTTTTTGTAACTAATTACAGAAATTTGGGGAGATTTTATTTAAATTTTTTTTTATCCGTTTTACCAAAGGCAAAGAACGGGGATTTTTTTTATTTCCTCTGATCTCTCACAGATACCAGACGGAGGAAAGTGTTTTACTGGGACCTTTTTTCCACCTGATCTCCTGGCCGTCTTGCCTCGACCGCCGGTCAGAGCGCTCACCTTCATGTGCCATGTATCGGCTTCCTCCTCCTTGGCTCTCTTGGCCTCCTCCAGCTCAGTGATCTTGGCCGTGTACTGGGCCAGCTCCGCAGCCTGAAGCGGGAACAGAGCGCAGCCACTTTAGTCAGGCAATTTAAAAGAAAACACACACATACACACACACACCAAAAGAAGTAAAATAATACAACACTTTTGTTGGTGTGGAGCTTCACCCTGAATCCTCAGGTTGGACTTTAGCAGAAGCTGAAGCACCTTGACGTGCGTTCCTACGTCCATCGGTATTGGTTCACTTATGCGCTGCACACTCACCAGCTGCTCCTGGCTCTTCATCTGCTCCTCGGCTTGCCTGGCCAGCTCCTCCTTGGCAATTATGGCCTCCATCCTCTCAGCCTCCAGCCGGGCCGCCTCCTGCTCCACCCTCCTCCTCTCCTCCTCCAGCCTCATGGCCCGGTCCAGCTGCTCCTGAAGATCTGCGGGGCCAGGCAGGCACACGGGAAAATCTATTAGGCACCGCACGGCGGTGAGGCGCTTCGGGAAGCTCTCCCTTTTCTTTTTTTTCTTTCCTTTTCTTCTTCTAAATATGAGTTTCTGTTTATGTTTTGATGTGCATTTCAACATGTCATATTTGATTATGTGAATATCCGCTTAAAGAAGAGCTGACAGCAGAGGGCAGTAAAATCATTTAGACATTAAGAGAGAAAGAAACAAAAAAAAAAATTAGTCGGTAGGCTGACTGAGGATTTGTTTTTTGTTTTTTTGTCTTTTCTCCTTGGGAACATTTTCTGAGCCCGGTTCGTATTTAGACAGCTTGTGTGTGACGTGGTGCGCCCCACCTCGCTCCGCTCTCTTAGTAGTCTCTTCAAACTCGTAGAGCTTCATCATCAGCTCCTGCTTTTCTCTCTCCATCTGCTGCTTCTCCCTCTCAATGTTTTCTCTCTTCTTCTTCTCACTTTCCAGCTGATCCCTGCAGGAAACACACACACACACACACACACACACAAAGGAAAAAAGGAAAAGAAAAAAAGTCAAGATCACACAGATTAATTACCTACATCCTATACAGCACCTTATAAAAATATTCATATCCGCTTTACCTCTTTCATTACTTGTCATAATATAACTACACTGTAAGAAATTTAATTTTTGGTAAAATTATATTTAGAGTCTTGACATAACTGCTGGTATTTTACTGTAATTTGTTTTTTTTTTTACACTGTAAACAGGAAAACTCATTGTTCAGATCTAATCATATTTCTTTGTTATCCCCTCTTCACACTTGTGCACTAATTGTGTCGGTCCGTCACATAAGATTCCAGTTATATACATTCAGACTTGTGGCTATAATGTACGGAGGACCGATCCTGCCATAATTTAAGGATAAATGCAGGAATGAATAAATGACTCATTAAAATAATCACAAGGTCAAAAATGCAGCATGGCAGATAAATTGGTGGACAACAAAATAATAAAAAGAAGAGATTTTGTATAATAATTGAATCATTAATTAGGTATAAATATTTCTACTGACACTTTTAAGCATTGTAATTTTTGTCTATTTTATGCATACTTTCCTTCTTGTTGTATTTTCTCTTGTTTATTTATTACGAGTCCATTTTCCCCTCATATTTACCACCAACCAAACATATTTGAAATATGTTTTTCCCATAAAAGTACATTTATGTTCAAGTGACTTCACTGCCGTTTTATTTCTTAAACTGAGATCATTTTCTGCCTTTATAATATTTCTGTTTTACTTTTACTTTTTAAACCAAAGAGATTTCACTGAGACCATTTATTTCCTTTTTTTTTCTCCTTGTTTTTATTTCTTGCTCACGTATTGAGGAAAAAAAAAGTTTATAAAATAAAGTAAAAAAAACAAAGCATACAAAATCAAGCTCTGCGCCAACGTCCTCCAGGCTAGACTTCGGCTACTACGCAAGAATTCGAAGGGGTGACTCTGTTCCGAACAGCGCCCCCTTTCTATTTTGGCATTTTCGGATGCATCTATTATTTTGTCGCTTTTAATGGCATGCGAATTTACTCGTCAAGCTGCTTTTTTGGCCCTATAATTACTTTAACGAGGCACTTATAGATTTCTCTATTTATTCTTAATTGTGGCAGGATTTGTCCTCCGTGAGCGATCTGGTCAAATGTGAAAAAGTGGCTCTTGTCTACCTCTCCATCTTCTTCTGGAGCCTGTCCTGCTTGGCCTGAGCCTTCATCTGCTGCACCTCGATGTTGTCGGCCATGCGGCGGCGGGCGTACAGGCGATGGTTGCCCTTAGCGAGCTGCATGATGGCCTTGTGGATGCGAGGTTGTGTCCCGTGAAACATGATGTGCTTCCAAAGGAATGAAAAAGCAAACGTTATACAAGTCCAAAAAGTTTTCTTCCTTCCCACCTCCCCTCCCCTCATCTAATGTTTCAGTATTTGGCATGTAAAGACGTATTTAATTACTTGGTGAAATACTCACTGGAGATTTTTTGTCCATGGGCTTGATGACAAATTTCTTGTTGTCGAAAGAAACGTTTCCAATTTCATTCCAGGGGAATCCAATTTTTGGGGTGAGCCTGGAATATTTTAAAAAAAGAAACAAAACAAAACAAAAATTTAAGTTCATGTTGTAGTTTGGCAGAGAAATAGGTCAATGTACTCTTATGGTCAACATCCACAGAGGTCAGTGTGGTGAGTAAAAAACATGAGGCTGAGAAAGGAAAAGGTCAGCGACAGAGGTTTGACCTCTGCTCTGTTGCCCTCGCCGCTACAAGTAGAAAGTTCTGAACACCATAAAAATGCGCACAGTCTGATATTATAATACAACTTTTCAAGGTTTCCCCCAGAAAACCTGCTAAGCCTGGTGGTTCATCCAGCGGCCCGCCGTGTTTCTGAGATAAAAAATCTTTAAAGTTGACAGGAAATGTTGAAATATCACTTCACAATTATGTGTTATTGGAAGATTGATACCTGAACACCAACTACAAAGTCTTAAAAAATTCAAAGATTTAAAAAAAGACTTTAGAAAATAAGCAATGCTTAGCATGGTGGGGGCACAAGTAAAGCCTGGTGGCCCGCCAGGCTTATAATATAACCCTGAGCGTTTGAACTGAACAATGATAATACAAATAAATAAAAAAAAAGCTGAGTTAAGCAGCAAAAAAAGATATAATAAAAGATTTTTGCGATAAAGTCCTAAACTGAGAGTTTTACCTGTCATCCTTCGGATAGATGTTGATCCCTAGCGCGTCCACGCCCAGCCACAGCTCTGTGCCCTTCTTGTTTCTGATGTCAAAGTAGCTAACGCCGTACATTTCCAGATCCTGAGCGATCTTCAGGTACTCGATGATCGCGTCTTCCCTGTTTTGAAGTCACAAAAACGTTCGTTCAGATATTTTTGCTGCAAGATGTTAGCTTTTGACACGTTTCCCACCGAATAACCAAAAGGACGATCTAAACTGGAAATAATCCCAGATTTTCCTCGTCTCTTCCCGAGCTTCCAATAAGAGCAACGGGATGTTGCGTCCAGCCAAGCAGCTCAAAACAGAGTTTGAATGCTTTACACCGACTACACTGATGCTGCGGTGACGATTGTCATTCAGTACTACGTTGTATATACTAGTATTAAGGAAAGAAAAGTCCAGGGCTCAAACTCAGATTTTCTAAAGTTTATTTCATACTTTTGCTAACTGTTTATGCATGAATATTAAAACAGTGTGGGTTGTGGGTTCTCTTAGCAAGGAAAGTTCAACGGTAGGGTTATTTTAAGCTAAAAGATAGATTAGTTCAATCAGAAAGTAGGCCAAGCAGCCATCAGTTGGAGCCACTTCACTCATGCAGCATACTGAGGTGAGCACGTATTTGCATACAGAGCGCCTGCATGGAGCAGCAGGAGTAACATTTACGGCGACATGTTAGAAGAACCCTTTATTGTCCACTTTAATAACTCTTCTTAAAACACATTTTTATTCTTTGACTTTTAACATAAAGCTTTGCTCTTATTTCCGTTTTAGAGTTTCATTCATTTTATTGTTGTCCTTTTCTTTTGTCTGTTCAATATTTTGAAGGTTCATTGATTTCATCTGTACAGAACTTTGTCAAGTGTTGTTGTTTCAAAGTGATTTATAAATATGTAGTAGTAGTAGTAATATTATTACTGGTTCATTTCTGACATTTGTCTTTAAGCAATAGTATCTAATTTAGCCTAACTGAATATTTAGCTCCAAGTTTAAATACCAGTACAGTCTGCTAGCTGATTAGCTCAGTCGCATTTGTTAGCAAAGCAAGCTAACAGCAACGTACCTTTAAACAATGTAGCAACAAGCACATAAACAGGATCTGCGTCGTTCTCTGTGTGAGAGACAAATAGGCAGAACTGAAACTAATTTTTCCCCCTCTTGTGTACGACGATGTTTTACATGAAGGCAGCCATATTGGATTTTGGTTGGGAGTTTTGGAGAAACATGACTTTCCCAGCCTGCATTTCTATTTCTGGGAACATTCCTGTTAAAAATACCAAAAATTTGTCATTTGAAATTTCCATTTCTTCAAAGTCATGCAGTTCATGTTAGATTTCTTTCTCTGTCTTTTTTTTTTTTTGACTCAACAAAATAACACGGCAAACTGAAAAAAATAACTATTTCCCTTACATAACTCTCTAGACACAAACAAATGATCTAAAACATTGACCCGTAAAACTCGAGTTTCAGGGAGCAAAGTGTTGTTCTTAAAACGGAGTTGTTTTCTTTATCCAAAAATATTACTTGAAATTTGCACCGTTTTATGACCTCTTATTGCAACCGCCACATATCAATCAGAACATAAAGGTAAATTTCCCCGACTGACTTGTAGTCCAGTAAATTTACTATGACACACGAGAAAAATGTGTGTCTGAAACAAACCCAAGTGCATGGAAGGTGAGAATGTTTGACATTGTGTTTTAAACATCTTTTGTCGTTGGCTTGTCTTTTGCTTTGCTTTAACATATAAACATCACTCGGTCTTTACTCACTTCAGCATGGCTCTGTGCTCCTCGTGCCAGGCCTGGATTCTGTCTTCCCATTGCTCCTTTGACAGCTTGTGTTGATCCAGCACTCTAAGAGAACAGACAAGCTGTCAGAGAGTCGCACGGCTCAAAGCGGGATCACTCCGCGTGCGCACACAGAGCTACGTTGAACACACGCTGCAGGCACCGGAGGCCCCTTCCTTTTTTGTTACATCCTAAATTAGCAACAGTGGCTGATGATCACCTAGCATGATTTTGGAGCATATGTGGAAAAAACAAACAAATGTACGTCTCAGAAGGGAACATTGGCATTTAATGAAGTCCACGTTTCACATGTTTCTCCATCTTGCGTATCATTAAGGAATCCAAAACTGCATAGAAATCTAAGTAACATGATGCGATGGTGTGATACTTTGCATCATGTTTTACTGTAAACACTGTCATGTAACGCATAAAAAGGCGTTCTGCTCTGCAAAAACGCAAAATTTTACCAAGTGTTGTTGGTTTCGTTTCTAGTGCAAGTAGCTTAGTGCACTTGCAGTACTAATGCTCAAGTTTCAACTATCAGTGGAGCAAAAAGAAAATTAAAAAATACAAGTTAAAAGTGACGAGAGTAAAGGAAAAATGATCACTTACTTTAATAGGACCTTGAAATTTTGCTTTATGACACGCAGTGACATAAATCAATAAACATGTTGAGATAATTTTCACTTCTTGTTTTTTATTTGCCAAGTTACAAAACTCCAAACTGAGGAACGTGAGTTTGGAGGAACCCAACACATCCATAGATAAGGGTCTTATTTCAAGCTCATCTGATAGTATTTGTTTTTTGTTTTTTTCTTATTTAAATTGTTTATAATGCATGAATACTTAGGAGATGTTGACTTTTACGTTATTGAACAGTGTTGTGGGACTGTCCTCTGACTAAATATCTGGAATAAATATGACACGCTGTATTATTTAAATGTATTTGTTTGTAGTTATCAACAAACAAAAAAAAAAAAAAACAATCTGGCAAGGGACAAAAAAAAAATCCAAATTATTTAGGGTGACCAAACGTCCGTATTTCCCGGGACATGTCCGTATTTCACGTCCTGTCCCGGGCGTCCCGGGATATTTTTAGAAAGTGAGGAAATGTCCTGTTTTTTGCAGGACTCGGTCCAGCGTGTCGTGGATTCTCTCCCCCCCAGACGGGAAGGAGGGTGAGGAGAGGGGGGAGAGCATGGGGCAAGGGTCGCCGGGACCGGGAGTCGAACCCGCGACGTCCGCGTCGAGGACTGGGGCCTCCAGGCGTGGGGCGTGCTAACCCCCTGCGCCACCACAGCACGCCCCATGATTCCTACACTTTTGACAGAGTCTCCTGAATGTTAGCTTTATTTTGAAACAAAGATAATTGAAATAGCTAAATTAGTTTTGGGTCTGTTATTTTAAATGCGTAAAGGAACAGTGGAACATTTCCCACAGTTTGCGCTCACCTCTTCGGGAGCAGACGCTCTGAGGAGAGGTATCCCTGCCGGTGCACCGACTTGTCGTACTCGTCGTACTTCGCCTGCACGGCGTAGGAGGCCAGCAGCACAGCCGTCTCCGGGGGACAGTAGATCTCGTCGGACAGGATTTGCTCCTTCACCTGCAGGAAGAAGAGCTTCCTGGTGACGTCCTGGATCAGCTCCTCGTCCACGTCCTCGGGGTAATACTGGACCCGGAATCTGAACTGCAGGGGAGTCTCGTTCTTTACATTCTGTTCCGTCACCTGCACGGACGGCGAGGGCGTGGAGGTTAAAATGTGCAAAAGAAAGGGAGGACGCTCATGAAGGAAATAAAAAACGAAGCATTAAGTAGACGTTGGTTAAAGCGCAGCTGGACACAGACAAGGAATTCACTTTAATCCGTCAAAATATGTGCTTGTTGTTAAAGTTATCCACCTAGTCCTCAAAAGCGACACTGAGAAAAGCTCCTACACATTTCTTAGTTTATTTAGAACATGTTTGGAAATTAAATATAATCAATAAGTATTTTAGAACACCTCAAACTTAAGTAAGGCAGGAGGAGGAATGGAAACATTAAAGGCATTAAACCCTCACACAGTACCTTGAAGACCAAATTGTTGTAGCTTTTAAGCTAACAATAGCTTAAAAGCTATTTTCTGTTAGATCAATCAAACTCTGATTAAATATATTTGCCACCCAACTAACATATTTCTATTTATTTTTGCTATTTTGATAGACCCACCAATCAAAACAGGATATCCACTCAGATATCCGTCTGATGACGTCACATAAGTGATGACAGCTCAGTTCGTTTCGTTATCATCAATAATTTTTTTTAAAGCAAATTCAGAGTTGATTACTTGCATTCTGTAATGTCGGCTCGTCTTCAGTCCTGCGCCTCTTTTGATGTCATCGCTCAAAAGTGCAACGCAATTTTTATTTATTTATTGCTGAGTGTGTTTTTTTTTTAAAAAGCGCGTCATTGAGTCCTTATGTACGGAAGCAGAGAGCGGATGTTTTCTGGATATACTTTTTCCACCAATGGTTTTCAGGCAATGATAAATTAATCTCCAGAGAACCACATGGCGCAACACAAACAACAACAACAATCATCTCATGATTAACTCGCTTTACCGAGAAAACCACCGGGAAAGCGCATATGCTGTCCGGTCTAGGCTTCCGTACATGTCACTATCCAGCTGTGATATTAATAGATGCTATAGTGAGGTTACATCTCCACTGTTGGATCTTTTTGGTCAGATAAAGAGTTTCACAAATTTGTGGAAAGTGTCACTTAAATCGTTTTTTGATGCACAAAAATATCACTGATGTTCTTGGTAGCTGATAATACACATATATTTTTAAACAAGGTAATGAAATAAGAATCAACCTCAAATATATGGCATTGAAGCAAAGTAACAGTGTGTTGCAGTGAAGAATGTAAACTAGTGTATTCTCATGCACTCTCTTATTTTAAACAAACAAAAGAAAAAAAAAAGTTCAAACTGGTCGATATTGCAGCACTAAAAAAAATCTGGCAGAACAAAACCCACTTTCTTGTCTTCTAGCAGCCACGAGACAAGTCCTCTGTTGTCCACGAACTGAAGGCCGAAGTACCAAATCTCACGGAGGCCAATCGTCCTGGCAACCTGACGGCACGACACAAAAACAGAAGAAGAAGAAGAAGAAGAAGCGTGAGGACTTCTCTCTACTGTCCAGAAGACGGGCACATTAAATGTAAAAAGCAGCATCTGAAACATTGCAATCTTTCTCACAGTGTTTCTGATTCATTCGTTCTTCGAAACAAATGATCAAACTCCCACCATCGGTTCATTTTCCCTCTCTCAGCTTAAGAAAAGCATCCCCACAGCCTGACGCTGCCACCACACTGCTAACACACAAAATCTTGCCAAGTATTTTTGTCAGAAACAGTACTGGCTCCACTGGCAGATTATTTCACTTATAACAAGACACTGAAATAATCTGCCTGTGGAATTGGTAGTTTTTGTATCTATATTAACATACATAGTCAGTTTTCCACTATCGAAAGTTCAATTTTTATCTCTGACCATTTCTTGCTAGTTCAGCTTCAAGATGCTGACTGGAGTTTTTATGTCCACAGTGGATTTGTTATCTTTCTATAAAGAACAGATTTCGGTCTCTCTGCAGATCTTCCACAATAATGATCGCCTTGGTTACCTCTCTGATTAAAGCCCTGTTTGTTGTCTCATCTCCTGAGTTCACTGGTCATTAGAATGCTTCGTGTTCACACTTCTGCTACTATCAGTTTGATTTGGTTTAGCTTTGAGGTAGGCTTGGTTTTTGCTTCACGCACATAAATATAATCTTTCCATCCACCCCAAAACCACTCGTGATTAACAGAAAATGTTGTTGTTGTCGTTAGATGTGTGCTTTGCCGACCATACAGACCTGTTCAAGCAGCTGCCTTCCTCTAGTGCTGCCGTTAAAGGAAAACTCCAGCTCTGCGTCCATTGTAGTGACGCGAACATTGACCTGCGGTGGAAAAAGGGCAATTCACTGATTACATTCACTCTGAAATTTTTTTTTTATAAATAAAACCCTTTCTGTTTGGACGGGCACAACCTGTTTTCTTTCCAATTGCTTCTTTGTTGTCATTCTATAAATCAGAAATGTTTCCACATCTGCCTAAATTCTGTGTTTGGGTGCGTTCACATCCACAACTGGAGGACAAAAATAACGGACTGATTCGCTGAAAGCACACCCTTAACGTGGATCTGTCAACTGGATTATTCATAAACCGTAATTGCTCACTATCTCATTAGACTTTAGACCAGCCGTGCGAACGCAAGGTTGAATATCATCGTACTTGCTTCTTGCGCAAAGGCGTTGCGAGATCAGCCCTTGTTGCAGCAAACAGCATTAAAACTGAGTTTGCATAAAAATTAATTTACACAAATTGGAGAAAAAAAAAAGAAAGCTTTAGTTTTTATTCGTTTCAACTGGTTTTTAAAAAAAAACAACCGTACAAGACCATTGATCGGGACGGGGTTTGCAGCAGATACAGAGCAGTTTTATGAAGTTACACCAGAACACACCCTGACTGTCATAAAGATAAACATACTAAAGGTTGGGCAGGAATCAATGGAACATCCAATAATGGAACCATCACTAGCTGTTTAAGTTGTTTCCACCTTACGTGATCACATGTATGAGATAACATCTTTATCTGGTGTCTTCATAATGCTTTTGACATTCCAGCAAACAGGGGCCGGGATTTTAAAATGTATAATTTGACAGTTATCACACATACCTCGCAGAAACCCCCCCCCAAAAATTTGTATTTACATGGATATGTATGCTGCAAGAGCCACATATGATGGCAAAAAGCGCAAGTGAATATATATATAGTACAATAGTATTATACCAATGGAAAAAAATAATAATAATTATATATATATATATATATATATATATATATATATATATATATACCTAACAAAATCCTCACAGGATCATTTCCACACATAAGACTTATTTGAATTATGAAGTTTTGTTCAATTTCCATAGCAACAGCTGCGCTTGCCTTACAAATGGACGAAAAATCTTTGTCGAAAAAACTGAATTTAGTGTTTCCAATTCGCATGAAATTAAAATCACGCGTAAATACGCTTATTCTCGCGATAAGACACTAAAATCACGGCAGTGTGTGAGCGACAGATGTAAACACTTACATGAAATATATGCATAATTCAGCCATGGCACTAGCGCTCATCATCTATCAACCTTCAGAGGAAACGTCGGCGTCTCGTTCAGGCGCCGCAGTGATTCGTCCCTGATATGTTGGAGCGGCTACAAATGCTCGTTTTGGGGGAAATTGTAGTTGGCGATTTTACAAAACAGCTATGGATTCAACAAGTTAAAATGACACAGGTTTGTGTGAACAACGTCATGTCGTTATTGCTCAGATATAGCCAGCTGCACATTGTTAGAAGAAGAAGAAAAAAGAAAAAAAAAAGCCGTGATCCTTCTATTACTTCCTCCCGTCTTCTTCGTCGTCGGCGCCGCCGACTCGGCGGAAACTACTACTGTTGATCACGTGACTCGAGTGATTAGCAAAAATGTTTCCATTGCAGTTTTGCAAAATACATCTGTTTAGACACAGCCGTAAAAACCACCTCGTCCTACCTCAAAGGCTTGTTAGAGAAAAACGTGAGTTATTTTCGAAACTGGCATGTTTCTATTAAGCAAACTTATTTTTTGTAATTTCAATTTGCACCATTTTCTGGTTATTGGAATGTTACATTTTTTAAATGAAAAATGTTACAACATTTCTATTACATACAATAGTATTACATACAATATTACCCAAGTAGTATTACACAAATGAACATAATTATTTTTTGTAGTAACGTGAAGTTGTGGGAATATCCTCTGAATTTGGAAACTTTTCCGACAATAATTTAAAAATATATACATCACGGTATGCCAAGAATAGTGTGCGCCTTTCTCAATATGCATTTCAAAATCTTTATTATTGCAGCGACCAGCTTTTTTTTAGCATGTTTCCACATTTGTTCTCTGGGCTCTTTGCACGTCAGTTTCCGTGTTCGGGGATAAGCGGCTCGGTCGTTTCCGGTGTATTGAAAATAGCATTTTACACAAGACTAGGTGAGTGACCAACATAACAATTAATGATGTATATCGATCCAAAGCTCCAACAAGTAAGCTGGAGAAAGGTTTTTAGATATACACCTCGTTATACGTTCACAGATACAAAGGTGAGTTTTACTTTCTTTAAACTTTGTGGCTAACATTAGCTATAGCTTATGCTAGTAGGTAATATTCTTGGACATTTTGTTTGTAAAAATGTGCTACTTAAGTGTCAATACATTTTCATTTGTTCTAACGAACAATGTTTTTTACCTTATTTTGTACTTATTTTCAAGTATATTATACGTGTTTATTGTCGTTTGTGTCAAACAGACCAAGTAACGGGTGAGGTCACGGTTCGAACGTATAGTTTCCGAAGCATGAAGCACAACAACCCCACAGCTTAACAGTAGAGCAGCTCTGGTGTCGGAGTTTTAGTTCAGTTGACTGTCCATGTTCAACGATGTTGCTTTTAGAAAAATATGGCCGTGTTCCTTGCATGCTTCTTGTGAAGCATAATGGTTTCGCAGCAATGTGTACAGGCAGATCAGCTGCTCGGCTGTCTGGCTCTGGTCTGCTCTCTCGTTCCCAGACACTCGCTCTTTCAGGCTGAATACAGAAGTGATTCCATAGAAATAACACAGGATGGCTCATTTATTTACCATCCCTCTCTCCCCGGTAGTTTTAGGCTGAAGAAGCTGATCCAGAGTGAAGTGAAGGCTGTAAAACTTTTCTGTGCGGCGTTGGCTTTAATTGGTAGTGACGAATATTTACAAGCCACCGTCTTCTTGATTCAGGATTGTTTGGAAATCCATGAAAACTTAAAAGCCCATTATAGTAGGAAGACAACAATGTTCGTAGTATTGCTGTATTTACTTCTGAAATACGACTTTGTCTTTTCTAGCTGCCATGGTAACTCAAAGCAGAAGAAAGAAAGCTGCATTTTGCTCATGCGGATGTGACGTCAGCATCAGTACGTGCAAAGAGCCACTTTGAAAAAATTAATGCATTTTTGTTCCACATGTAAAGGCTCGTTGATTACTTACTCAAATCAAGCCAGAAGGCAAGTAATGAAATATGTCTTCAGCATTTTGTAGACCAAGACTTTAAACATAAAAGTCTTCACCAAGGCTGTTCCTTGCAGTGTCAATAAGAGTACATAGGTGCTGCTGTAAAGTGCGGCTTGACTCGTCTTATCATCCTCACGCTGAACACTTGAGTAACTTTTACTTGATGACTTTGAGAGTCGTGAATCCTTAAATTCTGTTATTTCAGTTTGATCGATTGTTTCAATTCCGACACATTTTGTCGATATTGAAACCACACAGTCAAAATTTGCTGGTGAATGTCATTCTGTTCTCTTTTTGTTTGGTTGTTTTAGTTTTTATTATTTTCCTCGTTGGTGGAAACAAAGACACAATCAACAGTCTTACAGTCAGCCCTACATCAATCCAAAGAAGAAAATTGGAAGAGCATGCTTTTGGCAGCTCCTTTATTTAGTTGAAATAAAAATGTTTATACATTTTCTGGCATATTTCTTCCTGCTTAATAAAAATGTCCATCTTGTCCAGATTCAAAGAAAAAGCGTATCTTTTTTCCACTTTGGAAATAACCAAGGTCCACGCCTTTGTGTTGTACCATCCGTTTTTCATTATTTTTTACCCAGCGCCAGAAGAGTGTGGCGAATGTCATTAATGACTTCAAGAAATCATTTAATGAGGCTCAATTCACGATTTTTTGTTTGTTTTTTTTATCATTATGTGCATGACCATATATCCCACAAACGAATTTGTTGAGTTCAAGTAACACCTGGAGGGTAATCCAGTGTCAGGAATGTGTGCAGCATGGGTCAAACTCTACATTTGGTTAATGAGTAAATGACGAGAAGGATCACTGGCTCTTGGTAAAACTTACAACAGAAAGAAGCGAAGACAATAACACCAACGTAAAAAAGTCAGGGGCAATTCCACAATTCCGACTTGTTTTTGTTCTTACACTGGTCATCATAAATGATTTACTGAAGCTTTACGAACAGGCTTTAGTCTACAGAACCTCTCCGTGCTGTTCTCAAACCAGGAAGAAGACATGCAGCTAGAGCGATAAGTAAAAATGTATCTTAAAACAGCAGGAATCCTACCAGTTTGGGCATCTTGGCTTTGGTCTGTGGCTCCTATCAGAGGAAAGTGTATCACAAGCTGACCGAGGCTGCAGTGGCCAACTCCCAGCAGAACCTCCACCTGATAAAGACAGCCTCTCGCTGGCAAACCCAGGGGCAAGACTCGTGTCCTTTGAACTCAGGAGATAGCTCGCAAAGACGTGGGAGGACCGACTTTGACACCAAACCGACAGATTTACCTCCAGTGTGACAGAAAGCGTGGGGGTTGGGGGACCCGCACAACTCCACCCAAAGGAGATCACCTGTTTCAGCGCCTAAAACCTCCATGTGACCTTTGATCAGAGAGCTACAAAACCACCGGCTGTGCTATTTCTGTAGCTTGTTTGGAGATGACGTGAGTCATGAAGGAAGTGCATCGGCTTAACGGCAGGAACGGGGTTTGTTATGTGGAGGGTTTTTGACGTTGTTGGTCCACGTTTTGCTCACATTGAGAGAAATCTCCCTCGTATGACTGTGTTTCACCAAGCTGCTCAACCTAAGCTGTTACCAAAACTACTATTTCTTTCTAAAAAGTTCAAAGCTGCGGTATGTAACTGAAAAATATGTTGGGGTTTTTTTTGTATTTGTTGAAACTGTCACCATGTCGTGATAGAATAATATGAGACGGATGATCTGTGGGAAAAAAATGTATCTCCTCCACTTCCTGCTTGAGCTGCTATTGATGTCTGAACAAATGCACCACTCCCGGTCAAAAGCAACCAATAAGAGTCAGGAGGAGTGCCTTAGCGCTGTCAATCACTCTTGTGAACGTTAAATGTGGTAATAGCGGGGTGTGCTGTGGTGGCGCCGGTGTAAAGCACAACCCACATACGGAGGCCTTAGTCCTCGACACGGCTGTTGCAGGTTCAATTCCCGGCCTGGTGACCTTCGCCGCATGTCTTCCCCTTCTCTCATTTTCCACTTTCCTGTTAATTAACTATCAATTAAAGGCCATTAAAGCCAATCAAACCTTTAAAAAGTGGTAATAACATAGAAACAATGCACTGTTAGTAGAAAAACGTTTATCTCGTCGTCATTGGTAGCTATGCTAACTAGCCTTAGCATTCACAACCAGTTCTGCTATCAGGCAGGAGCTGTATCATAGGAGAGAGCTGTATCAATGTGAGGGACCGGAGTAGTGCATGAATGACAACGCTAATGTCACCGGATCCTTTCTGCGTTGTGCTGGTTTTATTGAACGATCAGAGCCGTGACACGGGATTTCTTTAAGATGGATGGTTCCTCGATTCATTCCGACGAGAACAGCAAGTACATAACTCAACTAAAGTCAGTTTCTGCTATTTTGCAGATATTTTGTAGGTTCACTTAAATATTTACATTAAAGAATGGATTCATATATAACAACAGTGATAACAAACATTAACTTAATAGATCTATAAATAACGTGGATGTATTTAGACAAAAAATAAACAGCACACAGGACAACATGACAAAAGGGGAGGATCTTAGGGGCGCAAACAATTTAAAGACAATACCACAGAAGAAGAAATAAAATAGAGGGGCTTCCGATCTTAAAGTAATGTTAAAAACAATGAGAGTTTTTAAAGGTTTTTAAGGAATAAGACATATAACCACAAAAAAGACATTTTGTGTAATTATAACAAAAGAGAAATGCAACCAGGTTACACTAAGACCCACTGCCTGGCTCTGATTGGTTGTTTCCGGTTAGCACTGGGAGAAGGCAGAGGGGTCAATTTTTTTCACAGATTATCTGTATCATACTTTATTGTCACAACGTGGTGACAGTTTTAACAAATATATTTAAGAATATGTTTTTAATAAAAGCTATACATACTGAAGCTTTAAGAAAGTTGTAGCTTAATATGGCTAACCTTGTTATTTTTGTGCTTTTAAACTTATTAACCATATTTAATACTGTGGATGGTAATGTTTTGGTATCAAGTTTAGAACAAGTACAACCCTGCCCAGATTTAAAATTATAGTATCTCACAAATATTTAGTCTTTTTTTTTGTTTTTATTTGTTTTTCTCTTTTTGTGGCGTCCATATTTGATCCATTGCTATTTACCTGCAGTATATTTTGACTTAATGTTATTTTTAGATAACCTGCCACCCATCTGGTTTACAAACCTATTCAATAACTTAGAATATTATTGAAAAGTACAAATGTGTGAAACCATTATGAAACACATTGTGGAGATTAATTACACGCAAACGGGTGTTTTTCAGCCTTTATTTCGGTTAATTATGATGATTTTTCCACTTGCAGTTAATGACAACATAACATTTAAAATGATAATACTACATCAAACCAATAAAAGGAAAAACATCTTATAGCGCAGAATGTAGGTTTAGTGAAAAGTGTGCTTAATACAATCCTAAAGGTTATTTTCAAAAGCTTCTTTTTAATCTGCTGAATGCAAAAGCATCAGAAGGCATATTATAATTTATTGAATATGACTATATGTGATGATCTCTCAAACCCTTTAACAGGATTCCAGCCACTATGAAGCTTAAAGGAAATTTCCCGCGCTGTAATCAACCATCCCTCATTGCAGAGAGAGACAAGTAATTCAGTTTTTGGAAGCGAAGGCCAACGCCGACTGAACAAAGTCAAATTCTAAAAACACTTCACAACTTTTCCTTGTGTTTGCTGATGAGGAATCCAAGTCAATGGGAGAAATCCCAGACTGTCCCTGACGAGATTTGAATCGAGCAGAGTTGCGCTAGGAAGGCAGAAGCCAGGTAAAATTTTTGTAAGCTATCCCAAGAAATCCGGCGAGAAAGAAAGGAAAACCCGACCAACGTCTGGAGAAAATGAGAAGCCTTATTTTCTTTTTAAGAAATCTTTTAAAGATAGCATGAATTATCACTTGTGTTAACATGGTTCCAGGACGGTAAGGCTTCCAGATTTATAAGGATGCTAATTAAAAAAGTCTTGTCTAACCTCTTTGTCTAAATCAGTTCAATTTGGGCGTATTTTATCCCCGGCTCTGATTATCTCTTCCACAGACTCTGCTCTCTGGCCCGAGCCTTCAGCTGCTGAACCTCGGCGCTGTGGGGCTCTTGGCGGCGGGTGTGCAGCAAGTGGTTGCTCCTGATAAGCTCCAGGATGCGCTTATTTGTGTCCCGACTTTGTTCAGCGTACAACTTCAAAGACTGCAAAAATAAAAATAAAGAGATCCTCATGAAACACACTGCTCAACTTACAAAGGGAATTGAAAACCCGGTTAGTCTGTTAACTACGACGGCATATTAGGATCCCTGAAACTTTGAGACTAATTAAAGAAATAAAATAAAAAATACATTTCAGAGTAGGTTGAAAAGAAAAGAAACCCAGAAATTTTTAGATTAATCTCAGGAAAAAAAAATAATAATAATTTTGAGACTATTCTCAGACATTTTGTCAAAAAACTATTTTGAAAAGCAGAAAATTTGACAGGGGGAAACTTGAAGATTTCTGAATGGACATTTGGAAAATCTTTTCTAAATTCTCTGGAGTTACAAGAGATTTTTTCGAGACAATAATCTCAAAATTTCTGCGTTCTTTTGAAATGGGGAAATTTCCTTGTTTTTACTAGAACATTTCTGAGACTAATCTCAAAATTCCTGAAGTTTTTGATAGAAATTTACTCCTTTTTCTTTTTCTTTTTTTTTTTTTACCCTAATATGCTGTCACAGTTGACACATTATACAGATCATAGGAACCGTTGTGTACTTACAGGGCCGCTCCTTCCCATCGTTTCGATGGTAAGCCTTTTACCCTCGTAATGAACGTTTCTCACGTCAGCCCACAGAAATCGACTCACAGGTGTCAATCTAGAAAAATACCTATTTTTTACATAACTGAGTGAAACAAGCAAATGCATTGTGACAACAACAACATTTGGGGACGTTGAATCCTTGCCATAGCGACATGAAGAGGAATGTGGCCTTTTGGAGCAACTACCAGTGTGGTCAAATGTGCAACTCAAACCGAAAGGGCAACCGAGGTCAATGACTGAGGTTTCGATGCTGGTTTGTTGACCTCACGTCCAGCGCATGTCGGAATGCTATTAATATGTCCAGTTAGTGGTGTTGCAATTATAATGTAGCTTTTGCACAGCAGAACCTAAAGATATAAACCAGCTAAATGTCTTACTTGTTGTCTTTTGGGTAGATTTTAACACCAACTGCATCCAGTCCCAGCCACAGCTCTGCTTCCTTCTTGTCCTTCGTCTTGAAGTAAGTAACACCAAACATGTCCAGCGTTTGTGCGATCTTTAGGTACTCGATCGCAGCCTCTTCCCTCTAAATAGTTAGAGACATATTTATATTTTACTCTACGTAAAAAAAATGTAAAAAAGGGATTACAGATGATTATGTTCTTGAATGATAGAGGAGAATGACTCAATTCAGTTTGTTGGGCTTCCTTAGAAAACGTTTGAAACTAATTTGAATAATAAACTGAGCTAACACACTGTTTGATAACTAGGATCAATAGGAATGTATAAGTGATTGAACTGAAAGGATTTTTTTGTGTGTCTTGAGACATTTGTTGTGGATTGGCTCTAAATAAATGAACTGAATCGAAGTGAAATTGAGTTGAGCTATTGAAAAGTCTTGCTAATTTTCCCAGTAATCCAACACATAGCTTAGCAATTTTGACAATGAACCAATTGAAATGATGAGATAGGCAAATAACGTTTCAATTAGTTGTTTTAACTTATATAAAAATAAACAGATTTGATTTTCTGATTTTATATATATATATATATGAATTTGATAAACAAATTATTTAATAAGTTAATATATTCTGTTTCTGTCCGCTAACGCAGTATGTTTTCTCTGACTTGATCCATTTTATGTAAATGCTCCTCGTTTCACCAAGAGGCCGGGCAGCCTTTTTGTAAAACAGTAACCCCCCCCAAAAGCCAGATACAATTCGGATGCTGTGAGTCTTTGGAAGTAACAAAAAAACGGGAAGTTAATACCAACTGCTTAGTTCCCATATTTCAAGCTCCATTTTTTTATTTTTTTATTTTTTTAATATGAGGACAGACGGCGTTCGGTTCAGAGTGGTGGTGCAGGATCGAGGCCGTCAAAGCGGCCTTCAGCAAACAGTGGGAGTGTGTAGCTGCCAGCTGATGGATTAGGTGTATATATGTGGGTATAATTGGGCTTGTATTTAAAGGTACGCTGTTAACTGTATAACTATTGCATTGCCTTTATTTATGCTTTACCTCATGTTAAAGCATAAATAAATTTTGAAATTAAAAAAAAAGTTAATATATGAAAAATGAAATTAATAAATAAATAATTTTAATCATCATTCTTCTAGATAATGTATATTTTTGCATTATTCCCTCAAACTTTCTGAGAGTCTCTGGTGGGCCCCCACTGATCGAAATGACTCAAAAGTACCTGCAGGTGTTTCCTCGTTACTTCAGATGTCGAACTATTTATCGAGTCTGTTAACGTTTCAGTGAATTAACAGCAGGTAGTTACTCACTGGTCGCTCGGCTCACACTTTTTCAGCGCATAAGTCCAAGATCTTGGCAGCATCTGGAGGGCAAGTAGATGTTTCCTGAGAGAATGTCCTCCTTCACCTGCAGGAAGAAGAGCCTCCTGGTGACGTCTTGGATCAGCTCTCATCTCTGTATACTCTGGGTGAAACCGAACTCTGAGCTTTAACTGCAGGGGACTCTGATTCTTTACATCCTGAGCCAACACCTACGCAGAAGATTAAAAAACGCAGATTAAAGGTTTCAGCATGCAGTGGCGGACGAGGAAATGAGACATAATAATAATAATAATAATAATATCCATCAATCCATTTTCTATTCACCCTTTGTCCCTAATGGGGTCAGGAGGGTTGCTGGTTTCTATCTCCAGCTACGTTCCGGGCGAGAGGCGGGGTTCTACTTGAACAGGTCGCCAGTCTGTCGCAGGGCAACACAGAGACACACAATCATTCACACACACACTCACACCTAGGGAGAATTTAGAGAGACCAATTGGAAGCCGGAGAACCCGGAGAAAACCCACCATGCACAGGGAGAACATGCAAACTCCATGCAGAAAGACCCCGGGCCGGGAATCGAACCCAGGACCTTCTTGCTGCAAAGCAACAGCTCTACCAACTGCGCCACTGTGCAGCCCATATATTTAATAATAAGATTATTAAATATATCTTATTATTATTAAATAAGATATATTTAATAATAATATCTTATTATTAAAGATATTATTACTATCTTTAATAATAAGATATTAAGTAGAATGCTGATCAAAAACCAGGGATGAACGGTGAATTGAGCTACAATGGAGCCAGACTTAAATCTAATCAAGGTTCTAATCTGAAGCAAGCCTGGCAGTAATTTAAAATCAAACTCGACTGTTTTAAAAACACAATATAAAGCTTGTAGACACGCTGGATGTATTTGTAGCTAATGCTTTTTATTTAGGGGGACTGAAAACAGATCTATTTCACACCTATAAGGTTTTTGTTTATAAAATGTTTTGGAAAACTTGTTCCATATTCCTTTCACTTGACAATTATGGACAACTGTTTACTAGTCTGTCACACAAAACGGCAGTAAGATCATGTTGAAGTTTGTGGTTCAAATGTGGAAAAAAAGAGAGAGTTCAGTATAGGAAAGATAATGAAAATAAACCATGATTTAGAGTTACAAGTTACACGCTTCTTATGTACCCCACACGATGGAATACGTAAAAAATATTCTTCTAGCCCAACAAAGAAAACAGTCCAGTTGTGAACACATATTTTTAGGAGTTTTCAGCTTTTGTTCCTTTTTCTTAGCAGTTTGTGAGCTTCTGTCATGTGAGGCTTTTTCATGGAGTCATCTGGGAGCCTTGAACTTCAGTGGCCAGAGGGAGACACACAGAGGCCTTGAATAACATGCTTTTTATTGAAAATTATAAAGTCTCTAGTGTGCTGGTAGCATCACGCTGCAAGGCTCTTTCCCTGCAAGAGGTGGTGGTGCATTGCACAAAGTGAGTCGAATGATTAAGATAGAGGATTGGTTTTAAGTGATTCCACGGTCTCTCAAATTAATAGTTAGGTGGTTAAAACTTGGGCGCAGTTGGATGTTCCAGACTCTCAAAGCTCCAGTCCAAACTGGTTTTGCATAGATAAAGTCAGCTAACGCTAAGCTTGTTCAGAAGCTCTGAGCTTAAGCGTACTGAAAATCAATGGACCAACCTTCAAGGCGCAGTATTATGTAAAATAGACTTTTTTGTTTCCCTTTCCATCATGTTATAATGTTATCCTTTCATCAAAAACATACCCTAAAATGCCTGGGTGGGCCTAGCGCCATCTTCCTAATCCTCCGCTTCACAAAGCAGCCCTCCCCCGAGACTCCACAACTCAGCTCCTTCAGACTAGCCAGCAGCAATTAGCATGTGGTATAATGCTGAACTCATTATGTGAGCTACTTCTCGGTAAAAACGTTGTTGATATTAACAGAGGAGCCATGTGGTGAGGACTTCCTGAAGGTGGAGTTTCATAATGAACAGGAGTCTTTAAAGAGACAGAGGCCCAATTACGAGGTGTCAAATTGCAAAGTCAGATTTTTTTTAAAGGGATTTTTGGTATGTACAGCATTTTTAGAACGACTGAAGGTCACATATTTACTTGACTGCGCTATAAAATAATACTATCTGGCTGCAAAACACTTCATACTGCCCCTTTAAAAGCAGTTTGAGATACTAACCGATTTAAATGAGCTGTTTCACTTTTAACAAGAAAAGTGATCAAAGAACTGCTGAAATGACTTTGGTGGTTTCAGGTTGTTTTTTTTTTTAAGTGTGATGCAAATACAAACAGAAAAGTATGTAGTGCACAGACAGAGTCAGGAAGTAGCCTGTTTATTTCACATTTTTGAAATGAACATTTTCTATGAATATTGGTAGTTTTCTGGGGCACTAATAAAATCTCTCTTTTAAGCCTAAGGCAACAACCAGGGTAAAAATAGACGACTCAAGAAATTTGTCAAAACAGAGAAGACAAATAACCCACAGGGATCACATCAAGTAAGAACAATGGGAACAAATCTTACATAACCATAAAAACCTTTAGATCAGAACACCTTTTGACCAGAGTAGAAAAACAAAAACCTGAGATGATGTTAAAATTCATCTCGGGTTTGAAAATGAGGCTGGTCTTCTGGTTTGAAGTCTCTGTTGGGGCTTCCGTCCGCGTTGAGGAGACGTGCTGCGGTGTAACCCACGATGGGATACTTGGCTTTGTACGTTCCTTCAAACACGCTGTCCAAAGACTGGAGCTGCTCCTCCGTGAGCCCTGTCTGTACATGGAGAGATAAAAAAATAAATACATTTTTTACAGCGCTTTGCAAAACTATTCATACTAGTTGAACGTTTTTGTTGTTTCGTTTTTACATTTGATCACATTTCAACCTCAAACTTCATCGAATTTCATTTGTATTTCTGTGAAAGACCAATAAAACGGGTCGCTTATCTGTGAAAGGAAGTGGAATCAATAACAATATTAACGCATCACTTCCAATTTTTACAAACAAAGAATATCTGAAAAGTATGGTGGGCACTTCCACTCATGGTATTTACTCTGATACCCATGTCACCCTGAACATCAACCACACGTGGTGGTGGCAGCATGATGCTGTGGGGACGCCTTCCTACCAGCGGTGCAACAACGCATCGATCGATATCGATTAATGATTGACGATCCAATTACAAAGATGCAATATGTTAATACTGATCCATATCATCAAGTTTAAGATGGATTTGTTTTGAAATTTTCAAATTTTTATTTCAATGCCTGATGCCTCAAAGAGCTTCGAAGGAAAATAGTGAAATAATATTTTAGTTGGTTTTTGTAATGATATTGATGCAAATGGTTCTCTTAAACTAGCAAATCATATTGTATCCTATTGGTCACAGATTTGTGACTTGAAACCCAAAAGGTTTGACCCAAGTCACACAAAAGGTAACGCTATCAAAAACCCATTTTGAAGACATTCATTAACAAATTTCTGACACATCCTTCCTCTCTTTATTGTGGCATTTAGCAAACAGAAATAACTGTAGTAACTCTAACTGGCCTGAAACAGGAGAAGTTTGTCCTGATTTAACGTCAGGTGTGTGCGACTCTTTTGACCAGGTGTACGTAAGCTTCTGGTTTCCGCTGCATCTCGGCTCCACGGAGCGCCGACCTTCAGCGAGTAACGTCTGATCGCTGTTTGCTGAGGACAAACGCGAGGGTCATCTTTGCTCCAGAGGAATCCGAATCCGATGAGTCACAGAATGATGATGATGATGATGTTCTGGTGACAACAGCAGGAAGTTTGGTTGTGTGGACTTTGTGAAGCCAAAGCGATGAACAATACCAACTGTCTTCTTGACAATAAAGCTGACGTCATTTATTTCTGTGGAGCAAAGCTGAGATCGCTACAATCTAAACTTTAGGCAAATCTGAGAGTTTTTGTTTAAAACGTGGCAAAGGGGAAAAAAAAAACTTTCTTTGAGATTATTTCCCCTGAGATTTCTTCTGTTTTTTGTGTCTCTAAAATAATATAAAATGATGTAAATGATAGAACTGTGAATTCTGTCATCAAAATGAAGGTTTTTCTGTGTCCTAGTCAAAGCATGCACTTATAAAATTATGCCTAAAACCATTAAATGTAGCTGAAATAAAATCATCTCTGAATCGGAAAGAGAAGCGAGAATGTAATAAATGAAATTATTATTTGAAGACTGTTTACATTTTGTCTGATATAAAAAAAATGCTTGAGGCCGATATGATCATGTGAAAGCAGAGCTCAGGATGGTGTGCCTAATGAGTTTTAGTCTGGTCCACGCTGTTACGCTTTAGTGGTCACTACTCTGGAAAAATGAAAAGCCCCATTGTGAAAAACAAGCTGTTTCAAAACCCATATTATGGAGTGGTGCGTTCATGAACTGAAAGTGGATGAAAATGCAGATTTGTTTTCGAAACAAAGGAAGGATTGGATATCATTCTGTGTATGGACGCGTATCAGCCTGAAGACGGTTTGGACAATTAAGAGGGGGGCACCTCCGGTCCTTTTGCGTTACTCACAGTGTCTGATGTCAGGTCTGCTGGGTTCAGGGACATCTTGGCCACAGCCCGGGTGGAGTCCTTCCCAACTAGAGCGTTATAGGAAGCATCTTTACCATAAAACTCTGCAACGGGCCAAACAAACGACACATTATTGACAGTAAATATTGTAATGTGGGTTGACAGAAAACTGGTCTGGGTTCAACTATTTAGAAGGGTTGGACGTTTTTTCTTTCAGCGTGCTCCTCTTTTTTCTTTTTTTTTAAATACCTTTTCCTTTGGAGACATCAAACACAACACCTTTTATTGCCATGTAAATTGGCTGGCCTTCCTGAAACAGGCAGGTGAGCACAAAGTTACTCCTTATCACGATTGAACGGAGCGCTCATAAACACATATTCAGAAACCGAGGAGTTATTACGGTAAGAGTTTACCTCACTGCCGTCGTATCTCTGGAGCTCCTCCTCAGTAAAAAGTCGCACAGGTTTTGTGGCTGGTTTGTGATTTAACTTAACTTCTTCGGCTAAACTCACAGAAAGAAGCACGAACAGGACCCAAATCTGCGTCGTTGCCATGGCAGGGACGTTGTTTGGAGACTCCTCGTGCGGAAACCCATCCAGCGACTTCCCCTTCCTCACACTTTTGGTGTTGCGTTTGCGAACTCTCGGAAATGTGACTAGTCTTGTCAGAAAAGGTTTGTGGAATTACATTTATTCAATCAACCACGTAATGTGAGTTTTTAGATGTTTTTAATTTATTTTATTTTTTCAATTATTTTATTCTTTCAAAACTGAACATCAACATTCCTCTGATTGGATGTTGATGTTGTTAATTGCAAACGTAAACGGTACTGTTATGTTGCCAGATTCCTCTGGAAAAAGATTTAAGATCTCAATCTTGTTGCTATTGTTGTTGTTATTTATATTTTTATACTTATACAGTTATTTGACTGTAAAACAAGTAAACTTAAGGTGTTTGAATGTGTTGCATAAATAATAAATTTGACAATGACTTACATTTACCTAGTTTCTCTTTGGATATCATTTTACATTTTTGTGGTTATTTGTGGAAGACTGACGACAAATAAATAAACAAATGAGGAAATAAATCTGTAAATAAAGATAACCAAGTAAGGATTTATACCTTGTTGCAGCAAGATAACTTTACAATTTTTTCAGATACGTCCTAGAAAATAATGACATAAAAAAACAAGAATTTCGTAATGTAAACTTCTGAACAAAGCACTTTGGTGAAAAAACATTTTTTGGAGCGGTAAATGGTAGTGTGAATTTAGAGGGAAAAAAAATTAGGTGGTTTTATTTGGGGATGGTAGGGTTACAGTATTGCTGTGTAACGCTATTACAGTAAAAGTATCTTTTGGAGCAAAAACATTAACTTCAGGGATACAGAGGCTGCAGTCCTGGGTTCGACTCCCGACCGTGAGGCATACTCATTTCCTGTCTGGTGACTGTCAATAAAATCCTCTAATCCCGGAGAAATGCTTAAAAGAAAAAAGAAGAAGAGGAAGAATAACTTTGAACATTCCCGTGAGCATGTGAACACAGCGATAGGTTCCATCAGACTTAGGATAGGATGGAGGAAACAAGAAAAGCACGTCAAGGAAACAGCAACCTTTAAAGTGTATCGCAGCCTGTAGAGGTGCCTGGTTATCACGGGATGGGCCGCTATTATCGTCACCAAGGCCGGTTGTGTTAGGGGTGGGGAGTGGGGCTGGATGAGTGGGGGGTTCGGGTTGGAGTGGACGCCGGCGAACTGGAGCGCGCGCCAGGGTAGGGAAGTGATATTTCCTTAAACATGCATGCGTTACTTAAAGACAGATCTGTGAACAATTAGAAACAGCTTCAAGGGCTTTACGTCACCTCCACTTAGAGGGAAAGAAGAGCGGAGGAATGCCCGGAACGGGAAGCAGGAGTTCCTACCAACAGGTAACATTATAACTTCCATTTATTTGTCTTTCACGTTTGTCGAAATACTCCATAAACAACTCTCTTCGAGTCATGTGACTATGCTGTCGACGACTGGAGCTGAAAACGGCATGCTGCTGCTTCATAAGTCATGTAGTACCACGCTACTAAGCAACAGGTCGTTGTTTAGCTGTTGCCATTTTGGACGGATTTTGTTCAAACTCAGGGCAAAAACACTCGATGAAATTTGCAGCTACAACGTTTTCTGCTGTAGTTTTAACGTTAGCTTCATTAACGGTGTGAGAATAAGTAAAGCTGCTGTAACAGCGTAACAAACTAGTGGAGTTTATAAAGTTTGTCCAAATATATAATGTTACTTCAGTTCAATACAATTCAAACTTTAATGACAGTCTTTACGTCCATAACACGAATAAAAAAAAACCCCAACAACGTATAAACCAAAGCAAATAATTTAAAATATTTCTAAAATATAAAACCACAATGTAAATGAATTTCAGAACTACTTAAAAAGAAATCAAGTACTTATTTAGTTGTGGCAAAATAATACTGCATCAAAGTAACAGTAAAAAATAAAAAAATCCTCGTCCATCGGTATATTTTTTTACATTGTGGAACATGCTGGGTCAAAACAGTCCAACTGAATGAACAAATTCAACCCTGAGTTGACTAAACATTGCCCCAGCTTGTTTGATTAAATGTTTAGCCTAAAAAAAAAATCTTTTTAGGAATCGGTTGAAAATAGTTAATCAAAAATTAACACTGATTGGCATGTTTTTGTGCTGTGGCAGACCTAATCACTGTTGTGTCATTCATCTCTGTTTACCTCTGCTGATTTCATCAGATAACAGGTCTGGACAGGTGACTGCAGGAGCTGGCGATATAAAGCTGCAGATGTAGTCAGGAGTTAGTCATAAACATGCTGAAGATGTTTCACCCAGAGACGGGCCCTCTGAGTTATTCGTATAAACTGTTTAATGACGCAGCATATTTGAAGCTACGTCGAGATCAGAGCGCTTCTCTGTTTCTTTTAAATAAACAGTTCAACGATGAAAACTACGAAGACGACAAAGACAATGGTCCTTTGTCTCAAGACTCTTTCGAGGATGTTGACGAGGAGACGGTGCCCGAGGAGTCCAACGGCATCGTCGGACAAGGCAAGCGGCTGTTCCTCGGTTTAATCTGTTTCCTCTAGGAAAGTAGACGCACTTATAGCATCGTGGAGTATATTCCTTCTGAAGCAGTTCGTCTCAAAGCATCGCTTCGTGTTTGCCCTCACGTTTTCACCCCTTCCTTATTCTACTCCAGAGAATGACGTGAGAGGGAACAGTCCACCGCGGAGATTCAGCAAAACCTGCGTGAAGAACGTCTTCACCGTGCTGCTCATCTTCATCTACGTGGTGCTGACCGCCGTGGCGATTTTCCTGGCCTACCAGACCATCTCCGACTTTCTGGACAAACTCAGTCAGCCTGTCATGTCGGTCAGCTACAAGGAAGTGGACTCCTTCTCTCCTCCTGGTTTGTATGAGAGCAGCACAAAAAATATTAGGGGAGCCGTGGTAATTTTGGAGTACTGGGACAAATTGGTGATAGAGTCAGTGGTGCTGCCAAGGGAGGATCACAGGGGGCCATGGTCCGTTTGAGAAATGTTGAGCCACCCCATTCGTCCTTCCAAAAAAATCATGTTCATGTCACTGAAAGGCACACAGAGACATCCTCTTCACTGAAGACACACATGCAAAATCCAGGAGATAAATAAATACAAAATAGATTAATTGGTTAAAATTTCTACCGGCCTGGTCTGGGCACCCCTATAGAAAAAAATTCTGGAAGTGCCTCTACTAGATAGGACAAATATTTGTCATTTACTCCCCAAATGTGGGAGGCTGGCAAATGGAAAGCCGTCATAATTCCTCTTTTTAGGTTTCCTTAACGGACAAAAGCATGTGGCTGAAGGCTAGATGAGACAAAAATGTAATTTTGAAACATCCTGAAGCATTCTGCACGGTGAAACACAGTGGCAGCTGCGTGAAGCCGATTCCAGTGGAACAGAACTTGGACGAAGCTGAGCACAACGTGAGCCTTGAAGAAAGCTGAAAAGGACCAATCCAAACGCAAAGGAATGGTTTAGGTCACACAGTGTAGTGGCCCACTCAAAGTTCAGGTCAGATTAAGACTGATTAAGAGTCTGTGACAAGATTTGATAGCAGCTCTTCACAGATTGATTGGCAAACTGTCTGAACTTGAGCTATTTTGTGACGACGACAATGAGTAAAACACTCTCCAGATGTGTGCAGACACACAACCAGTAACACTTACGATTGTAACTGTACATGCTTATTCTTAATTATACTCAGCTTTGTGTTGATTTGTCGCATAAAATCCTTATAAAACACTCTGAGAATTGTGGTTGTGATATGACCACAGAAGCAATCACTATCCAGGCTGATAATTATCTTTCCACCTGTGGAGAAAGTGTTTTTCTCTGGGTAAATCTTGTCGAGGTAAAATGAACAGTTTGTGAGTCTGTTTACATAGTAGAGACGGAGAGTATTTGGCACTTTAAGGCTTTACTTCACACCTACTTTTTAACACCACCGGCAATCAAGTCGGCGTAAATAATAACGAGCAAGCGAAGGTGTTAAACATGGATGTAACACATTTTTATTGCATCGCGTTCATTTTACATACCATCAGCGCTGAAACGCACAATGCCGGGCAACTGATCCAAAACAAGAAAAACTAAAAACTAAATAAATAGAACGAATTCAAACAGAAAGCAAAAGATCAAATGAAATTAAGTGAGTCCGCTGTAAAGCTGTGTCCTATCCGAGTGTCTGAACTGTAAAAAAAATTCAAAGCATTTTTTTTGTTTTTTCTGTCTCCGAGCAGGTATCGCTCTGTTTCCTGACGATGCTCAGCTGCTGAGCTGCAAACATCACTACCATGACAACATCCCACCTCTAGTGGACCCTGGTACGCCTCAGGAAAGGGACTGTGAGACCACAGAGGTGACTTACTTTGGGCCGTTCACAGAGCACAAACAGGTATGGTGTGAACGCAGTTATTCAGTCGAACATGCAAAAATTTATTGGTGCCCCTTGAAACTTTTAACATGACTTTTTCTAAATCTTCGACAATAATGCAATGCTTTTTTTTTTAGGTGCTGTCAAATAAAATCCCCCCTACAAATACTGTGGCTTTAATAGGAAAAAGTGTGGAAAAACTTTTAAAGGGGCAGAGTTAGATTTACGTCATGTTATAATGTTGCTCCCTCGTCAAAAACACATCAAAAGCATTGCTTTGATTCTTTCATGCAATGTTTGAGGAATTGTTTAGTCTCCATGGCAACCATACAGCTCTTCAAAACACCTGGGTGGACCTAGCCCCGCCTTCGAGGAGCTGCAGTTTTCTCGCTTCTGAGCTTCCACCTCCCCCACTCAGCTCCTTCAAACTAGTCAACACCAATTGGCAAACGTCTGGTGGAAATTCATATCGACTGAGCTCAGAGAAGAGCTGGTAGAAACATTGTTGCAGGGTTAAAAGAGGAGCCATGTTGTGATGACGTCCTGAGGGCGGAGTTTCAGAAAGAACAGCAGCTTCTTAAAGAGACAGAGGCCCAATTTCAAGGCGTTAAATTCACATTTTTTTTAAGTAATATTTGAAATATGCAGCATTTTTATAAAAACTGAAGGCAGCAAAATGACTTGACTGTGCTATGAAAACACACAATACTGCCCCTTTAAGTGGTTTGAATTCTTTTTATGTGAACCGGAGCTGCTGATTTACAGCCATACATCCTCTCTCCTGCTGTGTCACAGAAACGGGCCCTGGTGGTCCGTGGCCCTTCGGACGTGAAAAACAAAGAGCTGATCTTCATGCAGTTCAGCCAGAATGAAACCCGGGAGGACTTCAGTGCCATTTCATACATGCTCTTTGCGAAGTTCAGTGACTTGATTGAAAGGTAAGCGCGACCCCTAAAGTATTGATCCTGCTTTGTTTGCCGTGGAAGATAATCAAGTGTTTGCCGATGGCGGCTCGTTTTCAGGCCATCTGTTCATTGTATTGCAATACAATGTTGAACTTGAAGCAATCAGCCTTTTCTTCAGTCAGTTATCTTAAGCTTTTATATGTTAGGTAGAAAAATGTAAACGTCTCTGAAACAAGATCCGACTGCTTTAATTCTCGAAAATTTTATCACCACAAAGTAAACCTTCGGCAGAACAGTGCGTCTCACAGACTGTCCCTCATCGCTGTATTGACGTAGAAATGTTTGTACCGCTGTAAAAGAACAGGCACAGATAATAAAATGTCAGCTGGATATCGGAGGGAAGTGATTGTGCTTGGTAAAAATCGACTTAAAAGTTAGTTAAACCTTCAGGTCGTTGGGAGTACACCTTTATCTTCTGAAACGTGTGATCAAACAGCTGCACAGCCTCGAAAAGTATTCACACCCCTTGAATCTTCTCACATTATGGCACACTAGCTAACACACAAAAACCGAAAGACCGAGGAAGGATTAAGAAGCAGCCAAGAGGATAGTGGTAACTTTTTAGCAAAAACGAATACACAAAACGCCTCGTATCTTTAGTATTCAAAGAATTTATAACATTTGTAGTGTCTTCTGTTTTGTGATACGTTCAATAAAGTCAATAAAGCAAAAAAAGCTAAGGACTTTGGAAATGAGGCGCCAATCCTCACCATAAATTTCTTTACGGTGAGGAATATGTGAATATTCTTCACAATAACATCCAGGGAGCCACCCAGCCTGTCGCCTGGCTAGAGTAGATCCACTAAAGATCTTCCTCGAGAATTTCAGTTTTTATCCTGAAAGTCTTCCACCGAAAGGAAGTTCTTCAAAGTCCAAACGACAAAATACAGTAAAGTTTGTAGTTGCAATGAAACGTGAAAACGTTTAAGGGGTTTAAATACTTTTTCAAGGCGTCTGAAGTTGAACAAGTCTGAGTCCGGCAGCTCATGTCACCTCTCTTTCCTGGCACCTCGAGTGCGAACAAGTCAGAGTTCATGAGTGACTGCGAGCGGAATTACTCCATGTGGACCTTCTCTGGAGGATTCAGAACCTGGGTCAAAATGTCTCTCGTGAAAACGTCCGGCAGACGCAGCGAAGCTGTGGAGTTTCGGCAAGAGGTGCTACCAGCTCACACACAAGAAGACGTCTTCATCGGAGGCTGCTTTTTCATCACTTTTGTTCGTTCTTCTTCTAGTCGGGAGTGGTGAAATTCAACGACAAGAGGCCTGAATCACAACAGACGGTTCAGCTCTTCTTTGTTGTCTTTGAGTGGCGAGACCCCTACATTCAGGAAATCAGGCTGGTAAGTTTTCCCCACAGATATTATTACCCTCGCTAGAACAGCCTGCACACGCGAGTCTGTCGGTGTTCAAGTCAGCTCTGCTTCTTTCTGTGCAGATCGTGACTGCGAATCCCTGGAGCTCCATCGGCATCCTCTGCGTCGTCTTCATGGCTCTCTTCAAGGCTGCAAATTTCGCTAAGCTCACCATAAAGTGGATTATTAAGATGCGCAAGAGGCACCTGAAGCATAAAGCAAAGGAGCTAAACCCGATAAGCTAAACGGCAACGCAGGAAAACTCTGTTCGCACACGCTGGCATGAAGAGAAACGTTCAAGTGAATGATGTTTATCACACATGCTGCTTTTTTTAAAAAAAAATGTTTAACCCTGTTATTTACATATATTTTTGATAATTGGAGAGTAATTTACACTAAGGATTGGAATGTAAAGTTTGTACACACAGAGCTGGCTACATTTTAGCATTTTAGATTCACCAATTCTCCTTGGCTGTATTTTCTTTATAAAAGTGAAATATTTTGTTGCATTTCTAAACATTTCTGGGAACACAACTTTGCACATACTCAGTAATGTTGCTGAGAAATGAGATTCTTTAAACGTTTTTTTGTATATTTTTTTAAAAAGTGAAACTAAGAAACAGTTGTGGATACTAGAAATTTGAGAAGGGAGTAGTGTAGTGATTCTCTTGTTCTTTGTTCAACAAATAAAATGTCTGAAACATTTCCTAGATTATCTCAAAAGGGATTATCTAAAAATGAACTTGGTGTTTGTTTTTAGTGTTTTAACAATAATAAAAAAAGTTCTATTTTCATTTAATTTTTGTTTTCATTTTCCACATTTTGTGTTGATGAAAAAGTATCAATGTGGTCATTGTTGAATTTACTTAAATTATGAACTTGTTAGTTTTTAGTTTTCATACAGTTCCATTTTTATGAAAATAAATTGGATTTCATGCCCAAAACATTGTCTCCAAATGTGATTTAACACTGATATATCAATGTTTATTTAAATATGTAAAAAAATAAATTTAAACAGCTATTTTATACGCAAAGGTAGGTGGCAGATAAACAAAAAGGACAATCAAATAAATCGAATTGGGGGCGTGCTCCGGTGGCGTAGAGGGCAACGCGCCCCAAGCCTGGAGGCCCTCAGTCTTCGACGCGGCCGTCGCGGGTTCGATTCTTCCCCCTTTCCTGTCAGCCTACTGTGGTATAAGGTATAAGGGACACCAGAGCCCACAAAAAAACCCTGGTGGGGAAAATAAATAAATAAATCGAATTGAAGTAATGTAAATGAGGACCTACTACCGTGGTTTCGGAGGAAAGTCGTAATTTTTGATGGTGTTCGTTGCTCCTACACAGACTGTGCTCTTGAACGCATCACATGTGGTTCGAAGGAGGATGTTGTTAGCTTCTGGAGTAAACACACTATTGCACACATTTGGAGCATAGAAAGGTAAGCGACAGCCATATTTCATTACTTACTGCGGTTATAAAAAGTTCATGTAGCTGCGCTCTTGTCACGATAATATAATAAGGTATTTAGGTGGAGCAGTGGTGAAACTGGTGGAGCTCGTAAAACAAGCTGTTTCCAGCTTGCTAGCTTTAGCTTTAGCTCAGAAGGGAACTTTTTATGAACTTGCTGCTCTGCTGAGTATTAACGGTTACATGTTGCAGGCAGATACACAATTTATAATTAGCTACACCTGGAGCCGTGGAGTGTATTTTAGAAATTTCCAGAGTCCTTTTCACATCCTTAGAAGCTAAGCTAACTAGCTTTGCTAGCTAGTTCATACCCTCTGCGACCCTCTACCCAAATCAGTCAATTTCTTTTAGAAACAAAGGTAACAGTCGGATAAATGTTTTACTTAAGCACTGGTTACATATCCTAACTGAATACATAAAATGTTGTAAGGCTAATGTAATATAACTCTGTGTGCAACTAACTGGTAGTTAACTATCTCCTCTGTTTGTTGTTAGCTGCCTGTTTGTGCTAAAAAATTGTAATACGCAGTTTAAGTGTTGACTTCTTAGGGTCTTGCTTTTGTAGGATATTGCTAAATGCAAAAAAGTAGAGAGACAATTTAATTCGATGATATTTTATTCTCCTTGAAGCCAAGCTGAATGTAGAAACTCTTCTGATTTTCTTCTAAGATTCCTTATTGTAGCAGGCAGCTTCAGGTGACCAAATAATTTCAGAATATTTGCCTTTATTTAAAACAGCAAGTACAAAATTTATCCGTCTACTAAAACAACCCCATAAAGTTACAATTTTAATGGATAATGGATTTGTTTTATTTTTTTACTTAGGCTTTTGCATACGCACAAAATAAGTCTAATTTAGAAAGTTTTCAAGAGTTATTGTGCTAAATGTTATGTCTCTTTGCCATTCTGGACTTTTTCAAGAGTGTAACAAGCTGATATCAGCTGATAAATTAATCAGTCGCAGCTATTCTTTGCTTTGAATGGATAGTTTGAAAGTTTCCAGGAGGGGGAACTCTTTGTCACGCTGTGTTTTATGAAGCCTGGAAACTTTGGCACTTTCTCTGAAAATCTTATCAAAATGACTTTAAAACATGCAGTATATTGAGTATGATGGGTCGTTGTTGCAGTTGTGAAACGGTTACTTTTTAAAACGTCGGTAAACTATAAGAAAAACCGGTGTTTGGCTTTTTTTTATATTCTATTTTTTAAAAGTTGTCCATTTTTTTAGCTACCATTATGCTTTGCTTTGTTTAGAAATGTATTATTTATTTTGTATAGGTACCTAATTATGAGTTTCAATTATTATATATATATATTTTTTTTTTCATTGAAAGATGAGATGTGACAAAGTTAAATAGAGTTATATCTTCTCAAATTGACAGACTCCACATGCTATACTAAACTATCAGAGTGGAACTCATTAAAGTTTAGGCTTTTGCTTTAATAGCTGATGTTTGGTTTTAAATCCTCACCCCGTTTGGAAGCGGCAGACGAGTCCAGACGTGACTCTCTCTTTGCCATCTGACAACAAAGATGTTCTGTCAGCACCCTGGAATGAAACCGGGGCTCGGGCTGAACCCTGCTTCTATTTGGATGGTGGCGGTGATGATGATGATGATGATGCATTAAATAGACCGGTGTTGTCTTACGCCACCCATTTGAAGAATCTGACGTTTCAGCTTGCAGAAAAACATCAGATGCTCTGGAGCAACTCTGCAAAAGCACACGGTTTGCAGCTCATATGGTCACTTTGCTTTATATAATTTGATATATTATTAATTAGCAGTATACCAATCAATTTATTGGTCCAGATTTCCTTAATTCTGGGAGATCAGCAATCCACATACATGTAAAATTGATCTTATGTGGCTCCACAAAGGTCTAAAAATGGTCCTGTCAGAGAGCAATGGGAAAATTTTAAAATGTGACAAAAAGCTAAAAGAAAATATTTTTTTGGTTTGTTTTAATTAATTTCATAGTTAGGCTCTAAACTTTTCTTTTATATTTAAGTTTGGATTGTTTCACGGGGATTGTTCAGTGCTGTAAAATAAAATTGGAACACTGGAAGCGTTTCGTCACCTTTTAATAGAGATGCGAGTCTTTCAGTGTTTAGCGACTCGATTCCAATTTTCAGGGTAACGATTCGATTCTGAAACGATTTTTCTATTCAAACCATCTAGAGATTATGTTTTTATGTTATGTGAGTGACGAGAGGAAAAGACTGTGAACAAATAGAACATTAATTTAAAACAATTTTACCAGGTTCCCCACTGTATCAGATTTCATAAATTTTTACTTAGATAAAAACAAAGTTTGCACATAAAATCCTGTAACTTAAACTACCAGTACAGGGTTAGCATGGCTGCTTATTTCTTATTAAATGAAAATATTAAATAATGAGTGTTTCATATTTTGAATATTAAATAATACAAAAAATTAAGGATTATAAAATGTATAATCTTGAAGAAAAGAAAAAAAGCAGACTGAAACAGATTTTTGAGCATTTTATTTTATTTTTTGAACTTTTGTTCAAACAATTCCTTGACATAGTCCACACTTATGTGTTTTAACATAGCAACATAATTACAAATACAACTTTCAAACATACATTTTTGAACATTTTAAATTGACAAGAAATTGCGATTCTTTAATTTTATTTCGTCACCTCTACCTTACAACACTAAGCAGTGTCAGTCATAAAATAAAAAACTGCAAAAAAACTGCAATCAGTTCACCTCTTTTATTGAAGCTTCTCAAATTTGAATCGGTTTTTCCCTTTGGACAGTGATGGGCTGAAATCCACCTGCATTCAAGATGACGAGACACAGACAGTGCATCCTGTGTGAAACCGTCTGCTCTTCCAAGCAGGTAATTACCCCGACGTGTGATTAACTCCATGACTGTGTCAGTGCTACGACCCTTCCATGACCTTTTAGTTAGAAAACACGCAAAATATTAATGTCTCCTCGTGTACAGATTACGGAAGGCCTATCTTCTGTAAAAGAAACAAAAAAGCAGTGAGACATTTTGTATGCACACTCGTGCTTTCTTTTCTTTCTTTTTTTTTTGTATTCGCTCAATACACTTATATAAAAGTCAAGTTAATGCCTTTACTGAAAAAATTGTAAATCTTAAGAGAACAACTTGAGATTTCAGGTGTCTCATTGTTCCATGTGCAGGAGATGGACGAGCACATGAGGAGCATGCTTCACCACCGGGAGCTGGAGAAGCTTAAAGGCCGGTGAGCTCACTTCCTGTCAAAACTGTGATAAAGTTTAAGTTCAGTCTTAAGGAGTTGTTGAAAGATGTTTGCCCGTGTGCTCATGAGCACGTGTCTGCAGGCGCTGGCAGCTGTTTGAGCCGCGGCGCGTATATTTAGACACAATCTGTCCGGAACAACAGGCTTGACCGCCAGAAGTCAAGGGTCGTCTTGTGACTCCCGCTCAGATGACCGAAGGAATGTGGCCTGCTGCTGAGATGTAGTGTTGATATTAAGCATTCAGAGAGTTGAGTGTTCAGGTGTAGCTTTTAGGCTGCCGTCCCCAAAACTCACACTTCCTCGCTCGCGTCCTTCAAACGCGAGTTCCCGCTGAAGGTTTTCGATGGTGTCCCAGTTCTCCTTGATCCACACTGCGTCTGAGTCCGGCGAAGTGTATTAAGCACAATTCATAGCTGAATGTGACACTTTGAATTAAAAGGCGGGAATATGGCAGCATTCACCGAGCAAGCTGCGTGAAGAATCAGTTTTCAAATGTAAAGTACTAAAATAATTCTTGTTTCTACTGTACGTGTGCATGTCTGACTGAACTTGTTCTGTGTTCAACAAGTCACAGCAAAGCAGCCAAATATCTCCCACAATGACTTTGGAACGCAGACACACCTGTTTTGTACATTTAAAATCGATTGCTTGTTGCACTTTTGTTCTGTAGTACAAATGCCAAAAGAGCAAACAAGTGCTGCCATTTTGGATGTCGCATTTACCTCCATGACATAACCTGTACTGTACCAAGTCTCCTATTTTGCATTTGTAACTTGCATACTTGAACCCAGATGTGCACTTTGACTGAGTTCACACTTCTTAGAGAAGCGTAGGGAGAAGTGCAAGGCCGTTGTCACGCTTTTGACAGTTCGCTTTGTGAGCTGAACAAGCGGTGTGGCGTTTATGCTTTATTCTCTGGAAATGATTCCTTAAAGAGGGTCCGTATAAATGCCACCTTGCAAATCGTCCAGTTTGAGTGAAAGGTGACGTGCGCGATCAGCGCTGAGTCAAGCCAGGTTTATAGATTTTGTGGTGCATTTTCATCCTAAAGAAAAAGATATAAAACGTCAGATATTTCACAACGAGATTCTAACATGCATGAAAAGTCTTACGTAACCTTATGTGAAAGCAGAAAGAACGGCGGCCACCGTAAGAAGGGCTTACAGTTTGCAGTTATGCAGCATGAACTGATCAGTACATTATTGCAAGGGGATGCAAAAGAAAAAAAAATCCCTCGTGTTCCCCGTATGTTAGGGCCGTTGTAGATGGAGACAAAAAGGGCGTCAATGTTCAACTTTTGAAACTGAGAAATTTACCATTTCTCAGTTTTTTTCTTGCAAATATCAACTTTCCAAAGTCAGAAATATCCAGGAGGGTTTATTAAGAAAATTTACAAACTTGACCTCAAAATAAATAAAAAAAATTTTCTTGTGAAAATTTACTCTTTTTTTTCTTTTTTCCATCTACAATGACATTAATATGCCGTCATAGAATAAAAATATACATTAATAGTTATTGTTGAAATGCGTCAGTGTGCTTTGATAACATTCTCCTGACCTGACACACTTACAATCAAGTTGCCGAAAGCAGAAATATTGTGTCAGAAATGCGTAACTCTATCTCCGTGCTGCACGCCAGCTGCACGAGACGCCTCAAAGCGGTGGAGCCCCGTGACACAGATTTGCAGAAGAAATGGAGAATGAGCCAGGAAAGCAACTGGCCCCATAGCATTGCAGGATGGCATCCCTGGGAGAGGTTTAAAACGGAGGCTGTGAGCAGCTGCACTCGGCTTCGGTTTCACAGGCTCCGCATGACGATTGGTGGTCGGGATCTCCAGACCTAACACATGCCGTCATCCGGGAGGGGCTCCGGGCTCTGGCATTCGGAGCGCAGAGAGAGGTCAAATAGAGACGGTGCCTTCCTTAAAGCACCAGAGCGCAGCGGACACCATCATGAAGGCGCACTGAGCTGAGGGCGCCGGCCTCTCTACCACCAACGCGTCCCAGCGCTGTGCCGCCTTGCCGGACCCGAACATCTTAGACGAGCGCGCTGCCTCGGTCCGGCCCGGCTGCTCCGCCACCTACGGCCTGCTGAGAACAGGGGAACACTGAGATCAGGATGATTAAGACTCTACCTATAGAAAATTCTAAGTTAGTTACCTCCTGATCTGCGAGAGACGAATCGGATAATTTATATGAAGGATTGTCGAGTAATCTCCTCTCCTGAGTTTATTAAGACGTCAAAGTTGGAGAAAGTAGAGCCAGGGTGTGCAGCTGCGGGCTCTTCAGGTGGAAAAAGCAATCTGTAACCAGACCGGATCGGAGCCATGCCCGCGGGAACGATTGAAGCCCCACTGTCGCCTTCCCTCCCCAGGGACTGCGGACACGAGTGCAGAGTGTGTAAGGTGAAGGTGGTGAGCCTGACCGATTACGCCGGCCACATCTCCAGCGCTACGCACAAACAAAACGTGGAGGCGGCGGACAAACAGCGGGCCGGAAACGACCACGACGAGGAATACTTCGACCAGACTCTGGTGGACTTGATCGAAAAGAGAAAAGAACAGATCAGGTGAGCCGACTGTCCAATGTACGGTAAAATTAGACTCATTGCTTAAAATAAATGTTAGCTAATATGTGTGCCAGCAAAGCAGCTTTATTTAAGGTAAAAACCAGCTTAGTTTTGGTGAAAACACTCCAGACACAATGACTCCTAAACACAAAGTTTGTTTCTCAGGTTTTGCGACAAAACTAAGATGTAAGCAGACGTGAGTCAACAAGCTGTAGTTTGTCAACATATGCCATGTATAGTCATATTCTGCTGTGCGGTGCCTCCAGGCCTGTTTTAGCCACAGCTTCACACTGAGCCGTGGCTGGAGTCATATGTCAGGCCTGCAGGCTAAATTAGAAAAGGCACGACCACAAATACAGAGTTCAAACCTAATGCCTTCTGGACATATAAATACACAACACATTTTCAGTCTTTTGATGGTCTGGAATATAAAAAAACAATTTAATTTTGATGGTAGAAAGCTTCCCCCAACCTGAAGTTTGGATAAAAGTTGGTTCAGACCTCTGCTCCAGTGCTATTTTTACACACGATGTCTTGATCTCTGTCTTGCATGAAGAATGTGAGAAATGTCTAACTGGAGCTATTAGGAGAATGCAAAATGTAGCTGATATGACCGATAATAATTAGAATAAAAATAATAGTAAGTTCAACAGCTCTGTGCCTCACAAAAGCATCCATATCATTGAAGTGCTTGTGTAGCGGCTTTACTGAGCAAAATCAACTTTATTTAGATTTTTGTTTTTCCAACAGACTGGTCACTGTTCACATGTCAAACCAAGCTGAAGATTTGTCCATTTCTTCATTTTTTTTTTCCTTTAGAAAAGAGAAGGAGGCTGCAGCTGCTAGGCTGGCGAAAGAAGAAGAACGGAAAAGAAAGGAAGAGTTTCAGCAGAGGGTAAACCAACTGAAGGAACGTTACCCCCTGGAGCGAATGTGGCAGGCTCCTCCGCAGGGCTTCGGTGGACCCGGTCACCACAGGTCTTGGCACAGGAGCAGCTATTATGATGGCAGCAGAGAGGAGGCCAGACACTGGCATCAAAACCAACAGTGGAGGAGTGCCACGTGGCACGCTCAGGAACCCCCCCGTTTACAGAAATGGGCAACTGTAGAGTTTCCCAATAATAGGGTGAATAGCAACAGGACATGGGGCAATGGCGGCCAGCAAAATCGACTGCCTTGGCTCAGCAATGGAGGCAGCAGTAATGGGCTTTATGGTCACAACAACATCGCCAGGTATGCCCCAAGGGCTGGGCCCCACAGTTTCATGGGGTGTAATCCTGTATGTACCAACGCACCAAATTTTTTAGGCCAGACTTTTACTCGGTTTGAAGGCAAAGGAAACGTCAGAAATGCTCAGCAGGACGCCAGGTTCCAAAATGGAGAGGCATCACTGGCCGACTCAGACTACCATAGTAAAAACTCTAAGACACTCAGCAGCAATCCAAAGCTAGACAAAGGCTGTCGCTGGTCACCGTACCCCGTTGCGTCCGGATCCCACGTAGAGACCCACCAAAGTACGTCAGAGAAACACCAGATGGCTTCAAAGCCTCGGAAACAGCCCCAATGTGAGCGCGCACCTGTGGACCCAAGTCTGCAAAACGTGGAAGAGGACGGGAGGCATTCGATAAAACCCACAACCCAAACCCACCATGTCGGTGACGGAAGCTGCAGCGGCACTAAAGCTAACGGTTCTCAGAGAGATGGCGACCAAAACGGGGCGTCCGGTTTTTCTGGTGAGAAGGCAAATAAACCACCACTGCAAGTAGATCAGAAGAGTTCCTCAGTTTCTGCTCAACACAGCAAGACCTCCAGTCAATCAAAACCAGGTGGGAAGCAAAGTGGGACCAAGGTGCCTGATGGGTCCCTCACATCAAGGCAGGAGAAGTGTCTTCCGGAGTCTTTTCGTTCAGTCCGGCAGATTGGTTTTGAAAGAAAAGGCTCTTTGGAGAGAACACACAACCTTGGGGAGCAACAGAATCAGGGGGAACCTTTAAAAGAGAGAAGTGCGAGTGAAAGTTCTGGTAAAGCGACATCTCAGGAAAAAGCTCCGTCGGCTTCTGCAGAAGACGGCACGTTTGTCCAGTCTCTTCACGTGAGCACCTCTACCACAGAAGGAGTAGAGTCTGCTTCTACAGCCGAAAGGGACGAGGAGAACAGGAACAGAGTGGAGACGCAAAGCCCCACTGCGGTCCAGGCCGAGGCCATGCAGGTTTCCGAGGCCGGGCAGAGCTCGGAGAGCAACGCCGGCAGAACCGGTGAGGCGCACGCCGCCTCGGGGTCGGACGCAACCGCTTTGTGCAAACTCGACCTCCCCCCTGTCCTAAAGCGGGACCTCACCAAGCACATGAACTCCAAGAGCAAAGCAGCCGGTCACGAGCCAAACTTGAACATCGCCAGGCGCGTGCGAAACCTAAGCGAGTCGAAGCGCAGCGACACGGAAAAGGATTCTGGCCTCAAGCCGACCGTGAGGCAACTCATCAACTTGGCGAGCGCACGCCGCTCTGTGAACTGGGAGCAGGTTTACCAAGAGGTCCGAAAGAAGCAGGACAAAGGGAAAGGCATGCCAAGGTGAACATCGCTTCTCAGAATTACATTTTTCTGTTTTGTTTTTTGATAATTTAAATTGACATGTTTAGTTTGTGCTTCAATAGGTTTGGGATTGAGATGGTGCCACATGAACAGGAGTCCCAGAGCCAGGAGGAGGACGGTCTACCCCTCATTGAGGGCTTCCAGTGGGAGTCGCTGATGGAAATCACTTCCGAGAGCAAATCCCGCAAACGCTCCTTGTCAGAAAGCAGTCTCGCACCTGCGGCGCCTCATTCGTCAGTGTTCGGATCCTCGAAATCAGAGGAGACGGTGGAGAAGGAGGAGTCGGGGTCTACACTTCCTTCCGGTTCAGAAAAGCAGGAGCGTCAGCCGGAAGAGGAAGTGAAGAGCCAGAAGGACGATCTACACTGCACAACGGCGAAGGTTCTCCAGCGATTTGATTTGACGCTGGGGGACAGCAGCTCCGGGGCGGAGCAGTACGACGGGACGGGCAAGCGGCGGCGTGCGGCCGGGGTGGGTTTGTGAAGCAGCTTCTCATCCTTATCATTGCATTTTCCCACCTCCAAACACAACACGTCTCACTTTTTGTTCCCCCTCTCCCCGTCTGGTTCAGGACTCTAAAGGAACAGGATTGATTTGTTTGGAGCGCGACAGTAAAAGAAGAAAAGTCAAATCAAAAAGAGGTTTGTCTCCCATCTTCGATCATCAAACTCTTTCGCACACACTGCAGTGTGACCGACACCAAGGGGTTGTCTGTGTTTGGTGCAGAGCGCTTGGAGATCGACCAGCTGCTTGCAGTGTCTCTGCGGGAGGAGGAGCTGAGTCAGTCCCTGCAGAATGTGGACGGCAACCTGATCCAGGCCCGCGCGGCGCTGGAGGCGGCCTTCATGGAGGTGCAGCGACTCATGGTGGTTAAACAGCAAGTAAGGCCTCGTTACGCAAGTAGCATTCAGTTCTTCTGTTTGTATCATGGTAGTTTTATTATATTTGTTTCAACTTTTTAAGTCAGTGTGTTAATAATGCGTAGTTATGAGTTTGTATATCCCTAACTTGGCCATGTGTTGTCTTTGCCTTCAGATTACTGTGGAGATGAGCTCACTGAGAAACAAACGGATAGACTTGCTTAAAGGGATGCAAGGTAAATAATAACGTTACAATTAAACTATTGAAAATTAGAATTATTTGTTTACAGTATTTTGAAAGTGAACTGAACAGGCATCACAGGCTGTGGTGCCTTACAAAAGTATTCATATCACTTTAACTTTTTTGTGTTTTGCTGTGTTAAATTGTTTTTAAAGTCCAGTAGAGAAGTGATTTAATTAGTAAATTAATAATTATGTCTCTGTGTAAAGGCCCTCAGAGGTTTACAGAAACATTAGTGAACAAACAGAATTAATAAGACTAACGAACACAGCCGACAGTTTACAGGTGAAGCTGTGTTTTAAAGCTTCAGTAGATAACTTTCATAAAAGAAATGCCTTTTTTTACATATTTGTTAAAACTGCCACAATATCCTGACAGTGTAATATGAGACAAATGATCTGAAAAAAATCAAGCTCATCTCTGTGCTCCTACTGCCATCAGCATAAATACACAGATCAATCAGAAACAACCAATCAGAGCCAAGAGGAGGGTCTTAGTGCTGTCAATCATCCTTATGTACACGCACCGCTCACAACTTCCCTTTTTCTCTCTGCTACAGTTAGCAGCTGTAGCACAGCAACTCAGACATCGTTGAGTTGCAGATGGTAACCCACTGCTAACATATCCGTGCTGTTTTGGGTCTATCATGAGTGCAAATTTACCGCCAGTGGGCTGGACGACGTTTGAACATTTCTGTGGAGATGTAGGCCTTAAATTTCTGTCATAATAATCTTGAATTTGAGTTGGTGAAACCTGGGATACTTCCTCAAGGCGCTGCATGTGTAGGAAACAATGGATTGCGTTTTCTGTTTTGTCTCTTTAGGTACTATCGAGGAGGCTCCTGGGACCAACCCGAAAGAAAAACACTTGGATTCCTTTGGAGCGGAGCCGCTTGAATCGTCCTCCTGCGTCAAATGTCCCCCAGCTCCTTCCACCGTCGTTTCCAGTCTGACTCGTGCCGCAGAGTGCGCCTCCCATCCTTCCTCCAGCCTTCCTACGAACGTCGTCATTAAGGAGGAGCCCCGGTCTCCGGTCTGCGTCAGCTCCGAACTGGACGCTGATCACAGCGTAACCAACTGCGCTCACAGCACCACCCCGGACAACACAAACCCGTTGGGTAAGACCAGATAGCGATCAGAGGCTAGATGATTATTTTAATGAAATCTAATCCGTTTACATGTGGAACTCTGCAGGTGCTGCCTGCAGCTCGGGGTTGTCTCCTGACAGAAACCTTGACCCTCCAGACGGCAAGGGGAAGTTACCAGCACCGATCGAAAAATCTGAAAGGCCTTCGGAGGCTCCACAGAAAACCTCGGCGAAGCTCCCCGATGGCGCCGACGTCCAGTGGGCGCAGCCCGCGGCGGCATTTAACCTGCCCTTGTCTCCGTCTGAGCTGAGGAGCGGAAAGCGCGTGAGGAAGCTGAAGAAGAGGAAGGTGTTGAACAAGGCTCAGGGTGCGGAGCAGCTCCACAGCAGCGACACAGAGATGGACGAAGAAGCGTCCAGGCCGCGGTGGCTGCGGCAGCGCAGGAGGCCGAGCGGCGGCTCCCAGGTCAGCACCTCCAGCCTGCCGACGGACGAGGGGAGCAGGAAAACACTCGGCACGCCGTGTTTGGCTGTAAAAACCGAAAAAGCGGAGTGGAATTCTCCCGCAGAGAACTTTGAGGTCGCTGCAGCGGGTCAGCAGCCTCAGAAGGATGCGTTCGTCCAAGCTCCGCCCCCTCCACCTGTGCTCCCGGATCAGTGTAAATCTGAGCAACGCAGCCTGGCGTGCAACGAGGTTTCCTCCACCAGTGACATGGATCTGTGCAAATCCTCTGGGAGGTGAGTCATACTGGAAAACATCCATTTATTTACATTTTTCCAGAGTTTTCTACTAAATTATTTCAAAGGTTGATCATCTACGACTCATAAAGCAGCAGAAAAGTTAATACAGTTTGTTTAACATTGCTGAGTCAGATTTTGTCATGTTGGTAATCCATCAATCAATCAATCAATCAATCAATCAATCAACTTTATCTATACCATCAGGTAGATGATCGAAAATCGAAAATATTAAAAAACAGTAAAATATAAAAAACCCACAATATTAAATTTAGTGTTGTAATTACATGAAGATTAAGATTAAAAAACAATATTAAGGCCTATGCTATATCGAATTTTGGACATTTATGTCAACAGGAACAAAGCTGGTTTTATGCCACTGAAGTTTCACATCTGAATTTGAGCTGCATCTGTCCGTAAAGATGTAATAATGTAAATAAAAATATGACATGTCTGGAAGCAGACAGCAAGCATCCTTACTCCTAATAGTTTTTCATAGAGATGACTTTCTCATTTCTCACCAAGATATGATCAGTTGCTGATCAGCTCGGTATTATTTTTGCTCATCTCAAGAAAACCACAAAAATATGTATTGTAGGAACGGTCGTTCTCATGTGTGCAATTTATATTTTCTTCTTTTGTACAAATACTAACTTTAGTTGTTTTTATTTGATTAGAAAAGTTTTTTTTTTAAAAGTTTAGTAAAATAAATACTTGAAATTGAAAATGCATTTTTAGAAATGACGTTTTCAAAGTATCTGGAATAATAAGATGGAGACCAGGGGATTTTGTGAGTCTGATGCGAGAACCTTTTGTCTCTACAGCGATTTGCCTTTTTCCATCACGTTGCCCAGGACCTCATCAGGTACGTTGTCATACATTTTGAGACATTTATTTATTGGAAATAATTTAGCTAAGGGGATTTTATCCAAGCTGTGAAGTTAAATGTTGCGTCATTTTCAGTGACTGTGTGAGAAACTGAGTTGGGCTGCAGGTTGTCCAACTGTTTACTCCTTGATTGTTTTGCTCAAGAGCTCTGGGTCACTTTGTTCCTTCACCAGTTCATAATTGTTACCAATTTGTCTCTTACTGCTTCTGTATTGTACCTGCAAAGGAATCAACACCTTAAATAGTAAAATTTTCTTTGCACTTAAACACTCGTATGATTTATGGTTATTAATAGTTATTTTATTAAAATGCTCAAATCTCAACAATTATTTGATTTATTTGACATAACTGCAAAGGTATGAAAAGGCAAAGAGGTGAAATAAGACCTGTGTCATGTATGTACTTTTGTATCGTGTTTGTATTTTTAGACGCATTCTCTGACCGCGCGGAGGACGGGGTCCCGACTGAAGGAACGTTCTCTGGCCACAAAGAGGCGGTGAATGCCCTCCAGATCCACAACGGGCTGCTGTACACGTGCTCCGGAGACCGGACCGTCCAGGCCTTCGACCTGGTGGTGGGTGACCCTTCACTTATACGCCTCCCATCATCTCTTTCTGGAGTCCCAGGAGTTAAATTGGAGGTCTGCTGTTGCAGAGCCATAAATGCGTAGCTGTGTTTGAGGGCCACAGCTCCAAAGTGACCTGCCTGCTGGTGTCCGCGGCTCCATCCCTGCACCATCGCCTTTACTCCGGCTCCAGTGACCAGACCATCCGCTGCTACAGACTCAAGGTCAAATCTGTTCTCATCTGACCTTCTGGTTTGGAGACGCACTTATAGGCCGATGTTTCCCTGATGTTCAATGTTTTCCACAGACGCGAAAATTTGAGCAACAGTTTGCTTTGTCCGACCGAGTCCTCTGCCTTCACAGCCGGTGGGAGACTTTATACGCCGGTCTGGCTAACGGTACCGTGGTGACCTTTAACCTTAAGGTGAGGAAGACCAAGCGTCACATGTATTTAACTCCTGGAATCTCTCAATTTGGTTCTGATCTGCTTCCATCTAATGCTGATATTTCAGATTATTATTTTTTTGGGCGGAAAAGAAAATTAAAGTTACCACTTCACAGTTATGTGAGGCTGCAACTAACAATTATTTTAGTAATCAATTGTTCTCAATTGGTCTGATGATTAATTAAAAAATTGGTACATTCAACAGATTTTTCATTTAACCACTTACACCATTTTTGTACAACATTAGAAATACATTTAAAAAAAAGAAATTGAACAATTCAATTCCTTATTAATTAAGAAAATAAACATTGTATTGCCTAAAATGTAATAGCAGCATTCCTTTGGTAAATCCGAACCGGGTGAAGCAAAACCTTTGCCATTGAGGAGTTTTTGCTAAAACATATTTACAGACAAAGGTGTTTTTATCTTAAATGCAAAACTTTTATATCTTTTTTCACGGTTTTGGTTAAATTATAACCAAATCTAATTTTCTTGAGCAAATGGCCTTTCCTGAGTCTGTATACTCAAAAAATCTACGCTCAATCAATTACCTAGTGGACGAGTATTTCAGTAATTGATTAATCACAATTAATCCAACTAATTACGATTAATACAGTTGTTCACAATTAATCACCATTAACACGATTATTCATAAGTAATTTGATTAATCACAAGTAATACAATTAATCGTTCCAGCCCTACAATTACGCACCACATTTTTTTTGCCCGGCCACACAAAACACATTCACGTTTTCCCTCTTAACACTTGATTGCGTTTTCATCCCGCCGAAGCTTGTCTGCGTGTGAAGTTGATGGAAAACGGCACGCCTCTCCGCCAGCTCGAGTTGACCGGGTTCTCGTCTCGCTGCTCATTGTTTAGACAAACAAGCAGATGGGCGTGTTAAAAGTACCCGCGAGCATGGCGCCGTCAGCTGTCTGGCCTCGTCGCAGGAAGGGGCCCGGAGGATCCTGCTGGTCGGCTCCTACGACAACACGATCAGCGTGAGGGCGGCCCACGACGGACTGCTGCTGCGCACGCTGAAGGGCCACACCAAGAGCGTTCTCTGCATGAAGGTGGGTTCAGGGCTGCAACGGGGAGAAACCCACCACAAGAGAGGAAAACAAAAAAAAATAACACAAGTATGCTGCTCAGTTTAACAGCCTCCTCCATCTTGTCTCCCCTTCCAGGTGGTGAATGATCTGGTGATTAGTGGATCCAGTGATCACTCTGTGTATGCTCACAACATCCATGTGAGTTCATGTCATGGCATTTGTCATTTAAAGTCTTTTTTTGGGGGGGGGAGACGGAATGATCATTAACTAGTTTAAATATTTGATTTTTATTCTCTATGTAAAAAAAAATAAAAAGACAGGGGAGCTTGTGCGCGCATTTAAGGGTCACAGCCACGCTGTTACCGTGGTGACCGTTCTTGGGAAAGTGATGGTCACGGCCTGCCTGGACAAAGTGGTCAGAGTTTACGACCTGCAGGTGTGTGCGCCCTAAAAACCGCGCTGAAACATTGCTCTGATGAACTGAAGGAATTGCCTCTCCTTCAAATCTACATTCAGCTGACGGGAAACGCCGATTGTCTCCACAGTCTCAGGACCAGCTGCAGGTCTATGGTGGATACAGTGATATGGTGTTGTGCATGGCCATCCATAAGAACATGGTGAGAAAACAAACATTCCTTATTTGGAACGAAACCATCTCATTTTGATCGTGGATATCTTTGCAAATGTATTCATACCACTTGAAATTCTTCAAATTTTGTCTCATGTCTTCTAAGAGTTCAATGTTTGTTTTAGGGATTTCATGTGACAGAGGAACAGAAATGACTGCATGACTTTTAAAGGGAAGGGATTTATGATTTCCAAAACTGTTTCCAAATCACAATCTAAAAATGGTGGCATGCAGTTGAAAGCGTTTTGAAAAATATGTGAGGAAATCAAAAGGATTTTGTGAAATATTGAGTCCAACCATATTATTGATGGGTTGCTATAGATAGACAGACAGATAGATGTCCGTCTGTAGATAGATGGATAGATAAGATAGACTTGTTTTGCAGGCCTCAATGTTAAAAACACATACATTTGTTATAAAGACACATTAAGTATTAATAAAACCCACATTCGACCATAGTGCATGTAAACTGGGATCAGTAGTGTGACATTCAGAGTTTTGCTGTTTTGTCTGACCATATATATTACTTTTATTGTGTATTATAGAATGACATTTCAATGAAGTGGCCTAATAATTATTAGCTTTGTTCATCAGAGGCAGACGTTTATTTATTTGACATGCAGATTACATAGCAGGGGAGCACCTGTTGTTTTATCATGTTAAATCCCATTGAAATGCATTGGACTCCCTGTTGTTTTATATATATATCTTGATCTCTGTGTTCGTTTCAGATCTACACAGGATGTTACGACGGCAGCACAAAGGCCGTGAAGCTGAACCTGACGCAGAACCACCGTTGCTGGGTAAGATGCGGCATATTTCATGAGCTTATTGATCATCCTGTGAGTATTTGGATGTTAGAACTGGTTGGTGTACAGTGAATGACTGCTGTGTTGACAGTGGCACGGCTGCCCGCTGGTGTTCGGGATGATGCAGCATCTCCAGCAGCACCTGATCAACAACCACACCAGCGGCAACTTCCAGACCTTTAAGTGCCGCTGGAAAAACTGTGAAGAGTTCTTCAGTGTACGCAGCAGCTCCAAGCAGGTAGAGAAACCATCAGCAGGTTTCTGACACTTTTTACTTCTTGCTAGAATTGCATTTAAAATAAGCATTCCCCCTCAAACGGGAAAAACATTTGACTGAAGTGAAAAAAGGGCTATTTCTCTGTTCTCCTTTTAACATTTGCACAAATTTAAGCCAGATACAAGCTCTAACAAAAATCTGGACTGTAATACGTTTGAATAAATGCAGCTTTAAATCTTCAGCGACGTCTTCATTTTACAGAATTCCAAGAATAGAAATTGGTGAAAAATCTTCAGTGCAATCTGGAATCTCCCCACTGTGGGACAATAAAGGATATTTCTGTTCTATTGTATTCTAAAATCCAGAACTTCAAGGATCTAGAGATGTGAAAGTAGCGAGTTAGCTTTTTTAATACGTTTGTAATCTGTGTGAAAGTCAAAAACCAACAGCAATCACTGAGTTCGATCAAAATCTCAAGTTTTGATGTGACAAACCACATATGCAGCTCATAATTTTGACGCAGATTAATAAGAAAAGTTTTGTTTGTTTTTTTAGAAACTGACGTTTTCACGCAGTAAAATGTGAAAAAGGTCTAGAAATTAAAATCTTTTAACCAGGGTTCCTGCAAGTTTGATCGACTCAAACTTCAAACTCTTCAAGACCTTTTATGAATTAAATGCAAGACCTGCATCAGCAATGTAAAAAAGAAATTTGGCTATTTTATTTACAAATGCCTTTCAGGCAACAAGCACTAAATTTACACTTACCCATGATAGATAAAAAAAAAACGAAAAACATAAGTTTGTTTGCCAGGGTGTAATAGCAGCTAGTTACTTGTAGCCGGAACAAGCTTGAGTCGCACTAGGTAATTGATTGAGCGTAGATTTTTTGAGTATACAGACTCAGGAAAGGCCATTTGCTCAAGAAAATTATATTTGGTTATAATTTAACCAAAACTTTAAGATAAAAACACCTTTGTCTGTAAATATGTTTTAGCAAAAACTCCTCAATGGCAAAGTTTTTTTTCACAGAACCTAGTGAAAATGTCTCAGTGTGACCCAAACTCTTGCCTGACAGAAAAGTCTTGCGGAAAAAAAACAAAACAAAATTGTATAAAATTGCACATGCAAGATTAACTAGTCCTGCCAGAATAAAATATAAGACCTATGATTAACGTATTTAAGGTCAAATTAATTTTTGTGTGAATTTAAGACATTTTAAGGTCTTAATTTTAGATACATGAATGTAAGACCTGCTAAGGATGCACAGATACCCTCTTTACACTTTCTAACCTCACCTGCTTAGATCTCAAAGCAGTTAATCAATTAATCGATTGATTCTTAGATCTAGAACCATCTTAGCAACAACAGAGTCAAGACTGTAACGTCCTTACTTGGTCCGTAACAGAGGTTTCATTGTTTCTAGGCTAAACTGGAGAAAACCGTTACTTTACTTGTAAGCCTGAAGCTATTGATTTATTTTAATAATTGATTATTCTATTGATTAATTTATTAATCAGATCAAGAAATTGGCACCTTCTACAGATTTTTTATTTTATTTAACCCCTTAAGTTTTTCTTATAGAAATCAGAAAAACATTCAAAGATGCAAATAAACAAATAATTAAATTCCTTTTTAAAAAGAAATATATTTATTTCATAGCCTAAAGTGGAATACAGGAGCATTTCTCTAGTGGATTTGAACTGGGGGAAGCTAAAGCTGGCAACAACATATTTACATACAAAGGTGATTCTATCTTTTTTATATATATATATATATATATATATATATATATATATATATATATATATATATATATATATATATATATATATCTGTACCCTTAATTATGGCTTTGAATATTTTTTTTAGTCTGTTTACTCCAGCTAACAATTACTAAATTGATGATCATTTTAAAAAAATCGATTCATCATGATTAATCATTTCAGTACTGATTTCTTTCTTTGACATTGATTGACGCCTTGTGATTCAGCGAAATTAGCTTTGGGTGACCGTCTTAGCATTTGGTCACGTTTTTCTTCTCGCAGATGGTGACGGTGCACATGCAGAAACATGCTGAGGAAGAGGCTGCAGCGAAGCCGTAAGGGGCCGGTGGTGGGAGCGTATTTTCACTATTAGCCCCCCTCTCCCTCTCTTCCCATCTCATCTTAACCCCTCCCTCATTCAACCTCCCATATTGGGCGGGGTATTTGTTCCCGGGACCCTCTACGCCTGACGGCGCTCCCTCGGAGCCCGACGAGCGTTTGACGACTCCAACCTTTATGTCCGGCGTTTGAATCCAACCCGGGGTTCTGCCGCGAAAAGGAAGGGCGGGTTGTGTTGTTTTTAAAATACATTCTCAGAAACACTCCTTCCTGTCCTTTTGTTCGACTGTTACTGACCAAAGCGAGAGAAAGAAACACAAAACTTTTTTATTAGTATTATTATTATTATTATTATTATTATTATTATTATTATTATTATTATTGTTAATGAAGAAACTCCAGCGGTGCCCAGGTCTGTGGGATCTGTTACACGTTTTTTTTTTTTTTTCTGCAACTTTAACAAAAAAATTTAGAATTATCACTTAGATCCACTGTAATGCAGCATGGTTTGAGATGTTTTTATAAGTGTGCAGTTGTGATGTGTTACATCGAGCGACGTGAAGTTACTTTTTTTTCTTTATATTAAGTTGCCGTAAGCTCAGATTTACGACAGGACTGAGTGTGTTGTTACTGTGTAATCCCCTCGGCCGTATCCAAGAGTGTGGTTGGAGTTGATCAAGAAGTTTTTGTTTGCTACAGTGACTTTTTTTTATTATTATTATTATTTGTTTCTCACCCGGCTGTCCCAACGACCGTCTGATTTGAGAACCAAGACACGAATGCGGTGGCGTTTCCTACTGTACGTTTTAATCTGCGTGGAGTTACTCCTTGATTTTTTTCTTTTGAAGGAACGTGTTAAATCACACTGTTACGTGAACCTTGTTTATCAAGAGTGAAGTGAGGTTGTGTTTTATGTTTTTTTTTGTTTTGTTTTGTTTTTTTTTATTTTGGTTTTGAATCGGAGCATTGAGCAGAAGGCAGTGGAGCTTTATTTTCCACACCGGTGGTAGTTTTCTCATGGAGTGTGGATGTGAAAGGGTGTTGAGAGGAGGTGTTGGACGAAAGAACAAAGAATAAAGTTTCATCTCACATGCCAAATAGCCAAGTAACCGATAGCATAAATCTGCATTTTTAAAGGCAGTTTCCACCCATTTTTACCAGCACGATGTTCTATTTATATAAGTGTTCAGTTCACCTCTTACCTGGCATTCCCGAGTTTCTTCAAGTATTTTCATTTGTTATCAAAGTTCTGGAAAACTTTTTTTTTCTCTTTTCAAAGAAGTGCAATCTAAGATGTTAATAAAAATGTGCAACATAAAAAAAAGGTCTGTTTTCATTTAACAAAGATATTTTTAAGTCAGACATGGTGGAAAGCAGTCAAACCAACAACTACATATTTATTTATTGGATTAAAATGATTAAAAATGTAGTACACTCAATTGACCAAAGCCTTTATAAGTAGGGGGGGGGGAATGAATCACAAAAAGCTGCAGTTCAACCCTTTTGTCATAATGTTTCAAATCCGTATTTCTGATTTTTAATCGAGCTCAAAAACTGAAAGACGGGTCAGCGAGAGCAAAGTCCTGCTGAGGTGGAACAGAGGAGGCCTGAGTTTCTCCAACACGGAGAGAACTGTATGCAATGTGGATCATAAAAATTTTTACTGACAAAACTGAGTGATTAAAAAGAACTTAATGAAAATTGAATATGAGAAATATTAAGCCCAGGTCAGAGGGATGAATGGTATAAGAAGAAAACGTGATGCATGAGAGGGGCTCTGTGAGGTATTGCGACAGTAAAAAGAGGTTGGTTGTGTTTGCTGCCTGAGATAAAGAACAGTACAACAGGTGATGATGTCCAAAAAAAAGAAGAAATTGTAACTAAAAAGAGTCCGATGGGGTGATGGTGGTAGGACGAGAGCAGAGGAAACAGAACGGTGGAGGTGAAGACGTCCTTTGGAGCTTCTGGAGGTTGATGTGGATGAAAGCCAACGGCGGTCGGGCACGCTGAATACTGAATACTGAGGTAACGGCTGGCAGGTCTGGTCCTCATGTGGAGTTCACCTGGGAGAAGGTGGGCCTGTCTAGGCGTACATGGTCAACTGGAGCCACTTCAGATGGAGGGGAAAGAAAAACATTTTTTTTTGTTTGTAGAAATTTTTAAACAATCTTTAATGGTTCAATTTGCAGTGCTGGAATACTTTCTCTATTTTTTTCCTCACCTAAGTATATATGCACTATAGTTAAAGAAAAATGTCAGTTTAAGTAAAAAAAAATGTGAACATATAAAATTACTTCTGTGTTATAGATACTAGTAAACGGACCTACGGAGCCCCCTAGGGGACATGGGGAATTTTTTTTCTTTTGCGTTACCTCGCAAAACTTTTGCGTTCCCTCGCAATACTTTTGCGTTACCTCGCAAAACTTTTGCGTTCCCTCGCAATACTTTTGCGTTACCTCGCAAAACCTTTTGCGTTCCCTCGCAAAAATTTTTGCGTTCCCTCGCAAAACTGTACTGATCAGTTATGCGGCATAATTGAATACTGTAAGTCTTTCTTACGGTGGCCGCCGTACTTTCTGATTTAATATAAGGTTATGTAAGGTTGTCCGACCGAGTCCTCTGCCTTCACAGCCGGTGGGAGACTTTATACGCCGGTCTGGCTAACGGTACCGTGGTGACCTTTAACCTTAAGGTGAGGAAGACCAAGCGTCACATGTATTTAACTCCTTGAATCTCTCAATTTGGTTCTGATCTGCTTCCATCTAATGCTGATATTTCAGATTATTATTTTTTTGGGCGGAAAAGAAAATTAAAGTTACCACTTCACAGTTATGTGAGGCTGCAACTAACAATTATTTTAGTAATCAATTGTTCTCAATTGGTCTGATGATTAATTAAAAAATTGGTACATTCAACAGATTTTTCATTTAACCACTTACACCATTTTTGTACAACACTAGAAATACATAAAAAAAAAGAAATTGAACAATTCAATTCCTTATTAATTAAGAAAATAAACATTGTATTGCCTAAAATGTAATAGCAGCATTCCTTTGGTAAATCCGAACCGGGTGAAGCAAAAACTTTGCCATTGAGGAGTTTTTGCTAAAACATATTTACAGACAAAGGTGTTTTTATCTTAAATGCAAAACTTTTATATCTTTTTTCACGGTTTTGGTTAAATTATAACCAAATCTAATTTTCTTGAGCAAATGGCCTTTCCTGAGTCTGTATACTCAAAAAATCTACGCTCAATCAATTACCTAGTGGACGAGTATTTCAGTAATTGATTAATCACAATTAATCCAACTAATTACGATTAATACAGTTGTTCACAATTAATCACCATTAACACGATTATTCATAAGTAATTTGATTAATCACAATTAATACAATTAATCGTTCCAGCCCTACAATTACGCACCACACAAAACACATTCACGTTTTCCCTCTTAACACTTGATTGCGTTTTCATCCCGCCGAAGCTTGTCTGCGTGTGAAGTTGATGGAAAACGGCACGCCTCTCCGCCAGCTCGAGTTGACCGGGTTCTCGTCTCGCTGCTCATTGTTTAGACAAACAAGCAGATGGACGTGTTCGAGTGCCACGGGCCGCGCGCCGTCAGCTGTCTGGCCTCGTCGCAGGAGGGGGCCCGGAGGATCCTGCTGGTCGGCTCCTACGACAACACGATCAGCGTGAGGGCGGCCCACGACGGGCTGCTGCTGCGCACGCTGAAGGGCCACACCAAGAGCGTTCTCTGCATGAAGGTGGGTTCAGGGCTGCAACGGGGAGAAACCCACCACAAGAGAGGAAAACAAAAAAAAATAACACAAGTATGCTGCTCAGTTTAACAGCCTCCTCCATCTTGTCTCCCCTTCCAGGTGGTGAATCCCAGACCGTCTGATTTGAGAACCAAGACACGAATGCGGTGGCGTTTCCTACTGTACGTTTTAATCTGCGTGGAGTTACTCCTTGATTTTTTTCTTTTGAAGGAACGTGTTAAATCACACTGTTACGTGAACCTTGTTTATCAAGAGTGAAGTGAGGTTGTGTTTTATGTTTTTTTTTGTTTTGTTTTGTTTTTTTTTATTTTGGTTTTGAATCGGAGCATTGAGCAGAAGGCAGTGGAGCTTTATTTTCCACACCGGTGGTAGTTTTCTCATGGAGTGTGGATGTGAAAGGGTGTTGAGAGGAGGTGTTGGACGAAAGAACAAAGAATAAAGTTTCATCTCACATGCCAAATAGCCAAGTAACCGATAGCATAAATCTGCATTTTTAAAGGCAGTTTCCACCCATTTTTACCAGCACGATGTTCTATTTATATAAGTGTTCAGTTCACCTCTTACCTGGCATTCCCGAGTTTCTTCAAGTATTTTCATTTGTTTTCAAAGTTCTGGAAAACTTTTTTTTTCTTTTCAAAGAAGTGCAATCTAAGATGTTAATAAAATGTGCAACATAAAAAAAGGTCTGTTTTCATTTAACAAAGATATTTTTTAAGTCAGACATGGTGGAAAGCAGTCAAACCAACAACTACATATTTATTTATTGGATTAAAATGATTAAAATGTAGTACACTCAATTGACCAAAGCCTTTATAAGTAGGGGAATGAATCACAAAAAGCTGCAGTTCAACCCTTTTGCCATAATGTTTCAAATCCGTATTTCTGATTTTTAATCGAGCTCAAAAACTGAAAGACGGGTCAGCGAGAGCAAAGTCCTGCTGAGGTGGAACAGAGGAGGCCTGAGTTTCTCCAACACGGAGAGAACTGTATGCAATGTGGATCATAAAAATTTTTACTGACAAAACTGAGTGATTAAAAAGAACTTAATGAAAATTGAATATGAGAAATATTAAGCCCAGGTCAGAGGGATGAATGGTATAAGAAGAAAACGTGATGCATGAGAGGGGCTCTGTGAGGTATTGCGACAGTAAAAAGAGGTTGGTTGTGTTTGCTGCCTGAGATAAAGAACAGTACAACAGGTGATGATGTCCAAAAAAAAGAAGAAATTGTAACTAAAAAGAGTCCGATGGGGTGATGGTGGTAGGACGAGAGCAGAGGAAACAGAACGGTGGAGGTGAAGACGTCCTTTGGAGCTTCTGGAGGTTGATGTGGATGAAAGCCAACGGCGGTCGGGCACGCTGAATACTGAATACTGAGGTAACGGCTGGCAGGTCTGGTCCTCATGTGGAGTTCACCTGGGAGAAGGTGGGCCTGTCTAGGCGTACATGGTCAACTGGAGCCACTTCAGATGGAGGGGGAAGAAAAACATTTTTTTTTGTTTGTAGAAATTTTTAAACAATCTTTCATGGTTCAATTTGCAGTGCTGGAATACTTTCTCTATTTTTTTTCCTCACCTAGTATATATGCACTATAGTTAAAGAAAAATGTCAGTTTAAGTAAAAAAAAATGTGAACATATAAAATTACTTCTGTGTTATAGATGCTGGTAAACGGACCCGGATGTTGCACATCTTGAATGACAATAAAAAAAAATATTTTAGGGCGGGGGGACTGGGGGTTATGCAAACACTGTGCAAAGGTTTGTATGTATTGTCAAAATGATATGAACACCCCCACTACAAATGTCTTGTGTTTAGTCACCAGCAAGATTCTGGCATTGCTGGATATTTTGACTGATGTCCTTTAATATAAGGTTATGTAAGGTTTTTCCATGAATGTTAATATCTTTGTGAAATATCTGAAGTGTTATATCTTTCTTTAGAATGCAAAGGCACCACAAACCTATGATATAAACAGAAACCTTCCGTACATCAAACTATATTTCTGAGTTATTATCGCGCGTAATAAGTCATCTGACAGTTTTGATTGTGTCGCTGTTGTGTTGGTTAGCTAAATGGTTTAAAGAGCTGCTTTTATGTTCAGTTCCATCTCAACCTTAACAGACATAAATATGTGAATGAATTTAAGTCTGACAATCAGTTTTTTTAAAGACAATAATAAACACGTTTTATTATTAAAAAAAAAAACAATATAATTATTCGCATTTTTAAATAATCTGTTAAAGCCAACTCTTTGTTCTGTCACATTTATTGATTTTTTTTGTTGTAATTATGCTCCAGACTTTGCAAGGACTGACCAACCCGCTCACCGTTTCCTCAACATGGCAGGCCAGTAAGCTTCCCATTCATACTTGATGACGTCACTCCCACACCCACCACCTAAGTGCTTGAACAACTATCTCCAAGCTTAAACTATTCATATGGTTCTTACAGAGCCTACGTGAACGTGTTTATTATTATGAAGTCTTTGGTGCAAAAACTGATTGAAAATCGATTTATTTACTGCATGTTTATGTCTGTTAGGTTGAGATGAAACTGAACATAAAAGCAGCTCTTTAAACCATTTAGCTAACCAAGACAAGCAGTTTCTCTGCTCAAATATTTGACGATGTTAACAATTGAAACATTAAGACAAACCTAAAGTTTGGATGTACAGTATTTATATTTCTTTACGGAAGGTTTCTGTTTATATCATAGGTTTGTGTGCCTTTGCATTCTAAAGAAAGATATAAAACTTCAGATATGCTATAGTGATATTAACATTCATGGAAAAACCTTACATAACCTTATATTAAATCAGAAATGCTTGGAAGGCCACCGTGAAGAAAGACTTACAGTATTCAATTATGCCGCATAAGATCAGTATATTTTTATAAATGACATATTTTGTCACAGGTAACGCAAAAGTTTTGTTGTGACTGTATGACAAACAAATAATAGGTAAAAGAAAAAAAAAAAATTCCCCATGTCCCCTAAGGGGCTCCGTACGGACCCGGATGTTGCACATCTTGAATGACAATAAAACATATTTTAGGGCGGGGGGACTGGGGGTTATGCAAACACTGTGCAAAGGTTTGTATGTATTGTCAAAATGATATGAACACCCCCACTACAAATGTCTTGTGTTTAGTCACCAGCAAGATTCTGGCATTGCTGGATATTTTGACTGATGTCCTGGTTGCTGTTAAAGGTTCAGAGTGATATTTTTGTAGTCAAGAATGGGACAAATTTAGCAAGAAAACACAGGCAACTGACGTGAAGAAACACTTTCTTTTTTTAAAAAAATTTTAGAATGAAAAAAATAAGGTGAGCACTTTGTTCTTCTTTCATTTTGTTTCGTAGTAAGAAGGAACACAACGTACATGGATTTTTACTTCATACTAAATGTTATTGTTAGCTAAGCTTAGTGAGCTAAAGCTAACTAAGCTAAGCTAAATACGGCAAGCGTTTTCAAAGAGTGACCTATATTCCGTTTTTGGGATATTTCTAGTTTATATTTTAATGTACAATTATACATTTTATACGGTACAGAGCCCGTCTGGTGTCATAGGAGAAAACAAAAATCATGGTAACGACTTAATATCTTCTACTTTTTTCCCGCCGGTCGTTTCACCAGACAGGCTCTGTAGATTTAAGTCTGACAACTTAGTTTTTTAAAAACAATATTAAATGTTTTTGGTGAGCAAGTAAAAAAAAAAACAATATATATTCGCATTTTTAAATAATTTTTAAAGCCAACTCGTGTTTTTTTGTTTTGTTTTTTTTGTAATTTTGACCCATTGAAACAATGTGACAACCCTTGACATAGTTGTGCTCATTTTCAACATGGCGCAAACTAAACTGGATCCAAACTTATAATGTTAGCCACCTTCGTCCACTCCAAACCATTTGCTGCTTGAACTCCCAACTATCTCCAAGCTTAAACTATCTAGTTGCTGTTTTGATAGAAAATGGCAGAATTTGAAGGTCGTCCTCCATTATTCCACTCTGGCAGTGAAGCACTCAGAACGATACTATTTCTACCACAGTATTGTGTTCTGAGATTTGAACATCTCAAACTAAATCAATCAGTTGAAACCTTAACGATGGCAAGAAAAAGTTTGCAGTTTCTCTGCTCGTGTATGTATATATTTGAGGCTGGATGCTGGAACAATTGAAATCCATTAAGACAAACCTAAATGTCTCTCATGGTGAAGATGATTTATACATGTAAACTCGTGGTTGGAGGCAGATAAATGTGTCAGAATCTGTGTTATTACATTTGTGTCATGCTTAACTTCATTTTGGGTTGACTATGCTATATGTGTATGTGAGGTTAATAGGGAATGTACCTCCAGGACAGCGTTCAGCAGGTTCCATCTCCTCCGGTCAAATGCTTGGAAGGCCCCTGAGGAGGAACACATTGAACTGTAAGTGCTGCTAAACATTTGTTAAAGCTGCAGTATAGAACTTTTTATAAATGACATATTTTGTCACATATTAGTTCAAACTGTCACTTTGTTGTGACTGTATGACTTGAAACAAATAATAGGTGAAAAGAAACAAAAAAAAAAACAAGCTTCTCCGTCTCCCTTCTGTGGTCCTACTGCCATCTGCAGGAGCAACCAATCAGAGCCTGACTTACTGAACATGGCTTCGAGCCGAACCAGGCAGCTGATGAAGCTGTCGAAGTCGATGTTCATGTTCTCGTTCGCGTAGCGCATAGTGATGATGTCATAGAGCTGGTTGTTGAGACGGAAGCCTGGACAGGACATAAGACACATGGCTGTACAGTGACAAGAACATTTAGAGGATGAGTTTAGGCTGCAGGTGAAGAAGAATCTCACAGTCAGTTTTTTTGTTGTTGTTTTTATTCATAGCAAAAATGTGACACAACAATAACAACGGAGCACTTTACGAGTCAAATTATGCAGTTTTTCATCACCTCTGGTTTTTGCCCGAGTCATAAAATATTAGACATAATGCTCATGTTGTCACTGTAAAATGAGATCCACTGGCCCATGTTGAATAACTGAAACCTGTTGACTTTTTTTGTTGTTGTTTTTTTACATAATTTTCCACAAATATCAACACCCTACAGAAGACAATGTACTGTATAAATTTTCTGTTAGCAAGTGTGTTATGACCATCTTCATAAAATTACAGCCTATGTCATTTTTTTGCCAAAAGATAATTTAGGTAAAAAAAAAAAAAAAATCTTCTGTGACAAAAAAATGACTTAAGCCGTTGTTTAGAAAGGTGACGTTTCGCTGGTTTTTGTTTTCCTTTAAAAACTTACGAAAATAAATAGCATATTTCTTAAAGTGGATATCCAACAAAAATGAGAATTTGCCTTTTTCAAAAGACAACTCCAGGTCTTGTTTAAATTTTCTAGTTTATTTTTTAAAAATCTAATAAAACATTGAAACAATGTGACACAATATGAAAAGGTTGTGCCTCTCTTAACTTCGGCAAACTAAACTGGATTTTTTTCCCGCTGCATCGTTGGCAACGACCCAAATTACTTCCTGTCTGTTCTTACCTGCGTCATTGACGGCGTTCCTCATCTCGTAGCTGTTGATGCTGCCGGTTTGATCGCCGTTATAATGTTTGAAGATTCCCTGGAAAACAGGAACAGATGGATTTGTCGCATAAACCACTGAAAATCCTCCCAACTCAACTGCTCGTAATGAAAAATACTACCTAAAAATTAAATTTTTCTTTTCGCCAACACTACAAAGCACTGCTATTGCATTTGATTCAGGTATTTATTATATGAACGTCTCCCACCTGCCACTGCTTGATCTTATTCCACAGATGTATGAACTCCTGCAGGTTGAGTCGACCTGTCCCGTCCATCTTAAATGGACACGGTTAAGACCAAACTCCACACCACTGCGTGCTTTTAATTTGAAATGCAAGTCTTTCCTCTTTTCATTTTACCCTGTTGACTATCGATGAATGACGAACATCATGTGAGGCACTTAATAGGGAATGTGGGGGAACATAGGGTGACAGCGGTTCAGCAGGTATAGTAGTCTCCTTGCAGTCAGAAGGTTGTGGGTTCGATTTCAGCTTCCCTTTATCACATGCCAATGGGCAAGGCACTAAACTCCAACTTGCCTTCCAGTCTGTTCTTCCCACAATGGTATTTTATCTTTTTTCCTTAATATGGCCAGTCACCATTCGTGACATCAGCAGTGATTAATCTAGATTGAATAATGTTGGTGTCGTACTTCCCAACTAGCCAATTAATCTGTAGGTGACACAGACAAAAAAAAGACCATTTGTTGAAAGAACATCATATTCACAGTGGTAATTCTAATGTTACATAAAAAAGGCTTAAGTGGTTAAATAAAATAATCTGCAGAATGGGACCATTTTTACCCGATTAATCGATTAACCGGCAGAAGAATCGCTAGATTAATCTATCAGTATATTCAGTATTACTGAAATAATTGTTAGATCCTGTATCAAACAGGAGCCATCTCCTCCAGGCTAGTTTCTAGCAAATATCTTAGTACACTTAAATAAAAGGCGTTAGCGTCAGCCGACCCGACCAAAGGGTCTTGTTTTAAGTCAATCATTTCTGTGCACATTGGCAGATTACAGCCTGCCTGATAACATTGGAAGAAATGGATACATTGGCATCAGAGCAATCATGCTCCTGCAGCTCTCCAGGCTGAAGCCCTCCGTGTTCAGGTCCTTATCTGGAGGGAAAACAAGATGGAGGGTAAAAAAAAATGTTTTAAAGGACGCCACATTTCTTGCAAAAGTAAAGTTACTTCTTGAACTTTGTCACTTCTTACTACAATTACGACCACAAACTTTAGTGTAACCTATTGGAAAAACTCAACTATTTTAGGGGTAAACGCCTGTGTGACATGGCATTGCATCTAGATTTCAATGTAACTATAGATGGGACTCATTTATAAAGACGTTCCCTTTCTTTAAGGGTTTCATTAAAATGTTGCATAAATAAATAAATAGATAAATAAATAAAATTACTGAAAAAAACAAGCCCCTATACATCCTGTTTAGATGAAAGCTACTTGTGTTATTATGGTTTCAAGTTGCTAGTCAAAGTCCAGACCTAAATCTGATAAATTGCTGCAGTGTTCTCTGAAATCTGAACTAGCTCAAACTATTCTGATAAACAAGAATAAATATTTCCAACAAATGCCAATCGCATGCCATTGAATCAAGTTCTACACTTACAAAAGCACGACTTTTTCAGATTTTGATTTTCTAAAAGAAACACAAAGACGTGGGCTCGTTTGCTTTCTTCTTTCAAATAGTCACTACTTTCTGATGAGGCATCACATGACGTCCCAGTAACACACAAGGTTCTGCTGTTGTGATGTTGGACTTACGCGTGGTGATCACCCTGTTGAGAACGTTTCTCAGCTCATTAGCTGTGATCTCCATGTCCTGAGAGGGAGAGAACGAGCGTCGGACTGATGCACAAATACACTTTCGCCGTCAACATAGCTGATCCTAAAACAAATCATGCGAGTTTCCGCTTCCCGTTTCTGCCCGTCTGCACTCACGTCACCGGCTATCTCCTGAAAAATAGTCCGAACTGTCCTCGCAGCATCTCATCTAGACCTGAAGCTACATGTTGGTGTCTGGTACTTCCTACAGCCAGCAGCTGTAGGTGACCCTGTAGCATCCTCTCATCATGGTCATTTTAAGCCTTTAATGATTCACTTGAACAGTTCTTTTTCCAGAATGGAATGATTACACAACGTACAACTTCTTCAGTGAGTTTTAAAAACTCAAATTGGGAAGACATGTTTGATTTGTTTTTGTTTTGTTTTTTTGTGGATTTTCAGTGCAAAGGACTCAAAATCCTACAAAGGGTTTTTGGTCTAGTTTCTCGTGCAAATATCTTAGTACACTTAAAATAAAACAAAAGTAGCTTTTCAGCGCAATATAGAGAGCTTGTTTTAAGTCAATCATTTCTTAACATTGGCAGATTATTTCAGTTATAACATTGGAAGAAATGTCTTGTTACTTTGGCTTGCAAAAGTATTCATACCCCATGAATGTTTCCATATATATTGACTCTATTCAGCCATTAACCATCAGACAACTTCTGAAGGCAATTGGTTCCACTTCTCTGTTTTTTATTTGTAACAATAATTTTAATCATGTATAATTTTCCTTCTGCTTCACAATTGTGTTCTACTTTCACATTAAAATTCAAGGGAACATACTTATGTCTCTGGTTTGCAATGTGACAAAATATGGGAGCATTCAAGGGGTATGAATACTTTTGCAAGCCTCTGAATAAGTGAAACCAAACCAGAGGAACTATTCAGGAATTATTAAATTAAAACAAGCTCCTTTATGTTACTGAAAAGCTACTTGTAAGTTAGTTTTGTCTTGTTTCAAGTTGCAGTAGAAACAAGACCGAAAATTCTTTGTAATATGTTGCTTTTGCAGTGTTCCTCTAATCCAAAGGTCAAAATTAACAAATATTTGGACAAACTTCTTCCAACAAATGCCAATCGATGCCATGCTTAATAGTTCTACACTTTTTAAAAAAATTTTTTTTTAGCTTTAACAAACTCAGATGCTTCTAAACATACTTCTCAGCATTGTGCACAAATATCTACATTTTTAGCCTCATCTTCAGAATAAAGCTAACATCTTTCAATACAGGTTCATGAGTTCTGTCCTATTTTTTCATACACGTATGAAAGTTTGGGTCTGGTGCTTAAAATTTTGACACACACTGTGTTTGACCACAAAACTGCATCCAAATTGGGTTTGGAAATTTTCCGGAGTTCTAGCTTCGTTCCTGGTTTAAAAATAAAGAAAAAAGATGTGGACAGAAAATCCACATCTTTTGAGCTCTACCAATTTAGCCACATTTTGTGCCAGAATGATTTGCATTGGACATACTTCTGGTTTGGTGACACTAAATCAGGTTTTGGGGTGTAGAATCATTTTTGAGTCTGAATGTTTGATTTGATGACACACGGATCATAGTAAATCCGCTGTAAAGTCAAGCGTGTTCACCTGTTTCTTGTTTCTAAAAACTAAAAACAGTAGGAATGAGACGTTCCAAATTAACGTGTCAACGATCTATCCTCCTCTTTGTTCTACAAATCAAACTGCCGTTAAAATTGTTCGCTCTTGGGGCTTTTTTTTTTTTCCCACCCAAACATGTGGTCACAACCCAACAACACAAAGCAGCCAGAAATCAAACGTGACATGCAGGAAGTAGGACTGGGTACTGCTGGAAATGCTTCATGTATTTTTAAAACCTCTCTTGATGAAGGTTGGGTTTGGATTTAACTTCAGAAAGATTTACAGAATTTAAATAATTCACTATAAACATGGCTACTTCACCAGAGATGCACCAATCAGTCAGCCAAAGACGGGAATCTGCCCTGATTTCTTTCTAGCTCTTAAATGCATCAAACTGAACACCTACAGCCATTTTCTCACTTTAAACCAACAGCACATACTTTAATTCCCCATTTTAATATGTTCTCTAATGTATTATTTGCTAATACATTAAAAAAAGGTCTGTAGCAACATTTGAGGAAGACTTTGGGAAAAGAATCCTGAAGTCTGACACATTTTTAGTTCTGGCAGCTCCAGCAATGCCCAGCCCTCTTCTGAAACATGTAAAGAAATATCAGAAATATCAAAAAGTATACGGCCTTTACCACTAAAAAAAAAAGTATTTACCCCCCCTTTGTCCTTTACCACGACAGCATGTGATGGCCATTGTAGATAGCAAAAAAAAAAAACAGTAATTAATTTCCCCCAAAATACTCAGAAATATTGAGGCTATTCAGAAATAACTCAGAAATTTTGATATTGAGTTCAGAAATTTCGCAAAAAAAAAAAAAAATAAATTCTTAATTTAAAAATAAAAAAGTTAACATTTTTGACTTTTGACACTGAGGCATCTGAAATTCCTGAGAAGGATCTCAAACTTTCAGAGTTTCTTTTTTCTCACAAATCTTTGACTTTTGGAGTTCACAAATTTCCATGGTTTTTCCTAGGGTTTTTTTTTTCTAGTTGTTTTGTCATAAATGTATTCCTCTTTTTTTTCTATCTACAGTAACCCTAACTCACCGTCGTACTTTACAGACCTGTTTTCTGGACTACATCACAACCCCTGCGCCGCTCACTCACTCTGAGGTGTTCCTCTTTTCAGAGAAGACTCTCAGGATGAACTCCCCCTCCTGGTGCGGCTCGTACGTGGAAGGCACGATGACGTACTCGCCGGGGCTCAGGCGGAAGCGCTGCGTCACCTCCCGCAGGTTGATGTAGGACCTGGAGCGGGCCTTGGAGGAGTTGAGTAAGAAGAAGTCCTTCTGCATGTGCTGCTTGTTTCCGTGCATCTGCAAAGTTGAGCCGTAGCGACAGGTAAAAGCACGGATACTGAACAAAGATCGGGTTTAGACAATAATCCCTTTGATAATCGATAAAAACGAATGCAGGATACAATTGCCGAATGTTTCGTTGACACCTTCCTCACCTCCTTTGGCACCTGTGGAGAGATGCAAGCAGCAGTGGAAACAAATAGAACATTTATTATTTCGAACAATCAAATTCCATCAGTTCATATTCAAACAAAAGTAGGTTAGTGTAAAATCCGTCACCTCGTAAATGGCGAATCCGATGGTGAAGAGGTTGGCCCCCATCTTTCGCTCTTTTCGTCTGTTCTTCTGCATCAAGGACACCACGAAGGTGCAGACCACCTCGTTGTCGTCCGGATCGTCGTCCTCCTCCAGCAGGCGGAGGCGGTACTGAGGGTTGGTCCAGAAGGTGTCTGCAGAACATGTAGAACGATCAAATGTTCTCACATTTACATGAAATAAGGCTTCATGTTTGACCTTTTATGATTTTGCACTGATTTGCAAAAGCCATTCAGTTAAACTCTTTATGTTTGTTGTGTTATTGTCTTTGTTTTAATCAACCGGACAGACATGTTTGATTAATAAAAAGCTTTATTGCACCTGGATAGTTTCTGCAGCCTCCGGCGGAGCAGCCTCTCACCCAACGGCCCTCGTTCACAGAAACCGTCCACTTGTGGATCTTGTCATCCTCGAGGGCGTCGGGTGTCATGTTACAGATCTCAATCTTTGTGTAATTCTTCTTGAAGTCCTCAAATGACATCCTGAAGGACACCAGAAAGTACAATAGTCATCAGGAATGAAAAGAAAATCAAAAGTGCCCTTTCGAAAAATGTGTTGTTGTTTTAACAGTGTATTGTGTGTGGCCCAGTGCAACATTATCCGTCTATCCATCCATTTTCTGGTCACCCTTGTCCCTAATGGGGTCGGGAGGGTTGCTGGTTCCTCTCCAGCTACGTTCTGGGCGAAAGGCGAGTTCACCCTGGACAGGTCGCCAGTCTGTCACAGGGCAACACAGAAAACAGACAGGACACACAACCATTCTCTCACACACTCACACCTAGGGAGAATTTAGAGAGACCAATTAACCTGACAGTCATGTTTTTGGACTATGGGAGGAAGCCGGAGAACCCGGAGAGAACCCACCATGCACAGGGAGAACATGCAAACTCCATGCAGAAAGACGCCGGGCCGGGAATCGAACCCAGGACCTTCTTGCTGCAAGGCAACAGCTCTACCAACTGCGCCACTGTGGAGCCCAAGTGCAACAGTATCTATATTTAAAGTCCTATGTTACCAAAACCCCAAATATTTTGTAATTTTGCCCGACAATATAGCCTGTAATAAATCTCACACCAGCCAGCCGGCGGTCCCATATAACTCACAAGGTGACCTCATATTTTCCCACTTGAGTACCTGCCCTCCAAAAATGTCTGTGCACACCAATGCACCAATACTTCTAAATAAAAGAAGCATTGGTAGGCGTGACCCTTCACTAGTCCTGTCACCGTCAAAAGATTTGCTCACCAGTAGAAAAATTCAAGTTTTGGAGAACCAAATCTGACAGAAATACAGTAGGATCATCTGCATATGGCTGTGAACAACAGACAAAGTTATCTTAGCGACAAAGACTGGGTGCTAAAATTAAATTGAAAGGTGCTTCCAATCAATAATTAGCTTTTAGTCTTCAGCAGTTCATTAATTGGACATTTAAACATTTTTAAATCAATCTAAACATCTTAACGGCAGTCGCATGTTCAATAACCCGACACTCACCAGAACTCTCCATCCTCTGCGCTTTGGTGCTGCAGTTTGTCTTTGTCATCCTTAGAGAGATTCGCCCACTCTTTGGAGCTGTTGCAAATAACAAACAAGAGGATGTAAGTTCCTTAACAAGCAACATATATCTGAGACCGAGGGTAAAACCTTTAAGGAAAGTGTTAAACAAGCAAAACAAATCCTCACTTGTCACTCCAGGGGCCATTCCATTCCACCTGACCCCATGGGTTCCTGAGACGCACCAGACGAACTTTGTTGTCCTTGTGCTGAGAGGGTTTGCACTGTTGTGAGGCAGAGAAATGGAAATAATGAATCACATGCCGTGGAACGGAACACGTTAAGGTATTCCAGTTGAGCCACCGGTTTTACCTCGTCCACCGCTGTCACGGAGTAGGCGTGACCCTTCACTAGTCCCGTCACCGTGCGGGTCTCAAAGCGAGCAGGAACCAGAGACTAAAGCCAAACATTGAGCAAAAAACAACAAGAAACCAAGAACAGAGGAAGAGAAAATATGAGAAAACATAAAAGCAACACACAGACTACACTTCTAACTAACAAACCCTCCTGCATCATACTCCAAAAAAGTCTTATCTTATGTAGTCAAGGCAAGATAACCAATCTCTCACATCAATGGAGCAGCCCATGAGTGAGCCTCTCGCCAGGGCTTTCTTCATGATCTTATAAAGCTCTTTTGGAGCGTCCTTCATCTCGTAAAACTCTGTGACGCCTCCCGTGAAATCCTCCATGGCTTCCGTGGTGTTCCCTCCTTTCAGGGCCTCGTAAGAGCCGTGAAGTCTAGACAATGCAACAGGCGACAGAGATTCTTCTGTCACTTTTTCTTTTCAATTTCAATTTAAATGCGTCTATTTAAAAAGGTGCAATGTACATTGACCAATAAATAAGGCTAAATGCAAAATAAGCTAGTTGCCTTTTGGGCGATTGACTTGGTGTTACACATGTAGGACTGGGTATCAAGCGCTTTCAAGTTCCCCTCTAATTAGGCCTTTAAGCAATAACGTCAGATGCCATACGGACTTAAAGGTAATTGTCTCCGTTAGTCACAAATTCTTACACGCTTCACCTTGCTAACAACATCTCCTCAGTGCTACGCAGACTGCGTTGGAATGCTGGACCAAATAACTTAATTTTGTGTAGCAAAACAACTAGAAATCAAAAATTGTTGTTGATTTCTAGGGTTGTTGCTTGCTCCCCAACGTTAGTTCCCATCAGAGACAAGTTTTCGCATCCTTCCTTTCTCTGTAGGAGTGAACTTTGATAGTTCTAATGCGTATTCAGACTTTGGGCTCATTACTGAACATCCAGGCAAGTATCCAAACCAGAATTGTGTGACTAGGGCTTGACAATTGCTCACTTTTACGTTGAATACGCCAATCGGAGCAGCTTGCAGCATTTTGTTAGGCGACTGCCTTGCTAAGTTTCATCTGGTATGTAAATTGCATTTCCAAATAGTTTTACGTTTCTAGGGTTGTTGCAAATAATTTTACGTCTTATTCAATGATAGCCACAGTTCCTATTGGCTTACTAAAATTGAAGCCTTTTCAGCAATTCACTCCCTCTCTCCAGTAGTTTGTTCTGAAGAACCAAGATGTCTTAGCAAGTTGGCTTCCACAGACTCTTCCTTAGTGGGACAGACAGCCAGTATGGTGGGAAGATCGTAAGAAGAGTTTGTAAGGAAGTGCACACCTAACTCCTGAAGATACTAGCAACCCTATTATGCCTGAAGAATTTGTGTTAGAGAAGATTAAGATCTGACAAAAGCTGACCACACCACAAAGATAACATTCCAAATGTCTTTTTTGAGCAATATAGCCTTTAGCAACATTTGGTAAGCCAGCATGTAGCCTTTACTGTAAGATCTGTAAATCCGCCTGTAACTTCTTCTGTACTTTTTCCAAGAGTTTAAAGTAATAATTAATGGTGAGACATGATTAAAAAACATGGATCTAGTTAATTAGAAGCTTTCACAGCCCCAACAATCCCGTCTTTATCCATTGAACCTTTCCAGGTTGGTTCCAATACCTTTGACATAAGAGGCAACATACAAATATGTCCACAGACTAAGTTAATAAAGGTTCATAATCTTACAGGTATTACATCAGCATAGTTTCCATTAATTAATAAAGAAATTCCTGACACAGTGAAAGATAACTACTAGATGTAACCACTTAATAAACAAAACACATCCAAACTCACATCCATAGAAACAAAAAATACAATCAGTAAATGTAGACTATATTCAGTAATGAAACGTGACAAACGCAGTACAGCAGCTGAAAGCACCTTGTAATGCCTCTGCTCTTTTATACTAAGGTATTACGACTTACTTTGCGTAGGCCTTCTCCAGCAGGGCACTCCAGAACTCATTTCTCTCGGCGGACTTAGTGAAGACCAGCTGGTTGTTGAAAGTCGGGACGCGGTCGTCAATGACGACGTCGACCCAGTCACCGTAACGCCAGAACTGAAAAATAGAGAATCCAAAAACATGAGATAGATGATAATGTCTAAGTGTGCATGGTGATCCCTTAGTTACTGGTTCTTCTTCTGTTCATTACTGGACTTTGTGATCACGGTACTTGTAGCTCCCACGCATTTATATTTTGTTACATTACAAAAAACAAAGTTAATTATGTTTCATTTGGATTTTATGTGACAGACCAAGACAAGGCAGCAGTGGAAGAAAAAAGAAATGCGATTTTCCAGCATCTGAAAAGTGTGGCATGCATCAGAGACAAAACCTTGTAGAACCATGTCTCGTTGCGATTCCAGCTTTCAGCCTTTCTGTCTCCGCTTTGCACATATAGTGACTTAAATTCTTGTCTATTTTTCTCAATAAGATAGTTCAAGATGAGTCAAAATAGATGGAGAACATCCACAAGCATAAATTTCCACATCTTGCAGGAGAGTCTGACCTGAATTCAAATCTGGAGACTTTGACCGGACCACTGAACACACAGAACAATGTATGCTTAGGACTGTTGGCACCATGTTTTTTTTTTTTTTCTTACCACTCTTTTTAAAATCCAGATCTGTGGCATTTCTAAGTGTTAAAACTTCTACTAAAGAACAACGAGGTTTTGGTTAAAATGGAATTATACACACTTATAAATAGACTTCTGAATGCAGCTGTTGAACCAGAGTTTATTTAATGGGATCAAAGTAAAACAGGCTAAGTGCAAGATAAATATTTCAGATATAGAACAACATAGAAAAACAATCTAAACAATGTATTACTGTCTTTACGATTCACAATCATTCACCACTTGCTGCTGGTCTATCATGAAAAAACCCAGGAAAATGGCTCAAAAGAAACAAAAGAACATTTAGTATTTATTTAAAAAAAACACACTAAACGTTTCGTTGGAATAGACAGTCAATGGAGTATCTGAAATTTGTATTTTTTTTAGATGTACTTAGTGGCTAGAAAAGTAGATGGTCACACCTGGAAGTGAAAGATGCCGGCATAATTCTCAGAGAAGCTTTGCTCCTGGGGAACAACTCGATAGAGGAGTTTCTCATTCAGTGTGAGACAAGCAATAGCGGCTAACAACCAGCAGTCACCTAAACAGAGAAAACAAACGTTGAACAATGCCCGAAGGTAAAGAACGTTCCAACATGAGCGCTTCTGAGCCACAACTTCTACCTAGGACTATGTTTAGCCCAGATTATATTGATAAGTTTTGTCCTGCTGGAGGGAAAGTTTTCTGCTAAGCGCTGATCGTTGTGTTTTTGTAACTGTCACACGAGAACAATGCGCGTTTTTTTCTTTTACAACAGCGAATGATTAACTGTGTCTGCCAAGACTTTTGTTCCCTTTGGTCCCCTTTATTTGTTGTGTGAACGGAACAACAATGGGAAGTGCTGCCGGTTGGATTCCGTTGCAAAAGAGTAAGCACAAAACAGAGAGGCTGCTGCAGGCAGAGAGGCCGTATGTAGGGGATTCCTGGGATATGAAATAACCGACTGTTTTTTTTTCTTTTGTTACTTTTGAGAATACAGATTGTTGTTGGAAACCATTGCAAAAATAGTCGCTCGTTTTTATGTAATTTTGTTTCAGCCAGACAAAAGGTCACCGTCAGAAATACCCTCCATCCTGCTGAAACTAGTCGTTAATCAAGTATAAAGGCGAAGAGCCGCTGCACGAGCAAGAGCATTTGGTGTCAGATTGGCTTTTATTAATGCTTATAAACAAATAAAATTATTGAAATTTTCACATTTTTGGCATCAGTTAAAGTTCACTCTGTTTTTGTTTCAGGAGAATTTTGAAATTATTTCTGTGATTTCAAATTGCTGCCCCATTTTGAAACCTAGAAAGCTTTAACTAATAAAAATCAAACTTCTTTTGTTGCACAATGTTTAGCCTTCACGTTATCTGCTTTAAGTCTTGCTCTCGCTCGCTATCTCCCAGCTTGAATAAAATGCAAATATGTCTAAAAACAAGTTTCTTTTTAAATAGCTTCTTATCATTTCTGTGCTTTCTGTGCGATCTAAAAAAATAGAATGTTTAATTTTTCTACCAGCGAGTTACCATCAAATGTCAATGAGGCAAAAACAATAAAATCAGATACCCGGCGTTTCAGTTCAACGCTAAAGAATTAAATAAATTAATCTTTTGAACGTCATCTTTTGAGAATATAGGGAGGAGCACAAGATTTTAAGACTGATATTCCAAATGTGTCTTTAAATATCTAACGAGACAGAGTTTACCAAGATCTCCCTGACAGATGTCTGTCCTACTCGCTCCTCCGACAATGAACTCAGGGTTTTCACTGATTTCCTGCGAAAACAAAACACAAAAGAAAGTTAACCTCAGGTTAGAAATGGACGGTTTAATATGACAGAAATTTTAAAAAACAGGTATAAAGCCTCTTCCTGGATAGCTTCACTTGTTTCTTCTCAGGTTGGACAAAATCCCAACATCATCTTGCAAGTTTGCTGATTTTTTTTTTCTTTCGTGTATTAAAAAAAATAAATAAATCATGTCCTACCTCCCAAATGTGGTCCACCCCATCTTATTTTCAACTTATTTTCCGCCTGCCAACCCGACCTACCTTAGGCCTCTTCCAGACGATGTTCTTGACCTTGTTGGACTTGTGTCCGAGCTCCTTGAAGCCCAGAGACTCCACTGTGGCGGGGAAAGCTTCATCCTCAAACAGAGTCTTCCTCTGCAGGTAGTCCTGCCTCAGGGTGTTGTAGTCCTGGCCGTTGAACCGGATGGGCTTGTTCAGGGACCCTTCCCCGTCTCTCCTTTCTCGTTCCCGGATCAACCGGTCGCAGAAAAAGCCAGATGGCGTGTATGGCATCTCCACTCGGCAGACCTTAAATTTTTTTGTGAGGGGGGAGGAAAAAAAACTGGCCCTGGTCACCTGTCCGAAAGTCTTACAAGCCAAAAAGACCCTGGCATAAATCCAAACGGCTATTATCCGATTGGTTGTTCCCCTGCGTGACGTTTCCGCCCTGTCCCCTTCGTCACACACGGCGTGAAAGAAACGTTCACCTTTGGGCGGCCATTCACCTGGACGCACAAACGGCACAAACTCACGGACCACACCAACGGCTGTTTTGTTGCGTTCCCATTGGCCGACGCTCCCCCTGCCATCATTGTTGGGTGACACAAAGGCCAGAGGGCATGGAAAGAGCGGCTGGTGGATGCCCTGCCTCAGCAGAAGGCATTCAAGCCCTTTAAACCTCTTCTCAATGGAGCTCAGCGTTGAGCAGCCTCAGCACAACCAGGGCAGGCGGACGCTGTGACGGGGAGCCACACCCGGGTTATATTCTCTTTAAAGTTTCGTCACTATACCAGATAACACATGTTGACTGTAACGGAAATGTTGGTAAAGTCGTCACAGTAATAATAACACAAAGCAGACTTGCTCATAGGAATATCATTGTTTTATTTTGCGTTCCGACTAGGAAGGAAGTCTGCGACTTGAAGATTGGATTGAAATGCAGATTAGATATATTTTACTAAAAACATCACTGGCACTCTGACATTGAGGAGCCATTCATCAATATTAGTTAAAGTGTGGTTGAAGCTTATTGTCCGACATCTCCTCAGTTTGTCAGAATAAGCGCACGCTACCGTACAATTTTCTTTTAGTTCTCTTGAAGTGGTTCCCTTTTTTGTATGGAAGACATTTAGGGCCACTGAAAAAAATTAGAATTCTGACTTTTTATCTCAGAAGATTAAAGTCAGAAATTCTGACATTAAATCCAAAGATATCAGAAAAAACATCTTAATTATGAGCTTAAAGTCTTAATTCTTCTTATTTAAATTCTTAAAATGGAAAGAAAAGGATATAAGGAACAAAGTGACATTGCAATATCAAAAAAACAACAATTTTCAACAGATGCTGCCTTAAATTATGCTGCTTTCCTGCCATCTTGTTAACAATTAACCTGGACTGATCTTACCTCTTTTTGTGAATCCTACAAGTATGTTGTTTTTTTTTAATTAGAAAGTTATTCTAATATAAGAGCTGGAAAATATCAGAAAGTCTTGTTAGTAAATATTGCGATGTTCAATATTAGCTGCCATGTATGCCTATTTTCTTCTTTCCTCTCTTTCTCACCCGTCACTTTCATCACTTTGCAGCTCAATAAGCTCTACCAGGACTTTGACTGAACCATGATTCAAAAACACATATCATTTACCTTCCTCTTTGCATTATGTGCTACTTTGTATTCATATTTCACAAAACCCCCTTTACATTTTAGTCAAGTTTGAAATTTTAAACATGATTACATTCTAGTTAGGATGAGGATTTTTGCAGGAGAGAGTAGATTTAGCTTTTGAACTTCAAAAATAACATTTGAAGTTGGGGCGTGCTGTGGTGGCGTAGGGTATAGCGTGGCCCACATTTGGAGGCCTTGGGTCCTCGATGCAGCCGTCGCAGGTTCGATTCCCAGACCCGGCGACATTTGCCACATGTCTTCCCCCCTCTCTCTACCCCTTTCCTGTCAGTCTACTGTCATATAAGGGACACTAGAGCCACAAAAAGACCCCCTGGAGGGGAAAAAAAAAAAAAAATAATAATAATAATCAGCAGTTTAAGGAAAAAACTTTGATTCGAAAATGACTTTACTAGTCAACAACTGAACATGAAAAGAGTTAAAATGATTACAGTAATGTAAAACCGCTCACACCTCTTTGATATTTGTCTGCAGCTCCATTAGCAACAAAACTGTTCATCAGTCCAAGCAGTCACATTCATTTAGTCAAATATTGCCCCATTACACAGACCAAATTAGCAGCCCTCGTATTCCTGACTGTTCCCATTAAGGGAATACGCAATCAGTGCCAAAGGAAAAGCAGTCAGGGATTTCTCCAGGATCAGTTGATCTGTATGTCCCAGTCCATCGTCGCTCTGACGTTCAGGTTGTTCAGGTTGAGCTTACAGCAGGCTTCCAGGAACTCAAAGGAAGCAGAGACGCATTTAGCACCTGGTGAGAAAATCAGAACAAGGCTTGCTTAGCTTTGAATTAAAGCAACTTTTAAGGCAAGAAGCATACAAAGCTGACTTAACAATAGCTGTGTTTCCATTGACCATATGACTGCGCTAATTGGAATTACGAAAATGAATATGCGGTAATTTCAAAAAAGTTCCCCTCTTTCGTTAAAATGTTTTTGCACTGTGATGAGTTTTTTTTTTTTTTTTTTTTTACTGTATCGAAATTGGTGTTTTTTGCAAAACTGGCATGGAAGCATTTTTTTTAAGCACCACACAGGTCACATGATCGACAACCAGATGTTACTACTGGTGGAAAAGACAAAGAAGACGACAGGAAGTGGTAGGAGGATGATGGCGCGATATGTTCTTTAATCACTTATCGCTTGAACAAACATATCCACGTGTGAGTTTCATTGCATTTCTTACTTAATTGAAACACCACAACTGTGAAATGTGTGTTTTTTAGTGGAATATTGTCAAAGTTTTGGCCACATTTGTAATAAAAACACAGTTAATGGCAGGCAAGGGAAGGATCAGAGACCCCTCTGGTGGTGTAAGGCTACTGCAGATACACAAAGTAAGCAAGTTATTTATTTATTTTTACTTCAACATGACTCCAGTTGGTCTGCCTGGGAGGCTTTGATCAAAAATATAGCACTCTTGATCACTGATTTAGAGAGCGGAATGCAAGAACGCAACAGAGAGTTTCAAAATTCTAATTTTTTCCAGCCTCATAAAAAGATAAAATGTTTTTGGTTTAGTTTCTAGTGCAAATATTTTAGCACCCTTGAATAAGAAAAAACTAGTCAATATTCCCGTAATATTGATTAAAAATTACTAGCTATAAGTGAAATAATTTGCCAGTGGAAAAAGACATTTTAAGTTGTAATATGGAAAAAATGTCTTGTTCCACTGGCAGGTTATTTCACTTATATCTAGCACTTTGTCATCAATTTTAAAGAGTAATTTACTTAAAACAAGCTCCTATATCTCTCTGAAAAGTTACTTGGAAGTTAGTAGACTTGAAATAAGACAAAACTAAGATATTTGCACTAGAAACTAAACTAGAAATACTTGGTAAGGTTCTGTGTTTTTGCTGTGCGGCTTTCTGTGCTGGAGAAAAGTTGCGCAGAAAGCAGCCGAAACAGCCGTCATTAAATTTAACGATGTTCAAAACAAAGGAACCTTATTTTGTTTTGACATCGTTATTTAATTGATCTGTATGTCCCAGATCCCAGCTGGTTTCATCACGCATTATGATCGGATGTGCTGTAAAACTAAAAGCTCTTCCCTCGAAACACTCAAATTTCCTGTGGTACGAGTTAAACGTGCTCATTTCGGGGACGTCCTCACCTGGGACGTGGACATTCACCGTGGTCGGCTTGCTCTTCACTCCCATGATGGAGACAGACTGAACGACGGTGTCACAGTCGAACCTCCCGTCTTCACTGGCCGAACTGGGAGGAGCAACCACAACAGCAGACGTCAAACCGGTCCGCGTTGAGTCAGCAGCAAAAGTTTTTCCCGACCTCAACTTGAGAATTGTCACGTTTTCAGAAGCGTGGCTCACCGACAGAGCAGACGGCCCGACGCCATGCTGAACCGCCGCAGGGAGAAGGCCTTTTTGTCACGGTACTGGAAGGAGTGGCCGTCGTCGAGGTACAATTCTCCGTCTGCACTGGCCTGAACATTTGGGAGTAACACAGGTAGAAATGTTCCATGTTGAAACACAAGAATACTAACAGACTCTCTAAGATTTAGCTGAAAACACATCTTGTCTGTTTATGGAGGACACTTCTGAAATATAACAAATTTGACACCAAATCTTTAAGTATCAATCATAAAATTTGGTTTTGTCCTGAGAAACACAATGTAACTACACGCACTAAAGCTAATTCAACTCAATTCAAAAATACTTTATTGACTCCAAAGGGAAATTAAATGTTCATATTAGTTCAAAATGTTCAAAGGGTTATTGTAGTGATGAATACTAAATGTATTTACATTTAGGTGCAAAAAGGTGAGAAAATATCCGCAGTTTTAATTAGTGGATATTAATTGGTGGGGTCTCTCAAAAATTAATTGCTTTTTTACACCAATGTTTCAAAATTTGTCTGACATTCAGGAGCAAGAACTTTATCCATGTAGAGTTTCACTACCCATATTTTTTGGAGGTCTCTTGAGACAAATACATGAATATCTACTATAGTAAATTTGATAACATAAAGTAGAATAGAGTAACATTAAAATTTTGGTGTACAGTAGTATGCTTACTAATATTTGATGTTTTTGGGAATAGCTGTTTTAAATCTGTTTGGCCTAAACTGCTACTGTTGCATCAGGTTTGAGTTTTCAGGCGCTACCTGCGAGTTCAGAGCCACAGTGACATCTAGAGGCAGCTTCTGGTAGTCGGCCGTACACGAGCCGCTTCCCGTTGACCTGCAGACCACCGAGCCGCCCCGCTGAAACACTGGAACCTGGCAAAAGTAAACTTAGCTGTAAACACATTTAATTGGAGCAAGATTTGATCTTTCGGGGCTCCTGGTACATTCTGTTTCCTGAATTCGACAACGGTGAGAAAACGGTGTATGCCATGTAAACCACAGCAAACGCTTACTGTCTCCAGGTTGACAGGAAGACTCAAAATCCTTCCTCCTTTATACGCCTTTGCAGAGCAGATGTCGTACCAAATCTACGACAGAAAGAAATCTTTAGTGTCCCATATTCATAAACGGGTACAGTTATAAACGCCTTTACCTCTTCGGAGCCAGGAAGTAAGACTTTGACTGTCTGAGCGCCTTGTTCCGTCACAGGACAGGCGAGCAGGGCTCCCCCTACGCGAGACAAAAACAACTAACTTCAGAAAAACAAAAGTGTAATATTTCAACATAGAGATGTGAATCGAAGAAGTGTTCATCACCAATCATGTACTGGTTGTCCTCGGTGAAGGTGCTCTCCTCTCTTGGGAACTCCACCCAAAGAGCTCTGGAAGAGAATGAATGTTTTACGTTTTTGTGCAGATTGGCACAAATAACAAATCTAATCCTGGTAAAAGTAACCAGGATTAGAGCCATATTTGCACTCAGTTCAGATAAACAAAACTTGTTTAGAGATAGAAATTTGACAAAGTACAACTTATAATTGCTGATAAATAGGTACTATAGGAAATTTGTTGTCATTATTAAAGAACCGCTTGTTTAAATTGATTTTTTTACTTTCTGGGGGGCTAAATTAAGGGAAAACACATAAAAATTGTAATGAGAGAATGAATACTTAATATTTTTGCAAGAAGAAAAAATACAAAAGCACAAAGTTTTGACCTGAATGACAGAAATACATTTAAGAAGTGGAGATTCAATACAGTTATTCCTTGAAAAAACAAGCAAAAAAAATGATAAAATCATCTTGTGTTATCATTTTATTATATATTTTTTAGTCAAAGTTATAAAGAGCCATTGTGGAGGGTCCCTAGAGTCACTTCTGGCTCTTGAGCTGCAGATTACAGACCGCAGACCGAGCATAGCACGTTCTTAGCTGTAGTTCTGTAGGTGAACAGCAGAGGGCAGCATCACTAACCTGACTGGAGGCAGACCAGAGGTGTGAGCGAAGTGGAAGAGAGTATACCAGAACGGCAACAAGCAGTACCTGGAAGCAGACGAGTAACAAAGTAATTCTTCTTTTAATAAATTTTTCACTAATTTTAGATTATGTTTTGCCAAATCCTTTGAAGGATATTAAAAATAAATTTAAAAAGAGACATGAAAATTGTGGAATTTTAAGCATTAAATACATCTAAAAAAAAAAAATAAATACTCAGATGATTTTTTTTAATAAATCTTTTTATTGTACATACCGTTGTTGGATGGCGGTGCGTATCGCCGCGGTGACCTCTTCCCCAAAGAGCCAAGGCTCCCGCCGCTTTGTGTCGTTTGCGGAGTGGCCGCGGAAGAATGGCTGCAGAGCTCCTGCCTGGTACCAGCGCACCAACAACTCTGGATCTGGATCCTTAACAAACCCACCGACATCAGCTGGAACGCACACACACACACAAAAAAAAAAAAAAAAAAAAAAAAAAAAAAAACAAGAAACAATAATTGTTAATTAGAGTGAAATTATTAATAACAAATTAAAATCTTATTGCAATGGGAGATATTAAGTGTATTTATCAACTGACTTCTACTCAAAAAATAATTTTAGAGAAATCAAATCTACTCTTAATTCATTAACTGAACCTGGCTTAGTATAGCAAAAAAAATTTAAAGAAAAACTGAGCCAATTCTTGCTCTTATTGCTGAGAATTGGTTGAATATTTAGTTATTTTCATCCAGGACCAAAACAATGCCTTTCTCTTTTTAAGTTTTAGCTTAAACTTACCTTTCCTGCATAAAACTGACTTCTTTATTTGTCTAATTAAATTTATTCTATGCTTTGTTTACTGTTGAACAGCAAAAAAAAATAAAAAATTATATTTGTCTTGTGGTTTAAGTGCGTTTAAAAATTACAGTTTTTCAATCCGGATAACACGGACAGTTTTGTGGGGCATTTAAAACATCCTTAACTAAAATTTATAGTGACATTGATAAATCAAAATTCTTATCACGCTCAGAAATGTATCCCTATAAATAATAAGCGATACAATAAATGCCCAACCCTTAAAGAAATGCAACTGATGCGCAAAGTAATGAGATTTCTTTGAAGAAACAGAGCAGCTGCAGAAATGTGCACTCAGATTAGTCAAAAACTCTTTTTTTTTTTTTACATTAACATCCACAATTTAAGCAGTAAAACCAAGACTTGCCTCCACAAAATGCAATGCCGGTCAGGTTCAGGGTCAAAACCATTGGCAGTGAAATCTTCAGATACTCCCAGGTGGCTACGTTGTCGCCCGTCCATACTGCGCCTGCATCCGACACGAAAGCAAAGAAAAGTCTGGTTCTGGCTTCATCCGATTAATTCAGACACAAACTTAAAAAAGGGATCCAGTTTGAGTCCCTCACCCAGCCTCTGTGACCCAGCAAAGAAGGAGCGTGTGAGAACAAACGGCCTCTCCGAGCCTCCTGAGCGGGACATCAGACCGTCTGCCGTGGCCATGTGCTGTGAGAGCTCACAATGACACGATTTAGTTTAAATAGTAAATGGGAATTTAGCTTAGGAGAGAAGACCTGCGGACCTGGTAGAACCCGTACAGGTTGTGCAGCTCCCGGTGCTCCCAGCCTCCGTGGTGCACCGCGTCCTTCGGCATCGTCTGCTCTGGCCCGTTGAAGACGGACGGCTCGTTCATGTCGTTCCACACAAACAGCGACGCCGTCGATCCCTTCACAAACACGTACGGGATCACAATACGTGATCGTGTCAGTGAGCGTTATTTTTTTGTTTTTGCTTTTTGCTTGTAATGCTTTGCCTGTTGATAGCATTAAATCTTCTCCAATTATATTTCACATTTTCGGTTGGTGCGTTTCGCTTTCTCACTGCACTGTGTCAAACGACTGAAACCAATTCGCCTCCTCGCCTGTGGTGGCGTTGCACCAAGAACCACTGAAAGAAACGGCACAAAAACTTCCGAAGAAGATCAGCGCAACTTCCCTCTTCACAAAATGTAAACGACAATGGAGTAGTGACAGATTTTAGTGGTTGTAGGATTTCTCTTCTGTTTTTGGTGAAAGACCAGCCATTTCTCCCTGTAGTGCGCATTTGTTTTGACTCTACTGACCCAGAATGCCCTGCGCTGTCGTCCACTTCCTGCTTTTGGAGCGGTCTCTGGTCCGCTTGCATTCGAAACGCGGCAGAGTTCACGTCAACCAAACTGAGACCAGGGTCTTTAGGCAGACCAGAGTTCGCTTTTTCTTTGGTCCTCATCAAAGTTTGATTGCGTGTTCACACCTCCAAAAACAAACCGGACTTTCTAGACAAACGAACCAGGGTGTGGTTAAAGCGGATTAAACATGGCTGGTGCGAATGCACCTCAAGTTTTTAAACCAATTTCTGTGTGGGATTGCCTTGATGTTTGAATCGACCTGCTGAGAAACCCAATCATGCATTTTGAAATGAAAATATATTTTATTGGATTTTCTGGCTTGTAAAGAACTCAGGATGCTGTGAACTCCAACAACGTTCTTAGGGAATTTTCAAAAAATCAGAAGCCCGTAGCATCACCGATCCTCCTCTATGCAGTCATATTCAATAAATCAGAATACACGTCCAGGTGAGTTTCATTTGTCAGATTACAAGCACCTTTGAAAAAAACAATCTTTAAGTGGGTAATCAAACTTTCTTGATTGTTACCTTGTATTTATCGAAGCTGTAGCACCTGGAGTACCACGCTCGGGTTTCAGGACAACTGAAGTCAAGATACGACGACTCGCCTGTGAGAAAGGTGGAGACAATCTGCAGTTAGAAGAAAAAACACAGAAAAGTCCTTTTTTCAAAGTGTTCAGAAGTTGGTGCAGTTTTTGGTCAGGCATCACCTGGCCAGCATGTGCCCCGAAAGACCTGCCCCTCTCTGTCCTTCACAAAATGCCCTCCATCTCTGGCCTCACGGTAGAGCGGCCAATCAGGGTCGACCTTAATATGCGGATCACTTATCACAACCATCTGAAATTAAAACACGCAAAGAAGGTTCAAGACAAAAAGAAAGTTCAGTAAATTGTGCGAGTTTTTGCAACCGACCTTCCGCTTCTTCTTCTCCAGATGTTGCTGCAGAGCCGCCGGCTTGGGGAACAGAGCCGGGTCCCAGGTGAAGTAGCGCTTCCCGTCCGTGTGCTCGATGTCCAGCCAGATGACGTCGTACGGGATCTCATGGCGATCGAACCCGGCGTCCACATCCTTCACGTCGGCCTCGTCATTGTAGTTCCAGCGGCACTGGTGGTAACCGAGGGAAAACAGTGGCGGCATGGCTTGGTACCCTAAATGGTAACATTACAAAAAGTGTTTTAGAAGCGCGAAATGTTCCAATAAATTTGCAACCACTTGCGCACCTGTGAGCTGAGCGTACTGCTGGAAGAGCTGCCGGGGCGCGGGCCCCAGCAGAATCGTGCAGTCAATCACACCGCTCTCCGAGAGCCAGTGGACATCGGTCTGGACGTCGGTCTGAGGCCGCAGCCGCCTCCTCTTCACCGGAGGTGTTTCACCGTCCTGAGAGTCGGAGAGTTTGGCGCCGGAAATCATTTTGCACATCAAAAAGTTGCTGTTTCATTGCGAAAGGTTTGACAAAACCATTCACCGCCTTTTTGTTTTGGGGAAATTGTTCAACTTTTAACCAGATGGCATTTCCAAAGGTTGTTATACTTAATTAAAATGAGCGAAATGAAATAAACAAAAACAGTAATTAATGAGGACAAATTATAACTGGAACTATAATGTGCACTCGTAAAACTAACAAAGACATTTTGAAATTACAGACATATATATGTAAAAAAAAAAAAAAACATATTTATGGGCTACTTTGTCTCATATCAGATCAAATTTCATTACATTTGGGCACAGGTGGGTGGAGTCGCCAAAAAAATGTACTTAACAGTAGAACTACTTCTACGTACTTTTAAGTAAAAACTAGCCATCCATCAAATTGCTCAAGCAAGAGCAAAAACGTATTTGGTACAAAGGCAGGAACAGAGTAACTAATCAAAACTTGCAAATTACATCATCAGATGGACCAAAATTTATGTGGAGATTTTATATTTTAAAGACCAAAATGAAAATAACTTGCAAAATAATAATAATAAAAAAAAAACATTTTTCCATATAAAACGTATGAAAGTTTACCAGAAACAGTAGGTGTGTGTCCCTCTGGTGAGAGACTCACCTACAAGTTTATTCCTTATCCAGTGAAGTTATTCTCAGTGGGTGGAGAATCCAGGAGTTTTACTCAAGTAAGAGTAGCAATATTTAATAATAAAATGACTAAAGTAAAAAGTACTCTATATGAAAAATATGTAAATGTAACTAGTTACTACCAAACTCTGCGCGTGGGGCGATAACATGACAAAATGTGTGTACTACTACAAAGCAGGGTAACTGTGTAATTACTCTTGAACATGACAGCTGTATGATATTGCTTCTCCTCCTTGAAAAATTAGCAATTATAGAAACAAAACCTTCTCATCTCACTGAAAACAGCTTACCCGAGGGTCGGAAGGGGAGTACTGGATGTTTATAAAGGTGTCCGACGCATTCAGCCAGAACACGCCAACGGTCCTGTCTGGTTTGTGAGCCACTATCAGCGGCACAGATCCGTACAAACCGAGCCGGCAGTACAGGTCGGCGGCGAACACGTCCAGGTTGTATAACCGATAAGGTTCGCCCTCGCTGCGGGAGGAAAACGTTGTTGGTGTCACAGTTGAAGTGACGACAACTGACGATGCGAAACGTGATCACCTGGTGTCTCTGAGCTGCAGCCTGTCTGCGTGCTGCGGCAGACCGTAGACGTGCTGGAACCCGTGGAGGCAGAAGTCTGCGCCGAGGCTGCTGGGACCTGGAGAAAGAATTAAAATAAAATACAGAACTTCAATAACTAAATCAACGTTCAGGATTTGTTGTCGTAATAAAGATGAAACCCCAAAAGCAAGCAATTGGTTACCAAAGGGGTACAAGCTCAAGAATCAAGTCAACGGCTTGAACTTTTTTCACATTTGTTGAGTTTTAGCCTCAAACTTTTATTTACTTTGAGGGGATTTTATGTGATAGATCAACACAAAGTAGAACGTAACTTTGAAGGAGAAGTGAAATCTTACATGGTCTTACTTTTTTAAAATAAAAATCCCCCCCCCAAGGTTGAGAGTGCATTTGTACTCCTTTTACTTTAGGTCAGCTATGCTAGCTTGACTTTGACAACTTAAACATGTAGATGTGCTGTGGAATTTGGTTTATATCGGCTCAGTTAGAAACAAAAAAAGGCGAAACTCACTCCAACTCTCTGACAGATCATCAGTGGAGCAGGTGTTTAAATTAGCTAATTTGGTAGATTAGTACAACAGTGATTGATTATTAATAATCACATTAATAGCCACAAAATAAAAATCAATCCTGAAAACATAAAACTGTAGCTGAGTGAATGTTCTGTTCTTTGCGCGGGAAACGTTTGCATGTTTTTCAGTGTTGAATCCTGATGCACTAGTAACATTGTTGTCAATCAGTTGCTATAGCAACGGGTCTGCATGTGGCACAGAGGACAACAACGTTACAGCTGCAACTGCAGTACCCTGCTTTGTTTCGGTCACTAGCGCAATCAAAGTTTGTGGTTGCTACGCAACAGCCATGAAAAGATTGACCGTTTGCTTTGATGTCCTCAAAGTTCCTAAAAGTCTCCCTCCACAGTGAATTCTTGTCCTCTTCAAGCTGAAACAGGAGCAGAAAGCAACCAAGAGGCCAAGTGAAGTTTTCATAAAGAGCAGTCTAAATTTGCAGTTTGAGTTTTCTTATTTCCTCACCTTACTACATTGTGATGAAGCCGGGTAAAAAATAAATAAATACAAAAACAAAAAAAAGACATTTTAAGTAATTATAGGACCACCGTCTTTGTTGGAATGAAAAGATTGTCTTACAACTTCACCTGGGTTTATCCTGCAAGCTTTCAAACCACAGTTTATCCTTGGAGTTGAAGGTGACGATCACTTCCTGATCACACAAAACCTCCAGCCGGAAAGGGAAGTGCCACATTCGGACCTGGTATCGCCCCAAAGACCAGGAGAGGGTGACGGAGTCCTTAGTCTTGCTCTCCACTGTCAACCTGCAAAAAAAAAAAAACAACAAAACAAACGGTGAGTTTCCAGTGATGCTCGTATGCAGAAAGGCTGAACATAATGGGAACAAGGAGATGTTGGAAGTTCGGTAGCTCTTACTGTTCACTAGGAGGTTCCCCAGTCAACACATCTGGAACTCTGTAACGGGTTTTAATGGGCCGGATCTCGTCTATGACGATCCTCACGGTGTCGTTTTTGCAAGGTGTCAAAGAAAGAAGCAGTCTGGTCTGTGGATTAAAAAAAATAGTTATGAAGACAATTGTTTATTTGGATGGGTTAGAGACAGACCAAAGAGGCAGAGAGAAATTATATTAAAGACATACAGCTGTGTAAATGTCATCAAAAAAAAAACTATCTCCATGACAACATGAAGAATGAGTGAAATTTCCTTCCTTTCATTAATTTCTTTAACAGAAAGACAGAAATTCAAGACAAGATGAGAAACAGACGAGAGTCGGTGACAACCTGGTTTGAAACATTCGAATGTCTTCGGCATAGAGAGTAATTTTGTGCTCTCTGTCTGTTCAGCCTTAACACTTGATGTGAAATGATGCAAATGAATAACATCTCAAAGTCTTTTCATGGGATTGTAGAAGTTTTAAACTTTAATTAAAAACCAATTTGATCCTCAGCATTTTTCCCAAGTTTGGGGTTATTTTGAAAGCAACCTTTAGTCTCAGTTAGGAAGTGCCATAATTTTTTATAAAGTACAAAAATAACTTTTCCTTATCAGATAGACATTGGCTTCCCTCAGCCAGAGGATTCTGTTTTCTAAAGAATGATTAAACATAAACAGCACAGCATTGCAAATATCCTGCTACAATTGTCAACAACCACTTGACCTTTGATGCTAACCCGGACGCTGTCTGTGCCAGGGCTCATCGGCGTTTGTATTTTTAATCCCAAATTAAAAAGTTTTAATGTTGACACCCTTTTTATGAAAATGTTTTATCCCTCATGTTTATCACTGGACCAATCCTGGCTCTGTTTTGTAAATGGAGTAAATTACTCCCAATATAAAGTACATGTAATGTGAAAAAAAACCCCCAAAAAAACATGGATATTTTTTTCCTGTTGAGTTTCAGTAAACCAACCTTTGTGCCGTCTTCCAAAAGCTCAAAATGTGCGCCCTTCTCCGTGAGGACAAGGGAATCCAAAAGAAGTCGGTATTTCAGGTTTGGACCCTGGATCTGTCGCCTCAAAAGTAGAGAGATATTTATAAGCGCATGGATCTTCTCAATCAAAAACATCCCATAAAAAATGTTCTATTACATTACAGTGCCATTTGACATACCTGTAAAAAGCAACATTCTCACTTTTTTTGAATTTCTCCTTCCCCTCATCATTATGGACAACACTGAAACCCAGTTATAAAAGAAAAGATTACACTCATTATTCAGCTATTTTAAAATTGGTGAATAAAAAAGTAAACAAATCTACAATCTAGCGAATTAGTAAACCCATATAAGTTTCATCTAATAGAAAGCATTAAATGTGCAAGTCTAAACTTTCTCCATTCAGTTTTATTCATCAAAATATACCAAAGGTCAAGTTGCAGGACAGACACAACATGAAGCAACACGCAAATACCTAATAATAGGTTCGCTCTTTGCCGCCATTTCAAGCAAACTCAGACAGAAACAGCAGCTGTTTACTGTCGTCCTTTCTCCTTCAGTAAAACTCAATGACTAGTTTTTTGATGAGTTTACGTGTTCCTATTGACAGCTGAAGGCTGAGCGTGTAGAAGAAGGAAGTGAGTGCGTCAAATCCGCAACAAAAATCAAACGTAGATGAGGATTTTCAAAATAAAACCAAATCCTACGTCGCATCAGTGGACGCGTAGCTATTCCGTCATATTGTGAGTGGTAAGCTTGGCAGTGAAACATAATAACGCAAGGATTTTTTTTTTTAATTTAGTAAGAAAACTCTATATATTTCATACAAATATTAGTACATAAAATGACACCGGAAACTCTATTCTACGTCTAATAAATGTCATTAACTTTTAAGTTCCGCTATTTTGTAAAGAAAAAAACAAAAAAAACATTATTCGAGGGTTACGTGTTTCAAATTCGCATTAATGTCTCTAATTTCTTTTTTCTGTTTTTAATAATCTCTTAAATACATAATTATATTTTAACTAATATACATACTCAAGAGAATAATATTTTCATACTTGTTCCAAAAATATTTTAGTTTGAATGTCTCTTGTTTGTTATTATTCAAATCAAACAAGTTCGCTACAAATATGGCCAACATCGAATTGTTTAATGACGTCTGTCTCCCTCTTGTGGCGGTTCCGTAAGTTACAGGGAAAGATCGGCCAGCCGGACCTGGAGACGGATGCGAGTCCACCTTACCTGCAGTGCATTTCTGCAAGATGCTAGATGTCCAGTTTCGTCGCTTGTGTTTGGTGGTCTTAGCGTTCGGTTTTCACCTCGGAAGGGCGGCGGAGGTCTCAGTATGGAGCGTAAACATCAACTCGGTCAGTGTTTTACCGTCGGTGTGAGCGTTTCTACGGAGAAAGCCCAGGCTCGTGCTAAATGTTCAGCAGCTTGTAGCTAAGGCAGCTAACTAGCCACTAGCAAAGCTCTCCTCCGGATGAGAGGTCCAGCTGCTGTCAGCAAGGCTAATCATGACTGCCGATGTTCCTGTCATTTTTTAAATACCCGGCATTTTCCTTCTATAGAATCTGAAATGTCTGTAACAAACTAAAGGCAGGCTTTCTCCTGGACTGTCAAGGCAGCTTTTAATGAAAAGATATTTAAAAGATGTACGCCTGCCAGCAATAATAACTGCTGTTAAGGTATTCTTAAATTCAGGGATGCTAAATGTTGTGCTATAGGCGAAATAAACAGATGTAGAGATAAACTTGAATTCCAAAATTTAATTGCAAAGCTGTCCTTCAGTTCATTCATCTTTTTTTTTATTAACTAAGAAATTGATCCAGTTATCCATAATGTCAGGGATGGGCTACATGGAATAAAATCTTGTCATGATATTTTGTTGTATTTATGTAAATAATAATAAAGTCACAAAGGAAAATTTAAGAACCATCAAATCTACTTCATCTCAACTCCAGCTCCATTACATGTGGCAGCTGTTGCTCTTAAAAAACATACAATAGTTGTATTAATTAGTATTTCAAGTATTTTGTGTGTATTTGTTGCGCTGTCATGGAAACGACAGTGGAAAAAGTAACTCCAACAGCAAGAGCAACAATCCCAACCCTTGTTGTTAGTTTTGGGAATTTGCAAATATTACATATAATTTAGCGTTATCACTAAAAAATATTTTTATCAAGATAATCTATTTTCACTGATGAAAGAAGGAAGGAAGGTTTCCTTCCTTCTTTTCCTCTCTCCCTCCCTCCCTTCCTTCCTTGCACCAGTCCATGCACCCTTTGCTCCTTAATTAATTCAATCCTCCTTTTCTCCTTTCCTTCCTTTGTTCCTTTCATCCTTCCTCACATCTTTCTTTCTGTTTTTCTTTCTTGATTCCTCTCTTTATTTTTTCTTTCTTTCCTTCAATCCAAAAATGAACAGTATGCATCAAGAGACATCTGGAAAGTTGAGTCCATATATCTGTAAATTATCTTATGTAGAAAAACCTTGAATTTCACAATTGACATTAGAAAAAAGACGCATTTATGGTGGAATCCATAATCGGCGAAACCAGACACCGCCGGGCGGTTCAGCGCCGGACTTTCTCTTGCTTCCTCATGGAGGCCTGAGGACCAGAAAAGACGAGTCGCTGCGTCAGATAGAGTCTCATCAGTCGCTGTCTGCGTTGTGCTTTCAGACACAGGACGCTGTGTTTCGGAAGACGCTCTACGCCAACACCACCATCTTCATGAGGTGTAAGTCTCGCACTTTACTCTTGCATTATGGCCACTTTTCTTTGAGCCTGGGCATTTTTCCCAGTAAGAAAAACGGCACGCTCAGGGTCGTTGTGTCACCTCACCCCACCCCGCATCCCTCTTGATAACATAATCTGTGAAAGTCGTTTTAGATCTGTGAGCTTTTGGTCCCTATTGTGTCTGATAATCCTGTTTGCTCTCCTCTGTGCAGTTCTGAATGACGTGGGGTCGTGTGAAAAATATCTGGCCTTTAACATCAGCTGGTACCTGCGCTCGTCCGTTTGCTACAATGAGGTCTTCAACACGCCGGTGAGCTGCTCTTCTGTTTGTTGGTGTTTGGTCTTTCTACTCGGCGTAGACTTCATAGCCATCACTCCTCCCAACAAACCCAGCAACTGTTTTGATGTCATTTGCATCTTTTCTTGGTTCAAATAACATTCCTGCAGTTATTTTTTTATTGTGCTTTCAATGCACAAATAGGCCCGTCACCATCATTTTTGCTGGACACAATTGTTGCAATAAACGATAACATCGTCATTTTGAGACCATTTTCAAGTAATATATTGATAATTTGATCAATTCCAATCGCCCACTTCTCACACTGGAAGTGGGCGATATTTTAAATACGCAAAATAGGGACGCACGATATAATGGTACTAGCATCGACATCGAATGACGTTAGTCGTTTTTTAACATGTCGGGATCGGATTGATGAATAAAACGGGGCCGATGTGAATGACCAGTATTTATTTTCATCTTGCTGAAAACAAATATCAGTTTTATTGTTTCTGCTCGCTCTGGTGATGAAACAGGAGAGATAGTAACAGCAATGTTAATATCGGATATCGATGTCAGCCCGATTTGTTATATTGGTGCATCGCTAATCCAAAATAAAAGACGAGAACCAAACACAATCAATTAAACTGATATAAAAACAACTAAACCCGTAAATGAAATGGATTATGATGTCTGCGTAAACAAGATGTCCCTTCAAAAATTATTGAACATCAGAATGGAAATTATTGAGCTCATTTCAGTTTGTCATGCGATTAATAGGCAAATGTGCAAATCCATGGATCTGAGCATGTTTTCTGAAAGTGTCAGCCTGTTTAGTAAATCATAACTGCAGACGAAATCCAGTTATGTTTTTGTTTTTGTTTGTTCTTTGGAGGACAACAAAGCGATGAACATGTTCGGCATGGACCACATGTTGAAAGACGGCTGGAGCGGCTTCTACAGTCAGGGCTACATGTACTTTGAGAACTGCTCCTACCTCTTCACCCCGAAGGTAAAAGATGACAAAGCGTATTCACTTTGAGTAACGCCCAAACTGAACACGTTTGAAAAAATGTTGGCTTTTTTTTTCCAGGTTTATTTCCCAGACTTCAACCCTTATCAGCCACTGTCCAGTCCGAAGGTGGGTGATTGATTCATCGACCGTCTGAAAGCTCCGTCGTCGTTTAACACGGCTGCTCGGTTTCGTTGGTCCGCTTTGTTTACTGTAACTTTGTCTTTCAGAGTGACCCGTCAAATCAGACCTTTACTTGGCCTGACAAACCGGTGAGGAATACTTTTACTACATTTAACATTTAAATTGCTCAAAGTAACTGCGTTTAACCATATTTTCAAATTTACTGATACTTATTGATCATCTTGTGGCATAAATAGTTGAGAAAATAAAAATAAGGTCAGTTTTTTTTTTACATCACTAGTTGAAATTTATTGAAAGAACAATAAATCACATTTCTTATCATAATAATAATACATTTTTCACAATAAATGGCAAATGACAAGCGATACGATAAATGCCCAACCATACATCAAGCCAAAATTTAGTAGTTGAAATATTGGTGTCTGTTTTGGTCGATGTTAGTCACTTTTTTATCATATCTTTATTGGTGTGATAAGTAGGACTGGGCCGATGTTAACAACCAATGTTTATTTCCATTTTGTTGCCGTTTGTGTTTCAGTAAGGGGACAATGATAGTGACGCAGCACAGGATTATGGGAAGGAATGTATGTGGTGTCGTCACCTTTATATGGTGCAGAATGTGAAGGGAAATGTATATATAGGTAAATATAAAAATAGTAGCAGCACATTATCGGATATTGATATCGGCATCGACCCAAATGTTTAAAATGGTGCATCCGTTAATAAGCTGGACCTTTTTTTTTTTTTTTCTTTTTTCCAAATTAAAATCTTGCCCTTGTGTTTCAAAATCCTCAAGTCTGGATGTGACTGGAAAGTTCTTTGCTCGTTTTCACTGAAGAGGCTAAGTGATGTTTTCCAGGAAATCAGCGCGGTGGCCAAAGCTTGGGTGGACGGCCCCTACCTGTTCATAGTGAAGGTGCAGCCTGCGGTCCGCGGCTTGGAGATAGAAGACATCTTAGCAGAGCAGCTCAACTTTGCTTTCACAAGTGAGGGTCAAACTATTTGTTTGGAAAATTCAGCTTTTGAATATCACCAGTGACAGATTTCCTTTTAACTCCTCAGTGAGAGTGGAGATGAAAGGACCACATGACTACTCGTCCCCAGCAGACTGGCCTCTGATGATCGTATGTGTCTTTATTTCCTGAAGGATAACTGACCTCTTTTTCTTTAGTAGCGCCGCACCTCATTCGGTTGCTGTTTGAATCGCCTCAAAGTGAAGCTGCGTGCGTTTCTCTCCCAGTTCTTCATGGTGATGTGCATCGTGTACGTTCTGTTCGGGGCGCTCTGGCTCTTCTGGTGCGCCTGCTACTGGAGGGATCTGCTACGGATCCAGTTCTGGATCGGCGCCGTCATCATCCTCGGCATGCTGGAGAAAGCCGTCTTCTACTCTGAATACCAGAGCATCCGTTACAAAGGAGACTACGGTCGGACATGTTTTCTCGGGTTCTGGCTGTATTTGATTTTCTGTCGTCCCCCCCCCCCTCGAGTCCATCTCGTTACATTTTGGTTTTTTGTTTTCACAGTCCTGGGAGCCGTGATTTTCGCCGAGCTGCTCTCTGCACTCAAAAGGTCCCTGGCTCGAATCCTGGTTCTCATTGTCAGTCTTGGTTACGGCATAGTCAGGTGTGTCAGCTGCTGTGAAAGATGAAAATCTAAGAGTCCGGCGCTTGAACTGCAGCTTAATAGTCCCTGTTTCTATTAATAGACCACGGCTCGGTACCACGGTGCACCGACTGGTGGCCGTTGGACTCCTCTACCTTCTCTTCTCCTCTGTGGACGGAGTGCTCAGAGTGACAGGTGTAAGTGACAAACTTTCTGTACGAGACAGTTTTAAACAAGCAGGTCATCGTGACAGTACTCGTATCACTAGAACCTTTCCAAAATGCGCCACTTTACAACCACAGAGAGCGAAAAATGAAATGTATACATTTTTACCTCTGATACTCCTAAATATAACTTAGTGTAATCAACTACCTTCAGAACTCACCTAATTAATAGTCAATGTTTGTTTTATTCTCAGTAAATATCCAGGTATAAAGACATTAGTGACCAAAGAAGCAAGCTAAACCTCTGCTTGTTGTTAAACGTGTCGACCAATCACATCTAATCACTCCAACCTGTACAGAAAAGCCAGCATAGACAGTAATATAAACTCTTTTACAGTGGTGGGACTTGATAATAAAAAAATTTAATTGTGGGGCATATAATCAATTAATCAAAAACTATATATTGACAAAATTAGCAACATTTCAAAGTCTTTTTTCTTCTTCTACTAAATCATTAAATAAGTAGAATTATGAGCACAACAACAAAGATATTGATTCCTTTCAATCTGTTATTTAGGTTATTCCACCATCAGATTGGGGCAAAGTTCAGCTCTCATTCATTCATGAAACCTCTTTAGAGAAGTGGACTGTGACGCTAACATTAGAGTTGACAATGCGGCTCGTTTAGCATTCAGATGCTACTTCTACTGCTAAATAGATTTGCTGATACGCTAACTTTTTTTTTCTTTAGCACAACCTGAACACAACAGTTTTTTTTCCAGTTCCCATCAAATCGTTATTTTTGAGGCAATAGTTAACCCTCAGTTTGCTAAGAGAAGCGGCTTTACGTCCGTCGATGTTGTTTGTCCGTCAGGTTTACAGGCGTACCAGAACTGCGTGAGTACAAAGGTTCCGGCCCGAAAAATGGATAAAAAAATTTTAACGAGTCCGGCTAAAATATCTGTGATATTTTAACTCAAAACTAATGAGTCCAACTCTTTTATGAAGATAACTTTACATTTAAAACCACAACTATAAGATCTAATCTAAATAAAGCCTGAATACAATCAACAGTGCAGTCTAAAGTTCAACATTAAAAAAACATTTAAAAGTAACTTAGTCTCACGTTGAGTGACTTATCAAGGTTTCCACCTCTAGGTGGCAGAGTAACCTGTTCAATACGACAAAGCCACAGTGAGGAAGTATAATGAGGATCTTTAAAGTGCACCTCACTTTAAAGTCTGGACAGTCTGGATCATTTCTGACAGATATAAAGTGGCCATTTTTGGCTAATTTTGACATTTTGAAATTAGTTTTTTTTAAATTAGAATACACTGTTCCTTTTAATAAAAGAAAAACGAGAATATTAATGTATATTAATCCAGCTTCTTCTGAGGATGGAAGAAATGAATAGCAATTTAAATGCAAACCCTCTTTAAAATTTTTAGTTGTGAAACTTTCCTTCTAATTTTTATTTATGCACTACTTTGTCACACAAAATCCTGTTAAATTACATTAAGAGTTGTGGATGGAATGTTTGACAATGTAAAAAGTTATGATTGAACATGAATACTTTTGCAATAACTAATCTGTAAGCTAAAGTATTTAGCACTTTTCTCCTTTTCAGACAAGCTCTCCATTGATCTGGCTGATCATTTTTACTGTCATCTCGTTCCTCCAGGGTTTCTATGGAACCGTCGCCCTTGTGGCTAATCTCAGCCTCTCTCTCATCGACTCGTGTGTCATGTGGTGGATATCCTTTTTTATTTTTGTCTGTTTCACTAAAGTGGGCTTGCTCAAGTCCAATCAGGGACTCCCAGCGGTATCTCATGCCCTGTATAAGTATTGTTTTTCCATGTGTACTCAGTAGGTTCTCCTTAATCAGCATCTACATTTTCATCAGCTTGTCACAAACCACTCGCCTCCTGAAGCTCCGCAGAAATGTGGTCAAGCTGTCTTTGTATCAGCACTTTACCAACACGCTCATCTTCTTCGTTGTCGGTGAGTTGAAGCCGGTCTGAAACAAGGGAACTAAGCTAAAAAAGCTAGCTTTGTACTCGAGTTCACAGAACATATCCATGAGTTAATAGCAAAATGATTCATCCTTAGCTTCTGTTTCTGTATCTGGATGAGTGAAATTGGTGCTCTTAAGCTGTTAGTGTAACATTTTGTATTTCTATATTTTTTTTAAATTGTGAAAGACTCTCACAATCCAGTGGCTTAACACATGACAATGACTGATGAGCAAGATTCGCCATCACAATAAAATCCCTCCCTCCTAAATCTAGACTGTCTGTTTATGACCAAAACAGAAATTAAAATTAGCTTTCTACGGTGATAAGATGATTATTTATTTTACTTCCAATAATTCTTTTAAGAGTTACGCCAAGCACTTTTCACAAACTCCAGGAAGTTACATCTTCTGACATACAAACAGGAATTGTAGGAAAAGCAGTTATCATAAAAAGTCAGGTTTCTCTTCACGTCCTTAAAAAGTATGAAAACAGACTTTCTTTCTTTTTTTTTCTTTTTTTACCATTTTCCAGTTGTGGATAAGTATGTAAAAAAGAAAACAGCATTTAGAAAAATAGTAGATTTTTCTAGACTTTTTGCTGTTTTGCTAACAAGCTACCTGGCTAGCTACTTAGCTAGGGTTAGCTTACTGTAAATCCCTCTAACTATCTTTCTCGCTATCTAGATATATAGCTTGACATCCAGCTAGCTAGCTTTCTAGCTTGCTAAATAAATCAATACAGCTAAAGCCAGACTGATAGATACAACTCCATATAGATAACTTTATATATGTCCCTTAATATCTTAAGGCACATATTACCTCTAAGTAATGAGGTAAAGGTGGAAATGTAGGTTGGTCAGGCTCAGAAAGTCCCATAATAAAAACCTAAACAGTGGCTCAGAAATGCTGTTGAAGGGTCTTAACCTCACCAGCCATTTTGAACTTTTTGATCCTGTAATTCTAATTCAAGCCATATTTCATCCATCATAATCAAACTATGTGGGTGCAAACCCTTCACCATAATGAGCTCTGATGTGAGCTGGCCGTTGGGTTTCTGCAGCACTCTGGTAAAACAGCAGCAGGTCAGACCAGATCATGCCTCTGCCATTATGTCCATCACCATCTTTTACAGCAGTGCAGCTGTCATGGAGTGGATGGTAATACAAAGAAAGCTACACAGGCCAAAACTGTGAATAATGGAAGAAATGAAAAGCTCATGTTCCAAATTGTGTCCACAGTTTCCATCATATTCATCATCTGGACCACCAAGGTGTTCAGGCTGGTGGACTGTCAGAGGGTGGGTTTCTGTTTCTGTTTTCTTCTGACTCGGATAAATTCTGTGTAGTTTGCGGAGAGGAGAACATGAACCTACTTTCCTTTGAGTTCTGTGTCGACTCTCTCCCTCGTAGGGCTGGCGGGAATTGTGGGTAGACGATGCGTTCTGGCGCCTCCTGTTTTCCACCATGCTGCTGGTCATCATGGTGCTGCTGCGACCCTCTGTTAACAGCCAGAGGTTAGAGGGACGTGGGGAAAACGAAAATTAACTGTAATTACTGAGCTGATAACTGACTTTAGCCTGGGTTGTGTTTTTACCCCCAGGTTCTCTCATTCCCCTCTTATTGACGAAGATGATGAAGAAGATGAAGCCAAGGAGCCGATGATGAACGAAGCTTTTGGTAAGAAGTTCTTGTGTTTTCATCAGGAAGATAAAAACAGCCAGTATTAAAGAAAACCTCAGAAGGATGTTGTCGCTGGCAGAGAGGCTTGCTTCAGTATTTATAGTCGTCTGTGAAAGTACCCGCCCCCCCCACTTGAACAGTTTTATCACTAATTTCAACACCTGCTCTACTGATGGGTTGCCATTTTTTAAAATGAATCGAACACACTGAATTCTGCAGCACAGCTACATGTTCACATTGTCAAAGTCAAGCTAGCATATATGACCTACTTCATTCTTGCTATTTTTTGAAATTCAAACTTTTCACTGACCTGTGAAATGTGATACCCTTTGACCTTATTTTGTAGTTGTCATAGTGTTGGCGTTCAGCAGCAAAGCACTGCGTCCCTTTTTCTTTTCTATACGTATATATCACATGTACATTTCAGATTTAGCGCGTCGTGATGACAACATGACGGCTAAAACCAACGGTAGCCGTCAATCGGCGGTGTGACGTCACGTTGCAACGTGTCTATAGCATTAACATACATCCAGTATTGTAAAGTAAATCATTTCTGTCTGTGTGTGACCTCAGCTTTTCTTATTGTTATATCCAGAAGGGATGAAGATGCGGGGCTCGAAACCTGACGCTAACGGCTCCCAGAAACTTCTGAATAAAGAGGTAGACTCTGTTGTTCTGTTATTTTTATGTCTTCAGTCATGTTCTTCAAGCGTTAGTTTGTTTCAAATGTTGGATTTTTTTTTGTTTTTTTTTTGTCAGGATGAGGACCTGAAATGGGTAGAAGAGAATATTCCTACCTCCGTTGCTGATGTGTAAGTCATTTTGGTTGCCTCAAATTATTTTGGATTTTCATTTTGGCAGGAATCCCACAGATAGTGTATGGGCATTCAAACAGCTGCGAAATATTGTTAGGACGCTTAACTAGCAACATGCTAACACTCTCGTCTTCTTTCTCCTTCATTCAGAGCTCTCCCTGTTATACTGGATGAGGAAGAGGTAAGGTCTTCTTCTTTCCCCCTTGTGCCAATCCCATGATTCTAGTCACAGTTTGCACTATTTAAAGTCCTCCAGCCGTTGACCTTTAATTTGCCCTTTATCTCGCAGTCACGCTGACGCTTGCGTGTAAATCTCTGTGCTTTCCTTCTAGGAAATCCTGAAAACTAAGATGGAGCGATCTAAAATGGAGTAGAGGGAAAGGCAGGAAGAAAAAGAAGCAGCAGCAATGAATGAGATGATAGAAATGTCCTCACCAAAAAGAACATGGAAGAAAATTTTCTTTGATTGATTGATTTATTTTTTTCTTTTTACACAAGTTGTGTTGAGCTCAGAAGTGTAAATAGTGTGTTGGAACAAGGAGACGATGTATAGCGGAACATTTCTATTTGTTTCACCTCTGTGTCTTCACTGTCGGGTAAACTCAAGCACATAATTTCCACGTTAAATACGATTCTGAAACCTATTCTCGTGACTTTTTTTCCCCCCCTCCATGGGGTCTTTTGTGGGCTCTAGTGTCCCTTATTCGAAAGTAGGCTGACAGGAAAGGGGATGGAGTGGGGGGAAGACATGCGGCAAACGTCGGCCGGGTCCGGGAATCGAGCCTGCGACCGCCGCGTCGAGGACTGAGGGCCTCCAAATGTGGGTCGCGCTATCCCCTACGCCACCACATCACGCCCCATTCCCGTGACATTTGAATTAGCACCGTGTCTAACCAAGGCGGATATGACTGATGATAAAATCCTCTGGGAGTAATTCCATCCAACGACGTCTTACTAATGGAGTTAGGTCGACCCGAACATGCCGAAGTATGAAAATGTCATATAGTGCTGAAAACAGGAGGGTATTGTTGTTGAAGTCTAACACTTAAACAGAACGACGTGCTGACTCTTATTTGAAATCCTTTTCAGAATGTGTTTCATAATCGATCACATGATAACACTGGGGACAATATCAGATTGGTATATCAAAGAAAATGGTGCGTAACTAAAAATAGACAAAGTAGGGTTTTCTTTTATTTTCTTTGTACGTGGAAAAATATGGCATGTGGTTGTTTTCAAGCCCACTGAGTCAGTGCTGTGTGACTAAAGCTGTAGGTCTTTTCTGCTGCGTCTCTTACAGGTAAATAACAAAACTTCCACTCCGTCAGGTGGGATGGACAGCCTAAACGTTCAAGTCTTCTACAGATTTTCATTTGAAGTTGGGTCTCGACTTTGACTGAGCCATTCCAAGACATGCATTGATTTAAACCTGTGGTGGTAAATGTAAACTACAGGTGGGCCACAAAATCCATTAACTTAAAAATTATTTCCTTTGCTGTTGTTGTTTCTAGTTTTACTTGCTCAACAATCCAAAACATGAAAAGGGGCTTCAAACTATTGCATTATTAAAAGAAAAACTAACATTTTCCACATTTCTGGGGTCATCAGTTGCTTTTACCGCTCTTGACTTGTAGTGAGGGGCTGGAGAAAATCGTTATCAAGGGCAGCAAATGGCCCCCGGCCCACACATTGGACACCCCTGATTTAAAAACATTTTGCAAAGAGGTCAAAAGTTCAGTTTTGGCCTCCTCTGACCAGATCAGCTCGTTCCACGTGTTTCCTCTCTTCCATGCACAGACTCACGACAAACTGCAAGCAGAAGCTCTAATGACTTCCTTTCAACGCTGGCTTTCTTCTTGCCTTAAAGGTCACGTTTGCGGAGTTCGTGACTAATCGTCAACCTGCCGACACATTCTGTCTGCCGTGCCCTTCGTCGTCATCGTTCTCATTTTGACCAGGGATTAAAATGTATGTGTTTTAATGCCTGGAGGGATTAAGGGATTAAAAAATGTATGTGTTTTAATCCCTGAGGCCTTCACAGAACAACTGGAATTATATTGAGATTAATTACATTTACTGCACAGGTGATTTCGGATGACGGTCGGATTTTATTTAGGGATGTACGAGTAAAGGGGGCTGACTACAAATGCATGCCATACTTTCGGAAATGTATCATCTGTTATCTATGTTGGAGGGGCACAGACACTTTTTCCAGGCAGTGTATTTAAACAGTGTGCATTTTCTCAGATTATTTTTATCCAGATTAGCTCAAGAAGCTGCAATTTATTTTTGATTTTTTTTTTTTTACACATTTCCTTTATTACTCACATGTGTAAATTTATGTATGGATATATTTTATGGAAGACCAAATTCTGTTGCTATTGACATTAAACAAGTGTTGCGTTCAATATGGCAGCCAGTAAATCTCGCCCCTCATATTGATGTGGTGTGGGCCTACGCTTATGACACACATGATTTACAGCATGTATGTTAGAGGCTAATTTCACAAATTGGATAAATGCTTAATTTAGCACCTCACTCTAATTCAGGCATTAATTAAAAAAAATAAATAAATCAGAAAATGAGTGAATAGTTAGTTACTGTTAGAATCGTTTAAGGCTTTACCTGTCACACTGCAAATATAGTTTCATCTCTTCCTCAATTTATGAAAATATGTGTAGATATTCTGGAATCCTTGCGTTCTGGTTTTATAAAGATTTAAGTCTTGTTAAGAATATTTTAGTTGTTTGGAAATATTTGACAGTCTTTAAGGACTTGGATCCGTTGTGAAGCTTTTTTTCATGTTCTGCAGAGAAACTTTGTATTAAACGACTATGAAAATACGATTTTCTGTTTTTTTGCACTTTATGAACAGTAAAGTAATATCTGTATTTCCGGACTTTATTTACTGTGGTCTAAAATGTATATCTATTATTGAATATATCCACAAACCTGTCCGTTTAGTTGTCTCTCCATGGATTAATTTATTTCTCCATCTATTAATTGGTCCGTTTTTCTCCATCCAAACACGCATGCGTACTGACGTCTTCTATACTTTTATTATCTTGCCATAATTGTCCAGTTGTGTGTCCAACCAACCAAATATCTTTTTTAATCCATTAATATTTTTTTTATTATTATTTTTGTAGGACCAACTTACTGTAGTAAAATTATCTGTTATAAATTCACAGTTACCTATTGTATTAAACTTTAAAATGTGTTTGCAAAAAGTCCAGATACTAAAGTCTGCAAACGCATGGAAACGTCTAAGACCCCTGAGTCCACACGCGCCATTTAGATGATTTTATTGTTTATTTTACAGTGTATAAAGAAGAGAAGATTTTTTTTCTTCCTACAAGTATCAAATTTAAAATGTCAATAATTTAATGTAATGCAGAACCTTTTGAATAACCTTCCTGCTGTGCGTCAGTTGTGGTGGAGGGGGAAATAAAAGCCACTGCACCTTTAATTCGTTCCTCGTGAGTTCAGTCACGTGCCTGTCAAACGCTCGCGCAGCTGTCAACAGTGAGGAAGCAGCGAGAAGCAACAGTGGAAGTAAAAACTAAGCTGCTACTCAGTTTTTTGCGTCTATTATTGGGTGTATGTTGTCACCTACGGCTACGTTGGGACTTATAGAAAGATGGCGGCCTCGAGTCGCTTTTCAGGAGACCGCCAGTGAGAGAAAACGATGTTTACCACTAGCTGTTGCTTGCTAACTTCTAAGCTAGCTCGCTAACAGTCAGCTGTTGTTATGGTATGGTTGGGGCGATAGCTGGCTCTTACCCCAAGTGTTCAGTTGTCATACTTATCCAAAATACCAGGATTTACCAGACTGCAATTTCTACGGTCACTCTGGACGCATGGAACTGGTCGGCCGGCGTTTAATGGCGACTTAAAAAGCTGCATCACCCTAACAGACTCGTCAGCTGTTGTCTGGCAATTTATCCAGCAGAAACATTGTGTAATAGAATCAGCAAAACTGCTTCAAGATGCATGACGCGTATGAGCCAGTGCCTATTTTAGAGAAGCTTCCTCTTCAGATCGACTGTCTTGCGGCTTGGGGTGAGTATCTTACAGAGGGTTTTTGTCCCTGTGTGTGTTTACTGTCCTGCTGTCCCGAGTGTCCCCCGGGTCTAGAGTGTCTCAGGCTGGGATGGATGGCACAGTATGGATACAAAATCTGGGAAAGGAGTGAGGAATATAAATAGCCTCTAAAAAGAATTTTTATAATAATAAAAAAAAAAAATCTATTATGCCATTTTTTGTTGTTGTTGATATAAAGCAGAAGTTGGAAAAGTTCCAAAAGCAGTTTTAAACTACTACTATGTAACAATTATATATATCAGATTTTGGACCACATATGGAAGTGACACAAATCACTTTTGTTGGGAGGGTGAAAAGATTCGCAATTTGGCTGTTCAGACAGCGATTCAAAGGTCGGCTTTGGATCTGATTTACCCGTGGTGAGAACTCAGCCTAAGTTGTCTTTTATATGTGGCAGCTGTTGTGTATATATATATATGTATATGTATATATATGTTGTGTATATATATATAAGCCTCCCAGGAGGCTGGAAAGTGAGCTGGCTTTGCTGTTGCCTAGCAACATTGCATACATTAGATTTTTTCCACTGATGGAATCTGATGATGTCAAAAGTGAGCTGGCCTTGCTGTTGCCTAGCAACATTGCATACATTAGATTTTTCCACTGATGGAATCTGATGATGTCATAGTGTTATGATGTCATAAGAGACAGAAGCCTTGAATATCCTGCATCTGAAGCAAACTGGCAGATCGCGAGGAGCAGCAACACGGACGGTAGTTTTGCATATTGGATTCATCGTTACATTTTTTCGTAGCTTTTTGGATACGTTAGTTGGATAATAAAAATGTCGTTGTTTGGTACAGATTCATTGACACTGTCTCAAATTAGACTGATGCCCAGAGATGAACTGGTTACATTGCTTGTAGATTTTCTACAACGGTTAAAAGAAAAATCTGCAATCTTGATCAAGGAAGACATACTGGAGCAGGACCTGGAAAAAGCCCAAGAACAAATTGACCTTTTAAACGAGAAAGTTGATTTGTTGACGAAAGAGTTACAGATTTCTCACAGGCACAACAGATATTTGAACAATGAAAAAATTCCAAAGCTAAAACTAGAAATAGAGACCTGGACTTCCCACAGAAATCAATTGTTAGCTGAGGTGAAGTCCTATCAAAGTAAGGTAAAAGATTTACAAAACTCTTTGAAAAACCAGGAGAGGGACTACAAACTTCAGATTGAAAAGATTGTAGAAGAAAAAAGGCAAGTGACGTCACAATTCACTGCATATAGACTTAAGACAGAAAAGAATGAACATGAAATTAAAAGACTTGAAATCGAATTGTCCAAGAAAGTCAACGAGATCGGCTTGAAGAACAACGAAATTCAGAAAGAAAAAGAGAAGTCCAAACTTCTTGAGACCTCTATCAGAGAACTAGAAAAGAAACTGATAGAGGAAGAAAATGAAAACAAAAATCTGACTAAGAAACTGGCAAAAACTCCAAGGGATGAAGCCATTGAAAGGACAAGGATCGCATTTGAAGCCAGACTGGATTTTGACGCCTTCGCTAAGGAAAAGCAGCGAAGCAGGATGTTTCAAGAATTGCTCACAAAAAAAGATCGGCAGCTCAATGAGCTCTTGGAGGAGCAGGCAAAGAGACGACCCTCGCCCTCCAAGGTAAAGACAGAGCCTGAGACAGAAAAAAAAAGGTTTGAACCAACTGCGGCGGATTGGAGACAGGTTAAAAGAGACAACGTGGCTTTAAATGCCGAGATAAAAGTCCATATGGAGAACAGGCAGAAAGATCAACAGCAAATAAAACAACTAACTGAGCAATTGTCAGAGGTCAAAAGAGAGATGCTGTTCAAGAGAATTGAACAAGCGGATTTGAAGAAATCCATAAGTAAGAAAAAAGAAGACATTGCTGTGGTGAGACCAGATGTTGAAAGTAACATAATGGCACCGACTGAAAATAGTGAAATTCGATATTTACCACCAGTTGTTTCCAACCTCGAGCCACCCAAACCAAAGTTATCTTCCAATCGAAGAACTTTGCGTTTGGGTGAAGGCAAATTATTGCCAGATTTTAAAGACAATTTAACCACACAGCGTAAGCCACAACCCCCTAGCCAAGGAAAGCCTGGAAGACCTCCATTTATAGCGGGAGGCAGGACGGGGTGGAAAATCTAACCGGAAAAAATAGCGGTCAACCTGGTGGGAGAGGAGAACGTTAAAGTTCCCTCATTAGAGGCGGGCGGACAGTTGGTATACGCCTCTTGTATTAACTAATAACGTTTAGACTTTTATTTATTCTCGCTGTTTGGCCATAGCCATAATTTTCTGTGTTAATCTAATCAACTTTAGATTAACTCATTAATTAATAACTTGCGTTCCTCCCTGTCCTGGACATTGTGTTTTTTCTACGAAACACTTTTTAAACTCAATACATAGGTTTTCTCCGGGTGCTCCGGTTTTTCCTACCTTCGGAAAAAAGCGATTCGGTTAATTGGTGTCTTTTAAATTTATCTTAGTTTCTCGCTCACTAACCGTTAGAGATAGAAAGAATATTAACTTATTAACTTATGCGATCTGAAGCGAAAGAAGATGGATGGATGGATGGATGGATGGACGGATGGATGGACGGACAGTTCCTATTCGCCTCTTGTATTTACTAATAACGTCCGCTTAGACTTTTGCACTGTAAAAAACGAACTTAGGGGGTTATCAGATTAACAAAAGAATATCATGTACTTTTAACTAAAGCATTTCATGTTTCAAACAAAATCGTGACACAATCATGTTGGATGAACAAGAAATTCAACAACTTCATGTTTACAAAATTTAATCATGTTGAGATAACATGATTCATTGTAGTCAGACTGATATAGTGCTGAAGACAAGTGAGATCACGCGAGAAAATCGTTTTTATCTCAACTTGAATAACGTATTCAAGTTGAGATAAAGTGATTCAATTTAGTCAGATTCATTTCCCTCCAAAGAGGGTCTAGTGAGATCAGGGGATCACGAGAGATTATACGACATAAGTGTTTTGTGCCTGGGAAAACTTCAAAGCGGTTTTAGTTACACATTAAACTATAGATATTTGTTTTTCTCTGCCCTGCAGAGAAAAAAAAAATATATATATATATCAAATATATATATGTCATATATCTGTGATATATGATATATGTATGTATATTATATACATATATACATACGTATATGTATATATGTGTACATATACATATATACATACATATATATGTACGTATATGTATATATGTGTACATATATATATATATATATATATATATGTACACACATATATATATATATATATATGTACACACATATATATATATATATATATTTATATATGTGTGTGTGTACACATATATATATATATATATATATTTATATATGTGTGTGTGTACACATATATATATATATATATATATATATATATATATATATATTTGTGTGTGTACACATATATATATATATATATATATTTATATATGTGTGTGTGTACACATATATATATATATATATATATATATATATATATATATATGTGTGTGTAAATATATATATATATATATATGTACATACACACTCGTATATAGAGGGAAAAAATATATATATATCTGTATATATGTATATATAAATATATAAGTGTGTGTGTGTATATATATATATATATGTATATATATCAATCACAGAACTGTGCAGATATTTGTTTTCTCTGCAGGGTAGAGAAAACAAATATCTTCACTGTTACAGAACTGCACTGTAATAGTGCAGTTCTTAAATGGACTGATACAGTGCATTTAAGAACTGTAAAAATTTAAGAACTGTAAAAAAAGTTCTCAGACATTTTCTAAAAAAAGTTATTAAGTCTTTGACTTTTTAAAAAAAAAAAAGTCTGAATTAACGTAATTAAATCATGGAAAGGATTTCCACACGATTAAATAGCTTTCTTTCAGCATGAGGCATGTTTGTTGAGCCAACTTAGTTTTCATGAGTTGGATCAACTTAATAATTAGTGTGAAGGTATCACTGTAACATAAGTTGGTTTCTCCAGTGTGTTGTGGTGGCGCAGGGTTTTAGCACACTGCACGTTTGGAGGCCTTAGTCCTCGATGTGGACGTTGCTGGTTCGACTCCTGGTCCTGGCAACCTTTGCCAAGTCCTCACCCTGTCTGCCTACTGTCTCAAAAAAATACGAGTCACTAGCGCCGCAAAAACTCTTCGGAGAAAAAAAAAGTTGGTCTCAACTAAATTGCCGTTAATCTTGGTCAAGTAAATTATTTGGTCCAAAACGTTGCACATTAGTTGGGCTGGCTCTTTTAAAATACATTGGGTCCAATCAACCTTAATAAATTAAATTGAGCCAACACTTTGCTTTAAATTGGAATAACCATAATAAAATAAGTTGAGCCAACTCATTTTATTTAAATTAGAATAGCCATAATATATTAAGTTGACCTAACACATTTGCTTTAAATAGCAGTAACAGAATTACATGGTGCTGAAATAAAGCAAAGTAATCAGGTGGAAAACCTTTCCATGATTTTTTAATGCTCATCCAAAGAGGTATTTTTTTCAGTGCATTTATTCTTGCACTTTGACCATAGCCATAATTTTCTGTTTTAATCTAATCAACTTTAGATGAACTCAATAATTAATAACATCCTTACCTGTACTGAACATTGTGTTTCTTTCTACGATACACTCTTTAAATGGGATGCATAATTTTGTCGCAGCCTTCCAAAAGCCAACATTTCCAACAAAGGTCTCTAGGGGACGCAGAGTAAGAGACAGTAACAGCGAGCTAGCCATCCAGTAAATTAAGTGTAGCCATATATTTATAGTTTTCTTCTGTTACCACAGCCAGGGGCGCAACTACATATTTTTTAGGTGGATGCGAACATCTTACCGGCGCCCCCCACCCTCCCAGGACATAAACTTGTAGAAGTGACCCAAAGAGCCGCTTGTTAGCCTGTTGAAAAGCTTGTCTGTTAGCCTGTCTAGAACCTCCTATGGGCTGCAGGTCTGAGGCTTTTTGTTAGCATGTTTTCTATCATTCTTACGGCTTGATAGGAAGCCTGATCCAAACTGGCAACCCGCATTAATAAAATGGTGAAATAATATTGACCACAAAACACTATTTATAAAAGATATCAACATTTTTGATATCACAATCCTACACAATCCTAACAAACGTTATTGATGTTCTCTTCACAATATTTATTTATTTACTATTAATCTATTTGTATGATTTGTTCATTAAATTTCCATCTATATAATTTTTTTTTGGTCTCAGGAAATGACTGAGGGATGAAGAGACTGATGTCTGGTTCTTTAGGTTCTTTAGGTTCTGCGGTTCCTCTCCTGATCCATTCCGTCTGATATCAAACCCACTGGGTGCCACTGAATGTCGCCGACATGTTTATTTTAATGCCCCTATTAAGCTTCACTGTGATGGTTTAGCCTGTCTCTTCCCACTACCATCTGTATTTTTGCCAGAGGTTTTATTTTAAGGACGGTGTAGTATCGGGTACACATTTTAAAAAGGCGCGGGTTGATAGCAGCTCACTGCGGCTGCGTAGTGTCCGCTAGGTAACCATGACAACATCGTCAGTTCGTAGAGTCCTATTTAGGTCCCGCAACAATTTATATGACCCTAGTATGTCGCGTGTTTTGTTTTGGTCATTATTATTACACTTATTGTTGAGATGTGTGTGAATCGCGTCCCGTATTGGTTCAACACGGGCGGAGACAATAACAACCAGCTGTCATTTTAGGCTAGCTTAAGCTAACCTGAATATTTACAACTCTCTTGTTGATACACTGACATTACTTACCTTCTGTCTTTCAACCACTTTCAAAAGCTCTTCTTCATCTCTCCAACATCTTTATCCTTCCCCCTCTTCCGTTTTCTGCTTTGTGCCCCGAAGTGTTTTCTGCGCCTCATCTTTAGCTCCCTGTTGTCGAGGCATTACGACAAATTTAAAAGAAAAAACGCGCCTCAGCTCGAAGAGCCGCTGCTCAAGTTATCTGTATGGGAGGGGAGAGCGGCTGTCAGGAGGGGAGGGCGCCTAATCAGTGCTGTTCCTCTGTTATTGATCTATCTAGATAGATAGATAGATATCACTCATGAAAAGAAAAGGGGAAATGAATTTTTCCCTGTGTGTCTGCATACTCGACTTTGGATAAGAAGATTTTTCCAGAATAATGTGTGACCCTGTAATTGTAAAACTCTTTTTCTGTCCTGGCTAATATACAAAAACCATTTTTGCCAAAATAAAAATCTAAAAGTTGGCGCTGATTTTAAACACTGTTGTAAAGTCAGTTTGCTATTAAACTGTTATGCTTAATATTCTTGTTTTGCATTATGATTTATGTTTTATTTGAAGATATTTCCACCAACAGTTTAACTTTGTTTTAATCTTGTTTCCGTCACACAGATCAACTTATGGATGCACTCAAAATGTCTTGCAAGCTGCTTCCCATTTCATTCTGCTCTAAACCCTGCAACTATTGCATGAAAAAAAAATCTAAAAATGTCTTATTTTTTGCTCTATAACTAAAAAAAACACAGAATAAAAAACATGGATCTACTTTTCATAGACTGACTTTCTGTTTTAAAAAAGTTACTAATTATATTTCGTCCCTGTGTTTGTCCCTGCAGAGGATTGGCTGCTTGTTGGAACAAAACCAGGACATCTTCTCCTGTACAGGATCAAGAAGGATGCAGGTAAAACGGACTGAGTGTTTTAAAACACTAGCACATTTTTTAAAGTGCTAGTGGAAAATGTGCGTAATTTGTTTTCTCCTCAGCCACCAATCGGTTTGAGGTGACTTTGGAAAAGTCTAATAAGAACTTCTCCAAGAAAATTCAACAGGTGAGATAAAACTGGGATCAATACCAGAACAAATCGGTTGTTTTGCTTGTTTTTTTTTGTCAAGCATTTTATCATAATTGTTGTGTTTCTTGCCTTTCTCCAGCTATACGTCGTCTCTCAGTACAAAATTCTCGTCAGTCTTTTGGGTAAGTTTTGCCGTCCTATTTATCTACTATTTACCATTACATATCTAACAGTAATATTGTTAATTTCCCACACAAACATGATAATTTATTATTATTATTATTATTATTATTATTATTATTATTATTATTATTATTATTATTATCATTATTATCATTATTAAAGGTTGGGGGCAACCCAAAAAAAAAAAAGTTTGTCTTTTTGCATTTTTCTTTGGATGTGCAACAAAACTGTTTGCACTTTTTAAGTCTAGACGAGTCGATTAAACCTCCTTTGTGTCTTCTAGAGAACAACATCCACGTCCATGACCTCCTGACCTTTCAGCAGATCACTGTGGTGTCTAAAGCCAAAGGAGCCACGCTGTTTGAATGTGACCTGCAGGTCAGTTAAAGTCTCTCTGCCTTCAACTCTTAACCGCAAATTTTAGCTCTGTCTGTCACCTTTTAATACCACTACCATTATCAACTAATAATAATGATGAATAAAAATCCTTTGTCCTCAAAAATCTTTTTTATACTCCAAGTATAACTTAATTACAGGATAAAAAGCTCTTAGGCTGAAGCCTGTCTGCAAAACTCTTTTCTCTATATTTGAATGTTTGGGGTACGTTATAAGATATTTGACCTTCTTCCTGAGTTTCTTCTGGAGTATTTCTTGTTAGCCATGTAGCTAATCAAATTCATGACTTCAGGATCTAAACTCTTGTCCAAGTCTTGTGCAGCTTAGTTCCTGTTCCTATCCAAGTACAGTACATTTAGTCTTTCTTCAACAAGTTGGTTTACTGTAACACATCAGTTAGCTGGTCGGAGATGAAATGTTGCAAAAGCAGCTGCATACCAGAAACTGCATCTAAACTTTTTTTCTTTGGTTTGGAGCATTAAAAAAAACAATTTCTGTGTTTTGTTGGGATTTTATGTGTTTTTGTTGTTGTTGTTTTTTTTTTTAAAGAACATTACTAAACAAACAGCATCATAATTATCAATTAACGCACATCGGCCAAAGACGAAGTTATGCAAAAGCTCAAAGCAGAGTTTGCTTATAACACATTATAATTACTTTTGAACATTTTTCAGGAGTGCTGTCAGAAATTAGATTGTAGAAAATACTGCAGACCTGAACGCACCACCTCCGTAGTCAACATGGTGGTGGCAGCATCATGCTGTAGAGGCAGGGACATGAAAGCAAACCGAAGCTGAATGGAGGTAAATACAGAGAAACTGTAAATAAAATCCATTTGGAGGCTCTAAAATATTCGAGACTGGAAAGGAGGTTCACTTACAGCAGGCTAACCCTAAGCTCGGATGCGAGCCACACTTTTCAGAACTTTATTTGTGTAAAGTTTAGAAAGCCATGTATCATTCGACAGTTAAATCTAACCGTCACTTGAAATCCCAATAACATGCAGTGCAGTTTGAAGTCTATGAGCACTTTTTCAATGGCTACAAATAATTTTTTTATTTGTTGGTTGTTTTAATTTTTGCTTCAATTTGAAGTTTTTCTTAAGGATTATTAGTTTGTGGACGTCAGAGTAGTCAAAATATTCTCGGCGTGTGTAGAAAAGGAAGTTTGAACACAGTAAACCGTGAATCCTTTGTGCCAAGTGGGAACCTGAAAGCAGAACCATTAGTGAGACAAAATATGGAGGGTAAAAATATGAGGGAGAAAAAAAAAAAACGCATAACATTTGTAGCACATTTCATAATTTGCTGAAACGAACCAATCCTCTGTCCTCCATCCAAAAAATTGAACTGTTTATATAAAGTAACCATCATTTGTGGGTTTTTTTAATGTCAAATTAAACATTATCTGTATTTTTTTTTAATCTTCAGCAAATGAGCTCTGGAGAGGAAAGCCTCAGAATGTGCGTGGCGGTAAAAAGGAAACTCCAGCTGTATTACTGGAAAGATAGAGAGTTCCATGAGCTGCAGGTAAATTAAATCACATCAAGCCCAGTCAGTCGCCTGTGTGTGTGTGTGTGTGTTTGTGATGTAAGTTTAAATTTTCCACCCCCCCCTTTGTCTTCACTGCATTCTGGCGTCTCTGTGTTTTTGTTTCCATTTCTCAGGGCGACTTGGGTGTGCCAGATGTTCCCAAGTCCATGGCTTGGTGTGAAAACTCCATCTGTGTCGGCTTCAAACGGGACTATTACCTCATTCGGGTATGTTTTAGCAATTTGTCTTGTAAGTGAAAGTAGCTCTCAGGAGAGCTGAAGACTTTGACTGAACATCCCTAGAAAACACTTTAATCTAAGCCAAGACATTTGAAAAACCACAGCAATTCACCAAATATCTTTGTATTTGAGGTGCTTAGCAACGGATAAGTTGATATGTGTCTTTCTTTCTCATCCTATTTTTTTGTTTTTCTGGTGATTTTTGTAAGCTCTCTCAGGTTATGTTTATATTTGAATGAAATCAGTTGCTTGTTGGTCTGATCACACATTTGGACTCTGTTTGCTGCAAACCAGCTGGATGGCCGCGGCTCCATCAAGGAGCTCTTCCCCACCGGGAAACAGTTGGAGCCTCTGGTTGCCCCGCTGGCTGATGGGAAGGTGGCTGTTGGGCAGGACGACCTCACTGTGGTGCTGAACGAGGAAGGAGTTTGCACCCAGAAGTGCGCCCTGAACTGGACCGATATCCCTATCGCCATGGGTAAGGAGTTATTCCCCAGCGTTGACATTATGTTTGACTTTAATCAGAAGAGGCAGCAAAAGGCGAAGTGAGGCACAAGTGACAACCACATAGATCTCAGAGAAGAAATCTATGTGGGTTAAATAAGAAATGAAAACTCCCCCCAAAAAAAAAGCTATACATAAATGGACTGCAACTACCAAACAGCAGCGGCTAAATAAATAGTGGATGAATACAAATGTATACCTCACTTTTCAGGTTTTAATTTGCAAAAATATTTGAAAGACATACAGAGGCCTGTCACAATAACAAGCTTTGCTGGACGATAAATTGTCCCAGAGGTTATTGCGATAAACGATAATATTGTTGTTTTTGAGACCAGTTTCAAGAACAAATCCTCAAAGGTCAACAAACTCTAAATTTGTACCAAGATTTAATGCCGAAACAAGAAGACATTTTAAATATCCCAAGTAATTAAACAAAAACAACAGATATAATGAATTATGAAGTCAGTGTAAACACAATTGTTCTTTGAAACAAGGATTAGTTGACATCATGCTACATGTAGCCAGGGTGTCCTAAAGAAGCGTTTTACAAATGGAAATGTTTCTCAAGAACAGTATTTGTGTTTGTGGGACCATAACAACTCACAGTAGGGGTCACACTTTCCTAAAAGAGAATCAATAGATAGTTCTATCACTTTTATTGTTATCTCAATATTAACACAAAATATCGTGACAAAACTTTTAGTCCATTTCGCCCAGACTTAAATTCCTGCTGTTAAACTTTATTCTGCTTATAATAATGATTTTTAAAATTCCTGCATTTGTAATGATATTTAATCATTTCTGAGCAATTTTCTACAAGGTAACTTTACTTTTTAACTCATCTGATGGCAGGTTTGATGAGTTGTTCTTTATAGTCAAGTAAAACTTAAACCCAAGTCAAGTATTTGCTCAGGTTTTACCGTTTTCTCTCTCCGCTGTAATCCAGCTGCCTTTTATCTGTCACAGCCATTTTTTGACTCCCATGTGTTGGAAAATGAAGCGTTTTTACCTCGTGACTAGTTCACCACGGGTCCATGATGAGCTCTGTAGTCGTTTAGGATGCTGCGCGTTTCTGTTCTCACCGGAATACAGGAGGGAAAAAACACCCAGAGGAAATGAAGCCTCCAAGCACTGGTTTTATGCAGCTTTCAATTTCCTCATCCTCATACTGCGAACAGAGCCGAGCTGGAAGGCAGAGGCGGACGTGAGCGGCACCGTTTTAGATCTGTTCAAACGGACCGTCCTCAACCGCTCGACTATCCAGGGTCTATAAAGATCAACCTGGAGTTTTTTTTGTTGTTGTATTTTTTCTCCCAGGATGAATTATGTGCCACATAGCTACAAAAACTGTTGCCTATTAGCTGGATTTGCAGATGAATTAGCCTCACTGATTATGAATTTCCATAAAGAGTTTCCTTTTGTTTTTGTTGTTCCAACTAGAGATGCGTTGATCCTTTTCAGGGCAATAAAGTCAAGAACAAACAGTTTCTACCCAAAAGCTGTTGTTTCTCTGAACACAGCAAATCCATCTGAAACCTGATCTTTGTTCCTTTTATTTATTCTTAACATCCCAGCTGTTCTGTGTTTCTTCGAGAGTTTCTAGTTTTTTTTATTTTGCTGTGCTTTCTTCATGCACAATGACATTAAAAGAAATTCTGGTTCTGATTCTGATATTATCTACTCAGTCCAATTCTACGCTTTGTGTTCTTAGCGGCGTCATGATTTGTATATTTTACGTTATATTTTGAGTTCTTGTTTCAAAAGTTTTTTGCAGTTCATTTTTACATGTTTGACTAAGGTAGTCAACCTATTGTTTTTGTCTCTTTATTATTTATTCTACTTTAGTTTTTATACTCCTAACTGCACTGACTGAACAAATAAAAGTTGTGTTGTGAAGCTACTAAATTTGCAATCAATTATACATTTATTATAAATATCTGTTTAATTTAGTAGACCTAGTAGATCTAGGTTTGGGTTTAAAAAAAAATAAACATTTTGAGTCAGTCCAGCACTGTTTTTCTGTATCGGATCAGTATCAGCTGACACTTCCGATACCCCAGATATCGGTATCGGAAGTGAAGAAAGTGGATCGGTGTGTCCTTCGTTCCCGGTCCATTAAATTCTGTTTCATTTTGTCCTGGTGACAAACTTTCTCGTAACAACCCTGGCTTTCCTTTTAGGCTGGAAAAAAACCCCCGGCTTAACGCAAACGAATAAATCTAAAAAACTTTATTCTTTTTGATCTCCGCAGAGCACCAGCCTCCCTACATCATTGCGGTCCTCCCTCGGTACGTGGAGATTCGGACCTTAGAGCCACGGCTGCTGGTGCAGAACGTGGAGCTGCAGAGGCCGCGCTTCATCACGTCGGCAGGGTGAGACAGACTTCACAGCCGCAAACGAAGACGGGAAAATAAAAGTGGAAAAACATAAAACGATGTTGTCTACTTTGACACAGAAGACTGACCTTTTTGTAGCAATCTGTTTTCAAGTAAAAAGTTCTGACTTTTATTTGTGTTTCTCCACTATGGAAAATAAATTTGTTTTGCTAGACTCTCATAATAGCTTTTAAATCGACCGCATTTTAAGCTTTACAATTTGGAGGCTGCAATTATTACATTATTATTATTGATTAATGTTCATGTTACCATTTCCTCCCGTATTACTCCCGTTTTGTACCTGCAAGTTAAATTTATTTGTATATTACCGTTCAAATGCAGAGTAATATCAAGATTTATACAGAAAAAAGAACAAAAAGGAACGAAGCATCAAAAAGTTAAGAAAAGCATATTTAAGTAATCTTTGGCTCTTCCAGGTAAACGGTCATGTTTTCAGTCCTGATTAAAAGGAATCAAAAGTTTCTGCACATCTCATGTTTTGAGGCGCTCGCTTCCAGAGCTGAGCGCCGCAGGAACGACATGTTGCCTCATATTTACTTCTCATGCTGGTAACACTGAGCAGGCAGATCTCAGATGACCTGAGGCTGCTTCTGCACATGGTTCCTACCCGATCACCAACTGTGAAATGCACATAAACCCAAAGCTATTCAGCATTCCAGCCCTGTTCAGATACAGTTCAGTTTGATTGTACATTTTCTAAAAAAACAAAAAACAAATTGTAGTTATTGATATTGTATCTTTCTCAGTTTAAATTTATTCTGTCCCCCGACCACACTGAAAATGTTTATAATTGACTTCTGCATGTAGGATTTAACTATTGGAGTCGTCTAATTTAATTCCCCCTCCGAGTATAAATAGGACACAGAAAACCACTTTAAATTCTTCAGGGTACATAATAGGGTGTATAATTTTTTATTTCTGTCATGATCAATTAGAAATACAATCGAGAGCTCAAATTTCATACCTGAAGAATTGTATATATATATATATATATATATATATATATATATATATATATATATTTTTTTTTTTTTTAAACTGCAAAGGCAGGTGGTGGGGAAAGGACAAAAGGACATGCAGCCCCACAAAACTAACAAAAAAAACCCAAAACAGTCAAAAATAGATTTTGAAAACCATTGGTCTGCAATTTGCTTCTTTTTTTTTTTTTAACCTAACTTGAGAACAATTTCCTTTTGAGGGCTTTTCTCATCTTTGCTGCTGATGTTCTGTGCTTGTAGCTAAGATGCTTCCTCTTCTCTCGCAGGCCAAACATCGTGTACGTCGCCAGCAACCACTTCGTCTGGCGCCTGGTGCCGGTGTCGATAGCCAGCCAGATCCAGCAGCTGCTCCAGGACAAGCAGTTCGAGCTCGCTCTTCAGCTGGCGGTAAGCACGACCCCGCAGAGCTCACGTTTTATCCCCCCGAGAATTCAGCCTACCTGTGGCTGAAATGCAATCTAAAATGACACTAGAAATCCAATTTTTTTATAAGGCGCAGCTATAAAAACCGTTTCAGGAGGATTTTCTAAAGTAGTCTTCTTGTCTTCACACAAGAAAATAACAAACATTTTAGGGTGGATCACATTTCCCTTTATATCTTTTTCTATTTTTTTTCCTTTTTCAGAAAATGAAGGACGATTCAGATGGTGAAAAGAAGCAGCAGATACATCACATCCAGAATCTTTACGCCTTCAACCTGTTTTGCCAGAAGAAGTTTGATGACTCCATGCAGGTGTTTGCTAAACTTGGTACAGGTACAACTTCTCTGGCGCGAGCGGGACACACATGGGTCAAATCTACACAAAACACTGCAGCCGTACTCATGTTCTGTCAACAACCTCAGCCGACCAACCGGCACAACCATTACAGCAGCATAGACATTTACAGGATAAAGTAGGAAATAAAAATAAGTTTGACAAAAATAATGTTAAAAAAAACCCACTATAATAAAATTGTCAGTAAAATATCTAGAAAATAATAGAAACCAAGACACTTAGTTTCAGTTGCAGCAATTTCCCAAAACCTCGAATCAATTAAGTGCTCAGACTTTTCCCTTTATTTTTTATTTACTTATTCATTGTTTTTTTTTTTTTTGTTTTTTTTGTCTGTCACAAATTGAGCTAGAAAATGACCAAACACAGACTGGACATTTTAAGGGATTGTTTTTACTTTTGCTGAATCAATTCTCGGTGCATATTTACAATCATTTTGCCGCTGTTTCATATTTCATAGTGAAACAGTATTTTATGAGCTCATATGTAAGAGTCACATCTCCTCTGTAAAAGTTTAACTAAAACAAAAAGAAAACGCTCTTAATGGCTGATAGTACAGGATTCTTACCGCCTTCTTGTTTTGTTTTGTTTTTTTCCGTTATAGCGTTAATGTGCTGTACATTTTTTCAAATACTTATTTTAATCTCGTCATTTTACATATTTGCTCTGTGGCCGGCAGATCCCACGCATGTGATCGGACTTTACCCGGACCTGCTCCCGTCAGACTACCGCAAACAGCTGCATTACCCCAACCCTCTGCCCAGCTTGTCTGGGGCCGAACTGGAGAAAGCTCACCTGGCTCTTATCGATTACCTCACCCAGGTGTGTGTTTATGACAAAAAAAAAAAAAGTTAAATAAAACACTCTGCCTGTTTGGAAATGCTTAAACGTTGGGATAACATAAATAGTGGTAAATGTAAAAAAAAAAAAAACCTCTTTCTTTCTCACAGAAACGCAGCCATCTTGTCAAACAGCTGAACGACACCAGCCCGTCCACAACGTCTCCGCTCATGGAGGGAACGCCGACCATTAAGAGCCGCAAAAAACTCCTGCAGATCATCGACACCACGTTGCTCAAATGTTACCTGCACGTAAGACCAAAGTGACATCTGTCAATTATTCGCTTGCATCTGGTTTATTTATTATAGAGGGTTTTGAAAAACTCTTCACACCCTTTAGAATTATTTCACATTTTGTCACATTTTGCCCACATTTTGCGTACATTTATATTAAAGTATAAAAAGTGTAGCGTACATTTGCCCTCGGAGATGTCCTGGTCAGCTTTATATCCACTGATAGAGATTTGTTTTCATTCTTCTTAGTGAAATATCTTAAAGTGAGTCAGATCAAACGGAGGCACTGTTTTCAAGATTGGCTACAGATTCTGTATTGGGTTTAGGTCTGGACTTTGACTGGGACATTAACCTTTAACTGTGGCTGTATGTTAAGGGGTCGCTTTGCTGATAGAAGATGCAGTTTCACTCCAGTCTCACGTTTGCAGCCCCCTCAAAACAAATGTACCCCCACACCATGACGCTGCCAGCACCATGTTTCACTATGGTTACGTGTTCAGTGTCAATTTTTGTTCACGTGTCACTTAAAAGCAGATGCAGCTTCTAATTGTATTATTACTAAGCAACGCTGATTTCGATTTCCATCAATAATCTACCTGAAAACTACTTATTGAAGTCTTAACAAGCAGATAAGAAAATCTTATGTGCAACAAAACACAACCTCACTTTAGATGTGCTATAAAACTTACATCTTTGCTACATCCTGAAAATGACAACAAGACAACTTTTTTGTGTTTTGTTTGCTTAGCTGTTGCATGTCTGATGAGGCAGAAGTCGTGCTGGGGTTTTGTACTGGGAGTGATGGACTCAAGTTTTTAAACGCCGTTTTTTGTCCGTCTGTTCCTTGCAGACCAACGTGGCCCTCGTCTCGCCCCTCCTTCGACTGGAGAACAACCACTGCCACATCGAGGAGAGCGAGTACGTTCTGAAGAAGTCTCAGAAGTACAGCGAGCTCATCATTCTCTACGAAAAGAAGGGCTTGCACCAAAAAGGTAGGCAGCGTCGATGGATACACCTCAACAGGTCGGATTGTCACAAAAATTGGACTTTTTACATTTTTCTCGTCACTGTTAAAGTATTCCTTTATTTTATTTTTTTATTTTTTATTTTTTTAATCTCTGTTTAAGATGTCTTGCTGATGCTAGGAGGTCACCTAAAATATTATAGAATACATATTTTGCAGAGCGTATGTCTCTGCAAAATTAAAAGATAAAAATTTTTTTCTTGTGGCCATTTGACTTTTTATAACTTCTTTCAGGAATGTGTTTCTGCTCACCACGACTAATAGTTTCCCAGTGAACAGATTCTCCCACAAACTTACAGCTTTTCTAAGTTTGTGATTGACAAACTTAGATTGTGATTGACAGCGCTAAGCCCCGCCTCCATGCCCTGATTGGTTGTTTCTATTTGGCATTGGGAGAAGTCAGATCATCTCAATGTTTTCACAGATTAACTGAATCATACCGTATTGTCACGACATGGTGACAGTTTCAACAAATGCATACAAAAAACACCTTCTATAGAAAATTACATAATGCAGCTTTAACAATCTGGTTCTGGTTGAGAGCGAACATGTATTTGTCAGGAAAAAAATAAAATACTGAAACGCTTGACAGACTGCCATCGCTGCAAAAACACAAAATTTGACCAAGTATTTTTGGTCTGGTGTCTAGAGAAAATATGTTAAAACACTTGAAATGACGCAAAACTAGCTTAAAAGTACATTTTCATCAAGATGAAAACGTTCTAGCTCCGTTGGCAGATTATCTAACTTATAACAAAACGTTTTCCTGTGTTGTAAGTGGAAAAATCCACCAATAGAACAAGTGGTGGTTTTTTTTTTTGTCAATATTAAAGAATTATTTACTTAAAATAATATCTTACATCTTGCTAAAAAGTTAATTATGAGTCAGTTTTGTCTCATTTCAAGTGTGCTAAGATATTTATACAATAAACTAGACCAAAAATACTTTGTATGATTTTTTGTTTTTGCAGTAATAAAATGTTTTAACAGTCACCAAATTGTGTTCCCTGGGCTGATTAAAGTCCAGCTCTTTGATAAGTGTGCAGATCGAAATCACCTCTTATGATTTACACATTTAAAACGTTTTACAATCCTCGTTTGCTTTGTCATTGTTTAATTAAGGAGATAAAATGTTTTATTTATTCGAATGTGAAAGTTACTATGAGTCAGCTGAAATATAGCTGTTGTTGTCACAGTCTGAGTTGTTTGTGTTGTTTATTTGCCGCAGGCCTCAGCTTGACAGCAGAAAGCTGAGCAAGCGATCCGCTTCATCATCTGCTTTTTTTTTTTTTTTTTTCTTTGAAACTCGGGTTTTAAAGCAGCGGTTTAAATGTCAGCCCTGCTCCATATTTGTCAGCTGTCGTCTCATTTCGCTCCAGCTCCCATCATTTCTTCGAATATCTTCGGTCAGAGTTGCACAATGCGGCCATTACAAGCCCAGTTGGTCCATTTCGGAGAACGTCGGCAGGCTCCGGTTCGCTGCTCGTAACGAAGCCGAATCCATTTGGGGTTTTGGGAGTCCGATCTATGAGGCTACGCGCTCAGAGAAGCTTTCCTCCATAAGTCACAGCGGTTTGCTCTTTGTGGTTTCGGCCCATTCTGGACGCTGCGGGCGCAGCTGGTCCTAATTGGCCTGCCCTGATTTATGCCTGTGATGTCGCGCTGCTCGAGTTTACCTCTGAATTAAAAGCAGCTGTTTGTAGCCACCAGCTAACGCTGTGGATGTGCTGGGTTATGTCACGCGGCGTGCGGCAAACACGACTTCCTGCTGTGCCATATAAACCATTAATCACTCGTTCCCTCCCGCTGTGCCGTCACCCGCCGCCATGTTGTTGTTCTCACTTTGTTTGCTCTGTTTCAGCCTTGCAGGTCCTGCTGGACCAGTCCACCAAGGCCAACTCTCCTCTGAAGGGTCACGAGCGAACCGTCCAGTACCTCCAGCGACTGGGTGAGACTCAGCCGAGTTGACTGGTTTAAAGGATGTGTTCCTCTTGAACTTTCCCAAGTGTTTTTCGTGTTGCTTCCGCAATCCTGGATGCATTTTATTGGGACTTTATGCGATGAACATGAACTATGGCAACATCAAGAAGTGGAAGAAATATCAAATTTATACACAGACATTTTAGCCCATTTGTCTTTGAGCAGCTAAACCTCAGTCTGACGGAGGGTGGACATGAATTTTCAAGTGGATTTAGGTTTTGTGAAAATGAATCTCTTCCCCACCACCTTGTTTTTCCACTGGGGTTTTAGGCAGCAAGCAGGTCAAAAAGTTTCATTTTGGTGTTGTTTTGAAACAATGGTTGTTTCTTGCCACACTCTTCATAAAAGCCAGATTTGGGTGGTGAAACTAATTGTTCCTATTAGCTGATTCTTGCTAATTAGGTGGCTTCAGAGCACAATCAGTTGCTCCTCTAATTTATTTAGGGCTGTGAGAGTAAAGGGGGCACAAAGTACATTTCAGATCAGATGAAATCGCAATAAATGCTTTACTGGCAGCTGTAACGAGACAAAATGTTTAAAATATTTTTGCAAGGCATTTGGGGTATTTTTATGTTTGAACTGAATATATTTTAGTTTTAAGTAACATAATATTCATAAACATATATATGAATATTGCTGGGCATATTATCTGATATGATCCACTTATTGTTGGTGTTTTTGTCATTGCCGTTTTGTTTTAGCCTCTTTGTTGAGATTTGAAGACAAAAATATTGTTCATCTACTGTAATTAAAATTAAATGCACTAAAATCAAGCACATGCTAAAACGCGTGTATTTAATTAATGTTAAATATATACAATATTGGTGGAGTAACTGTTAAATACAGGTTTATTTCTTGTACGTGTGTAATAAAAGTAAGGCGAATAAAGAGCAGGAATATTGATATGTTTCACTTCCTTGAATGTGCAAAGCAAATGTTTTTGACCTTATGCTTCATGCTGTGTGTATTTCTGTACATATTAAAAAAAATAAAATGAACAAAGATCAACCGTTTGTAATTCCCCACCTTGTGAACTTTTCTCACTCACAGGATCAGAGAATCTGGGGATAATCTTGGAGTTTTCTCCCTGGGTGCTTAAAATCTGCCCTGAGGATGGCCTGAAGGTGAGCAAACGTATTTTAAAAGTAATTGCATACAAATGTTTGTTTATTCTCCACTGTGTGTCCCAGCTACAGCAGCAAATAGGAAATTCGAGGTTACTTAAATATCTTGTTTGTTTAGTTTTTGAAAATGTCTCCTCCTCTTTAGATCTTCACTGAAGATCTGCCCGAGGTGGAGACTTTGCCCAGAGACAAAGTGCTGCAGTTCCTGAAGGAAGGCTTCGTGGAGCTGGCCGTCCCGTATTTGGAGCACATCATTTATGTGTGGGACGAGAAGGGCCCCGAGTTTCACAACGTGCTTATTCAGCTGTATCTGAGCAGGGTTCAAGGCCTGATGAAGCAGTACCTCAACTCACTGCCAGAAGGTTTGTTGAGCAGAAGCTCCCGGAACTGAAAGGTTTTCTTTTTTTTTTTCTTTTTTTTTGGGTGGGGGGACAGAGGTGGGTTTGTTTTTGCAATCTGAGGAATTTTACTTTTAACCAAAGATGGCGTCATTCTTTCTAATGGTAGGTTGACACGAACCGACATTCAAAGTTGAGTTACTTGTCCTGTCGTCTGAGCAGTGATTAATTTAGAGATTTAGAGAGTAAGTTTCCTCTGTAACACAGTAAAATGTTCCTCTATATGCATGATTGCCCTCTAGTGTTAGAAAAGAGATTAAAAGTAGCAGATGAAACAAACTGCTGGCAGTAAACAGTTTGTTGCTTTGTCTCCATTAATCGAGGCATAACATGAGATATGGCCTTTTTCTTTTTTTTTAGGGATTATTGGGATTAAAATGGGTCGTCAAATATGTATTTTAAGTTCTTACAGACAAACTGTGTTGATGTCAGGAACTGACATCAACACTTCATGTGTTGCTCAATGGATAACTGCACTGTAAAAAGCACATTTTCTTTGTTTACTTGATCAAAAATGCTATAAACAGCAAATATTCTAAAAAAAAAAAAAAAAAAAATAGGACTATAATTTAAAATTCTTAACGTCTGATCATTCTCTTTAATATCCATCGTCTCACTAACTATGCTAATGAGATTGTTTTTGTTTTGCGTAGGGGTTTCTGCCGTTCCTGCCGGCCAGGAGCAAGGTGAACTGGGAGAGTTCAGGAACAAGCTGCTGTCTTTTCTGGATATTTCCACCAGCTATGAACCTGCCAGACTCATCAGCGACTTCCCATTTGATGGTAGGAAATGTTCCTGAAGCTCTGCTGCCTCTGCAAACCTGTTAATAACTTTGTAAAGATGTTTAAAGAACCTGAAAAACCTTATTGGTTTCAGTTGCTTAATCTCACACTGAGCAACTTTCAACACTTTATTTGAATATTTTTATTGATTCGGAGAAACATCTTGTTTCTCTGTAGCTGCCCTGTTGGCTATGGGAACCCCCCTCCCCCACCTGTAGCTAACAGGGCAGCTAAATCTGCAGCTGTAATTTTGTACAAGGATTTAGCAAACAGGCAGAGGGATTATTGACCGTCTTGTATCTTTTCTTTAGGACTTCCTGATAGGTTTTATGTCCACTAAAACATTTCTGTTTTTTTTGTTTTGTTTTTTTGTTACGCTGCTACATTTTTTGTTGTTGTTGTTTATTCATAGAATCCACCAGATTTCTGTTTGAGAAACCAAAAATAAATAAATAATCTGCGTCGGCCAAAATCAGAATCGGCATGTTAGACTTTTTAAAGATCGTTGATCGGCCAGAAAACTGCAGTCGGTTCACCTGTAGCTTAACAATTGTTCTTTGGAGAACTTCAACACGTAATCGACAGAACATTCCGAAGTGGAAAAACAAACAAACTTGAAAATGTTTTTTATTCATCTGGTATGTACTGTGTTTGTTTAGATCTTTTCATTTCTATAAATATCTCATCTGTTTCTCTCCATCTTTCAATCTAAATCTATTGCATCTTTCACTCTCCCTCTCTCTATCTTATATATATTTCCTTACCAAGCAAGAGGGAGACGAACTCATTTTAAAGCTCCTTTACACATATAAAAACATAAGTTATATTTATAAACAAGAATATAAGATTACATATTTAACAGCAGTAAAGTGTCAAGTGTTTCCCATTATTTCTGCTCGATGTAACTTAGAAAAATGCAGCAGTCCAGCCTCCAGTCTTTGGCCGCCTGGCTGACCTTGTCCTCCTGGTTTTGCATCTCTCAGGGCTGCTGGAGGAACGGGCTCTGCTCCTGGGTCGCATGGGGAAACACGAGCAGGCGCTTTTCATATACGTTCACGTTCTGAACGACACCCGCATGGCCGAAGAGTGAGTACCTGTGCAAACGCCGCCTCACCTCACCTCAAATGACAGCAGCCTGCTGAGCGCTCACTGGAATCAAGATGAGCAAATATTGTCTGATTCTGAATCACTTTGTTGCCAAAAGTCATATTTTAAAGGGAATTTCTTTCTGTAAATTATAAGAGCAGATGACTCATTTGAACTGTTATGACCATATAAAACTCTATTTTTTTTTTTTGGCGGCTTTGAGTCCTTGATGATAATTTTCTCTTCTTTCATCATATAGATACTGCCACCGGCATTATAACAGTTCAGTGGACGGAAATAAAGAAGTAAGAAAATTATTTTTTTTCTCCTGTTTTCATCACAGTCTGCAGTAAACCCAGTCATCACAGCAGAGAAACTACAGCACATCTTTCTAAACAGGAGAAATCTAGTAAATAAACTAAAGCTCACAAAGAATTACATTTGCAACTTGGCTGTTGGTGTTCAGTTCAATTGTTAGAAAAGTTGGAGGAGAGATAGTGAGTCAGGGAGTGAAGGAAATTAGAGAGGAGGAAGACAGCGGTGAGGTGTGCTGTGGGAGTCGCAGACGGGTTTGAAGTACATCAGGGATCCGCTCTGAGACCCTTCCACTTTCAGAGGTTGAAAATCAGGCAGGTCGTAATGTTTGCAGATGACATTGCACTACGTGGTGTGAAGAGAACTTGGAGAGCGTCGTTTTTCTTTTCTTTTTTTCAGAGGTAAAAAGAAAAGCATCTTAATTAATCACAGGCAAAAAATGGATGAGTTTCTCTACAGGCTGGGGGAAAAAATGAAACTGGTGTTTATAAATGGTGTTTCAGTAAAGTAGAATTTAAATACTTTATATTACAGCGATAAACATTTTCTTCAGTCACTTTTTGTGTGTTTTTTTGTGTCACTAATAACTGAATATAAATGAATTCTGAGGGTAACTTCTGATGAAGTTTTAACCTGTTGATGTTGATTTTAGCCGACTTTTTAAAATATCTCATAAAAATAAAAGTTCAAATTTTTCTGGTCGTTATGTATTTATTACACGGAGCAGAAATGACATCACTCAGCATGTTTTAGAGAAAGTGGTCTCTAAAATCTAACAAAACCAGTCCAATATTTTCAGATGAAGCATCCTCTATGACAGACAGGCTGAAAACGATAAAGCAGAGCAACTCTGCCTTCCTGTTATCTTCTGAAAGTCCTCTCACTTTCCCTATCTCGTTTGCTGCTTGATTGATCTAAAAGTAAAACCTCAGTCTCTGCCTCCGTAGCTCGTTCATTCTGATTGAATTTAGCTCAGATAAAACAGAGCTTGAATGTAGGGAAGGTTGAAGTGCTGTGACTCTGCCTCGCAGGTTTATCTGTCTCTGCTGCGGATGTACCTGTCCCCCCCTGACGCCCACTGCCTGGGGCCCATTAAGATGGAGCTCACTGAGCCTCAGGCCAACCTGCAGGCGGCCCTGCATGTCCTGGAGCTGCACCACAGCAAGCTCAACACCACCAAGGTAATCACTTCTTGTACATTTTGCACTTTTAAAGTTTGCACTTCAGTTCGGAACTTTTGCCATGAATAAAAGATGGAGGCTTGAGTAACAAACTTGAGTTACAGCCTTGTATTTTTTTCTCTTTGCTTTAATTCCTCAGAAAAAGGTGTACCTGCAGCAACAATGCTAATTTATTCTGAATTTCAAAATCAAAGTCAAATCAAATTTTATTTGTGTAGCACATTTCAGCAGCAAGGCATTTCAAAGTGCTTTACACCAAATCAAACACAGAAACACAATGCAACATAGAATCAACAATCTAAACACAACATTAAGTTAGATTTTCACTAAGTAATATGTCTTTTAAATCATTAAGAAGTCATGTTCCACAAATCTGGAACAAACTTCCAGAAAACTGTAAAACAGCTGAAACACTGACTCCCTTTAAATCTCAACTAAAAACCCACTTGTTTAGAGTCGTATTTGAAACGTAATCAATTGCAAATTTATTGACGGAATCTGACTATGTTGTGTTTTTATTGTTGATTCTATGTTGCATTGTGTTTCTGTGTTTGATTTGATGTGAAGCACTTTGAAATGCCTTGCTGCTGAAATGTGCTATACAAATAAAGTTTGATTTGATTTGATTTTACTCATGACCCCATGGATTCAGAAACAACTTGTGCACTGCAAAAACACCACATTTTATCAAGTTTTTTTTGGTGTAGTTGTAAACATCTTGGTTCACTTGAAATGAGACAAAACTAGCTTACTAGCTAACTTTTCAGTAAGCTAGCTTCTTTTAAGGTCAATAAATTCCTTAATATTGATGAAAAACTAGCTGTTCCACTGCAGATTATTTCACTTAACAAACATTTTTCCCTTGTTTTATTTGAAATAATCTGCCAGTGGAGCTAGTAGTTTTTCATCAGTATTAAGGAATTATTCACTTAAAACAAGCTAGCTTACTGAAAAGTTATCTAGTAATTAGTTTTGTCTCATTTCAAGTGTATTAAGATAATTGCACTAGAAACTCCACCAAAAATACTTGGTGTGTCTCTTTTTCCATGTCACGTTTTGAATCGTTGCCCCGTTTTTTTTTGTTGTTTTTTTTTTAAACCCATATTTTTGTGGCCGCCGTTTCTCCAGGCTATCAATCTGCTCCCAGCAAACACTCAGATCCGGGAGATAAAGGTCTTCCTGGAGAGCGTCCTGGAGGAGAAGGCCCAAATGAAACGCTGCAACCAGGTGTTGAAGAGTCTGCTGCAGGCCGAGTTCCTCAGGGTGAGATCTGGGAAATGTCTTCATGGTAGATCCAATTGATAGTGGGATTCTTCATGATGCTGAAACATCGGTGTTGCTCAGTATGATGTTCTTTTCTCCTTTTTTTGTTGCTTTTTTCTTTTGTCTGTCTTGCTGATGACTAGTTCGGGGAAAAGATGTTAAAGCTGATTTTGTTGTGTCTATTCTCAGGTGCAGGAAGAACGAATCTTCCACCAGCAGGTTAAATGCGTCATAACAGAGGAAAAAACCTGCAGAGTCTGTAAGAAGAAGATAGGAAACAGGTGACATGATCTCACATAAGAGATGACTCGAAATGTGAGACAAATAGAGGAAAATGATTACTATGTTTTATGAGTTGAACTTTTTCAAATTTACTGTTTTCAAATTTGATTAAATGGGATAGAATGTGGAAAAATTGCAATGACCAGTGAAAATTTCAAGTCTGTGGAGAAATTGCGAATGATGAGTGAATTTGAATTAAATGTGACCTATTATGCTTCCTTGAACTGGTCTATACAGCAAAATTTTTTTATGTATGCTCATTGAATTTTTTTTAATTTCCACAAACTAATTCTTAGATGGTGAGATTTTAGTCTACTACTTATAGAAGTAGTAGACTAAAGGCCTGTTTTAAGGCCTGCTGTTTACACTCACTCATGAAAATGGCTGAAACAGACATGCAATTATACAATTGTACATCTTTGAAAAGCAAAGGTGGAGCAACAAGAATGCGTCAAGTGGTTTCTAAATATTAAGTCAACAGCAAAACACTCAGGTTTTTTTTTTGTTTTTTTTTCCCAGCAGCCATTGCTGTCGTTGTGCATTTACTGCCAAACACGACTGGGTGTTTGTTTGTTTTTTGTCAGTTTGTGCTTGGACTGCTCTTAGGAGGAGCAAAAACCCAAATGGAAGTAGAAAACAATGAGTTGTGCATAATACGTTCCCTTTAATAGTTCTAATAGTGGCAACGTCCTGGAGGAACTGACTTTTACTCTACACAGCAGTATTCCTTTCAGGTTGCATTCGTAGGTTTTGTACTTTTAGTGACGCTTCGTAGTACGTAGAATGGAAGGATGAGAATAATAAATCTTCTGGTTTTCTTTCAGTGCGTTTGCCAGGTATCCCAACGGCGTGGTGGTTCACTATTTCTGCTGCAAAGATCGCAGCGTGTGTCCCACGGAGCAGTAAAATCCTCTTCCCAGACTGACGAATAAACCCCACCCCACCCTCCACCTCCCTGCTGCGGGCTTCGCCGCTCGGCCATGTTGGAATTAGAAATATATTTGAAGGACTGCGGCGTTGGTTTATTTTGCCCTTCTGCTGCCACAGAGCAGAACAGGAGCAGTGCTGAAGTTTTTCCCCTCTCAGCGTACATGAAGAAACAGGAAAACGTCTGGAGACGCTCAATGGGAACGGAGAGATGAAGAAAGAAAGGAAGGAAGGAAGGCAGATCAAGACAATCCAGAAGCAGGTGCCACTGTAACCACATAAAGGATTTGCTGCCTTACAGGCACGGCGTCCTGGAAGATTATTGACAGCTGGGATTGCAGACGTAAGCGAGCTATTTCTGATTACTACAGTTTATTATTATTATTTTATTTTATTATTGCTTTCACGTTCCCTCCACCACCGTAACTCATCGTAGGCCTCAAACACGCCTCGATGTGCCACACTGAGTGCTGCAGGACTGTTAAATGCCTTCTGTGACTCTGAAGATTGTACAATGAAATGAGATGTCACTCATAACGTTTTGTTGATAATATAATACTGTTGTGTTTTCTACTGAACAGTGTCCATTTAATATTATTCATAGGTCAATCCTCAGTTCTTACCCAACTACATCCACTGTTATTTTTAAACATTGGTTCTTTTTTGTGGCTTACGGGTGCATTAATCAAAATCCAAATGTTTATTTGGTAGCGCTTTATTTGAAGGGGTTGTGCGTAAGACCGACGTTTCACTGTCATACACATGATATAACAGCTGTCATGAACATGAAGGAGTCTTTATGGATATTTATGGCTGTTGTCTTAAAGTGCAATTCGGAAAATAATGAAACTTTTAATGCAAGTTTGCATTAAAACTGTCAACTTGATATTTATTGGGTAAATAATTACATTTTTGTGCGAAATTGCATTAAAACTTACATTAAAAGTGTAAATTTTACATTAAAAGTCTCATTATTTACCAAATGACGCTTCATGACAACAGTCATAAACACTCATGAAGACTTTTTCGTGTTCATGACAGCTGTTGTCATGTTTATTACAGTGTTATATCATGTTTATTACAGTGTTATATCAGTCTTATGACTGACGTGACATAATAATTCAAATAAAGTGTTACCGTTTATTCCTGCTTCTGCAATCTGAATAGTAGCCGTCTTTTTATCATTAATTGTGATCTGTTACAGTGAATGCAACATATTTAGTTCTGGACTGTTTCTACAAAACAAAAAAACAGACTCTTCTTCACTAACGCCAGTGGTTATTAATCGTTTTTCAAACTGTAGCAGCATTCACTCCAAACTTCTTTTGTTATCTTTGGAAGCTGAACTCGTGTGTCGACTCTTCTCTCAAAAGTTCCCCGTCGCCAAGATAGAAAATGAACGACCTGCACTTTAATTCTTCTTGATTCTGTTTTTGCATTACTGGAATTATACTGAACTTTTAAGAGGAATGCTGGACGTCTGCGTTTTGAAGGCGACGTTGCTCTGGAACGAGTCTGTTTGCTGTTTGTTCAGTGAGCAGAGCGGGAAGCAGAACAGTTTTGTTTACTAAGAAATAAAAAGCATGCAAATGGATGTTTTGCTGGGTCGACAGCGTCATTGTTCCGAGGCTGTTTGTCTATGAAATATGTTTTGTTGGCATGAAAATCAATAATTACAATTATTTTATTTGTCGGGTAGGTATCAAGTTGCAACATACAACTTCAACTCCACTTCAAAATAGGAGCTTTAATTTGAATTTATGCACATTTTTTTCAAACCACACAAATTGAAAAGGTGACTTTTCAATTTTTCTGGCATAATTCTGACAGAATATTTGACATTTTAACTTTTAAACATAGTCCATCAACTTTTTATCCAATCCAGACCGAATTTGGACGTTTGTTTGGGTTCCTCAGCTGGTTATGATAATCAGCTTCTTTTATTTGCACCTTGCGCCACTTTGACAGTGGAAACCGATACCGTGATCTCATCGTTCCGACAAGATCACGGTCTCACGCGTAAAAATATGGATAAAACGTTGAAATATTAAGCTTCTAAAATGAGTCGGACATCAACCCTATTAAAAACTGTGGCCGGTGCTGAGAAGTCGGGTCTGCGAACCGAGCAACACAAATGAGCTTTTTTAATAAGACGTGAAATATTCACAGAATTAAGCCAGAAGCTGCAACATTACTGTGACTACAGGTTTAAATTAAAGCTTTTTTTTCCTCATCATTTTGAACAAGTCACAAAAAAAAAAACCACAAAATGATTCCAATTCATCGTAAGCATAAATTAAAAATATAATCATCTGGATGATGAGTGTGTGTTGGCATTATATATATATATATTTATATATATATATATATAAAGATTTCTAGTTATTTCTATGCACTGAGATTATGACCTTTAATAAAATCACCAAGGCAACAAACTAGTCATGTAGCACAACTTTAGCAAATTCTATTATAAATAAATATGATAACATGTTAACACATTAAACACAAAGAAACAATTGCTTAATTTATTGGAGGTTCCTGATTGATTTTTGGACTCAGAGCTGCAGGCCTTTTCGCCTGTTCCTTTGGTTTGCTCTCGACAAATTCAGTGGATGTGAATCCCTTCGCAGTCCCCTCTACTTTATTTTATCCTTCCTTATCGCCCCAATACAAGAGGAGAGCCTTGTCTTTTCTTCCTTCCCGGGATTTCTTCATCATCCTCGGGGCTCTTGCGTCCCACACACTAACTCTCTTCCACTCGGGCGAGACAGCTGAGGCAACAAAATAGTCAAAACAGTCCCGACTTCTCGGCAAGCGGCACAACCAAACGAAACGCCCCCCTAATGACTCTTTCGTCTGGGGAGTGAGGCATGGTGAAGCCAGAGCGATCGCTGCGTGCTTCACTATTTTATCTGGAGCCAAAGCGGAGTTGCAGCATTATTGCGAGAGGGCCTGGGGAGACTTTTCAAAAAAGCAATGTCCGCTGGACTGGGAGAAACATTTGAATAATTCACCTCTCCTCCGAGTTTGTGGAGCTCTCACACCGTCTTTTCTTCTTTTTTTTTTACCACGCTGAGATGCTGTCATGTCTTGGAAGAGTGGGCCGATGTAGAAATGGAAAAAATCGTAAAACTGGAAGCTGCCCAACCAATGAGTTTGCCCACATTAAGCCTGGCAACTTCTGCTCTATGGTCGGCACCAGAGTGAAAAATAAAACCCCTGGTCACGATGGAGTGTCTGTCTGATAGATCCAGATAGATTGAGCCACTAAGATAGAACTAGACAGACAGATCCAGATTGAAAGATACATGGGTCTACTTCTGTACAGATGGCTTGTTCTGGATAGCTAATTTTATTTTGGTCTTGATTGATAGATCTAGACAGATAGTTTTAGATAGATCCATTGTTGTTCTGTGCTGTTACTCTACAGACAGGCTGCCAGTGCACTGGCGCTGTAGATATGTGGTTATTTAAGGCTCAGCAGAGGTGGAAATGTAGGTTGGTCAGGCTCAGAAAGTCCCATAATTCAGTTAGAAAACCTAAACAGTGGCTTAGAAATGCTGTTGAAGGGTCTTAACCTCACCAGCCATTTTGAACTTTTTGATCCTGTAATTCTAATTCACGCCATATTTCATCCATCATAATCAAACTCCTTGTGATTGCAAACCCTTCGCCATAATGAGCTCTGATGTGAGCTGGCCGTTGGGTTTCTGCAGCACTCTGGTAGAACAGCAGCAGGTCAGACCAGATCATCATAAACGGAAAGCTACACAGGGGAAAAATTGAAGGGCTTCGGGTCACAAATCTAATACAATCCTTAAAATTACCCAGAAATTAGTAAGGGCCATTAAACGGTAAATGGGCTGAACCGGATAGCTGCTCTCTCGTCCCGCCCACCTCTCAAGACATCCTGCAGCACAGCGCCGTGATGTACAGTTGTTGCCAGATGTCTGTGTCTAAATCCCTGAGGTATAATTAGAGGAAGATTTAAAGTGTTCAAATATTTGAATACTATTTATCCTCCTGAAAAGCATCTGTATGTGATCTGCCTTTTCCCATTGTGCTGTAGACGCCATCGTCTAACAAGTTCCTTACCAGATCCAGTCCAAGGCGTTGGTGAACTAAACCTACAGGCCAGCAGGGGGCTGTCAAGAGTCCACACTAACTACGATAACTGTTTGTCTGTACACTTATGAATTACGAGCCTGTGTTTCAATTTGTGAGAAGATTGAAGAACTTAAACTTTCAAAGAATTAAGTATATAATAAAGTAATAAAACATTGTTTACACCATGAAATTTGGTGTCCCATAACCAAGTTATGTTGAGTTAAGTGCAAAATATTCAATTAATCAAATAAAAAAAAAAAAAAAGCAGGATAATGAACCTTCCCAGAGCTACAACGGAGAGGTTTGGTTCAAAGCATAGTTGTTAGCATGACTTGGCTATTGCTATACAAAAATTATTTTTATGAAATCTGACTGACCTGGAGTGTTGGGGCTCATTTTAGATCAAGGGAAATAAGTGATGCAGCCATAGAAGAATAAATTTCTTTCTAAAACGCAGAGACCTTCAGATTAATTTCACATCTTTATAAGAAAAAACTTGGATGTTCTCTGATGTCGAAAAGTAGCAAATTCTCAAGAAAAAAACCAAACTTTTCTATGATTAAAGGTAAACATTTTTGATTTTAAAACTAGGATATATCTGATATATTAAAATCTAAAATTTGTAGAGGGAAAGAAAAACACCCTAAAGTGATCAGGAACAAAAATAACTGTTTTTGAAGATTATAAAGACAAACATTTTTGGTGAGAAATTGCAGAAGTCCTCTGAGGTTGAGGAGGTACATTTAGGAGGTGGAGGTCTGGATATTTTCTCACCAATATTGAATTCTTGGGCATCAGAAAAATTGCACATTGTTCTTGTAAGTAGGTGAAAATGGTATAAATTTTTATGCTGCGGAAACGTGCTCCTCTCTGACCACATTGCACTTCGATGTAAAAAAAAAAAAAAGAAACGCACACGGCACTTTTCAATTCCTGACTTGGAGAACATTTTTTAAAACCATTTACTCTATTGTTTTCCTTCCCAGCTCACAAATATGCTCAATTTTATGCTCCTCTATTTAAAATCCCAATAAGATACAGTGATGTTCGAGGTTGTAGAAACTAAAAAAAAAAAAAGAGATAATAATGAAAAAGGTAAGAATTAAACTTTGTAAAGAAAGATAATGTAATAAGACAGATTAAAATTGTTACGGAGATAAAAAAAACAAAAAAACAAAATGTATTAATTCAAAATCCTTTCAGGATTGATATTTGCCATCCATCCTCCAGTGTGTGCATGCGATGTATCCTCTCTTATCTCTGTGGTTCCTGTTGCAGCGAGGCGTGTTGTTGCTCCAGGTTGGCCCCGTTGGCTCATCTCCAGCAGGATGTGATGGCCTTTCTGTCAGCAGTTATCTTGTGTAACAAAGCAACAGTCTGCCACACACACCTTGTGTACTTTCCGCCTGACTGGAGCTCCGTATCCTGGAGCTCCACCCATCTGCCTGGAGTCACTTCAGGGAAACGGGAGATGATGGATTGAATTATTATCACCATGTGGGAAATCGCTGTGACAGAATGATGGGATGGGGGAGGGGAATTAAAATATTTGAGCATAACTTTGATGATGGCTAATTAATGGGTATATTTTATCAGGAATTATGTGAGCGATCAATGAAAAACAGTGATTATTTAAGGAAAATAATGAGCGGTGGGACTAGATTAAAAAAAATGTCATCCAGTTTGATTTTTATGAAACTACAGTACATAGCAACAAAAGAGCAGCATTTTTCAATTCAAAATTCATTATTGGATACAAGAGTGAAAATTATAAATCCACTCGTTGCTTGATAAGAAGGTGTTTACTGTTTGTTGTTGTTGACTCTTGAGCATCTTGTTTTTGTCAGCAGGGCTGATGCGAGTCCTGTGTGAGTCAAGCTCTGCCTCATTACCTTCACACTGGGCCCAGAGGCTCTGATGAATTCCTCACAGTCAGTATGTTGCACAGCAGACTTTTCCAACATGTACAAGACTAAACTTGCATGCATCAAAGGCGGAGGATTGTCGGCTCCTGCAAGATGTAGGATAAACTTTCCCCGATCATCACTCTGGTATTCCACTGAGTCCTGTGACGGTGAGTGTGTCTGGGATCTCTGTACGTGTCTTTGTTTCATGATCTAACCATCGCGATGAGACTTGAAATGTTAGGTGTTGTACTTCCCCGAACAACCGGATCCGTACGAAGCCTTAGGAAGAAAAATCTGCAGGTATAAATTTGAAAGTGTGCCACGCTTTTCACACTTTGTAGAATCACCTTTCGCTGCTCCAAGTCTTTGTTTCTACCAACCTTTAACATCTACAGAACAAAAGATTACTTTTTACATGCGTCGTCCTCACTGTACATTTGATTTGCTTTCATTTGGTCTGCGCCTTCTTGTCCAGGAAACGCACAGAGTTCGTGAAAAATATTGAACAGCTTCAGATTTCTGCTACATTTTACAAACAAAATCCAGTTCTTTCTTCTTTCTGCACGATCTGGCAGTTGCTGTGCAACACTTTTCCCTTCAACCCACTTAGAGACAGAGGTCAGAGGGGTTACGGTCAAAGCAGAAGGCCTCCGTCTTGTGTTGATCTCTGCTCGAGTGTACGCAGCAGAGTGCTCACACACCCACCTACACACAGATATCTGCAAACCGTTTAAACATCCCTGTGTGCAGACTGGAGGCTCTTTTTGGGTGTTTCTGGGCAAAGATTGGCTACTAGAGGTTTGCACTTTTTGTGTTGGTGTACAAGGAATACCATATATATATATATATATATATATATATATATATATATATATATATATATATATATATATATATATATATATATACACACACACACACACACAAGTTGCACAACTATTGTTAGAGCTAGCTAACAACAGAAATCTGTCTAACAGAACCAGTTTTCATTTTGTCAGCACACAGTGACAAAATGATATAGAGGAAGTAAAAAAATATATATCAGAATCTCAACGTTAGCAAAGCATATCCTCTTAGGATCACTGCGTGTCCATAGCAACCATCAGATGCTACCTACTGTACTCTCCAAACCATTTGGTTTTGGAAGTGATGTGAGCCAAAAAATTTTAAAAAATCCTGTTCTGTTCTACCATCACAAATGTAACCATGTGGAGTTTACTACACTTATGGCTGTTACTCTAAATCTGTGTGATCTGGTCAGATGAGATCAACATTAAGCTTTTCAGCTCCTAAACATGGAGGTGGGTTTGGTGTGAAAATTCACCTCATGCACTGTTAAAGAGGTGGTGACATGTAAAATCAACCTTTGGAGCTTTACATCATGTTGTAACATTATTCCCTCATCAAAAACATACCTGGAGTGTTTCTTCTATTCATCCATGCATGTTTGAGAAATCCTTGAATCTCTCATAGCAACCGTTCAGCTGTGGAAAACGCCTGGGTGGACCTAGCCCTGCCTTCAAGGCTGAAGCTCCTCCTCTGAGCTGCAGTTTACAAGCTTCCCCCTCTCGGCTCCTTCAGACTAGCCGGCAGCAATCAGCAAACGCCTGGTGGAACTGCACATCATGTGAGCTACTTCTCAATGAAACGACGGTAAAAACGTTAAACAGGTTTAATAGAGGAGCCATGTTGTACTGACTTCCTGAAGGCAGGGGCTTCAGAAAGAGGATGATTTATTTATTTTAAAGAGACAGAGACCCCAATTTCAAAGCGGTAAATTACAAAGTCATATTTCTTTTAAGTCATATTTGACACAGAGCATTTTTTTATGTCTGTTGTGCTATAAAATGGCACTATGTGCCTGGAAAATACATAACAGCGTTGCCCCATTCAAATAAGAGTGATAAATAAATCTGTCCTATTTAATCAGGAAGAGATGTTAAAATGTAATACACTTTTAATCTACTTTTCCAGAGAAATGTTTACATTAGTCAAATCCCTGTTTCTTCGCAGCTGAAACCAGGAATGTCGAGTTTTGTCTCCCTCCACGTTGACAGAAGTCTCTGGAAACCGAAGCGTCCTCACACCTCCCCACACACACTCGTCCTGTCAGCCCCTCGGCCAGTAAGGAAGCCTCCGTGGCCAGATCTGGAGGAGAGAAATGAGGCCGCACCGCCCAAAGAGTCCCCAACAAAGCTGCCAGCTCTGACGCCTCTCCACGGCCGCTGGGCGCTTTTCCTCCTCGCCTTGTCGGAGCGCGTTGAGACTTTCTCCTTCCTGCCTTGGGGTGTCGCTGTCTTTCCCAAAGACGACAGCGGAGCCGGGAAGAGGCGCAGGCCTGTCCATACGGATGAAGACGAATGTCTGCCAGTCTTGGGGCCAGATGTGGCTCTGACCCCCTCGCGCTTCTTCCCCTTTGTACGCACACACGAGACGGATTCGGGGCAGATCTCATCAGCTGACGGTCTCTCTGTGACAGGACCGAGAATAGATGTTCTCATCATCGGCGCAGTGAGATTCACCTCCGAGCTACGTAGATAAAAGGTGCCTGAAGCCTGCAAGACGTTTTTTTAAATGTTTTTTTTATTTACACAGGTTATTTTAATGCCTGTGATTAAATGAACAATGACAAGAATGTTTTCGTGAGGAACAGAGGGTAGCGCTCTGCGAACGGGTTTCCACCCCTTGAGCCTTACTCTATTTGTCACGCTGCAGAATAAAATGTCAAAAGTATTTCATTGGAGTTTAATTGGAGAAGCAACCAAGAGATCCACGGCAAAAATCAGAAATATCCTAGTTTTAATCAATTGTGAATTTTCTTTTCCCATCTGATATATATTTATGCACTACTTTCGTTTTGGTCTATGGCATACATTTTCAATCAAGTACATTGACATTAAAATATATATATATATAATTTTATTTTTCACCAGTTTATGTTTGCGTAAAATGAACATTGTTCTTTTATTCTATGAACTACTGACAACATGTCTCCGCAGTTCCAAAAAAAATTGTAGTTTTTATTTGCAGAAAGTGAGAAATGGTCAAAATAAAGAAACGGATGCAGCGCTTTCAGACCTCAAATAATGCGAAGAAAACAAGTTCATATTCATTTAGAAACAATACTGATGTTTTAACTCGGGAAGAATTCAGGAGTCAATATTTGATGGAACAACCAGGAGGTTTTCAGTGGGGCTCTTCATTTTTTCCAGAGCTGTACACACGTTATTTTTGTCTTGACTGAAGATGAATCGTTTATGGAAGTCCAGGGAGTGGGCCACGGCCCCCCTTGGCCCTCCTCTTGGGGTCGCCACTGATTTGTGATTGCAAAGACATAAAACACGGCTTGTTGAAATTTATCATCTATAAAAACAGAGGAAAATAAACGTGCATTAAGTCATTCTGAACAAGACACAGCTGGGGATTTTATTGTATTTAATAATTTTTTTTGTTTGTTTTTACAGTCAGTGATTTCATTTTACTCCATGTTTCCGTCCCTCTGCTGCCTCTGGATCCTGTTTCTTGTTCCTTGCGCCTGTGACGATGAGAACTTGGCCCTCCTGACCCGTGATGCTGTGGCGGTGGGCCCAGCTGTGGGGAAGCTTCTCACTCCGTGTTTTTGCTCTTAGCTGGGTTTGGATGAGCTCACACTGTTAGCATGTTTCTTGTTGCAGAGGGAGAGGAAGAGGGATGAGAAACTGCAGCTTTCTCGGTTCTGCCATGCCCCCAGGGCGTCATCACGCTTCTTCTGTTGTCTCTACTGGTGAGCAGGTTCACATTCAAAGGTGGGGAGACTTTTTTTTTCTCTTTCTTTTTTAAAAGCCAGACTATTTCAGAGGTTGTAGTCCAAAATAAACTATCGGGCTAACGGTTGTCTTTTTTATTTTTATTTTTTTATTTATTTTAGTCACAGTGTTTAATTTTCTCAGAGAGCTGGAAGCTGTTAATTAAAACGCATAATTTAAAACGCACAAGCGGAATAATGAGGAGCAACACGTCCGTGGAAGGAAAGGCGCCGATTATATTTAGATTCTGGGCTGCCGGATCAACGGCTCGCGACCAGGATGACGGTTCTTTCCTTGCTTTTTCCCCAGATAATTTGGTGTTTATTTGAGAGAAGAAAAAAATGACATAATTGAAATAAGATTCAGTGGATCTGCCTGTAAATTACAGGAAAGGTGAAGTTGAAATCTTCTTCTCCTCCATGCTTCAGATGTCTCCCTGCTTTAAGCACAGCTGATTCCAGCTGACGGCTGATTAACAGGCTTTTGCTGAAGTGCAATCATGTGAATCAGGCGTGTTAAAGCAGGGAGACATCTAAAACACGTTGAGCACCAGGGGTGAGAAACAGATGCTCTCTGATGCTCCACATTTAGGTCTGAAGACTGAGAGGTTCGTCTGTGTTGATTTAGCGATCTGTTCAGATCGTTATCCTGTTGAAAACCTCATCAAAGCTCACCTAAAATTTTACTTTATTACAAGTTAAGGATGCCGTGCTCTCTGACTGTTCTCTATCGCTTTAAGACGCTCCTCTTTCTGAAAGCCTGCCCTCAGGACGTCACCACGTCTTCAACAACGTTCCACCAGGCGTTTGCTGATTGCTGCCGGCTAGTCTGAAGGAGCCGAGAGGGGGAAGCTTGTAAACTGCAGCTCAGAGGAGGAGCTTCAGCCTTGAAGGCGGGGCTAGGTCCACCCAGGCGTTTTCCACAGCTGAATGGTTGCTATGAGAGATTCAAGGATTTCTCAAACATGCATGGAAGAATAGAAGAAACACTCCAGGTATGTTTTTGATGAGGGAATAACATTACAAGATGATGTAAAGCTCCAAAGGTTGATTTTACATGTCACCACCTCTTTAACAGTGCATGAGGTGAATTTTCACACCAAACCCACCTCCATGTTTAGGAGCTGAAAAGCTTAATGTTGATCTCATCACACAGATTTAGAGTAACAGCCATAAGTGTAGTAAACTCCACATGGTTACATTTGTGATGGTAGAACAGAACAGGATTTTTTTAAATTTTTTGGCTCACATCACTTCCAAAACCAAATGGTTTGGAGAGTACAGTAGGTAACAAATCTTGAGTTTCCACTTAATAAACGAACTTCAACTACGGGTTTCAGTGTGAGACTATACTGTCATAAATTCAGCTGATATGCCTTTAGTTTGAGTCTTTAAGGCATTTTTACAGGTTACATCAGTGAAGATGTCCAGTAAGCTTTTAGTGGCCTTGATAAATAAACACTTTTTCTCTTTAAATGTGTCGCGCTAATTAAAGTGAATATGATGGACTTTTTTTTATTTATTTTTTTTACCATTTTTGCAAGATTTTACAAAGTAAAAGTAAGTACATTTACCTGAACGTGAACATTAATTTACCTTAGAATGAAGGTGTATTAATCAAAATAAAATAGAAAATAAAATTTTCCATTAGTTATTTCATGTGAAATAACAAAAAATAAATAAATTAATTAAAAAAATAACTAAATTGCGTGTCACCAGCATTATGCTGCCACCACCATTCTCCACAGTGTGTGTGTGTGTGTGTGTGTGTGTGTGTGTGTTCTGGGTGGGTCAGACTTACCTTTTTTGTTATTCTTTTTAAATTCAGATTCATTGTAGTAATTTGGCTCCATTTGCTATGTGATCACAGAAACAGAGATAGAGGAATACCTGTGAAACGGCAGCAACAAAAACAGTTACCTGAGTTCTCGTCAATTTGATCTTCAGTGACTTTCGACTGGAACTTTTTCCATATTGTGTCACATCACAACCACAAACGTAAATAATTATTGTGAAAAACCAACACAAAGTGGCATTCGATTAAAATTACACATGACTCGAAGCATTTTTGTGTAAATAAAAAAACTGAAAAGTGTGGTGTGGTAAAATATTCAGCCCCATTTTTTCTGAGTGGAAACCAATTGCCTGATGACTGATAATGGCCAACTGGAGTGTGTGACGCCTCAGAGGCTGGGGGAGACAGTGGGGAGCAAACGGCATCATGAAGTCGAACACAGCGGACGGGACGGAGATGAAGTTGCGAAGCTTGAAGCTACAAAAATATTTCCCAAGCTTTGAACGTCTGGAGCACCGTTCAGTCCCTCATCTGGAAACGGAAAGAGCGTGGCACCAACACAAGACCGTCCACCTAAACTCGGAAAGTTTGAGATTAATCTCAGAAATAAAATGTTGGGGGGGGTTTTCTTATTATTTTCTGAGTTTCAAAAGTCTTTTTTTTTTTTTACGTTTGGAAATTTTCTGAGTTAGATTTTTTTACTTTTGAAACTAAATAATCTTTACATTTTCTTTTTCTACAAAATTAATCTCAATTTATTATTTTTTTTGTGGAAATCGACTCAAATGATGATTGGTCTGTTCTCATCTGTGCTTTGACTCTCTGTTTGTGTTTGGGCTCCACGATGTAACCAAGGCGGTTTACTCGATTTATGGCTCCTGGTGGTGTGATTGATAGAAAAAGGTTCACTTTATGATTAACCTCAAGAATTTACTAGAAAAAGACAACTTTGATTTTAAAAAAAAATCATTAGGCAAAAATTTACCAGGAAAATAAATTTTCAGAGTTTTTAAAATTCATATTAAGATTGATCTAAAATTTTCTGAGTTTTGGGGCGTTAATGCACTCCCTCCCCCTTTCTTTTTCTTTCTCCATCTACAATAGCCCTAATGCGCCGTCGTGAATCGGAGACCAAGCAGGCGGTTTCGCTTCTCCGATTTTTTTCCCCCGATAAAGAAGAGAAGAGGAGCAGACATCCTCCCCTTTATTGTTGCAGCCCGTGGCAGTGCGCGCGCGACAGTGTTGCGTGTTTACAGGGTGTGTGCGCGTGGGGGACGGCTCGGCGCTAGGACCGTGCACTCCAGTCGGTGCGCAAATCCCAGCAGAGAGGCAGCGTCTCCGGCAGACTGGAGCGACAGAGGCAGAGGCTGCGCGTCTCCTCTGCAGGTTCAACCCATCACCGGCGGGGGTTGCGGGCTGCACCTTCCGCTAGGCGGACCTGAACCAGCCGCGGGCTCGCCTCCGGTGCCCTCCTTATGGGCTCACCATGCGCAGGATACGGGCCAACGCCATCGCCATATTGACCGTCGCCTGGATCCTCGGCACGTTTTATTACCTGTGGCAGGACAGCAAGCCCGCGTCGACGCCGTCGTCGTCCGCGTCGCAGGCTCGCGGCAGAGGCCACGGGCAGAAGCCGGTCCCCGGTCGGCTGGAGATCCACCGGGACGACAGGACCATCCCGCTGATTGTGAGTGAACGCGGCTCAAGAGAGGGAGAGGAGGGGAGGGGTGCCTGTAATGAAACGATAAGGAACTGCGCTGTGGCTGGAGGCGACGGGGCTGCAGGGGAGTGTGTGCTGCATGTTGATGTGCATGTGTGTGAAACTTGGACTGATGGTGCGGCTCTCAGCAGGAATAATGCTCAGCTCGGCTGACGTGTATGTGGAGCAGGAACAGCGTCCTCCTCCAGTGCAGACATTGTGTTTGTTCCGGAGGCTGCGCGGAGCTTTCTGCGGCTTCTCTCGCGTTTGTTTGCCAGCCGCGCAGCGCTACAGAGGAGAACCCCGGGACCAAGAACCTCGCTCCTAAACCCAGTGCGTCACGAGCAAATGGCTGGTAAACAAATCGCCTCGGGAACTTTTCCCAGACACCTCCAGAAAGTTTTATGCGGGGCGCACAGATGGGGCCCACTATTGATCATGGTGGGACACTAAAATAAAAACAACAAGCAGAAACCAAGAACAGGATGTCAGGAGGTTATTGCATAAAATCGGAGTCATTATTAGGGCTGGAAGGAATGAATATTTTATCAATCAATCACTCCGACGATTAATCGGATTTTAAAAATTGCCACATTTTGCAGATTTTTCTTTCAACCACTTAAGCTTAATTTATACAATATTAGAAATACATCGAAATAACAAATAACTCAGTTCATTTGTTTAAATAAGAAAATAAACACATTGGGACCTAAAATGCAAGAGCAGGATTCCTTTAGTTTGATCTTTTGTAGCAACGAATGCGTACAACTAAAAATCCTTCTAACTTTAGGGATGCACCAAACTCTTATTTTAATAATTGATTTTTCTGACAATTAATCGATTAATCAGATGTAAACATTGGCACATACTGCCGATTTTAAATTAGACCAATGAAGAAATGATTCACCTCCTTTTTAAAAATTTGAGAATAACCATTTTTTAATTAGACAGCAAACAGTGCTTCATATGATATATTTTTTATTCTACAGAATTTGAACCAGTTGAAGCTAAACCAAAGCCACTTGAGGGTCTCTGGGTGTAGAATATATTTATAGTCAAATATTTTTTCACTTCTAATGCAAAATTCATGTATTATTTTTTGTACAGTTTTGCCTTAATTACTGCATTTTTTTTTTTTTTTTTTTTTTCCCACAAGGGTTTTTTTTTTTGGGCTCTAGTGTCCCTTAACCACAGTAGGCTGACAGGAAAGGGGAAAGGAGAGGGGGAAAGACATGCGGCAAATGTCGTCGGGTCCGGGAATCGAACCCGCGACGGCCGCGTCGAGGACTGAAGGCCTCCAAACGTGGGGCGCGCTGCCCTCTACGCCACCGGAGCACGCCCCGATTACTGCTTTTTGAGTCTATATAATCCAGTTGACGATTAATCGGGAATCTTTAAGTAATCGATTAATCACGATTCATCATTTCAGCCCTACAGCGATACCATGAGATCTGGGATCATTTGAAGGTGGGGGTCAAAGGTGAGTGGCAGGCATTCAAACAGGGTCTCTAGAAATCAATACAACAAACTTCATTAGCCAGTGGACGAAGGACCAACAAGTTAACGATAGTTTATCATTTACTGTGAGGTTAGAGAAGCTGTGTGTTGAAATGCTTGTGTCCAGGCGGTTCAGCAGCCACAGACTCACCCTGGACTCTGAGGTTCTGCCAACTCACATTGAACCGTGTGGTCTAAGAGGCATTCTGCTGCATTTGGCGTAAAGAGATACAAGCATGCATTCGGAGCTGCAGCAAGAACCTCAGAGTGATCGTGTAATAAAATATCCCCCTGTTTATCTCGTCCACCGTTCAGAGTTATAAATACAAGCTTGGTTTACGTAGACAGAGTTCCTCCGCGGCCCCTGCCCAGTCTACTCCCGTTTGCTGTTTGCATCAGAGTTTGAATACGTGAGCCGAGGTTGCCGCGGCGATTCGGAGGATGCACAAAGCAATCCCCTCGGCCCTCCGGCGGACTTTCCGGGGCTCGTGCCGTACTCTGGCAGTCGGGTATCAGTTCTTATCGGATCGTTCTTTGACCTGAAAGTGAAGCTCCCTCTTTTGTAATAGCTGTTTCTTGTGTGTGTGTGAGTGAGTGGGGTCGTTGGCCTGTCACCACAATGAGACGTCCCTGCTGTTTGTTTTGGTAATCTGACCTGACGCCTGCCTGCTGCCAGCTCTGGCCTGCTCTCTGGAGCAGAGCGGAGGCCTGCCGGGTGGCTCTGTCATAATTGATTCCTGGTGTTGTTTGTGGATTTTTAAATTGACACTTCCCTCTTCCTCTTTCTCTCTCTCTTTCTCTCTCTCTCTCTCTGCACGTTGGTGGTCCCGGTAGCACCTTGCAAAAGTGGAAAACATTTTTCACGTTTTCTTATGCTCCAACCTAAAGCTCCATCGCATTCTGTAGGGAAAAAGTAGGGCTGCAACGTGTCACTATAAGTGTTTCAGATCAGTCGATACCGATAATTATTGATTCGTTTATTTGTATTAAATATCTGAAATTCTACCAAACTGGTGACCTTTCCTCTCGTACCCACAGTTTTTACTCTACGCTGTTTTTAAAAAATCTATATTTTTCAGGACTTGTAAGGTATGATGGCGAAACATGAAACTGCTGCTGCGCAAGTTACTCATCGTGTTGTTGCTAGGTAACCAAAGAATGAATGAGTTACTTGACGCCACCCACTTTTCTTAGTTAGCTGTGAGCGGTTGAGTGGCTAAAGCGTTTCCTCTGCCTACATCTCCCAGAATGCTGTGCGGTTCTGGATCAAAGTTCAGCAAAATTATGGAACGTTTCTGTCAAACACATTTTCTATTAATAGTGATCACCTGTCTATCGCAATATATATTCCATCTTAGCTGCAACTAACAATTTTTTTTACAGTAATCAACTATTCGATCGATTATCCTGACAATTAATCGGAGAAAAATGGGCACATTCTGCAGATTTTTCATTTATTCACTTAAGTCTTTTTTTTAAAAAAAATACAGTATTAGGAACATGTAGAAGAAGTGACTTGGTTACATGAGGTCAAACTTGAACTTTTTTCATTTTAGCCAACAAGCAGAACACAAAACTGTCCACCACGGTGAGATAAGGTGGTGGCAGCATCAGGCTGTGGGAAAGCCTCTGATCAAGATGGTTGGAGCCAAGTATGGCGAAACCCTTAAAAAGAACAATAAAAGTAATGTCAGAACTGCCGTGTACTGGGTTTCATTAATGCATATTTGTGTGTTGGACCGGCCCGGATCTAAATTCAACTCAGAGTACAATGCAAGACTTGAAAATTGATGTTCACTGATGGTCGATATTCGATCTGATTGAGCCATTTTGCAAAAAAGAATGGAAAAAATTAACCTGCTTGACGCTCAAGGCAGGTAAAAACATCCTGAAACAAAACAGTTTTGTGTGAGGGCAAATCCATATCTAAGCTTTTCCCTCATACAAAACTCTTCAGGTTTCATAAGCATCACAAAAATGGAACATGTAGTTGATCCCGGCTCAGACTTTAACAGCACCTTTAACCCAGTTCTGTTTTTAAGTTCCTACACAGTCACATGCTAACTGGGGAAAAAAAACAAAACACAACTTCTTGCCCAGCGTATCAATGTAACGACTGTATATAATCCAGCAGCTTCATCACAGGAATGCATGTGGAATATTAGATTAAAACCTAAGGAACCTAAACCTCACTGACACGCATAAGACATATGGCAGCGGCGACATCATCTAAGGCCCAAAGGCGAGCTGAAGTCGGACGTTTGCGACGTGTCCGGCGTTGACAACGAGGCAACAGATGTGCAGGTCAGTGAGGCCGGTGATTACGGGGAATGCTGCAAATTTAATCAGAGGAAGTCCACATGCAACGTGTTACTCTAAACTGATCCACGGTGTTGGGGAAATTATGAGGAAAGTGGGGGAGGAACGTGGAGCCAGCTTTCACAAAGTGATATCATTACCTGCAACGAATGCAGCTAATGAACATGCTTAAGGGAGTGAGAGAGATGAAGAAAGGCCAAGCAGAGCTGCATCGCATTGCAGTGGATATTAATCCTCTGCACATTTTTCACACTAGAGGTAATATAACCCTAAATCCCAGGAACCTCAGATCAACATTTAGCTACTTTTATAAACTGTGGAGCAGTTATTACTTTAGACCAACATTTAGTTTTATACGTCTAACATCAGAGCTACTAACAGAAAAACTAACAGAGGAACTAACAGAGGAACTCCTGTTAGTTTACAAATCTAGAACAAACTTGGAAAAAGTACCGTCTACTTTATAGAATCAAACATGGAGAACCAACATTTAGAAATGTAGAACTCAACCCAGAACGACTGAAACCAATGTTTAGTTTTATACCTCACCAATCTTACCAAATGTAGAGAACCAACATCTACTAATCCAGAGAAACACTCACTAGTTTATATTGACTACTTATTCTTATTCTTGTTCTGCCTTGTTCCTGAAAATGTGCTATTTAAATAAAATTACCGTACCTTCCCTAATAGACCAGCACAATGTGCATAACTGGAACGATGTGGTTTTCTGACTGTATTAAGGAAAACAAAACAAAAAAAACACACAAAAAAACAATGGACTTTTCTGGGGTTTTTGAAGGATTTATACAGAGTCAGAGTCTGTATGTGTTTCAGCTGCACTCTAAAAATGGTTGGGTTGTTTTTTTTGGCCAATCATTGAGTTTTAAGCTGATTCCGACTTTGGCCAATACCGATTTGTTTTTTCTGAGAAATCGCTAAGTACAGCAACAAATCTGCTAAGTTGGCAACGGAGGGGTGACGACTGTTCACATGTGGAGACGTGACCTGGTTGGCAGGACAGGGGCTGATTTTCAGACCTTTGTGTATAATATCAGGTTAGCGTATAAGTATTGGTCGAATGAATCAAACTGAAGGAATTGTGCTCCTCTAATTGAAAGCGATAATGATTGGCGGCATTTTGAACACAGAAACAGACCGGGTCCAGACTGAGCCTCGGTCCAATCATGAAGGATTTCTTGTAAGTTTCATAGTTTAATCCTGCCATCCGTTGTCTGTACCCGCTTAGTCTTGTAGCGTGATTCAGGAACCGGTTCCCATCTCCAGTGGTCATCGGGCGAAAAGCCGTTCATTCCCTGGACTGATCGATCAATCAAATCAATCAAAGGACAACCCCTTAAAAAACAGAAAGCCTAAACCAGGGGTGGGCATTTATCATATAGTTAATCATTTATCTTGATAAATATCTCATCGTGACGATTTAAATTTATTGTTGTCACGATAAACTCCAATTAATGAAGTTTATAAAACCCAGAATCTCTCTTTGTTGACGTTATTTTTACTCTTGCTCGTTTCTTCACCGTTTGCTCCAGGAAAACATCAATACATTTGAAAATATGATTAAGTGCAGTCACAATTTGCATTTTGAAAATGCAATTTTGTTTTATTTTTTATAAGACCGGTGGCCTACAGAAGCCCATCATCACATTTGGGAACGTTTGTCAAGAGCAGTATTTGTGTTTGTGGGGCTGATATTGCAGTCATACAGTTACCTAAAGAAAAGTAAGAAACAGTCACTTTTCTGTCATTGTTATGTAATTTTGTAATTACTGCAATGTAGTTTTGTAATTCCACAAAATGTTGTGCTAAAACTCATATACATTTTCTGGCTTTTGCAGAAAATTAGCATTTAGTCGGCTGTAAGAGAACAACACAATGTTACAGCGTCCATTACGTTTTATAAGTGACCTGCAACAGAATCACTTCCTATTTGCTGCATTTTCACAAACGTTAGTAAAATACAACTGAAAATAATTAAAAGTTAACGAATGCAGGGGTGCTGCGGTGGCGCAGAGGCAAAGCACAACCCATATATTGAGGCCTTAGACCTTGTGCCGGTGGTTGCAGGTTCAATTCCCGGCCTGGCGACATTTGCCGCGTGTCTTCCTCCTCTCGCGTTACCCTCTTTCCTGTCGAACTGCTTTCAAATAATGACCACCAGAGCCAACAAAACATTTAAAAAAAAGTTAAAGAATGCAGTCTGAATATTTCCAGTGTCCTCCTGTCTGGCATAGATATGAAGAATGAAAACTAAACCCACTGCAGCGAGATAATCTGACGGACTGTGGAGTGTCTGGGATCCTCCCAGTGTCTGAACTCGGCCTGTAGGAGCAGAGCTGCTCATCTTCCAGATGAAGCTCATTCTTAATTCACGAGACTGAGCCTCAAAACGTCTTCTGTTCCTTTTTTTTTTCTTTCTTTTCTTTCACATCACTAGCTTCTGTGATTAGCTTTGGTAGTGGAACATGGTTCTTCAGGTTCTGGTTCAAAGAGTATCAATGAACAGAGTGACAGGTGATGTTTTTTTTTACAATTTATCTTTCTATTTGAACAGCTGGAGAAGCGGCCATTTTTAAACAATACTTCTGCCTTTTCAATTCTTGGTACCTGTTCCTGAGGGATGATGGTGACATCACCACTTCACTTCACGTTTTGGCCATTTTGTAACGTAGAACAAAATGAAGTCAAGTTTGCTCTAAGCCACGTTTGATACATGCAGCAATTTCATAACAACTGAAGGAGACATAATTACTTGATTGTGTTATAAAATGATACTAAGTGGCTGGAAACCACGTGGTAGTGTCTGTCGATGTTTTCTGCTCACCATGTGTCCATGTGACATTCCTTATCCACCATGCGCTTTGACAATGTTCTACAACAACCATGTGACAATTCAAGGTTGGTGTCGGTACAAATCTTTTACAGCCTCAGCTCTTACCCACCTTTGTGATGTTTCCAACCAGCTGTGCTTCATTTTTTTACCCTCTTTGGGGACATTTTGTACTCGCCGTGCATCGGTTTGTTCCGTACTGCCGTTGTGTCCTTGGGCAAATTCCTCTTCTTCCACTACAGTCATTAATTCTTACCTGCTTTGGGAATCTTTTGTACCAAAGACAGATCTGTCTGTACCCACCTCGGGGGCATTTCTTATCGACGATGCCTCAGTTCGCTCCTAGCTTGGTTGGGTATTTCCAGTCGTGAACCACGGCTTTCCTGCCTTGGGAAAAGCTTTGTGTCGGCCGTACGCCGATCCTCGCCCGCTTCAGAGACGTTTTAACGGACCATTCATCGATTCGTACCAACCATGTGCCGATTTTCACCTGTTTAGACAACATTTCATACCAAGCAGACGTCGGTTTCATCCCTGTGGTGATGTTTCATTGACCACGCGTCAAGCGCCACCTGCATTTGGATCGCTTTATAACGACCAGGACAAAATTTGAACCCAACATGAACTCTGGTCCTACTTTAGGGACGTTTAGTGTTTATTCAAATAAACAGATACGAAACCTTCAAAAACTAATATAAAGTTACACTTAGTCATATGTGAGATTATAGCATTTCCATGAGTATCACAGTAATTAACAAAGATATCTTAACAAAGAAAAACCCCTCTGGATACGCAATGATTTAAATATATAGACTGACAAAATGCTTTGTCAATGCTATGAAGATAGAAAACAGGACATTCCTAAATCAGGGCAAATTTCTGATCAACAGCAGCAAAAGATTTATGCTCAGAAGTTGAATCACTTTGTTTAGGAACGTCAACGAGGCATGGGGATGGAACAGGAAGATTGAGAAACGAGGCTCATTTCTGCAAAATATACTGAATAAGGTTTTGGGATTCATTTAAAATGGGCTAAAATCCACAATTACTTTGTTTTAACATCATCACTAACCCTCCATTTCACTGCAACACAAAGTCTCGATGCACCTAATATGAACAATTACTGTATTATTGTAAATGATGAAAGAATCAACACAAAGGCTGGAGAACATGACTATAACACGTTATAGTCATGTTATACTATAACATGAGTATAACATGTTATACTCATGTTATAGTCAGGAAATGAACATGTTATAGTCAGGAAATAAACATGTTATAGTCAGGAAATAAACATGTTATAGTCAGGAAATAAACATGTTATAGTCAGGAAATAAACATGTTATAGTCAGGAAATAAACATGTTATACTCATGTTATAGTCCTGACTATAACATGTTATAGTCCTGACTATAACATGAGTATAACATGTTAATATAGTCATTAAAGATGGATTTTAATTTGCAAAAAAAAAGTTGCAGTTAACCACAAATTCTGATCTGTGCATCTTTTTTTATTTTTTACTCCAGTTTTTGTTGTTTTATGTAAAGGGCAACCATGTTACATCTTCAGGTTGGGTTTGGTGAGAAAAATTAAATCTGATTTCAGTCGGCGTAGATTTTCCAGTACAAGTGGAAAACAGCTAGAGTCTCACCAGAAGAGTCGATTCCTTATTTGTGGGCTGTATGGAAAGCAGCACCTGGACGTCCTTCTCACTTTCTCAACAGAATGTTCTGGAAATATGTTCACTGGAATGCATGAAGTCCTAAAGCGTGGCAGCAAAAATAAAGACAAATAAAACTCCACAGCCACTCCAGATCCAGCCTCATTTGGCTGCCCTAATGCAATGAAACAATAATTGGATTATTGCATCATTAGATGTGATTATAAATCCCACTGCAGACAACAAGACCCAAATACATAAGCAATAAAAGCCACTGAGTTTACTTGATGTCGCCTAATCCTGCTGACGTCAGCAGGTGATTTCATTTAATCTGTCCGTTGGTTACAATAACTGCAACGAATTAAGACGTTAACTGAACCACCTCATCACCTCTGCACAGTTGGGAAATAAACTTTCTTTGCAGTCGTTAAATGGGCAAATGGAAAACAGCATTACAACTGTTCCTGTTAAAGTTAGTTAGACTTATGTATCTATTTGTTCAGTGGTTAAAAACTATTGGTGCTCTGATTGATCGACGCATCGGCTTCGATTTTCTTCATTTTTGGAGATTGTCGATCTCCCAAAATTATATATTGGGAGATATATACTGTATTAATTTTAAAATGTGAAAAATGAAGGACTCAAGGAGCTGATTTTTCTTTTTTCTTTAGCTTAGTTAATTGGAATAACAAAGCTCTAGATTATTTATTTATATTTGAGAGCACTACCTCGTGTTTGGTTAAAACAAGTTTGTATTGTTTCAGTCATATTGTTTATAGTTTTTCAACCCAATAAGATTGAAAAATTTAAGTTGTATTGTGACCGTCTAACACCCGACAGCAGCTGCGTAGTTACCATCAACAGTAACTACGAAGACAAATTAGCTTAACAGAAACAGGCTAATTTAAAAAGACCCAAAACAAAACAAAAAAAACTCACATTTTTGGCTTAAAGTTTGTCAGGTGTTTTCTCAGACATTATCAAAACACTTTTTTCACATCAAACGAGTCACGTGGTAGACAGCCGGATGTTAGTACAGGCGGAAACCACGAAGAAGACGACGACAGGAAGTGGTAGCAGGATGATGGTTTGTCTTTGTTTCAATGTGCAGCTAGATCCACTAGCGCTCTCACAGCTTCGGACGGTTCATGAAAAGTTTTGTAATTCCAACGTGTTGAATCCATAACTCTTCTGTAAAATCGCCAACTACGATTTTCATAAAATGTAGGCGGGGCTTGTCGCTCCAACGCCTGACTAAAGCGCTGACGTCTCCTCTGATTGGCCGATGGAGAGTGATGCTAGCGCCATGGCTGAATTATGAATATATTCCATGTTTCCATCCATCGTTGCTGTGAGTTTTGATAACTTATCACGTGAACAGATGTATTTATGTGTGATTTTAATCTAATTTCTAATTTAATGGAAACGCCACAATTACAAAATTGCATTGTTGTTTTTTTTAGACATTAGCAGGATGTTGACAGAGATTTTTGCACATCTGTAGTAGAAACGCAGCCAAAATCAGAATCAGCAAGTCAGGTTTTTTGGATATCAGTGATCGTACAGAATACTGCAATCGGTGCAGCCTCAGTAGACACACAATAAGTGTTCAGCAGCTACTAGTTGGTCTATATTCACACAACCTCTGCTGATCTTATAAATAACATTCATTTCTAGCAACCTGCAAGTCTAATAATGTCACTGTCAACGGTTCACTTTCCTCCAGCTGAGATCTTTTTTATTTTTCTTGCTCTTTTGGGGTCACGCTGCTTCCCTGGGGAGGCTGGAAATGAGGTCAGTCTCACCTCAGCCTGTTCAGGAGCTGTTCCTAACGCCCTTCAGCCGAACCGAAGCAGCAGCCTGGATCCCTCTGCGTGTCCGTCACGCGTCTGAACCTCTTTGACGAGAGCGTCTCTTGTCTTCCTTTAAGGATCCATCAGCTGGTGAAGCTCCTCGAGGGGAAAATCCATTTATTACCGAGGATTTATGGACTGTATTCTGATCTGATGGGGGCTCGGCTCGTCCTGCCTGGTTAGAATCGACACGGCCGCCCTAACGGGAGGCTAACATTTACATTTTTGGCCGATGATGGTATTCATAACGAATTAAAAGTCAACCCGATCGATTTATTTGTTGGCGTCTCGCATGGAGGCGGCGCGCATAAATAATCAGAGCTGCAAATGTGCCAGGAGTTTCCCAAGAGAGAGAACTTCAGCAAAGTCACCCAGAAGAAACGACAAACACGCTTTGATGAGAAAAGTTCTGATGCTGAGGGACAGCGCTGTTGACGCTTTTTCTTTTTTCTTTATTCTTTATTCGCCCTCTAGGATGGGTGACTTCAAAATAAACTTCAGGAAGAGCAGTGACTGAAAATCTGTTATTCTGTTTCCGGTCCAGCGTTTTATTCTCGTTGAAGTTTTTGTATTTCACTGTTTCTGTTTTTTTTTTTTTTTTCTTAATCCATCAAAAACAAAACTAAATGCAGGGTCATGAACGCAGTTCTGATCGGCTGCTTCTGATGATGCTGTTTCCTGCGGTTCAGCTGCTCCCAGTTTTCAGAAACACAAAGAACTGGAGCTGATGGCACCCATTCACACCAGTCAGGTCCTCGGACTGGTTTGGTGAAAAAAAACCCCAAGAAAGTTTCCTTCCAGAATTTTCACACCAAATCCAAGTTCTGATTTTAATCGTTCTTTTTTTTTTTCATTTCTTTTCTTACAAAAAAATTTCAAATGACAGAAAATTTTCAAAAGTCAGTTTTATTTCAATCACTCTTAAAAAAAATAAATAAATAAAAATTGATCTGGATTCAAAGTCCAAATAAATAGAAGCTGTAAAACAAGATGGGTGACGCTAGGCGATGAAATACCTCTAAACTATTTAAAATCAAGAGTGGGAAACATCCCAGTATAAAAAATTATTTAAATCTTTGAAACAGAAAATGTGATTAATCGATGCTATCGATTTAATATTGATATTTGATCTCTGCAGCTCTTCCAGATTCTCTCGTTTGCTTCTCTGATTGCTTCTTTGGGTTTCATACTTGAGTTGTATTTATACTACTGCTGTTAATTAATTTAAAAATGTAATCAGATTAATGTCATTCCAGCGTTGTGATTAATCACTGTACTCAACATATTAAGCCTGAAATGTAAAAATGAATGTTTTCAAAAAATGTTTGAGGAAATTATCTCCAATCAAACATGTCAAATAATCAGTTTTCCAGGTTTTCATAATCAGGAAGGTAATTTTTGTTTCAATTTAGAAACGTTAACTACAAATGAATTGGGTTTCGGTGGAAGGAAAATTCGTCGTTGCAATAGGTAAGCTAATGCTACTTTGATGAAAGTTTGGACCAAGTTTGGAAAGTTTCTTACTGTGAAATTTGCTCCTGTTTTCACTCATGTTTGCCGCTTGGCGTTGTTGACTGCAGCACAAGACCGTGTAAAGGGCGAGACACACGGCAGGCGCCGCCGCTCCCTGTCCATCCATTTCCTGTGAAGCCAGGACGATGAGGCGACAGTCTCTCGTCCTCATCCAGCCAAGCCGCCGGCGTGATTCGTGCATGTGAATGTTGGCGCTCGGACACGGAGCGCCAACATGCAGACTAGTCAACATGCAGACTAGTCTGCATGTTCACTAGCAACTAGTCTGTTGCTAGTCTGCGCACACGCAGACTAGCAACACCAGAAAGTTGAAAAACGTTGAAACTTTTGTTGCTGTCTGCCGTCTCTCTTCATGTGTCAAATTCATGACGTGCTGCTGAGAAGGAGGTAACTCTCTGGTTGAGAGGCTTTTAGGTCAAAATGATTTGAATTATATAACATTAACACATTACACTTTTAGATGAGTCGCATGCGTTTACGTTTACAGCCTTAGTTCATACTGAGTTTAGTGACTACGGCGATGGAACTTCTGAAGGCAGTTGGTTGAACTGAACAAATGCATGCCACACTTTTCAGATTTTTTTCTCTGAAAACTTTAGAGGTGTGACCCTCCTCTTCACAGTTTTTTTTCTTTTTCCCTCCAGGGGGTCTTTTTGTGGGCTCTAGTGTCCCTTATATGACAGTAGGCTGACAGGAAAGGGGGAACGAAAGGGGGGAAGACATGCGGCAAACGTCGGCCGGGTCCGGGAATCGAACCTGCGACCGTCGCGTCGAGGACTGAAGGCCTCCAAATGTGGGTCGCGCTATACCCACCACAGCACGCCCCTCCTCTTCACAGTTTTACACCAACGTGTGCTGGTTTATCTCACATAATCCCAATAAAATACACTGTGGCTTGTGCTTGTAGCAAACTAGGAGCAGCTATAGGAGCACTGCCTCCGCTTTCCACCGACTGTGCACTCATGGACTCTGTTTTGCCTCCTGTGCAGGTGACTCAGCCCCCCAGAGGCGAGCAGCAGAGCCAGCTGCTGGGCGGATTCGACGAGAAGGCTTACCTGGCTGCCAAGCAGCTCAAACCGGGGGACGACCCGTACAGGGAGCACGCCTTTAATCTGCAGGAGAGCGACCGTCTGGGCAGCGAGCGAGCCATCCGAGACACGAGACACTACAGGTGAGTGTCGGCTGACGTTTGATCACCATCATTTGTGGCGCAGCAGTGATGAGAGTAAAAGTGATGATAAAAGCGATTACCTTTGTTTTCAGGTGACTGTGTTGGCTGTGTGAATCATAGCACTGCAAACACAGACGCTGCTCTAAGAAAACATTCCCGTTGTTAAATTGTAAAGCACTTCTTCAAGAAGTCACATAAAGACGAGTCATTTATGTCACTAAGACGCACATGATAAGTGTATTTAATTATTGATGCAAATTTACTTAACAAATGGAGAAAAATACTAAAATGATTTTTTAATTTTTTTTATTTCAACAATAAAGACGATTTTGCATTTTATTAAAGGGACAATATTATTTAAAAATCATCTTTTCTAAAGCTTTGCATGATGTTGTAATGTTATTTTATAATTGAAAACAAACCTGGAGTGTTGCCTTCATTCTTTAATGTATGTTAATCTCCCATGGCAACCATTCGACTGTGAAAAACGCCTGGGTGGACCTGGCCCCACCTTTGAAGACGAAGCTCCTCCTCTGAGCCTCCGCCCCACAGAGCATTAATCCAACTAATCGTCTCAGGCCTGCTGGATACCAGGCGTTTCTTCATGATCTAACTCCTTATTTTGTCAACATTCTTTGGTTTAAGCTTTTATTTATTGTTTTTTTTAATGTAAAGACTGACTAAAATCGTTTAGCGACTGAAAAGGTTTAGAGTTAGAGTTATTTCCATTCAATGACATGAATGAGTATGGATAGCTAGATGAACTATGGGGAGCACGCCACACATTTCAAATTTGTATTTGTAAAAACTATGTCAATGTCCTTCTACTTCACCATTATGCACTCTCTTGATGTTCAGCTATGACATAAATACTAATACAATGCGCTGAAGAACATGTTATAAAGTGACAAAGCTGGGAAAAGTAAAAAACTTTTGAATACTTTTGCAAGGCAGTGTAAGCCAAGTGTTAGAGGCCTATGATAGTTTACTGTCGTTAGCCTGACGGCTGGCTAAATCCAAACATTTACCCATTAGCTAAGGAAGGTGTAAGGAAAGCTCTCTGATATGAAAAAAAGACTAATATCGCCTGAAACAGATATTATTGCCGATACATGGTGCATCCCTAGTCTTAGCATTCCAGTTGTCGCGTGTTGACGTTGAAAAACAACGTGGTTTGTTGGTTTGTTGACGTTAATTTGCTCTCACATTGGTTGTTGCATGCAGGATTGCCAAACGAGGCCCCTTTGCTCCTATGAGCTGTTTACGTCGAGCCTGACGGGAAAAACTGGACCCACGGTAGCTCAAATTAATGACTCACTTATTCCAAGACATTCAGACTGATGTGTGCCTTTGAGCAACGCGCCGGATCTCTGTGGTTGTTTTTGCTGGGAGTTTTCTGCGTTTTTCTGGCAGCACATCTTATTTCTCAAACATTCTTTCTATTCTGTGAACAATTTGCACTCAATTTCTGTTGGGCGTGTTTATCGTTTTTTCCGTGCCGAGTTTGAGTTGGGTGTCTCGTCCCGTTCCAGGTTCCCTTCTCCCCGGATTCTTAACGACCGGATAAAAGTCGTCCGCTGTAATCTCTCTAAGAATCACAACAATTACGGTTTAGTGGAGAGTCAGAAGAATCGACTTAAGTCATTTCTGACAAATGGTTCTGTTTGGTGAAATGTCAGCCCTCACTGTGAGTAAACAGGATGTTTTTGGAGCGGCTTGACATTTTAAGGAACAGATTGTTTACAAAAATTATAGGAAATTTTTAGATTGTCATCTTTGCTAAGATTTTCTGCATTAAGTTTTGTTTTTGTGTTTTTTATTTTAAATAAGAAGATGTGGGAGCTGTGTGAAAAGAATAGAAAATCCTTTGCCAGTTGCTTTCCTGGCATCTTTTCTCTTTTGCATTCTGTTTTTCACAGACACTACAATCAGACGGTTTATATATATATATATATATATATATATATATATATATATATATATATATATATATATATATATATATATATATATATATATATATATATATATATACATTGAATTTATAACAGAATTTAGTTATTAAAAAAGAAAATTATTTCAAATGTGCTAGCAATAATTCACCTTAAAAATTTCACCCGTATCAAAATTTTTTTGCAAAGGTGATGACCCAATCATCAAGCAGTTAGCTGGTTAGCTAGCGCCACATCTGGCCCCGCCCAACACAACGAAATATTTTAGTTTTTTATTGGTTTAGTACAGTACAAATTCTCAGTTACAAAAATGTTGATTGGTGAAAATGTTTGCACATTCCAATGATTTTCTGAAAAGAATAAAACTTATGCTTTCATATAATTGTTTATTCAGGTTTCCTTACCCTTCAGACATGACTCTCGCTCCTCGCCAGGCCATAACTTCCCCTTTCAGCCCTAAATTAAAACACAATTGACACGAAAGAGCTCATAAACATTTAGACACATTTCAAAGGTGCTAATTGAGCTTCCAGTTAATTAATAAAGGTCATGTTCCATATGTAATGGGTAACATATTTAACGTAATAAGTAAAAACAGGCTTATTTTACTGTAATGGTTTTGAAAAAGTTCATATTTCAGCTTTATGTCTTCTGACTTGAACTTGAATATCCGAGTGTCAGAAACAAAAGAGGAAAACGGTCCCAAACCTGTGTGATTGTTGCCGGGCAACTGGATATTTTCTTGTCACTAATGGCAACAATGAGGCCACTTCTGCTAATCACGGCTGGCTGAGACTCTGTTCAAGCTAATCACACGCGGCGATCTGAGCGCGCAGATCTAATCTCTTCTTTTCATTTTACCGCTGCAGATGCGCGTCTTTGACCTACGACGCAGAGCTTCCCTCCACAAGCATCATCATCACGTTCCACAATGAAGCTCGCTCCACTCTGCTTCGCACCGTCAAAAGGTAACGAGGCCGAACGCAAACGCCCGCCTCCTGCCGCCTAAGACTGGTGCAGCGACACGAGCCTGGAGTTTTCACTTTGACCTGACTTCTCTTTGTGTTCTGTTTCAGTGTCCTGATGCGAAGCCCCCCGTCTCTCATTCAGGAAATAATCCTCATAGATGACTTTAGCACTGACCGTAAGCTTTGTCCTTTTCTTTTGTTGTTGTTGTTGTCGATGCTACCGCTAGGGACGCACTGCTCCATTTTTGTCACTACCGATGCTGATATCGGAGGCTTACTATTGGCCGATACCGATCCGATACACTAAACTGAATTCACCTGAATTGTTCTTTTAAAAAAAAAAAAAAAAAAAAAAACAGAAATAAATGTGCAGAATGACACATTCTTCTCGTAACTCTGCACCACTGAAATACACCAACAGCTTCTCAGTCTTGGTCAGACTTGTTACAACAACTTTCGTTTGTTCAGTCGGTGCGATCAGGAGTAGAACAGCTAATGTAAAGTAAGTAATAAAGGAAATGACACTGACAAAAACTATAGGTTGACGACCACGGTCAAACGTGACGATAAACTGCAACAAACCTTTGAAATGTTTCAGAAAGTTCAAATAGGAAATCTAAAGGTAATGTAATATAAATAAAGCATGACGTCAGAGCTGCATAGAATTAGACTGCATAGATATGCCCTTATGGATCATGAACATTGTCACTAGATTTTGTTTTGTCAATATCTCTACAGTAGTTACTACAGTAATTAATCCTATTTTTACGCTCCATCTATTTAAAGCAGCAATAATCAATAGTTGTACGATAACAGTGCACTGTTGAACTATTACATGATGGCTTCCAGTAATTCTTCATTTAGTTTGTCGTTTTGTGTCATTCCAATGCACCGTCCTCCTCACACTACTTCGTGTCGTCTTCTTCTTCTTCGTTGTTTGCGGCAGCGGCAACATCAGGTTGTTAATCGCGTGACTCCAGTGATGCAAAGAAGTTAGTGTCAAAACTTTTTTATCAGAAAATGATGATGATGGGGCGTGCTGTGGTGGCGCAGGGGGTTTAGCACGCCCCACGTTTGGAGGCCTTAGTCCTCGACGCGGAGGTCGCGGGTTCGACTCCCGGTCCCGACGACCTTTGCCGCATGTCTTTCCGCTGTCCTGTCTACCTACTGTCACAAAAATACAAGCCACTAGCACTGCAAAAACTCTTCAGAGAGAGAAAAGAAACAGAAAATGATGATGATATTTCAGCTTTTATGTTTTCTGAAGCTGAGTTATTAAGGTTACATTTTGTCCTATATTTTTCAGAAAAAAACTTTTGAGTTTTTTTTTTTTTTTTATTGCCGCGTTTCCATTAAGTAAATGTATTTTTCTGCAATTATGTGTCCAGTGGATACGCAGCAACTGTTGGTGAAATAAACAAACAGTTCTAACATCTACATACGAGACGTGCTGTAAAAAGAAGAAGTAGTATTTGCGGGTTTTTTTGCGTTCAGTAGCTCCACAAGCTGTGGAAATAAATAAACCGCGTCTTAGCAATTATTCCCCTTTGACGGCATTAGGTAGATGAATTACATGAGCTCATGCTTCACACCGTCTGCTGGGCTTTCTGTAATTTCCACCACATGCATCTTGTGTCTCTGGGAACCGCACGTTGACCTAAATTCCCAGTGTGCTCAGACCCACAGAAGGACACACTTGAAAGTGCCAGAGCTGGCCAGACATCTAAACAGTGGTGTCTCAGCGGATGTAGCAGCAGGAGCACATTAAGCTCCCTAATGCCGTGATTTATTCTCCTCGTGGGCCGCCGGCCTACCTGCGCCCGTCATGAACGCGCATTACTCTCCATATCCGAACCGGCCAAAAGACTTCCAAACCTTAAGCCTCCTCCCTGTTTTTAATTACAATTCCCAGTGTTGGGTATCACTTGAAACGCTTTCCTGTAGTCCTTGGTTACAGTTTGAGGCTTTTAGTTTTGCCCCGCTCTGACTTTAAGCCAGTGAGCCTCTTTGAGGCACTCCTTTTTTTCTTTCTTTTTTTTAAATGGGTTTAATTGGAAAGATGGGAAAGCTCACTGAAAGTTTTAGAGTTGAAGCGGCTGTGACTGTATCAGGAGGAAGCTCCAATAAACTACAGTAACGATCACAATCAGCCTCAATAACCACCAAAGATCAATCGATGATCGTCTCAAAATTAAACCAAAGGATTATTTCTGATTGAGCGGTCTTTGCACTGTATCCCTTAAACTTTTGTGATCTAATAATCTTTTCTTTCTCACTTCCAACTTGTCTAATCCAAAAACAATCAGACAGAATGTTTTTCATGATTTTCATATTACTTCCTTAAGCGGTTTGCATACATTTCCTTTATATCAGAGGATTGCGGATCGATCCAAAATATTGATAACATCGGCACCAATTCTGTATCGATATCACATCGATACTAGAGTGGTAATATTCATACTTGAGTTCAGTTTTGTCTTGGAATTTTAAAAAATGTTCGTATTGTATTTTCTCTAAAGAATGTTTTGTTTTGATTTGCTCTCAGATGATCGTTTTAGGAGCTTTATTTACGTAGGAAAAATTGAACGAAATCTTATCAATGTTATTAAAGTTTAAACTGCAAATTCTGCTGTAGTATTGAATTGAATAATTAAAAGGAAATACCACAAAACAATTAAAGGTCAGAATTTTTATAGTATCTCAAACTTAAATATAAATTATCAGCGTCTGTGATACTGGTCCTGTTATTAACTTGGTATCGAATCTAATTTGGTAAAGTGTTTCTCATTGCCTTATGTACCATTTTAATTCATTTTAACTCAACCTTTAAGATGCATGTGAAAACGCGTAGTGACCTGTTGGCCCCGTCAAAATACACACAGTAATTCTAAATAAGTGTCTGGTATTGAAAGTGGAGGTGTGCATCTTTTTCTGACGACTTTACAGCCATAAAAATCAAAGGTTTTCCATGTGACCTTCATACAGGCGTCAGTGGGTTGATGAGCCCCTCGATCACCAGAGAGCATCTGAGGTTTTCAGCTCTGGCAGTGAGAGTGTGAGCTTGTTGGTCAATAGATGGGAGCTGGCAGTCAGACAGGCGAAGAAGGTGGCGGAGCACGAAAACAGTCAGCAATAGCATTAAGGCCTGTCCCGGCTGAGGGTAATCCCATCAAGGCTCGCCTTAACTATATGCACTTTGTCCTCAGTCAAGGACGCTGATCTTTACTCTGCGTGCAGACAAGCTCAGTTGTTTCCAGCTTCACTGGGGCAAGAACAGATTGCTCAAAGGTTACTTAGTAAGAACAATAATTTACAGATTAAGCTAGAGTTTAAAACGATACGACTATTAGATACTTAGATCACAGTTGAGAGAGTTGTTGTTGTTGAATTTGATAAGAAGTGATTCTCTCATGTTAACTCGGTTTCAGGTAAAATAATTATAAATCTATGAATATTTGTGGATGATACCAGAGGAAGGAGATTTATGACAGATCCTTGAGGAACAGCACTAGTGATAGGAAATAATTAAAATAGTGGCTAATTTAGTATAGAAGTAATAAATGAAACAGATGTTTTGTGCAACCTGAGTTAAAATTATTACCTCCCTCTTGATTTCAATCAAAATATTCTGTGGTGACTTTTCAAAGTAGTGAAAATTTCATTTGCAAATCAATTTCATTCAGTTTATTTATATTGTGCCAATTCACAACAGGCAAAAACAATTTAAAAACCTGTTCCAACTCCCTCACAAATTTATAAGATGTTAGCAGAAACTAATGCTAAACCACTAAACACAAATTTGAAAAATTACTGAAACTAGCACTGCTCTTCTAAACACATAATAACAGTATAGCAGAGGCTAACGTTAACCATTAAGACGACCGTCTCTCAGTCTGTGTAACATCTTCGTCTCCTTCTCTTGGTGTGAGACTCGCAAACAGCAAAGTCAGTTCAGTTTTGCTAACTTTGCTAGGAAAGGTAGCGAAGCTTTCTTAGCAAACTTTTCCAACTTTGGATGATCAAAGTTGAAAGCATATCATGTGATATTTAGTTAATAGAAGTCATGAAAATGGGTAGCATTTTGTGACAAGAATTGGCTTAAAAAGGCCACCTTTCAAAATGGACGTCGACTTGAAATTCAAGTGGCTAATGGGAAATATGATAAACATGCGACATGAGGGGTTAGCATGCTAATTTCTTTGCTTCTTTCCACACTTGAAATATTTTTACAGTAAGATGCTGCACTACAAGTGTCCTCACGTTGCGTGTTAGGGAAGAATTGGCTTTGCTAAATGTTGTACATGCTAACTGCTATCGCTGTGAATGTGACTAATCTGATTAGAAATAAACCATCAGAAGTGCCAATAAATCAGAGACACTCCTACATTGACCTCCATGTTGGATTTTGATGTGAGGCCCCTCAGAATATCCAATTCATTTAGAGAAAACATATCTGTCTTTAATTACGTGAGATAGTTTGACAATAGGTGTTACCTAGCAACCTGATTTTGTCTCGTTTTCGTGGAAAATTCTATTTTTGTCCGGCTTATAATAGATTTTATTTCCGAAAACCTTTAAAAACACATATTTATTTCTTTACATTCCACTATCCTGCTCCGTTTTTAGCGTAAAATCCTCAAAAATGTATACAGTTGCAGCATGGCAATGTGTGAAAAGGTATAATTTCTATGCTGAAACGGACACAAACACTCAAAAATGGACGCTCACACACACTCATGTTCACACTCACACACACTTAATCTGTCTGAAATTCAACATCTGCTCTGTGGGTGTAACCCACGGCTTTCCTCTCATCTTTCCTGAGTGATTAGTCCCCAGTACAGACATGTTTACACACACACACACACGCACACACCTGCTGTCCCACGCTCAATCTCTCACACACACTGCCGTCCCCTGCGACGCGACCGTGTCCCGTAAATACAAACAAATGTGTTCGTATGAGCGACGCTGTTTAATCAAAGAGGATTACAGGTTATCGAGCTTCAGCCTGCGACCATAAGGCTGAGATGGGAGGGGGAGGGGGAAGAGGCTGCTAGATCTACCCACAATCCCTCAGTGAGATCACACTCACTCTCTGCTCCTGATACTAATCCTCAAAAGGGCAGGAGTGTGCGTCGGCGCCCGTGTTTGCAAAGCCGCTCGCACTGCAGCAACAAAAAGGTCTGAGGCGGCTTCTGACCGGTCAGAGACGAGTTGAATTTGTTTATGAAAAACAGCACAGCGAGGTGAACGACGCAGCAGAACGAAACTCTTTTGTTTGTGCACACGCTTACGTCTTTCTGGGCACCGAATTTTCACCAAGAATGGATGCTTTGCTGGTCGCCTGGCTTTGTGTCCTGTGCTTGTGGGTCCGAGTGACTGACAGAGGCAATAAAGGGAGATGTGTGTTTTCCTCTGTGCGTGTGCGTGTGTGTGTGTGTGTGTGTGTGTTTGGCCTCCAAACATAACATGTCATCTCCTCTGCTCTCCTCCTCCAGCTGAGGACTGCCAGCTGCTCTCCCAGATCCCCAAAGTGCGCTGCCTGAGGAACAGCAGGAGAGAGGGTGAGTGGGAAGACTGGGACGAGACTGGAAACTCTGCGAAAGGGTCCAGTGGGGAATGTACACTGCAAAAACACAAAATATTACCAAATAAATTCTGTCCAGTTTCTAGCACGCTTGAAATAACACAAGCGTGCTACTACAGGAAATGATAGGAGCTTGTTTTATGTCAATAATTACTTAATATTGATGAAAAAGTACTAGATTATCTCACTCATAACAAGATTATTTCCCCATGTTATTAGTTAAATAAATTGCCAGAAATAAATGAATAAGGCAAAGAAAAGACGACCCATATGAGACGTACATCAAAAGACTAAATGAGTAAATATATGAAAACGTGAGCTATAAATGAAATTGGACTGCCACAGATTAAGTCATAGTGTGAAAAATTTACGTTTTGTTAAAAAAAAATAATAAAATGAAATAAAATAAAAACAATGGCTGTAAGGAGTTTTTGGTTTGTTCGTCCTAGAAGGTCAAAGCAGATTCATGTGTAAATGATCCAGATGTAAATCCAAATGGGTTTATGGCAAGACATAAAAACTGATGTTCACAGATGTTCTCCATTTAATCTGACTAAACCTGAGCTAAAAACATGTCAGCTTTTAATTTGTTGGTCTGTTTGTGGTTGTAACCCGACTAAATGTCAGCTTCAGATTGAATTAATTATTTATTGTTTTTCATTTTAAAAAAAGGTAAGGCTTTCCAAAAGTAATTGTGAAATATTGACACATTATCTCCCCACTGCATAATCACATCACATGTTCATAGTCGTCTTTATGCCCAGGCTACGTTCTCTTTGAACACTCTGTCAGGTCCATGTTGCTCTCTAACAAAATGCCTTTTTCCAGGCAAAACCCAGATTTTTCATTTATGCCCAACACCTTTTAAACACTGAAAAAGTTGTTTTTTAAAAATACTTTTTAGAAATAATAAAATAAGGAGATCAGGAATGGAACGTTTAATCCGATTAATCGTAATTATGGAAATAATCGTCAACTAATTTAGTAATCGATTAATCGTCATCTGGTCCAAATTCACCAGAGGAATGCAGTTATTGCATTTTAGGCAATAAAATTGTTTATTTTCTTGTTTGAAAAAGGAATTGAATTCTTTCTTTTCATTTTCAACATATTTCCAATATTTTATTGAAAAAGCTTAAAAAGTTAAATAAAAAAATCTGTAGAATGTGCCAATTTTTAAAATCCAGTTTATTGGTTAATCATCAGAATAATTGACAGATTAATCAATAACTAGAATAATCATTGGTTACATTAATAGGAGTGTCCCAATACAAGTTTTTCCACATTTAATACGATACAGAAGCCGATACCGATATTCAGTCGACACGACATCAGCATGAGCCAAACATAATTTTACCACTTATTTTGTAGTGTGGAATATTAGACGAGGCTCGATCCAGTGATATTATTCAATCAGAGAACAATACTCAATAAGCACAAGTATGAGAGCAACTGATCCATTTATTATGAACCACTGCTGTATAGAGACACTGGGTCGGATTAAATCCTGGAGCGAAACACTGGAATGATTATATCAGACCATCATACTCGTCTTTTGGTTGATATCAGACCAATATCGGATATCGATTTTTGACTGGGACACCCCTAAAGATTAAATTACCCCCCCAAAAAATCTGTCTTTCTTATGGACAAAAGAATGGTACATAGTAATAAAAACAAAATTTGTCAAATAACACACTCAAAAAGAGAAATAAAGTAAGTTCTAAAAAACAAACACAGCTCATAAAATTGTTCACTGACTCACAAATAAATGGTGCTGATGGCGTTTCCTCAATAAAGCACTCCACGCCAAAGAAATGCACAGGAACTTTACAGTTCCTTGTTTTTCATCAGCAGTGTGGAAAATGTTTCTGTTGCACATATGACTGGTGGTCACACGGGAAGCCTGAATTACTACATGAGGCTGAAACCACATTAACCAAACTGTTCATGGCAGGATAAGTACCTTTTCATTTTAGACGTAATCAACCCTTTTGTTAAAAGAAATAAAGTAAAAGGACAACAGCGTTCTTTGTACGTTTCTCAGTTTGAGGCTGAAGCTTCCAGTGGTGACATCATGTTGTTGTACAGCCTACTTTCTGTTTAAAGAAGTGAAAAGCAACCTGGCTTTTGGTGTCAGATGTACAGTACTGAGAGGCTCCAGTTCTCCTCTTACGTGTCCTGCTGCATTATGGAAATCACTCGGGTGAATTAGTTGAGGTTAAACGTTAAAACCACTGGAGTTGGGAGCCAGAGGGGAAGTTTTCTGTTTTTTTACTGCCTGTGCTGCCGCTCACAGCAAACTAAGCATTTGTTTCGGCTTATGAAGCACATGCTGACGAAGCAGCAGCACGTCGGATTCAGGCCAGCGCCGTCCGGCCGGCGGTCACAGTCAACCAGATCAAGCTTATCTTAAAGATTTTCTATTCCGCCAGCTTTAAAAATCGGGGGCAGAGAGCTAAAGCTACGAGCATGAGCTAAATCTTTCACAGCTTTTCTCCGATAAAAATGTTCAAGGCAGGTTACTGTTGTCACTTATTTATTTATTTATTACCACAACAGCAGAAGAAAAAAAAAAAAACTATGGTCACGTCATCTGTCGGTGAATTGATTTGAGCTTTAAATAGCTTCAGAGCTTCAGGCATCATTGAGTTTCTCTCATTTACTGCTGAGCTAGAGGCTAACGAGCGCTAACACAACAAGGCAGGCTTTTCTCAATTAGTTACAAACCAGCTGGTGAGCACAAAATGCGTTTCATTTGTGGTGTTAGAGCTAAAAAATGCTTTGATTTCATTTCCATTTCAGCTCTTAAACTGTTAGGGCTGTTCTAACATGATTTAATTCATGCTAACGTAGCTCTTGCTGCGTGTTTTAGTCGTCGTTAGCACAGGTTTCCTCCAGCAAGGCCCTGTTTAGCCACATTCATCTTCCCCTCAATTCAGACTACGTCAGCATTTATTGTATCGTTTCAAATTAATTGTAATATATATTTTTTTTTAAATCATGATAATAATTTCAATTTCATTCCAGTTAATTGTGTTTAAAAACCCACAAACTTGTCCATACTGTCGGGATCGTTAACTTTACTATTTTTTCCACTTTTTGTTCAAAGAAAGCGTCAACAAATTAGAAAATACGATTAAATGAAGTCACGATTTTCATTTTAATGATACAAATTACACTTCTTTGTGTGAATGGTGACCCAAAGAAGCACATGTTTACAAATGTCTTTCAAGCAGTATTTGTGTTTATGGGGCTATAAATGCTGTGTGAGGCATTTACAGTTACCTAAAAATGCAGTAATCAGTAGTTCTTATTGTCACTTTTATCCTTATCATAATAGTACCACAAAATATCGTGATAAAACTTTAAGTCGCCCTAACCAACTTCAAAGTTATCCCCACAGCATGATACCGCCGCCGCCATCTCTCCTTACGGGAATGTTCAGAGAGCATTTTGCATGTAGGCCAGAAAGTTTCACTGCACAATTGTGCTTGTTCATGTCCGACTGCCTCATAAAATCTAAAAGCACCGATAACTGCACGGAGCAGAGAATCTGCAATTAAGCAGCAGGTTTAACTCTGCACCATTGGACCAAGATGGCGCTCATTATTTTGTAAAGCCCTCATTAGTTTCAGTAAAAACAAATCTGCCAACCTGTTGCGAGCCATGCTGAGCAAAGCTCTCTTTCAGAATCTTGTTTTGTCTTTTTCTGCTTAAATGATAGAACAAAGTAAAACTATATGTGCCATTAGAAATAGTCAAAGAGTCTTTTTACTCATAAATATTCTGCTTTGTATGTCTTTCTCTTAACTTGATGATGCAGGAAAACTGTGTAAGCGCAGAGAACAATATACATTTATTTGACGAGTTCTAGATTTCATGAGCTTATAAAAGGATCACTAGTGAACTTCATGTGTGAGACACACAGGAAGCCTGGAGCTTGTAAAGCGGGGTGTGGAGTTCATTTTCATTTTGGGCCTCATGAAGATCATGAAGGTTCTTAAAGGGCCGGTTGTGCCTGAATGTATAATGCATGTAAAATCCTTTATTAAAAAAAACTGTTAAAATATTAATAAGTAGCTGTATCTGCATTCAATAAGTATGTCTTAAAATTAAATGATATTGAACAAAGTACTGTCACCTGCAGGTGGGAGTTAGCAGTCGCTTGACCCCGACATTTTTCACCATTCTTGCTAAAAATTTGCAATGAACTGATGATTTAGTGGAAATTTCTTCATTGGGAAAAAAAAAAGCCAGAGTGACTGATAAACATAATTCACCACAGATAAAAATGGCTTTGATTTGATTGATGAAGTAATATTTAAGCATGCAGTTGTTCTTGAAGGTTTTATTGATGCGTCTGTCAGGGCCACATAAAACGTTTTGGTGGTCCGGATTTGGCCCACGGGCCCTGAGTTTGATGTAAAGTGTTTCTGCGTAGAGTAACCACCTAATATTTCAGTACACAAAGAAGATGATCAGTGGCGCACCGCCTCCAGCCTCCCATGTAAATAATCATTCTCTTTACTGTAAATAACCAGTCAATATAAACATGACAGCGGTTTAAAGGGTCACAAAGGTCACACCGGTCTTGGCCTCTCTCACACTTCCTGTTGGTTCTATCATCCGGGACTAATCTAATCTGGATTTACTCTAAAAGTAGAGGCCGAGAGAGTTTTCTTATTGATACGATATCAACTATTTACAACGTTTTTACAAACCTAAGTTCAGTGCTCTGCAGGGAATTCCACGTTAGAATAAGCGACCGTAATTGAAGATGCAGCTATATTAATGTCTTGTTTTTAACATGACATCTTTTGAAATTAGCTTCCCCCCGCCAGCTTAAATGACATCTTGTTAACAATCCATTTATTTCACCGGCGTGGAAAAAAGGGGAGGCAGTCTGGCATTTAGCTCGGGCTAATCCAGTTAATCGCTTTCATGTCTAAAGGCTGTTTGATCTTCAGAGCCTGTGCCAGCTTATGTAATGCATAGATATCACAGAAATGTTTTCATTAAAATTTATTTATTTTTTCCAGAAAGTCAATTAGGTTTAATAGGAACCGACATGAGGTTGTTTTTGTTGTTGTTGTTTTTTTCATAAGACGTGGTGGAGATGGTTGATTTGGAGTTCAGTAGTTCGCAAAAACTGTTTACTGAGAAAAAGGAGAAAAAACATTTTCTTTTATTGTTCCTGTCAATCCAAAGCTGCCGGGCGGTTTGAGTGGAGGACGTATGGAAAGAGAGAAAGGTCAAACTTTGTGTACTTTGTAAAACAAAATGCCATCCGGAGGATTAAAAGAACAGTTTGTAGCTAGGTGAGGGTTTTGTTTATTCCATATTTTGTCATGCAGATACTTCCCCTATGCTCAAGTGTCACTCATGAAATATTCTCTGAAAAATCCATTTTGACCAGAGGGAGGAACTGAGTTCCTGTCAGCGTCTTTAGTGTGAAACCATCTGGATATTCCTTAACTAGGCGTCCATTTTGATCAGCTAAACAGAAGATCCATTCCTGCAATAATGGGTTGACACTGAAGAGAGAGTGAAAAGATGGGAAGAATTAATGGTTTATTTATTTATTTTGTAATAGGGAATTTATACCAAACATCCCAAAGCTTACCCATGGAGATCCTCTGAAGACACTCGTCTAATTAACAAGCAAAGTTGCAGGCTTTGTGACAAATTTGCTGAAAACAACATGATTAATTAGTTTGGCTCAACTTTATTTGCGAGCCAAGAGATACTCATTCGTACAGCCAAGTTCCAGTTTCTTATTTTTCTCTGACCTGCTGTTAATGATCATAATTACTGCTCCAAATCCATTTTCTTCTACCCTTCATGCCTCGAGTACATATTAAATATGGATATTTGGAGCAGAGGTGATGTCAGCTCCTTCTAGTTTGTATATTTATCCTTTCTTACGTTCGCTTCAGTTTTATTTTGGGCTATGAAATCTTCAGAAATGCTGTGAAATTCATAAGAAGTATTCAACAAATACAAGTTGGTGTAGCATTCACATGGGACTGGGTGGGAATGTTTTCGCTTTCAGTTCGTAAGGAACAAAATAATAGGCCTTAACAGTGTGCCACTCAGGCTCATATGTGCTAAATGATTCATCTAACATGCTAAGCTAATGAGACAGTTTAAGTCAGGGGTCTCAGACTCGCGGCCCGCGGGCCATCTGCGGCCCTCGGGACGATAATTTGTGGCCCCCACCTTAATATGAAAGTTTAATGTTAGTGTGGCCCGCGAGCAGTGATGTCAGTAACGCGTTAATTTGTAATGCGTTACTGACGTCGGACCATAGTAATCTAACGTGTTGCTATTTCAAATCCAGTAGTCAGACTACAGTTACTTATCAAAATCATTTTTATGCATTATCTTCTTTTTGTTATTTAATCAGATTTCCTCTACGCTCTTTGTCGAAAGTGACCGACGTCTCTGCAACAGAAATGTAAACAATGGAGGGAGATGCGCATTTTGTTGGTGGAAAAACTGGAACTATTTTGAGTTTCTGTCGCCAAGTCCGATTATTATAAGCGGCTTTGGGCTTCATTTTTTAAAGTCGCTTGCCGATTTAATGAGTGGCGGGTTGCGCCTTTTTGGGCTCGTTTTTGAACGTGAAGTTGCTCATTTGGGCTTGGAAATAAGCAGAGACTCATAATAAAAATCCCAGAATTTGTCCGTCATTAAGGTAGTTTTACTCAGTCTCTCCCTGTTCATCATTTCCCGGATGATCCGTCCCGCTGTGTCTTTGTTAATGTCAAGTTAATATATTACCTCTGAATGACATCGAGCTTCGCGTTGCGCTCCAGAAAACTGCAAACATCGAGACCAATATGAACAGCGCAATAAACGTGAAAACAGCCACGAATGAACGTGTCCGTAGTTTCCAATAATTATAATGGCAACTTAATTCTAATTATTAATACTAAGATAAGTGTCGCAAATCTGTGCAGCCATCTGAGCTGTGAGCTGCATGACACCAAATGCAGGGTCACAACGCAGAACCTGGAGGCTGGGGGAGGGGAGGGCGGGGCTTTAAAATCCTTCTTAGAGTTTTCCAGACAACAGTGGACCACACAAACTACTCACGTTTTTTATTTTTCTACAATCTCCTCTTCAGTTCAACCTTATCAGTGGAGACACATTGTTGATGTTACCATTATAAAATAGCTTACAAAAAAGTATTGGCAAAGCTCAATGTGATTTTCACAGGAGGCAGAGCGTTGTTGTTAACAGCTGCTGAAAGTAACTAAAAAGTTACTTTTAATGTAACTTAGTTACTTTCCAAATCAAGTAGTCAGTAATCTAACTAAGTTACTTTTTCAAGGAGTAATCAGTAGTCCGATTAAAGTTACTTTTTCAAAGTAACTATACCAACACTGCCTGCGAGTTTGATATGATTGGCACTTTCAGTGTTGTGTGCGGAGCTGAACTAACTTACCAATCAGTGCTTCAAATGGAGCTCATTGACCCGCAGTGCCTCTCTGAAATCAAAGCCAAGTTCAGGGAGGTGAGTGGAAAAGCAGACAAGCTTGGGCAATTTTTGAGAGAATTGCCACCCAGCTTCCCCGAGCTTTCCCAAATGTTCAAGCGGACCATGTGTCTTTTTGGGAGCACATACTTGTGCGAAAAGCTCTTCTCTACCTTGAACTTCAATAAGTCCAAGTGCAGGTCCAGACTTACTGACGAGCATCTTCAGGCTCTCCTTAGGGTCTCAACTGCCTCCTCCTTTAAGCCAAATGTGGCTCGGCTATGCGAGAGGAAGCGCTGCCAGACCTCTAGCAGTAAGAAGTAGGCAGAAGAAACAGTTTATAAACTGTTATATTCATAACAGTTTATGTTCAATGTTCCATTCATGTTCAGAAAGTTAAAGGTTAAAGAACTGTTAATACAGCCATTTGAATCTGAATTATAATAATTACATTTATCTAGTCTTCTATAGCTGCTGTGTTATTATTATATTTTATTTATTTATTACTGATTAATTTTTTTTCTTATGAATTAATTAATTTATTTTTTCATCTTATTTTGTGTTTAAAAAATAAAAATAAAGACATTTGATAACATTGGAATGTTTTTGTGAGAGCTTTTCTTGTGGAAAACCCGATGCGGCCCAGCCTCACCCAGACTCTACCTCCATCGGCCGCCAGGGAAATTGAGTTTGAGACCCCTGGTTTAAGTGAAGCAGTCGAGTGCTTTGGAGATCAGTAATGACATGATAAAACCGCGCGTTTGCTTCTCGAGACGCCACATGTGAAACCTCATTTCCTAGAGGATCATGGCTACTTACAGTAGCTATTAACACAATTGTCAACAGCTAGCATTGCTGGCGATCAACAAGTGTTCCTGTGTGTGTGCCCTCTAGGTAACACACACAGGAACCTGAGCTCTGAAACCTCCAAAAGGCTGCGAACATTTCCAACTTATTTTTGATTCATTACAGACAAAGATTTAGAAGTTTAAAGAATAAATAAATTAGTTTTGCTAGCTTAATAACTCAATCATCATTGGGATGATTGTTTTTTCTCTTGGCTCTCTCTCCGTCTTAAAAAGGTTTGATGATGGAAAATCTTCAGTCTGGTGCGTTTGTCTCGACTAGCTCCTTTTTGACCGACAGTCTGTTTACAAAGACTTCAAAATTCATTTAGTTTGTTTGTTTCTGTTGTTTTGTTTATTTATTTTGGATATTTAAAATGTCTTCAACTTCCAGTGCTAAATGTCTGTTGGAGTTTGTTGATCTTTGAGAGACTTGCATTATTATACTATTACTATTTCTAGAAAATCGTCTCAAAATGACGATACTATCATTTATTGCAATAATTTCTGGGACACTTTATCGTCCCGCAAAATTTGGTATTGTGACAACCCTGTGTGTGTGTGTTCATGTTTGCTCGTGTTAATTATTAGTCACCTGCTTTACAGTTTTTGACCTTTAAGTGTCTGCGTCATGTGTTTTCCGGCAGGCTTGATCCGATCACGAGTGAGAGGAGCCAACACGGCCTCCGCCACCATTCTGACCTTCTTGGACAGCCACTGTGAGGTCAACGCCGACTGGCTGCAGCCGATGATTCAGAGAGTCAAGGAGGTACAAAACCAGATTGATTCGCTTCTGTTCTTTACACGCAGGATGAGTTCACCGTCACGCTGCCCTCACGGCGTGTCGTACTATAGCTGCTTTTCAGGGTAGATTTTAACGGTCAAAATGTAACGGGCCGATCTCAGGCATAGATCTCGATTTGTTTCACAAAGTTTGAATTCATACCATATTTTTCCGCTGGTACCAATTTATTTACTATATGGGTGTATTCACACCAGCTATGTTTAGTCCGCTTTAGTCAAACTCTAGTTTGTTTCCCAAGAACGTCCGGTTCGTTTGGGGAGGTGTGAACGCTGATGCGGACCAAATAAGTGAACTCTGGTCCACCTACAAACCTAGTTCTTGGTTCAGATAAAGTCAATTCTGGTGCGGTTGGATGTAAGCGGACGGGAGAACGCTCCAAAAAGCAGGAAGCAGACTACAGTGCAGGGCATTCTGGGTAAATGCAACATAAGCAAACCCAAGCCTAATGGCAGCATGAGAAATCCTACAACCGCTACAATCTGATTACATTTCTGTTTACATTTTTTAAAGAAGAAAGTTGTGCTTATCTTCTTCTGAGGTTTTTGTGTCATTTCCTTCAGTAGTTCTTGGTATAGCGCCTCCACAGGTGAGGAGGGAGACAGGTTTTTCACCGTTCGTTTGACACAGTGCAGCGAGAAAGTAAATCCCATCAACTGAAAATGTAACAAATGTTGCAACCTTGGTCCCCAGACGAACACAGTCCACCAGACTGTCAGGAGTGAAAACACCCCCCTGGTGCAGTAAACCGACGCATATCACAGACTTGCTAATGCCGCTTGAAAGTTCCCTTTTGGAAGCTAACATATGAGAAAAAGAAGCTAAATGTTAGAAATCTGGAAGCAAAAACGTGCAGTTTTTCCCAGCGTCTGCTTACTGTTTGTGCCGTGTTGCACTGCGCTCAGTGGGTGTTTACTCCTGCTCCTGGCAGCTTGCTGGCTCGTTTTGTGATCAAAACCAGCCTTTGTTAATGCAGCCGACAGATCCTTCCAATTCATCGCATCCTGCAAATTAAGTTATGCAGCCCACCAGGGACACTACCATCGCATCCAAAGTAGAATACCCAGATTATACATTGAAATGCAAGACCAGCCACTTTTGATTAGTGATTGCTTTGTATTTTCGTTGTAATTTCAAATGCGACCCCTCAAGGACATTTTGTCTGCGAGTCGTCCCTGTTTCTGAGGAGCACGAAGCTGCAGCACAGAGGACTGACTCCCTCTTCTACACATAGACGAGGAAGTCATTTCGTCGTCTTGATGGGGAGCGATGTAACCATGGAGTGAGAACATCACCGCTTGCGTATGAGCTAGCTAACTTAATATTCCCTTCGATTCTTTTCTCTCTGTGCCTGGGTTATTACATCCTTCTCCATATATGGTCGTGGGAGATTGCTTCTCATGTCCATCTCACAAGGCAATAAATACAATTACTTTTTGCAATACAATGAAAAAAAAACTGCATTTATTCGCCCTTCTTTGTGCCAAAATGTGTCATTTTTACAGAGCTCCTTAAGAAGTATTTACCTCACAAAAGTATTGAGTCGTTATCTCACAATAGATTTTGCATTTTTTTCATGAATGTATACCAGTCGGTTCTTGCATCGTCTTCAATACTGAAAGTGTTTTTGCTGCAATATAAGTTCTTCTTATGATGTTTACATGTGTGTTCATGTCTCGTTTGTGAGTTACCTGAAGTTTGTTTTCTCTTTTTCTTGAGGATACAAATGAAACACCAGAAACATGCGTGCAAAATGCCAAACAGGTCAGACATGGGCTTTCCGTCCCTTCTCTAAGACACGAACGGAAAACTTCTGAATGGAGGAAAGAAAAAAAAAAAAAAAATCACCAGAACTATTTAGATTATTTTTGTGCTACGTTCACGAGGAAATATGGTGGTGCTTTGGTTGTGTCTTTTTCGTGTTAATAAAGGGCTGTTTTCATGTGCCGTCCCATCTCCGCCGTACACAAACAAACATGAACAAGCATGGATCAGTTTCCGTACCAGAGAGCCACGCACCAACGCGTTTTGACTCTGAGACTCTGTAAGGTTGAACATGTGTGCAATTTTAAATTGACCTTTGTTTTTATTGAGACTGTAGACAAAATAGACCAGTGTGTATTTGCCAGTTTTATTGCGAGGGAACACAATATTTATTGTAAGATAACGCAAAGGAATCCATGTTTTCCATCATCTCTAAGCCAACAGAAGACTAACTATTTTCTAAACATGTTACTTTCCAGCTAGATAAATTCTCAAGCTAACACATTCACTTATTGCAAACCGCCGTGTGCTGTAGATGCGTTTTTTAAAAACAAAGCTCCCTTTGTTTTGAGTCACAGCATGGCTGCGTTTACATCGTTTGCTCTCGCTGAGCTCGTCTTGTGCTTTGAGCTGCTCTGACTCATTCAGCTTTCGTTACGGCCTCTCAGCTTGGCATTCATGAGAGCTCAGTGATAATTCACTACATCCTCGTATTGACTCCATCTGGTCCTGAAGCCTTTGTTCCCCTGAAATTACAGCTTCGGGCTTAGAGTGGGAGCCAAAAGACGTTGTTTGTCTCCACATGGTGACCACTGCTGATTAATAATTCACCACAATGACTCAAACGGCTTTAATTTAATTAAATGCCAGGAATTCATAATTGCCCACTTAAGTTATGAAATTATGGCGGTCTCCTATTTTGCATTGCTTTCTGAAAGCTGAAGAGACTTAAGGCAGTAAAGAATCATTTTGAAGCTTAGTAGTAAATTTGCAGGCAGAATAGTATTCATTAATGCTTATTTTTGACCGTGTGTTTTGCAAATATGAAAAACAGTTCTGATAAATCATACAGCTGTATAATTTCATTTTTGATCCACTTATCTTCCATACAACGGTTTTCTGAACCCGATTTGGGGACAATTTGTAAAACAAGTCCAGATGTTTTCATTTTTGCTTAAAATCAAAACTAGTAAGGACATTATTAGACGGAATTTGATAATAAAGAGGAAGAATAAATGTAATATTTACACTTCAAATGTCCTGTCGTAATTATAAAATCTGTTCACAAACACGGTTATGATTTTGTGTGGACGTAGTAGGGTAGCGACAGTTCACGTCTTCGTACTGAAAATATCCAGTTACCCTGTCGGTAACTTTCAGATCTCCCCCCTGCACCCTCCATACCTCGTCATCTGTCCTGTCGCCTAGCAACTGTGACGGAGCTAAACACAAGCTGGCAAAAACGGAGCTTGAAAGCTATGCTAACAAAAGCCTAGCAATGCTAGCGATGCCTTCTTTGAATTGCTGTGACGTAATCAGTCTCCGACGAATTCAGCCACTGAATATTTTTGACACGCCCTTTGTTCTGTCAACACAGCAAAACAACCGTGGAACTACTTCCTGTTTAACTTCAAAATAAAAGTCTCAAGCATAAAAAAGATCGCGGTTTCAAGCTTGAATCACTCAACTTTCAAAGGTTACAGCTTAGACTAATTTACTTCCCGAGACAGAGATTAATTTGACAAGGAAATACTGTTGTATATTTTAATATCTTTATTTTAATTTTATTTTTATAGGAAGCAAATTTCACAAACATATAGTATCATATCAATACTTAAGAAGAAAAGTTATGTTGTGACCCCTGCCATTTCTTACAGTGTTAAGAATACAAAATATGATCATATAAAAGAAAAGAAGCATAAAAAAATAAATGATAAGAAGCAAAGAAATAAATAAAAATACACAAACTAAAAATTACGCGTGTAAACGCAATTAATCTGAAAACTTTAATGTGTTAATATTATTACAGACTCAAAAAAAAGAGAAGATAATTGCTACCAAACTTTGCCGCCATAAAATGAATTGTCTGGTCTTGTAATTGAGAAAGGCTCAACTGATCTTTATGCTAACTACAGGTGGTTTCAGAGAAGCTGTGCAAAAGGACAAATATCAGCACTCCTTACTACCAAGTAGTCCACTTTGTGCACGGGGTTGCTTGTAACAGAACGAGGCGGACAGCTCAAATTGAGAGCAGCTGTTTGTTCGGAGCCGATGTTAAGCTGCTCAATCAAATACACCGACATGACCGACGTCTGCACAAACAACAGCGTGTGCGCGTCGTTTTCGCAAAGACTCGCAGAACCAGCAGGAGCCAACGGTTCCCTCATCTGGCGTATTTACTTTGGGGATCGGGTTGCCTCTGCAGTGGGAGGTGATTTAACGCTTCACAGATGTGACTCCGCAAATAATAATAATAATAAAAAACCTTCAGTTTTGTTAACAAATCGCTGTGAAAACCAGTAAAAAAAAAAAAAAACGTGACCTAATCCATTCCTGCTGTCCTCTTGGTACAGAGTATTGCCTCATAAGTTGGAAAATGAAAGCTTTGAGAATCTGTCGTTTGTGTTTTGCTGTCGAATGTAATTTCTCTCTGATTTCTGAGTCATCTCAGGACCTCTCTGTATTATTTCTGCTGTTTCTTCCAGGATCATACGCGAGTGGTCAGCCCCATTATCGATGTGATCAGCTTGGATAACTTTGCTTACTTGGCTGCATCTGCTGACCTTAGAGGAGGTCAGAAACCAAAACAAGGCAACACACACAAGACTTTTACCCTGTTTATGCTATATTACCAACAATATTGAATCAGCCCTCTAAATTTCAGAAATCAGGTGTTCCAGTCTCTTCCGTGACCACTTGTTTAAAACCCAGAAAGACATTATGGACACTTACATGTGCCAGTCTGGAATTGGCCCAAAACAAGATCAACATGGTTAAGAGTGAGAAGTGTTGGTATGCTGACCACGGTCCTGATGAGAGCTCTTTTGGGATACATTAGACCCCAAGCCAAGGCATCTCATCCAACATCAGTGTCTGACCTTACAAATACTCTACTGGAGGAACTGTTAAATAGACCAAGAAAACACACTTCCAAACTTTCTAGGTTCTTACCAGATCTGGTGCATGAACATTGGGCTCTGATAGACATGGATGTAAAACACAATTTATCAGGTTAGATTAATTTGCTTCAGTTGTTATAATCGGTTGATCTGCATGCGGTAACTAAAACACTGAACATTTTTTTTCTTTTTACTTGTTTATTCTTTACTTCCCACTCCGTTCATGCTGTCTCTTTCATGTCAGGATTCGATTGGAGTCTCCACTTCAAATGGGAGCAGATTCCCATCGAGCAGAAAATGGCGAGAAGCGACCCGACGCAGCCCATAAGGTACCGCCGTCTCTGATGTCTGCCTCTACGTTCTTAACTGATTCAAACCCTGAGATGCGCTATGCACACAAACCATCATTTAAAAGGATTTACATTTTTAAACTTTAGGTTTTTAAATTTCAGAACTTTTTTTTTTTTTTAAGTTAGCTCATTTTGGTCTTTAAATTTAATGCAGAAAAACCTCACATTAAAGGGGCAGCGTTATGTAAAATTGACTTTTTGAGCTTTACATCATGTTTTAATGTTATGCTCTCATCTAATACATATCTGAAGTGAAGCTTGGATTATTTCCTACATCTTTGAGACATTCTTGAATCACCATGGCAACCAAAGAAACGCCTGGGTGCACCGAGCCTCGCCTTCGAGACGCAGCTCCTCCTCAGAGCTGCAGTTTACAAGCTGCTCCCCCACTCAGCTCCTTCAGACTAGCCACCAGCTACCAGCAAACACCTGCTGGAACTGCACATCTACCTGAGCTCATTATAGGAGCTACTTCTCAGTGCAGTGCTGGTTGAAACACATTTAAAGGGTTCATAGAGGAGCCATGTTGTGAAGACTTCCTGAAAATGGAGTTTCTGAAAGAGCAGGAGTTTTTAAAGAGACAAAGGCCCAATTTTAAGGCATTAAATTACAAAAAAGTAAAAATTTTTTCAGTCTCATTTGATATAGATATTTTTAGAACAACTGAAGGTAGTACAGTTACTTGATTGTGCTACAATCACAATCAAGTAACTGTGATTGTGTTAGATTTAATCATAAAAGGATTAAATGACCCTTTTGTCATTTTATTCTCCTCTGGTCAGGCAGAAAATTCTTAATAAAATTTCAGAATAAGGGGTGCTGTGGTGACGCATGGGCAAAGCACGACCCACGTATTGAGGCCTTAGTCCTCGTGGCGGTGGTCACAGGTTCGATTCCCAGCCGCATGTCTTCCCCTTTCTCATTACCCTCTTTCCTGTCAAACTACTTTCAAATAAAGGCCACTAGAGCCAACAAAACCTTTAAAGAAAAAAGTAGCAATAATCACCAATTAAATTGAGATTTTTCTATTAAATCTCTATTTAATAGAAGAAAACAAAACAAAAACGTTTCAGCACTAAAAGCATAAAACAGAGAGAAATTCATGTTATTACTTTGGTTTGCGTCAAAAAGAAAAAAATAATAGTAATTGGCTAAACTGACTGGTTTTCCGATTCTCAATCAGAACCCATTTAACGTGAGTGACAACATTCCCAGATCTAATGTCTGACCCTTGACACAAATCAAACGCTGCATTGGATCCACCTTTGATAAACAACTTGTTGTTGTTTTTTTTTAATTGATCAAAGTCGACGTTTGTGAGAAGCTGAGCCCCTTATTGTTTCTTAAGGGTTAACTATTATCAAGCTGCTGCTGCCGGTCAAATTTAGCACGTTGCTGCTCTGGAGCGTTCAGCGGGGAGTTAACACGCTAGCGGGAAGGGGAAACCTCAGCAATTATCTTCGTGAAGAAAATGTCACCGTGCTTCAGTTTGCTAAAGCCATTTTGAGTCGCTCGTTTCACAGTGAGAGAAGAAAATAATATATTCTATAGTGGAAAACTATTCTGGGAGGCTGCCGATCTTTCCAGTAATTTCTATCCCAGTTGCTATGAGGTCACAAATACAAAATTAAAAATTCCCCCAAAAAAACCCAACATACATCTTGAGAGTCTGAGGGTCGTTTAACATGTTAATTTCATTGGAACAAGCCTGAGTGAAGCAGGAGGTTTGTGGAAAGAGGTGATGCTTTATCAGCCCCGTGTTTTGGTCAGCAGTCGTTTGATTTCTCACACCCAGGAAGACGCTGATGATTAGGGCGAGTTTCTTTTTTTTTCTTTCTTTTCTTTCTTTTTTGAAGCAGTCAAATGGTAACAAACCGTAGAGAACGAAAGCAGCAGCGTGTCATGGTGTGGGCCAAAATCCAAAATCCTCCACAATGATGCACCAGACTAGTAATATCCTGCAGAGAGCGGCCACTTCAAGGAGTTGCTACTAGACGGGCTGCATGGTGGGTTCTTTATTGTAATTTAAATACAAAGAAATTACAATAGTACACTTTTTAAAGTTATTTTTTATTTTTCTTTTAGAAAGAAAAAGGTGGTGATTGTTATTTTTTTGTGTGTGTGTTTGTATTTTTGACAAAATCACTTTTGGCAAAAAATAACTTAGGCCATTATTTTAAGAAGGTGATATGATTTATAAATAATGTAAACAGCCCAGTGTAATGTGCCATTTAATGTTCGACTTATCTCAATTAAAATCCTGGTAAGGAAAAGAAACACTCCTATAATGGAGTGTAAGTTTGTTTTTATCCATGACTGTGTGTGAATCATTTTGGCAGTCATGTCTGGCCAAAATTTCACTGCTCCACAAACTTTCATCAAAATACGTCATGTTTTTCATGAGAGAGGATGTTTTGTTTTAGAGTTTTAAAATGTTATCCCACGCTTTGAGGATTTCACCGAACGGTGTTCAATCCACAAACACTGAAATTGAAAGACTGCAAACCCCAAGAAATATTCTTTTGCATCACATGATCAATAACCGGATGTTGCCGCTGGTGCAACCCACAAAGAAGACGACGACAGGAAGTAGTTGGAGCGTGTTTTATTTATTTATTTTTATGATCTATTGCGTGAACTAACTTATTCACCTGTGATATTAATTGCGTTTCTTGTTTTATGGACCTTCACACCTGCAGCAAAATGAGGTTCTATAAAGTGTTGACTCAGGAGGGCTGAAAGCAAGTGCACGCCACACTTTTCAGATTCACATAAAACTTGTAAATGCTTTTCTATTTGCTTTAAAGCTTGGCACTACATTCTGTTGGCCTCTTTCGTACAAAAAAGTACCGTTGATATTTTTGTGAAGTTTTGTTTTGGTAGCAATTAAATGTACATTTTTAAAACTCTCTGTTAACATTAATAAAGGTGGAAACATTTCCTTGTCCTTCCGTTTCCGCAGGACTCCTGTCATTGCTGGTGGGATCTTCGTCATGGACAAGAGCTGGTTCAACCATCTGGGCCAGTACGACACCCATATGGACATCTGGGGCGGGGAGAACTTTGGTGAGCGTTGCTTCCACCGTTGTTTTTTTTGTTTTTTTTTACGGGAGTCTTTCCAGTAAGCGGACTTAATTTTAGTGGATCAAGAAAGAAATAGTTGAGACCGAAGCACCAGACAGAAGGTTTTTACCATCCAGTTTTTGGTAGAAAAGAGGGAGAAAAGAGAAAAACGATAAATCATCCAAATGGAAATTTTTGAACTCATTTTATTATAATGCAATTAATTCATTTATGACTCATTGCGGCAGACCTGCTAATATACACTGAGATATTAAAAGCAGGATTAGGATGCTACATTTAAACTAGCAGAAAATATCATTACTTCAAAAGCATTACTTTGACATGTGTTGCATTGCATATAAATCAATAGTTTGTTGCACAATCATTATTTTTAAGCAGAACAGATTACAACTCAGTGAAATGTCTGCAGAAAGGTCAGGTTTCTGTTAGGTTTATCTCTACATACAGGCTGCCACAATAACTAATTCTGCTGGACAATAAATTGTCCCAGAACTTATTGCGATAAATGATAGCCTTCTTGTATTGAGACCAGTTTCAAGTAATATAATAGTAATAATGTCGCAATACTGCAGGGACACTTCCTCAAGGATCAACAGCTTTTAAATTCTACTGAACATTTAAACACAGGAACTGGCAGACATTTTAAATATCCAAAATAAATGAAGAAAACAGCAGAAACAACAAATAAAATGAGCTATGAAGTCTCTGTAAGCTAAATAGTTTTTCCCCCCCAAAAAAGATCTATTTGAGATCAAAACACCAAGCTGAAGGTTTTTGTCATCTAGTTTTTTGTAAAAAGAGAAAAACGTCAAATCAAGCAAATGAAAATTATTTAGTTTCTTTTGATTTATCATGTGATTAATTGATTTATTGTTTATTGTGCCAGGCCTGGCTACATATCTAGTGAAGCATGCCTATAAGGCATAAAATGAGGAAAGAATGAAAAAAGTGAAAATGCCTTTTAGTCTCGACTTACCACCTCAACTCATTGGGAAGCTGCGCACATTCATAGCCCACCATCCATGGAACTAGGAAAAGACAAAAGTATCAGCTGCGATAAACTTCACAACGGTAAAAATCTGTTGTGCGTCTGCTCTCCATGAGCCCCAGCTGGGGAATTCAGCCAGAGGGATTTTATGATGCAGTCTTTGGTTGTTGGGTAAGATAAATCAGATTGATAAAACCGTTCCCGTCCTCGCGCAGAGCTGTCGTTCCGAGTCTGGATGTGCGGAGGAAGTCTGGAGATCCTACCCTGCAGCCGCGTGGGTCACGTGTTCAGGAAACGCCACCCGTACGACTTCCCAGAGGGCAACGCTCTTACCTACATCAAGTGAGTGAGTGGGCTGGCTGTTTCCCTGCAGCATCGTTTGAGAGCTGCCAACGCGTTTAATTCTGTGATTCTCTCCCAAAGTATTACACGACACATGGAGTTAGATGTGAATAAACACGTCAGCTGACACATTTGACACACGTTCCTCATCTTGAATGTGTTGAGGTTTTTTTTGTTAGCAATTGAAGGCAAAGAGGGAAAGAGTAAACCTTTTAAAAGAAAACTGGTTTAAAAGGATAACTAAGTTAGATGAGAATGTTTTGATCTTTGAACATTTTGTGTCTAATTATTGGTTTCATTTGACTCTGAGTGCTTATGTAGTTTTGTGTCGTGTTGTTCTGTGCAACGCAGTCAATCTAATGCAGTCAGACAATTTTCATTTGGGCAAATCCTGAACCTTCACTAGCCAGTTGAAAATGCAAAATCCAATCTTTTTGTGGTCAGTAAAAGCAACGTGCATAACTGCTAGTGGAACAAGCTAACAGCTAACAGCTTCTTTTTGGTCTCGACATTTTTAGAGAGTGAAGTAGACTCAAACTTTGATTATATTGTGTCAGTGAAGTATTTAAAAATAAAGCCAGAGAAATCTTAGTGATGTAGAAAACTTTTAAAAACAAAATTGATTTCTAAAACGTGTCGAGACGTGTCTGCGGTTTATTCAGTCTACAAGAGAGAGCAAAACTTTAAGCATTCACAAAGAGGCTAAATGGAAACGAAAAGGCTATATGGAATATCGACTAAGAGTAATGGACAATCATTTCTGCTTGTGTGATGCTAATCGCCATTAAAAAACAACTGGTTAAAAGAGTGAACACTGAAATTGAGTTGACAGAAAGCCTTGTCTTATATTACATTTACTAAAATCTGATTTCCACCCCCTGGGGAATACACACATAGACTTGTGTTTCTTGTTTTGTTCATGCTAGCTATGCTAACTGAAGTAAAAACTATGTCAACATTTTCTACAGACTTCACATTTTAAACAGTAAACAGTTTGTTTTATTAAATGAAATAATAAAATAAAATAACAAACTCATAAATAAATAAATAGAATCAGGAGAACTGTTTTAAATTTATAAAAGCCTTATACATTTGCTGACCTATCATACGTAATACGATGTCACTTCCACTCCTATCCTGAATAATTAATGGCCGGTCACAGCAGGAACACTAGAAAATGTATTTTGCATTTTGTTTTTACATATATTATCCATATAAATATAATATTAACTTTTTAAACCAGAAACTTTAATAATCTAAAATCGGTTTTGTCAAAACTTGACATATTTCAGAAATTGCCCACCTGACTCTGATTGGTGCATTTCTACTTCTGTTCTTCCTGCTAATTTCTCATCTGTCGCTAATAAAAACTAAAAATCTAAATTCTCAAAGTGAAATGGAGCAGATGACATCTACAGTCAACATCTGCATGGATGATTCTTACTTTTTCGCCATTTGGAGTTAAAGTAGGCATAAAACATGGATCATCTCTGAACGCCCAAATCCACACGTTGGAAATCGGCCACAAGATGTTTGTTCTGAAAGCGTTTTCCAAATTAAATCACTTGTTCTAAGTTGCTAAAATACCCACAAATCTAACATCGTACGGCAAGATTTTCTCTCTGATCGCTTATTTTAATGTGTTGTGTCTGTGCCCACGCAGGAACACCCGACGGGCCGCCGAGGTGTGGATGGACGAGTATAAACAGTACTACTACTCGGCACGGCCGTCTGCTCAGGGCAAAGCCTTTGGCAGGTTTGTCTCTTGGGATTTTTCCCCCTCAGTGTGTGTGTGTGTGTGTGTGTGTGTGTGTGTGGCACAACGTGAAGACAGCCGACCAAAAATAGGACTGGTAATGTTTCACACAAGTCAGACCCATTTTAGTCAGGTGAGCAACACTTTTTTAAAAGAAATGCTGATAGTCATGCTTTTTAAAAGGGCTGACCTAAATCTGATGTGTAATGAGGAATTATTTACTATTTATATGTATGTGTGTGTATACGGATATTTTTCAGAGTAGTTTTACCAACCTCAGCTGTTTGTAAAGACAGACTGAAGAAAACCGGTTTCTGCATATTTGAGCGTAAACGTTTGATAACGTTAAGTCGTCTTGGTTGGTTTGTATTTTTCCTGTTTTCTAATGCTTTCCATTACGTATCCCTGTCGTTGTCCATGATTTTCCTTTTTCTTTTCTCTCTCTCTCTCTGTTTTTTTGTTTTGTTTTGTTTTTCATCTTGAAGCATTGCAGACCGCTTGACGCTGCGGCGGAAACTGAACTGCAAACCTTTCCGTTGGTACATGGAGAACGTCTACCCCGAGCTGAGGTGGGCTGATTTAGTAAAGGAAAGATTTAGTGTCGTCTCGTCTGCATTTGGTTTTTATTGTAGGTGGAAAATAAAAACAGAGTTGAACTAAAGCCTGCGACCTAAGTAAGAGTTGAATTCTGTTATTTTGTTTAAGACGTTTTCTGAACTATGAGGAAAAACCCAAATGGGACCAACAATCTTAGGTTTTTCTCCGCTGAGAGACGTGAAACAAAAGAGGAAGGGAGAGGCTTTCCTGATTTATTTAACATGTTAAGTTTCTTCTCAGTGTTTTTTGCTTTTAGATATTTCTTTAAAATATCTTGAGAACTCCAGCTAATGTCAACAAACATGCACCACAGCTCTGGAAAAAAAAATGAAGAGCCCACGACACTGAAGCCCATTGAAAAGCTCCTGGTTGTTCCACCAAAAATTGATTCCTGAACTCTTCCTCAGTTAAAACATCAGTATTGTGGTTCCTAAATGAATATGAACCTTTTTTATTTGCATTATTTGAGGTCTGAAAGCACTGCATCTTCTTTCTTATTTTGACCATTTCTCATTCTGTGCCAATAAATATAAAGTTTTTTGCTTGGAATTTCTGAGACATGTCAGTAGTTCATAGTATAAAAGAATAATGTTCATTTTACTCAGACATGTACCTATAAAAAGTAAACTGATCATTTTAACTGGTGTCTTAATTTTCTCCAGAGCTGTATATCCTATTTATGACAGTTTTGAGCAGTTCTGCCTCCACATGAATATAAATTATTTCCTTTTTGCGGTTATGAATCAACATTTATACTTCCTTGCAAACACATTCACTTTTTCTCACATTAGAACTACAAATTTCAGTGTATTTTGTTGGGATTTTATGGTGTATTGAAAAATAAACGTACTTAATTTTGAAAAACATAAGATTTTTTTTTTTAAATGAACATTTGAAAAGTGTGCCTGGCATTTATACCTACGCTTTGAAATCCTTTTGAAGTTTTTTTCAGATTGTCGCTGAAAGCCTAAGAGATGGAGTGAGTCAATTTGACCCTTTATCTAATTTTTTGGGGAAAAGCACCAACACAGATGTAGCTGAATTTCCCTTGACATAACTTTAATGCTGAGATCAAAAGCCTTTATTTTACTGTCTGGTATATTATAAATAATTGAATTAGCCTGGAAAAAGTAACTGTATAACTCCAAAGAGGTTAGCAACCCACCAAGTTCAAAATCAGTCACCCAGATGTTACCGATTTCAGATGGGAACTTTTGAATTGATTCATGTCGGGATCTCAGGAGCTAATGCTGTTGACCTCTTCCCCACTGCATGTGCTCCAAATGACTGGACTCTGACAGAGTAACTGTATATGTCCAGAAGAGCTGGCTGTAACAAGACACTGAAGCAATTACGCTGTACAGCTATCCATCACCGGAGTCGATCTGCTCTTTATGTTTGTATTAAGATCGTTTCATCAGCCTTCCTCCTCGCCGTCTCCGGTTCCCGCAGGGTCCCTGAGCAGGAAGCCGTGTCCAGTGTGCTGAAACAAGGCGGCATGTGTCTGGAGACCCGTGGGAGGGACGGCCTCGGACTGGCGGAGTGCCGCGGCGCCGGAACCAACAGGCCGCAGTCTCAGGTCAGGAGACCAGGGAGGCTTTCTAAAAGTACTCTGTAGTTTTAGTTTCAGCTTCAAAGGAATACTACAACTGACTTCTGTTCCCTCATCAAAATCATACCTGGGGTGTTGCCGTGATTCTTTCATGCATGTTTGAGAAATCCTTTAATCTCCCACGGCAACAGTTCAACTGTGCAAAACACCTGGGTGGACCTAGCTCCGCCTTCGAGGACGTAGCTCCTCCTCAGAGCTGCAGTTTATAAGCTTCCACCTCACAGAGCAGCTCTCTCATGCAACTCCCCAACTCAGCTCCTTCAGACTAGCCAGCAGCAATTAGCAAACACCTGGTGGAACTGAGCATCTGCTGAGCTCTTGATACTTCTCAGTTCAACACTGGTAAAAACGTTGTTAAAGGGTTAATAGAGGAGCCATGTTGTGATGACTTCCTGAAGGCAGTTTCAGAAAGAGCAGGCGTTCCTTAAAGAGACAGCAACCCAATTTCGACATGTTAAATTACTAAGTCAAATTGTTTTTAACTCATGTTTGATACGGACAGCGTTTTTATAACAAGTGGAGCTGACATCGTTACTTTTTTGTGCTATAAAATTGCACTCTGTCTGGATAATACATAATACTGCCTGTTTAAAGTATAACATATGGTTCCAGTGAAATTATTTTCGTTTAGATTATTTTTTTAATACATAAATCAAAATGTATATCATTGCTGCATCATTATTCGTGATTTTCTTGGGTCTCCTTAATTGATCCTGTTTGGTTGTTTTCTTTTGTTTGGTATTCCAAAACAAAATTCCAATTCTAGTCTCTGCATAAAAAATGTGAAATTATCTGACACAGACGGATAAAATATTAGCTGTAATTCACTTTTACAACAAAATATTAATAACAACAAAATGCTAAAATACATGCAATTTAAGCTGGTTAATTTGCTAAAATCGATAATTAGCTCTTTAGTCATATTTAGGCATTTAAAAAACATGTAGCATTCATTCATTTCAGATGATTCAGTTTATTTCAATTGAATCAGTTTCATCTGGTTCAATTTTGTTCAGCCTGATTATGTTTAATTCACTTTAATTGAGTCAGTTGATTTCCATTCAGTTTAATTAAATTCACTTCATTCCAACTGAGAAAATCGCTTTGGTAGCCGTAACAGTGGGGGAAGTAATAGCGCTGTCAAGCCCTTTGGGAAATATGGCGAAACGTTTTCATTTCAATTCAGTTTTATTCGCTTGAGAGAAACAAAACTGCTGTTTTGCCAAGGGGGAAAAAAAGGAGAGTAGCAGCACTGCTGAACCGTATTCATGTCAGTTCGGTTCAGCTGATTGATTGAAAGGAACCTGCTGCGGTCTGAGTCAATATTTCCAGGATATTTGTCATAGGTCAGCTTTGGGAGTGAGTCGGCTTAATCAGCCTTCCACAGATCACCAACTAAAGCTCCGGGCCGAGAAACGTCCTCACAGTTCCTTCACAATAAAAGATTTGATCCCATACATGTGACACTGTAGCATACACAGCTTTACCAGCAGCTAAGCTCTGCTATCATGTAGCTTATGGACACAAGTAGGGCAACACATGTTATTTACCACAAGTCAATAACAATGGACATGTGATCAATATCATTGGATTATATGGGTGATAGAATATTTATTAATTTCACTAAACTCCGATCCAGAACCACACGGCATTCTGGGGGATGGAGGCAGAGTACAGTCTGTAGCTGTTCAATCTCTCACGGCTGGCTCATGGTGGCCTCTGCTAATTTACTTTAGTGAGTTAGTTGATGCTAACTCACTGATGTTAGTTGTTGCCAGGTGATTCTTTGGTTACCAAGCAACAACCTGTTGAGTAATGTGCGCAGCAGCTGTTTCAGGTTTTCCCACCATGCCTCATAATTGCTTGAAAATAAAAAAGCAAAGGTGGGGAGTATAAACTGTGGATGAAATAATATTTCAGATATTTAAAATAATATTTCAGATATTTGAAACAAAAAAAAAACCCGAATCAATAATTATTGATATCAATAAATATATCCTGATACATTTTTTTGTCATATCAGCTAGCCGTATGGAGAATTTCGTGACATAAACTTTTAAACGCTGATATACCATATATTCCACACATGGGCACCCCTGCTGTGGAAGTGAGTCAAGGGCTGCTGAAAAGACACAACTGTTTCATGCTACTCCAGGCAACTGCTCTGTCTGCGCTGATGAAGAATTACTCACTTCTGCATGCTGAATGCTTGGAGTGGCTCCAGCTGACGGCTGCTGAACCTGTTCTGTGATGAATTTAGCTAATCATTTGAAAACTTTTAAAAGCATTCAACTTTCATTCTCAGATGTTTAGTTGATCGTTAATGATGTAACAGAACTTGAGCTAATTTCTTAACCTTTAATTCACACAACACGCTATGTTTATACATACCAATATACATGGAAGGATAGGGAACTGTGACAGCAGCTTTAACTTCACAGAAAGTCTCTACAGTAGACTGGGAAGTTTAAAAAAAAAAAAACTTCAATTATTATTGGAATTTCAAATGCAAACTTGAATGACACTTGTAATGTTTTACTTTAAACGAGCCGTTAGTGAGAAAAATATATATTCCCCTCTGAACTCAAGGTGACATTGTCTGGTTTCTGGGTTTTGCAGAAGTGGGAGCTGGTGGAGCCGCTCATTCGGCAGCAGGACCTGTGCCTGGCTATTTCTGCCTTCACAGCAGGGTCAAAGGTCAAGATGGAACTCTGTAACTCCAAAGAGCCCAGACAGGTAAGGCGAAGAAACACGTTTTAGCAATAATATGTTGTTCTTAAAACATCACAAAAATAGTAGTGACAGATCAAGTTGGTGATGCAACTTGATCTGTGTCTGAGCAGCAAGAGTTTAAAATCTGATGCGTTTTTCAGCCAGCAAATGAAAGATAACTAAAACACAACATATTAGTTTTGAGTTGAGGAGTCAAAAATCTTTCCAAATCTTTGCTTAGCTATACTGTTTATATTTCACGAATGTTCCATATACAATTAATTATCAATATAACAGAAAAATGTTTAATTTTAGATAAACATATGCCTGCAGCCTCTTCTTCTTTAACAATATTTATTCTAACGAAGGACGGGGATTTGAGTTTCAGTTTCGACTTATGCCCTAAATACTTGAATCTTGACTCAAACTCATGGTCTAATTTTTATGATTTAATGCAAAATCTCAAGTATTCTGGAGTAAAAACAATGCAGCAAATTTTACTGGACAGAGCGTAACAATGTTGGTATAACGGAATAAGAATAAAACGGTTCTTTCAGACCTGAGACTTGACTTGGACTTTAAAAATGTTGGGTCTGGCTTGGGCTTGGGAAGAATGACCAGTGAACATCTCTGGTGTTTACCTAAAAAAAAACAATTTTACCGAGTTCGGTGCTTGTTTTATGCCCTCTAGTTGAGGAACTAAGTACTACATGTGGCAATTAATCACTTTATCCCATATTCCAACATGCATGCACCTCCCAGAAACAGGTTTTTATTGATACCAGAAGTATTTTTCGTGAAATGGTTTCAGAAAGTGAAGTCCTTCAAAAAACAAAACTGCCCAATATTGGGTCAAAGATAGTCTGCTAAACACAGCAGCTGTTAAAATGACTATTTCAAAGACCTACGTTGTAAAGTCATGAATTAATGATAACCCAGGTCCGGTTACTGGAAAGCATGTAAAATCAAAGAATTACTTCGATATAGCACATGTCTAATGACACAAAGTGGGCCACGCTGTTTCTTAAAAATGACCTGATCATGACCTGACCTATAGAAATGTAAGAACAACGTTTTTGCATTGACTCAACTTAAATAGATCAACTCATCAATCTTTATTCTTTATCCAAAAGTCACACCGCTTGTGTAAGACGGCTACAAACAACAAGTAGATGAGAATTGCCTTTTATTCACTTGAAGTCTTTTATTTAACAGAATGTTCTGTTATACAGTGCAAACCACGGGAAAGTGGTGATCAACTTTCACAGGTGTTGAATTTCTCCATTACAATACATATAGGCTGTCACAAAGGAAGCCAGAACAAAACTGAAATGAAACTGTAAAGCCAGCTGCCAAAACCGTTCATGACTAACGAGAACACCAAGTCCAGCCAATGGTACAGAAATCAATTGTTCAACAGATATGTTTTTGCCAAATGGATCAACTAAACAAAAAGAAAGAAAAAATAATTTTCTGACTATTTTGTAATCACCAGTGAGTTAAATCATGAAGGGATTTTAGACAAAAGGTAGTTTGAGTCGTTGAGCTGCCAAAGGACCCGTGTTGGACCCAGTGACCTTATTTTGCTAATGCACATCCTGGCAGAGTGATTTTGTAAATGCGGCAGATGAACGAGAGCTCTTATAAAGTCCAGCCCCTCTTCGCTCATTCCTTGTTCTCATTTTCTTTCTTTCTTTCTTTATTTTTTTATGTTGTATGCGAACTTCCTACACGGACAGAGAGTTTGCTCTGGTTGTGATCAATAGATGACCTAACTGTGTGTGTGTGTGTGTGTGTGTGTGTGTGTGTGTGTGTGTGGACGTCTTCGGACTCCCACCAGGTCTCCTTCATTAGCCCGTCTCGATCCTTTCAGAGTTTTTTGGGAACGATTCCCCATCAGCAATCGATCACTCAATGCTGATGGAGACATTTGGCATCTTTGTCTCTTATTCCCTAGAAAGAAAAGAGGGTTGGGGGGAAATTCTCCTCTCGACTGTGCGCTGATCTTTTTCCTGCGCGCCAGCAGACATGTCATCCATCACCGGCATTACTCTGGCTTTTCGTAATCTCTCTCCTGGAAAACGGTCTGGAACGTTTATGGCATTTCTTTCTTGCTGCTAATAGTTTGTAGCCACTTTCTGTTTTTTGGGGGGTTTTTTTTCGTTTTTTTTAATACTGGTCCATTCTGGGTGGTTTTCAGAAAATATTGTTTATTTCTGCTTTGCAAAATTAAAGGCTGTGCATAAATGAAATTATTCTAATTAAATCCAGTGCTGTGTAAAAGTCGGTAGATGCCGTCCCCTCCCTCCTCGTCTCTCTGCGTTTCGCTTCCAAGAAGCCACATTCTCTTGTAATCTTTTAAAGTGGTTTTCGTCAATAGATCTCTGGGCTGTCTGAAGGTCAGTTCAAGTTTTTCCTTTCAAATTTTTTACTACTCCTCCCCTGCATCTGACCCATTTCTTAGGAATATGCTTTTGTCTGTTAGCCCTCCTAACACCGACCAATGAAGTAAACACAGTAACTTTATAAAGTATTCATAACCCTTGAACTTTTTCACATTTTGTCATGTTAAACCACAAACTAGAGTCGTTTTATTTTTGTTTTTGTTTTTTGAGGATTTTTGACGGACTAACTCAAAGGAGAGCGCAGTCGTACAGTAGAAGCAAAACGGTTTTCAGTGTTTTTGAAAAGGTTTTCAAGCAGAAATCTGAAAAGTGTGGGGGGCCGTATCTACGCAGCTGCTACAAGCCACCGCCGCAAATCTTCTTGGGTGTGTCTCAACCAGCTTTTAACATCTAGACACTGACATTTTTGACCGTTCTTATTCAGAAGTTATCACTGTCGGTAGAAAAAAAGAGGAGTATATTTCCACCAAAAAAACTCAGAAATTTTCTAGAAAAAATAGGGAAATTTCCAAGCTCCAAAAGTAAAACATCTGCAAGAAAAAACTCAAAAATTTTGAGCTAAGTTTTTTCTAGAAAATCTCTAACATGAAAATTTCTGAATTATCTCTTGCAATTTTTTTATTTTTCAAACTCTGAAATGTCCATGTTTTTTTTTTTTTTTCCCCAGAACGCTCCTGAGATTAATCCCAAAATTTCTGGGGGGCTTTTTTAAAAAAAAAAAAAAAAAATCTTTTTGCCCTTTAAGGCTCAGAAATGGTCTTGTTGTTTTTGGGGTTTTTTGAGGGTTTTTTTTTTTTTTTTTTTTAGAAAATTTGGGTTTTGTTGTTTTGTTTAGAAAATTTCTGAGATTAATCTCAAAAGTAGGTTTGAGTTAAATTGTTTGTCAGAATATTGCTTTTTTTGGACTCTTAACGGTCAACCAATTACTGCATTAGTCAGCGATTATTTCAATAAAATCTATTCACAGTTAATCGTATTAATCATGATTAATACGATTAATCGTGGCTAATATGACTAATTGTATTAAGCAAGATTAGTTGTGATTAATACGATTAATCGTTTCAGCCCTAGTCATATCAGTTGTAACTAACTGAAGTCAAATCATCAAATTATTCAATAATAGACTTTTTTAAAATATATATTAGTATTGGTTTTGGTAGCTGTGTCTTTACTCAGTATTGGGTCGATACCAAATTTCCCAGTATTGCTCACCTCTATTACATAACACATTATCCTGCATGCAGCGTCCTCAAACCTGCACTGCATGTTCCATCATGTCACCAGCAGTCACAGCAGTGTCCCAGTTAAAGTTCATTTCCGTCTCTGGTTCTGCTGTCCAAACATGCCCACTGCTGTCCAAACGGGTCACCCCCCCTGCCCCACCTGCCCCTGCAGCACTACATATTTACTCTGACCGACACCGACATCCACGGAGACACTTTCTCGGGGATTTTAAGATTAACCCCTCGCTCGGCTGCAGACGTCCTCCACGTGACTCCATAAATCTGTACTTAACACTCTCGTGCCTTCAGTTCAACGCCTCTATCCACTTATCGATTGAGCTAAAAAAAATTAAAAAAGGAGGCAGACGCAGTGTCCTTTGTGGTCTGTGGGCATGAGGAACAAATTGTCTCACTGTCTGCAGCTTCTGGCTCATTTCTCCCCGTCCAACCTGCTTCGCCGCTTTACGTGCAGAAGAAGCTTTAAAAACAGATTCGTGAAAAACTGAATCGTGTGGAGTCGAAGGAAAGTAATCACTCAGGAGTCGTTTTTAAATGCGTTGGTTGGAGCTACTGTGGATATTACCAAAAAAAAAAAGTCTGGTATTTCACACCTTTAAAAAAAATACAGCCCATGTTGCGAAACAAATGTTGATGGGGCTCGAGGGGGGAAATCACCAGTGGGAAAAGTATTAATAACCCTGCTGGCACGTCTGCACACCATGTGCCTCTCAGCATGCACTGGTGCTGCTGAATTCCCGTTGTTAAATGAAATGAGTTTATATCCTTCTTTTCTGGTTACGATTAGGTACGATTTGTACCACATTCACTCAGTCACGTTCATACACCGATACGCAGACCAATGGGAAGTTTGAGATTTAACAGGAGGAAGCAAGAATTGAACCCAAAACGTTCCGGTGCGTCACACTTTGACTTCTACTCTACCCACTGACTCAAGAGTCGCCACTAAAGCAATAAACAGTGAATAACGGCTCACTGTGGATTTCTGTCAGGCATCTTGGCAGCGACATAGAGGTGGCAGCATCGAGCTAAAGTAGACCGTTGAAATTACTGGTTTATTACACAAAGTGGGTGAAATAATTTAGAATACAGACCATCTTCAAATTCTTTTACCAAATCAGTGATGAGGATTTATATAAATTTGTATGTAGGCTTGTCATTGTAACAAATTTTGCTGGATAATAAATTGTCCCAGAAATTATTACAATAAACAATAATCTTGTTGTTTTGAGACCATTTTCAAGTTAACATCATGGCTAATGGCATAAGAATGGAAGAACGGCCTCTTAAAGATCAATAAACTTTAAATTATAATGACCGTTTAACACTGGAACTGGAAGACATTTAAATATCCAAAATAAAAAATAAAAAATAAAAAACCAGCACAAATAACAAATAAAGTGAGTTATAAAGTAAAAAGATAAAAAAAATTGTCCTTCAAAAAATGGGCTAATTGAGGTGAATGGACCAGACTGAAGTTCATGGTATAAAGAGAGAAAGAAAAGAGAAAAACGATGAATCATGCAAATGGAAATGATCAAGCTTCCTTTAATTTATCTTAAAATTAACTTATTTATTGCTTATTACGACCGACCAATTTGTAGTTATTTATTCTGTTATTTATTGGGTTTTACATGTATGGATTGATTGGGGTGGCCAACAATATTTCCAGGGTTGGCCGTGGCCCCCCTGGGCCCACCCCTTTGGGTCGCCACTGCCTCCATAAAAATAAAAAATAAAAACATGGCTGAAACAAGGACACAGTTTGATTCCAAACAAGCACAAACACTAGTTTTTGGAATAAAATATGCAGGCTAACATTAACCTTTTGGAGCGATTCTGACTTTAAGCTTGTTGGAAGCTTAAGAGCTGAGCCTGTACCAGTTAACAAACAAATTTAAGTGAGTTCGTCCAATTCTGCTCAGAAAAATGCTGCCAGAATTATCCCAAAAGCTCATTGATGGCCCCTAAAAACTGCTTCCTCGGGAACATTTAACCAGATATTGATCCTGGTATCCATAATTAAGCCTTCTTGTATATTTTAGGCACTCTGTAAATGGAATAGTCAGAAGCGGGGCAAAGCAAATAAATCCCACCACCTCCCAAAATGACAATTAGTATCCACAGATGTCATCTAAAACAAACTGTCCCCTTCCTGCTGCTGCTGCTGGGCGCCACAGCTGGATGCTCTGTGACTTTTCCACTCCGCAAACTGTTAGTCAGTAATTCACGCGATTACTCTAATCCAAGTCTGAGTCAGGCTGCATTACTCACTACTAACATGAACCTTCTGTGCTTACACACACACACACACACGCACACACACGCACGCACACACACACACACACACACACCATGGAACACAAACCAGAGAAGCTCGCCAGGGTGTGTGTTTGCAGACTGAAACAGCTTTTCTTTGTTTGTTTGTTTGATTTGTCTTTGTTTTTTCTCTCTCGTCTCTGCAGAAGTGGAAGCCAAAAGGCCCGGCTCTTCAGCACATGGTGAGCGGCCTCTGCCTGGACAGCCAGAGCACCAGCGGACCCCTGGTCATCGCACAGTGTCGCCCCCAGGTGGCCGGACAGTCGTGGGAGCCGCAAGTTATCGTCTGAATGAGGAAGATCTGGAGTTGCTGAGGGACAGAAGAAGTAAAAAGAAGAAAAGAAGAGGAAAAAAAAAACCTTATTTTTCTGATGTCAACCTGTGGCTGCTCATTTTTAAGGCCTCGTTGAGGGGGGAAAAAAAAGTAAAAACCAGCAGAGGTCTTGTGCGTACAGTGTTCTCCGTCCTTTCCGGGATACTGCAGGTCTATGTATTCTTATATTTCCACTGAAAATGTTGCACATTTCACTTCTTCTTTTAAGTTTCTACGATCTGCTTTCGTTAGACGCGATTTGACGAGTGCGAACCGTTACTGTAGCAAGCGCGCCGAGCCGCACCTTCGATCATAGTCGCTGCTTTCGTAAAGCGGGGCAGTTTTAGCCGTGTACATAGGCTCTTAAAAATAAAATAAAATACAGGGAAGAAAAATGGGAGCTTTTTATCGCTGATTAGCAAAGCACTGTCAGGACATTATTTATTGTTTTGCACGGTCACACCCAAAGAATGTTTTGTTTTTATTATTTTTTTTCCCCCTTTTGGTTCTATCTCTATTAAATAAATAAAAAATTCTGTAAATATCTGAAACAGGTTATTGTTTTTTTTTTTTGCGTAAAGTAATCTATATGTGCTTTTAAAACTGAAACGTGGCTAAAGAGATAGTAGCATTGGAGCCATTTGTAATATAAGTTCCTTTGCTGCATAATTATACTGTTGATATTAAAAAAAACAAAATCACAATCGTGTGCTGTATTTTTAAATTTTTTTTCAAGAACCACATCTAGCATATTCTCTCTTTCCTCCACGTCTCTGTTTAAGAACGGCATCCCCGCAGTATGATGCTGCCACCACCATGTTTCACTGTGCGGCTGCCGTCTTCAGTTTTCTTCCACACATAAGCTGGACATTTCAGTTTTTGTCTAATATTTACAGTGTCCTGTTATACCAGTACAATTCAAAAAACAAAAATGTTGCACAAAAGTGCAATATTTCTTCCCAGTCATCTCAGAAAGCGAAACGCACTAAATGACACACAGCTATTCTAAAATAAAAAGAGGCTATGTTTGAGGTGCTCCTGACTAGTAGGAGGAGCTGTGGATCAATGCAGCTCCTCCAGAGTCACCGTTTAACTCCTTCTTCCCCCTGGTTATTTTTCCGATTAATTCTCTCCTTTCCTGGCAATTTGGGCGGCCATGTCTTGGTAGATTTCTACTGAGATCAAGTCACACAACGTTAACGTCTGAAGGCAATTGATTAGGTTTTATTCAGGGGTGCTATAGTAGAGTGGGCTTGTTACAGATAAACCCTACAAACCATTTTAATTGGTGAAAACATTCCAAAAAAAAAACAACAACACACACATGGCGAGGAACAAAGGCTTTTTCAAGGTAACACTCCTAAAGACAAAAACTAGCTTTGTGTTTACTTAGCTAGCCTGAACAAGGCTAATTAGCCTCAACAATTAACTAGTTTGTTCCAAATTAGCCAATAGTTGCTTTTTGTCAAGATCCTAAAACAATTTTTTGTGCTTTTATTGAGTTTGGGGGTTAATCTACTTTTTTTCTTTTTTACTCAGCTGTTAAATATCAGAGATTCCCAGATAATTAAAAGCATAATATCTCCCTTTTTTGGTTCTACTAGGAGCAATGGCTGCCTCACGGATTTATCTCCTGTTTGTAATTTCAAAGCTCCTGCCATTGATATTCAGAAGAATTGAGACACAGAGGGAGTTGAGGGTGTGGTTCAGAAACACATATTGGTCCCATAGCGCTTTATACACATTATTTCAGCTGCGGTGACCCGCTGACTTGGTGGGGAAACTATTCTGTCACCGTCTAATTCCTGGTGCTATACGAAATTAGCTGAAGCGAGACCCAGACCAGTTCGAACTAGATCCTGGAGACTCGAGATGGCTGAAGTCTTGGAGACGTGTCCTGACCAAACAACCATTGCTAATAAATAAATAAATTCAAGTGCAATTGTGAAGATGAAACTGCTGGTGAAGCGGGCGGCTCGTTAAGATGACGAATGGCTGTGTTTATGAATTTGATTACACTCTTAACCGCTGTACCGTGATCTGCTGTCTGGATGAGTAATGGCGGCAAGGTCAGACTGAATTCATGGAAAGTTTGCCAGCTCCCAAGTCAAAACGTGTCTGTTTTAGGGGAGCCAATACCAGATGATTTATTTGTTTATTTATCTAGCATATTTCATTAAAGTGACGTGTGTTTCCATTATAAAGGAAAAATAAGCAAGCAAGAGTGAGGCCGAGACTCATTGAAAATTTCCCCTGGAGGCAATTAATCACCTCTCACACATTTCCAGTCCATTTTAAATCCCATGTCAATTCTTCTTTACATTTTATGTATGAAAACATGACAGATCAAAAAGGATTTACTCTCTTCGATAATCAATGGAAACATCATTATCAACTTTACAGAACTCAAAATTAAAATTGTTGACCGAACTTTCAGTATTTTGACAGTCGATGTCCTTCCCGCCCCCCAAAAGAGCCTTGGTTCTCATAACTGTGAGATAGCTATCTCACAATTATAATATGTTATCTTGAGTTAGCTTTGGAAGAATTATGTCAAATTATGCCTCTGGACATTAAAGAAGTGTGCAAAAGCAATTAATCGTCTTTGGTCCAGAAAGAAAATCGACGGATGATGCATCAGCAGCTTCTTTTGTTGAGCAACAGCTACAAGGATCTGAATCTGAATTAACTATAAATATGTTGTCATAGACTTACGGGTTTTTGGCACATTTAAAGCAGAAGAAGAGGATGGTTGGCTCTAATACCTCATTATCTCATTAAGTTGTAATTGTGAGAAACAAGTTTTGTTTTTGTTATTTTCATCAGAGTAGCGGAAATGGGCTTCCGGTGACGAGCTCCAAGTCTTTTAGGTTGGAAGTCCTCCGTGCCATCACCGTAATCTCCCTCCAGCATTCAAGTCAGAACCGCTACAGAACGATCACATCACTTCCAGTCAGAAAACTCATTATAACAGATGTAAACAAAATAATAATAAAACATCGACAAGAAAAGTAATTAAAGGATTTTTTTTCTTTTTAAGTTGGACCTTTACAGGTTTATTTCAAACAAATTTTAATGTTTCTTTTTTTAAGAGATTTCTTGCTGAGGTTTGGATGAAAGCTGAATCGTTAGGCTTATTTTACAGTAAATTTACTCCTTGTTGTTGAACTTACCATTGTTGACCACAAGAGGGCGGAATTTCCTAATAGATAAAAGATGGCACTGCGCCTCTCACACACACACGCACAAACTATGCTATCACTTTGAAAGCTTGGTGAAATTTGTTATACAAACCACAATTTATATATTTGTTGATATTAATAAGGCAATAAAAATAAGAGACGGTGTAGGTATTTCACAATGAGAAGTAGGATTTGCCGTTGAGGTATTTTGACACACATTTGCATGACAGTCAACATAACAGGCTTGACAACTTTGTTGCCTTGGTTTGTGTGTGTTTGTGTGTCTCTCTGAGTGTCTCTCTCTCTGTGTGTGTGTGTGTGTGTGTGTGTGTGTGTGTGTGTGTGTGTGTGTGTGTGTGTGTGTGTGTGTGTGTGTGTGTGTGTGTGTGTGTGTGTGTGTGTGTGTGTGTGTGTGTCCTTTGTTCACTTTGTAACCTTTGCAGCTGCCAAATATGCTACACTGCAGCTTTGTAGACTTCAAAACTATGTGAGGAATGCAGATAAACTTGTGGCCTTTTCGAGGGGCCAATGTGTCACCATCATCACCATCAGGGTGGAGGGGTTGCACGCACACAGAGGTAGAAGATGAGGACAATGCATGTGGGAAAAAGTGGAGAGTTTCAAGCTGCTTGAGAAATTAGGAAGAACAAAAAAATATAAAGCAAATAAAAAAAATAAAAAATCATTTAAATCTTCTGTCTGGAATTTGGAAGACTTGAGGGGATAGTTCATGAAGTTTTGCGAATAAACTCACAATTTATATCCGGTAGATACATTTTATGTCGCATTTTCTTGTGCATTGATTAACCTGCATCGCAGCATAGAAATGTACCAACGTCATATGTCATCAATGAGTAATGATTGGTCTAGTTAGAGCCTTAAACTAATGCTATTTGTGAAATATGAATCAAGATCCAATAAAAAAGAAGCTTTGCATAAACATTTACAGTACATCTGGAAAGTATAATCACAGTGATTAGTAATCATAGTGCATCACTTTTTCCATATTTGGTAATGTTGTAGTCCTGCTCTAAAATGGACTACATTATTTTATCCTATCATAAATTCGTAATATTTTAGACTTATGTAAAAAAAAAAATAAAAAAGCCAAAGAGGTTGTGTCACTATTTTTTTTCTCTAAAAATAAAAGCAAAACCAAAAATTTATTCACAGGTTTTGCTGCACACTGCACTGAATAAACGTGCCTGTTTTGGGGTACTTTCTACCATTCTCATATTCAGATTCTTTCGGATTCCGTCAGGGTTATGAGGGATGTACGTTCAAGTTCTAGCTGGCTGTTTTAATGTTCTGCTTACGTTTTATTACAGTAGATGACTGTGTTTCTCCAGGTGATCCTTTTATTCAGAATTCAAATGTTTGCAATGCCTATCTTGGCGCTACACCATAAAGCACTGATTGGTGGTGTATATTAGCAAGCGTTGACCTTCCAGGTGGATCTTACATCTCCTCCTGGAAACAATGGAGGTACCATGGTAACAGGTTTTTTTTTTGGTCATCTCTCTGACAGAGGTGAGCTGATTAGTCTTTGATTACTCCGGTTGGTTGGATGTTCAGTTCTGGTGATTATCCTGGTGCTCTTTGTCAGCTTGGTGCTTTGACACAACTTCTTGGAAGTCTTGGAAATCTATAGACAGTTTTGCTTCATATTTGTTGTTTGGTTTCTGCTCTCATAACCATACGTTTTGACCTTCATCTTACTGGAAGATGCAACAAAGATCTAATTTCAGTTGGCCGGGAGAACCTGCGTGATTTTTAAAGGGGAGAGGGAAACAAAAAAGAAAAAAGGAATGCCATGCACTGTAACAAGGTTCTCCGGGTGTTTGAGAGAGAAACAAAGCAATAGCATCACAGATCTTTTATCACACTCAAAATGGGGAATGAAGTGGGGTTTATTCAGCATTTTCTTCCTAGCCACATGGAGTACTTGTTGCTGTAAAGTTAAATTTTTTTTGCCTCATCTAGCCAAACAACATAGTTCCAGTTAAACTCCCAGGAAATTTCATGTTTACGTTTGAACCCTCACCTACAGGCATGAAATATGGAAACGCCTTATTAGAATGACAATGGGATTGTCAAGTTTAAGGTTGTGAATTGTCAAACATATAAATGGATTTAGCTGTTGCTATGACGACCTTAAGAAGCTGCAGTTATGTTTTGCTGTGTTTATACCACTTTACCTATTACTAGGTGTAATACCTTACAACTTTCAATGGTCCGTTTTTAAGTGGCAATAATTATTTTTCTAACATTTCATGTTAAATGAAAACTTCTATTTCCAAAGTTGAAAGTTTACATTGCCGTATTGTCTTTTGAGACATCCTTGTCTCAAAAAACGAATATCAGAAATGCCTTGGTTTTATAAAAGATCATTTTAAAACCATTATATAAAACAGTAATGGCTGAATGTGTGATTGTGTTTTTCATTAAACCCAACATTTTGTATTTCAAAGCCCGGTCCACACCCCGACTTTGTGCAGGAAGAACCAAATCAGTCACACAAACGGATGACACCGTAAGGAGAACGCATGAGTCACCTGAAGTACCGGTACTTCTTTTTATAAACAGTAGTTTTCCAGTGTCTCCATCCTCATTGCACCACCGAGAGTGTGACCCTGCCTACAGTACTATCAACGATCGATCACCTTAGAGCTGCGCGAGCGGCCCAATGAGGTCACGCGGAGGAGGGCCGTTGCTAAGGAGGAGGTTTGGTTGAGTCTCTGCGTAGCACCCATTCAGCGGCGGTGGCTGAAGCGATTGGACTGCGAGGGCTTCTCTGAGACTTTTTGTGGAATTTGAATTATTTTGACTCAGCACGGCTCGCAGTTCATAGGTGACGGCTTCAGGGGGACAGCTTGTGGGTCGCAGAGGTGGTCACAGGTAAGTTAAAGTAAAATACGTAGAGTCCTGCTGGGACTATTATGCCCGGTGAAGCTTGTGTTAGCTCGCCTAGCTAAGCACCACTAGCCTTTCTGAATGCGGCACACGCAGCTACATTAGCTCCCATTTTCAAGGCATTTATTTCCCTTGCTCACTCGAGTGTTTGATAGAAAGGGAAACAAAAAGAAGCTGCAAATATTTCCACTGCTCTTCAAACGTGTTGAAAGTATCCCATTTTGCCTGAAAGTGACCGGTGAAGGTGGCAGGTTTTTCGGTTAGTTCCATCCTCATTCTGGTAATTAGCCAACGACACTCAAGTTACCTGAATAACTTTGAGAGGAGGAGGGGTGTCTGTCAGTGTAACTAATGGATGCATCTCCGACTAAAATATGCAGTCACTCAGCACATGAGCTGTCACGACTTGTTTTCACACACTGTCACACGGTTCGCTTGTGTAATGCCGTCGTCCCAAATGTTGACCGCCGTAGAAAAACAGGGGATTTATGCGCTGCGAAGTTTGTGGAGACGAGGTGTTACAGTCTGGCTCCTTCGTATCGAAACATACGTTTGAAAACGACACTAGCTAACCCACCGGGCAGGCAGGCAGCCTGCTTTAAGTCGTGACTCATAGTCTTAACACGCGGAATATATATATTTTTTTGTGAAGTGTGATAATGCGTATGAGTATATTGTGTATGATATCTTGTTTTTGTGGGACGTCTTGCTCGTATTGTGGTTTTCTCAGAGCAAGTGGGTGACATTTTCACTCTACTGTCGGTGATCAGAGGAGCATCGGTGGTCAAATCACTTTCTGTCGGCTCACTTGATAAAGGTAAACACAGGAAGACACCCATACTGCTTTAAACGTCTTGTTTTACTAAATGAACCCAGCTGGCGTTCAATTAGTTTTTAGTCTTTAAATGTCATGCCAGGCAGGTTTGTGGCAGTGAAATTATTATTTTTTTGCTTGTAGATCATAGAAACGCACCGATCAGATATTCTGTTGTTGATATCTGATACGGTTGTGAGGGTTTAAACCGGATTTCAGTTCCCATTTTTAAACTCTCTGGATGCAATAAAAGTTCAACTGTTTTAATAACAGAATTTTTATAGGAAATTAAAATATAGAGTTTTCAAAATAAAAAAAAAACAACTGAATAAAACTGTTGCATATCTTTACAATATTGCAGGTTATGAATGAAGTGAATATAGGTAGGCCTGTCACCATAACAAATTTTTCAGAAGGATAGTTTATTAAGTTATTGCAAGAAATGATAATATTGTGTTTGAGCCCATTTTTAAGTAATGTAAAGATAACGGCATGACAGTACAAGGACAGATTCTCAAAGACCAATAAACTTTAAATTCTACTGAGTATTTCACACTGGAACTGGAAGACACTTACACAGAAACAATAAATAAAATCAATTATGAAGTCTCTGTAAGTAAAATTGTCCTTCAAAAAAAGTTGCTAGTTTTAGTATCAGATCATGTCTGAACTTTTGACGGTTTAAACGGCGCATCATAAGCCTGGGAGATAAATAAGTTATAATGATTAATTTTACTTTTTGTTTTTGAATATACAATTTTAGGAATATCAGATTTCTTTTTTCACTTATGCACTTTTTGGGTTTTAACTCTATAAAGAACCACCATATTGCTTGAAAAGCATGTTTTCTGGCTTCTGCTTATTTTCTTTTACTTTGAATTTACATCAGCTTATGGTATGGTATGGTATGGTACATCAGCTTACAGAATGAATTAATAATTCAGCTTTTTTTATTTATTTTTAATTTATTTTGGATATTTAAACATGTCTTTTGAAATGTTAAGTGTTAATTAGAATTTAAAGATGCGTTATTGCATTATTTTGCCATTACCATTATATTGCTTAAAAATTGTCTCAAAACAACAATATTATCATTTATCGCAATAACGTCTGGGACAATTTATCGTCCAGTAAAATGTGTTATTGCGACAGGCCAGTTACAATATACAGACCTTATCGCATCATAATATGATAACCCATCTGTTCTTGAAGGACTGCTTTGTGTGATGAACTATGTAGGATATTGCCATCTTTACTTTTCATGAATGGTCAGACGTTATTTCTTTTTGTGAGTTTGACAGAGAGACTTCTGATTCCCATCATCGCGATGTGTTAGGATTTAGACTTCAGACAAAAGTGGAAGTTGCATGTATTTTGCATGCACAGAATCTGGAACATTCCAGAATATTGGTTCTTGTAATTTAAACCAAACTCAGAATAGACACAGATGAGCTCTGTTGACAAAAAGTTGAAGTGGCTGAAAACAAAAACTGTATTTTGTTCCATTTCATGATTCTGCATTATTTATATGCATGTATAGTATTACAAGCTCAATAATCTCCATTTGTATGAGTTATTGTTTCTTTCTCTCTTTCTACCAAAAACTGGTAGAAACTGGTGCTTTGGTTTCAATTATTTTTTTTTTGGTCTCAACCTTTTATTTTGATGGACGATTTAGTTTAAAGAGATTTTATAATTCATTTTATTTATTTATTTATTTATTTTAAATTTATTTTGGATATTTAAAATGTCTTCCAATGTTAAGTGTTAATTAGAATTTAAAGATGCGTTATTGCATTATTTTGCCATTACCATTATATTGCTTAAAAATTGTCTCAAAACAACAATATTATCATTTATCGCAATAACGTCTGGGGCAATTTATCGTCCAGTAAAATGTGTTATTGCGACAGGCCAGTTACAATATACAGACCTTATTGCATCATAGTATGATAACCCATCTGTTCTTGAAGGACTGCTTTGTGTGATGAACTATGTAGGATATTGCCGTCTTTACTTTTCATGAATGGTCAGACGTTATTTCTTTTTGTGAGTTTGACAGAGAGACTTCTGATTCCCATCATCACGATGTGTTATGATTTAGACTTCGGACAAAAGTGGAAGTTGCATGTATTTTGCATGCACAGAATCTGGAACATTCCAGAATATTGGTTCTTGTAATTTAAACCAAACTCGGAATAGACACAGATGAGCTCTGTTGACAAAAAGTTGAAGTGGCTGAAAACAAAAACTGTATTTTGTTCCATTTCATGATTCTGCATTATTTATATGTATGTATAGTATACACATTTGAAGGGTGTATACGATACATACTTTTGCATGGAGTAGTAATTTATCAGATGATGCTCCTGCTGAAAAAGTTTAAAATTAAGTTAACGCTTTTATCCACTCCTTTATTTATTCTTGTGTCACGTTCAGTAAACTCAAACTTTTTAGTCCTAAACTTTCTTTAAACTTTATTTTAAGTAGGTATAAAACAAAGCATAAATAAAACCTTTTGAATTATTTAAGCCAGGGGTGGGCAACTCCAGGCCTCTGTCTCTACTTCAACACATCTGAGTCAAATAATGAGGTCCTTAGCAGGGCTCTGGAGAACTTGATTGCATTTAGGAGGTGATTCAGCTGTTGGATTCAAGTGTGTTGGACTAGGAAGACATCTAAGAGTTGCAGGACACCGGCCCTCAAGGACCAGGACTGCCCACCCCTGATTTAAGCAAAGAAAATATTACTCAAAACCAACTTCTAAAATCTCTGAAGGCACTATATAATGTGAAAAAAAAATCTTACCTCCTTCAGACTGGAACAACTCATGCTTTATTCAGCTCTCTGATCTCTGCCTTAGTTATGGCCATCCCAGGATGAAATGACCACTGGTTGGATCTCCGGCCTGGGACCACGTCCAGCAGAGAGACACTCTGGCAAGTTTCTACCAGAGGGCAGCTTTCAGAGCCGCAATCTCAAATGTGCAGCTGACCCCATTTCAAAAGAAGTGTCTGAAAATAGGTTCTGGAGCAGCTTTAATGCGTTTTGGTGATGAGTACTGTTGTCCCGTCACAGATGAAAGATTATTTATCCCCCCTTCACAAAATCGGTCTCCATAAAGTAGATCTATTTTTCGGGCAAACTGCGAATAAATCTAAATAAGTGTGAGTTGTGATGGCCTTGGATGATTTTCAGCATTAGGACTGGTAAAGGAAGATGTCGTAAAACAGAAGCTAAATGATGGGTTCTCCCTTTACAACATTATTATTACTGTCAACCATAGAGATTATGAGAAGGCAGATCAGTACACCAATGGTTATGTCATATTTCATGTGTGGTAATACTTTGAACTGCATCAATGGCCAAAGGTAGCTAGTTGTACCTTTTTTTTTCTCCCTTTCTCTCCTGTTAAATAACTTTCAGATATTTATCTTAATTGCACAATTGCATACAAGCATGATGCCTCTGCAATCATTCTCCTGTTAATCGGACGTGGTACAACTTCAGCTGCCTGATTGTTTTACTCCTATGAATGCAGTTTCTTTGAGTGTGCCGTTTGGGATAATAATTTTAGCTTTTAATTGGCACCAAAGGGGCTGTATCTTCTCCTTTTGCCCTGCCTGTATCATCTCTGTATTAGCTAGAGCCAGCTGGGGGTGGAGGGGGGGTTATCACTGTATGCGAGGAGTTGCCTTTCAGGTTTGTGCCGGTGTGACTCCTCCCTGGTTACGCTGTAAGGCTCAGGGACTCCTTAACAGCTCATGCTTTATTCAGCTCTCTGATCTCTGCCTTAATTATGGCCGACCCAGGATGAAATGACCACTGGTTGGATCTCCCAGGGTGGGAACTTTGTGCCCAGCTTCCAGTTGGAGTCGGGACCGTAGATGTTTCTTTTAAAGTTGAGGCTCAGGTGACCGCTCACCACACACAGACATCTGTGTGAATGTGAAAACAACTCTTCTGTGACAAAAATATGACTAAATATTAGTTTTGCTGTGCCAAACGTTTCCACGCATTCAAATTTATTTACTAGTTAGGTGACTGCAGAGGACAATTGGTTGCTCTAAGGGTGGTATGGACTTAATGTTTTGTCACAATACTTTGTGGTAATATTGTGATAATGAAAAAAAGCGGTGATGAGAAATATTTATTAATACTTTTTAAGATAACTGTATGCCTGCATAACACAGCAAAAGTGTTGGTACACAAATGCTGCTTTAATGTTGTTTCCACATATCATCTCCAATGTCTGCTGGACTTCGGGTTGTGTGTGAACTAACTAGTGTGTGTTTTTTGTTTTTCTCCTCTCTCTTTTTCTACCAAAACCTGGACAATAAAAGTCTTCAGTCTGGTGCTTTTTTTTGTGAAGGACAATATTCTTTGCATAGACTTCAAAATTCATTTTATTTATTGTTTCTGTTTATATTTATTTTGGATGTTTAAAATGTGTTAAATACTCATTAGAAATGAAAGTTTATTGACTGTTCTTACATTACAAGAGGGCGTTCTTACATTATTATGCCTTTATTATTATATTACTTGAAAATGGTCTCAAAATAACAATATTATTGTTTATCTCAATAACTTCTGGGACAATTTTATCGTCTAGCAAAATGTGTTATTTAAGCCTGACCATTACTGGAGAGCATAGTCGGTACAGTACATGAACATACTTTTCAGTAGGCTTACATTAATGTATTTAAAATTACATTTTGTAGATCTCTTATAATATCGGATTTGTGAGATGAGTTACAGAAAATAGACACCTCTGCAATAAATAAAATATTGAGACGCACCTGGACTTGTGCATAATGGACGAGAAGGTGTAATACATGGCCAATTTAAATAAGGACATTTCTGCATTCTGCTGTTTGAATGTTTTTCACTTAGTGTTGGCAGTAGTGAGGTGGGTGTAATTGCTTGCTGTGAAAGTAATTGTCATGCACAGACATGTTTTGACAGAATCTCTGTCCAGAGCATGAGTGGCAGCGGTACCGTTCCCCAACACAGTGTGTGCGTCTGCACTCCAGCTACTTCCTGTCCAGCTACGTGTGGTGTGTAGTATCTTGAGGCCACCTGCTGTCGTCATGCTAGACAAATGTCATGGTTACCTTGGCACCAATTTCCACCACAGAGGAGTCTAGACAGTTTAGAGATGAACAATAACAAAAAAAAATATATATAAGGAACAAGTGACACATCAGTATGTTCAGTTCACAGTGTCCAAAACTGAAGTAAAAAGACTTAAAGGTAATTACAGAAATAGCAAAGTTACGATGTTTTATTGATTTGTGGTGCAGTTACAAACACACTTATTGTTTTTAATGTGTAATAAATCCACAATTTTATCAATTTGATCTTTGATCTCAATATGTTTTTTTGAGGTGCAGTTCCAATGCGTTTTATTTGGATTTCATTTGATAGACCTCTGTTAAGTTGTGCATAGTTCAGAAGTGTGAGGGGAAAGAGTTTGGTTGCAAACCTGAGGAAGAAGATGATGTGATTGTCACATGCATGTGGTTTGCATGTGACAAACATGTCACATGCAAACCACATGCAAAAAAGTATGTGAGGCTGAACAGATCATGCTCGCAGTGGGACATGGTGGCATCATGTTTGGGAACAGGGAGGCTAGTCAATGTTAATGGGAAGATTCATGGTTAAGAATAAGGGGGAAAATGTGCAAAGCCTTACAATGGAAACCTAAGTGAGAATCTGTAGCAAGAAAATATAGTTCAGATGTACCTCCTCCACTCCTGCTGTGGTTGAGCTTTTTTGTGTTGGATTATTACATTAAGGGTGCCTTCACACCAGCCCTGCTTATTCTGCTTTAATCAAACTTTGACTAGAAAGTCTGGTTCTAATGCCAAAAAACCTCAATTTCTCTATTGTGGTGTTCCCATTAAATAAGACATGCAGTTAAAATCACACTTGAATAATTTTGTTCACGTAGTAAGCCATCGAAAAACATGCCGCGCCGACATCCTTCTACCACCTCCTGTTGTCTTCTTCGTCTTTTCCACCAGTGCTACCATCCAGGTTGTTGATCACGACTCGTGATGCGAAATAAAAAGTGTATCCATTGCAGTTTTGCAAAATGGGCAAATTTTAATACAGTCACAAAAAAAAACCCACCTCTGGCGCAAAAAGTTTATCAAAAAAGTTTTTTTGTTGTTTCTCTTTTTTAATTGGCTTGTTTCCTTTAAGTGAATTTATTTTCGTAAGTTCAGTTTTGCGCAATTTTATTGTCAATGGAAACACTTGGCAAAGCTTTTGATGTGAACCAAAAAAAACAAAAAAAACAACGTGTATGTGAATGCCTAGCGGACCAGAGACTGCTCCAAAAGCTGGAATTGGGTTATGGCGCAGGGCATTCTGGGTAAAAGCAAAGGCATCAGTTTAGCACAAGTGGGAGAAGTGGCTCGTGGTCATTTACCAACAACGAAAGAGAAATCCTACAACCACCAAAACCTGACGCTGCTCCATTTTTGTTTATATTCCGTGAAGTAGGAAGTTGCTCTGATGTGTTAAGAGGTTTTCGTGTCGTTTCCTTCAGTAGCTCTTGGTGTAGTGCTGCCACAGGAGAGGAGAGGAACACGTTTTTCAATTAGTTTAGTTTGTTTGACCAGTCCAACCAAGTCTACTGGATTATCAGACGTGAAAACACTCTAAATCTCAACAATAAACTCTCAGGTTTTTGGTGGTAATGTAACAAGGTGTCGCTTTAGACTGATTTCTGTAGATGTAGGTGAGAGGAATAAGAAACATTTACAAGTACATATTTTTATTACTATTCTTTGGTGTCGCATCAAGTTTAATGTCGGCGTCCTGGAAGATCATTGTTCCAGCAGCCACTCATATTGTGAGTTTCAAACAGAATTAATATTCTGCAGTGCATTTGTATCTCTACAGACTCCTCTGCTTTTTAAAAATGAATTCTTTATCCCGCTTGTGGTTTCCAGGGAAGCTCCTTCTCGCTCTCGTGGGCCAACATTACCCGCGCTCGTTGCGTAACCGACACAGGTCTAATTCGTATTCCTTTGGCTGCAGTTTATCTGTTAGATAACCGGGTCATAAGTAGGCAAGAAGACCCAACGATGAAAATATCAAGTTTGAAGGTTTTAATGAAGTAATTTTCTGACTACGACTAGATTTGTGGCGGTGAGATGGAGCATTCCGGGTTATGGCAGAGGGAGGACCTGCACGGCAACTGGCGCTGACGCTTTGCCCAATCAATGATGAAAGTTCCCCTCTGCCAGAAAGAGTCAATTATTAATGAGCTAAATATCATGTTCTGCCTTGAGTAAGAGCCACGGTTTTGTTATTTTTTGTTTCCTTTTGCATTTGGACAAAGGCCAAGATGAGAGTAGATGAATCGGGGTATGTCTGCTTCAGTTTAGATTCCTCTCTGAACATAAAGCAAATCAGGAAAAGTGAATTTGACTTTTTATTTCATAAGATGTTAGGAAGGATATAAAAAAAAAAACAAAGGTTTTCTGTTTGCATCAATAAGCAACTAGTTTAGGCGTTTGGTGACAGGTGTCTGCTTGTGTTGTTACAATCCGAGACATGTCGAGCAGCAAGTTCACACACGGCACAGCCTCGCACCGTTTCTCAACAGCGAGCGGCCTGCAGAGAGGGGACGTCTGGCTTGAGAGATGGCCTCTGTGCTGAGTCGACAGGAGGGGGACAATGCCGCCGCTGTGCCGGCTTGTCTGCTCTGCCGCCTTTGTGCCGCATTTCAGACAGGCCCACCATCGGCTTTTGGCTCTGCCGACATGTTGACTGGGCCCTCGCCCGGTGGTTGCTGACCCATTGTGCCTGCGGTGCCTGCAGCTCATCAGGGCTCCGAAGGCCGCCGATTATCCCGCAGTAATTGGTGTCTGGGCCCCGACTGATCAAAGGTGTCCAGCTGATTGTGGGGCCCTGGTAATTTTCCATTCTCTGATGCTCTGCGATCGTTGCCTATTTGCTTGTTCATCTGACCCACTTACTTGCCTGGCTGCTCGTACTGTATCTGGACAAAGAGGGTTGATGCTTGCCAGAATAATTACGTCTCTTTTTATTTTATTTTATTTTTTTAAACTAAATAAAATAACTGTCATTAGCCAGCAAAAAGACACATGGAGTTCAAGAACAGTAAAAATGTCAAGTCTTGTTTCAGTTAGGCTTAAGCACTAGAGCCGTGGAGAGAGCCCAGCAGCCATGTGACTTGGCAAAGTTTTTATTCAACTTGTACACCTCAGTCATGTGCTTTTTAGGCTTTTTTTTATTAGTCAGGACTTTGCTCTTTGTCTGGTTTAACTTTATTAGATTGTCTCTGCTTCTCTTTATGAAGACATGTAACATCCCATCAAATTTAAACTTAGATAAGCTACTAATGGATCAGATATGTACAGGGGCCGTTTCAGACCTCTTGGGACGTAAAGCTATGATCTGGCAATTTTTGGTCAATTTCTTTTGGAACACTTTTAAAAAGAAGCATATCTTTTTTTCATATTTTGACATGTATGTAAAATTGTAACAATATTTTAAAAAGTTTAAAACAAAACAGTGATGTTTCAGAAAAACAGCACTTAGTTTCAAAGTTTTCTTATTTTTATTCCTGCATCAGCAAAAAAAATGCAAAAACAAAAAAGCCATTAGGTTATGAGACAGCAATATTTATCCAAATAAAACGCAACAAAAAAAACTTTTTTTTTTAATCTAAATTGTTTATGGGGTAACAAATAATTTATGAAAGAGAGCAGTTGATATTATGCCGCTCTGCACTTAACCAGAACTTTAGTATGTCATAACAAAGCAACATTTTAAATTGCCTTTAGCGCCTCATATTAGCATGTAGCATGATTTGCAAAATTAAATTGGCTAGCATTTCTATTTATAACCATCACTCATCTGTAGATTTAGCAGACCATACCTTTCTCATTTTTTAACCTTGTCATCTCAGCTGTAACGTGTTTAGCTTTATTTGAATTCTCAACACGTTGTGGCAGCCAACGTGCGTCAGCTTAATTTCTAGAAGCTTCTCCCGGCTTCTGCCTTGCTCAATTCATTTCAAAACGATGTACTAACACTGAAACTAGCTGAGTCTTCTCCACCGAGTTAACAGCAGCCACATCAAAGAGATTTTGTTGTCAGTGCAACCTAGATATGATGCATTCACTGTCAGCGGGGAGCGGGGGTAATGTTGGCCCACAATATTTTTATTTACAGTTTATTACCAATCAGGACCTGATTAGAGTAAAATTGGTTACTGGCCAAACGTATTATTTTGAGGAAGTCTCCAACATTTCTCAGGAAAAACTACTGGATCAGCTAAAAGTAAAGTGAACAAGCCTGCCAAGTTGCATATATTAGCCTAACAACTGCTAAGAATGACTTAACTGAGCCTTCTAATGTTTCATTCTGACTTATATTCCTGTCTGCCAGGTTTGTGCAGGCCAAATACTGATCATTAAATGCATCAGTGTTTACGTCTATGGTAGCATCAACAAACTACATATATAATGATGTATTTTGTCTCTGAGTTAAATACAAATCAGTGTTTATGTTTATTGGGATACCTACAGTAAGTTGTTTTCTTCTATGACCAGTGTTTGCTACGTTTGACCGTTGAAGTGGCGCTAACACACTTCCTTCAGCAAGTAGCTTGAGTTTTCCGGGTAATACGAGATGCAGGGTTCATTAGGGTGCTTGAAATTCTTGAAAATCCTTGAATTTCAATTAGTTGTTTTAAAGGTTTGGGAAGTGCTTGTGTCAAGTCCTTGAAAGTGCTTGATATTCAAACTGCACACTTTTAGAATAAAATACAGTCTAGTCTAGTTGTTGGATTAAACGACTAAATTTGGAAAGCGTTTTTTTACAGTTCAAAACCAGATATTTTCACACACGTAATACACTGTCTGAAGTTAAATCTGACTGAACTTCTCTGTTTTTCAGGTCAGTTAGGAATAATTTTGGGAATTCTATTTGCTAAAAGCCAGAAAACCTGGCGAGAATATTTATTAGAGATTCTTTTTTTGTAACTTTCATTGTATATAGTGCGTTTTAGGAATTTAATTGGAGCAGGAAGATAATTTACCTTGACATAATTTGTGAATTGAAACTATTTTTTTAAGTTAGTTTGTATTGTTTTTAGTTTCAAAGTGTGGTTTGAAAACATACCTGGAAAATGGTTGAAAAGTGTTTGAATTTTGCTGTGGGAAAAGTGTGCGAACCCCCGCTAAGTAAGGCTCATCACCATCAGTCTCTGAAAGCGTACTCTTTGCTTCACACTTGCTTTAGCTTCACCGAGAAATCTGCTGGGTAAATAACTTGACAGTTTTGCTCAGTCTACTTTGTATCTTGGTATTCAGCAGCCATTTCTTGACAAATATCCCAGCCAGAGCACAGGGGGAGCTAGACCCAGGTATGTGCAAAGAATCCCCGATGTGTGCAGCTCAACAGCTGTGCTGAATTTTACATTCGACCCTTTTCAGTTGGCTTCTTGACATCGGTGTAACCTGCTTTTTATTGTGGGGATTCCTGCGGCTTTTCTGGCTATCTCTTCCTTCCTTCTTTTCAGCGGACCATGACGGGCAGCTGAAAAAGGTTACTGTGTGGTTTTAATCGTACTTTCTCAGCCAGGTTGGAGGGCAGGTGCAGGGAGGGGAAAGGTATTTGGCCTTGACGCGTATACTTGGAGCACGCGTGTGTTTCTGCGAGTCGTAGTCTTGTCGGACAGCCAATGTGGCAACTGCATGTCTGTTCGCTCAGCAGGAAGTTCCTGTTCCATTCCATCCTCTAGTTACTCATGCTGCTAGACTAAATCTGCCACTGATACACAAACACACACATGCACACACACACACAAGAGGTGAGTGCCACCAACCAGTGGTACGGTGTTGCTGTTTAGACAAAAACCTCCATCACTATCAGCGCTCTGATGCAGTTGTTTCTATGGGACATTTATCCTTTACCTTCCCCCAATTTTGTAGTTGTAATCTGTCTTTATACAATAATGCAGTGCTTTACATAAGTGTGAATACTTGTGTTTTTATACATTTCAAACAAAAACATTAACATGTTTTATTGGAATTTGGTGCCACAGACCAACACAGCATAAATGGCTGCAAAGCAGAAGGAAAAGAACGTGCATTTTTCTGCCCATGATCAGGTAAAGGTCGTCAGAATCCATTCAACTGGCCAAATATGTTTTTGCCAAACAAAGTTTGACTTCAAAATACTTAAAATATCCTGGCTGAAATTACCGTCATGCAGGCACTGAATTTGCAGCGACGATTGCAATCTGATATTTTGTGCAGCTCCAGAACATCGGAGGAAACTAAGCTTGTGGATAAAGTAGTGGCTTTGTTTAAAGCATGGTTAGGTTCTGCAGCAATACCCCAATCTTTGAACATCACACTTTGCTTTTTGACAAAACTGTGTGGCAGAAAAACTAATGCTAACACGTCCTCCCATTGAAACCTGATGGTGGCAGAAGCATGGTGTGGGTATAGTCATCATGGTTAATGAGAAGGTGGATTGAGGTAAATGCTGGATGTGAGCATTTTAGTTGAAACTGATTTGTTAAATGTTAATTCATACTGGCCGACATGAATCAAGGATTAAATATTTACCATCTCAAGCCATGAGGAAAGCTAAACCTGGGCTGAAGAAAGATGGCCAGAGCTGGAGGAATGACTCCACAGTTGAGTGCTTAAATATCACTGTTAGGCTTTTGAAGAGTTACGTCTCTTCTTCCTGGTACTTACCAAGGAGGTGAATATATGTCTTTGCAGGTGGGCATTCTTGGTGCCGCCTCTTTATCGTCTTGGACTTACTGCAGGCGTCTCCGCTTCACTGCACACTTCTTCGGCTAAGGTAGAAAAATTTGATGACGTAACAAAGATTGTCAGAACACCAGTGGAGCAGAAGCATTCCTGACCAAGCTGATAAAGCTCGGACATCGGTGTATCAGAAACCGCCAGCAGACTGAACACAACGTGTCACCGGAACCTTCCATCAACATGGACGAGGTCAACCTCTCGTTTGGCAATTTCTAAAATAAAGTTGACCAATACTCCGGAGCAACTTATAGTCCGGAAAAATACATTAATTAAGTGTTAAAAAGCAATAATTGAGAATAAACCAGGACTCACATTTTTCCATCTGCTCTCTAGTTTCACTGACTATCAAATTCTTTTAACTCTATGATCTCTATTGATTCCCTTTCTTCTTTCATGCTTCACTTTGTGTGGGTTGTGTCTTCTTCCTCCTCTGCATCTGTGTGTGTACAAACTTATTTGAATCTCATTCCTACAATAGGATGTTTATCTGCTTTTTCTAAAACAAGTCAAAATGCACGGGGGGAAAAAAAGGTTTCCCAGCAGAGTTTTCAAGGATATATTTCCCCCCCACCCCCAGCAATCTCTAGATGGTGATGGGGAAGTCACTGAAGAGTGACAGGCCTTTATCACAACGTGAAGACCATTAACCTGCACACTGACACCATTCCTCACTGCGATGCTTCCAGCGCCTGACGTATGCTCAGCCAGCCAGCTCAAATTATCTTTCTGGACACACAAATTAACACGTGGAAACAAATCCAGAATGCAAATGTTTATCTCGATCAATAATAAAAAAAAAAGAAAAAAAAGAAAATGAATTGACCTGTTCTTTTTTTCTTACTTTTCCCCCTCTGCTTTGCAAATGCAATGTAAATTATTATAATGAAGTAAATGATGCTGCCTGGTCAGAGGAACCACATAAACTCAAAATTTTGAATAGCTTTTGTAGAAGTCACAGCCACGGCAATTATGCTTTTCAGTTCAAACCATCACAGGCAGGATGGAGCAGTCATGTCTGTGCAGTGAAATCCCCCTCGGTTTTTGTTCATGGGATCATTTGGGGAATGCATTAATATGTTTCTAATCACTGAATCATTTCTGTTTCTTTGTAGTTTTGCTTTGATGCCCAAATGAACACGTCTTTATGGTTTATGATCACATAAATGTTCTCATTTACTGATCGTTTATCTGCAGTCGAGCTTATTTTTCCATAAATTAGTATTTTATGAACTCCAGGAAGTGCATCTAAATCCACTTCCAGGAGAAGTGCATTTAAATACATTTTCAATAGATGCATTTTCATAGGAAATTAGTTTGAAAATGAATCTACCAAGAGCTTAGTTTCAACTCGAATTCAAACAGTTTTATTTTGGCTGAGGAATCTGTTATTCATTATGGTACCATATTTTATCTTTACCTCCACTAACTGTTTTTCTGTAACTTTGTTGAGTTGTTTAACAATCTGGACTCTCGGTATGTGACCATTATATTCAGATGCAGGGGGTTTATGGTTGCCTGACTGTCAGCGGTAATGAGTGATGTTTCAAACAAACTGGTCTCTGCAGTGTCACCCACCCAGTGGGCTTTAAATCAGAAATGACGGGGCTGCTGTCGGTGGCTGGAAGGTAACCGAGAGAGCTTTGATGAAGGATCGCTAAAGCACAATGCAACATCTGTGTAAAATTTTCCACAGATTGCTTTAATCATGTTGTGTTATCGCTGATCATCCTGTGCAGTTTATGTTTTTTTGTGAATTAGTGGCTTGGCAGGGGTGTACTTAGTTTTCACGGTTAAGGAGGCCTTTCACTGTCAAAGTTAGACGTTCTGGGATGGAACGTTTATGTATTTTATGAAGTTTGTAGGAACATTACTTCATTGTTGTAAAATACAAACATGTTGTAATTTTCCTCTCAACTTAGAAAGTTTTGTAATACATCCATCCATCCATCCATCCATCCATTTTCTGGTCACCCTTTGTCCCTGATGGGGTCAAGAGGGTTGCTGGTGCCTATCTCCAGCTACGTTCCAGGCGAGAGGCGGGTTCACCCTGGACAGGTCGTCAGTCTGTCGCAGGGCAACACAGAAAACATACAGGACACACAACCATTCACACACACACTCACACCTAGGGAGAATTTAGAGAAACCAATTAACCTGACAGTCATGTTTTTGGACTGTGGGAGGAAGCCGGAGAACCCGGAGAGAACCCACCATGCACAGGGAGAACATGCAAACTCCATGCAGAAAGACCCCGGGCCGGGAATCGAACCCAGGACCTTCTTGCTGCAAGGCAACAGCTCTACCAACTGCGCCACTGTGCAGCTCAACTACTTCAAAAATTCAATCTCTTATATTTTTCTCCTTCGGCGATTGTTATTTTTTCCACCTGTGCAATGCTATCAGAGCCGATGGCAAAGGTAGTTATAGCAGACATGAGTCTATAAACAAAACAGTCCTTAAGTCTGAATTGCAGCCCACAAGACATTTAGTTTGAGGTAAACTACCTCAAGTTTTCATGTGCCATTGTACACAACTTATTCGCTGAAACAAACTTGCAGTACACAGTAAATTGTGTAAATTGGGCTAATAATGTTAGCTGAAGCTAACATTATTAGCAGCAGCTAATGCACAACCTAAAAAAAATGGGAAGATAATGTCTGAATGTTAGCAATCACAAATTTCCCAGAAATGATTGCAATAAACCTTAACGTTTTAGAGACTGTTTTCAAGTAACATATTGATAATGGAATAATAATACAATTTTGTCCTCTCAAAGTTGAATAAACTTTAGTTTTATGAAAACACATTCCACTTGAACTGGAAGATAATTTAAATATCCAAAAATAAATAAGAATACAATGAAACGATAAATAAAATAGAAGTAGAAACTGAAACTATAAATAAAATGGATTATGAAGTTTCTGTAATCAAAATAGCCCTTTGAAAAATATTAATCAGAAAGGAAGTTATTGAGCAAAAATGTCTAACCACATAATATGACAAAAGAAAGTAATCAAATAACGTCACATTAACTTGATGTCTAAGTGTTTGTAAGGGAAGGCTTGGCATTATGAAGTTGATATAGAATAAGTATGTTTGTGTTAAATTGCTCACTGTATTTGAGCATGGCAGCAGTTTAGCTTGTTTTAAGGATCGGCTTGTAAGGGAATGTTGACATTTGTGACTTTGACCAAAGTTCTGATAATACTAGAGTCCCCTCCTCCTCACGTGCGGTGTCGGCTTGCATCAGATGTTTTGACCCAGATGGGGTATTTTCCATGTTTTTGATTGCTACTGCTTGGACTGGATTAGTTTATTTAACATCTTAGACCACAATGCTTCCTCTGAAATTTGTATAAATATCTTTAAGCCAGTACTCTCGTAGCAAGGCTGTTATATGTAGGAGTAATGGATCACACATTAACAGCACCTGGTGAATATGTAACGTTGGCAGTGTTTCTTCAGGTCACTGCTGTGTACAGAGGAAATACTCTGTGCACAATTCAGCCCGGTTTCTCCTGATTCTTTCTCTTTCTTGGCTGTTTTTAGAAAGCTTGTGTTTGTTTGGTGCTTCCTCTGCTTGCTAATGCTGCTGCTTTAATTTATATGGGAAATACAACTCATTTGGGGAGGAAAACGAAAATATGGTCTTTGTGAGATGTTTTTTTTCCACTCTCATTCTTTTTAAATTCTCATAAAAATGTTAACATTTTTTACATTTTGGAGAAAACAATGCTGTCAGCGTCTCCAGTCCAGGTATTGTCTAATTGCAAGGTGGTCATAGTGCTAGCAAAGCAAAAACATTTTCAAGATCCCTTGATTGGTACTAATTTTTTATTGGCATGTCAATTTTTTTTCTTTTTTCTCTTCAGTTATTACATCAATAAATATCTTCCTATTTCTGTCTGTAAACTCATCCACTAATAGTGTGTACTTTGAACATCAGATAAAGCTTACGGTCATTTGCTTTAATGCATAGTTGAGGATCACCATGGATTACCTTTATTTCCTTTTGGATTTAAAATGACTTCCTCTAATGAAATAATGGTGGTAAATATAGTTACTAAATGTACCATAGTTTTTAAATCAATTGAAATCAGCTCAGATTTTCTTAATTTTGGAAAATTGGCAATCAGCCAATACGCATATGAAAAACTGATTTTATCCATTCCCGGGAAGGCTTGAAAGTGAGCCACCGCTCCCTTTGCTCTGCTTTGTGATACTGACTTCACTTTCACAAGGTTCTTTTTTTTCCCCCCAAGATTTTCTGCTTGCGATCATAACTGCTTTTCTATTGCAAACTTTGTTGAAATTTTCCTAATTTACTCAATAAGTCATTAAGAAACATCCCACATTAACAACATCAACATCCGATTGTTGATCGCATGCCTTGTGATGCGTAAAAAGTATTTCCATTGCAGTATTACAAAATACACCAATTTTAATACATCTGAAGAAGCACCTCATCCCAGGGCAAAAAATTGTTACTGTGAAACGTGAGTTTTTATCGAAATTCTCATGTTTCCACGACTAACATTTATGTTCGTAATTCCAATTTGTGCCCTTATACAGTCAATGGGAACAGGGCTAATAGAAAGGATTAAAGAAAAGGATATCTGTTTCCATTCAACCAGCAAAGAAAGTAAGATCCGTCTGGTTGGGTACGGCAACGAGGCATGGATCACACAATTACCTTTCGGCTCCATGAAGATATTTTTTCACGGCTGCCACATGAGTTAGTACCTATTGTATTTCCAGCAGCAGCTTCCAATAAATAGAAAGGAGAATTGATGGAGTCGGATGCTGGGGACACTACATCAAACCGCTCCTGGCTGTCCGTTGCTTTTAGTCCCCTACTTCTCCGAACGGCACAATTTTGTTGTTTACACCTTCTTCTAGTCATTAAAACGCCTCTCCATTTGAGGTCTCCTCTGGCGAGATTCTTTGAATCTATTGGGTGAAAACCAGGATTAGAAATCTTGAGGACGACTTGTTGACATCCTGTGTGGGGAAACATCACAGATCGTGATTGATTTTAGTCTGTGAATCATAACCGGGGCACACCTGTGGGGAGATGATACAGTGACAAGTGATTTGTGAGGATTCTTCATTTAAGAATCCAGGGTAGCTGCTAACTCTAAGTGAAGTGTTAAATGGTGTGGTTGCTGGTCAAGTTGCTCTTTGTCTGGACAAAATCACCACACCTAGAGAGAGACGGTATGGATGGAACAAGACATTGATGTGCAACTGTAAGATCTGGTCCATATGTCTTATTTGTTTGTCTGCCAGTCTTTAGCTTAGGAAATAAGGATCACTGTGTCAATCTGAGGGCAGAGAACAGATTCACCCTGTAATTATTTAGTGGCGGACAGGGAGCTTGTCAGCAGGTCAAACAGTGGCTAAAACTCCTATTCCCTCCATTTCCTTCCTCTGTAGCAGTCCATCCATCTACACCTTGGCCTTATCACTTGCTCTCTTGTAGTTGAGGATTTAGCTTGGCCTGATTCAAAGAATAGATGTTCTACCCAGCCTGGGTCAGTATATTAGGTATTACAACGAGGAATAGGAAATGATTACATTTATTTAAAAAGCACTGTCTATTTGAGGTGATTCTGATACCTCATCTTAAGCCAAAATATTGAATCAACTTGGTCCAAATGGATAAATTGTGCAGAATTTTTACACCTTTTGTCATTCTGTTCTACATAGAGCGATACAAATGAAATAAGATTCGATTAGCTGATTGGGTACAACCTGAAGTCAACTGTATAAGATATGCTGATTTGTAGTTTATCTACAGCAGTTTTAAAATGGCTGTTTTAAATTAAATAAATTTACGTATCTAAAATCAAGGCCTTTATAATGACTTGAATTCAATTCAGAAAACTAAGTTGGTCTTAAATACAACTTAAACTTTGTCTTGGCAGGACTGCTTAATTGTATTTTCTACGTATTCTCTTTCCATCAGGGAAAAGCTGGAGTTGACTGGATGAAGTTTGAATATGTCATTTGAAATACAGATATTAAATTCAATTGATAGCCGTTGTAGAAAGATTGTAAAAAGTTTTATTTTTGAGTTGCTGAAATAACATAGCGTTGAGTTGGTGAGGGTGTCTGCTGAAACCTGCAGACACACTATACTTATTTTAGCGATTATTCTGACAATTAATCCAATAATCGGATAAATAAAATGGCACTTTCTGCAGATTTTTCATTTAACCACTTAAACTTATTTTCTACATTAAAAACATGCCAAAAATGCAAATAAACAATTTAGTACATTTGTCTAAATAAGAAAATAAACATTTTATTGCCTAATATGTTGTAAGATAGCAAAGGATGCATCTGCAGCTAAATAAATGCTTAAACTTTTAAGTATTCATTTCTTTTCTGCTTCATTTAACATCAGTAAAGTGTAGTGCTAATCTGACAATTTCAATAAACCAAGTAATAACTGGATCACAAAAACTTCTTAATAGGAGAATTTTACAGAACTTGAATCAGGTGAAAATAAAACTAAAACTATGGCACTTGAAGAGTTCTGTGTAAAACATATTCAAAGGTAAAGAATGTTTTGGGTTTTTAAAAAAAATCTAAAATACAAAATATATTTTTTGTTCAGTTTTGGCTTAATTACTTGCCTTTTTTTTATTTCAGCAAATGGCCTTTTTTGAGCCGCAATATAGTTACCAATTAATTGATTACTAAATTACTTGATGATTATTTCAATAATTGATTAATTACAGTCGCCTCAGCCCCAACATCTTGATGTCATCAACCCATATCTACATTTTACAGTTAACAATACTAACTTCTTTTCCTTTACGTGTTTATCTGGCTTTCAGAGAGTGCGATTGTTTCCGTTAGCATGCGTATTCAGCCGGTTGCACCAGTCTGCGGACGAGCTCTGTACCTGACAAAAGTGATTCAGTCTGCCGTGCAGCGTGTGGTGAAAAGTGTGCTGATCATCAAAGCAGAGCGCGAGTGTGCTGAGCAGCTCAGTGATCGGCTGCTGATGACTTACAATTATTTCCTCACAGTCTGCAATAAATGGTGGGATTTTATAATTTAGCATTTTTCTACTGATTAGTTTGCAGCGGGGAACATAAGTATTTAAACTGTTTCCCATTTAAGTACACCTCAGCTATGGAAGACAGAATCTAAAAACAAAATCGGAAAATCAAACTGTGTGATTTTAAAATAAATAATTAGCATTTTGTTGCATGAGATGAGTATCCAAGACGATCCAAAAACAGAACTTAACATGTACAGTTGCAAAGATCTGACGGATTTCCCACTGCTGATTGGACTGCTAGTAAATTGAATGAAGAAGGTTCCAGAATGCGAAGATATTTAGGCTTTAAAAATGGTTTTGAATTGCGTAACACCAAACACCGCAAGATCTCCTTACATACATTTGCATAAATGCATTATGTTTGTAGAAATGTCTTCAAATGCCTAAAAAGATGTTTTTGCTCTCGCCCACATATTAGAATGCATTTTCAAATATGCGTTGTATAAGCATTCAATAAGATGCAAAGGAAGAATTAATTTAACTGACACAGTGCCTACATGGCGGATCTATTCCTGAGCAATCGTTCAGTTATTTTGGCATCTAGTAATGCCGCTATCACCATTTCTTTCTACACTGTCAGAACAAATGTGACACTTTTTGGATTTTATTCAGATTATTCCAATACCGGGGATCTCACTGTGTGAAAAAAATAAAATAAAACAAAAAAAAATAAAAAATCTGACCCAAATATTTGAAGTTTAGCTTTAGCAGCAAATGCTTTTGTTTCACAGTAATATCAGTTTTCTTCTCATGAAGACATCATGTCGTCTCTGCGGTATTGAATGGCCTCAATTTAGGTCAGTCTTCCCCCGAGTGTCGATGTGTATGACTGTAATTAATTTTGTGGTTTGATGCGACCCAGAACATTTCATTTTGAGGAGCAACTTTGCTGATTAAGTGAGCCATTGGATCGCTCATGTCTGAACCTGGAATCTCAATACTGTACTATTTATAAGTCCATGCAGAGCGGTGCCGTTTTTGTGTATCTGCTTCCCTAATTCGTCATGTTTTGTCACGATAGACTTATCAAACCAAAACCACATTGTTTTATCGAGGGCTGCGGCTAATGATTTTGCTAGCTGACTAATTTGTGAATATTTTTCAAAGTAGCAGATTAGTCAATGGTTATTTTTAATCAACTTCTGCTTTGTGTGGGTGCATCCTCTGTTCCTAAATATGTTTGTCAGGTCAAAAATCCCCTGCTAAGAATAGCTGTTTAGTGGTGAATATTTCAGGTTTGACCAGTTTGATTCTAACATTTTAAATTAGAGCTCAATTGGGTTGGTCCAGACTTTTTAACTTTTTTAAGTCAAGTTCGGAATCACATGGCAACTTCATCACGGTCTTAATCACATATTAAAGTTGGTGTAAACAGCATTAACATGAGTAACTGGAATGGTATGTCCTCAGCTGCTCTTATTCATTAGCTTTTGTTCAATAAAACTCCTGAAACATGACTGAAACTTGAGGGTAAACCATCTTACTAGTGCTTTGAGATGGTCATCAGAAACTAGCTTTTATTTCTATGCTTGTTGCAGTAAGCAATAAATCAATTAATTGCATGATAAATTAAAACAAATTCAGAAATTTCCATTTGCATGATTTTATGCTTCTTTTTTTCCCTTCCTTTCCCTCTTTCTACCAAAAGCTGGATGACAAAAGTCTGGTGCTTTGGTCTGAACTAGCCCCTTTCCTTGAAGGATGATTTCATTTACAGAGATTCCATAATTCATTTCATTTATTGTTTTGTTTATTTATTTTGGTTATTTAAATTGACTTCCAGTTCCACTGATAAATGTTCATTAGAGTTTGAAGTTCATTGATATTCGAGCTTGCCATTATCATTATATTACTTCAAAATGGTTTCAAAACGACAATATTATCATTTAACGCAATAATTGCCGGTACAATTTATCGTCCTGCAAAATGTATTACTGTGACAGGCCTAGTTATTTAATGTAACAATAAACAGATTTTGTTTTGGGAATGTGACTGCTGAGCACCGCTCCACAACCCGGCTCCAAGTTCTCCGTCTCAGTTTTGTTCCATTTTCCGCCCCTTCAGAGGACACCTCCCAGAGGAGACATCCATTGATCAGTTTTGGTTTGATGCATTTTTAGCGCAACAGGCACAAGCCATGTTTATAGCAAGGAATTACTTACTGCTCCTGTCAAATTAAGCTGCTGTCCACGCAGGTTGTCACCTTTTTTTCACCCATCCACAGCTGGAACACACTGTGATATGAGATACTTTATTAGTTTTTGGTCCCAAATGGTGGGATTCTCATTACCGGTTCTCTTATGTGTCCCTTGTTAGCTTTGTGAAGCCGACATTCAACATATCCCCCTTACCTCCAGCTCTTCCTTCTTCTACATTACAGAACTCAAAGCACACAGCGCGTCCAGACAAATTTGAGCTCCACAGTACCGACAACATCCAGGGTCAGTCTACCCTATGATTTGAGGATGTCCAATATTACTGTCGATCTTTAGGCTATGAACACGCACAGAACAGAATTTCCTGAATTTCCAAAAATGGGACAAACTGTATCGGCTGGCAAAAGCGGTGGGACAAGTAGAGAAAAGAGATTGCCAGATTGTTTTGTCTTGAACTGCCCCTCTTTCTCTCACTCTCACGCTCACTCCCAGTTGTAGCCTCTCACTCCCTCCTTACTTTGAAACCCAACTGCTTTACTCATCCCTGGGATCCTTCTGCGGGGATTAATCAGTTTTCCTGGAGAGATTATTCAAATACTATTACATCTGCAGCCCACTGCATCACAGCCCTCCCTCCTTCCTTCGCTCCTTCCTTCTTGGCACATCACAGACGAACGGGAGTCGACAAAAGTCTTACTCCAGCTATTTTATTTGTATATTCTATTAGTTCTCTTTCTCTGTGTTTCTCTCTCTCTCTCTCTTTTTTTCTAAGTATGGTAATCATTTTCTGGTTTCAAAAAGCATTGCACAAGGTGAGACCTAATAAGACTTTCCACCTTCTCCCGTTTACTCCGGAGTTATGTATGTTCCCATGATTACGGAGTGGGTATAAATGGTTCTTATGTAATCGTTCTCATTAGTGGAAAATGTGGAGAAGCCAACGGTTCTCACAGCACCAGTGTACTGGAGCTCTGACAGATCCAGCAGGCTATTGAGTCCCTGCCTTTACCTCCCCACATGACTGCTCGACTCCAGCCCGATGCCTTGTAACCTTTCTATTAGCCCTTTGTTGTATTTTACTTTTCAAGTTTTGAAATGTGACTTTTGATGCTTGAGATCATTTATTTTGGGAAACAAACTCCAACCGAATGTCCCAAACTTGCAATGGTCACAATGAGACTGAAAACACAATTTTAAACAGACATGTTTAAGCAATTAATTTTTATAATAGGCTATTAATTGATTGATGTTGTGATGAATATTTTTGAAGGGCAGATTTGTTTAGAGACTTTGTGATCCATTTTGTTTGTTGGGCTTGGGCTTTTATTTTGGATATTTAAAGTGATTTTTAATTCCAATGTGGATTTTTCTACAGAAAATTAAAGTTTATTAGTGTGTAAGGGGGTGAACTTATATTCAGTATGTTCCTTGAAAATGGTCTCAAAATAATAATATTATCATTTATCCCAGTCATTTCTGGGACAAGTTACTGTCTGGCAAATTTATTACGACAGACCTATTGTCAGTGTTTGGTCTATTGTTGGGAACAAAACAATTTAGGACAGTTTAAAAAAAAGATAAGTATTTTGTCTTACGAAAATCTTCGTAAATCTTTAACTGTTTCAAGTTTTACTCATAATTTCACTGGCAAATTCGATGTATGCATGTGACAGACCAGCAGAAAGTGGAGCGTGATTTAAGTGGAAGAGCTGATGTATTTTCTGGACCAGCTGTTGAAAAACTACTGGATACGAACCTATTCATAAACTTGACACATTTGAACTGTCTTTCTTTGAGAGAGAAGTCGATTGCTCATCATGTTATAATTGACCAACCTCTCTGTATTCTGTGGAAGCCGTTTTTATTTCGCTGCACTTGCCAATCGCTTTAGTGTCTGTTGAGTTCTCCTTGTGGTTTGTAGCTTTTGCAACGCCACAACATTTCTCAGAAATGCTACTTTACACACAAGACGAGCTGATTTCTTGTATTTCTCCACTTCGAGCCGCAAATGGTCCGTGGAGGACGTATCAATGGTTGTTTCTGTGTAGTGATAATAGGATGGTATGTTTTTGATTTGCGTATCTAATAACGGATCACAATAGGTGGTATAAATATCAAAAAAAAAAACTAAACATAACTACTTTTCTAGCTCTTTGTGGTTTCATTCATTAGTTTCCATTTTTGTAATCCGCTGTTATTATCTACACTTCTCTTTTTTTTTGTATTGTACTGCTTTTCCTGCCATATTGTTTTTCTTTTAAGCTTTCGCCTGCTTTTTCATTTTCATACACCATGTTGCTTTTTTTTAAAGTTATTTATCAAGGAGCTAAATGTACAAAACATGATTCACGACTGCTATTGTGCAGCACTAACACACTATAGTGTCTGTGTTAGTGCTGAAAAAACACCATTTTCTGTCAGCTTTTCATACAAAATCCTGATAGAATGCAACAGCTTTTAACCATAAAACTGTACCTCATACTGGAAAATCCCTGGAGTAACGATAAGGTTGGGGTAAGTCACCACCTCAACACCTGACAGAGTGACACAGTAATGCAGATTTATTACACAATTGTTTGACATTAGACTGTGAACATATGTTGCACCTTGTTGACCTCCTGGTTTGTTTTCACAGTTGAATCCCTGACTCTTAGTGTTGACACAGATGTCAGATTCAGTAGTTGCTAAGCACTATAGACCAAAACTGTATATGTCTAATTATTTGTTTTTATGCATTTCTTGACACGTAGCATTATATAAAATAAAAGAAAAATCTGCAAAATGTGCCAGTTTTTTAAACTCATTCATTGACAGACTACCGTAATTTCCGGACTATAGAGCGCACCTGATTATAAGCCGCACCCCCCTACATTTTTAAAGGAAACACATTTTGTACATAAGCCGCACCGGTGTATAAGCCGCATGTGCCTACATTGAAACATTAGATATTTACAAAGAAAGACGGTACACAGAAAGAGTTTTTAAAGTTTTAATAATATGCCCTAGCTTTTCTTTCTGAACAGCAGCAATATAGCAAAACAACACTAACAGGGCTGGTTTAAATAACATACGGTTAAAAGTCACGGAGAGCCGTCATCCTCTTCCTCCTGTGCACTGAAACCATGGAAGTCTTCTTCCTCAGTGTCTGTTTCCTTCTTTATCGGCTCGATTGCTTTTAACTTGAAAGCTGCATCATATGCATTTCTTCTTGCATTCTCCATGATGAGGGTCTGTTCAAGCTCATTTTATTCATGCACAAAGCACGACGTTACATTAGTCTTCCTCTACAGATATATTCCAGATGTCTCACGCTTACCGTTTCTGCTCCAGCGCCCCTACTGGCCGTTAGAAAAAATTCATAAATAAGCCGCATCGTTGTATAAGCCGCAGGGTCGAAAGCGTGAGACAAAAGTCGCGGCTTATAGTCCGGAAATTACGGTAATTAACTACTAAAATAGTCATTAGCTGTAGCCCTAGTTTTCTGTTTCTTTGTTAATTACGTGTTTATTATCTAGGCTCACTGGAAGAAGAAATGCTGACTCTCAACATTTAAATATAGGCTTTAAATACTTTTCAAGTTTCTAATTATCAATCATAGGATTCACTCTTGAGCTGCGTTTGTGTGTAAAACATTGAGCACTAGTGAGGTATGAAAGGTTCATTATCGGAGGCTTGAATTGAAGCCCTTTGTTGCGTTTCGCTCCTCGCTGTGTGTCAGAAACTTCTGGCTCAGATCACTGGCGAATGTGGATCCTTTACGGCTCAGTGCTCACTTTGTGCCCTTACCCTCTTGACCTCTGTCATGGAACAGTAGGATCGTCGAGTTGGATTAAGAGTAGCGAGTCATAAAACTCTGCAGTCGGAGTCGGATTTTGCCCTTTCCAGACACGTAGCATTCTGACATACCAAAGTGTATGCAAACGCATGTCGAGTAGTTCTACTTTCATATTTGCATAGGCTAGGCTAGGTCAAGCACCAGCGTTCTTCGCAGATCCATACTTTGCAAAAGAATGCGGTCTTTTCCCACGCACATGAACAAACAGCCTGTTTTCACCCAGATTCCCTCTCTATCTTTTGTTATCGCTTTTGCAGACAGGATCCTTAGGAGTGTGTGTGTGGGTGTGTTTGTGTGTGTCTGGCAAACTGGCAGTAAGAAACCTGGAAGATGAGTTAGGTCAGTAGCTCTGTTTTACCACATCATAATTCAGGGGAATTAATAAGCAAATATGTTTGGGTTTTTTTTCCCCATGTGTTTTAGTCTTTCTTTGACTGTCTGCTTGATTTCTCTTTTGTATTGTATTAATATTGGCTGATACCAATATTGAGCCGATACCATCTCGGCCAGAATCATGCATGTTTTTATTACTTATTTTGTAGTGTGGAATCTTTACGCTGTTGGATTACTCTAACAGAGAAAATAGTCAACAATAAGCATGAGAACAAGTGACCCATTTATTATTATTATTACAACCAATGGGTCAGCATGTGGGATACAAAGCGCTGCTGGATGGAAAACCTGGACTGGACTACATCCTGGAGCGAAATGCTTCTACAGACATGCTTATATCCGAGATTTTAGATGAAGACTGATATAATGCTAGTTTTTTGACAGAAATCGGACTGGGATTCCTGTATTCTTTGAAAGAGACATTAATTTTTAATCCATCAGAAAATGAAAGATTTACGAGAAAATATCTGAGTCAAAGCATATATTTCTAAGCCTTATTTGATCAAACGAAGTGCTTCAAAGTACATACTGCTGGTTGATTCGTTGTACGATGGAAGTACTTCATTTTGATATTTTTAATCGATACCAGGGTGGGAAAACCTAATTTTCAACATTTCACCTGCTAACTACTGAACAGTCGATTAGGGAAATATTGATGGTTCAGCATTGAGGCCACTGCTTATAGCTAAGCCAAGTTTTGTATCTGTATAAGTGAGTTAAAACAACAATCAGTCAGAACACATTTCCCAGAGCTTGCTCTGCGTAATATTTTATTTGGTTTTCAGATGACTCCGAGTGTTTTCGTGTCTTCATGGTAACAGATGCATTCATTTTGTTGAGCCAGAGACTCGACGCAGACTGATCTGTTTTCCTCCAGTCCGCAGTGTGGAATCATGCAGTCTGTCACAGGCACTGCAGCGAGCCCAAACATGATATGACCTAAATAAATGAGTTTAATAGAGGAGAGCGGGAGTGAGCCATGGAGCAATATTTATCCCCCTTGCGTGTCGTCTTGTTTTCAAACGCAAAACCCGTCTGCAGGCTACCACTTTTCCAATATGCTCATTGAAGGTTAAGTGTTTGTATGACACTTGGAGCTCTACTTTCACTCCATTTTTCCTTCTAAGCACCTGCTTCGGTGTCCATTTTCCTGCCTGGCTCGGGTTCTAAGCATGAACCCGAATTTTCAGGTACATTTTTGCTTTTGTCATGTTGCCACTTCCAATTTTTTATGTACTTTGGGGGGATTTTGTTTGTTATACCAACACAAAGTATATATTTTTCTAAAGTGACCTCTTATGACTCCTTTCTAAAGGCCAAAGTTGTGGAATGAACTGCTAATAGACAAATATATGAATTTTTGCAGTTTCTATAGTTACCATAGGTTACCTTGTATGTAGTCTTAGACGGTTGGCCATGTTTTGGTCGGTTGTAGTTGTGCCAAATTCTCTCCGTTTTGTGATGATGGATTGAACAGCGCTTTTTGACATGTTTGAAATAGCATTGTTGTTGTTTTTTTTAATATCCAAACATTGCTTTTAACTTCTCCACAACCTCATCCCTTATCTTTTGGCTGCATTGTTTGGCTTCCAAGTGGTCCTAGGAGGGAGTCTTGAGGAACCTCATAGTTAATTTGTTTAACTGTTTTTAAAAAAAGAAAATTTTACTTTTATGAGCTTTACATCTTGTTATAATGTTATTCTCTCATTAAATATACATGTGGAGTGTTGGTTTGATTTCTTTTTCTGTTTTTCTTATCCATGTTTGAGAACTCCTTGAACCCCCTGACTCCACTTGGCTCCTTCAGACTAGCCATCAGCAATTAGCAAACACCTGGTGGAACTGCAGGTCTGCTGATGTCATTGTGTGAAATATTTCCCAGTCCAGTGCTCCAACTAACTTAGTAGAGGAATCTTGATGTGATGACATGCTGAAGGCAAAGCGTTGGAAAGAGCTGGAACTTCTTAAAGAGACAGAGGCCCAATTTGAAGGGATTAAATTGCGAAGTCAAATTTCTTTTAAGTCACGTTTAATATACACAGCATTTCTTTACAACAACTAAAGGTGACATAACTAATTGATTGTGTTCTAAAATGATACAAGTAGACTAGGAAACACACAATATAGGCACTTTAAATTTGTATAGAAACATTTCACATGCAATCCAAATAAAATTCGCTGAACTTTTTTTTTTTTTTTTTTTTTGTTAGATTCACAAAATCTAAATTTTTGCTTCACGGGAGAAGAAGTAACCCTTATCAGAAAACAATATTTATAAAACAAATATGCTTTTATAAAATTAGGAATGCTTCAGTAGTACACTTACTACTTGAGCTCGTAGTAGTTAATAGTTTTTTCCCCCTTCCTCCCAATGCCTCCTGGGTGTTATCACAAAATCTTAGATCACACATTTCAAATGAATTAACTGCGTTGCATTTTGACTCGAATTGTACGTGAATCAGGCGTGTGACTCACACTTACCGAGCAACTCTGACTCTGCGTTCTCTGTCACAACTACTCTCTTCCTGTCACAACAAGAGGTTTTGTGCCGCTGAGGTGTGCTTCGAACCCGGAAAGCTTTGTTTGTGTCCTGCCTGCAGAACTGGAGCCTGGCATGGACAGATAAGAAGAAAACCTGAAGCTCACTGTCTGCTCCCAGTCACTGCAGGACACGTTTCATTATGCAAGCAGTCAACCAGAGTGCATGCGTGTGTGTGTGTGTGTGTGTGTGTGTGTGTGTGTGTGTGTGTGTGTGTGTGTGTGTGTGTGTGTGTGTGTGTGTGTGTGTGTAATTCTGCTGCTCATTCTTGCTGGTGTGTGTTCGTGGACGGTCGGCTCTTCTGGATTAGAGACCTTAAATCCCGACAGATCCTCATCAGTTCAGAAGTCAGCGGGTACAACTCGTTAGTCCAGCAGTTTGCTGTACTCATGTGTTGGAAGGGGGATTTCACTGCCGAGTGACTTTTGGTCCCCCCAGCTTTCTATTTGATCTGGGAGATTTGAGCCAGGCTTGATGGACGGACCTCTCACTTCTAATTTGGATCAGCAACTTTTAATTGGGCCTCTGCTTTTCTTGTGTAACTTAATCCGTGCTCAAAGAAGAGAAGAAGTCCACCTGGCAGTCCTGTCACTTTAATTAAATGTGCTTTTTTGTTTTTATTTTCCCCATTTATTTCATTGTTTGAATCTCATTGGAGACCATAAACTTATTCTCAGAGAACATTCCATATTTTGTTTATTTGTTCATGTAATTATGAGGTAGAACAAAATTAAGGATGCATTTAAACTTTCATGGTTGAGCAGGAGAGCTAACGAAGGTCAAAGTGAAACCAGAATGTGAGTTCACAAACTGTGTTCAATTAGTGAATGTGCTCTGCTCTTCTCTGTAGGTGTACTGTCTTCCAAATAAATGTGTTGACCTATAGACTTATTTTTAAACTGTTTTTTTTTTTTAAAACTGCTTCTTGAATCATATTTTCTGTATCCGGTGAAGTAATGAGTAAACGGGGCTGCAGCTGATGCATGATTTATTTTAGCGGTTTGATTTCTCGTCTGTTTTTTTTTTCTCGGTTAGTTCGGTAGTCAGAGATTATTTTTAACGATCTGCTTTCTGTTGGGACATCTCTCAGTAAATAAAAACATGACTTTGAAAATATATTGTCTTCTCCTATTTTATAAGAACTTTAGAATTTAAGATTGAAATTTAAGATCTGAATTGAATTTGAAGTATTTTTGTTTAGAGATGTTTCCCCGTAACCCCAGTTTTAATAACCAAAAGACAAATTGTTTTAAACAGGCTTCACTTTGTACAACAAACTATGCAAACTGCAGTTTAACTCGACTATTTGCTATTAAAAGACAGTTGTTTTTTTGTTTGTTTGTTTTTTAAGTCAGAAAGGTTATATCAAAGGCTGTGTTCAATAATTTGGTTCAAATATTTAAAGTTTTGAACTGTGTTAAACAAATATGTTTTACATTACCTAAAACATGGCATATAACCATTCATTTAATCTTATTATATAGATATCCCTGGAACTTGTCATGTATTTCACATGTCTGATATTTTATAGGATTTTATGCACAAACCTGTTTTTGTTTCAGTATAAACTGATGGAATTTGATAAAATATGGAACCTTATTGAATTATTATAAATAAATGTTCTGTTTGTTTATGGACTTTTCCTCTGGTCTGTTACATAATCTGTAGACCATTGTTAACAGATAGATTGGTTTCTGAATCGAATCGTGCCCCTATAAAGCCAGCTTCTTTAAATGAATTCCCTTTCTGCCCTTCACAGGGAGCGCCGCGATGAATAAGCTACGGCAGAGCTTCCGGCGCAAGAAAGACATCTACGTGCCGGAGTCGAGCCGGCCTCACCAGTGGCAGACGGATGAGGAGGCGGTCCGCAGCGGCAGATGCAGCTTTGCAGTCAAGGTGACTACTCCCCCGTTTTGTAGCCGGAGTGCAAACACACCTGAAATCACTCATTTTGTAAACACCACTCGACTGGACGCGGCGCTGACCTTAAACTGTGAGACAACCAAACCTCAGGACTTCTCCTCAGACTCTGCTGCGATTAATCAAAAGCTCTCGGGGGACGTGAGCGCGACTTCAATCTAGCTTACAGCTCCGTTAAAAATAAACACAATGCTTCCTGATCTCTACAGCTTTCTACCATAACTTGAATGAAGGTGCACTACGATATAAAAAGGTACATGTGACCAATATTGGCAACACTAGAAGGCCAGTCTGTGCGAAAAAGGGGTTAGTCCATGTAGCAGCACTCTGACCTGTTCTTCTGCAATTGATGAAGTGGAGAGTTGGTCTTATTTTGGCAACACAGTCTTCCACTTTTGCAAACAGAAGTGCAACGGTACGCTTCCTCTCTTCACATGGGGCCAGATGATCACCTTATCTCAAGAAAAGTGAGAACTGAAGACCTGGGTTTAGTGAGAGGGAAGGTTTTGGGCTTTTTTTTCTCTCACATAGCTGACATTTGTAGTTCTTTACTTGATGGAGATCTCCCTGATTTACTGCAGGGTTGAATTAATGATGAAATCTAAGGCCTTAGGGTTACAGTAAGACAATGTAGAGATTTGTGTAACCGCAAATTTGCATTTAGATTGTTTAAATCAGTCATGCTGAGTTGGTTCCTTTTTTTTGTTCAGCAAAGTTGTGGTAATTAAATCCAGCTTCCGCAGCCACAAGATTCCATGTATATTTTCAGCTTTAAAATCAAGGATTCATTTTTCCCCCCACAAAGTACATGAAGCAGGATTTATTTATGAGCAATTAGTGATGCACCAGTCATGCTTCTCCAGGCCGATATTTGCAGTTTTACTTGGCTGGACACAGAAAATGCTTGCAAGTCCTTTGATAAAGGTTATAGTTTTAAAACAACAAATAATTGAGTAATTATAACAAGTTATGCATCATAGAATGCATCTCAACATCCAATCCTTGTTTAATTTGTGGATTGTTTTCAGTTATTAACAGTCTTGAACAGATATTATACAGTGCAGTTTTCTGGTTTAGTTGAGACGCTTACATAAATAGAAAAGATTAAACAAGAACATTTCCTTTCCTCTGCTCTTCCTCTCATTATGGGACAATGCAACCTACCATGCTGCTCCTCTGTGTTCCTCCTCCCCTTCCTGTTTCCAGACTCCCTCTCTAGGTGCCTCAGAACGAGGCAGGTTGTGTGTAAATTGTTGCTGTGAAATTATCACCAACTGCAGCGTCGTGTAGCACACCGAGAGGAGGAGAGGATGGACGACTGCATGTAATTTTATGTATGGGTAAAGGATTATAAAGACAAATTAATTCCATCTTTTTAATAACTGTATTAGTGAGAAGGTTAAAAGCTTAGCTTTATTTTTAACAAATTTGAACTTCTTTCGAGTTGGTCTGTTTCATAAAATCCCTGGAAGTTGTGTTACAGCTTGTGATTTTAATAAGACAAAATGTGAAAAAGTTCAAGAAGTATTAGCTCTTCTGTAAGGCACTGTGGTCCATTCTTTATGGTCCTTTTTAAGGTGTCGGTGGAATTATGGCAAAATCAAATTGGCGACGTAATTTGCAGCAGCGCTCTGTGAAACATGCATCCTTAAAAAGTCTTAAATTCAAGCATGTCTCAAATTCACTTGATAAAATGCATGTTGGACTTAAAGACATTAATTACAGTCTTTAAATTCTATTTAGTCTCAATTTTTGTTTTTCCTTTAGGCTTTTCTGCTTCTTTGCATTCTGTGACTTGAGGCAGTTGAGGCTACCAGTAACAAGCTAGTAATGTACCCTCGCTAGCTGATTAGCTTTTTTATATCTATCATGGGAAAGTGCAAATATATTGCCAATTTGTTGACTTTTGTTCATTTCTTCCACAACAGAAGATAACGGTCTTAAAAAATCTTAAAAGTGCAGGATTATGTAAATTAAACTTTTTTGAGCTTTACATCCTGTTATAATATTTCCTCATCAAAAACATACCTGGAATGTTGCTTTGATTCTTTCATGCGTCTCCAAGGCAACCATTCAGGTGTGCAAAGTGCCTGGGTGGACCTAGCGCCACCTCCGAGGACAAAGCTCCTCCTCGAAGTTGCAATTTCCAAGCTTCCGCCTCACAGTGCAGCCTTCCTCCATCCCTTCAGACTAGCCAGCAGCAATTAGCAAACACCTGATGGAACTGTGCATTTACTGAGCTCATCTACTAGTGCAACACTGTTAAAAACATTGTTAAAGAGTTAATAGAGGAGCCATGCTGTGAGGATTTCCTAAAGATGGAGTTCAGAAAGAACAGGAGCTTCTTAAAGAGACAGAGGTCTAATTTAAGAATGCAGATAAATTAGGAAGTCAAAATGTGTTTTTAGTCATATTTGATGAATACAGCATTTTTATAACAAGTGAAGATATCATAGTTTCTTGATTGTGCTATATCAAGTAACTGCGGCTTTAAAATGCACAATGCTGCCCCTTTAAATTTGAGTTGGTGAAACCTGAAGGAAGCCCGAGAAAATTCTGTTCATGCCATTTAATATTTTTAAAAACCCTAATGTACGGCGTAGTATTTACTGCGACTCCTTAAGCTGTCTCTGTGTTTTCTCATATCCGCTCCTCCCTCATCTCCCGGCTGATCCCCGTTTTGGAGACTCTACGGCTGCTTTCATGGTCCCGGCTACCCACGGCCGCCTCCTCGCATCAGCATTGTCCCAACATCCTACGTTTGTAGTCTGCATCCGCGTAGATCCGATGCATGTGTAAATGCACACGCGTGTTCTAATACTCTTGACAGGGTGACTCACAGCTGTTACGTCACATTCTTAAAATAGCACAGCCAGAGGGTGGGGTGACAGTTGTGGGGCAGCGACACTTGCTGTGTGTGTGTGTGTGTGTGTGTGTGTGTGGGCGTGTGCGCGTGTTTGTGTGTGTGTAAGGAAAGGGTAAGGACTTCCTCTCTTGCCCAGCACGTACAATAGCTTCTGAAGAGGTCAGGGTTGTGAGTGGAGAGACACATAATGATGCTGTTTGGAGTCCAGGAGGAAGGAGGGAGAGAGAAGGAGAGATATTCAGGCTAGAGGCAATATTTGTTCTGTGTTCAGTTGCACTTTAACCCAGATTTGTGAATGCATATACATATACTGTTGACAGGAACACAAAGGCTCTCCTGCTTAGTCTTCGTCTCATGGCGTTGTTTTTGCACGCTTGTCTCCATTGCATGCAGTTAGAAGGGCCTTTTATTTTTAATAGTGTGTGAATGTACAAATACTGTGTTACTTTCAATCCTGTGTAAAACTCAGCTCATGTGTGAAAGCTTTAGTGTCACTAGAGATGGGTTTATTGTATTTGAAGCAACCCTCTTGCGTATCATGAGTCTGGGAGTGAAAAATAACTTTATGACTTGCCATATCATGCCTGAAGGATTATAGGATGACCAAAATCCTTTGGAAAGGTTTGCAAGCATTACTCTTGTGGGGGGTTTTTTAATGAGCTTCTGTGGTCACACAGTCCAGAATTACAAAAAAAAAGTTTGTTGCAATAGATTTTCACTCCATTTTCTGAGATTTCTGAGAAATCGGACTCTGATTTTCCAGTTTCGTCAACTAGCCAATCAAAATTGAACATCAGTGAACACAACTCTTTGAGTTTAAAAAGTTTTAAACTCAATCCCTATATTAAGAAAAATACTTGAGACCATTTTTGGTACAATAGAAATAATTTTGGAAGGTATGAGTTTCTATCTAGTCGAGATCAAAATCTATAATTAACACTGCAGTAAGGATTTATGAGAAAACTGTGGACTTGGTCTGAAAATTTAACTAGGAATGCAAACAATTAATTGACTTATAATTTATTGTCTATTAATAGTTTGTTAGATTAAAGTATGTAGTAATTAACTAAGAACATTCGCTTAGACCTTGTTTTAGTGTTGTAGTTCGGCCTCCATCCAGTAGAGGGCATCCCTGGTCATCCTTAAGCAGAGCCAATTAATAGAGAAACAAAGATGGCGGGTGCATCCCAGAACAGAAAAGGGAAACAGTCCAAACAGAGTCCAGTGTGGGATCCAAAATGCTCTCTATGCAGTTCTGCTTTGAAATTCAAAACACTCAACTAGTTCCTTAAATTTAGTTTCAACTTAATAGGTCTCATTCAGGTGAGCCACATGACGGAGCAACGTCAACTTCTCATTAAAAAATGACTGTGAATGCGAGAATGACATGCAGTGTGATAACAGAAATGGGTAACGCATAAAACTTAGAACATGATTGATAAAGACTTGACGCCCATAAACACGGTTGATTTTCTTCCTGTTTTATTATGTGTTATGAATATGGTGAAACAATTTTTGTTTATTCAGTCAGTATTTAATACAGCAAACACAAAATAACGTTTTTGTGTTTTCTTTAACGTATTATGAAAAATGTAGCTCTTTATATTATGAAAAGATGATCGGTCCACTTGATGCAAGAGTAAAAATGGCTGCTTATCAATTAATCGTTATGGTCTATCAGTAAGATCAATCAGCTTTAGTTCAACTTATTAATCAATAACTTGCATCCCTAATTTGAACATATCTGAACATTGATTATTTGGAAATTTCATTGTCTTGGGGAACATTTAACCCAAATAAGATTTCTGAAATAATCATATTTTTACCATTTACTGCCTCTCTTATGTATACTAGCTTGAGTCTGAAAGAAAAAGCTGAAAACGATGGCACCAATTCATCTGAGCGAGAGCATAAAATGACTAATAGACAACGCCTCAGTCAATCTGCTTTAACACATCAACAAAACAGTCTAATCTTTTCACAATCTAGTTTTGTCTTACTTTCCACTCTGATGTCAGACTTGTGGTATTAAGTTTTCTTGGAAATACACCTGAGACTGTTGTTTGGCAACGCAATATGGATTAACTGTGGTTATTGCTAAAGACAGTTGTAATCGTCGAGTCTGTTTCTTTTTATTTATTTTTAGAATAATAGTAAATACGTTTATAGAAGCCGTTTGCTCCAATAATCTAAAAACATAAGTAATTGGCTGCTCTCCGTGGGAAAATAATTTTTCAATCCTTCGTTGTCTGGAAGCGAAATCTGACCTGCCAAAACATTCACACCAGCCCTGTGTAGTCCACTTCAATCGGACTCTCGTCCGTTGGCCTGGAAAGTTTGGGAGGTGTGAATCCGCAATCGAAAAAAAATCGAGGGGGGACAAAATAACTGATAAGTCTAGCACTAACTGGTCTTTTACTAAAGACAAAGAGAAATCCTACAACTACTAAAAGCTGACAACACTCCATTTTTGTTTACATTTCATTAAGAAGGAAGTTATCAGTTTTATTTTGCTCTCGTTTCCTTCAGCAGTTCTTGGTGAACGCCACCACAGGCGAAGAGGGAAACATTTTTCAATTAGTTTGGTTCATTTAAATGTGCTATTAAATTAAATGTGCTATGAACGCGAACCACAGCAGAGGAAAATGTTACAAATGTTGCTATGGTGGTCCTCAATAGTAAGAAGTCTACCGAACAATCAGGTGGGACAATTGGCCACAGAAGTCAGGTGACTGGTGCATCACTTTATTCTCAAGAAACTTTAGAGGTTAGTCAATTTCTAAATGTAATAAATTAGAGATCAAGGAGCAATCAAACTTAAAAGTGGTAGGTTGTTGAATTTTTTATTTATTTATTTTATTTTTATTTTTTTTAATCAGCAGCACAAGGGTAGAATATAAAAATGATTGTTGGTCACTAATAGAGAAGATTGTTACAGTCCGAGTGAGCCTCTTTCCATCTCTTTCAACAGTACTTGGGGCATGTGGAAGTGGAGGAATCGAGAGGCATGCACATCTGCGAGGACGCGGTGAAACGGCTTAAGACGGTAGGTATTACAACACGACCTCTCTGTACCTCCAGGAATGTGGCTACTAAACACCAGATATTCCACCGTCTCTCTTTTACTCTCTCCTCAAACTATTTCACCTTTTATGGCAGCTCTCTCTCTCTCTCTCCTATCAGTGTGTTTGTTCTTCCATTGTTTTATCTTGCTTAGTTTTTTCCCCTATTCTTAAGAGGTTCAATCAGGTTCTCCACCCTTGCCGGCCGACCCTTAAGCGCTCCTCCGCCCCTCGTCCTCTCGATACGCTCGGTCTCGGCTGGAGCAGCGAGGTCGGCGTGCACTTCCTGATCCCGTAGAATCCGGCAGAGTTGCGCAAAAGAAGGGAACAAATTCCAGAGAGGAGGGGGAAGAGGGAAGCAATTTCTTTTGCATGTCGTCAGTTGTTTGCCAGAGCTCCACCCAGGTCATAAACTCCCAGCCGGTGGATGAGACTGATTCTCTGAAGTGAGGGCCAAACCTGAGTCGGCAGGTTTGGCAGAGCTCTCCGTCTCCCGTCTGCGCGATCGGGTCCCACCTAGACACATTAACGGATTGCATCTGAGTTTAAGCACCGGCCGGAAAAAAATTGTTCGCCACATCTGCTGTCAAAATTTCAGTTTTAGATTGAGCTCACTTCAGATAATGCATACCTGTCATCCAGTTTGCTCTCCATCACTACCGACTTAATTTATCCTGCAGCTGCATGAAGAGTCTTTGAGTCCTGCTGCATTTTCTACTCAACCTGCTGAAGACTTACTTGATCCTGGACTCTTTTGCTAGTGTAATTACACTGAAGAGCGTGTTTATCCAGCAAACTGCCAAACACCAAACATTCTTTGTCTATTCAAATGAAATAGATACTAGTTAAACATGCATGTAAAAGCGACCTTTATTAATATTTACCCACCATTCTCCTTAAACTAAAGTTTCCCATTTTAATCAGCACCTCAAACTCGACGTCAGTGGCGTCACTAGATCTATTTTAAGGGGGCTAAAGCCCCTTAAATATTGTAAATAATTTGATGTCTTTTTGTTGTTATAATTGGTTTCTTCTGTTTTTGTTTTTACAAATAATACATATAATGTGACCATTTAGTGAGTTTATATAATCACATAAAATATCAGTTAGAACTCAAATATGAGGCTGACTACTCCATGAAACGTTCTCAACCCCAACTAAATAACTTGGTGATTTTTATTATTTACAAAAAAAAAATGCAACATAATGTCACCAGAATGAGTTTAAATAATTACATGGAATAAATATCATTGTAACTCAAATATGATCATAAGCCTGTGAGTTACAATAGTCTGGGCGATCGGTGTAGCACCGCAGGAAAATCATAATTATCTTAGCAACATTTGCTTGGAAGTTATTTTATTACATTGATTAACTGTTTGTAGTCTTCTTTTTTAGAAGAAGTTTCTTTTACCCTTAACATTATTTCAAGTATGGAACAGCAACTTCTCCATTTTCACTGCTGTATGAGATATTTTCTACTTGCCCACTACGTTTGCCCACATCCTGTGTGTCTCCTCGTTGCTGGTCATTGGCACAAATAAACACATTACTAAGAGTTGCAGAATTTCTCTCTTTTTATAATTTTTTCTTATTTATAGCTCACCAACTTTTTTGGGCATTCCTCCAAATATGGAAGTACACCATATATATATATTTCCTCTAAAAGTTCCATTTATATAATAATATTTGAAAGAAAAAAACCCTCTAAATTAGATTCATTTTATTATAAGTATACAGTCACCAATCATTAATTACAATCAAGCCTAAAATTATTCCTACATGCCTCCATCAAATGTAGGTTTACAGTAGTCATTTAATTTGACCAACATGTTATTGCTGACAGGAAGTATTATACATGTTTAGCAATGAACCTGCAAAACTCCAGACTTAAATCTGATGAGCCTTAAAATTATAATGGATCAATTTAAGCTACACCTGATTTATTTATTAATTTTATTATATTTTTATTCCTTTTGTGGTCAGATCTGAGTAGATGCTTAAAGTTAAGCATAAACCAAAAAATGAAATGTTCTCGTTTCATCTTTTGAAATGAGAGCATTTTGAATGTAAAACAACTTTACAACATAAAGCTTTTTACCCAGCACGATTGCAGAAAGAAAATTTGTCTGAGTTAAAGCGGGTGACTTTGCTCTTGACCTCACACAGATATTTTTAAATCACTTTTAGACGGGTCATCCTCACTCCGTCTCCTTCTGCCAGACAGTATTGTTAAAGCACGGCTGTCAGACCAAGGCCAGCCTTGAACAAATACAATTAGCAAAGCCTTCTTCGTCTTCACTAAGTCTTTAATAAACCGACGGTTGCCAGGCGACAAACGCAGTCGCTCCGTTTCCTCTGAGCTAACATTAACGTTGGACAGGAAGCTTGTTTCTAAACCAGCCTTTTCTGTGGGTGAGCCGTGCTCGGTCCTAAACTTGCAGCTTGAAGCAGGCCAAGGCGAGCAGCAGGATCGCCTTCATTCTGGCAGCTTCGCCGCTTCCAGTGAGGAAGAACCGTAGCGGTGAACCGAAGCACGCATGAATAAGTAGAAGGCGAAGCTGGGGCGGATGTGCCCGAGCGTTGAACCGAGCTGGACGGAGTCGGCCGGGTAGCTGTCAGCTCGGCGGTGTCGTCAGCAGCCTTCAGGAGCGTAATAAGGAGTTTTCTCACAGCTCTGTGATCCGTGACTCAGAGGGGAGGAGGAGGAGGAGGCTGCACTGCGGCACCATTAACCTCCAAGCTGCCCTCTTGTGCTGTCATTATTACATCACTTCCTTTTGTTTGCCGACTGGGGCTGAGAGTTTTATCAGAGTTACTCAGCTCACAGTGACATGGATTCTGTTTTTCTTCCTTTTTGTCTGCGTGTGCTACTGGGTGTACATCTTGGAAGATGCCAACGTAGTGAAAGAGTCTTTCTGTTCATTCAGTCAGGAAAATCGAGGTCTGTGCGCTTTTGATGAAAAGTCGGTTTGTAAGGCTGGAAAGATTTCCGCCGTTTCTGAATTGAACGCTAAATTTGAAGAGGACTGAAGACGGAGTCCTCATCTGCTTTGATGTTAAAACTTGTCCTGTGGTCAGGAACACTCTGTCTTGTATGGTTTTTTTCTAATGCTTGAGGAAAATGTTGTAACCATAAAATGGTTTCGCAAAGATCTTGCACAACAGGTGTGCAGCGGTTCTGTGTGTCCTGACAGAGTTTGTGACTCTTTAGATGGGAGAATTTCTCCTACTCGGCATTAGACCCGATCTGGGACGACAACCTTCCATAAAACCTCTCGCAAACATTCAAAACTGAAAAGTAGCAATTATTTCTACTGCTGCCAACATAATAAGCATTGATTGCCACAGTTGTAACATTACAAATAAAATGCATTTGTTATTTTTCATTATGAAAAAGTATCTAATCAAAACCCCATATAATTTTATGGTAATTGATTTTGTGGAAATGATGTACCATTTTGCCATTCTACTCTTTAGCAAACCTTGTATACACTTAGCTGTGGCTTATAAAAATCAGTGTCTCTGCCACAGTTTTAACAAATAACGTTGTGACAACAGGATCGGTTTGAGAAAAGTTTTCATCCACGTGAACCAACATAAATTTGCCCTTCAGCGTTGTTTTGGACATGCCAAACACATAGGGGCAGTGTAGCTCAAAGCCTAAACCTGTCAGCCAATCAGATTGTTTCAAAACGACAACTTTCTGTTAAGAATTAAACATGGCGCTCAGAGGTTTGTTTGTGTGGACAGATATATATTTTGAACCACTTTTTAAATATCATCTTAGGATATAAAGTTATTAAAACACAAAATGTTGTCGATTGGGAATTGTGTCAAGTGTGTGGATATTTTGGAGTGTTATTTGTCACAGAATATAATTCCATAGACACATGCAAATGGAATTATGGGGTTTTCTCAAATCTCCACTTTGGTCAGAGTTTTTATAAATAATTGTTTTTTGTGTGGATGAAAGACCAAAATTCAAAAAAAAAAAAAAAGTATTTGTTTTCCCAGATGTGGACTAGGCCTGATATTAGCTTTTAGTTACTCTGCTTCTGTAGCCAACCTTCTGTGTACCTGTCAGAGTTGACCTACTGTAGTTTGACCTTGGTGTTAGCCTGCTCTGTTTAAACATCATGGTGATTCATATCATTGATGTGTATTGGATGGATTTCTCTTTCTTGTAGATTGTTAAAAAGTGTAGCCAGCTGACCAACAGTGTGCAGCCGCAGGCGTGAGAGGGCCCTCACTGCCTTACTTTCCACAAGCAGTTGTATAACAGATTTTTACAGTTTTGAAACAGTAGCTTTCTAAAACTTTGCTTCACTTTATTGGTAAACGTCCCTCACCTGCTCACCAGGTGGTTTTGTACATCCATGTCTACAAAGTGGCTTTCCTGTCTGGCTCATCTCATTTTTTCAGACATTGTTGACTTCATTTTGACCTTTTTTTTTTTTTTTTAAAGTCTCTGATTTCTTCCACTCGGAAATGTTTTTGCTTATTATGAATTTATGAATGCTGAATGACCTTTTTTCCGTGTGTTGTACTTTCTGTCCTTTTCAAGCAGGTTTAAATTGCAGAGATATGCCTCCAGATCCAACCTCCTCCTTTTCTCGAGTCGTAGCGCTCTCTTTATTCTAGACTCTGTTCCCCTAACCATATCCTACTAATACAATCACTGCTCGTCTTTGTGGCTCCCACAGAAACACATGCACTAGCAAGAACTGAACTCACAACCAAATGAACGTCCATTTCTGGTTGACGTGTTTAATCATACGTTAACGTGAGACGTCTGCACCGCGGCTGTGTAACAGGAGCCGAACGGCACTCCTTGTCAGAGTTTATGGGACGAAGACCAACTCGCAGCAATCATATGAACGCAGAGAAGGGATTAAGACATGGCCTGGTCTGGTTGGGGTGTTTTTATTTTATTTTATCTATTTTCTTGTTTAAAGTGGTTGCTGCAGTTTGAACCTGAACCGCCTGACTCAGCGAACAGTCACAGGCTTGATCCAGAGGTCAGTCTTCTGTCTGCAGCAGTCCGTTTCTGTCTGCTGAGCAACCGCGGACGGATCGGATCTCTGTCTGAACAGCAGAAGAGAAGGAATAAAATGGGACTTGAGGTTATCCTTTCTCAAAAGACTAAGAGGTAGAGGTGAACGACATGGGCTGTTGACGGGAATAAGTTGTTTTTCCAGCTTGGCAGGATCTGACCAGAATTATTTGACAATGTTTTGTTTTGTTTTTTATCCATGTTGTAAGATCTTTCGCTTAAATGCGGTTTTAGAATCTGTTAGATGTACTTTGATTTTGTTGGGAACCTCAAGATCCCATTGATGGTCATTAATAAACACCCATTAGGGATCTTTACCTCAACTTTGGAAACCAGAACCATAGGAAACACATACATTTCTGTGTATATTTACTAAAGCTAAATATACCAAATTTTTAATACAATATGCTACGTTAAGTTTAAAATCTACACTCTGTAACTATATTCTTTTTAAAATAATGAGTCTTTCCGATGTGGAAGCTGTATCTACCGGTACATTAATGTTAGCTCTTTTCCCCCCCACTTTGAGTAAGACATTTAAAAATGAAATCAGATAACCACAAAAATGTATGAAGCAATTTAACTGTAAACTGTATTTATGACATGTCGGCGGGTCATTCATTCTAGAAGAGAGAGCAGGACTTTCAGCAGATAATTACAGCAAATAGCTCAGTTTGATCCTGTTTAGTGTCTATCTGTTATAAATTCAGCCTTCTGGAAATCACAGTGATGCTGTAGGCTCTACATTCTCAAGGGAACGTACAGTGAAAGCTATTTTTGTAATTCCAACAACATCAATTAGGGGTACATTGATTGCAGATTTTTGGCCGATCACCAACATTTAAAAACTGTGACCTGTTTTGGCCGATACCAATTATTCTTCTTTTTCTCTGGTTAAGTTGCTAAATATTGCAGCCAACTGTCTAAATTGGCAAGAGTGAGGCACCTATTGGTTTGAGATGTGTCAGCCGGTCGCCGATCTCACAAAATTAGGGAAATTGAGGCAGATTTATTGGTCTGTTAATTCACCGTTGAACCTCAACGTCAACTATGCTAACTGCTATTATAGGAAGGCTAGAGACGGTTTAAAATGTAGGTTGTCTTTGTTTTTAGAATAGTAAAACTCAGTTTTAAAGCAACCGCTCTCCCCCAAAGAGTACGTCTTCTCTCATACCAATACAAATGAATATGCAAATATTTCTACCGCTGTTGTTATGTTTGAGTTCTTAAGTGATGATATGCTTTAAAAAACCGCCAGCAAGATTTCGGTTTCCGTACCAAGCGGCGTCACTTCCTGCTGTCAGAAGGGTTCTGCGGTGAGCATTAACTCTTTTCGGGATTTTCCTTCGCGGTTCTACTAACTCCAACAAAGTGTCCCTCTTCCCCCCCCCTCCCCCCCATCAATCCATCCATAACTTTGAAGTGAATTCATGCGGCACTAACTGAATAAAATCATCACTCACCTCACTCATAACCCCAGCTTCAACTGCACCAAACCAAACAAGCTTCCAATCAGACCCCATCCTGTTGGCTCCAGTCAATTCTTAGATGACTTCGGTAACATTTTCATTCCTTGTTCTCCCCCCGACCCCGTCTCCTTTCACCCACCCTTTGTTTGTTTTTTTTGTTTTGTTTTTTTACCACATCCCCTTCCAGGACAGGAAATTCTTCAAAGGATTCTTTGTAAAAGTAAGTTATTGCTTTTGTGACTCTGAGTGTTTTTTTTTTCTCCTTTCCTTCTCACTGGCTTTATCATTTTCTTGCACTTCACTCTTTGATCACACCTGATGGCTGGAAGAAGCACATGGACACATGGGGGAGATGAGGGGTGGTTAGAGAGTCTGGACAAACACAACGATGCATGTGTCTGAGCAGGTGGGGTGGTTTAGGCTGGGGCGGGGTATCTTTAAGTCACCCATGTGTTTGTGTTTTTGGTATTAACAGGCTTCTCTTCCTTCAGCCCTTCTTCCATGAAGAAGCAATGGAACAGCAGATATTTCGTTTTTCATTGTTGCTACTCTAACCAATGGGGTCATCACTACCTGCTGCATCAATCCACAGAATCTCACACCAATCCCTCTTTGGTTTCTTGATCAAATTTATCTCCTCCTGTGTGGCACAGATCTTTGAAAACACCTCTTGACATTTTTATTTTTTTTGCCTTTCTTACTAGTTGCTATCTCTTTTATTCACAGGTGTGCTATGTTAGTGTGCGTGTGTGTTTGTCCTAATATTTTTCATGAATAGGTGCAGAGGAATGTATAAAAATAAAGTAATCCTGTGGGATGTTGGAGAAGGTCTTGTTTTGTAACCCATTACTTTGTGTGTGTGTATATGTGTGTGTGTGTGTGTGTGTGTGTGTGTGTGTGTTTGCAGGCTGGAAAGAAGGCAGTGCGAGCTGTGTTGTGGGTGTCGGCTGATGGTCTTCGTGTTGTTGATGACAAAACAAAGGTAAGCCAATGGAAAGAAAACCTTGCAGGAGAAGCAACTCTAGACTTGAATCCAGTCAAAAATCTCTGCCAAGACTTCAAAAATTGCTGTTAACCAATGTTCTTCTTCCATATAATGAAGAATCTGTAAACATTTGAGAACGTTAAAGTACAAAACCTCCGAGAGACAAACCCTCCAAAGACTCTGCAGCTGTAATTGCAGCGGAACGTTTTTCTGGATTTCTCAGGCTCTGAATACAAATCCGCATTTTTCAAAAGATTTAGCAAAATTCTTGAAGGCCATATATAATTTCACTTAAATGAAGTCTGAAATTCATGTATGTAAAATTAAGGCCTTAAAATGTCTTAAATTAATTTTTGGAAAGTGATAGTTGGCCTTAAATACATTAATCATAGGGCTATATTTTGTTGTAGCCATTTAATTTCTAATATTCTATGTAGCTTTTTATTCTCATGGGACTTTTTCTGTTGGGCTAATGTTTGAGACGTATTCATTGCGTTCTGTGACTGGAGGCGGTTGAAGTTACCAGTAACTAATTGCTAATATACCTTTGATAGCTAGATAGCTTTTTTAAAATTTTTTTTACATCTGTCGTGGGTAAGTGCAAGTTTATTGCCAATTTTTATATTATCTTTTGTACATTTCTGTCAAGATACAGGTCTTAAATTTTATTCATTTTGGTCTTAAAAAGTATTCAGTTTGATTTGGTGAAACTTTCAAAAACCCTATTAATTGCATTCTTCTGTGTTTTGGTTTGTCACGTAAAACTTTGGTGACATACAGGAAAATCTGACTTTTAAATGCTGTGAAAAAGTTCACTATTTTTTGAGCTGGTCATCTTGTGTAGAGTCATTACTCAATCTGGATCAGTAGGTCACAGAACCAGATTTTAGACTAGACTGGTCAGCTTAGTTGGTCTTATGTAATGTTTACATTTTCTGAAACACTGAATTTAGTGTTTTCCTTACCTGTAAGCCACAATCATCAACACCGCAAGAGATAAAGTCTTGAAATATGTAACTCAATGTGTAATGAAAATGTATTTTATGACTTTCGCCTTTTTCCCAATATTCCCATTTGTTTGAGGTGTAAACAAAACTTCCTTGTAAATGGTAAAGTAACAAAATGTGAAAACATTCTAGGTGTATGTTTAAGCTGTAAATATTGAATATACTGACCTTATCTATTACTTATAATTTTAAAACATCTACTATAAAAAGGCTCTAATGACCTCCATAATGCTTTTTTTTTTTTGTCATTATGTACCCTGTGCACCTTTATGTGGTACTAATGACTTGTTTATACGGAATCCAATAAGAAGTCATACTGACATCTGCTGGAAGTGTCTGGTAAAGACATCAATTGTTTTTCCTCAGTTTTTGGGGTCAGCTGTCTGAGTTGGATATATAACTATATATTTGAGGGGAAAATGTGAATGAAAGAATAAAAAAATAAAAATAAACTATATGCAATTTATTTTAAAAAATTTATTATAGAGTTACAGTAAATCAGAATTTTAATAGCTGTCGACTTTGCTGGTCCAACTTGGTGTTTCAGAGAAGCTGCAGTATTTGTAGTTGATCTTTCAAACATGTCAAGTATTAAAATGCATGTTTAATTTAAGATGTGTATTTTTGCCAATGCATTTTTGAATTCTGTTTTGGAATCAGAAATTGTTTCATGTAGTTGATGAGAAAACACTGATTTAAAGACCAAAATGAATAAAACCGAGCTCCTGTTTTGATATTATTCTATTTCCCAGCTCTCAGCTTTGACCATGCTAACGATAGAAACTGCTTTCCGCAGGACCTGATCCTGGATCAGACGATAGAGAAGGTTTCGTTCTGCGCTCCTGACAGGAACTTTGAGAGGGCGTTCTCTTACATCTGCAGGGACGGCACCACACGACGCTGGATCTGCCACTGTTTCATGGCCATTAAAGACTCGGTAAGAACCAGCTCAGGTACCGTGGATGCTGTGCTCACGGTGCTTCATAGGAAGACCTGCTCAAACTTCTCTGAGGACGAGTCTGAGCTGTCGCCTTCAGAAATAAACGACGCGTGTTTTTGACTTTTTGCGGCGCTGCGGTGAGAATCTTCATCCATTGTGTCGTTCCTGACAGGGAGAGCGACTCAGCCACGCTGTGGGCTGTGCGTTTGCCGCTTGTCTGGAGCGAAAACAGAAGCGGGAGAAGGAGTGCGGCGTCACGGCAACCTTTGATGCCAACAGAACCACTTTTACTCGGGAAGGCTCATTTCGTGTTACCACAGCAACGGAGGCTGCAGAGAGGGAAGAAGTCATGAGACAATTGCAGGATGCTAAGAAAGGTGCGTACTTTAATGGTTGGAGAGTTAGACTTTAGAACTCGTTATGAATCTCTAAGTAGTTGGTGTGAGAGCTGTGTTTGTAGTTTTTACAGTATCTTTCTCTCTTTATCTTCCTGTATCTGTCTCTTTTTGCCTTTTTCTTTCTATCCCTTTTTCTCTTGGTCTTTCTTTTTATTTATTTCTATCTGTCGTTATGCCACTACTTTCTTCTGTCTTTCTTTCTAGATTTTTGTCTCCTTTTTTTCTCTTTTTATGTCTTTCTTTTTAATTTCTTATCTATCTTTTCTTTCCTTCTTTTGTTGTTTTGTTTTATTTCTTTCCCAGCTCAGCAGGGGTTGAGCAGGTATAGAAAATGGATGGATTCATAAAGTTTTTCTTTTTCAATATATTTTATAGAATTTTCTCTTTTAGGACACGACAAACTTAACATTGTAAACACGTATTTATACACACTTACATTCACTCACGCAGTCACCATTCAAACCTGCCTTTGTTTAGTTCTAAAAATATACAAAACTCTCTAGATTAAGACAGAGGGAAAAAAATATCAAGACAATATGTAAATAGAAACTGTATTTAAGACATCCATCCAAAACACCCATTAATAAGCTCCACCCTATGATTCTCATATATGGCTCTCAAAGGTTCTCAAAGTTTCACTGTTTACCCTTGCTGATGTATGTTAGTTTTTCCAGTCCAAGCGAATTTGCAATTTGTTTCTTCCAGAGTCCCTCCTCCAGCATAATGCAATAGATCTTCTGGCTTGAAGAAGTTCGTAATCCATCAATTTAGTTTTAGTCTGTGATTGTTTAAATTCCACTGGGTATATTCCTAGAACACAAATTTTAACCTTTAGTGGGATTTTAACCTTAAACAATTCAGATAAGACACTTAATAACATCCTTCCAAAACTTCTGGATTTCAAGACAATCCCACACACCATGGAGTCATAAAGTGGATTTCAATAGCAGTCTCTTGAAACTAATAACTTGCCAGAAACTTGCCTCCTAGCTGCACCATATGTAAAAGTCCCATCTCTTCAGCAGGTTGTTACCTCATTGTCTCCTTCTCTTTACCAGCAGAGACAGACGTGAATGTTGTCGGGAACTCTGCCAACAGCGTGACAAACTCCTCGGTGCTCCAGTCAGGAAGCTCCCCGTCGCCCTCGTCCTCTCCGCCTCTCTCCGTAGCTGCGCTGGGGCCTCAGGTGATACCCCGCAGACACGCGCCGGCCGAGGCCCTCGCCCGCCAGGGCTCCTTCAGGGGCTTTCCGGCCCTCAGCCAGAAGACCTCCCCCTTCAAACGACAGCTATCGCTGCGCATGAACGAGCTGCCCTCCACCATGCAGCGAAAATCAGACTTCCCTATTGAAAACACAGGTGATCATTTAAAGCACATTACTGAAGAAGCTTCGGAAAGAAATCTGAGTATTATAAAGTCTGCGCGTTGTTTCCCTCCAGTGTTGGGTAAAAGGATTCGCTACGGAGCAAAGATACTTTAAAACCTGTGAAAGTCCTGAAATGGCTGGAATATGCTGGCTGATTAGGTCTACTAGTGGTTGGGAATTTAATTTGTAGCAAAAGACTTCTGGTTTCTCTGAGGTTTTAGTAGCAGCTCTTCAAAATGGGAAAGACATGAAAACATCCCCATGGGTCGGAGAAATCCTACAACGAGCTGCTTGAATATGAAAATTTGACCTTAACTACAGTGAGAGCAATAATTAAATCTCGTCTTTGCCATCATGCATGCAGTGGGGGAAATGTTAGTAAAGTAAAAAAAAAACAACAAACGCACCACATTAAGGTCACCAGGTCTCCATAGCAACTATCCTATTTGCAGGGAGGTATAAAGAAAAGGTAGAAAACGGCATCATGGACTCCAGGAGATTTTGATGAATAACTTCCTGGACGCCTCGTTAATTCCTGTTATTCAATTAAGAAGGACTCGCTAAACTACAAAGAATTATGTATTTATTAGCTTCTGATTTACATTTGAGTAATAGATATCTGTCTTGTTTTTTTTTTTTAAGAAAAGGGAAACAGTTGATCTATATTAGGTCAGGTGTCAAGATTCATTGCACAGCATTAAACCCTTTTATGGATTGTTTTTCCTGTTTTTTCTAAGCAGATACCTCCTTAAAAATCAACAATCTGAAACACAATTCACATCTAGTCAAATGTGACCCTCTTGTGTACTGGGATGAATTCTGTGCATGTGTCTGAACTCCCTGCATCCTTGTCCCTGCAGTCCCTGAGGTGGAAGGAGAAAACGACAGCATCAGTTCGCTGTGCACTCAAATCGCCACGGCGTTCAGCGGGCCCCCTGAGGACCCGTTCTCTTCTGCTCCGATGCCCAAACCGGCATCCTCTCCTCAGTCCCCTGTGGCACCAGGTAAAACCTGCTCCTGTCTGCTCTGTGACACACACTCTGGCCACATGCTCCCTTTTCAGTGCGATTAGTTCAATTTATAAGTCAGATATAGACATTTTGTTTTGATTATAAACAAATTTAATTTGTTCCACACTTGTAAACTCTATTTGGCATCTACCTTTATATTTTAATGCCTGCCTCTGTTTGTTCGCTTTAAAGTTTCTGACACTTTGCTGTTAAAGAAGCAATTAACACCTCGTGCTACCTATTAACAGCATGGCAGCTTTGCACGTCTAAGGAAAAATTGCCTCCATCTTTCAGAGCTTGCGTCAGCTTTTATCTCTTATTGGCTTTAGTGAATGGCACCATGCCTGCCTTCTCCATTGCTGCCGCTGCCGCCGCCTCCAACCCCGCCGTCCTGCACCCCGCTCTGCCTACGCGAGAGACTAACCCCTGGGCCGCAAACCCGGCGGGGCCCGCTGCCCCTGCACTCCCAGGTAAGCAGCTGTGCAGGGGAGACTGAGATTTCTGTTCACTCTGATAGTGAAGTACAGGTCTGTCCCGGATGTATCGACACTCTTTTCATTTGTAAAAAAAAAAAATTATAATAAGATTTTTTAAAAATCACCCTGTTTCTTAGTTTCACAAAAAGTTTTTTGTTTTTTTCCCCCCCCAACACTCGCTTGACATGGCGAACCATCTCATTCTTTGCCTTACCAGAGGCATGAAACGTAAAAAAAAATGTATAAATCGATCAAGTTTATTTTTATAGCACACTTCAGCAACAGGGCAGTTTAAAGTGCTTCACATCATGAAAACACAACAACATCATAAACACATCTTGCAGTCAACAACTGTGAAAGCCAGTAACAGGCGGTACATTTTGTCAAACCTCCCAGTTGGAGGTTTGGCTGTCTGCCTGGAACGACGGCCTGGAGGCACTCCAAGCTGGGATTGGAGGGACGGAGCGCTCCCATCCCCTTTTTACACTCTTAAAAAAAAAAAATGTTTGTTTTTCTTTAATACCAAAGTTTAAACGCTTTCTGAATATTCGCATGACAGTTGAATGGAAACACAGCTACTGAATAGGATTGTTATGTGGAGCACAGCTTAAGCACCAATGTTAGGATATTTAGTGAAAAAAGAAGCTTCTGCGCTAAAAACATTTCGAGCGTCTTTCACTTCTTAAACTCTTAAGAAGAATTTAAACTCTTCTTAAACATTTTCCTCAAACATAAATAGATTTGGGGGATTTTAAGTAAACCACATGCATAATTGTGAAATGGCTGGGAAATTGTGCATGGTTTTGAAAAATATTTTAGAAAATATGGTATTCAGATCCCTTTAATTTAATACCCGGAAATAAATTCCAGTGCAACCAGTTGCCTTTTTCTTTTTCTGGAGTTTTACTGCGGCATGGTGTATTATTATCGCCACCAACTGGTAAGAAGTTTGGATCAGGACAAAAGCCAGCTGTCAAGTGTTGCCTTGATTCTTTCATGCATGTTTGAGAAATTCTTTAATCTCCCGTGGCAACCATTCAGCTGTGCAAAATACCTGGGGGGATCTACATGCAGATCCTCCTTGGAGCTGCAGTCTCCCAGCTTCAGTTCTTCCATCTCTCAGAGCAGCCCTCCCCTGCAAGTCCAACACTGAGCTCCTTCAGACTAGCCAGCAGCAATTACCTGGTGGAACTGTTCACCTGCGGAGCTCATTATAGGAGCTACTTCTCACTGCAGCACTGGTAAAAACTTTAAAGGGTTAATAGAGGAGCCATGTTGTGATGACTTCCTGAAGGCAGAGTTTCAGAAAGAGTAGGAGTTTTTGAAGAGACAGGCACAATTTTAAGGTGTTACATTCTGACACGCATCATCTTTGTGTCTTTGTTTTTTCTTTCTTACATCAGGAGGAGACTGGACATCAGCGACGCCAGCGATGGTAGCCCCTCCCACTGCCTCTCCAGCCATGTCCGCCCACAAACGCACACCATCAGAAGCCGACCGCTGGTTGGAAGAAGTCACCAAATCAGTCCGCGCGCCGCAGTCTAAACCAATCGCAGCAGGAGGCACGCCTCCCCCACAGCCATTTGCTGCCCCGGTGCATATGCCTATGGCTCCAGTCCCTGGCGTTCCCGCAGTGCCCTTTATGCCTTCCCTGCCCCCTTCCGTCCCCATGGTGCCCCCCCGCCAAACCGCTTTCCACCCCCCAGCGGCGGCCTCTTACCCGGTGTCCAACGGTCTGCCGTTCCCGCAGCCCAGTGTTCCCGTGTTTGGCATAACTCCCTCGCAGATGGTGGCCAACGTGTTCGGCTCCGCCACCCAGCCGCAGCCATTTCCCATCCCGGCTGCCGCCACCATGCCACAGACTGGTGACGCTCAGGTCGTCAATAATGTCTCCCCATACGTCAAACCCCCGGCACCCATCGAGGTTCACATCCAGCCCCCGAACGGCAGGGCCGCCTTCAACGGCTCCGAAGGCTGGGCGGCCTCGTCTTCCCAGTATGGCCAGCCTGCACCGGCACAGCAAGAAGACGCGTTCGAAGCCCAGTGGGCGGCGCTGGAGAACCGCCCGCACCAGCGCACCACCCCGTCCCCCACAAACCCCTTCTCCACCGAGCTGCACAAGACTTTTGAGATCCAGCTGTGATCACAGTGCCATCAGAAAGCACCAGGTAGCTGTTGGCGGACTCGATGGAGTCGCCCCGCCCTTTCCTGCTGCCGTTTTATTGGACACCCACTGCAGGGGTGGTCAGGGCGAAAAAGTACGCTGTGCAGCGTCAAGGGGGGGGTGAAAAGTAAAACAAAACAGGTTGTTGTGAAGACATTCATGGCTCCTCAGGCATTTTCTTTTGTATTGTCTGTATTGTTTTGTTTGTGCTTGTGGAGCGCAAGGTTATCATTACCCTGTGGAGCGCAACTCCCTTCTGCCAGCTAGCTTCGCTCACCGAGGCCCTCTGCTGGCGGGCGAGGGACGCTGCACTGAGAGAACTCAACTTCCAGATGAGAAGTCCTCCATAAAAGCCTCCCAATCAGAAGACAAGAGCCAGACAATGCCAAAATCTTTATTTTTATGCATCAAGTATATTTGAAATAGCTTTGGGATCTAACAAAAGAGATGTAAGTAATCTTGCCAAAGGCACGGGATAGTTACAATGTTCATGTACACAAGAAAAGATCATGTATATTATACATAAATATATATATATATCTAAAGAATCTATACTGTACACAGAGCTCACAGCAGTGCAAATTTTTAATGTGATGTAAGGAGATTTTTTTGTGAAGGGATAGCTGCTTTTTTGAGTGTGCATTTTTTCTCCCCCTAATTTTTAACAAAAAAAAAATCTTGATGCTGTTTGTTCCATCTCCTAACTGAATGGGGGGGAAAAAAAACACAATATCTCACCGTGACATGGGGTATCTGTGCAGCAACAATCAGCTTGAACTCGGCCATGGTGGTGGTGCCTGTATGGTCTCTTACTTGTCCTTAATTTTTAACAATTTAGGACAAATTAGTACTTTTTTTTTTGTAGCACCAATCTTGTTTTATATTATTATTATTATTATTATTATTTAACAATCTGGTTTTACCACCTCCTCCTGGGGGATTTTTTTTAATATAGTTGATTTTTGTTTTGTTTTATTATTTTTTTTCTGCACATGCACTAAACCAGATCATTTGTGAGCTTGATTAACATGGGCTGGTCAATCATGGTGCTGTGGTAGCTGATCTGGCCCGGTTTCTGTTAGCATACCGTTAGCTCTGACGGGCAGCAGAACCCCCACTGGGAGGAAAAGAAGATTTTTTTTTTTTCCCATCCGCTCTATTTGATTTTCTCTCTTTTTATTATTTTTTTTTTTTTTAATCAAACCTGCAAATATGATCAATTCTCTGATCTACTTTTCCATTTTGTAAGTATTTCATTTCTTTATTCCAGCTCTTTGGAAGAAAAAACTGAAGCTAATGGGGTTGAATAAATTTATGGTGATAGAAGAAAAAGCAGTCTGTGGTTCTGATTTATTCTCATTCAATGCCTGGTTAAAAGTATTTCTGCAACGGATTATTATTTTTCATTTTTTCTTTTTTTTTTTTTTACATTTTGCTACATCATGACCAACACAAAGTGGAGAAACAAGACACAATTTTATTATTATTATTATTATTATTATTATTTTTTACAAATAAAAGTTTGAAAAGTATGAATATGTTGCTGTGACTTTCAGTTTTTTCTATGTTTTTGTTTTTTGGGGGCAGGTTCTACCATTTTGCTCTACTGGAATCTGTTTCTTTATTTTTTTATTTTTGTTTTGGAACATGGGTGATGTCTGGTGTTTAGTTTTTGTACAACCATTTTCACAGATTTTCACAGATTTTTACCTGTATGCTTTCATGTAAACCATTCCATTTGCATGTGGAAGGGTCGTTCTGCTGGCTAGAAACATGAAGGTAAGGCTGTCTATCCGTTGATGATCTCTGCTGGCTTGTTGTAAAGCAACACTCACTAGCTGTATGATTAGGGGTAATAGCCTCCTTTGAAGTGAACATTTTGAACAATTGTCATTATGAAGTTATGAGGGAAAAAAACTAAATTCTGTAGTTAGTCTTTTTTCCCCCCAAGTGGTCCTACTCATCTTCCGTAGATTTTCAAACCCTGCCCTGATAAAGTGCTGTAATGAAACTGTTCGCATTTTATTTTTTATGCAATATATCCTAATGGTTCTAATGAAAATCTGTTACATTTTACTTACTTTTATATTTGAGGCATAAAATCAGTGCTTGTTATAACACGTTAGTTTTATTTTAAAGTGGCTCTAAGATACAGATCTGGCAGCGGTTGTTTCGTTAGTCGTTCGTCCATCCAGCAGGTGGCGGTAGCTGCTGCGCTGCTCCCCGTTGCAGCACCGCAGTTATAAATGCAGCGCAGAAGAAATGGATCAGCGCAGCAAACAACTTTACATGCATGTGGAAGGGGCGTTCTGCTGGCTAGAAACATAAAGGTAAGGCTGTCTATCAGTCGATTATCTCAGCTGGCCTATTGTAAAGCAACGCACGCGCCGCAGCTGTAAGGCAAAATGTCGCGAGCTGCTAAGGTTGAAGCAAGTTTACTGGTTAGCTGTTATGCTAACTAGGTTAACGTATGTTGACTTGAAGGAAAAACGGTAAACAATCAGAATAAACTAGTTTTTCTTGCATTTAACACGTGGACGCTTCAGGCAGAGAAATGAGACCGTGCTGACAGCGCAGCTCTTCAGCATATAGAGCAGTTGCTAGGAGGTTGCTTGTTTTCTAGGTGCTAGCATCCGATTCAGCACTGGACTAAAGGGCTATTTCACTGAAGTTGGGCACTCTGAACGACTTTTGATGAGCTCCACTAAAACTCTAAAAGCTTAGAATGGTCTAACATAATGAAATGTTCAACATTGCTAACTATTCTTTATAACAATGTTTTATATATTTGGTGTGTAACTTAAGGCGTTTTTTATCAGAACATTTACACTACATTCGATGGAGGGTTGGACTTAATCTATTTAAATCTTATCTAAACAGCGAAAAAAAGATTTGTGTATGAATACATTTTCTATTGACAAAGGCTTGACTTAATTTGATACATTACAAAGGGCTATTTCAGTACGTTTTTTTGTTTGTTTATTTCGCTTTTAGTCCATATTAGATTAGACCCATCTTAAAAAACACACTACTGGACTGGAGTATCCCACCAAATAATCAAATTAAAGAACATGTTTTCAGACATTGCTAGCGCTTGGACAGGTTTTCTAAGCAGGCTGGAAAAGTAAAGAATTTGATTTGGTCAAGTTTATTTCTGTACACTTGAAAACAGCAGTTATCAATATCCTGTGCAGCTGAAGTAATAAAATAAGACAAAACATGTTTGGCAATCTTCCATTCAATGTACATTTTATACACCAGCTGCTCAAAAGTAGGATCGTTATCTGGTTCTTTAATGGCACCGCTCATGGTGGCAGCGTGTAGGAGGATACTTGTTAAGACTAGGACTGCGTGATATTGAGGTGCAATAAAATTGTTGAATTCTGCGATAACGATATGACTTGTGGTTTTCTTTAAAAAAAAAAAAATCAAAACAAATTGTCAATTTCATTTTTGTTGTGAGTTCAAAGCATAAAGACACCAGATAAAAGGTAGTCTACGTAAATTCTGGAGTTATAAAATCAGTTGTAACCATCTCAAACACAGATTGAGTGATTCAGTCATTTAGTTGCAGTATTGTAATCATTTGACCTATTTACCTTCTAAAACCATTTATGCTGCCTTTAAAAGCAGTCATAGAGAGCCTCACTGCATGATGTGATGTTTCATGAGCTAACACTTTTTGCAGACCAAGCTGTTCTTTGCGACTACGATAAATTTGCGATGCATTTTGCCGCCTTCCTTTGGGACAAACGAAGGATTTTTGGTTTGAATTTTGAGTTTTTCTGAGAGGTAAAACAGTAAAGACCTTTTTGAGGTCCTGTTAGTTTCCACACATTCTGGGAAAAGGTTTTTATTTTATTTCCACACAATGTTTCTAACTCTGATCCGGTCGCTCTGGGCACACTTTTAACTTCTGTTTTTGACCGTCTGTTTGTAAAGCTGTAATGTGAAGGGCAATTTGTGAAAGGAGGACATTGTTTTCTTTCTGCAGAGATGCACCCAGTCAACTGAGAGAACAGAAACGAGAACTAAATGGGAACTCACTGATAAGGGAGGGTAAGGCATTACAATCTGGTGGATGTTTGCTAATAGACCTGCTTACTAAACACAACTCTGGTTCTTTCTTGTCCTAGGCTTGAACTCTTCAGTCTGCAAAAAAAAAAAAAAAATCTGGGAAAGTCAACATGTCTCCTCGAGGGCCTTTAACCACCGTCATAACAACCATTGTGGGGGCGGCCTTAGGTGGGCTGCTGGTGTGGCAGGTGTATCGAACCAAGCGGAAGAAGCCGTCTTCTGTCCAGCAGGCGGTGGAACCGACGGTCTCGCTGCATCCCGTCGAAAATGCTCCGGCGCGTACGGAGAGTCGACAAACCCAGCTGCCGCGCCTGGCTCACGATGAGTTTAAAACGGTGGAGTGTCAGACCGAAAGTGCGCCCCCTGCAGTCTGGATCCCGACCTGCGAGCAGCTGCTGGCGGTGAGACCCGTGACGGTGAGCTCTGAGGAGGACTGGCTGGAGATGTGGCCGCTGATGCAGAAGGAGCTGTCGGTGTTCCCGGTTCTGGGGCTCGACTGTGAATGGGTAAAGGCCCAAAGCGTAAGAAATATGTTTTGCATGATTTTTACTTGATTGTAAAAAGGAAAAAAAATCCGACGATAATTGTATCGTCGACGTAGAAAGAAAGCACATTGACGCTGATTGGATTTTTTTCTTTTTCTTTTTTCATGAATTTCTTGTTCCAGGTGGGCTTCTCTGATCTGACTCCACCCCCTTTTCTTTTTTAAATCCCGCAGGTGTCGATGAAAGGCAGATCGTCGGCGGTGTCTCTGCTGCAGATGGCCACCTACTCGGGTCTGTGCGTTCTGGTGAGGCTGCTGACGTTCCGCGGCGGCCAGCAGCCGTTCCCGCTCAGCTTCGTGGAAGTTCTCAGAGATCCGTACGTTCTGAAAGTTGGAGTGGGTTGCTATGACGACGGGAAGCGTCTGACGCGCGACTACGGCCTGTCCCTGGCCACCGCCGTCGACCTGCGCCACCTCGCCTTAAGGGAAAGGTTTGGTGTTTGTTTTAGCGAAGTCCTGTCGTTATGAATACTTGTGGATTTGATTGCGTACCTGTCTTTATGTCATGATTCCCTCTTCCAGGCGATCCTCTGTCAGTAACGGCCTAAGTCTCAAGTCCTTGGCTGCAGATCTGTTAAATGTACCTCTGGATAAGTCTCTGGAGTTGCGCTGCAGCGACTGGGAAGCGGATCAGTTAACCCCAGAGCAGGTAAGAAAACCCTCTAATTTCAGTGTATCTAATGAAATGAGTCCACCAGAGTTTTGGACTTTATATCCAGCAGTAAGTTAAGAGACGCTCCCATTGGGTTTTTTTTGTCTTTTACTGTAAATCTGGCTGTTATTTATTCTGGAAGACAGAGCAGACGTTGTAAAATTGATTTACTGTTTTTAAAGTGAGTGTATTGTTCACCGGTTGCATTCCTGTTAATCATAAGATTGTGCAGATCGGAACTGGGAAAATAAAGTCGCCTAACAGAAATGAGGCCATTTTGGAAAAAAAAACAAGGTTTTTGGTAAAAGGTTTTTGCATTAGGATGAGGCGTTTCTTCAGCCATATTGAAATTGGTGTACTTTACAAAAATGCAACGGAACTGCTTTTTTTTTTTTTTGCAACGTGCTATTTTGTGCCCAGCAACAACACGGTTGTTTGTGGCCACTAGCCTCGTTGGACCGTGTACTTCCGGGTCTCACTGTTCATCACAAGCTGAGTTTGTCATTCAAACGTGTTGAATCAAGAGCTCTTCTGTAAAATCGCCGACTGTAATCTCCCAAAAATGGTTTGTTGCTCCAGCGCTTCAATAAGACGCCGACTTCTCCTCTGATGGATGATAGATGAGCCTTAAATATCAATATATCTCGTGTGTTTCCGCCGTCGCTTCAAATTATTATTTTTTTAATGACTCATCATGTTAGCAATCTCGTTCACGTGTAATTTATTTTACTCGCATTTCTTATTTAATGGAAACGCATTGCGAACTTTGTTTTTTTTTTTTTTTTGGACATTAGCAGAGTATTTCTACGTTTTGCGCATATTCGTAATGAGGAAACACATCTCCCCTCGCTGCCTCCTCCAGACGACGTACGCCGCCAGAGACGCTCAGATTTCAGTGGCGCTCTTCCTCCGTCTCCTCGGCCTCCAGACCGAAACCGGTCCCGCCCTTTCCAGCGGGAGCTCCTACTCGGAGCTGGTGTCCCGCTGCCAGGGTCTGGTGGACGTCCCCTTCAGAGGCCGCGGGGACGGAGACGACGGCGCCCCTGAACGCGAGCGGAGACGGAGGACGCGGAAGCCGGTGGCGAACGACAGCCCGGAGTCTGGAGATCAGCAAGTCCCAGACCCTCGGAAGAACAACCGGAGGAAACCGCTGGGCGTCGGCTACTCCGCCAGGTGAGACGAAGACGAGCGTGATTTGGTTTCCCGTACGTCGAGAAAAGAAGTTTAAATTTGTCGCCTCGGCTCGTTACAGGAAGTCTCCGCTCTACGATAACTGCTTCCTGTACGCGCCTGATGGCCAGCCTCTGTGCACGTGCGACAAAAAGAAAGCCCTGTGGTACCTGGACAAAGGAATCGGAGGTAATGGAGACTGGGCAATTACTCTCTCTCCCACACACACACCACACACACACATATATATATATATATATATATATATATATATAATCAAATTTTTGTTTTTAAAGATTTAAATTTGAGTTTTGTTGTTTTTTTTCCCTCGACATAATTCAGAGTGATGTCAGCGCACTCAGGGCCGCCATCTTGTTTCACAAGCAATGGTGCACAGCTTCTATTTATTTTGGCTTCCTAATTTAATATTAGAGGCATTTCAACTTTTTTAATTACACATTATTACAAGACTACAGCCGTATCAATACAAGAAAAAAATTATATGGCTGTAAAGTTGAGATAATGTGAAAGTAAAGCCAGAATGAAGTTGTGATATTGGGAGAATTACGTAAAAATTATATAACAATACCTACAGAAAAGCTGACAAAAGAAATAAAAAGAAAAAATAAGTAATAAAATGTTGAGCATCTTGTTAAGTTATACTTTGTTATAAGTTTTACAGATCAGGAAATCATTTTTTGATCACAGCATCAGGTCATCAGCAGTGGCAGAAATTCAAAATTATTGTGCAAACAACTATTTTGAACAAATCTAGATGTTGATAGAAGCTTTTTTTTTGTCATTTTAAGATGCAACTGGTAAAAGTTGCATCTTTATTCTGCTAATATTATGACTATATTCTCATATAAACAAAAATTCTCCTCTCCTTACCCTAATAATTCAGAATATATTTAGAAAATATTTCCAAAAACCGGCTTTTATTTCTGTGCTTTGTAGTTTCTTTTTTTAGAATAGAAAACTAGAGGGGGGAGAAAAAAAAAAAGATTAAAATCAGTTCTGCTTTAAAAAAAAATAAAAATCAGATTTTTATTTTTAAGCCACATCGACTGGCCCTAGTTCAGGCTAATATTCACAATACATGAGTTATTGAGTAAAGTCTTGTTGCAATCTTGCTGTTTGTAACGCAGAGCTGCAGAGTGACGACCCCTTCATCGTGCGGCTGCTCTTCGAGCCGTCGGGACGCCCCGACTCCCAGCAGGACTACTACCTGACCGCCAAGGAAAACCTCTGTGTCGTCTGTGGGAAAGCAGACTCCTACATCAGGTGTGACTCAGTCCTGAGCAGCACTCGCTTCATATTTGGAGTTTATCTTAATCTCCAACCCCTCTTTCTCTCTCCAAAAAACAAAACCACCCGTCAGGAAAAACGTCGTGCCGCACGAGTACCGGCGACATTTCCCCACGGAGATGAAGGACCACAACTCCCACGACATCCTGCTGCTCTGCACCGGCTGCCACGCCGCCTCCAACGTGCACGACGGCTCCCTGAAGCAGCAGCTGGCCGCCGAGTTCGCCGCCCCTCAGGGCTGCGAGGAGGAGGCGCTGGGTGCCCGGGCGCCGGCGCTGCTCAGCGCCAAGGACGGGCTGCCGGAGCAGCGGCGGGACGAGCTGCAGCTGCTCATCAGGAACTACATGGACATGGAGGAGGAGCAGGAGCTGACCAACGAGGAGCTGCAGGAGGCCGCCGCCCTGGAGACCAGGTGAGTCCGCCGGTTGTCAACGTCTCCGGGATCAGAGTTCAAGTAACCAAGCGACCGCGTGAACAAGTGTTGATTTTCCGCGTGCTGTTTAAGCCACAAGTTCCCGTGGATCACGTCGTACGCAGACGACACCGCGATTTATGTCAATCTTTATGCGTCGGATCTCTGGAGGTGGTAGAAGTTTGTCAGTGATCAATAAAAAAAATAAATATATATTTTTTTATACCAAAATCCCCTCCACCTTACTTTTTTCCTTAAATTACTAATGACAGAAAATATCTCTAAGAAACCGTATTTCTACTTTAACGTTTTGACATAAATGTAAACCGTAAAACAAGATGGTTGTTCTTGGGTGGGTTAACGTCATTTTGGAAATCCAAAATTAACGAAAAAATATCCAGATTTTTTTTTCCCCCACCCAAAATAATGAAATCTTCAAGAACAGAAAAGTTCAATTAATCTATTAAATCGATTTAATCGATTTATTTCCCTGCCCTTGTAAGCACTGTTTTGTTCTTATATTATCTCTTACTTTCATACACGGCTTAGTGAAATCATTATTAATGTCAAATGTAGTTATATAACACTTTAAAAACGGGTTCAAAACTGCACCAATCGATAATAAAATAAGTTCATGAAAAGAAAAAAAGAAATATTACAAGAAAGGAAATTATTAATTACTATTTTGAAGATTCCAGCAGTTTTTGGTAATTTTGAAGTTGAAAATCAAATTCAGTTGGTTAAATTTGCTGTCAAGTTTGACTTTGGAGTTGAACATCAGTTTGCAGTTAAATTTGACAAGAACAAAAGTAAAAACTCAGGTTTTGAATGCAGCGCCTAAAACCAGCCATTGTTTTCAAACTTCACCCACGTCTTGTAGGAGTTTGTATTTGTGGGAGAAATTTTGGCGGGAATCGCCATGGCAATCACTGCATGTACAGAGAACAAAACTAGCAGCGCTTCTAGTCGTTTTCTAGCCCATCAATCTTTAGAAACCCTGACTTGCTGATTACAATTTGAACTTTTTTTTTTTTTTTTTTCTGGTTCGACTGTTGCTAAAAAAACTAAAAAAAAAAGTCTGTCTTTGAAATAAAACCTACAGTTTCAAAATAAGGGACTTGCATTTTACATTTTTGAATCATTACTATGGTAGGTTGTAAGCTTCAAGCAACGGGGATGTTCAAAATAAAGTTTACCAATTCTTTTTTTTTTTATATTTGTTTTTTGTTCAAGCTATGGAACAAAAACATTTAGGTAAAGAGATAAACTGTCTTTAATTTAGCCGTTTAATTAAAACACCTTCTTCCTTTCATTGTCATCAGTCCGTCTCTCTCTCTCCGCTCCCCTCTCTTCCTCCTGAAGGATCCTGAACGAGGCCTACGTTCCTCACGGCCTTAAGGTGGTGCGCGCCCACGCCCAGCGGGGCCTGCGGGGCCTCATGGAGCTGGAGCGTCGCTGGAGGCGGCACTTCCTGACCACCATGCGGCCTCGCCACCTGCCCCCTCTCTGGTCCGTGGACCACAACCACAGCAAGTTCCTCCGCAAGTTCGGAGAGGACCTGCCCATCAAACTCAACTGACCCCGGAGCGCCACGGGACGTTCCAAAAAAAAGAAAGAAAAAAAAAAAACACAAAAAAACCTGTGGTGAAGTAACCCAGCAATTTGAAAAAACACTAACCTTTCAGCGTCGTGATGGGAGTCTTTTTTTAATTATTCTATTTATTTATGAAAAGATAGATAAAACAAAAAACAATCATGATCTGATTTTTAGATAAAAGCTGCTGCCTGCTCTTACTTCCCCCTCCTATTAACAAGTGAATCCATTTCCCCTCCATGCAGGTGAGCAGCACAATGAAGCCAACTGGTTATGAGGTTCTTTCCTTTTAGTCTATTGTCTGTTTTAGGTCAATAGATGATTCCTTAAAATGCCTTGAAATCAAATGAATCACTTTATTTCCTTATCTGTCCGTACCGGGAGTTTGGTTTCGAGATGTGTTTGGGTTTGAATGTTTTGGAGCAGATCAAAGCTGGCATCTATTGGTTGGTCCTTTTACATTCCAGGCGTTTCCATCCTGCCGCTGGGTTTCCGACGGTCGGGGCGTCTTCCTGGCTCATGTTTTAGTGTGCCTCTTAACCCCACCCCGACCGATCGGAGACCCGCCAGGATGCGACTCTTCATCGTTTTTTTTTTTTTCCAGCAGTATCAGCACGACGTCGTTTCATCCAGAAGTCAAACTGCACAGTAAACAAACAGGTGCCAGCTCTTTTTCTCTCGACGTAACCGGGCGGACTTGAATCCCCCTGTCTCAAGAAGAGGATTATGAATTATGTGAGGAAAAAAAGTTTAAATCATTCATAACTTTGTTGTGTAAAGTGTCAAAGCTAGGGGCTCTTTTTCCCAAAAAGTAAAGAAATAAATGTTTGTAACAAACTGTTTTCTTTCTGTTTGTTTTCCATTTTACACACACAAAAGAATAAAACAGTAGAAGAAGAGAAGACAGGCTTATTTCTTACAAAATCACAGTTTAATAAATAGTTTGTAAAAATGAGTACAAAAGTGGTTTTAACATTTCTTATATGAACGACTCGTTTCAGGTCAAAGGAGTCTTTAGTTGAACCTTTTTTTTTTCATCAACATTTCTTTTATTTTTACAATCTAGTTCTGCTGAATTAAGGCCTCTTGATTTTGGCATCAGAACAATCTGCTAGTCGAATGTTTTTTTTTTTCTTTTCTTTTTCTTATCTGAAGTTATGTGTAAAGTTATGAGCTCCCCTGGTTTCACAGTTCAGTCAGAAATGCTGAATAAAGCACATTTACAAATAAATAAAATGGCTCAACATGCAGAATCCTTTTATCCGATGACCCAGACGGACAACACATCTAAAGGGCAGCGTTTGACACTGCGACGAGAACAATGGCACATGAGGCTGCTTCCTCAAAGGGGATTCCGTCAATGGTGGAGAGGCCTTGAATTATAACGGAGAACTTTGGGAAATATTTTACCCAAAACAAAAAAAAAAACGCAAAATGAATTCCCCTTAAAGAAGTGTAGCAGTGACAGAGTGCAATCTGTTGTGAAAGACATTGACATCTTTACTGCATTTTTGCTGAAACCAATGTAGGTTGAGACACTATAAGATCCAGAACATCTGTAATTCTGTTTTGGTTTTTTTAGATTAATTTTGTCCTGAAAAGGGACCCGTAAGGGGACATGGACGTTGAACTTCAGTCGCTTGATATTCGAACATGGCTACAGGCTGTAAAATGTGGTTCGCCTCAGCTACCAAGTAAATACAATTAAATTTCCAGGTTGTAACTTGACAACCTGGAAATTTTAAAAGATATTCAAGAGATATAATTACGTTTTCAAGTCACTGTAAATTTTAGAGAACGAATTTAAAGCTTAAGCCAGCAGGTGAGTGATTGCAAATTCTCCAACCAACCAAGCTAGCTGACTGCCGCTAACTTCGTTTTTAGCATACAGACGTGTTTTGTGACTCTCCTAAGTGTCCACCAACACTAGTACATTTAGTTTCAGCACTAAATTACTGCATATTTAAACTTTTTGTTCAATGTGACAGAGGACTATTTAAACACGCACACAAAAAAGACTCATACAATTCAAGAAAACAATGGTAAAAAGCAATTTAGCCCCAAATTTCCGGATGTTGTCACCTTTTTTTCTAATACCAAGATGTTACAACAGCTTGAGAAACACACCCTGTCTTACTTGTGATTACGTTTCACACGAGGAATGTTATACTGGCCACACTATTAATTCCAATTTTCAGTCAAGTCGTCTTAACCCCTAATTGTATGGAGTTAGTTTTGTGTAGTTATATCGCAAACAAATTGCAAACCAAAACGGGACACAAATAATACATCTAAAAATACAAATGGGGAAGAGGATACACTTGAGTAACATTTCACATTTCAATTGCTTTAACTTCATACAAAAGAGCAATAATTGTTCCGGATGCTGGTAAGATTAATACATCATTGCAGCTATAAGTTGTTCAGTTAATGACATGCAGTCATTATGAGATTTCTGTTGCAACTTTTAAAGTGAACGGAAATCAACATAAAGCTGCAAGTTGTGCTTCTTATTTAGACAAAAAAGATTTTTTAGATTTGGGATGCAAGATCTCATTATCATTGGAAAAGGAAAAACAACATATAGAGCCATCTTTTTACACATTGTCATAGCTAGGAATCTCTGTAAATCAAATAGCCAAATATTTAAACGTACATTCTAATGATGTGAATATTTTTATATTTCCTAACTGCAAAATAAAGACACAAAAATGACTCCATACATAACATCCAAATTTCTGAAGCGTGTTTTCGCCCCATTTTATAGGTAAGACAGACGCGCTCCTGTTTTTACAGTTCAATTGTTGACCTTCAAGCTAAAGATTAACCTACAGCGAACGTTTTTCACACATATTTTTTGATGAGTTTGAGAAGATCGGATGCAACAGAATTCACATTTTCATAAGGGCCGATTAGATTGTCACAATAACATAAGAAACTGCAAAAAATAAAAAATAAAAAAAATAGCTTAAATAAACTTTTAAGTGAAGCAGATGATTCGTTGTGTTTTTGGTCAAAGGCTGATGATGCGGAGAGGCTCGAATTCTAGATTTTCCTCTTAGTTTTGGTGCATTTCTTTCCAAAACTGAACATTTCTTATGGTCATTGATGCCAATAAGTCAACCTTAAGCCCTTGAGACATATTAGAAATATTTTCTAAACAGCAAAGGCCTTTATGATGATAAAGCATCTCTCATTTCTGCATTTTTACTTGGGCCCGGTTATTAAACAGGCTCTTTCCTCCTCCTGCACCATCGCGGCTCCCAACAACCCTAACTTATTATTGCTTGCATGTTCATACATACAGTAGGGGAAACTCTTCTAGCCTCCGAATGCAGATGCAAAATTAGCAGTATTTCACAGTTCGACTCCAGTAATGGCCCAAACTTTCTAACAATAGCAACAAAACACGACTGGCTAATGTGTTTCATGCCCCACCGGGTTCTTTTTGCTCTTTTTGTTTTGTTTTTTTCCTATTTTAACGAGGACAGACTCCAGCTTGCGGGAAGAGACACGACGTGGACGTTTGCTGGTGTATTCAGGATGTAACAAGTCACAAAATCTTTGGAGTTTCATTCATTAAGCCAGGGTGACGGCGCATGCGGGATTTTTATTAATTTATTTATTTTGTGTGTGTGTGTGTGTCTGTGTGTGTGTTCCATCTCGACGCATGAAACGATGGTTTTACACACACACACACGCACGCTTCCGAATCCACGCGAACTAATTCAAACGAGAACGCACACACACCTCACGCATTCACTGCATTTCTCAATGCAAAACACAATTGGCACAAAGTATCAAAATAAATACCCTGGAAGATTGGCACTATGCAAAAGAAGAAGAAAGAAAGAAAAAGGAAAAAAAAGCTTCACAATTTTCAAAGAAATCTTATAAAAAACTATTGAATAATCTCAGTCTACTCCATGTTTTATTATCCTCACTATTACTTATATACTATATGCTGATGAAGGTTACACCAGTGTCGTAAACCTCTGAAGGACTTAACTACCACTGAAACAATATAGTTCCTATTCAAATAGACTTTTTTTTCCACAAACATACATCAAAATGAAGTATCTAACATCTATCCGGCTATAGATAGTGCTGTTGTCTGGTATGCATTTCTTTATAGTGCCTATTCTTTGTTTTCTTCCTTCACACAATCAGTTCAAGCAACATCGCCATCAACATTTTTGTACTGACCCCTGTAGGGTTACCTCACAGGTGTCCCCCCAGGATGCTGGTGACAGGCTGGTCCAGTGAAGGGCCTGGCGCCGCCCTGCCCGGGGCCACCGAGGGGCCCTGCAGGCGCTGGAGCTCCAGTATGCTGTCTATGGCACTCTGTAGATGTTCGCTGAGGATGTTGTCCTCTTGGAAAGGCAGGGACGCGGGGCTGAAGCGCTGCTCCGGCTGAGGGGACACATCCACCTTGTAGCATTTCAGCTTTGGAGCGCCGATGTCTCTGGTGGGAATCTCGAAGCAAACGTCCTCCGGTTCCGTCATCGGAAGCGGAGGCTTTGCTTCGGAGTCTGGCACCGTCTGTGGGACCTGTTGTGCGGCGTTACAGCCATGAGTGCCGACGGATATTTCGTCTCCGTACTGGGAGCGCCGAGGAGCTCCGTTGGTTGCCTGGGGTTGACGTTCATTGACACCTCCGCCGCCGTTTGTCAGCTGCCCTGTGTGGTCCCTCTTGAGTCCCAGATCGCAGGCTGAGTTGTGGATCACTTTGCGAGAGCCCGACTCCTGCTTGATAGTGAGTCTTAGAGCTCCGCGTGAGCTGGACCGGTATGTCTTCAGTCCTGGGGGTCTTTCGGTCAGTCGTGCCCAAGCTGGCGGGGAAGAGGGGCTGCTAGAAGAGTGTGGATGAGAGAAGCCAGAGGACTGGGCACTGTGAGGGGAAGACGATGACGTCACCAAAGATGTCATAAACGTTTCTGGAAGGAAGAAAAAGGGAGTGATTGAACAATGTGATCAGTTAGTTTTGGGTACTTTGGCAGATGGTGGTGTTGTAGAACTCAACATTGGCTTTGGTCACAAGAGCAGTCTTAAGACCACATGCGCAAAGTCTCTATCTTGTCATGGACTCGGTGGATTCCCGATTCTTTCTCAAGACCAAACCTTCAACATCCTTTATTGTACCCAAGTTCAAGATTCTTTCTGCATTCAAATGCAACCAATAACGTTTTTTTTTATTTTGCAAATTCAATGCTACCATCTGTCGTTCTATGTGTAGAGTGAGAGAGTAAGAGAGAGAAATATTTTTCAGTGTAAATATTCAAATGTTTTTTATTGTTTGTACAACATGCAGTGGGAAGTTAAGTCCTCCACCTCTGCTCACTGTCAGTCACTTAACATTTAGCTGGATCTATCCGTTCTTCAGAGTTGCCTGCTTAATTTGTCACCAGTTAGTCAACTTCTTTCAACGAGTGATCTTTAGTCAGGCGTATGCAAAATATGAATTTCGGTTCACTTAAATATTGTAGCAGAGTTAGTTAGTCTAGGGATTACCATGCTAATGAGCCTCCACAGGGAGATTCACAGACAAGTACATGTTTTATAATATACCACCAATATATGATGTTTTATACATAATTACACTTATCCTCTGAACTACTGGTTGAGTTTCATATCTATAGGATAATATTTGGGGAAAATGGGTAGGGCATGCAAATATCAGCAAACTTATAATTTGCTTTGCCAAAAAATGCATCCTCTTCAATCTTGAAGAAATAAACAGTTACAACTGAAATAGCTTTTTCTACATAATCACATTTGTTCCTTTAACTACTGGTATGAGTTTTATATCAAAAGGAAAAAATTTGAGGACAATAGAGAGGGCATACAAATATCAGCAAGCTAATGAGGTTTTGCCGTAAAATGCATCCCCTGCTTACATGGAGAAATAAAGAGTTAAGAGTGAAATTACTTTTTCTACATAATCACACTTGTTCTATGAACTGCTGGCATGAGTTTTATATCAATAGAAATATATTTGTGGAAAATATATAAGGCCTGCATATATTGGCAAGCTAATTTTTTACTATGCCAAAAAATGCATCCCCCTGCTAATTTGAAGAAATGAAGAGTTAAGAGAGACTTCACCTTTCTACGTAATGTCACTTGTTCTCTGAGCTACTGTTATACGTTTCATATCAACATGATAATAGACGGGATGCAAATATTGGCAGGCTCAGTAATTAAAATGCATCCCCTCTACATTAACAGACTAGACAGTTAAGGATGATATAAAATGTTGTACACAACGTGCTTCTGTTTTGTAATGCTTTAAGCTATTATGGTGTTAGAAGAAAAATCTGGGAATTTCAAATCATCTGTGGAGAACATTTTCATCACACTGACTGAAAAACGTTTGACTCATTTGTCTCAATAAAGGTGTAAAAACCGTATTTATTTCAAATTATTTGCGAAATAAAACCCACCGTTTTAGGCCTTACATGGTTAGGAAACGTGATAATGTTACGAATATCTTTTAAAAGTTTCGTCTTTGGTCATATTTCAGTCCGTTTTCTCATTAATATGCGAGCGTTTAGAGAGAAGCGCGCTCCCGCGAGAGGGCATAGCTTTCTCGGCAGGCATGTGTTTCTCGGCATAACACCGGCCCAAGGTAATACAGGGCCTTAGACAGAAGCCTCCAGCCTCTCATTCCCCCGTCCTACTAAGAGCCTCAGCATCACTAACATGTTTAAATATCAATAAGGTGAATCTGAGAGGGAGACCAGGTTTATTTAAAATCAATCACTGATTATTGTTTATTTGCTGTGAAGTATTTGTGAACAAACCCAATTCAAACACAAAGATTACACCATATTGTATCCATGGTGACACAACAATCAAACTATCAAGATGAATCTTTAAACTTTTACAAAGTAAACTTCCTAATTAAATCCTAAATGTAATTTTATTTTCTCAGCTGAATGCATTAAATAAAATTTAACAACATTGTCATTCTCTATAAATTAATTTATGGTCTGTGGTACAATTAAACCATTTCTAGGGGCCCCTGAATGTCTGGAGGCCCCTGAATGGCCCCTACCAGCAGCTAATGAGTTTTCTATGCCTTGCTATCTCAGTCTTATAATTCTAGATCTAGAGGTTTAACATCAAAACATTACATAGAGTTAAAACCCCTTAGGGCTTTTTGATCTATAAATCAGTCAGTAGCCAAGTTATTCCAGAGGTTAAATAGATATTATTAGGGCTTAATTAGTAAAATGGCAGCAAATGTTCTTATTTCATAACTTCATAACCTTTGACCTTCTCTCCTCTGGTCTGTTTAACAGCTTCAGTCTCAGATCAACTCAGATCTCCAGGACTGTCAGCAGCAGAAACAGAAACTTTATATTGTTGGGGAAAATATAGACTAGATTTGCTTTGCATTGTCCCACATGATGGCAGTGATAGAGTTGGATCCAATTAGATTATTGATCAATATGGGTTGTTGCTGTGTTGTTGTACGGAGTTTTAAGATCTTCTTCAATGTGCCCTTTTTTAATTTTGAGCCCCCGCCCCTCCAAAGGTCTCAGCACGGCCCTGCTAAATTGCCTTTAGATACGCGTGTGTGTGCTTGTTCTTCCTGCCCTGTGACGGACTGGCAACCTGTCTAGAGTGTCACCTGCATCTCGTCTAATGCCTGAGTCTTGCTGAACTCTTGAACTTCATTCATAACTCTGCTGTGATGAATAGGATGCAACACGTGGGAAAGTTGTCCAATAGATCCAATTCTACATGAGATTTTAGGTTTAGATCAACAATAACTTCAGAGCCTAGCATCAGCCAGGCCTGATATTTAACAGCTTCCAAGAGTTCCCTTCACGCTTTCTGCTTCTTAATTACCATAAAAACACTTAATTTCTCCTTAACTTCATGTTAAGGAGAAATTACACTCTCATGTGTAATTTTCTGTCATCATGCAGCCCTCCTCAGCCTTCCCATTGACACGTCTTAATTACTCATTCACACCTGGGAGCTCGACTGGAGCAAACATGGAGGTCAAGTGCAGTGCCCTGAGGTGCCACTCTGATTGTCTAGGAATTTTCAATGTTCTCATACTAGCTGGATACTGTATCTTTTTTGCTCATTAAGAACATCCCTTGCATTATTAGTAGCCTCTCACCAGCGGACCACTTGTGGAAACCCTGACCTGGATCTTTGCGAGCCCGCCGTCTCTCCTCCGCCAACGTGCATCTCTCGGCCTGGAGGAAGAGACGCTCCAGCATCACCATCTCTGCCGACGGACTCTCCTGCTGTGGAAACCACAGTTCGCATGTCATCAATCGCGGAGGTACGGGAGCGGGAGGGGAAAGTGTTTACAAATGAAAATCTGCATAGTGTGGTGAACTTCGCAGAACCCCCTTTTACTTGAGTCACAGCGTCTTGTGAGCACAAATAAAGGCTCTAGATCAGGGGTCACCAATGCGGAGCCCGCGGGGCCCCGGTTACCCGCGGAGCAAGTTCTAAAAATAGCCATTGTCATTAGGGAGCACTGCCAACGAAATAATTTAATTGAATGTTTTTACATTGAAGTAATAACATTTGTATATATTTAGAATTTTTAAAAACAAATTATAAAAAGTTTTTTAAAATAAATTACTTTATGCCTAAAACTCTTTTCTATGGTTAAAGTTCAGAACTGTGCAGACGCCTGCAGGATTTTATCGAAGGGCAGCAGCGCCTGCAGCTGTACGGCTGCTCCAGCTCTGCCTACCTTAAGATTTTCCTTGAAGTGAAAAAAGAAAAGAATAATTTATGATATTTTTATTATCGAACCCTCTTTACAATTAACAAAATTGTGGAGGGAAAAAAAGATCTTATGTGGCAAAACATCTCATACGCAGCATGTCTGAGGCTGTGGGGGTCAAAGGTCACGCCAAAGCTTAAATTTTATTGGTCAGTTTGCTTTTGCTTATTTGTTCGCTTGGAGCTTTTTCTGTAAGCTAAAAATGAATTAACAGAGTTTGAACCTCCTGTAGTTCTAAGACCGGTTTGGATCCTGGTGGAGCTTTTTACCGTGTCGGTTCTGGCGGGTCGCCTGTTTATGAGCTTCTTTGACGTTTCCCAAACTGGAGAGGCGTTAGCTGACATCTGCCGCTCTTCCTGAGCGTCGCGCTAAGACTGTGGGTTAAACAATTTAATCTAGTCGAAACGTTCCCCAATTAAGCAAACATTGTTGCTTCACCTTCTCCTCCTTTGGACGTCTGACTCCACCTGAACCTGGGAATCAACATCCTCCTCTTTCCGTGGATCTACTGGGTCGGCTTCGCTTCCATGTCTTTGTAGTTTGTGTAAAAAAAAAAGAAAAAAAGAAGAAAAACAGTGTGCGCCATTTAGTGGTTTAAGTTTGTGCTGCTTTTGTGCGACGTGCACATGATGGAGAGGTGTTCTATTGCGGATCAGGTGCAGTGATAGTTTTGTACCTTCCGATCTGTCGGACTTTTTTTTTTTGACATCTGGTGTCAGCCAACAGGTGACCCGTCAGCTTTTAAGTTTGTGAAACTACAAAAAAAGCTAATAAACCGGCAACCCGCCAGAACCGCGTACTGTAAAAAGCTCAGGCGGGATCTTGGACCTACGAGAGATTCAAACTCCACTCATCATTTTTAGCTCACAGAAAAAGCAAACTGACCAATAAGATTTAGGCTTTTGCTGCCCTTTGACCCCCACAGACTCACACTGATATACGCTACACACAAGATGTTTTGGCACAAAAGAAATAGTAAAGAGGGTTGGATAATAAAAAAGAAATACAATAACTTTTTTTATTTAAAGGAAAATCTCACAGTGCGTCCAGCTGTTCAGCTGCAGCTGTACAACAATCCAGACTCTCAGTGACTTGTGGAAAATTTAGAATCACACAGAAAATCTCCAAAAGGGAATCAAACTTAAACTCTGAACTAAGAACTTCTGATCACATAATGGTAATTAACCATATCTGCCATGGTAAATTATTACTGATAACTATTGAGAGTAGTCCATAACATTAATATAATCATATATGTATTATTGTTATAAAGGCTGAGCCAAGAAAATTCATGTCTGGGCCCGTGAAGTAGCTCCCAGTCTGAAAAAGGTTGGTGACCCCTGGACTAGATGTTCTGAGGTCGTGCAACGTTATTGTGCTACGTCTCACCTGGGTTTCCTTAACCAATAGCTGCCTGTATTTGTTGACCATGTCCTTGGTGCGTTTTAGCAGGAAACCAGATACAGAGTCAAACTCCTGATCCACTGTTGAAAAATAAATATGTAATTTCCAGGTGAACGTGGACTGCTGAGTATTTTCACTGAACGCAACAATAAATAAAATAAAAAGGAGAAAACCTCTCGAAATGGTGACTAAAGAAACAACAAATGGTTACTTCTTGGTCTTTTCAGACTTTACAAATCAATGCTTGTGAACCTAAATTGAAGTCCTCTTGATTGGGTAGGTGACCGGCGCAGGTGTGGTACGGCAGCAGGCGTCTAACGGCGTCTTTCAGAGTGGCGAACGCCGGCCGGGTGAACGGGCTCTGCACAGCTTCGTGGTCCAAACAGAGCTGCTGCTGGAATCTGGAGAAAACGATGAGATCTCAGCATGACTCCGAAAAGGTTCATCTGGCAGCTGGTTTGTGAACAAAGAAAAACTGCGTTCACTTTTGAACTGACGTTTTGTGGAAATTCTTACCTGTGTCTGCGCATTGCTGGTGTGAGCCTCTCCTCTCTCTGCAGTTCCAGATTACCTGCCAGCTGATAAACAAGTTTTCAGTAAAGGAAAAAAAATAAAAGACAACTTGGACTCAAGCGTGTATTGAATGTGGAAGGATTGAGACTTTGCTGTATGGTGTGTCATATTAAGTGTTGCACCTTTTTGCCGCTGTGCTGGACGGGGCCACACTGGTTGGGAGGCCCCTGAACTCGATCTGCAGGAGAGGGTGGGTGTACATTGAGAGTGTAGCTCTTACTCTCCAAGGCAGCTGTGGGCTCTGGTAAATGACATGATGACAAAGATGAACGAAGTCAGCGGAGAAGTATGATACATGTATACTTATGGCCTCCACGCCACCAGGGGAGCCCCAAGAGCACCCAGCCAATATATATATATATATATATATATATATATAGAATAAAAAATTTCAATTAGGGCCAATTCACATTCATTTTTGAAAATGCGGCAGAAGTAGCCAAAAGGCTATTTTTTTTTGTGATTTAGCTAAAAACAAAGGTTCCACAAGCAAGGTTGTAATGACTTAACAACACAAATATTGTCAATAAATACAAAACAAGAAAACGACAACACAATTATTTTAAAACGTACAATTAAAATAAATTAGGTAAATAATAATGGGTTAATCCCTTAATTCAGCTGTTGGCTGGGCAAAAACAAACCCATCCTGTTAAAATTGTTTACTGTAAATTCAGTGCCTTTCAGCTGATGTTAATTTCAAATAGTTAGGATAATACAGCACACTTAAGTACCACTCTCCATTTCAAAATCCAATTTTTTGCACTTAGCTTGCTACTCCTGTATAGTTAAAATCAACAGCCATAATAACACTGGTATGATGTAAGCTAATTACAAATTATGCTAATATGATAGTAAGTCTTCACACAGAGTAGCTTAGGAAAGCTTCTGGTTTGGGGGACCCCAAATGAAAATCTACTCAGGACCCCAAAAAGTTTTGGGCCGGCCCTGACGATTCTATGTCTGAGTATGCATTTTTTTTTTCTTTCTTTCTTTTTCTTTCAAATGGAAAAAGCAACTCACTGTTTTGTGTGTGCTGTTGGACAGCAGCGTCGTCTCCCTCCTTCGAGAGAAGAGCGGACGCAGTCTGCTGCTGAGGCACCGGGACGCTGACATGCAGAGGGGACGGGCTGCGGCGGGCGGGAGTGCAGCTCGAAGACGGGGGCTGCGGAACGGAGGGCTGCACCTGTCCGGGAGGCTGGGAAACACTCTGGACATTCGCCTGGGTCTCCGCAAATAAGCTCTGCGAGACTTGGTACTGGACCGGAGCCTCCATGTGGGCCTGGGAGGCCGACTTCTGAGGCCCAACCGGAGGGGAGAACGTCGCTGGAGCTGGTCTCGCGGCGTCCTGAACAAGAGACGGGGAGCAGATCATCGTCGCCTCTTCCGGTTCTGAGGGATGCGGGGAAACTTCACAGCGCCGGCCGGAGATCACGTGAGCGTCCGGTTCAGACGCGGCTCCGCTCCGGGGTGGACTCTCTCCGTCGCTGCCAGCCGGGGAGGTGAGGGGTTCAATCGGAACCACTGGCAGAGCTCCAACCAATAATTCAGATGGGATGGGAGAACTAAGCGCTTCCTGCTGAGAAAACCAGACCAGGATTTAAGCCAACGTGTGATATAAGACACTAATACTTTGAACAAAGCTAATCCTTCTAATTTACACAACACCATTGCAGTTTTATATCATATTTTCATTTTTCTAATTTAATGACATTTAGCTCGTTTAATATAAAACGTGTTGACAAAACACAGGATGGTTACACTTCAAGTGTTTTACAGGGTTCGTTCAGGTACTTGAAATCCTTGAATTTCATTCAAGTGTTTTAAAGTTTTAAACATTTCTTGATTTCTCTATGAAATCGTTGAAAGCACTTAATATTTAAATAGCACGGTTTTGAAATGCAAGTGCTAAAAATTACTAAACTTCAGAAAACTTAGTGGGAAAATTTTTAAGAGATTTTTCTAAATATCTTTTTATATTGTGTCTGAGATTTTGAGATAAATCTCAGGGAAAAAAAAACAAGAAAATTTCTAAGTTTGAAAAGTTGAAGATTGCCTGTAAAAAGTTGTTTCAAAAGTCAAAAATGTCCAACTTTTGCAAAACGTTTTTGGGAGAACTTCTAAGATTCTCAAGTAAAATCTTGAGATGTCAAATTTTTCTAAAATCTTTCTTGCAAAGTTTTAACATTTGGACTCCAGTGTTGTCGTAATGTCTCTCTCCTATGCTGTCGGTAGAGAGAGACATTTCAAAACATGACGTTTTGCTGCATTTTAATTTACCCCGTGCTGCAGAATGTGAAATAACATTGCAAAACATTATTAATGACAGTAAAAATTGTTTGTTATACAACATGTTACATGTTATACATGTTATATAACAACAATGTGATATAAGAGTGATGTGAAACTGTATTTTTTAATTCATTTGTACTGTTCTTATCTCCAAAGTGTGGCACTGGAAACTGCTTGAATTTTACTGTGGAAAAAACGAATCCTGTTCTTAAGAGCTTCCTTTTCTTCATGTACTTCATGCGCTGCTTTGTGCCGGTGTGTCACACAGACTCCCCCCACGAAACAAAATCTACAGAAGACGTCTCACGCACTGACCTGCGGCATGCTTTGCATAAAGTCCTGGCTTTGACTCATCGAGTGGGCGACCTCTTCCACAACTTGGCTGAGGTCTGCTGAGGGCATCAGGAGCTTGGGCATCTCCACAGCTGGTTCAGGGACATGAGGAGGCTCAGGCGGGGGCTGCAAGACCGCAACCACCTGAGGAAGAGCAGAGGAGGAGGAGGAGGAGGAGAGGACTGGAGCCCCGCAGAGCCGGTCTGCACCGAGACGTGCTGGACCACGTGTCCAAAGGGCTGCAGGGAAAGACGCACCAAAGTTAGGACCAAATTCTCTTCAGTTGAAATGAAGAATAAAGTATCCCATGTTGGGGGTGTCCAGGTGCAACTTTTTCACTTCCGATACGATACCGATATTGCAGCTTTGAGAACTGGTTGATATCGATTCTGACCCAATATGATATCGCCATGAATCACACATTATTTTGCAGTGTGGAATGTTAGAGAATGTCTAACCATGTGATATTACTCAGAGAACAAAAGTCAACAATAACAACTGAGCCATTTATTGTTAACCAATGGGTCTGCATGCGGAATACAAACACTGGTGCACAGAAAGGACTAATTGCTCGAGTGGAGTGTTTCTAACAGTGTGCTTTAGATGCTGGCTGATATATTCTGACACTCGTTTTTTTAGCCGACATCGGACTGATTTCCAATATCAATATTGGATTGGAACCCACCTGGGTAACCGTAGTGAAACACTATGCATAGTCGTCATGTTTATCTTCAGAGTGCTAAGAGCTCACACCTTTTGTAGCTGGTGGAAAGCCTCCTCTGAGCCGCTCCTCTCCTCCTGAACAGGCCTCTCAGGCAGCAGCACCACAGAGGTCCGCTGAAGGCTCAGCTGCCCCTCTGTCACTCCCGCCTGTGGAGCCGCAGCCTGAGCAGCGAACGGCAGTCCCTGAACAACCGAGGGGCCGTTGACAATCGAGATGGAAGTGAGATCCTGGGGAAGCACCCTTGAACTGTTGATCAGGGTGATGTGGTTCCCAAGAGCAGGACTGTGGACCAGGGTGGCTTGTTGCCCCTGCCCTCCTGCGGCGTAAGCTCCAGCCAGCTGTGCTGGCATCTGGAAGACGGTGGCGGGGGCCGGCTGCAGCTGCAGGGATCCTGAAAGCACAGTGGCCTGGCGGAGAGCTAGCTGCCCTGTAGGAGTGGTGAAGACTGGGCTGAAGTTCAGCTGTCTTTGGGGTACGGTTAGGATCTGAGAGCCGTCCACAAGCTGCCCAGTGGAGGCAGCCACGCCGTGAATGGAGGGGCCTTGATGACTGGGGGTAAGGAGAGGCTGTACTGCTCTGGCAGGCTGGGAGATTGTGACGGGACACTGGCCCGGAAGAAGAAACTGGTTCTGGCCTTGGAAGAGTCCTTGAGGCTGGAGCACGAATGAGCCGCCCTGGTTGACCAGCTGCAGGCTGACCGGCTTGGAGAGCTGCTGCGCCGGCTGCGGCTGTGGAGCTACGGTCTTTTGGCCGGGAGCTTGGGACAGTAAGATGTTGGACGAGGCGGTCGCCGGGACGAACGTGAGACCAGAGGTCGCTTTCTGCCCCGAGGGCTTGGGGCTGATTTGCACCAGCCTGGGCTGGATGCTGATGGGCAGCTTGGGCTGGATGGGGAGTGGGGCGCGCTGCAGGATGATGCCCGGCGCCGGCGCCGCTGTGGCTCTGAGGGCCGGGTTGATGAGGGGCCGAGTAGCGACACCAGGCACTGCCTTGTGGATGATCATGCTGGAGCCTTGAGCGGGACTCAGGGAGAAGGAGCTGTCTGGAGAAGGCGCAGGAAACACGTTCCCAGGCAGGAGTCCCATCAGCTGAGCCGGGGCGGCCGGTTTTAGCGACGGGCAGCCCGGTCCCACTGCCAGCAGGGAGGGTTGAGGAGGCTCCACCGCGGCTTGGGTGTCTCTGGGCAACGTCGGGGCGACGGGCAACGTGACGGACTTGGGTACGAACGGCACCGCGGGTGGAGAGATGAGAGGAGTTGGGGTATAGAGGGACAAAACGTCGCCTGCTTGCGCCAGTCCTGCTTCCAGGGCCATGGTCTGCTCTGTGATTTCAGCCTCCTGCAGACTCTGCTGGAGGATATCACAAGCCACCTCCGCCTCCCCCACTTCCTCCTCCTCCTTCGCCTCACATCCAGCGTCGGCAGGTGGCTGCACGGCCTCCGGGTCCTCTGCGCCCTCCGGAGAGGACAGCAGAGCCTCCTCCAAGAAGGACAGGTCCACACAGCCAGGTGGAGGCGTGTCCGTGCAGTCCCTGCTGTCTCCCAGCAGAGAGACGGGACTCTGGAGGAAGAGACATGGACAGAGAGAGGGTTATTGTGTGATTAGTCAGCATTTAATGGCAGTCACGAAATGGAGAGAAAACCATCTATCTCCTGGGGGTTGATGCTGGTTGTTGTGTCGCTGCTGGCTGCGCATCCAGACACTCACCGGGGCATCTGTGAAGAGGGAGGGCTCCCCAGAGGAGGAGCTAATGAGCAGGTCTTCAGTCTGCAGCTGGTGAGACAAAAACGTGTCTATTTCAGGTTTGGTTGCCTTGATTGTTGGGGGAAAAATTATTCAGCTTTACTTTCTTAACGTTAACCATCTGCCCTCTCACAAACACCTCCCAAATCTGACTCTTCATCAGCATGATTGCTGCAGCTAAATACCAGTGCACACCGCACTTTTGAGATTTAATTTTGAGAGAACGTTTGAGAGTCTTCTATCCACTTTCTCTGGCTCTTCCACACAAAATCCCAGAAGACTTTGAAGGCTGTGGTTGTAGGATTCGAGCAGTTTTGGAGTCTCTGTAAATCACTTCTTACCTCACTGGTTCCATGAAGGAAGTCATTCAGGGCTTGGGGGTCACTGCAACAAGAGAAGGAGAACAAAAGCACCGAAGCAGATGAAATCTATGTGGATATTTGTTTTTTAATACGGTTTCAGAGAGCGGGCCCAAGCATGAAACTCTTCTTAGCATGTTTGTCTCGTTTTTCACATTGGAATCAACATTTTGATTCAGGATCTGCATGCAAACGTTAAGTACAGGAGTCAGAAAGTCGCCCCTTCTTTTTTTGAACGCATTTTCTGGTGTTTTGCAGGATAATTTGTTGGAAATGTTGTGGTTCTATTCATGCTCCCCCCCCCACCTTTGTTTTGGAAGGCAAAGAAGGAATGAAAGAGAGCAAGCTAGCTAGCTAGCTACAGGATGTAAGAACAAACTAGAAACTCACCACAAAACATCAAGTAGACAAGTCCCATCTTCATCCTCCATGTCAGCTGAGAGAGAGATTAAGAATTATTAATACCAGCACTTCGTTTTGTTACAATATTGCTTGTAAAGTTCCCCTGATGTTCTTCTGATATCGGTTTAAAATGCATTTGATCCAGACTGATGCTGCTGTCCCATCCACATTACCTGATGATTACACACTTGTCTCTTTAAAGTGCCCCGCCCGCCGTTTCTTGTATAATTGTAAATTGAACGTGGCTAACGTCACAAACCCATTTCCTGCAGGCATAGAACATCCCCAGCTTGGAATTGCTTCCTTTTTTTATGGCAACACATGAGGCAAAGTCTCAGAGTGAGGCAAAACAAGACGCCTGCGCTGTCGAGTTTTGTCTTTCGTGAAAAATGAATGTTCCGAATCATCAGCATCATTAAAATGAAAAAAAAAAAAAAACGGAGAAAAAGAAAATCAGAGAAAATAACAAAACATTTTTTTTATAATTATTTTGTTCTTAAAGGAAAAAAAATTATCCAAACCTACAAGTGCAATTGCCGCCCTTGAAAAAAATTATGATTTAACTGTCATTTATCCCCTTTTTCTTATTCACATTCACTATAGCCACACCCAGACCTGAATACATTTGTATTTAGTCCTCTTTATTCCGTCTGCGACCATTTCAATTCTGAGGTTAAGTCTGCCATGTGTTAGTAAGTCCATTAAAATGGAATACTCCAGCTGCTCCGTAAACAAGGAGCATGAGGAAGATCAAGGACCAAAGCAGAGACATCAGGGAGGAAGTATTGGAAAAGTTTACTGCAGTTGAGCAGATCCAATTCAGGTGGAAGAACAGTTGACAAAAGTCGTGCGATTGACAGATTTGGCATTTATGGAGGAGCAGCGACCTGTAAAAAGTCTAGTTTACAGCTTTTCATGAGTCTTTTAAGTTGGGAGCATCATAATGTGGGGATACGTTTTCCCAGGAAAACCTGTAGTTTCTAGCACGTCACATTGTTCCAGAAATATCTGATAAATTTAGGCCTCCAGCAGGTGCTTTCTCTGTGCTAAGATAAATCATTTTCCTCACCAGGAACAATCAAAGCACATGGATGGAGCTAGATGGAGCCTAACACAGGAAGAAAAGCTAACACAGATGAGCAATAGACTAGATATTTCCTGCAACGTCTTGCCTTCCAGCAAGAAAACAACTAAGAGCATACACCCAGAGCAATGGAATGGTTTGGATCAGAGCTTGTCCACATGTTAGAACGGCCCAGTCAAACTCCGGACATAAATCCGATTGACAAATTGTTGCAAGCTGCTGTTTACAAATGCTCTCCGTTGAATCCTCCAGCTTTATTTGCAGGTGGATCGATAAATGTTTGACTCCCTGTTTAGATCACAGTAAAAGTGTGATCTAACTTCACACTTTTAAGATTTTACATTAACACATTAAACGATTTAAAACACTGTATAATGAAACAGTAAACATTAATAGGAGAAATTGTCTTGATATACAGTAGAGACCAAATGTTTGGACACAACTGTGTGTCCAAACTTTTGGTCTCTACTGTATATTTTGTACTTATTGTAGTATTTTTGCGTCAATATTATCTTATTACTACTATTAGTAATACATGGGAAGACAGGAGGAGTAATACTTTTACCCGCTCCTTTAAACGTTTATCACTTACTGTGTCATTTTATCTGTAATTTATAACCTTCAACAAACATCGAAATCAAATTTTTATTGTTTAAAAAAAAAAGAAAAGAAAAACTGCAAATAATTTTATTGGTTCGCCTTCCTGTGCAACTCCGTTTGAAAAGAGAAAAAAAATGTCGCTTACGCCAAAGTATGGGCTTTCACCCCTTCGGTTGAATTCTCTCCGGTACCGAGCCAATGAGCGAACAGAAGAACGGTGACGTCAATTTTCCGCGCCGTTTTAGAATCGTAGTCTGCTTGAAGTTTTCGCAATGGCAGCGGAGAAAGCGAAGGACGCCGTTCAGTTCGTGATCCAAATACTGAACTAACATGAACCGTCGCCTCCTTCGACTTTTTGTAGAGGAGGATGGTTTCGCGTCATAGCGCCGAACTGGCGCATTACTTCACTGGCAAAAATCAGTTGGTTAACAATTTTAAATCTCATATATATATAGCTACATATATATTGGTATAACTGACAAAATGTGGACAAAGTCTTAACTGTTGCAACTGCGATGTACTGTACGTTTTAAAGGGCAAACAACGGGGTTGTCGGGAGGAAAATCAGCCAGAAAATGTAAATTATTTCAGAGAAATAAACATATTTTGATTGCTGGATCCTTTTCTAAATCACAGGTTTTGAATTAAGCGATGAAAGCACAATTAATTATCCCAACAACAACAAAATCTGCATGTGGGAGAAGGATTCGCCAAACATACTTTACATGTGAGAGGCCCCATGCAGAGCGGTCGAGCTGAGTTCCGGTGGTGGCTTCATGGGAAGCTGTGGTCGCTCTTCGGCGCCTGGGGGCGGACGGGTACCAGGCCGAGGCGGCGGCGGGACGGAGCCGAGACCTCTCTCTGCTGGGGCATCGCTGCGGGAGGCTGGATGTGAGGACGGCACAGACAACACAGCACACGCCGCATGCTGCCAGGTCACTCCGGGTTACCACGAACAACACACCTTCCTCTCAGGAGAGAGGCAGACATTACGATCGATGCGTGATTCATCAGTTTTCTGGCTCCAAATCTACAGCCACAATAGCATCATATTTCTGATTATTGATTACGCCCGAGGCTGATCGGGAGGGAGTGAAGGAGGAGGGAGGAGAAGAAAACAGAAGCTATTGTTGTGGCAGATCAGAGCGGCTCAGCTGTAAATAGACGGCTCCCCCTGCGCCTTGGATGTGACTTGTCCTCTCCTCATGGTTGTGTGTGTGTGTGGGGGGAGAAGGGTAGAAAAAGGAGCAGCAATGTGGAACATCTCTGCACAGCGCCTGCCTGATCTAACATTACTCACTGTCTTGCGCCCGATTTCAAAGTCTTCTCCCTCTCCGACTCCGCCGATCGCATTTGTTTACAAGCAGACAGCCGCATTAACACCCCTCCAGGTACCGCATCGCGCAGTGAAATCCTGGCGCACCGACCCCATCATCCGAAACCTGCAGCGGCAAGTGCCCCGCTATTCTCCGGTCGTAACCAGGACCCGGGAGCCGCTGATGTAGGTTACGTAAGGTGATGTGCATTCATGTTAAATTTATGTCCGAGACGATGCAAGACGCCGAGCCCGCCGTTTCTTCCAATCTCCCTCCCCTTCATCATCACCATTATTATTGTTATTATTATTATTTAAGATGCACACATTTTCTCAGTGTGAGTCCACGGCAGCTGACGCCTGCTGTAAATCATATCGCGGTAACAAAAGATGCCTTGTGTTAAATATCTCCTCTCGCAGTCAGCCCCGAGCGATTCGCTTCTCGTCGGATCGCTGGAGTAAATTCCGCTATTAAAAGAATAACCAAGAGAGAGGAAGAAAAAAAACACACCCTCACCCCTTCTTTGTGGTTTATTGTCCTGTCAAGCGGGCCTCTGCGCCATCGATTCTCACTCAGCGGTCTTTTCAGATGCTAAAAGGAGGAGAGGGGGGGTGGCGGCGGTGGTGGAGGAGAGGGTGTGGGGGGAGGGAGGGGGGGGACAGGGTGGGATGAAGGAGGGGGGAGGAGGCGGGGTGTGGTAGGGGCGCCGGAGTGGGTGTGAGAAAACAGACTGCGATCACAACACAAAGGTAGGGGGACAAGAAAAAGAAAAAAAAAAAAAATCCACACGCGCGAGAGGAGAGGATCCAGCTTCGGTAGCGCGAGCGCAGGAGAAAGTGTGGCCGTCTCCTGCGCCTCGTTAGGCGGACACGCGCGCGTTTCGGCGGTCCCGGTGCGTTTCTTTACAACGCTCGCTGGTCTATTATATGTTTGTTTTATTAATCTCCTTCCCTTTTTTTTTTTCTTTAATCCTCTTACGACGTAAAACTTAAAAACGCACGCCTCCACACTCCCACTGACGCGGAATTTGCGGAAAAGTTGATTAAGGTGAATTTCGAATTGATCTAAAGTTTTCTTAGTACGAAGTAAATTTTCAAGATAGCACTCATAAAATTTATTTTTTACTATCATTTCTAAAATATATTAGATTTTAGCACACTTAAGTACATGCCAGTATATTTTTCTCCTGGGTTACGAGTGTTTTCAGGAAACTACCTCAAAATAGTTAAAATGAGATGAATAAAAATCGATAGAAACAATGGGAAAAGCTGTTATGAATGTGTAAAAATATATTTGATAGCTTGAACCATTTTAAATATCAAGCATGAATTCCTTTAAGTGTTGATTTATACACACATACCTTAGAAAAGTATTTGCGACATTTTATCACACCTTGTCACTTGCCAACCACAAACTTCATTATATTAGCTTGTAATAATTACGAACCAGATGGAAAAAACACAAGAATATCTGGTTTAAAACTTTTCAAATAAAAATCTGAAAGGTGCGGCATGCATTTGTATTTAGCTCGATTAAATAAAAACTTTGACTTTAATCTAATCCTGTTGCTGCATTTTGCCCTTTATTTTTGCTCTTTCCATGTTCCAGGCAACTCGAAGCGGTTTCCCTCTCTCTGTTGGAAAAAAATTAAAAAAGCATCCCACCGCAGCATGATGCTGCCACCACCAAATGGGTCATGTTTGAAGTGCTGTGTATTGTTTGCATGCAGATTATTAAGCAACATAAGAACTAGTGTTTAATAGGAATCTTTATTAATAAGTCAAACAAGGATATATAAAATACACTCCCCATGTGAAAAGAACTCCAAAAACACAACCTATCTACGCCCCACCCCACCCCACGCCCCACGTTTTCTCATGGGCTTCACTTGGCTGCCTGCTGGGCTTGACGACGAAGCAGCACGTAGATCTTCTCTTTGATCCAGTCCTTGTTGTACGGTTGGTACGTCTGTGTGTCGGCACGATACCTAAGACGGAACGACAGGTTTAGGTCTGTTTACGCCCGACTCCTTACAACAGGACGCCGCCGCTCATTTTGAAAACACAACTGTTTCGATGTTGACCAAAGTCTTCTTGTACCCTTTCCTAATTTTTGGAATAGAGCTTTAAAAAGTTGCTCAAATGGTTACATTTGATAGGTGGACAGCTCTATGTCTCTATGAAGCTACTAAACTACAAAAATATAAAACTCAATTAAGAAAAAAAGGCATGTTAGGAGAGATCTTTCTTTTTCAATATCAAGTTACGATGCTACTTTCTGTTGTGATAAATGTCAAATATAAAAGAAATTTGACTATGTGATTTAGCATCTAAAAAATTGGCACGCTGTCTCTTTAAGAAACGTCTGCTCTTTCTGAAACTACTCCTTCATAAAGTTGTCAGGAAATGGCTCCCCTATTATACCTTTATCGACGTTTTTGTTGCACTGAGAAGTAGCTTGTACAATGAGCTTTGCAGATGCTCGGTTCCTCCAGGTGTTTGCTAATTGCAGCTGGCTAGTCTGAAGGAGCTGAGTGGGGGAGTTGCAAGGGAGGGCTGCTAAGTGAGGCAGAAGCCTGGAAACTGTGACTCTGAGGAGGAGCTACATCCTCGAAGGCAAAGCTAGGTGCACCTAAATTAATGTTTTGTGACTTTGTGAATGTTTCTTTGTTTTTTTAACTTATAAACTCAACAACTTGAAATGGTTCCAGTGTGGAACACATTAACCTCTGTCATATCAAAGCTCTGTTATAATCACACAACCAGAGTATCCACCTCTCCATTTCTGCAGCCTCATTTACAGCACGATTCGATCAATACGTTTCACTCATTTTGCAGCACTTGAAATATTTGTCAATTTTTCAGTCTTAAACAAAAGTCCAGTTTACTTTCCTAAATCCTTGTGTAAATATCAGGAATTGTTCATACATCATCTCTACATCAGGGCTGTCCACAGTGTGGCCCCGGGGGCCATTGGTACCTCTTCCAGTGAATGTGTACCGTAATATTTAACCTACTAGTTTTGTCTGACAATAACACTTAAAGGTAGCATCCAAAAATGTAAAAGCTTTGTTAGTATGAAATATGTTTTTATTTTTATTTTTAAAGATTAACAATCAGGAAGGATTATTTTACATCGACTTACACCAAACAGCTGAGGTCGGCTAGGTCATCGATGAAGTCAAACAGTTGGCTGATATCGTATGTGATGGACGGACTGTTGGGGTTCATTCTCTTTAAATGCTCCTCATACATCTTACAAACACCTGCAGGACGCAAAGATACAATACATTACACTGTTGCGGCAAGAATAGACACAGGATGCAAGTTGAATGTGACTGTGATTCTGTAAATGGGCAAATTGTTTTTGTGAAGCCTTCTGCTTCAGCTCACCTTCCATACACTCGTTGACCGATTCATAATCAGCGTATGTCCGACCCTCTGGCCTCTTCGTGGGCTGAACTAGCAGGATGGTGTGAGACTGAAATTCATATTGATACTGTTACGTTCAACTAAAAGTAATCATTGTCTCATTCAAAGTACACTTGTTTTCAAATAAATAAAAGCTACTTTAAATATATGAATTATGTGTGTGTGTGTTGTTTCAGACGTGTCAGTAACTGAGACCTTTCGATAGTAGGCCTTGAATATACAACAGTGCTTTGTTTCTCAGCTCCAACAATATTATGTTAATAAAAAAATAAAGTTCACATTCCATAAAGCTTACAAAGTATATAGTCAACAACTCTGTGAATAAAAATTATTTGTCTGAAACTCCATAAAACCTGCAAAGCGTTATCTCACAAACTAACCGGTATATGGTTATTATCAGTTCAAACACAGTTAATGATCGTTGAATTACACAAACGAGGTATACGTTCATCATTAGGTGGTTATGGCAATCTTAAGTTGTGTTGTGGCGGATACAATGTATGTATTTCACACCGGAAATGACTGACTTTGCTGACATCCACACTGTAACTTACACGTTTTCAAAGGAAAATTTACAGACCCTTTGCTATGAGGAAAATGAAAAATGCTACACTCCGTCATTTACGGTCAAAAATGACTAAACAACGAATAACCACCGAAATATGTTGTTAAAGCTTAACTTGCACACAAAAAAAATGTCGTTTTAACGGTGAGCTTTGTTGTTGAAGCAGTTACGTATGTTTCAGATATTTCACGCTAACGTTAGCTACTGTATTTACCGTAAGTTTTCGTTTAAGTCGCTATAATTAATTTGACATAACGCGTAGGCTTTGGTTTTCATTGGAAGGTGTAAAACGTAATTTCCACAACTAACCTAACATTAAAACATACCATGCTTTTGGTGGCTTTCGTAGATTTTCAGGGGTACCTGTTACGTTGGATCAAGCTGACCTCTGTCACCGGAAGAACAACTTACTGACAGGAAACAGAATGAAAGAGGGGAGCGTCTAGTGGAGCTCCGGCGGAAGGCGGAAGCAGCTCCACTGTTGAGCAGAAATACTCATCTTTCACCTCTGAGAAAGTTTATCCTGCTATTAATATGTTACGTATACAAACAGTTCATTGCGTACGCGATATTTACCCATAATTTTTCTCCAATGTTTCTGCTTTATGGAATCACTCAGTGACCATTTGCAACAAAAAGTCCTTATCCAAGAAGGATTGGTGTAGTAAAAGCATTGTTTTTCTGAAAGACCTTGTAGATGTTAATGGAAAACGTTTTGGAGTACTCAACTTCTTTAATAAATATAACATTAAAAGCACTGAATCACAATATAACAAAAATATGTAAAAGCACACCTCAACCTTTTATTCACTTACTCAAGAATACTCGTAAATTTAAAATGTTCAAATTTTCCTAAAATTATGGCATACATGTGCTAATTAATTAACCAGCCCTTAAAATCTATTTTACTCAACTATGAATGAACAAGGATCTTGCTTAGCGTGGCTCATGTAGAAACAGCTATTCTCAACAGAACTCTCTTTAAATTTATTAAGTGATCAATTTCTCTAAAGGTAAAAAATCCACCTCAATTTAAAATAAGACACGAAATATACTTTGTTGTAGATGTTTTTTAAAGGGTTTTAAGTTGAAGTAGATGCATTTGAATTCTGTAAAACAAATGAGGAAACAATTGATAAAACCCATTTTCTTGTCCCTATTTGTCTACTTTACACAATTGGTTGTCACTCAAAATTAATAACGTCTCAAATTTTAATTGACACCTATGCTACTTTACATTCAACGTCTAGAATGAAGTATTTATGACTTAGCTAGTGTAATCCTACTGTTGGGTATGTATATTCAGAGGTTGAGGCTGGTGAATAGGGCTTGTTATTGTGAAGTATTGGTGGAGCTCCTTCCGCCTTCCACTGGAGCTGTTTCCGCCTGCCTACGGAGCGCCGCCCCTGCAGCTCGATGAGAGCCGAATCGACTCGAGCAGGAAGCGGACGGATGTTCTGGGAGGAAGGCAGGAACAACAAAAAGGAGTAGGAGTCATTGTCCGGGTCTTGATCCCGTTGAACACCTTTTTAAAATAAAATACACAACATTCACTGTAGGTAAGTGCGGGTTTTCATGGAGTATTATTAAAGAACCGTATTTAATTGGAGCTGTGGGGTTTACCCAGTGTTAGCCGCTTAGCTCCGCTGTGCCGTAAAGACAACACTGGCTAACATTGACTAGCCAATGTAGCGTTTACCTAATGGTAAAATGCCCATGTGAGCATTAAAACGGATTGTACAGCTTTTATCTCAAGCTAATGTTTTTCTGCTTATCATCTACTAAAGTGAAATATCTTGGTCATATGTTGACAGATTGTCTGTCTGATGATGAGGACATTTACCGTCAGGTTCGAATGTTATACGCTCAAGCAAATATTCTTGTCCGTAAATTTGGATTCTGTTCGGATGAAGTGAAGATGAACTTGTTTCGATCATATTGTACATCACTGTATACTGCACATTTGTGGTGCAATTTTAAAAAAGCCAGTCTTCAAAAATTGAAGGTGGCTTACAATGATGCACTTAGACTTTTGTTAAATAAACCCAGATGGTCCAGTGCCAGTGAACTGTTTGTATCTGCCCGAGTCAGCACTTTGATGGCTGTCTTGAGAAAACTTATGTATAGATTTATTTGTCGCTTAAATGAGTCTAATAATAAAATTATACTGCTGTTGGCAAATGCTAAATATAGTGCAATAAAGTACTCATCTGTACTCTGGAGACACTGGTATGATTGCCTTTTGTAAGGCTAGAAGTCATGTGTTTGTATTGTTTATTTTTTGTACTTTTTATTCTTTTATTGCTTTTGTTTTCTCTTTGTATGTAATCTGGACTCTGAGTCTGTAATAAAAAAAAATCTATCTATCTACCATGAGGAAATCGCTATTGCTCCGTAGCATCTCGGCAAATATTAATGGCGTGCATTTCTAAGGGATTATTAATCAGCACTGTTGCCACTAATGGAAATCATGTTGATATTCTTAATATACTAATGTATTATAATCTTCAAAAGTTTATTCAAGAGTTTAGATCTTGTTTGGCAGAATAGGATTTCAGGATTTCAGACACTTTAAAAGCACAAATACAGACAAATATCGCATTAAAGAAATAGCAAGAAGCATGAAAATAAAACCCCTTAAATTACATCAGCATAGTGTTTGATTGTAAAATAACAAAAGTCCTTAAATTTAAACCTTTAAATTGAGGTAAATGAATAAATATTTTTTACATAATTGGTGGCACATTTATGCACGCTATCTCTAAAATCCCTTTTAAATAAATGATGCTGAAGCTTTTTACTATGTATGCTGTGCTCTTTTGAGGTTGTTCAGAGTTTCAGAGAACTTTCAATTAGTGAAATATGACTTTATATCTTTGTTTCTCTTCAGTGTTAATTTTGCCCTGGACTATGTGTTTGGTTACAAACATATGGGTGATATTGAGGTTTTTCTTCTAATACGAAGCCGTGTGCAGAGGCTAATAGCCTCTTTTGTTCATGACACATCCGCACAAATGTTGTGACCCAATACTGGAAGGAAGTCTTGTCACATTTACTGTCTCCACTTGTGGACTTCTTACAACATGTAAACAAACAAACAAAAAAATCAGAGTGAGGTTATGTGATTACATTAACTTGATTCATTTTTGAAGGCTTTATTTTTACCAGTGATTTGTGAATTTGCGTGGAATTAATGCCAAAATGCATGAATCCATTTTCTACTGCAATAAAGATCAATTCTTTCATATAGAAAGTATTATTGTTGTATTCAGAGCCCTAGCCTGTTTGGAGCCTTGACCCAACATTAAGATCATTATGTGCCTTTGCAGGCTCACTCAGTTTCTTTTATTATTTTATTTGAAAAAATGTGGGAGAACCTAGAATAGTGCTATAAACACACCTAGTAAGAAGCACACATACTGTGTGCCATGCAGTTAAAAGCGTACAATGATACAAAAAGTAAATTCTGTGGAAAAATAAACATGAGCTGCACCATTAGTCAAACATTTCTGAAATTCTGTGTACTGTAGTTTCATTTTAACCAAAACACAAATTTCAACACACAACTGTTAGGGAACCTCTAAAAAGTGGTTTTTTGTTTTTTGTTTTTTATAAGACGGTGTACACTATTACACTTCAAGAAACATAAATAACATTTTCTCACATGTTTTAAAAAGTCCTACCCTGTGTTAAAACAATTTGCTTTCAATCCAGAAGTAGGCCACAGATTTAACTGCACAACCGTTTATTAATGTGGCCGCCCTTGAGGAGAAGCCACCCTGGGCCGCCTCCCACATTGCCCAAATCGGAAACCGCTACTGGTTGTGCTTTTTTGTTCCTAATCACCCAGTTTGAGGTCATTTAAAATGGTTTCAATTCAGTCTCTTTCAGTAAAGATTGTAGTCTTTATTTGTTTCTGGTGGTCTAATCATGACTCTTCTTCTTCTTCTTCTTTTCTTACATCAAGGTGAAAGAGGATTGTTTGCATGTGAGCGCAAGTGTCGGCTGAGCCAACATGGCGAACAACGCAGAGGATGTTGAAAACAATATGGTCAGTATGAAGCCTCGGTCACTCTCTCTCTTTCTCTCTATTTCTCTCTCTCTCTCTATCTCTATCTCTCTTTTTGTCTGTTCCTGGAAAGTGTGGGGTAATAGTTACACAGCATTTAAAAAAAAAAATTTTTTTTGGTTTAAACATTTTCTGCATCAAAGCACTGAGTCAGTTTGATGTCATGCAGAATGGAGAAGTTCCTGTAACGTCAGTAAAGTTTGGTTGTTGTTTGGCCTTTTTGGATCGCAGCTGTATATAGACTGTAGTCTAGAACCTTACATCTAAGTTCTAGACTACAGTGAGTTTATTAAGCGTTACGATATGGTGCCGTTCAAAAGTATTCACAAAGCTTTAGCTTTTTGACGTTTTTTCACGTTCCCATCCCAAAAACTGTATTTGTGTCCTGGACCAACAGAAGGTTGTCCAGAATTTTTACATAAGTTGCATTTAAATTGAATTAAATACCTAGTAAATCCACCTTTTAGGGTTTATTCCAGTCAGATTTTCACATCTAGAAATTGTTTGTTTGGTTTTTCTTCATGGGAACTGGCTGATTCAGTCTGGATGGAGAGAGTCTGTGGAAAGCAATTTTTTTTATGACCAGCTTTTCTCTCATTGCTGAATTAGAGCATCCCCAGAGGATGATGCCGCCACCACTCTGCTTTACTGTAGGAATGGTGCGTTCGAGTGTTTTCTGCTTATTTTTGGTGTTTAAATAAAAGTTGTCTCACTCTATTTGTACTAAGAGCACACCAGAGTGTAATTAAATCTATATATTAATTAGTTAACATCTAAAATCTGGAGGCTGTATTAGATTTTATGTAGGGGTTTTAAAGAGAGCTGGATGTCCACACACACCACATTTTGAATTCAGAAGGAAAAAAATCACATTTTTCTTATTTTTTTTAACTTTCATTTATGCACTGCTGTGTCTGTCACATTAAATGCTGTCAAGAAACATGAAAACTTGTGGTTGTAACATAAAAAACTTTTTCTTCAGCCTTTCAGTGGTTTGCTAATCTGCTGTTACTGTAAATACAGGTGTTTGCTTGACGGCTGAAGGACAGAGTCAAAGGCTTGTATTTCCTTGGCAGAACATTCTTCACTCTTTTTGTCGTACTGTAAAACATCACCTGACAGTATTACACTGTTATTCTAATAATTATTACACACAGGATGACTATTTTTGCATACCGTGTCATTTTGAGTGATAATTTCTGGTCAGATTTCTGATTCACTGTGGAAATGTCACCCAACACCTGCTGGACTTGCTGCTGATCGCTGTTTAATTTAACACTAGTTGACTCTGCATCGGGCGCCCTTGGCCTAATTCCCAGGCCTGAGAAACAACGGAGCACAGAATGCAGTTCACGTAGCTCTCGCCGTTCTAACCTGATATCTGGCGATGCGTCCCGCCGCGCTCTGATGGCGTCTGGTTGAAGTGCTTCGTGCTCTCCCAGACTACAAGTATCAACTTGCCTCACAGTCTGGCTCTTGAATCTCAAACACGTATTTTATCTGAATTTTTTTATCTGTTTTGTTTTTTTATTTTTGCTGACAGGACACATCCTTTTAAGGGCCTTTACAGCAAGTCTGACATCACTTTTTAGCACCGCTGCTGCACCCTGTTGGGTTGTGAAACGCCATAAATTTAGCGGTTTATGTCTCGTGGTTATTCTCACACCCGAGTGAGAAGTCGGCGTCTCTCCGGTTTTCCCTAAAAGGTGAAGAAATGTACGTCTAATTCTGCTTGCGTTCACAGTTTAGTCTTCATCCTGCTCGAACTATAATCTCCCCCCCCCCAGACTGTTGCGCAACAGCCGAGCCCGAAGCAGCAAGCTCTGTCTCTGCTTGCTGCCACCGACGTCGCAACACGTTTAACTCGGGGGGGAAGAACTGCTCCTGTCTCAGTGACGAGTTCTGCTGGTCGATAAATTGTCCCAGAAGTTACTGCGATAAAAGACAACATTGTTGTTTTGAGACCGTTTTCAAAGTAACGCAATGGGAAAGGAATAAAAACGCAAGAACGCATTCTGAAAGATCAACGAACCTTATATTCTAATGACTGTTTAAGATTGGAACTGGAAGACATTTAATGGACAAAGTAAATAAACAAAGCAACAAATAAAATGAGTTATGAAGTTTCTGTACACAAAATTGTCCTTCATAAAGGGAGATAGTTGAGACCGAAGCGCCAGAGTGAAAATTGTTGTCATCCAGCCTTTAGTAGAAAGAGTCAAACAAATGCAAAAGTCGTTTTGATTCGTCTGGTGATGAAGTGATTCATTGCGACAGGATTAGGAACAACAATGTGTAAAAATGCAGGTCAGGTGATCAAACCCCCAGATGATTCACACCTGATATTAATTTCAGTAACTGAGAGTGTAAACCTGACAGAATGAAGGGAATAACGTTATAAAGAACAAAGAGAAACACGGCAAATTGTCTTAATATACAGCATCTTTTAATGTGTCCAGGGAATAGTTCTGTTATTTATAACATTTTGCTCCATGAACTTTGGCAAAGTCTAAAATAAACACCCGTTAGTTGTGTACTGTGTCTTGTACGCCTTACTGATGTTCTGCTTTTTACAAAATAACACAAAGAATTAGCCAGTTTTCTACTTAAATAGTCACGTTTTTAACAGGTGTGTTGCTGTTAGCTTGTTGATGTTAACTTTGAAACAGGGTTTCCATAAAAAAAAAAGACAGGTGGCGCTCCTTCCGCTTCAACGACTTCATTTTTTTCACGACTGGAAATATTTCCAAACTGCCCTTTTTGTCCTCCTTGGAAGTGAGGGGACATTTTGGTAGTTTTCTTTCAACCAGCTGTAAGGCAGTGTGCAGCAGTGGAGAAGGTAATGGCCGTGAAGAAACTCCCGTCAACCCCGTGCTTCCTCTGGAGTCACATTAATACGAGTTTAAGCTCTAGAAACTTGGGGTGCACCGATTCCAATTTTGGCCAATAGCAAATTTTTTTTTTCTATGTGAAAAGTTACTAAACTAAATGAAGAGAAAAAGAAGAGAAAAGTTGCTAAGTTGGCAAAACTGGGGTGACTATTGTAAGCTGCAGATGTAATGTGATTGAAGTAGATAAGATCAGTTTCACATGTAAGTATTTCCCAAAGTGAAATAAATCGGCTTGTCGGTGCATCCCTAATAAAAACCACATGATCAGTTTTAGAAAACCTCTGTGCACTTTGACGATGAGTGGCCTCCGTCTGCTTTATGGGTGTTTTAAGTTGCTTCACACGTTTTCTTCGCCTGTAAAGGTAGTAACAGAGTTTTTTTCACTCGCTGATTACTTGACAAAAGGTCTTGTGTTGACATCTGCAGCTAGAATGAGTACAGCTTCCTGCTTCAGTCGCTCAGTAACCGGAGCAGAACCGGGTGCAGTGTTGATGTTTGCACCTTCCTCCTCTGCTCTGTGTTCAGCAACCATCCTGTGGCAAAATCTGCTTTAAATGTAAGAATCTTTAAACTTCTGCGCTCAGCTTTATCTACAAGGAAAATAAAGAAAAGCTCCAAGAGGTAGAATCTCCGCAACACAAAGATGCAAAAGAACAAACTTCCCAACTCTTTAAGAACTTCATTAAGAGCAGAGGGAGCTCAATGTGACATGTTGTGTCCTTTCAAGTCTTGCGAACGAATCACCCACTCTGAGTAACGAGGCTCCTTCTGCTTTTTGCCAGAAGGACCAACAGCAGGCGAACACGAGCCCAGAGGCCGTCCAGCAACCCCAGGAGGCTCCGGCGACGAGAGCCAGGTCCAGGGGAGGCTCCGGCGATGAGGGGGCGGGCGACGGCTCCGGACCCGAGCCCAACGGCCAGCCCCCGGCCGCCCCTCCCGCTCGAGTGGTGGAGAACGAAGAGGAGGAGGACGAGGAGATGACCTTGAAATACGGGGCCAAGCACGTCATCATGCTCTTTGTTCCCGTGACGCTGTGCATGGTGGTGGTGGTGGCGACCATAAAGTCCGTCAGCTTCTACACCAAGAACGACGGCCAGAGGCTGTGAGTGCTTTATGGGCCTTGTCAGGCGCTGAACGGGGCGTAGCTGTGGACTCTGACCTCATTTAAAACCAATCACACCTCTGGCTGATTTGGCATGTAGTAGAACAAAACTACCACTAGGTGGAGGCATTGTGTTTTTTTTTTTTTTTATGCTGTCAGCAACTGACAGAACAACGGGTCATTTGGACCGAAACAGTAAAAACATTGATCAAATATGTATGAGGAAGGGATCTTTTACTGAACTTTGTGGATGTAAGAACTCCAATTGGCAAAGTGGTTAAACTTTTATCTCTTAAAAATATGTTTTCACGCTTGAAAGTGAATTTCATTTCATCATAAGCTTTATGAGAGTAAAGCTATATCTAAAATATACTTTTAGATATTTTTTAATGTATCAGTTGTGCCATATATGAGCTACTGCATGAGACGACAAACTGAAGGGGAAAGCCAAACACTTTGTTAACGTCGACAGATAGCAAGTTGAGCTCAGTTATGATTCTGTCCTCCTGCTTTTTTTCTCTCCAATTTGTTTTTAAATAAACGGCAATTTAGATTTAATTTACAGCATAAAAGAAAAATAAAATATTTACCTGTTGAATCGTGTGCAACAAATAAAATACACTCAATGGAAAAAATTCGACTTATTTAAAGAACATCGGGGGGAAACGGAGGGCTTGTTTCAGATTAAATATGAAAAGTGGTTGACCTGGTGATGAGGGAGGGGGGCTTTGTGCTGTGACGACTATTGGAGGTCATGAAGTGCTTCCAACAGTTTTTGTGACCAGATCTATATATGCACATATATGCCTAAACAATTTTTGAGATCCTTAAACAGTTTTGTTTCCAACATCGTCTCCAGGATCTACACGCCATTCCCTGAAGAGACGGACACCGTAGCCCAGCGAGCCGTCAACTCCATCCTGAACGCCACCATCATGATCACTGTGATCATCGTCATGACTCTGGTCCTGGTGTTGTTGTACAAATATCGCTGCTACAAGGTACATTCATCTTCAGGGATATAGTAAATAAATATGGAGATTTTTTTTTCCCTTTCTAGTTCAGGCTATATTTTACATTTTATACTGCTAAAGGAAAGTCGGGTCGAGCCTAAAGGTACCCAACTAAACTAGTTCCCTAAACTTATTTTTAGATTTTTGTCAACCATAGACTTCAGTCTATGTAGCTTCACCCATCTTTGCGCTTTTTCTTATTTTAGAAAGAGATATAATACTTATTTTAAGAAAATTCAGGGTGAAACATATTTGTGTGAAAATTTCACAGATTGTTTGATTCAATTGAAAAAAAGAAATCCTAATTAAAACTTCCTGTTCCTTCAGTGACTGGAACAAACACGCAGATTAACCGAGCTGCTCTCGCCGTGCTACATGCTAACCCGTCTCATGTTTCCTTTCTCAGGTGATCCAAGGCTGGCTGTTTCTCTCCTCCCTCCTCTTGCTCTTCTTCTTCTCCTTCATCTACCTCCAGTAAGTCTCCCTAACGTACATTTAAATTCATTTTTCCGAACGTACCAGTGGGTTTCCGTGCCTGCGGAGGAGTCTGCCGCTTCCTGACGTCCGCGCTCTTTCTGTTAGGGAGGTTTTCAAAACCTACAATGTAGCCATGGACTACTTCACCCTGGCAATAGTAGTGTGGAACTTCGGCGTGGTCGGCATGATCTGCATTCACTGGAAAGGACCTCTGCGGCTCCAGCAGGCCTACCTCATCATGATCAGCGCCTTGATGGCGCTGGTTTTCATCAAGTACCTGCCAGAGTGGACCGCCTGGCTCATCCTGGCAGTCATATCCGTTTACGGTAAATCTTTTCAAACCCTCCAACAGCTCAGTTTTTGTTTGTTTTTTGTTTTGTTTTTTTTCTTTGACCAACATTTAAAGTTCACACAGCGGCCCCCAGACATGTGGTTTTTATGTCAACCTCATAAACATGTGACATGTCGGGTTACACTGTTTTTCCTTTGTGGTAACAAAAAGCAAAACGAAAAATCCATCAGAATCAGACACGACCTTTATCGTCATCGCACAGAAGCGCAACGAAATTCATGCCGGTTCGTCTCGTCCAAAGACAGACAAACAGCATAAGACGGGTGCCTGAGGCGGCCGCCATCTTGGCAGGCGCTGCCCTTTTGTCAGACGAGGAAAAACATAACAACTTGAGGGCAGATGAGGGGGGAAAAAAAATCGTATCTCTGCACATGAATAACAACGTATTGTCAACATAAAAACACAAGGCATGTGGAAACGGGTCCCATTTTTAGCATATTTTGTCACTACAGCCACCAGTGTTTTGGTTTGTTTTCCACCATCCAGTTCAAAATGTACAGAATCAGCTGCAAGTACTTTGGACCACGACCCGTTCGCCCAATCGTAGAGACAATCTGAAAAAAAAAAAAAAAAAGATTTCTAGCAGGTTTGACAACAACTTTTACCAAGTTAAACTATAACATTTCTTATTATTGCTGTGTGCCACGCTGAGACACACTAATTTCTCCATCAACAAAGTATTATCTAGCTAGCTAGACTAGTTAACCAGCTCACGCCTGCATCAGAGTGATTTCAGTGATCACCGATCTTTAAAAAATCCAATCTTTTAATTCTGGTTTTAATAATATTTGTTTGTTGCTAAATACAGTCACTAATTTGGCAATAGATTGGTTATTGTTACAGCCATACAGGCTTTCTATGGTAGATACTGACTACTGTGACATCAATCTTACCGACCCCCGATATATGCTGACAATTTTTCTTTCTTTTTTCTCTTTGGCCGATTCTTGAAGCTGATATGACACTTTGTCTTCCTCGAGATACACGTGATTAAAATGACAGAGAAACTCAAGTCTAAGTTTAAACAAAAAAACAGAATCATTTATTAACAAAACAGTACAAATGGATGTCAAAATGCGCTGAGCGTGCTAACATATTGGCAACATGTATCGGCTGATGCCGGCACTAGAAAAGAAACCACAAATATCGTCACAAATGTCAGCCGGTGGGGAATGTTTAGGATTGCAGGAGCCAGAAAATCTGCGGTTTCTTATTTGTTGTCGTCGTCGATGACACGTCATTAACTTGATGGTCCTGATTTTCCTCGTCTCTCCGATCGCAGACCTGCTGGCTGTGCTCTGCCCCAAAGGACCACTGAGGATTCTTGTGGAGACGGCTCAGGAGAGAAACGAACCCATTTTTCCAGCTCTCATCTATTCTTGTAAGTGTGATAAGAGAAGATCTTCGGTCTATTTTTTTTTTAAATCTTTTTTTTAGTTATCACACAGTAGAGACAATATTATGGCTGAGATTTATTAGCTTCTTCATAATTTTGAAGAGTCTAGAAAGGCGTGTGTTTGATTTGATTGCTAATCTGAATAAATATGGAAAATGTAACAGGGAATGAAATCTGAGCTAATGGAGATTAGCATTATTAATTAGCTAATGAATGGCATCCGTTAGCCATTCATTAGCTAATGGATGCTAATGAATCCATTAGCATCCAGATGCTATTGGATTCAGCATCTGAATCCAATAGTTAAAGATTAAAAATCAGGGTTTGTTGGAAAATGAAAGGTTTTTCTACAGTGAATATATTTAGGCCATAACGTGTATTTTTAGCTTAGCATATCACAACCTGTGATTTTTGTCATTTATCAAACTGATTTTTAATTACTAAAAATAAATCAAATATTAGAAAACAGCTACTTTTTTTGGTGTAAAGGTACTTTTGTGTGTATTTAGAACTGGAGGTTTCTAACATTTTATTATTGCAATTCTCACGTTTTTACAAATTTTACCACTCATGACTTATTAAAATGTCCTGAAATGAACCAATGACTGATCACAAACTGTGACTTAAAGGGTCTGCGTTTCATATCATTCAGTTTTGTGAAGTGTTATATATTTTATCTGATCTAAGTTTATCCAGATGCCAAATAAAATAGTGAAATGAACCTTAACCACACTGCTGAAATGGAAGCTTCTTTTGGATTTGTATTGTATTTGATTTCTTTTTTTTTTTTTCCTCATTTGCTTCTTCTCCAGCTACAATGGTATGGCTCGTCAATATGGCCGACACCGACAGGCCAAAGAGGAACTCCACAGAAGCGTCTCCACCTCAACAACAGACTCAAGACTGTGAGTAGATTCAAATAAGTGAGTAGGGATTCAGTCCCAGGCGATCTTTAATATTCGAAACTGACGGTTGTTCATCAGCGGCCGTAGAGTCTCCGGCGCCGTCGAGTCCCTCGCAGGACGACGGCGGCTTCACCTCCTCCTGGGTCAGTCAGCAGGAGCACCGGCTGGGGCAGCTCCAGTCCACCGAGGAGACCCGACGGGAGATCCAACAGATGCCGTCTGCGCGTCCGCCTGTGGAAGACGACGATGAGGAGAGTGAGTGCTTGAAATGGAATCTTTCTATTTTTATTTAATCTTTATTTTACCAGGATAAAAAAACAAACAAACATTGATATTAAAAACCTGACTGAGTGGCTTTTAATTAGTGGTATTGGGTAGAAAACAGGTCAGAAAACTAAATATTTACATGGGTTCACATGAGGTTGTTTTTGCCAGTGTGGCTTTATTAACTGTAGCTACGTTTCCAATAATCGAATAATTGCACAAATTGGACCTTTTCTTCATGGAAACTTGGCAATTTAAAAGAAAAACAACCAGAAAATGTTTTTTGATCAGATGTGTCTATGCTAGGCTGAGGTGGTTTTTCGGCTGTGTTGAAATTAGCTTGTTTCGCTAAATTGCAATAGAAACACGTCGTGTTAACACAGATGTTAGTACTGGAAGAAAAGACGACAGGAAGTGGTCGGCATGTTTTTTAATGACTTACCGTGTGAACAAACTTATTCACGTGTGATTTTAATTGCGTTTATTTTTTATTGCAAACACCGCAATGACAAAATTGTCATTGCGGTGTTTAACAGAATATTGACAAAGTCTCGTGGACATTTGTAATGGAAATTTGCCAGGATCCCTTTAAATCACAGGCCTCAAACTCCAGTCCTCCAGTCGCTGTCCTGCAGTTTTTAGATGAGCCACAAAACGCTGGAATGAAATGTCTTAATGACCTCCTCCTTGTGTAGATCAGTTCTCCAGAGCCTTAATGACCTCATTATTCTATTCAGGTGGTGCAGCAGAGGCACTTCTAAAAGCTGCAGGACAGCGGGCCTCCAGGACTGGAGTTGGACACCCCTGTGCTTTAAATGATTAAGCAACACCTTTGCTGGGTTGTTGCTCAAGTCCATTTCCAGTGAACAATAATTTAATAAAACTGAGGGATTAGAAATAAAAAGTTAGATGTCATCAGCGTAAAGGGAAACTTTCTGTTCAGTGTGAACTGTCTGGATGCCCTAAATATGCCCAAATCACTCAAATATTACTCCATCACTGGAACGACAGCGGACTGGGAATGCCGTGTTTATCTGTTTTTAATTTTATTTAAAGATGGAACGAACATTTCCATGTTTTTGTCTGAGAAGACAAAAAGAAGACGTGTTTCTGTCTTAAAAGAAACGGAGCTAAAAAAAGTGATACTTGGCTTTTTCCTCTTCATTTAAAATGATAAATTAATTTTTGTGCAGATAGCTGGAAAATTAATTGATGACAACATAAAAGGTCAAGAAATTTGGGGATTTGGACAAAAACCTAATAGATTGGCAGCATAGAGGGGAAACCTTTTGTTTACTGCATCTTTAAATAACTTGATTACTTTTTTTTTATGTGGAAACAAATGGGACTGAGGTGATTAATCAGCTTAATTGTAATTGTTGAAATAATCGTCAACTAATTTAATAATTGATTAATTCTTAACTGGAGTACATAGTCGTAAGAAAAGGCCGTCTAGTGAAATAAAACAACACATTCTGAGAGCTAATTACACCACAAAATACATCCGTTTTGAATTTAGGAGAAAAAACACCTTTGCATGTAAATATGTTACAACCATAATTTCTCCAAGTGGTGAAGTTTTAGCTTCACCTGGTCCAGAGTTACTAAAGGGACGCTACGTTGCTGCTTTTTAGGCAGTAAAATGTTAATGTCCTTATTTAAAAATGAATTCAGTTATTTGTTTATTTGCATATTTAATTTCTATTATTGTATTAAAAAAAAGGCTGAAGTTGTTAAATGAAAAATCTGCAAAATAAAAAAAAGCAACAATATTTTTTTTATTCGATTAATCGTCAGGACAATTGATTAATCGGCAAAAGTCAATTAATCGGCAGTATAATAATCGATTATTCAAATGCTCACCATCTCCTGTATAATGACGACGCAAAACAAGGCAGGTTTATTTCTGAAACCCGAGTCACACAGATGGTCGTTCAAAGAGTTTGACAGAGGCGACCATTAGAAAGGAAAGGAAAGCGTTCAAACTTGAGTTCATAAACAGCCGTAATGGTGCATTATGAGTTCTTCGGTTTCCCTCCCCAACTTTAACATCAACATGAGCTTTGTAATCTTTACCCCATTAAATGGCAGATTCTTTTCTGCTTCGTCGCCTCCGTTTCCTTCTCGGCAAACATAAAACATTTTTGGAATATTTCTTTACGCGTTCTCTCTCTCTCTCCCCCTCTCTCCGTCTCTCTCTGTCTCTCTGCCCCTCTCTCTCTCTCTCTCTCTCTCACTCACTGTCTGTCTCTCTCTCTCTCTCTCTCTCTCTCGGTGCCGCAGTCACTCCTCCTTTCGTTCGAAACAGATTAGGAAGTGATCATTTATGGCAATTGCTAGTTTTCATGTCCTTTATCCATCTGGACACTCCGTTCTCTTTCTAACTTAAATCTTCTGTAAATATGGGGTCGGCGCTCTTTATTTTTACTCTTTTTTTTTCCCACAGTAATTACAGCTGTGAAAAGCAGGGGGGGGGGAGGGTGGTGGTGGTTGTTTTCTGGCTGAACTTGGAAGCGTTTAAAGTCGACTACACCCTAAAAAATGTGGCGACCTCCCCCTGTGTTCTCAGGGGGCGTCAAGCTGGGGCTCGGGGACTTCATCTTCTACAGCATGCTGGTGGGGAAGGCCTCGGCCACGGCCAGCGGCGACTGGAACACCACGCTGGCCTGCTTCGTAGCCATCCTCATCGTGAGTGCCCAGCCGCTTATTTTCACGTCAAGCGCACGCCACCGCAGTCTGCTCTTTCTCTTTCTGCGCCATATCTGTCCTCAATTTATGCAAACCGCTTGACTATTTTTTTAAAAAAGACAACAACAAAAAAAAAAGAATCTGTTTGGTTGCAGAGATGGATTTGTTTGGATCATAATCACAGAGTGTGTTATGTTTGTCTCTTCCACCCCAACCCCCACATACACACACACACACACACACACACACCCTCTCCATCCCCCCTGCAGGGTTTATGTCTGACTCTACTCCTGCTCGCCATCTTCCGGAAAGCTCTCCCCGCTCTGCCCATCTCCATCTTCTTCGGCCTCGTCTTCTACTTCGCCACGGATAACCTGGTGCGGCCGTTCATGGACGAGCTGGCGCTGCACCAGTTTTACGTTTAGCAGGACCACGCGACCCCGAGACGACCCTCACCCGCACAGCTCGAGAGGGCTGACCCCCTCCCCCCCACCGCCTTCACCTTCCCCTCTGCGGCCCGGGAGAACAAAGAACGACGCAGCCGCCCCTCACACCAACACCTCCTCACGATGCTGGAACTCGACGGCGGCGGCTCTTAAAGGTTTTACTACCCTTACTTTTATTTGATTTTTTTTTTTTTAAAGTGACATTTTTTCATCGAGATGGCAGGAAATCTTCAGGAGGCTCTTTATCTCCTTCATCACGGGGTTTACAGCAGGTGCCTTCCTCAGGGACACCTACACAGTAGCTGCTTCGAGAAGAGGGAGTGTTCTCTTCAGAACCCCTCTCTGGTCCATTTCAGCTCCAAACCTTTACAGCGCCTTTCATCCAAAATAACGGACGGACAGACGGACGGCGGCGCCGACCAGTAGATGGTGACGTGTAGCTTGAACGCGTACGAGACGTCGGAGCGCGCGCTTCGCTCACTGCTGTTAAAGAGTGAAACATTAATTGCGTCGTTATCGTTTTTGCTTTGCTTAAGGAACAAAACTCAAACTTGACTGATTTTTACACCCACGCAGGCGAACGCCTCGTCGGACAAGAGTCTCCGACTCCGACGACGAAAGCAGGGGGGGTGGGGGAGGGTGATCTGAGATTTCCCGCGCGAGCCACCGAGCGATTCCGCTGGAGCACTCTGAGAGTACAGTGCCTTGCTCGAGGGCATTTCAGTAGTTGTTGTCATAATTGTGTGACAGACATGTGCTTTGTTTTGTTTTGTTTTTCCTTCCTCCCCGAAATCTGTCCAGGGATTGTAACCTGTGATCATCCGGTCACAAACTCTAAACCTTTAGGCTACAGCTGCCCTCATGACGCTCGCCTGGTGCTGTTTGAAACTATGCTACATCGAACACTGAACTCTACTGCATCACACGGATGCCGTCGGGATACATTTTCTCCTTAATTGTGCTGAAAAAGAAAGTGCTTTTTGCAATGTTTTGGGTTTGTTTTTTGTTGTTGTTTTTTTTGTTTTTTTAATCGGGGTAAGTGTGTAGACATTTAAAATTGTAGGTCAGCAGCATTTGGTGCTGCTAAATGACAGAATCTGATAGTTTTGGAAAACTATTCACAATTTCCTCATGCATCGTCAGGTGTGTCGGCAACAAACAAACAAACAAACAAAAAAAAATCAAACCTAAAATACGTAGTCTGGTTTAAATAAAAAACAAACAAACTGTGAATAATGAACTAATATTGAATACAAAAGGAGGACCAGCTGCACTGATTGCTTTTTTTGTTGCACTCGGGTTTTGTTCTGATGAAGAAGCCCTGAGGGAACAATAGAGTAATATTTGCTAAGAGACGGCTTTTACTCCCGGTTTTTGATTCTAGGGAAACTGTTGGCTTGCTTCAGTTTCCTTCACAGGCTTCTGTGTGTTTATGCGAGATTGTTCCGATTCCGATTTTTGTTCTTTTTTTTTAATAAACAGTAAAACATGAAATGTTTTCTTTTTAACACTTGCAGAGTTTCGTTGCGTGTTACACAACTGACTAGATACTAAGATGCTAAACCATGTGGTGGAGGGACAGTAGTGTGTCGCTTTATGACTGGAATCTTATTAAAAGGGCTTTTAAAACAGAAAAAGTTGCTAGAATATACTCTCCACATGCTGACATGCACCAAATCACCTTATAGTTGGGTAATACAGAAACATTTTTAACAATATCTTGTGGTATTTGTTATAATAAGTGACAATAAGAAGTCTTTTTTTTTGTTTTAGCTAACTGTATGGCTGTTACTGCAAATATATCTCTTTGCAGTAACAGCCATATATAACTGAATTTAATTATATTTTCTCATGTATATATATTTATCAATGTTCTCTTGGAGCAAACAGTCAAGAAAATAAAGTAAACAGTCAGTTTTTTTCCCATGTTAACGATAAACATGCCACTAACTCCTGATATCCCAACCCAACTTCCACCCAGTGCCTCGTTCTCCTGGTGAGCAAATCAGGGAGTGGATTTACACCAAATCTTGCTTTTAATGAGAAGAAAACAAAAGTTAGTCATGTTTAACAACTTCTCTGACCCATCAACAATAAACCAGAAGTTTCTGATTCTACGTTAAATGATTTGTGACCAACATGGCGTCCGGATCATGGACTGATGCTGCGTTTTAAAAGATTCACCGACCTAGAAACCACATTGCAGTTTGAACGTCTTTCGGCGCACGATTCATCAAAGGAGCCATCTTAAGGCCTGTAGCTGTTTAGAGCTTCATGTGGTCCATTCACGCACACATTCACAGTCTCATGGTGGCAAGCTGCTGGATAGTAGCCACAGCTACCATACACGGCGAAACTGGACCCTTTGAGCACCACCAGCAGGCAAGGCAGGTGAAGTGTCTTGCCGAAGCACACGATGACCTGCAAACTACCATTTACCTGTCAAACTTCTTCCATTATCGCCACCATCACTCAAGGCAAAACAGCGTCCAGCTTTGTACTAGCAGGATCCAGTGGTTGGTGAGTGATTTTTATCCAGCCATCATTTATTTCAGCTACTCATTCCTTGTTCTCCGTTAGCATGCAGACCAGAGGCACACATTCAGCGTACACCACTCAGCAGCCTGTAGGCTAGTTTAATTGTCATATTCCACAGTTACAAGATGCAGTGACACTTGGAGCTGATGCTAAGCAGACGATGTGGAAAATTGTGAAAATTCCTTGGTACTTTGTCACACCAGCATTCCTCACACTGGCCCCTCCTGGGGCCAGTTGGCCGATGGGAGCAGTTGGCCTTCTGCCTGTAGTGCCAGCCACTTTTGTTGTCTCCATGGGAACTGTTTAGCCTCATTGGCCTGCACACTGGCGGCCGAGGGCGGCTTACCCAGAATGTTTCGGCTCGTATTGTGACTTGCCTAACAAGTCCTCAGCGATGCCTCTGTGTGGAATGTCAACTCTGAAGCTACACGGCTCATTTCTGGACTCCTGGTTCAGATGGGGTCGCTAGGACGCTTTGAAAGCATTGCAGCAAAATCTCACACTTCTTTCACCTTCAGCAGATGTTAAGCAGATTTGGTACGTTTTCATTCTTAATAAATGGCTAAAGAAAAACCTTTGCACTTCAGTCACAGTTGCAAATCCTTTGAGGTCAATATCTCTACAGGTGTGAACAGAAAGCGACTGTAATTATTACTCGTTCTTTTCCATCACTGCAAAGTAGCTTCTGCTCAGTCAAATTGAACTTTTGTGTAAGTAATTAACTGTAAACACGAACTTTGACTGGACCATTCAAACACTTGAATAATGTCAGTGCTAAACCATTCTATTGCAGCTCTGGTGCAGCTAAAAAAGTGGAGTGCCTTCTCTGGGTCAGCGACATGGTCCTGCCCCAAGTGGAGCAGTTCAAGTGTCTCTGCGTCTTGATCACAAATTCGATATTCCGGTTGATCCATCTTGAAACAGGAAAGAGTCTGAGGATATAAGTGAGTTTCCTCCAAAGGGTTTCTGGGCTCTCCCTTTGAAATCGGGGGAGAAGTTCGGTCATCTGGGAGGGACTCAGAGTCGCTGCTTCTACACATTGAGAAGAACCAGGTGAGGAGGATCAGGCATCTAGTTAGGATGCCTGATCCTGGAGGCGTCCCTGCTGAGGGGTTTTGAGTACGTTCCGCAGGGAGAAAATCAAGAAGAAAACCCAGGACACACGCTGTAGGGAGGATGATTCTCGGCTGGCCTGGGAACGCCGTGGGATTTCTCCATATGAGCTGGCCCAAGAGAGGGACGTCTGGGCCCCTCTGTTTTGGGCTGCTGCCTTTGTGATCTGACCCTAGATTAAGCTGGTGATCATGGATGGTGGTATGTAGATCTTGTTGTAGGCTTACAGTTGTTATCCTGCTGAAAGGTAAACCTTCACCCCAGTCTCTCTCTTCCAGGATTACCCCATATTTATGTGCACCCATCATCCCCCTCAACTAAGACCATCTTCCCTCTCCCTACAGGAGAACATAATCCAAACAGAATTTGTTTTGTTTGGATTATGTGATACATCAGAGATGGGGAGCTCAAGACAATGGTGGTATTACAAGGTTTTACACACATACACACACCTACACACAGCTTTTTGTTTGGTCTGATTTCGGTCTCGTTTTACCAGAGTTTGCTGACTTCTCCTACAAGCTATCCCAAACTATAAACAGATTTTCTTGAAGCTTTCTTGCAGGAATGTCTTTGTTCTTACACCTCTTCCATAAAAGCCATATTTTCCCACTTGAGCTGTGGATTTTTGTTGCTCCTCCAGAGGTACCACAGATCCATAAGCTGCTTCTTTGATGGCTGTTGTCAGTTTAGGTGTGTGGCCAAAAGTCTCGGTAAGTTCGCAGACTTTAACTTTCTTTTCATTTCACAATTATCCACAACCTTCAGTGTTGGTCCATCGTCTAAAATCCTATTGCCCAACCCTTCATTTTGCTACACGTGAAAGAAGTGAGACTGATGAATACAATGGGAGAAGGAAGACTTTTCAGCCGACATCACATTTCTTTGTAGGCCTTTAAGCTTGTTTGAGACTGGAGTGAACTGAGTTAATCTGCCCATCACTTTCACCCTCCATGGAGTGGACTTATGCACGGGATGCTGTCGCTGTGTGCAGCTCTTATGCGCGTTACGGGTTTCCGGGGATAACTCTGCTAAGGGGATTACCGAGCAGGGAGGGACGTCTGTTCAATGTGAGGCCTGCAGCCAACCTGCAGCGAGGATCAGGTTTTACCGATCACTGCAGACAAGCGTTGAGCTCAGATACCTCAGAACAGCCCCGGGGGAAAGCCTTTCCGAAAAGAATAAAAACACCTCCACGTGAAAAAATAAAAATAAAAAATTCAACAAGATGTCTAAGGAAAAGTTGGAGAGCCTGGTGAAGCGCATGGAGGAGACTCTGTCGGAGATGGAGCAGCTGAAGCTGCGCTGCGGGAAGCAGAGCGAGGAGCTGAGCCAGCTGGTGGTGGAGCTCCGGCGGGAGAACCAGGAGCTGATCGAGAAGTACAACCAGCTCACCGCGGAGATGAAGGAGGCCAAGGAGATCATAGAACAGCTGCAGGACACGAAGTACGCCTTTAACGCCAAGGAGCGGCAGGCGCAGAAGCTCAGCCGGCAGCTTTGAGGGCCGGCGCGCTCCGACGGAGGCTTGACTGGCAGGGAATATGAACTTGGCTTCATGAAGACAGACAACGGAAAACAACTAGAGACGGAGGACAGGGGAGAAACCCCATGTAGCACAAGGTTTCAAAAGACTGGGTGGCCAAGGAAGCTAAACTGAGCGCAGCTGTTTTCTTTAACATGTAGAGGGTTTTCTTTGACTCGGTGTAAAGATGGATGTAAAGCTTAGTAATTTGAACCTAAATCCTGTGGCTTAGAGCTCTTTTTAAAGCTGTGGCTAGACTTAATGACCTGAAATCAAAGCAGAAGGTCTGGTTGTGGAAAGTGTAAACTCTGGTTTAAAAAAAAAAAAAAGTATTTTTTTTCAATGTCCAAAGCATTGTAAACATTAGGCTTTGGTAATAAAAGCACTATTCCTGGAACATATGATGCAGAACCTTGTAAAGATCTTAGTAAATGCCAACTTGGATTTGCTTGTTTTTTTTTTTTGTTAGTTTGTTTTAAGTGGGTGGTCATCTATTTTTGGTCTTCTGCAGATCTGAGCACTAAAAATACCCGATTATCCGTCTTTACCCTCAAGCATCTCGAGGTTTAAGACCGCAAGTCAACCACACTTTGCTGAAACGGAAGCCACGTGCAAAGCAAAAGCTGTAGACGGGATTTCATGCCCATGGTTTGCGCAACATTCTGCCGTTGCGATCTTAAAATGAACTCTCATATATGGGCAATAAAGTTGAAAAGTAATTACCACGTATCTTTTTGGATGGACGCTTTTAGTCGTTTTGATCTTCGCCTACAAATGCATGAAATGGGTTCTAGTCTCATACGGGGAAATGCGTCAGATTCACGAATAACAAAGTAGATGTGAAGCATCCAGTTTGGTTTTTTACATAGAAGAATTAGCAAAGCTATTCAGTCATTAGATGTCCAAAAACTGTGTTCTCCAAAAGGCCTGAAGTTGTAACTATAATAAAAGTTGGTTCTATATTGAGTCAATAGGGGTGAGTACACAAGCATGATGCACCTCACATTTCTCAGTAGCAATCACTTGCTCTGACTTTTGAACTTTACTTCTTATCCTTCGATACTTTGTTTCAATAATCATGAAGCAATACCCCAATATTAATGTCAGAACCCTTGAGACGCGTCGTTTAGAAAGGATTTGTGACCTTCCACCCAGTCGAGGCTGATCATGTCGAAATCGAAACGCTAATTCTGCCCATCTCTACGAGTCGCTCAGCTGAATCGAAAAGGGGTGAGTGTGGAAGTAAAACTAAAATCTCACGTTGTGAGAAAAGCACAGGCGACTTGTAAACGGGAGGTTTTAATTCGACAGTTTTCATTTGGTTTACCACGGTGGCTCGCCACTGCTTCACCATTTTCTTGTATATTTATTTTATTTAGTCAACTATCTACAACAGTACATTGAACACAGGGACAAAGTAAACATGATATTTATTTATTTTTTTTTTTTTCTTGTATATTTATTTCTAAAAGTGTTCCAAGCATAAACATATTACTTACCCAAAAAAAAATAAAAAATTGGTGAAAGATAAATGCATGTCAAACTCAATATGCAGTTGCTTTTGAAGGCTCTCCTCCACAGATAATTTTAGATGATTGAGGTGTTGAAGGGGGGGGGGGAGAATAAAAGCCTCACGACTAAAAATGAAAGAAGACATTCTTCTAAAAAAATATTTTGGCAGATATATAAAGACGGCTTTGCTGATGTGGTTTCCCTTTAAAAGCTCCAAAATAAAAACTTTGTTCTTGTTGTTTACATGCAGTCCTGACATGTTTTTTCAGATGGCCATGAAAATATCAATTATAAGAACCACTGGGTTGTGTATCGCCTTTGATGAGTCGTTTTAAGTAATGTTTGAAAACGCGCCAGATGGAGAACATGTCTTTGCTTTGATTATTTATTGGTTTCTTTTTAGCTCCCAACAAAACTAAACTAATGTAATCAGAAGGTTGCAGCCTGTAAACCAGTCAATATTGGTAACAACCCGCCTCCCCGATAAATGTTTGCCCCCTTCCAGATTTCTTCAGTTTTTTTCATTCTTATCACAGTTAAACAAAACCGGTGAGGCTGTAAAATCTCAAAGTGCTACTGATGGCAGTGGGATGTGTGCTGTGTTTTGCCAGGATCTGAACGTCTTGCCATAATTGACAAACTCGTGAAGTCAGCGCTCTAGGTGACAATTCACTGTCCGGCAATCAGCTCAAGGCCATAAACACGAATGGTGTTATGATGCGCGCTGAAGGAGTGCACGTCCGATTACATTTTGTAGGAAATAAATGGAACAGCTTTCACTTGAAGCTGCAGCATGTGGCGTATTTTTTACGTGTTTGTAAAAAGAGTCACCATGTCGTGACACCTGCTCAAAAACGACCTATAAGAGCCAGGAGGAGAGAATTGGTGCTCTCAATCATGCTTGTGTACACACTGCTCAATGTGCTAAATATGGCTGAGAAACAACTTAGCATTACAGAAAAACAGTTTATCCGCCATCATTGATAGCCATGCTAACTGGCCTCAGCATTGTGGCAAGCCCCGTTAACTGGAAGAAACTGTAGTGTAGAGAGGGGGGGGGAGGATGTAAGCAAGGGGTACACAAGCATGATTGGCACCTCCCCTGGCTTTGATTGGTTGTTTCTGACTGAGTTGTGAGAGGGCAGAGAAGCTTGACTTTTTTATTTTTATAGATCATCTGTCTCAAACTATGCTGTCACGACATAGAGACAATTTTAACACCTACGCAAAAATAATTATTTATTTTGCGTATGTGTAGTAACACTAGGGGTAGTAATGCGAACATTTTACCTACATCCACCCATTTTCTGTACACCCTTGACCCTAATGGGGTCAGGAGGTGCTGGTTCTTCTCCAGCTACGTTCTGGGCGAGAGGCGGGGGTCACCCTGGACAGGTCGCCAGTCTGTCGCATGCGAACATTTTTATTTCATAAAATGTATTAGAGGTACATTTTAAATATCGATACATTTTTGGAGGAATAGCTGTAACATTAAACAACTTTTGTTGTTTCATTTATATATAGATATATATATATATAACTATATATATATATATATAACTATATATATATATATATAACTATATCTATATATATATATATATAACTATATATATATATATATAACTATATATATATATATATATATATATATATATATATATATATATATATATATATATATATATATATATATAAATAAAATAAAACATGGCCGTAAAAACGGTTCCGGGTTGCCAAGGTAACATTTGGGGCTCATTTGCGGCTGAAACTGTAACGTAACATTAACATTACATCCACATTGCGTTGCATGATTGCCCTGCTATTACATAACTCTTATTCACTGTACAAACATCCCCACCACCCCCAAATAAAAAACCCCTCCCTTTACGTCTGTGGCATACCTATGGAGAGCCAAACATAAAACGAAAGCTCGCGCTAACTGTTATTTGTGAGGTCTAAAATTACACACAGTGGGCGTGAAACATCTCCGCTTCTGCCAGGAGGGGCTGTAATTGGGCTGCGAGAGCTGCCGGTTAAAAGGCGCGGAGCGGACGCCCCGCAAAGAGTTTCAACTAGCGCCACTTTCTCCACTACCTGTTGGCTTCCTGGACGCAGAAGAGGAAAGAGACGAGGGCTTCCGGGCAGACGTATCCCAGGACACGGCGACTCTCTTTCGGACGCTTCGAGCCGGTCCTCCGCTGTCAGCTGAGCCGCGTCGACACAAGAAGAAACCTTCCTTTAAAAATAAATAACACTGAACAGGGTGAGTGAATAGTTTTTTGTTTTTTTTATAATCCAGAATCTTTATACAAATCTTTAATTGGCGTTTTTTGTTGTTTGCGAAGTGGGACCCCTTAACTGTCCCCCCCCCCCCAAAAACACACAAGTCAAAACAGGACACCGGTGTCACCATGACAGTTCAGGGGTTTAAGGGATATAGCCTACACGTGTAGCCAAATATTAATAGTAATAATAATAAACACCCAGCAAATCTATTAATAAAGACTCCTTATTAAGTTCTGGGTAGCTTCAGACTTCTCACCTGGTACGTGGGGCACAAGACACTGCTTGTCCTGCTGACTTAGGAGCAGGATAATAGGTTATTTAGTTTGATAAAAGCAAGCAGGTAGTGACCTGAGAGCTCTATGACCGGGTGCATTGATGACACATGAACCTCACAGGAAATTTCAGTGATTCATCAGTCTAGCCGATCAGTGCCTCCAAGGGATTATTTTAGGAGTCTCCAGTCAAACTGATGAAACTTTCCTCCTGGTTTCCAGGCTTCCTGCGAGGTTGTTTTGTGTGACCTTTCTCACTGTGTCACACAGTGACTTTCTATGAAGCAAATGGCCACACATTGACTGATTTCCCTTTTCTTTTTGGAGTTGTGGAGGGAGTGGAGGGTGTAATGGCTAGCCCTATAAATTTTCACTTTTGTTTGAATCAAAGGCAAACACTCAGTAGATAAATACGTAGCTGCTTACATGTCAGTTTTTTTTTTAGACTTTCTTGGTATTGGCTTTTTAAACTGTATTTAACACAGTTCAGAGTGACTCAGGATCAGCCATCTTTAACAAAAGTGGGGTTAACTGTCCTCTCTGGGGGCGTTTGGTGGTCGCGACACGCAGGTCTGGTGGGGTTCAGCAGCCCCAGCCGACCCTCATTCCTCATCTCAGGAGAGGCAGAAAACTCTCTGTTTAGCCACGTTTAAACAAACAGTCCTTCCTGTTGCAACAAAGAAAAAATATGTTTAATTCATTTAATCCGCTAAGCAAAAGTATAAGAAAGAATAAATGAGAGTGTAGACGTGGCTTCGTCAAATGTTTTCAAAGGGTCTCAATTCAAAATGTGAACTGCTTTAATAGAAACGGGGAAACAATGTCGATGTTGGCTAAATTCGTTTTTGCTGATGAGAGCAAAAATAAAACCCGCTCGGAATCACCAGAACTCTAGAAAAGAGGCAAAAAGTGAGTGGAAGGAGATAAAATACTACCAGGTCTAATTTTGAGATGACTTAGAAAAATAGTTAGTGATTCTTGATTTCAATTTCTTTTGCCATCATCATCTTTTGGCGTGGCAGCATTAGAGTCAGGGACTGAGAAGCTCACAAAGAAGCCTGGTTCTGTTCTGGTGATTACTCCTTACACAATCAATAAGATGGAGAACAAAGTAGTTTCAGTCAGAGGCTTGGTTTCACACCGCTGTAGTCCAGACTGCTACAGCAAATCTTTCCTGCTCAGTCATCAACCTCTTCATCAACTCTTTGGAAAGCCATGGATAATATGAGTTGTAACATTTGGCTTCCCTCTAGACTTGATAAAGTATTTATGAATTTAATGAAACGTTGTAAACATTCATGTCTGATTTAATGTTTCACCTTGGTGTAGGAAACTGTCGACTAAAAACTAAACAAAAGCTAAAATGACTAATTGTAACCAAAATAAAAGACATTTGCAGCATCATCACCTTTCTCTAAAAGTGACATGTTCCAAATATTTTGACCCAAATTGATTAATTTTACCACCATGTCCTTTTGAAATCCTCTCATTTAGTTTTGATCAGATTGTTTTTAAACCTCTCCGGATGCGAAACAGACGTAACGTCTAAGATTTTTATTGATTTATTTTGCAAATCCAAAATGGATGGATAAACATGGCGTAGTAACGGTAGAGTTGATTAGATTTAGATGGTCACTCGCCAAACATGCAGCTTCTCATCCAGCTTGATGATCAAAGCTCCGATGGCGCCGCTGCACAAGCTGATTTACACAGTTGGAAAGGTTTTGGGAAACGCTGCAGGGCAACACAACCAAAGCTGTTTCAGTCCAGGACCTCATGCAGTCTCTTCTCTCTGGCTTCATTTTCAAAGTGTCGGCCAGAGGGTCGTGTATTACAACAATGTCTGGGATGCTTTAGTTGCTCTGGCGGACAAGTAACTTTAAATCCTTTGTGTGTTTTTTTTTTTTTTTTGACAGGGTTCAGCGAAGATGCTACTTCCTCTGATAATCCTGCAGCTGCTTCTGGCTCCAGTGTTCATGGTAAAGTGGTTTTGTTGTAAATAAAGGCTCAGTAAGACAGAGGAGGTTTGGATCCAAAGTAGCAACGTGTCCAAAACCAAGACTCCCCCTTTCACTGGTTACATGTAGAAATCTTCTAGTGTGGTATTCCTACCTCTGAATTTTGACACATTTTGTCCCATAGCTTTTAAAAAAAACCCCAAAAAAACAGTGGATGTTTTTAGTATTTCATGTCATGATCCCGCTAGGACTGTCACAATAAATTGTTCCAGAAATTATTCCGATAAATAAGAATATTGTTGTTTTGAGGCTGTTTTGGTTTCCTCACCTAAAATCTCCATAAAATACAGTAAAGTTTGTGGTTGACAGCTTTGATAGCTACTGTATAAATGCATTTTCAAGAATAAATAGGATTCTTTAAAGATCTTTTCTGTTGAATTTTAGTAAACCAAAAGTCTGTGATGTAATTAAATGCAATAAAATAAAAAATAATAAGCAAGAGAAATGTTTTCATCTAGAATTGGCTCCAGTAATTTCTTGTTTTTTAATGCATCCAGCTGCCCAGTGTGGATTACTGGGACTCCTGGGGTCCTTACGGTGAGTGCAGTCGTAGCTGCGGCGGCGGTGTTACCATGAGAACAAGACGCTGCATCACCCAGAGGTAGGTCCTCTTTTTTGTTTTGGATTCTTGTTTCCAAAGTCCAGTTTGGCTGTATTGAGATGCCCACATTGCTGATTTCCCCTGAGCACTAAATCTGTATTATGATGGGAAGAGAGTGATATACGAACTCAGCAGAGATGCTTGTCCTGAGTTGGGCGTTGGCTCCTGAAAAGGATCAGTTTGGCGTCAATATGCACTTTTGACTTGCACAAGTTTTCTCCTGAATGGGTTCTTTTAGGCCTTTAAGGTGTCATTTTTATAATTTTAGGTCTTGCTTTTATTTGTTCGTCAAGCGGCTTCTCCTCTTTCTCACTGCATCGGGATACAGTTTGGTATATTAATTCATGACGGGTGTTGTTGCCAGAACGTCGTTTTCACAGCTTGTTATTGCTGGTGTCCAACTGGCACCTTGCCTGATGTAATCTCTAAAGACATCTGTATTCACAAGATCAGGAATGCGCTTTCTTCTCAGCAATTCTCCCTACAAAAACACAAAATCTTACCAGGTATTTGTTTTTATAGTTTTTAGTGAAAATATCTTAGCTTGAAATAAGACATAATTAACTAACTTAAGTAATTTCACAGCACAGTACAGATGCATGTTTTCAGTAAATCATTTCTTAATGTGGATTAAAAAAAGTTCTAGTTCCACTGAGATTTTTTCACAGGTGACACGTCCCTCTTGCAGGGCTGTTTACTTTGTTGCTCCATATAACTGTGACTCAAACATTGCAGTAATAATAATCCACTATGCTATGATGTCCACACTAATAAAGATTCACTCACATCGGGATGCTTGAAGCTTGAAACTGAGAGTGAAACTTGGCTTACTTTCTGATTATTTGAAAAGACTGATTCTCGGCGTAATAGCAATAAACAATAAATACAGTGTCTTGCAAAAGTATTTACAGATCAGTTTTTTTCAGAGAACAATGGAGGAAAATGTCGATCTTTAGATGAAACTGTCGAACCACTGAGCTCTGGTTCCCCAAAGCGTTGACTGAGCGGGTGGAGCGCAGACTCACGTCGCGCTGCTCAGATGTTAATCATACAAATCTTTCAAACCTAAATAAATCCGAATTACATTGTACTTAGTGTCGGCCTTTGGGGCCCGCCGATGAGATATCAAGAGCGCTGATGCGTCTCAGTAATTGAGCAATCCGTTCGTGTGGGAATTTTTCTGATAAAACCAACAATTTTGCTGCTTCCCAACATGTCCGTGCAGCCAGTCAGTGAGTCAGACAGTCTGTTAAGTGAGTGACTCCCCTCTGTACCTCAGTGATCACACAAACCAAGGTGCCCTGCCCATCTGCTTGCATCCAAAATGAACTTTGCCATATCTTGTCTGCCGGGTTGGCCTGAGTCACTCCTTTAAACACAGTGATTTGATACGCTGAATCATTATGTGCTTTAACAACAACTCCCGTTTCGCCATACGTTCATTTCAGACTCGTCTGTGAAAACAAAACTTTTCCTCCATTATTTCGGTCGTCTATCATGTCGGAGTGAAAGGTGAGCCGCGCGAGTCGGATTTTGCATTCCTCAGTGAAAGGTTGGTCGGTATGATTGTTTCAACGTGTCATAGTCTTAGATCTGGCCGGCTGACAGGAGCGTGCCTTGCTCTGGCCAGCCTGAGGGCAGGAACTTTAAAAAAATAAAAAATAAAAAATGGTGGCCTAATCATGCGCTCGCTGCGCAGTGGGAATGGAGGCCTTGCAGATGATATTTAGAGCTGAAAGTATCTATTCCTGCACTTTCAGACTGCTTGAACTCTGCTTTTATATGGCTTCTGCAGCTGGTCATTAACCCATTTGCCTCGTTGTGATAAATAAGATGGTGCTACCAAAATTGGGAAAAATGGACTTGTATTAAGTTGGTAGTTAGCTTGTGAGAACCTCTGAACTTTATGTTCTTTGGCCTCTGTTTTGTTTTGTCTCTTAACTCGAGATTTGAACTTTCAACCCCCTGTCTGCTTTTTAAAATGTCCGTAAAACAATCTCACAAACTCAGTTTTAGTTTTGGGATTCGTGACTCCCCTCTATACCTCAGTGATCACACACTGCGGTCGTGTGTGATATAGAGAAACATTTTCTCTATTTCAATGTTTATTGAACATTATAGCTTACAAATAGTGTACTCCAGTGGAATTAATAAAAATAGTAATGATAACATTGATGCTAATAATGATATAATATTCATAATGAAATATATCAAGATAATTTCTAGTAATTAGTGTTGTTTAAATTGTTTCTTTGGACATTTTTTAATTCCACAGTCAATCTCCTCCATAGTTTCACAACACAGATTGAAACAGAAAAATATCTTGTTGTTCTGATCTTACAAGTTTTGAATTAGAATTTTTTTCTCTGGGATGATAAAGTCCTTCTTCTTTGAAATAAAAAAAACAAAACAACTTTTGAATATTTTTTTTTCCCTTCAAGGGGGTCTTTTTTTTGTGGGTTCTAGTGTCCCTTATATGGCAGTAGGCTGACAGGAAAGTTGGGAAGACATGCGGCAAATGTTGGCGGGTCCGGGAATCGAACCTGCGACGGCCTCGTCGAGGACTCAAGGCCTCCAAATGTGGGTTGCGCTGACCCCTACGCCACCACAGCTCGCCACCACCTTTTGGATATTTTTGATATGAATGTTTTTCCGAGGCACTGTGCAGAATAACTGTCAGTGTTAATGAAAAACAAACATGGCCAAGCTTGTGCAGCTACTGGTGTTTTTAAATGTGGTGTACTGGTGCAGAGTCATAAATAAATTTACAATTCAGTGAACTTATGTTTGTGTTTGAAAAAAAGAAAAGTTTTAAGTCAATTTTGTGCTATTTTTCTGTATTGGTATCGGCCGATACCAGGCCTCAGATATCTGCATCGGTCCATCCTTACTATTAAGCAAACCATTTTCAAAGTGTCCGATGCTCTTTCTTTTTTCACTTCCTATTCTCACAGGACAGATGGTGGACACAACTGTGTGGGACCAGACAAGTCTTATCGCGTCTGCAACATCCAGGTGAACAGAGACAACTGACAGGAGGACTGATAAAAAAATTAAATACAGATATAATGTTATTTGAAGCAGTAATTATTTCTGGAAAATTAACCTTCAGCCTCTCCGTTCCTCTTTGTTATGCCAATCAGGATTGTCCAGAGGGATCCAGAGACTTTCGGGAAGAACAGTGCTCCCAGTTTGATGGGACTGACTTCCAGGGAAAACGCTACAAGTGGCTCCCATACTACGGAGGTCAGAGTTACTCTGTTTGGGACATTATATCGAAATGAAAACCACAGATATTAGATGAAGCTGGACTGAATTTCTCAGTTGTAATGTGAAACTAAGTTCTCTACTTCTTCCTTCCTTTCTTTCTTTTTTTTTTTTTTAACAGCGGAGAATCCCTGCGAGCTGAACTGCATGCCGAGAGGGGAAAACTTTTACTACCGCCACCGCAGCTCCGTCACTGACGGTACCCCGTGCCACCCGGGACGGAGGGATATTTGTGTGGGCGGAGTCTGTAAGGTAGTGTTCTGTACAGATCAAACAGATGAGCAAATCAAAGAGGAAGACGGGAACTTTGTTACATCTGGATATCAATCTTTTCTTCCCAGTATTAAATGTTGTCTAAAAAATAACATTGCTATAAAACTCTTGCGAACATTTGAATCGACTGAGAGCTTTTCAAAATTAAACAAACCCCTTTCAAAATTAGAAATTACAAAGGCTTATCCACAGCTGGCCCAAAGCGTTCACAAGTTAAACAGCTGCTTAGGACCCCCACACCACCAGAGGGACCCCAAGAGCACGAAACCAGCATGATAAAATACACCCAGAATAATACAAACTAAATGCTATCACACATGGAAAAAATATTTCTATATTAACTTTATAGTAGGTAAAATAAATAACTCCTTAATATTTGCCCACATTTATGCAACAGCTGCGTAAAATATCTGTAACAAAATGGTAAAGGGGTTTTAGAAGTAATTTAAACTTTTTCTTTAAATACGACAGGGATTCATTTTGTTTTTGAATATAAATATGGAAATGTATTTTAGTTTAATTTCATTAACTTTAAAAACATTTAATTTAGTCCATGTTTATTGATTCTATCCTGTTTTTTTGCAGCGGAAGCAAAACTGACAGTTTAAATAGGAAATGTTGCTAAACCTCCGTGTGTCACATGAGCTCCATAAATGCATTAAAGATTGGGGTTCAATGAGACAAAATGTGGAAAATATTCAGAGAGATAAATTATTTGAACAATTAAACACTGCAAAAAAAAAATAAATAAATTACTTTACCAAGTATGCTGCTGCCACTGGTGGGGAAACATAAGACGTTAAACTTTTAGATTTAAACTTGTAAAGCCAAATAAAAATCTCTTATCATTTTCCTTCAAATTCAGAATTTTGCTCTCTTTCTTGTTTTTTTTTTTTTTTTTTTTGCTTCTAAGAAGCAAAGCCCACCTGATGAGAGCCACATTTTTCAGCAGGTCTCTCAGCAGAGCTCACGTTCACGTCTGTAGCTCATTTGTGATTAATGGCTTCAGCCAGAGGGGCATTTTAGCCGGTAACAGTGAAGTGCTGCCTTCTCCAAACTATGCAGGAAGCTCAAGTTTCATTACTCTCAAAAACATTACTCTCTGTATAGTTCTAACTTGTTAACGAAAAAAAAAGGCAACTGTATGATTCTTAAATAATAATAATAAAATAATTCACTAGCACGTATAAAATCCTGCTGGGGTTTAGAGATTTGACTAGAAAATCAAACAAACATCAAACTGTCTAATAGCATCATAGTTGCCTCTCCGTGATGTTTTCAGTAAATTGGTCACAGCGGGATCAGATCTCACTGCTTCCTAACTGCTCTGAAATCCTCGCTTTGTTAACGAGAGGCGACGCACTCAGAGGAGCCAAGCAGCGGGGCTGAATGCTGCGCGCTAACGTCAAACACTTTGTCCCGTTCCCACCTGTTCCTCGTAGAATCAAAACTCCAGCTTACCAACCCTCGTTGGCTTCACCGCACCAAAAGCCCCCACCAGGAAAAACTCACCCTGAGACCAAACGGGTTCCTGCAAAACGAAAAACAACAAAAGAATGTCAATTAATTAATGCTAAATTTCAGCGTCACCGTCCTTCTCAGAATTGGTTCAGTGACACTCACTTGGTTCACCTCGATTGGATTATTTGGCTTGTAGAGGGATCAAGAGTTTCTTCCCCATATTTGCTCCTTATTTTCATAACATATTCCGTAACAGCGCCCCCTATGTGAATCAAGGAAATACAGAAAGTATTATTTCTGAAGTCCCTAGACATCAGGTAAATTGTTTTTCTTCAGTTAGCAGTGCAAGATACAATTTACAATTAACATTCACATTAACTCAGACCTTAACTATTATTTCAAAATGTAAATTCATGGAAAGTGATAAAATAAAATACAATTTCATTGAAATTCAAAGTTAGAGGCATGGATTAAAAAATGAAATCACGAGGTTCACTTGATGTAGTGGCCCCATTCATCAAAAAGTTTGAATGGGGGCCACGTGGGACCCATCGGGGCCAAAGTGTGAGCTGGACGTGGAAATAAAACTGTGAAGGAGGGGAAAAAACAAACTGCTAATGAATGTTAATGTTCTGTTTTCGTTAAAGCCCAGGAGCTCATGTGACTGGCCATCCTCAACAGTGTTAACAAACATGCTACATGTTGAAAGATGTGGATCAAATTGTCTGAATCCATTTTGTGATCACTCAGTTACCTCATCTTTGGCAACTTTGGGCAGAGTTGAATCAGGCTAAGGTTGCGACGTCCGTATAAGTTGGTGGTTTTTTCCCCCCGTTTTTCAGCGCCTGGGCTGTGACAACATGCTGGAGTCTTCCCAGCAGGAAGACCCCTGCCTGCAGTGTGGGGGCAGCGGCCAGTCCTGCCACCTTGTCAAGAACACCTTCAACGCTCGCAACCTGCCAGCTGGTACGATGTTGGGATTTCTTATATGAACACACGCCTACTTTGCTTCTTGCATCAAACATTTAGTCCAAATCTAAATTTGCTCAAAATCCAGTCTGATTTGCTTTGGCACCTAATCATAGCTTGTCCTGATTTGCCGGACCTTCTTCTCCATGTAAAACATGCGATTAACTTGAACTTTCTGCCTATTTGCCCCCATGCCTATAAAAAACAAAAACAAAACAAGACTTGCTGATTGTACGGCGAATATCTGCCCTGTCAAATATTTCCACCTGGTGTTTGGGTCACCTACTTGAAAGAAATACCTCACTTCCGCATTAAATGAAGCGAGACCAGCTGATGACCAGCTGCTGCCTCTCCTGCTGTGTTTGTTTAAAGGTACGGAGAGCTAGCTTGGTTGTTTGTCTCAGGCAGCTGTCATGCCGAGGTACATCCCCCGACAGAACCTGGTTCCTCTGTGCCTCGAGAGTTCCCTTGGGCGGAAGGCCAGAGGTCTTTGCATTCACCCTGCAGCGCTCATGCAAAGCCTAAATATTGTTTTTGTAGATTTGCTGGCGTAAGTAAGTACAGTTTAGCGGTCTCCCAGTCCAGGCCCCCAGAGCCAGGTTGCTATTAAACTTAGCCCTGTCTGTATGATACAGAAAAGAAAAATGCAGAGGAAATGATAGACTCCTGCTTCAGGACAGAGCGCAAGTGAGGTTGAAGGCAGACGAAAAATTACAGTCTATCTCAATTGGATATTGTTTTCTATTTATGTCATGATAAGTACTTAAGCTAAAGCCTAGTCCCTTATCTGTGAACCCTGCTTGTTTATGAGGCAGTAGTCGAGGCAACTGCATGCGTGTGTGTGTGTGTGTGTGTGTCCTTTTGTTATGTTTTATTTAGGGTTTATATGAGGCTATGGCCAAAGAGTGAGGAGGACAGAAGAATAAAGTGAGGAGGAGGTCAGGGATGAATAAGCTGAAGGTCAAAGAACTCAGATTACTCTGTTTCTTTTCCACAGTTTTGTAAACTCAGTCAACCAGATGTAGTTGTTGTACAGTTTTGTCTCAATTGTACGTAAGAGGATTAGGGCCACCGAAAAAAAAGAAAAGAATTTTTAAATTAAAGTCAGAATTTATTATTATTTTTTTTTACGGTGGCCCTAATCTTCTTCCGTACAATTGCTTCTCTGACTGTGTTGTTCTTTCATCAAATTTTCTATTTTTGAGTCCGTATTCGCCCGTTAAAACTGTTCGATTCCTAAGTTAGTTGGCAGTTATTTCCGTAATCGATTAATCGCGATTACTTCAATTATTCATTCCAGGCCCGTACCAACTGGGACGTGAGGGAAAAAGTGAATTTGTCTCTGAAAACATCTTCTCGGTAAATTCTCCTCAATGCGTTTGCATCTGAATCCTCTGCTTGTGTTTTCGTCCCAGGCTACAACCAGATGTTCATCATCCCCGTCGGAGCCACAACCATCAGCATCAGAGAGACGACGGCCACGCGGAACTACCTCGGTGAGTCCCTGCTGAGTTTTTGGAAAACAAGAGAAAAACCAGTCACAGGACATACTTCAAACGGTTTTATGGCACGCTGAAATTCATTCAAACAAGGCCTGCAAATAACGACTATTTTAGTAATTGATAAATCTATTGATTATTCTGACAATTAATCAATGAATCAAAAAATGACACATTCTACATATTTTTAAAATTTAACCCCGTTAGCCTTTTTACTTTATATTAGAAATACAATAAGAGATGCAAATAAACAAATTCATTTTTCTTTCTAATTAAGGAAATAAATATTTTATTGCCTAAATTGCAACATTAATAACATTCTTTTAGTAAAACTAAATCAGGTGAAGCTAAATCTACGCCACTTGAGGAGCTTTAGCTAAAATATTTATATATTTACAGACAAAGGTGTTTTTATCTTAAATGTAAAATGTATGTATTATTGCACAATTTTGTCTTAAATAATGTTCTCGTTATTTTGATTAGATACTCCAGTTAGCGATTAATCGATTACTAAATTAGTTGACGATTGTTTCAGGAAGTCATGATTAATGTGATTAATCTTTTCAGCTCTAACTCAAACCTTTCTTGCTCTGCATGATCAGCCATCAAGAACCTGCGTGGCGAGTACTACCTCAATGGCCACTGGGTAATTGAGTTTTCCAGGGCGACACCCATTGCCGGGACCATGCTCTACTACCAAAGAGGCGCTGAGGGCGAAAACGTACCCGAAACCATCGTCGGCCGCGGCCCTACCACTGAACCACTTGTTGTTGAGGTGATTTTGACTTTTTTTTATTTCCTCTTCCAGGAATTTTGTCGTCACCAATAGTCTTTAGTGATTGGTTGTTTGATCCTTATTTATGTGCCACTCGACGTTCTCAGCTGATCAGCCAGGAGCCTAACCACGGCATCGAGTACGAGTATTACCTTCCAAATGGCCGTTCCAGGCAGGGCTACTACTGGAGCTCTGGATCATGGTCTTCTTGCAGCAAAGAGTGCGGATCAGGTCAGACTGGATGCACAACTTCGATTGATTCCCAAGCTCAAATACCCTGAAAAGAAACAATTCATTCCTCTGGTTCTCCATCAGGCTATCAGTCCCGCTTGGTCTTCTGCTCGATCGACAACGAAGCCTATCCCGACTATCTCTGTGCTTCTCTGCCAAGGCCACAGTCAAACCGCACCTGCAACCCCCATCCGTGCCCACAGACCCAAAGGTTAGTTGAGTGAAAACACGTCAGGCACTTTTCTGGCAGTGGATCCCAGATGAATTGTCATCCAGATTTCATCTCCAAGACAGCATTTTGACTGTTTTAATTCTTTCATTATTATTATTATTATTATTATTGTTACGGCTGTCTGAAAGGATGGCATACCTGTATCCGCCACAGTTGTGGAGATCCTCCGTCAGACCCAGGGTGCTCAGGTAACTCAGGGTCGGTAGTCGTAGCGACGCTCAAATTGACTGCAAACACAAGAGGGAGATAAAACTAGAGGTGGGTAATTATCGCATTGTATTATCATTTATCATGGTAAATTTGTCTTCATCATGACAGTTTTGATTTATGGTTGTCATGATAAACTCCAATTAATGAAGTCTAAAGCTCCACAAAACCGTTCTTACTGTCTGGATTGATAGTTTTACTATTATCTCCACTGTTTGTTAAATAAAAGTATAAATAAATACCAATAAATTGGTTTAGTGATTCAAATCACACATTTTTTTACATGACTGCCGTCCCAAAAAAGCACTTCACAAATGTTTTTTTGGTGGGGCTATGATTGCAGTTACAATTAACTAAAACAGATCTTAGAAATATTTCTTATCTTTACTTTTATCGTTATAACAAAATATTGTGATAAAACTTCGTAGCCCATGTCACCCACCTCTAGATGAAACATCTCCTTTTTGGCAGTCTTATTAGTTAGTCTACATGTTCTTCGTAAATCTGAGATACTTTGGTTAATATTTGGCTTCAGATCTACAAAATGTGCTGAATTAGCCAAAGCAGATTCATAAATCTCTGAACTATCCGTTCAGAATCACATTATCTCTCTCTTCACTCCTGTTTGCATGCAGTGCAAAAGCCTATTCCTGCAAGTAGAGTCAGAACAAAGTTACGTGGCACCTGTCCTGCTCAGAGATCCTCTTTCACAGTGCATCTGCTTACCTTGCCTCTTGAGGAACATACAGTGGAGATCTGACACCTCTGACCTTGTTAACCCCCCCGGCCTGCAGCCTCCACACCTGATTTCTGAGCTCCAATAAATCACGCAGCTTTCTGTCTTTGTCCATTAACGTAGCAATGTATTGTGAACTGTTCCTAGCTCATAGTTTGTCTTAAAGTGTTGCTGTTTTGTCCGTCTACGTAGAACAGAGGAAGTTTTGTCAATTCACTAAACAATTCCTGGATCAAATAAGAATTAATCCAATCCTGAGTTGAGCTAATGCAACATACTGGCTTAGGCATTTAACCCAAACATTGGTCAAAGTGGCTGATAGTCCTTTATCATGCGACAACAAATTTTGCTGGACGATAAATTGTTCCAGAAGTTATTGCGATAAATGGTAATATTGTTGTTTAGAGATCACTTTTAAGTGATATAATGGTAATGGCAAAAAAATAATGCAAAAACACATTCTGAAAGATCTGTAAACTTTAACGACATTGAATACGACAACTGGAAAACGTTTAAATAAATAAAATGGAGTTTGAAGTCTTTGTAAACAAATGTGTCCACCAAGCTGCACCAAGCTGAAGACTTTTATCATCCAGTTTTCAGTAGAAAGACAGAAAAAAAGAGATGAACAATAAATCATGCCAATGGAAATAATTGGTTTAATTTATCATTCGATTAATTGACTTATTGATTATTGTAACATCTCTAGTGGCTAATGTTTGGAGTCAAAGCGAACATTAGCTAAACATTTATGCTGATTTGTTAAAGCTGTCAATATTTCCTGACAGTAGATCATGAGATAGGTAATCTGTGAAAAAATTGATTTCCTCTGCATCCTCCCTGGGGCCCTACTGCCATCTGCAGAAATGCATCGCTCCAGGTCAGAAACGGCCAATCAGAGCCAGGAAGAGGCTCTTAGTACTGTAAATCATGCTTGTATGCGCACTGCTTATAGATAAATAGATTATAGAATAGTTTTGCATGAGAAAGTCAATTTTAAAAGCAATCTCATATTACTGTAATAGCTTTAATTAAATCCCTTTTAGCATTAGATCTTCAGTGTTTTAATAGCTACACACGAGGAGCGACAAGTTTAACTTTTGTCCATCTTTACGACGGCTTTCCCAGCTGGAGAGCTGGGGAGTGGAACGCCTGCTCTGTGACCTGTGGTGGGGGCTCTCAGCTGCGCTCCGTGCAGTGCGTACTGCACGATGCGTCCGGCCCCCAGGTGGTGGAGGACGCCGTTTGTGCCGCCTACGCAGACGCACCGCCCTCTCTGCGGACCTGCAACATGCACAAATGCGCAGAGTACCGTGTGACCGGATGGAGCTCGGTGAGTAAAGGGGGACCAAACAGCAGGACAGACCTTTAGAAATTTACATTTTTAAATAAGTACTTTTGTCCGCAACATTTTTTAAAATATAGATGATTGATGTGTTGCTTTGCAGTGCTCAGTGAGCTGTGGGTCAGGCGATCAGACCAGAGAGGTCACCTGTGTGGGATCAGGTGGCACCATGTTAGAAGAAGCATCCTGCAGGACTTTGCTCCGCCCACCTTCCGTCCAGCCGTGTGAGATGCCCGCTTGTCCCAAACAGATCCACTGGCATGTGGGAGCATGGGGACTGGTGAGTCGGATGCAAACATTTGATTTGGTCGTCTGAAATTGAACTGTCTTGTAAAGGTACCAAATGCCAAATTGCGGAATTTGGCATTTCAAAAATGAATTTGCTCAATGGAAAGATTCCAATATCAAAAAAACTCTTGTTTTCTCGATCAAAGGTTTAGCATGATGTGTTTTGGTTTTTCTTCACAGTACCAAAATTGGTTTATTCTGTAAAACTGCAATCGAATCACTTTTTCCACATCACAGGAGTCACTTGATCTTCAGCTGGATGTTACTACTGGCACAAACCACGAAGAAGAAGATGGCAGGAAGTAGCTAGAGATTGATGGCGCGACATGTTGTTTAGTGACTTATCATGTGAACAAACTTATTCAAGTCTGATTTTAGTTTTTGTTTCTTATTTAAAGGGAACGCCGCAATTGGGAAATGGTGTTTTTTTCCCCCAGCATCAGTGGAATATTGACACTTTTGCTCAAATTCAATCCAATGTAAAGGGGGTTAAATACAAACGGAATAAATGCAACATTTTTGCATAGTTTTTTTAACGTTTAATAAGAATGCATCACTATAATTCCATATCACTGTTCTATCCTAAAATTGATTGGTCTGTCACTTAAAATAAAATTTTGACTGGAGACAAAATTACACCACATTTGTGAAAAAAAAAAAGAAGAATCTTTGTGTTTAAATATGAAAATGTGAAAGGGGTCAGAATACCTTTCGCTAATTACAATCTGTGTTTGTTTTCCTGCAGTGCTCCAGAAGCTGTGGTTCTGGCTCACGGGAGCGCCAGGTGATCTGCTCGGATCAGGAGAGGAACCTCTATCATGTGGACCAATGCAACGCTCACCCCAAACCGTCCACGATGGAGCGCTGCAACACGCAGCCATGCTTCAGTCCACAGGGTAAGCGCCTCCAAAACGCCTGGATTGGACTTTTATACTAAAACACCTCATATTCTGTCACATGCTGTGTGACAGAATATGAGCATATTCTTAGCATGTTAAATTGCTGCGTTTTATGTCGTTAATATCCATTCTACTTCCTGTTCCTGTTTTCCTGGTCATTCTATTTCAATGTTATCACCATGACTACCACATCTACATCAGGTAGACGTCCCTCCCAGTCCTCAGAATTTCCTTTAATTTAAGAGGTTTCTGTGCCTTACTGTGCAAGGCAAATCCCCAGTAGTATTTTTATAATCTCTGCTTATTCTGGAAGTGCAGTACTTTAATAGTGCAGCACTTTAATAGTGCAGCTCTTTAATGGGCATGCATTGGAAGGTATGAGCATTAGAGTCAAAGGCAGGGCTGTTTAGTCGAAACCATTAATCAGTTTTGTAATAGGAAAACATGTTTGTTTTCCTTCCTCCTCTCTAAACATGATGTCAGTGCTTTGGTCTAACTGCTTTTTAAACTCCAGTCTATAAAACACACAAATTAATTCGTGTTCGAACAACTCCGGCGATCCAGGTCTATGAGCAATCTGGAGGCGTGTGCGCTGCAGTACTTCATGGGGAGAGCTTACTTTTAAATGGATTTGGTGCTGTTTTGGTGACAACGAATTTGCCAGGACGAGGTTTTTTAGCCTTGCCAGTGTGCCTCGTTATGACCTGTTCTCTTATGACCAGTTGTCTTATCGTTTCTTAGATGTAGACCAGACGTAACGGACATGTTGGTGATGATAAACCTCTAAGATATGTCTGAATCTAAGTGTCAGTGTTGGGACTTTTTATGTTGACACTCACTGACTAAAATCTCGCCCTACCTATTAAATAATTTCAGTTTGCGTAAACATTGCTCACTCAGGGTGACTAAAGGTTGTGTTCTCTAATCAAAAAGGGCCACACCACGATTCCCCTGAATGATTTTTCTCTTGTTGTTGTTTCCAGTCGTCCCCAGCATCCAGAACCCGCGAGGACACGACAGCGCTCAGACTAGCTTCCAGCCCTACATGCCAGATCTTTCAGCAGGTGACAATTCTTATTATTATTATTATTCTTTCTCCGCTCCTTCTTTGTCTAAGATTCTTCTCTAAAATGTCTGTTGTGCTCTCATGAATAAACTCTTTGAACCAAACAGAAAACTGTAAAATAAATAAATTGTTTTCTACCTTTAAAGTCAAAATTTTCCATCTTGATTTAGAGTGACGGACAAATGTGGGATGTTTTAAATTTCAGCCCCACTGCCTCTTCATCTAATCCCTTTGTGTTGCTATGGCGATTGTCCCCAACTGTCCCCCCTATGCTTCTGACATCCCCCGTCTGTTCGTCCTCTCCCCGGCTCTAATTATCCAGGCCTGATTGGCATGTTTTCAGGACTCTGTGAGCGTTGCTGGCCTGATTAAAATATTTCAGAAGCGGTGAACTGTGCCGTTCCTGACCATAGTGGTTCTGGAATGTTTTCTGCGACGCCATGCGCTGCCCCAACACTCGGGGAATTCGAAGCGTTTGTTTTTGTTTGTGTCTTTCGCCTTGTTTCTGATCACTGGAGCCGATCGCTGGGTTGTCACAAGCATTGTCGGTTTTCACGGTGTAAACACGGTGAACTGTGTGGCGTCTTGTTTGCTTTTACAACGGAGACATTCTTTGGTCTGCTCTCAGCACACAGGCCAGAGACCAGAGACCCCGCCCAGGGCAACACGGTGCAGGACCCTCACCACTTCTCCCCGGCCCTCCACTGCAGCCAGTCCAACTACGGCTGCTGCCCAGACGGACGGACCTCAGCCAGGGGCCCCCAGGGCGTGGGCTGCCCACAGACTCCAGCTCCCACTCCTGCCCCGTCGTCCTGCTACCAGACAAGGTATGCGCCCTCAACCCACCATGGTTTAGCTCACAGTGTGGACGGAGTCCGATTTTAGACTCGTTCTGTGGGTGTTACTTTTGTGACTCCGTTACCACACCAACCACACAATGCATGGCAAAAATAAAAAAACCCATGTACCACAATAGGCACAAATCTGTTTTTCTGCACATTTTTCGTTATTTTTGATATGAACATTCAGTGCTTCTTGCTCAATTGTTTGTGCTCGTTTCCTGTTTTGTGTTTCAGTTATGGCTGCTGCCAGGATGGTGTGAGAGCTGCTCAGGGGCCCAACAGAGAGGGCTGCTTTGAGTATGTGGCCCCTGCGCCTACGGTAATTAAAAACTGTTTTACTTGTTGGCTTAAAAACCCCCATTGTTTGTTTTTAAACACATTTTTTAAAAAAACAACATTTTCTTGTATACTCAGGTTGCTTCTCTTCCAACTGAGAACGCCATAGAGTGCCGTATCACCACTTACGGGTGCTGCTACGATCGCAAGACACCAGCAGGGGGCCCTAACGGCGAGGGCTGCCCCAACCCACCCAACCACAGTAAGAAGATAAAGAGTTGTTCTCGTAGAACGTATTTAGTAGAAATTGTATGATAGACGAACAGAAATCAACACATGATCCTACAAATGAAAATCCATAATTGTATTTAGCCCCCCTTGCTCGGATACCACTAAATAAAAGGCAGTGCAACCAGGTCACCAGTCAGTAAATTAGAATAAATTTGTAACTCATAATCACAGTAATTATAGATGTTTGTGAAGGCCTCGGAGGTTTGTTATAGAACAGTTGTGACGTTTCAGGTTAGGATCCAGAAGAAAACATTAAAAAAAGTTTATTGGAGTCATCAATAAAGCTGAGGAGGTTTGGCGACTTTTCGGCAGCAATCTCTGCAAAAGATGGAGAAAAGAGCAAGTTATAGTCTGAGAAGATAAGCTATTTCTTTCTCCCTTTCTTTCTGTTTTTTGACTTTATAATCTTGATTTCCACAATGGAGTGGTTAGTTACTGTCAGGATTAGGGGTGCACTGAGAAATTGGCCCCAGTTTTCTTAAAGGGGCAGTATTAAGTAAATTCCCCCATCAAAAACATACCTGGAGCGTTTCCTTGATTCTTTCATGCATGCTTGAGAAATCCTTTCATCTCCCGAGGCAACCACTGAGCTGTACAAAACGCCTGGGTGGACTTAGCTCCGCCTTAGAAACGCAGCGCTTTGAAATGCTGCTAAGCTGGGGGCGTGTCCTTTCCTGTTTCTTCCACAGTTTTCACTCCACACCACAGTTGATTAGTTTTGAGCAGTTATGAGGTGAAACCTTAAATTGCTGCGGCAAAAGTTACTCAACATGTTGTTGCTAGGTAACCAAACAAGGCTGAGTTACCAACCTTGCTCAGCTAGCTATGAGAGGTTTCCTCTGTCTACATTTTCCAGAATGCAGTGGGATTCTGGATCCAATTTCAGTAAAATTATTGATTTCAGACACATTATCTACTTCATCAATGTATAGTTATTGATTAATAACTCCGTTATTTGTGGGCTGTAAAGGAAATCTTTTGTTTTTGCAGTCGAGCGGTCCATCTGCTCCCTGCCTCGTGCCGCCGGCTCCTGCAGCAGCTGGGTGTCACGGTACCACTTTGACGTCGTCACCTCCAAGTGCGCCCACTTCTGGTACGGCGGTTGCCACGGCAACAGCAACAACTTCATGAGCCGGGCGGAGTGCCAGCGGGCGTGTCAGGTGCCGGCGCCTAGCCAGCAGCAGCCTCAGCCGGTCGCGCCCAGAGGGTCGCCCGACGCACAGTCACCCGACATGGGCCGCACTTTCACGGCGCAGGGCGGCTCGCCCAGCGACTCCGGCAGACACGGCACTAGCGCAGCCAGACACGCCCACAGAGCTCGGGTGTATCTGAGGACGCGCCGGCCTTCGACTGGAGCGCGCGCTCAGATGACCGGGCCAGCTGCCAGGTAAGAAACCCGCACTCCAATCCCACCATCGCCAGCGGCTGCACAAAGCCAGTCGACAGCCTTCTAGACGCTGCTGAAGGAGCTCCAGTTCACTTGGTGCTATAAAGCCAAGGAGTAAACGGGAGGAGATTGGAAGAAAGTTTCTAAAGTCGTGTATGGTTCTGGATTAGAATGAGGAAGTTTGTGTTTTATGCATGTAAAGGTCTAAATATCCTTAAAATGTATTCTTGATCCCAAATAAAGGCCAACTTTAAAGAGAAAAGCTAAATTATATAAAAGTAGCAATAATAATGTGGAGCATTAGTTATTTTAAGTGAAATTCAGAAGTTACTGTTGAAGTAAACAGAAGACACACAAGAAAATTGAAAATAGTACACAACGTTTTAGCTTTCTACTCTCCAGATTTGAGGCAAATACTGAAATTAAAATGGTAATTCTATGGCCTACTTTTTTCTTATGTCTCATCTTATATGGAAAAAAGGGTTGGTGTGGATTTTTTGCAGTAGAGCTATTAATGGTAATCGTTATTTTACCGGTAGTAGACTGATTTTTATTTTATTATTTTGTGGAGTTTAAAGATACGTAAAGAAAGTCACAGAAGAATGGAAGTCTAATGGCTTGCTAGACAGACCCCCATCTGAGCTGATTTTGGTCTTTCAAAAGCAAAATAAAAAAATGTCATACCCATAAGATGCAACGTTATCTTAGCAAATAGTAAATGCCCACACTTTGAAATGAGTCTTGTTAATTTAGAGTTTTAAGTTTTTGCAGCTAAACTACCGAAAGTTATCAGGTTGATTAAAACTTAAAAATAGCAAAACAAGACGTTGGTTGGTTGTGGAAGAAGCAAGAACTAAATACTAAGTAGTTGAAATGTTGCCCCCCGATTGGTCAGCGGTTAGTCTTCCATCTTTCTATCGATTTCGTCCCTTTTTGTGACATCTTTCTACTACAGTTAAGTATTTGATGACGGATAGCATCTTCACAGAACGTAATATAAAAAAATCCTTACCATCCCTTTAATTCCAGTTATCTAAACATCTCAGAAACACAACAGATATTTTTGTTAAAATAATGACGAACTGTGCCTGTTTCTGCCTGGTATTAAAACCACTAACTCAGTGAACTGAGGCAGGAGTTCCCACAGATTATGTTGTTTGCAGATGACATTGTGATCTATATTCAGAGGGATACAGTATTGTAGAGATACTCTCCTGTTTTATAGCAATAAAGTCAGTATATAAATCAACTGTACCTCCACTTTATGCATAATATACTGCTGTAAATCCCTTTTTGTACATTGTTTTATACCACTTTCCTTTTTATGTGTTTGTGACGCTAATATAATCAACACTCGCTCTTTCCAGCTGCTTCTAGCTCCACCCGCTGGGTTTTTTTTCTGCTTACATGGCGGCGCCTTATTTCTTGCTGTAGCCCCAAAAATATTGGGGGACAAAACTTTCTTTGACTCTAGGTCTAAATGGACTGTTCAGGTGTTCAAGTCTTTGTTGATTCTTTGCTGTTTGTCTGATTTAATGTTGGTGTTTTTCTGTTTCTGCTAACTCATTGGGTCACTTGTTAGCGCCTCTGAGCTCTGTTTGTTTGGACAAAAATCCAACTAATAAAGCTTTAATTGTGATACTATCATCGTATGTGCGTGTCATGGTGTCGTGTTTGGGAGCATTTGGGAGTTTTAGAAAGATTTTTGTGTTTGTGTCCATGTGGGGTGTCATAATTGTTGGTTTTAACGTGTTCACATCTGTTGTCTTAGATTGTCGGAGCACATTTTGTGTCGTGGTGATTGTCATGTCACGTGGCTCTTTTATGAGCATCTTTTCTCTGTCCATTTCCTTGCCTTTTTTGTCTCCTGACACGTAAAAAGCCAGGCCGGGGGCTCTCTTTATGCTTGCTTTGTCCACCAACAGTAGAGCATAAAGTGAATTTTGTTCTCTTCTCCTCAAACCTCTCTCTGCTTCCTTCATTTCTTCTCATCCTTTCTGTCGTCTTTCCTCGTATCTCCTCATGTTCCCTCAGTTTGACCCTGGCAGGTGTTAGCATTGATAAGAGCGACCCAGACAAAGTGGAGGCCTTGGTCGGCCAGACAGTGGTGCTGCCCTGCAGAGTCAGCCCTCTGCCTTCGTCGACCGTCGTCGTGGAGTGGAGAAGAGATGGGATCCCTCTGTCGGCTCAAAGGTCACCTTCGGCACAGATTAGATGGATCCGTTTATGTCTCCTTCCTCTGTGTCATGCATTGTTTCTGTTCTCCTCAGACATCACCAGCAGCCCAATGGCTCCCTGTTGGTCGGTCCTCTTATGACGTCAGACTCTGGCTGGTACTTGTGCTTCGTCACTCGAGAACGGGAGAGAGATCACCGCTACATTTACCTGTCTGTCTCAGGTACTCACAATAAAACCCTCCAAGCAAAAACAAATCAAGAATTTGACCCAAACCCATGACAGAGTATTAGAGCCAGGCTAAGAACCAAAAAATAATAATTATTTTTTGGTACCATATTACCAAAAAAGTATACATATTAAGTACCATATTAAGTTGTAACAATACAAGAAAAAGCCATAATAATGCAAGAATAAAGTCATAATATTACCAGAATAAAGTTGCAATATTAGGTGAATGAAATATCAATTTTACAATAGCTAAAATTTAAATGGGAAATACTGAGCACCTTGTGAAGTTTTACTTTGGCATCGGTTTTACAAACAGGACGTACTTAAAACTTTAACACATCATCATCAAATCTGCATCAATAGAAGGACTTTGAAACTATTGTGCAAACAACGGAAAAAAACCCGACTAGCTGGGTAGGTCAAAGTTTTGCTCTCTTTAAAGCAACTTTTTTCTAGTAATTTTACAACCTTTTGTAACATTGCGTCTTTATTTTTTACTTACATTATGACTTTATTCTCCAATTTTTTTTTCTTAAAGGTTTTATTGGCTCTGCCAGCCTTTATTTGTGAATGGTTGGACAGGAAAGAGGTGATGAGAGACGGGGTAAAACATGTGGCAAAGGTCATGAGGTGAAGTCGACTAAAACCTCCATATGCAGGTTGTTCTTTACTCCTACGCCACCACAGCTCCCCTGTTCTCCTAATTTAAAAAGGTTTGGTGGAGGTTCATCTTCTGCTGAAAACGACCCTTAATATAAATCCAGAATTGCAATGGAGCATTTAGATTATGGATTACAGGTTTTAGAATGGCCCAGTCAAAGTCCAGACCTTTATAAAATTCAGAATGTATTGTAGATCTTTTTCTAACGCTCTCCTTTCTGTCTGACTGGACTTGAGTTATTTAGGCTCTGTGACTCTTTTGCGAAAATCCTTTGGCCAGATTCTTCAGGAACGTGACGATATTCAACTGTGACTTTATTCAAGTGCTCAGTCATTGTCAAAACGTTGCTTTACACAGATGCTCCACCTCAGCCTTTCCCGACGTTGCTGCCTAAAGACGGCCCGATCCCCAGGTGAGAACATCCAAACACAAAATCAGTGTTCCTCAGTGTTCTGCTGCTGCTACTTCTAATACCTCTTCAGTTTCACATTTGGTGTGTGAATGTCAAGAGATTTGTTTCCGTACCGTTTCTCAGGTTCAGCATCGATCAGTCGAGCCCGTCGACAATAGAAATGCGAACAGGTCAAGCCGTCAGACTCCCCTGCACCATCGCACCAGCTGCAGCTCTGCAGTCTGTCAGTATTCAGTGGACCAAAGATGGAAAAACCCTCAGTGACTCCAGGTGAGATGTGTAGATCCGATATCTGGTCATTTTTAAACTGTAGCGTTCTTTGATTATCTCCACAGTTGTTACCTTAAAAGCAATTTCCTATTTGTATAGCATCAAAAAATATATATTCTAAAAATAGTGAGTTAAAAGCTAAAGGTATTTTTGTTTATATGAAAAACATTACGACTTACAAATGAAAAAAGGGAAATACGGCAGGATCCTAGTTATGGGGTTGATACAAAATAACTCTGTTGTCCATCCATCCATCCATTTTCTGTTCACCCTTCTTCCCTAATGGGGTCAGGAGGGTTGCTGGTTCCTATCCCCAGCTAACGTTCCGGGCGAGAGGCGGGTTCACCCTGGACAGGTCGCCAGTCTGTCGCAGGGCAACACAGAGACACACAAGAAAAACAACCATTCACACACACACTCACACCTAGGGAGAATTTAGAGAAACCAATTAGCCAGAGAACCCGGAGAGAACCCACCATGCACAGGGAGAACATGCAAACTCCATGCAGAAAGACCCCGGGCCGGGAATCGAACCCAGGACCTTCTTGCTGCAAGGCAACAACTCTTTACCAACTGCGCCACTGTGCAGCCTGAAATCTGTTGTATGACAGTGAATTATCTGACCTCAGAAACTTGGATCAATTCTTAAGTAAAATACAGAATCTTTCTATACATACATTAGGAACAGAGATAAAAAACAGAAATATTTGAAAGAATATATTACAACTTGAAAGTTAAGACAGTGAAGGTCACACTTAATTTTTGCAATCATATTTTTAGACTTGGTTCCAATCTAGTTTCATCAGAAATCACAAAAAAAAAACACTTCCATGCAAGAGTTTTATTTGGTGATAGAACTTAGTTGTTCTGTGGTTTACCTGAAGAACAAGTGTAGAGCTGCTGCATTTGTGATCCCCAGAGTTTATGAAGAATAAAATATAAATACAGAGAAAACATGAACAGGAAAACAAAAGAGGACCAAGTACTAACCACAAAAAGCAAAGACCAGAGAAATAATGCAGTCTAATAATAAGTTAATGATATTTTGTTGTGGATTTCCATTAACATTTTGCTGTTCACGTTGCTATTATGATTGTATTTAATGTATCATGCAGTGTAATAGAAGAAAAAAACAAAAACAAAGAAATAAACTAGCGACTTTGTTGCTACTTTAAACGGATTAAATGCCTATATTTTATTTCTGTGGGGAATTCTCAGTCAAACAGCAAATCCGATTTCTTTTTATCAATTTCACTAGCTGCAACAAGCTGGAAGAAAGCAGATTTTCTGACTGACTGGTGTCGTTTCAGGATTACCCAGCATGCTGAAGGCACGTTGACGATCAGCCCTCTGAGGTCTGACGACTCCGGGGTTTACACCTGCACAGCGGCCAGCCAGCAGCAGCTGGAGCAGAGGCAACTGCAGCTCAGGGTCCAGGGTAAAAAATGTTCAAACACCTTTTTCCACCTCATTCACACGCAGTTCTGATCGTCCCGAGAACACGCAAGCACTAAATGTGTGTGTTTTGGATTTCAGACATGCACCACCAGGGGGCAGTGCATGTCATTTGATACTCCAGACATTCTCAACCTTTTTAGGACATTTATTTGTTTGTAAAGTTGTTCTAAAAAGTTCTGTGTTTTTTTATTTTTTTTTTTTCAATTATATTTTTAGCCGACTTGAAGATTACCACAGCTCCCAACAACATCCAGGTGTCTGAAGGCAGCACAGCTCTGCTGCCCTGCGTCGTGTCCGGAGACAACGTCAACATCGGCTGGTCCAGGTAAAAGTCGGCGTTGTTCTGCTGAAAAGTTGAGTTTCTTCATGGACCTGATCATTATTGAAGCTTATTTTAAAGATTTTTTTATGCAATCAGTGTTCAAGAAGGATCAAAAGGAACCTCAGTGGACAAATTATCAGCAGTATTGCTGCAATTAAACCATTTTCAGAATAGACAGTTGATATTTGTTGGTCATTTCTAAGCAGTAGCAATTTTTGACCATGCGGCTCACTACCCAGGGCGTCATGTCACGAGGGGCGTTCCAGGTTTTCGGTTGCTCGGTGCACAGTGTAAGGCAGCCATTTTGGTTTTGAAAGTTGGTATTGAAACTTTCAATTACATTATATTAAAGGGCCATTTCTCAGATTTTTCAGGCTCTGGACTGAATTTTTCAAAAAATCTATCAAACTCATCCAGGCTGAACTTGAAAAGAAATTCCCTAACTGATGAGGATATCTGTTAGCGATATGTTCTTTTCCTTTGAGTTTGCTAAAACAGGGCCTCGCTCAGGGTTTCTCCATGTTTATCAGGTTGAAATGCCTCATGACCATCACCCTAATAATGAGCTACCTCCATGAATTCACTATCAGATTCAAGCCTGGACTCTGGCAGCATCTCTCAATGGATTTACTGTAAAAGGGCATTCAAAATGAATTTGAGTGAAAATAAAAACAACAAAATTTAGGAAATCTAAAATTATTTAAAGAAGTTTAAAATCAATGAACAATTTTTCAATATATTTTTTTAAATATCCTTTTAATGTCTTTCAGTAGATCTACCAATGACTTTTCCTCCTGTTCATGTCGATAAAACCAGGTGTTTGCTTGGACCTGTTCTTTTCCCGTTCAATTAGCAGTTCAAGTGTTGACAGGAACGGAGTGCTGGTGCGTCCAGACGGCCGCAACATCCTGGTATCGTCTGACGGCAGCCTGATAATCAATAACGTGAAGGCCTCTGATGAGGGAACCTACACCTGTAATGCCTACACAGGCATGTATTCTGTGAGCGCCACAGCTGAAGTCAGGGTGATAAAAGACTCACAAGGTGAGAATAAGTGACTCCATTAATATGTTCTGCAATTTGATTTGGATTATATTCCAATAGATGCTGATTTTGCTGTCAATCACAAAATAAGTTTAAAAAAAAACCCAACTATGTAGATTTAAAAAAATTATGATTATGGTAGGTAAGAGTAAAGCAAAAATATTTAAAAACAAAGTATTTTAAGAACGTGTGCAAAGTTTAATGCAGACGTATAGTAAATCAACCAAAACAGACTAACTGAAGTATCAATACAGACTCCATGTAATCATGCGAATCCTCAAATTAATTTAACACTTGACACAAATCTCATTTAAGACGTATTGATGAGAATAGTGAACTGGTTTCTCCTTTTGTCAGCAAAATTCTCGTTAGTCTTTTGGCTTTTCAAGTTGCAAGTTGTGTTTGACATAAAGTGTTGAACCTCATCTGTGGATGCTGTCTCATCATCCACCCTAAGCACAGCCACTACAGGGTTATGTATTTGACTATTACCTTGAAACGATAATAAGAGAGGCATACATAAGTGAACAGAGAGAAGAGCAGAGGACTTGGCACACAGCCTTGAGGCACTCCACTGTTTATTGGTAGTTTAGAGAGAAGTTCCCTAATTCTTTTTTTAAATATGTTTTATTGTTGTTGTTGTTGTTAAATTTGGATGTTTTTAAAATTTAATTAGAAATAAATAAATAAATAATAATTCTGATGCAATTTACTTTTCATCTGTTTTAAACATTGTGTGAAGTTCACATCAGTGGAAAGTTTCTCAAAGGACAAACAAAAGAATTATGTATTAAAATGAAAACTGTTCTTGCAGGGCTTTTTTTTAAATCCATGTAATTTGGCTGTTGCCTATAGGTGGGAAATTATTATTTCAATCTACTGGTTAGGATCAACCTGTTTAAACCTAATAATGTTCTGAATAATAGAATAATCTCACTGAATGTGCTGTTTCAGGTGTTGATGTGCCGCCAGGCTGTGTGGACCAGCCTGAACTCGCCAACTGTAAACTCATAGTCTACGCCCGCCTGTGCGACCATCAGTACTATTCCGGCTTCTGCTGCGCCAGCTGTGCCAGGCACGCGCCAAAGAACGGCAGGACTGGCCGGCATGTCTTTTGACACGCTGACCTTTCGCCTTGGAACTTCAGCATTTGCCAAATGGAATTAAAAATAGGGACCAGACTGCGCAGAATTATTTTTATTTTAGAAAAGACCCGATGAACGAGGAGTACTACAGTCAGCACTTTGCTCAGATTGCCTTCTGCATTAAGCAACATGAAACCTTAACATGAAACATCCCATAATATGATCTGTGGATATGAGGAGGCGCTGAAAATAAGCTATCTACTCACTGGACTTATGCTTTCTCTGTTTTTTAGAGAATCTAATAATCTAATATAATGTAATTTTATTGTTCCCTTCGTTATTTCGACTACCTTTCTTTTTTTTTATTCAAAATACGTACAAATTCAACATTCCTTATTTGTCTGTGGCGTTTTTATTATATATTTTTATGTAAATAAACCTATTTTGCTAACCTCTGTGTAGCTTGAGTTGATGTTCCTGTTTTCACCACATGGGGGCGCTCTGTGTGACAAATAAGCCTCCCAGCTCGGTCATGCTGGGGGTTATGTTTCTTTTGTGTGTTTTTTTTTAATGTTTTCAGCAAGTTTCTTTTTCATTAGTGTGTAAAAGAACATTTTTCACACTACTGAAAAAGTTTTATTAGTGTGAAATGCTAAGCAAAGCATTCATACTCTTGATATCCTGTTTTTCTTTATTGGTGCAAATGGTAGGCAGAGAGAAATTGTAAAGTTCCTGACAAGGAAACGACAGATGGAAAAGTCCAGCAGTCCTTCTGTGGAGAAACCAGCTGCTAAAAGCCCTGAGTACTAAACTCAGATGAGGTAGCATTTATGCAAAACACATTGAATAGTGAATAAAAGAGTTGGGGTTTTTACATGATCTGCATCATCTGCGGGCTTCAAAAGGGGGTCCCCGCACAGAAGCTAATGTTGTTTGAGGTGCACTCTGGTTCTGGTTCCGAAGGTCAGGAAGCTGCTGTGTATCTACTGTGGATCAGCCTGGATTCAGATCCATCAAACGTATAACAGCTGCATTTTACAACATCTGGAGTCAGTGATGATCTGCAGTACTGCTGACAAGGAAATAAAGTTCTGGTCCAGCTTTTTGCAGCAGACACAGAACAACAGAAAGTTCATGATTTGCACTGAAATTAAATCTAAACCAAACATTTAATTGAGCTCTGTTGACTTACCTTTACATAAATAAATCAATCAATCTAAAAATAAAGAAAAACATTTTTGACAAAGCTTTGTTGTACTTCTTAAGCAATTCATGGATAAACTGATTATTTAAAGATGGATTAAAAAACCCAGAAACTATGGCAGGTCAGGAGTTTTAATAAACTGACACATTTAAAAATATTGAAAGAGTTTTTTATTGTAATTTGGCACTCTTCACTCTCCATAAAAGCCAGGACATACTACAGCAGCACCATGTAAATATGCAGGACAGAAAAAATATATATTTTCTAACTTGAAAAAGTTAATTTTTCTAAGAACAAGCTAGTTTATCCCTAGCATGGTGTTAAAATGATTTAGAAAATGAGTGAACATTTTAGATTTTATACATATAGAACTATTAACATGGGCTTTATTAGAAGTTGAGATTTTGACTAATTGGACTGGAAACTGTCAGAATTGGCAACCCTGCCGAAGAGCGCCATGTTTGTTTATGAGTTTTTGCGCATGCGTCATGCGGGACAGAGACACACCGCTTCGAGGACGCTGCTGGTACTTTGCCTGACTTCGGAAACATGAAACTGACGTTCTGATATGTATGGACCTTACCAGAGGGGCCGCTTTTCATTGGCTGATGCTCATTCTACGTGGTCACGTGGGTGGCAGTCTCACAAACACGAGCTTTTCGTTAGCTAAGTACAGCATAATAGCAGTTCTGATACAACTTCTACACCTTGAAGCCTGTCTGCTACACAGTGTTACGTTAGCTAAACAGATCAATATGCAATGTGTACTGTATCTGACACACACTAAAGATTTTATTTTAGCAGAAAAGGCTTTGGACTAAATTGTTATTCGTGTTAGCCACTCTAGCACAAAGTACAGCTGGTCAATCAACCATCGCTGTGTTCAGGGAAGCGCTGATTAATAATCCATAAATAAATATCAAGCCTGGAAACTTGATATCGTAACGGAGTGAATGTTATGTTTTTAACGTAACGTCTTGGGCGCTGGCGGTTGATACGGTAACAAGTGTGCTTAAACTACAAAGAGAGACAGACTAAAAAGGTACGAATGGTTTTGAGTTGATCACCTGTTCGGGTTATTTTACCTTTGTTTACCTTTGCTGTGGCTCATTACAGCCGCTGTAGTTTCTAAACGTTGGACTAATTACCTCGTTCATTTGTGACTATACGTCATTCATAACAAACATCAAAAAGAACAAATAGATTTCATAAAATTTTAACAAACAAATGGCTTCTTTACCTTAACAGAGCTCTTTGGTTCCTCATATCAGTCTGTAGCTTCTCATATTGAGGTCATCAAACCAAATTTCAGATCTACCATAACTGACCGACTGACACCTGCTGGCCTCAGGTTTGCAACCAGCTTGTGACTGAGAAACCAGTAACCTCCTCCCAGATGATGACATGAACTTGTTATTTCCTCTGTCCATTGTAGTAGCTGATATATTGTGAAAATCCGGTAGAAATGATGCACTAATGGAGTCATGTTTACATAGAAACAACGCGCTACGAGGCTTTGCTTGTGAGACTTGCGGTCACGTGGGTTGGTTGTGGGCGGAGCTTGGTAAGGTCCATTAACTCTGGATCTCGGTTCATAATTTCTGGTTTTCCATGACACCGAATCTACGTGGACGTCCAGCCTAAAAGACTAAAAACTTCTGCGGAGCCACGTAAACGCACCGTGTTCACAAGGTCTTGTAATTTGGCGCCGTAACCTACCTGCTGACTATCAAGGCCTAGAACGAGCCGGTAAGCCGCTGGAGCGCCATGTTTCGAAATCGCTGCGTTTGTTTTTCGGAAAGTTATTTTTCGGAAACCTTATTTAAGCCGTTTGTTTTTTCCTCCGATGAAGTTATTGGAGCCATTTTTGTGTGGAAGCAGAGCAGCAGACAAGGAACGGCGGACCATGGCCTCTCGGCGGCCGTTCGTTTGCCTGCTGGTGTCCCGAAGACCTCTGACGGGGAGAAAAATGGCGACTGGAACCACTAGCAGATTGAGATGGACGCTGAGGCGATCAGCACAGTCAAGTTGAGGATCCCTTCAAGGAGCCTGGGGACCCATCAAAGGTAGGTTAGTCAAGCAACTGTTGCCATTGCGGACCCTGAAGACGTCTGAAAGTAAGAGCTGTTGCGGGTTTTGATGCTAACGCTGTTGAAGGCCAAAGCGCTTGGCTTTTGCTCTGCTGGTTTGTTTTAATTCTCTGCTGTGATGAGAAGGATTCTGCAGTGTTGAAAATCTTTTTGTTTTGAGGTTTTTTGAGCTGTTTGTGGCTGCTGTGGTCATGTGACCTGTGGATTTATTTTTTAAAAATCAGCTAACATGTTGGAATCTGAAGTGCACGGTTAAAAATCTGTTGTGATGTGAAAGGAAGATGGTTGCCGAGGCTTTGGCTAATATATTTAAAAGGCAGAAGGAAGTGATTCAGCTAAAGCTTTTAGTTCATATCACTATAATAAACCTTATTAACATATCTATATACAAACGGAAGCATTTTTTTTTATTTTTGGCATCTACTTTATCTGTACTCATCAGTATCATCTACTGCAGTTATCAGTAATTAAAATATTTTGTATGTGTTCAATAATTATTTGAATTGAAAAGCGAGAACCGATTAATTTTTGCACCGAAATAAGGCGCTGTTCATGAAACACTTTTTCTTCTGCGTGCTGTCGGCTAATGGAGAGATCTGCTGCAGGTCAGAGGTCACAGAGGCATGCTTTACACTGTCTGGTCCTCTATCTGATCGATTTAAAAAAAACAACAACAATTTTGTAGAATATATCCTTCTCAAACTGAAGTTTGTTATGTTCTCCTCTGGGTTTCTTTACAACCAGTTTTTACGCCTCACTCCACTTAGAGAAAATTTGGAACTGTTCAAAGGAAACCGCACATGGTGAGAAGTTCGTCCTGCAGGGGGCGACAGCTGAGCTGGTGCTGCAAGTAACTCCATGTTTTGCGTCTGGAGAGAAAAAACTCAGTGCTTCTCTTCTAGATTAAGCTACTTTGTGTTGCAGCTGACTGTTTTCTTTTTTTTTTTTACCCCCTTCAGCCTTTAAAGTCAGCTGAGTGAAACTGTTTGTCGTAAAACCAGCAAAGGAGCTTCTGCTGCAACTAACTCTCTATTCTCCGATTTAGAAAGTACTTCTTCTTCTGTTTCTTTCTGTAGCTCTGCTCCGTCCTGTCAAATCTCCCGGGTTGTAGTGGCAGACGGCCTCTCGTACTGAGCCAGCTTCTGGTTCTGCTTTTCCTCTACTGTCACCGCATGCATCCTCGGTGTGAGGCGTTGCTTTAGTTGACTCGGATAACTTTTAACCAGCTTAAAAGGCAAATTATCTGCCTAGCAGCTTCGTTAAATTATGTTTTATCACGCCGTGTTCCGGCCGGATAATGCCGCTGAGTCAGCAAAACAAATGTCCTGCTGCTTTATTGTTTATGTTGTTATATTCATTAAATTGAATAGAATTTCAAGTTTTTGTGTATATTTTTTGTTTGTCTTGACCAGGTTAACATTTTATTATAAAACCACAATATTTTAATGAATTACAAAAGTTCTGATTTCTTTATATCATGTCAGGTTTGAGACATAAAGTCTTGCAAGTCAGCTTTGATTAAAACAACAAAAACAAACAAGCCTGGCAAAAAGTGTCTAAAAATGTTTCTTTTTTAGAATTTTTATTGTTTTTTTTCTTTTTTTCCTGTTTGTTCTGTGTAACAACAGGATACGAGTCGCTGGTTTCTCTAAAAACTCGCTTCATTTAGCCGAGGTTACTGCCAACGTCTGATCCTGAGGAAGTGATGGATCATTACAGCTGTTGTCGGCTGTTGCGCCTGAGGTTTTAAATAAATCAATAAATGAAAGTAATCTTGTTCTGTACAGTTAAAGCGAAGCCATGGAATCAACATTTAAACTGGTGTGAAGGCTTGTGCTCTGTATTCCCAGGTGTGTCGTGTTTCTGCTGCTGCACAGATGTTTTCTGGTTTCTCCTGACATGTTTTAAAGAAAAACGGCGAAGAGTAATCTTTAGACATTTATATTCATGTGAAATGCTATGAAGTGACACAAATGATTTTACTGTCTGGGCGTAAATTACACGGGGAATCTGTCTGCTGTTTTGTAGTTTACATGAGAAATCCCATGGAAACGATTAATCTAAACACTCAGATGTAAAAAAACAACAACATTTGATTCCTGATAGTTTTCCTCTTTTGTTTTTGTTTTCATTTTTGGTGACACCTAATTAAAAAATTTAGGAGAAATTGTAAAGAAAAATAATTTCTTTTAGAAATGTTTTTAAACGTACCCTGTTTAAGAGGATAAAAGATTATTTATTTATTTATTTTTAATGATTTCTTCATTCTGCATGTCTGGTTGAAATCAGACTTTGGTATTTTCATCGAATTGAATCAAAAATGTGCTTAATCAGTTGACAGGAGTTTTTATAATTCCACATTGAGCCAGGTTAGTTAAAACAGTTCATATTGAATATGATATTAGGTGCAGTGCAATAAATCTTACCAAACATTTTTGTCCAGTTTTTAGTGCAAATAACTTCAAACTTGAAATAAGAGAAAACTGACTTGCAAATAGCTTTTCAGCAACGCACAAAATCTTGTTTAAAGTCAATAATTTCTTAATAGGAATGAAAAAGTACTTCACTTAAGCAGTACTAAATAATGTGCTAATCTGAACTACTACTTTTATTCATCAATAGTAAAGAATCATCAACTTGAAACAAGCTGCTGTGTCTGGCTGAAAAGTTACCTGTAAGTTAGTTTAGTCTTATTTCAAGTCAACCAAGATATTTTCACTGGAAGCTCCAGTAGATAAAACTAATAAAACAAACACTTGGTCAGGATTTAGTTTCTTGCAGCGTTTGACAGAGAAGCAGAAAACAGGAGAAATGCAAAAAAAATTTCCCTCAACTGAACTCGTTTAATTTGATCTCTGCAACAAGTCTACAGCCATCGCATTTTTCTACAAAATAAAATAAAACAAAACAAAACAAAACAAACTCTCTCGGCTCCAGGTCACAGTAAACAGCTGCTGTTTGTCATTTAGAGACGTGCAGACAGTTTTTAGCTTCAGTTGACACAGAAACCGAGCGTTTGCCAGCTGGGTGTGTGTGTGTGTGTGTGTGTGTGTGTGTGTGTGTGTGTGTGTGAGTGTGTGTTTGTGTGCGGGGGTGTTTTTGCACGGATGCAGGTGCGATCGCAGAGCCGGATGCGGCGGCAAAGGGTTGAAGGTCGTTTCTCAGCAGAGAGACGGCGCTGCAGGACGCCATGCGACCGCATCCTGCCGCTCTCTGCTCTGACCTGCTTCTCTGCTCCACGTCGACTTCCTGTTCTCGCGCTCGTCCTCTCCTGCTAAAAAAAAAAAATGCTTGAACTGTTTCGATGTGAAACTGAGATGTTCCATGTAGACGTGGAGAGAAAATGAGCTGGCTCTTTTAGAAAGCAACTAAAAATATCTGACGCCATCGCTGGAAAAAGTGACGGTTACCGTCAGTATGAAGTTTTCATTTTCAGTCAGATTTTCTGCTTTCATGTCTGATTAAAAAAAAAAAAAACTCCAACTCATTTGTGTAGTTTTGTGGTTTTATATATATAAAACAAAACAAGTTTGGCGGCCAGATGAAGACTTTTGAATCATTTCCCAAACAAAGTGCGGAAAAAACAAATGGACGGCCATGACGTCGGGCATAATTTAAAACACTTTTATTGAAGATCATGTGAAGAAAAACAAGCACACATTTATGTAGAAAGTATCGGAAATAATACAGTAGTACACTGTAAAAATACCAAATCAAAATCTTACGTTTTGATCTGGTTTCTAGTTCAAATAACTTAGAACAATTGAAATAAGACAAAAGTAACTTAAAAGGAACTTTTCAGCAAGAAGTAGAAGCTCGTTTTAAGTCTTAATATTGATGAAAAAAACTCTAGTTCACTTATAACGTGGAGAAAATGTTTTCTTCCAAGTTAAATAATCATCAGTAGAGGATTGTTGATTTAAAACAAACTCATTTCTTGCTGGAAAGTTATTTGTAATTTACTTCTGTCTAACTTCAAGTGTTCCAAGTTATTTGCAGTAGAAACTAGACCCAGAATTGAGTTTTATCAATTCTGTAAAATAACATGAAATCCCCAAAGATTATTTCGTCTGTGCAGATTAACAGCAGATCAGGTTTATTATGTACAAGGAGGACGAGTCAAAGCTCAGCTCTGCTCTCACTTGGTCTGCTTTCCACGTTTTCCCTGAAAAAGACATAAAACAAAAAAATCAAGCATCCTCCCTCGGCTTCAGAAGCTTTTTGTCTCACTCACAGGACAGTTAATCAGAACCAAGATGGACGTTTCTGGACCGACCTGAAGCTTCCAGACCAGAAGGCCGACCAAGGCGGCGTAGAGGAGGCTCTTCACGATCAGGGCGCTGTAGGACAGTTTGGCGTTCTGGGTGATCTTTAGGTAGTTCGCTGTAGGGAGTCCAAGAGTTTACAGTGTCAGGAAAAAGAAGACTTTCTCAAACATGGCGCCAGCCGTGTTTTCAGTGCTTGTAAGAGTGAAGAGTGTTGCAGTTTACCTCGAGTCATGCCTGGGATGAGTGTTCTTTTTGCTGGAGGAATAAAGACGAGGGACATCATTAGGAGTGTAGCTACAAGGAGCAGTTTAGGATAGTCGTTTGCTAAATGAACATACTTGTAAAAACATCATCTTTTTCGATGTTAGCGGTCCCATTATAGAAGCTGACGATGCACTTAAACCTTATGTTCGGCTTAATCGAATCAGTGTTGGGAATCGTCAGCCGGCTGGTGATTTTGTAATAATTGTCTTTTCCTCTCTTGGCGGCGGCGTCGGTCGACACACCATCAGTTATTTTCAGGTCGTTGCGCGTCCAGGACACGCCGACGTGATCTGGGTAGAAACCAGAGGCCACACAGACCAGCGTCTTGTTCTTTACATTCCCGTCTTTGTCTTGACATTTTGGAGTTTGGAGAATTTTCACAGTCGGTGGAGTGACTGGAGTTTCATCTGAAAGAGACAAAACGATTCGTTCAGTCAGAACTCCGTCACCCGAATCTGAACATCTGGACATGTGGATGTTTGGACGTCTATGTATTTCTTTGACGTTACCGATTTTAATTGGTAACAAACCTTCAAGAATTTAGTTTATAACGTGTAAAACCTGTACTGATCGTAGACCCAACGACGGAGTCCCACAAAGACGTTTTTGTTCCTAAGGAAACGATGAATTTCGACCATCTCCTCTGGCCTTCTCTGATTAGAACAAGTGTGAAAAGTTGCACAAAGTTTGAACCAAACAAACCAGATTATAGTTAATCTGGTTTTGTAACACAACACGTATTAAGCTGCAATATTTGGACATTTTAGGACGTTTGTGGACTTGGTGGCGGCTGAAATTAAAATGACTTTGATGCGTCGTTGCTTTATGTGATTATTTATAACCAAACGTGTTTTCCTTTAATGATCAGGTTTTTCGGTTTTTCTTCTCTCATCTTTGGTTTAAATCAACCTCATGTCGCCCAGAGTGCCACATAAACAGAAAGTTTAAAACAAAGACAGTCTTTTCTAGTTGTTACCTTTATTATCCTATTATATGTAACATCGATTAATAAGCAGCAAACCCAAATAAAAAAACCATTCCAAACGCTACGTTACTCATCCTAGTCTTTACATTTTTACATTGTTCTGATCAGAAACTTACTGATCTGAATGTTTTGACTTTCAATGTTTATGTTTGTTCTAAATCTTTTTAAAGAAAACATAAAATATATTTTATGGACTCAAAAAAAGTGTTTGTGGTCCAGTTGTTGGTGCAAACACTTTTGTACACTTGAATAAGACAAAACTAGCTTACAAGTAGCGTTTAAGCCGAAAATAGGAACTTGTTTTAAGTAAAAAAAAAAATAATAATTTTTTTTTTAAATGGATGAAAAAAGTTCCATCGGCAGATTTTTGTCACTTTTGTGCAAAAATGTCTTGTTATAAGTGAAACTACCAGACTTTTTCCATCAATATTAAGGAGTTACTAACTTCAAATAACCTCTTAAATCTTACTGAAAAGTTATTCATAAGTTAGTACATCTGAACTAAGAGAAAACTCAGACATTTTCACTAGAAACTCAACCAAAATCACTTGGTAAAGTTTAGTTTTCTTCAGCGTAAAGTTGAAACGTGAGAATGTTTGAATGTGCGGAGATAAAAGTAAACAAGTCAGCTGCCTCTACGTTCCTCAGTAGACAAATCCCAGAATTATGACATTATTATTTTACACAGTCAGCACATTGAATCCGTGGTTACCATCAACTTATTTTAAATATTTTTTTTTTTTTTTTTTTTGAGATGCTCTTACCCAGGACTGTCAGCTTGGTTCCTTCTCCAAACTCAGCAGGATATGAGCTGGAGCACAGCGCTCAGTGGCAACAACAAAACCTGACTCAGGTCTGCACTTCTTAATGTTTCAACAACACAATGACTCTATTTTAATCCCCTATACAGATTATAGTCACCAAAAGTTGAAAACAAATGTTTTTTTTTCCCAGATCTTTAAAGTTCTCAACCAACTTCAGTTCCCCGGATCAGATATTAGCTGATCTTCATTCTAAGAAATTCCTTAACCTCAGAACAGTGAACCTTGCAGTTTTTTTTTTTTTTTTTTTTTTTAAAGTACGTTTTATTAAGAAATAAGTAGTTGATGTTCTTTTGTTTTCTTACCTAGAACTGTGAGTTTGGTGCCTCTGCCAAAGTAAGCAGGTTCGTAGTTCGTCACACTGAGAAACGGCTGCAGGAAAAACTGCCGGGTCCGACGAGCTAAATGCTAACGTTTACTGTTTTTAACCACAGCTGAACCCAGCAAGAGCAGCAAGACAAACATACTGAATCAATTATCTTAAAAGCCCCTAAATTTAAGTCTATGACCTCTTTGAGAAGATGTATTCAAAAACGTGAAAGCAGAAACTCCACAAACCTCTGCGCTACAGCTTGTTTTCTAACTAGCAGTGAATTTTGTGGTAAGAATAATTCTCTAGAGTTCTTGTTTTCTTACCTAGGACTGTGAGTTTGGTGCCTCTGCCAAAGTAAGCAGGATCGTAGCTGTTCACACTGACAAACAGCTGCAGGAAAAGCTGCCAGCGACCTTGTTTCACTAAACCTGAAACGTTCTGGCAACCAAACTCACTGTGGAGACGACTGAACTCCAAATGATTAGGTTTGAGTTCTGCACTTTTTCCAGATGATTAACTAAATACCTCTTGTTAGTTTTATTCCAGACAGCCTGGTTTTTTCTTGTTTTCTTACCCAAAACGGTGAGTCTGGTGCCTCTGCCAAAGTAAGCAGGGTCGTACTGGTTCACACTGAGAAACGGCTGCAGGAAAAGCTGCTGCTATTGACAGCCAGAGGCTGCCTTTTATATTAGAAAATTATTGGAGAAGTGGATAAACTGCTGACCGCTTTGGAAAAAAAAACCCCAGCTCCGATATTGACAGATTTATCCCGTTTTGCATTCTTACCTAAAACGGTGAGTTTAGTTCCAGGTCCAAAATAAGCAGGATCGAAGTTGTTCACACTGAGAAACAGCTGCAGGAAAAGCTGCCGCCGTCTTCAACCTCTTTTACACGCAAACTAAACAACCTTTGTAGCAAAACTCAACCAAAAACTAATTCTTTCACCTCCTCTTTTATATATATATAACTTCCAAACCAATTTTCCGTTACATCTGATTGATTTATTGTGAATATTTTTTCCGTTTCTTACCTAAAACGGTGAGTTTGGTTCCAGCTCCAAAGTAAGCTTCAGACTGGGAGTCACAGTGTTGAACCGTGGTGCTAACAACTCGCCGACAGACTAATAATCTGGGCTTGGAGCCAAATATTTTACAGCCTCCTCAACTTTGACTGGAGAACATTTAAGACATTCTTCACACATTATGTCTTCTGCAGTTCATAAGAAGCTCAATCGATGCTCTAATGTGTCCTAAATCATGTTGGCGCTCCTTCCAGCTTCTATTTGAGTTTTTTCTTACCTAAAACGGTGAGTTTGGTTCCAGCTCCAAAGTAAGCTTCGCTGCCGAAGGAGCACAGAGACTCCGGACTGCAACGCAAACTCTCCACTGCTTAGCTAGCTACGAAGCCTTCCCGACTTATTTTTCTGTGACGTTTTAGACCTTTTCAGTCACAATCTCAATGTTTTTTTGAATTTTTGCCAACACTTTTGGTAAGGCGTAAGCATTCTAACAACTTTCATACAATTTTTTTGGGGGGGGATCTTTTAGCACCGGTCCAGCTATAAACCATGTCATATTAGTTAATAATGTAGATTTTTGAAACGGTTTCTTACCTAAAACAGTCAGTTTGGTTCCTCCACCAAAGTAAGCTTCAGACGTACTGATCACAGTGAACAGGATCAGTGCTCAAAACAGCCAAACAACCTGTTTTTTTTTTTGTTTTTTTTTTCTCTGCCCTCCTGTCATTTCAATTTCCACCAAGTAAAATTTTCCTTTTGAAACTAGAGAACGTTACATACAAAACCTCACAAATACACAAAAATGAACTAGAAAACGTTACATACAAAACCTCACAAATACACAGAAATGTCTCTTGAGCTTCTTTCGGATGCAGTTTTGGTCAACTGGTTTAAAGTCCGATCTGTGTTTGCATTTCTTGCTGTTTTCACGTGGATTTCTTACCTAAAACCGTTAACTTCGTCCCAGCACCGAAGTAAGCTTCAGCTCCGCCACCAGAGTCACAGTGAGCCCCATCGGTGCCCAAAACAACCTCAGCTTCTTCTGTCTTTGCCACATTACATTTTGCATCATTTTTTTTTTTTTTTGTTGTTGCTGTTTTTCCATCTTAAGCCGCTCTTCGTATTCGCCACGATGCAAACGTTTGACTTTTTTAAAAAACTTGTATTTAATTTAAAATGAAGCTAAACATTTTCAGCTTAGTAAAACCGCTTTAGGGTTTTCATAGGGGTCAAATTTCAACGTTTCACTCACCTAAAACGGTCAGTTTGGTTCCCTGGCCGAAGTAAGCTTCATAGTTGGCACAGCGGTTTAAGTTCAGAGCAAAAAGTACGGAGCTCAGGCAGCGAGCAGCTCAACTTTCACTGGAAATCTTTCTTTATTTGCACTTATTTTTTAAGGTTTTTTTTTTTTAAAAGACGTGTCTGAATAACATTTAGATTTTCAAATTTCTTACCTAAAACTGTTAACCTTGTTCCTCCTCCGAAGTAAGCTTCAGAAGCACCAGTGACACAGTGAACAGATTCATTGTGTAAAACACCCCAACATGCAGCTTTATATTTCAAATCCTCGTCCTACTATTGGTCGACTTTCCTCAGAAACAGTTAAAAGGTCGCAGATTTTAGCCAGAAGATCTAAACTCATTCCCTGATGCATCAGCTTGGCTCTCAGATTTACTTTGTTTAGACTTTTACTCACCCAGAACGGTCAGCTTTGTTCCCTGGCCGAAATAAGCTTCTCTGTCATCACAGCGCTTCGGCTTCATATCAAAAAGTACCGAGCTGGACTTTGACTAGAAACACCTGCTTATTTGCTGCTTATTCAAGTACCTTTGCGGCTTAAAATTTGGTTTGGTTTTGCCAACTGTACTCACCTAAAACTGTTAGTTTTGTTCCTTTTCCAAAGTAAGCTTCGTTGAGGTTGTCACAGTGCAGCAATACTCAACAAATACCTCTTTAACCGTAATATTTATGTTAAAATGACTTTGACACAACGTCACCCTCAAGGCTTGATTAAGTGTAATCTGTTAGATTTCAGTATTATAGTAAAATATTTACCTAAAACTGTCAGTTTGGTTCCTTTCCCAAAGTAAGCAGGGTCTCCGTAGTTCACAGTGATTTGACTTCAGCTCAATAAGCCAAAACGTTTCATGTCATCAGATTTTACTTTAACTCAAGATTCAATTTAGTTTAAATCTGATCAGATGAACTGAACGTGTGAGAAGTTAAACTTACCTAAAACAGTCAGTTTGGTTCCTTGGCCAAAGTAAGCAGGTTCAGTGTAGGTCACAGTGCTTCAACTTCAGGTTAATACGTCTGAACTTTTAAACTATAAAGACGTTTTCTTCATTCCCACCTGACCTTTACATTCATTTTAAATCTGATCTAAACCTGAACATGTGAGAATCCAACTTACCTAAAACTGTGAGTTTGGTTCCTTTTCCAAAGTAAGCTTCGTTTCCAGTGTCACACTGAATCTCTCCTGGACCAAAAAGTGTCCAGACTTTCCAGAATCTTCTCCTTCAACCTGGCTGTAAGAACCCAGATCATCAGGAAGGTCAAACCTGCAGGATGAGCTTCACAACGTTTAAAGAAGTTGTGATTTGTGACCCTGAGGAACAAATGATCCAGTGGCTCCATGTATAAACTCAAACATGTGTTAATTAAAGCTGTTTCTGCTTCATTGTCTACATATTAAAGTGTTTTTTAAAGCCTGGCTGAGCCTCCACCCTGCCCACCTCCACCTGCTGCCTGCTGCTGCTCTCTGAGCTCCACTCAGCCGTCCACATGATGGATGTCAATGGGAGGAGGTTTTTGTACGGCGGCTCTATAGGATTGTATCACCGTGGCCCCCTGTCCCCACGGTGAAAAAGCATCACACAAAAACCTGCTGCCTCCGTCTCTCCCCGCCTCCCCCCAGCCAGCCTCTCCGTATCTCAGCCTCCATCTGTGAGTCTGTGGGAGCAGCTGTGGAGGTCGGGCCGACTTGACGCTGGAGCAGCTCCGAGCTGCCTGCTGCTATTTCTGGGTCGGCTAAGAAAAGAAGGCAGAACAGAGGACAGGAAGCTGCTGGCTGCTTTTGTTTGTTTGGAGGTATAAACAGGAAGTGACACGTCAGCTGGTCACGACTCTGCAGCCAATCAGTCAGCAGAGAGAGAACAGGTTCACTGATGTGTATTGATTTTAAGGTTGTTGTATTATCAAAAGATGAAATTGGAATGATGACTATGAAACAGAAACAAATAAAAAAACTTTTTCAAGGTTGAAAGTTGAAGTTATGAGCCTCTAACAGTATTGTATGTCTACAGAAAGTTTGTCCATCCTTCTTTCCAAATGAGCTCAAGTCAGAATTCCCAGTTGGATTAGCCTCTGAACTTTGACTGGGCCATTCAGACATGAGAATATGCAACGTAAGCATGTTTGAGGATCTTCCTGTACTGGAAGGTAAAACTTTTGCAACCTCCACGTTTCCTACCAGGACTGAATTCATAAACCTCCCCCTGAGAAGCACCAATGTGGCAAAATGGATACAAAACTTTATATGTGTTTTTATTTTTTATTTAGTTTATTGCCATTCTTCTGTAAAGGCCTTATTTGTAGAGTGGACAGTTGTCATAGCAACAGATTCTCCCACCAGCTCTTAAAATCTGTTCAGTTATATTAATTGTTACTTTGTTGCCATAATTTAATTTTAAGTTTTCAGAGTGTGTAAAATAAACAAGACGTCCAGAATTGCTAAAGACGTCTCAGCAATTCAAAAGTCTGAATACATTTTGCACATTTAACTTTATTTATCCTGATAGAATCCATTTTTCTGCAGATGTTGAAAATCTAACTCTGTTATATAATAGTTTGAAGTTAAAGTCGAGTTTTGTGAATCGATTCACTTGTATTTTTCCCCACATGGCCAGTAGAGGTCAGTATAAGATGAGAATTTTCATTTAAACTTCCTAATCTCAATGGGAATATAGGATTAAGGGAAAATCTGAACTTGGAGACATGAGGAGTGATTCAGGATCAAATTACAGAGTGGGAAAACTGCACTCTGTCTGCTGCTCCGTCTGATCAGTCTGTGGCTTTGAGTAAATAAGACAGAGGAAGGTTTCATTCTGTGATCACCGTGATGTAGTGAACTTTTCAAAAGTGCAGGAACATGAGTTGACAGGGAAGGGTTTGTGGTGAAGCCCCTCATTACACAGTGACTTAAAATAACATTCATGCTCTTGGATTTTTCACATCTTTTGCCGTTTTCATACAAAATGTGATGCATTTTATTGTAATTTTATGTGACAGATCAACATAAAGGACTGCATTTAAGGATGTACTGATCTACTTTTTTTCCTTCTGACATGATAACTGAGGTTTTAGTATCGGTCAGTACCGGTCCAATGCAATAAAACAGCTGAATCGACTTAAAACATTTCTTTTTATAAACACAAACAATAATGTACTCCAGTTCTTAATCCACAGTTTTAATACTGCTTCAACGTGGTCGTCCATGTTTGTTTACTCTAAGTTCAAGTGTGGTAGCGCAGAATTTCAAGGGATTTCATATCTGGATTGGAAAGTCCTTGAGTGAAACCTCACACTCTACAATCGAGTGTGAGGTTATACCTACAATTTTTAATAGACCAGTGTGTGGTCTCTCATGTTGTGAGAATCGGCCCACATTTCTAAAATTATGTAGTGTGAACTGGGCTTAAGACGTATATGTGCTTGTAAGATTTGGCTGTTTCTACAATAAAGTTTTATATATGTATATATATATATATATATATATATATATATATATATATATATATATATATATATATATATATATATATATATATATATAAGCCTCTCAGGAGAGCTGGCTTTGCTGTTGCCTAGCAACATTGCATACATTAGATTTTTTCCACTGATGGAATCTGATGATGTCAAAAGTGAGCTGGCTTTGCTGTTGCCTAGCAACATTGCATACATTAGATTTTTTCCGCTGATGGAATCTGATGATGTCAAAAGTGAGCTGGCTTTGCTGTTGCCTAGCAACATTGCATACATTAGATTTTTCCACTGATGGAATCTGATGATGTCATAGTGTTATGATGTCATAAGAGACAGAAGCCTTGAATATCCTGCATCTGAAGCAAACTGGCAGATCGCGAGGAGCAGCAACACGGACGGTAGTTTTGCATATTGGATTCATCGTTACTTTTTTTCGTAGCTTTTTGGATACGTTAGTTGGATAATAAAAATGGCGTTATTTGGTACAGATTCATTGACACTGTCTCAAATTAGACTGATGCCCAGAGATGAACTGGTTACATTGCTTGTAGATTTTCTACAACGTTTAAAAGAGAAATCTGCAATCTTGATCAAAGAAGACATACTGGAGCAGGACCTGGAAAAAGCCCAAGAACAAATTGACCTTTTAAACGAGAAAGTTGATTCGTTAACTAAAGAGTTACAGATTTCTCACAGGCACAACAGATATTTGAACAATGAAAAAATTCCTAAACTAAAACTAGAGATAGAGACCTGGAGTTCCCACAGAAATCAGTTGTTAGCTGAGGTGAAGTCCTATCAAAGTAAGGTAAAAGATTTACAAAACTCTTTGAAAAACCAGGAGAGGGACTACAAACTTCAGATAGAAAAGATTGTAGAAGAAAAAAGGCAAGTGACGTCACAATTCACTGCATATAGACTTAAGACAGAAAAGAATGAACATGAAATTAAAAGACTTGAAATCGAATTGTCCAAGAAAGTCAACGAGATCGGCTTGAAGAACAACGAAATTCAGAAAGAAAAAGAGAAGTCCAAACTTCTTGAGACAGCTATCAGAGAACTAGAAAAGAAACTGATAGAGGAAGAAAATGAAAACAAAAATCTCACGAAGAAACTGGCAAAAACTCCAAGGGATGAAGCCATTGAAAGGACAAGGATCGCGTTTGAAGCCAGACTGGATTTTGACGCCTTCGCTAAGGAAAAGCAGCGAAGCAGGATGTTTCAAGAATTGCTCACAAAAAAAGATCGGCAGCTCAATGAGCTCTTGGAGGAGCAGGCAAAGAGACGACCCTCGCCCTCCAAGGTAAAGACAGAGCCTGAGACCGAAAAAAAAAGGTTTGAACCAACTGCGGCGGATTGGAGACAGGTAAAAAGAGACAACGTGGCTTTAAATGCCGAGATAAAAGTCCATATGGAGAACAGACAGAAAGACCAACAGCAAATAAAACAACTAACTGAGCAATTGTCAGAGGTCAAAAGAGAGATGCTGTTCAAGAGAATTGAACAAGCGGATTTGAAGAAATCCATAAGTAAGAAAAAAGAAGACATTGCTGTGGTGAGACCAGATGTTGAAAACAACATGAAGGCACCGACTGAAAATAGTGAAATTCGATATTTACCACCAGTTGTTTCCAACCTCGAGCCACCCAAACCAAAGTTATCTTCCAATCGAAGAACTTTGCGTTTGGGTGAAGGCAAATTATTGCCAGATTTTAAAGACAATTTAACCACACAGCGTAAGCCACAACCCCCTAGCCAAGGAAAGCCTGGAAGACCTCCATTTATAGCGGGAGGCAGGACGGGGTGGAAAATCTAACCGGAAAAAATAGCGGTCAACCTGGTGGGAGAGGAGAACGTTAAAGTTCCCTCATTAGAGGCAGGCGGACAGTTCGTATACGCCTCTTGTATTAACTAATAACGTTTAGACTTTTATTTATTCTCGCTGTTTGGCCGTAGCCATAATTTTCTGTGTTAATCTAATCAACTTTAGATTAACTCATTAATTAATAACTTGCATTCCTCCCTGTCCTGGACGTTGTGTTTTTTCTACGAAACACTTATTAAACTCAATACATAGGTTTTCTCCGGGTGCTCCGGTTTTTCCTACCTTCGGGGAAAAAGTGATTCGGTTAATTGGTGTCTTTTAAATTTATCTTAGTTTCTCGCTCACTAACCGGTAGAGATAGAAAGAATATTAACTTAACTTTTGCGATATGAAGCGAAAGAAGATGGATGGATGGATGGATGGATGGATGGATGGATGGACAGACACGAGAGATTATACGACATAAGTGTTTTGCTCCTGGGAAAACTTCAAAGTGATTTTAGTTACACATTAAACTATAGATATTTGTTTTTCTCTGCAGGGCAGAGAAAAACAAATATCTATCATATATCTGCGATATATAGATAGATCTATCTATCATATATCTGCGATATATAGATAGATAGATACAGAACATATATCTGCGATATATAGATAGATAGATACAGATCTATCTATCATATATCTGCGATATATAGATAGATAGATACAGATCTATCTATCATATATCTGCGATATATAGATAGATAGATACAGATCTATCTATCATATATCTGCGATATATAGATAGATACAGATCTATCTATCATATATCTGCGATATATAGATAGATCTATCTATCATATATCTGCGATATATAGATAGATCTATCTATCATATATCTGCGATATATAGATAGATAGATACAGATCTATCTATCATATATCTGCGATATATAGATAGATCTATCTATCATATATCTATCATATATCTATATATATGATAGATAGATATGTATATCTGCAGGGTAGAGAAAACAAATATCTGTACTGTTCTGTAACAGTGCAGTTCTTAAATGGACTGATACAGTGCATTTATGTAGTATACACATTATATAGCTGTGAGATGTGTGGTAACAAATGCTGCTGAAATGCAGGTAACTTTGTGTTGCCTTCATTTCAATAACACAATGTTACCTGAAATGCAGCTCTTTGAAAACTCATCTACATATTATTAGGCTACAAAACTGAAGTAATAATATGTTTACCTTGCATTTTCTTAAATGCTGCTGTAGCGGTGTCCAACGTTTTGCCCATTAGGACCAAAAATGTCAAATATAGAGGAGTCAAGAGTTACTATGGATTAATGAATAATTAGACAATCTAAATAAATTGAATAATCTAAATAGACAATATTTTAATACAGTAGTCTTTTTTTTTTTTTTTTGGTAGAAAATGAACCTGTAAATTATTGCTGATTTAAGAAATATGAACACTGTCTTCGACAGTTACTGTTTTAATTTTTTTCACCTTTGGTAATTAAACAAAAACACTTTGTCGTGTATCTAAATAGACATGTTTTAAGAAGATTTGATAAGAAAAAATAAATATATATATATATATATGTATAATTAATTGGGAATTTGCTACCCACTTGTGACCTCCCTGTCCTATAATCTTGTAATTACTCTCATTTCCTGGAATATTTTGACTTGTTGGCTGTGATTGGTTCTTTTTCATCTAAGGAATATGCTGATTGGACGAAAACTTCCATTGCAGTTGCTTTCTAGTTAGTAATGTTCTTTGCGTATGAAAGACTCATGAAATTTCACACCCTTTTGACCTTCTTGGTGTTCCAGATGTGAGGAGGAGGAACATCGGAGTGGAGGTGTGGAGGCGCACACACACGGCTGTAGGCTTTATTCTACGCACACACACAATGGCGGATTGCTTTGTGCTAAATAACCTGCTAATCTTAGCACAATTTCTGATGGGGTTAGACGAGCACTTTGTTCATGTGAGACGGAGACGGGTTACTGTTTATAATGAGGTGGGAGCAAAGCCTTCGATGACACGCCACAGTCACAGTGTCATCTAGTGGCCGGGCGTGAGAACTACAGCTGTCACATTTTTAAATGTGAAACTTTTCCCTGCAGCAGTTTTGTGTGATTATAGCCACAGATGTAAATGTAGCGATCCAGTATAAAGATATAAACACTCAACGCCACAAATTAATGTTTGTTTATAAAGGTATACTCCTTCACGTGAGTTTGGGCGCACAAAGGACAGCAAGTTTTGAGCAAAACTTTACAAAAAGTGAGGATGGTAACCGTCTCACCACAAAAGAGTGCAATACCCATACATCATCCTATGAGTTTCTAAAAGTTTGCTTTGTTTTCAGGCCAGTATTCTTCAAATAGTACCTCATGTCACTCTGTTGCATTGAGGTTTTTCAGTGTTTTCCCTCCCTGGTCTGGTCGTTGCCTCCTCCTGAGGTTGTTGTTAGGCGGCTGAGGCAGCCTGAAGCACTGTGCTAGACTGGAAGCGCAGTAGTACACGGCAGAGTCTGCAGCCTCAGGAGAGTGGATCTGCAGGGAGGTTCTGAGCACTTCTGGACGGGTCATGGTGTATTTGGTCTTGCTGAAAGGATCTTCCACGGCCGCGGCGTCTTTACCTACAGAATATGCGACCAGCTCCATTTTCCCACTGCCCGCCGGGTGTCTGTACCAGAACATGTAGTAATTCTGATTATTGTCCTGGTCGCACCAGAGGGTCACGCTCTCATCGCCGTCTCTGACGAACACAGATGGAAGCTGCTGGAAGTTCACAGCAGAAATGGAGAAATCTGGAAAGCAAAGTAAAAAAAAAAAACAGGATAAAATGTTGTTTTTAAAATTAAAAAAGGGAAATATGGTTCCTTTCTCCTAGAGTGATTTTCTTACCAGGCAAGAACAAAACTGCGATGAAAACCAAGTTCATTTCTGGACTAATTTTGCTGCTTTAACTTGTGAAATAAAAAGGTGACAGAATATGGTCTGACCCTCCTCCTTTCTTCTTACAGATCTGAGTTTCTCTCTGTAGCTGCTGGAGGCTGTCTTAAAGAGACAGTACTGAAATTTTTGAAGTGAGGTTCTGTTTAAAAGTTAGCAAAATGAAAGTTGTGCAGTGCCAATAAAAAAAGTGTTCACTCCTTTGTTGCTTTTACAAATCAACAATCATTACATTTTTTAAATTTTTATTTATTTTTTACAAAATACTAGCACATGTCTTTAATGTCAAATAAAAAATTATTTCTACAAATTAAAACATTTAACATAAAATAAATAAATAAAAAAAATCCACATACTTAATTGAACAGAGGTCCAGACAATTTGTGCTAGTAGTCTCATGTTGCCTTAATTGGTATATTTAACTCAGGTTCACTTTTTTCTACTATTCGTTACATTTTCCTTTTTTATTGTGCTACTAAGTCGCAGATCAATACACACAACACTGTAAAAACACTGCGTTGGTGTTATATGTTCGTTAGAGTTTAAAGTATATTGATCTTTGGGAATGTTTTCTTGCGTTTTTACACTATTACCATCGTATTACTTAAAAATGGTTTGAGAAGAACAACATTATTTTATCACAATAACCTCAGAGACAAAAGTAAAACTGGTCATGACAAGAGGCCTATATGTGTATAATAATTATCTGCAAGAACATATACAGTTTTTCTTTTGCTTTAATTACAGATGATTCAACTTTTTTTGTGAACTTCAACCACAAAAACATTTAAAAATCTATAGTTGGGATTAAAAAGGCTTGTTCTGTCAGAAATGTATGTTTTCAGAACTGGATCTATTGAAGTGAACAGAACCTTGCAGATTTCTTTCAAAGAGCCGTAAGTCCCATCAATGCTACAAGACTATAGGAGACTGATGGGAGCTGAATAATTTGGTATTTAAATCCGTTTCCATGGTAACAGCGTTTTTCAACAGATCTCTGTATTCCTATTGGCTGTCAAACGGCGCTGTTTAATTGAGGTGGAAGCAAAGCAGAACATAGAAGAGTCTGAGTTGATAATAATATTGGTTAAATTTGCTGTGCTTAATATTTGGGTGTTTTTCTGGGATTGTGGATCTTTCAGATCAATTTGAGATGTAATTTTGATCAGATTTCACATTTCATTGTCATGCAGTGCTGGTCTGGGTCTTGACTTGGTCTCTGGTTCTTTGGTCTTGACTACAACACTGTCGTTACACACGTATTTTCCTAGTCCTGCACTCATAATAAGAATGTATCACAAACACCTTTTCATTTACAACAGCAAAAAGCCTTCTTCCTGTTTATTTAAATGTCTAAAGTCCACGTGGAACTGCAGTTCAACTTCCATTAATGTAAAATTTGCAATTTTCACCATTTTGCTCTGATAGTCAGACAAGCCACGGCTCCTTCCTGCCTGCGTACCACAGACGGTCTCCTTATTTGTATGACTGTCTGATCTGCATGCATCACTGTGACTAGCGGCACAATAGTAGGTGCTGCTGTCATTCGGAAACAACTTTGGGATTTGAAGAGAGAACAGGTTTTGCGACGGAACGATCCGAGACCGGTAACGTCCAACGGTTTCTTCGTATTCTTTGAGGATGAACTCCATTTGGGCCCCGTGGCTCCTCTGCCGGTACCAGAGCATGGTTTGGCTGCTCATGCTGTGGCCTGTTCCCAACCTGCACTCAAACGTCACATTGTCTCCGGGGGAAGAGATTTGATGTCGAGACTGAAGAACTACAATAGAGAAACCTGCAGGATGTGAAGAGGAAAGTTTCAGATTGTTCTACTCGCAGACAAACCGACGTAAACAAACCCGTAGGCAAAATAAACATTTGGATCTGAGCAATTCTGGCCGTTTGCACATTTTTCAGAAATCTACCTGAGTGCGTCAAAAGTGACAGATAAAAGACGATCACAAACATGTCGGCAACGATCTGGCTTCAGCTGAATGGAGGAGGCGATGAAACAATGTCTCTTATGAGAAACAAACCAGGAAGTCACATGATCACCTGTCGCTACAGGATGTGAAATATTCATTCACAAAATCTCAATTTAATTGAAGTCTCGTGCTAAACTCATGTGTTTTTTTTTGTGTGTTTTTTTTAAAAACATTTTTAAACAATATAAAGCTGAAACATTTTGATCAGACAGCTGCAGGTGATGCAGAACGCATCACCTGGAAGATGGAGCGCATCGGCCCACTTCTACTGTCCTTGCACTGGCTGCTCTTTAAGACACTTTTAGTTTATAAGTCACTGAACGGCTTGGCACTAAGAGACCTGCTGTTGTTGTATCAACCTTCCAGACCTCTCAGGTCTTCTGGTTCTGGGAACACAGAGCGGAGCAGAACCAGAACCAAACATGGAGAAGCAGCATTCAGCTTTCATGCACCACAAATCTGGAACAAACTTTTAGAAAACCGGAAAAACGTCGGAATACTGCGTTCCTTTAAGTAAAGGCTACAAACCCCACCTACTTAGCGCTGTCTTTGATTAGCGTTAACGAAACATTGATCAATATATTTGATGTGTATGATTTGGATGATTGCATTTGTCAAAATTTAAAGTTTATTGCTCGTTTCATAATTGAATGTATGGTATAAAGCAGTGGTCCCCAACCACCGGGCCGTGGACCAGTTGGTACCGGGCCGCGCAATATATCTAGACATATCTATGTCTAGATACGTCTTTTCTAGGTATTGAGTCTGGAGGAGCTTTTATTTTGAAAATCCTAAACCGGATGCTGTCAGTTACGTTTTGCGTGCCAACATGCAGCAGAATGAGTAAGAAACAACTGCATCGATCCTCACAACGCGCAACCCCCACCCACCCACCCCGGTCCACAGAAATATTTACGAAGGGTTGACCGGTCCACTGTACTAAAAAGGTTGGGGACCACTGGTATAAAGCACTTTGAACTGCGTTGGTACTGGAATGTGCTGAAACTCGTCATCTTGTCTTGACAGTGATGGCTGCTGGGCTCTGTCTAGATTCAGAGAGGAGATAACATGAGGCCGTAGGTTGGAGGTTTTTGTTCAGGGCTGCTGGATGTTTGGCGCAGTGTGCTTCCCTTGCAGCACAGAAGTAAGTCGCCGTGTGTTCGGCTTTCAGACCCACGATGGAAAGAGAGAGGTTCTTCTTGGCTGCCGCTAAATCTCCACCTAACCTAAAATGTTTCCTGAACGTTTCCTCCACGCTGTCGTTGCTGATCTGTCCGTATCCATATCCAATGAGGTTCAGAGCCTGGTCTCCAGGAGTCTTCTGGTACCAGAGTACGACTCTGTACGACGACTCGTTGTGTGAGCAGAAAAGCTGAACGTCGTCACTGGCGTTGCTGACGATATTCGAGGGAAACTGGTGGATGTCGATCCCCAGAGAAAAACCTGCAGAAACAGAAAACTGTTGGAACTGCTAAATAAATGCATGTAGCTGAACAAATAATTGGCATTACCTGTGAGGCAACAGAAAATTAAAATGGCAATCATTTTGTTACTTTGATGGAGTTTGTTTGAGTGATAATGATGAAGGCGATGAGTATGGTGAACTCAAAAAAAAAAAAAGCAAGCAGTCGCATGAGGAAATGATGTCAGTCACGTGGTAAAAGGCGTGAAACTGGCTGAAAGCTGCTTCTTGACATTCACTACCTCCTATCAGCAGCAAAGAAATATAACTATGAGGTCATATGAGGCTGTTTTGGTTCATTAAGCTTCATAAATGGTGGAAGATAATGTGGCTTTCAGTTTCTTTGCTGATAAATCTTTTCATCCAATGACCGACAAAAAGCCTTGAAATAAATTTAAAAAACCTAGACACTTATTGACTTAATATGTACTTCAGGGAAATTATAATAATAATGAGCAATAACTATTAAACATGCTATTTCTAAATTCTACAGTTTCTGCTACCAGAAAATCCAGAGAATTGATCTCTTATAAATTCTTTATAAAAGAACTTGGAAATAAATAAATTGATAAAAGTGTTTAATTTAAAAAATACATTTTGACAGACAGATGTACAGACATACTAGCTAGCTAGGCCAACAGTCTGTTGATAATTAACTAGACGGTTAGAGAATTATAGATGTTAAGATGGATAACTAGTTAGATAACTATCTGGTTAGCTAACTAGTTGTTATCTAGTTAGCTAACTATCTAAGTAGATAGATTAACTAGCAAACTTATTATCTGGCTAGATAGATTATTAACTAGCTAGCTATTATCTAGCTAAGATAATTAGCTACCTAGTTATATATCTATCTGGGTCTACAGATAATTAGCTAGTTAGCTGTTTAGATTGCCAGTTTGCTAGTATCTAGACTGACAGAGATGGAAAACTTTGCTTCTCTGATAACAAAAGTAACAAATGTTTGTCTGTGACAAGGTTCTAAAACATTCAATAGAGATATGCACAAGATAAAAATCAAAAACTAGTCATAGAAATCCCTCTGCTGTTGAATGCTGTAATTGCACTTCAATAATTTTTTTTGTGATGTATAATTTTTTTTTTTTTTGCATAGCTTTCCAGGGTAGTGAGACTGAGTAATATGCACGCAATCCCACGATTTTGTAATTTCACCCACTTCTTTATTATGAATATTCAATTTTTTTTTTATGGCATTTATAGAGTGAGATGGTAAAGATGTGCCTTTGTTTCTAGGATGAAAGCTTTCATAAAACTTTTAAAATGAAAATCACTGAAGGAGCTCTGCCTGGTCGTCTTCCTGATTATTTAAATAGAACCGAATGCTGGAAAGAGAAAAAAAAGTTGCCTTAGAAAACACCCTCATGCACATATCGACCACAGACAGGCTGCACGGAAGACTGGAAACCACGTTTGATAAAGCCATTGAACGGTTTTTGTAACGTTCAGAGGTGTGTTTCTGTCGTTGTGCTTTACTTGCTGCACAGAAGTAGAAAGCACTGTGCTTCTCCTCTGCAGCACTGATTGTAAGAGAGGCGTTTTTCAACGTGTTCACACTCAGATCTCCAGAGATGTTGAAGTCCTTCTTATACGTCTCCTCCATGGTGGCGTCTTTGTAGCTTAGATACCCCAGCAGGTTCATGGCCGAGTCTCCGGCCGGGCGCTGATACCAGAGCGTCACCCTGTAGTCGGTTTTGTCATAGGTGCAGAAAATCTGAACTTTATAACCAGCGTGTGTGATGAGATCGGAGGGAGACTGACTGACCTCAACACACAAACTGACACCTAAAGGTTAGAGACAATGCTTAGACATTGATTGTAAAAAGGCAGAAAATGTCAACTTATCTACATTGTAATAATTTTTGTTTACCTGCAAGGTACGAAAGGATGAAGACGGGATTCATTTTACCTCTGTAAGTTAAGCATTTGCTATCAATTTGCTATCAATCCAGACAGCGTTTAGGTTTTTGGCAGCTGGAATCTGAACGTGCTGCTGATAGTGACGAGGATTTAACTGAACCCTGCAGAGGAAAGGGAAGTGACGAAGAAACACAAACCCTCAACGGTTTCAGTCAGAGGTTTCAGTTGAGGTTCAGCGGCTTTCTTTTTTTTTTTTTCCCACATTTTGTCACATTACAATGGCACATTTCAATGTTTTAAATTTGATTTTGTTTGATGGAACAACAGAAAGTAATACTGAAGGATGAAAAAAAGCCACTGGACATTCAACTTAAAGTTCACTAAAATCCATGTGGGGGACAAAATTAAACGTAAATGAATATGATCTGGTCTTTTAGATGGCAAGTACATGGATGGCAGAAAACTAACCACGGCATCATCCTGATAATTCAAAAACACTTTATTAATCCCAAAGGAAAGTAAAATGTTTGAAATAATTTATTAATAAATTTATTTTAAAATAAAATTTTAAAATGAAGGTTTCCTACAGCGATGGATCACAGTGTGTTTGTGTCCGACTAAAACTGAAGATGAAAACATTTATGACCGTCTCCTGTGTAAATCATTGGGCTTAGAGGGTAACATGGCTCCCTGCCCAGAGTGGTCTTCCACTAGGGGGCGCCAAAGTCACCAACAAAGAAAATCTGCCAACTATGCAGTACTGAATAAGACTGACTGGTCAACACCTGTACGTGCAACAAGGACGGACAGTTGCTTTTCTGTTTCAAATAAAAGCAATCAGATCATGTTATAGATTTTGTAAAACCTCCTAGATAACTGGAGAAATCATCCCAACCTTTTTCACCACTGGTTTCTGTTTCTACATGAAGCTAAATTCAAACACGATCTGGGGCCGACGCTCCTGCGGTTCCAGGGAAAACTGTGATCAAACTTTAGAGATGTTGAATCACAAATAATTTTTTGATTCCCAGCTCCCCCCAGTGGAGACTTTTACGAGTTTCTGATTTACTCTGGTTTATTGGCAGTCGGTTTTTGTTCAGCTGTTGCGTTTCCTCACATCACTGTGTTTGCTGACGGCACAGAAATAAACGCCGCTGTCATCAGGCTGCAGGTCCTTCACAGTCAGAGCTCCGGTCTCTATGGTGTCCGCTGAGTATTTGCTCTGCGGGTTTTCTCCGTAGTCTGGCTGCCCACCGAACGGCGTGTACACAACCAGGGTCATGGTCTCCCCCGGTCGCTGTCGGTACCAGTACATCTGGGTATAAGTGATATCTTTTTGTGACTGCATTTCATTTCAGCTGATTCGGTCTTCAGCTTCCAACTAATGACAGGATCCTGGATGACATCCTGGCAGTAAACTGTCAAGAAAAGAAGAAAAAAATCTTTTATTTAAATTAAAATTAAGTTAATTTACACTAAATTTCTTTATTGAAAGACTAAATTCTAAAAAAAAAAAAAAACGTCAATTCTATACTTCTTAACTTACCTTGAATCCTCAGTGGAGAGAATAGAAGCATGACGAGAATTTGTAACATCGTTGTAATTTTAATTATTCCGTGTTTACAAGCTGTCACTTTGTGGTCCAACAGAGAAGTGCTGAATATTTCTGGGAGGATAAACAGGTGCGTCGCTTCGCAGAAGCTCCTCCCCTTTTTTTAAGAGAGAAGAGCGGGAGCTTGATCAAAACGAGTCGATCCTGGTGGAAATCTGTCAAACTCAAACTGAGCAGCAAAGTAAACCTTTTTGCTCATAAATGTTCCGTATCACGACCCAGATAGCTATGCACCACTGACCCTACGTATAAATTAAAACCCATCCATGCAGATTTCACTAATTCGCAGGACGGTATTCCTTGTTCGGCAGACGGTGAGGTTTTTGTACCGATGAGCCGTGGCTGTGCAGCACTGTGGTAGCTGGCGGCACAGAAGTAAACTCCACTGCTGCTCTCACTCAGCTCCTTAATCGTCAAAGTGCAGGTCTGGTCTCTGTCGGCGCTCCCTTGCATCTCCACGTCCACTCCAGGTTCTATAAAGCTTTCGCCCAAAAACCGATACCCCAGCAGCTGCAGCTGTTTGTCCTGTAGCCTCTTGTACCAGAGGATTACGTTGTAGCTCTGGATACTGTGAGAGCAGCTGATTCTGGCTGCTTCCCCTCGCTCTGCCAGAATGTCAAAGGGGGTCTGGCGGACCTGATCATCGCCGAGAGAAGCACCTGTAGAGGGAAGAGCCTCAAATTACAGTCAAGATATTCAACTAAACACATCAACAGTGTACCGCTGCACTGAAAGCTGCGATCACCTGAAAACAGCACGGCGTTGAAAGCCATTATCAAGAGTTTGACTCTCATTCTGTTGATTCTTATCCTGCGACGTTCTCAGCAGCTCGACAAGTTGTTCCACGTCTTTTCCTTTGAGGCGACAGCAAAAAAAAAAAAAAAAAAAAAGAGTAAATCTGCTAGGTGGGCGTGGTTAGACCAGACCTGAATATTATCACATTAGTCATGACACGTGGCCTCGCCTCATCAAAGGATGTAAAAACAGCTGCGTGGGAGTGTGAGGAGGTTTATGCACTGAGGAGCAGAGATACGCGGCACTGTGGAAACGGGCGGCACAGAAGTAAACCGCGCTGCTGTCTGGGCCGAGTCCTGTAATGGTTATGGTGCACGTTTTGTCTTTGTTGGCGTCCCCGTCTATTGTCACGTTCAGCTCCTCGTCTGGGAATGAAGCCGTTCCGTACATGTGTCCCAGCAGCTGCAGCTCGCGGCCGTCCGTCCGTCTGTACCAGAGGATTTGATCGTAGCTCTGAATGCTGTGGGAACAGCTGATGGCGAGTGTTTCGCCATGGCCTCTGAATGCGCGGTCGGGAACTTGGACGATTTTCTCGCTCAGAGAGGAGCCTGTGGAAGAGGCGACAAAAATCAAGAAATGACTAGGAACCACGAGTTCAAATCCAAAAAAATGTCTATAATTTTTTTTTTTTTTTTTTTTTAAAGACAAAAATTTCAAAATTCATCCTCAAAATCAGCTGTTTACCTGAAACCAGTACGGCCTGCAGGCTTATGCAGCAGAGGAGGAACATTGCTGGTTCTGGTTGGGGCCAGTTTGCCCTGAAGTTCTGTTGTAATCACAGAACTAAACTAAAATGGGAGGAGCCTCCATGCCTCCTCCTCTTTCCAAATGTCAAGCTGCTCTGATTTTGGATTTTTGCATTCGTAATAATCTTAGACTTACCAGATTCAAAATTGGATTCCACAGAAAATGAGAGAAAAACAAACACCAACAAGGTTTCCCTCCAGAAAACCTGGTTGGGCGCCATGGCAGTCATTCCTCCAGCGGCCCGTCGTGTTTTTGAGCTAAAAAATGTTTAAAGTTGACAAGAAATTTGAAAAGTATCACTTGATAATTATGTGTTGGAAAGATTGGGAGATTAATACCTGAACACCAACAATAAAGTCTGAAAAAACTGAACTTTTTAAAAAGACAATGCTAAACCTGGTGGGACACCAGGCTTATAATACACTGGTGGAAACCCTGTACCAAACTACAAAACATATATCACACATTATTTGGTGGTAATCGAACAGACAAATCATTCCAAATTGTCACCTCTCTAAGATAATGTCCTGTCATTTTTTTATGTTGTTTTTGTAGGTCATTATTAATGCCTGTATTAAATCATTTGAATAGAACAAAGAAAAAATGACTATACTGAATGTTATGTACTCTGTTTGTTGTAGTTTGCATATATTTGATTAATAAACATTTACTATATAAAAATACTACAAAATGTGTTGCATTTCAACCAATTAAAAAAAAAAATTACTCAAGAAGGTTAAATTCTTGTTTTTGAAATAATCTTGCTTAAATCCAGCCGTCCATTGTTTGTAGCCGCTTGTCCTTGCTGGGTCACCAGGTTCTGGTGGTCATCTCCATGGATCCGTCGCCACAGACACTCAGCACCCAGACTCATACCTCAGGGAAACTTAGAGCAACCAAGTAATGTTTCTGAACTGTGGAAGGAAGCCGGTGTTCTATCAGATTATCATACCCTGTCAGAACAGCATACATGCAGTGAGTACCATGACTGCACCTGCGCATTAAGAAGTCCAACCGTCAAAGGAGCTGTCAGTTCAGCACACGCGACAAGTTGCGACTAAAATAAGTAATTAAATTGTTTTCAATGATAACTAGATAGATATACATGCATTGTCGTTGTTTCAAAGTGTATTTAAAGCAGGGTCTAGCTGCAGCAGCACGCGCCCATGTAAAACTCATTAACCTACTTAACCGCTAAGTCAGGATGTCATACAGCTGTTAATAGCAAAGTGTGTGATGATCTATGTCATGATTTGATGTTGCCGATTAAATAAAATCATATGGTAATGACAGTATAAACCTTTGTGATAGATATTGGTCGTCCGTTTGTGCTAAGCGTATGACGATCTAACAGAACACCAGAGAGAAATGTTTAGCTAATGAGTTCACCTACTTTATGTTCACTATTAAAAGGGAACAAAAATACTAACGTGTTGGTTATTGAGAAACAAAATGTGACTGAATATAATGTGACAAGTTTTTAAATCTGTTTAACAAGGTGGCATGTGAACCTTTCCCCTGACAGCCACAGCTAAGATGTGCCGGTCTGGTGCGAAACTCGGCTAGCTAGCTTGTTTGACTTTAGCATTAGCGCTCTCGCTGAACTAGCTAACACTGTTTCCAAACCTGAATTGTTTTTTGTAGACAGACATTTTCAACCTAAACAGTATTAAAGTTCTTAGCCTTTACTGAACTGATGTTATTGATGAGCAGTACAGCACAGATTAACGTGTACTGGATTTTAATCTCTGCTGGTCACAGCACACGACTAATAAAAAGGGAACAGAATAATTTCTCAGGACTTCAAAAGCTCCAGGTTTGAAGTTCTTCTAAGTCGAACTTTTACATTGTGTGGGTTTTCAACAACCTTTGTTTGATTTGCCTAAAATTCTTGTGAGATATAAAACGTTCTGGCTACAGAGAACCTTTCACAGGTAGCCTCTACAGATTAATACAAACAGCTAAATGTTTAAGAAGCGAAAATTATTCAAATGAATCCTTCCTGGACTCTAAGTTTCTGTAGTAATATGCTTAACAAGTCATTTCAACTATAAAGTATTTCTCACGTGCAGCTATTACTGAAGAAGTGTAACAATTTATTCTTCTAATGATTTTTGGTAACTTTTCTCTACTTTCTAACCAGACACTCAGGCCAAATATTTATTATGTAAAAGAAATAGCATACTTTGGTGATGAGTTAATTTTTTTAAATTAAACTGTAACCAAAATTGAAAAAAAATCCTCACAGCAGTATCTTTGAGAAAACACCACCCCCTAGTGGACACAATAATATGACATTGTGATCATCCCCCTGTGGTTTTGTTGAATATCACGTTATTATCAGCAGGTGAACGATGGTTCCCTCTGTAACAGAGAAGGTTGCATCACACCAACTTTTTGTAGAGGGGGAGACTTGAACCGAGTCACTGTGTCTACTAGCTGCACAGTAATAAAAGCTGCTGTCTTCAGGCTGCAGCTTCTCCACTTGGAGCTCAGATTTCTTTGAGCCGTCTCCTTTTATGCTGAAGCGACCATTGAATTCAGCCTCCACTGTTGGATTTTCATACAAAATATGGCCGACTAGCTTGAGAGCGGAGCCGCCGGTCGGCTGTTGGTACCACAGAATCACGTTAAATGAGCTGACTGAGTGGCTGCAGGTGATTGTTGCAGAACCCTGAAGAGTTCCTAGAATTGCTGGTGGATCCTGCTGGACATCACTGCTCAGAGAACAATCTGTGTTGAAAGGGAAAAAAAAAAATGAAGAAAGATGGAGGTGAAAGTATACTTATCGATAAAACGTTTGGAGTCCAACCTACAGCAGCAGCAGAGCAGCAGCAGAGCGATGCTGCTGAGGTTTCTTGTCATGGTGTCTACAGCTTCCTGTTTGTCTCTACAGGGACCGACGGGCTCAACACGTTTTACAGCTTGTGATTGGGTTGTGTGCTGAAGGCGGAGTTTCAGAAAGAACAGGAGCTTCTTAAAGAGACAGAGGCCCAATTTCAAAGTGTTAATTGGCAAGATAATATATTTTTTTGTCATGTTTTATATAATGGCATTTTCACAATAAATTAAAGTAAAATAGTTACTTGCTATAAAATGGTAGCACTATGATACAAGCATAATGCTTCATTGTTTGAATCATTTTTACTTCTCCAAACAGATGACCTCCAAGTTAGTTTATCTATATCCTGTGTGTTAATGTTTATCCATTTATGTTTAAAGTAAGTATGGAGACTTGAAGTGTATTCAGATACAATGGAGGAAAATCCTATGAAAAAAGTATTATTATTATTATTATTATTAATACTTGAAATTTTGAATTTGCATGTTTGATACGTTCAGAATCAGACATGACTTTCATGCGTTTTGTTTTCTTGTTTTTATTATTTTTATAGTACTGTCTAAATATAAAATCAACTCTTTATTGATAATCCCATAACCTCCAGTTACCGTATTTATATCCATTTAGTGATTATGCAAATTTCAGCACTTCAAAACACAATTCAACATCGAAGCCCTTGTTCTTCTGGATTACCAAATTAACTTTGTTCATTGAGTGAGTTTTTAGGAGTAATAATAATAACAAAACAAACATCATACATTCAGCAGACGTTTCCAATTAGACAGAGACGGTTTGAGTAAATAAAATCCAGATGACTCCATTACGGTGAGTTAAACTCAGGGTGAGATGCGAGTTCATCACTAGAGATGTGAACCGTCGGATACAGGAGTGTGTGTGTGTGTGTGTGTGTGGGTGTGTGTGTGTGTGTGGTTCCAGCTGAGGTGAGAAGTGCTGGGAGGTTTTTGTTCATCTCTCCCATGTGGTTCCATCACTGTGTTGACTCACAGCGCAGAAGTACAAGCCTTTGTCTTCTGGCTCCAGGCTCTTCACCGTGAACGAGCCTCTCTCAGGGTCAGTCTTGGACGCTGAGAATTTCTCCTTACTGAAATCCCCAAAGTCGTGGTCTTTTGAAGCCGTCGACGTGAACACGATGAGTTTCATCGTTTCTCCAGGCAGCTGTCGGTACCAGTACATTTGGAAATAGCCAGGACCCTTGGTATGGCTGCACTCCATCGTCGCATCTTGACCCACGGACTTCCACAGCATCGGGGTTTGGGAAACATCGCTCCCACCGAGACAACCTGGGTTGAACAGAACAGAAACATCTCGCAAAATGTTGATCAATACATACTTTTTTTTTTAAATCTAAGTATCTTTTTAATCACCTGATGTCCACAGAAGAACAATGGAAAACGAGACGAGGAAGTCTTGCTGCCTGATCATAGTGTGGAGTTGCTGTTATGAGCTGCGGGGAGGAGAATCCTGAGGCATTCATTCACCTTGCAGCTCTGTGTGATGTGGATTTGTGGTCTGCTGTGACGCTCCAGTATGTTGAATCTTCCCTCCATTGTAATGATACCTGTAATTTTGATGTGCCAGTTTGATGATGTGCAGAAAAATTTAGAAAGTCAACTTTTAGTTATCATCTAAAAATTTGTTTTGAGATTTTTTTTTTACAGAGTAAAAATAAGGTGCATATGTAGGCATTGCACAACTAAGTAGGGTTGGGGGCAAACAGAGTTGGAGAAAATAATTTCAAAGTTAAAGTTCTTTTAAGGGGCAGCATTATGTATTTTCCAGAGTGCAATTTTAAAGCACAATCAAATAACTATTACTCTTAATTCACAAAAAATGCTATATATATAGATCTATCTCTCTATCTATCTATATATATATATATATATATATATAGATATATATATATATATATATATATATATATATAGATAGATAGAGAGATAGATCTATATATATATATATATATCTCCTCCAAGGGTGACCTCACTAAGGGACACCCTTCGTCCCTTAGTGAGGTCAGGAGGGTTGCTGGTTCATCTCCAGCTGCGTTCCAGGTGAGAGGCGGGGTTCACCCTGGACAGGTCGCCAGTCTGTCGCAGGGCAACACAAAGACATACAAGACAAACAACCATTCACACACACTCACACCTAGGGAGAATTTAGAGAAACCAATTAACCTGACAGTCATGTTTTTGGACTGTGGGAGGAAGCCGGAGAACCCGGAGAGAACCCACTCCATGCAGAAAGACCCGGGCCGGGAATCGAACCCAGGACCTTCTTGCTGCAAGGCAACAGCTCTACCAACTGTGCCACTGTGCAGTTGGTAGAGCTTAAAAAGTTAACAAAAAGCAGTTTTTGTTAACTTCAACAATGCTAGACTGTTAAGCAGTTAGCATTGTGATATATTGATTCCTGACCAGATTAGACTTTTTTATTTATTTTGGATTTAAAGGTTGAATACAGCAGAAATAAAAACGTGTGATAGAAAGCAGCAGAGCTTTAGTTGGTAAACAATTACATAATAAAATATTATTCTCGGTGCTTGAAGATACTTTATTATTATTGTTCTGCTTCTCTCCCTGATGCATTGAATTTCCTTTTTTTGAGTCTGTTCATGTCTAAATCAAATAAGCTTCACCTAAAATCTGTTCAACTTCAGAGATTTGTTGCTCTGATTGACGGCAGTGTTGCGGGCTGTCCAGCAGAGGGCGCCCGTTGTTCTGAATGGACGCTGTTCATGTCGTGTAGGAAGCAGAGAAAAAATATAAACCCAGAACACATGGGACAACAGTTCACTTTATTTCCTGTTTTCTTTTTTTTCTGAACGCTGAAATGATTATTTTACACAAAAAAACGTCGACAATAGTTTCCATGTCTGTCCAGTTAAAGTGCCGTTCTAAATATCTTGGTTAACAGCTACAAAAATTTGATTGAATCGTATCTTTAAAGATTGTATTATGATGTCACCTGGTTGATCCTCAAACTGATAGATTTACTGTTTTTATGTCATGTTAAATAATTAGGAGGGAATGTATCACATGCTTGTCGCCACGGCTAAAACATTTTTCATGCAATTTAATAAAAAATAGATTTGTGAAGCAAATGTAATCTTTTTGAGCTGTTAGTAAGTGAATTTATTTAATCTATGTCTCATAAGACACTAAATGCTGCTTTTGTTTTGTTTTATATATATATATATATATATATATATATATATATATTTTTTATCCACGACGTGTTTTTAACAAACAGTAACAACAGTAGTTTAACCAAATTTACACGATTTATTTAGTTTGCTCCATGTTCAACATGCGAAATGTCTCATTTATGAAGCTACAACATGGTTCAAATCCAAAAATACTTTATTCATCCCAAAGGGAAATTTAATTCAAAATTCTTCAGCGTTGGCTCAAATGGTCTTATTAAAATTTTAATCTGTTGTGTAACCTTGGGATTGATTAAACTCCCAACTGTATAACAGACAGCAGTAATGTAATAATGTAACTATTTAAAATCTGTTAGTTACGTGGTGAAAAAAGTTTTTTAATGCGTAATGATGTATATCAAACGACATAATGATTTATAATTATTGTCTATAAATATTAAAACCATTAGTTTTTTTTTGTATGTATTTTACGGGATTTTATGCAACAGGCCGACACAAAAGAGGACATTGCAGTGAAATGGAAAGAAAAATAAAATATGATTTAATATGTTTTCTACAAAAAAAACCTAACTAGCATCCGTCCTTCTCTGAACAGACTGTTTGCAGCTCCACTGTTTCCTGCAGTCGCAGCTGCAGGGCGTCTTGGGTTTGTTTCTTTACACCTACTGTGACTTTAACCCGTTTTTCTCGGAGACGGTTGGCGAGCTGTTTTTACCGTGTGTGATTGGGAATCTGTAAACATCAGTCTTCAACTTGGTCAAACTTGGACTTTGACTGGGAAATTCAAACACATAAATATTGTTGTTTTAAAGTTCCACCCCCCTTTTCTCAACGCTTTTGTAACGTTTTTAAACCAGCTTTCCCGTCCATGTGGAGGAAAACTTTACGGTTAGTTTCTGTCATGTTTTTGGGGGTTTTGTATGTAAAATAAAGATCAAATTTTATTTGATCTGATCAGAGCAGCCGAGCCAGTCCAAAAAAGAAAAATTTTTGTATATACTGTGCATGTTTTACAAACGTTGCACCTCATATTAAAGTCGCATAATGTGACAAAAAGTGAAAAGGTTAAAGGGCGATGAATTATTTTCCATGGTATTTTGACAAAAATGCTATTTTGCGATATAATTTGTAATTTAATGAATTTGAATGACGTTTGACAACAATCTAATATGTATTGGTTGTTTTTCAAAACTCTTTTTACTATATGATGTTTTTATGAGGTGAAGCACTTTGATCTGCTGTGGCAGTGGATTAGGAGGGATATTTTGTGACGGCGTTTAGTAGGAGGAGTAAAATGAGACAACAGAAAACCTGAGTCTGTTGCTGCATCGCATGTGTTTCCTGTTTGTTCAGAACAAACGTGTTTTTGTTAAACTAACAGATATTTCCCTCTCGGTTTGACTCAGAGTGAGAATAATTAAAGTAAAATGTTTGAGGATGATTCAAAGAATATAAATGTACCGCAGAATGCTGCTGTTGTCTTACGGCTTCACTATAAAAAAAAAAAAAAAAGAAACAAAACAAAAACCTAAATTATACGGTAAAACACCAAAACTCTGCCGTAAAATTACCAGTAAAATATTTTTTCCTTTCACGGCTAGATGACGTTTTCATTATTGATTTTGAATGTTTTAAAAATGAGCGTTTTACTGCTAAAGAAAATGTTTTAACTTACTGAATAAAAAAAATAATTAAGGATAAGATGTGTAAAATGCACAAATTACAGTTTAAAGATCAATTTATTTATGGCAATTTTGCATCAAATAAATTGAAGTTGTCTCATAGTTTACAGATTTTTTCCCGTCACAATTTCACTGTTTATCACCGTTAAACATACAGATAGATCTCTAGTAGGTATTCTGAACACACAAACAGTGGAAAATATATATATAAAAGTTAAATTTAAAATACATGAACTCATTTCAAGGTTTGACCCCAGATCACCTTAAACTGCAGCTGCTGTAACACATATAGAGACCGGCTCGGTTTTGAGCTTCAGTTGAGACAGAAATGGAGCCTGTGCCAGCTGTTTGCTCCAACACACACACACACACACACACCATCGCGCTGTGTGTGTAGGTGGTGCAGGTGCAGTCATAGAGCCGGAGGTTGCGGTAAAGGTCGAAGGTTGCGAGGCTCGTTTCTCAGCAGGCTGCTCTGCGACCGCATCCTGTCGCTCTGCAGCAGCTCGCATCAGAACCCCGACTTCCTGTTGTCACATGAAGAACGCTCTCTCTGACAAAGCTCCAGAGAGTGGAAACCATAGCAACCATCTCACTACATGCAAAGAAAACTACTATATATATATATATATATATATATATATATATATATATATATATATATATATATATATATATGTATATATATATATATATATATATATAATTTTGAATTCTATATAACATGAAGATAATTTAAGATATTTGTTCTTAAGTAGTCAAAAAGCTGAAAAACTTTAAAAAAAATTTTTTCTGTAACAAATAATCTCATTATGACTCTGTTTAAAAAAAAACAACAAAGTTTCTCTGACACGTTTCAACTTCATGCTGAGGAAAAACTAAACAGGATTTCTCGGAAAAAGGGCAAAATGTCAGACGCCATCTTTGGAACAAGTGACGAGAAGAGAGAGAATAAAATCATCGCAATAACGAAAATATTTGCTTGCGTGTCTTTATTGAGAAAATACATGAAAGGAGCCGAACAAAAACACAGAGAGCTTTCACCTTTCAGCAAGAAAACCGGCATGTTTTTAATATTCAGACTGTTTGGATCAGGTCAGAAACACGCGGCTCCACCTGCCATTTTCACGCATTTTATTTACAGAAGCTAAAAATAACTAACTATTAAAAAAAATCAAAATAATAAAAAACAGTTTCTCCTGAAGATTCGAATGTCGGCTCTCACTGTTTCCGTTTTTTTGGTGAACTCTGCAAAACAAAACAGGAAAAAAAAACCCCACTCATTATCACATCATCACATTATCACACCAAAAGCCAAAACGTCAGATCAGAATTTCAGAAGCTGCATCACAAGATGAGTTCCTACAGCGAGAGACAAAATGGCCGTCGACTTAGACATAAAAGTCTTGATCTTCTTTAGAATTTGTTTCACCTTTATATATATCTATGTTAAACTATACTTATACCACTGGTGCTTCCACTGTTGTCTTTATGTCATTGATTTATTTTGACCTTTTATACCAATCAAATCATACAACGGTTTTATGTGAATACACCAAAACAGTGTTTATTTTACTCCTGGGATCAATCCTCTCATCTGCAGCCAGTTATATTGGCGATAACAACCTGTGGTGCTGTTTTTGTCCTTCTTGTTGCCTTTTCTGTTTCCCACGTCTGTCCTGCTGCTAATCTAACCAGTTTCAAACTAACACCAGGAACGGCTCATTTCAGGCTACAGCCGGGAAGTTTAGATAAAGCTGCAGACTCTGTAGGACCGACCTGAAGCCTCCAGACCAGAAGGCAGACCAAGGCGGCGTAGAGGCAGCTCTTCACGATCAGGGCGCTGTAGGAGAGTTTGGCATTCTGGGTAATTTTCAGGTATTTCTCTGTTGGGGAGATGATGGAGAAACATTAGAGCTGTGGAGGCTAATGGCCGACCTGTTAACACCAGATTCACCCGTTTGAGCATAAAAATACATATATATATATTTTTGTTTTACCTCGTGTCATCCCTGTGTCCGTTTCATTTGCTGTAAGACAATAAAAAAGAAGACGACACCATTACTAAACCTGAAGCATAAAAAGTCACTGATGGAGGTTTGTTTTCTGAACGTAACGTACATTTAATGGATGCTGGATGGTTTGTGTAGGTAGTTCCATTATAGAACGTGACGTAACAAGTGAATTCATTGTCAGGATTGAACCAGGTCTTGGCCTGCAGCCTCAGCCTGCTGGTGATGGAGAACTTTTTTGTGTTCTCGTCCTTCTTGGCGGCGGCGTCAGTCGCCACACCATCAGTGATGTCCTGTCTGTTGATCTGCCAGAACACGCGGACATGATCCGGGTAGAAACCAGACGCCACGCACACCAGGGTCTTCCTCCTCTCCCCTTTCTTCTCCTTCTTCTCCCCTTTCGTCTCCTTCTTCTCCCCTTTCTCCTTCTTCTGGTCTCTGCACTCATTGGGTGAAGGACGAAGGATTTTCACCTCTGGTCCAGTGACCATTGCTCCATCTTCTGTTTATTAAAAAAGACGACATAAAAAGAGTTACTCAGATCTGCACGGTCAAAATCAGAAACACTATCAGAAATCATCACTGATTTTTTTCTTTTATTAATATTTTCTTCTTACCAAAAACTGTGAGTTTGGTTCCCTCTCCAAAATAAACAGGATAAAAGTCGGAGCACAGAACTGGGTCACAGGTAGAAAACCCAACACTCTCTAGTTTATGTTTTCTACATGAACCAGAACGCTGACAAACCTCATCGCTCTCTGACGTTTTCAGATTTTCTTTCAGCATATTCCCTCAAACGTTTGGGACTTTAAGTAAGAGGAACAAAAGTAATGCATGTAGTTTTTTTAACAGGCAAAAAAAAATCTTAGGATTTTATGGAGTAACGAGGTCAACAGCTGTCAGTACAGATGAAAACGATGCCGTCTTTTTCACTGAAATCTTCTAGTTTCTACCGTTTTAAGCAAATTTTAAAAAGTAACATTTGACTAACATCAATTTTTGTCCAAACTTAAACATGCTTCTTAGTGATTTTTCTTACCTAAAACTGTGAGTTTGGTTCCCTCTCCAAAATAAGCAGGATAAGAGCCGGAGCACAGCGCTCAGTCACAGGTAGAAAACCCAACACTCTCTAGTTTATGTTTTCTACATGAACCAGAACCCTGATGGAAGCAGAATCTGTCTCCCTTCGGTGTTTTATTTTCACATTTTGTTTCGACGCATCCCTTCACATCTTTGGAACTTTACATAAATCACAAATGAAATAGATTCTGTTTTGTTAAATGAGAAAACCTTCCTCTCTTTCTGTCTCTTAGTACTGAAGTGAATTATTTTCTACCCATGTAGAACTGCCAAAAGGAAGAATTCAAAAAATCAGACAATTTAAGATCATTTGCACATTTCTTTTGGTCATTTTTCTTACCTAAAACTGTGACTTTGGTTCCAGCTCCAAAATATGCAGGATCGTAGTTGTTCACACTGATAAACGGCTGCAGGAAAAGCTGCTGCCGTTTTCAACCTCTTTTACACCCAAACATAATTTTAGACCCAAAACAAACTCTTTCTCACCAAAATGTATTTTTCCTGCCAGATCAAATTATTTTTCTAAGTGCCATTAGAACTATTTGCCACCAAATTTGAGTTTCTTCCTTAAAACAGTGAGTTTAGATCCAACTAAACTTGAGGCTTCTCTAACCCTAACTAAACCTCTTCCTTCTGCCTCTATAAAGTTCTCCAAAACTTATATTTTTGTCATCTGAAGACTCTGATTTGATACAAGTTGCATTTTGGAGCAACAATTTCATTTCTAACAATTTCATTGTTAACCTAAAACAGTTAATTTTGTGTCTCTGTGCTGAAAACTCATCAGCTGTGTAACTTTATAGCTTTACCGTCTCCTTTATGGAACAAATGTAGGTTTTTCGCTTGCATTAAACAACTGGTCTGAATAATGTTGGTTTTCATGCATCTGGCGGTATGAGACAAATGTAAAGGTGATTTTAGGAGTTTCACTCACCGAGAACAGTCAGTCTGGTTCCCTGACCAAAGTAAGCTTCGTACTGACACAGTGTTTACGCTTCACGGCAAAAAGCACAGAGCTGGAACTTTCCACGGCGCCGGATCAGCAGATTCTTTTTATTCATATCATCGCCAGCCAAACAGATTTTCTATATTCACTGTGATTCTTAAGCGTGTAACTTTTAATTGACCTCTTTCAGGAGGTTTCTTACCTAGAACGGTTAACTTTGTTCCTGCGCCGAAGAAAGCTTCGTAACCAGAGTCACAGTGTGGACTGTCGGTACCCAAAACCGCTCAAGTTTCTGCTTTGACATCGGCTCCTTTTTCTAAACCTCCAGCTTTTATTTAAAGCTACAGCGACCTCATTTTTGCCAAATCGCTACAAACCACCTCTCTTAACTTTGTTCTGTCAAATAATATAATTTGAACAACGAAAACATCAAGTTTAAAGGCATATATTATTATAAAGACCCTCAGTTATTTGAGGTTCCTTACCTAGAACGGTTAACTTAGTTCCTGCTCCGAAGTAAGCTTCGTTGTAACCAGAGTCACAGCGAAGCAGATCAGTGCAGGATGTTACTTTGGTAATGGATTCGACTGTTCATCTCACCGACTAATATTTAAACCTCCCTTCAATCTGGGACATGTTTGTTCTATTACTACTTCCTGATCATTATTTGATTTGAAAAATTGTCTTAAAAATAACGATTTACTCACCCAGAACAGTTAGTTTTGTTCCCTGACCGAAATAAGCTTCGTTGTTGACACAGCGCTTCGGCTTAATGTCAAAAAGTGCTGGACTTGAATTATAACTAACAACACTCTCTCTATGCTACCGCTGTAGAAAAATTGTGATTTTAGCTACATTTAATGCGTCTCTTACTCACCTAAAACTGTTAGTTTTGTCCCTTTTCCAAAGTAAGCTTCGTTGGCGTTGTCACAGTGCAGCAATACTGAACATGAACCTCAGATTTCTCTTCATAAAGCCTGCAGAGGCTCTAGTCAAACTATTATTCATTAAAACTCAGTAATGAAGTGAATTATTTACCTAAAACTGTCAGTTTGGTTCCTTGGCCAAAGTAAGCAGGATCTCTGTTGGTCACAGTGCTCTGAGTTCAGCTCAATATGTCAGAACTTTAAACTGGACAGATTCATTTTTTACAGAACTGTTCAGTTTCATCATAACGAAGAGAACTGAACATGTGAGAAGTTAAACTTACCTAAAACTGTCAGTTTGGTTCCTTGGCCAAAGTAAGCTTCAGCATTGTCACAGTGCAGTGATACTGAACACGAACCTGTTTTTCTACCAGAATTAACTTTACAAAGACACATCTGTCTGTACAGAGGTCCTAGTCAAAGTATTACTCATTAAAACTCTGTGATATAGTGAAATATTTACCTAAAACAGTCAGTTTGGTTCCTTGGCCAAAGTAAGCAGGTTGAGTGTTGGTCACAGTGCTTCAACTTCAGGTTAATACGTCTGAACTTTTAAACTATAAAGACGTTTTCTTTATTCCCACCTGACCTTTGCGTTAATTTTAAATCTGATCTAAACCTGAACATGTGAGAATCCAACTTACCTAAAACTGTGAGTTTGGTTCCTTTTCCAAAGTAAGCTTCGCTTCCAGTGTCACACTGAATCTCTCCTGGACCAAAAAGTCTCCAGACTTTCCAGAATCTTCTCCTTCAGCCTGGCTGTAAGAACCCAGATCATCAGGAAGGTCAAACCTGCAGGATGAGCTTCACAACGTTTAAAGAAGTTGTAATCTGTGACCCTGAGGAACAAATGATCCAGTGGCTCCATGTATAAACTCAAACATGTGTTAATTAAAGCTGTTTCTGCTTCATTTTCTACATATTAAAGTGTTTTTTAAAGCCTGGCTGAGCCTCCACCCTGCCCACCTCCACCTGCTGCCTGCTGCTGCTCTCTGAGCTCCACTCAGCCGTCCACATGATGGATGTCAATGGGAGGAGGTTTTTGTACGGCGGCTCTATAGGATTGTATCACCGTGGCCCCCTGTCCCCACGGTGAAAAAGCATCACACAAAAACCTGCTGCCTCCGTCTCTCCCCGCCTCCCCCCAGCCAGCCTCTCCGTATCTCAGCCTCCATCTGTGAGTCTGTGGGAGCAGCTGTGGAGGTCGGGCCGACTTGACGCTGGAGCAGCTCCGAGCTGCCTGCTGCTATTTCTGGGTCGGCTAAGAAAAGAAGGCAGAGCAGAGGACAGGAAGCTGCTGGCTGCTTTTGTTTGTTTGGAGGTATAAACAGGAAGTGACACGTCAGCTGGTCACGACTCTGCAGCCAATCTGTCAGCAGAGAGAGAACAGGTTCACTGATGTGTGTATTGATTTTAAGGTTGTTGTATTATCAAAAAATAAAATTGGAATGATGACTATGAAACAGAAACAAATAAAAAAACTTTTTCAAGGTTGAAAGTTGAAGTTATGAGCCTCTAACAGTATTGTATGTCTACAGAAAGTTTGTCCATCCTTCTTTCCAAATGAGCTCAAACTCAGTCAGAATTCCCAGTTGGATTAGCCTCTGAACTTTGACTGGGCCATTCAGACATGAGAATATGCAACGTAAGCATGTTTGGGGATCTTCCTGTACTGGAAGGTAAAACTTTTGCAACCTCCACGTTTCCTACCAGGACTGAATTCATAAACCTCCCCCTGAGAAGCACCAATGTGGCAAAATGGATACAAAACTTTATATGTGTTTTTATTTTTTTTATTTTTTATTTAGTTTATTGCCATTCTTCTGTAAAGGCCTTATTTGTAGAGTGGACAGTTGTCATAGCAACAGATTCTCCCACCAGCTCTTAAAATCTGTTCAGTTATATTAATTGTTACTTTGTTGCCATAATTTAATTTTAAGTTTTCAGAGTGTGTAAAATAAACAAGACGTCCAGAATTGCTAAAGACGTCTCAGCAATTCAAAAGTCTGAATACATTTTGCACATTTAACTTTATTTATCCTGATAGAATCCATTTTTCTGCAGATGTTGAAAATCTAATTCTGTTATATAATAGTTTGAAGTTAAAGTCGAGTTTTGTGAATCGATTCACTTGTATTTTTCCCACATGGCCAGTAGAGGTCAGTATAAGATGAGAATTTTCATTTAAACTTCCTAATCTCAATGGGAATATAGGATTAAGGGAAAATCTGAACTTGGAGACAAGAGGGAGACATGAGGAGTGATTCAGGATCAAATTACAGAGTGGGAAAACTGCACTCTGCTGCCAGCTGCTCCGTCTGATCAGTCTGTGGCTTTGAGTAAATAAGACAGAGGAAGGTTTCATTCTGTGATCACCGTGATGTAGTGAACTTTTCAAAAGTGCAGGAACATGAGTTGACTGGGAAGGGTTTGTGGTGAAGCCCCTCATTACACAGTGACTTAAAATAACATTCATGCTCTTGGATTTTTCACATCTTTTGCCGTTTTCATACAAAATGTGATGCATTTTATTGTAATTTTATGAGACAGATCAACATAAAGGACTGCATTTAAGGATGTACTGATCTACTTTTTTTCCTTCTGACATGATAACTGAGGTTTTAGTATCGGTCAGTACCGGTCCAATACAATAAAACAGCTGAATCGACTTAAAACATTTCTTTTAATAAACACAAACAATAATGTACTCCAGTTCTTAATCCACAGTTTTAATTTTTGGTTACGTCTTTTTAGGGTTAAAATAAGTCCACAAACTAAAGTTACTGCTTCAACGTGGTCGTCCATGTTTGTTTACTCTAAGTTCAAGTGTGGTAGCGCAGAATTTCAAGGGATTTCATATCTGGATTGGAAAGTCCTTGAGTGAAACCTCACACTCTACAATCGAGTGTGAGGTTATACCTACAATTTTTAATCGACCAGTGTGTGGTCTCTCATGTTGTGAGAATCGGCCGACATTTCTAAAATTATGTAGTGTGAACTGGGCTTAAGACGTATATATGCTTGTAAGATTTGGCTGTTTCTACAATAAAGTTTTATATATGTATATATATGTGTATATATATGTATATATATATATGTATATATATATATATATATATATATATATATATATATATATATATATATATATATATATATATATATATATGTGTATATATATATATATATATATATATATATATATGTATATATATATATATATATATATATATATATGTGTATATATATATATATATATATATATATGTATATATATGTGTATATATATGTATATATATATATGTATATATATATATATAAGCCTCCCAGGAGAGCTGGCTTTGCAGTTGCCTAGCAACATTGCATACATTAGATTTTTTCCGCTGATGGAATCTGATGATGTCAAAAGTGAGCTGGCTTTGCTGTTGCCTAGCAACATTGCATACATTAGATTTTTCCACTGATGGAATCTGATGATGTCATAGTGTTATGATGTCATAAGAGACAGAAGCCTTGAATATCCTGCATCTGAAGCAAACTGGCAGATCGCGAGGAGCAGCAACACGGACGGTAGTTTTGCATATTGGATTCATCGTTACATTTTTTCGTAGCTTTTTGGATACGTTAGTTGGATAATAAAAATGTCGTTGTTTGGTACAGATTCATTGACACTGTCTCAAATTAGACTGATGCCCAGAGATGAACTGGTTACATTGCTTGTAGATTTTCTACAACGGTTAAAAGAAAAATCTGCAATCTTGATCAAAGAAGACATACTGGAGCAGGACCTGGAAAAAGCCCAAGAACAAATCGACCTTTTAAACGAGAAAGTTGATTCGTTGACTAAAGAGTTACAGATTTCTCACAGGCACAACAGATATTTGAACAATGAAAAAATTCCAAAACTAAAACTAGAAATAGAGACCTGGACTTCCCACAGAAATCAGTTGTTAGCTGAGGTGAAGTCCTATCAAAGTAAAGTTAAAGATTTGCAAAACTCTTTGAAAAACCAGGAGAGGGACTACAAACTTCAGATTGAAAAGATTGTAGAAGAAAAAAGGCAAGTGACGTCACAATTCACTGCATATAGACTTAAGACTGAAAAGAATGAACATGAAATTAAAAGACTTGAGATCGAATTGTCCAAGAAAGTCAACGAGATCGGCTTGAAGAACAACGAAATTCAGAAAGAAAAAGAGAAGTCCAAACTTCTTGAGACCTCTATCAGAGAACTAGAAAAGAAACTGATAGAGGAAGAAAATGAAAACAAAAATCTGACGAAGAAACTGGCAAAAACTCCAAGGGATGAAGCCATTGAAAGGACCAGGATCGCGTTTGAAGCCAGACTGGATTTTGACGCCTTCGCTAAGGAAAAGCAGCGAAGCAGGATGTTACAGGAATTGCTCACAAAAAAAGATCGGCAGCTCAATGAGCTCTTGGAGGAGCAGGCAAAGAGACGACCCTCGCCCTCCAAGGTAAAGACAGAGGCTGAGACAGAAAAAAAAAGGTTTGAACCAACTGCGGCAGATTGGAGACAGGTTAAAAGAGACAACGTGGCTTTAAATGCAGAGATAAAAGTCCATATGGAGAACAGACAGAAAGACCAACAGCAAATAAAACAACTAACTGAGCAATTGTCAGAGGTCAAAAGAGAGATGCTGTTCAAGAGAATTGAACAAGCGGATTTGAAGAAATCCTTAAATAAGAAAAAAGAAGACATTGCTGTGGTGAGACCAGATGTTGAAAATAACATAAAGGCACCGACTGAAAATATCGAAATTCGATATTTACCACCAGTTGTTTCCAACCTCGAGCCACCCAAACCAAAGGTATCTTCCAATCGAAGAACTTTGCGTTTGGGTGAAGGCAAATTATTGCCAGATTTTAAAGACAATTTAACCACACAGCGTAAGCCACAACCCCCTAGCCAAGGAAAGCCTGGAAGACCTCCATTTATAGCGGGAGGCAGGACGGGGTGGAAAATCTAACCGGAAAAAATAGCGGTCAACCTGGTGGGAGAGGAGAACGTTAAAGTTCCCTCATTAGAGGCGGGCGGACAGTTCGTATACGCCTCTTGTATTAACTAATAACGTCGAGACTTTTATTTATTCTCGCTGTTTGGCAGTAGCCATAATTTTCTGTGTTAATCTAATCAACTTTAGATTAATTCATTAATTAATAACTTGCGTTTCTCCCTGTCCTGGACGTTGTGTTTTTTCTACGAAACACTTATTAAACTCAATACATAGGTTTTCTCCGGGTGCTCCGGTTTTTCCTACCTTCGGAAAAAAAGTGATTTGGTTAATTGGTGTCTTTTAAATTTATCTTAGTTTCTCGCTCACTAACCGTTAGAAATAGAAAGAATATTAACTTAACTTTTGCGATATGAAGCGAAAGAAGATGGATGGATGGATGGATGGATGGATGGATGGATGGATGGACGGAAAGTTCCTATTCGCCTCTTGTATATATCTATGATATATGATAGATATCTTTCTATCTATATGATAGATATCTATCTATCTATCTATCATATATCTATGATATATGATAGATATCTATCTGTCATATATCTATGATATATGATATATATATATATATCTGTCATATATCTATGATATATGATATATATATATATATATATATCTGTCATATATCTATGATATATGATATATATCTATCTGTCATATATCTATCTGTCATATATCATAGATATATGATATATATCTATCTGTCATATATCATAGATATATGATATATATCTATCTGTCATATATCTATGATGTATGATAGATATCTATCTGTCATATATCTATGATGTATGATATATATCTATCTATCATATATCTATGATATATGATATATATCTATCTGTCAAATATCTGTGATATATGATAGATATATCTATCTGTCATATATCTATGATATATGATATATATATATATATATATATCTGTCATATATCTATGATATATGATATATATCTATCTGTCATATATCTATGATATATGATATATATATCTCTATCTGTCATATATCTATGATATATGATATATATCTATCTATGAGATATGATATATATATCTATCTGTTATATATCTGTGATATATGATATATATATCTATCTGTCATATATCTATGATATATGATATATATATCTATCTGTCATATATCTATGATATATGATATATATCTATATATATCTATCTGTCATATATCTATGATATATGATAGATATCTATCTATCATATATCTATGATATATGATATATATCTATCTATCATTTATCTATGATATATGATATATATCTATCTATCATTTATCTATGATATATGATTATCTATCTATCTATCTATCTATCTATGAGATATGATATATATATCTATCTGTTATATATCTGTGATATATGATATATATATCTATATGTATGTATATATGTATGTATATATATATATATATATATATACCTACTTCGGCTTCATATCAAAAAGTACCGAGCTGGACTTTGACTAGAAACACCTGCTTATTTGCTGCTTATTCAAGTACCTTTGCGGTACTTGAATAAGAGATATCAGCATCTTATATATGTATGTTTCCAGTTTTTTCTAAAAAAAACAAAACTTTGTGGTTGTGGCTTAGAGTGAGGTGCGCTCTATAGTCCGGAAAATATGGTATATATAAAACCTCTTTTCCTTAAAGAAATGAGGGACTGAAGAGTTGGGAAGTTGCAGTTGGTGCCTGAGCTAAAGTGGGGCCATAAAAATTTGCTCAGAATTTTCTTTTGAAAAGATTTGAGACTGAAAAATATTCTTGAACTTTTTTTTTTTTTTCAGTTTCAATTTTTGTTTCAGTTTCAAATCCCCCCTCCATCCTTTTCCATTTTAAGAATTTTTTTTTTAACTTTGTCAAACTTTACGGTCCCAATTTAGCATCACACCTGAAAACCTCGGGTTAAACATAAGTAAAACATTTGAACAATCAGATTTTTATTGATACGGAACATTTCTATAACTTGATAGAGTGAGGCATCCCAACAATGAAGAAACATTCAGAGAGAAAGTTGTTGTTTTTCACAGAACCATCCACTTTTGGCTCATCCTCATTCAACCCTTTAGGTATGCATTATAATTGAAAAGTAATTTACTGATAAATTATAATTTCATAAGAATAACATTCCTATTGTTATGTCATCCATAAACCAGTGGAATACATTTGGAGGCATTGTAAGGGTAGAGGCTGTGTGTTTAACCAGGTGGTCACCAGCAGAGGAGCACCGCAGGGCTCTGTCCTCTCACCATTCTTTTTCACTCTACATTTCTGACCTCCAGCACAAATCCAACTTCTGTCATTTACAGAAACACTCATATGAGTCTGCAGCTGTCGGGTGAATCAGAGATGGACAAGAGGCTGAGTACAGAGAGCTGGTGGGAACAATCATCTCATCTTCAATCAATCAATCAAATGTTATTTGTATAGCACATTTCAGCAGCAAGGCATCTCAAAGTGCTTTACATCAAATCAAACACAGAAACACAATGCAACATAGAACCAACAATCAAAACACGACAATAAGTCAAGTTGCATCAATAAATTTGTAATTGATTATGTTTTAAATAACATCTTCAACAAAACAAAGGAGATTGCTGTGTATTTCTGAAGTAATGGGGTTGGATTGAACACTACTTCCATCATGGGAGAAGAAGTGGAGGTGGTTTATTAATATAAATACCTCAAGGTTCAACAGGCTGATGAAGAAGGCTGGTTCTGTTCTGGGGACGACTGTGGAACCTCTTGAGATGAAGATGCAAAGAAAGAGTCTTCATAGAACCACAAAAATTATGGACAATCCTGACTGTCCTCTTCATGACCCTGTTATAGAAAAATTGTGTGCTCCATTTGAGGCTTCTTCAGATTCCCTGTAACACAGACTGCTACAGGATCGCAAACAGCCATCACAATCTATGATAACTCTTTGAAGAACCTTGAATTAATATGAGTTACAGCAACATTTAATTTCTCTTTGGGGTCAAAAAAGTAATTTTGAATCGAATTGAATGAGAAGTTGTTTCAAAAAGGCATTCTAGTCTTGAGAAGCACCAAAACGAGTCGCTTGCCTTGTCTGTAATTATACATACAGCCAGAAGAGGGCACTGTGAGATAATCTGTTGATCTTAATCCCCTATCAAACTGAGGAAAGAATCAAAGCAAATGAAAAATGAAACTGAGGCGTCTTAGGAGATTACTGAATGTTGGAGTTGACGCCTGCTGACTTATCTGATCTGCTTCGTGGTGCTGCAGAAACATGGCAGTGTGCATAAAAGAACATGTGTTTTTCTTTCATATTTTGAATCCACATGAACAGAAATGTTCTGCTGAGGTTTTTGTATTGCCCTCGATGCTTTTTGAAGCTCTGTGCCTTACTAGAAGCACAGTAATACACAGCCGAGTCTCCGGGCTCGACCTTGTTGATCTGCAGCGTGGTGCTCAGCGTCGACGGACGGGACATGGAGTATTTGGTGTCCTGGAACGGAGCTTCGATAGTTGAAATATCTTTACCGACAGAATATGCCACTAATTCCATGCTGCTGCTGTTGCTCATTTGTCTGTACCAGTACATGTTCAGGTGTTGGTTGTCGTCTTGTTCACATTTTAAGGTCACAGCCTGTTGCCCAACTTTGAGCAGTAAAGACGGAGGTTGATCAATTATAAGACCAATGGAAACGCCTGCAAAAAAAAAAGAAAAAGAACAAAACAAAACAAAAAAATGATGATTACTTTGAAGAATCACAGACTATTTTAGCTGTTAGACATTCTTACCCGCACAGATTATTACTGTGAAGACCAAATTCTTTGCTGGATTCATTATAGAGATACAAAATTAGATCGGATCGCTTCAGCTTTAACCTCTGCTGCTCACAAATCCTCTGACTCTTCTCATTCCTTCCCAGAGTGTATTTATTGATCGCCTTTGCTCAGCTGGAGACACCTAGTGGCCGACAAGCTGCAACTGCAGCTAAAGCTTTTCACCTCAACCTCTGGGATATTGGTTCAGAGAAGACTTTTGTTACACTAAAATCAACCTGCTTTCTTTATTAATTGGAGTTGTGAAGAAGTCAGAAACAGCATGAGAATCTGGATTCACAACATGAGGTAGATGTTACATTTCCAGAATCGAAGTTATGGCCTTCTGCAGCTACTAGATAATTTGAGAATATACCTTGATCTTGCAGCCCAGTCTGAAATGTTCAGAGCTGGGATTTAATCGGAAAGCACTGACATGCTAGAAAATAAACAGACATGCAAAACATTAATTTACTAATGATTGTCTCGATCCGTCATCGGAAATTGGTCCGATATCAGCCAAACAACGAGTACCGGTATTTAATTATTTTAGGCTGCATTAAAATCTCAGTTAGAAGCACTTCATCGTTTTCATTCCTACTATTGTTTTCTGAATAATTTCACTTGATCAAAACATTCCAGACCACAAAATCATTGATAAAAGTATGTATGACTCTGACTCATGGTCAGATGCTGATATCGTATCGGGTCAGTATCAGTATTGGCCGACACTCAAAGGTGCAGTATTAATATTGTATCGGAAATGCAAAAGTTGTCAGGACACAGCTAGTTACTTAAATTACATGATAATCTGAGAACTGTTTTGTGTATTTAGTCATGTCATTGTTTGATGTTTTCTGATGATCGGAAACATGCAAGTATGACAAAATTAAGAAATGGATGATAAAGGTGAAATCTAAGGTTATCCGTATGACAGGTAAAGGTCAGCTAATACTGCCTCATGCAATACTTCTCCATAAAAATGGCTGCCAATATACAACCAACTTTAAGTTAGTTTACATGGCTTTACAACGTGGTTAGGAACAGATATCCTTTATCACGTCCTGATAGATGAAGCCAGATAAGTGGAGCCACAGCTCCTTCCTGCCTCCATCGCAGCCAGCCTTGTATTTGTACGAGTGTTTGGTCTGCGTGCGTCACTGTGCCTGGCAGCACAGTAGTAGATGCTGCTGTCGTTCACTTTCAGCTCTGGAATACTGAGAGAAAACTTGTTTTTCTCAGCTTGGAGAGACGAACGGTAGCGCCCAGCCGTTGTTTCGTATTCTGCGAGAAGAAGCTGGATTTCAGCCGCGTGGCGGTTCTGTCGGTACCAGAGCATGGTGTAGCTGCTCATGGAGAACCCGGCGCCCACACTGCACTCCAACGTCGCATCAGCACCCGAGGGAACGATCTGATCTGGAGACTGGAGCACCGTAACAGAGAAACCTGCAGCATGCGAAGAGGAGAGTTTCAACGAATAAACAAATGGATTTCAATTTAGGGATGAATTCTTCAATGAAGTCCAAATCTGCACCCACCGGATGACACCAACAGGGACAGAAAAATAACCGTGAGAAGCATGTTATCGATGAGCGGTTCTGATCTGAGTGAAACAGCTGCAGAAATCGACTGAACAAGAAGTCATATGACCACATGACAGGAAGTAAAATCTGCCGCTGTCAAAATGCCAGCTCAGAATTTAAACAAATACTTCGTCTTAACCAGCATGAACTGAAACATTTATTTATTGGTTTCTTGCAAGTTTTTTCTTCTATGATCTTGGTATCTTTTCCTCCATGGTACAAGCAGGATGAAAATGAAGTTTTAGTAAGCGACATGCCACCGATGAAGTCGACTGTTTGATTTTAACCAATAATATAGATGGTCATTTGGATCAATTTTATTTTGGTACAATTTAATAAACTTTTCTGAGTAGAAATGTGCCGATTTGGCAGCTGAAATTCAAACAAGCCTTATACAGATACATTTTGAAGTGTGTCAACAAAGATGAAGATGATACTAAAAGATGTTTATTGATTTATAAACCCAGACAATGGAACCACAGATCCAAATAATTTCAAATTTAACACAAAAGAAATGACAAATACATTCATTCAGAAATACCTCAAAATGCCAATCTGATCTCTTTTGTAGATTTTACCTGGCAGCAATTTACTTGTTATTGAATTTTAAAAAGGATAAGCTAGACATATATAAGCGGAGTAGTTCAGCCTGCATCTTTTTAATCCACTGGATACCTATAAATTATTGTCATTCGTTTTTGTTTTGAATTTCATTGATTGCAGTTGAAGTGTTGAGTCACTGTAACAACTATTATTATTATTATTGTGTGTGTGTGTCTGTGTTTTAGATTGTGTAAGTTACTAACTACTACTTAAGGAGTTTATTCACAGCTTAAAACAAAGGAAAACAAACTTTAAATTACAGAGTTTTAGTGAGCAAAGACGCTAAATTAGTCGAACATCAATGATAAAATGCATTTCAACCATTGTGTTTGTAGAAGAAACTAAATTTTACCATCTATATTACAAGGTAGTTCTGGGTTTCATGAAGACGGACGTTATACAACAATAGCAGCATATGTGGCACAATTATTAATTATGTCAGCGTAATGTTTGTGTTGAAATGTGAGATGCAGAATGGAGGAGGAAGAAGGAGTTTTAAGCTCTAAACTAAGTCAAAAGCCGGTTGAGGGAGCCTGAGCGTCCTGTAGGGAGAACATAGTGAATAACAATGAACAAATGTAGCCTTCTGTTTGCAGATTTTGGGGTATTATTAGTATTCGTAGGATGAGGTTATTGTCATTTTTCCCTTCAGCTTTCATTTGCTGTCACATGCCTCTGGTTTCCTGCTGGGCTGCGGTTGCCAGCTGGATTACTCTGAAGGTTTTTGTATGGCAGAGTCACTCTCTTTTAATGCTGTGTCTATACGTGTGGCCCCAAAATATTCTCCGCTGTCTTCAGGGTGTCTCGGGTTCAGGTTGAGAAGATGAGCTGACTTCTCTCCATCTCCGCTTATCTGAAAGTGCCGTTCAAAACCCGACTCCATATTAACGGTTGTATAGTAGACGTAGCCGATCAGCTTCAGGGAAGTTTCTCCCGGTGAGCGCTGATACCACAGGATTGTGTCGTAGCTCGGGATCGAATGAGTGAAGGTCAGGTTGACTTTGTTGTTCGGTCGGACCAGAACGTCCGCCGGAAACTGAGACACTTGCTTTTCTTTGCTGAGGTAGACTCCTGAGAAAAGATTGAAGGTTTAGATTTTTAGGAGCAAATTGAATCAAGAGCTCTTGCAAATCTACATATTTACCTTACTAGGTTAAAACTGTAAGAAGAAACTGCTGCTTTGATTAAAAAACAAACAATACCTTCAATCCAGAAGGCGATGGTGATGAAGACGAGAGATGGCTTCATGTTGAATGCCAGAAACCAGCTGTGTCTTTACCTTGAAGGAGAGACAGGAAGTGATGAGCATTTGGGGAGGTTTTGTGTTGGACTGAGCTCCAAAATACACTCTTGAGTCGGATCTGGTTCTTGTGAGGGAGTCTCTCTTGTGACAAAACCAGTGACTCCTCCTTCTAGTCGATCAGAAACTGGTCTTCTGATGTCACGTTTTCAGCCCCGTCCCTAGTGTTTTGAACCCCAGCAAGGTACCAGTCTCTGGTCCTAATCCTACTCTAACCCTCGCATCAAATCCTGGTAACCAAGTAGAATCAAGTTGAGCAGGTACAAGTGGAAAAGGGGCATTAATGGTCTGCAGGGAACCATAAGCAGTACAAGAGTTTGTTTGTGGGAAAGTTGTTGAATGGAAAAATGAATTTGTTGGAATTTGTTGTGATGGCTGCTGGGCTCTATCTAGATTCAGAGAGGAGATAACATGGGGCTGTAGGCTGGAGGTTTTTGTTCAGGGCTGCTGGATGCTTGATGCTGTGTGCTTCCATTGCAGCGCAGAAGTAAATAATGAAGGAAATGTTACTTTTTAAATAGTGTTAGATATTTTTATTATAAGCCTTTATACAAAAGTGTGAGGCCACACAATACTTCTGCCTTATTTTTGCTTTACAGTGCCCCCTACTGGAGTAAACATATGTAAACAGAAAATAAAACAAAGGTCAAAGGTAATAACCATAATAAAAGTAATAATTATTACACATTGTAAAATAAAAAATAAAAAAAGTATTTCATGGAAAGAAACTGGATTAGAAGTAAACAGAATCAGGGGATGCTGTGGTGGTGCAGGGGTTAAGCACGACCCATTTTTAAAGGCCTTGGTCTTTGACGCGGCCGTCACAGGTTCAATTCCTGGCCTGACGACCTTTGACCCATGTCTTCCCCCCCTGTCTCATTACCCACTTTCCTGTCAATTCACTATCAAATAAAGGCCACTAGAATCAATAAAACTTAAAAAAATAAAAGTAAACAAAATCAAAGCAAATAAATACATAAGCATTGGTTGGAATGTTGTATAAATAAACACAATTATTCAGTTTATATTATTTCTAGATGTGCTTGAGAAAAATTTGCATTTGTTTATACCAAAAACTGCTTTTGACATTTGTTTCAAATTCTTATTAAATTTGAAGCCTTCATTTGCAAAGAATATAAAAAAAAACAAATGCAGTGTTGTTGTATAGAAGTGTTTGTGTGCATTTGTGTGTGCAGTGGGCAGCAGTAGGTTTTCAGTCGGTGTTAAAAATGTTTAATTCCAACAAAGTGACTCAGATATTCAGTCTCTGTGTTGAATCTTCCATCTTTCCAACCACAGAAGCAGGTGCTCGAAAGACGTTTAATAATTTTTCTATAAAAACCACCGATGATATAAAAACACAGCACAGTTTTTGTTGAGGTGCAGAGAGCATTTCTGTCATTGTGCTTCTCTTGCAGCACAGTAGTAAACGGCAGTGTGATTCTGTTTCACGGTTTGGATCGTCAGGGATCCGTTCTTCGCCGTATCCCCTCCCAGATTTCCAGAGATCCCAAAGTCCTTTTTATATTCGTCTTCCATAGTCGGATCTTTGAAGTACAAATATCCGATGAGCTTCATGGCCGTGTCTGTGGGTCTCCGTTGGTACCAGAGAATCTGTCTGTAGTCGGTTTTTTGGTGGGTGCAGAAAATGTGAACTTTGTCACCAGTCGTTTTGATGAGATCAGAGTGGGACTGATGGACCTCAAGCCCCAAACTGAGACCTGGGTATAGGAGAGGATTTGGAGAGATATAACAACTGATTTCACATCCTAAGGGAACAATCATTTATGATGATGCTGTTCTGAAGCAAAATTACCTGCAAGACACGAGAAGACAAAGATGCAGATCATGTTTCCTCCTTCCTATAAAGGAACTGCTTAGAAATCTCCTGCAGCATACGTTTTGACTGTCGGGTGTGCAGCAGAAAGATTTTCTGCAGTTCGACAAAGATAGTCATCCTCAAGAGGAAACGGAAGCGATGTTGAAACACCGCCCCTAAAGTCAAAAGATTCAAAGTTCAGCCTGTGAGCAGATTTCTGTTTAAAGTCTAATTTCAGATGCCAATGCTCAGGATTTTTAGAAAACAGAGTTTAGTCGGTTTATCTGGACTGTAAGGAATCTCCTCTGTCATTCAAACACCAGAGAGAGATTAATTTCTGGTCTGTACCTGCTTGTCCTTGCTGAGTTGGAGGGTGCCTATCTTCACCAGTCATTAGATGACAGTAGAGGTCAGAGTCTGAATGGCAACTCTAGCTGCGTTTCAATTGCAAATGTGTGCAAAACTTTGTCGACATTCTCCTGACCTAAAAAAAAACAACCAAAAAACAATTTCCCACTTATGGTCTTTGCATTAAATAATAAACGTAGTTAAGATGACATGTATAGGTCTGTTCGAGAGATAAGCCATTACAATGCGCTCCGCCATCATCATCCTGCCACTTCCTGTTGTCTTCTTTGTTGTTTCTGCCAGCAGTAACATCTGGTTGTTGATCATGTGACTTGTGTTGTGGGAAAAGATTGTTTCCATTGCAGCTTTGCGAAATGCACTAATTTTGATAGCGTAATAGCTCTATCCAAAAAATTTGAGCTTCTTTGAAATTGTCATTTCCATTAAGAATATTTATTTTCATAATTCCAATTTGCTCAATTATAAGGTTAATGGAAATGCCTCTACAGAGACACACAGGACTGCACACACTCAGTCCGAAGGGCAATTCAGAAGAATCGACTTGTTTTGTTTTGACAGATGATGTTTAGCAAATTCACTCACAAGCTGTGCATTTCTTCACGTTTTGTCACTTTACAAGCACAAACCTGGATGTCATGTCGCTGTTATGTCATGTGATAAACAAACACATAAAACACTATTTTTCCCCGGACATATAATAAATCTGAAATAATAAATCTGTGCTGGTCTCAAGGTTGGCTTGGAGTTGGACCCAAATGCAGGAAGAACCGGAGGCAGAGATATGATTTAAGAAACTTTAATGGAGAATAATGATCAAAGTTAGAGAACGCAGGGATTCAGGTGTGTAAACTATCCGTTTATTTTGAAGGGATAGTTGAGATATAGCGTGTGATTGTGGTTGGAAAGCTCCTAATTCCTGTGCAAACAATGCCGATTCTTTTCTAAAGCAATAATGTTTTCATCTTCTCTCTGAAAAGTAACTCTAAATCCTCTGTTTTCATACATTTTCAGGAGTTATCTTTACCACCACAAACAGGTGTCAGTTTTCTACAACAACCACCGATGGTATAAAAACACAGCACAGTTTTTGTTGAGGTGCAGAGAGCATTTCTGTCAGTGTGCTTCTCTTGCAGCACAGTAGTAAACGGCAGTGTGATTCTGTTTCACGGTTTGGATCGTCAGGGATCCGTTCTTCGCCGTATCCCCTCCCAGATTTCCAGAGATCCCAAAGTCCTTTTCATCTTTGTCTTCCATAGACGGCTTGTCGTAGTGCAAATATCCGATGAGCTTCATGGCCGTGTCTCCAGGGGACCGTCGGTACCAGAGCATCACTCTGTAGTCGGTTTTTTGGTGGGTGCAGAAAATGTGAACTTTGTCACCAGTCGTTTTGATGAGGTCAGAGTGGGACTGATGGACCTCAAGCCCCAAACTGAGACCTGGGAATGGGAGAGAAGATGTTGATTATTCTTGTTGGGGAAACAAATCCTTAATCCTTGCTGTTCTGGGGTAAAAAAAATAATAATAAATTACCTGCAAGGAAAGACAAGATAAAGATCTGGTTCATTTTCCTTGCTCAAATGAACATTTGTTTGGATAGTTCCTACAGCCTGCTGAACAGCTGTTGACTGTGAAGCTGATGAAGGTTTGTGGAGTTTCAGAGGTGATGATGAACGACGTTCTTATAGTGATGGGGAGTCAGCCTACAGCTCAACAGGAAGCGGAAGTGATGAGTCCCGCATCACCAAGTCAAAGGAGTCAATCAAAGTTCAGCTGGGAAGGGAATGTCTAAATTCAAAGCCTAATGCTGATAGTTCTTGAACAAAGTAAATGGAAACATATATGATTTGTATCACACGTTTTCCAATGATAAAACTGTAAATGTTTACATGATATTTGTAAAGCAGACAGAAACATGAGGTTAATGGCTAGAAGTAAGCTACTGTTTGTCGCCATGTTGATTTATGCCAACAGTGGAAAAATGTAAAGTCATGAGTCTAAGAACAGAAAACAACAGCATCTGTCTTTTCTTCACCTTCTGATAAACTTTAACAGTAAAAGTAACCGTCTTCATGTAAAAATAGGATAAAAATATTGTGAGTTGCAAATTTCTTCTCCAAACGTTAGCAGTGAGTAGAAATGAACGTGTGCTGAAACTTACAGTGGTAGAGCACCTATGGGATAAATCAAGAGTGGAAACGTTTAAGCTTTCTGTTCCAACTGATCATAATCATTCCCCAAACCTTTCCTGAGTAGCTAAGGCTGTTTAAAACTGAAGACGATGGTTCAAATCCATCTGAAACCCTTTCTATTGAGAGCTTGTATGTTTGTAAAAGCAAGTTGTCTCAATGCTTCTTGTTGTATAGTTCAGGCTGCTCATTTATTGAGCCTCACTGCCACCTGCTGGAGAGTCACAACAGTGCAGACGTGGGTTTCTGACTTACTCTGTTTTATTGGCTGTCAGTTTTTGTTCAGCTGTTGCGTTTCCTCACATCACTGTGTTTGCTGACGGCACAGAAATAAACGCCGCTGTCATCAGGCTGCAGGTCCTTCACAGTCAGAGCTCCGGTCTCTATGGTGTCTTTGACCGCTGCGTATTTGCTCTGCGGGTTTTCTCCGTAGTCTGGCTGCCCACGGTACGCCGTGTACACAACCAGGGTCATGGTCTCCCCTGGTCGCTGTCGGTACCAGTACATCTGGGTATAAGTGATATCTTTTTTGTGGCTGCGTTTCATTTCTGCGGAAATGTCTCCAGCTGATTGTTGGGTCCTGGGCGACGTCCTGGCAGTGAACTGTGAGGAGACAGAAGGACATTCAAGAACTCTTTAAGTGTTTGAATCAACAGACGTAGAAGTCCAATCTGATGCGTCGGAGTAATATCTCGCTTCTTTGAAAAAAAGAGTAGCAATATGATAATAACTTGAGATATCATGTTTGAATTACATCTGTTAGCCTCCATTGATGTGGTCTAAAAATGTTGCACTGAATTTCTGAGGGAGGTTAAATACTGTGTTGCTTCAAGAAGATCCTCCCCTTTTAGAGAGAGAGAGAGAGAGACATTTCATCAGATTGAGTTGTGTGAGCCATAATAATAATAATAATAGAAACAAAGGGGAGGTTTTTGTACTGAGGAGCAGTAAGTTGGAGCACTGTGGTAGCGAGCGGCACAGAAGTAAACCCCGCTGCTGTTTGGGTCGAGAACTTCCAGCGTTAATGTGCAGTTCTGGTCTTTTTCCGCGTTCCCACCCAGCTTCACACCCAGCCCGGCTTCGGGATTATCCATGTTTTTGAACGTGTGTCCCAGGAACTGGAGCTGGGTGGACTGTTTGTACCAGAGGACCCGGTCGTAGTCCGGAATAGCGTGTGAGCATCGTATGGTGGCGGATTCCCCCGGCTTTCCAAGGATGTGATCAGGGACCTGGAAGACCTGGTCACTGAGAGATGAACCTGGGAAAGGAGAACAAAACCAGACAGATAGACGGAAACCTTATGCTGAAATGTCTTTGCATGTTATGGCACAGTGTTTAAAATATCTGTAGCAAAATTTTTAAGCTATTCTACCTGACAGGAGGAAACAATCGAAGCAGATATAAAAGAAAAGAATCATTGTATTGTAATTGGTCAAGTCGATACAGTAACAATAATTCCAACATCAACCTAAGAGCATCCAAGTCCAGAGGAGGCAAGTTGTTCTTCTTAACACTGAATCTGCAGTACTGCCTTAAAATAGAGTATGCTGCCACCTAATGGTAGGATGTGAAACCACACAGATTAAACCTACATCAGTTCTGTAAAATTTCAAATTAAAGGTATATGTTTGCAAAACAAACTTCTCACAAAATGATTTATGTCCAGTGAACTTTTTCACTTTTTTTTCAAATTACAGCAACAAAAATGCAATGTTTTTAATTGGGATTTTATATAATAATATAATAGTAGCGCAGATACTTCACTCATAAAACAGACTGGGCTCCCATGTTCTGCTTGGTAACTATTTATTGACTCCAGGATGCTAATAACATTTCTGGATCCTCTACAAACTGTGATCGACTTCACTGAACGAAGAACAAACTTGTCTTAACCAAAAGTTGATCAGACACACACCGATAGTTTCTGATGGTTTAATATTCAAATAAATTCATATAATAAAATGTTTCTTTTACCTGATTATTTTGCAGTGAATTATTTACATTTTGATCATTAAAACACCAAAACTTTCCCATAGCTTTATACTTGAGGATGCAATTTTCAGATATCAAATCATATGCTTTGATCTGTTACTCAGTGCTAGTCGCCTTTTCACCAAACACTCTTTTCTCTAAACTCTTACTTGAATTTCTTGCAACTTTTCACTTTTACTTGGTTAAAATTATGTTGAAGTAGTGCTACTCTTACTTGAGTACATTTGTTTTTGCTCCTCTACATACCTCTGCCCTTCATTAGCTTTAAAGATTTGGAGACTGAAATCTTTTCCTGATCAACTTTGCAAAAATACCTTGAACTCAGTCAGATCGGATAGAGTGACAGAAAACCTTTAAGTCTTTCAAAACTGGATTTAGATCTAAGCTATTATCTATCCTAGTGATAGTTAATTTAACACCTGTCTGCTTTAGAAATGCAGGACAGTGTTAGCTGGAGGTAATGAAGCAGCTGTAACGATCAGTAAGCTGCTGGCCTCAGATGAAGGAAATCTGCTGTTTGGAGGTTTTTGTACTGAGCAGCAGAGACATGCAGCACTGTGCCGACTAGCAGCACAGAAGTAAACGCCGCTGCTGCTCGTGTCGACTCCCTCGATCGTTAAGCTGCAGGTTTTCCCTTTAGTTGCTCCTCCGTTTATCTTCACACTCACTCCTGTCTCTGGGTAGCCGTCGTTGACGTTCATGTACCCCAGGAGCTGCATCTGGTGGTCCGTCGACTGTTTGTACCAGAAGATCCGGGTGTAGTCCTGAATTTCATGCCGGCAGCTGATTTGGGGGTTTTCTCCGGTTTTGCAGAACGTTTCAGAAGGAGTCTGGTGGACTTGGTCACTGAGAGAAGAACCTGTTGGTTTTATTTATTTTTTTTCATTGATAAAGCTCTAAATGTACACGTTGAATAAGAATGATTGTAAGCAGAAATACAGTCACCTGAAACGAGCATAACATGACAGATGATGCAGAAGATGACGATCATGATTTTTACTTTTCTCTGTTGGTTTAATCCTAACAGCTCAAACCATCTGGGTCACAACAAACCTAGAAGTTTGGTTCCCGTCTGAGACGGAGTGAGAGGAGTTACTGTGGCTCCTCCCCCTGTCAAATAAGGAAACCAATCACCAATCAACAAGTCAAGTCAAGGTTATATGTATTTCGCATATTAGCTAAAAGGCAGTTCAAGTCCTTTACACCATGACAGTCACCATTTTTTAAACGAGCAATAAATGTTTCATTTGGTCGAATGTCATCATATAAATCAAGAAAATATAGATCAAATATCTATTGGCCAAAGTTCCATTTATCACGACTCAAAAGCAACTATAAACCGGTGAGTTAAAGCCGTTAAAGGTTTAAAGGAACTCAGTGTTTTCTTTTCTTTTTCCTGTTTTGCAGTTTTCTGGCAATTTGCTCCAGATTTGTGGCGCATAGAAGCTGAATGTTTGGTTCTGGTTAGGATGCAGAGCAGAACCGGAACCAGAAGACCTGAGAGGTCTGGAAGGTTGATACGATGACAACATGTCTTTAATGTATTTTGGCGCTACGCCAGTCAGTAATTTAGAAATGAACAGAAGCATTTTATTTATAATAAGGCAATTTATTTCTGAGACTCAGGAAGATCACTGCACAACTGTTCAGGTTGTCTTATTGTTTCTAGAACAGACAAATCTGTAGGACTAAATGTATACTTGTAATTGAACTGCCTCAACCAGAACATAATATATTTACTTATTTTCTCTGAAAAACATCTTAAAGCCACCAGAGAACCTCCAGGGAAATAATTTGTCAATGTGAGACGAAACACCAAGTTACAGTTATTCTGGGTTTCTGTGGCTTTGAGTCTGGAGTCGCACATTTAAACCTGGTTGAGAGGTTTTTGTACTGACAGATCGGTGGGTTGTGTTACTGTGGCGACTGGCAGCGCAGAAGTAAACCCCGCTGCCGTTAGAGTCGAGCCTTTCTACTGTCAACATGCACTGCTGATCTTTATCTGCGCTCCCGGTCATCTTTACGTCCAGCCCTTTCTCTGTGTAGGCGTCCTTGTAGTAGACGTATCCCAGGAGGAGCAGTCCACTGGCTTGTTGCTTGTACCAGAGGATCTGGTTGTAGTTTTGAACATTGTGTGAACAGTTGATGTTGGCCGTCCCACCTGATCTACTGAAGACGCTGGTAGGAGTCTGAAACACCTGCTGACTCCCAGAAGAGCCTGGAAAAAGTTGAAAAAGAAGAAAAATGACACTGTAACACCCTGTTGGAATCAACTGAGTGGACAGACGTGTAGATGTTAAAATCTTAAAATCACCTGGGAGCAGAATCCAGTTGAAATAAACGCTCAGGAAGACAGCGATCAACATTTCTTTATTGTTTTACGGTTCCTCTGCTTGAACTCTACCGAGTTTGGAGTGACTGCCTGTTTTTATCAAACCATCTTCATGAAGGAGGAGCTCCAGTTTCTCCTCCCCGCTGAGGCAGTTTGTGACGACACATGAAAGGAAGCAGCACAGCTGCAGGACGATATGGCAATAAAAAGATTAAGCTCGAGGTTTTAGTGCTGGGGAGCGTCAACGTGAAGCACTGTGGTATCTAGCGGCGCAGAAGTAAACGGCGCTGCTGCTCGCGCTCAGATCCTCCAGAGTGCAGAGCTCGTCTCTGTTTGCGCTGCCATTGATTTTCACGTTGACTCCCGGCTCTGGAGTTCCAAACATTACGTTCATGTATCCCAGGAACTGCATCGGGTTGCTGTCTGAGTGTTTGTACCAGAGGATCCGGTCGTAGCCGTCAATACCGTGTGAACAGTTGATGACGGCGGCCTGGCCGGGTTTGAGGAACATGTCAGCCGGAGTCTGATGGACCAGATCGCTGAGAGAAGCTCCTGTTGAAACGGGTCGAACATGGAATGTTACTGTTAAGTCATGTAAACAATTTCCTTTAAAGACCCCATTTCTACAAAGTAGCTCAGCGTGGTCTTTAGCTGTGGTAAAATGCATAGAAACACCTTTTTATATGAACAAAGTCGACAGTCTTACCCAAAGCTGGAACAACATTGGTCATTAAGCAGAAGATGATGATCATTGTTTTTTCTTAAACTTAGAAAAACTGTAATTTGGTGTTTTATCTCACAATGATGATTGATTTCATTGGAGGTTCTCTTATATGCAGATGATGTTGTGTTTCTACACCCATCATATGCAGCTCTGTTCAGTATGAGAGTCTGTAGAAACTCCCACAGGAAGAAAACAGTGAAAGTACTTCCTTCTCTTCCAGGACTCTCTCTCTCTTTCTCTTTCTTCACTCTCTCTATGTCTCTTTCTCTTTCTTCACTCTCTCTATGTCTCTCTCTCTCTCTTTCTCTTTTTCTGTGTTTGAATATTCTTCATATAGCAGACTACCAACAAAGAGAGGACGTTTGTGGAAGATGATCTTTACTTTTTAATTTTTTTTTTTTACTTCAGTTCTTTTTCAGTAAGATTTAGATCATATCCTTAAGGTAAGGATATGATTGGGAGTACTGTCTGGGTTAGACATGAATGCAGTTAGTAATATGAGTGGAAGAGGATGAGGTGAGCTGATTACTGATTACAGAAACACCGACGTTGGGTTTTTGCACTGAGCAGCAGTGAACCGCAGCACTGTGCTGACTAGCAGCACAGAAGTAAACAGCACTGCTGCTCACGTTCAGCTCTTTGATTATTAAAGTGCAGTTCTGGTTTGCGTTCGCGCTCCCCGCCATCTCCACGTTCAGTCCCTTCTCTGGAAGCGGACTGGTTCCTGTCGTGTATCCCAGCAGCTGCATCTGCTGCCCGGTCTGCTTGTACCAGAGGATCTGGTTGTAGGTCTGGATGCTGTGAGAACAGCTGATTCTGGCTGTTTCTCTGGTTTTATGGAACATCTCAGCTGGAGTCTGGACGACCTGGTCGCTCTGGGAGGAACCTGAAGGAAAAGACAACAAATGTCATTCTGATGAGCCCAATTTTAACTCTGGAAGGGAATCTAAAGAAACAAAACTAACAAAAGAAGCTAGCATCATAACCTTAGAAGGAAAATGCATTGTTTTAATCGACTCTTCATATCATTTTTACCTGAAACTAGTAAGATGTTTGAGGTTATCCAGCAGAGAATGAACAGCGTCATCTTATCTCACTTTAAAATGGCTCTGCTTCTGTTTTCCTCACTGCATGTGAAGCCAGGAAAGTGGGCGTGGTCGATTCGCCTCGTCTTCTGCCGAATCTATAAAACTGAGACGACATCCGAGCTGATCAGCGTTAGATCAACCGGAGAGGTAAAAGACTCTCTATAAACTCTGAAATAGTCAAATAAAAATCTTTAAACAAGCAGAAAATATTGAAAGATTAATTCAGTTAAGTTTTCTATTTGATAACGCTTTTGTGCTTTTCCATCCATCATGTGGCGTTTGCCATAAATAATCTCTGTAAAAGTTCTTGCACTGTATAAAAATATTGATCAAGTTCTTTGTGAAACTGGCTTATAAAAGAAAAACAATAAATCAAATATTCTGCCGCTCATTTTAGGTGGAACTGTAACCGTCTTAATGTTAAACGCTGACATATGCTTGTTAGTTATTTAATGTCGTTTTGTAAAATAGATTCATGTTTGCAAATGATGAAAATCACTTCATTTTCTTTGTGATTCTGTTTTCTGATGAGTTTCATTATTTATTGAGTCAAACTCTCACCTGTTTCCTGCAATGTGATTGTCCTTAGAGCAGCACTGGTTGAGAAACACTGCCCCCTTGTGGACAAAATTATACTTGCACACCTATCTGAAAAAGGTTTGCTTTAAAAAACAAAATTAGGGTTAAAAATCAAAATAAAGTTGGTTAGAGGTAAATGAAGAGGAGGAAACATTAAGGAGGATATTGTGCATCAGAAACCGGCACATTATGTGTTTCTGAGCGTTTCAATGAAATGATTTTCACAATAAACTTAGTGATTAGTTTTTAATCAGTCTGTTTACCTTCTCCCTCATGTCTCACCACTTTGATGGTGATTTGACTTTCAACATCAAACCAGAATCAGAATCAATTCACAAAACCAGATTCCAGACTCCTGGTCCGAGAGTTGAGTCTGTAATTCAATCTTTATCTCAAGTAATTTGGGGTAAAAGCAAGCAGGTATGTAAGAATTTAAAAACACATAAAAGTAGAAAAGTTGATTAATTTGATTTCTACTGTTTTGTCTAATGTACTAAAAATTGGAATATATATATTTATGTGTAGTCTAAAGAGTTGCAGGTGCAGTGATCTTACAGCTGCTGGCCTCAGATGAAGGAAATCTGCTGTTTTGGAGGTTTTTGTGCTGAGCAGCAGAGACATGCAGCACTGTGCCGACTAGCAGCACAGAAATAAACGCCGCTGCTGCTCATGTCGACTCCCTCCATCGTTAAGCTGCAGGTTTTCCCTTCAGTTGCTCCTCCGTCTATCTTCGCTTTCACTCCAGTTTCCGGATAGCCGTCGTTCACGTTCATGTACCCCAGGTACTGCATCTGGTGGTCCTCGGTTTGTTTATACCAGAGGATCTTATCATAGTTGGGAACTTGATGTGAACATGTTATCACAGAAGCTTCTCCAGAGTTTCTAAGGATGTTTGCCGGAAGCTGAACGACTCGGTCGCCGAGCGAAGAACCTGGAAAAAGGAAAAACGGTGGAGAAAGTTACGTTTTGTGTGTGTCGGAGCGAGAAAACCTTCAATAAGGCAACATGTTTTTCAGATATGCTGCAAAATTACAGAAAACATATTTTACCTGGAAGGGAAAGTAAGCAACAGCTAATATAAAGTAGGAGGATCATTGTCAGAGCAAATCTCACGGCAGTTCATGAGTGTGTACTCAAACATCACTCTCTGACTCTGAGGAAAGCGGTTGAGCTGGGAAAGTTTCAAAGTGGGCTGTGTTCAAATGCTGCTCTCCTTCTGAATGTTACTGGAATCCCAGCATCCACTCAGCGCTGAAACAGTGAGGCTGTGCTGCCACCTACTGACGGTAAGAACATGGACCGTCTGTCCTTCTGTTCAACATGATTCAACAGCGTCATGTCCTGGCACTGAAAATGTAGAGAAATTATTTTCCAGCATCACTGTGTGCGACGTATTTATGTCGAAATCCACATAAATCAACTTCACACAATTAAAAAATCATTCACTTTTCAAATGTCCAAACCAGAGTTCTGATTTGAATTAAACAGAAAAAAACAAAACAAAACAAAGTTCACCTGAAAAGGATTGTTTTAAAAATTAAAAAAATCCCCACAACTGTATAGATGTGGACTGTTATTGTTAAATCCAGCTAACATTCATTTTAAAGACAGAACATTCAAATTAAATCAACAAATTGCTCCAACAAATTAATAAATCAAGGCTATGCACTCTTATAAAATATTTTGCGCATTTTATCAGTTTGGGCTGAATATCTGTTAGCGAGTTAGCTAACTAACTAACCAACCAGCTAACTAGCTAGCTTGCTGATTAACTCCAAGTTCCGGAAAGTGACTTTGAGATTACTTTCAGGAAATTAGAACTTATCAGGGCCAGTCTAGGTGTGATCAGACCAAAACATTAAAACGATCTATCCTCATCAGACCTCAGGCAGCTGTTATTTTACAGTGATTTATTTACAACATGCTAGTTTACTTTAGTTTTTAACACTTCAAGAGGAACTCACCATGACTTCAGAGTGAACTTTACGGCTAGGAATCTATCTGAAATATGAACCGAACTTCCATATCGAAGATAACCATGTAAAATCACACTAACTAACATAAACAGCAAAAAACCTGGGATCAAAATAACCCTACAAACAAGAGGTAATGAAGCAGCTGTAACGATCAGTAAGCTGCTGGCCTCAGATGAAAGAAATCTGCTGTTTGGAGGTTTTTGTACTGAGCAGCAGAGACATGCAGCACTGTGTCGACTAGCAGCACAGAAATAAACGCCGCTGCTGCTCATGTCGACTCCCTCTATTATTAAATTGCAGGTTTTCCCTTTAGTTGCTCCTCCGTTTATTTTGACGTTCACTCCTGTCTCAGGGTAGCCGTCGTTGACGTTCGTGTACCCCAGGTACTGCATCTGGTGGTCCGTCGACTGTTTGTACCAGCGGATTACGTTGTAGTCCTGAATTTCATGCCTGCAGCTGATTTGGGGTTCATCTCCTCGGTAGCAGAACTTGTCAGAAGGAGTCTGGTGGATTTGATCACTGAGAGAAGAACCTGTTGAAAACAATTATTTCGCTAAAATCGAACTTAAAAACGGGGAAGAAGGATTTTTTTTTTTTGTTCAAATACTTCAGACGGTGAGCTCACTCTTTCTCAAGCAAGTTACCTGAAACGGAAACAAAAGCTAAGGCCAAGCTGAAGAAGATGATCATTTTCTGTCAGAACAGTTGCCTTCCGTAACATTAGAAACGGGAAGAAAAACCTTTCAGACAAAACAAGACTTTCAAAGTGGGTTGAATCATGTTGTCTCCTCCTCTTTTAAACACAGAAACCAATCGCCCACACATCTCTCTACAGCTGGTTCAGCACTACAGTGTTGCATTTCGAGTCCTTCAGTGTAGTATTCATGTCAAACTAGCATTTTTGGTTCAGTCAAGTTCAGTCAAACTAAATAGAGACCATCTTTGAATATAATTGTTCAACCACCGTATTGTAGTCCCTTGTCCTGCAGGAAGACAGACCTCTGCTCAGTCTCAAGTCCTTGTCTAAGGGTTTCATATTCTTGTGGCTTTCTTCCTACCGTTGTACCATAAAAACTAGATTTGTGGAGTGCATAACTAATTGTTTTCCTAACAACAGATTTTCTCACCTGACCACTTGATCTCTGCAACTCTCCCAAACTTACCATAGTTCTCCTGGCTGGTTCTTAGATAAATGCTCTCCTTACTTTTGGACCTAACAGAACTCTGTTAGATGATGTTGTTTTATAACCCACATGTTCTTAAACTAGGCTGCACAGTGGCGCAGTTGGTAGAGCTGTTGCCTTGGGTTCGATTCCCGGCCCGGGGTCTTTCTGCATGGAGTTTGCATGTTCTCCCTGTGCATGGTGGGTTCTCTCCGGGTTCTCTGGCTTCCTCCCACAGTCCAAAAACATGACTGTCAGGTTAATTGGTCTCTCTAAATTCTCCCTAGGTGTGAGTGTGTGTGTGAATTGTTGTTTGTCTTGTATGTCTCTGTGTTGCCCTGCGACAGACTGGCGACCTGTCCAGGGTGAACCCGCCTCTCGCCCAGAACGCGGCTGGAGAGGAACCAGCAACCCTCCTGACCCCATTATGGGACAAGGGTGTAAGAAAATGGATGGATGGATGTTCTTAAACTTCTCATCCTCCTCCCTGAACTTTCTGCTGTTTTCCTTGGTCTTCCTGATGCTATATGTGCCCTAATGTTTGCTAACATGCCTCTGATTCTTTTACAAAATAAATCTTGTTAAACACACAAATGTATATTTTAGTTTTTTTTTTACTATTGCAGAACAGAGGGCTGAATATAAACAACTGTAAAAATAGAAATGAGAGGTTTGGTATCTATATTTTTGCATCGATCTGATACCAAGTCAATAAGGGTCAGTATCGCCAATACTGATACAAATATTGATACTTTTTTTGTAAACCAAGGACAGAATTTATACAAAGTTTTTTTAGGTCTGTACAGAATTCTTTAATAACATATTAACATTAAACACAGCGCAAAAAAATCATCTGAGAGCAAATCAAAGCCAATTTTTTTATTAGTTAGAGATGAGAATCTATAGTGCAATATTAAAATAGCATTTCAAGATGGAATCTAAAACTGAAGTATCGCTCTTACTATATTAGAATCAATCCGATACTGATACCTACTTGGTATTGATATTGTTGATATTTTTGGATCGATCTGCCCACATCTAGTATAAATCTCACATAAAGACAATTTAGAGAGACCAGTGGACCTAAATGATGTTTTTGGACTGTGGGTGGAAGCTGCAGAGAGAACCCACTCTTCCACTTTGGGAACACAAACTCCACGCAGAAAGACTCTAATAAAATGACTGGCAGTGGAGAGTTCACACAGGTGCAGCAGGATGGGAGGTTTTTGCACAGAGCAGCAGTGATATTCAGCACTGTGGTAACTAGCAGCACAGTAATAAACTGCACTGCTTTTCTCACTCAGCTCTTTGATTGTTAAAGTGCAGGTCTCTCCTTGATCTCCACTCCCGTCCATCTCCAGCTTCACATCGGTTCCAGGTTCAGGGTTTGTGTTGTCTTTGTACCGATACCCCAGTAGCTGCAGCTGTTTGTCCTCTAGTCTCTTGTACCAGAGGATTACATTGTAGTTCTGGATGTTATGAGAGCAGCTGATTCTGGCTGCTTCTCCTCGCTTTGCCAGAATGTTGAACGGAGTCTGATGAACCTGATCACTGAGAGAAGATCCTGTGAAGAACATGAACACTGATTACACTGGAACTGGTAAAATATTATACAACAATGAGACTGTTACAGTTCATGTACAGATGATAACAGACTGGCCAGAACGTTCAATAATTTCAGACGGCTGATCTCAGCTGGAGTCTGCCGGACCTGCCGGCCAGAAGAACCTGGACCGATTGTAGCGTCGCCTGGAAACAGAACCGAATAAATGCTCCAACCAAGAACAGCCTCCCTCTGTTAAAGAGGCAGAAAGGTGCTGCCAGTGTATCCGAGTGGACTGATTATTAGTGTTTTATCAGATGTTCCTTTTATCAAATCATCATGAAGGAGGAGGAGCTTCAGTTTCTCCTCAGCACTGAGGCCGTCTGTGACGATACACCGCCGCCTCATGAAAGGAAGCAACACGGCTCCAAAAACAGATATGACATCAAAAAGATTCAACTCGAGGTTTTTGTGCTGGGGAGCGTCGACGTGAAGCACTGTGGTATCTAGCGGCGCAGAAATAAACGGCGCTGCTGCTCATGCTCAGACGCTCCAACGTCAGAGTGCTGTTCTTGTCTTTGCTTGCGCTGCCACTGATTTTCACCTTGGCTCCCGGCTCTGGGTATCCGTTAACGACATCGTTGTATCCCAGGAGCTGCATCTGGCGGCTCGTTGAGTGTTTGTACCAGAGGATTACATCGTAGTTGTCGATTCCGTGTGTGCAGCTGATGGTGGCGTTTTCTCCGGGCTCGTGGAACATCTCAGCCGGAGTCTGACGGACCCGATCGCTGAGGGAAGAGCCTGTTGGAACAATGTGACGTCTCATGAGCGGAGATGGAAGTAAAGTGTAAAAACACTCCTTTATCCAGAATGATTAAAGGAATAGAAATATGAAACAAGGTTTTAAATAAACCAAGAGGCGATTTGACCTAAAACGTGAATCATGTTGAACATTAAGCAGAAGACGACGATCATATCGTTGAGTTTTCTGGACTATCAGTGCAGTTGAAGTGACTGTTTAATGTACTCACTGTTGATCTTCCTAATCTGAGGAAACCTTTACATGACAATCACAAACAGGTGTTTTGTTTTTTAAGGATGTGTGACATCACACTTCCTCTTGTAGTCTAAACCAATCAACTCACTGAACACCTTTCAGTCTGTAGCCATGCACTGCCCTCTAGTGTTTGTCTCTTCACTCAAATATTTAGTTTTAGTCACCAAAAATTATTAGTCCAGTTTTATAACATCATTTTAGTCGGTTAAATCTACTGTCAACAAATTCAACAAAATTTTACGTGAAATGTAGATACTTAATGATCAATTCACTTGAATTAACACAAAGTGAATCGTGGTTTTAACCACTTTGTGCCATAACACTGTCTGAATATGCAACACATTCAGAAACAGGCTTAGCTTTTATTTATTTATTTTTAAACATTTTTAAATAAAATGGCATGGACTTGCATTAAGTTAACTCAATACCAAGTAATTATTATGAAATAACTTATGTGACCCTCTAGAATCTAAGTGGCCATTTAAATAAAACTTTCAAAATAAAAGCTGTGTGCTTAAGTATTGTTTTATGAGTCTAATCAAAGCAGTTTTTCATCTTAGTGATTATGGCTGAAAAGCGTATTACGGTGTAAGTGTTTCATGTCAGTCGATATTGATAGTTATTTGTTAGTTTTTTTATGTTTTATATATCTGAAATCCTGCCACGCTGCTGACTTGACGTTTCCTGTTTTATCTACAATTTCCTCTTGAGTTCTTTTACTCATTTTCTACCGTCACCCCACGGCGTAGTTTTCTATTTTTCAGCAATTATGAGGGACGCTGGCAAGGGATGAAACTGTTAACAAGTTGTTGCTAGGTAAAATTAAAATAAAGTGAGCGAGTTAGCAACGTAGCTTAGCTCGCCGTGAGAGGTTGAGTGGCTGACGCCTTTTCTCTGTCTACAACGCCCCAGAAAGCTGTGCGGTTCTGGATCGGAGTTTAGTGAAATTATTGAACATTCTATCGGACTCATCTATTGATATTACTGTCCATCGAGTTACATATGAGTTCTTTGGCCAGTGGTACTCCAAAGCAGTTCTAACAAACCCAAGCTATGTTTCTGTCCAGTATCGTAAAATTTCGCCTCCTTAACAAAATCCTGTTTAGACAAAATAGTCCCTAATAAAATGACTGGCAGTGGCGAGTTCACACAGGTGCAGCAGGATGGGAGGTTTTTGCACAGAGCAGCAGTGATATTCAGCACTGTGGTAGCGAGCAGCACAGTAGTAAACTGCACTGCTTTTCTCTCTCAGCTCTTTGATTGTTAAAGTGCAGGTCTGTCCTTCATTTGCATTTCCATCTAATTCCATCTTCACATCCGTTCCAGGTTCAGGATTTTTGTTGTCGATGTACATGTAGCCCAGTAGCTGCAGCTGTTTGTCCTCTAGTCTCTTGTACCAGAGGATTACATTGTAGCTCTGGATACTGTGAGAGCAGCTGATTCTGGCTGCTTCTCCTCGCTTTGCCAGAATGTTGAACGGAGTCTGATGAACCTGATCACTGAGAGAAGATCCTGTAGAGAAAAGCGACACACAATGATAAAGTGTATGGGGGGGGAAAAAATGCCCAAAGTAGATACAGTAACAGAGAAATACATTGTTTTGAAGTAAAAAAATAATGATTACCTAAAACCAGCGCGAGCTTGAGAGAAAGTAAGAACAGCTCTGTGATCATTCTGCTGTTGACTGTGTGCTTGGAGCCTCTTGTCTCAGAAAAAGAAAAAAATCTGATCTGCAAATGAAGCAGATACCCTGGAGGAGGGCGGAGTCACAACAAATCCAAAATAATGGAAAAAAAAATTTTTAAAAAGAAAAAGGTTTTTGTACTTCTAAGAGGAGCTTTGCAAACTGCAACCTGACATTTTGTCACAAACTTCAGAGAGTGTTATTGGAACTTTGTGTGATAAAACGTAAAAAAAAAAAAAGAGAGAGATGCATTTATAATCTACCAATCTGAAGTAGCACATTGTAGAAGATTCTTTATAATCCCTATTCAGGGGAGTTGAATGCAGTGTTTGAGTCTTGAATGAAGTCAAACACAAAACTCAAAGATGGACAAAATCCACAGAGCAAACCTTGTTTGCTTTTTGGGTTTTTTTAAAAGTTACACAGCACTACACATTATTAAATTTAATAAGTTGCTTCAAAGCTTTATGAGGAGAGTTTTAGTTTTTTGCCATTTTTCTTTTGTCTGTATATCAAATTTATTAAACTCATTAGTTGAGTAACGTTCCGAAAAGATGAACATAACTCAATGTACATTCTGTGTAATTATTTGTATGGGTTGACTCTGTATGAACAGGTAAAAAAATAACCGCTTCTGTCTGAAAGCATTTATTGAGAAACATCGCCTCCTAGTGGACGGTACAACTCCACAGCTGGGTGATCAGTCCCTCCTCTGAGGTTTTCCTGTATCTCTTGCTGCCATCAGCAGGTGAATGATGGCTCCTCTGGTATCAGTGAGGGTTTTTGTTGGAGCCTGAGGCTTCATGTGGTACTGTGCATCACTGGCAGCACAGAAATACACGGCGCTGTCCTCAGACTGCCTCAGCTTTGGAATGACGAGAGACGACAGACTACTGCCGCTACCGGTCACGGTATACAGGTTTTTGAACTGATCTTCAACAGTGTGTGAACTGAAACGAGCGTAACCAAGGAGAGTCATGTCGGTTTTCCCAGGAGGCTGTTTGTACCACTGGATCATGTCGAAGTTGGTGTTTGAATGACTGCAGTTTATCTGGACTGATTCTCCTGGTTCTTTGATCAACGCAGCGGGAGTTTGATGAACGCTGTTTTTAGATTGGTCTGGTGAAAAAAAACAAACACATTCAGATTCAGAGAATCTACTTTAAACAACGGTTAGTGATTTAAATATACCTGTGAAGCAGAAGTTCAGAGAGACCAAAACAATGAAGAGTTTGAACATGATCCTGGTACAGATGAATCCGAAGCTGCAGTGATGCTGCCAGACTGAGTAAAGCTGTGTACATGAAAGGAAGGAGGCGGGGTCGACACTAATTAACAAGACATCGACTTCCTGCAGGAGGTCAACACAGGAAGTGGACAGTAGCTCACCCAGAACATACAGATAAAAGTAAATAAATAAATTACAACTTATCTGGTTATTTATTTATTTGTATTAATATGTTTTTAATTTACCTGTATTATTTAGATGCATTTATTTATTTTGCTCTTGGGTTTTATATTTATGTCTTAATTTTATAAAATGACTAAATATGCCTTTCTATGACCTGAACATGATTCTTTTGGGAGGTGAACATTTTTCCAGAGGGGCCCATGGCCCCCCCTGACCTCCTCTTGGGGTCGCCACTGGCAGAGACAGTTTTAATGCTGATATCTGATGATTTCCTGCTGTAGTTTACTGCTCTCTGCTGCAGCTGTGTTCCTCTCCAGTGTGTTTGTGTGCTGGATTATCACAGAGGGTTTTTGTAGCAGGGCGACACAAAGCGAGTCACTGTGTTGACTAGCTGCACAGTAATACATGCTGCTGTCTTCTGGCTGCGGTTTCTGCACTTGGAGCTCAGATTTCTTTGATCCGTCTCCTTTTATTCCGAAGCGATCTTCGAATTCCTTCTCCAGTGTTGGGCTTGTGTTTGATATATAACCAATTAATTTAAGAGCGGAGCCACCAATCGGCTTCTGGTACCACAGAATCACATAGTATCCACTGATTGAATGGCTGCAGCCGATTGTTGCGGGTCTCTGAGGACTCGATAACAACGATGGTGGATCCTGATGCACATCCTTGCTCAGTGAAAGATCTGTGTTGAGGGAAAAAAAATCTGCTATATTAATAAATATTAGCAATATCTTTATCTTGTAGCTGGAATAGTGTTTAACCTACATGAGAAGCAGAGCAGCAGCAGCAGAGTGATGATGCTGATCATGTCTTTATCTTCCTCTCTGTCGCTGCTGATGAGCTGAACTCGTGTTAGAGGATCAACTATAAGAGGGGAGGAGACACAAACCAGAATAATTTCAAACGCATGTAGTTTAGGGCGGAAACGAGGAATTGAATTAGTTCTGACTGAGTTTGTGAAATATAAGTCAACTAATTCAGTAACAGGTTAACGGTTAGTCTGAAAGAAGACACTCAGAGCAGCAGGTAGGCCGAAACTGTACAAGAATTAGATAGAATTTTCATTTAAGAAGTTAGACCTGTTTCATCTGTAAATACCTCGAAGTCCTCAGTTGGAATTTTTAGTGAAACGTGGTTCAAATTCTGTAAAATAAATAGATGAATAAATAAATATCTTACTAAGTCCTTTTTGCTATCCACCAAAGAGATAGTCAACAGATTAGTAGGTAGTATTCTTTTAAGTGCAGGTCCATCTTTTGCTGCAATTGATCAGTCGTACACCAAAGGAACACTCTGCTGTTGGATTTAAGGCAATAAAAGTTTATTTTATTCAAAAAAGTTATTGAATTTTGCATCTTTTAATGTATTTCTAAAATTGTGTAAAAACAGCTTTAACGCTTACATGAGAATTGTGCACAATGTTCCAAACTTTAAGTCCAATTAATCGATTAATGATCAGAATAATTGATTATTAAAAAAAATAATAAAATCGCTGCATCTCTAATGTACTTCAGTTTGTACTGGTATTTGCATTTTTTGTGACTAATTGCTGTTTATTTTGAATTCTAGCTCTGATACTTTACCTTGCCAAGAGTTTTCTTTTACAATATTTCACCTTTTTTTTTTTTAAATAAACAAAAAACAAAATAAATAAAAACAAAAAAATCACTGTTACTGTTAAAAAGTAGCTGTTTTTCTCTGTTGTTGTTGTTTCCCTTTTTAGAAGAATATTTATAAAAGATGAAATACTCCGCCCTTTGTAAACATGTTGAGATGCTACAGAGTTTGAATTGAGAGCTCCCCCTGCTGCCGATGAAGTGTAACTTCACTGTGCCTCCAGCAGCTGGGTTTTTGTGCAGCTCTTTGACTCGGCCTCATCACTGTGTTGACTGACGGAGCAGAAATACACTCCGCTGTCTTCAGGCTGCAGCTGCTTCACCGTCAGAGATCCGCTCAGAGCGTCCTTCCTGTCCGCTGGAAACTTCTCCTTGCTGAAGCCTTTTTCATACTGGAATGGAGGAGATGTTGTTGTGAAAACTATTAGCTTCATGTTCTGACCCGGCAGCTGCTGATACCAGTACATCTGGAAGTAAGAAGCGTCTTTATTGTGACTGCAGGTCATGGTGGTGGACTGACTCTGGTTGACCCACAGCAGAGGAGTCTGAGTGACGACGTCACTGCCATCTGTTAGACCTGCTGATAGAAACACAGATTGAATGAGCTGAAGTTCAGTCTAGTCAGCGGCAGATTCTGATGTTACAGGAACCAAACCTTTAATCCAGAGAGCAAAAAGAAACAAGCTGTGTCTGATAGGAGTCATGTTCTCAGACTGAACGTGTGTGAGACCTGAGAGTCGCTGCAGGTTGTGACTCCGCCCACTGAGAGGGAACGAGTTATGGCTGAAAACATGATTATTTTAGTAATGGATTATTCTGATGAGGAATCGATTAACTCCCCCTAATAGTGGCACATTTTGTAGACGTTTCATTTATCGTCCTCTGGCTTTTTGACGCATTTTAAGAAAAATAATGTCACAAAAACAACTGTGAAATTGTGCCCAACAGATATTTTAAAACTAATGAGTTCTTCCTTTGTACTTTATTTGAAAATCCATCCATCCATTATCTTCATCCTTGAAGGTCACAGAGAGATTTGGTGGCAATCTCCAGTAGCCATTATACAAGAGGCAGAGTTACATAATAACCAGTGTGACATGTAAGTCTTTCTTCATCCAGGAAGACTTCATGCTGGGATTTGAGCCGCTTCTGTCTGAGAGCATTTATTGAGAAACATCGCCTCCTAGTGGACGGTACAACTCCACAGCTGGGTGATCAGTCCCTCCTCTGAGGTTTTCCTGTATCTCTTGCTGCCATCAGCAGGTGAATGATGGCTCCTCTGGTATCAGTGAGGGTTTTTGTTGGAGCCTGAGGCTTCATGTGGTACTGTGCAACACTGGCAGCACAGAAATACACGGCGCTGTCCTCAGACTGCCTCAGCTTTGGAATGACGAGAGACGACAGACTCTGGCCGCTACCGGTCACGGTATACAAGTTTTGAAACTGATCTTCAACAGTGTGTGAAGTATAACGAGCGTAACCAAGGAGAGTCATGTCGGTTTTCCCAGGAGGCTGTTTGTACCACTGGATCATGTAGAAGTGGGTCTTTTAATGACTGCAGTTTATCTGGACTGATTCTCCTGGTTGTTTGATCAACGCAGCGGGAGTTTGATGAACGCTGTTTTGAGATTGGTCTGGTGAAAAAAAACAAACACATTCAGATTCAGAGAATCTACTTTAAACAACGGTTAGTGATTTAAATATACCTGTGAAGCAGAAGTTCAGAGAGACCAAAACAATGAAGAGTTTGAACATGATCCTGGTACAGATGAATCCGAAGCTGCAGTGATGCTGCCAGACTGAGTAAAGCTGTGTACATGAAAGGAAGGAGGCGGGGTCGACACTAATTAACAAGACATCGACTTCCTGCAGGAGGTCAACACAGGAAGTGGACAGTAGCTCACCCAGAACATACAGATAAAAGTAAATAAATAAATTACAACTTAACTGGTTATTTATTTATTTGTATTAATATGTTTATAATTTACTTTTATCATTTAGATGCATTTATTTATTTTTCTCTTGGGTTTAACATTTATGTCTTAATTTTATAAAATGTCTAAATATGCCTTTCTATGACCTGAACATGATTCTTTTGGGAGGTGAACATTTTTCCAGAGGGGCCCATGGCCCCCCCTGACCTCCTCTTGGGGTCGCCACTGGCAGAGACAGTTTTAATGCTGATATCTGAAGATTTCCTGCTGTAGTTTACTGCTCTCTGCTGCAGCTGTGTTCCTCTCCAGTGTGTTTGTGTGCTGGATTATCACAGAGGGTTTTTGTAGCAGGGTGACACAAAGCGAGTCACTGTGTTGACTAGCTGCACAGTAATACATGCTGCTGTCTTCTGGCTGCGGTTTCTGCACTTCGAGCTCAGATTTCTTTGATCCGTCTCCTTTTATTCTGAAGCGATCTTCGAATTCCTTCTCCAGTGTTGGGCTTGTGTTTGATATATAACCAATTAATTTAAGAGCGGAGCCACCAATCGGCTTCTGGTACCACAGAATCACATAGTATCCACTGATTGAATGGCTGCAGCCGATTGTTGCGGGTCTCTGAGGACTCGATAACAACGATGGTGGATCCTGATGCACATCCTTGCTCAGTGAAAGATCTGTGTTGAAAGAAAAAAAATCTGCTATATTAATAAATATTAGCAATATCTTTATCTTGTAGCTGGAATAGTGTTTAACCTACATGAGAAGCAGAGCAGCAGCAGCAGAGTGATGATGCTGATCATGTCTTTATCTTCCTCTCTGTCGCTGCTGATGAGCTGAACTCGTGTTAGAGGATCAACTATAAGAGGGGAGGAGACACAAACCAGAATAATTTCAAACGCATGTAGTTTAGGGCGGAAACGAGGAATTGAATTAGTTCTGACTGAGTTTGTGAAATATAAGTCAACTAATTCAGTAACAGGTTAACGGTTAGTCTGAAAGAAGACACTCAGAGCAGCAGGTAGGCCGAAACTGTACAAGAATTAGATAGAATTTTCATTTAAGAAGTTAGACCTGTTTCATCTGTAAATACCTCGAAGTCCTAAGTTGGCATTTTTAGTGAAACGTGGTTCAAATTCTGTAAAATAAATAGATGAATAAATAAATATCTTACTAAGCCCTTTATGCTATCCATCAAAGAGATAGTCAACAGATTAGTAGGTAGTATTCTTTTAAGTGCAGGTCCATCTTTTGCTGCAATTGATCAGTCGTACACCAAAGGAACACTCTGCTGTTGCATTTAAGGCAATAAAAGTTTTATTTTATTCAAAAAAGTTATTGAATTTTGCATCTTTTAATGTATTTCTAAAATTGTGTAAAAACAGCTTTAACACTTACATGAGAATTGTGCACAATGTTCCAAACTTTAAGTCCAATTAATCGATTAATGATCAGAATAATTGATTATTAAAAAAAAAAAAAAATCGCTGCATCTCTAATGTACTTCAGTTTGAAGGTATTTGCATTTTTTGTGACTAATTGCTGTTTATTTTGAATTCTAGCTCTGATACTTTACCTTGCCAGGAGTTTTCTTTTACAACAATATTTCACCTTTAAAAAAACAAACAAAAAAAAACCCTAAATAAATAAAAAAAAAGAAAAATCACTGTTACTGTTAAAAAGTAGCTGTTTTTCTCTGTTGTTGTTTCCCTTTTTAGAAGAATATTTATAAAAGATGAAATACTCCGCCCTTTGTAAATATGTTGAGATGCTACAGAGTTTGAATTGAGAGCTCCCCCTGCTGCCGATGAAGTGTAACTTCACTGTGCCTCCAGCAGCTGGGTTTTTGTGCAGCTCTTTGACTCGGCCTCATCACTGTGTTGACTGACGGAGCAGAAATACACTCCGCTGTCTTCAGGCTGCAGCTGCTTCACCGTCAGAGATCCGCTCAGAGCGTCCTTCCTGTCCACTGGAAACTTCTCCTTGCTGAAGCCTTTTTCATACTGGAATGGAGGAGATGGTGTTGTGAAAACTATTAGCTTCATGTTCTGACCCGGCAGCTGCTGATACCAGTACATCTGGTAGTAAGTAGCGTCTTTATTGTGACTGCAGGTCATGGTGGTGGACTGACTCTGGTTGACCCACAGCAGAGGAGTCTGAGTGACGACGTCACTGCCATCTGTTAGACCTGCTGATAGAAACACAGATTGAATGAGCTGAAGTTCAGTCTAGTCAGCGGCAGATTCTGATGTTACAGGAACCAAACCTTTAATCCAGAGAGCAAAAAGAAACAAGCTGTGTCTGATAGGAGTCATGTTCTCAGACTGAACGTGTGTGAGACCTGAGAGTCACTGCAGGTTGTGACTCCGCCCACTGAGAGGGAACGAGTTATGGCTGAAAACATGATTATTTTAGTAATGATTATTCTGATCAGGAATCGATTAACTCCCCCTAATAGTGGCACATTTTGTAGACGTTTCATTTATCGTCCTCTGGCTTTTTGACGCATTTTAAGAAAAATAATGTCACAAAAACAACTGTGAAATTGTGCCCAACAGATATTTTAAAACTAATGAGTTCTTCCTTTGTACTTTATTTGAAAATCCATCCATCCATTATCTTCATCCTTGAAGGTCACAGAGAGATTTGGTGGCAATCTCCAGTAGCCATTATACAAGAGGCAGAATTACATAATAACCAGTGAGACATGTAAGTCTTTCTTCATCCAGGAAGACTTCATGCTGGGATTTGAGCCGCTTCTGTCTGAGAGCATTTATTGAGAAACATCGCCTCCTAGTGGACGGTACAACTCCACAGCTGGGTGATCAGTCCCTCCTCTGAGGTTTTCCTGTATCTCTTGCTGCCATCAGCAGGTGAATGATGGCTCCTCTGGTATCAGTGAGGGTTTTTGTTGGAGCCTGAGGCTTCATGTGGTACTGTGCATCACTGGCAGCACAGAAATACACAGCGCTGTCCTCAGACTGCCTCAGCTTTGGAATGACGAGAGACAACAGACTCTGGCCGCTACCGGTCACGGTATACAAGTTTTGAAACTGATCTTCAACAGTTTGTGAAGTATAACGAGCGTAACCAAGGAGAGTCATGTCGGTTTTCCCAGGAGGCTGTTTGTACCACTGGATCATGTAGAAGTTGGTGTTTGAATGACTGCAGTTTATCTGGATTGATTCTCCTGGTTGTTTGATCAACGCAGCGGGAGTTTGATGAACGCTGTTTTGAGATTGGTCTGGTGAAAAAAAACAAACACATTCAGATTCAGAGAATCTACTTTAAACAATGGTTAGTGATTTAAATATACCTGTGAAGCAGAAGTTCAGAGAGACCAAAACAATGAAGAGTTTGAACATGATCCTGGTACAGATGAATCCGAAGCTGCAGTGATGCTGCCAGACTGAGTAAAGCTGTGTACATGAAAGGAAGGAGGCGGGGTCGACACTAATTAACAAGACATCGACTTCCTGCAGGAGGTCAACACAGGAAGTGGACAGTAGCTCACCCAGAACATACAGATAAAAGTAAATAAATAAATTACAACTTATCTGGTTATTTATCTATTTGTATTAATATGTTTTTAATTTACTTTTATCATTTAGATGCATTTATTTATTTTGCTCTTGGGTTTTATATTTATGTCTTAATTTTATAAAATGTCTAAATATGCCTTTCTATGACCTGAACATGATTCTTTTGGGAGGTGAACATTTTTCCAGAGGGGCCCATGGCCCCCCCTGACCTCCTCTTGGGGTCGCCACTGGCAGAGACAGTTTTAATGCTGATATCTGATGATTTCCTGCTGTAGTTTACTGCTCTCTGCTGCAGCTGTGTTGCTCTCCAGTGTGTTTGTGTGCTGGATTATCACAGAGGGTTTTTGTAGCAGGGCGACACAAAGCGAGTCACTGTGTTGACTAGCTGCACAGTAATACATGCTGCTGTCTTCTGGCTGCGGTTTCTGCACTTCGAGCTCAGATTTCTTTGATCCGTCTCCTTTTATTCCGAAGCGATCTTCGAATTCCTTCTCCAGTGTTGGGCTTGTGTTTGATATATAACCAATTAATTTAAGAGCGGAGCCACCAATCGGCTTCTGGTACCACAGAATCACATAGTATCCACTGATTGAATGGCTGCATCCGATTGTTGCGGGTCTCTGAGGACTCGATAACAACGATGGTGGATCCTGATGCACATCCTTGCTCAGTGAAAGATCTGTGTTGAGGGAAAAAAAAAATCTGCTATATTAATAAATATTAGCAATATCTTTATCTTGTAGCTGGAATAGTGTTTAACCTACATGAGAAGCAGAGCAGCAGCAGCAGAGTGATGATGCTGATCATGTCTTTATCTTCCTCTCTGTCGCTGCTGATGAGCTGAACTCGTGTTAGAGGATCAACTATAAGAGGGGAGGAGACACAAACCAGAATAATTTCAAAAGCATGTAGTTTAGGGCGGAAACGAGGAATTGAATTAGTTCTGACTGAGTTTGTGAAATATAAGTCAACTAATTCAGTAACAGGTTAACGGTTAGTCTGAAAGAAGACACTCAGAGCAGTAGGTAGGCCGAAACTGTACAAGAATTAGAAAGAATTTTCATTTAAGAAGTTAGACCTGTTTCATCTGTAAATACCTCGAAGTCCTAAGTTGGAATTTTTAGTGAAACGTGGTTCAAATTCTGTAAAATAAATAGATGAATAAATAAATATCTTACTAAGCCCTTTTTGCTATCCATCAAAGAGATAGTCAACAGATTAGTAGGTAGTATTCTTTTAAGTGCAGGTCCATCTTTTGCTGCAATTGATCAGTCGTACACCAAAGGAACACTCTGCTGTTGCATTTAAGGCAATAAAAGTTTTATTTTATTCAAAAAAGTTATTGAATTTTGCATCTTTTAATGTATTTCTAAAATTGTGTAAAAACAGCTTTAACGCTTACATGAGAATTGTGCACAGTGTTCCAAACTTTAGGTCCAATTAATCGATTAATGATCAGAATAATTGATTATTTAAAAAATAAAAATCGTTGCATCTCTAATGTACTTCAGTTTGTACTGGTATTTGCATTTTTTTGTGACTAATTGCTGTTTATTTTGAATTCTAGCTTTGATACTTTACCTTGCCAGGAGTTTTCTTTTACAATATTTCACCTTTTTTTTTTTAAATAAACAAAAAACAAAATAAATAAAAACAAAAAAATGACTGTTACTGTTAAAAAGTAGCTGTTTTTCTCTGTTGTTGTTGTTGTTGTTTCCCTTTTTAGAAGAATATTTATAAAAGATGAAATACTCCGCCCTTTGTAAACATGTTGAGATGCTACAGAGTTTGAATTGAGAGCTCCCCCTGCTGCCGATGAAGTGTAACTTCACTGTGCCTCCAGCAGCTGGGTTTTTGTGCAGCTCTTTGACTCGGCCTCATCACTGTGTTGACTGACGGAGCAGAAATACACTCCGCTGTCTTCAGGCTGCAGCTGCTTCACCGTCAGAGATCCGCTCAGAGCGTCCTTCCTGTCCGCTGGAAACTTCTCCTTGCTGAAGCCTTTTTCATACTGGAATGGAGGAGATGGTGTTGTAAAAACTATTAGCTTAATGTTTTGACCCGGCAGCTGCTGATACCAGTACATCTGGTAGTAAGTAGCGTCTTTATTGTGACTGCAGGTCATGGTGGTGGACTGACTCTGGTTGACCCACAGCAGAGGAGTCTGAGTGACAACGTCACTGCCATCTGTTAGACCTGCTGATAGAAACACAGATTGAATGAGCTGAAGTTCAGTCTAGTCAGCGGCAGATTCTGATGTTACAGGAACCAAACCTTTAATCCAGAGAGCAAAAAGAAACAAGCTGTGTCTGATAGGAGTCATGTTCTCAGACTGAACGTGTGTGAGACCTGAGAGTCACTGCAGGTTGTGACTCCGCCCACTGAGAGGGAACGAGTTATGGCTGAAAACATGATTATTTTAGTAATGATTATTCTGATGAGGAATCGATTAACTCCCCCTAATAGTGGCAAATTTTGTAGACGTTTCATTTATCGTCCTCTGGCTTTTTGATGCATTTTAAGAAAAATAATGTCACAAAAACAACTGTGAAATTGTGCCCAACAGATATTTTAAAACTAATGAGTTCTTCCTTTGTACTTTATTTGAAAATCCATCCATCCATTATCTTCATCCTTGAAGGTCACAGAGAGATCTGGTGGCAATCTCCAGTAGCCATTATACAAGAGGCAGAGTTACATAATAACCAGTGTGACATGTAAGTCTTTCTTCATCCAGGAAGACTTCATGCTGGGATTTGAGCCGCTTCTGTCTGAGAGCATTTATTGAGAAACATCGCCTCCTAGTGGACGGTACAACTCCACAGCTGGGTGATCAGTCCCTCCTCTGAGGTTTTCCTGTATCTCTTGCTGCCATCAGCAGGTGAATGATGGCTCCTCTGGTATCAGTGAGGGTTTTTGTTGGAGCCTGAGGCTTCATGTGGTACTGTGCAACACTGGCAGCACAGAAATACACGGCGCTGTCCTCAGACTGCCTCAGCTTTGGAATGACGAGAGACGACAGACTCTGGCCGCTACCGGTCACGGTATACAAGTTTTGAAACTGATCTTCAACAGTTTGTGAAGTATAACGAGCGTAACCAAGGAGAGTCATGTCGGTTTTCCCAGGAGGCTGTTTGTACCACTGGATCATGTTGAAGTTGGTGTTTGAATGACTGCAGTTTATCTGGACTGATTCTCCTGGTTCTTTGATCAACGCAGCGGGAGTTTGATGAACGCTGTTTTGAGATTGGTCTGGTGAAAAAAAACAAACATTCAGATTCAGAGAATCTACTTTAAACAACGGTTAGTGATTTAAATATACCTGTGAAGCAGAAGTTCAGAGAGACCAAAACAATGAAGAGTTTGAACATGATCCTGGTACAGATGAATCTGATGCTGCAGTGATGCTGCCAGACTGAGTAAAGCTGTGTACATGAAAGGAAGGAGGCGGGGTCGACACTAATTAACAAGACATCGACTTCCTGCAGGAGGTCAACACAGGAAGTGGACAGTAGCTCACCCAGAACATACAGATAAAAGTAAATAAATAAATTACAACTTAACCGGCTATTTATTTATTTGTATTAATATGTTTATAATTTACTTTTATCATTTAGATGCATTTATTTATTTTGCTCTTGGGTTTTATATTTATGTCTTAATTTTATAAAATGTCTAAATATGCCTTTCTATGACCTGAACATGATTCTTTTAGGAGGTGAACATTTTTCCAGAGGGGCCCATGGCCCCCCCTGACCTCCTCTTGGGGTCGCCACTGGCAGAGACAGTTTTAATGCTGATATCTGATGATTTCCTGCTGTAGTTTACTGCTCTCTGCTGCAGCTGTGTTGCTCTCCAGTGTGTTTTTGTGCTGGATTATCACAGAGGGTTTTTGTAGCAGGGTGACACAAAGCGAGTCACTGTGTTGACTAGCTGCACAGTAATACATGCTGCTGTCTTCTGGCTGCGGTTTCTGCACTTCGAGCTCAGATTTCTTTGATCCGTCTCCTTTTATTCCGAAGCGATCTTCGAATTCCTTCTCCAGTGTTGGGTTTGTGTACGATATATAACCAATTAATTTAAGAGCGGAGCCACCAATCGGCTTCTGGTACCACAGAATCACATAGTATCCACTGATCGAATGGCTGCAGCCGATTGTTGCAGGTCTCTGAGGACTCGATAACAACGATGGTGGATCCTGATGCACATCCTTGCTCAGTGAAAGATCTGTGTTGAGGGAAAAAAAACCTGCTATATTAATAAATATTAGCAATATCTTTATCTTGTAGCTGGAATAGTGTTTAACCTACATGAGAAGCAGAGCAGCAGCAGCAGAGTGATGATGCTGATCATGTCTTTATCTTCCTCTCTGTCTCTGCTGATGAGCTGAACTCGTGTTAGAGGATCAACTATAAGAGGGGAGGAGACACAAACCAGAATAATTTCAAAAGCATGTAGTTTAGGGCGGAAACGAGGAATTGAATTAGTTCTGACTGAGTTTGTGAAATATAAGTCAACTAATTCAGTAACAGGTTAACGGTTAGTCTGAAAGAAGACACTCAGAGCAGCAGGTAGGCCGAAACTGTACAAGAATTAGAAAGAATTTTCATTTAAGAAGTTAGACCTGTTTCATCTGTAAATACCTCGAAGTCCTAAGTTGGCATTTTTAGTGAAACGTGGTTCAAATTCTGTAAAATAAATAGATGAATAAATAAATATCTTACTAAGCCCTTTTTGCTATCCATCAAAGAGATAGTCAACAGATTAGTAGGTAGTATTCTTTTAAGTGCAGGTCCATCTTTTGCTGCAATTGATCAGTCGTACACCAAAGGAACACTCTGCTGTTGCATTTAAGACAATAAAAGTTTTATTTTATTCAAAAAAGTTATTGAATTTTGCATCTTTTAATGTATTTCTAAAATTGTGTAAAAACAGCTTTAACACTTACATGAAAATTGTGCACAGTGTTCCAAACTTTAAGTCCAATTAATCGATTAATGATCAGAATAATTGATTATTAAAAAACATAAAAATCGCTGCATCTCTAATGTACTTCAGTTTGAAGGTATTTGCATTTTTTGTGACTAATTGCTGTTTATTTTGAATTCTAGCTTTGATACTTTACCTTGCCAGGAGTTTTCTTTTACAACAATATTTCACCTGTAAAAAAAAAATTAAAAAAACTTAAATAAATTTAAAAAAAAGAAAAATGACTGTTACTGTTAAAAAGTAGCTGTTTTTCTCTGTTGTTGTTGTTGTTTCCCTTTTTAGAAGAATATTTATAAAAGATGAAATACTCCGCCCTTTGTAAACATGTTGAGATGCTACAGAGTTTGAATTGAGAGCTCCCCCTGCTGCCGATGAAGTGTAACTTCACTGTGCCTCCAGCAGCTGGGTTTTTGTGCAGCTCTTTGACTCGGCCTCATCACTGTGTTGACTGACGGAGCAGAAATACACTCCGCTGTCTTCAGGCTGCAGCTGCTTCACCGTCAGAGATCCGCTCAGAGCGTCCTTCCTGTCCGCTGGAAACTTCTCCTTGCTGAAGCCTTTTTCATACTGGAATGGAGGAGATGTTGTTGTGAAAACTATTAGCTTCATGTTCTGACCCGGCAGCTGCTGGTACCAGTACATCTGGAAGTAAGAAGCGTCTTTATTGTGACTGCAGGTCATGGTGGTGGACTGACTCTGGTTGACCCACAGCAGAGGAGTCTGAGTGACAACGTCACTGCCATCTGTTAGACCTGCTGATAGAAACACAGATTGAATGAGCTGAAGTTCAGTCTAGTCAGCGGCAGATTCTGATGTTACAGGAACCAAACCTTTAATCCAGAGAGCAAAAAGAAACAAGCTGTGTCTGATAGGAGTCATGTTCTCAGACTGAACGTGTGTGAGACCTGAGAGTCGCTGCAGGTTGTGACTCCGCCCACTGATTGTGAACGAGTTATGGCTGCAACCATGATTATTTTAGTAATGATTATTCTGATGAGGAATCGATTAACTCCCCCTAATAGTGGCACATTTTGTAGACGTTTCATTTATCGTCCTCTGGCTTTTTGACGCATTTTAAGAAAAATAATGTCACAAAAACAACTGTGAAATTGTGCCCAACAGATATTTTAAAACTAATGAGTTCTTCCTTTGTACTTTATTTGAAAATCCATCCATCCATTATCATCATCCTTGAAGGTCACAGAGAGATTTGGTGGCAATCTCCAGTAGCCATTATACAAGAGGCAGAGTTACATAATAACCAGTGTGACATGTAAGTCTTTCTTCATCCAGGAAGACTTCATGCTGGGATTTGAGCCGCTTCTGTCTGAAAGCATTTATTGAGAAACATCGCCTCCTAGTGGACGGTACAACTCCACAGCTGGGTGATCAGTCCCTCCTCTGAGGTTTTCCTGTATCTCTTGCTGCCATCAGCAGGTGAATGATGGCTCCTCTGGTATCAGTGAGGGTTTTTGTTGGAGCCTGAGGCTTCATGTGGTACTGTGCATCACTGGCAGCACAGAAATACACGGCGCTGTCCTCAGACTGCCTCAGCTTTGGAATGACAAGAGATGACAGACTACTGCCGCTACCGGTCACGGTATACAAGTTTTTGAACTGATCTTCAACAGTGTGTGAAGTATAACGAGCGTAACCAAGGAGAGTCATGTCGGTTTTCCCAGGAGGCTGTTTGTACCACTGGATCATGTTGAAGTTGGTGTTTGAATGACTGCAGTTTATCTGGACTGATTCTCCTGGTTCTTTGATCAACGCAGCGGGAGTTTGATGAACGCTGTTTTTAGATTTGTCTGGTGAAAAAAAAACAAACACATTCAGATTCAGAGAATCTACTTTAAACAACGGTTAGTGATTTAAATATACATGTGAAGCAGAAGTTCAGAGAGACCAAAACAATGAAGAGTTTGAACATGATCCTGGTACAGATGAATCTGATGCTGCAGTGATGCTGCCAGACTGAGTAAAGCTGTGTACATGAAAGGAAGGAGGCGGGGTCGACACTAATTAACAAGACATCGACTTCCTGCAGGAGGTCAACACAGGAAGTGGACAGTAGCTCACCCAGAACATTTCTATAGGAGAGCAGACCAGACAGGATTTTAGGCAGTACAGATAAAAGTAAATAAATAAATTACAACTTAACTGGTTATTTATTTATTTGTATTAATATGTTTTTAATTTACCTTTATTATTTAGATGCATTTATTTATTTTTCTCTTGGGTTTTATATTTATGTCTTAATTTTATAAAATGACTAAATATGCCTTTCTATGACCTGAACATGATTCTTTTAGGAGGTGAACATTTTTCCAGAGGGGCCCATGGCCCCCCCTGACCTCCTCTTGGGGTCGCCACTGGCAGAGACAGTTTTAATGCTGATATCTGACGATTTCCTGCTGTAGTTTACTGCTCTCTGCTGCAGCTGTGTTCCTCTCCAGTGTGTTTGTGTGCTGGATTATCACAGAGGGTTTTTGTAGCAGGGCGACACAAAGCGAGTCACTGTGTTGACTAGCTGCACAGTAATACATGCTGCTGTCTTCTGGCTGCGGTTTCTGCACTTCGAGCTCAGATTTCTTTGATCCGTCTCCTTTTATTCCGAAGCGATCTTCGAATTCCTTCTCCAGTGTGACACTGCTATACAAAATATAACCAATTAATTTAAGAGCAGAACCAGCCGTGGGTTTCTGGTACCACAGTGTAGTATCATATCCACTGATTGAATGGTTGCAGGTGATTGTTGCAGAACTCTGAGGACTCCCTAGTATTGATGGCGGATGCTGATGCACATCCTTGCTCAGTGTCAGATCTGCGATAAAATACAAAATGGGTGAAGATTAGACGCAGCGAGGGCTCCTTAAATTTGAGTAAATTTAGAATCAAACCCACCAGAGAAGCAGAGCAGCAGCAGAGTGATGATGATGATCATCATGTCTTTATCATCCTCTCTGTCTCTTCAGTGACTGACGAGCTGAACTCATGTTAGAGGTTGAACCGAGAGGGGAGGAGACACAAACTGAGCTCGCTGTTCAAACATCAAGTTCAGCTCACATTCTGGTCACGTGCATTTGTACAGTGTCCTTCTAAGCTTATTTTTATATAATAAATAAAAAATAATGTTTCATTCCAAACCTGTCTCTATGTAAGTGGACTAATTTCAAAGAACTGATAGTTGTGTATTGAAATGGTTTGTTTAAAACTGAATGTGTGACACAAAACTGAAGCCGTTTGTGGCACCAGTTTTATGGAACAGAAAAACTTTTTTAAAAACCCATAAAATTACAAGTAAATTAACCTAAATCATTTAACTTTATAAGAATATAATCACTATTTGACATGTTTGTGGGTTAAAAGTTGATAGAGTGACATGCATAATAGATGCACCTTTCACAATACAAAGACAACGCCTTATTTATTTAGATATATTTAGAAAAGTTGAATCTAAGTGGAATGAAATTAACAAAATAAACTGAAATTGTGTCCAGATAAGAAAACCAATTCTGACAATTATTCAGAATTTCATTGTTTTAGTTCAGTTGTATTTCAAGTGATATAATTTCTATTTACTATTAGGTATGTTTGTGCATTTAAAGTTATAATCTTTACTCAAATATCACCCCAATAGAACTAATTTATTTATTGATTCAAATCCAACATTTTGTTGTATCATTGTGTAAATTCATTTTTCTCCATGTATCCTTTTTTTTTTTTTTTTGTTAATTGATAAAACAGCCTGATTTTAAAGATTATTATACGTGTATATGATATAAACAGTCTACTCTGCTCTTTAGCTCCATCTACTGGTTAAAACAGAGACGTTTTCTTTCACTGTCTGGGTTTTTGTGCAGCTCTTTAATCGGCTGCATCACTGTGTTTACTGACGGAACAGAAATACACTCCGCCGTCTTCAGGCTGCAGCTGCTTCACCGTCAGAGACCCGGTGAAAGCGTCTTTCTTCTCTGCTCCAAACTTCTCCCCGGTGAAGCCTTCTTCATACTGTGCAGCGCTGTACGCCGTGGTGAAAACTATTTGCTTCATGTTCTGACCCGGCCGCTGCTGGTACCAGTACATCTGGTCAAAATCAACATTTTTAGAGTGACTGCAGTTGATGGTGGCAGACTGACTCCGGTTGGTCCACAGCAGAGGAGTCTGAGTGACATCACTGCCGCCTGTTGGACCTGCAGCGGTCAGATGTCGCATCACGTTACGGGACATCCAACAAAAAAAAAACGAGACAAACGGTGACATGATGATGGACGTAGAGTCCATGACGTACCTCCAAGCCAGAGCAGAGCTGCAGAGAGCTTTATGAGAGCAGCTGGGATCATGGCTGACTGTGATGTGAGCCGACTGAACGCAGAGCGATGGAGCTCTGACTTCACTAGAGGTGGGAGGGTGAGGTTACTGTCAGACAGTGTGGCGGTGGACAGTGAGCAGAGGTTTACGTTCGGCTCCTCCCTCTGTTTGTATCGCCGTTTTCAGTCACAAGACAGGAATATAAAACAATTTTTAGATTCTGCATGCAGGTTTTTCGCTGCGAACCTCAAACTGCAAGTTTTCCAGTTTTTAGTATACTGACTCATTCAAAGAATGATTTAGAAGCTCATTTATTTCTGCGATCAGTTCAGTTTAAACATGAGTTGGAATTCATCATGACAACGATGAATCCAAACTGTTATCACGATAAATGATAAACGATACGATACATGCTAACCCCTACTTCTGACTTGTAGCAAAAAAATCATATTTGTGTGATAATACTGTATACATATTGGCTCTATTGGCCTTTATTTGACAGTTAATTGACAGGAAAGTGGGTAATGAGAGAAGGGGGAAGACATGCAGCAAAGGTTGCCAGGCCGGGAATCGAACCTGCGACGGCCGCGTCGAGGACTAAGGCCTCCTTATGTTGGTTGTGCTTAACCCCTGCGCCACCACAGCACATCCCAGCAGTGTCATGTTTGAAACTTAATGCTTCACTTTGTTTAGGATTATGATCTGAACAGGAACAGGATTATTACATCTACCGGTCCGACTTCCTGACAGTTAGCACAGTTTGTTGTTTTTTTTTTTGCTGCCATCTTTGATTTGCTGCTGTATTTCAGTGCTCTCTGCTGCAGCTGTGTTCCTCTTCAGTGTGCGTTTGCTTGTGAGCTGGATTACCACAGAGGGTTTTTGTAGCAGACAGACACGAACCGAGTCACTGTGTCGACCAGCTGCACAGTAATACACGCCGCTGTCTTCTGGCTGCAGTTTATCCACACGGAGCTCAGATTCCTTTGTGCCGTCTCCACTTATATTGAAACGATCTCTGAATTCGCTCTCAAGAGTTACTGTGGTGTAGTAGACATAACCAATTAACTTGAGGGTGGAGTCACCGATTGGGTTTTTGTACCACAGAATCTGGTTGTATCCGATGATTGAGTAGTTGCAGTCGACTGTTGCAGAACTCTGAGCGACTTTAAGCATCCATGGAGGATCCTGATGTACCTCTTTGCTTAGAGACGCTTCTGGATAAAAAAAAAAAAGAGAGATGAAGTTAAGAATAGTTGGACCAAGATATTAATTTGATTTATACAACGGCGAGGAAATCGAGCGTTTTACTCCAGAAGCAGAAGAGCAGCAGCAGCAGAGTGTTGATGCTGATCATGACGTCTTTGTCTTCCTCTCCGTCTCGGCTGTGACTGACATGCTGAACTCATGTTAGAGCATCAAATGAGAGGGGAGGAGACACAAAATGGGATCGTCATAGCAACATCCGATTCAAGCCGACTCCATGTCGTTTAATCCTTAATAGAGTCTCTGCATACTTTGTAATAAGTGAAGAAAAACCTAGAAGATGGTTCATGATAATAAAATGAAAACACAAAACATGCTTTTCAGCCCGTTGGATCCTGAGGGTTAAATTTGATTTGTTCCATGATACAACTTTTGTTGGCCACCATTGTTTTTTTTGTGTGTTTTTTTTAGGGATTTCATTTTTAAAAAGAAATGAACTCCAGCAACCAAATAAAGCAAAATCTGGAAAAAAAGAAAGCTCATATTACAGTATTGCAAAGGCATTCGCATCTGATTAACTTTGTCAATTATGTCGCGTTGAATTGCTGTATTTTATTGGCAGTAATGTACATTTGATAGGACGTAGAGAAATATACAGTCAAAATAAACCCATTTTAGTCAGTTACCATACCTACAAGGTATTAGTGAGGTGTAGTGAGGTGTAGCGCCCTCTAGCGTCAGCTCCAAACAATATTCTCCGTTCCCAGGGTCTCAGCCGGGTTTTTGTTCAGCTCTTTAGTCGGCTGCGTCACTGTGTCTCACTGACAGAACAGAAATACACTCCGCTGTCTTCAGGCTTCACCTTCTTCACCGTCAGAGATCCCGTCTCCGCGTTCTTCTTCTGCGCCGGAAACGTCTCCTCCGTGAAGCCTGGGTCGTACTCGGGTGCGCTGTACGCCGTGGTGAAAACGATTAGCTTCATGTTCTGACCCGGCAGCTGCTGGTACCAGTACATCAGGCGGTACGTGCTGCCCTTAGTGTGGCTGCACTGCATCGTGGCGTCGGCGTCCTGATTTGTCCACAGCGTAGGAGTCTGGGACACGGGCTCGCCGCTCGCAGTACGGCCTGGGTGTAAATGACAGAACGTCAATATGAGAGGTACGGGGGCCCATTAGGGCCATTGTAGATGGGAGAAAAACAGTGGTAACTTTCCGCCAAAAAAACCAAACAAACCAAAAAACAATTTTGAGATCTCAGAAATGATCTTGAAAAACACTTTGGATTTTTCTGTTTGAAAAGTCACAAAATTTCAACTTTTAAAACTCTGGAAATTTCCAAAAGTCAAAAGATGTTTGGCTTTTCAAAATGCAAAAATTCCTCTTTTCTTCTAGCAAATTTGACCTTTGAATCTCAGAAATTTCCAAGTTTTTTATAAATATACATAAAAAAAAAAATCTGAAAATAATTTCAACATTTCTGCGTTTATATTTTTTTGTTGTTTTTTTTAATTGTAATTTACTCTGCCAATCTAAAATAGCCCTAATATGCCATCATAATTAATTTTCTCTTGTTTTCTATCATTTTTTAGATAAAATGTGACCTAAAAAAAAATAAAGCATAAACACAGAGCTCTGATCCAAGCTTTAAACCTAATTTAATAGATGATTTTTATTTACCTGATAGCCAGAGCAGAAAGACTGATGAGGTGAAGAAGCTGCGTGAAGCTCTGATCGCCATGTTTCATAGTGATCAGTGTGTTCAGAAGTTATGAGCTGCAGGTGGGAGACGTTGTGACGTTCATGTGACGTTCACTGTATGACAGAATTTGGTGTGTGTGTGTTTTTAATCTGCCGTTTATTCGACTATTGTACTGAGAACTTGGTACTGGAGAGCCCTCTACAGTACACAGAACTAACATGTTTCACATGTTAACATGTAGAAAAAATACACTATATGACTCGTTTGATCACCAAAGTCACAATTTCAGATTTAATGTTTTTACCTTAAAATGTTCAGATTTTTTAAAATCAGAAAATCGCACACATTTTTTCTTTCCAGATCACAGCGGTATTGAGTTTGACAACAAGAATGACTGGTTTGCATAATATTTAGGCCCAGGTTACATATGTACTTCAGGTTCAGTAAATACTGTTATGTCACTTTTTATATCTATGAAAGTGCCTTAAAAAAAAAAAAAAAAAAAAAAAATATCAAAGTTCAGAGATTTTAGCTGTGATTGACAGCTGAATTACCGGTTCAGCCAGCAGATGGCGCACTGACCTGTTTCTGAACATGGTTTTTATGTATGTTTCTGTATGACTACCAGCGTTGGCTGCATTCGGGGACAGAAAGCTGAATTACCGGTTTTGATCTTGATGGTGAATGTAAAAATGCCAATAAGGAGGAGTCTGAAAAAGCTACGAGCTAAAATTAGACTTTTCTCGAATCAGATGCAAATTCTGAGAAAAAATTGTTCTGTGGTTGTAGTTCTGTGTTCATACAGCCAACAAGTAAGCTAGTGCTAAGTAGGTTTTTTCACTAGAAAACTTACATACCACTGGCCTCTCTCAGCTCTCCATGTGTTAATAATGATTGGAGTGAATATAAATGTTACTAAAATGGATTCAGCGCTCTAGAACATTCTTTTATTCATTTAATGTCGGCTAATTTCATCAACAGTTCCAGCTCTTTGATATTGTGTTTTCATAAAAATCGCTTCAAACTGCTTCCAATATTAAAACACTGAAGGTGCCTGTTGATAAATTCCACCATCTTTTGATCAGAACATGAACATGTGGATTTTATGATGTCTTATTTTACTCTAGGTTACAATTGCCATACAGTAATAACGTACCAGAATGGGTTGAACATTCGGAAAGTTGTAATTTTACCTTAAAGCCCTTTTAAACAAACACATGAGACTGGAAAATGGGTTGATTTACTATTATGTAGAGTTATGGACAAGTAATGTTAATAAATTCTACCGTCGCTAAGTATCTACCCAAAAATTCATATTAGGAATCTCTACTTGACAGCAAAAGTAGAATTAGTTTTTTAACATGATTATATTAAATAATACAGTTACATTTGGTTAACAGCGTTTAATGCTGTTTATGTCTCAACTCACTCTTCTCATATTTCTTTTTTTTTGGTTTAAAAATTGAACTGATTTGAAGTTTGAGAACCACTATGTGATGCAACACACAGTTTGTACCACAAGGGGTCGCTAAACGTGACAAATGTTTCCAACCGCTGGCTGAAATGTCCCTTAACTTGTTGGTAACCAAGGTAGAGATGTGTAAAAACCCCTCTAAAATGATCTTATATATTTTTAAGCTGCTCTAATCTTATAGGGACAACGTTACCAAAATCACCCACCTTTGGTTTTAATATAATTGGGTCTTTTTATTTTATTGGTTTATTCAAAATCGTGAATTTTTATTACTTAACATACTTTAAACGTCTTTAGACCCTCTGATCATCTCGAAAATGTAATAATTAATTCATGTCTCTCTGTTTAAATCTTAGAAACATGATGAAGCAGGTGAGTGTTGGTCTTTAGAAGATGAAAACGGCTTCATTTGAAAGTGCAGCAGTGCTGAGAAGGATCATTGGGCAGTGAACCAACTATATTTGTTAAATAGTTTATTAACAGAAGCAGCTTTTCAAAGGAGTAGTTTCTGAACAGATTTTTTTGTTCCCCAACATGAAATAAGATTCTGATCTGAACTATTTTTCCTGCAGACACACAGATGTCATATTTGGTTGGTTTTGGTGCAGACAGTAAGTCAGACATGATCCCTCAGGTTTAGCTCCTGTCAGCTGTTCTAAACAACATGAACTGAAACTGTTAATGTCCTTACGGTCCAATGCAGTTTGATCAACGTCCGTGTTACAACTCACACATGAAGGTTGGATAAAGCTGCCGGTAACGACATCCTGTTGCAAAGTAGAACGGTTTATTCTGTCCTCAATACGAACTGCTGCGCTACAGCTAACAGGCTGTGTTCTTTCAGCTACGTTAGCAGCTTCTGCTAGCACAACTTCAGCGTCACAAATTAAATGTTGGTTCGGCTGAGAAATGGCGACTAACTTCCCCGACAGTTTCTTAAACATCTACTAATATAACATTGTTTCTCGCAGGTAGTTTTAAATGGCTAAATTAGCAAAAGCTGAGATGTTTTTGTCTGACTGGTTGTCTTTGGCCACCCTGAAGATTTCTTCACTTTTTACACAACTTTGAGTGCAGTAGTGACAAATGAAAATGTTTATTTTATATTCCATCTGTAACCACCAGCTCCTCTGTTTCGATCGATAAAATGACTAAATCATTTTGTTGAATTTTTATTTACTTTGTTTAACATTCATTTAACCAGGTGGGTTGATTGAGAACAAAATCTGATTTTCAACAACAGCCTGTTTAGAAAACATTAAGACAATTTTAGTTTAAATGGATAACTCATTTCTTACAAAGCTGCCAGTCAGGGATTTTAGCAACAGCGTTTTATACACTAGTTAAGATATTTTCACCTTGTGACATTAAATAAGAACTTTGAAAAGTAAAAATTTTGGAATTTATCTGTCTACATCTTTTTAAAAAAAAACAAAAAACTTTTTTTTTTCTTGTTTTTTTTTTTATTTTTTATTTTTTATTTAAGGAGAAGCAGAAATATGATCAAAACACAGATGTTATCAACACAGGCTGGTTTGCTGTTTCCTGTTTGTCTGACTGGGTGAATAAAAACAAGATATTCAGAGAAATGGAACAAAACAACAAAATTTGCATCAAATTTAAGTTCTTATTTTATCTTTCTGTAATCTCTTATATATATATATATATATAAAGAAAGTAACAAGTGCAAAAAAGTTTCCATTGCTATAAACCTTCCTTCTCTTTTGTTTTTGTTGGTTTTTGAGCAGATACTTCTGAGACTGAAAGCTAAATGGAGCTTCCCTCAACATAAATGCTCTGAGCTGCAAACGTTCTGCTCCAGATCGCAGTCAGCAGCTGTTGTTTGTTGTTAGACGCACGTTCCGGTTTTTAGCTTCAGTTGACACAGAAATGGAGGCGGCGGCAGCTGTTTGCTCAGAGGGCAGCAGCGTGAAGGGGGGGGTGATGCAGGATGCTGCGGTAAAGGTCGAAGGTTTCACCTCGGTTGTTTCTCAGCAGAGAGGCGGAGCTGCCAGGCGACCGCATCCTGCCGCTCTGCAGCAGCTCTGACCTGCTTCTCTGCTCGGATCAGAACCCCGACTTCCTGTTCTCACATGCAGAACGCTCACTGACAACGATCCAGAGGACGGAAACCGTGGCAACCATCGATCTCTCTTTGTTTATGCAAAGAGGATTAAAAAAAGAAATACTACTATGAAAGTAAAGCTAAAACTGTGTTAAGTCATTCCATGCAATTTAAATTCAGCATTTTTTTCCTTTATCTTAACCTATTTAAAGATTAAAAATGAAAATAAAAAAATAAAAAAATCTTGTGGAAAACCTTCTGACTCAAACCTGAGTTGAGTTGTTTCGACTTTGTGATGGAAAAAATGAATCTGACTTCCCAGAAAGCACATCTGAAAGTGTATCAGTAATAAGTGCTGAGAAGTGTGGAAAATGCAGAAAATAAGGACAAAGATGCAAATTCTAACATGCAGTTTATACATCTTTATTGAGAAAGAGGTGAAATAAAAATAAAAGCTTAAACAAAAAACAGTCGTATGAAACATTAGCACTTTTACAGTTTAACAAGAATATTTGCAGATGTCATGTAGATTTAGAAGATGTTTCAGTCGATTAATCTGTACAGTTTATCATCACCGTGGTAAAATTATGGCCAAAGTCATTTTTTGGTGGTGTTTTTTATTTATTTATGTATTTATTTTTTGCTAAAAGATTATTTATGGGCAAAAAGAATGACTTGGACCATTACTGTAGGAAGTTGTCAATATGATGACAATCTCCGTTTTTTTCAAAGTCCTTCAGATTATCACAGTATTTAGAATTGAATCATACAGCACATCCTATCAAACCATACAAACCACAAACACACACAGAGAGACTCTGCTCTGGAGTTTTTATTTAAAGAAACCAGAAAGTTTTAAACCAGGAAGAAGAAAAAAAATAGTTTCTCCTGAAGATTGTTACTTTGTTCAGGCATCAGTTCAACGCTCACTTCTTCTGTTTTCTTGGTGAACTCTGCAAAACAACGAGAACACAAACAAGAAGAAAAAACATACTTAATCCCACATTGATACCCAGTTCCTGACATTCATCTCTTTAGTATTAATGGAGATGATAAAGCTGCAGACTCTGTAGGACCGACCTGGAGCCTCCAGACCAGAAGGCAGACCAAGGCGGCGTAGAGGCAGCTCTTCACGATCAGGGCGCTGTAGGAGAGTTTGGCATTCTGGGTAATTTTCAGGTATTTCTCTGTTGGGGAGATGATGGAGAAACATTAGAGCTGTGGAGGCTAATGGCCGACCTGTTAACACCAGATTCACCCGTTTGAGCATAAAAATACATATATATATATTTTTGTTTTACCTCGTGTCATCCCTGTGTCTGTTTCATTTGCTGCAAGACAATAAAAAAGAAGACGACACCATTAGTAAACCTGAAGCATAAAAAGTCACTGATGGAGGTTTGTTTTCTGAACGTAACGTACATTTAATGGATGCTGGATGGTTTGTGTAGGTAGTTCCATTATAGAACGCGACGTAACAAGTGAATTCATTGTCAGGATTGAACCAGGTCTTGGCCTGCAGCCTCAGCCTGCTGGTGATGGAGAACTTTTTTGTTCTCTCGTCCTTCTTGGCGGCGGCGTCAGTCGCCACACCATCAGTGATGTCCTGGGCGTTGATCTGCCAGAACACGCGGACATGATCCGGGTAGAAACCAGACGCCACGCACACCAGGGTCTTCCTCCTCTCCCCTTTCTTCTGCTTCTTCTCCCCTTTCGTCTCCTTCTTCTCCCCTTTCTCCTTCTTCTGGTCTCTGCACTCATTGGGTGAAGGACGAAGGATTTTCACCTCTGGTCCAGTGACCATTGCTCCATCTTCTGTTTATTAAAAAAAGAAGAAGAGAAAATTAAGCAAGTTACTTACTCTGATCTGCATGGTCAAAATCTGAAACACTATTAGAAATAATGTCCGGTTTTCGCCATATAACCAGATGTTTTATTAATATTTTCTTCTTACCAAAAACTGTGAGTTTGGCTCCCTCTCCAAAATAAACAGGATAAGAGTCGGAGCACAGAACTGGGTCACAGGTAGAAAACCCAACACTCTCTAGTTTATGTTTTCTACATGAACCAGAACGCTGACATTATAGTTTTATTCTTGTTACTTTTTTTCTTTTCTTTTTAACAAAAATTCACTTTGATTGTAACTTTGTTCTTTTGAGACATGTCATAAATCTGACATTTTTTAAAACAACTATCTGACTTCTCAACAATGAATCATCAAGAAGGTTACGTATTATTATGTCTAAAAAAAAAAATTTCACAATTAGGCCAAATCAGGAGCTACAATTTTTTTATTTTTTTATTTTTGTCTTACCTAAAACGGTGACTTTAGTTCCAGGTCCAAAATAAGCAGGATCGAAGTTGTTCACACTGAGAAACAGCTGCAGGAAAAGCTGCCGCCGTCTTCAACCTCTTTTACACGCAAACTAAACAACCTCTGTAGCAAAACTCAACCAAAAACTAATTCTTTCACCTCCTCCTGTTAGTTTTCTTTCTTATTGTTTTACATCTATACTACAGCTGAAGATTAAGTGATTTATTATTTTTTCTCACTTCCAAACCAATTTTCCATGACATCAGATTTTTTTTTTGTTCATGTTGATTTATTGTGAATTATTTTTGAGTTTCTTACCTAAAACAGTGAGTTTAGTTCCAGCTCCAAAGTAAGCTTCAGACTGGGAGTCACAGTGTTTCACAGAGCTGATAACAACTGACTGACAGACTAATAATCTGGGCTTGGAGCCAAACGTGGTTAAGCTGAACGTGGAGAACACCTGTTCCTACTCGCACAAATCAACGTTTAAAAGTTCACCCTTTTTTTACTCGGCAAGTCTAACTATTTATCATAATTTAACCTTTTTTTAAAAAAAAGTAAGTTATTTAGCACGTTTTGTGTAATTATTGCAAATCATTCAAGAACAAAATCACCACCAGGTCGTTGGAGCGCTGGCTTCGTCTCTCCAAACTTTCCTTACCTAGAACGGTGAGTTTCGTTCCAGCTCCAAAGTAAGCCTGTTCGTAGGAGCACAGAGACTCTGAACAGCGACAAAACCTCTTCCTCCTGCCTCTCTGTGTCCCCTACGCTCTTAAGTTTAAATCTATTTATCATCTCAAAAACAAGCTGATCAGGTAGAATTGTCATAATTTGAAGAATTGTAAATAATTTGCAGCTTTTCTCTGAAACTTGCAGCTTCTCTTACCTAAAACCGTTAACTTCGTTCCTCCACCGAAGTGAGCGTCGTAGCCATCAGTTCCACAGCATGAAAGATCCCTGCTTGTAATGGCTGATCGTTCAGCTTCTACCTTCTCTTCTTTTACTATTTATTTATTTTATATATATTTAAAACCAACAAGTAGATGCAAGTTTTAACCAGCGTACAAATATTTCAAGCTAGAGGGGTTTTATTCATCAATTTAGGTCATAAAAACCAGCTACGTCTGGTTTTTATGATTCATTCCAGCAAAAACAAGCAGAACCTGAATTAGCGCTTAGCTAACGCTCGGTTCTAGGTGCTACCCACCTAAACTAGTTACCTTAGTCCCACTTCCAAAGTAAGTGTCTCTCAAAAATAGCCCATTTTTTTCACTTATTAGTTTAACTTGTTACTCACCTAAAACCGTCAGCTTAGTGCCACTTCCAAAGTAAGCTTCGTTAACACCAGAGTCACAGTGTAGCAGATCAACGCTCAAAACAAGCTAATCTGCTGCTTGTCCTACACGTTTCCACTTCAAGGGTGTTTTATCTGAAACACTTTTTCCTCTTTCTTTAACTCTAAAGCTTTACATTTACAATATATTTCTTAGAATGACAAAACATATGAATGTATCACATTGCAGGATGTACTTTATGTGAGTCAGTAAAGTGACGTTTTCGCGTTTTACTCACCCAGAACAGTCAGTTTTGTTCCCTGTCCGAAATAAGCTTCAAAGTTGGCACAGAGCTTCGGCTTAATGTCAAGAAGTGCTGAGTTGGACTTCAGGTATAACTATGAGACTCTGTATGCTAATGTTGTCATAAAACTGGTGATTTTAGCTACTTTTAATGCGTCTCTTACTCACCTAAAACTGTTAGTTTTGTCCCTTTTCCAAAGTAAGCTTCGTTGGCGTTGTCACAGTGCAGCAATACTGAACATGAACCAGTTTGCCTCTCAGATTTCTCTTCATAAAACCTGCAGAGGCTCTAGTCAAAGTCTTATTCATTAAAACTCAGTAATGAAGTGAGTTATTTACCTAAAACTGTCAGTTTGGTTCCTTGGCCAAAGTAAGCAGGATCTCTGTTGGTCACAGTGCTTCAACTTCAGGTTAATACGTCTGAACTTTTAAACTTTAAAGATTTTTTCTTTATTTTCATCCAGGAGCTTTGAATTTAGTTTAACCTGATTTAATGAACTGAACATGTGAGAAGTTAAACTTACCTAATACTGTCAGTTTGGTTCCTTGACCAAAGTAAGCTTCAGTGTTTGTCACAGTGCAGTGATACTGAACACGAACCTGTTTTTCTACCAGAATTAACTTTACAAAGACACATCTGTCTGTACAGAGGTCCTAGTCAAAGTATTACTCATTAAAACTCTGTGATATAGTGAAATATTTACCTAAAACTGTCAGTTTGGTTCCTTGGCCAAAGTAAGCAGGTTGAGTGTTGGTCACAGTGCTTCAACTTCAGGTTAATACGTCTGAACTTTTAAACTATAAAGACGTTTTCTTTATTCCCACCTGACCTTTGCGTTAATTTTAAATCTGATCTAAACCTGAACATGTGAGAATCCAACTTACCTAAAACTGTGAGTTTGGTTCCTTTTCCAAAGTAAGCTTCGCTTCCAGTGTCACACTGAATCTCTCCTAGACCAAAAAGTGTCCAGACTTTCCAGAATCTTCTCCTTCAGCCTGGCTGTAAGAACCCAGATCATCAGGAAGGTCAAACCTGCAGGATGAGCTTCACAACGTTTAAAGAAGTTGTGATTTGTGACCCTGAGGAACAAATGATCCAGTGGCTCCATGTATAAACTCAAACATGTGTTAATTAAAGCTGTTTCTGCTTCATTTTCTACATATTAAAGTGTTTTTTAAAGCCTGGCTGAGCCTCCACCCTGCCCACCTCCACCTGCTGCCTGCTGCTGCTCTCTGAGCTCCACTCAGCCGTCCACATGATGGATGTCAATGGGAGGAGGTTTTTGTACGGCGGCTCTATAGGATTGTATCACCGTGGCCCCCTGTCCCCACGGTGAAAAAGCATCACACAAAAACCTGCTGCCTCCGTCTCTCCCCGCCTCCCCCCAGCCAGCCTCTCCGTATCTCAGCCTCCATCTGTGAGTCTGTGGGAGCAGCTGTGGAGGTCGGGCCGACTTGACGCTGGAGCAGCTCCGAGCTGCCTGCTGCTATTTCTGGGTCGGCTAAGAAAAGAAGGCAGAGCAGAGGACAGGAAGCTGCTGACTGCTTTTGTTTGTTTGGAGGTATAAACAGGAAGTGACACGTCAGCTGGTCACGACTCTGCAGCCAATCAGTCAGCAGAGAGAGAACAGGTTCACTGATGTGTGTATTGATTTTAAGGTTGTTGTATTATCAAAAAATAAAATTGGAATGATGACTATGAAACAGAAACAAATAAAAAAACTTTTTCAAGGTTGAAAGTTGAAGTTATGAGCCTCTAACAGTATTGTATGTCTACAGAAAGTTTGTCCATCCTTCTTTCCAAATGAGCTCAAACTCAGTCAGAATTCCCAGTTGGATTAGCCTCTGAACTTTGACTGGGCCATTCAGACATGAGAATATGCAACGTAAGCATGTTTGGGGATCTTCCTGTACTGGAAGGTAAAACTTTTGCAACCTCCACGTTTCCTACCAGGACTGAATTAATAAACCTCCCCCTGAGAAGCACCAATGTGGCAAAATGGATACAAAACTTTATATGTGTTTTTATTTTTTTTATTTTTTATTTAGTTTATTGCCATTCTTCTGTAAAGGCCTTATTTGTAGAGTGGACAGTTGTCATAGCAACAGATTCTCCCACCAGTTCTTAAAATCTGTTCAGTTATATTAATTGTTACTTTGTTGCCATAATTTAATTTTAAGTTTTCAGAGTGTGTAAAGTAAACAAGACGTCCAGAATTGCTAAAGACGTCTCAGCAATTCAAAAGTCTGAATACATTTTGCACATTTAACTTTATTTATCCTGATAGAATCCATTTTTCTGCAGATGTTGAAAATCTAATTCTGTTATATAATAGTTTGAAGTTAAAGTCGAGTGTTGTGAATCGATTCACTTGTATTTTTGTATGTATTTTGTAATGTATTTTTCCCACATGGCCAGTAGAGGTCAGTATAAGATGAGAATTTTAATTTAAACTTCCTAATCTCAATGGGAATATAGGATTAAGGGAAAATCTGAACTTGGAGACATGAGGAGTGATTCAGGATCAAATTACAGAGTGGGAAAACTGCACTCTGCTGCCAGCTGCTCCGTCTGATCAGTCTGTGGCTTTGAGTAAATAAGACAGAGGAAGGTTTCATTCTGTGATCACCGTGATGTAGTGAACTTTTCAAAAGTGCAGGAACATGAGTTGACAGGGAAGGGTTTGTGGTGAAGCCCCTCATTACACAGTGACTTAAAATAACATTCATGCTCTTGGATTTTACTATATATATATATATATATATATATATATATAAGCCTCCCAGGAGAGCTGGCTTTGCTGTTGCCTAGCAACATTGAATACATTAGATTTTTCCACTGATGGAATCTGATGATGTCATAGTGTTATGATGTCATAAGAGACAGAAGCCTTGAATATCCTGCATCTGAAGCAAACTGGCAGATCGCGAGGAGCAGCAACACGGACGGTAGTTTTGCCATATTGGATTCATCGTTACATTTTTTCGTAGCTTTTTGGATACGTTAGTTGGATAATAAAAATGTCGTTATTTGGTACAGATTCATTGACACTGTCTCAAATTAGACTGATGCCCAGAGATGAACTGGTTACATTGCTTGTAGATTTTCTACAACGGTTAAAAGAGAAATCTGCAATCTTGATAAAGGAAGACATACTGGAGCAGGACTTGGAAAAATCCCAAGAACAAATCGACCTTTTAAATGAGAAAGTTGATTCGTTGACTAAAGATTTACAGATTTCTCACAGGCACAACAGATATTTGAACAATGAAAAAATACCAAAACTAAAACTAGAAATAGAGACCTGGACTTCCCACAGAAATCAATTGTTAGCTGAGGTGAAGTCCTATCAAAGTAAGGTAAAGGATTTACAAAACTCTTTGAAAAACCAGGAGAGGGACTACAAACTTCAGATAGAAAAGATTGTAGAAGAAAAAAGGCAAGTGACGTCACAATTCACAGCATATAGACTTAAAACTGAAAAGAATGAACATGAAATTAAAAGACTTGAGATCGAATTGTCCAAGAAAGTCAACGAGATCGGCTTGAAGAACAACGAAATTCAGAAAGAAAAAGAGAAGTCCAAACTTCTTGAGACCTCTATCAGAGAACTAGAAAAGAAACTGATAGAGGAAGAAAATGAAAACAAAAATCTGATGAAGAAACTGGCAAAAACTCCAAGGGATGAAGCCATTGAAAGGACAAGGATCGCATTTGAAGCCAGACTTGATTTTGACGCCTTCGCTAAGGAAAAGCAGCGAAGCAGGATGTTACAGGAATGCCTAACAAAAAAAGATCGGCAGCTCAATGAGCTCTTGGAGGAGCAGGCAAAGAGACGACCCTCGCCCTCCAAGGTAAAGACAGAGCCTGAGACAGAAAAAAAAAGGTTTGAACCAACTGCGGCAGATTGGAGACAGGTTAAAAGAGACAACGTGGCTTTAAATGCAGAGATAAAAGTCCATATGGAGAACAGACAGAAAGACCAACAGCAAATAAAAATACTAACTGAGCAATTGTCAGAGGTCAAAAGAGAGATGCTGTTCAAGAGAATTGAACAAGCGGATTTGAAGAAATCCTTAAATAAGAAAAAAGAAGACATTGCTGTGGTGAGACCAGATGTTGAAAACAACATGAAGGCACCAATTGAAAATAGTGAAATTAGATATTTACCACCAGTTGTTTCCAACCTCGAGCCACCCAAACCAAAGGTATCTTCCAATCGAAGAACTTTGCGTTTGGGTGAAGGCAAATTATTGCCAGATTTTAAAGACAATTTAACCACACAGCGTAAGCCACAACCCCCTAGCCAAGGAAAGCCTGGAAGACCTCCATTTATAGCGGGAGGCAGGACGGGGTGGAAAATCTAACCGGAAAAAATAGCGGTCAACCTGGTGGGAGAGGAGAACGTTAAAGTTCCCTCATTAGAGGCGGGCGGACAGTTCGTATACGCCTCTTGTATTTACTAATAACGTTTAGACTTTTATTTATTCTCGCTGTTTGGCCATAGCCATAATTTTCTGTGTTAATCTAATCAACTTTAGATTAACACATTAATTAATAACTTGCGTTCCTCCCTGTCCTGGACATTGTGTTTTTTCTACGAAACACTTATTAAACTCAATACATAGGTTTTCTCCGGGTGCTCCGGTTTTTCCTACCTTCGGAAAAAAAGTGATTCGGTTAATTGGTGTCTTTTAAATTTATCTTAGTTTCTCGCTCACTAACCTGTAGAGATAGAAAGAATATTAACTTATTAACTTATGCGATATGAAGCGAAAGAAGATGGATGGATGGATGGATGGATGGATGGATGGACGGACACGAGAGATTATACGACATAAGTGTTTTGTGCCTGGGAAAACTTCAAAGCTATTTTAGTTACACATTTTGCAGGGCAGAGAAAAAAAATAAATAGATCCATCTATCATATATCGCAGATATATGATAGATGGATCAATCTATCTGTCATATATCTGTGATATATGATAGATGGATCTATCTATCATAGATATATGATAGATAGATTGATCCATCTATCATAGATCTATGATAGATAGACCCATCTATCATAGATATATGATAGATAGATCATATATGATAGATAGATCCATCTATCATAGATCTATGATAGATAGATCATAGATCTATGATAGATAGATCGATCTATCTGTCATATATCTGTGATATATGATAGATAGATCGATCTATCTGTCATATATCTGTGATATATGATAGATAGATAGATAGATGGATCTATCTATCATAGATCTATGATAGATGGATCTATCTATCATAGATCTATTATAGATAGAATCATCTATCATATATCACAGATATATGACAGATAGATTGATCTATCTATCATATATCTATGATAGATGGATCTATGATAGATAGATCTATATATCTATCTATATGATATATAGATATCATATATATATATCATCATATATATATATATAATTATATATATATATATATATATATAATTAATCGGGACTTTGCTACCCACTTGTGACCTCCCTGTCCTATAATCTTGTAATTACTCTCATTTCCTGGAATATTTTGACTTGTTGGCTGTGATTGGTTCTTTTTCATCTAAGGAATATGCTGATTGGACGAAAACTTCCATTGCTCTGCAGCCAATCAGTCAGCAGAGAGAGAACAGGTTCATGATGTGTGTATTGATGTTTAAATTCTGGAAATTTGAGGAAAAGAGATTAGAAATATGAAGTCAAGTTTATTTGTACGGTTCAGAGAATGTTTTACCATAAGGAAATAATTCAGTCCCCAATTATGAAACAAGGAATAAACATTTTGTTAAATGCCATCACTAAAATTATCAAATAAATGCACATAAAATACATTGATCAATGTTCTAGTTATTATGATTCAATTGGTTTTTAGCCTTTATTTATAGGAACTCAGTGTTTCGGCAGTTTTGTGGTTTTCTGGAAGTTTTTTCCAGACTGGAGGAATCATTGAAGCTCCTCCATGTTTGGTTCTGGTCAACAGAGCAGCTTCATGCTTACAATAATATCAACATTCATTCATACATTCTCATAAATTCATGCTGCATTTTTAAACTCTCCAGGTAGATTTTATTATTCTTCCTTTGACTACATACATCATTATGTATGTAGTCACACCATCACCATAAAAACGTGATACAGCTAACTGATGAGAGCCGGTCCAAAGTGATCCTGGGACCCGGGCAGGATGTGATAAGGGAACCCACTTCTGGTTAAAACAAATCACAAAGCATTGGTTTTGTCCATGTTTGAGTTTTACATTTATATATTTTACGCATTTACTAAACTTGTTGTGCAGCTATAAAGAGCATAAATAATTCTTGTTGGACATACCTTCAAAACACAGAATGTTTCCCCACACGTTCAAAATCAACATACTGTTTTCTAAATGTGAGATACGAGTCCCTTTTGGTCCTGGGAACTCTCATTTTTTCTTTTATTGCTCAATGATGAACGTTGCCAATTTATTTATTGATTATTAGTATTATTTGACCTTTTCTTAACCAGGAAAGTCCCATTCAGATTAAAAACCACTTTCCAAAGGCTTCCTGGCCAAGACAATTGCAATTAGTTACACAGTTAAAATGTTCTACAAAGAACTATTAAAAACAGTCACCTTTAAAACAACTCGTCTTCTTTGTGACGTCCTGTCTGAGTTGTTGATGAGCTCATTTTGTAGTCAAGTTTCATGTTTTCTCTGTTTGTGCTTCATAACTTTGACTTCCTCTGTGTTCTCAAAGCCTCCCAAAATGGATTTGTGATCCTTTTCCAGACTGACCCACTTCAAAAGCTCAAAAATCTTTGAACTCTTATTTTTTTTAAATACATTTTTACATTTTGCTTTGCTTTCTCTCTCCTGCAGCTCAGCCAGTAATCAGGCGTGAGTGGCTCTAGTGAAATTGAAATCACAGTTACTTCTCCTTACATCGTGAATAGCTTGTGACTGTTTGGCGTTCTCCACACTCGTCCGTCTTCTCTGACCCCCTGTTGTTTTTCTCGTTGTGTTGCGTTGCATGTTTTCCACTTGCCTGAAAGAAATATGATCAGTTGAGCCTTTAATTCAATAAAGTCATTCAGGATTTTCCCCTTTCTGTAAAGCAAACCTGTCCTGACACTGTGGGGCAACCAGACCCACCAATCTGTTGGTTATGTAAAAATATATACATGTATGCATGATGGATGCATGATTTAGTTTGTTGTTATACTACTCCATTTAAGTGTAATGTTCCATGAACCCTCTAGAGGTCAGTGTGTGATCACATCTGAAACGTGATATAATCGCCAGGAAATCCAAATAAGAAAAAGCATTTAAAGGCGAAACCTTTTAAATGAAAACTGATGAGACACTATGAGGCAGTATTTCTGTGCGGCTAACCCTGCAAACACCTGCAGCCTAATCAGAGCAGATCAGCTTTGTGGTGTTTCAGAGCTGAATGCAAAAGAAATGCCAACATAAATGTAAATACTTTTACTTTTACAGCTAAAAACAAAAACAAAAAACACAAAGTATGTGTTAGTTTTCACATTAAAAGTTTGTTTCTTGATTTTGCTACATCCTGCTCAGCATCCGCTGGAGTTTTTCCTTCCACCAATCTTCCTCCCCCCACCCTTTCTGTGATCTCTCCGGGTTGTTGTTGAGCAGCCGAGGCTTTTTCTGAGTCGTTGTGCTCTTCTCAACGTGCAGTAATACACGACTGAGTCCGCCGCCGTTTCCGCAGGGTGGAGCTGAGCACGGCGGGTCGCCGCATGGCGAACCTGGACTTGTTGAAAGGAGGCTCCACGTCCCACGTGTCTTTACCGAGAGAGAGCGCCACCAGCTGCGGTCCACCTGAGCTCCTCCATCGGTACCAGTACATGTAGTGGTGCTGGTCGTCGTCCTGCTCGCACGCCAGCGTGACGGACGGGTCGTTTTCGCGGCTGTAGGATTTCAACACAGGCGGAGGAAGCTGCGAAACGAGGAGGAGGCTCATTCAGAGCAGAGGAACTAATTATTTCCTTCACTCTACATCAATTTTTTTCGTATAAACGATTTCCCCTCGTGTTTTTAGGGGTGGCCATTTATCGCATCGTTTATTATTTATCATAATAAATTTCTTACCACAGTAAGATTTTGAATATCAATAAATTTGAACATATGATTAGACCTGTGTGTACTGTGTGTTTCAGTGGTACCAACCACACTTCTTTGAGTGGCATCCTAGAGAAATGCCTGACAAATAGGAATATTGTTAGTAAGAGTTTGTGTGGCTAGGATTGCTGTCATCAGGTCACAGTAACACAGTTACCTAAAAAGAGTCATGAATAGTTCTCATCACTTTTCTTGTTACAACAATAATACCGCAGAATATTGTGACAAAACTTCATGTCCATATCGGCCCCCACTAGTGCGCAGCTCAAAGACCAAACCAAACCCATCGAAGCTCCTTCCTGCGTTCCTCTGAAACGCTATTTGAACGAGGTTGTGGTTTGTGTGCATCACTGTGACGGGCAGCGCAGTAGTAGGTGCTGCTGTCGTTCACAAACAGCCCAAACATGCGGAGAGTGAAGCTGTTTTGTTCGTGATCGATAAACAACTGGAAGCGTCCGGCGTTCGTCTGGTTCTTTCTGAGGATGAACTCGACCTGAGCGCCGCGGTGCTTCTGTTGATACCAGCACATGGTTAAGTGAGTCATGTAACGTTTTCCCAACAAGCACTCAAGCGTCACATTGTCTCCTTGGTGAGAAATGACGTCTGCAGGCTGGAGGACTTCACCAGTGAGACCTGCAGAAGATGAAATATTTAGTTTTAATCGTTACAGTGAAATGGAGGTCAAACGCATGAGAAATAAGTTTTTCTTGGCGTTGCTGAACTCACCTAAGTGTAAAAACAGAAGCAGATAAAGAGCTGTGGGCAGCATGTTGCCTGAGGAGGAGCGCTGGGCTGAGTGAGGCAGAGCCGCTCTGTTGAGAGGAAAGAGAAGAAAAAGGAGGAGGAGGAGGTCACATGACCACATTTCACCAGTCAGTGTCACAGTTAACAATTCCTGGATTTGTAGTCCAGGAATTGGATTAACAATCCGTTTTTTAATCCAATTGAAGTTCACACTGGTCTGTAATTTATCAATATGTGAGATGTGATACAGATTTCTGTTGTTTTTGCTTCCTGTCAGACCATCAGGTAATCATTCACATCAGATAAACTCTGTAAGTAAGTGCAGGTTTTGAACTTTAATTGGATTCACTAAGGGGATAAAAAAAAAAAAAACTATTCAAGCCAACATGGCTTTATGTGAAAACATAATTCCTCCCTCAGTCAATTTCTGTGTGGCATATCGAAAAAAAGTTTGCTCAATCGAAACACGGCAGTTTGGAAAGAACTCTTGTTTTTTTGACAAAAGGTGTTTGGTGCAGGGATCAGAGAGGTTTTTTTTTTTGTTTGTTTGTTTGTTGTTTTGGGGGGGATGCCTAATTGAAATTGGTTTATTTCACAAAAAATATATATTTGCATCCGGATGTTGTCACTGGTGCAAACCATGAAGAAGAGGTCAAGCAGTAGTAGATCGAGGATCATGCTGTGAACAAACTTGTTCTTGTGTGATTTTAATTGCATTTCTTATTTAATGGCAACACAGGAATTACTAAATTGTGGGGGGATTTTGACATTAACAGAATATTGACAAAGTTTTGCAAACATTTGAAATAGAAACACAGCTAATAGTAGCATGATGGAAAGAAGGGAAAAAAGACGGCAGTGTCCATGTTTGGAAAATAGCACTGCTTTGAAATGGCATAAACGTCAAGATCCTTTAAATGGAAGAGTCTATCCTGAGCAGTGTTGGCATAGTTACTTTGAAAAAGTAACTTTAATCGGACTACTGATTACTCCTTTGAAAAAGTAACTTAGTTATATTACTGACTACTTGATTTGGAAAGTAACTAAGTTACACTAAAAGTAACTTTTTAGTTACTTTCAGCAGCTGCTAACAACAACGCTCCGCCTCCTGTGAAAATAACATTGATCTTTGTCAATATTTAATTGTAAGCTATTTTATAATGGTAACATCAACAATGTGTCTCCACTGATAAGGCTGAACTGAAGAGGAGATTGTAGAAAAAACAGTCCAAAAAAAAATAAAAAACGTGAGTAATATGTGTGGTCCACTGTTGTCTGGAAAACTCTAAGAAGGATTGTAAAGCCCCCACCCCCCACCTTCAGGTTCTGCGTTACGGCCCTGCATTTGTTGTCACAGCACAGAGCTCCTCCTGCAGCTCCACAACTCAGATGGCTGCACAGATTGGTGACACTTATCTTAACATTAATAATCATAATGGCGTTAACTTGCCATTATAATCATTGCCAACTACGGACACGTTTATTGTGCTGTTCATATTGCTCTCGATGTTTGCAGTTTTCTGGAGCGCAATGCGAAGCTCGACGTCATTCAGAGGTGATGCATTATCTTGACATTAACAAAAACACAGCGGGACGGATCATCTGAGAAATGATGGACAGGGAGAGACTGAGTAAAACTACTTCAATGACGGACAAATTCTTGGATTTATTATGAGTCTCTGCTTATTCCAAAGCCCAAATGAGTAACTTCACATTCAAAAACGAGCCCAAAAAGCGCAACCCGCCGCTCATTAAATCGGCAAGCAACTTTAAAAAATGAAGCCCAAAGCCGCTTATAATAATCGGACTTGGCGACAGAAACTCAAAATAGTTCCAGTTTTTCCACCAACAAAATGCTCATCTCCCTCCATTGTTTACATTTTTGTCGCATAGAGACGTTGGTCACTCGACAAGACGAGTAGAGGAAATACGATTACGGTAAATAACAAAAGAAGATAGTAACGCACAGTGATTTTGATAAGTAACTGTAGTCTGACTACTCGATTTGAAACAGCAACGCGTTAGATTACTCGTTACTGAAAAAGTGGTCCGACGTCAGTAACGCATTACAAATTAACATCACTGATCCTGAACCAATGAATGGATTGATTGATTGATTGATTGATTGATTGATTGATTGATTGATTGATTGATTGATTGATTGATTGATTTTCACACTGCTCGTCTTTCCAAAAATGTAGGTAAATTCAACATTGCAGTCATTTGAGTTTGGCTGTAAAAGTAAAATAATGAAAACAAAAAGAACATAAAAGGAAAAATTGCAACAATCTCCAATAACAGTTGAATGATTTCATAGAAATCGATAGTCATTAGACAAAGGCAACCCAACTTGAAGCTTTCTGAAAGCGTAGGACTTTTAGTCATGAGGTTTCATTAAACCACATCACTGTGTACTGCCAGCGCAGAAATACACGGCGGAGTCTGAGGCAGAGGCGGCGGTGATGTTCAGGCCTCCTGTCTGGGTGTCTTTTCTTGTAATCTTGAACCTGCTTTCAAAGGCTTTCTCATGGACCGCTTCACTCCCGACGTAGCTGTATCCTATCAGCTCCATAGCACCAGTGTCTGTCTGTTGGTACCAGAGCATAACATTTAGCCCGCTGTCGTTGTGACGACAGTGGAAATCCACTTTGTCTGCCATGTTGACTATTTTGGGATCAGTTGGTTGAAATTCCACGCTCTTAGCTTGATCTGTGGGGAAAACGGATGATTTGTTAGGTCTGACTGCAAATGTACGGTAGACGATTAGGGCCGCTGAAAAGAGTCAGAATTTTGAATTTTATCTCACAATTCAGATTTATTTATATTTTCTCAGAATTCTGATTTTAATCTCAGAATTCTGATTTTTTTTTTTCTCAAAATTGAGAAAATGTCAGATTTCTGACTTTTCCTTTGGAATTTTTACCTTAATATAAGAATTATTATTTTAAAATCTGAATTCTGATTTTAAAATGTCAGAATCATGATTTTATTCTCAGAATTTTGAGATTAGTCAGAATTCTTTTTTTTTTTTTTTTCCAGTGACCCGTATCCTCTTCCTACACTTAAAAAAAAAAAGAAGAAAAAAAAAGTAAAATAGAAAATTTCTTGACATTTTGAATGCATCATAACCTACACTGAGGCAAGATGAGGAGAAGCAGGATCATCATTCGCGGCGTCCTGCAGGTTTTTGTCGCTGCTCCCATCGGGATCTGTAAAGAGACGCGACTTTTAGAAGCGTGAACGTCTCACAGGAGGAAAACCTGTCAGGGTTTTTGGTGAGGCAGTTCCAATAAACCACATCACTGTGTACTGGCAGCGCAGAAATACACAGCCGAGTGAGACGGGTCGGCTTTGAGTATCTTCAAGGCTCCTTCAACGGTGTTCTTTCTTGTCAGCTTATATTCCTTGTCAAATTCCCCCTCGTAGTTTTGGGAGTTTTCATATCCGTATCCGATGAGGGTCATTGAGTTTGTGTCCTTTTTACTCTGATACCAGAGCATCAGTATAAGACTGCTATCGTCATGGCTGCAGGTGATTTCTACCTCACTGCTCTCACTCACTATGAGCGGAGAAGACTGGCGAAAATTGGCAGCGCTTACCTGATCTGTAAAGACAAAAGCAGAAGATCAGGTCAGTACTTGTGATAAATGTCAACGTGGATTTGAAATCTTACATGAGAACCAGATGAGGAGGAAGCTGAAGGTCTGTGTTGGTGAAGACATTGTGAAGCAATGAGGTGAAGAGGCAGAGTCTCCGCCGGGTGAAGGAGGAGGGCGAGAAATGGGTCAAATCGTGAACACACCCGATTGGAGGAGGCCGCATGTCATGTGCTGTGGCTCCACCTGCTGGTGACGTGAGCACAGGGCAGCTTCGTCACACAGTTCTGCAGCTGAGTGTTGTGAAAATATTGAGACGAAATCGATTTAGGAAGAAATGAACTGGGTAACAGCGTGTTCTGTATTTTCATTTTGTTCCTAGATTTTTACTGTAAAAGAATTTTGAAGCAAATAAAGTATCAGAAATTGACATTTGCTTCAGTGTTCAATATTGACAATGTTTCTTCAATAAAGTTTTTTCTGGTAACTTGTCCTAAATTAATGTTTTGATTGTAACATAAGCGAGCATCCCTGCAGACAGAGCTTGTTTCTATTTATTTATTATTTAGATATTTTTATGAATGCGCGTTTTGCAGACTTTGTACTATATATGAGAGTCATATGGCCATATCAGCCGAGTGGTAATAATATTTTGGGATTTTTATGTGTGTAAAAAAAACAAAACAAAACAAAAAAAACTCAAGTATTTGAGTATCCTCCTCCTCCTCCTCCTCCTCCTCCTCCTCCTCCTCCTCCTCCTCCTCCTCCTCCTCCTCCTCCTCCTCCTCCTCCTCCTACTCCTCCTCCTCCTCCTCCTACTCCTACTCCTACTCCTACTACTACTACTCCTACTCCTACTCCTACTCCTACTACTACTACTACTACTACTACTACTACTACTACTACTACCTGGGTGTGTTTTTGTCACAGTCTCCAGCTGTGCTGCTGCACTGTGTGACTGGCAGCACACAGATACACGGCCTCGTCTCTCTGCTGAACGCTGGAGACAGTCAGAGACCACTGCTTCGTCTGCGAGCGCTTTGCTTCGAAGCCGGATTTAAAGTCTGGCTCATAGTTTGCGTTGCCAGCCAGCAAATACACGATGAGCTGAATCTCTCCTCCTCTAAGCTGTCGGTACCAGTACAGATATTCATATTCGGTGTCGTTCTGGTAGCAGTGCATTTGTGCCCTCGAGTTACTGATGATGTCTCTGGGCCACTGAGTGATCAGGACGCACTCACATACACCTGGGAAAACAATTAAAAAATGTCTAAAAATCTTAAATAACAATGCTGGATGGCTTTGCTCATTATTAATTATAATAAGAGAAACCGTACTGACTATACCTGCAGTCCAAAATATGAAACATGCCCATGCGATGTTACCTGGAGTCATTTTGTCCTCAGAGTAGCAAAAACCGTTTAACTTCACTGAGCCAAAGGGTTAGCATCTATCAGGAGGAAGTGACATCACTTCCGAAACAAAGATGGAGAGAAGCTCGTTTCTGAGTGTTCCACCTCTTAAACACCTTCACGTCTTCAGAGCGGGGATAAACATAAACATGACATAACACATGAAGGAGTATTTATGACTGGTGTCATAAAGTGTCATTTGGTAAATAATGACACTATTAATGCTTTAAAAGTTGCATTAAAAGTCCTTTAATGGGCCCAGCTTTGAATTATTGGGTAAATAATGACACTTTAATGCAAAGTTGACACTTTTAATGGACTTTTGATGCAACTTTTAGAGCAACTTTGCTTTAAAAGTGTCATGATTTACCGAATGACTCTTCATGGCAACAGTCGTAAACATTCATAAAGATTCCTTCCTGCTCATGACAGGTGTTATGTCATGTTTATGTCGGCGTCAAGTCAGTCTTATGCACACCTCTTGCCAAACGTTTATCTCTCAGCCCATGCGGGTTTGAGCTCCAGTGTTTTTGTGCAGCAGCCAGGGGAAGTGAAGCACTGTGTTGACTCGCTGCGCAGAAATACTCTGCTGTGTCTCCAGGTTTGGCGTCGGAGACGATCAGCTGAGCTTTGCCTTTCGAATGACCCGTCATGTTGAAGCGACTCTCAAAGCCCTTCTCGGGACTTTGGTTTTCATAGTGAAGCAGTCCGATCAGGTCTACGGTCCGTCGCCCGCCTCCCGCCGCCGACTGGTACCAGAGCATGTAGGGATAGCTGTTATCGCCGTGGTAACAGTGGAGACGGGCAGCTTGTCCCGGCTCTACCAGGATGGAGGCTGGGGACTGCTGGATTATGGGCTGTGACGCCATGATGTCTACAAGACAAATAAATAAATAAATAAGAGTGAAAGTTGCATAAATATTTGTTAGAAAACTTCATCTCGTCTTTTTACTCACCTGCAAACAAAAACAGAATCAGGAAAGTGATTGACATTTTTGATTATTTTAATTTTATTTTTTATTTCCGTTTATAGAATTTTATTTAAAAGTGCAAACATACAGAGATATTGTGAAAGAGCAAACTGGAGGGAAAACATTTATTGTAGTGTTAAAGGAGGAGGAGCTTACAGAAGTCAACTCGTCCATGTGTTGTTACCGCCCTCTGCTGGTCAGGGTGTAGATTCACACACTTAAAACGACACACAGAGCAGCCGCCACGCTTAATGGCAGCACTGACTGACAGAAATGTCTAAAATAATCTCAGCTTTTGGAAAAATCCAAAGTTTAGTATGATTATTAAATGGGAGAAAACCTTAAAAAGATTAAGAAATAATAGTTTTGCTTTTTGGTGCTTATTCTCCCACTGTTAAATCATATTTTCTTAACTTTTATTCATCGTTCCAGAAAAAAAAATAAAAATATTGCTACTTGATCAGCTTTCACATCGTTCTGCTCAATTTGATATTTATCCATTGAAAAGTTTCTGAAAGAGGAATTTCAACTCATTGATTAATCAGAATTAATGTGCTAAAAATACGACACGTCTATTAGGAAGTAGAAACTGCTGATTTCTTTTCCCACGTAGAACATATTTAAGTTGGCACCAAAATATGTTAAAGATCTGTTGTTGTTATACCAACCTTCCAGCAGGTTCTGGTTCTGGGAATGCAGAGCAGAACCAGAACCAAACATGTAGAAGCAGCATTGATTCTGCAATCGGGATCAAACTCCCAGAAAACTACAAAACAGCCGAAACACTGATTTCCCATAAAACCAGACTAAAGACCCGTCTTCTTAGAGTCTCTGTTGTGGAACATTTATCAACATACTTCTTGTGTATTTCCTGGATTTTGCTGGTGGCCTTTGTCAAAAAGTGATGTTTATTGATTGTTTATAATTAGTTACTGTAGGAAGTTTTTATTAGTTTAAAGCTCTTTTGAACTGCCGTGTTGCTGGAATGTTCACCACAAACAAACTTGACTTGAATTTAAATCTTTCACTCTTCGAGTGCAGTTATAGTTTGGAGTGTTGAGATTTAGATGTTTTTATCTTCATTATTATTTTTCTAGTACACCTGTTTGTGTTTGCATCGTGCCGACGTTGTTCCGCAGGCATTGTGTGGTTTTATTGGTTTCCTGCTGCTAATGGGGGGGTTTTTGTAAGAGAGCGCCGCCGTCTTCTCCACTGTGCCTACCCGCCGCTCCAAAATATTCTCCGCCGTACTCGCCGTCGGTCAGGTTCAGGATGTGGAGATGAGCCGTGTTCTCTCCGTCTCCGCTCACCTCGAAGCGGCCGACAAATCCGCCCTCGATTTTTGGATTTTGATAAGACATGTAGCCTATCAGCGTCAGGGAAGGGTCTCCCGCTGAGCGCTGATACCAGAGGATCGTGTCGTAGCTCTGGATCTTGTGCGTCAGCGTCAGCTTGGCTGCGTCGTGTAGCTGCAGAAGGAGATCAGGTGGAGATTGAAACACCGGTTTCTCTTCACTCGGCCAGACTCCTGCAGAAAAAAAAGAGAAATTGTTGAAGAATGAATTATGTAGTCCATTTGTTTTTTTTGTTTTTTTGCTAAAATGAAGTGAATATTTTGGGGATACCTTCAAACCAGGAGAGAGTGACGATGCACACTGTGAGATGGTGAAGCTTCATGTCGAAACTGAGCGGCCCCCCTGATCTCTGCAGGGCTTCGTGAGCAGGAAGGTGTAGCAGGAAGTGACCTCGCTGTATAAAGCTGAAAAATGTATTCACACCACTTAGACTTTTTTTTTCTTCACATTTTTGTTCCAAGGACTTCAGGCTCAGACATGTTAAGTTCATATCACGCAGTTGTTTCTCATTTTGGCTTGAGGTCTGGACGTTTACTGGGCCATTTGAAGACACAAATATGCTTTGATCAAAAATCATTCCAGGAAAACGAAAAAAGCTAAAATCCTGAGGAGGGAGAATGATACTGGAGGCAGAGGAGGAAGTCTGGTGATTAGGAACTATTTAGGTCCCGCAACGACAATTTAGCTGACTTTAATATTTACCGTGTTTTGTTTTGGTCATTATTATTACACTTATTGTTGAAATGTGTGTGTTAGGTGTGTCTATCAGACATTTATAGCAATATGTATTGGTTCAATACGGGCGGAAACAACAACCACCTATCATTTTAGGCTGAACTGAATATTTACTACTCTCTTGTTGACACACTGACATTACTCACCTTCTGTCTATCAACCACTTTGAAACACTTTTCTTCATCTGTCTAACTTCTTTATCCTTCCCACTCTTCCGTTTTCTGTTTTGTGCCCTGGAGTTTTTTTTTTCTGCCCCATCTTTAGCTCCCTGTTAAGTACATTCCTACAATTCAAATATAAAGGAAGAAAAAAAAAACACCCCTCAAAGGGATGCTGCCTAAGCTGCCTGAATGGGAGGGAGGGGCGCCTAATCAGTGCTGTTCCTCTGTTATTGATCATTTCATACACAAACAGCTGTCAAGTACATAAAATGTTGACTAGAAAGAAAAAAAAATAAATTCCCCACATGGTTTTTGCGCCCCCTCCAGCGCGCCTGTGCATTGCATACATCGCATACCCACTGCTGAAGTGAGAACAGAGTAGGAGAGGTGTTTTTGTCAGGAGCAGTTGGCTGTTTGATGCACTGTGGGTTTACTAGCGGCGCAGAAATACGTGGCGGCGTGTTCGGCCGCGTTCAGGCTCCCGATGAGGAGCGAGCCGTTCTTGGCTTTGTTTCCACTCAGATCTCCGGCTAAGCTGAAGCCTTTCTTCCTGAAAGCCTCCTCGATGCCGTCGTCTCTAAACTCCGTGTATCCGTAGCCGAGGAGCTCCAGGGCGGCTTCGCCGGGCCGCCGGCGGTACCACAGCATCACTCTGAGGTCGCCGTGTTCGTGGCTGCACAGCAGCTGCACGCTTTGTCCTTCTCTACCCAGCAGAGCGGGAGGAGACTGATGGACCTGAACTCCCAGAGATAAACCTGCTGCAGTGAAAGATTTTTTTTTATTTTGTGTTTTAAAGATTAGTGACTTAGAAAGTGAAGGAACATTATGTGTTACTCCAGAATAAAGTAGCTGGTACCTGTAAGGAAATGGCAAAAGAGAATGAAAATCATTTTTCGCTGAGATGAGTGGAGTTTGCTTTACATCTGCAGACTGACTCTCAGTTTCAGTTGTTGGTGTTTCTTCATCACTGTGATGTCACCAGATGGGTGGAGTGACTTTCTGTACAGCTCTGGAAAAACGTAAGAGATCACTTAAAATGGTCAGCTTCTCTGATTTCATAGGTTTATGTTTGAGTAAAATGCATGTTGCTCTTTTATTCTATGAACTTCTGACAACATTTCTCCGGAATTCCAAGCATAAATGTAGCTTTTATTTACAGAAAATAAGAAAAGGCCAAAATAACAAAAAGGTTGCAGTGTTTTCAGATCTCTAATAATGCAAAGGAAACAAGTTCATATTCATTTAGGAACAACAATACTGATCTTTTAACTCAGGAAGAGTTCAGAAATTAATATTTGGTGGAACTACCAGGAGGTTTTCAAGTAAGAGCAAAATGTATTTGGTAAAAAGTTTTCAAGTACTGATCAGATAATCAGTCATTTAATATTTAAAAATTACATCATCAGATGGACCGAAGTATAAATTTAAGTGGAAATTTTGCTATTTTAAAGACGAAAATGACAATAATTCATATATTCAGGTGATTTTAAGATTTGTTTTAAAGTACTTCTGCTGACATACAGAACATTACAAGACCAGGTTCCTGATTACCTTTGTCAGTTTTTAACTAAATATTCTGCTGCTCATGTTCTTCGTTCTGAAACTCTGAATGTTTTGGTCGTTCCATGAACACGGTTAAAATCAAATCAAATCAAATTTTATTTGTATAGCACATTTCAGCAGCAAGGCATTTCAAAGTGCTTTACATCAAATTAAACACAAAAACACAAAGCAACATAGAATCAACATTAAAAACAGAACATTAAGTCAGATTCCGTCAATAAATTTGCAAATGATTACGTTTCAAATACAACTCTAAACAAGTGGGTTTAGAAAAACTAGCGGGGCCAGTTTACACTTGCAGCTCCGTTTTTCTGACTGGAGATTTTTAAAAAGCAACTAAAACATTTTATTTTCCCAGGCTTTTATCTCTTGATTTTACTGAGTTTCTTATGTTGGTTTTATGTTTTCTGTTGCTTTAAGGCTGATTTCTATTTTGATTTTATGTCTGTGACAGGCACTTTATAAATAAACTTTATTTAATTACTCTAAGGAAGAACAGAAGTGGAACACAAGACAAAAATAGAAAAATCTGAGGAACACCAAAGATGACAAAATTCCAAAACCAAATCAAACCACAGATTCTGACAGCATCTTTGTTATTGTTACAACAAAAAGATGACAAGACAATTTATTTGCATGCTTGTTATTATTATTGATATAAATGTCACTGACAGCACCGACTGTTGTCGCCATAGTGATAGAAGACAAGAGGAGAGAAAGAAGTTCCCTCACATTCCAGATGTTGCTGCTGTCTTACGTGGATCAGGCTTTTCACCAGTGTGGATTCGCTGATGATACTTCAGATTTGAGAATTGTTTGAATCTCTTCTCACACTGACTGCAGCGATAAGGCTCTTCACCAGTGTGGATTCGTTGATGACATTTTAGCTCGGAGGAACATTTGAATCTCTTCTCACACTGACTGCAGCCATAAGGCTTTTCACCAGTGTGGATTCGCTGATGACGCTTCAGATGTGAGGATTGTTTGAATCTCTTCTCACACTGACTGCAGCGATAAGGCTCTTCACCAGTGTGGATTCGTTGATGACATTTTAGCTCGGAGGAACATTTGAATCTCTTCTCACACTGACTGCAGCTATAAGGCTTTTCACCAGTGTGGATTCGCTGATGACACTTCAGATGTGAGGATCGTTTGAATCTCTTCTCACACTGACTGCAGCTATAAGGCTTTTCACCAGTGTGGATTCGCTGATGACTCTTCAGCGCTGACAATCGTTTGAATCTCTTCTCACACTGACTGCAGCTATAAGGCTTTTCACCAGTGTGGATTTGCTGATGACTCTTGAGCGCTGAGGAATATTTGAATCCCTTCTCACACTGACTGCAGCTATAAGGCTTTTCACCAGTGTGGATTCGCTGATGACACTTCAGATGTGAGGATTGTTTGAATCTCTTCTCACACTGACTGCAGCTATAAGGTTTTTCACCAGTGTGGATTCGCAGATGAGTGTTCAAAGCACTCTTCTGAATGAAAGTTTTTCCACACTGGTCACAGAGATAGCGCTTCTCTCCAGTGTGAATGCGTTGATGACATTTCAGATATGTCTTCCATCTGAATTTTTTCAGACACTTGTCACAACGGTGTTTTTTCTGCAGCCTCTGGTTGGGCTGAACCTGCTGTCCATCGCTGGGACCAACTGAGTTTTTATCTTCATGTCCGCCTGGGTTTGTGCAGGTTTGGTTCTATGAAGGGAAGAACAGTAATTATAGCCAACAGTAAATATTATACACAAACACTTTGATAGTCAAAACATTTATTGCTTTGCAGAGATTAAAAGCATCCTAACACATCTCGCCGTTTAGTTTAATCAAGTGCAAAAGTATAAATTTGCCTTTCTCTCAGGTAGACTAGAGGTCTGGAACCTGTGGCCCCACGAGTGGCACTTTGGACATTTTTTAATGGCTTCTAATAATTTAGTTAAAAATGCAGAGAAACCAACTGACGGTCTGTTAATCTAGGCATAATGACAAAAGTACATTTTAATAAAATGGTAAATGACTGAACTTATATAGCGCTTTTCCAATCATTTTGACCACTCAAAGCACTTTACACTGGAGTCACATGCACCCACACAAACTCACACATTTATACATCAGTAGGGGGTAAATGCCTTGCCCAAGGGTACATCAACATGTGCCATGAAAAAGCTGGAGTTGAACCTAGAACCTTCTGATCACAAAACAACTACTTTACCCACAGAGCCACTCCTAGTCGTCACTAGTATACAACAATTGAACTGCCTCAACAGAAGGACAAGAAAAGTTCCAGTTATGTGTTTTTTAATCTGTTTTTCTTGTCATTGAAAATCTCTGATCACTTTGGGAGTTTTGCTGTCAGATGTTCTGAGAAGTGTGATCTCAAAGATATATTTTTGTATTCAATACATATGATTCCATTTTCCTCGCTGACTCTGTTTGTGTTGGTTTAATTCTTCACATACGAATCTAGGGCAGGTTTACTGACCTCATCAACATCCTATAGATTTATGTAAGATTTATGTGTCACGATGATTTGTTGGCAGATTAATTGAAAACCCAAATGCAAAACAGCGGATACGTGCAGTGAATAATGAAAAGATCAAACCAGTGATGAGAACATGGGGAAGATGAGGGGAAGTGACAGGAGGAACCAGCAAGGAGTAACTGAAGGAGAGGTGCTTAAGTACTGGGAGGCTGAATGCTGACACAAAGGACCAGGCTAAAGACTAACAGGTAGCTGGTGTGAGGGGAGACAGAAAAACTGAGGGGGAACACTGGGGAATAAATGAATCTAACATAAAGGAGAACTGGACTAACGAGACATAATGAACTGGAATAACTAAGAAAGGACTGAATTACAGAAAGAAGACTGATATACACAAAATAAGACACATAAAATACTGAAATGAGAACAATTAAAAAAAAACACCAAAGCAGAATAAAACAAAAAGCAGCTTATCCAAATAAAAGAAGAGGAACTAAGAAACATAGAAATAAACAAAACCCAACCAAACAACTCGGGATCCTATTATTATGTTGTTTAAATCCCAAAAAAGAAATAAAATTGTGGTACTTTAAAAAATGACAACAGATTTTCTATAGTTAGATGTTTATCAAAATGACAAGTCAGGAAACATTTATGGCTCTAAAAAAGTGTTGTTGTTGTTTTTTAAATGGTTCTTTGGACTGTAAAGGTTTCTGATCTCTTTTGTAAGAAAACAAAAAGATTTGGGTTTTGTTAGGTCAGGTCACCAGGCAACACAGAGACAACCAGGACCAACAACCACACACACACACACACACACACACACACACGCACACACGCATACACACTCTCATACTTATAGCAATTTAAAAAAACCAAATGAAAATAAATGACATATTTTTGAGGTTTGGCGTGAAGCCAGAGTACCCAGAGAAATCACATTCATGCACAGAGAGAACAGTCAAAGTAAATGCAGAAAGACTATTAAAAACACAAAAGTAGCACTTAGTTCCCACAAGTTTTAATAACTAACCTCTTCCAGTGATGTCTTCTCTTCCAGGTGAAGTTTCTCCATTTCAGTCCTGCGTAAAACAAACATTCATAACATGTCAAATTTAATTGTGGATATTTGTGCAGCAGTGGTAGCAGTTTCTGAAATAGTTGAAACCAGATATTGATTAGAGACAACCTGATTTCACACATTAGGATTTTAAAACAGTCTTAACTTCCTGCTTTATGTCAGCCAGGATTAAATACATTCCCTAATTTATCTGGAAAGTTTTCATGTCTGTTTTTCATTAGAAAGTTTTCATGAGCTAAGCTAACTATGCATTTAAACAGATGCTTTGTAAACTTCTAGCACTTTTAACAGAAATAAATGAGAATCATGAAACAGAGGGATGATTTCTGCTTCACATGTTTAAGTTTTAGTAATGACATCATTCTACATTTTGCAAAGCGAATTATTAAACATCAGTCTGAATTATTACAAATATATGTGATAAAGAAATAAGCCTTTACTTACAATTGCTGTGAGCCACCTCTTCAGATTATCTTTGTCATAATATTGACATTTGACAGATGCTCTTATGGTTTCCATGGTAACATTGTTCAAAGGATTACAGCTCCTTAAACATTTAACTCTCTATGTATTTAAAAAATAACATTCAGCCATCTGATTAGACTAATCAGAAAGTTTCACTTAAATGTTAAATCTATTTTATTTTAACAGATCTGGAAACTTGTTATGATGCATACAGTACTGTTTCCATGGAGACAGGTTGTTTTGATATTTTACATCTTAATGTAACCATAGTTGTAACAAATGACTATATTGGTTTGGTTTTGTAAATGTCATGTCTTTTGAAACAAGCTGCATGTGTGTGTCTTTGTGTTTATGCTAGCATGCAAAATTGGAACTTCAATCCAAAATGGCCGACTTCTTGTGATACTTGCACTATGACATTAGTTGTAATTTCTGAGCGTCTTGGTGAGCTCTACAATTGTACCAAATGTCATGTCTCTACGATGAAGTAAGAGGGTCATTTGAAAGTTGCTAGGTGGCGCTGTTGAGATTATTCTTTGCAATTTTTGCGACGACCTTAAAATACATAAATGTTAAACAGGCTGTATGCGTCCGCCAAGTTTGGTGAGTTTTTGAATATGATAAAGGCTTTAAAAAGCCTCCTATTTAGGGAGGTTTTTTAATAATAATAATACTGTTTATTATTATTCAGAAAAATAATAATAAACAGTATGAAAACAAAAGGCCTTCGCAGCGCTTTGCTGCTTGGGCCTAATAAATTCAGATTTGAAAATGACGAAAGGACAAACTTAGTGTATGAACAGAGCAACACGAATGAATAGATGAGGCCTTTAAGTCAAACTTCTTTATATTTCACATTTCACATTTAAAATTGCGTTTACACCTTAAAAACGTCACACAGTCACCCATTGTGAAACAAGCCGTAAACATTATATTTTATCAAATGCCATCATCAAAAATGATTTAAATCAACTCCGTGTTTCAGCTGTTTTACGGTTTCCTGGATGTTTGTTCCAGATTTGTGATGCATAGAAGCTGAATGCTGCTTCTTCGTGTCTGGTTCTGGTTCTGGGGATGCAGAGCAGAACCAGAACCAGAAGAGCTATGGAGGTTGATATGACAACAACAACAGATCTTTGATGTGTTTTTGGTGCTGAGCCGTTCTGTGATTTATAAGATAATGAAATCTTTTGAATAGGCTCTGAAAAACAGCTGTGGCTCCGTAACTTTTCAACTCAAAAATCCAATTAAACACAATGGCAACACAACATAAAATCACCTCAAATGTGTCTGTAACCAAAATACAATTTTATACACTCACGACAAACTCATTTTAATGTCAAACAAAAATAACCAGAAACAATACCAAATGCAGTTTTTTGTATGTTGATTTTATTTTTAAGGGGAAAAATTCAACCTTACCTGGACCTTTGTGAAAAAGTAATCTTAATCTACTTTTGTTTTGTTTTTTGTTTTTTTTAGTTGATTGAGAAATAAACTTTGATTAACCTAGTTCTCTGGAATGCTTAGGCCTAATTTATTAGCTAATATCTTTGGGCGAGTTTTGTTTTTTCGGGGTTATTTTTATTTTTTTATCTTTTTTTTAATAGAACAATGTCACTTTGTAACACGAAGACGCTCAATTCAAAACAGAGAGAAGCAGGTGCTTGAGAGCATTTATTTATTTTTTGCCAAATTCTTCTGCCAAACCACCGATGGTGGTGATAAAGCAGTTTTTGTAAAGCACGGGCAGGATTCTTCATCAGTGTGCTTCTCGTGCTGCGCAGTAGTAAACAGCCGTGTGTTTCGGATCGGCGACATTGATCACCAGAGAGGAATTCTTTGCCGTGCTGCCGCTCAAGTCTCCGGCAATTTGGACGTTTCGATCGTCTTCGTCCTCCATCTTGATGTCGCTCGTGTACAAATGTCCAATTAGTTTCAGAGCCGTGTCTGCAGGCGGCTGCCGGTACCAAAGCATTACCCAGAAGTCTGTTTTCTCGTGGGTGCAGAAGATGTGAACTTTTTCTCCAGGTGTCACGGTGATGTCGGAGCGGGACTGACGGACCTCAAGACCGAAAGCAACATCTGGAAGACAGCAAAGATCGATAAATGATCTCGAAATGTGGGGAATTGGTTCACAGTTTGTTTGATTACAGTCAAGATAATACCTGTTGTGAAACAAAAAAAGAGAAAACGAATCATATTAAAACCCGATCGGTGACATTAAATCTTAAAAGTGTAACAAATGCTATCAGACTGCAATTCTGACTAACGGTAGAGTGAACTATGAGAACAAAAAGTGATGGCATTAAATCAAGACGTGGGCGGGGCTTATTCAAACATAAACCAACGGAAACCGGTCTGAGTTTTTGTATGAAGAACGCTGGCTTTGCTGTCATTGTGCGTAGCTGGCTGCACAGTAATACACCGCAGCGTGTTCAGGTTTCAGGTCCGTGATTAACAGAGAGCCGTTCTTCGCCGTCTCTCCACTCAGGTCTCCATGAAGGTTAAAGTGTCCCTCGAAAGGTTTTTCAAGTTCTTTGTTGCCGTAGTTCAAGTGTCCAATCCGCTTCAGCGCTTTGTCTCCGGGGGATTTCTGGTACCACTGCATGAGCGTGTAGTCGGTCTTTCCATGGCTGCAGACCATTTGGATGTTCTGTCCGAGTTTTCTTAAAGCTGCCGGAGGAGTTTGATGGACCTCGACGCTCAGACAAACGCCTTGAATAGTGAAAGAAAATTCAATTCAATTATATATGTCTATATTTTTTTGGTCATCTTTAAACTTTTTCATACAAGTCACAAAAGAAAAAAACATACACACACACAATGCTGAAGAAAAAACACAAGACAAAACTAGTACAGAAATAAACAATATTTCTGGAGGGACAAAAGAGTAAACAGAGCACACGTTTATTATGTGTCTTTTCACATTGTTATTAATAAATTACCGTCATAATCAAACCATCAGACTCTTTCTTGTGTATTTTTCAAGAACATATGGAGTTCCCACTAAGTTTGTTGACACACTCATGAAACAAGACATAATAAAAACCTTATTGTATTTTATACATGTTTTTTCTTTTTCATCTTAAAAGTGAGAAACACAGTTTTAACTCCTCACAACAATTATTCCACACCTGAATCCCTCTAACTGAAGTGCAATTGTTTTTACTATTCATCCCGACTTTTCATTTGAAAAAAAAAAAAAATCCATCTCTCTTTTAAGTGTATGGGAAATATAAATTAGGATTCAGGAAATATGAAAAATAAAGAAGTTGTTTACCAATGAGCGAAAACCAAAGGAAAACCATCTGCATGATGAGGTACTGTCTCTATCTCTCTCTCTCCCTCTGAGCAGACCAGTGTGTCCAACAGCGTTTTAGTCTGTTTTATGAACACGCCCAGTTTGCCAAGCCATTATAGTTGAAGCTGAAAAGCCTTCGTGGATCTCCAGTGCCATCTACTGGAAAGAATAAAACAAGTAAATTTCTGAAGCTCCCAACAGAATGAACCGGCTGTCAGTTTTTGTTCAGCTGTTGTGTTTCCTCACATCACTGTGTTTGCTGACGGCACAGAAATAAACGCCGCTGTCATCAGGCTGCAGGTCCTTCACAGTCAGAGCTCCGGTCTCTATGGTGTCTTTGACCGCTGAGTATTTGCTCTGCGGGTTTTCTCCGTAGTCTGGCTGCCCACCGAACGGCGTGTACACAACCAGGGTCATGGTCTCCCCCCGTCGCTGTCGGTACCAGTACATCTGGCTGTGACCTTTGTCTCTGGTGTGGCTGCAGTTCATTTCTGCGGATTCGGCCGCAGACTTCCAGATGATTTTAGGTAGCTGAGTCACATCCTGGTAATGACCTGTGAAAAGAAAGACAAAAGTACGATACAAATTGTAAATTTTGGATGAACTATATTATCATCTGCGTAGAGTTAAATTCACTCTGAAATTTGAGTGTCATCGGTTATTAAAAATATCTTTTGGTGCTGGGCTTTTGTACCTGGTTGCCAAAACAATACATGTATGAAAGTGAGAAGTATGCAACCCAACATGGTGGTGTTTAATGACCATCCTCATGTTTAAGCTTGCAGTTATTTAAGGCGGAAGACAGGAGAGTTAAAGCCAGTCTGCAGTAAGAACCTCCCATTCCGATCCCTGATTAAATCAGGGGAGGGAACAGATATTGATGCGAATGCAGGTGAAAGCAGATATGGACTGTAAGACAAATTAAAACAGACAAAAGCCTGTGATTGCCATGTGTTGTTTGATGAATAAATTTAAACTACGCACGATTCTAATGATTCTTTACACGTTTCTGTGTCATCCATCACAACACCGATCTTTGAGTCGGTGGGGTTTAAATTCTATGTGCTTTTTTGTAAATTATCACTATTCATAATAGATTCTGCCACTTTATGAAATTGAATTCAAAGAATTTGATTAAATTCTAAACTATCTTTTGAGATTTGAGTCAAAAATCAGTCTTGTTCCATGAATGTGTTTGTAACCTGCTCCAATAAATTAGCTAAATATTGTAACCACTGAGTCAAAAAATTTATTTATTTTTTGTTAGTTTCTCCTAACCTCTTTTATGTTTTCAGCCCAATTCCTTTTTCAAATATGTTTTAGTTTGTGTTCATTTAGAGAAATGAAAGGACCTCTTGGTAAGAAATGGTAGAATCTTTTCTTCCTCCACTTTTCCAGCCTTGTGATTATTTACTAGCTTCCAACAGATGATTTGTCTGGGAGTTGTCAGATCTCACTCAGTGTTATCTTGATTGCTGAATATTTGGTCTGAAATGTCTCTCGTCTGTTTGTTCACCAGATGCTGCGAACACATTTGGTAAACTAATGTGTTCACAGGGTCATATTCTTTTCCTGTACGCCTTGTGCCAGTACATTTGGTTTTGTGACCTATGTTTCTGCTGTGGCTTCACTTTCTACCTTTAGGCATATGTAATTGAAAATAAAATAAAAATACAGCAGTATCATCTGCATACAGTGAAACACTCAACATTTAAATGCTAATTTTTCTTAGTATAGTAAAATATAGTCATAGTTGCTTCTCATTGTTTGAATTTACAGCAACCTGACTATAAATATGAGAAACATTCATCTCATTACAGGGTGATATTCTTCCATGTTCATTATAATGTCTGGTATGCGCTGCTATGTAAGAAGGAAGGGGCCTGCCCAATTCCTGATTAAATCAGAGGAGAAACCAGTACTGGTGAAAACGCAGGTGCAAAGCGGGAGGGATGTGAAATGTGCAACAGATTTGGGGATAAAGACATTTAGAGATCAGGAGGTTTTTGTACTGAGGATCAGAGTTTTGCAGCACTGTGGAAACTAGCAGCACAGAAGTAAACTCCACTGGTGTTCTCTCTGTGTTCTTTAATCGTTAATGTGCAGGTTTCCCCTTTATTTGCTCCCCCTCCAATTTCTACTTTTGCTCCTTCCTCTAGAGTGGAAGAGCCTGCGAACCGGTACCCCAGAAGCTGCATGTCTCTGCTCGTCTGCTTGTACCAGAGGATTCGGTTGTAGTTGTCGATACTGTGGTAACACTCGATTTTGACTTCCTTTTCAGAAGATTTGTAGATATCTGGTGGAGACTGTTGGACTTTGTCACTTAGAGAGGAACCTATGGGGGGGGGAAATCGACATAAATGGAAGCAAAACATCAAGCAGTGCAAATGGAAGAGCTGAAATATCTTAAAGACATTACCTGAAACCAGAAGAGGGTTCCAGATCAAGCAAGTAAAAAAGATGAGGAGCATTTTCTGATCCCAAAACATTTGGCTAAACAAAACCCTGGAATGGTACTGATATAATTCACTGTTTTCCATTACATCACATTTATAATGATTCATCCGTACAATACTAAACATATTATATACCCTCGTTAGGCAGGTGATGTCACAGGTCACCTGCCTCTTCGTAAGTTACGCCCCACAATGTCACCGACACCTCAGACAACTGGATCTGGAGAAATGCTGCCACCTAATGACTGGATATAAAATAATACAAAGAGGAAACTTTGAGGTTTTTGTTTTGTGGAACATTAACTTTCAGCACTGTGGTAGCGAGCGGCACAGAAGTAAACCGCGCTGCTCCTCGAGGTGAGTCCTTCGATTGTTAAGGTGCAGGTCTGGCCTTTGTCTGCACTTCCCTCCAAAGTCACATTCATGCCGGCCTCCGGGTACCTGAAGCTGTTCTCCACCCGTCCGAGGAACTGCAGCTGTCCGCCGTTCGATGTTTGCTTGTACCACAGAATTTCATCGTAGTTATCGATTGTGTGCAAGCAGCTTATTTTGGCTGATTCTCCGGGACGCTTGTGAATGTCAGGCGGATTCTGGTGGACTTTCTCATGAAGTAGACCTGAAGGAAAGTTCTCGGCAAATTCAATCAAAGTACAAACAATTTATGGTTTATGAATGTTCCTTTTGGTTTTGAGAATTGTGTATTTACCTGACGCTGCTGCACTCAAAGTAATACAAAAAAGTACCGTGTTCATTTTGCTCCTTTATGGCTGAAAAAAAGAGTCCCCAAATGTCCCTTTGGAGCTATTTCCTCCTCTGTCAATACATGGGTGGTCTCTACGAGGTTCCTCCTCTACCAGAAATTCAAACCGCAGCATGTTTTCACCTCCCTCATGTACATCGGTGCCTCAACAGAAAGATCCAAACCTTGATAAACTGGTTAGAGAAAACAGGTGCATGGACCTGAGAGACGGGGAAACAAAAGCAAGAGGTTTTTGCCCTGAGGACTTTTTGCATGTTGCACTGTGGTAACTGGCAGCGCAGAAGTAAACTGCACTGCTGTTCACGTTGGGCCTGTCTATCGTCAGCGTGCAGGTCTGGCCCTTGTTGGCGTTCCCGTCGATCTTTACCTTCGCTCCCTCCTGTGGATAGCCGATGTTTGCTAACATGTATCCTAGAAACTCCATCTGCCTGTCCGCCGTCCGTTTGTACCACAGGATCCGATCGTAGCTGTTGATATTGTGCAAGCAATCGATTTTGGCTGTTTGCTCCAGTTTTTTGTATAAGTCAGATGGAGTCTGATGGACTTTGTCACTGAGCGAAGCACCTATTGAGGAAGCAGCAAAAGCATGATAACTTCAATAGTTGTCAAGTAACAGAGAGTTAGATCTAGATTTTCTTTTCTGTACCTGAAAGTCTTGTGATCATAAATGTCAAACAAAAGCCTGTGATTACCATGTGGTATTTCATGGTTAACTTTAAGGACGTCCTGTTATTGTTACAAACTACGAACACCTACTGATTACTCACATCGTATTTCTGTAATGTCTATTCTTCTTTGAGCGGGTTGGGCCTTAATACATTGTTCTGCTTGTGAATTATTACCACACACTGTAGAGATACTGCCACCTTGTGGTAAAAAATAAGACAACATGTTAGTGAATCAAATCCTAACTAAGCTGTGGCTTAACATTGATTTTACTGAGAAGATGCATAAAAAGATCCAAAAGATTGGATTAAATTAACAATTTGGTTCGAGCTTTAAATTAGAACTTTATTTGTGAGTTTCTGAAAATGATTGTTGTTCTTAGAAATGTCTGCCCTGCTCAGTTTTTTTCATCAGACATCTAGGATGAGAGAGTATTTCGGCCATCGTTTCCAGCTCAGCTGAAAATGACTCATGCCCCTGTGTGATCGAGGTTTAAAGTAATCTTTGAATTTTATCAACATGTTTCTTTCTTCTGACAGGAAAATAATGCTCACATCTCAGAATGACACACCATGCAAAGAATTAATGCAATGTGAAGAGCAGTGATGCCTTTCAGCCTGAAGATTTATCATCAGGTTAATCATCAATATACCAGTGGAAACATGCAAAAAGCTCTTGGATTTTATAAGAAGTGTTTTTTTTTTAAACAATAATAAGGTGAAGGGCTGAATCCCATTGCTCTGCAGTAAAAACCTCACATCCTCTGATAAAATCAGAGAAAACACCAACGCAGGTGTGAGCTGGAATTCAATGCCAAAGCAAACGCAGCTGCAATATCAGGACGTTTTTGTATTGAGAAGCTAAGATATGAATCACTGTGAGACTAGCAGCGCAGAAATAAACCGCACTGCTGTTCTGGTCCAGTCCTTCTACTGTTAATGTGCAGGTTTCCCCTTTAGTCGCTTTCCCGTTTATCGTCACATTCACGTCTTTCTCCGGAGATCCCGAGCCTCCATACAGGTAGCCCAGGAACTGCAGGCCTTTGTTGGCTGACTGCTTGTACCACAGGATTCTGGTGAAGGTGTCGTCGGCATGTGAACAACGAATTTCAGCTTTGCTTTCATTAGGATATTTGTGAATATCCGCTGGAAGCTGTTGGACTTTGCTGCTTCGCGAAGATCCTGCAGAAGAAAAAGAGTGCCATAAGTACCGCGTTTCTAAAATGGAAACTGAAAAAGTTTGATTTGTTTAAACTTAACCACAACAACGGAAAAGCTTAAATACACAACCTGAAATCAGGTGTAGGCTACAGCTGAAGCAAATAAAAACAATGAGCATTTTCTGTCCTGTAAACATTTAGAAAATTAAGAATTCAGATTTGGAGAACTATGTCACTTATAGGAGTCGGTTTTTCTTTGTTGCGTCAGGAAGTGTAATGTCTCGGTTGCATCCTTGTTCAAGTCATCATTACAGGGTGGAGCAAAGGTAGATCCTCCTCCTCTTAACTTCACAGAGCTGGTTCAGCGTAACGTTCTGGATGAAGACATACTGCCACCTATGGGTCATAAATATAAATAATAAAACGATTAGTTTCATGGTTTCTCCAGGCAGCTGCGTCTGGAAATAATCACCTTCAGAGTGTTTCCAGTTAATAGTTTCATGGTCACTCTGGTTTCTCCACACATCACTTTAACATTTACTGGGAAGATTCATCTTTGAGTGGGATATATTTTAAAAATAAATTAACGAGAAACTGAAAATTTGACATTCAGCATAAATTTGTTTAATCTTTTTTAATGCAGAAAAGTTACAAATTAGCAGGAGGAAATTAATATGGTGAATTTTTGTTTGGTAGTGAAGTCCATAGTAAAATAAATAGGATTGTACTTTCAAATTGAAGCACAGATGGCGAAAAGTGATCATCTTGCGCCCCCTGCAGGTCGTCACTGGAACTATCCACAGATATAGGTTAAGTTAGAAGAAACATCGATGTTAAAAATGAGCTGGGTTTATTTATGTTAAATTTAAAAAAAAACAGAATTTTGCTTAGACAAGTCTACATGTGCAAATTTAAGGAGTATATCAAATATAAAATAAATGTTCTGTCACAATGTGTGTCAAACATGGAGGCTGACTTGCAGGTGTTCAGATCTCTATCTTCATGCAGAGTTTTTGTATTGACTGACAGGGATTCTGCTGTACTGTGTCGACTGGCAGCGCAGAAATAAATCGCGCTGTCATTTTCCGAAACAGTCGAAATATTCAGGGTCGCATGTTTACTGCCGTCTCCTTCAAAGTTCATCTTGTCCTTCACGTCGCCCTCTGGGTAAGGGAAGTTCCTGTTCATGTATCCCAGGTACCTCAGAGCTCCGTGTTTTTCTCGTTTGTACCAAAGGATGCGCTCAAAAATGGATACGCTGTGCGAGCAGTGGATCGTGACGGATTCGCCGGGTTTCGGAGCAGCGAAACGAGGCGACTGGACGACCTCGTAATCGCTGGGAGCTCCTGTGGGCAGAAACGGAACAAGCAGTATGAAAATTACAATTTTAAACAATAATTATTTGTTGTCTGGTCGTTCCTCACCATCATTAACTGGCAGCTGGAGCTGAAACAAAACACAGACCAGAAAGATGGTGACCAACATGATGAGACGAGGGCGGCTTTTCACTGCTGAGGACGAGTTGCCATCTCTTGTTACAGTGTTTGTGTCACAAATGGAAACTTTCGGCTGATCTACAGACCAAAGTACTTTGTAACCATTTCATTTCTGGGAGTGAACAAGTTTGTAGTTTTCCAATTTTTATGATTTGTCTCCCCCTAGTGGTTGACAATCATAGGTTTTTGCAGCGAAGTGTTTTTCTTTTGCAATGCATTTCTTTTGTTTTTGTCAACACTACCAGCTGGAAAGCAAATGATTGTGTTTAAGAAGAGGATTTAATCCAATTAAATCAAAATCAATTAAACTCAATTCAATTCAGAAATACTTTATTATCACTCTGTATGTGTTTGTTTCTCACAGGTGCAAACATGGCACTGTAGGTGCAATATGATAAAAGATCTGAAATTGGGCCTTTAGCTCCTTCAGCTCAATAGTTAAGATATTATCAGCTGGAAGGTCAAAGTGTCGTCATGTCAAACACCAAACATCAACTTCCAGATGAGGTTCAATGGTAATAATAATAATAATAATAATAATAATAATAATAATAATAATAATAATAATAATAATAATAATAGACAGCATAAAAGTGTAGACCATTAATTATTTTATCGTGGTCTCATCTGGCCAGAGGATTTTGCTCGCTGAAGGTCAAGAGTACATTAAATAAAAGCTATTCCTAAATTATGAAACGTTTTTGTTTGAGCTGCATCTTTAAAATTATGTTCAAAGTAGCAGGCGTACAAAATAAAATTCACGTTAAATGTAAATGTTGACCAAACTGATCATTAAGTCAGGGTCAGTTTGGTGCTAACACAAAGGCTACATTCATGGTTGTGCTGAAATGTAGCATTTTAACACATTTTCAATTATTTATTTAAAATAAAGGTATTTTAAGTAAGTTTTTAATTCTCCAGTTCCTTGATATTACAGCACTGAGACTGATATTTGCAAGACTCATAATAAGGTCCTTGATATACTTTAAATAGTTAAGGACTTTTGAACCGGTAAATGGTTTAACTTGTGTTAATGACACTCAAACAAATCCATCTGAGGATTTTTGTTACAAGGAATGTAACTTTTTGTGTTTTGGACAACTTATTTAGACTTGTTCCAACATTTTTTGGACTTTAATGTCTTCAGAAATGAAATATTTTCTGATCAGTCCAGGGTTAATATTAAGCTGCACCAGCTGGTTTTGTTTCATTTTTGGCTGCAGGTTTTTTCCATTTACTTTCAGAATTGTGCCAAGCTGCCAGCACAATAATGGAGGAGAAAAAAAACAAACCTCCTCCAATCAAAAATGAAAGAAACACCGAATTCAAGCTGAAAATGTAAAAAAAAAACAAAAAAGAGAAAGAAAAGCTTTTGATAATAAGTTCCCTGCTTGCTTTTCGGTTGGTCAGCGTTGATCCGACCCGTCAGTATCGCTGTGAGTCTGACTTGGAGGCCGACTGCAGCTGTTCTCTCTCTCTCTTTCTCTCTTTCTGCAGAGTTTTTGTACTGACTTCATGGTATTCTGCTGCACTGTGCTGACTGGCAGCACAGAAATACACAGCACTGTCGTCTACTGTGAGATTAGAAACAGTGAGGGTGGACTGTTTGCGCCCGTCTCCTTCAAAACTGATTTTCCCTTTCACATCGCCTTCAATGTTAGCAAAGACATTATTCTGATAACCCAGGAGCTTCAGAGTTTTCTGCTTGTCTTGTTTGTACCACAGAATGACCTGATAGTTCGGTATGCTGTGTGAACATCTGATCTCTTTGTCCACAGATTCACCAGTTTTCTTAATTATGGAAGGAGGGGTTTGGTCGACATCTTTGGAGTCGGAGGCGCCTGTAGAGAAGCAGAAAATAATTAAAAATGGAATAAATGTTCATCTGTTTATCTTTTCTAATGCGTTTATTCATCCCCTTACCTTTAATATCTGGCAATTGAAAGAAAACAAGAAAGCAGATCACAAAAATCTTGTTAAAGATGGCAGCTTTCATTTCAGCTTCTGTCTGTTCAGCAGCAGTGAAGAAGAATACGGCGGCGTTAGAGTGAAGCTTCAGTGGGAGGGACCACAGGGGGCTTTCCTTTCATGACCGAAGGATCTTACGCTGATGAGTCCTTATTGTGGCTCTAGCGCCATCTACTGAAACTCAAAGAGAGAATGTAACATATTATATGCTCACCACAGATGTACTGACAGTCAGTTTTCTTTCCTACTGTAATGTTGCTGCTCATCAGTCGGTGTAAATAATGACGTACATGTTCGCTAAATGTCTCTGTCTTCGTCTGTGTGTGTGGTTATGACCTCACTCTGCTGTGGCCGTGTGAGGTCACACGGCCACAGCAGAGTGGCCGTGTGATAACAGGCCACTGGATAACAGCAGCTGTTTTGCGTTTCTGAGATGCACCTTAGTAGTAATCTGGGAGAAGAAAGCCCAGAGTTTTAACACAACAGGTTGTCTTTTATATTTAAGTTTGTGCACAATTTCAAGAAGTAGAAGTATCATCTGCATAGAGCGAAATACCGAGTCAAAATTTTACCTCCAATTACTGGATTTCTAAATAATTACGAATGTATTTAAATGTTTTGACTCTTGAATCTTGTAGCCACAACAACTAGGAATTAATATAAAAATGACATATGCTGCCATGGAGGAGAGATGCTCAAAATTTAATTCTATGACTTGCAATAGTTCAAGGAGGAAAATAGAAAGGTTAATGTTATTACGCTGCAGTAAAAACCCTCCCACTTCAACCCTAGATTAGATCAGAGAAAATGCCAATGTCGGTGAGAATGCAGGTGCACGACGATATGAACTGTAATACAGAGTTTGAAGATTGTTAACTCTGGAGGTTTTTGCATTGAGAATCAGATTTATCCAGCACTGTGCAGACTAGCAGCACAGAAGTAAACGGCGCTGCTGTTCTGGCTCAGTTCTGTAATTGTGAATGTGCAGACGCTGTCTTTGTTAGCATTCCCGGTAATCTTTGCCTTTACTCCTTTCTCTAGAGTTTCACCACCTACGACCATCCACCCCAGGAGCTGCAGGTCTCTGTCGGTTTGCTTGTACCAGAGGATTCGGTTGTAGTTGTTAATACTGTGTGAACAGTTGATCTTGGCTTTCGTGTCAGTGGAGGATTTGAAGAGTTCTGCAGGGTACTGTCGGACCTTGTCGCTTAGGGAGGAACCTGAGGAATGGAAAAAAGACAGTTTTATTAGCAGCAGCGTAAACAGGTTAATTAAAGAAATCTGAGTTTATATTTGAAGTTTTTTCTATCAGTTTCTGTAAGTCTGAGCTTAAACTGGATGAACCGAATGATCTTAAGGACTTACCTGAAACCAGGAAAGTGATACAGCTGAACCCAATAAAGAAGCTGAGCATTATCTGTTCCCTGAACATTTTGTTAAATTCTGTCCGTCAGCAGCGTTAAAGACGCAATTCACAGTTTCTTCATTGCATCAGCTTTGATGATTTGCTTTGCATCCTCCTTAAGTTATCATTACAGGGCGGTGTCACAACTGATTCTCCTCCTCTTAAGTAATGACCCACATTCTTTCAACCAGAACCTTACAGAAATGGTTCTGTGAAAACGTCTGCCTGAGGAAATGCTGCCACCTGATGGAAGTAATTAACATGACAGATTGATCATTCAAAATCTGTGCTTCAAAGCTGCAAAATGTAACTTTTATTACATATTATTTTTTACATATTTCCTAAAACGATCACCAAGTGTTTTCCTGAAACGGTAAGATGTTCCTCCACCATTGGCACATTAACGCTAGGTTCATTGGCAGCACTAAGACCCGCCTCCTTGCTATGATTGGTTGTTTCTGACTGAGAGAAGTGCATTTCTACACTGGGAAGATCGATTTCCTCACAGATTATCTGTCTCATTTCATACATGGTTACGGTTTTGACCAATATGTGAAAAAACATATTTTTGTAAAAGTTTCATTCTGCAGCTTTAACTTGGACTATGTTGAGTTCATGGTTTTAAAAATCCTGTAGTTTCTTAAAACCTACAAATAGAAAAATAAAAGTATTGTTCTATTAAAAATGACCAATTTTCTGAAGTTGATATTTATCAAAAAAGATTTTTTTAAAATAAATCACCTTATTAGAAAGGATCATGTAGTATTTGTGGTTCTAAGTAGCTTTTATTTAGCTGGACTGAGGGCTTATAACTGGAAAGGTTTTGGACACACAGCAGTCGCAGACCCCTGGTTTAGATCATAACTGACACCAAGAAGTTCAGTCGTATTTTGCAGTGTTTGTGTTTTGAAACAACAGACAAGTATTCCCCACCTGCAGGAGGGGGACAAATGGTGAAACATGGACTTCAAAGTGATGAATAAAACAGGAGGTGAATATTTGCGGTGTCTGTCATCCTGCCCCTCCGACACACGAGGTGAGACGTTATCCATGTGCCAACGAAATACAGGCCTTGATCTCCTGGCACCAGTTTGTGCACGGTGAACGTCCCGCTCTTACCATCAGGCTTAAAGACTGAGAACTTTTCACCTAGTTGGAATTTAGCCTCGAAGTCGGGTTTGGAGTTTTCCATAGTGTAAACTACTTGTTTCATCATTTCCCCAGGCAGCTGTCGGTACCAGTACATCTGGTAGTAGCCAGGACCCTTGGACTGTTTGCAGCTGATAGTCGCGTTGTCACCCTGGTTTCTCCACAGCAAGGCCGGCTGGTCGACATCACTGCCAGCAGTCACACCTGGATGTCAGGAGAAAAAGTTCAGCAGGATCACTTTAGCATTCACTGGGAAGATTCGGCTTCGATTTGGATTTGTAGTGACTAACAAAAGTGTACTAGTAAAAATATAAGCTAGAGTTACCTGAGGTCCACAGCCAAACGTTCACTAAGAGCACAAGCGCCTGCTTGATGATCACGTCCATGTTCTGCTGAGCAAAAACGGCAGAAGTCTCTATTGTAAGGTTTGTAAAGATGGGAGTGCTGATGCAACTTTCAGCACAGATAGCAAAAGTAGTAACGTGGCGCCCCCTGCAGGCCATTTTGGGTGTAATCAATAAATAATGCTTGGATGAGAGAGAAGAAAAAACCATCCTGAGGAATGTGTGTGTGTGTTTACTGTATGGATGTTTTTCATGTTGAAGAAAAAAAAATCACATCAACATTTTACGGAAATATGAACTCTTTTTAAATTAAACTGAAAGCGCTGATAATGTCAGCAAAACAGCTTTTATTTCTAGATGCTGAATGAATAAAGTCTCAACTGTGACTCATACAACCTCATTCACAGCTTGAGTTTTGATTGGTCAGCGTTGATCCGACCCGTCAGTATCGCTGTGAGTCTGACTTGGAGGCCGACTGCAGCTGTTCTCTCTCTCTCTCTCTCTCTTTCTGCAGAGTTTTTGTACTGACTTCATGGTATTCTGCTGCACTGTGCTGACTGGCAGCACAGAAATACACAGCACTGTCGTCTACTGTGAGATTAGAAACAGTGAGGGTGGACTGTTTGCGCCCGTCTCCTTCAAAACTGATTTTCCCTTTCACATCGCCTTCAATGTTAGGATATTCCAGATTCAGATAACCCAGGAGCTTCAGAGTTTTCTGCTTGTCTTGTTTGTACCACAGAATGACCTGATAGTTCGGTATGCTGTGTGAACATCTGATCTCTTTGTCCACAGATTCACCAGTTTTCTTAATTATGGAAGGAGGGGTTTGGTCGACATCTTTGGAGTCGGAGGCGCCTGTAGAGAAGCAGAAAGCAGCTTAAAATTACAAAATTCCCATCTTTGTGTCTGTTTGTATTTCTCCTCTTACCGTTACCTCCTGGCAAAAGAAAGAAGAAAAACATGCAGATCACAAAAATCATTTTGGAGACGATCCGATTGGATCGTCGGAAGAAGCCTCTCATTTCTCCCCCTGTTTGTTCAAAACCAGTGAAGAAGAATGCGTCACTGCTTAAACATACATTCAGGGGGCGGAGTCACTTAGGTTATTTTAAAGACAGTCGGATTCGAACACTGTCGACACGTCAGTGAAAAACAGGAAGTGACGACACCTCAGGCATCCCCGACAACCAATAGAATGTTTTATTTATCTGAACTTAATATCTATCTGGTAATATGAGAAAGCATCCTATAACATCTGGAATTCAAATAATTGTTGTGTTTTGACCAAAACTTTGGGAGTCACCAAATCCCTTGCGTGAAAAGCGATGGACAATAATTGCTTTATAATAACTATTAATTATTATAGAATTGTAAAAAATAAAAATAAAAATGTTATTCCACAGAACTGGTTCAGTGGAAGGTTATGACTGACAGCATGATGACAGCTAATAAATGTGATTCTTAGTTGGATAGTTTCCTTTGCTGTTCTTTGCTTCTCTAACATAAATGGTCTCCAGGTGATTGGGAAGTAGTTTAAGCTGAGAAGCCTCTACAGAGCACCAGCGCCATCTACTGGAAAGTGAAAAAAGGAATTATTTTTGTTTTCTTTCACATCTTCCCAACACATGAAGTAAAATTAACTTTTGTTCAGCTCTTACATTTCCTCACATCAGCGTGTTTGCTAACAGAACAGAAATTCACACCACTGTCACCAAGAGCTAAACTCTTTACACCAACAGTTCAGGTCTCCATGTTTTCTGTGACCATGTGTTGGATTTGAGGAATCCCTTCAAAGTCTTGCTACACGATGAGGGTCTGTTGGTTGCTGTCTGTATCAGGGTTTTTAGTTTTAACTTTGTCTGCAGTCGGTTCTACAGAACTCCATCAGATCTCAGATCACTGAGTCAAATCCTGGCCATGACCTGTGACAAGAAATCCTAGAGTTTAACATAATTATATGTTGAATTATTTTAGAAAGTGGCGTTAGATTTTTACAGAATTCAGAAAAAAACAACAACACAGTATCGTCTGCGTAGAGTGAAATACTGCTTTAAATTATTTATATATGTGGCAATTTTTAGATTTTATCAGATGATTAGCCTACTGGATCATTTTTAAAAATCACATTGTGTTGTCTATTGTAACTTCTGGCCACAATAACAGGACTATCTCCACTGTGTATAACGGATGTGTCACACGGTGGCCATTTTGAATGTTAATGTTTTAACTTGCTGCTATTTACAAAAGATGGTAAAGTTGAGGTCGACCGATTTCAATGCTTGATTAAATGTTGGTGAGAATGTAGCTGCAAGTAAATGCAACTGAAGTAAAAAGAAGAAAAAAACACACACATACACAGAAACACACAGCTGTGAAATGAGGAGGTTCTTGTATTGAGCAGCAGAGATATGCAGCACTGTGGTATCTAGCAGCACAGAAGTAAACTGCACTGCTGCTCAGGTTGAGATTCTTAATAGTTAGTGTGCAGATTTCTCCTTTATTTGCTCCTCCGTCAATCGCCACGTTCACATCTTTCTCTGGAGTTCCACTGCCTCCAAGTAGATACCCCAGGAACCGCAGGTCTCTGTCGGTTTGCTTGTACCAGAGGATTTGGTCGTAGCTGTTAATACTGTGTGAACAGTTGATCTTGGCTTTCGTGTCAGTGGAGGATTTGAAGAGTTCTGCTGGGTACTGTCGGACTTTGTCGCTTAGGGAGGAACCTGAGGAATGGAAAAAAGACACAGTTTTATTAGCAGCGGTGTAAACAGGTTAATTAAAGAAATCTGAGTTTATATTTGAAGTTTTTTCTATCAGTTTCTGTAAGTCTGAGCTTAAACTGGACGGACCGAATGATCTTAAGGACTTACCTGAAACCAGGAAAGTGATACAGCTGAACCCAATAAAGAAGCTGATCATTATCTGTTCCCTGAACATTTTGTTAAATTCTGTCCGTCAGCAGCGTTAAAGACGCAATTCACAGTTTCTTCATTGTATCAGCTTTGATGATTTGCTTTGCATCCTCCTTAAGTTATCATTACAGGGCGGTGTCACAACTGATTCTCCTCCTCTTAAGTAATGACCCACATTCTTTCAACCAGAACCTTACAGAAATGGTTCTGTGAAAACGTCTGCTGAGGAAATGCTGCCACCTGATGGAAGTAATTAACACGACAGATTGATCATTCAAAATCTGTGCTTCAAAGCTGCAAAATGTAACTTTTATTACATGTTATTTTTTACATATTTCCTAAAACGATCACCAAGTGTTTTCCTGAATCGGTAAGATGTTCCTCCACCATTAGCACATTAACGCTAGGTTCATTGGCAGCACTAAGACCCGCCTCCTTGCTCTGATTGGTTGTTTCTGACTGAGAGAAGTGCATTTCTACACTGGGAAGATCGATTTCTTCACAGATTATCTGTCTCATTTCATACATGGTTACGGTTTTGACCAATACGTGAAAAAACCTATTTTTGTAAAAGTTTCATTCTGCAGCTTTAACTTGGACTATGTTGAGTTCTTGGTTTTAAAAATCCTGTAGTTTCTTAAAACCTACAAATAGAAAAATAAAAGTATTGTTCTATTAAAAATGACCAATTTTCTGAAGTTGATATTTATCAAAAAAGATTTTTTTAAAATAAATCACCTTATTAGAAAGGATCATGTAGTATTTGTGGTTCTAAGTAGCTTTTATTTAGCTGGACTGAGGGCTTATAACTGGAAAGGGTTTGGACACATAACAGTCGCAGACCCCTGGTTTAGATCATAACTGACACCAAGGAGTTACGTTCAGTCGTATTTTGCAGTGTTTGTGTTTTGAAACAGCAGACAAGTATTCCCCACCTGCAGGAGGGGGACAAACGGTGAAACATGGACTTCAAAGCGATGAATAAAACAGGAGGTGAATATTTGCGGTGTCTGTCATCCTCCCCCTCCGACACACGAGGTGAGACGTTATCCGTGTGCCAACGAAATACAGGCCTTGATCTCCTGGCACCAGTTTGTGCACGGTGAACGTCCCGCTCTTACCATCAGGCTTAAAGACTGAGAACTTTCACCTAGTTGGAATTCAGCCTCGAAGTCGGGTTTGGAGTTTTCCATAGTGTAAACTACTTGTTTCATCATTTCCCCAGGCAGCTGTCGGTACCAGTACATCTGGTAGTAGCCAGGACCTTTGGACTGTTTGCAGCTGATAGTCGCGTTGTCACCCTGGTTTCTCCACAGCAAGGCCGGCTGGTCGACATCACTGCCAGCAGTCACACCTGGATGTCAGGAGAAAAAGTTCAGCAGGATCACTTTAGCATTCACTGGGAAGATTCGACCCGATTTGGATTTGTAGTGACTAACAAAAGTGTACTAGTAAAAATATAAGCTAGAGTTACCTGAGGTCCACAGCCAAACGTTCACTAAGAGCACAAGCGCCTGCTTGATGATCACGTCCATGTTCTGCTGAGCAAAAACGGCAGAAGTCTCTATTGTAAGGTTTGTAAAGATGGGAGTGCTGATGCAACTTTCAGCACAGATAGCAAAAGTAGTAACGTGGCGCCCCCTGCAGGCCATTTTGGGTGTAATCAATAAATAATGCTTGGATGAGAGAGAAGAAAAAACCATCCTGAGGAATGTGTGTGTGTGTGTGTTTACTGTATGGATGTTTTTCATGTTGAAGAAAAAAAAATCACATCAACATTTTACGGAAATATGAACTCTTTTTAAATTAAACTGAAAGCGCTGATAATGTCAGCAAAACAGCTTTTATTTCTAGATGCTGAATGAATAAAGTCTCAACTGTGACTCATACAACCTCATTCACAGCTTGAGTTTTGATTGGTCAGCGTTGATCCGACCCGTCAGTATCGCTGTGAGTCTGACTTGGAGGCCGACCTCTCTCTCTCTCTTTCTGCAGAGTTTTTGTACTGACTTCATGGTATTCTGCTGCACTGTGCTGACTGGCAGCACAGAAATACACAGCACTGTCGTCTACTGTGAGATTAGAAACAGTGAGGGTGGACTGTTTGCGTCTCCTTCAAAACTGATTTTCCCTTTCACATCGCCTTCAATGTTAGGATATTCCAGATTCAGATAACCCAGGAGCTTCAGAGTTTTCTGCTTGTCTTGTTTGTACCACAGAATGACCTGATAGCTCGGTATGCTGTGTGAACATCTGATCTCTTTGTCCACAGATTCACCAGTTTTCTTAATTATGGAAGGAGGGGTTTGGTCGACATCTTTGGAGTCGGAGGCGCCTGTAGAGAAGCAGAAAGCAGCTTAAAATTACAAAATTCCCATCTTTATGTCTGTTACCTCCTGGCGAAAGAACATGCAGATCACAAAATCATTTTGGAGGCGATCCGATTGGATTCTCATTTCTCCCCTGTTTGTTCAAAACCAGTGAAGAAGAATCGTCACTGCTTAAACATACATTCAGGGGCGGAGTCACTTAGGTTATTTTAAAGACAGTCGGATTGAACACTGTCGACCGTCAGTGAAAACAGGAAGTGATGACACCTCAGGCATCCCGACAACCAATAGAATGTTTTATTTATCTGAACTTAATATCTATCTGGTAATATGAGAAAGCATCCTATAACATCTGGAATTCAAATAATTGATGGACAATAATTGCTTTATAATAACTATTAATTATTATAGAATTGTAAAAATAAAAATAAAATGTTATTCCACAGAACTGGTTCAGTGACTGACAGCATGATGACAGCTAATAAATGTGATTCTTAGTTGGATAGTTTCCTTTGCTGTTCTTTGCTTCTCTAACATAAATGGTCTCCAGGTGATTGGGAAGCAGTTTAAGCTGAGAAACCTCTACAGAGCACCAGCGCCATCTACTGGAAAGTGAAAAAAGGAATTATTTTTGTTATCTTTCACATCTTCCCAAAACATGAAGTAAAATTAACTTTTGTTCAGCTCTTACATTTCCTCACATCAGCGTGTTTGCTAACAGAACAGAAATTCACACCACTGTCACCAAGAGCTAAACTCTTTACACCAACAGTTCAGGTCTCCATGTTTTCTGTGACCATGTGTTGGATTTGAGGAATCCCTTCAAAGTCTTGCTACACGATGAGGGTCTGTTGGTTGCTGTCTGTATCAAGGTTTTTAGTTTTAACTTTGTCTCTGCAGTCGGTTCCTCAGAACTCCATCAGATCTCAGATCTCTGAGTCAAATCCTGGCCATGACCTGTGACAAGAAATCCTAGAGTTTAACATAATTATGTGTTGAATTATTTTAGAAAGTGGCGTTAGATTTTTACAGAATTCAGAAAAAAAAACTAAAACACAGTATCGTCTGCGTACAGTGAAATACTGCTTTAAATTATTTATATATGTGGCAATTTTTAGATTTTATCAGATGATTAGCCTACTGGATCATTTTTAAAAATCACATTGTGTTGTCTATTGTAACTTCTGGCCACAATAACAGGACTATCTCCACTGTGTATAACGGATGTGTCACACGGTGGCCATTTTGAATGTTAATGTTTTAACTTGCTGCTATTTACAAAAGATGGTAAAGTTGAGGTCGACCGATTTCAATGCTTGATTAAATGTTGGTGAGAATGTAGCTGCAAGTAAATGCAACTGAAGTAAAAAGAAGAAAAAAAAACACACACATACACAGAAACACACAGCTGTGAAATGAGGAGGTTCTTGTATTGAGCAGCAGAGATATGCAGCACTGTGGTATCTAGCAGCACAGAAGTAAACTGCACTGCTGCTCAGGTTGAGATTCTTAATAGTTAGTGTGCAGATTTCTCCTTTATTTTCACATCTTTCTCTGGAGTTCCACTGCCTCCAAGTAGATACCCCAGGAACCGCAGGTCTCTGTCGGTTTGCTTGTACCAGAGGATTCTGTCAAAGTTTTGCTCATGTGAGCAATAAATTTTGACTTCTTTGACTGGAGGCGACGCATAAATGTCCGCTGGACGCTGTTGGACTTTGTCGCTTTGAGGAGAACCTGTCGGAAAGAGTTCTGTGAAATCAGGAAATGTCACAAGAGATTTGGAAAGCAGAAAAAGGAAAAGCCGGAAACCATATTTAAAAAGTTGAAATTACCTGAAACTGGGAAAGTAATTAAGCTGAAGCTCATTAAGTAGATCAGCATGTTTTCTTCTATAAACGTTTGGTTAAATTGAGCTGTTATGTGTAGAGTGAGAGCTCCTTAAGTTCAACTATAACAATTTAGCTGCGTCCTTGTTTAAGTCGTCATTAGAAGGTGGCGTCAAAGTTGATCCTCCTCCTCTTAAGTCATCTGCCACATCGAACTGGTTCAGTATAAAATTCTGACTGAGCACCCGATGGCACAGAATAAATGTGAACTAATAACGGAGAAGGAGAGAAAACAACGATAAGAGCTGATGAATGCAGGTGTATTGGTGGCTTCTTGGAAAACCACAGCGTTTTGGTGGGGCGGGAGTGAAATGTCTGAGTGAGTTTTTGTAGAGACCAGAAGAGATTTCTGTTTGCTAGCAGCACAGTAGTAAACTGCGCTGTGTTCTCGTTCCACTTTCTGGATGAGCAGAGAGCCGTTCTTTGCACCACTTCCTCCCAGATCTCCCTGGAGGCTGAAGCTCTTGTCGAACGAGTCCTCCATTGTGGGAGTTTGGTAGTACAGATATCCGATGAGATTCAGGGAGGTTGTCCCGGGTTGCCTTTGATACCACAGCATCGTTCTGAAGTCGGTTTTGTCGTGGCTGCAGAAAACCTGGACGTTCTCGCCGGGATTTCTGATGAGGTCGGAGTCGGACTGACGGACCTCAAGACCCCGAGCAACACCTGGACACATGGTGGAAACGTTTAAATAAATAACAGAGAGAAAGGAAGGAAGAAAGAAGGGATGAATGTCTAAATTGAAGGTATAGAAATTTACAAATTGTTTTACCTGTGACACACAAACAAAACAATAAATAAATTATGTCACCTCCTCTTAAAAAGAGTTACTCTGAAGGGTTTAAGAAAGATAAAGTTTTAACAGTAAACTTCAGATCTGGCTGATCCTGTTGTGAAAATATTGAACTTATCATTAGCCAAGATAACTGAGTGAAGATTGAAGTCAAACCTGATGAATGACAGAGGGCATTTATACAAGATGTGGGCGGAGCTTAATGAAACCGTACTTGTAAGATGATGACGACAACATTTGACCTTTGAATAAAGAAAGGTCGGTTTGCTGTTGTTGAGTAGCTAGTTGCCCGATTGTACGCTGTAGTATATTCAAGCTGTTTGCCTAAAATAATATCACTAATACGTCAACAGAAAGCCATTCTTTGTTTCTCTCTAATCACATCTTCAGTAATATTGAATGTTTTGTATCAGTTTTTTCGTGGTTTTGTAACACAGTGTGTTTCAGGTCTTCCCAGGGAATTTACATCTCAGTTTAAGCAGAAAAATCTCTAGACTTCCAGCGCCATCTAGTGGAATTGAATTGAATTGAATTGAATTGTGGGTAAGTTCAGGCGTTCAAAACTAAGTCAAAGATCAGTGAATCACTGACATCAGGCCCTGAATGTTTCACAGCCAGAGCTTCAGTCTCACTTCCATCTTTGACTCCTGAGTGTTTGGTTGCTGTCACATCCTGGCAATGACCAAAATATGTGGCCTTTACAAAACGGCATTAGGTTTTTGAAGAGTTGAGGAAAAATAACAGTATCATCTGCATAGAGTGAAATTTGACTTTCATACACTATCACGTGAAAACTTTGAGTTTTCTTTCGATGGTTACTGGAGTATTGAAACACCCTCTTGTATCTTCTAACCACAATAATAGAAGCTTATATAAGAGAAGCATCAACAGTGGCCATTTACAATGTTCATGGAAATACTTGAACTTTCTGCTATTTGTAAAAGATTGTACACTGCAACAACACCAAACCACACCAAGTGTTTTTGGTCTAGCTTCCAGTGCAGATATCTGACTTTGTAACTTCTCACCAAGATTTAGGAGCTTTCTTTTTAAGTCAGTCATTTCTTAATATTGATGAAAAATCACTAGCTCCATTGGCAGATATTTTTCACTTATGAGTGAAATCATCTGCCAGTGGAACTTACACATTATACAGTATCAATATTAAGCAGTTATTGACTAAAGACAAGCTCCTTGTAAGTTAGTTTTGTCTTATTTCTGAGATGTTTCCACCAGAAAATAGACCAAATATACTTGGCAATGTTTAGTGTTTTTGCAATGTTGAAGGGCCTAGGCCACGGTTTGGGTGTAAGAACCTCCTATTTCAATCTGTGATTAAATGTGAGAATGCAGCTGCAAGGGGATTCAACTGAAGTAAAAAAAAACAAAACACAGAGCTGAATTGATGAGGTTTTTGTATTAGGGAGCAGAGCTGTGCAGCACTGTGGTATCTAGCAGCACAGAAGTAAACTGCACTGCTGTTCTGGTTGAGATCTTTGATTTTTAATGTGCACATTTCTCCTCTGTTTGCTCCTCCATCAATCTTCACCTTCACCTCTTTCTCTAGAGTTTCAGTCCCTGCGTACATCCACCCCAGGAGCTGCAGGTCTCCATCTGACTGCTTGTACCAGAGGATTTGGTTGAAGTTATCGTCGCTATGTGAACATTGAATTTCGACTTCGCTGTCAGGAGATTTGAGCACGTCGGCCGGATGCTGCCTGACTTTGTCGTTTGGAGATGAGCCTGTGGGGAAACAGATAAAACTTATGAAATAGATGTGAGCTCAGAAACACTTTGCGGTAAACTGAAACTTTAAAATCTTAAAGATTTTACCTGAAACCAGGAGATTGCTTAAACTTAAGCAAAGCGAAAAAACGATGAGCATTTTCTTGGTCTCCAAACAGTGATAGTTAAATTACAGTATTCAATGCCAAATAGCAATGCTACCTCTTTTCTTACTGCATCAGAAAGTTTACTGACTTTTTGTTTCCTTGTTTGAAGGAAGCGTCAAATTATCCTCCTCCTTCTCTGACGTCACCAGAACCTCTTAGAACTGGTTCAGTGTCGACTGAACATGTGCTGCCACCTACTGGCCGCAACTGAAACATACAAAGAGGGAAAATGTTTTGCGTGTAGCACTGCAGAAAAAAAACACATAAAAAACATGTGGACAGGAATGTTAGGCTGCTTCATCGGCACATTATGGATGTTAGTTGGATTCTGCTTCAGTTTTAGCAAGTTCTCTTCATTAACTTCTTTTTTTATTATTATTTAGTCAGATTTTTCTTTTAAATCTTATCCATAAGAACAAAAATAGTGGTCATCCATGAATAAAAAGGCAGTTTAAAGCATTTTAATTGAATTGAATTGAATTGAATTGAATTGTGGGTAAGTTCAGGCGTTCCAAAACTAAGTCAAAGATCAGTGAAATTATGCGTATCAACACAATTGTATAATAATAAGAGACTGTGGAGCCCATTTGTCAAACTCGAGGCTCAGGAACCAAAGCATTTTTGAGCATTTTTTGTGGCCCTCTAGACTTTAAATTATTTTAATAAGTTCCTCCAGTTTTTCACAAATCCACAAAATTCACAAAAGATCAAAAAGATTTTCTCAATTTTATTGTAAATCTTTTCTCAAACTTGGCCAGAAACATTGGATTTAAGCGACTTCTGCTTCAGCCTTACTTGATGATGTCACGTGATCAATAAAAAGTAACTTTTAACATCAAACATCAGCGCAAATATTGTAAAAATTCCTCACAAATATTTCTCTAATTGTTTTTGTATTTTATTTATTTATTTATTTTAAATACAAAAACCATCACAAGATCCCAGAGGGACTGATCAGTGTGAAAACATGATCAATATTGTTTAAATTAAAAAAGAAAACAGAAACAATATGTTTGATATTTTAACACTTCAATGGGATTTACCAAAACATTCTGGCGCAACCGGCCCTTTAAGAACGGTCAGATATTTTTGATGTGGAACGAAATGAAAGCGAGTTTGTCGCTGCGGCTGTATGTGTGTGTTTGTGTGTGTGTGAGGAGTACAATGAGCACACAGTGCTTTGACTCCCCCTGCAGTCCAAACCACAGTAAGCCGTCGTTGGCTCTGTGGGTTTTTGTTCAGCCTTCCGGCCCGTCTGCACCGCTGTGCTGAGCTCACGGCGCAGAAATACAGGCCTTCATCTGCCGGCTCCAGGCTCCGCACCGTCAGCGCTCCGCTCTCAGCCTCCGCTTTGGTGGCTGAAAATTTCTCCTGGCTGAAGCTCCCGAAGTCGTGCTTGCTGCTCCCCGTCGTGGTGAAGACCACCAGCTCCATCGCTTTCCCCGGCAGCTGCCTGAACCAGTACATCTGGAAGTACGAGGGGCCCTTTTTGTGGCTGCAGTCGATTGTCGCGTCTCCGCTCTTGTTCTGCCATAAAACGGCGGGCTGGGTGACATCACTACCACCAGCAAAACCTGTGCGTATGATAAGGGCAGTGCTACACGTGAATAAATAAATATATGACGCTCGTAAAGCCTTTTAAATTGAATATCACCTGAAGTCCACAGGAAAGGCGCCAGGAATGGCAGGAGAAGTTGTTTTCTGAAGAGTTGATTCATCTTTTCACAAAGTCCATCAGTTTGAGCGGCAGAAATATAAAGACCTACAGGAAGGAGGAGGTTCAAATCTTCAGTCGAAAACTCATCCAGAGGATGGAAAACGTGGCTGCAGAGATCCGCCCCTGTTCCTGCACTTCCTGCAGAATTTGCCAAAAAATAACTTAAAAGTAAAGGATTCAGAAAAGAATATTTACTAAGGGCGTGCTGTGGTGGGGTAGTGGATAGCGCGACCCACATTTGGAGGCCTTGAGTCCTCGATGTGGCCGTCGTGGGTTCGATTCCCAGACCCGGCGACATTTGCCGCATGTCTTCCCCCCTCTACTGTCTACTGTCATATAAGAGACACTAGAGCTCACAATAGACCCCCTGGTGGGGAGAAAATAAATAAATATTTACTATGGAAAATGTTTCACATTTTTGAAAGGTTTTGCCCCAGGAGTGACTCAGTTTTATATATATATTTATTTATTTATTTATTTTTTTGTAGTGTTACTTGAGTAACAAGTGATATTAGGCCCATTTAAAAATTGTGATTTAAAATTGTAATTTTATTTTATTTTTTCTCATCAAAATCCCTTTTCAGGCAGGCTGCACAGTGGCGCTGTTGGTAGCACTGTTGCCTTGCAGCAAGAAGGTCCTGGGTTCGATTCCCGGAGTCTTTCTGCGTGTTTGTATGAATGTTTGGAGTTTGATGTTCATGTGAACTGAATGTCTTCCTGCTTCAGAACTTTAATAAAATTAAAGTTCATCGTTTCAATTGCATTTTCAGATTGCATCTTTTTTATTTATTTTTTTTTTTTTTTATTGATACTTAAAACTTCAGCTGTGGACTGAAAAAGATGTCCGTAATTTCACACTGAACTTTTTCTTTTTGAGCATTCATACAGTATGAGGACGAAAACAAACACAAAACTTCTAATCTAATTTAATTCAGTTTATTTATATTGTGCCAATTCACAACAAACGCCGTCACAAACAGAAGGAAATTTAATCACACAGACCAATTCAAATTCAATGACCGACATTCAAAATTGATCCTGCTTACCAAAACAATGAAGTCCACTGAAACGTACTGCTTCCTGTTTCTGTTTGTATGTGTGACTGAGCTGAAACGGCTTTTTTATTCATTTATTTTATTTGTAAAGTTTCTTTAAATTATGAATATTTGCCATAGGCAGCGAGTACTGAAGTTCATAAAGGCATTCCTAATTATCAATATTTGCAACATTTTTAATATTCACTAAATGACATGTGGTGGTCATAACATAACATAACAGAAGATGTTTTCCTCAGCAAACCTCAACATAAAGAAAAAACAACCAGGAGGTCAGTGATTAAATATAGTTTAATATATTACAGAACTTTAAAGTTATAGTCTAACAAAATGTCTGGCTCTGATTTCATTATCATCATGTCAAACTTTGATTCGGTTGCCTTTAAACATCCTTATTTTAAACATTTGTGTGTGTTACAGAAGAATGTTGCAAAATCAGATCTTTCCACCAAGAATAATAATTAAAATAAAAATCATCTAAAATGAAAATGTTCCTTTAAATATCATGACTATTTCAAATGGGATTCGTCTAGAGCTGTGCATTTCTTTCTCCAAGATTTTAGTCAAAAGAGTAAATTAAATGTGAGGTGTGGTGTTGCTTCCCTCCCCACACACAAAATCTATATTTGAGGAATCGTTTCTGTATTATTCTGTCAGCAGGCTGAGTTTCCTCTGTATCGTCATGGAGACGGAATAATCAGCTGCTCAGGCGAAAGTGTTGAATCCGACGCTGTTGTGCAGCGGGATTCCCTCCGCTCCTCTGAACTCCTCCACAATGTCGTCGAACGTGCGGCCTTTGGTCTCCGGGAGGCGGAGCCACGTGACGGCGAAGGCGAGCAGAGCCACGGCCGTGAAAATCAAGTAGACGTAGGCCCCGCAGATTTTCTGTAAGAGATTTTGGGGGAATAAAAAAAAAAAAAGAGAGAGACAAAATTACTATATTTATTGCTTTCCATGTTGCACTTAAAAAACCTGATGGGTCTCTGGTGATTTAAACTTGATGCTATAAAACCAAAAGGGCCGTAAAAACGGATCTTTGTTGGCTTACGCTTTCCCTCCACAGCTGATAATTCAATCACTCGGTCAATGATCTCAGCCTCGCTTCAAGCTTTTAGAGAGAGATTTATGCGTCTTAAACAACAACTGCACATAATTTATTTCCATTTTAAGTCGAGTGCGCATGTCTGCCATAAAGCAGGCCGGGGATTTTTACGGTCTGTGTTTAAAAGCAACGTCTCGGAGGCGCTAGGCGACCAACAAAAACAAGACGTTCGCCTCCCTCAAAGCTTCCTCAGAAGTCTGGCTCGACCGACCGTGTAAACTCACCAGCAGCGGAGGGAAGAGGAGGGCGAGGACGAACTTCCCTCCCCAGTTGACCATGCTGGTGAGCGCCATGGCGATCGGTCTCCCGGGCTGGTCGAACAGTTCGGCGGCGATGAACCAGGAGATGGGGCCGGGGCCCAGCTCGTAGGCCGAGACCACGCAGAACACCAGCAGGACCTGCAGGCTCCGCAGCTCTGGGACCAGGTGCTGCAGAGAGGGAGCAAAGGTCACCGTTACGCCTCAGGTGTGGCGTTTTGTCCCAAGGTCAAGCAACGTTTGATTGGTTAGGCACAGAGAAGAGAGCGGAGACTTCCATCAGGACTATCTGAGATTCTAGTTGGAAGGTGAAAGATTGTAAACAATGACATCAACGGGGATGTCTTGATGTGTTTAAAAAAAAAGAAAAAAAAGAAAAGCGGTTCGGGGTTTAAATGGACAAACCAGAACTGCAATTCAACGTCATCGTTGATGTTGAATCCAGGTCGCAGCAGATTTGTACATGTTTTTCCAGGCTATCTGGTCAGCCTTAAATGACCCAGATGTATATGTTCATTATTTGGAAAGTAGTTGGCTCCACAGGCTAAAGCTAAAGGCTAGCTCCTATTTGTTAAAGTCTGTTGACCAAGACCTGTCCTTAAACAACTCTGTTTGGTCAGACCCAAAGACTGACTGAAGTAAAATTATAGCCATACAAATATATCTATTGACATTTAGTGTTTGGAAAGAAAAGTTTAAAAGAAGAAGAAAACATAAGTTTTTCACTGCTTGCTTTTAAAGACACATTTCCAACGAGCATGAAAGCAACCAAACTATGATGGACTTACCAGAACAGAGTCGACTATGGTCATTAGGAAATTGCAAACTCCTATGGAGAGGAAACCAACCAGCAACAGCTTCCTCCTCCCGGCCCGCTCCATGAAGAAGAACTGGGGATAAATAATGAGAGGGAGGGGAAAAAAAAGGACAAGGAATTTGGTTTGCATCAAAATGTCCATGAAAATGTGGTTGGCTCAGATCTCAGGTTAGTTGAGAGAATTTATTATTAGTTTTCCAAAATAAGATTCTATTTGTGTATTGTGGGATATGTTTGTAAATATTAAAAACAATTAGTGTATTAATATGGATTGTATGTTATTAACTGGCTATGTAGAATAATGAATACCTGAAGGTCTAAATCAGTGCATAGAGACAGGCATAAGCAAACCCTAGTGGTCCCGCTGAGTACTGCAGGTAAATGACCGTTTATTTTGCTGTGGCGTCGTGAGCTGAAAGAGTGACGCGCACAACTAGCTTATTAAAGGATTGTGTTTAAAAGTGGCTTAAGACCAGGTCACTCAAAGTAGAAGCCAAAGATCCCGGTGGAAAGAAAACAACACCAGGATCACTGAAATGATCGGAGGAATTTGTGTCTGCAGGAATGTCTTCCAGTTTCTCGGGGTGAGCTGCAGAGCTTTGTTTTTAGAACATGATGCGTTGTGTTATCGTCGGGGCAGTTTCAAACTTTTAACTTCTGTTAAAAGTTTGAGAAACACTGATCTTTTTAAACTTAACAATTGTTTAATGAGAATGAGGATACTACTAAATTTCATTTTACGGTTTCAACAGAGATTTAAAAAAAAAAAGCTTTAAACAATTTAACTTTTAAATTTAAGATTTAAGAATAATTTTCATAGTCGGATTATTGTGTTACCATGGCTACAATTTCATTCAATGAGTTGAATCTTTGCATTTGAGCTCGGTGGTTATCTCAGCAGGGATTGCTTTTAAGCTCCGCCCCCTCTCCCAGATCCCACCAACTCTGTATTAAAACAACATTAGTGGTGGAAATGTTCTAAACAGGAGCAATGGGGGCCCCTGAGTCACACTATACCAAAGGCCCCAGACCATCTTGGGCCGGCCCTGTGCAGAGATTTAATCTCTGGAGGTCTAACACCACCACCGCACTGAATGAGCTCTGCTGCGCAGCATCATTTTGGCTTGGCTCCTTCCAATAGTTTACTCTGCAGTGTAGAACTGACCTTATAATGGTGTCCTCACCCAAATCAACACCAGTTCTTCATCACTGATCCCAGTGTAATTACATCAGATTCCTCATTTTTAAATAAAATGCCGCGATAACTTGACCACTAGATCGTCAGAACGACGTTTCCAGGAGGCAACACGTCAGCTTTATCCCAACCTCTGCTGTAGTTTGAATGAATTGGAAATGATTTGTACTCACTGCGACCAAAGTGAAGGTGACATTGACAACTCCCACACCTAGAGTCAGATATTTGGCCTCATTGAACTTGGCCTGGAACATTTTAGTGGAGTAGTTGATAATCTGGAATAAAAGAGCAGAGTTACTGGGAAATGTGTTTCTTTAAGATGGCAGTCCGTTAAAAGTAACGTCTTTAAGTTTTGTGGAAGGTTTTTCTTTTTTCTTTTTTTTTTTGCGTACTGCATTGAATCCAGAAAGCTGGCTCCCTAAGTTGACGAGGAGAACAATGAGGATCGGTTGCCTGTAGCTCCGTTTCTGGAGGAAATCCCGGACAGTGACGCGGGTCGGGGTGCGTGCAGCCTCTTCCTTCATTTCCTCCAGTTCGCTGGACACTTTGTCAGCGTGGCCTCGCAGTCTCAGCAGGGCTGCAGGGTGAAGACAACCATGTGCTTTCATAGGACTGATGGAATATGTGTGTCTTAGATGCGTTTTGTTCCTCAATGGCTAAAGTTTGTCCTGTCAACACAACCTAGTTGCCTATCAGAAATCTTAACATTTTTTAAGTCGTATGCGTTCATGTATTATGACATAACAAAAAGATTTCTTTCTACGTGCTAAAATTGGGTCAATGCAACCCAAACATCATCTCCTAATACAACTCCATTAAATATATTCTTGCCTCGCCTGTAGAGGCGGTGAGAGGAAAAGCTAAACCACCAGATGATCTGGTTGCTCTTAAATCCACTTTGGATCACAACTGAGTTAAATTTTTCATCTTTCCCCTTTCAATAGAGTTGCTTAATTTTGTCCACATTTGTGGCCATCCATTTTCACACCTAGTTTTAGTTTAATTAAAACTGGAAAATGGGTTATTAGTAACTGTGGAATTAAGAGGTTCTCAGGCACACTGCTGTAGATTTGTAGATACAAAAAAAACTATTCTTATTTGTTCTGCCTTTTTCTAACAGTCCGCTGTGGTGACAGACTGATAGCTGTTGGGTCTGACCAACGTTTCTCCAAAGTTTGAAATCATCTTAAGCTTCCTTTGAGTTGTGCTGGAGACCTGGAGAGGTTGGTGACTGATTACATTGTTCCCAGAGTTGATTGATGAACCCCTAAATGTTTTGAAATGATTCAAGATCGATGATCAGCAACACTGGCTATTGGCTTTTTTTGAAATTGTATTTCCTTCAAATCATGAATTTATATACATTTCCTTTCAACGCAGGAATCAAATTGAGATCAAGATTTTACTACATCCGTTCCAAAGCATTGACTTTATTGACCTTGTACATAATGTGGCGTCATTGTACTTTTGGTTGACCGAAATGTTCAGCTTGTCAAATAAAATACTGAATCGTGAAAGGTGTATATACAAAAACTTTTTTGTGACAATTGTAGATCCTGGGTTGACTTCATCTCCTGTGATTTCCTAATTGAGGCTACTGAAGCAGAAACCCACCGGTTTCCGCTTTCCTTTCCTCTCCCCGGTTCATCAGGAGGTAGCGAGGGCTTTCTGGGCAGAAAGGCAGAACCAGATACTGTGTCAGGGCCGGAATGAGAGACAGGGACAACATCATCGCCCAGTTGCTCTTTGTGCCCAGCGTTGTTTCCAGACCAGCCACCTGTAGCAAACAGTAAATACTTTATTCTACACCCTTTTGTAGTTTGTAAGACATTCACGAACGAGTTAAACCAAAGACCGCCGGCACCGTCCTTACCATCCCTATCAGGATGCCAGAGGCTAATGACACTTGGTTGAGTGTGGCAAAGGCTCCTCTCAGATTGGTAGAGGACACTTCCTGGATGTAGAGTTGGTTTAGACTCATCACAAGACCGCAGAACAGGCCAAACACCAGCCGACCCAGGATGAGAACCTCAAACGACCCGCTGGCTCTAGAGGCAAACATAACACACGCCGCTGCCACTGACAGACAGTTGGCGATCAGGATGGAGTTTCGTCTTCACAGGGAGAACAAAAACAAAACGCTCGTCAGTAGATCGTGGAAGCTCTGCCGTGCGTTTCCGTCATGCTTGTTTTCTTGATCCTCACCTGCCGTATGAATCTGCCAGGTGTTTAACCCCCAGAGAGGCCAGCAGCGCTCCAAAGTCCTTGATGCTGACGGATAGCGACCACAGCAGGGTCAGGCTGTGATCCGTCATCGATTGGTTGTGTCTGGCTCTCCATGTGCTGTTGAAGAACTCTTCGATGACCTGAAGACCAGCAATAAAAGGAAAAGCCAGGAGAACTTGGACCATGCAACCCAATGCCGATGTGCGAATGAAGCAGGAAGAACCTCGCGGCAAGCTAAGTTAAACGTTCAGCGGAGTGAAACTCTGCTGACTGTAGGAAGCACCTTTGGGGCCCGAGCCACTGAAAGTTTAGGCAGCTGCTAACTTCACAAGGCTGTGTGATATTTGTTTGACAGTCTGTCTGCTGTCTGGCTTTTCTGAAGTATTCCCAAGACTTGGCTGACCATCTGGGTTGCTTTTGGACTCGTAATTTTTTCTTGGAATGGGCATTTAATCTGTTGTCTACTTAATTTATACCATATGTTGTAATTACGAAGGAACAGAAGACAAAGAAAAGCAGAACATGAAGATGTAGCAAGTCTATATCATGACTATGTCCATTATTTGACAATGTAAGAGATTGTTGGCTCGTCTATACGGCACACCTTAAAGACGTTACAATCTCTACCTTATTATGTGTTTTTGATGTTTTTCTTTATAAACAGGCTTTTATCTAGTGGGGATGAAGCGATTATGAAATTAGACACCTGGGATGTGCAGCGGGTTACGCTGCAAAAACACAAAACACAAAATCTTAACAAGTATTCTGGTCTAGTTTCTTCTGCAAATATCTCGGTACATTTGAAATAAGACAAAACTAACTTAGAAATAAAGAAGATAGGAGCTTGTTTTCAGTAAAAATATTGTTTTATAATGAAAAATTACTCCTTTGATTCATTTGGAAAAGGTATTATTATAATTGAAGAATGGACTTCTTCAGTGTAAATTGAACATGACACCGTAAAATTTCAATCCATTGTGAAACATATAAATAATATGTTATATAATTTGAAATCATGACAAAAGCTTGATTTCATTATAAATAATGTATTTTTTTCCTTCCTGGTTCTGCAGTTATCACTCACCCCTAGTTTCACTCATGACCATTTAGTGGAATAATTGGATGCTAATAAACAGATCGGCCCGTCCTCTTACCCTGGCCGGAGCGTTGACGTTGCCAGTGTGGTAGCCGACCTGCAGGGGCCCAAGCACGGCCCCCAGGATGGAGGCCAGCAGCGTTGCTGTCAGATGGCTCTGGAACAACAAACAGTGCATTTTCCCAAATGTTTCAGCTCAGCCTCTTTGAAAATGTGGCCGGAAAATAGAAACGTAACAAAACGACCGCAGCTTGTAGCTGCAATTTGCTTCTGCTCAGAACCGACGTTTCTCATTCGTATGGCGTTTTGAAGTGAATTTTTGTGTTGATTTGTCAAAAAACAAACCTCTTTGGATGCCATCTGTTGGGGCGAGACAGAATATCTCTCCTGGAAAGCAGGCGCATTTATTGTCTAGTTTTCTGAAAGTAAATGAGCACAAAAGATTAGCATTGGGTTTTATTTATAATTTTGTCTTCTTTGGAAAAACCTATACTTTCTTAAAATCCTGGAATTATCATGAACATTTTAAAAGAGGAAGAAATGTGAGGCGCGTTTATCAAAGTGTTTTAGTCAGACTAAAAATGTAGTGAAATGTCCTTGTGGCCTGATTTATATAAGCAAAACTGAAAGAGAAGAAAGAATCAGCAATATTTGTAATAAAAACAAGAGTTACTTATTTTCTGACAGAGACGTCTTTCGTTGTGCACGGCTAAAAAGGTGATTCTACAAAGCATCGATTCAAAAGTGTGCATAGAACCACACAAATAAATGGAAAAAATTCAACTAAAACCTGAAATATGTATGCTTTGTGTAAGGTTTTCACGCAAAATCATTAAAAACATATACCAAAACGTCAAGTTTCAAGATGGAAAACAAAAAAAATTAAATGCATTAGAGCAGACACAAGACAAAAAAAAAATGCATTTTTTTGTGCTTTGAAATTATGTAATTGATGCTAATTTTCATAGATGACAACCAATTGTGTCTTTGTGACAGTAATGACAAGGAAAAAGTAAAAAAAAAAAAGAGAATTATTTTTAAACTTTTGCAAAGTACAAGTACAAGTAATAAAAAAGAAAACCCCCAAACAGAAACAGCTGTTTTTATTGCACTAAAATTCAGTGCAATAAAAACAGCTGTTTCAGTTTTTGACCTGGACTTAGTGACTAAATCCCCTGATGTATTTCGGTACGTTACACACTCTGCCTTTGAGCTGCATCAAAATACAAAAGTACAACTCACAGAATGCTAATCATAAAAACAGTGACAAATGTATTTCAATCATCTTAAACCAACTCACCAGAGCAGTGGACTGGAAAAACGTCTCGTTTTTTCCCGTAGCATTAATTTGTCTGAATCTCTCTGGCATCAGACGCTTGTTTCAGTTAAAATGAGATGGGTGAGTTAATAATTCATAGCTGCTTTCATAACCACACCGGTTCCTTCTTCTCCCCCTGAGTTTCTGAAATGACAGCGCATTATTCAGGACACGCACATTTTGGACCTGCGGGTTCCCCCTTACACAGTCGCACCCAGCCGATGCATTTGGAGCGGACCTGGTAAAACGGTTCCAGTGGGCCTCCTCTGCTCTCCGGCTGACAGAGGAGCCGTCTGTACGAACCAAAGCCTGCGGCCGCGTTTGGGATGAGGGGAAAAAAACCAAACTGTTCTGAGGTCAGAGCTGAAAATGAACCTGGAGCACAGAGGAGGCATTTTAGAAGGTGGGGAAAACACTGACATTAGGGAAAAGGTGTGTGTGTGGGTTGTTTGTTGAAGTTTAATGATAATGTTTTTAGCTGAGACGGGAATTCTTAGAGCACTTCATGGCTCCACAGGATCGTATCTCTTCCTAAGAATACTGAATGCTGAGGGTTTGATTAAATCAGAAACAGACTTCACACTCCTCTATGGGGAGAGCAGTCCAGAGACTGACAAATGTGAAAATTAACATATTCTTGTAACCCTTATGGACGTCAGTCAAGCACATTGGACATCGATTTGAAGCGCTGAGCCGCAACTTTGTAGCAAAAGTTTGATCAAATTTACTACTGTAAACTTTTAAACTCTCTCGCGGTCTTAAAAGACGGGGCTCCATTCTAGCCCGCGAGCTTTTTAGCCTGTGCGAGGTCCAGCGGGGTTGCACTGACTCCGCGTTCGCTTTTACAAGGTCTCTTTTCCTTTCACGTACTTTCGGGAACTGATGGCCACAGTAGAGCCTCTCTGACAACATGAAGTAGACTGGAACAGTGAAGTATCTGAATTAATATAAAGTCATAATGTTATCCCCTCATCAAAAACATACCTGGAGAGTTGCCTTGTTTCTTTCATGCATGTTTGAGAAATCCTTTAATCTCCCATGGCAACCAAAACATCTAAGTGGACGTAGCTCCGCCTTCCAGAAGCCTAATCTTACAGGCTTCCATATCACAGAGCACAGCTACTCTACAATTCCTCCACTCGGCTCCTTCAGACTAGCCAGCAGCAATTAGCAAACAGTTTTTAAAGACAAAGAAACCCAATTTTGGGACATAAATCTTCTTTTCATATTTATATGATATATGCAGCATTCTTATAACAACTGGAGCTAACATGGCTACTTGATTGTGCTGTAAAACCGCACCATGTGGCTGGAAGTCAGTGAAAACGACACAGGCTCCCTATTTATTTTTCTGATTTAGAAGTACGTAAACAAGTATGTAGGCAACATGTTTTCTTGGCATTAATCTATTTCGTACATGTTTTCGTGAACGGGTCCTCTCATATTCTTGAAACTTTGACACTTTTAGTCTCATTTAGGAGAGTGAAGGACGTGGCGTCGTTATCAGTTTCTGACTTTATTCAAATTCAGTGAAGACATGTTTTAACAGGTGAACCACAGTTTGAAAACATCCATATTATAATGTTCTGACTAGAGGAAATACACTTCAAAACTTCACATAGGAGAGTTTGTTTTGCCTTTTAAAATTCGTTCGCGTTGAACTAACTTTTTTACACGCGAGTTTGGCACAGTGATTCACGTTTGGCACAAAACCGGCAAGAGAACGAAAGAGACGATGTACATATGGACGTTGTTTGAGTTTCACATGACAAAAAGAAAGAGGGGAAAAGAAGAAGAGTAGTATGCTTTAGGAGGTTTAATGCACCATCCACCTGCAGGCTCTGATCCTGCAGCTGAGTTCTTAATCAGGGTGTGGATACGCCTGTCTGGAATGTGACCCTTGGAGGCCCCTGACCCCCTGCGGCCCCCACCGTGCTCCGACAGCTGGGCAGGTGCTGCTGCGGGTGGGGGTCGGGGGAGCAGAGGGCACCAGACACAAATGGTGAGCAGTGCATAGCTAGCATCCCCCTCTCATACCCCCACCTCAGCACAAACTAATGGCTCTCTTCAAATTACCTGTAATCGAGTTGCTGATCTGTTGCTAAGTGTTTCAATGCACCCAAAAAAAAAAAGAAAAAAGAAAGAACGAAAACTCAGGAAATTATGAAGCAATTTTGCTCATCACCTCAAGAACATCTGGAGAGTCCGTGAACGTTGTGTTTAATTAAAACTAAATTCTAAACAGATGAGCTGAAATGCGTTTCTAGCGACATGGTGCAACATAAAACCTTGCGTTCTTACACACGCCGCTGGCTGAGTTATTTTTATAGTTTCCATGTCATTTTTTATTTTATGTTTTTTATTTTAAATTGCCAATTAAGTCATTGAGGCTTGTCCGGTCCCGTGTGTCTTGCTAAAGTATTCATGAGTCATTTTGCAACTTTGCAGCCTAACATTTGTATGATCCATCACTGTGAAGTGAATGATTTAAAACAAAAAATAATACATTTATCTTTACTGAAGAAAAACTGGAAAGTGTGGCACGCTTCCCTATTCAGCTCCTTTGACTTCATTTTTTTTCTTCTATTTGGTTTTTATTTCAATACCAGTCATTTATATTCTAACCTGTTTTACACATCTAAAGAGTTGGGGGGGGTTTCCTTTCTTGGTAGTGACACGTATATGTGGATATGCAGCAATATGGGAGATATTAAACACATTAGTAATCTAATGTGTTACTATTCTAAATCCAGTAATCAGATAAAAGTTACTTATCCAAATCACTGTGTGTTACTATTTTCTTTAGTAATGTAATTTTATATAAGGCTCTCCCTGCTGTCCACTGTTTCCCGGATGGACAGGGAAATGTTCATATGTCTTTGTTTATTCAGTTAATATAAGTATATGGTATAGATACGAATGCATTTATATTTCCTGAATGACGTCGAGCTTCGCGCTGCGCTCCAGAAAAACTGCAGATATGGAGACTAATATGAACAGCACAAAAAACGTGAAAACAGCCATAAATGAACGTTATGCAACCAAACGCCGTTATAGATGTTATTATTAAAATAAGTGTCACAAATCTGTGCAGCCATGTGAGTTGTGGAGCCGCAGGAGGAGCTCTGTGAGCTGCAAACACAGGGCCGTAACTCAGAACCTGGACGCTGGGGCTGGGGGGGGTTAGTCTTAATTCCTATTTGGAGTTTTCCAGACAATAGTGGAACACACACTAAAGTTATCCAAAGATCTTTTTTTTTTGTTACTGTTGTAACCATTAAACTATCTTATCAACCTTATAAGTGGAGACACATTGTTGATATCACCATCATAAAATAACTTTCAATGTTGACAAAATTTAACACAATTTTCACAGGTGGTTGAACGTTGTTGTCAACAGATGCAGAAAGTAACTAAAAACGTTACTTTTAATGTAACTTAGTTACTTTGCAAGTCAAGAAGTCACTAATCTAACGAAGTTACTTTTTCAAAGAGTAATCAGTAATCAGATTAAAGTTACTTTTTCAAAGTAACAATGCCGTCACTGACAATAACTAATTGGACAATTTACCATCTGGCCAATTTTATTATTGTGACAGGCCAACATACAACTTATGAATGGATGCGTACACGGTGTGTTTGATGTTTGTTGTTGTTGTTTGAACAAACAGGTTTTTGCTCCAAAACCTGCTGATTTGACACGGCCAGCGTGTGTTAAGCCTCATGACTCCCTGGACCATAATGCTGCACCTGTACTGCCAATACATCACTGTCGATGCTCCAAATTCGTCAGTCAGCTCTGAAGGCCCTCCGCAACCTGCGTAGCCTCAACTCAAACGGTAACAAATAGGAACACACACCCCCAGCCCGACACACACACACACACACACGCACACACACACACACACACACACACACACGCACACACACACAAACAGAGATCCTAAAGCAGCTGCGTCATTATAAAACTCTTTTGAACTTCACACTAAAAGTCAAATGCCACATGTGTTAGAGCAAGACAGATGTACTGCAGCTGCCTCCTGGCTCTGGTTTCATCTACGATCCTTCCACCCACACACACACGCACACACACACACACACACAGGCCCTCTTCAGCAACCTCTGCTCCATCACGCACAGACAACATCCGCACCTTTGAAGTCTCATCACTAAATCAGATGAACAAACAATCCGGTCAAAAAAAAAAGAAAAAAGAAAACGACTTGGTTTTTTGCAGTGAGTCGTTATTAGTTTAATGAAGAAGAATAGAAGAGGGGATTTCTATGTTTATCATTATGTTGCACCATTTAACTTATACTAAATCATGAGTCTGGGTTATTCATTTGTGTATTTTTTATATACATATACGGATGATATGTGAAATTCTTTTTGTGGTATTTCTTTTACTTCAACAGTACTGTCAACATCGCAGCAGCTGACCATTTTACATTATTTCTTATAAGAATTACATAAATAGAAAGGCTGTTATGATAAACATAAAGTCACTATTTCTTGAAGGCCTCTAAAAATCTTTCGTTTCAGTGCCTCCCCAATGTTTCTTTTGTTTATTTGTTTGGGTTTTTTTCATGAGGTTTTCTAAAAATGTTTCCTCGTCATATTTTTTTTAAAATGTTTGACGAAAGAAATCACAAAAATAGAAATTTAGTGGTATACGCTACACAAATGAGTTTTAGGGAACACATTAGTCGAGAAATGTTTTGAAATTTTAATCAAGCTGATTAGTGCGTAATTAGTGTGTAAATTAAGTGTTCAGTAATGGTTAAATTCCTACTATGGAGGCTGGCTTTATTTTGATAACAAACCACATGTGAACATATGAATTTTAAGTGATTCCGACAGCTGTTAGCTCAATTTATACAGTTCCAACAAGAATGATTAGATGGATGTTTGTGTGAACTGTCATAAACCTGTATTTATTAAAAGCTCAGAGTTTCTGAGTTGGAGCAAGAACTAAACTTTTAATCCCCTTTTAGCTCATTTGACAGGCAAATTCACATTAGCTAGCATGCTAGCAGACCCAAGAGCTAGCAAGCTTAGCTTCTCCATCAAGGCAAGCATTGTCAGTCAAATTTCCTTTACACCTCACAGCAATAGATTCTTAATATTTCAGGGATGTTCTGTTAGTCATCGACAAGTTTGTACTTTTTTTGCTTCTTTTCAACATAGCTGCATGAAGGAAATGGGGAAAAAGAGTAAAGGTTAACTTAATAACTAATTTAGTTGAGTAGGTATGTTTTCAACACTCTGTAAAGTTTCATACATTAGACTTTTGGATGTTTGCCATAATTCTTTGATGTGTATTACATTAAAATATATGCTTTTGACTTCAACCAAGAAGAAGCAAATTGCCAGTTTTACCGTTTGAATTGTTTTATGGATGCAGTTACCCATCTTCACCATTTGGGGGCAGTGTAAAACTCCTTCTCTCCACTGTTTGAATCTCTCTCGACTGTCCAGAATAGTCGAGGTTTAAACAGATGCTGATATGAACAACATTGTATCATTACTGTTTTTGTTATAAGTTAAGAATGCCACACCTGTTCAGATGTTTGTTTTTTTAAAATTTAAGGACAAAACTTTTTTTTTCTTCATAATAGCACATTCAGGAAAGAAACAAGCAAAGCTCTTGAAATTAGTTTTATAAGTTCCTGCCTAATGACAGGATTCACTTTATAAGATCATTTTGTTCTTCTTCTTTATTATTATTATTATTATTATTATTATTATTATTATTATTATTATTATTACTTTTGCTACATTCTTATGACGAATAGAACATATTATTTTTGAGCGGCATAATTTACTTTATCAAGAATTGCCGTGGGTTTGAGTCGGATCTCATTCTTCAATTTTAGTGAAAAAAAAAAAAAAAGAAAATCACTTTTGAAACACGGTTGGAGTCAAAGTGACAGCCAGCTGCAGCACCCCCTCTACACACACACACACACACACACATCCCATCGCCATCTGTGCTGATTGTCAGCCTGTTGGCTCGTTTTTAAGATGTTTCCGAACAATCTGCAGCTCGCTGCGTCTGGAAGCACTTCGGCAGACACACAAAAAGCTTTGTGTTTCTAACCTGGATGGGAAGGGGGGAAAAAAGTTCACTCAGGAGGAGAAACTGCACAGGACTCGAGGAAGGATGGGATTATTCTCTTGTTCTTGGCACAAATGTTCAGTTCAAGTTAGAATAGAAAAAACCGGACTTTCTGATTGTAAGCACCAGTTGCTGTGTTACATTCCTGCTGGTGTTCAGTGGTGAAGGCAGACACAAAATGAAGCAGAGCATGGATTAAAAAAAGAGTAAAACATAAACAGCCCAGTCTAAACGTGAATGAGTTAGAAGAAGAAGAAGGAGAAAAGGGGATGTGTTTTGCAAGAAGCTACACTGACAGTGAAGTACATTTCAAATCATGCCACTGTAGTGGGATTTAGTAAAACCGTCAAACAAAAAGGTTATGGTACATATTTACAATAAAAAGCATTTCGTGTCCATGAGCCGCTGCAGATATCTGTGGGGGAGGACAAAGACAAAACAAGACAAAAACACACTCACACACAAACACACGAGTGTCCAGACTCCAGCAGTGAAAGCGTGTTTCTCCTAGCTTGAAACCCAATTGTTCCCAAATGTGGGGAGGAATTTTTATGCTTCACATTCCTAAAAGATTTAATATTTCTTCCCTCTCTGCTCCGTTGTGTTTTTGCATCGAGAGCGGGATCAGATGAGGTGGGGCGGATTTAAGGTGGACGCTGCCGATTGTTTTAGGGATGAGCGCCGACTTGAGGCACCGGAGTAACGATGCTCAGAAAACGTATTTGTTTTATGAAATTGAAATTTGTACGCGAATGCCACGTTTTGTTGAAATTGTTGATTCTGCGTTTAAAACCAGAATCTTTGTTCGTTGAAGGAGCATCAGGCTAATTAAGCAAATCAACAGCAAACAACAAACTGAAAGCTTTGTTCTCCCTCATTACCCCGTTGTTTTTAAAAGCCGTTTTGATACTTAACTCCGCAGACGACTGTTAATCCACCATCATGCTACCTGATAAAGCTAAGGTTATTTTCTCACACAATAATGTTCCTATTGGTCATTTTTGGAAATTTCAATTGCATGTAAGTATTTAAGTGGCTTGAAATGAATCATATAGTTTCACTTTACATCCACTAATTTGAGGCTTCTCAAAGTACTGAGTCACAGTTTAGTGGAAGTAAAAAAAAAAAAAAAAAGAATACATGGTTGTCAAATGTTTTACAGGTAAAAATCTGAAAAGTGTGGTGTGCTTTTTTTTTGCATCCAGCCCCATCCATCCATCCATTTTCTAACACCCTCTCAAATAAAAATTCAGCGCAATCGACTGAGTTTAGAAGTCGCCTGCTCAGTGAATAAAGTCTTTCTGCGCACAATTTATGAATCCAACTGAAGACCTCGCAGGTTTGCAGCATCGTGGTGGCGGCAGCATCATGGGAATCGATGGAGCTACTTACGTCCAGCCAGTTGGCTCACCTTCCTACAAACAGCCTGAGATACAATCAAAGGATATTCGTGTGTAAAAATGTCCCAGTCAAACTCCAGACAAAAATGAAATTTAGAATCAGGGGCAAGACTTGAAAATTGATCTTTAGATATGATCACAGTTTAATCTTGTTTGATCATTTCCAATCTTTAGATGTTCAAAGCCTGTAGAAACAAACGTGTTGTTCTACTAAGGATTAATCCAGGACGGCTGAACACACGCGCACAACTTTCCGAGGACAAATCGACAACCATGTCATCGTTTTCCGTCTACGTTTTACCACCTGGCCCTGCCACATTAAATGTCAGTAAAAATTACACCAAACACGAAAAAAATCTGAAAACACCAAAAGCAAAATGGCAGCTGAACAAGGTGGAACATGTGCCTGATGCATCACTTACAATAATCTTTTGTTGGAGATATTTTACTCATTTCCAGGTTTGTGTTATTTAAAGGCTCATCTTTTAAGGCACAGACGTCCACACTGCCTGTCTTTAGGTATTCGGACGTGCCAGTTTATCTGGGGAAGTTAGCGGAGCTAGCAGCGGAGCTAAACTGATGGCTCCGATCGGCCAATCACCCGCTGGGTTCTGAAGAAGAGACGCATTACGCCACCACGGGTATCGTCTGAACTTCTTCGGCGCTTTTTACTGCCTTTTTTTATTATTGTGTTTTTGTTTGCTTTTTTTCTTTAGCTAACAGACTGTGAGAAGCATTTAGCGCAGATGGCGTGGCTGTCTTGCATCGGTTTTGGGTGGCACAGCTAAGTACTTGCGGCTAGTTTCAACATCTGTTGTTGTTGTGTTTTTTGTTGTTGTTTTTTACGAGGAAAACACCAACAGATCTATAGCCAGAGTTCATTGTTTTATGCTGACAAATCAGGTGTAAGTCAGTGGGTTCACACTGACTTACTTTGTTTTTGTTTTTTGTTTTTTTCGATTGTTGTCTGTTGATTCTCCGCTGAGCTGCCTGCTGCTGCAGCATGTCTGACGGTGGTGGGGGGTTGGGGGCGAGGGTGGTGTCATGTTTTATTGGACAGGCCTGGGATTGAGACATGTGGACTGAACAGATCAAGACAGCAGACTGAATGTACAGCAGGGGAGGGGGGAGTGGTTACATACACATACGCGCTCTTCCAGTGGTGAGCCTGTCAACTCTTTACAAATATATTCTCATTTCTTTTACTTAGTGAATTCTCAGTCACTTCAAGATGAAAAATAACAAACAAAAAAAAAGCAGTTAATATGTCAGACACAGGGAGGAAAAAGTGCAATTATTTTGGCGCCGCTTTGTTGCTTTTCTCTTTTTTCTCTCTCTCTTTCTTTCTTTCTTTTTTTTTCGATTCAGAAACTTCTAGATTTCTCTGCTCCGTTATTAGGATCCCGTCAGGAAGCGTGCAGACGCGTCGCCTCCGTCCCCTCGGCTCTCGTCTTCAGCTTCTCGGCCGTTCTCTCCTCACGCCAGACGGCCGACTGGAAGAACAGACAGAGAGACGAAGCGTTGGAGAGAGAACATGTGTGACATTCAGCTTTGTTTTTTTTTTTTGTATGTTGGTTTTTACATGAGCTGACATGTGACGGCGTAATAGGGTCTGTGTAGATTTTTAAAAAATTATTAATTAAATTGATTTTATATTAAATTTCTGTCAAAAAACTCAAGACATTTTGAGATTAATCTCAGAAATTGTCTAGAAAAAGAAACAATTAAATTTCTGAGGTTCCAGAGTTAAAAAAAAAAATCAACTTTGGAAACTTGGATAATTTCCAAAACTCGAAAACTTTCAACTTTTGAGACTCCAAAATTTCGGGGCGTGCTGTGGTGGCGTAGGGGACATTTGGAGGCCTTCAGTCCTCGACACGGCGGTTGCGGGTTCGATTCCTGGACCTGGCCGACGTTTGCCGCATGTCTTCCCCCCTTTCCTGTCACTCTACCTTCGAATAAGGGACACTAGAGCCCACAAAAGACCCCCTAGTGGGGGAAAAAAAAAAAGAGACTCCGAAATTTCTCTGTTTTTTTTTTTTTTTTTTTAGAAAATCTCTGAGATTAATCTCAAAATTTCTGACTTTTCTGGAGCAGATTTACTCTTGGCCCTAACACGCTGTCACATCCACATGACATGGAGCAGACACATGTTTACTTTAAATGATGCACACAGAAGTGAAATGTGTGTTTTATCAGATCCGCTGTGTGAGGAAAAAAGAAGAAAAAAAATATTTTTTTCAATTTAGAGCCAAAGTTATTCAAATTAACTTCTAAAAAGCCAAGAATCGAGTGTGACTTCAGAACATCAACTTTATATACAGGACCTTCAAAAGGTATTCATACGCCTTTAACGCTTTTACGGCTTGTCATGTAAAAATCAAAACATCAAATGTGTTTTACACATTTAACGTTTAATAAAACGTTAAATGTGTAATAAATATTTTAATTGTAAGAGGAAAGAAAACAAGAAGGGTTTTTTTTATGACTTTTACAGATAGGAACCTGAAAGGTGCGTTGTGCTTTTACATTTAGCCTCACTGAAAAGAAAAATGCCTCCAGCGTTACACAATGAGCCCATCGTCTAAACCACTCCATTTACATCATATAGCTGTCCTGCTGGAAGGTGATATCAGTTCATGTCAGCCAACAGTTTTTTACTCAATATTTCTCTGGTCGTGCTGAAAGAAAGCTTTCCCACTACGTAAAGAAACTCCCATGTTTCTCTGTGTGAGTGCTGTTCAGAAAAAAATCCCTGTCATTTGACTAGAACCCCTTCTTCTACATAGCTATTGTGCAATTTTGAAACTGGATTTATTTAGTGAAATTTTTTTTTTTTTTTTTTTTTTGGCAGTCTTTCATCTTGCCGTCACTTCATGAAGGCCTCAAACCTTTACAGCTCCTCCAGAGCGACCATGGACTTTTCACCTGCTTCTCTGATTTCATGCTTTGCTAGCTCTGCCTGTCAGTTCAGGAGAAAAGACGTTAGTTTAGATCGGACCTAAAAAAAATAAATAAATAAAATCCAGACGTGTTTGAGCCTGAACCGACCCGACTGATTGACTTGAAATATGGACCCAAAGTAAAACCCGACATGTTATTGTAGGATTTGACCGCTTTCAGTTTCAGACCATCTAAAATTGGAGTAAGCAGTGCCAATCTCTTTCCCGCTTTTAGCTTTCGTTTAGCTTCTTCCGGCTCCATTTTGTCGCTAACAGCCGGGTGAGTCGGGGCCCAGTCAAATTCACGTTGTCCAGTTTTCTCTGAACGAGTCCGAGCTCAACCCAACCATCAGTGAAATAATTTCAGGGTCGTAATTATTCAAACTTAACCCAAACGGTTAAGTGGATTATTTGTCCACTAATGTGGAGGCCTTTAGAGAACATCGGATTTACACTCAGAATAAATAAAACATGGGTGTGTTCTCATAATTAGCTGGCTTCAGAAAAGGATCCAGTTGCTCTGGATTTCATTTTAGGGGTATCAGATTAAATGGGGTTGAATAAGAAGGTTTTCATTTGTGCAAAAAAAATAAAAATAAAATCACTGTTATAAGCTCCTTAGTTGGTCTAGCATCCATTTACGTTTGTGCATAAAATGAGACGGATTTAAAGAGATACGAATACATTTGAAGGGTGAAACCTTTATGTGTCCACGTTGTCCGTCACGCTGTTTGAGCGAGTCTCTCAAGTCCTGGTCTGTTGTGCAGTCGGGCCCAAACTGCCCGGGAGAATCTCCGGCTCATTCGTCAGCCAGAAATGTTGGGGGTGGGGTACAAAAAAAAAAAAACATGAGAGGAAGGCAGAATGATGGAGAGGCTTGTGAGAAAAGAAGATGGGCACGGAGCGAAGATTGCTTGCAGATGTTCCGTCTGTCAAGTGGAACCATGTTGGACCTCCGATTTGTTCTGGGCCGCACATTTCTACAATCAAACTACATCCTACGTCGGATCAGGCCGGTGAAGGACAACTAGGCGATTTTGGGGGGTTTTTTTGCCCGTCCGACCTTACGGCACATATGAGGGTGGGTGGAGGGCGTCTGGAGCTCGTGGGTTAAGGTGGTGGTGGTGGGAGGGGGGAGGGTCACGCAGGTGCACTTCCTGTCACTGCTGACCGTGTACGCAGTAAATTACAAGTCCAGCTGATTTCACTCCCAGGGTTTCTCCAGAGTTTTTATGAAGTCTTTACTACTCGGCTTGCTGCTTAAACTGGAAGGCATCACAACTCGTCCCACACGCAATAAATCAGAGGCTGCATTCCACGGGAGCAGATCCTGCAGCGGGAACAACAGCGCAACCACTTCAAGAGGAGTGTCTCAATCCAGAGCGCTAAATTTTATTTTGAGTGCGTTTCTGTTTGACATAAAACAGTTTTTATTCCTCCGTGCTCACAAACCATTTGCTCATGAAAACAAGTGATGCTGATTCTCGACATCAAAACGCCACAACTATGTTACCGGCGTGTTTTTTTTTTTGTTGTTGTTGTTGTTTGTTTGTTTTTTGGCAACAGTTTTTTCAGCAATATGCTACTTTGGACCCCCATCTACTTATTCAAGGTTCAGTGTTTACAGATTTTCCTGTGGAATGTAACATCAAATTATTTGCAGAAAAAAAGAACATCTTCATGATCCCTAAGAGTTTTGGGAAATATTCTGTGGAGTGAACTATGGGTGGGAGATATCGCCTTAAAAGTTTTATCATTATGTTGTGATGAAGGTGACGATAAGAACTATTTATTACTTTTTTTATTTTTTAGGTAACTATACAGCATTTATACCTCCACAAACAACTAATACTCATGAAAAGTATTTCCTTTTCTAATAGGCTCCTTTACTTCAGCAATCGCACAAAATGGTCTGATTTGCACCACGAAACTGCACACAGAAATTGCATTTTCATATTTATTAATGCAATAAATATCAAAAATGTCATCAGCACAGACATAGAGTTGATTGACACCAGTTTTGTTTTGGTCTTAAGAAGGTACAGTGGCTTGTTTGTGACCTCTGGAAACGTTTATTCATGTTAAAATGTTAGCGCCACAAAAAAAAAAAAAAATGTTTTGCTGCCCAATCCAGCACAGTTCTGCTTAGATTTTTCAAAGAGTTTCAATGTGATCAGTGGTTTAAAAAAATTTAAAAAATCGACTTGCAGTCTTTTTACCTTGGCAAGACGTACACTATACCTGCAAATGCAAACATTTCTGACATCGTCTTCCCCCGGAGTCGTGCTTTCCTTCTCTCTTAGCTCAGATAAACGTCTCTGTTGTTCAGAGTGACATTAGTGCCCAGGAATTGGCCACGCAATTACCAGGCTCCAGAGCGCTTAGCGTTCCTCCCTCTCCTCTCTGCCCGCTCACTGGAGGAGATCGTCTCTGCCATTAACAACACAAAGCTCCCCAGCCTCTCTCTGGACACCTTGGCCCCACTTGTGATAAAGACCTGAAAGCAGATCCTGTCTAGCGCTAAATCGTCTCCCCTCACCTGGGACCGGCCAATAAAAACGCTTGGCTCGAGAGCTGGGAATTGTGCCTCATCAGTACATGGCGGCGAGAATCAACTGAAGATCACGGCTAACGACGAGAGGATTTCTAAGGGGGTGGGGGGTTTTGCATCAGAGTGATTTGGGTTCAAGGCAGTGATCTTAGGAATAAAGTGTTTGTCTTTATCAAAGTCACCTCTGACAATTTCTGTTCCTATTCATCCTGTTAGTGTCAAACTGAGCTAAAGCGTTAAGTGATGCAGAGTAATTCATGTTGGCTCCAAGATTCTGGGCTTGGACTTCTGGTCCCAGAATTACTTAATAACACCGTCGTTACAGATAGAGCCAGAGAAAATACAAGACACACTCAGACCCACTGAAAGAAACATTTTCACTGTCTCCTAAGTTTGTTCTGCGTCTCTCCTGACGACCCCAATCACCAAGGCTGCTGAGGAGATATACTTACAAATCAATAATGTGTATTTAAAAAAAAAAAAAAAAAATCAGGAACCACAAAATGGTTGCCCTTAATGTCCAGTATACAAGAAATGATTTTCGATACGTTTTCAGATGTTTGATTCCAGAACTTAACGAATGTCTTCCAGAACATACAGGTACTTTAGCAAAACGTTCCTTGAACTTTCGTGGAGCTTACTGGTTACTTTCCCGAACGGTCTCTGGAAAATGCATAGTAAGTTCTAGAAAGTACCGGACAAGTTCAGGAAAGTAAAGACCAAGATCTGGAAGATTAACCTTGTAAGATCTGGAAAAATACCTGGCAAGTTATTTGAAAGGAGCTAGCAAGTACAATGAAAGTATCTGTCTCCTAAAATAACTCTACATACAAGCTAAATGCCATAAAAAGTGCCATAAAGGCTCCAGGAAAGAACCTATTAAGATCCAGAAAGTAGCGGCAAATTTTGCTGGATGATAAATTGTCCCAGAAGTTATTGCGATAAACAATGATATTGTTAATTTGAGACCATTTTCAAGGTATATAAGTGTAATAGCATAATAATGCAAGAACACATTCTCAAATGCGTCTAAAGCAGAAATAACAAATGAACTGAATTATGAAGTCTCTGCATGCAAAATTGTTCTTCAAAAAAGGGGCCAGACTGAAGACCAGTTTTGATAGAAAGAGAGGGAGAAAGGAAAAAACAGTAAATGATTGAATTTATCATGTGGTGAAATGATTTATTGTTTATTGCAACAGGCCTACAAGAAACAGCTCTTTAAATTCTAGCATTGGAGCTGGTGAGGTCTAGGAAAGCTCCAGGAAAGTACCTGGTAAATTCTAGAAAGCAACCAGCTAGATGTGAAATAATCTGGAACATAGCAGGAACGTTTTAAGAAAATATCCAGGAACTGTCATGTAAGTACCAAGGAAGCTTGAAAAGTCCCAGGAAAGTTTCAGGAATGTCCTGGCTGGTTTCGTAAGGTAACCTACAACTTCTAGGGAAGTACAAGCTGTATTGGTTCTACAACAATTTTAACCAGGAAATAATCACTCCAAGTACAATTAACTGCTACCTTGATTTTGTTTTAGCAAAAGCATTACAATCACAAGGTTCACAAGAGAAAATATATCAGGATTAGTGTCTGCTGAAAGTCGACTGCCACTTTCTCAGGCACCTCTCACTCTCTCACACACGGTGTTCAGATCGTTTTCTTCGCTGGTGCCAGTGAGCGAAGAGCGATGGGGTTCCTACAAATAATGTGTCTCAAATGATCACAACGCCGAGGGAAAGTCATGTTCTGTAACGTAGCCTTGAACATACACGCAGTCGGCGTTGCCTTGACTCTCCGGAGCTGCGACAGGACACGATTTACGGCCTAGTAAAAGCAGCTTGACTTAAAGCGATCCAGGCCATTGGGGAGCAGCAAAGCATACCTGAACACAAAGCTTGTCTATCTTAGTCAACCTCGAGCGGACGCCATATGTTCCCGGTTCTTTCACGCGAGCTTTCCGTGTCTCCTTTGCTTATTTCATAACTCACTCTCTCCACAGCCTTCACCGGCTCCGTTTGCCTGAGTGGTACCATAAGAGCCACATAAAGACGTCAGGCTGTTCACCTCCCACTCCTAAACATGTAGGTGATAGATTCAGTGACTGTAGTAAAAAAAACAAGCCTCCTTCTCCTCCGCTCAGGCACTCCTGGAGCTGTTTATTCTGGCGACTCTTGAACATCGTGCCTTTTTAGAACCACTGTTCGCCGCCGCCGTCCGCGCCAAGCCCCGGGTAAACGCATGACTTCAGTGTTTTGTGGCGCTGAGCGAACCCGGTTGCCAGGCTCCGAATAAAAAATCAGCATGTGAATTCCAGGGAATCCAAGCGGAGTGAGTAATTGAGAGACAAAGGAAGATGACTTGGAAAAGGAAAGGTGGTGGTGGTGTGGGGAGGACGGGACAAAAAAAAAGACTTTGGTGATTCTTCTCAGTTTCTGGCTTTTTGCTTTTCTCAATACTTCTACCATCTCAAGGTCAAATCAGCAACAGTTCAACATGGACACAGCAAAGCTACTGAAGTGTTAGACTAGCTAACAACGGGACAATGAGTCAATAATTGAACAAATAATTGACCTAATTGTTAAAGATCTTGACTTATGTTTCTGTTTTGTCAAAATATATTGTGGCGTTCACTGCCATGACAGAAAAAGTGATGATAAAAAATATCTAAAATACATCACAATCTCTTTGGGTATAAAGTTACACTTGAAACTAGAAATGTACACACATTTACACAGAATCTTAACAAAAACACTAGACTTTGTTACAATGACTGAACATTATTCTACTGTATTTTCTAAATGCCAGACTAAAAAGTAAACATTCAACGGTTCATTTGTTTTGTACTTTTCTTGAGATACTTATCAAACAAGATAACTTGGGTCATTTTTCTAACACTATGAGTCTCTCCACAAATTTATGGCAACATATTGCTGGAGTTTTCCTCCTGACAAAACTCGTGTAACCAAGGCATCTCATTTCAGTGTGAATATGAGATGCCTTGCTCTTATGCATCAAGACATTAACTTTGTGGTTCTTCAGCCACTTTGTAAATAATTTGATTGTCTGCTTATGGTCTTCGTGTATTTGGAAGAGCCATTTGGACCCAAGCATTAGGTTTCTGGTTGATCAGACATCTCTACAGAGATCGGCAGACGTTACCTGGGTTACTATTTTCCTTTTTCAGTAATGGCTTCTAGACATTCTAGCACAGAACTCGTTTCAGTGTGAATGATCTCTTTACAAGCTTCTGCCAACTTCTCTTCTTTTATGTTATGATTTATGGTAAATCATAAAACAAGAGTGAAGTGTTTTATGATCAAAACAATTCACCTAAATCTCTTTGACAATCTGTCTGTTTCCGACTCTCCAATCCTCTTCCTAAAATCTTGTCTGTCGATTTTGGCTTTTGATTTCTACGATGATGTCGCATAAGGAAGCTGAGTGCAGGGATTTCCCCCCAGTGTGTTGTCAGCCTGGCGGGCCACCAGGCTTTGTTTGTGCCCCCACCAGGCTAAGCATTGCTTACTTATTTGAGTCTTTTTAAAATGTTCGGCTTTTTTAAGACGTTAAAGTTGATGTTCACGTATTGATCTTCCAATCTTTCAGTAACGCATAATTATCAAGTGAAATTTTCAAGTTTCCTGTCAACTTTAAGCATTTTTTTAAACTCAAAAACACGACAGGTCATTTCTGGGGGAAACCTTATGAGTATAAGACGTTTTTCCTTAAAACGTATCCGTATTTGCGTGCACAGTTCATCCCTAGTTTTTGTGGGGTACCACAAGCCCATGAACAGCTTGTGGTACCTAAGCTACAAGCTGTGGCATTAATACATTAGACTTCACCTAAAAACATGTAATACGGTCCATTTTAATAGTTCAAATACCAAAGATATCTTAATGTGCATTAATAATCACAGGGGAAACTGTCTTAGTAATACAGCAGAAGTTAACAATATTCCTTATTATAGGAACGGTGCTTCTGGATCATCTTCTCTAGCTGAATTTTGTAATATATATGTGTATATATATATATATATATATTAGATATGCTCGACAAAAAAAAAAAAATCAGCAAATTGGCAAAGTTTTTGCTAATAATTTGGAATTTTGTGCCGCAAAGAAAAAAAATCCACAGATATCATCATCTGTGCTTTCCCAAACTGTTTAAAGACAAAGTAGCATGTGACCTTCTGAGCTTTACACAAGTAATCAAAATTCAGTAGCAAAGAGTTTTAATCTGTATCGAAGAACTGGAAGAACAAAGAATACTTTTGATTACTTAAAAAAACCACACCAATGTATCTATGAAATCAGGGTTCCCTGTCCTTCCATGATGAATAATCTTGCAGTTAAAGATGAACGGTGGCTAAGTGACAGTTTTAATGCGTGGTATAAATGTGTTTAAAGCTTTAAGCAGTGTTGCTGAGGGCAGACCCGCGTGCTTACTGAACAGTTTTGTCCCTTGCCTTGTTCCTTGACTGCCACTTGTCAACGAGCTTCCTGCGAAAAGAGGAAAATGACAGGAATCAAACTCGATGGACACGTGTCTTATTGATTTATTTGGTTAAATCCCTGAGTCTGAAACAATACACAGGACTCTCAATATAGTTGCTGCATTTCTGACAAAAACGTGTTAATCTTAAAATAAGCTCAAGTTTCATTCCAATAGCGTCATCCTATAAAACCAAACCTTTAATTTGAGGGTGTTTATTTAGTGGGAACACATTTAATCTTAAGGAATTATTGCTAATAAATCCAGCAGCGCCGCACAAGTGGCTGCATTATATAATATTGGAACACTCCAAAAAATGTTTTAGTTTGACTGATGACTTAAGGATGTTCAGTAACTTTAACTACTGGGCTGGAGAAATACACCAATAAAATTACTATTTACAGCTGAGAATGTCGTATTTTGCACAAACAGCTTTATATGCAGTTTGCAGTTTTCTGGCCGATTCTGATTTTTTTTCTCTGCTCAACATAACAAGAAAATTGTTGAGTTGGCAACAGTGGGGTAACTATTGTTGATTATAAACGTGCAGACATCGCTTGGTGGGCCGGTCGGTCAGTCAAACCTTTCTCACTGGACAGCGGTTGATTCTTAGACTTTAGCCGAGCTAGATAAGATCGGTGGATAAGATCGGCTTCATATGTAAAAATCGGCCGATCACTGATCTCCCAAAATTAAGGAAATCGGCACTGATAAATCGGTGCACCCCTAGATTTTTATCATATTGAAAGTTTAGGTCACAAGTTGCATTTTTAGTGGTGCCTGAAGTTGGATATCAAATTTGTGACATTTGTCCTTTATTTTGTTAGCATAGAACCAGTCGGCCTATCGATGCCTGTGAAATAAAACTGCCTGGAATATTTTTTTTTGTTGTTGTTCAAACTTTTGATTAGGATTTTTAAACTTCTTTTTTTCAGCTTCATCAGAGGGCCGTCTTGTTTCCCCAGATATTTATTTTAAAATGGGAAATGTTGCTTAAATCAACTCATAGGTGTCAACCTTCATAAGTCTCAATTAAAAACTGTTACACGTCATCCACATTCCAGCTGACTGACTGGCAGGAAAACCCTTTGATTTGTCCTACCATCACAAACATAAATGTAGGATTTATGATGTACGTCACTGAAACTTTAACTGGACGCGTTGCCATGGTGATAAGAGATTAAGGCTGAATGTGAGTTTTAAAGCAAAAATCTCTTTGCAATCAAAGAACATTCTAGTTGTGTTTTCGCTACAGGAAGAGGGTATTTTTCTGTTTTCAACATTATAATTCAGTCATTTCAGTTTAAAACAGTCTAAAGCTCTGGCTGACACCTGTTAACATCTGTCAGCGGCTAAAAATATGAGTAAATCCCTCATTTAAGTAGTATGTTAGTAGCTGGACAGAAATAAAAAATAAATAAATAAATAAAAACAATTATGTGAGGCCTCTCGTGTAGTTAATGGACTCATCTCATTCTTTATATATTGAACTGAATGTTACAAACTTCCTCTGACTTTGAAGTCCTAATATAGTTTGTTTAACTACGACTGCAGCTACAGGTTATTGCTATAAACCATAATGTTGTTGTTCTGAAACTATTGTCTAGTAATATAATAGTAATGGCATAATGATGCAAGAACACTTTCTCAAATATCAATAAACTTTCAATTCTAATAAACGTTTAAAACTGGAACTGGAAGACATTTTAAATACTCCAAGTAAATAAACAAAACAACTGGAACAACAAATAAAATTAATTATGTACTCGATAGAAACAAAATTGTTCTTAAATTTAAAAAAAAGAGGGGCAAGTTGAGGCCATATTTTGGCAGAAAGAGAGAGAAAAAAGAAAACCATGCAAATGGAAATTATTGAGCTAATTTTAATTCATCATGCGATTAATTGATTTGTTGATTTATTGGGTAAAAGGTTCAAGCAAAAAGTGAGAAGATTTGAAACTGAAAAATTATTTTGAAATTGAGAAAAGTTTCAAAACAATTTTTCTGTTCAGGTTCAATTTGTTTTCTTTTGAACAAACTTTATGGCTCCGATTTAGCTCCGTAAAAATAGAACTATAGTTCTGTTTCACACTTTACGGATCCATACCAATAAGATATGTATTTATATATAAGATCAATGTGTTTTATTGAAAAATAAAGAAAATCCCGAACCAATTCTCTGAAGAAAACTTCTTCTTCTCTTACCGTCTTTGCTGACACCGAGGCAGCCTTTCAGCTCCTGCAGCGAAATAGCCTTGTCCTTATTCAGATCACAGTAGTCGGTGAACTTGCGGGCACATTTCTTAGGTTTAGCTTTCTTCTTCAGGTACCTCTTGAAAGGTTTGAGTTCCTTCTTGTTGATGTCATTGCTGCCATTGTTATCCAGCTGGGCAAAGTACCAATGCACCACTCTTTCCTCCAGAGTGTGACTGGGATCAGGTTCAACAAACCTAGCGGGTGTTAGAGGCAGATATGTGAAAGGGTTACACACACCCTCAGACAAAGGATTAGCATTTTTACGGCGCTCTTTATTCAGTCTTACCTCCCGCCACCAGAGGGGGCCGGTGAGTTTATGGCTTGCACCATGTCAGTTGTGAGAGCGTCTAACAAGCTTGTAATGAATTCCCCTTTCTTCCCCTCTGGGCAGCCTGGTACAAACCAAAGACAACAAAAAAAGGAATATGCTACAATTACCTTCCTCCGCTAATTTGGGTCATTATGGCCAGTCATGTCAGTAACGCGTTAGCTAAACCTAAGGTGACGTCGGTCCACTTTTTCCAGTAACGAGTAATCTAACGCGTTGCTATTTCAAATCTAGTAATCAGACTACAGTTACTTATCGAAATCACTTTGCGTTGCTATTTTATTTTGTAATTAAATTTTTTTTCCTCTACGCGTCTTGAGGAGTGATCACCGATTTTATTCGACAGCTATCAGCACCGACAAAAACATAAACAATGGAGATGCGCGTTTTGTTGCTGGAAAAACAGGAAGTATTTAGAGTTTCGGTCATCAAGTCCGATTATTATGAGCAGCTTTGGGCTTGTTTTTTTTGTTTGTCATTTTTTAAGTCGCTTACAGACATAATGAGTCGCAGGTTGCGGTTTTTGGCCTTGGAAATAAGCAGACATAACCCCAGAATTTGTCTGTCATCCAGTTCGTTTTAGTCAGACTCATGATCCGTCACGCTGTCTCTTTGTTAATATCAGGTTAAAATATTTGCTGTGATTTACATAGAGCTTCGCGTTGCGCTCCAGAAAACTGCAAACATCGAGACAGCGCAATAAACGTAAAAAACACGAATGAACAAGTCCGTAAAGTTGTGCAACTAAACGCCTTTATGATCAGTAATATTAAATCTGTGCAGCGGGACATGTGAGTTGTGGAGCGGCAGGAGGAGCTCTGTGTGCTGCGCTTCGTAACGCAGAACCTGGAGGTTGGAGTGGGGTGTGTGATGGAGGGTTTAAAATCCTATTTATAGTTTTCTAGACAATACTGGAACACACAAAAACACGCACAAATTACTAAAGTATTTTTGTTCTGTTGTAACCATTAAACAATCTCCCCTTCAGTTCAACCTTATCAGTGGAGACACATTGTTGATGTTACCATTATAAAATAGCTTACAATTAAGTATTGGCAAAGATCAATGTGATTTTCACAGTAGGCGGAGCGTTGTTGTTAGCAGCTGCTGAAAGTAACTAAAAAAGTTACTTTTAATATAACCTAGTTACTTTCCAAACCAAGTAATCTAATTAAGTTACTTTTCCAAGGAGTAATCAGTAATCCAATTAAAGTTACTTTTTCAAAGTAACCATGCCATCACTGGTTATGGTACAGTGAGGCTGAAGGATGTTCATCCACCAGGTGATTCCAATTAGCATTTTGCCCAAGAGGACAAGCTTGCCTGTGCCTTGCTGTGCCTTCATCCAAGTGTAAAATTAGGTTGTTATGAAGCACAAACTAGCAACAAAATGTCAAGGACTTTGCCACAAAGGGCTTTGCTTCAATTTACATCTAGCTATTCTCCTTTTGAGGTTTTTTTAATGAGACTTAATGTGCAACTAACTGACTAAAGTTGACAAAAGGAAACCTTTTGTCGCAGGAGATGAGGTCTCCTTGTGACCATGTGGTAAGAATGTAAAAATACATCGGTAGCTGCGTTTCCCAATTTTGGAAAAGATAAAACTCGTGGCTGTGAAGTTGTTGCGTTGGGATGAGGTGGTTTTTCAGCCGAGTCAAATTGTATGACTGTTGGCATCGCACGAGTCGCGTGATCAACAGCCGGACGTTACTACTGGCGAAAACCACAAAGAAGACTACAGTGGATTTGTAGTTTCTTTTTGTGTGTGCTTTCTTTTTTTTTCAAACAATGTGCAGCTGGCTCCACCTTCACTCTCACAGAACCCCACCGTCCATAAAAAGTTGTCTGTCATTCAAACTTATTAAATCCATGGCTCTTCTGTAAAATCGGCAACTACAAAACGCCGCATATGCTCTCAAGTGTCGCCGGTTTGTCGCTCCGACGGTTGAGTAAGACGCCGACGTCTCCTCTGATGGCCGATAGATGAATATAGTTCATGTAGCTGTTTACATCCGTCGCTACAATGGTTTTTAATGACTTCTCCTGTGAACTTTGACCAACTCTTCCTATAAACCCTACTGTGCTTTATAGAAGGTGCAATTTTCATAATTCAACAGTAAAGTCAAACCTTGACTCATAAAACACATTGTGGCTGTGAGGTGATTAAAATCAGATAAAGGTTTGAGCGGTGATGCAGAGCAGTGAGTTTAGGTTTGTTGTGATGCTTCATAACATTCTACAGTACATAAAAATGCCCCCAACGCCCCCTTCGCCCTGCAGCCCCTACATACTCAACACTCCCACCTTCCATAAAACCTGCCACACATCTGCGGCACAGTCAGGAGCCTGCTCCGCTCGGTAGACCCACCAGATGGGGATTTAAATATGAGATCCAAAGAAGCTTTACGCAACGGCGAAACAGAGTTCGCTCAGCAATGATGAAGTTCCTATTTTTACAGGAACTTGTGACTTCCCAGAAATCCTTTTTTTTTTCCCTATAATTCACTTATCAATATGTTCCAAAGGTATTCATGCCACTTCAACTTTTTCTCATTTTATTTTAATGTCAAATTAACACAAAGCAGAAAGTCACTGTGAAGTGGAAAGAAAACGATGCATGGTTTTTGAATTGGTTTAGTTACCCGACAGGATCTAAAAAGTGTGGTGTGCGGGTGTGCTGTGGTGGCGCAGGGGTTAAGCACAACCCACATATGGAGGCCTTAGTCCTCGACGCAGCTGTCGCAGGTTCGATTCCCGGCCTGTCGACCTTTGCTGCATGTCTTCCCCTCTTCTCTCATTACCCACTTTCCTGTCAGTTAACTATCAAATAAAGGCCACTAGAGCCCAAAAAAAAAAACTTTATAAAAAGTGTGGTGTGCACCTGTATCCAGTCCACTTTTACTCTGCTACTTCCTTCTGTGTGTAATTTCATGTCAGCATAAATCCTGTTGTTTTTTTGAAGGCCTCGGTCACAACTGAAGACCAGAGTCACTATGACAGCAGCTGCAGGGTTATTTTTTTTCCATGAATCACATTTTGCAGGCTTTAATCATTAAACGTCTGTTGATTATCCCAAACTTCTTCTAAAGTAAAAATTTATTTTAATTTTAGAGCTTAACTGGTATGCATTTATAATGCTTTTCAAAAAGTCGCTCAAAATCCAAATCTGACCCTAGTTTTCCCTCCTGTCTCCTGCCGTTGGAAGTCGGGACCAGCGCCGTTGTTTTTGAGTGAACCACTTTGAAATTGGCTAACGAGATTTACTTTGATCTGATTTCACTGTTTTGGAGGAGAAACACGGCACATAAACCACTGAGAGTAGTGGAAAAGCACACAAAAACTGGCCAAGGTGGATGACATGGTTTCAGGAAAGTCCAAAAGAATCGCTAATGTTTTTAACGGGGCGGCATTGTGTGTTTTCCAGGCAAATAGTTCCGTTTTATAGCACAATAAATTAACTATGTTACCTAAAGTTGTTAATAAAATTCTGCATACATAGAAAATATGACTTAAAAGAAATACGACTGTGTAATTTAAAGCTTTGAAATTGGTCCTTGACTTAATTATTTTTTCTCCAGGAAGTAAAATTTCTCCAAAGCGAATCAACATGGTGTGAAAGAGGAAGGGAACCTTGCAGGGGTCTGACGTGGAACGGGTCCTCCGGGTCCGCGACGTAGGACCGCGCGTCTGCGTCACACTCTGGCATCTTGTACCTTTTACAGAGAGACAAAGATGAGTTTTATCAGATACTGAAAAAGAAAAGAGGAAGCATCCATGGGACAGACAAATTCACACAGACTCATTAAATTTAACAAACCCGCAGCTCAAAACAAAAAAACAGCGTGATTTAATTCTGACTGATTAATTTTGCTGCACTTGGTTCTACAAGCATAAATAAATGTTTTAAAATGCCCTTATGGATTAACCTTGCCTCATATTAAATCTTCTTTTTAAAATAATAATAATAAACTCAAGAACATTTTTTTTATTTTAAAGAAGCATAACAAACTGTGGCTTTCAGTCTGGTATGACTCGTTTTTTCCTGGCTGTTCTTCCAGGGCTTCTTTTCTTTGAATGCAACGGGAACTGGAGCATGCGTGCCTCATTTTGCTTTTTCAAATCAACAGCGACTTGTCCTGTCTGTTTTCTACTGTCTGCGTTGCCCGTGACCAAACCCTGGACACCGCTGTCCGAAGAAAAGACAAAAATGTTTAAAAAAGTGGGGGCAATGCACCTTTAGATACGGAAATAATCCCATCAGGAGTGTTTTCTTTCCTGTTTTCTTGAAATGAGAGTAAGAATTCAGCCCGGTTGGTCCAAGTTATAACACACGAGATTCATCTGACACTAAAAAGGCATCAGATGGATTCGCAACTCGACGTGTTGTGTATTAAAATGGAAAATATTTACTTTTTGTATAATTTGACATTTTATTTTATCCTCTAAAACACAAGCCGTTCTGTGTATCCGTGCGCTCACATGCGTCTACGGTTGTCCAAACATCTATTTGTCTCGTTTTCTCATTTGAGGCCTGATATCCTTGTTTTCAACACAAACTGAACAAGACACTGCTTATGCAAACATTAGTTTAGTTTAAAGCATCATTATTCGTCATATTTCTGGTTTTGGAGATCCCTCTAACAAAGACCAACACAAAATATAAATACAGGTCGCTGCCAAAGGCTAAAAGCAAAGTAAACACCAGAGGCCAAACTGAAAACACAGGGCCTTTCACAGGCTGAGTGTTTATAGCTAGCTAACCAATACTGACATCATTGCTTGAAATTATTCACTTTGCTAAGTAAACATTTAAGAGAGGCCTGGGTCTAAAAGTTGGAGTGTTTATTTTTTTTTTTCTTTCATGACAAACAGCGAGATTTGATAAAGAGATTCTTTGAAAGCACAGCTCACACAGATCGGCGCGTTGAAATATGCGACATGTGGGTCGAAACGGGAAGAATGCCATGCTTACCGCCATTTTGAACAGTGCGTGCGTGTTGGGATGAAGGGTGAATTAGTGTCATTTATGCTACCTGCCTGGACGGGTTAATTACTCTTGACTTTTTGTAGCACTGCCTCGGGATAAAGGTTCAATGCTTGATATGTTTCCACGACTACAGGAAACTCTTCCGGGGACTGGGGTTTCTTGGTAGTTTTCTTGAGTCCTGTTCCCAAAACTCACAGCTTTTGTTTTCGCAACTGAAGCTTTGCTCCCACACTGAGTGAAAGTCAGTCGAAACAATGACAGTGGAAGGAAAGTTATGGACTTCACAGTGAAAAAACTCTAAAAATAATGGCAACGTTAACGGAAAGTTCCTGGAAATAAAAAACAAATCGTCAATGTTAAGTACCTCAAAGGGAGTTGATCAGAAATGAGGGGTGCCTGCAATTATTTTGAGACACTGAGTATTTTTCATGAAAATGCAGGCAGAGCGTCAGCATGGTATCGTATTAGGCTATTTACACAAGACCGCTGCCTGGAAGCTGGCTGAATTGTCCCGTGTTGAACGGGGGAAAAGTTTTGCGTTTAGACGGCACCGCCAGGACACCTTGAGTCAGCTGTAGTTTTTGTTCCAGGCCACTAGATGGCACTGTGATTTCAGCACGTCATAGAACGCGCATGCACTTTGAACCCTTAGCTTCCGCCTCATAGGGCTCATCTAACACGTTTATGATTCTTTTTCTAGTTGTGAAATCTAAAAAATGTTTCGCTGATAGTTTGTATCTGAGGTTGTAGGGGAATCATTTCCTGTGAGTCACGGTTCACTCAGCAGTTCATCTAATCGTTTTTGTTTAGTTGGAGTCATTTAGCTTAAAAGTTGTTTTACCTAGGTTAAGCTTTGAAGCCAACACGGCATAATTTGACTCTCGCAACACCAGGCAGGTGATTCTTACCAGTAAATTATACAGTTATTGTTGGGAGGAAACAAAACAGACATGATCTGTAAACTAATAAAGACCAAACCAGCTGTTCTCTTCTGTGTCTTTTTGCTGAAAGATCTTACAAGGTTGACGTTCCGGGGATGGGCCGTCCCGTATCCACTAAAACACACCAGCAGTAACCAGTATGCTGATGGCACTGGACTGGTTTGTAAAGACCTCCAGACCCACAGTCCGGAATGATAATGGACTCCCGAGAACTCTGCTGGGCCTCATTCAGGGCGTTCTGCCTCTCCTGGTCACAAGAGGGAACCTTTTCTGGAAAACGAGTTGCAGCAGAAAAACAGAAACAAGGTTGGTCAATGAAATGCAAAACCATGAAATCTTACCAAACATTTTTGGTCTAGTTTCTAGTGCAAATATCTTAGTACCCTTGAAATAAGTACAAACTAACTTCTAGGTAATTTTTTTTTGCAAAATAAAGAAGCTTGTTATAAGTCACTAATTTCTTAATATTGGTTTTTAAAAAGTGCTAATTCCACTGACAGATTAGATTATTTCACTTAGAAGGATTTTCACATGTTAAGAGTAAAATAATCTGCCAGTGGACCTGGTATGTTAATGGCTTAAAAATACTGAAAACCCAAAATTTGGTGTCTTTTGAAATTAGAATTAGAGCCATTTATTGAAATAAAAAAAAGGTACATTTCTGCAAAAACACAAATATTTTCAGAGTTTGAAAAGTAAAAAAAAAAATTGCTAGAAAAAAATCAGAATATTTTTTTTTTTGGATTAATCTCATAAGTTTTCTAGGAAAGACATGAAAATGTCAAAGTTTCAAGGTAAAAAAATTTCAGACTTTTCAGAAAATTCAGAAAAGTCAAAAATGTTCGACTTTTAAACTCAGAAATGTTTCGGGGGGGTGGTTCCCAGAAAATATCTGACAATCTAAAAATTAACTTTTCAATTTTCAAACTAAAACGATTTATAGAGAATTTTTTTATTTTTCCCTTTTTGGCCGTTTTACACCTCTTTTGGCGCCAGTACACCATCTTAGCTATATTCTGATTTCCGGAGTCACTGAATTTTGGGGTTTCATCATCTACAAGCCACAATCATCAGAATGAAATGTGCTATATTTCCCTTTCTGAAATTACTGACAGAAAATACTAAGCTTTTCCACCACCTTTCCTTGTCTGAGACGTTGTGCAGAGAGTGTGGCAGTGGAACGGCTTGAATCCCGTCCAGCAGCGGTTCTAATCCCAGCTGCCAAACTAGATACCAGCACAGAACTGAATGTGTTCTGTTGAGCCTTTTATGTCAAACACCCCCCCATTCTCACAATAATGAATTACAACCGTTTATTATACAGAGTTCATCCTGGAGCAAAAAAAAAAAAAAATTAAAAGATTCTGTACATATTTTACAAATGAGAAACGGTTCATGCTGGAAATCCCTCAGGTTTGTGTGGATTGGAAATATCCATCCTCCCCGCCTGTCATGAAAATCTTTATTTCCAATGATTTTTTTCTCCTTTTTTCTTTGTCAATTTCTAGTTATTCTTTTGTCAGCAGGGACTGGAAGAGAGAACACAAACCCTCTGAAAGTAAATATCCTAAAAAGGAAGAGCAAGTAGGAGAGACTGGGGCAATTTGCTCCATATTTTTGGTTGATAATAGACAGAAAATGACCATCTAAAGTACATTTTATGACCTCTGTTTTATTCATCCCAGACTGGCCATCATTATTCAAGTGAGAATATTTACAAATACAGTCTTCTCTTCCTTCCTTTTTCGCTCTTCTGTCCTCCACGTCCCTCCAAACCTGCTCTCCTCCCTCCATCGTTCCCGTCTCCAGTCTCTATCTCCTTTCCGCTCCAGTGGCTTTCAGCTGTGGGCTAATTGTTGCAATATTGTTTCTAGGGAAGCCTCCGCTGCAGTTTAAGCAGCAGCTGAAATAAAGTTGGGGAAACCGTGTGAAGGAGGTGCATGCGTCGAGACGATGAAGGGGTTCGGTCGGGGAAAATGTCAGCTCCTTTCGCAGCTTTTCAACGTGTCGTTCATTACTTCCCTCTTCTCCCTCGCTCATTCTTCTCTTTTTGTGCCGAATAGCTAGCGAGCGCGGTTCTGTAAATGACGGAGCGCTTTCCAGACTTTGAACGCGTCAAGAGTCTGTTTGGGGGGCGAAAAAATGGACTTTGCGTCGGTTTGCCTAAGCAAACACAATTCGCAAACATTTACTCCGCTCCTCGTCTCTGGCGGGGTGATCCAGAGACACGGACGTCGCCGCTCTCGACTGACTGGTTAGGACTCAAGTTTTTCCAGGAAGAGGAGAAGAGAGATGAAACTGTAAAGATTTTGAAACGGGGAGGATTCTTCTTGGTTACGCAAAGCCTGCGTAATGAAAACATCGCTACAGATGACTGCCTTCGCTTTTAGCCGCTCTGGCCTCAAACACTGGACAGGAAGCGGCAAAGTGCAACAAGCGAGCTGTTAGCTAAGCTTATTTAGCTAACGCGCTTATTTAGCTAACGCGCTTATTTAGCTAACGCGCTTATTTAGCTAACGCGCTTATTTAGCTAACGGTAAACGGAAACATAGTGCAGTTCAAGTGACTTCAAGTTTACAAATCCTTTTCTGAAATACCTAAAAATATAACTCAAGATTTGAAGAGTTGGCTAAGAACTTAAACAATTGACAAACGGATTTAAAAGCATGAAAACTGTAAGTTGTGGTTATTTTACCAATTTGCCAATTTTGAAAATGACATATGGGGGCGCAAAAATGAAAAAAACAATTGCAGAGATGTTTTTTTTTTATATATATATAATTTTTAAAAAGTATTAATTCAATTAATTTATCAATTTAACTACAATTGATAAATTAATTGTAGTTAAATCTTTATTTAATACAAAGTGTTAAATAAAGAAAGAAAAGTCAGTGAAATTTCAGATTTTATGCATCACCTCTTCATATAAGAAACATTGACTACAGCATCTTTACAGACACTACTTTAGTTAAGCTAAGCTAAGCTAAGCTAAGGAAGTTCTGGATTACCAAGGATTGAACATGGAGCTTTAATGTTCTATAGCTGCTAATGTAATTCATAGAAACATCCTAACATCTAACAAGCTTACTTTCCATTCCACGAACAGAAGCGTTTGTGATTTAAAAAAGAATTTCAAGAATATCCACCTCGACAAGAAGCTAGTGGGTTTAGTTCAACAAAGCACAATATCTGAATCACTAAACCATCCGCTGCTTTCAAAATTCACAAATTGTTCATGCGCTTCGCATGTTTCCCCCCTGGTGGCCGAACGTACTTGGCTTCTCCTGCTTCTTTGCACACTTCTTCAACTCAAGAGACACGGAAACAAAGCACCGTGTGGAATTACAGATGCGGACGCACACTTCGCTCGCATCTCAGACGTGATGACAGCTCCCCCTCGAGCTGGCTTTGTCCGTTTGTCCTTTTGAGGTCTTCAGATGCTAACTGGAAACAGGAAGCCGGAGTTTCCACCGAGGTTTCAAAGAGCTGTCACTGCAAATATCTCTGAAAAGCCCTACGTCTTCAATGCACGCCAGACCGCAGCTTCCTTTGCTGCGAAGCCATCCGTCAAAAGCACTTATAGAAACAGAAGATCCAATCACTGGGATCTTCTGCTGTTTGCAGTGAAGCACGAAATGCGAGGTGAAATTCAAAAACTGTGTTCAGGAAGGGAATAAGACTGTTCTGGTGGGGTGGGGTGTGTAGATGCAAAGCTGCAGCATGAATTCAAAATATGTAGTCAGTGAAGGGACGTAAACAAGCAGATCGACAATGGACCATGTAGATCAGAAGTAGAGTGAAAGGCGGTCGCCATCAGAGTCCATCTCAAAATCACTCCTCGATCACATCTGACTTCATTTTGTGACTGAGGTGCTAAACAGGACATTATGATGGAAAGGAAAGAAAGGAGTGAGGAATATCAACTTTGAGTGCAATATTTGACTGAAATAGAACAACTGCATGTTTTCCAGATATTGGGTTCCTTTAAATTTGTAACATTTTTACTTTTAGTTGTTGCTTGTCTGCTTTGATTTGCCTATTTCGAAGCAGATTAAAAGAAACGATGTCAGTAGAAATCACTAATTCAGCCCTTGGATTTCCATAAAGTCGATGTCATTTTTATTTAACTTTACAGGTACTTTCCACAACTCTCCATAACTTTCTTAAAACTTTTCAGGCGTTTCTCGTAAAAGTTTCTTCCCCTGAACTTGCCTGGTACTTTCCAGAACTTTCTCGGACTCAAAAAGAGTCCAAGAAAACCTAGAGATTTATCTGTCACAATTTAGAAATGACTTCCACAGAAGAACTAACAAGTTTTGGAAAGCACCTGGGAAGGTTCCCAGTGAGTATCTGGTAAGTACGGATGAAGTTTCATAGACATTACAGGACAGTAACTGTTAAGTTGTGAGAAAGTAACGTCTGGTTCACCCGGCAAGATTTTAAAATTGTCAGCTGATTTTCAAAACCCGACAGATTTGGTTGTACAGCGTACAGTGAGCCGCGCGGCAGGAGCAACAGAGCACACAAACCGATTTCACTCGCCATTAACATACAGATTTCAGATGGGAAATATCACTAAACCTCCTGAGAACAAATGTGGGTTCACAGGAAACAAACATGGCCGACTGGGAAGAAGCAATGGCGAAGGTTTGAACAGAGAAAAGACAGAACAAAAGTGTTTCCATTATCCATTGGACTTTCTGGGGCGCTAAGGCAGGCGTTTTGTCTTCTGTGTATTTTAGACTCCCCCCTTCGTTTTTCCGCCACCTCGCTTTTTGATTCGCTGCACGTCCCATTCAACAGGCTGTGCTGTCGTTTGTCGTTCAGGGAACGTCACACATCCACAGTCCAACATGTAGAACGTGCACAATTTCAGATCGGAACGGACAGGAACACTCTTAACACATCACACACGGCAGGAACCATGCAAAAAACACACAAGGGTTTTGTTTTGGTTTCTAGTGCAAATGTCTGAGTGCACTTGAAATAAGACAAAACTAAATCACAAGTAACTTTTCACCAAGATGTAAGAGCTTGTTTTAAGTCAATAATTTTCAATGAATACTATAAAAATAATCTAATCTGAACAGAATTAGTATGTTTTCTAGCCTCACCTTGCCTTCTGGAAGTGGAGCTGTTCTGCTTATTCTCCATGTACCCCAGATGTTTTATCCAGAGCGTTGGAGCAGTTATCTCTGCGGTGACAGCATGACAGAGGAGAGGGCAGTAGCATTCACAAATAGAGGAATTTAATTTATTATAACTTATTCAGCAGTCTGGCTTTCGCCCACAAAACCAAATGCAGTTTGGTTGACAATCTGGTAAGTAGGAAATCGATAAGTATGAAATGCAGTTTTTGACATCTGGATATTTCCAGTAGCTGGTGTTATTTTTTAAAAATGTTTTTTAAGAGAATAGATCTCAGATTTGGAAATGAACTTTTTGACAAAGTACGGCTGCTGCAATTTTCTGGAATACGATGAGCTTGAGCTCACAAAGGAGCAATTATGCGAGCCGCGTTTGACCCCGGAGAGCCGTCGTGGGTCTGCGGTTTGCACATTTAGTTGTGGAGGCGACCGTAAGGGGAAGCTTACCTTCGCCCTCGGGGGGGATGTGGGTCTCCATGGTGGGGGTGGGCTTGGAGCCGTCGTCTGGGTTGAGAGTGAGAAAGAAACGGAAGGAGACTACCATTATTGAGATTAATACAATCTACTCTCCAGAACTGTTGAATGGTTGGGATTTGCACATGGCCCGGCCAAGAAAGAGAGACAGACAGAGAGAGAGAGAGAGAAAAAAAACAGACAGACAAATCACAAGACAACCACCCACCCGCGGGTGCCTGTGGAAGCCCACGTCTATAAGTCACTCACAATGTGATCGGGCTGCGCGTTCAGCAGGCGGCCTCAAACCTCCACTCAACAGACGCAGGTAATTCAAACGACTTCCATCATCACAGCGAGGGAATCGGTTGATGGTTGGTTGACTCGAAACACTAGAGCTAAGCAGGCACTGAGGCTGCGTCGAGTTTCAGAAGTAATGTGGTCTTTGTGCACAGGAGGTTATTTAGAGTAACTTTGGTGAGCTAAACATCAGGTTATTGGGCCAAAGTCTTTTTCGGTGTCCAAGTTAAAGCTTCTCTTTTACTTCAGATCATTTCTTTTGATGTTTGCGACATTTATACAAATGTATATGTTATAAATAATGATGTAGCTCTCCGACTAGCACCAAGTATAGTCAGCGCCGTGGCTAAATATTATGGCGTTATCTTATCCATGACTGTGATACAAAGACAGCGGTCCACATCAAACGTCAACATTAGCAAACTTTTCTTTGTTGCAAAAAATAAATAAATAAATAAATGAATAATACATTTGTCAAATTTGGAAAAAATATTTACACGTTCTCCCGGAGACTCCGATCCCCGGGAGATCGTGGCGACCGCAGCTCTAAACTGTGGTCGCCACAGAAATATTCGCCACAGAGCCATGAATATTTCTTGTTTCTAAACTATAATTCAGGGATCTGAAATTTTCAGGGGTTGAATGATTCCATCTGAACAACTTTACAGCTGCAAATAGTTGCGGGATTTCACGCTCACTGGATTAAAACTGATTGGTTTTCTGGGACAGATTAGCTTTAGAATATAATCCACAACTTTTCTCCAGGCCTGAGGTTTGAGTTATTCCAGCACCTTAAAGCTACAGTCGGCAACTTAAAAAAGAAAAAGAAAGATGTGTGTGCATATATGTATATATATATATATATATATATATATATATATATATATATATATATATATATATATATGTATATATATAGAGATAGATATATTCGTAGCGCTGTCAATCAATGCACGTGTACACGCTGCTCACACCCTTCCCCATGCCTTGCTCTCCTGAACAGCAGAGGCTGCTATGAATGCAAATGCCAGTTAGCATGGCCACCGATGACGTTGGATAAACCGTTTCCCTGGAACGTAGGGCGGTATGGTGTGTCTGAGAAACGTATCATGATATAACCGTTCCATGTAAGTCGATATCGATAATTTATTCGTTTTTTGTTTTAAACATCTAATTTCTCTTTTATCCTCAATATTTACTCCATACCATTTATTTTTAAGCGGTTATGAGGCATGGTGGCTAAGTTACTCAAGGTTGTTGCTAGGTAACCAAAGAGTGAGTGAGTTAGTTGATGCCACCAACCTTGCTTACCTCATTGAGCAGCTAAAGTCTTTCCTCTACCTACATCTCCCAGAATGCTGTGTGGTTCTGGACCAGAGTTCAGTGAATATCCTTTATATTAAACATTGAATATTCCATCAGATGTATTAACTATTGACATTGTTATTGATTTATTGTCCAGCCCCACTGGAACTTTAGGTTGTTTCTCTGCCATTAGCACAGCTGCAGCTAACCGGCTAATCTTGAGGGTTTTACCATCGTCCAGTTTATGGGAGGCTTGCACCTCACTGGTTGTTTTTCCATCACAATGAGAAACGAAGAGTTTAGTTGCGTCCTCACAGCCCCCTTATTGAATGTAACATTCATACCCTTGATAATTTCATGCAAATTTCTCATTGGCGCTTTACCATTGATCTTAGAGAAACATAGCAATGTAATCTGTGGGATAAAATCAATATTTAGACATGCTGGCAGAGTCCCTGTCCAGGCTGAATCATATTTAACTGTGAATTAATCTGCCTGGTATACTCACCCTGTGTGCGGTTTCGCAGCATCTGGAACATTCCTTGGGAAATAATTATGTCAAAAGCATACAACAGAAAAGGTTTCAACATTACAGCGGAATCCTTTTACAGTGAGATCAAGTGTCAACACATTCAAATAATTCAAAAACTGCTAAAGTAAATACTGAAAATCTTCTATTTGTTGGTTCTTCCCTCCAGTTTTTGAGAAGTTTTTGAACTGGGAAGGTTTCAGCACACTAAAAGAAATGGGTTTATATTGATTAAATAACATTTTAAACAATTAAAATAGTATATGCTTTAATATATAACTCTTAACAGTGGCTCTGAACAGTGTCTTCCTGTTTAGAAAGAAGTTAAATTTATAAAAATAGGTCTATTTATTTTCGATGTAAATAAAAGTTACTTTCTAATAACATACAAAAGAAACACTAGATTGACAACAGGACTTTCAAGAGGAACTTCAAAACACTAGACAAATTAAAATATATTTCTTTGTGATTTTTAAAAAAATCATTTACACTTGAACCCTAAAAAGAAAAGCAAAACCTCTGCTCAGAAGCATTCCTGAATAATTACTAATAGTTGATTCTTCAAAATACCTTTCAACTGTGTAAAATCTTTTCTTCTTTTGCACAAAATTTCATACAATTTATTTATTTATTTTTTTTTGCATGCTTTCACTAATTCTAGCTGTGAAGATTCACGGTTTTCTGTTGCGGCACTTTTTACTTGAGCAAATACGGACTTTGTGCATGTTGGGCAGAGCAAAACTGGGTCAAAAGGCCTTTTGAGCTGCTGTATCCCAACACGCTTAGAAACCAACAAACAGAGGACATGCAACAGATCTCAGCTCACCTTTTCTACCCGCGTTCGGGGGCCCAGGAGGTCGGTCGGTTACTGACCCTGCGACATTTGGAAGGAGGGGGGTGGAGACACAACAGAGAGTGAGCAACACTTTAGACAGTGGAAACAGACAGATCTTCTGAGGACCTTCACTTTCAAATATTTCAATTGGGTTTCGTTTTCCTTCTGATTATCTCCTGGCTCGTCGGTCGACGCAGGATGAAGAAACGCGACACCAGCTGCGCTTCCGTCACAAACGGGCGCAAAACTTTGTCGATATTCCACTAACGCAACTTCAGCGACTGCGGCGTTTCCATTCAATGAGAATCGCAATTAAAGTCACATGTGAATACGTTTGTTCGACTCGATAAGTCATCCTCCAACTACTTCCTGTCGTCTTCTTCGGCAACATCCGGTTGTCGACCGTGTTGCGAAAAAAAGTGTTTCCAGTGCAGTTTTGCAAAGTAAACCAATTTTACTTTTTAGCACTGAAACAATTTTTTGTTTGTTTGTTTTTTTTTTATTTTGCCATGAAGCAAAATAACTTTCGAAATCTCAGATTGCGCGATGACAGTCGGTGGAAACGCAGCTAGTGTTCAACATCTTGCTGCAGAGGAAACCCTGTGTTAGCACTTGATTGTATCCTAAACATTGCACCCGTTTCATCAGCCTCTTACCAACAGAGACCAACTTTCTGGAAAACTACTGGCAAAAGTGTATTTTAATTTCACTGTATTGTCCGGCGCATGCAGGTAGTCAGTTTCATGCATGGATGCTCTCGGAGAAAATGAGTCAAATGGTCCAACCAATCACAACAGAAGGTCAAAGGGGAGAATTTTGAGTGAAAGCAACTGGAAGAAAAACTTACTAACTGAGAATCCACTCCTTCCGGCATCAGTTCCCATATTTTCACTGAAGTTTCCTGCAAACGTATGTGAGATGATTTACTCGGGTGATCGAGTCATGTTGGAGTCCAGCATGTCTAGTTATGTTGAGAAGGGAAAAACAAAAACAAAACGAGGGCATCGTGTTTTGGATGCAGCAGCTGAGCAGGATCAGGTTTGCTTACGCCCAGATTCTGCTTCCATCATCATACATACCTTTGCAAGAAACCATGAAGATATCGGACGTCATGCCGGGCAGAAAGGGGGCAGGTGATGATGACTGAGTTACTCAGAAATCATTTGTCCAGTTGAAGAACAGAGAAATTTGGGAATTTGGACATTTTTCCCCCCAATGATTTCAACCACTTTTACCAAAACAAATGAAACCATTTATGTCAACAACGGCTTGTAGATTTGGACACAGTACCTGGGAGAAATCCACTTTTCACGGTATCTTTGTGTTTTTGTATTCAGCTCTCCTGAGTCAGTGCTTGGAAGAACCACCATTGTCAGCAGCTGCAGCTGGAAGTATTTTTGCGAAGGTTTTACAAACCTAAAGACTTCCGTTCTCTTGAATGGGAATGGAAATAAATGTTAAGCTCCAAGTCTTAAAGCTTGTTATCAGTTGGATGCAGGTCTGGACCCTGGATGGGTCGCAACTTGAGGGCCATTGACATTGTAAGATGGTAAACATTTTGGTAAACAAACAGGATTTCTTAAAGCATTTCCTTGTTCTTGTTGAAATAAGAAATTATTTATTTCACAGCATGATATGCCGAATAAAATGTTAAAAACTCTGGATATCGTTTTGTAACTCTGTTTTAAACTTCTCCACAACTTGATGCCTGAACAATCTGCTGTGTTTCTTGGTCTTCAAGATGAGTTTTGTTCTCTAGCAGTTACAAAAAGGTCTTGTATGCATCCTGGGATCATATTATGCACAGAAGGACTTGTTTTTTATTTAATTTGGCACCTTATGAAGTCAATTAGTTGCACTGGACTTTTTAGGAGTATCAAGTTAGACAGGGCTGATGGATGCCAGATGTTTCAGAATTTTATGACTAAAGACTTTTTGTTTTTATTTGTATCACTTTCATTTGACTCCACTTTGTGTAATGCAAACGAAACACAAAGAAAATATGAATAGTTTTCTGGGACGGTGTTTGTCAGCAGTGATAATTGGGCAAAGGAATAATGTCACGGGCAGCACAGTGGCGCAGTTGGAAGGTCCTGGGTTCGATTCCCGGCCCGGGGTCTTTCTGCATGGAGTTTGCATGTTCTCCCTGTGCATGGTGGGTTCTCTCCGGGTTCTCCAGCTTCCTCCCACAGTCCAAAAACATGACTGTCAGGTTAATTGGTCTCTCTAAATTCTCCCTAGGTGTGAGTGTGTGTGTGGATGGTTGTGTGTCCTGTCTGTTTTCTGTGTTGCCCTGCGACAGACTGGCGACCTGTCCAGGGTGTAATCCGCCTCTCGCCTGGAACGTAATTGGAGATAGAAACCAGCAACCCTCCTGACCCCATTAGGGACGAAGGGTGTTCAGAAAATGGATGGATGGATGATACTATACACGCCCACCCCTTACATTAACCTGACAAACAGTAACCAAAACAAATTAGTCTGCATTTTTTTCTAAATAAAGTGCAAAACAAAAATGCCATTCGAGAGCCATTCAAAATCAAATCTGTTTTGAGGTAGAGTTGAGAAACTACAAAAATAAAACTTCAAGAGGGAATCTGAAACTAAAGTATTGATCTGATACCGATACCAACTTTTTTTAATCAATATTTTTGGATCGAACTGTCCGCCTCTAGTGACTATCAACTTTGATTAAATCATTCTTGTATCAGTTTTTAATTAGTCAGTTGAACACAAAAGTAGAAGTTAATTAGACTCAGGTTAGGAAATCCCTAAGTTTCGATAAGTTGTTTTCAGCCTACATAAGAGAATCTTGGTTAAATCTCTGCTCTATGTTCCAACAGGGAGCGTGAACAACTCCAAACAACTCCATGTGAAAAGTTTAACCAGACAATCCAAAACAAAATTTGCACCATTTGCTCCGGTGACTGTGCAATCCAGTCCTGGCAAAAGCCCCAGAGTGTTATCTCACAGAGGAAAACGAGGGCGATTATCAGAAAGCGTTCCCATCCAGGATGAGCGTACAGAGTCCCACTGAAAGAACTTAGAGCACCAGAGAGGCCCCTGCCTGATCCGGCCGTTACTGGCCTTCTTGTTGACCTTGCACCTGCTGTACAACACGTAGCATGTCATTACACATGTGGCAGAGTCAAGTTCAAAGACTTCGTTCTTTACTCTTGGAACCGATCCATTCGAATCTGAGAACAAGTTGATGAGTATGATTTACTTAAAGACAGGATTTTTTTCACTTTGAGTCAATTTTGACCAAAAACCCCCCAAAAAAAACAAAGCCAAAACATTAACGTCTGAGGACAAAGGATGAAACATAGTTACTGTGCTAATTCCTGCATGTCTACCCTGCCACAAATCGCAACTAAATTCAATCAAAGAGTTGACCGTCCAAAACGTTTTGCGGTCAAGTCGAGCAAGAACAGCTGCCGATGCAATTTCCAATTGTTTGTTTTGCTAATGCCAGACATTAACACCAATGAGTTAACAATTCTGCAGCTTTAAAGAGACGTCTAATTAGAGGAGCGCTAATGGGTAGAGTATGTCGGTGGTTTTGTACAAGGAAACAAAACACAATTTGTGGAGAGCCGAGTTCTGTCACGGCTTTGTTGTTGTTGAAAGGCTCTGTTTTTGCAGAGTATATGTGGATCGCAGTGATTGGTTTATATTTTCAGTGTTTCCCTTCAAAAGGTCAGGGTAGCATGCCCGAGACTTTTGAGTTTTATTTTTATTTTATTTATTTTCCACATTTAAGGACCAACCAGAGCATCTAGGAGTAAAAGTTAAGATTCCCACGAATGCAACATGGCGGAGCGGCAGAGCTGGTGCAGAGCCTTTTGGTCTGGGGTATTTGACTCACAACCTCAAGATTATCACTACCACCGCAAGAAAGCGGTGGTACATTTTTTTGTGCTACCACCTAAAACATGCGGGACACCAACTTTGGAGACCGCTGACCTACAGTACACACCAAAAGTTTGGACACCTTCTCATTGAATTCAATCAGAAAGTGTGTCCAAACTTTTGGTCTGTACTGTACATAAATGCCATAGTGTCCAAATGTCCCGAATACATTAGCGACTGTAAAGCTGCCAAATCTTTTATGTGTCCAAATAATCTGCTGGGGTTTTTTTCTTGATGATTAAATCAGACGAGATACAGAATCAGCTGACAGGAAGGAGATACTGAGGACACCAGGATGAGTCGGCAAAAGCCGAGTACATTTCCTTCACACACTGGCTGATGAAGACCTCCCCGCCCAGTCAAAGTACCTGAACACACAGGCTTCCTGTTGTGCACAGAGGAGCCACTCACTGGCTTGCCGTCGGCGGTGACGCACCAGCAGTAACCTGTCAAAGTGTGACACTGGACCTGACGAACACATACAGATGCAAGCATATCTTTTATCACAGCTGCGTTGATCTGAGTACGCTAATAGAAGAGAAAAAGGAAGGTGAGGAGTGACGCACACACCTGGGCGAACGTTCCGTCCTCGTTGCATTCCGGGACGAAGGTGGACTCCTGAGGCCTCCGGGCCTGTTCCAGGGCCTGGTTCCTCTCGACGTGGCACTTCGACTGACCTGCGTCTGTGGAAAACAAAACAAAACAAAAAAGATTGTTCTTTTCTCAATAAGACCTCTGTTGCACCTGCAGGCTGCCCACTGCGGTTTAAACACTGAAAGACGGAGAGGCTGGGGGGTTAAATGTCCAATCGATTGAAGAATATTTCAAGGAATTGGAACAGACTTGGGCTGCACAGTGGCGCAGTTGGTAGAGCTGTTGCCTTGCAGCAAGAAGGTCCTGGGTTCGATTCCCGGCCGGGAATCTTTCTGCATGGAGTTTGCATGTTCTCCCTGTGCATGGTGGGTTCTCTCCAGGTTCTCCGGCTTCCTCCCACAGTCCAAAAACATGACTGTCAGATTAATTGGTCTCTCTAAATTCTCCCTAGGTGTGAGTGTGTTGTTTGTCTTGTATGTCTTTGTGTTGCCCTGCGACAGACTGGTGACCTGTCCAGGGTGAACCCGCCTCTCGCCCGGGACGCAGCTGGAGAGGAACCAGCAACCCTCCTGACCCCATTAGGGAAGAAGGGTGTTCAGATAATGGATGGATGGATGGATGGAACAGACTTATTGATCCACAATGTGACATAACGAGGCGAAGTACTGAGCGGCGAGCGCTCTGCAGTTTTACTCTGAAGAGACATTTCTGAGATTGTGGGAAAAAATGAAGAAAAGAGGAGGTTTTACATTTAAAGGTTGAAAATTCCATCAAGATGTGTGTTTTTTTGGGTTTTTTTCTCTTTTTGTCTTTTACGGCGTTCGCCTGTGGTGTTGAACTTCATGCTTAGCTGTTCTTGTAAGTATAGTCTCAGCAGGGTGCAGAACAGAGTGGCCTTAACCCTCCACTTCAGCGGATGAGTGAAAGTTCATAAAAAGTAATCCCAGAGAAGACAGTCTGGAAAATGAGGACGGAACTAAAACAGGACTGTGATGTCAAACGTAAAATGTAGAAAAATGGACTGGGATTTTTTTATATACATTTATTTGGTGACGTTACGTTAGAAAGTTTCTCCAGTCATCTAAAAACATTAAATTATTATCTGGTGGTTATCTTTTTATATTTGGGCTTATGTGAACATTGCCACTCTCTGACGCTTCCTTGAACTGGTTGGCATAGGTGCTACTGGCTACATAATAAACATCTTCATTACATTGTTTGCACAAAATCCTTCTTAGATAAGGAGATTTTAGTGTTATCACAATAGTACCGCAAATTATTGTGATAAAACTTTAAGTCCATACCGTCCACCCCTACGGCTCACCCTTGCTCATTGAAGACGGTCTGTTTTATTGTTATCTGTTTTAAAACCAAAAAAAGAGAAAAAAAAACATGCAAAGACAATTTAACCTTCTCCCAGCTTTTTCTTTATGCGCCTCAGGACTTTTATTGTGAAATAAATCCAAGCATTACAAGAAGGAGGGGCAGAAAGTCAAATGAGGAGCCAAATATGGAGGGCTGTACTGGCTGTAATATTCAAATCCACCAATGAGTCCATCAATATCATCCATCCATGTATCCACAAACTCATCCGTATCAAGCAACTACCCATGTATCGCTGCAATGCATCAAGTTCACCCATCTGAAACAGAGGAGGCAGGAATCGGGCTGCAGGAATCGGGCTGCAGAAATCGGGCTGCAGTTCTCCTGACATAACAACAGGCTTTGAAACGAGGGAGCAAATGCCAGGTTCACACCTTGACTCCAGAGTCGAGGGCAGCCTGTGATCGTGGTCTGTAAAAACGTACACGTCCACAGAGAGCTGGGAAATTAAAAACATCTCCCCCCGGCCCTCCAGTTTCCACTTTCCCCTTAAGGTTTTACGGCTCAAAGCTGCAACTTTGTGATCTTCAAAATAAATGCGTTTTATTGCTTTCCACATTCGCAGTTTATATCGTCAAAGGGAAAATGAAGACAGGAGACCAAGAAGAGTGTTTCAAGCTAGCGTTTATGTCACGTTCAGCCAGTCCACGAGTGTTTTAGCTGAAAGGTCAACACATGGAAATGGGCGAGTTGAAAGCGACGCTCATTTGCTTCCATAGTCGCAGCTACATGACCCTGAAGGTCAGACGCTCTTTGTCACTTTGAAGACGATAAGAGGACAAAGTGATCTTTAATGAGGGATTGCTGGTTGTGTGCTGATTACAAAACCCTGCTGTAAAAGGGGAAACAGAGGTGACTTTCATTAGGCGGTCCGCATTCGATCCAACTTGGCCCCCAAGGTGTCATTCTTTCTTTTCACCTTATCCACGTTTCCATGGCAAAGCAACGCGGGAAGACCACCAGATGATGGATTGGACATGTTAAAGGGCCGATATTATGCATTTTCCAGCCACATAGTTCCATTTTATAGCACAATACAGTAACTGTTGCCTTCAGTTGTTATAAAAATGCTACATATATCAAGTATGAGCTAAAAGAAGTTTGATTTTGTTATTTAACACCTTGAAATTGGACCTCTGTCTCTTTAAAAACTGCTGCTTTTTCTGAAACTCTGCCAGGAAGTGATTACTTCACTCCTGTATTGACCCTTTAGCAACATTTTTACCAGCGCTACACTGAAAAGTAGCTCCTATAATGAGCTCAGCAGATGCGCAGTTCCACCAGGTGTTTGCTAATTGCTGCTGGCTAGTCTGAAGGAGTGCGGGAGTCACAGAGGAGAGCTGGTCTGTGAGGGGAAAGCATGGAAGCTGCATCTTGAAGACGGTGCTCAGTTCACCCGGGCTTTATGCACAGCTGAATGGTTGCCATGGAGATTAAAGGATTTCTCAAACATACATGCAAGAAAGGTAAATGCATGTAGATCACATTAAAGCTGCAAGAAGGATTTTTGTTACATCTAGGTCCAAATCTGTTTACCAAACAATTCTACTTTCGGGAAATATTCTTTCTGTTTTTATTCGATTTTAACTCATTGTGTTACATTTTTTGTGTTACAGCTCTCCTCTGTGACTCCCGCACTCCTTCAGACTAGCCAGCAGCAATTAGCAAACACCTGGTGGAACTGTGCATCTGCTGAGCACCACCATGATTGTGGTGCTTTGACTATAACCGTATTATGACCTCTGACTCATTAAAACATTTCTTTACACTCCTCCAAATAAACCAATTCCCTACACGGGGTGAATTTCACAGCTTCTAGAGACTGAAGTGTCTCCTCAGTTCTTACCTTTGGGCTCTGGCTCTCTCCCGTCAGATGTGGCCGTTGGTGCTGGAGCCACCGGCAGCGTAAACTTCACTGAAAGACAAACGAGTCCTTTACATGGACTGACAGTTTTGTGTCGGAAGCAAAAAAGAAACCATGAATATACCAACTGAAGGTAAATTTGTTTTTTTGGGGTTTTTTTTTTTTAGAAAGATATATATAGATACACCGTTTGACAAATGAATGCTCTATTAATAAATAAATTTGTTTAAACTAGATGGACAAAAGAACATTAAAGAGAGCTTCATTCGCATGCAAAATGTTTGAAAACCACAATAATTAAAAAAACAGCACATTAGCATTAAATCATTATTACTGCACATTACAATAAACATGTTTGCATTGTGGAACCATCGTTACATCCTCACCAAAATCGAGCTAAAAATGCCTTTAAACTTTTATCTTTGATTTATTCATAGTCGACATTAACATTCGATGCCTGAGTTTAAATAACCAAAAACGGAACAGAAGCACTTGATTAAAGAGTAAAAACATAAATTAAAGGTCACCATGTGCGTTCGGCGGCATATTAGAGAAGTAATGACAATGATTTGATCATTATTGGTTTGTAAAATTATTTTTGTTTAACCTCGATTGTCCGAAAACATAAAACAGATCACGTACTGTTTTTATTCATTAAACAAAAACAAGAATAAAAGGGGAGAAACTGGAATAACTTCAAGATGGCTGTGCATCGGGGTGAGCATTTATCGTATCGTTCATCACTTATCATGATAAAATTTCTTATCGAGATAAAAAATGTGATCCATTACTGTCACAATAATTTCCAATCAGTGCTGTTTAAAAACTTTAACTCTGCTTATTGTCGGGATTGATACTTTTACGATTTTCTCCACTGTCTGTTCAATAAAAACATAAATAAATATGAATACATTTGAAAAGGCAAATCAGACTTCCTTACATGACCGGTGTCCTGAAGAAGCGTTTTACAAATGGGAATGTTTTTCAGTGTTTTTTGTGTGTCTATTATCAGTGTGACACACAGTCGTACAGTTGCCTAAAAGAGAAATATTAAATAGTTCTTATCGTAACCACAATATTACAGCAAAATATCGCGATAAAACTTGCAGTGCATTTAGCTGTGCAAAACCTCAATGATCCAAAGCAACAGCTGCGGTAAAGTCTGGAAGAAAATCCCTCATCAGTGACGTGACAGACTAATGAAGTCAAACAGAGTAAAATTTCCTCCAGTTGATTTGGTTAATGTTGGATCTGCAGGCTATTGACTGATGGTGTTTACTTTGTTTTTCCCTTTTGGTTTTTACCTCTGCTTAATGACAGCATTGAATGCGGCGTCCTCGTAGACTCGCGCTCAGATTTCAATCTCGTAAAAGACTTTTATAATGTCCTAAAACACAAAACCCTGGAACAGAAAGGTGTTCTTGTGTCGATGCAGCCCAGCCGGCGCGGCTTTTTAAAATTTTTTTTTTAATTTATCATTATTTTTGCCGTCCTCACCTCGACACCTTCCCCGATGCGCCATCGTCAGCGTTTTGTCCCTGCATCGGGCCCTCTGCAGCTCACAGTTTGTCTCGTAGGTCCGCCCGTCCGAGCCGCACACCGGCTTCCCGAGCGTCCGCAAGCAGACGGACCCGCAGTGGTTGTCTCTCTCTCCGATCAGCCACTGTTTTCCACAGAGAAAGCAACAAGGTTAGCACAGCGACGCTCTGCTTTCCGGCGTCTCCACGGACTACTGCCTTGACTTGTCCCACACTCCTTGAACACTTGTCAGCTGCTGCTTTGCTTTGTTTTGGCCACTACAAAAAAAGGGATTTAAAGGAAAGTAAGGGGGATCAACCTGAAGACCAATTTATCTTTTGGTTTGATGAGGACAGGTTCAACTTTGATGAGCCAAACTGATTGTTAGGAGTCTTTACTCTCCCGTCTCTCTAGGTCTGTACTCCTGATCTATTGACAGGAGGACAGCGTTCCCTCTGCCAGAACGAAAAGTTTCAACCCTCCAAGCAGTCACCAGATATTTCACATCTAAGGGATTTCTGGAAGAGGGAAAAACCTTGACAGGCAGATGCAAACGATGGCAGCGGCACATCAGCATTCCTCCAAAGAGTTGTTTTGTTTTGTTTTGTTTTTTCCTTCAAGGTTTCAGACATTAACCCGTCACATCTTGCTTGGAAGCAATGTTGAAACAATCTGAAGTCCTTGTTTCATAATGCGCAATTAAAGCAACAAGAATTTTTTTGATTTTTTTTTTTTTTTTTTCCCGTGGGAAAATGTTGCATTTGACAACCTCTGCATGAATTTGCATGCGGCAGCGCTGGTTGGGTCTGACAGGAGATCTTATAAAAGGGGCAGGTACTGAGGGAAGAAGGTGATGGAAAATAAGATGTCAAAGAGATGAAAGGCAGAAAAAGAAAAAAAAGAAAAGGGTAACATTCTTATCTTATCAGATAATCTGAAGACACTTGCAAAAAAAAGAAAAAGAAAAGAAGAATAAAGAAACAATGTGCTATAGGAGCGCATGTGAAGGTTCTGCCTCTGCTCTGGCTGTCAGACGGTTCCTCCTGCTTCGGTGCCCGAGATCCAAACAAACACGAGACGCAATGTTTTGGAAAAACATCTGAAATTGTTGCCGGGAGACGGATTTTCTCTGAACATGTAAAAGAGATATCAGACGGTTTAGATCGAAATGATGCCAAACCACAGATGTCACGAATGAGTTGGCGCACGACGAGGAATTTATACACAAGCGATTCCCGGTGAGCCTGCAGACGTGCTCTGGTCTGCGCTCTGAGTTACGCAGCACGCGGTTCCTGAAGACGATCTGCTCCCTTCGGGCCATCGCTGCTGATTTCTGTCTGTCTGTCTGCAGTTTGGGCCAATTTTGATGTATTAGATGTGTCAGGTCATGAATTTGTGCGAAAACTGTTACGTTGCGGTTCAGCATTATGAAAGTTAGGAGCTGATTCGTTAGAAGCGCCGTTCAGTCATAATGGGTCTATGGGCTACACAAAATATGCTCATTTTACAAATGTTTTTCGCAGAATCATTCTTCAATGACGAGGTTTCAGTCCACTCAGTTCCGCCTGCTTTGAGCTTCTTCCAGAACACGCTGTTTTAGAGTCTCTTGTCACTTTAAATCCACTTTGTAGCCACGCCCCCTAACTCAATTTTTACACTCGCACATGAAAATGGCTGCGCGGTTCTGCAACCGTACATCTTCGAAAAGCAGACGCGGAGCCTCCTGCACAGCCAACAAGAAGTTCAGCAAGTGGTTTCTAAATAGTAAGTTGACAAAAAAGAAGAAAAAAAACACTTGTCTTTTCCAGCAGCCATTGTACAGCAATAATTATTTACATTTAAATTATTTTCTTTTTAATTTATTTTTTTTAAGTGCTTGACTGTTTTGTTTTAGAAGTATGGAAACTCAAATGAAAGTACAAAATTGTGTAAAATGTGAATTTTGCAGAATGTGTCCCCTTTAATGTTTTACATACAGAGAGCAGAAGTGCATGTCGTACACACCGAGGACCGGAAGAGAAAAGATGTTTTACCTTTTCGTCTAACAAGTCAGATGGAAGGAAATCCTCCCATCAGCTCTTCTCTGCTCTGCTCCCACCACCTTGTTCCACTTATTATATGATGGCTTAAATTGTGATCTGGAAGTGTCCATTTCAATCCCACGCAGCTTTTCTTTGCATGTTCTGTTTGCCGTCGGTCCATAAAGACCAGATTTGGGTCAACAAATAGTCCTGACACCAACAGATTCCTCCTCTTCCTCAGTTACCGCCGGCTTCTCGGCTGCTACTCTTACCAATCTCAGATTAAATCAGTCTCTGGTTCTTGCCTGGCTTGTAAGTTTTTGTCAGATCAAGTTGCATAGGGTGGACAGTGGAGCTGAAAATTTAAATGTGAGCCAAAGATTTTTTTAACTCCTAACTGAAGGTTGTGTCTATGTAAAAAAATAAAAAAATAAAAAAATACGGCTTAAACGGTGGGAAACACTTTTGCAAAGGTATTTCTCGAGAGCTTTTGAGACATTTCAGCAGCACAGCTTTTGAATTTGTGACCTTAAGGTTTCAGACGTGGGAAACAGACTGCAGACAAGAAGCGAAGCCTGAGTTGACGCACGGCGGCATTGTTAAAGCAGAGGTTGTACATCTCACTGCGATGTCCCACTATTGACAGAATCTTGTTTTTGTCTAGTAACAGAACCTGGATCTCTGGCCGACGGCCTGCTGAGGAACCCAGAGGCGTTCAAGAAGAACCCGCTGATTCTGAAGGAGGGAGCCGAAATCAGACTGAAGGCCAACGTCACCGTTTGTTCCTATCTGGAAACTGCAACAGTTGTTTTATGATGCAGCAAAAAGCCAGGATGTGGTAAGAAGGCTGGGCAAACACCAGGACAGATCGTTTCTTTTGCTAGGGGACCTTTTTGTTATTTTACATTTGTCAAACTGTTCCCGCCAGCAGCAAAAATTATGGCAACTATAAACGCGAGTTTTTCACATTTCTGTCCGAGCCGATCAGAAACACACCAACTTTTCGTGATCCAGCTGGCCAAATAAAGCAGCATCTTTCCTTCTTTGTCTGAAGTGATCTCAGAGTACGCAGTCTTTATGACACCAAGTTCTCACTTTGCTTTTTTGTCACACTGAAAACTGACCTGGAGAAATGGAAAAAAAGCAGTTGTTTAAAAAATGATTTTATGTATTACAATAAAAAAAACTATTAAGACCAACTTGACCCTTCATGACGACATTACCTCTCACTTAAATCTTGAGTTAATTGTGATCAACCATGTGAAAGATCCAATTATTCAAACAAGTAACAGAGCCCAGACGTCAAAAACTCTGTAAAATGTAATTTGAGCTGTTTTTCTAATGCAGAACCAAACTGAAAACTATTTTTAGATCAATAGTTTATCACAAAAACGACTAAATATACTCCAATGACTGTATCGACATCAGAACTACAATATTTACATGTACCTAGATTAGACTTTGTTTATGAAAAATGGCTTCCGTTTTAAGCAATAATGGCATTACATTAGCTTTTCAGTACAAGTGTTAACCAACACTTTTAACAATGTAGACACACACACACACAAAAAAAAAAAAGACAAAAAGTGCCACTTTATACCATGGACCAAAGAGGTTAAAGTGTCAAAAGTAAAAAAAAAAAAAAAAAAAAGAAAAATCTATAATTCATCAAAAAATTACCACAAATATTCTCAGCATTCTTTTTGTTCTGTTTTATCAGATTCAATAATTATAAAATAAATATTTAACTGTAATTATGTTCCAAATGGACCAAAGCTAAGCTGATAAATTAATAGAAAATTCTTAATTCATTAAATAAAAAAGACAAAAACATTCTCATGTCTACATGGAATCATACTGAGACTTTTGTACAGAGCCTAGTGAATAAATTTAGAAATAATTCATAATTAATCAACAAACTGGAAAGATATATTCAGATAGCCATGACTGCATCGTATTATATTACAATGATTCTTGTTTACAGGGTTTCAGTAAAAAAAAAAAATTAAAAAGTTAATTGCTATTTATATATACAACACAGAGGCACATTGTGTTGCCTCTATAATTCATAACAGAAATATTTCGGTGTCCCTGGATTTAACGCTTCCTCAATTAAGAAATGCTAGCACTGAAAGTTGGAAGATTTCAGAGTGGTCTAGTCAAAGTCTAGACATAAATCCAATTCAGAAGTTGTGCTACGCTCCCAAACCCTTCAGTGTGGTGGAATTAAAACAATTTAAGTAAAAAAAAAAAAACTAAACAAAAACAGAGCAGAGAGTCGTCGGCCCAAATTCCTCAGCAACACTGTAAACGCGACAGCCGAACTGTCCTCAGGTTTACAGAGAAATGACTGTTTAACGGCAAATGGATCAGCCATCATTTGAAGCCAAACTGTTCATCATGTCTGGAAAAGATTTCAAAAATAAATAAAATCACTTTTTTTTTTTTTTTCTTCGACGCGTATTAAAAGCGAGACCCTTCCAGGCGCTGGTGGCACGGCACCGTTCTGTTTGTGTTTTTGCTGGGAAGAAATCTGCGTGCAATGACTTTAAAGAGCTGAAACACAGATAAGATTCTTTCTGAAATAAAGAGAAGATACAAGAGGTGCGGCATCTGCCAGATTAAATCGACCGATAGCGAAGCATGGGGGCTGAGGGGGGGGAGGGCAGATAAAAGGCTACGGCTCCTTACAGTACCAACACAAATTTCTGCCTATTTCCGACTCCTTTTGGCCAGAGTTAGTTCTTCGATTATAGACACGTTTCGAAAAAGAAAAATGAAGGAAAATTTCAGACGGGATCAGTTGCCAGATCAGTACGCCCAGAACAAGCCAGAGTTTTAAGGAGGATTCCAGCCTTGGCATTCGGGAGAGGACGAGAAACTCCTGTCAAACGGCTGAGAGTGAAACTAAAATACGATCTGTTCGCAGTGAGTAAGTGCGGACGGGGGAGAAACAAAGCAGAGCATGTCAGTTTTGACTTGTGCGTCTTCGTCTTGGCCCCGTAATGCAGCTGGAAAAGGAAAAAAATAAAATAAAAAATGCATCTGCCATTTATCAGATTTTACAAGATTTGTTTAAGAGTACCAAAAAAAAGAAAGAAGAAAAAACGGCTTCTTCCACAGCAGAGAGGAGTAAAAATACATTCGGCCTGTTGGGGAGCCAAGACGAGAGCAGAGCAGTTTGTGTATATGATTAAATATTAAACTGCTCAAATAATGTCCAAACCATGCGGACAAAACCAAGCGACAAGGAGTCCAGATTTAGGACTTTGGTGTCCGTCCTCCTCCCGCCAGCTGACCTATCCGCCGCGCTCCTGACTCACGTAATGGATGCAGCCTCTTTTCTCATCGCAACAAAGCGCCGGGTGACATTTAGAGGCAGCATTATCTGTTGAGCTGCAATAAACCGCTTTCACCGAGTCTCCCACATCTCTGACTCACACCGTCCCACCCACAGGCTCGCTGCCTGTAAAGGTGAAACCAGAGCCTCGGGCGGAGGGAAAAAGCTGGGATTTTTTTTTTTTTTTTTTTTTTTCCCCGCTTCATGGGTTGGAGTTCTTTTAACACAAATTTTTGTCTTTTAAATTGCAAGATGGGGGGAGAGAAGAAGCGAGTCCCGGTGTTGAGCGACTCTTTTCGACTCACTGTTTAGATGACGGCCGTCTGATGGCGCAAGAGTTTGGGTGCTTCTGGCACAGAGTTCTCGCATGCAAAATTCAAAATATAAAGCAGCAAATGTGTCCTTGCACTCGAGAAAGACACTTAGGATGTTTTATTTGCTCACTCAGCCACTTCTTGTCACAACCTTTTATTTTGTGGAACAAAAATTCGAGCAGCTCTCAAATACGTCAGAAACAACCAATCAGAACGGTCCCCGTTGCTCTCCACTACGCTACAACAGAGTCTGCCACCAGTGCTAAAGCTAGTTAGTGGGCGCATATAGATATTGAATAAGAGGGGTCCTAGGATTGAACCTTGGGGTACCCCACATCTGACCTTTGACCTCTTTGATGAGAAGTTTCCAATTGAAACAAAGAAATCCTTGTTCTTTATGTAAGATTCAAACCAGTTAAGCACTGGACCGGAGAGTCCGACCCAACTCGCCAGTCGATTCAGTAATATGTCATGGTCAACAGTGTCAAAAGCTGCACTGAGGTCCAACAGAACCAGCACTGTGGTTCTCCCACAGTCCGTATTTATATGGATGTCATTGAACACTTTTATGAGGGCAGTTTCTGTGCTGTGGTGAGACCGGAAACCAGACTGGAAGGAGTCAAAGCAGTTGGTTATCGTTAGGAAGCTATTTAACTGTTTACACACAACTTTTTCAATAACTTTGCTGATGAATGGGAGGTTGGAGATCGGCCTGTAGTTCTGCAGTAGTGATTTTGAACAACATAGATTGTTCAATATGAACTTTAAAGATTATCCAAAATTCAACTAGCATAGCTAAGCGTTACAACCGTAGCACCTTTGAAAGATTGCAGCAAAATGGAATACAAAATGCAATTTCTTTTGAGTAAAAACCTTTGCATCCACAGATTTCGCTCCACTTGAAAGAGCTGAAATTACACCAAGATGTAATAACATCGGCGCATACGGTTGGAAGATTGCTGAACAAAGGTGAGGCACGTTGCAATATCAAAACGGTTGTCCATCGCCCTCAAAATGAAAAGTCTGGTAAACGATTTAATTAAGTCTCAAATCAGTTGTTCCACTTTGTAGAAAATAGCTTACAAGTAGAGGACGTTCAAAGCGGCCAGTTCAACCTGGAAGCAGACCGCAAGGTGCTAAAATAATTCTCAGGAAATGTCAATACCAGCACATTTTTGGCAGGGAAATGGGCGTTCCAAGTGTGTCACATGCTGAGGCTACAATCCTCAACACAGTCGTACCCCAGTACCAGCCCCAGGCCACTTTCTGCACGTTTTCCCCTTCTCTCTTTAAAAATGTGAGAGATGGTAAAAGTTTAACTTGTCATGGCAGATGTACTAGGAGTAAATCTTTGCAACCTAGCAAAAACATAAACAAAATAATTAAAAGTGAATATATGCTGTCGCAACAAGCAGTTAATCAATTAATCGCCTGATAAATTAGAACAAACTCAGTTACTTTTATTTGCAAGATTTATATTTTCTCTTTTCTCTCTCTCTACCAAAAACTGGATGATAAAAGTCTTCAGTTTGATGTTTTGGTATCAACTAGCCACTTTTTTTAAGGAGAGGTTTTGTTCACAGAGACTTCATAATTCATTTTATTTGTTGTTTTGTTCATTTATTTTGGGTATTTAAAATTAATTCCAGCTCCAGTATTAAATGTTCATTAGAATTTAAAGTTTACTGATCTTTGAGAATGTGTTATTTCATCATTATGCCATTGTATTACTTGAAAACACAAAACAACAATAGTAGTGTTTATCACAATAACCTCTGGGACAATTTATCGTCTAGCAGCGATTATTATTGTGACAGGGCTAACTATATGGAGTAAAAATTTGGCCGAAACCAAACACAATATTCAAGAAAAAGAGTGGCATCCCGCCTGCTGAGCCCAGAACTGGAAGTTTCCGGATGTGGGTGGAGATCCTTTGCTGCATCGGCACCTGACCAACTCATCTTCATCGACTCCACCGTGAATCAAGTCGGGGATCAAAGAGCGGCGGGAGAAAACATGAGATCATCATCTGTAAAAGATGATCAAGGTGGAAGCAAAACAGGACCTCGCAACATGTCCATGACCCCAAAACATGCCAGTAACTCCAAGGACTGGCTTAAGGAACGCATTAGCCGAGTGACGGAAAGTCACGGCCAAAGTCAAAGATCAGATCTGATTCTCATTAAGATGCTGTAGGACGACTTGAAACGGGACGTACACACAAAAAAATCCGTAAAACATCTCAAAGCTAAGAGTGAGGAGTAAAGTAAACCTTCCTCACACCGGTTATCCGAGACTGGAACCCCCGGAACTGAGGAGGCAAGACTGGCTGTCAAAGGGCAGCGTTTGTAAGTAATGGTAATTACATGTAGCTAGAACACTTTGTTTTCCAAAGGTAAATTAAAAAAAAAAAAGACAGTTAAGAAATCAAAGTGTGAACGTTTCTTTTTTTCCCGTCGTTACTCAGTTTGCTCTTTCCTCCTGGATCACCAAATACTCTCCAGAAGGTCGTGATGTGGTAAAACTCCACCTGCCTGGCAAATTAGGGAGCTTAAAAGTTGTTATTTTCAGCTAAATTCTTGGCCTTTTCTGGCCGGCTGTAGCATAGGTGACATAATGTGTTATTATCTACTGAGAGAAAACAGCCCCTCCCCGCTTCTGCCAACAACAGCTGTGGTTCAGACGGCATCTCATAATCAAAACCAAACATACTCGGATTGAACACGGCGAAATGCAACGGGAGCAATTATCAGAAAACGCCAGGAAAACACCAGATACCCGACCTTGTTAAACCCTCCCGAGTTATAATTAGGCCGAGTTTGACGAGCCAAGCAGGAGACTGAAGATAAATAGGAGTATTAAATACATCCCTCAGTACCTTTTAGCGACAAACAACGAGGAGAAAGTATTAATGAAGAGAGAGCAAGAGAGAGAGCGTCAGCATTTCCCGACACTGTCATGATTTGATAGTCACCTTTTCCTGACTTCAAATCAAGACGGTGTGTTTCGGCCGGGAAACAATGAGCAATGAGATTCTCACATTTAACAAGCCAAATTCCCCCAGCATGCACAGTATCCCACACGTTCGAGCCAGAAAAACACGAACCCCCGAGTTCTTTCTGCAACACTCATAAAATAAGTGAAACGTAACCCCTGTTGTGCAACCATTACAGCTTCACAAAAAAGAAAAAAAAAAGACTTTGCCATCACTGGCAGGGAATTTGTTCCAGCCTGGGTTTTGGCACTCAAACAAGATAAGCAAATATCATTATAAAAATAATAATGTTTATACGCCTCCGTAAAGGTCTAAGGGGAAGACAAACGAGCTATTTTAGCCGGGCAATAAGCAAATCTGCAAATTTCACCTTCGACGGTGGATCGAAATCTCACACCTTCCAACTTTCTTTATTAGTTTGGCGTATTTTCCACTTCTGGACAAAGTTTGAGTAATAAAACAATCATATAAACACATAATAAACCACTGATCCCAATTTTAGATTTATCACACCTATCAGATGGTGCCTAAATAAAAGGCTGTTATTTAGCACGTGTTGCTCATGTACGTCCCAGAAACACTGGACAGAACCGACCAACATTGGGCCACATGGTTATGATCCAGTAAGAAAAATGTTTGTACGTCTTGCTCTTTTTCACACTTTCAGATTCTTTCTACCTTTCGGAGCATTTTCAGCCATCTTTGGAGTGCGTGCCGAGCATGTATGGACACAGATTCTCAACTGGATTTAGGTCTGGACTTTGACTAGGCCAGTCAAACACATGGATAGCGTTGTTTCCGTGAGTGTACTATAAGCCTGGCGGGCCACCAGGCTCAGCATTCTTTGTTTATATGTTACAGGTTCTTTTATTACACCAGTAACGGTGATAACGAAGGTGTGTTAAAGAGTCTCTTTGGTGAAACAGTTGGAAGCACAATGACACCATTGTGGTCAGTATGTGAACGCACAGGAAGTCTGAGGTCAGGGGTCATTTTTTTAGTCACTGGAACTCGGCAACCACTTCCTGTCGACATGCAAGCAACGCCAAAAAGTCACGGGTAAAAAATCAAAAACAACTCTTGAAATAGGATGAAGTAACTGGAGTGTAAAAGTATATGTGTATTTTAATTGTACGTTTTTTTCATGTTTGCCTTTTTTAAGGCTTTATAGATGGTGTTTAAGCGTTGTAATAATAATAGTCTTACTTTAAAATTTACTGTCAACTTTAAACGTTGTTTTAACTCAAAAACACAGCAGGTTACTGGTTGACTGCCCTCGCGGTTGGTTGCTTTTAAATTCAAACGAGACAGAAGTTGTCAATCTGGACGGCACTAAATTTACCCGCAGCAAGAAGTTAAAGAACCTTGGAACCTGGTCCTGGACTTAAATATAAGTGAAAATCTCTGGAATCATAAACAATGGCTGCCTAGGGGGCGCTGCAGATCCAACCGACCTGAGTCTGAAACGTCAGCAGAGAAGAATGGGAGAAAATGTGTTGAGCTAGTAGAGATATAAGAAGACCAGAGTCTGTGATTGCAGCCAGATTGCCCCGAAAAGTTGTTGGGTAAGGACAATGAATTTTATTTTTATTTATTTGGGGATTTTATTTCTTCATTTTATTAAGTATTCAAGTAAGCCTGTCACAATAAACAATAAATCAATTAATCGCATGATAAATTAAAATGAGCTCAATAATTTCTATTTGCATGATTTATCGTATTTCTCTTTCTACCAAAAACTGGATGAAAAACGTTTTCAGTCTGATGCTTTGGTCTCAGCTAGAACATTTTTTTGAGGACTATTGTGTTTACAGAGACTTTAAAATTAACTTTATTTGTTATTTCTGTCGTTCATTTTGTGTACTCAAGATGTCTTCCAGTTCCAGCGTTAAATGTTTGTTAGAATTTAAAGACCTTTGGTATTTAAGAGTGTGTCCTAGCATTATTACGCCATTACTATTTGTATCACTTGAACACGGTCTCAAAATAACAATACTATCGTTTATCGCAATAACTTCTGGGGCAATTTATCATCCAGCAAAATCTGTTATCCTGACAGGCCTCTGTCTACAAAAGATTTCCCACAAATTCTTTCTACAAACTGTGAGGGGAAAATGATTGTAATCCACTTTGTAACAACAACAAGCGTCCACAATAATAAAATGTGGAAAAAGTGAATCCAGTACACGTGTGCTACGGCAATACTGCACTCTGCAAAAGCCATGATGCATCACCGCGGTCTCTTTTCACCCTGAAGGATCTACATTTCCAACATAAAGAACCAAATTCACATCTTCTATATGAATGGCCACGCACTATGGAGAAAAACGTGATTTAATTATTCCCCTTTCTGCTCTGTGTGACGCTGAAGCAGAACAAAACAGGCTGTCATCATGATGCTAATAAAAGAAAAAAAAAAGATAATAATTGCTGGTCTCAACCTGACTTGACTATTGCTGGGAAGAAGTGTTTCTGTTCTCAGGCAGGTTACGGACCTGCCTTACGCTCGAGTTCAGTAACTGTGCATCTGTTTGCAGGAAGTCGGAACCAAGATCTCCGCTATTGTGCGACAGGCTTGTTATCGTCGTGAGAGAGCAGCAGCAAGCGGCCCAACAACAACAACAACACACATTCTTCTACATGTCCATTAAATGCTTCCTTTTGTCAATAATCTCCAACTGTTTATAGGACTCTTTAAATCACAAGCCCACCACTGAGGAACAACAAACCAATGAAAGCTTGTCCTCCGCAGTCGGGGCTGACGTTGCACCGAGGCGTTTCCTTCGTCTTCCATTAATTAGTGGAGTCATCAGGAACTCTGTAACGTGAATACCCAGACACTTGCTGCTTTAATGTTGTACGTAAAGTGTAAACACCTGCAGTTTTCTGGCGCTCGGTCTTTTTAAGTTTACAAGTTACCCAAAACAGCATGTAGGCTATAGAACAGAATGTACAGAATACACGGAAAAGACGAGCTACAGGTCCAACAATCAGACACTAGATAATATAAAGAAGAAAGAAAAAACCTGCCAAATAAGACATTCAAACACCTAAATATTTTTTTCAGACGAGAGAATAGGACAAGCTCATAAAGTCAGAGCAATAAAAAAAAAAGAAACTAATATTCATATTGGCATATCTGACAATCAAAATTTTTTAATATGTATTTTGAATAGGTCTGTGGGTTCTATTTAATGCTAAACAGTGGCTGATTTGTGACATGACCAAAGCATTTTATATATATTTCACTGGCCTGTATTTACATATAAGTGCGACCTTAAGAAAGTAAATTTGAAATGTTGAATTTGACTCCAAAGGCCCTTTTCATCTGGGTTTTAAAAGTTAATTTAGAATCTATCAGAGGCATCTTTACTCTGTTACAGCTCGTATTCTTTCTTTTGCTCCAGGAACTTTCGGTTCCACACTGGATCGGTTTGATCCAGAGCCGAACGCTGCAGCTGTTTCGGCTACATTGTGGTTTCAGCAGCATTCATTCAACATTCGTTGAATGCTAATCAAGTGTTAATTAATGTTAATTAGATAGAGTTTCTGGCAGTTGAGTTAACGTTTTTATCGTACCTGTATATTAGTGAGTCGTCTGCAAACATGTTGAAGGTTGGATGTTTGACGTTCTGATGGAAGATCATTTATGGAAAGAGGAAAACAGTAATGGCCCAAGAGGAGATCCCTGCGGGACACCTCCGGTCAAATGGATTCTGACGGTCTCATATCCATTACATGAATACAAGTCAATGAGTTTTAAGGTCAATAATATTTCATGGTTAATGGCTTCATATCCCTTCTTGAGATCAAGAACAAGGCACCAACCACAACACATCTGTCCAGCAGATATTTTAGCATTTTCTATGAGGGAGCATTTGCCATTTTCTATAGAACTTTGAAACCAGATTGGGTGACAAGAAGCTCACTACGTGTTCAGATATTTTGTTGAGTTATGACTTTCTCTGCAAATTTAGATTTCTGGTAGCATGTTGACAGGCCTGTGATTTCAAACGAATAAAGGTTCTCCACTTTTACAGATCAGCGTTCCCCGAAAGTCAGCTTAGGGAACAAATGCTTCATTTGTTGTGAATGAGTTCAGTGATCTTGTGTTTTGTTTTGTTAAGTTTTAAAAGTTCATGTTCTGCAACAATACCTGAGCTAGAAGCTAGTCTTGATGTAATTTTTTGGAACAATATTTAGGTTTGTTGTTGGCTGTAAAGTCGTAGGCGATAATTTACACAGTCATTAAAAGGTTTTTAAAACATTATCTATTACTTCTTTAGAAACTGTCCATTTCTCCGACCGTCTGTGGAGTTTTTTCTTCATTTCTAATTTACCCTGTCAATTTTCCCAGTTGGTTCCAAATTACTTTAGAAATTTCCCTTTGCTTCCTCTAGTATGACCAATAAAAACTATATTTTGGCCACATTTACAATCACTTTAGTCTATTGATGTAAGCAATTTCCTAGCCAATTTCATTTTGAAGAATCCCAACTTGCGTCGGCGCGCTGCTAGGCCACGCTGAAAACACATCAGACCGAAGACAGGATTAATGATCTGGATAACGTCCTCGGCGTCTTTTGAAGTGGTGAGAAGAAATATAAATCCAAAGCTGATGCCGGGATAAGGAGACATGTTCTTCCTCTTCGGATGTGACTCTAAATCTGATTAACAGCGTTCTCGGTCACTAATGCTCCATCCTGGCCGCAGAACAGACGCCCTGTGACCGCCGGCCTGAGAAGAAATGCCCAGGGTGGAAGTGTGTGCGTCCGTCGCGTACTACAGCGGGATTAGAAGCGCCTGACGCTCGCTCCGGACCACACACCGGCTCGAATCAAAGCGGACCAAAAAAAATCTGAGCCAGAAGCAGAGGCTGAATCTGCAGAGGGAGCCTGATAAGGAGGCGGAAACGTTGCAGCCGTTTTGAGGATTAAAGAGAGCCGTAACTCATTAAGCATGACTCACGTGATTTCAAATTCACATTGAAGGGAGAGAGGGGGGGGGGTAATAAAAATAAAAATGTAAATACAGGCAAAACCCCCCCAACCTGCCAGCAGGATCTACAGAGAGAAGAAAAGGTTGAGTAAAGTCGTGATGATTCCTGACAGGAACTCCAAACCTGAGTCATGTCAGGATGGCTGCTTTCCATTAACCTGATTACTAAGTCCTGAAATTGAGCATGAAATGAATTTTTCTAATCATGCACTTATCTGAGGGAAACAACATATGCAAGCAATATGACTGTTCAGTGGTGGAGCATTTGTTAAGAGTCCAATAAAATAAAAGTGGAGCCCTGGAGTCTAAGTTTTTTTTGTTTTATTAAAGACATAATGCTTATAATAGAAAAAAATAAGAAACTATGCGATCATCCTAAACATTTATTTCTGTGTTTTGCGTTTCCTCTTTCTGTTGGCGCACGACGATTCTTAAGTGTGTTTTGGTTAAATCATAATCCACTTAAATTCGTCCAAAATCTTTGATGTTTTTTTTTTTTTTTCATCTCATTAATAATTTTATTTTCTGATTGGATAATAATAAATCATCTTTTGAGAGAAGAGACAAACATCTCTCAAAAGATGATACATCAAAGGGTGCTGGCATGTATTTAATTATTTTTTTTATGTTTTGGTTTTTTTTACATTTTAATGACAAATTCTTTCTAGCCTTCACAATAACTATTGTAAGCTGTCAAAGTAGGAAAGGATCTGTATTTTCCACACAGGTACATCAGGTGTCCATTTAGGCTTTTGCAACAGAAACCAAATATAAAAATGAACCGCCGGCCACAGAGCACTAAATCTGAATCTTTCTGTTGTTGGGGAACTTGACCCTCAGTTGATTTCAGTAGAAACCAGGAATGCTAAACGTGAACAGCAAAGTTACTCTGTTTACTTTTTTTATTTCCATCTTCAAACATATTAGAAATGTTGGCAGCTTTATGGGAGACTCTGTGTTGATGTGAAAGTCTGCATTCTCAGGTCAACACACACACACACACAGAGAGAGACTGGTGTTTACAGTTAGCTGCACTAGCTATGCTAATGTGGCTACGGTAATTTTGAATATGAAAAGCTAAAAACAGAAACTGAAATGATGTTTGTTGATGTTTTCACTTCTGATAGCCTTATTTCAGAGCCAATGCTCTCTTAAGCAAACTGCGGGACGTTGTTATAAATAATTGATAAACAGACTTTTCACAAAACCAAATCGCAATCTACTAAAACCGGTGTCAGCAGACCACAGGTTTAAATAAACCAGAGATCAGAAATGTGCCACAAATCTCCAATTGTTGATTTTTGTTTCGAGAAATATGACTTCTTTAAGCTGTCATTCCTTAAAACCTTGACTTTGCCTGCTTTTGCTTTTTCTAAATCGTCAGAGTGCCGCTGACACAAACCCACAAAACTCCCACAAACTCCCCTGCATTTGTTTTGCTGTTCTCACTGCTGTTTGTTATCGTTGGACAACTGCACTGCTCACTTCAGAGGGTCTAAACATCTCAGCCGGAGACCTCGACCTTGAAGATTTGGGTCTAAATGACCAAATATGCAGCATGATAGAGCAATAAAACAAAGTTTACTTCTCTGGGCTACCCGGCTTGTGGAGCATGTTTAGAGTCTTTGACGACACAAAGCTGACAAATTTGAGTAAGACCCCGATTGCTCTGGTTGAAATGAAGGCCGTAGTGTCAGCTTATATCTTCGATACTTTCTGTTTTTAGTGCAGCACGTGTTCTTTATGAATACCATTGTCTAACATTCTGAAATGAAACCTAACCTGAGCTGATTTTGTAACCAACCTCATGTAACCAAATATTACAAGGAAAAGATATTCGATTTCTAACATGTGACAAATCTTTGACATTTACAAGAGCAGTGTCGTCCATGCAACACTGGACCAACCAGAAAATGGTAGAGTGCCTTCCAGGTCCTGCCTCAAATGGAGGAGTTCATATATCTATGGCATGATTAATATATGAACTATGGAAAATGGAGTGGGACATCAATAACGGTAGTGGTGTGGCAACTAAGTGATGTGGGTTTGTCACTGTGATGACGGAGCTAAACCGAAAGGGGAAGCTCTCGATTTCCCGGTCTGTCTCTGTTCCTGTGGTTTCTTTTGGTCACAAGCCAAAAGAACAAGATTGCGGATACAAAAGCCTGAAACGAGTTTCTTACGAAGGGTTTCCCTTGGAGATGGGGTGAGAAGTGCGGCCATCCGGTAGGATCTCATCATTGAATCTACATCAAGGGAACCCAGGCATGCTCCAAACTTGAGGAGACCCAGAGGAGAGACTATGTTTCTCAGCTAATCTGGGAACACCTTGGGGATTCCTCTGAAGGAACTGAAACAAGTGGCTAAAGAAAGGAAGGTCTGGATCTTCCCCCCGGATTAAGCAGAAGATAACAGTAGGATGGTGGAATATATTCAAAATCAAGAAATGCGAAGGGAAATCTGCAGCCAAATTGAGTTAAAAAAAGGTGCTTCTCATTAGATGACGGCTGTCTAGTAGCGTCAATCTGTCTTTACTTTCAGATCGACTTCAGCTTTCACACATCTTTTCTTGACTTTCTATAAAACCAACACCTGCCTGCTGCGAGCTTCGTTAGACTCACATGCACGTTTCAGATGCAGGCCGCTCACACCTGCAGCAAAGGCTGTGATCTACATCACAGCAATAAAAAAAAAAAAAAAGCTGCTTTCCTGCTGAACCGTGTGGCTTTTTCTCTCCCAACGTGAAGGCGTGCATTCCCGGCCGCCCCGCCACCCAGGCCTGGCTCTTCATCTGTGCTGCTGGCTGAGTTTACGAGTCCTCGCTGATGCCTTCAGCAACGTATACACGCCGACCGTTTGCCGCATCCCTCAGCAAGCACTACCAGGCTGATTTGATGAGGAGGATTAAGGATGCTTGGACATCTTCATCGAGCTGAATTCACGACCAAGATATTTGCGGACGCGGCGCCTGTCCGCCATCTGTCTCCCTCCCCCCCGTTAGTAAGGTTTAAAAAATGTGCTTAAAAACTGACTCATAGGACCCAATAAGTTTAATTTCTAAATTTATTGTCGACCCTCCCATGCTCTCATCCCTCTTCCCCCTTGGTTGGTTTCTTTTGCCAAACATGAACATAAATTTCATAAACATAAAGTAGCACGTACCACTACTAGCTGCTGAAGTATTACAGACTTATATAGTTTTTGTTGCCTTTTCAGTTTCTGCATGTTTTTGAACCTCCAGGTTAACAAGAAGGAACGGGTTCTAAGCTCAGGTGAAAACAAGTAACAGTGAAAGTTTCCACTTTGTGGATGCTGGTGGTCAAGAGGACGAAATGGATGCAGAGTTCATGTGTTGGAAAGTGATTTCTACCAATCCTGGCTGGAGTTTGTACAGAGTGACACCAAACAAACGCACAGCCACTCACTTTTTACTGCGTTTCCCTTTGTTGTGGTTTGCAGAGGTTTGCCTGAAACCGGGCACTAAAGAATCTGCCCTCCTGAAGTGGACAACTGCGTTAAATCGCAACACGACAGTCCAGCTCATCAGAAGAAGAGCTGGTCAGGTTGTCGTGAGAGATTTGGTGAAACCTTCCAAGCGAATTCCAGAAACGGAAGAGACGCCGAAGACAACCAAAGCTTTTATGAAATCTGCTGCTCCTCCGTCCCCACAGACCTCACCGCGTTTTGTATTCGAGAAGGTTTCAAAGACATTGTGAAACGGTTCCAGTATGTGAGAGGGCGTTACATATTCACCCCCACCGCCGTGAGTCATCTTCTCCCTCACACACATCCGCAAATATCACGGCGCATCAGCAAACCGAAACAATACCGATCCTCTCCGGTTCGCATCGCTCATTTCCCCTCTTCGCCTGCAGCGGAGCCACGGGTATTTGGAAAGGAACTAGAGAACACAAGAGGTGGAGGTGGTGGTGGTGAGGTGGGGGAACAAGCAGAGCAGTGTGTGGGAGGAGAAGGGAGAGAGGAGAGCGGTGGGGGAATAAACGGGACCAGGAGACACAACAGTGACAAAGATCTGTCTGAGAACAGAAGGAGGGAACAGGAGCAGGGATGCTGTGGGAAGTAAGGAAATATCTGGACAAACTACGCTTTGGTTTTCCCTGACTGCACTGACATGTAGGGTTTAAAACCACGCATATAAAACAAAGAGAAGAGAACTCTTTCCCGGGTTTGACTGCTCATAATCCACCTGGTTGGAGACGGATCGGGTCTGGAGTTGCTGTTTCTCATTACTCACTTAGATGGATTACACCACTTTTGGAGCAAGCCTTACGATTAAAGCCAACTGTGGGACAGCGGTTCAGTATGGCGTCCTGCTCTCTTCCAAAATAACGTTTAAAAAACACACACACACACACACAAAGCGTGTGAGTCGAACAGGTTCAGAACAAATGCAGCAAAAAAGAGAAAAAGAAAATCAAATCCTCTAAAGCTCATCTGGATCCCGGAGTGTTTTTTTGGTTTTGATTTTTTTGTACCTGACAAGGCCATCAGCGTTTGTCTGAACCTCGCAAAAAAATGTTATGACTGAAGTTGGACAGACCTTGGATTCATTGCCAGGTGACGATTCTACAGACAGTCGCAAAAATCTCCAGAATACAAAAGCAACTAAAACACTGCTGGCTCCAAATGGATAAAGCAATCATCTATCCAAAAAAAAATAAAGAAAAAAGAGAGAGAGAGAAACAATTACAGTAAAATAAAAACATTTTTTGGAAGTAGACCTAATAAGAGTCTTCAAATAAAGTTATTTAGTGCAGAAACGATGTAGAGGAAACTCATTTTGCACATCATATGCAAACCCAGCATCACAAACGGAAACATGTTGATTCATCTGCTGTCGCCCAGATGAAACTGAGGTCGATCGCCTTGGCAACTGGCACCCCAAGCTGTGATGCTGTGGGCTTCTTTCTACTTGAGTCTGGTTGCTACAAAGTTTTATAACTCGATTCAATGAACCATCTAAATGTTTGACCAGGCGATGGCAACTTGATGCCTGGATGGATCCTTTAATAAACTGAATTAAATTTGCTTCATTCCCTGGATTGAACTGGAATGAATCAGTCAGTCGCAGTCGGTTTTTGGTCCTCCAGGGTTTTAACCTCCAACATCCGGAGCTGCTGCTGCTGCATGTCTTCCATTTCCTGCCTGGTTACTCTGAATAAAAGCCACTAGAGCCAGAAACTCTTTAAAAAATAAAAACAAATAATAATCAGATTCCACCTGCTTCTGTCGTAAAGTGCAGTGGGGCGACATTTATTATAAAATGGCACAGTGAAAATCAACTGAATCGAAGTGGATTTAGAGGGTTTGGGGAAAATTGTTAGAGTTACAATCCAAAGAGGGTTTTTGTTTTTCATAGAAATCAGGTGAATTCTATCTGTAATGAGTCTTTCTACTCTGCTAAATCAGCAGGAAGGTGATTAATCAGACACAAAATTGACGAACAATAATTGGAAAACCAGTGGGGTGAGCTGAAGTGCTTGGAGAAGTGAAGCTTGTGAAATGTTGCAGGAAATGTCTTGTGTTAACAGAGATTTGATTGAAAACTATTACCGGTTTGTTTGTTTTGCCTGGTGAATGAATATAAAGTGGAAGAAAAAATGGGGGATTTTGACTCGTTTTTGACAAAAACTACAATAAAGGTTTTATTTACTGGAAAGCGTTTTTACACACCATTAGCAAGGGAACCAATAAATTATTTATCTCCTTTGTATGTTTCAAATTATATTTTCTGAGTAAGAAAAAAAAATTGTGTTCTCAATTAACCCGCAAGTAACAAAAAAAATACACACATGACCATTGGATACTAGATTCAATTAACTATAGATCGGTGTTTTACGCGCGGGCGGCTGTGCGCGCGCGCGTGTGTGTGTGCGTGTGTGTGAACTTTTATCTGAAAGAGTGCAGAGTGTGCGCCGGGCAGACACGCGTGGGTCGACTCACCCGCGATCCGGGCTTCTGTGCTGAGACTTGAGGCAGGTAGCAGAGGAGCAACGGGGCCAAAAAGCAAGAAAAAGTGAAGACAACAGCGCTTGGCAAAAGCATGACGGAGAGCCGGTGACGCACCGAGAAGCGCGCAGTATCTCCAATCCGGGAAGAAGAAGAAAAAAAAACACAAAACACAAATCTAACACGTTACTATTAATTTGAGATCCCACAAAAACATATGTGTGTACATATATCTTCACTCTTTTCTTCTTGTTATAACTTCCTTTCTTTGTTTGTCCAACAGCTATTCACATAGTGCCGTGCGCAGGAGCGGACATTGTGACCGGCAGGGAGACCGCGGCGTTAGGCTTCATCCACTGCGGGAGGATCAGCTGTTCATCGCGGTTTCCACAGGTTCAGTCTCGCTGCACTTTCATTTAAAAGCCAGGCTGAAGGCTGCGTCGCTGACTGACGCTCTGCGGGAGCCAATGGCGGCACCGCCTGGTGGCGAAGCCGCGCCCACATTGAGAATAGAAAAAAAGAAGACGAAGAAGAAGAAGCTGCGCAGGATCTGGTTGAGTCAAGAGAAGCTGGCAGCTGCAGAGACCCCTCAGTGTATTATCATCCGTCTTTGAGAGCAGAGACAATGGCCGAGCGACTGTGAGGTTAAACTTTGGGCTCTCATCCCCTTTCAGGGACATATAATGCTCTATAATAGGCCAGTATCCTGCTGCTGTGACATTTAGCCTCTGTACTTGGGTTACAATGGGAAACATCTATTGAATAAAGTCAATAGCTGTCACACACACCATGGGGGGTCAGCCTGTGTTTGAAGATCAGCCGCTGCTGCTGCTGCCGACTGGTCAGAAATGTGCTTTCTAATTCATGATTTAGTTTCATAGTTGTCGCTAAACTAGTTTCTGCGAACCAAGCCATTCTTTGGTTTGGGGAAAGTCGATCAGCTTCTCAGGTTTCTTTCAACTTATGGCAGATATAAAAATTCTGTTTTAAATTTTGTGATGTAGCATCAACTTATGAAATAATTACTTGCTTCTTTATAAATGATCTTACATATGCAAGATGGAGGTTTAATTGTTATTAATTGTTATTTGAAGGCAATCGAAGCCCCCCTTTGGTTTTGGTCTCAGGCTAGCCGCTAGCTTTAGCCTCTAGGAGGATGAACAGGTATTTAAGTTAGCACATGGTAGGAGCAGTTTTGCGAAACTGGTTAACAATTTTTGCAGTGAAGTTGTCAAGTTAACTTCAGTTGTAAAAAAAAATGTTACATTTATCAAATATGACTTAAAAGAAATTTGACTTTGTAATTTAGCACCTTGAACTTGGGTCTTTGTCTCACCTGGTCTTTCTGAAACTCCACTTTCAGAAAGTCATTGCAGCATCGTTCCTCTACTAACCCTTTAGCAATGTTTTTACCCGTGTTTCAAAGAAGTGGCTTGTATAATGAGAAGTGGCAGCACAGATGAAGAGTCAAACAGTTTCACCAGGTGTTTGCTAATTGCTCCTGGCTAGTCTGAAGGGGCTCAGTGGGGTAATTGCGGGCGGGGTGTCTCTGCAAGGCAAAAGCTCAGCTTGGAAATTGAAAGGGGGAGTTTTGTCCTAGGTCCACAGTGGAGTGGTTGCCATGGAGATTAAAGGATTTCTCAAACATGCATGAAAGGATCAAAGCAACACTCCAGGTATGTTTATGATGAGGGATTTGAAATTTGAAAAAAATCGATTTTACATAATGCTGCCCCTTTAACGGAAACCCACTTTAAAAAAAATCCCTGGCCGTCCCTTTAACTGCTTGAGTTACTGCTCTCTGTGTGAGCTGTTTACATGTAACACAGTCCAACTTTAAACCTTGAAGCACACGTTTCTTCTCAGTGCAGGACTATAATTTACTAAGTAATTTATATATATGTATTTTAAAATCCAGCGATGATGCTGTCATATTTTCCCCAACTAGTGATTTTGTTATTGCCCTGCCTGACACGTGCGCTAACTGCAGCCTTATAAAAGTGAAGCCACATCACAGCCATCCAAACAAACCAAGCAACTTCTGGCTGCCACATTCTCTCTCTCTCTCTCTCTCTCTCTCTCTCTTTCTGTCTCTCTCTCTCTTTTTCTTTCCCTCTCTCTCTTTCTCTCTCTCTCTGTCTCTCTCTTTTCCTCCCCCCACTGAGGAGGAGAGAGCATGTTACGGGGAGACGCGGTGCAGGTGTCCAGCTCTAGTCCAACAACCTCTCACTTCTTCCAGGCTTTTAAGAGCTGAAAAGGCCCATCCGGCTCCCCTCTCCCCCTCCTCCTCCTTGTCCCTATAGATATTTTTAATTGTTGGTTTTGACAGTTCAACGGCCCGTTGAGTGCCTCACTGAAGAGCCTTGTAATTGGAGCAATTGAACTGCCGGAGCTGGCACAATTAGGGTCACCACTGATGATTCCCAGCTAAATGAAGGGAGGCTTCCTCAGAACGGATCGGCGACAGGAAGGGGAGGCCGGTGGGGCGGTCATATTTGGAGGGAGAATAAAAGAGGGAAGGAAGAACGATTTTGATACTGTGAATTCTTCTTATCGAAGCAATGTGTGTGTGGGTGTGTGCGTGTGTGTGTCAGACGTTTTCAGGCTTTTTTCAATCTGGAGCGCCACCCCTTGTAATCTGCGGCAGCTGGTCCACTAATGTTCAGAGTATTCTGTGTGCGTGTGTGTTGGCGTGTGTGCGCGTGGGTTTGTGTGTGTGTGTGTGTGTGTGTGAGAGAGCCAGGTTTTTGTATCTTCATGAGGACCTATGTGGGGTTGTGGGAACCACTGCTCCTTGTGGGGACATTTTATTCAACCCCATGTTGGGAATTGCTGGTTTTGTGTTAGAGATCAGGTGTGTGATGGTTAGGGTTAGCCTGTAGAAAATTAATGGAAGTCAATGTAAAGTCCCCACAAGTCATGAAAACACAGCTGTGTGTGTGTGGGATGGGTTGGGTTGGGGGGAACAGGAGTGTCTCTTGGAATGTTAACGAGATCAGTTTATATCTTACCCCTCTCTCTTCACCCCTCTGCGCCCCTCCCCGGACAAAAGCAGAGCAGGTTTTTCAAGGAACGAAGCCGTCGTTGATTCTGTTGCCGACTGGCCGGACATGAAAGGAAAACCGACCGACAACAACAACAACAACAAAAAAAGAAAAAAGAAAGAAAGAAAAAAGAAGAAAAAGGCAGAGGGGGTAAACCGAACAAGTTTACAGAACACATATTTCCTAATTACTGGACCGCCCCCCGTGAGTCCTCCCCTTCTCCCCCATACCCCCTACCTGGGCTCTCGCTCTCCCCCGCTGGCTTACATCAAGTACACACGGCTGAAAATTAGCAGGTGTCTGTAGACACAGAAACAGAGAGGGCAGTGCAGAGGCCACCCCAGAGATCTGCAGAGGGGGCAGATTTAGCACAGATGTTCAGCCATGATGATGTCACGTGAGCAAAAAAAAACAAAACAAAAAAAAACGTTCAAACACACAAAGAAACTTTCTAAAATAATCCATTTTGTTTCTAAATAAAAGCTCTGTTGTCATATATGGAAGTATATGGAAGGTAGTTGCTTATTTTTATATATTTGTTTGTAATGCAGTGCCATCTGGTAAGATGACCAGACGGAGTTAATCATGCTAGCTATTTTAGCATCCGTTCTTTTTATAGATTACTGTATGGTAGAGGGAAAAGATTGTATGTATATAATATATATATATATATATATATATATATATATATATATATATATATATATATATGTCTACAAGACATATTTTAAATGTGGAAAAATAAACTTTAAAATAATTTAGATAGGATTTAAAGGGATGTTTGTCCAGATCAAAGATGTATTTCGTTCTTTCTTTCTTTCTTTCTTTTTCTTTTTTTTTTTTTTACACATTCATATTTTGTGAGCAAACTCATTGAAAATTAAAAAATATAGTTTTGGTGGATAGAGCACCAAAATTGCAGCAACACTCACACACAGACATCCTTGTACTTCTATACAAACTAAAGTCTGTGCATTGACTTCCATTCATTTTAATGACTGCATAGACTTAGACTTAGACTTAGACAGACTTTATTGTCATTTTGTATGCACAGGGTGTATACATATTGAAATTTCGTTGCATACGGTTCAGGACAAAATGTTTTGCCAGACCAAGGCATTCTCCTTAACCCATTTTCCCAAACTGTATTTATATGTATTTTATTTCACTATTTAGTTTTTCTTTCTTTCTTTCTTTTTTTCTTCTTTGAAATTTTCAAGGAGGGGTCACGGACCCCCTGATCCCTTGTTTTGGGGCGCCACTGCTGGTACGGTGTTTCTACATGTAAACAAACCCGGTCTTGTATGGAGCAAATAAGTGGAAAAAGACAAAAACCATCTGGAGTCGTAAACTTTAACAACAACCACCCTTATGAAAATTGGCTGAAAGGTTCAACAGTTTCATCTGATCACGGCTCCCAGCTCCAGCTGAAGTTTAGCTAACTCGATTTGTCTGTATGTTTGTAGGAAATGAAAAACGCTTTAACCTGGCCTCCCTGCCAAACGGCCACTTGGCACGTAAAGAGTCTGTAAATGTTTTGGATTTCACTCTTTACTTCCGTTCTCGCACACACTGTGACGAGTTAAATAGAAACAGAAAGTCATCGGTTACTAATTAGACAATCTTAGAAACTGAGCGACTTTTAAAAAGTATTATTATTCAAATCTTTTTATTGTTTTATACATGTAAGAACAACAATAAAACAAACAAAAACAAAATGACAACAGGTGCTAACATCAGATATTTAGTAAGGGGGGGAGGGAAGAAGGAAGGGGTGAAGGGGAAAGAGGAGGGGAGGGCTATATGCTCAGGAGAGGTCTGTCTCAAAATGCAAAAGAAATGGCTGCCAGGTGATATTGTATTGTTGGATTGAGTCGTTTATTGTATGTTTCAAATGTTCAAGCTTCAGATGGAGCATAACATCTTCCATCCACTGCTTATGAGATGGAGGAGCAGCTCTCTTCCAATTGAATAATATTAGGCGTCTTGCAAGTAGTGTAACAAATGCTATAGCATTGGCCTGCTGCGTTGTTATTGGTGTAGTCGGAGGGACAACCCCAAATAAGGCAGTTAGAGCACTGTGATCAATATTCCTCTTGCATATAAATGTAATCGTCCTAAAGACTGACTGACTTTTAAAAAGTAAAGCAGTGATTTATAAAATATGTATACATCAGTTCCATTTTTAAACCCGTTTGAACATTTTTCTTTCTTTTTTTCCCCCAGCTTCTTATTGCACTAATCTAATAAAAAGGCTGATTTATTCAAGTGCATCTTTACTCAGATACGTTTAAAAAGATTTTTGTAGTTACTGTCTTATTTAAAACCCTGGACAGAACCATTATGCATGATAGATACTGTAAGATTTCTAGATTCACCTGATATATTGTGGAAACTCAGACAACTAAAACCATTTACAACACAGCATGAAAGACAGGCAGAGAAAGGGAAAAGGGGAGGGTGGCATGCTGAGCAAAAAAAAAAAAGAAAGAAACTCGGGTCAGGTAGAAAGCCCTCGTATTTTAAAGTATCATCTGGATTTCATTTTTAGAAATTCCACATATTTTACATGTACTGGCTGCAATTTTCACTAGCTTCTAAATTGAGGAGCCACATTCGGGGGCCTCAGTTGGCCGACAGCGCCGGCTCCTCACTCCCTTCTTCGAGACGCGAAGTCACACGCTTGGAGATGGAAGTGCTTTGCAAATAAATAACCCAGGAAAGCCAGCGTAACTGTGAGATATGAGGGATTTTTTTTCTTCTTCTTTTCTCTTTTTTTTGTACAAAGTGAGTGAAAAGAGAAAGTGGCAACAGAGAGAGTCGCGGGTGTGAAAAGGACTATTGAGTCTGGGCTGGGGGTCTCGCACCTGCGCTGTCTATTCACCCCACTGTTTATACACTGTCATCCACAATTAATACCTCCTGGGGACGGGGCCGCCTGCCCTCCACAGGGCCCCCAGACCCATCCAGGGCCCTTATGGATGCCTAATTGAGCATACCGCTCTCCTGATTGAATTAACAGCTCGGTCTCTGGGACCTTTTCGCCTCTTCTGCGGAGGAGAGAGGGAGGCGGGGTGAAGCGCTACACACCCCAAAAATGGAGCCCTGTTCGGTCCAGCAGACACCAGAGCTGGAGGAAGAGGGAGAGGTGGAGAGGGAGGGGGGGGGATAAAAAGCAAGGGGTCAAGCAGGGGAGTTGTTGAAACTGTCCAAAAGAACATGGCCCTTTCTGTCAGCGAACCGAGACTGGAGGGGCTGGCGGGGGGAGCAGGAGGTCCCGGTCTTCACAGGCCCAGAGGGTTTCCAGCAGGGCAGCGAGCGTCCAGGGGAAGAGAAGAGACAGACTGCAGCAGAGGACACCGCCGCACGGCTCTGGAACTATATCTGTCTAACAATCCGTGTGAAACATCGTCTTTTCCTCCTTTTTTGTTTTGTTTTGTTTTAGAGTCAAAATCAGTCTTTGGACGGCTGAAATTTGGTTCTAATAACGTGCCTGCAATTGTTCTGTCCGATCAATGCAAGCACCGTTAGTGTGCTTTAAAAAAAAAAAAAGAAAAATACATGAAGGGAACAGGAACAGAGATGTTTTCAAAATCATTTACGTTTTGTCCAGTTGGTGCTTTATTGCTGTCCATAACACCGAGTTGTGAACTATGGTTTTCAAGAACTCTAGGAGCTGAAATCTGAAAAGTGGAGAGTGCATTTTGTCTTCAGAAGTCACCCAAATTCATAATCAGAGTGTGGTTAATCTCAGTGTCGTTCCAGTAGCTGTGTTTCCGTTACAAATGTGTGCAAAACTTTGTCGATTTTCCACTGATGTTGGAAAAAAGCACAACTCCATAATTGTGGTTATTTCCATTAAATAAGAAGTGCAGTTAAAATCGCATGACTAAGTTTGTTCTCACAATAAATTATTTAAATTAAATAAAAAATGGTGTCAGAACAGATTCTACTTGTCTTGATTCTACAGTAATCAGGGCTCGGTGTTGTTGGTAAAACTAAACAAAAATAAATGGGGTTAACTAAAGTTAGCTCATTATTTAACAATAAGACAGAATTTTCTTTTTTCACACAGAGCTATGTGTTTTCCAGCCATATTGTATTATTTTATATGATACAATGTTGTTTTAAAAATTTTATATATATATATATATATATATATATATATATATATATATATATATATATATATATATATATATATATATATATATATATGTTTTGAAAAAACAATTTTATGTCACAATTTAATTGGTTGAAATTGGGCCTCTGTCTCTTTAAAAGTTCCAGAAGCAGCTCAGTAGATGCTCAGTTTGCTAATTGCTGCTGGCTAGTCTGAAGGAGCTGAGTGGAGGAGTCGCGGGGGGGAGGGCTGCTCTGTGACGCAAAAGATCGGACGTTTGGAAACCAAGCTGAGCCTTTAAGATGGTGCTGGGTCCAAACGGATGTTTAGCACTGCTGAACCGTTGCCACGTGAGATTGAAAGGTTTCTCAAAACATGCATAGAAGAATCAAAGCGACGCTCCAGGTATGTTTTTTGATGAGGGAGCAAAACTATGACTTGGTGTAAAGCTAAAAAATAAAGAAGAAGAAGAACATAATACTGCTTTAATAAATGAAATCTGCATGTGGAAGTAGCTTTCTTAATTAGCCTAAATAAAGTTAAATTTGATTTTGAAGAAATGATCTGATTGACGTATGACCATAAAAAGTGAATCCAGAGTCCATCTGCGTGTCACCAACAGTTTAGATTAAAAAAATAAAAACAAAAAAACACCTGAAAGTTTGCTTGTGAGTAGACGTAAAGCTGTACAGAAATAAAAATATATATCTATATATAGAGAGACAATCTTCTTCGGTGTAAGCTCGGTGGTCTCCATGACTGCACCGAGCGGCTCACCTCTCGATGAACCCCTCAGTCCGGCTCACCAAAAACCAAAACAGAAACATGGAAATGTTGTCGGCCAGTGAACTGTGCCCCATTCTGAACCCCCTCCCATCTGCCCCCTCCAGCACCCGCCCAGCCAGACTCTGTGCCCCCCTAGTTAACAAGCCAGCTACCACATTCCCTGTCATCGCTCGCTACCCGCCGTCGACTTGATACGGCGCGCGGGAGGGAGCCAATTAAACTCGCACTGTTCCCCACAACGGGTCAGGAGTTTAGTGGGTCGTTATCACTGTGGTTTTCACTCAGGGTTATCTAATCATCACTGAACCAAACCAGACGACTGTGGTTATAGAGAGTGGCTTTCGGCGCGTTAATTGCGGCCGCCGGTGGTGACGGGTGAGGGAACGCAGTCAGTGCTCCTCTGCTTGTACCTGCTTGTCTGTGGGGTAGCAAGCAGGTTGTGGCGCCAAATGTAGTGGCTCTAGAAATGTAGAAATGTTACCTAAAATGTACAAAGTAAGCATATTTGTATGCTCAATTTATTAGGTAACAGAATTTAACTGTGTTATGTTTTCTTGTGTTTTTTCTTGAATCCTAAAGTTGTGTCGTTTCTGTCACTTCCTGGAATATTTTAACTTGTTGGCTGTGATTGGTTCTTTTTCAATCGAGGATTACACTGATTGGATGAAAGTGATTTGCTGGTTCCTGCTCTTACACACTCTTTACACACCTTTGCAGATGCTCACTTGTTAATACCCTACTTTGCGTATGAAATACACATTAAATTTCTCACCTTTTTGGCCTTCTTGGTGTTCCATACCTAGGTAGCAGAAGGTATATCCGTTTCCATGCATGGTGACACAAAGACAAGGCCACAGGAAAGTTGTGTGTCCTCTCTTCTTTGTAAAATAGTCCAGGCTAGGTGATATTACACAGAGTAAGTCTTTGAACAGCAGTTTTTTTTCATGGAATGTCATAAATTGTCAAATGGATTTAAGTCTGGACTTTGACTGGACCGTTCTTCGTACGTTTGGGGTCATTGTCCCTCTGGGAGGTGAATCTCTTTGCCAGTCCCAGTTTTCAATTCAAATCCATAAAAAAATAAACCTTTATTGATCCCAAAGAGAACTCAATAAAACAATATCCTGCGTTGTCATCGCAGTATTTGACTGCATCCGTCTTCCCATCAACACTGACCAGTCTTCTGTCCCCACAGCATGATGCCTCCTGCACCATATATTACATCATGTGATGTGCAGTTAGCGTTCACCTGGATGCAGCGTCCAGTTACGCTTTTGTCTCTGTGCTCTGTAAAATCCGCAAAAGATTGCGATAGTTTTGCAACCTAACCCCGGTAACCTCTCCACTGCTGTACTGTATATGCTCCTTTATCCTTCGTTTGCTCACAAGTATTCTCTAACAAACCTCCCAGGCCTCCACTGAAGAGCTGGATTTATACAGAGCTTTAGCTGCTCGCATGTACCGGTTGACTGTATTCGCTAATGAGGCAAATTCTGAAGGCAAATGGTTGAACTGGATCTTATTTAGGAGGCTGGATGTAAAGGCATGCCAAACCTGTTATAATTTCTCTATAAACATTAGGAAAAACGTTTTCTTTCACCTTATTAATGCACTTTAAAAATAAACCAACAAAATGGGTTGAACTTTGTGCAAAATGGTAATTTTATTATTTAAATCTGTTCTTATTCTCAGATGATTTTTTTTAGTTGTTGAAGTAAGTTGGGAACCACCAGGCACAAAGCTATTTTTCCACTTTGTTGTGAAATGTAAAGTTTATCACATGCATTCATTTGACAATCAGGTTAAAGGACTAAAGCTGCTGAGCAGACAGAAAGTAGGAAAAAGGAGTTGGACAAAAAATAAAAGATTACACGAGTCATAACAGAATTAAATCAAAACAAATAAAATCAGTTCAGTATTATTTTTGCGTTTTGTTTGTTTGTTTTTTAACACCTTTTAGCTTCTTTTCTTCTCTGGAGCAAAAAATAAGGTAAAAATGTGTCTATTTTCAAACTAAATCCGCCATAATCTCAATCCTCCATTTATTCTAATAAAGGAACCACCGCTTGTTAGCGCCTGGCCAACGCCCCAGACAGTGTTACTGCGGCGCCCTCCTGTGTCCATTTTGATTAATTACACACAGGTTCACAACCACACAAGATTAACCAATAGGAGTTGTTAATGATACCCGCTGTTAACGCGTCTATGCTACTGATGGCTTTCCCTTATTTTACTTAAGTATTTTTAATTTATGTATTTATGTATTTTTAGTAATTAATTGTCCCCAGAGGTTATTAATTGTTTCTTTAACACCGTGTAAGCCCTTTTAACATAGTAAAACCGGAAGCGTTGCGAATAGCACCGCATTCAGTTATTACCAATCTTTGTTTCACTTACTCGGTTTTGTATTTTAATTGTATCTACGCTTACTGCTATTTTTATTTTTTATTTATTTATCATTTTTGCTTCTTTAGCACACACAAGCCCTGTTTTAGCACCGTTAAGCCGGCAACTGTTCAGCTTACAGTTCAATTACCATATTGTTATTTATTTATTTATTCGCGAGACGTTCATTTATTTAATTATTTTTTACTCCTACTATATCTCCCGTAATTTTGTTCTCTGTTATTATTATTATAATTATTATAATTATTATTATTATTATAATTATTATTATTATTATTATTATTATTATTATTATTATTATTATTAGTAGTAGTAGTAGTAGTAGTAGTAGTAGTAGTAGTAGTAGTAGTAGTAGTAGTATTCACAACATCTTCATCTTAAAGCGGTAAGCTGGGTGAACAAGCCTCTGCCTCCTTGCCTCAACAAGGCGGAGTTTAGGATGCTGAGATGAGGCGAGCTGCTGGGAAGCAGGTGGAGACGGCGGATGTTTACACGATGCGCTTCACTTAGGGAGGATCAGAGGGAGGTGCTGCAGAGGATACATCTGCCGTTGATGAGAGACGCAGTAAGACCAAAAATATATATATATAAATTTTAAAAACCACGTTCGGGGCCGCTCTGTGTTCAAATCGTGATCGGGAGCCGTCGATTGGAGCTCCGCCGCAGAAAGAGGCTGACGGGCTAAGCCAAGCGAAGTGCTCCATCTGTCTCCATCGTGTCGCTGGAGGCTGCGGCGAGGTGATGCTCCATCTTTGGATCGGCGGCCGGAGCCGTTTTTCCTGAAAGCCTGCTATTATGCAGGGAGCAAAGGAGACTGCGAGGATTAAAGGGGAAAGAAGCACTGGTTTAGAAAACATTTGGCACTCTGGCAGGTCAGTAGAGATAAACTATGTCGTACAGAATTGCATTAAATCCACCAAATATCCGCGTATTCACATTAGCCGACGTGTATGTTCCATCTATAGCAGTTTACGACTTCAGACTGTCATTCTGTTGTTGTTTCGCCCTGACGTGGATCACAGTGGAAAAGTCCAGGCCTTCACTGTTAGCAGGTGCGCGCCTATAATCAATTTGGCCCACACTCGAATACAATACTGGCTCATTTCTTTACCATATTTTTTCCTTGGCTTCAATGTGTGTAGGTACATGTAGGTCGATTGTGTGGAGAAAAAAAACATGGCTATGAGTAATCAAATTCTCTCAGCCTAGTAACTCTGCCAAAAATAGCCCTTCTGTTAAAGGGCTGTGATGTTTTTCTGTGCGTTATTTCACTTCCCCCGAAGGGAAAATGTCTCATCTGGTCTAAAATCACATGCATGAACATGTGCTCATGCATGCATGCATGCATCCCTGAAAGCTTGCCTTGACCCTTCCCCCACAGACAGTATCTCTGATCTGAGCTGAATTTTATGATTTAGGTTTTTACATCCCTTTTTGTGTGTGTCTGTGTTTTATACATCCTCCCCATCCTGTGCTGATCCCTGTCCTCTTTACCCGCAGTGTAAGCCAACTATGGTCGACCCCTCAGATGTTGAGGAGCAGAATAAGTGCAAAGGGCCACAACTTGAGACACCAACTGTGGCCGCTGAAGACTCTCGACTACCAGAACCGTCCGATGACACGACAACTGAGGAGGAAGGCGATGCCGGTTTCGAGACACCGCCCACTGGCAGCTCGGAGCCCAGCCCCCGCCACACTGCGTCTCCGGTGGGGCCGCAGGTCAGCACACAAGGGGCAGCACCTCAGCAACCACCGACTCAGACTGACGCAGATTTGCCACCAAAACTTCACTTGGACCTGTACAACTTTGATTCGCCCGAGGCGGAGGGCAGTCGTTATGTGTTGACGAGCCCCCGCTCTCTGGAGGCATGCGCTCGGTGTGGAGTCAAACCCGTGGAGCTGCTGCCCCGCCCGCTGGCCGACTTTGTCCGGGAGGCTCCGGGCCGGTCCATGCGTGTCGCCACAGGTCTCTTCGAAGTCTATGAGAAGGACAGACATGGCAAACTCAGGCAGTGCAGGGAAGAGAGGGAGAGGATCATTAGGGAAGAGAAAAGACAGATTCTGCAGGCAGCTGTCAACAGCAGTACGTCTTCATCCTCTGTGGATAAAGTCACATCTGGGATCGGTGTGCCTCCTAAATCTGACACAGTTTCCTCTAGCTCAATTCCCAATGTGGGAGTTCCCACTAAACCTGCAGCATCGGGTGCAACTATCCTATCGAAAGCCTCCACCTCTACTCTTAGTACCTCCCCAAAATCCATGCAATCTAGAACTACCCCACCTGCAAAGTCTGGGCCCAAAACATCCCTTCCACCTTCTAAGGGTCTATTTCAAGGATCAGTCAAAGCTTTGGTATCCGCATCATCTGAACATACAAAAACCACACATCCAGTTTCATCCGGTCCTCCACCGGTGCTCAAGAAATCTGCCGGTGGTAAATCTTCCAACACTTTTCCCAGATCAACACCAAAACCTCCCTCCTTCCCCAGAGCCAACTCGACGTTAACATCATCAGTGTTGAAGCCTGCTGTTCAGAACTCCAACCCGCCACTGAACGGAGTTACAAGAGGGCTGTTTTCTCAGCACAACGGATATCTTGGATTCCAGTCCAAGGCCCGAGGGAAAAGCCATTCCCTGGAGTCTTTACAGAGGAGAATGGATCCTGTCTGCTGCTCAACCTCCACAACCACCACGACTACATGCACCTCATCAGAGTCCGGGACGTCATCTGCTTACAGCTGGGACGGTGCACGAGATCACTGGGCCAAAATGTCAAGTCCTCGAGCTCGCACAATGGCCACCTTCAACTCGCTGATGGGCCGCAGCCTCAGCCTCGGAGACCTCAGCCACTCCCCTCAGACAACACAGAAGGTGGAGCGCATCGTGAAGGAGGTGAAGCGTCGAGGACTCAAGGCCGTGTCCGAGCGCGACCGCAAGATCGCAGCTCTGATGCTCGCCAGATATCAGGAGGAAGACATCATGAGCCAGACCCGCTACGTCGCTCACCTTCAGTGGGACAGCGAGCGCCGGATGGAGGAGCTGCGGCGGGAGCAAGAGGACAGGGAGAAGCAGCGGGCGGTGCTTCAGTGCCAGCGAGTGTGGCAGACCCAGGTTTCGATACGTCAGCAGAAGATCTGCCAGCAGGAGCGTGACTCAGCCGCTGCCAAACTACGGCAGGCAGAGGAGCACGAAGAGCGCTGGAAGGAGCTGGCAGAGCAGCAGGAGCGCAGCCGTCTGCTGAGGCTGCAGCAGGCGGCGAGAGAAGAGAAGCACAAGAAAGCTCTTCAGGAACAGAATCTGAAGGCCCTGGAAGAGGAGAGGGCTGCAGTGCTGGAGCAAGAGAGACTACTCCTGGAGGAGAAGCTTACTATAGCTGAATTGAAGAGGCAGGAGCGAGAGCACCAGGCCCATGAGGAGAGGCGAGGTCTGAATAAAGCAGAGAGGAGGCGTCATGCTGCCCTCATACAAGAAATCGCCCGTAGAGAACAGGAAGAGAGGGATGAAGCCAAGAGGGCGGCAGAGGAGAAGCTCAACCGCTCCCTCGAGAACTACGAGCAGATAGTCGAACGTCGGGGGCAGGAACTGAAGGAGAAGGCCAAGCGTGAGGAGAAACAGATCCAGAAGGCTCGCAAGGCAGCAGAGAAACGCGAGAAGCAGCAGCAGCAGGTCCTAGAGGCCCGTGTGAAGGAGGCCGCCAAGCGAGCCCAGCAGGCCGCCGTGGTGGCCGAGGAGAAGGCCAAGGAGAAAGCCAAACGGGCCGTCCAGAGTCGGCAGGAGAAGGAGAGACTCCAAAAGCTCAACAGGCAACGGGTGGAGGAGGAGGAGAGGCAGAGGCGCCTGGAGCTCCTGCAGTCCATCGAGAGGAAGCTGGAGAAAAGCGAGCAGATCTTCAGGGAGAAGAAGGCAGTGCTGGAGAGCGCCCGCTCCGTGGCCCAGGCGTCCTTTCACGTGCGGGACAAGGTGCGGGAGGAGACCAACATGCGCACTTTTGACAAGATGGCACTGGAAGCGCAGCTCAAAGCGAGTCTCGATGAAAAGTAAACCCACAGCTTCGCCGTAAACCGCCAGTCGTATCATCGGCTCTTGACCTTTATCACTCAACATGTTACCCTTCTTCCAATCAATACAAGTAATATTCTTACATTACATATCATTACCCATCAGCAGATTTATTATACTTTTGACCACTTTTCCCATGAAAGTGAAAGTGAACAAATGCAGATTTGTATTATTGCCGTATTAGGGACATAAACCATATCAGTAGGTATTTCTCAACAGTGAAGCCCTTTAGTCAGATGAAGCCAGCTTAATGTTTAGAGTGGACAGAACAATTTTCTTCTTTTTGTGGCAACACAAACCGCTCTGTCTCTCTCTCTCTCTCTCTCCGTCTTTTTGCCCTTAGCTGTGTCTTATTTCAGCCACTGGACTTGAAGCTGTGCTGGAATGAAAGAGTCATTGTTTATCTGGAAGCACAACTTCACGACAGCTGCGGGAGCTTTCAAGGGAACACTCCTATTAGTGGGAAAGCAAGCCCGAGGGAAAGGCTAAACACAAATGGTTCCCGGCCCGCGCAAGTAAATGACAAGTCCCTCCCACCCCCTCTTTTTTCTTTTTCTTTTTCTTTTTTTGTACAAACGCAGACAGTTTGGAAGTCAAGCCCGAGAACGGAAGCTTGTCCGTCCTTTCGGCGCTGACGGTGGACATCGCACCATAAGCATTCCTCCTTCAAATTCTCTTCAGGAACTCTCCGTTTTATTTCCCGTTCGTGTTAAAGTACAGTCAGCACTAAAGAGAAGACCTCCACTCGACTCCCCGTACCATCCTCCTGCTTCCAACACAGCGTCATGGTGACCGTCTCCCAGTCAACAGGTAGGTGTTTTCAAACCTCCCCGTCTATCTGTTTTATTGCATCCTGCCACGGAAATAGTTTCAATGCGATTTTCCAACTGTGAAAAAGGAAAAAAAATAAAAAAATCCGAAACTGAAACGACACACATGAGATGAAGTTGTTGCCATGGCAATGCAAATCTGGCTGGAGTTGCAGAAAGCGACAGAATAATGAGGATGGTTCACCGGGAGCTAGTGGATGTTTTCATGGTTTTGGTGTTGAGTCTTCTCGCCGTTACAGTGCCTCGCAAAAACATTGAATCAATCAAACCTTATTTACATGAGAAAGCGTTTCACCGAAGTTCAGAACAGCCCCTGGATGTTTCTTTCCTTTCCTCTTTTTGTCACAGTGCAACCACAACTGGAATCTGACGTGACAAACCAAAACAAAGGAAGTCAAAGCAGTGAAGTTGAACGAAGGTCTGAGGCGTTTGGGTTGCAGTGAGAAAGGCTCGCCTGGCCCCCACATTCACAATTTGTAGAACTCTGGGTACGCCTTTAGCAGTCTTTACAAAAATAACTCGAGCTCAATTAGATTTAGGTAAGAACTTTGAGTAGGCCATTCCAACACATAATATGGTTAAGACTTAAAATCTTGAGCGTTTCATTCGTTTTTAGGGTCATGCTGGAAAGATGACCCTAAAGAAAAGAAAAGCATCCCCACAGCATGATGCAGCCACCACCATGCTTCCATCTGGGAATGCTCTGTTTGGGGTTATGTGCAATATAGAAAAACAACACACTGAATATGTCATATTTTATAAACTGTGCTCCTGTTTTATTTTATTTTATTTTCAGTGTCAGTGTAATAGCTTTCATCATTTCGTCGAGTTCAAGTTTTGTTTTGTTTTCTAGTCGACAGAGTCACCATCACCTGCTTTTCCTGACCGTGCAGAGTTTTGCTTCCAGGCCACAATCCTGCACAGTTCTTCTGTTGGTCTGGCACATTAAAATCCCACTAAAACCATCGCAGTTTGCGGTTGTAAAAAAAAAAAAAGATCTTGGGTGTGGAAACTTTTTGCAAAGCAACCAGAAAGCAGAGCGAGCCGAGCGTTTCAGACAGTCACGTGTTTTATACCTGCTTTCGTCCGAGACGTAAGCCTGAGGGAATTGAAAACACAGCATTACACCAGCAGGATTATGTCTGACTGAGCAGGGCTCCAAGCAGATAATCATGGTGGAGGGATGGGGTCGGGGGATGAGGCAGCAGATTTCCTCTTTGGAAAAAAAGAAAGAAAAAAAACCCCACAAGGTTTCTCTTAAAATGGCGCAACTGCATTTTACAAGTACAGAACAACGGTTGGAGAAAGTACCGCTGGTCCTGATATCTGCTTTGAATCCGATTTAATATCAACACCTCCCTGAAATAATGTCCTTTTTTTCTCATCTTTTAGAAAGAAAGAAGATGAGATTTTTTCAAAATGACGTTTTGCAAAAAAGAAAAAAAAAGACTTAGGTGGTGATATATTAGAAACTGAAGCTTCATGTAGTTGATCGAAGTCAGTACCTCTGAAATCATGTTGATTGAAGTGACACTGTAATGTCAAATGTGAAAATGAAAATACGAACCTGTAGTGACGGGCCAACAAGGTAGCTAACAGTTCCAAAAGATCTGATTTTGTCCCCCAATGTTCATTAAAGGCAACAAAACTGAAAACTCCTACCCTCTCTGGGACGTAAAAGCATCACCAACAGAAATTCAAAAGAAGCCGAAGGATTTATACTTCCGTGCACAAGCGGATATATTCATATGATTGTTCATTTCTAAAACAAATACTGCTTATTATTTTCTTTTTATTGTCTTTTGCTTGACAGATAAAAATAAATGCAAAACATACAAAGTAATTTCAATCTGTTCAGAAAAGAAATTAGCAAAAGCAAGTCAGACTTTTAGGAAACCACAGGAGTGCAACTCGTCTGTTGACAAATCTTTCATTTTGCACCCAGTCTAAAACTCTCTCATCATTTGTTTACAATGGAAGATGAAGTAAATTTGTTTTGGCTAAATTAACATAAAGGGCTTTTTGGCATGTTGTTTCTCCTTTTTTTTTTTTTTTTTTAAGCCTTTGAGATGAATCAAAACATCCAACAAGTCACTGTTGAGTAATTAGGAGATCTAGCCAAACTTTTCTCTTGTCACCTGTTAAATATCCTTTTCCCGACTTGGACGTGCGAATATTAATGAGAGGTTTTGGCTGTTCCTGCTCAAGCAATGAGGCCAATAAAGACAAGATTTGAGCTCTTCAGTGACCAACATGTTGCTGAAGCTTTATCCACATATTTGGACTGTGTTGTGATGCAGGCGGAACGTAGGAATAACCAGATTAATAAATGACACACATCTGGACACACACAATACTAAAAACCTTGCCCTATGTTGAAAGACGTAGAGTGGTCGGTTTTGTTAAAGTAAGCCGCTATGCAGACGACACTCTACTCTATTTCCCAATAAACTGGGTGGTTTTGGTTCACCGCTGTGCTTGTTTGGCTACATGAATCAACTAAAGAAACTTAAACTTCAAAGGCGTTCATTTCTGAACCTCCCAACCCTGCAGTTGATGTCTACTATCAGACAAATCTAGAAATTTTCATTAGAAAAAGCAACAGCTAGTTACTCTATCAACTCAGGGAAGTCCTTTGTATTTTGATTTCATTTGATCTTATTGTTTTTCTACATTGATATACTTATTTTATTCTGACATATATGGTCTTTGTAGTGCTATATTAAAAATGAAATTACTTTGACTGATTTCATCCCTCTTTTATTTTCGCTGCAGGTCCCAGAGGTGATTGAGAGCAGATGACTGAACCAAGCCTGAGCTTTCTGCACAACAAGCACTTCTCCTCTGTGAAATGCACCTATAGGAAAGCTGTTTATACTCAGTTTTTTTTTTCATCCGCAATTACCATCATCATCGTCAATAGGCTGCAGAGGGAAGCAGCTGCTTTTCTGCATCAACAAATCAGATGTACACGGTTCAAAAACAGCTTTATTCATACCAAGGCGTGCTGATCAATCTGTTCTTTTTTTATTTTTTGTCCTTATAACCTTCTTATCTTACATGTTGGCTTTCCCCCCAGGTTTTCTGGTTATTTCATGGTTTTGTTTTTCTTTTCTCTCTCTTTAAACTACTGTTGTATCAGAAAAGGTTTGAGATGTAGCAATAACGAAACGGTTAAGGGCGACAAGCGGATGCATCCGTGAGACGGCTGTTCTCGTACACGCAAACAGAAGCGGACAAATAAAGAGATTTTCCAGGTGGAGTTGAGTTTTCTGTCCTGTCTACGTCATTTCTCTGACATTGTGTGATTTTGCAATAAAAATGTTTCAAGCCCTGTTGCCGTGCTGAAGATGTTGTAGTGAAGTGATGAAACTGTGACCTGAAGAGAAACGTGTACTCAATGCGACGAAAAAGCATCGAGTATGAGAGGGAAAAATGTACTTTTGTTGTTTGGTACACGATTGAACTGATTTCATCTTTCCATACCACACAAAATCGGCCTTTATGTGAGCAACAAATCGCTTAAGCAACTTCAATTTGAGGAAAACTATTCCAACCGGACAGACAGGCGACTTGTTTGTCCACCCGGAGGCGGGAGAACCGAAACTCTTCAAAACAATGGCTAAAATTTTGCTGTAAATTTGTTGTCTAGGAAGTTAACAACTCTAGTTTTTCAAACAGAGCAAAAGAGGGAATGTTCTCTCCCTGAAGGGACCTGCTTATCGTGGCGCACTGCGGCGACTGTTTGGCTGAGTGAATTATTGTAAATTGATGGCTTCTTAAACCTCATCGAGTGCAAGACAAAAATCTTATTTTCTGAACCTCCCAACTCTACGGGTTACAGTCTAGTAATCTAAAGCAGCAGCTTTAGATTACAAGCAAATTTGGAGACGTCTTAGAAAATGTCCTATCAACTCAAGGCCAATCGTTTGTGTTTTTAGCTCACTCTTGTTTCTAGAAAGCTCGCAACTTTTAAAACGCAACACTGCTGATTTGAGTCGATTGTCCAAAAGTCTGGAAATATGTGTATAAAACTCAGCTTTTAGTGCCGACACACAATCTCACCCTCACATTGAACCTTTTATGTTTATTCAGAGTAAAACTCATCCCTTTTCAACTTATTCACAGTTTTCCAGAGGTTCGGGGACCACCGTGAAGCTTGTTGATTTTGTGTTTCTCTGACGATTTAGCCTTGGATTTTGGGTCAATGTCTCGCTGAGGGACTCCAGTGGCGACCCAGTTCTAGTTTACTGGTGGACGGTTTGTTATGGAGCCGGAGAGGAAAGTCTTCTTCTGGTGTAACCAGATCAGCAGATGGATGGATGGATGGATGGCGTCCAGTGGTTGTTATGAAGACTTGGCTGACCTCAAGCCGTCCTTCTTCTCTGACAGTAAACGTTTGGAGCTCACTGTGTTTACCGGCAGGACAATTATGGGTCCTTTTCTAGGAAGTGGCCAGAGGCTTAACCAGCAGGCAGATGAGTCACGTCATGTTTAAACCAACGGGACACGAAGGACAGCGACAACTGATTAATCACGCTTTCCTAAACGTGTTGAAGGAAGAGCACATTCTTAAATATTTTAGTCGTATTCATGTCAAAAAGATTATTTTTTTTTAGGGAAGTCAATAATTATGAGGCTTGTTGTTAAAGGGACAGTTATGTAAAATCTACTTTTTTTTTTTTTTTTTGCTTTTCATCATTTATAATATTATTCCCTCATCAAAATCATACCTGGCGTGTTGCCTTGATTCTTTCATTCCTGTTTGAGAAATCTTCTAATCTCCCATGGCAACCATTCAGCTGTGCAAAACGCCCGGGTGGACCTGGAGTTGAGAGCTTCCCCACTTGGTTCCTACAGACTATCAATCAATCAAACTTTATTTGTATAGCACATTTCAGCAGCAAGGCATTTCAAAGTGCTTTACATCAAATCAAACACAAAAACACAATGCAACATAGAATCAACAATAAAAACACAACATCAAGTCAGATTCCGTCAATAAATTTGTAATTGATTACGTTTCAAATACACCTCTAAACAAGTGGGTTTTTAGTTGAGATTTAAAGGAAGTCAGTGTTTCAGCTGTTTTACAGTTTTCTGGAAGTTTGTTCCAGATTTGTGGTGCATAGATGCTGAATGCCGCTTCTCCTCGTTTGGTTCTGGTTCTGGGGATCCAGAGCAGAACCAGAACCAGAAGACCTGAGAGGTCTGGAAGGTTGATACAACAGCAGCAGATCTTTAATGTATTGTGTCTATCCAGACACCTGCTGCCACGGAGTTTCAGAGAGCAGGAGCCTCTTAAAGAGACAAAATAAATTTGACTTAGTAATTTAATGCCTTGAAATTGGGTTTCTAAGTCACATTTGATATTTGCAACCTTGTTACAACTGAAATGTTTGCATGGATGCTGATTTCGCTAAATAATCTATCTAAGCTAAGCTAACCTGGGCCGAATATTTCCAAATTCAATGCGGTTAACCACTTTTTTTTTTTTCCGGTTCAGTTTGACCGTCCACACCAACACCTGGCCACAGCTGGACCCATACGATCAAGAACTTACTGAACTGCAACCTGTCTGGCCCAGGGTAGCTCGGCAACATTTCGAACTGGGGCGTTTACCTCGTTTTCATCTCTGGCCTCATAAAGATTACGAATGTCCTCAACTTGCCAGATGAAACGGTTTAAATATCGCAGCCTTCTCTGTATTCTGTATTTACAGCAAAAGTAGTTTGGCACTATGTAAATAAAAACTGTCTTGATTTTACTGATCAAATAATATCTAAGCAGACAAATGTTATCTTTAAGTTCTATTTCTATGGCTGCTGTAGAGTCTGTTAGCATGTGGCTAAAAAAGAGCAGTTTTATAGAAAATGGTGGGTCAAAGTTCGTCCACAGTGACGGAAATACTCAGTTATTAGGTTTGGGGGGGGATGGTGGGATTACTTCATTTCGGTTAGGATTGTTTTTGTTTTTTTCTCTAAATAAATGAAGTTATAACATGAGAACTAGTTTTCTTTCTGTTTTTCCAGGTTGACTTTGTCTGATATTAGACATTTTTCAGTAAACCGAAACATTTAAGTGCAACAAAGAAAGCAAAAAAAAAAAACAAAAAAAAAACAAGCAGGTTCTGTGACTTAAATTTATTTAATTCATCTTGTCCGATTCCTTTTATTATTGCAGTGACTTGGAACCGTCGGTGAGCAGGTGTGTGTGTGTGTGTGTGTGTTTGGGATCAGGATCTTTTCCAACTTTCTGTGCTGACGGATTTAAAGCTAAAGGACCGTTTCTGATTTGTTTTTTCTTTCTTTTTTTTTTTTTCTTCTTTTATCCGCTCAGTCTATCATGGTGTTTGCGGCTTCCTTGCGAACGACGATCTCGTACACGCTCTCCCTGAAGCTGCTGTCAGAGGTGAGCCGCCGAGCCGTCGCCCGCAGTTCCTCCATGCCGTCTTCCGAACCGGCCACAGCAAACGACTTGGAGTGTTTCACTGCAACAATCAAAGTCATTCGTCAGAAAAAAAATTACTTGTTTTGGGGGGTTTTTTACACAATATTTAGCAGTTCTATTCTCACATTTTACAAATAAGACAAAAATATTCTGATTGATTACTAAGCCCTGCACTAAAACAAGCAGTATATCATCGGGGTGAAGCCGAAGCAACACTTTCACCACAGATGTTTTCTGTCCCAGTTTCTCTCCACAACATTTGTTGAAATATTGCTAATCATTCACGCCGTGTGTTGGGAGAGCCCCAGAGATCGCCGTCATTTCAAAACCCAAACAGTAATAGTTCAAACGCGGCGACATGTGGAAGCTATTTATCTGCCATCCCGTTCCGACTGCGACGGCAGCAAGAAAACGTAAAGATAGACGTCGTTTGCAAAATCTAAAAATGACATGTTTGGAATATCGTCCAACAACCGGAAAAAAGAAAAACAGGCTTTTAAAGCCCTGCTGCGGCTCGTGTTGTGGATCTAGGTCTGGACTTTAACTGGACCATTCTAACACAAAGATATGCTTTGATCTAAATAATCTTTGCCATCCTAAGAGTCATGTTTGCTCTCACTCCAGCTAAATAAAACTTGTTTACAACTTGTTTTAACTAAAATTTTTTATCTACTATAAAAATTGCAATTTTCTAGCTTTTGTTCGGTTTTAAAATAAACAGAAAACATTTGCAGAAAAAGATGATGGATATGTTTTCTTATGTGGGATGTTGACATTTATGGAAATTTTTTTTAATTTTTTTTTTTTTAAAAGCACATAGTTTCCAACTTAACGACAAAGACAACATTACTTGTATAATTTAGTATCGTTCTGTGATAAATAATCAATTTATCATATGAAAATAAAAAAGCCTGCCAAAAATCAGCATCGTTTATAGTTAAATCATTAGTCGATGCGTTATCATTTATCATTTTAAGCCAGAGTTATATTGTGGGAGATCCATTAAAAAAAAAATAATTAAAAATCGAATAAATTTTTTAATCATAAATTTGTAACTGTACTTGTTTTTCACCATAAAAGGCAACGTGGTTTTCAATCATTACTACAAAATATAAGTTAAAATAACTTATGGGGAGTTAAATGTCATTCTCATCTTGATTGGCTGATCCACAGTATTACACTGCCACCACCGTATTTCACCGAGTTCAAGTTAATCCTGTGCTATTCAAGCTATTCATAGCCACCGCTGTCAGGACTGTGTTTGTGAAACCGACCACCAGAACGTGAGTGGAGTGTGTGTGATGCTCACACTCACACCAGTGGCGTCTGGAGGCTCTCCTCTGGACGCGGCAGCTCTTGATCCTGCGCGCAGCGGCTTTGTGCAGGTAAACGGCGTTCTTCATGATGGCCGGCAGCTTCGCCTCGATCTCCGCTGCACAGATGCACTCCTCGAAGAACTCTGGGTGAACACACACACACACACACACACACACACACACACACACACACACACACACACACACACACACACACGCCCACACGCACACACACACACACACACACACACACTTGTTGCAGTGAGAGACGACAGCAGGTAATCGTGGTGTGTTCGAGTTTTACTGACAAAGATGACAAAATATGCCTTTGTGCTTGTTCTATTCAAATGTTTAAATAAAATTTCCCTACAAGGGCGAATATTATTTTATCAGTCAAAACAAATCAGTTTTTATTTGTATGCGGCCAACTTAGATTTCTTTTTTCTTTTGTTTTTAAGCTCAAAGGGTTTCCACATATACAAAGACGAGTGAAATATCCCGTCAGTTTTTGCCTGGTGAGAATTGAATTAAGTCTTCATGAATTTACACTGGTTGGACAATAGGTGGCAGTACAGGCAATGACACAAGAACATTAAGAAGTGGAGGATTGTGTAAAAAAATTAAATTAAATTAAAAAAACACCATTAAAGTTCACAATCACACAAGTAAACATCATTTACCTGTACAGAGGATAATAGCTAACACAGCTAACATTTAACTGAAGCTACATCAGTCGGCAGCACAGCGGACAGCAGCTGCAGTGTCCTAAATGCCTGTAAACATTTAATACGGCCGTCCTGGAGTGACCAGAGTTCTCCTTCAGCGACCTTCACACAGCTGGGCTGCTAATGCAGCTCGTTAGCACAAAGCGAGATTAGCAAGCGCTATGTAAACAAGCGCTAATGCTAACACACTCACTTCTCAGCTGCGTCACGTCCCCCTTCATCTTCTCGTCTCTCTCATTGGTCCGCTCCAGCGAGTTCAGGCCCTTCTCCAGGTCCTGCAGGGCCTCCTCCGCCTGCTTCAGCCTCTGCTCCAGCTCCATGCGCGACTGGATCTCCGCCTGGACTCACAAAGCCGCCATCAGTACGGACATGTCAACCGTAAAAGACCCGTTTGAATGTGTGTCTTTCAATAAATATATTTGAAACAAAGTCACCTTCACTGTGGTTTCAAATAATTATTTGATTTAAAAGAACAAACACAAAAAACCCCATTACACTATATTATATTATATCAATAAATATCGTCACCTTCCCAAAGTATTTTTATGAATGAAGGTAACATAGTTACCTGATTGTGTTACATATGGCTGGATAACACATAATACTGCCCCTTTAAGACTGAAGGGAAGTTTATTTTATAAAAGTATTATGAATAATTTTGATTGTTTGTGTTGCCATAGATACAATCTGATGCCACGACTTTAATCTTTTTGTTTGAGCTCAGTTTGTTCCGCAAACAATAATCACTGATTGATTTTAAACTAATTTTAAGCCCCACCCCTTCTCCCAGAGTCCACCAAATCTCTGTGTTGAAACGCCGTTAGTGGGGGGGATTCTTATAAAGGAAAGGGGCCACAAATCTAACTCGGCTCCGGGCCCCACGCCACCCGGGGCCGGCCCTGTGTACTCTGTCACCTTGAGCTCGGCCTCGGTCTGCTGCTTGTCCGCCGTGAGCTGAGAGAGCGACTGCTGCAGCGTCTGGGCCTGGGTGGAGAAGTACTCCTTCTCCTGCTGCAGCAGCTTGGAGCGCTGCTCGTTCTCATTCAGCCTGAGCAGAAAGCAAGACAGGAAACTGAACTCAGCTCATTTACAGACATATTCAATAAATTAGATTACATGTCCCGAGCAAAAAGTACTTTTCACTTCTGCTTGAGTAATAGTATTATGAGGTTTCGTTACTCTTACTTGAGTAAAAGCTTCTGGGTGGTATGGAGGACCAAAACTGACATAATAAAAAAATAAAAGCAGAAATATATATATATTTTCCTTTTTGTTATACACGCATTTTTTTTATCAAGATTTTTTTTTTTTTGCGTTCTTACTTTTCAATTTTTGTATGCATTTCAGTCTATTTATGCAAATGAGGAGGGCGGAGTCTTAACACTTCAACATCTGCCTATTGGTTGGTTAGCTCTACTTGGCTTCAACAAAGGTGGATGATAAATACGTTTACCTCTATAGCTCCTGACCTTTTTATTTCTTGTGTGGCGCTCAGACAGAAGGCGTGTGTCAGTCAGCGTTTCTCGTGGTCACAAAGATCCAAAGTCAGGGTAGTCAGTTTGGATGACGATTTTGAAAATACTTTCTACCATTAAATTGTACAATTTTTTTTGTTTCTTCATTGGATGTCCATTCTGATAGACATGAGAAGTGTTACCATGCAAAGAAAGAAAAAGTGTCTGCAACCATTTCATGACTTATTACTGATTTCACAAATCAATTTGTGTGATTTTTTTATGTGCTTTTTTTATTTTTATTTTTTTTTTTAGAATTTTTAAAATATAAAACTCACACCACTTGAATGACTTTATTTCATTTTAGTTCTGAAGGGGCTAAAAAGCGTTTGGCACGCATGCGTGGCTCATAAGATCAATGCCATTTTATGGACACGCGAGGAAAATCCCGGCGCGTTTACGCAGCAAGACATGAAATCTGATGGGAGTCGGAGAGCGGCCGGCCCGACCCGCTCATGGAAACGCGGCGCTATGGATCGCAATGTGCAGCCGAGCATTAGTGCTTCACGGTCGATAACATCCCCACTTATTGCGCCTCGTCAATGAGCTGCTTGCCTTCGGATCGATACACATTTCCACTGCACCATTAGCATGGACTACGACGGGAGAGCACGCGGCGGCGACCGCGAGGACGCCAGGAAGCTCACTTCTCGTCGGCCTGCTCCTTCTCCTTCAGCAGGATCTTCATCTGCTCCTCGATGTGCCGCAGGTCCTGCAGCACCTCCGGGTCTCGGACCGCCTCTCCGTCCACGGTGTCCTCCTCGCACGCCGACCCCGAACTCTGTCGGTCCGCCTCCTTCTCCTCCTGACCTTTCACCCCCAGCATCAGAAGTCTCTGCTGTTTCTCCTGGGAGAGCTCCTGAAAACAAACAACAACATCTCTATAGTTTATACTGCCTTGGTTTTTACCGGCGCTGTTAATCGACTAAAGAATGTAATCAGATTAATCGCACTCTGGTTGATCACGATCAATCACTATGTCCAACTTTGTAGGCTTGATATGTAAATATGCACAAAGTCGTGGTTCTTGCAGGGATGCTTCCTTCTAACAGGTTCTAAAACTCTCAGGTTTCAGGACATCATGTATGGGGTTAAAAGGTCATTTGAACATGATGAGAGCGTCTGGAAAGCCTTGGTAGGAGGAAGTAACCGACTGTGTGTGAAGCGGTTAGCTCTGAAGCACTCAAACGCATTAAGAATGAGGTAAAGAATTTACTGCGTTGCGATGAAAATCGTGGAAAACAACAAAATACCTCTATGGACTTCTGAAGCGTGTCTGTTAAGCAACTCAGCTCTTCTTTTTCCCGGTCAACACTTTTCAGAGACTGAGTTGTGTCATCGAGGTCTCTGCAACGGCAAGAAGCACTTTTACGCAACGCGCTCAGACAAATACGCTCGTCGGCTCTGGACAATCCTGAAGCGAAATGAGCCGTTAGTTAGTTACAGTTTGATCTGCTCCTGCTCCGCCTTCAGCTCCAGAACCACCTCCTCAAACTTCCTCTTCTCCTCTTCCAGGACCTGGGTGAGACGCTCCAGCTCCTGCAGAAATTCACACTTAAAGCTGCGGCTACTGTTTATAAAAAAAATTTTAAAATTAAAGATTTGACATATTTGTTGAAATTGTCACTATGCTGTGACGGTACGTTATGAGACAGATAACTGCGAGAGGAAAAAATTTAGCTCCTCTGCCTTCTCCCAGTGCTCCCAGCGCTAACTAGAAGCAACCAATCAGAGCCAGGAAGTGGATCTTAGAGCTGTCAATCATGAGCGTGTGCACGCTGCTCTCCCACATACATTTCTGTCTTTCCTCTCCTACTTGATTTCTGCTTCAAGACAGCTTCTCCCATCAGCAAGGCCTGTCGTGAATGCTAATGCTTAGCTAGCAATGTTAGCTAGCTGTGGCTAGTATGGCTAACAGTCAGCAGACAAGGGGTTTTCCTGTAGTGGTGAGTTGTTTCTTCGCCATTAACACATTTTACAGCACATTCACGGGGGTGATTGACACCGCTAAGACCCTCCTCCCGCCTCTGATTGGTCGTTTTGGACCGAGACCGGGAGAAGGCGGAGGAGCTCAGATTCACAGGTTATCTAGCCAATATTACGCTGCCACAACATGGAGACAGTTTTAACTGTCTTCATGGTTTTTTATGTATTTTTTTTGTTTTTTTTTACATATTATCAGATATGTAAAAAAAAACACTTCTTCTTTTTTAATCAAAGTTACATACTGCAGCGTTAAGTGTCCTCCGACATGAGTGCTTTACACTGGATGTTTTTTTTGAACAAACAAAAAAAAAACTGAAACAAGGACCTCACCTCCTTCTGTGCTCTTTGGTGACTTAACTCCTCTGTCTCTTCCATAAGTTTATCTTTAAGAAAACAAACACATTTAAAAAAAAAAAATAAATCCTTTTCTCTGCTTACTTGAGCTTTCTCATATTTACCCAGGTATTCTTGTTTCTCCTTGGCCAGCTGCAGTCCCTGAGCCTCCAGGCTCTCGATCATGGCCTCCCCGAGTTGCGAGTTCTTCCACGTGCTGTCCGTCAGCGTGAAGAAATTGCAAAAGAGGAAGAAAAGATTCAAAACCACTGACATCATTTTATTCACTACTTCGACTCCTGCAGAGGGCCTTTAGATACTCACACTTTCCCTGATTCCTGGAGCATCTCTATCCACTGGACCTGTTCCTCCTCAGACTCAGCAGCCAAGACGATGGTACCCTGGAGTGGACGTAATGCACGCAGCATCAGCTTTGTGTCGGTAATGGCTTCATTTGATTTCTGTCTTTGTCTTAGATGGGGTAGTAAAATACTGAAGTCCAGGATCGGAGAGAATTTTTTAAATTATTATTCTGAAATCAGGTGGAGATTTAGATGTTTGCTTCAACTCTTAAAAGTTAAAACAGCGAGGTGAGATGAACAATGAACAATAAATCGATTAAATGCATGATGAGTTAAAACAAGCTCAATAATTTCCATTTGAATAATTTATCGTCCTTCTCTTTCTCTTTTTCTTTCTACCATAAACTGGATGTCAAAAGCCTTCAGTCTGGTGTGTTTTGTCTTAACTAGCTGCTTTTTCGAAGGACAATTTTGTTTAGAGAAACTTCATAAATCATTTTATTTGTTAGGGAAGAAAATGGTGTTTTACCAGAACAATGAATGATGACAAGAATGAGGTCAAATCACCCGATATGTCAACAAAAAACAGGCCAAATTACCAATAGTATGATGTGGAAAATGAGAAATAATATAATATGAAGTCAAAATTAGGTAAAGTGATCCACCGTATAGTAAAACGCTGAAACTAGGCCAAATTACACAAAGTATAGTATGAGACCAAAGGACACACAGCACGTTATGTCGCAAATGAGGTAAACTAACACATATTACCATATTTTATATCATGAAGTCAAAAATGTGGCCAAATGACAAATAGTGTGAAGACATAAATGAGGTTTAAGGACAGACTAAGTTTAGTCTGAGGTGGAAAATGCGTCCGAATCAGATATATTGTATACGGCGCCGATGATGTACACGTAGTATGGAATTTTGTCAAAAATGAGGTAAAACTCACAGATAATATACCATGATGACATAAATCAGGCCAAATGAAGTATAGCAGAGTCTCACGTCAAAAATGAGGTAAAATGACAAATAGTACACCATGATGACCAAAATGGGTCCAAATGAGACACTGTGTTTACAGTATGACATCGCAAATGATGTCATGCTGTAGAATGTCGCCAAAAATGAGGTAAAATGACAAGTAAATGAGTCTAACTGTAAAACGTTTCTCCAGAGGACATTTGGCTCGTCGGTATTTGCAGATGCACGTTTCCTTAAAGCCGCCGATTTTGGAAGACGCACCTGATCTTGATGAACCTTGATGAAAAACTGAATTCACTCCGCGGTCGGACGTTTGTGTTCCAGTCATTTCAAGTTCACGATTTCACTAATCATCCTAATCAATTTTCAATGGCGACAGCTTTGGGCTCGATGGTTTGAAAAAGCGGAAGCAACTGGATAACAATCAAAAACACAGATTAAAAGTTGCTTGGCAATGGGCCAAGGCAGGCTGTGGGTTGGCTCCGACCTCAGCCCTGGTGAAAATTGGATGTATTATGCTATTGTTATGCAGGCACCAGGAAATCAAACTGTTTAAATAAACCCAATCAATTGGAATAGGAACTGGTCAAACGGTGCTCCTGTGACATAAATGCTCACAGGAGAATTGATCTATTACAGAGAAAACTCAATCCTACTGTAAAATCTTCAAGGTTGACCACAATGGCAAAAGGCATCCCCATGTCCTCGTTGGCTGACACCACGCATCCTCCCAGAGGAATGACTCCCTGGCACAGAAAACAGACCAAGGGGTTTGTAGGAGGACGTGCTCAGAAGCGTGGCGGTGGCCGTCGCCAGGCGTTTTGCTCACCTTGGGATGGATGTTGAAGTACCTGTTGCTCTCGAAGCTCCTCTTCTCGCTCTCTGCGTAGTAGAGCAAGAAGCTGTCTTTGATGATGAAGAATCTTTTGTACCGAGGAGACAATGAAAGCAGCAGTGAGTGAGCCCTGCGGGGGCTGAAAGGAACCAACGCTCTTGTTGCTGCCTAGCTAAACATCAGTAGCCTTGCTGGGCAGCTCTGCTAGCTTAACTTTCTATGCCGACCTGTTGGCATAGGAGCGGAACGGAACTGCAAAACGCACAAAACTTTGCTTTCAAGCAACGTTAGACAAAGAAAAAAATGAACGGAATCTATTCCTTTTGTCCTTTGAATTGAATTTAAAGGAGTTTTTGAAGTTAACTAGTATGTGCACACCATGACCTCCATTAAAGACATTTCGACCTCAAAAGTAAATAATGGCCATAAGTCTCTCCTTATCAGACAAGTCTAGTTAGGCCCTTTAATTGAAACTCCTACAGAGTTTCGAGAGAGCAATTGGATTTTGCTTTGGACTTTGACTAGGCCACACTAACACATGACTTTGCTGGGATTTAAGCTGTTCCGTTGCAGATCTGGCTGTCCATTTACAGTTGTTGACCCAAAAATGTCTAAATGGGACGGGAAACGACGTTAAATTGCATTCAACAAAAGCCTTCTTCAACTTGAGTTGTGTATCCCTGCAGCTTCTCCAGTTACCATGGGAATCATGGCAGCTTCTTAAAATGTGTTTTTTTTTTTTTTTTTTTGGCCCACTAGAATCTTTTCATTGAGGCTTTTTTTTTTTTACCTAGTCTCTTCTTACATTGTTAAATTGTGACAATATCCATCCATCCATCCATTATCTGAACACCCTTCTTCCCTAATGGGGTCAGGAGGGTTGCTGGTGCCTATCTCCAGCTGCGTCCCAGGCGAGAGGCGGGTTCACCCTGGACAGGTCACCAGTCTGTCGCAGGGCAACACAAAGACATACAAGACAAACAACCATTCACACACACACTCACACCTAGGGAGAATTTAGAGAAACCAATTAACCTGACAGTCATGTTTTTGGACTGTGGGAGGAAGCCGGAGAACCCGGAGAGAACCCACGCATGCACAGGGAGAACATGCAAACTCCATGCAGAAAGACCCCGGGCCGGGAATCGAACCCAGGACCTTCTGGCTGCAAGGTCACAAGGACTGCGCCACTGTGCAGCCCTTGTGACAATATAAGAAGTCAAAATATCACAGATATTATTTAGCAAAATACTAAATGATATTTGAAAGTACCAATACTGGTGGTGTGGAAAGTGAAAAGTTTTTTTTTTATATTATTATATTATTATTATTAGCTCAGTCTTTTTAAATTAGAACAATAATTCTTTAACACACACATGCACAAACACGCACACACACACACACACGCACAAACACACAGATGTCTTGAATACACAAAACTAACTTGCAAGTAAATTTTCAGCACAATAAAGGAGCTTGTTTTAAGTCAATAATTCCTTAATAATACCTAACTTGCACCTAATACCTATGAAAAGTACTAGCTGAAAGTGATCAGTCCACGGGAACAAGATATTTTTCCCTTATAATAAGTTAAAATGCCTTGTTCCATAGACAGACTATTTCAGTAGTTCTAGTGCCTTTTCATCAATATCAAGGAATTATAGACTTAAAACAAATTTCTACATCGTGCTGAAAATTTACTTGGAAGTCAGTTTTGTCTTATTGCAAATATATTTGCACTGGAAACTAGACCAAAAATAAGATTTTATGTTTTTGCAGTCACATGTTTCTGGAGCAAAATAAGGATTTTTACTTCATATAGCGTTTAGATTCAAATTAAGTAACGGATTTTCTATAAGCAAACAATTTTTTAGATCCACTCAGATGCTTCTGACTTGGCTTAATATGCAGTAGGAGTGCAGGATTTAGCCAACTACCTGGAATAACCCAGAAAAGCAAGTAAAGAAAAAGAGAGAGATCACGCACTGTAAAAGAAAAATAAACAGTAATGTGAGAGGAAACCCATAAAAAAAGTTGCTGTTGATAAATTAATTGGTGAAAATTGTGACTTGTACATTTGTACATACACCGTTTTCATGTTCATTTTACGGGAAAACATTTGTCTTTTTTCCACCTTTAAGCTAAAATGTTTGCTTTTACCGCAAAAACATCGACTCCAGCAGCATTTTTTTAACCGTAAAATGTGTTTTTTGTTGTTGTTTAAGTGCCAATACCGTCAGACCGTGAAAGAATAAAAATATTTTTACCGGTTATTTTTACCGGGACCCACAACTGTCAGAGTTATCGTATACCGTGAGATTTACGGTTTTTTGTTTTGTTTTTGTTTGTTTTTTTTTTACAGTGCACATTCCCCTCTCCACTCACCTGCGGGACCACTTGGCCGACGGCCGTCCGAAGGGTCTCTTCCACAGCACGCCGTGCAGCTGCACCTTGGTGCTGATGTCCAGCGCTTCGGAGTCCGACTGCTCCATGGACGTCCAGGGTGACAGCAAAGAGTGTCTGGATGAAGATGAGAACATCCCGTCAACAGAATTCCCCTCGCCCTGGGAGGTGGGGCCAAAAATGAAAAATAAATAAATAAAATGAATAAAATATATATATAGATGTAACAAAAAGCAAAAAAAAAAAAAAGTGTTGCACAGTCTGTCAATAACAATTAGTCCAACAACATTCGATCAGAAACAAACACGCAGAGATCCTGCAGGCGCATCCAGCCTCGATAACCGGGCAGGAGGGGAGGAAGCAGGAGGCAAATCCCAATAACTCAGCAGGCTGGAATGATGCAGCTGCCAATACGCTCATCAGCTGGAGGCAGACGGCCCCGCACCGCATCGTGAGTACATCGGGGAGGGAGGGAAGCTTTAGGAATGAGTTGCTAAATCTGAAGCCGGTCGATACAGTCCGGCCAGTAAAAGCTGTTATTCAGATTACAGCACTCTCAGTTTACAGCTACCGGCAGGTATGACCCATTGGGTCTCTCTCTCTTCCTCTCTCTCTCATTTATCATTTGCTCCCTCCGTATGTTTCAGAAGCAGCGAATGGTGAAGACATCTGTTTGTATGGCAGGACTTTCTAGTAAAAGGGACTGGAGAGGCTGACATGCAGCTTCAGTGTCATCAGTATCAGATTAATTCCCAGCACATGTGTCTGAGTGGAAGGGCAGGGCGGCGGATTATGCGGATACTGACGGCTCGGCTTTAGCGTCCAGGACGGTGAGACGCATTAGCCGCGCGGAGAGCTTCCAGATGAAACGGCCTGGACGAACCGGGCAGAGAGGAAAAGTCTCAAAGTTATATAACTTTGTCTATTATATATGTTTAATTTTATTTTATTTTATTTTTTTAAATCATGCTAAAATGCAATTTAATGTCGTTTCCCGTGATTTTATGAATCACTCTGTCAACAGGTGTGACTTCGAAGTCCTGTAATTTGACCTTCGCCAAAATTGGATCAACTACAAACTAACGAATCCGTGTCAGCGGGGCCATTGTAGGTAGAAAACAAAGGAGTAGAACATAATAATAATGAAAACCATACTCAGAAACTTTGAGATTAAGCTCAAAATCTCATCATTTTCTAGTACTGTGCATTTTTTGTTATACATTTGGAAACATTTTTAAAACTCAGAAATTTCCCAAGTTTTTTTTTGTAACTTTTGAGAATAATTTCAAAATATTTGAGTTTTTTTCTAGCAAATTATTCACTTTATAGCCTCAGAAATGCCCATTTTTTATTTCTAGAAAATGTTAAAAATGTTTGGTGTAATTTTGCATGTTTTTTTCCTATCTACAAAAGCTCTAATACGTAGTCGCAGTAAACTGTTTGCCCTTCAAAAGTCACTGAATTTCAATCAGAGACAAATGTCTTGGCAGTATTATGCAAAATCAACTTTTTGCGCTTTACATCATGTAGTGTTATTCCCTCATCAAACACATACCTCTAGCATTTCCTTAATTCTTTCCTGCATGTTTAAGAAATAGCATACCGTTCAGCTGGGCAAAACCCCTGGGTCAAAGTAGCATTGAGAACTCCCCTACTCTGCTCCTTCAAACTAGCCAGCCACAATTAGCAAACACCTGTTAACGCGTTGTGATGAAATTCCTGAAGGTGGAGTTTCAGAAAGAGCAGGAATTCCTTAAAGAGGACCTATTTCCAGGCGTTAAATTACCAATCCAAGTTCTTTTAAGTCTTATTTAACGTATAAAGCCAATTTAGCAACCAAAGGTAACAGACTTACTTGATCATGCTATAAAATGAATCTATGTGGCTGGAAAACACAATGCTGCCCCTTTAAGGTCGTTTTAACAGCAAATTTCTGAAAGACGTAGACGATTTCGGGTTTAACCGTAGTCTGCAACCACAAAATAATTCACACAAGCACAAGTAAAAAATTCATATAGGAAAAAGTATTTATACACATTTTTTTTTTTTAATACTCCATTGAGCTTGTGGAGTAAGGTCGCCGTGTGGAGCACACAAGCTTACAGACGCGCTGCTGTGACCGGGTACCAGTGATGTCAGTAACGCGTTAATTTGTAACGCGTTACTGACGTCGGACCACTTTTTTCAGTAACGAGTAATATAACGCGTTGCTATTTCAAATCGAGTAGTCAGACTACAGTTACTTTTCAAAATCACTTTTGCGTTACTACGTCACTATCTTCTTTTGTTATTAAATCATATTTCCTCTACTTGTCTTGTCGAGTGACCGACGTCTCTATGCAACAGAAATGTAAACAATGGAGGGAGATGCGCATTTTGTTGGTGGAAAAACTGGAACTATTTTGAGTTTCTGTCGCCAAGTCCGATTATTATAAGCGGCTTTGGGCTTCATTTTTTTAAAGTCGCTTGCAGATTTAATGAGTGGCGGGTTGCGCCTTTTTTGGCTCGTTTTTGAACGTGAAGTTGCTCATTTGGGTTTGGAAATAAGCAGAGACTCATAATAAATCCCAGAATTTGTCCGTCATTAAGGTAGTTTTACTCAGTCTCTCCCTGTTCATCATTTCCCGGATGATCCGTCCCGCTGTGTCTTTGTTAATCTCAAGTTAATATATTACCTCTGAATGACGTCGAGTTTCGCGTTGCGCTCCAGAAAACTGCAAACATCGAGACCAATATGAACAGCGCAATAAACGTGAAAACAGCCACGAATAAACGTGTCCGTAATTGGCAATGATTATAATGGCAACTTAACGCTATACTAATTATTAATATTAAGATAAGTGTCACAAATCTGTGCAGCCATCTGAACTGTGGAGCTGCAGGAGGAGCTCTGTTCGCTGTGACACCAAATGCAGGGCCGTAACACAGAACCTGGAGGTTGGGGGGAGGAGGGGCTTTAAAATCCTTCTTAGAGTTTTCCAGACAACAGTGGACCACACAAATTACTCACGTTTTTTATTTTTTGTACAATCTCCTCTTCAGTTCAACCTTATCAGTGGAGACACATTGTTGATGTTACCATTATAAAATAGCTGACAATTAAGAATTGGCAAAGATCAATGTGATTTTCATAGGAGGCTGAGCATTGTTGTTAGCAGCTGCTGAAAGTAACTAAAAAGTTACTTTTAATGTAACTTAGTTACTTTCCAAATCAAGTAGTCAGTAATATAACTAAGTTACTTTTTCAAGGCGTAATCAGTAGTCCGATTAAAGTTACTTTTTCAAAGTAACTATGCCAACACTGCCGGGTACAGTGGCACATCAACACCATACAGACAGATGAGCAACCCGCTCAGATTTTAACGGACTTTCAGTTTTATTGGGACTGGAGTAGAAGCAGGGGGCTCACGGATCCGCATTTAGGAATCACATTACAAGTGTTACACTGTGCACACCATTTACAGGCTTCACCGCAGCAAAACGAAGCAATTGAACCCCAAAATCCTTACCGCCCGTTTCTGGTTTATTGCGCTTCCTTATTAGTGAGAGAAGCGTCCAACACGTTAAACGTTTTTTCACAGACATTATACTCTTATTCTCCTGAGCTTATGGTCCCTTAAGATGCCTTCCTTCTTTTCCCTAAGACACGTTTGTCATTCGAGACGCCCTCCACCTGCACTCTACAATCACTTAAGACAAATATGTACAGAATGCTTTCATTTACAGTAAGTTTTACAGGGAGAAGAATCCATTAGAGATAGACAGAGAAACCATAAACAAAGAAAAAGCGACATGACATAAAACATGGCGGGCGTCTTCAAAGATTTGCCTTTGCGTGTGATTTTTACGGGAATCCATGCACTGAAAAGGGAGCGGACGCAATGTGGCTTTCCCAAAAAAGTTTAAGAGCAACGCTTGATTGATAAAGTGACACCTGAAACCCAGAGGTTTGCAAGCTGGTCCATCTGGGTTTTCCCCAATCGCATGGTTGTCACGGCGCCGCCACCGCCATCTTCTGCTACTGGTTTCTTTATTATGGCACTTGGAAAAAAAAATAAAAAATCAGAGAAATTTACACTCTGTACAGGTATGTATATATAAAAATGATTTTCACAAGGAAAAAAATTAAAAATAAAAATAAATCACAAGCTCAACCATCACCAAATCTCACTGTACGACAGCCACCCGGTAAAGAAAAAAAAAAGGACGATAAAACCGTAGCGGGAGGGTTAAAAGAGCATGATAACGCTTGGATCCAAACACAGAGAGATAAATGGGGAAGAAAAACAAAAAAAAGAAAATTAATCAATGTCTCAACTTCAGATTTTAGGTAGTTAAATTATACGTATTGTGTCGACAGATAAAACATCGGCGTGTCCCTGGTTGTCTCGGCTCTGATTCCCCTCGTTCCGGCTGTCGATCGAGTCGTGGCGTCCCTGCAGCGACACCCGTCTGGTCCAGCAGTGAGACGATTTAAACCCTCAAAGTCTGAAGTCTCGATTCCAGCGTCTTTCCCTCTGTACACGTGTCCAGAGTCCGGCCCCCGGGGGCCCCACTCCGCGGGTCTAATGGTGGTGGCCGACCGACAGCACCAGAGGGATGAGGCAGCCTAGAACCAGAGCGCCCACCTCCACTTTGCTCAGTCCCTTCCCGCCGTTGCCCCCGGCGGCAGCGGCGTGGCTGTGGCGCCGCCGCCGACCTCGGGGAGAACGTGAACGGTGGCCACATAGAGGAAGGTACCGGCGGAGAAGAGCATGGCCACCCCGGTGGCGTTGATGTCCGACAAGGCTTCTTTGCTGCTCTGTGAAGGGGAACAGAAAGAAACGTGAGAAAGGTGTGGAACAGGAAGCTGAAGAATCCCGTTTAAACGTTCTACAACACGTGAATGTGGGCAGCCATTTTTTATTTTTTATTTTTTTGCCGTTTAACTGAATTATTTTTAGCTTTAACAAGATTAAAATGCAATGTTTACCGTTTAACTGAATAGAAAACATTTTATAAATACTTAAAGATGCAGTATATAACTTTTAACTGTCATGTCGTGACAGCAGTGAGAGATCATCTGCGAAAAAAATAAAAAAGCTCCTCTGCCTTCTCCCAGTGCCAACTAGAAACAACCAATCAGAGAAAGGGGGAGGGTCTCTGCGCTGTCAATCACTCATGTACTCATTGCTCACACACTCCCTCTTTCTCTCTCTCACCATATGTTTCACCATAACATAGCCTATTGCGAATGCTAAGGCTAGTTAGCATGGGCAAAAATAATGGCGGATAAATAGTTTTTTGAGTTTCTGAGGATTTTCTGAAACGGGGGCCCAGGTTTCTATAACCACTGTGAACAAAGATTCCACCCAAAGGCGGCTCACCTGACTGAGGCCCAAAAACGTGATCATGGCAAGAACGGGGGCTGCCAAGGCAAACACCAGGAGGTGTTTGCGGATGCGGTTCCTCTCGAGGCCGGCGTGCATCAGGAACGAGACCAAGCCGAAAGCCGCTGGAGCCTGCAGGTCAGAGGTCAGAGCGATGCAGTTCACCGGACAGTAAACCGAACTCGGAGCAGATTTCTTCCACAGTTATTTCTGAGCACTAGAACATCTCTCAAAGATCAATAAACTCTAACAATTAGCACTGGAAGGTGTTTTAAACTTCCAAAATTAATAAAACAACCAAAAACAACAAATAAATTAAAAATAAAAGCCACACACACACACACACACACTACAGAAACCAGAAATAAAATGGATTATGTAAACAAAACGGCTGATTTTAATGCATCATGTGATTAACTGATTTACAGATTGTTGTGACAGACGTATGCATAGCAAGTAAATATATAACAGATTTTAAAAAGTGGTTGTTTTTTTTTACCTTATGTAGCATAATGGCTACAAAAACAATGAGCTGAACGCTGGTCTGAGACGTTGAGGCAGCAGCTCCCAGCGCCACTCCGTCAGCTGGAAACAAGCGTCAATACAGCATCCGAGTCCATTTAGTCGCTTCAAATCATCCAAACTAAAACTTCAGAAGTGTAATTTGTAAACAAATAAACTGTGCTTTGATCCGCTGCAAGATTACTGGGAAAAGTAAAGGTATCGCTTTACAGTAAAGCTTCCCTTTATTAACCTACGGGAAGCTAATAAGTAGATCATGGATATGTTGGTTCATCTTTAAACACTTTATGAATCAGTGATAACTGTTGTTTATGCATTAATTAAAGGTGAGAAGAAGACAGAATCCACCGGCGTCTTGCCAACTCTGTTCTTTTATCAAGAGTTTTTCTACTAAACAACCTGTAAGCACAACAAGCATTTGTAATATTTTAGCACGTGGTCTCCATGCTTCATTAATGCATAATAAACAATCAATAATGATTTATAAAGTGTTTATGACTGGATAATATATATATATTAGTCATCTATAAGGGGAGTCTTATTGTAAAGTGGTACCGAAGTGGAAATAATCACCTTCGAACATCTGCATCTTTGATAGAAGATGAACCAACGACTTACCTGCAGCATGGACTACAAGTCCCAGGGTAGTGGTGATTTTGGAGCTGTTGACTCTTGCCGACTCTGGATCTAAGAGGGGCAACAAAAACACATCTGCTTTTAGACGACAAACTGCCACAAACGATCGCTTCTGCACATTTTCACCAGCCGCCAGCCGAGGTAGCTAATGAAACGTCAGCTACGTTGACCAGCTGACGTTTCCTCTTGCTGACCTTCAGCGTTGTGAACATGAGCGCTGCCTATCTGGTCCACCAGCAGCATGAAGACGAAGCCCAGCACCAGGGAGACACCGATGCAGGCGTGCAGCTGCTCGTGGCCGTGCTCGTGTTTCCCCGTGGCGTCCAGAGCCGCCACCGCGTCCACTTTGGCCTCGGACGCTTCGGCCACCCCGGCCTGACTGTGGCTGTGGTGAGCGCCTATGTGGAAGGAAACGTGGACGGACCGGTAAATGTCAAACGTACGCGAGCGATTGGCATTAAAACTGCACAAGAAGCACCTCGACAGGTCAAAGTTCAAATAAAACCACTGCAAAAGTATTGATTTTCTTTTTCTTTTAACAATAAGCCGCAATGTATTTGATTTATTTAGTGTGGTATAGCAACAAAAAAAGAGATATTAAGAAACAGCTGTTTCTACTTTCAATAAGTACTTCTTAAAATTAAATATTAAAGATTTTTTCACATAGATCTATCAGTCCTTGCATTTATCAAAGATAATCACACTATTTTTGAGTTAGTTCCTTTCTTTTTTTTTTTTTTTTTTGCAAATCAAAATCGCAGATTTCGTGGTACCAAATTAGAAATATCTGCAAGGAAATTTGCTACATTTGCGATTATGTAAATGTACCAAGTAAAAGCAACAAAAACTGCCACCTGCTTCTGACCATTTTTGCGGAAAATTATGCATGAGCGCAAAGAACAAAAAAAAAAAAAAAAAAAAAAGGATTAGATGCGAGGATCTGTTGATTTTGCATGAATTTCTACCATCGCAGAATCACAAAAAACTGGAGGAACTGATTGACATAACTTGGTGTTTGGAGTCTAGAGGGCCACATAAAAACTACGGCGGGCCCAATTTGGCCCCCAGACCTTGAATTTAACATGTGCTGTGGTTTAGTAGATTGTCCTGCAAATATCTCTCTACAGGGGGAAGTGGGAACTTCAACAATAACTTTTTATTTTTAGCGCTTTCTCATAAACCTGACTTCATCTTCAAAACCTCACAACTTTATCCCTGATATGCTTCTTGTTTTTTTATGATGTTGTTTGTTCACAGGTTGAGAATAAGCCGGAGGAGACGCATTTTGCTCAGTGGGTGATTTCTGAAGGCATGTGGACAAACAGGATTGTGAGTAAAAGGAAAGCCGGGTACAAAATCACACCACGTTTTTCAGGTATATTTTTATGTTATTCTCCTTCCACTTTGTGCTGCTTTGCCCATTAACATACTATTATGTGCCGTCATATAAAACGTGGAAATCATTCGAGGAGGATGAACACACTGCAAATCAAAGTTTAATGAAATAATAATAATAATAACAATAATAAAAACTAAACTGAGACTCAAATTGATACAGATGTCCGGTATCTGACATGTTTGGACACTAAGGGTTGTTTTTGATGTAGCTAGTCCGTCAAAATGCTCTATGTTCATTTCAAATAGAGCTCTTCTGTTTTGACAGCTTCGGAATGATGTGCTTTACTTGCAAAAGTTGAGTTTTTTCAGTGCCGAAGCAGCAAATGTTTCTATGGGAATCTCCAAACCACTTGCTTCGTTCTTTTAAAATAAATTAAAACGCATAATATGTCAAAGAACAGGTAATGCGACCTGCTAATTAAAGCACACGGAACATACTTTTGTTGGGGTTCTTAAAGCAACCTAAACGTACCGACTGCGTTTTTTTTTTAATCATTTGATTTCATAGATCACGGACGTGTGTTTTCTCCTAAGCCAGGGAAGCATTGACATCTTTATCTCAGCATTTTAAAGACGTAAATAGTTCTTATTGTGCCTTCTAAAGTATGTGCAAGAGTCATTTCTCTAAGTCATTTCTCAAAAATGTTGTTTAAAAAAAAAAAAGACTTTCTGACTGCACATATTTTACTTCCAGTAAAAACAGAGATTTAAATGCGTTTCTCTTTAACTTTTGGGGAAGAGATGGGGGTTTTTCTGACAACTTTCTGTGATCAGAAAAAAAATGGCTCAATTCCCAAACGAGTTCTTTTAAACAACCAAATAGTTGGTTCGTTTATTGCAAAAACGCTTCTTTACGTTTAATCGAGCTGCAGTCACAAACATCAACAGATTTTGGGGGATTCTGTGTGACAGAACAACAGGTGCTTTAACATCAATCTGCCAATAGGAACAAAGAAATTAACCACTTTGCTATAATCTTGTGTATTTATATGTATTTGTTCATTGATATGGGCTATTTCTAACATAAAAATGAGCTGGGAAGCAAAAATAAATGTGCAATTAAAAAAAGAGAGACATCAGAGATACACAGCTCACATGGTAGAATCTAATGTATCGCATAAAGTTCACATGAATTTGTGGTTTTAACAAGTCAAAATAATAAGCTAAATTTAAAGGAGTCTGAAAACTTTCGCAAAGCTCCATGCATTAAAAATCCAACTAATTTATTATGTTGAGTTATGTTATGTTTATTATGTTGAGTCCCTACAAACTTAACAGTCAACGATGAAAATAATGTAACCCTCTAAGTTTTCATCTAGATACAAGCTCATTAGAGTGAAGTCATGATTACAAGCTGACTCAAAGTCAGTTCTTGCATGAACACGTGTGATGGGAACCAAACAGGAAGCACAAAAGCCACAGAGTTCGCTCTACCTTCAAGGATCTCTTCATAAAGTGCGTGGACTCCCTCGGGAATGATAACAGCCAACGCTGTTCCACAAAGCAGTCCTGCTCCCAGCACGGTGATCAGCTTCAGTTTCTCCTGGGGGAAAAAAAGAAAACACACACACGGTCACGAACAAACACTATTCATTCAGTCGTTATGATAAAGAGTTTCTGATGGAGGGGGATCAATACTTTTGGAAATTAACTTTTCAATTGAAGCTGAAAGAGGTCGTTGTTCTATTGTTCTAAATTTGTTCGAAACTTACCTCCGAGAAGTTGACAGCAAGAGGTATCGTTCCGGCCACGTAACATCCCACCAACATCGCAAGAGACAGCAGGCTGATCGAGCTAAAATCGTCCATGGCTGCACTTTCCTTGTTCAGCTAGCCTACTGCTAAACCATCAAAGTTAAACTTTTAGCGCAGAACCTGAAGCTTTCACGGTTCACCACCATGCCCTGGATGTAGCCACTCCTCAAGAAGGGTTGATAATTTAACAGGAGTCTACGAATAATGGTCTGTCAGACTCCCAAACAAACACAACTATCAGGAACACTTCAGCCTCTTCGGCCTCAATGCGACGCTAAAGCTAACTAGCTTCAGTTAATGTCCGACTCACGGGCTTGACAAAAAAAAAAAAAAAAAACCTGAAATGCTACCACGTCAGTCCTGCATTGTGCTGCTACAAGATGTGTCTTTTCCAGTTTGGGTGTCTGGTCAAGAATTATCTTGCAACTTCTCGAGGTGTTCAGCAGGAATCAACAACAAAAATAAGAAATGCTAACATCCTCTTGTTTTAGTGCCCGTCAAGTACTTCCGGGTCACAACTCTGCCGCGGAGGTTGCCACGTACCTGCGAGACTCGTTGGAGGAAAGAGAAAATTTAAAGCGATGGATTTTATGTAAAATGTTTTTTATGGAATCTTTACGTTTTTGGAAAAAAAAAAGCACAAATAACGTAAACGCTTTAAAAATTTTATTTGATTAACATATTCATAGTTAATTTATTATTAATAAATAAATTAACTAATTCACAGTGAATTAATTTTACTGTGAATGTTTTTTATTTTTAATTTATTTAAAAAACGTTTTAAATAAATTTGTGAAATTAGTTCACCTACACTCATGGGTGTGAATGTCTGGGGCTCTCAATAGTCTAGTTTAAAACAGCACATTTTAAACTAGAGTTTTAATGCCAAAATCAGGCATTAAATTAGAATTTATTCAGATTTATCTCTAATGCAACCACACTTTGGATAAACTTCCATTGTTGCAGGAAAAAACTCTTTTTTTTAAAGCTGCCAAAGATATCACAACTACCTTCTGACGGGATAATTGTGGATATTTCCTTTCTTTCCCAGGCGTAATTGGTAGGATTCAATACAATAAGTTTTTCAAGAAACACATTGATAGCCCAATTTATCTCAATCCTAACCTACTGGAAGAGGCTTAAAAGTCAGAACCGTACCAGAAATTTGACTTTTTGTAGGTCAGAAGATGTATTATTTCTCTACAATTTACATTTATCTAAATATTACATTGTATGTATTCGAGCTGGTATGTGTAACAATATTCTCGTTTTTGTAATTCAAAGAAGGTGCTGTGTGATACTTATGGAAAAAAAGAACAATCCAAAGACGTTATTGAAAGTCCAAAAAAACAGAATGCCTGCGAAGACTGGATAGACATCCAACTGGAACGGTCAGACTTCAGATAAATATCAGTGGGGGGTTTTTGTGTGTGTGAAATCAACACACATATCAGGTTTAATATGTGCTGAGAAACAAGTTCAACTGACTATAAAACATCAAAATTCGCCAAAAATATTATTCTAGAAATGCCAGATTTTAATTCTTATTAAGCTCATCAAGGACATTTTAGGTGGGAAAGATGGCCAACTTTGAGCAAAAATAAACTCCAAACATTTAAACTTTTGCTTTTTGTTTTTTAAAAAAAAGCACGTTTATTAGTTCACCTGTCAGGGCAGAGCTTTCACAGAACACTAGCAAATCAAAGCAGTATGTACAATGTTCAACAACCTGGAGAGCAGGCAGTGAAATGCAACTGCCTTTTTCTCTAACAATGCCGAGGGGAAAAAAAAAAAAAAAGAAAAAGAAAAAGACAAAACAATAAAACCAAAGTTTTACCATGCTTGAGGTTTGTGCAAACTCTCTGCTCACAAACTGGAACCTTTATCATACAGACACATACACTCACACCGACACGCAAACATACAAGGTAGCATCTCCTTGCAGGTGGAATGGAGAGGAGTATGAGCACGTATTTACAGTCTGGAGGACCGGAGGACAAACTGTAGCTGGCTGCAGTGAAAGCTCGGGGGTTTCATAGTCTTTACTTCACCAGTCCAATCTTCTTGGCTTCTGTTTCATAAATAAGTAACCTCCACATTTTTACTATGAAGACTTCTGCTTCTTCATCGAGAACCTAAAACGAAACGAGATCAGAGGAAGAGTCAAGTAAAACTCAAAGAGTTGCCCGAACGAAACCGACAGTCCTGCCAAGACACATTTCTAGATTTCTACATTTAGAAATCTTAAAGCGCTCACACAGTAGGAAGGATTTGTTTTCACCGAGACTTCGAAATTTGGCGATCTTTTAAAAGGCTAAGTCGCACCACTTTGTTAGTGTCAAAATACGATGTTCTTACGAAGGGTTGGGCGATATGGACCTAAAATGTTGTCACAATATTTTGTGGTACTCTTGCGGTAACGATAAAAGTGACAACATATGTATTTTTTTATGTAGCTGTATGACTGCATAACACAGCAGTCGTAGCCAAACAAACACCAGTACTGCTCTTGAGAAACATTTGTAATATATGACTTTTGTATGGCATAAAGGAGTGCGACTTGTTTCACTAAATGGAAATGGATTTAATCATCTTTCAATTTATTGATATGCCTTTATTAGACAAATAAAAATAGTTTTAGGGGTATTTAAACATCACCAATTGGTATTTACCGTAACAACGATAAATCACGATATATGATAAACGATACATTAAATACCCACCTCTATTTTTGAGCTGTGCCACTTTTATTCTCTTAAAAAAGCTAGCTGTCTCTTTGCTCCTTTTTTAGGTCATAAACGTCTTTGCTCATGATAAATTTGAGAACCAAAAGTTCACTTTAAAATCCTGATTTAAATAAATAACATACTGTGGGTGAAAGAAACCTTTTAAAGAGCAGCTCAGCCAGGAACTAAAAAAAAAAAAAAAAAGATAAAATCCACTTTTCATATTCAACTTACTCTTACTACTTTCCTTTCATGCCTATGCAATGAAGTACTCGAAGTGTGCTGTATCAATTCACTTCCTTATGAATTGTGTACAGAAGTAAATAAATCTCACAAATATTTTAATTAATTGCATTTTATTTTCTAAAAATCTTGTAGTACAGCCAGTTTCCATTTATTCTGCTACTGATCCGTGTTTGGACCATCTGGCTCTTATGAAATATAACAGATTATGATCCCCGGCGAAACCACTATATCTCTAAGTCACCTTCTGCTGGCATATTTAATTTATTCGTAGTAATAAAAGCCAGTTTTTCAAATGGGTAACTATGAGTAGACTGCACAGTCGGTAGAAAATGTCTCGCAGCAGATGGCTCCAATAACTAAAGCTACAGGCAAAAAAAGTGAAATGTCCTGCATCAATCACTGAATTGGATATGGATTTTTTTTTTTGTCCTGTTACATATATTTTTGTAGATAATTATTAATCTTACTTATTTACAGCTTTAAAGGTGTAATGCTGGGGAATTGAGACAATATTGAAACATTTCAACATACCATAGCCACATCATCAAGGATCCCCTGGGGAGTGCTGTGTGCCATTATCTGCATTTAAATGGAAAAACAAATTAAGTAAAGAAGCATTCAATATATATACATAGGCCTGTTGCGATAAACGATAAATCAATTAATCGTATGATAAATTAAAACTATCGACGTCATTTTAATTATCGGCATTATCGTCTCTTCCGGCCGTTTCTCTTTCTGTTGAGAACACTAAATGAAAAAGGCTCAACTCTGCTGCTCTCCACTGATCCTCCCTTCCTCATTTCATTAGTGTAATGCCCAGTTCACACTACACATCTTAGAGCTGTTGGCCCATTTTCAAAATCTGAGAGATCATACATTAGCCGACAGAAATCCTAGGTATAACGGTTCGATCGGGTTCTATCGTGCCGTGTGGTGTCCAACAGTGGGCACAAAATAATGGCTACTAGTTCAGTTTACTAATTTTAAACCAGGCATTAATCAATGTTTTACTACAATCTACCTGCAACGCATGTGGCTCTAGTGTCAGCGTAACGTCCTGACTGAATGAAAATCATTAGAACCGATTTATGTCACGTTAACGAAGAACGGCTGAAAAGTTACCGGGTTCATCAACTGGTAGCAATTTCACTCCAACTCCTCCCCCAATCATTTCTATATTCTTTGCACGAAATGTTTTATAAACATTAATGTTGTTTCCACATATTATCTCCAATGTTCACTGGACTTCGGGTTGCGCTGTGTCAGCTGTTTGGGATTCCCCTCGGTAATTTCCCCTCAGAAAACACTGAGCAGAATCCGAGCTTTCTGATTGGCTACATACATATATATATATATATATATATATATATATATATATATATATATAAAACTTATCTTCTAAAGGAAGCAAACTGATAATGAAGTCTGGAAAAATGTTAGTTTTCACAGTTATTTCAGTGAATAAATACAAACCTTAGTACAGACAAAATCAACCAGGGTGGGCTCCTCCTCCCCAATGTATTCAATGATCTTCTTATTAATCCACGGTCTGATCCGGCGATCCATCAGAGCCTAGAAAACACACGAGAATAATATTCCAGAACTTAATAAACTGTAATATTTATGTGTATGTTTCTTTTAAAAATACACTGTTATTTTTACCGAATCGACCATAGCCCAATCCAGCGGGTAAGAGAAAAGCTCCGGCCTGGCGGTGGGAATCTTCTCGATAAGGCTCTTGATGTGCTTCCGCTTCTCCTCTGTGTTGATGCTGCCGCCCTTGGCGGCGGAAATTTCTGCCCCGTCGAGTCCCAGACTCTTGTCATCGTCACCGTAGTCCAGGGGAACCAGCTTCCTTTTGCGGGGCTGCTCGTCCGCTTCCTCGTCGTCAAACTTGTTGAAGACGCTGTCCGCCACCGCCAACTTCTTTCTCTTTACAGCATTGAGCTGACTGGGGCTGTTGGTCGCACCTGCAGGAGGAAAATGAATAACTGGATTTATTCTGTCTGAACGCTGCAAGAACAGACAGCCTGTGTTTACAGCAGAGTTTAGCAGGTCAAGTTTAAGACTTCTTAATGCCACATTGCACATAGCATCAAATGGGGTAGCAACTTATGTGAGTGAGTGGTGAAGACCAACGTTGGTAACTGGCAATAAATTTACACTTACCAATGATAGATGCAGAAAAGCTAACGAGCTAGCTAGCAAGGGTATATTAGCAGCTAGTTAGCGGTAGCCTCAACTGAGTCACAAAACAGGATGAAGATGTCTGTACGCCACTCAAACTTTTGCCAGCAGGAAAAGTCCCATGATAAGAAAAAAAAACTATACACCCAAACCTAACAGTCCAGCCAGAACAACATTTAAGACCTCTGATTCTTAAATCTAAATTGAAGACATTTTAAGGCCTTCAATTCTTGACAAATGAATTTAAGAGTTTTTAAGGATGTGCTAACACTCTGTTACAGTCTGCTGTCGCACTCACCCAGTTTGAGGCTGAGGCCGATCTTGGGCCGATGTTCCTCTAAAGGCTGGAGGTCGGGGGTGTTCTCTCCTGGAATGATTATGCCGCAGGGGGAATCGTTCCCAGGAGTGTTCGGAGTCGCGTTCCCGCTAGCAGAAGAAACTGATGGGGCAATGGTGATTGGTCTCATTATGGGCTTAAGTTGGGGCTTGGCCTCTAGTGAGTCTTCGCCGTCGCGGAAGTCGTCCTCGTGTCTTTCGTTGACGTTAGCGTCATTGTTGTCGTCATCCTCGTCTGAATCCTGCCGGGGGGGTTGGGACTTTGGCTCCACGGGTCTCTCGGAGGGTCTCTTCTCCCGCTCTCGCTCCCGTTCGTGGTGGCGGTCGCGTTCGCGTTCATGATGGCGGTCGTGATGGCGGTCGCGTTCGCGAACCTGCTCCGGTTCGCGGTCGCGATGAGTTTTCTCCTGGCTCACTTCCTCCTCATGTTCCAGGTTCAGAGGAGGCCGTCGCCTGCGCTCGGCTTCCTCCTCCATCTGCAGAAATCCAAAGCAGAGACATTCAAAGTGAGTTTTCTCCAGATCGAGTTTCAAGTCAAAATTAAGCTTCAATTCTTTTATGCCAAGTCCAAGTCATTCTTCCACCAACAACGAATCCCAGACAGCTGACACGGTGCAACCCGAAGTCTAGCGGACATTGGAGATGATATGTGGAAACAACATTAATGTTTATAAAACATTTTGTGCAAAGATGTTAGGACGTTATGCTGACACTAACGTCCTGCAGGTAGATTGTAGTAAAGCATTGATTAATGCCTGGTTTTATAATTAGTTAAGTGAATTTGTAGCCATTATTTTGTGCCCATTGTTGGACACCACACGGCAGGAACAAACCTGATCGAACCGTTATACCTAGGATTTCTGTCAGATAATGTGTGATCTCTCAGGTTTTGAAAATGGGCCGGCAATCCGCCGACAGCACTAAGATCGTGTAGTGTGCGCTGGACATTACACTAAGGAAATGAGGAAGGGAGGGTCAGTGGAGAGCAGAGGAGCCTTTTTTCATTCAGTGTCATCAACAGAAAGAGAAAAAGGCCGGAAGAGACGATAATGCCGATAATTAAAATGATGTCGATAGTTTTAATTTATCTACGATCAATTGATTTATCGTTTATCGCGACAGGCCTAAATATAATGTTAATATTTTTTCAGCTTTTGAACAGATAACCTAATAAAAAGGATTCAAATGTTTTCCAGTACAACATGCGTATTAGGAAGCAATGGTAAACTTGAGTAGTCTAAATGCAGCATTGTGTTTTCTTCTTCAGGAGCAATGATTTAGTTGTTTTTTAATGTGACTTTAATCTCTTTGTCACGATGAATCCCTACATCAGTAAGATTTGTTAGCAAGTCTATGAAATGAACATGTTTCAAGGTAAATTGCAGTGTGGTGCAAAGTAGCAAATGAATGACGGAGGATTTTACATTTGGAAATGAATGGGACACAAAGTAAGTTCTGTTACCTTGTAAAACTTAAATATTTTCATAAAATTTAGGAGAAAAATAGGTCAAATTTTATGTTAATGAATCATTCAGGAGGATTTACCCTCTGCATCTCTGCATCTGGGTCAGGGTGACCCTCAGCAAGCAGCCTTTGTCTAATCTCTTCCAGCTCCTCCTTTTCCCTCTTTCGATCTCGCTCGTCCATCTCCATTTCCTTTTCGCGGTCACGCAGTCGCTTTTGCAAAGCGCTGCCTCTGAGGACGAGAAGGACAAATAGATAGGCCATTATTTGTTGTTGTGTTTCCGACAGCAGAGCAGAAACACGGCATCTCAAAGTGCGAGTTGAGACGATCAACCTGTAGTACTTCGGATCGTCCCTGTCGTCGTCATAATCCTCGAGGAACTCTTTCAGTCTTTTGGCTTCTTTTATCTGATTTTGAGAATGCCATAAAACAAAAATAAAAGAATATGAATGAAACCACAAAGAAGTTGACCAAATAAATAAAAAAAACAACATTTATTTTTAGTGCGTGATGTGTACCATTTCACGCCGCCTCTCGTCCTCCCTCTCATTTTCTTTGTTGTATTCGCGAGCCTTCTTCCTCTCTCGGATCTCCCAGTTTTTGAGCCGCTTCACAAGGAAAAACAAAAACAAAAACAGAGGATTAACACATCTTCCTGTGAGTAATCATTTACCTGCAACACAAAAAGAGAGAAGTCACATTCATACTTCTTGGTAAGCAGCCTCTTTGTCTCTCAGCCTCCTCTCAAGTCTCCGCCGCTCGTAAACGTCTTCCTCGTCTTCGTCACGGTCTCGTTTTTTATCTTCTCTGTTTCTCTCCCTGCAAAGGCGATTTCAGAATATTCACAGAATATCATCAATTCAGGACATAATCACATAGTCACAGATGTTTACATCAGCAAAACTAGCAAAAAGCATTGATTTGTTTTGCTTCTCTGAGACGGGCTACTCATTACAGCGGCTCCGCTGCTCAAATAAGGCATTCAGACAGATTTTCCTGTTTATGACTCCTTGCTGCACAAACACAATTTCAATGAAACGTTAACATGCACTCTTAATAAGCTTTAGTAATTGAATCTGAAGCCTTTATTACTGAATTTGAATTATTCCTTCTCCCTGGGTGGAGCATCATTAACTTTTAAGTGTAAATTGAAAAAAGATATAGCAATTAATTGCGTGAAAATCTACAAGCAAATAATCAAAGTTAACAGGTTAAAGTCTAGGCCCTGAAAGAAATATTTATATAAACCCCCCCATTAACATTTGTGTTGCGATCCACTAGCTTCAGCCATAATCCTGGGTGATTTCTTGACCTCTTGTCAATATTATTTATATTCCAATATATTTGTTGCTAAAAATGAGCTGGAGCTTTGAGGTATAGTTCAAACATTTCCAGTAGGTCGATTTCACAGCCTGCTTTATCTGTTAAAGCCCAATTCTGACGAGTGTTTGGGATTACCTCCCTGTCAGAACATCCAACTGTGTTCAAGTTTCAACCATCGGACCCAAGATTCACAAAAAGTTCAGCAGCCAAATGGTTGAAACTCGGACTCAACTTGACGTTTCACACTGCTACACCATGGGCTGCCAGATTCTGAATGGGTTGACGTTTAATCCGTTCAATAATGTGGTTTTTACTCCAACAATTCTCACACTGTCGAAGCATCAACTGCACTGACCTCGACCTGCTGCGCGCTTCGCTGATGTCTCGGCTCCTCTCGCGCTCCTTCGTCCGTTCCCGTTCTCGGTCCCTCTCCCGCTCCCGCTCTCGCTCCCGCTCCTTGTCCCGTTCCCGTTCTCTCTCCCTCTCCTTCTCCTTCTCTCGGTCGCGCCGCTCCCTCTCCCTCTCGCGCTCCTTGTCCCTCTCCCTCCGCTCCTTCTCCAGCTCAAGTCGTTCCTTGTCTTTCTTCCCTTTCTCTTCTTCCAGTTTCTGCAGCAGCCAGACAGGAGAAAGAAAATAAAAAAAGAGGAACATTTGTCAAAGGACATTAAAGATCAGAAAAGTTATTGCACTGACACACAAAAACCCCACACACAATCACCACGTGATGCTGAAGAAAGCAGTTCAGACTGCATGTTTTGGGGATGTTGACATCCTACCAGGACTGATAGCCTTGGACAAGATGGCCGCTCCGACTCGAGTCAGGAAGTCTTCCTAGCCTTGTAGTTTCCACCAGGAGGAGCGGTCCAACGCTACGGCAGGTTTGACGGATTTAAATCTAAGGCTGCAGCTAACGATTCTTCCTAGTTATCAATCAATATTTCAATTATTCTGATAATTAATCGGATAAAAAAAAGTGTCTTCTGCAGATTTTTCAATCAAGTCTTTCTTTATTCAATATTGGAAACACATTAAAGATGTCGCAAATAGCCCCATTCCTTCATCATATAAGAAAATAAAACCTTTTATTTCCTGAAATGCAACAACATAAGTGTACGCTCGATCATCTGCAGCAAAAATAATCCTTTCAACACATGAAGACCTTTCTGCTTGACTTAACATCAATACAGTGAAGAGCTCTTTTTTTTTGTTTTTTTTTTTGTTTTTTACAGAATTTGAACTGGATGTAACTAAAACTGACACAATGTACAAAGATATTTTTTTTATTTATAAAATCCAAAATGCACATATATTTTGTACAGTTTTGACTCAATTACTGCTCGGACTACGTTGCTCGTTCAGAAAATTGCCTTTTTTTAAATTAACTTTTCTTAATAACGATTAACTGATTACTAAATTAGTTGACGATTATTTTGATAATTGATTCGTGGAAATTAATCGGATTGATCGTTTCAGCCCCATTCAGTTCAGGTTAAACTCATGTGAAAACCATCAACTATTAACCCTTCATTCCACAGACCAAGACTCCTGGGCAGCCACGTTCAAACTCTGAGTATCAATGCAACATTTTTCCTCTGCCTATGTAATAAACTGCTTTGTGTTAGTCTATTACATAAAACCCCAATCAAAAGCATGTCAGCGGCTGTGAGGTCACAGAACGACATTAAAAAGCTCAAGCAGCATAAACGCTTTCACAAGGCAGAGTACGTAACCGGGCAGCGAACAGAGGATATCTGCGATTATTCTCTGATGTAATAAGAGGCCATTTCAATAAAAACTCGGCTGAGGGCTAAAAAAACATATTGGTCAAATTCATATCCGCCTGCTTGTTTTTCCCCAAATCAATGTGGAGTGATACATATGGACAATCTGCTAGTTGAAAAACATTAAATTAAAAAAAAATAAAAATACATGATTGACGTTGGTTTTATCAGACAAACAGCAAAAAGACAGAAGGATAAACACTAAGCTTTGGGACAGTCTGCTTTGTGTTATTGAGGAAGGAGATTTGATCCTAAATGGGGTTTTTGCTTACAAAGCTTTTAGAGTCAGAGAAGCTGCCAAGTCAGCTTTCAACGCGTAGCATACTTAACATCGCTGCTACGTAATGGACCGCTCTGACGTTACTTACGGGTGCCAAGTAGATTAATATAAGTCACGGCTTTTCATGGCAAACGGTCCAGTTTTAAATAAATTACATAATCAATACCAATGTGGGTTTTTTTCTGTCAGGAAAGCATGTGTAAGAGATATCTGCCTCGCTGCAGTGTAGAGGCTTATTTTAGGACTACTATGTTTTTTCCCCCAACTTTACATAATCAGTGTCTTCTGGGATTTAAAAAAAGCCTGATCTGCCGATTACGATTTTGGCCAATACTGATTTTTTATTTTTTTTTTTGTCTGATAAGTTGCTAAATATGGCTACAAAGTTGCTAAGTTGGCAACAGCTGGAGTGACGATTGCTAACCGCACAAGTGTAGACATGACATGGTGGGCAGTGGTCAATTTATTATTTTTAACCTTTGCAGAGGGAGATAAAATCAGTTTCGCATCATCCAATCGCCAAAAATTAAGGAACTCGGGTTCAATTTATCGGTGCTCCCCCAATAATCACTTACACTTTGCACAAATGATCAAAAGTCTTTGCACAAAACAAGATGTAAACTCTTGCTTCCCGCTAAAGTCAAACACAATGGCATTTTGTTCTGTAGGTATAGTTGTGCAGCTTGCAGGAGATGACCTACGGATTCAGCACTTCTTTCCCCCTACACACACTGCAAGCTACATATGCAAGGTTTCCCCCAGAAAACCTGCTGAGCCCAGTGGTTGGGGGGTCATTTGTCCAGCGACTCGTCGTGATTTGGGGTACAAAAGTGTTTAAAATTGACAGGAAATTTGAAAATATCACTTGATAATTATGCATTATTGAAAGATTGGCAGATTAATACCTAATCATCAACTATAAAGTAAAAAAATGCAAACATTTTAAAAAGACAACTCAATAAGCATTACAAAGCCTGGTGGCCCGGCATGCTGATAATACACTGGGGAAAAATCCTGATATGGGAGGAAAAGCAGATCAATCATGAAGTCAGAATATTCAAAATAGCTGCGAAACAGTTTGCTGTGACAGAAATGTCAAAATCAACTCCTTTAAATTCATTGTTTGACACAAGAAAAAGTAGGGAAGCCATCTTAGCTGAAGGTCGACTCTAAGGTTTCACCAATCCAGTTTAAAAAACAGCAAGTCCGGCAGATCCAGAGTTCAAATTCAGATTCGATAAAAGTTTATGACAACTTTCTTAAAGAATTGTTTGAAATTTGGATCTGACAGGTAATAAAAAGTAAACATGAAAAGAGCACAAGAAAAAAAAATGTGGCTCCTACATGTCATCATCTATGAGTTGTAGATAGACAAACACAACGCTACTTAACACAAATGACCTTCATGATGTGATATTGTTAATGTGTCAACTGATGCAAATGACACAGAAGATAAAAGCCAGGATGTCTGCATTGGGACAGGACGGATATCCTCATCTGAACTTAAGGTCATATCAATGCGTCCACTGGGTCGGCTTTTAAATATCAGCTTTAATGTGCTTTTCTGCAGGCCGGTCTTTAGAAAATCAATGCGAGTGTCTGAAACTGGTTTGACCTCCTGTTCATTTTTTTGAGCTAGCGTAAGCTTAAAATATAAATATAAATATATATATATATATATAAATATATGTATATATACAGTACAGACCAAAAGTTTGGACACACCTTCTCATTGATTTCAATTAGAAAGTGTGTCCAAACTATTGGTCTGTGCTGTATATACATTATGTCTAGAGATGCACCGATCAGAGTATTTGTGGCCAATTTGGAGATTTTTATAGCTCTGATCTGTTGATTCGCATTTCTCAATAAGAACCCAAAACAAACAAAAAAATTTTTAAATACTATAACCAACATTTTAATAGCAAAAATTATTCCCTAAAAAACACCTCTGACTATTGTTTTAGAAACCAAATTGAATTGTAATGCATGTCACTGTTTTTGAATCGGTCTATTAGATTGAATTGAACAGACTCACTATTTTTATATCTAGTTTGGATCTGCTTGCTTTGCAAAGTGCCTTTGAAATTATATTTATTACAAATATATATGAACTGAAATAAATGAGTTAATATTTGTTATTGATTCCTAAAGCGCAATAATTTCAATTTCCAACTGAAGAGTTACATACAAATTTTCTTATTCAATTGTATGAAGTTTGCAATTTAAGCTCAATTTAAGAGAAATTTTAGATTCACTGTAGAGAGATAAACAATACATTCTATTTAGACTGATATCATTTTTATTGCACAAATATTAAGTAACCTGCTACAGTTAAATGATCCACCCATCCACTACAGAATTGCGAAGCTACCGTTGTCTTCAGTTCATTTTAAAAATGCATCTCTCACTTTTATTAATATGTTTTAAATATATATATTTTCTACTTTCTTAACTTTGATAGCATCTCGACGCATAGCGACAAAGAAAGAGTAAAAGAGAGAAAAAGAAATATATTATTCAGACCACAGAGTGCTGTGGAGAGGCGCTCCCTGATTTAACGATGCTGTTAGCTGCACTTCAAAGGCGGCTAGCTGCCTTTGAAGTGCAAAGGCATTTTGAAGTACAAACATAAGTTTTCTTCTTATGTACATAGCAACAGAGGCAGTGGTTAGACTGTGTGCACTCAGACAGATTTACAGATGTCAGGACGTGCAGAGGTTCACTGAGCTGCTCGGTGGTTTTAAACGTGACACGGGGCGACACGTAGCAAATTAAATGAAACTACAATTACCCCAACGTTGTTCAAAATGACAAAATAAATAAATGAAATGAGAGCCAGTTGCCCCTCTGCAAAACCCTCCAGCAGGGGGCGCCCAGGAGGATTAGAAAAGATAAAGAAAGAGTTTCCTGTCCGAGCAACCTTTTCCAAAACGGACACAGTGAGATTCATCTTGCTCTAGTCACCAAATGAACTCTGAAATATTGGTGGGGTTTAATCAATTGATTAGGTTTATTTAAACACTGTGTCCATAAGTTTAACAGATTGTTTATTAAGTGTGAATCCACTTCTTGTGGAGGGATTTTGAAGTACAAACATAAGTTTTCTGTTTATGAACATAGCAGCAGAGGCAGGTTGGTACGTTACCTTGTGCGTGTCTCTGAATTTGCTGATCTCTCTGGATATGAGGTCTCTCTTGTCATCCTCCAACTCCATCGCGTTGATGTCCTTAAAAAAAGGTAAAGACGGATTTGGAAACAGACCAGGTACGGAAAATTTCATGACCAAAATAAAGAGTTCATTATCTGACTACCTCCTCCTTCTTCTCTTTGCGCTTTTTGTTGCGAGGCTGACCGTCGGAGTCTTGCGAGGGAGCGTTGAGCTCGCTCGAGTACTCTCGGATGAGGACGTCGATCGCCCCCTTCACAACCTGGTCCCGACGCACAGTTTCTTCATCGAGAACCTCCTCCTCATCCTGCGCGTCGTTTTTAGACCCGTCTGTGGTTCCCTGGGTGTCAAAGCCGGAGAAAAAGGTTTTAAAATACTTTCAAAAAGGATCAAACTCAAACAAGCGTTGGCTTCACGGCTTGTTACCCCGTTGGCGCTCCTCTTCTTTGCCTTCCACTCGTCCAGCTGAGCCTTGGTTTTAGCGTCCACCTTGACCAGCAGCTTCTTGTCGCCTAGGAGCAGCTCATGCAGAAGCCGGAGAGCTCGGAGCGTGGATTCAGGCTCCTTATATTCACAGAATCCAAAAGCTTCCAGATGTCAAGGTTGCAGGAAGGATTTATTATGTCCGAAATGAGGGGGAAAAAAAAAAAAAAAAAAGAGAGAATATAATAAGGACAGCATCAACATGAACAAACTATTTTCATAGTAATAGGACTGGGCAGCATTATATATGTTAACGAAAAAGAAATTAAAAGTAAGGTTATTTTTATATTACCTTGAAGTTTCCCAGAAGCACCTTGGACCCTTTTCCAGCTCAGAACGATACCGCATTTCTGTTTTGATGGAGAACAAAAAATAATGTGTTTTATGCCTTTGATAAAACCTATTTATGTATCAACAACTTTTCCACCGGATGATCAATCCCAGCCAGCAGCCATCGTGGGCATCAACGTCAGAATATTTTGGACTCTGAGGATGTATTTCAGATCTTATTTTTTTCCCACGGTGGGATGATTATATATAATAAAAGCCTTCAATTATTTTTAATAAACTAGAATATGATGCACAATTTTAATTTTCAGTGGGCTCCTCTAATTCCAATGAGTCAAATATTATACAGACATTCTGAAATATAGGGTGACTAAATTCAGTGTCTCTGAAAATTAGAATATTGTGAAAAAGAAACACAACAAGAGTCTCTACACGCAGTAAAATCTTACACAAAGGCTACAAATGTCGTGTTCCTCGTGTCCAGCCTCCTCTGAGCCAGACGTCAAGTCAACAGCATCTCACCTGGACTGTTGCTCCGTAGTTCAAAGTAAAAGAAATTTGTTGCACAAACAACGACTGCCTTGAGAGTATTGTGTAGAGTTTGGGGAAGATTGAGAAGCTGTGAAATTACGTTAAAAGAAATCGAGGCTTGAAATACTTTACTCCATATGTAATATACATGTATATGAATATCACTTTCTGAAATGAGGGAGAGAAAAAATAATTTACTTTTTCGCCATATTTTCAACGTTTGAGCCGTGTAATTGCGTACGCCGTTTGATCCTTCTTACGTTTCACGCAGATCAATTAAAAGGCACAAATCTATCCTCGTCTGGAACAATTTTAAAGAAAAAAGAAAATAGAGGCCAGTTTCATTCTGACAGATCAGCGACGTATGGAGAACTCACTGCTAGAAGCTGCCTGACCAACATGTCAGACGCTTTCTCAGAGATGTTCCCCACAAACACGGTGGTGGTGGGGCCCACGGTCTCTTCTGCGTCCTTGGCTCTGATGAGGACAGGGTCCTTCTTCGTGGTTACCGGCTTCTGTGAAATGGTAACTGTGGTCGGGACCAGCACCTGGACAGCCAGTGCACATTTTAGGTCATTAATCTAAAATTAGATTGTTAACATAAAATGTATATATGGTTAGTGGGGTCTTTTTTACTCACTGTGGGTGCAGGAGCCATTACACCCATGTGAACTGGGATCATGGGAGTCCCTGAAAACGAGGATGAAAATGAAGTTAAGCCCAGCTGCTAATTCCCACAGGGTATTATTAGCCTGTCGGGCCACCAGGCTTTAGTTGGGCCCCCATCTGGCTAAGTACTCCTTATTTCTTTTAGTTTTATTTTGAAGACTTTATGGTCGATATTCAAGCATTAATCTTCCAATAACACATAATTATCAAGTGGAATTTGCACATTTTCTGTCAACTTTAAATATTTTTTTAAATTCAAAAACACGGCAGGCCGCTGAATGAATGACTGTCCTAGCGACCAACCATCAGGCTTAGCCAATTTTCTGGGGGAAACCTTGTCACATCAAAATAAGGCACTACATTTTACAGTCTGAATGTTCATAGAAGTCTACAGCACACACAAAGTTGATCAAAAATATAATTGTTGTGAGATGCTGAAGGTATGATATCAAATTCATACAATACCTGGCTAAAGTAGTCTTGACCTTTGCAAGAGGCCTTGAAATTTTTTTTCACATTACAACCACAATCTTCAATGTTCTTAATACTGGCCAAAAAGTAATAAAGTTCATTAAAACTTCAGCAATATTCTGAATTATTATTATTGTTGTTCCTTTAATTACTTATGAACTAATCTGAAACTACTTTACCGTGTTTACATTCTGATAACTTTTGCTCCTGTGTTTCTATCCATTTCCCCATGCATATATCTTGTTAATGTAAATAACACATCTGTCAGGTTCTCAACTTAGTACCTGGAGGAACCGGAGGAGCAAAGCCCGCATACTGAGGAGGGGGAATGCCAGGGGGCAGCTGTGGGATGCCAATCGGAGGGCGGTTGATCGGAGGAGAGTAAGACATCCTGAAAAAACCTGGAGCCAAGAAACAAAATGCTTTATTAGTGACAAAGGGGACACAGTTTACTGTTTCCCAAATAGGTCGAACGAGTAGCTACATTAGCAGCGGTAATAATGCAGTAAAAACAATACAACCGAGTGCTGTTGTATTTGGTAGGTTGCGAACGAGCTCATGTGAAATACTCCGCTACGTAAACTAGCTAAATTAGCTAAAAGCAGCTAACTCTGTAGCCTCGTGCTAGTTCAGTTAGCAGCTGCGGCGCTCATGAACTGATTTACTCACCAGCAAAAGGAAGAAAGCGGCCTCCAGTTTTATGGTTTAACCGCACAAAAAAGCCCCCGAAACAACTATAGACAGAGGGACACACAGTTATAAGCAAATATTATATTAGAGACCGGTTGGCTAAAGGAAACCCCTATGGTTGAGGGAGAACTGGGAAAGGAATCATGGGATATCCGCACGTCAAAGGTTTTTTTGCCCTCCGCGCTGTCTTTCAGGTTGTCTGCAAGCCTGTAAGGACAATATGTAAAGGCTAAATTTGTTCGACACAAACCTTAAGACAAAAATATACAATTCTCAAGTCTATTATTTAAAATATAAAATAAACATTTATTAATCTTTTTAATGAAATAATACGATGTAATGCATTTCACAATGTTATTTCTACCACATACATTTAAGCATAATGCACTGAACTTCGGCAACAACGAAAAACTTTTAAATTAATTAGTAATTTCAATTTTTTCCTTAAATTATGGAATTATTCACAATTTATTCCTTAATAATTAATTGACTCTAACCGCATTCTAGCAAGCTATTATTGTTAGCTTGCTAACTGTGGGTGGAGTGCTCATAAGTTTGGGGTCCAGGCTGAAAAATGTCAAATACCATTGCTGTAGATTCTAAATACTGTATTTTACTGTAAACTCCAATAGATTGTGGCATAATTTTCTCGTACTACAAATATTCTTCTTTGCTGTAGTTTTTTCACATTCAGATAATATTTTTCCTCTGGAGAAGAGGCTGTAAAAGTTAAAAAAAAAAGAGATGACTCTTAGCTCTTAGCTTTTAAACCACGTTAGATTAATAAAAAGTAATGGTTGATGCACCTTTTGTTTTCCAAATTTATCTTTCTAGTGAGAGAAAAAAAGTGCAGCAGGTATTGGATATTATAAAGACATTAAACTATATGACAAAAAAGAGGCCTTTAAAGCCGTAACTTTTCCAAATCTCGATTTGCCGTATTACTTCCTTCCTGTATCTGTTTGTGATGCTGCTCAATTACTCCCATTTCTAAGGCTAGAGTCAACATTTGTGTTGTGGTTTTGCATGTTTACCAGGGGTTTCCATGCCAGGATAGCAGAACCATCACTTATCCAAAAGTTTATTGATTGTTTGATTTTTTTTTTGGTCTATTGATTCATCCTTGTTTGTCTTTAATTGTACAATTCTGCATCTTAGCATAATAAAACCCATGAACTCTTGTTATGTCTTTTACAGAATGCTCAAAGGTGAGGAAATAAATCTACTTTAACAATACAGACTCAGTCAAGAAAAGTCAAGGTTTGCAACCACAAACTAAACAAACATTTTCATATCTGCATGTTGGTCTTCGTCCCTACATGACATGGCATGAGCCTCTTCTCTCGTCTTGAAGATCTTTCACCCAAAAATGCGTCTTCAGTTCTGAACCTGGGTTGGAAGAGTCACGGTCAAAAGCTGTAGTTGCAACTAAGGTCATTATTGCAGCCAACATTTTAAGTTTTACCCTGATGCAACCGACAGGGGGCGAAAAATACCACCGTGGGGTAGAAAAAAAATACCCATTTTCAGACATTTGGGGCGCCAGATATCTTACTTGGTTTGTAGTGTATGATCATAATGTTACCTGTCTCATGTTGACAACAGAGGGCATGTGGGGCAGGGAACGAGCACTTCGTGCGGTGCTTCACTGCCACGCGGTTCTGTTTAAGTTTTTCAACCTGCAAACTGCCAAAGAACAGATCAACATGCTGAGTCATTCAATTGCAATGTCAAGTACAAGTCTGCACAAATCAAGGCATGGGATGCCATTGGCTACAGAAAAAATACAAAACAGAGTACCTTTACAGACACTAAGATTTTAATAAAAAATAGATTTTGTTGTTGTTTGAATAATTTTCATAAAATCCTGTGCTCTTTATGGGCGTTTCCAGATCTTGTTTTTCCAGATTCTATTCCTGCACATGTCCCGGGTTTTTCTTTTGGTGCCCCTGTGGAACTCCTTCTTAAGTGTCAACCAAATGTTGCAACTATAAGAACATCTTGATTAACCCTCTGACTTAAAAGATCTTTAAAAAAGCAACTTCTCAGACTGAAGATTTTAAAAGGAGCGACTAAAGAATCGTATTGCTTTGGCCCAAATGCTTCTAAATGTGGATCTGAGGTTTATTTACTATAATCTTGTCCCCCATGGTGTTTTTATGTCTTGCGAAACCACCTAGGTTTCACTTTTTTATTATTTAAAATATGTTTTAAAAAAATAAATAAATAAAAACATTTTTTAAAAATCGGAGCAATTATTTATGACAGTTTACCGATTTTTGCATGGATTGCATTGTGAACTCATCTATATTCAAAATCCATCACAAAGACGATGAACATTTAATGACCCTAAATGTCAATTTCAACTCTAAATGCATCAAAAACAAGCTTACTTTATTGTTTTTCCAAGTGTTTCCTCCTCTTTGTACGCTTAGTTTAATACATACAAAAAGGTACTTTTTAACTTTTTTAAATTAATCTAACATAAAAACGCATTTAGATTTATTTTTGCATTTTTTGCAGTGCGTAAATTGGTCTTCAAACTCCGGGAGTGGTCCGGATGACAGAAATATGTAGATGCTCGCATGTTTTACTAATATATCATAATGTTTTGCATCTGAATTTTCGGACACGTGTCCACCCTGGCCAGGCCCATTGTAGTAGTACGGTACCGTAAGCCGGCCCAGCAGTCTGGAAATTTCCACTTCGATGACAGGGGTAGATCAGAGCTCCATGACCAATCTAAAAAAAAAAAAAAAAGATCTCGGCCTGCAATTTGCATTAAAAGAAAAGACACGCCCCCACAAAAAAACGATCCCACCGATTCCGACGCCCGCCATTGGCCAGCCCGGAAGCGTGTCATTCAACGTGACGTCAGAGAATATAAATAAAACCAGACGAGCCCCCTTTTGACAAACTCGAATTGCAACATATGAATAGCAGCCAGAACAGACAACATGTCGGTATGTAAACTTATGGTTGTTTGTGTGACTAAATTAGGGGGTGTTGGCTCCGCGGCGAACCACTTCTGCGTCTCTTGCGCTTCACCTCATGAATATTAAGCAGGCGTCTGACGCTAATAAAAGCCCGGCCTCCTCCTGCACCAACAGCATCCACCAGCGTAGGCTTTCATCGGAGCTCTTTTCTCTGTGACTAAAGACACCGAGGATTATTACTATTATTTTATTTACCTATTTTTATTTATTTATTTTTTGAGAGGATAATAAAAGAAGAAAATGGCACTGAGAGGACCGCTTTCCCGTCTTCTCCGAACTCAACTCAGACAAACGTGCCAGCAAAGCAGAGCTCAGTCTGTGGCTATACTGGGAGCCCCGTTCTCAAAAGGACAGGTAGAAGAGTCTCACTTTTATTATTGCTACTAGTCCTCTTTCATTCATCTATTTATTAATCTACCTATTTTATTCCCCCCTCCCTCTTCTTCTTCTTCTTCTTCTCTGCTTACAGAAAAGAGGAGGTGTGGAGCACGGCCCTAAAGTTATCAGAGATGCGGGTCTCATCGAGAGGCTGTCCAGCTTAGGTAGGTGAAAAGCGGGGAACGTCGGAATGGAACAGCCGGTTGCGCAGACTTATGCAACATCGGGTGTCTGACACACAGGAGGTGACCCAGGGAGGGTTTTAACTTCTACATCCGGTTTTATCCGAACTTGTTACATCACCGCAAGACGGGATAAATATATATACACCCGCGTGTAGAAATTAAGTGCCGTTTTTTCGTTTTGGTTTGCTTTTTTTATTATTTTTTTTAACTCTTTCGCCCTCGCGGACGTTTTTACAAGGTGGGACACGTTGTGAGGCTTTTCCTCTATTTGAAATCCACATGTCAGTCACGCTTTCCCCCGCTTAGATGCTCGGAAAGTGACTCATTTCTGAACTGTCTTTCTTTTCTTTTTTCTTTTTTGTCACTGTAGCTACTGTTTTCAGACTATACGTCCATTACCCGCTTGTCCGCACCTCGCGCCCTGTTTACAGTAGCTGCAGGGTGGAGAAATCACACACCTCAGTCGCAATTGTCTTCTGTAACTATCTACGCAATGAGGCTGTGCGTCACGATTAATATAGGACCAATGACTCAGACATAACACAGACGACAAAACGTGAGAGTTACGACACACGCTGTGATAAAGTTGTAGTTATCCATGATCCAAATAACTGCGCGAACGTTGTATATTTCACTGCCTTGCCAAAGGACTCCCGCCTTTAAGGGCACAATAAAAACATAACTAATAGGGATTTTGTGCGTTAGATCAACGCAAAGTGGTTCATATATGTTGCTCTCTTGGAAGAAGGAAAAAAAAAAAAACAACAAAGTCCTCATCATTTGTTTTTAGTTAAAATTCTTAATAAAATAAAAAAATCTAAAAAGTGTGCTGTTTGTATTCAACCTCTCCTTTCACCCTGAATCCGCTAAATAAAACCCAACTGAGCTAATTTGCAATCAAATGAATAAACTCATTTGATTGCAATGAGTTTCCTTCAAATCCCTTTGAGTTCACTTGTGTGTCATTTTAAGCATGGTTGAGATGACCAGGGCCGGCCCAAGCTTTTTTGGGGCCCTACCAGATACTTCGTCGTTCCTATAAGCAACGCTAATCCTGTGACATACCAACTTTTATTTGCCTCAGTTGTAATTAGCTCGCATCATGTCTTTGTTACTACATCTGCTGATTTTAACCTTAAAGGAATAGTAAACAAGCAAAGATGCTAATTAATTAGCATTTTCAAATGGCGATCCATATTCCAAGTGTGGCGTGTTGTTTAACTATTTGCAGACAATAAACAATTTAGCAACTTTAATATCTTTTGCTTTTAAAATGTGGAACAGGTGTGTAAAATGTGCCAAATGTACAATCTACCACAACAAAATCGAATCAAAGTTTTTCTGTTTTTATTTGGTCTCTTAAGTACGAAATATTTCATAAACGACAGGTATTCAGCATCTGATTCAGAACAATCTTCGTTAATATGCATTTAAAACCTGAAGATTATGTCCATCAGTACGAAATACACCTGATTAGAATATGAAGGGTAGTTTTACAACTGTAATCTTTAGAGAATACAAACATGGTTTATGAGTGGAGGGGATCTTCTCTGCTGGGTCCTCCAGTGAATTTATGACACTTTCTCTGACTCTTTGAAATACTGCAACAAATGTGAAATATATTTCTAAAATTGTTTATGATTAAGGCAAAAAAGGTCTTTAAGTTAAGTTTTCATAAAATTTTGAATTAACATGAATTACAGCAACATTTTAATCTCCCTCTGGGAGCAATCGAGTATATTTGAGCTGATCCTGAATAGTCTGTAAACTTATTTCCTTGACGACAGCGGTTACGATGCGGCGCTTATAGGGAACGGCACTCGCTAAACTACCTAAAGCTGGACATGGAAATGCTTTATTCAACACCGGAACTACCTCAACTACTTTTACTAAAAGCTGATATATTTCTATGTAATACAACCTAAAACATAAACCCTTTTTATTGTGTAATAACAGTCTTAAATATGTCCCTAAGGATCTCAAGTCAGCAGAGAACTTACACAGGTCGCCTGTGTTTTCTTTTCATCAAAATGTTAAAAATTCAAGCGCAACCACACTTTGATATCTTCGAAATGATTACAGTGGAGATGTTTTATGGCTTCAAAGGGAAATACATTTGGCAGTCATCAGCACAGCAATGAAATGGGGTCCCCTGTCATCCGAATACCGAGCCCAAAGATAGTAAGTAATGTGGTCGTACAAGTTTGTGCTGGAGCCAAAACCGAGGTTTGTATCCAGCTTTAGCTACCTCAGCGACAGCCCTAGCTCGCTAGCAAGATGCGCTTCTTAACCCTAAACCGGTGGCTCTCGGTGAAGCGTAGATCTTAGCTGGGGTTGTCATGGAAACGGTGTGGGCGCCATCTTGTTTGATTTACTTTAATGTCGTTGCATACAGACAAGACAGCGAATTTGGCAAGAAAATGTCGTTGTTTGGTTAGAGTACACAGAAAAAAAAACACTGAAAAACTAAAAGCGTGACTTAAAAATACATGTAAATATATACAAATCTAGAATAAGTACGCAAATAGATTTAAAGTGCTTGTACATATTTGTTTCTAGTTTGGAAGGACAGGCTCTAAAGAAAAAAAAATTATCTTAGTAAGTAGTTTATTTCCAGTTTAATTGAGTCATTTGGACTTATCAGTTCCACTTGGAGAATACTCAACAGCATTTACTGAAATTGATCCAAATAAAAAGTATGACAGTGGTCATCTGTTCAATATCTCTGACTGTACGACTATAAATAAAAAAGGGGAACAGGTCGAGTGTCTTTGATGCCAGCAGCTCTGTGAAATTATATAATGGGCCTTCATAGCCGTGTTTGCTTTCCATCTAGCAAGGCGTAAAGCAACGACTGCCAAGTAATCCGACCAGCTTTGCTCCCAGACATCAGAAGGGAATGTTGCATGTGTTGGATGTTGACTTTTACAGAGTAAGTCCAACATAGTTTCAAAGCTTGTGAGCAGAGTCGGGCTTTAAGCGAGGCCTCGTGAAAATAAAACGTACCCAATTCACTCCTAGGCAGGTATAATTTGCATCGTAAACTTTCTAATATTTGGTCTAGGGAAGTAGGTGTTGTGCTGTAAAACAATGTGACGTATCTACAATAAGAACATTTCTGTTGTACATTTGCACTGCAGTCAACGGGACGATTTAAGCGTACAAGCAAAATGCCCTTCCCAATGACGTTGTGATGTAACACGGATCGTGTGAAATAGCCATTAACTGGAAAGGCTGCAGGTCAGGTTTGTCTGATGACAAAACTATTATGAAGAATTACAAATGAAAGTCTTTCTTGTCTGTAGCCAGTGGCAAGTACACTGTGTAAAAATGGGAAACGTGAAAAGATTTTTCTCAACTTCTTCATCAAAAGATCTTAACTAATTAAAGTTTAAGGCAACTGGAGTGAAAATTAGCCTCCCAACGGCAAAAAAGCCCCGGCTGCAGCGTCAGGAATGGAGTCCAGTGTCTGCAACTGAACACCAACCCAACTACACATCGTAACACCACTGAATCTGAAAGCTGTTTGTTCATACAGCGCCTTGCGTATTTGTGCCTTAGCAATCATAGCAAGGGCTTTTGAGCAATCAACAGCTGTACATGCTGTAAGAGTTCTGAGTTAGTGATTTGAACCGGATTGAGCAGAACCAGCAGATGGACCGTCCACTCTCCTCGGTTTGTCCTGCAAGAGATGCTCGCTGTTGCATCAAGTTAAAGCTATTCCTGTCCTGCCTCACGAATAGCAATCAATCAGGCCGGTAGCCCTGAGGTCAGCGGAGTAATCCGACACCGCTAACAGGGTTTATGTTTTCAACCCTGATGACCTTTAAACATGGCAAATTGTTCACAATCTATCATCCTCCCTGGAGTTCATGGTTTGTTTGTTTTTTTCTTCTTCAAGCTCTTAAGTCTGCAGCAACTTTGCACGGTGCGAGGTGCAGTCACTGAAACCCGAGCCCCAGAGGGAATCAGGGCAAGTGGAAAGTGCCCCGTCACTAATGTTCCACTCGCAGCCGGTGACTCAACCCTCTCAAGGGCTGCAGGGTCAGGCAAATCCCTGTGAGGAGGAGTCTGAGACACTGACACCTGGTGTTCACACCATGCAACTGTCCAGACTGCGAACTGCTAAGGGGTGGCAGGTTTTACGCTCTGCAGACAGTGAGCGGTTCCTGATACGGGCGGCGGTCCAGGACAGTTTCTCTTCTAGGGCGGTGGGGGCTTCGTTGTTTACGTTTACCTGCTTAGTTGCAGGACACCGGCCCTCGAGGACCAGGAGTGCCCACCCCTGGCTTGGATCGACACGTTTGCTTTTCAGCACAAAATATTTCAGGATTTAAGACTTTAATTTTTCTAAAACTATCCACGACAAAAGAAAGTAAAACTATAGGCTACTTGCTGATGGCAATGATGTTGTGATGTAACACGGATCATGTGAAATAGCCATTAACTGGAAGCAGCGTCGCTTATAGTCAGTGTTTCACAAACTCTCAAGACATGGTGAAAGTTTTAACAAATATGTAAAAAAAGAAGAAGAAGTTGCGTACTGCGGCTTTAGTCCGGCTCATGATGACGAATGACGGTATATTTTATTTTCTCAGACTACTCCGTTCATGACTTCGGGGACCTCAGCTTCCACCTCCCGGAGACGGACGAGCCCCACATGAACGTGAAGTCCCCGAGAAGCGTGGGCGGCGCCAACCAGAAGCTCTCCCGCGCCGTGAGCAGAGCCGTCGGCGCCGGGCACACTGTGGTCATGTTGGGGGGAGATCACAGGTATTAATCTCCAAAAAAAAAAAGGAGAGAAAAACAAAAAACAAACGGCACTTCACGGAGCGCAGAATATTCTGCGCGGAGCTCCAACCGCAAGCATTTACGACTGCTTCTCACCTTTCCCAGCCTCGCTATTGGATCAGTGAGCGGCCACGCCCAGCAGTGCCCCGATCTGTGTGTCATCTGGGTCGACGCTCATGCAGATATAAACACGCCCATGACGTCGCCGTCAGGAAACCTGCACGGCCAGCCTGTGGCGTTCATGCTCAAAGAGCTGCAAGACAAGGTGAGAAGGGCGGCGAAAGGTCTTACAGGACTGCGTGTCAGTCATTGTAGATAGAAATAATAATAATAATTAAAAAAAACAACTAGTGGAAAATATCCACCAAAAAAACAAACAAACTCAGGCCAGGATCTTTCTGAGCTTCAAAAGTTGAAGATTTTCTAGAAAATAAAAACAACAACTCAGAAATAGAGTTTGAAAAAGTTGAGATTTTTTTTTACTTTTGAATTTCCAAGTTTCTTCTCAAATGTTTCTGAGATGAATCTCCAAATTTCAGATCTTTTATCAGCAAATGGTCAACTTTCCTAACTCAGAAATTTCCAAAGTTGTTTTCTAGAAAACTTTGGGGATTAAACTCAAAATTTCAGAATTTTTCTAAAACAAATTTTTGACTTTTGGAACTCCTTGCTTTGTCTAGAAAATCTCAGATTCTCCAGACAAATTTTCTAGGAAATTTTCTCTTCTTTTTTTTTTTTCTTTCCATCTACAACTATCTTACCTCGCAGTCGTGAGTTCATGTCAATAAAATAGCTCGCATAAGTATTCATAGCCCGTGGACCTTTTGCACATGTTGACACTTTAAAACAACAAAATTTAAGTTTGGTGTTTTGTGTGATAAACCAACACAAAGTACTGTATAATTTTATCTTTTTTACATTTTTCCCAAACTCAAATCATAGACACGCCTTTCACAAAGCTGAAAGTTTTGGCCGTACGTCTTTGCTAAGCTAAGATGAACTTTCTGGAACGTTCTTTCATCCATTTTGTTGCGGCTCTGGCCGTAACAGATTTTCTTTCGGTATTATCGGCACTTATCTTTTTTTTATCTGATCTTCAACTCTGAAGAACTTCCTCATTCCTCGTCCCACAGGCAGATCCTGCCACCGACACAGCAGTGTTGGGACTTGCAGTGTAATTTTTCTACCACAAACAGCATCTTGTATGTAGGCCAAGGAACATGAGGCATCTGGTGTGGAGTCTACTTATCGAAGAGATTTTGTAATGTTAGGGGCTCCGAAATAAAAATGGCTGAAGACAAACGCACACCACAGTGTACAGATTTTTTTTATTATTATTATTTCTAATCAAAATCCTGAAAAATTCTGTTGTTTTTTTTTTCCTTATTTCCTTGTTTAACAGACTTGTAGTTATGAATTTAATAACACTGTCTCCATCTACACACCCAGATGCCTGATATTCCTGGATTCTCCTGGACTAAACCGTTCCTCTCTTCACGGGATCTGGTGTACGTCGGACTACGGGACGTCGACCCTGGAGAGCAGTGAGTACCCGAGTACCTGCTTTTACTGCGACAGATTTTTCCATCAAGCATTTCAAAAAACTTTATGTGTACGCTTTGTTTCAGCCACATCCTAAAGAACCTGGGCATCCAGTATTTCACCATGAGGGATATTGACAGACTAGGCATCCAGAGGGTCATGGAAGTCGCTCTGGACCATCTTCTGGCAAGGTAGCGAATACTTACTGATCACGATCGGTGTGCTGATTGAATGCAAAGACAGCTTGAATTCACCTGTTGTCATTACCTGCAGGAAACAGCGACCGATCCACTTGAGCTTCGACATTGACGCGTTCGACCCGTCTCTGGCTCCTGCCACAGGAACGCCGGTCAACGGCGGATTGACCTACAGAGAGGGGATCTACGTGGCAGAGGAGATTCACAACACAGGTACCAGCGTCTGCAACAACAGTCCTATAGAACTACATGGATCCTTGATTTTTGGAGCCCAACTTGTTCCTGTGTCGATGCGTAGGTCTGCTGTCGGCCATCGACCTGGTGGAAGTGAACCCCGTCCTGGGGGCAAACCAGGAAGCGGTGGAGGCCACCGCGTCCTTAGCGGTGGACGTCATCGCGTCGTCTCTGGGCCAGACGAGAGAGGGCGCTCACGCCTCCATCCCTGCGGAGAAAAGCGACACGGAGCAGCTCTGCCTCTGAGAGCTTTGAGAATCGAGAGCTATCTGAACTTTAAGCCATGCCTGACCATTCCATTGTTTTTACTTTCTGCTGTTGTTTAAACTCTGTTGGGAAGCGAGGGAATTTCTGGATCCATAAGCGACAGAACAAAACGAAAGGGCTTTAAATGTCTTCATGTTGGTCATGCTGAGGAAAGCCTTTAACGGGATTTGAAAGGACTGGACGGTTTGATGAAACTGCTGTTTATCTGAAAAGCAATACTAATCCACTTTTTTTATTTGATTTTATTTGTTTGAAGTGTTTTAAAAAATAAGGAGGTACCTGCCTCAAAGGCATGAAATAGTTCTTTCTTTAACGTTCACAGTCTGATGGGGACTCTTATTGTTTCGTGGCTGTGCCAGCTAGTTTAAAACTACTGTAGTAACGTCACGTTTTACTTTTGGACCAGCTGTGGTTACTGTATGGAGTTTACATTGGTAGCAGTACATGCACTTTAAATATTTAAAAGATCCTTCAAAACAAAACAAAACAACATTTAGCATTCACTCAAACACTGGGGGGGGGGGGGGAAATACATATAATGTTTTTTACATTAAACCTGTGGTGGTTTGTTGCTTCTGCTTTGAGATCAAGACTTAATGATTATCTACAAAGGGAACTTATTTTGGTCTTCCATGATGAGTGTGAATAAATGTTCGTTTGTATATATCTCCCATTGTCTCTTTATTTTTAGTTTCATGAAATCATGGCTCAACCGTCTCCACGATCAGGCAGATGTCCGACAAAGTAGAATGATGAAGTTAAAGTCAGAAGTTTTCTCTGCAGCCGAAGCATTTCTGTGTTTAGAGGCGAGGCGGGTTTATTCCCGCTATTGAGAGGACAATTATGAAAATATAAATAGAAAGTTTTTCTAACCTCAACATCAGACCTACGTTTTTATTCACAAACCAGTGTATGAAAAAATATTCTTGCCCATAATTTAATAGTTGGAGGGAACAGATCCGTCCTAATCTTCCTCACCATGGAGGTATGTTGTCTGAACAAGATGGAGGCTCTGAGAGTCATTATTAGACTGAGGGCAGCCAGACTAGTTTATTTTGCTAAATTATTATATTTTGCTAAATATTATTACTGAGGGGACAAGCAGGCCCCTCAGTAAAAAAAAAGCAACTCAAAAACGGCACTAGAGCAGGGGTCTCAAACTCCAGTCCTCGAGGGCCGCAGTCCTGCAGTTTTTAGATGTTTTTAGATACGAAACGCTGGAATGAAATGGCTTAATTACCTCCACCTTGTGTAGACCAGTTCTCCAGAGTCTTAATTATCTATCTGAATATCTATCTATTCAGGTGTGCTGCAGCAGCACATCTAAAAGTTGCAGGACTGCGGCCCTCGAGGACTGGAGTTTGAGACCCCTCCACTAGGGGCATCAAGGATAAAAGGGTCAGGGGCTCAAGCCCCCTTTTCCCCGATGCCCCTCTGCACGTACCTGGAAGTGAGCTCATTCAGATCATGTTATGTAACCCGTATGTTTACAGCGCCAAAGAAAACCAGGTCACCAAACATGTTTTTGTTCTCGCCGTGTTTCCAGGAAACTTTGACGAGAAACACAGATGTGCCACTTCACTAGCAGCCCACCAGAAATAGTCTTATCAACGCTTATTTGAGAGTAAATCTCATAGTAGCAAATGTTACTTCTCCACCGGTGTGTAAATCCACAGCGGATGTCTCCTCCTCCCCCCCATTCTTAAAACACTGCCATCTGAGGTCAAACATGATCTTTAATTACACGAATACTTTTAAATAAGGACTCCTGAGAGCACACTGATTAGACGTACAGTTATTGGAAGAATAAAGCAGCTGCGTGAAGATCTCACATTCACATTCAGCATCTATTGGATTTGGGGCTTTGCTGTGATTTGGAAAACCGGCACAATGCCACAAAACAAAGTCAGCTGGTGTCAATTGTTTGATTTCTGCGTCTGTCAGTTTTCACTTTCCTTCAGCAATACACAAGGAGGGTGGCACCCGGCGCACATGTCCAGATCATCGTCCCGCTGGACATCACTGACGTTAAGAGACGGGTAGAATAGCACAAATGTCAGTTCGGGGTCGTTTCTGTAGGTTTGGTCCATTGACGGCTTCAAATATTCAACACCCTCGTCCCAATAGCCGATGGACACACACCCAGTCTTAGAAAAAGTTCATCGCTTCGAAGGAGTCACAGGAACGACAGACAAGTATTATTGCTACCGAACAGCTGAAAGAGAAAGTGTTTCGTTCAACGTCCGCGGGGTTTTTTTCCCCTGGATTCAGAGCTCTGCCTGTTTGCAGATGACGCTGTTCTCTTCATTTTCGGAAGAACTTCAGGTAGACCACAGCACCCAGAATGCCCAGCTCCATTAGGATGATGACGGCCAACAGCAGCTTGTTCGTCATCAGGCTAGAGGACAGGAAGGAAGCACACAAAGAGAAACTCTGGTTACGAGGTCGATGAGCATCTACGAAGGAGATCAACTACGCGCCAAACATAAGAATGAAGAAGAACTTCATGATCGCAGTGATGACCGATGTGAGGCCTTGAGCTTGGGGTCCAACAGTATTTGGTTTTCTGTTGGTGCATTAGAATTATTTTGTCCAAGAATTTCCTTCAGATTCAAGTCAAATGAAACTTGAATGAAACAGCTGTTGTTTATCTGACTGCACATATGTACAGGATAAAGTAAGTGGCTCATTTGTTTTATCCCTTCTCCAACACAGCTGCCTTATTTGCATAGCAGTTTCACCCATTCCCCTGGTTTTCACATCAGAGGGGGGGGAAAAAAAGGCATCGTGCTTTAGTTCTTCTAATTTCCAGGATTCTCTAATCGGCTTTAAAACAAAAAAAAACAAAGGCAAAAATGAGAGGAAACTGAAAAGCAATCTATGTCAATAAAAGGTGAATTTATGTTAAGGCTGCTTTAAGCGTCGTTATAAGTGGTGATATTAACGGGAGGGTTAATCTGCGTGGTGTTACTCACCGTCGTGACATGGCACGAAGGATTTTTCTACTCCGGCTGAGGTTCTCTCCTGTATTCATCAGCTGAACGGAGAAAAACCAAAACACATTTTAAATAACATACATTTAACGTGTCGTTGTCTAGCAACAACAATCGCAGTCAGTTGCTCCTCTCCCATCATGCACTCTTTGCCACCTAGCCACATTTTCCTGCATGAGTGCCACCTTTAAACTGAAACCGCGTCAGACCAATTGTCTACTCACTCTGTCTCTGGTTCGGTCCAGCTGCTCCCTCTGCTCTCCCAGCTCCTCGATAATGTCCGTGCCGATCTGATCCGTCTCCGCGGCGATGCGCTGGCTTCGCTCGATGCTCTGGCTGGCGTTGTTCAGGTGCTCCGTTCCCTGGAGTAAAAGAGCTCTCTGGGACTGCAAGTGTGTCTGCGGAGGTAGACCAGAGTGGCGTCGTCAAAACGGGGTAAATTAGATTCAATTTGGAAAAAAAAAAAAAAAAAAAAAGATCCGAAAGTGAGTGTTTTTCGATTAGGTACGTAGCGTGGGAGTTTTGATGCTCACACTTTGTTGATTTTGAGATGAGTAAATGCTCGGATGGCTTCCCTGGACTGTCTGGGACGAGGAGCCGAACCCTGGCGTCGAGGTTCTCATGTCCCTCTGCAGCTTGCCGAGATCCCTGCGGTAGAGGCGCAGCTTTGCACTCATCGCGTTTCTGTATGAAGAAGGAGCGCCACGCAACTCCTCTTCCATTCCTTGTAACTGGAGCAAAAAAAGAAAAAAAAAGAAAAGATGAGCAATGCCACAAAACAAAGGAAGATCTCGAGACCGCATGTATCAAACTCAAAATCTGGCCCGCCGTAGCTTTAAAAATCACTAAAACAATCACAAAATCCTGAAGGAACAGCTATTTATTGATATTTTAACAATTTAATTGGTTTTATTAATGCATTGTGGCACAACGGGCCTTTTAAGAACATTCAGATTTTTGATACGGCCCAAAATGAAAATGAGTCTGACACCCCTGCTCTAGACAATTAAGTTAATTTACTCTGTAGCTACAAGGTTTCTAATTTAAAGGGGCAGGACATTTTCAGTGTTCAAAAGAAGTATTCACGCCCCACTTTTACAAATATTGTTGCTTTGAGAACACAAATATTGGATTTGACTGGCATTAATGAAATATATTAACACTAAATAGGGCATTTTTGTGAAATGAAAAGAAAGGCTACTTGGGTTTTAACAACAAAAATGTTGAAAAAACTGTGGAAGGCCTTTGTATTCATCCCCCTTCCCTCTAAATACAATTCACTGCAACCGATTAACTTAGTAAGTAATGATGGCAGTTCCAAAGAAGCTGATCAGCGTTAATGAGAAGATGGATTGAATTAAATTAGGGCTGCACACCGCAAAATCTTTGTTGAATATTGACTGCAAAATGGTGAAATATAAATAGATCATAATGCTTAAAGCGTAAAACACTGTATTCTCAAAAATAACTTTAAAAAATGCAGGAAATGTTTTTCTCTAACTTTATCGAGACATAATTTCCCCCCACCCCCCCACCCAACAAAAAAAAAGGACTTGTGGCTGACATCGAAAGAAGGCTCTACAAAGTATTGGCCCAAATGGACAGAATAGAAATGCACTCAACACTTTCCAGATTTCTATTTGGCATTCATTTCCTTCTACCTTACAATTATGCACCGCTTTGTGTTGGTCTATCAAATAAAATCCCAATATGTACGTTGAAGTTGTTGGTTCATAAATGACAGATTATCTCGAAAGTAACCGCTTATGGGCATACAATTAAAATTTTATCAAAGATAGAGAGACATGTTTCCAATTTACTGCATTTAATAGGTAAACAGACAGTAACTCACCACTTCCTCAGCCTCTCCCTGTCTCTCATCAAATGTCCTCACCAGCTTCTTCCTCTCCTCTGCATTTAAGACAGCATAAATTCAACGCTCACAGCACAGAATATCCTATAAATGAATTATGCTAGCTGGGTGTTTACAGTGTTTACCTCCGTGGCTTGTCAAAGCCCTCTCTGGAATTAGCTTCAGCTCATCATACAGCGACCTGTACATCTCATGCAGCTTCTCAAACTCTTCCGACGACATTTTTACTTTAAACGTAAGTCCGCTGGGCTTATTAAGAGACTCCGGCTTTTCAAACACGACAACAACAATTACGAGCGCAAGTAAATCTGATAGTTTTGCTTTGGTTATAATCAGAACCCCGAGACTCTTCCGCATGATGGCCCACGTGACTAGTAGCGCCTTTAACTTCTCAACAAAAATCTAAATGTAATGTGGTTATGTGTTAAATATGGTGAATTTCAAATTTTGTATTGATGATAGCTTTTAATATAAATTTAATAATAAATGCTGCTAAATAGTAGCGTGAAAGAACTGAGGATTTTTGTTTTAATCAGGCACTAACGCGGGCAACCGTTGTGAAAATCTTTGGGAAGTGTAGTTTTCTAGAAAGCGTAGGTTTATCACGGTATTTCCTCCTTTCCCCTTTTTGTTTATGCTAATATGACATTGATAAAATGTGGATATAAGTTCAAAATTAAACTTTCAAACAATGGTGTTTTAAAGTTTAAACTTAAATAATGGATACGTTATTTTTATTACGATTAATCAGAATTTCCTCCTTTTGTTTATGCTAATATGACATTGAAAAAATGTCGATATAGGCCCAAGTTAAAAATTAAACTTTCAAACAATGGCGTTTTAAAGTTTAACCTTAAATAATGGATACGTTATTTTTATTACTATGAATCAGAATTTGTTTGGAGAGTTAGTGGAGCTTGACAATGCCTTTGTCAATTATTTATAAGTTAAGTTAATTAAAGGTAATGGGTAATGCTGTTATTAACTGAGTATAAATATTATAATAAATATAATAAGTATATGTTAAATATTTTTATTCATTCTTTTTCTTTTAGAATACAGTAGAGCAGAACAGAATAATAAGAATAGATGTAGTACTTATTTTTTGTGCCAATAGAAAGTCTTTATTTTGAGACAAAAAGTAGTCCATATGATTTAGAAACAAAATAAATTAAATAAAAAACAAATCTACATTTGTTTACCAATGTACAAGATTATTATCCATAATTCATAATCAGTTATTATAACCAAGATAGATAACTAAAACATTTTTTAATTTTTATCCCTGGTCTTAAAAACTACAATCCCATGATCCCGTTCGCATCGTGAATCCGTTTCCCTCCCGTCTCGCTTTGCACCCCGTTCTGCTTTGACATCAGCTGTTCTGCCTACACACATCACTTGCATCTTCTAGAAGGGAACAGCCAAGCTCAGAGATCTGTGGCGTGATGTTTGTCTTATTAATTATCGCGGGCCTCGGAGTGGTGACGCTTCTGGTGATTTTATTCGCTCCACACATACGGTAAGTACCTTTTATTGTAATACGAATCCACATTTCTGGCCAGATTATGCTTTGGTTGATCAGATATTGCATTGCACTGATCTAATTTGTACTACATTGTCCATTTGTCCCCGTTAGCCCACTTCTCTTCTGAGTTTGAATGTAACTGGGGGTTTTTTCTTCTTCTTTTATTTAAATGTACGATTTCTAAGTTTACTGCACAATGAAGGAATGTGGGAGCTGGAAATCAATGAAACGGATTGATGGAGTGTTTGCACGGAGGTGATCCGGCGGTCTTCCGTCTGAGCTGCTCGGGCCTATCAGGAGGCTGCGCGTGGGAGGAGTTATATCTGTATGCCTCACTCCGACCCGCTATTGGCTGCGGCGTGGTGCCGCTCGGTGGCGTGGGTCACACGGCTCGAAGCTCGGGGTTGTTCGGCCAAGTTTCGCTATGAATAATTAACCCGTCCAACTCAAATGTTCATCCCCTAATGAGGTTAGGATTTAAAACTGTGGCACTACAGGGACGTGACAAGCCGCTCTGTGTTTCCAAACAGAAGATATGCAGCAGGAGCGGTGTGCAAATCCACAGCACGTCTGGAGGGGAAGACGGTGCTCATCACCGGGGCCAACACAGGGATCGGGAAAGAGACCGCCCTGGACCTGGCTGTGCGAGGTGGGCTTACATTTGGGGGTCCATTTCATCGAATTATGAAAAGTAAAAATATTTGTTTAAAAAAAACAAAACTAGAATTGCATCTTGTACACCTACTAAACAATACAACATTTGTTCAAGAGACAGTACTGTGTGAAATCTAATGTTTTGAGAAAAAACATACCTGGGAGAGTTGCCTTGATTTTTCTTTTCATGCATGCTTGAGGAATCCTCTAGTCGCCTGGGCGAACCACTCAGCTGTGAAAAACGTTTGCGTGGAAGACAAAGTTTCTACGCTTCTAGGTTTCCGCCTCACAGAGCTCCCCTTCCCCTGCGATTCCACCACTTAGCCCCTTCAGACTAGCCAACGGCAGTTAGCAAACATCCGGTGGAACTGCACATTTCCTGAGCTCATACGAGCTACTTGTCAGTGAAAGGCTGGTTTTAAATCTCCCGAAGGCGGAGTTTCAGAAAGAGCAGGAGCTCCTTAAAGAGACAGAAACCTAATTTCAAGACGCTAAATCACAAAGTAACGTTTCTTTAAAGTTATGTGTGACATATAGACTTTTTATAACTGTGGAAGGTAACACAGTAACTTGATTGTTCTCTATAACGGCCCTATATGTATGGAAACACATAATACTGCCCCTTTAATCCCGCCTGACATTACTCAGAGTGGAGTCCTTGTGAATTGGTTCTCAATTACATTATATTCATTCTTTCAAATCATTTTTCTGCCTCTCTTCTCTTGAACATCTCAGGCGCTCGGGTGATAATGGCGTGCCGAGACGTGGAGAAGGGCGAGGAGGCCGCCGCCAGTATACGAGCCGCGTACTCGGAAGCCAAGGTGGAAGTGCGAGAGCTGGACTTGGCAGACACCTGCTCCATACGAGCGTTCGCTCAGAAATTTCTGAGAGGTGAGTGAAGCAGAAGCGTCTAAGCTCACAAGTAGCTGGAATTTGTTGTAATTTAACGTTCTTTCGTTTTGTTTTTATTTTTGTTCAGAGGTCAACCAGCTTCATATACTCATCAACAATGCCGGAGTGATGATGTGTCCCTACACGAAAACAATCGACGGCTTTGAGATGCACATCGGAGTCAATCATTTAGGTAGGTCCGAAACAGAAATGGGCTGGAGTCACAAATTCGTTCGCAGAGGTACAGGTTTCAAGAGGAAACTGTTCCGTACGATTTCGCATCAAAGTAAAGTTAAATAAATCTGGATCAATTTAGTGGCCCACCTCTAGATTTTAATACAGGCAAACATCAAAAATGTCTTATTGAGAAATCAGGACTGGCCAAAACCTGCATCGTCGAGCCAAATATCACCGTTTTCAAAAATGACTTTTGAAATTGGGTTAAAAAAACCCCAACTTCTTATCGATGCATTTGTAGTCATTTGTCTTCCTATTAAAAGAGCTATAAAATTGATTGTGCATTTTTATAGCACAAATCAAATATGACTTAAAAGAAATTTTAATTCCTGATTTAATGCCTTGAAATTGGGCATGTGTCTCTTTAGACACTCCTGCTCTTCCTGAAGCTCCGCCTTCAGGATGTCATCACAACATGGCTCCTCCATTAACCTCTAACAACCTCCTTTACCAGCGCTGCACTGAGAAGTAGTTCCTACGATGAGCTCAGCAGATGCTCAGTCCCACCAGGTGTTTGCTAATTGCTGCTGGCTAGTCTGAAGGAGCTGAGTGGGGGTGTCAGGTGAGGGTTGGGGGCTGCTCCGTGTGGAAGCTGCAGCTCTGAGGAGGAGCTTTGTCCTCGAAGGCGGGGCTAGGTTCAACCAGCAGTTTTGTACGGCTCAATGGTTGCCATGGAGATTAAAGAATTTCTAAAACATGTATGAAGGAATCAAAGCAACGCTCCAGGTAGGATTTTAACAAAGGAATAACATTATAACATGATTTCAAGCTAAAAAATAAATTATATGGCTTAGTTAGCGTAAATAACTTTAAAAAACTTAATTTTTATTGACAGAAAACCTTCAGTTCTAGTTAGTAAAGGTTTTATTCTGGCATTTTTATTATTATTCTCTCTTAATCTACATCCACCTTGTGTTTGAGTGGTCAACCTTGACGCTTTTTGATTTGATCCACGCACCACTATCTCGAGTTTCTAACAAAGACCCAAAAGTACTTTACCAACCACGTTGGCTTGGGTCTTGTGTGTTTCCCTCAGGCCACTTCCTGTTGACGTACCTCCTGATCGGACTGCTGAGGCGCAGCGCGCCGGCCCGCGTGGTGGTGGTCTCGTCGCTGGCGCACAACTTCGGCTGGATCCGTTTCCATGACCTTCACAGCCAGGGCAGCTACAACAGCGGATTAGCATACTGCCAGAGCAAACTGGCAAATGTGCTGTTTGCCAGAGAACTGGCCCGCAGGCTGAAAGGTACACAGACGGTCAAACAACACATGGGAGAACGGACAGATGACCTCTACATTCAGGGAAAAAAACCCAAAAATTTAGAATGGGGATGCTTAAAAAATAACAAACAAAGTGACTAAAATAAGAAAAATAATGCTTCGTGTAGGTTTCAGTAAATGGATACAGATTACATTTTTTTCCCAGCAAAAATTTTAGATGAATGCCATTGGCTGAAACAAAAAACAAAGAGATACATTTGGGGGAATGGGGGGAAAACTGCTGAAGAAACTTTTGGGTTTTGTTGCGTCTGATCTGAATTTAACAACAAGGAAACTTCATTAGAGGCAACGCAATTCAAACTCCTCCCACTGTAATTTACTGAAAGTCCCGGTTTGTGAAATAAAACTAATTTGCCCTCATTTTGATTTGGATTGCGTTCATTTAATCTCCAGGGTTTTGGCGGGAGGAGCAACCGATCGAGTTAAATTTAAACTGAATGACATCTACTTTTGGCGGAAGAAAAGCATTTTTGACCCAAAACTTCAACTTAAACTGTTAATTCTCATTTATATAAATATATATAAAAAAAGCTAAACATATTAAAAAGCTGAGGAAAAAAAATGAATAGTGCACAAATGGGATTTTTTTTATTGAAGGTAAAAGCAAAAAGTGAACTTCTTGGTTTGATTTCCATGGAGGAAAAAGTTAACATATTTTTAAAAAGAATAACAAAAAATAGCTGCAAGTCGTCATGAAATAGCTTCCTATTTTAATATTTGAATGACTGAAACAGAACAGAGGTCGCAAAAGCAGCTCAAGGCCAAAAGCAGCAGAAAAATTGCCAGGTGAATCTCCATGCTTTGTAGCAGTCATGGTGGAGGTTTCCCTCCACAGAAGGAGAAATCTTTTCAGTTCCCGTTTAGAAAACACAAAAGTACAACCCAGGTTTTGAATTGGAGTGAATGACCTGCCGCCGTTTCGGACGGCGTTTCGCCTTCCCAGGCACCAATGTGACGGTGAACTCGGTCCACCCGGGCACGGTGAACTCCGACCTGACCCGACACTCGACCCTCATGATGATACTGTTCACCGTCTTCTCCGTGTTCCTGAAGACGCCGCTGGAAGGAGCGCAGACCAGCGTGTACTGCGCTGTGGCCGAGGAGCTCCACTCGGTGTCCGGGAAACACTTCAGGTAGGGAGACGGACAAAATCTACTTATAAAAACAAAACAAAACAAAAACAACAACAAAAAAAACTCCCCCGTCTGTTAATGGGATGGTGCTCTTTTCTGAATTATTCATCGGAGAGAAGAAGCGCCCGGAAAGAAATGTGGACATAATGCTGCAAAAGCCGGTCGGTAATTTGTTCTGTATTGTTAAAGAACGGAGCATCGGGTGAAAAACTAGAAAAACTTGCCTTCACGGCTGTAGAAAACCACAGAAAGTGACTATTTCACCTTTTCCGTGTAGAACTTTAAAACCTGGCTTCATATCTCAACAGCTGGGTTCATTTTGAAGCTGTGATCTGAATGTAAATGGGGGCCAATAATGAAGCTTCATCCAATCATTTTGAGCCGGAATTAATTGTCAAAACATCCCTGTAATAGTAAGATTTATTTAGGTATTTCATCTATTTTTATATAAGTAGTTCAGGAACTGTTTTGAATTTTGCCTATAAACCTCGTTTACAGATTTAAATGTAATAATAAAAAAAAAAAGAAGAAGAAGTGATGAACCTTCCCGATTTTGTCACATTTTGAATTATTCCATAGATCCACATTGGTTTGTTTTGTGTGTGAGGATGAATAAATGAGTTCCAAGACGCTTCGTGGCATTCTGACTTGGAAACCCAAAGTCAATATCCAATATAGGGCCAGAGGATAAATAGATTTTTAATCAATTAATTCAATTTCCTGTTTTCCCCAGATTTAATTTTCGGAAGAAAAACAAAATCTGGATTTTTGTCACCGATTCATTCCTTCGTTTTGCATAATTCAGAGTGACGTTAGCAACCCCAAGAACTGACATCTTTTTTTTTTTTTTTTTACATGTGCATTTTACCACTTTTATTTCTATTTATTTTGACTTTGAAGTCAACTTCCAGAAGAAATGGTTGAAAAAAAGAAAAGCTTTTGAAGATATTTTCTGTCATTTGTGTGTTGGAATTTTTTCAAGAAAAAAAAAAATGAGAGGGGAAAGAAACAGCTTAAACTCTGACATCGAATTGGATTTTTTTACATTTTGTTTTTTTAATCCATGGAGATTTTATTTTTAAACCACATCGCCCAATTCCTAATCCAATGTGGCTGCTGCTGTGCATGTAGGATGAAGTCAAAGTTGCAGAAATAAACAGCTTACATGGAGTTCTTATGTTTGGTATCAACATTAAACCGGAGGCAGACATTAAACCAGACAACCCCATCCTTCACAATTCTCAAATTCTGACCTGGAAAAATACTCATCAAAGCTGAAGTCAGCAACCATCCAACATGGCTGCCATCCAACATGGCTGCCTCGTGTTTAAAACATAGTAAACATTGGAGGAGTCGACAGTTTATTCTGCTGTTTTTCCCCCATAATTTTCCTTATGAGACGAAATCAAAACCCACCAACATACATATCATAATGAAACAGTACGGGATTAATAGTTTGACTTGTTACATTTATTTAGTTTTAATCACACAAATGTAGGATTAATATTTGGGTGATATATATATATATGTATATATATATTAGCAACATTCTGCTCAGATCAATCAGGGTCTGGACGGTCAGTTTCTAGAAAGCCGTGCAACAAAGTCAGAATGAATCCAGACGGGGCAGCTGGGGGGTGACTCATGCTGTTATTAGCTCTTACATAATAACGGTCCGGGTTGTTTTTTGCTCCGGTTGCAGCGACTGCGCCCCCGCCTTCGTCGCTCCCCAGGGGAGAAGTGAGGAGACAGCCAGCAAACTGTGGGACGTCAGCTGCGAGCTTCTGGGCATCGACTGGGACTGAGTCGTCCTCTTGGCAGCGCTCACATTTCTCAGGCTTCCTTGGAGTCCCTCACACTTCTGTTCTTGTTTTCTGTTTTCTTATTATTATTATTATTTCGATGTTCCGTACTCGAAAGCTTTTCTTTCCGGTACGTTCTATGGGAAGTAAAACAATGTGAAGTTTTTTTTGTTTTTTTTTGTGAAATAAGATGCAGTAAGGTTGGGTGTTTTGGTGCTCTGCTGCAGCTCATTAGACCAGAACCAGTCCTGCTGCATCGACGGTTCATATCTTAGGACTCTATTTTCATAACACAATGCGAATACAGCAAATGGCAAAAAAAAAAAAAATTAAAAATGAACTCGATCTGTTTGTATTGCTGTTTCCGTACGATTAGTTTTCAATGCAGAGTAAAAAGACCAGCATCTTTTTCATTCTCATAGGATTTCATGTTCATTTCTTAGGAATTTGCAGTTAATAGTTCAACTCCTGTGCCAACTTTCTTAAAAAAATAAAATAAAATAAAAAAGTCAAAAACAGGGATTATATTCTACACACACGTTTGTTAGCGTGAGTGTGAGCCATAAATGCATCGTTTTCTTCTCTATTTTAAGAGGTAAGAACTTTCTTTTCCCTTTTCTAGTGTCCCGATTGGCACATTTCCGCAGATTTAACGATCGCCCAACTTAACGTTTCTGTTCGCGTTTGTAGTTGCCGAGAGTTTACCTTCTCTGTTTTATACAAGTCGAAACATGCCTTTTACGAAACTGACATTCATAGTAAGAGTTGAATGTTTACATTTTATGTAAATAAACGGAAACATTACAACGAGGGTGCTTGTGCGGATCTTGGAATCTCAACCTGTCTCGACATTCCAGGCATTCCGTATGAAACAGCTGGTTGCCATGTGACCCAGGGCTGTTTGGCTCTGCAAAACGAACATTCAAGATGGAATGCTGATTACGGGATTGCCTTTTATTCATTTGGGACTGCGTCTTGGAGGTAGACGGGTCACACACCTCAACTGTTTGAATTATTTGTGTAAAGGTGTGTGTGTTTGTAGCGTATATAAAAAGAGATACACATAAAGTTGAAACGAACTGGATAAACAAGACTGATAACCTGTGACAAAAATTGAACTCCTTTGCCTTCTCCGGGTACTGCGGGAACGCACCACTCTGTTGGAAACAACCAATCAGAGATGGACACAGGGTTTTAGCGCTGTCAATCACTCTTGTGCTCCTCGCCTCCCTCCAACGCTTTAAACTACAGCTGATTCACCACAGCAGAGTCTGCCACTAAGGCTAAGGCTAGTTAGCATAGCAACCAATGACGGCAGATAAACAGTTTTTCTCTTGTTTTTCCACCATTGGCACATTGTGGAGCACACAGGATGTTGATTGACAGCGCTAAGACCCTCCTCCTGGCTCTGATTGGTTGGTTTTGACCAGGGAGAAGGTGGAGGAACTCAATTCTTCACAGATTATCTGTCTCATACTGTCAGGACAGTTTTAATAAATATGGAAAAAAAACATTTTTGTAAAAGTTGCATACCGCAGGCTGAAGTGAAGTATTTAATTATTGAAAACAAAACCGGTTAGATTTTCCTACAAGCAGAAATTCTCTGATTAGAAACATAATCAGATCAATTTAAAAATAAAGGCTATAAAACCACTTTTATTCTTCCAGTATTTCTTTTTATATTTTTTTTTGCAAGATGTGTGTGGCTGTATTTGAAATTAACATGAAGCAAACGCCAGAAATAAAACATCTCAACAAAACTCAATATATCAATAATTATTATTTTATTTCACAATTGACAGAGCACAAAAACATTAGTCCTGAAATTCCAATTACTGAATTACATATTTCATGATATTTTTCTTTTTTCCCCTAAATATTGGTTTCAGTATAAAGTGCGGCAGTGATGGGACACAACAGTCGAAGTTGAAGTACAGCTTCGTTCGTAATGGTTTCATTTGTTCCTCAGTAATTACTATGGGAAGATTCGTCGGCAGGTTAGTGCAGACACTCAAGGCAAAGAGGCAACACAACATCTCCACCGCCCGACGGTGCTTCTTCAGACATGTGACTGATTTAATGTAACTTTAAAAGTCATACCTGGAACCTGTTGGTTCTGGAGTACAAAAACAAAATCAGGTTTTTATGACTGTGTGCGTGTGACATAAAAAATCAACAACAAAAATCCTAGGAGTCTGACTAAGCAACAGTGTTTCTGATCTCATAAACAAAGTGGATCCCTTCCTACATCCCACCTGAAATTAAACAGTTAAAATGTTCTTAAATGCCCTGAAATATAATTATTTCTTTGTAAAACTCCTGTAAAAGGATAGTTTGGGATATTTGAAGTGGCACTTTGGTACAAAAAAATTGAGAAGCTCTTAATATGTATCCTTCAGCAGATAACCTTTCATCCACATTAGAGTACAAAGCTAATGGCTAAAGGTGAACTAAGACCAGCATAGTTGAGATTCTTTAAATGGTTCCGCCTTCAAAAGAAAATGTGGATAAGTTTATTGTCCTGTCAAACAACTACTGCGTTGCTATTCTGAGGTTGCTGTTTCATAACAATGAATGATATACAGCTGCTAGCGTCAAAACGCCTAACTGTAAAATGGTGGGGGGGGGGAGGGGAAATGTACACAGTCTCTCGAGAAGACGGAGACATTTAATATCTGCTAATGTTTGAACTGTTTCCCAGAAATAACATTTTCAGGTTTGAGTTGTTCTGAATTGCAGATAAAATAGGCGGCTCGGCTGGCTAGCTAGCTGTTAGCCTTCCATCACTCTTGAGTTCTGCGTTGTTCTCCAACCTTACTTACTACAATGTTCTATCTGTCTACTGCCGGTGAGAGAACCAATATTAATTACTTCATAGGAACCCTCCTGTTTCTGTTTAAAGAACTCAAATTTAGCTTAATAATTCTAGCTAAAAATTAGCTTAAATAATGTTAGCTTAAGCTAACATTTCTTTTAGAAAAGGGTGGAGACGATGCGTCAATGATGATTTTCCTGTGTGAAAAAAACCAGAGTGGAAAAGTAAAAACGATTCCCGGTCCAAGTACTGTATTAAGGCTAGTATTTTTTTAATTTCCATTTTTCACTTAATCTCTGTAATAGATTGGCTAGTTCGACTGGAAAAACCAGGTCTGCTTTCATTGCATGTTTCACATGGGAAAATTGTGAACTATGCTCTGCTTCCTGCCTCCGCGTACTGTCAATAAGATCCGAATACTAACCTGTCAACGGTAACTTTAAAGGTTCCTAAAACAATGTTTACGTAAACAGGTGTGACTTTTTTGATACTGGAATTTAAGGCAACATGTTAGCTGTTAGCTATAACCTCCACGTCCAACGATCTGCTGTAGCTCGGATGTCACCTCCTCACAACCTTTTATCGGCACATCGCTTCAAACATCCCGCACTATCCTTTTCAAAGAAACATTCACTGAAAATGTGTTTTGTAAACTACGTCTCTGGGATAGCAACAAGAACATCTGTTAGGTATGTAACATTTTGACAAAGAACATTGAAAGTGGACAAACCAAAACACACAGACATTAATATTGCTAATAGAAAAAAAAAATTATTGTAACATTTATCAGGGGACCTCCAGTCAGTTTTGGATCTATATATTTTTTCCCTTTAGGCTGAGGTAGGAAACAAACACAAACCAATGCAAAGCACACTGGTGCGTTTCAGTCAAGTACCGTCCTTTTAAAATAGCGTACCGATGAAAAGCAACATCGTCTTTCGAGAATCGGCACAGTGGTGATTCACAGCTTTACCGCAGAAGGAACGTTACTCACGTGACAAAAGGTTTTCCAACAGGTTCTACCGTCAACACAGGGCTAGCGCTGGTTTGCGCCAACTTCAAATTTTTTACTTTTTGAGCAGTAAAAATTGATTCTCAAGAGTTTTACATCTGAGAAACCGATGCTACGATTTTGTGTAAAATGTTCGGAAATTAAAGACAAAAAAAAAAAAAAAAAATTACTTGTCAGTTATACTAGTTTTAGAAAGAATTATTGCGTAATGCCAACATGATGCACAGATGTGTCCTCTTCGGTTGTAGGGGAACACCACAATTATTTCAAATGAAAGCACCTGTTAACATGACATCTAAAAATATGTTTTGTGGCTTCTGCAGGTCAGCAGACTCAACCTGGGGATTTTGAACTAAGCCCTAGAAGTTTGTGTAATGCATGTAATTAGCAGGGTAGGATCGCTGCGATCGCGCCAAAGGAGGAAGGTTGATTCCTTACAGTTGTGGTGGGTAGAAACAACATGTCAGTGGGGAGATTTAAGTCGGCAGACACTGAGGCCCACGTCGCTGTGTTTTAAACACGTAGTGTGCGTATCGCGTCTGATGGTACGGACGTTTGTGCGACTCCTTTTCCTTCAGTTTCCCCTTCTTTACCTTGCGGTGGGCCGGCTTTGATGCGGCGGGGGGGATCTGCTGTGCTCCGAGAGCCACTGGCGGCAGATGTTCTGCATCACCGAGTCCTGCGCTCCTTCAGCCGCTTGCAGGACGTCCTGCACCAACGGGCCTGCCCGGCCCGGGTCCAGCTTCACGGCCAGCAGGTACGCCGGCCTCAGTTTACTGCACACCAGGAAGGCTTTGATCTGAGACAGAAAGTTTCAGATGCATGCTATAAAAGTGAACAGATTTTTCTTCTGTTTTTCCTTCATGGAAGTTCATGAAAGACTGCTTTGTGGAATTAAAGCACAACAAACACCAGTCTACCTTGGTTTCTATGTTCTTTATCTCCATGATGAGGATTTCCAGCTCCTTGGCCTGAACCAAAACAAAAGTGAGAATCAGCCCCGTCGCAGTTTGTCCTTTTAGTGATTTCTGCCACTTACATCAGCCGGCCCCTTATCGGCTACAGACACACAGCTGAGGATGAGGGCGTCGCAGTCGCTCCTGGTGGCGGTGCCCGACTCGCCCACGCATTTGAGGAGCTGCTTCGCGGCGCCGTACTGCCTCTGCCGGACCAGCCGGTGACCCGCCATGACGTAGACGGCCTGCGCCTCCAGCTGGAAGTCCTGCGAGGGTCGAAGGGGAAAGGAAGCAGAGGGAGTCGAATAAAAATTTGAAATACTCATTGTGATCGGAGCTCGAAAGCGTAGAGGCTTAACTTTGCTTTTTTTAAAAAAAATAAACGTACTTGTATGACTCTGTACGCGATGCCGAACCCTTCCTCTACGTTTTTCCCTCCGAGCATCACCTGTGACACAAGCGGGAAACCCCCCCCCCCAAAAAAAACGTGATTCCAGAGTTCATTTGTCTTGTAAAAACAATCATAAAAAAAATCTACTTTTTCCAACTTTAATGTAAGGTCTGGGGGATTTTATGAGGAAGGGGGATAAAAAACAACAAGTGGTTTTGATTTTTGCCATTTTGCCTCACTAAATAATTATGGAAGACATTTGTATTAGGTCCCCTATTTACTGTGATACCCCAAAATAAAATCTAGTGCTGACAGTTTCCTTAAGAAGTCAGCACATTAGTAAACTCTGCTGACCTGTGACTTCATCTCAATATGAATCCAGATGTCGGTTCTCAGAGGTTTATCTGTCTATTTTAATAACAATCCTCCATCGTGAATAAACACAACAAATCAGATGGATAAAGTTGCAAAAAAGATCAATTTAAAAACCGATATCAGTGGCAATCCCTCTTGAAAAATGGCGCCAATACAAAGGCAAACAGAGACATCTTCTTCAGTGAAGACACACATTTAAATAAATATATTTTAACTGTGCCTACTGGCCTGCACACCCATAGTCAGCAGGATGAGGCCGTCAAAGCTACAACGGAACAAATGTTCAATTAAAATGGTCTAGTCAAAGTCTAGACCTCAATCAAGTTGAGTAGCAAGACTCGAAAGTTGTTGTTTTCCAGGCAACTCTTGAGCCATTTTGTCTCACGTCCTTTAAATCTGCTAGAGGAACGCTGGGGCGTTCACACATAGACACTAGGGGGCAATAGAGCACCTGCCCTTTTTTCCCCTCTGCACAAAAAACGTCCCCTTCTGAAATCCTTGTTTATTTTTGTGGCTACAATCACATCAAAATGTGACTCTTCATTCCTAAATGGATTATTAGGCTCAGAAGGCGAGTCAGAAACGTCCAGCTTCACCTTGCAGGCGACCTCCATCTTCACATTGTTTCCACCGAACAGCGTCGGCGGTGAACCGGATCCGGCTGGCCTGCCAGCCTGCGAGGCGCCGGAGGACGCCGCCACCGCCTCGCAGCGATGCAGGAAGCGAGTCACCTCCAGCTGCAGTTCGATTGTGTTCATGTGCCTGCAGAAAGTTCAGTCATCTCTGCTTCAAAATGTTCAAAAACGCTGAAGGGAAAACAACAAGAGGGTACAAAACCCCTTTTTAAAATCCAACGATGAAACAGACGAGGTGCTTATCAAATAACCTGGACACGTCGCTGGATGACATCGTCTTCCTGAAGGAGCCGACAGACGGTTTTCTCCTGCCGGCGGCTCGGCCTTGCTGCTCCTGCAGGTAAGTCTTCAGGTGTTCTTTGGCTCTGGCCAACCAGCGCTGGAGAACCGCAAGAAAAGAGTCAGCCGCAGGCTTCACTTAAAAAAAAATAAAAATGAAATTGTAATAAAATTGAAACCAAATAAGACAGAAATACCTGCTGCTCTCCCAGCTGTAGGTACGAGGTCGCTCCATGTGTGAAGAATCGTATGCAGGTCATCGCGGCGCGGACGTGATCCTGCACAGAAAGCAAAAAATAATGCTTTTAAATTCAGATTTAACACTAAAAAAATATTTTTGTCCCTTCTGTGAGTTGTACGACGGAGTATTGGGGACAGGCTACGGGAATTTTAGTTCAATTACAAAAATAAAAACAACATTTCCTCAGAAAAAAGTTGTTTTAATTAGAGAATGGATGAGATAGAGTTAAGAGCTGACGTGTGTAGTTCTGTCTTAATGCTTTAAAGTCCTACTACTTGTAATTTTATGCTAATGAGTTCAAAGATGAAGCATTTTTTGTTTATTAAACATCATTTGTTAAAAGCAAGATGCTCTACAGTCCTCACTTTAACGTTTTCTTATTTTTGGTTTTGGAGTTCTCATAAAATAATGATTTATTCTCTTGACATCACAACGTCATTCTGGCATTATTTCAACTCTATTATCATACCACTGTATTCTTGTAGGATTACAACTTTCTCCTTGTGATTAAAAATAAAACAAAACGTGGAGCAGACCTGTGAAGAGCAGCCGTTAAAAATGTTTGTCAAACAAGATGGCCGCCGTGGGCATGCTGACATCACTCTGAAATATAGAAACCCAAGGAGGGCATTTGGAGGGAGGGAGGAAAAATCCACATTTTCCAAAAGTTAAATCCTCAAACTCCAAAAATTCAATTATTAAAATTGGATTATGGTTTCATCTAAATTCTAAAAACTAAACCTTGACAAACAACAAGTGTTTCCCCCCCATAAAACACCAACATTAAAGCCGACCCCTACCATCATGAACTGCTGCAGCTGGTACAGACAGTGGTAGTACTGCTTCCGCTGCAGGAACTGGCACGAAGCGATCAGGTAGCGGCTCCACGAGTCCAAGCTGGGCTCTAGTTTTCCCATGATGCCCTGCAGCTTGCCGAGGTGCCCTCGCTCCACACATGGCTGCAGCACGCCCTCCAGAAACACTTCCTCGGGACACTCCTGAGCCGCCGGACGGGGTGCAAACACACACACAAACCAACAAACGTCGGATTCTATAGCACGAGGGATCAACTTGGAGACGAACCGTAACCATGGAGCCTCACCTTGGCGAGAAGATACGTCAGGGCTTCCTCGTCACAGTTGTGACGCATGTAGAAGCTGACGACAGCCAGGTGGGGGCCGTACGTCTTCAGGTAATAGAGACACTCCTGATGGAGGTAGCTGCTCTGAGTCGGGGCGACTTGTCGCTCCGCTGGTCCGACTCCGTTCAGAGCGTCCTCCAGCTCCCGGAGGGACGCCAAGATGTCTTCGCCGTACGACTGACGAAGGAGGCAGAAGGCGGCAGTTTGACAAACGAAACAAATCACAGCGTAAATATGTCCGAGAATATAACTACAACAACACAACACAACAAGCAATGAATCAATTAATCGCATGATTAACTAAAATGAGTGCGATCATTTCTTTTGGGACAGCAGAGATGCTTAGAGTTTGTCGGACTTTATGTTTGTAAATTTCAGTATCTTTATTATTTATTTAACATTGGCTGTTATACTCCTGACTGCACCGACTCAAATTAAAGGTGTGTTGTCTTAAAATTAAAAAAAGCTTCTCACCGGGGCGGTAGCGGGCCGTACGGTGGTCTCGAGGTGATGGACGATCTCCTGCAGCAAAGGTGGGCCCAGATTGAGCTGGTTCCGGTCCACCGGAGGCTTCAGGCAGCGGGAAAACTTCTCCCTGGCTCCGGAAAGGTTCCCGGCCTTCAGAGACCCCAGAGCCCACGCCTGCCACACGCCGCCGGGGTCCAGGCCGCTCTTTGTCGACACCTAGGCGACACCGCCAGACATCGTCGTCGTCATCACCAATCCGCTGAAGGGCGAAAAACTTCCAAGTCGAATCAAAGGATCCCTGGAAGCCCCACCCACCTCCACCGCCAGCTGGTAGTGTTCGGCCTCCAGCAGCTGGTTGCGCAGGCGCGTGACGGCGGTCGTCTCCAGGATGTCGTCCAGAGAGGGAACGTATTTGTAATTGGCCAGCACCAGAATCTTCAACACGTCCACTTTGCCGATGTAGCTGCAAACGGGACGAACGAAGAAGAAGCAAAGCTTTGAAACCCACACTCAGAAAGGATTTAACACGTTACCGTCATTCGTCTGGATGGAATGATGATACGGCGTCAGTGAAGACAAACAAAGACATTTATTAGGCAAATAAGTTTGAATGTATTGTGAATTTTTGCTAATCTACATGGGATCAACATTTTTTGCTCAACCAGCCAACTTCAATGACCTCAACAATCAGCGGTGGTCAAAAACCCAATAATATTTATGACAAAAGCTCCTTGATAGCTATAAAAAGTATGTTTTCTCCAAAAAAAGTGGGGATCTATGTTTATATTTAAGCTTATATGCACATATTGGAACTTGAGAATTAAATCAAGTCCATAATAAATGTCATCCGTCCAAATCATAAAAGGAGAAGTTTAAAAATAAATTTTCCTGGATCAATAAAAGCCAAAAATGGATAAGTATGATGACAAATGTTGCTGGATTGTCCCAGAGATTATTGTAATAAACGATAAAATATTGATTAAATGATAATGACATAATAATGCATTAAACACAGACGGATAAACTTTAACTTTGCACACTGGAACTGGGAGACATTTTAAATATATCAAAGTATAAAACGACAACCAAAAACAACGAGTAAAAAAAGCCAATTAAAAACCGAAGCCATAAATAACATGGATTATGACGTCTCTACAAAACTGCCCTTGAAAAAATATTAAAATCATCAGAATGGAAATTAGTGAGCTCGTTTTAAATAATTACGCCATTAAATGATTAATTAACCTAATTTGTGATTCAGTTCAATTAGATTCCAAACAGAAAATAAATATTATTTTAACTTATGTTATCCAAGGTTCCTCAAAGAGTTGTTGTTTATGATGATGGCTGTGAGAAGGAAGGATCTCCTGTAGCAGTCTGTGTTACAGCAGCTCTACAGAAGCCCTGGACTGAAGTCTTTGTTTTGTCATACAACACTCACATGAAGAAGGTGTGTACGTTTCTAACCTGCTCCGTACGTTCTGTACGGACGCGGTGGGGTAAGTGGGTGAAATATCAAATAAATACTTTACGTCACGCATCCTGTGACTCAAAGTGTTGCAGGCTGGTTGCAGCGATGAGCTACGGTTTTGTAAACCTTCCAGTGTTGCTTCACTTTTTGAGGAACTTCGGAACAAAATCAAAAGAATGTTCCTTTTCAGGCCTGTTAAAGCTATTCGACACTCAGCTTCACGTCGCAGGTCGCGTCCCACCTGTCGCATAAAGCCAGGTCGTGGCTCTGACCGACTTTCACAAACATCAGCTTGGCGCTGAAGAGCAGCTGCCGCATGACGTCGGTGAGGAGGCAGGCGTCCACCTCCGGGTTGGTCAGTTTCCGGGACAGGGAGCGGCAGTGGTTGACGAGCTGGTGGCCGCAGGCGGCTTGGTCGCTGTGCAGAGACAAGATGGCCACGCAGAGGTGCGCGCTGGGAGCCTGGTGGCGAAACAGGATGTTTACGTTGAAGCTAGCGACGCTCAAACGGATCACAATCACAGCTCCAAAGATGAGAAGCGTATCATTTTAAGTCGCTTTGTTCCAAAATTAAGGCTTTTATCAGGATGAATGAGGGAAGACAAGTAAACATGGAAGGAAAAGTACAAAGTTAAGTTGCTTATTTTTGCTTGTCATGCTAAAAATAGAAACTTTAATGCATTTTTTGGGGGGACTTATAGGGAATTATTTCTTTACAAATACACTTGTATTCAGCCTCCTGTACTCTGATAAGCCTAAATAAAACAACGTAAAGTTGGACCTGTTCGTAGTAGAACTCGCTCCGCTGCAGCTGGTTCTCAGCAGGGCTTGTGCTCAGACGGATCTGTCGGTGGACCACTTCGGGCAGATGCAGCATCCCGTCCAGAGGCTCCTGGGAGACGACCGGGCTTCCAATGACTGCGCCGAGACAGACAAGAGGAGCGGGAGGCAAGTCAGCAAACAGAGGCCTGCAGGCGAGAGTTACTGAAAACAACAGTACGGGACGTGGACCTACCTTCTGCAGACTCAGACTCCTCTTCAGAACTGCAAAAACAAAATAAAAGGAGGCGAGTGTGAGGAATGGTCGAGTTTAACTCGATCAAACAGGTTCCTCACAGAGGAAGTTACATTCTGAATGCTCGGACTGCATGAGGCACTATGTAGAAAGACTTACAAATAAATGAAGGCTGGGAGTTTGAAGGTTAATTTTTTATTTATTTATTTATTTATTTTTACATACAAAAGTCCTGAGCTGGAACCTTTGTTTTTGACGTTTCCGGTACGCCCATAAATCTGACGCACATGCGACATCCAGAACCAACAGCGACAGAACGAAGCTGCTCTTCTTGGCTCACCTGGGAGAACGATTTAATTGGACGCTAGAAAAGACTATTTTTGTGTTAAAGTTGTGCTAAAAGGAGTTAGCCTATCAGTGAAACTGTTCTGTCCTGAATTAGCATCTCAATGCTCAACATGTAGCAGTAGCACAGACGTCCTGGATGCTGATGTCAGCTTCCACAGTTCACATGAGTGATGTGTAATACCACTCTGCACCAATCAGATGGCTGAATAACCCAAATAATAGAATGAAATCAATAAATATATTCCTTCTTGAGATGGAATGTTAATTTATTCAATAATTTAGCAGCAAAATTGATTTTTGAAAGAAAAATGTTGCTTTATATGGTTTTTGATTAAAATGCTATTATTTAAAACAACAATCCAAACAAACAAACAAAAAAAAGGAACTCACTCTGGGTGGAAGTAAAGGTAACACTGGTCGCAGACTCTAACTTCCTCTCCTGGACGCCCGTCCAGCAGCATCTTCCGCTCCGAACACGCGCTGCAGACCAGGCGGCCACATCTCCGGCAGTGATGTCGTCTGTTGAACTAAAGGGCAACAGGGACGGAGACGGCAGGAATATTCAAGTCTGTTCCTTTAGTTGCCAAAAAAACCCTCTTCTTTTTAATGTAGGTACATTCATTTTCATTTTGAGCCACATCAGGATCATAAAATGCTCTCAATGGGCCGGTTGTGCCTGAATGTATTAATAAAAACCATTAAACTGTTAAAATAAACACACATCTGCCTCAGCATTCAATAAGGACTTCTTGAAATTAAATAACATTGAACATCTTTTCACGTTGATCAGTATCTCCCAGATTTTGCGATTGTTTTTGTGATTTGTTGCGATCAAAATCACAGATTTTTAAGTGCTAATTTAAAAACATTTGCAATATTTTCAAATTTATGACGTTAACTTGACATCAAGTAAGGCTGAACCAGCAGCGTAGTAAAGCTAAAAAAATACTGCCACCTGCAGGTGGGAGTTAGCAGCCACTTAAACCCAATGTGGCCACATGAAAAGCTTTGATGGGCTGGATTTGGCCCAAGGGCCTCTAGTTTGATACCTGTGTTTTAGTGACTTCCGGTACCGGAAAAACAACATAAAACACCACAAAAAAATTAAGAAATAAAGAGCAAAATATAAATAACAGATAAATGAACTATTGTGCAAACTGTTTTATTGGAAACTCAAACAGCTTTTCTATTTGTGGTTGGCTTGCTTTAAATTCACTGCATGAAAAACTTGAATTCATTCGATCCCATGGAGAACTTCCAGTTTCACAATCAAAACTGCAACTTGGTCTTCTTGCTGCCACTCACCATGGTGAACCTCTCCCGCTGGCAGACCATGCACAGGTCGTGGTGGGTGTCGGGGACCCAGTCCTTCCGGGCCGGCGGCTGATCTGGGGGCCGGAACTTGGCAGATGAGCGCCGGCGTCGCTCCGACGTGCCTCGATCCCTCTCCCTGTCCGAGCTGTTTGCGGACGAGGAGTGTGTCGGGGTGCTGCCTGCCGTCGAAGCAAACGTGAAGAAAAGTCAAACAGAAAAGAAACAAACGGATTATGAAGGCAGAGCGTTCGTCTCACTTGAGGAAGAAGCCGGAGATTCGATTTGGCTGAACGACTGGGTGCTGAGCTCGTGCGCGGGACACTGCAGCAGCGCGTCCTGAAGGCTGATGACGGAGTCTGGTGAAAACAAGGTGATGCATATTTTGTTGCAATAAGCTCCACAGGATTCTCTGAAGTATGACATACACAAAGCTAATTTAGTTTCTCTCAGCAATTCCAAACGCTATTTAAATAATCTTGTTAAAAGTAAAGCTAACTCCATTGGGAAACTCCATTAGAAGAGTAAGCTGGTATATTGGCTGCTGTAGCCTCAGAGAAAATGAAGATGGAAGATAAAATACTTTTTTCTTTTTTTTTTTTGTTCCTTGCCAGAACTCTTTTTCATTATCCAGCATATAAACTTTTCAGAAATATCGGAAATTACATTACAAACCTTTGGAAACCATACAGCCACCTTTACATGCGTGAAATTGATGCAACTGAGGTAAACCAAAGCAAATTTACAGAGGATTTAGTAGAAAAACCCCCCAAAACAAACAAACAAACATGGTGTTTGGCTTTGGCGCAGCTTGACAACATCTACAAAAACTGTAGATTTCTTGTGTCTTTACCAACCAAACTTTAATTAACTTATTTTTGCATATCTAAAATTGCTTTTTATTTATGACATTTTTTTTTTATCCAATTATAATAAAAAAATAAGAAATTGGCTATATTTCACTCCAATGGATGTGTTTTGTTTTTTTTGTTTTTTTGGAAATCCAGTGTGATGAAAGAAAAACTACTTAATTTAAAGTTAATTAATCACTTAAATTAATTAATTTAGGAATATTTTACTGAAATAAAAAATTAAAACCACCAAAATATATGCTCGGATTTTTTGGGCACTACCAGAACTCCATACAATGTAACTTTGATGAAGGTTTCGGGTGGGGATGTCATTGTGCTCCAAAAACAAACAATATTATTCCGCAAAAATAAATACCCCAAGAAAAAAGTAAAGTTAAAGTTAATTAATCACCCTAAAAAACGGTGATTTAGATCACAGTTAGAAATCGGACCACCAACCTGAACGCGACCTCTCTTTGGGGGCGCACGAGAAGTCCAGGGCCTTGGAGGCGTAGTCCGCCAGGAGCTTATCGATGTCCTCTGCGCTGAAGCCGGCCTCGTGGCCAACCAGCAGACTGTGCAGCGTTTGCACCGCCACCTCCACCCACTCCACCTTCAGGTTCATCAGGAGCTGCTCGAGCATTAGCATGGGTTCTGAAAGCAGAGGGAAATAGTCCTGCCTGGAGGCCGCTGGGAGGGTCAGCAAAACCTGGAAGTAGAAACATATTTATGAATGGGAAAGCCGACAAGAACTGGGCATCATCATCAGATTTCAGTAAACCAAATTAACTACTTTTATGAAATCTAAGAATAACAATAGATTTAGCGAATGTTTGGGAGATTATGCCTGTATTACAGGGATAGCACAAACTGTAACATTTCTGGGCTCTGCTTGTGGCCCTTGCTTAGAGCTCACTTACTTTTAAACTAGGCTGAAGATGCCCAGTTTAAAAGTTCGGCTGTTTTTTGGAGGGGGGTTTGCACTGAATGCACCCAGCATCATATTGAGACAAGGAGAAGTGAGCCAGTGACAACAAAAAACGTCGTCTCGCCAACTGGCAATAAAAAGCTAGCAAGTTGGCTAGCAGAAAAGCTAGCTGGCTAGCAAGATTCACAGCAGAGTCGGGTAGTAACTACTTACATTTACTTAAGTAACCTTTTGGAAAAGATGTACTTTTAGGAATATTTTTACTATGCTTTACTTCTTACTTTACTTGAGTAAAATTTCTGGATGCTCTACCCACTGTGAGTACCTTCACCGAATGAAGGACAAAGTTGTTCTAACTAAACGTTCAGACACACACCAGCACTTTTTTCTTCAAATTTCATATTGAAAGAATGTCTTTTTTGTTATTCTTTTGCATGATTTTGTTATTATGTTATTTATATGAATAATTTTGATTTTTAAAATACCAGCATTTCTTTTTTTTTGTGGCGTTTTTGTCATTTTAAAATGATTGATATTGTGATCAGTTACACATCTATTGAGTAGCATTTGTTACCAAATACTTTTGTACTCTTACTTTAGTCATTTCTTGAACGGCTACTTTTGACTTTTACTCCAGTAAAACCATGCTGAAGTAGTGCTAATCTTACATGACTGCGGTTTTTGGCTACTCTCTAGCTAGCAGCTAGTTAGCCTAGCCTCAGGCGTCTCGAATCTTTTTTTTTTTCAACTTTATTTACAAATAACAATTTACAATTGCAGACAGTAGAATGCTCGAGACGTCTCGAATCACCGAGCACACCACTCAAAACTTTTACCCGACAGAAAAGTGATGTGAGAAAAATAACTAAACAAATTAAATAGTGATACCTCGACATAATGCAAGACTTGTGATTAACGTATTTAAGGTCAACTTACATTTATTAACAAAAAAAACAAGTAAGACGGGAACAGATTTATGGGAGATTACATGGAATAGATTATAGTCTCCTTGAACAGACAAGTTTCAAAATATGTATTCATTACCAATGAGTTGTTTATACATGGAAGATGGGTGTGTCTGGGAGGAGAGTTTTACTGAGGAGCAAAGGAAAATTGCACAACAGGGCACAAAGAGAGCACAGGCACACGCTGTACTTTCTGTGTTTTCAGAAAACAGACATTTTTCTTTTGCAATTCACACTTTGCTTTTTGAAGTTGATCAGAGTTTTCTAGGAACATTTCCCTTATTTGTGACTTTCTGTTGCTCTGGGGATATAAATATGACGTAACATGGACAAGGATTTCATCTTTCAACACACACACTTTTCAGAATGAGAAAACCAAAATTCCCACGGTAACGCTTGGACATCATTTATATGCCAACTTGTTGTTTTTACAAGAAACAATAACTGTGAGTTTGCCAAACTCTACAAGTGTGTCACCAATGATCCAGTTAAAAATAATTATTGAATTTATCAACTGGACGCTGGATTTTATTACATGTTCAGTTTTCAATTTTAATATTAACATGTTTTGAACACCCTTGCCAGAGTGTTAGATAAAAAAAAAAATGGAATAGTTGGACATTTATGGAGCCACTATCTGCCATCATTTAACACCTAGAGTTAGAGAAGGCCCTGCAACTGACTGACCTTTGATCCCAGATGAAGAGCGTGGATGTGGCGCCGACGGGCCGGAGACACCTGCCTCTGGAAGTGGACGGTGAGGTAGTCAGCCAGGAAGTGACACGCCGCCAATCCAGGGCGTCGATCCAGGGCGCGTTCGCAAACGTCGAGGGCAACGGCAACATCCGAGATGCTTTCAAGGAGCTGCGGTCACAAATGGGGAAACATTTCAAGAGGAGAAAAGACAACTAGTTTATGGTCTTTAAATCTGAACAACAAGAATCTATCTCCTTTAAAAAGACGGTTTCTCCTTTCTGAACGAAGCAGAGCAGATTCTCTAAGGACGATTTCTCCAATAAAGAATACTTGTCAGTTTTTCACCAATTATGTTTGTCTACAGCTCATTTTTTGCTGCTAACGTTCAATAAGGTGATTAATCCAGACCTCAAAAGCCTCATCTGTCAGTTCCTCCTCCAGCAGGTGAAGCAAATGCTCCGTCTGCAGCTGCAGCTTCAGCTGGTCAGAGACAGGATAGAGCTCCGTCCACTGCTTGCAAAGAGAAAATTCCTGCAATAAACAGACAAAAACAGACCATTATCAATATTTCTGAAAACTTTTTACACGTGTATTTTCATTCTCCAGGCCATATCTTTCATCTAAACTCTTACAGACAGTGCATTGATCTGCTAACTACACTCATGCAGGTTGAATGCACCCACTTTTGCCTCCAGGATCACAGACAGCATCGACTCCGGGTTTGCTTTGGATTCCGCCCTCAGCTCCTGCCACGTTTTCCAGTGCAAGGGCGGACGCAAATTCATCATCTGTGGCGGGATGAGACGGAGCAAATGGCTTTGAAATCACTTGGAAAAAGTCAAACGCTGTTAATTGTAACTGCAAAACGCTCCGTATTAAAAGCAAACGGCGGCTGGAAAGGCTGAACAGGGAGCAGGATCACAAGGAGAAAAACAAAAAACGGATGGTTGAGGTTTAGCGTTACCCAGCGGTAGATGCTTAGTTCCTTCTTCTTGAGCTCCAGGTCGGCGTTGAGCGAGGTGTGTGTGTCGGGGTCATTGAGGCAGAAGTCGATCAGGTCCAGACAGGCGGACAGAGGCCAGCGCTCCAGGGCCTGCAGGGCAACACGGGCTCGCAGGTTGGCATCCTGAACCCGGAACAGATGATCGACGCCTTCGGCCTCCTCTGCATGATGAAGGAAAAACATCTCACTGTCATCTGGAGTGTCTGGTTTTTATGTTAGTTAACTAAAATGAACTTATTCAACAAAAGAATATCTCCATGTTTAGATCCTTTAAAAACAATCTCCTATTCAGCGTCTTTTGCTATCCAATTATTAATTTGTTAATCCAATCAACTAATCGACAAACCAGCCCTGCACTGAATGTAAGTCGAGCAGAAAGGCTGAACTTTCACATGTTAATGCTGGAAGGATTATTATTCTCTGCTACAAATGATCAAACGTTCACTTACGTTGTTGTATTCCAGGCACTCTTATTAAAAAGAGGAACTGAGATATTCGTTTATTTACATATTCTAATGTATATGTAAATCTAATACGGCATTAAAAAAATCTTAAGTGGTTAAATGAATAATCTACAGAATTATTTTTTCTATTCGATGAATATATTAATTGATAGGATAATTGATTACCAAAATGATTGTTAGTTCTAAAAATATCAGAACTGGTAGGACAGAGTCAAAAAAAAATGTTGTTAATAGGAAAAAGAAGTAGTAGATTTCCACCAAAAAACTCAAAAATTTCTGAGATTCGTCTCAGAAATTTTCTAGAAAAAAAACTTTGAGAAGTCAAAATTTGTGAGAAAAAACTCTGATATTCTGAGATTCACTACAAAACTTCCCCAAAAGTTGAAAGCGATCCACTTTTCAAACTTTTGAGATTAATCAAAACAAGATTTTAGAGTTTTTTCTAGCAAATCTTTTACTTTTTGAGATCGGAAATTTCTGAGATTAAGCTCAGATTTTCTACTTTCTATGTACAATTGGTCTATTACCCTGTTGTAAAGAAAAACCTGACTGGTGCATCTCTATAAAAAAAAAAGAAGCTCCTTTAAAATAGATTTAAAAAACAATTAAAACAAAATGTCTCATAAAAAACATTAATCCATGTTTTTTTTTATATACAACATTCCATGAAAGCCTCAAAGTAAAAATAAAAAAAACTTCCCACCTTCTAAAGCGGCACAGACCAGCAGGCGGTCCTTCAGCTCCCCCTGCTGGCTGCCTCCCTGCCAGTACAGCTCCAGCAGGGTGAGGGCTCGGCCCAGGTCTTTGGTCACCACGGCGTTTTTAAAAGCCTCAGCAGCCAAAACCTGGGTCAGCTCTTCTTGAGGCCCACACAGCAGCAGACCGATCAGTGGTTTCCCACAGAGGGCGCCACCGAGGTCAGCGGAGTCCTCCTCGCCCTCGCCTAACGGGGTCCCAAGCACCGGCTCCGCCATGGCGTGAAGGTACCCCTTCAGAATGGGGAACTCCCTGAGGAGGCCGTCGGCCTCTCTGGATATCTGCTCGGCGTCGAGGAAAACCTCCTTTCGTCCGCTGCGGAAGTATCCGGATAATCCGGATGGCTTGGTGCGGGGGGCTTCTCCCTTACACGCCGTTAAACACGCAAGTGTGGCCAGCAGGGGGCAGCGGGACTTCAGGAAAGACAGGGCTGAGGCTGTCAGGAGGAAGGTGTTTGAGGAAGACGAGGCTGTAGAAGTCGAGGCGGAAGAAGACGAGGTGGAAGAAGACGCCGGAGACGTGGAGAGATGGATGGGTGAGGGGGACGGCTCGTCCGCGGAGGCCTCGGACTCGGAGCTGCAGTCGGACGGCGGCGGCGGCGGCTCGGCCATCGCCAGCACGTTTTTGTAATGCTGAGAGTGCATTTGAAGCAGCAGAGATAAGCTGTCCACGCTGAAGGCTCCGCCGGCTCTCCTGCCGTCGCCGGAGGACGTTTCATCGGCGGGACGCGAGCGCCACGCGGGCAGGGCGTCGCAACATCTCTGAACGATGACCTGCTGGACGCTCAGCCGCAGACCCTCCTGCTGCAGCACCGACAGAACTCTGGGATTTAGGATAAAAAATTTAAAAAAACAGGTCAGGGGAAAAAAAAAACATACACAAGCTTTAAGTTTTAATTTACAGTCACTTACAGAGGTTTTTGTTCAATCAGTGCATTTTTATTGTCACAGTTAAACACTACTTTGTGATTCTAGTAGTGCACCCTGTTCTTATCAACCTAAATGCACTATTTCCAGACAACAAAGTTACAAAAAAATTTTCAAAAATGTTTGCATGAAAACACAGTGATCGGGGATTTCTGTGTGTACCTGTCAGGAGAGACCTGTCTGTCAAACAGCAGGTGGGAGATGAGCTGAAACGGGGTTTGAAGCAAAACCAGGAGTGGATTTCCAAGCTTCACTTGACTGCTGTGGTCTAAGGAAGAAAAATAAGCAGGAGTAAAAAGGAGAAGAAAAAAAAACAGCAGTTGCTCCGGCTGGCAGAAGGAAGTGAGATAATCTTACCCTCTGAAGAGAGGCTCCTGACCAACACAGAGGCCAGTGTGTTGACGTAGTCAAGGAAGCTGCGCACGTAGTCCGGCCTGGCCAGCCCTCCGTCCGGCTCGAAGGGACACAGTTGGTCCAGGGAGCGGAGAAGCTGCTTCATGCCGGAGCGCACGGGGTGAGCGTCCAGCTCGGCCGGCTTCAGACTGGCCTGATCCACCAGCAGGGTCAAAACACCGCTGCCCGCACCGCCCTCTGGCAGCCAAGACATAACCAGCAGAGGCACAGCAGCTCAATGAAAACCGAATCTGACTTCCCATACAAAAAAAAAAAACTAGAAAACAATGGAAAAGCAGCTGACAAACAGGCTCCCTCTGTTGTGTATTATTTGTATGTTCAAACGGCAGACCTGCTCCCTCTGTGGCAGCACTCAGAACCTGCAGCGGGTTCTCCAGACGCTGGGTCAGACCGAGCCGGGCGGCGATGCTCTCTTCGCTCAGAGTCGGGTGGCAACAGAGCAGCACTTCCTGGATGCAGCAGCCAAACGGGCTGGAAAACGCCTGGTCTTCCCCGGCGGCGTCTGTAAACAATGACAGACAAACGCTATCAAAACAACAAAAAAACCCGAAAGAAATTCTGTATAGCCTGTATGTTTTTATTCGGATGCTTTCACACAGACAGCCTGCTGTGATTGTGCTGAGATATTGTGTTTTCCAGGCATACGGTGCTGTTTTACAGCACAATAGATTTACCTCCAATTGTTAAGAAACGCCGTATGTATCAAATATGACTTCTGTAAGTTGCACGACGGAGTATTATTACGAGAACTTTGTTTTTAATTACGAGAACATAGTCATAATATTGGCCGAATGAAGACGCAAGATGTAACGTGAGCAGCTCAGGCTGTGAAATGATAATAATTACTTCATCCTCCTGACATTAAGAGGCTAATCTGTTCAAATTAACCGTTTATTCTTACATTATTTTAGACTTTTTTTTGTGCAACTTTGTTTTATTATTACTACACCTCTATTCTTATAACATCATGACTTTATTCTCAGATTTAAGAAATTGCAAAAGTGTAGCCTGGCCCTAATATTCTGTCATAAAGTTGACTTGAATTCAAAGTCCAAATAAACAGACGATGTAAACAAAAATCTGACATCACTCTGAAGTGCATCGGTGGAAAAAGAAAAAAAACAAAACAACCTGTTTTCCAAAAATTTAATCTTCAAAAAAAAAACAAGAATTTGATTAATCAATACAGTCGATTTATTCCACATTAAGTGTTAAAACTAACATTCACATTTGACTATTTTCATTCACCTGTTTTGCCTGAAGGCTTATGAGTGGCCGAAGGATTCAGGACCTTGCTGATCTGCTGTAAAACCATGGGAAACCCACAGATCCCCTCAGAATGCAGCACTTTACGGTCAATTCTCGTCCCTAGGGAAGAATATGAAAAACATCCAAACTCACTCAAATATTCGACGCGACTACATTCATCTGACGCTGTAATATTTGGGCGTCGCACCGCGAGCTTCGAGGCTGCTGGACAGCCGGCGCTCCGCCGTGTCCAGCAGCTGTCGACAAGTCTTCCAGAGCTGGCAGTGGCAGCAGGCCAGGTCGAACGCCGCCATGGCGGCCGGGCTCAGCTCCTGGAGCAGCGCGTGCAAGAGGCCCGAGGCGTCCGAGGAGCAGCGGCTCAGCCAGTAACCTTCCTCCAAGGAGGGCAGCGGGTGAGCGGGCGTGCTGAGGAGACGATCTGCGATGTCTGAGATGGAGTAAAAAGCAACTCCTGCAGGGGGGGAAACAGCAGGAAGTCACTAAAATGCAGTGGCTAGATACATATTAAACATGTTGGGGAAAAAAAAAAACAACAATCCAATCAATGACAGACCTGCTGCTGCGGCACTACCGATGGCCTGCAGCGTCGACCGACCGCTGCTCCCTAGCCGACTCCTCCCGGCGCCTGGAACTGCCGCCGCCCCCAAACCCTCGGAGGAAGACGAAGAGGAAGACATGGACTGACTTTCCATCTTCTGCTCCACCTGCCCCAACTCCGCCAGGACTTCTCTGTAGCGCTCCATGAAGGCCAGCTCTCCGCAACAGGGCGCCCCCGCCAGGTCGAACACCAACGACACCTGGGAGGCGCGTCGGAGACGCGTTTTAGCTTACGTAAAGTACATGTTACCGTGACGACAGCGACACACTTTCTGGCGGTACTGATTTGACAGAGACCTGGTGCGCCTGCATGAAGTTTCCCCGGCGGATGCAGGAGGTGAGCAGAGATTCTGGAGGAGACAACATGGCGGGCACCAACCAGCTGTGAGGGCCTCCGCACGGGCACAGCTCCAGCTCGGCACAGCCCGCCGCCACCCCGCCGCCGCTGTCTGGCGTCGGAGAGACGAAAATAACGAAACAGATTCAGACCTTTAGCTTCCAAAAAGGCCAAAACTGGAGGATTTTCCTTACAAAATATATAACAATTAATCGAATCAATTGAATTAATCGTGATTAATCGATAACCGAAGTAATCGTCAACTAATTTAGCAATCGATTAATCATTTAATGGCTCATACAAACTCAAAATTAGGAAATAAAAACGCTCTAAGACAAATAATTAGGCCGAAACTAAAATTTTTTTCATACATTTTGAATTCAAGATAAAAAAAAAAGTCTTTTTTTTTTAGTTTTACGAATTGGTTTAACCCAGAATGAGCCCCATACACTGTACTGATGCTAAGTGAAGCAGAAAGGGTTAAAGTATTTATGCTATGTTGTCGCATTTTAGGCAAAATGTTTATTTCCTTATTTAGGAAAAAGGAATTAAATTGTTTATTTGTTTTTTTTTGTTTTACATATTTTTAATACTGTATAAAATAAACTTAAGTGATGAAATGACAAGTCCTCAGATTTTTTTTTTATCCTCATTCTTCTTTAACAGATTACTTGATTAATCCTCAGAATTATAGGTAGATTAATCAATTGCTAAAGTAATTGTTAGTTGCAGCCCTACGCTTGATCATTTTTAGGATATTTCTGACAAAACCCAGACGCTCCTGTGAGAAGAGTTAGGAAATGTGGCAATTTTCCATTTCTGTTCTCCCCAAGTCAATCCTCTGTAGAACCAACGTTCAGCTGAAATTCGTCCCAACCAGCTTGGTTTCTCAGATTTACCCGACGCGCTGGTGCTAACTTCTCCGTTATGTTTCTCTACGGAGGTTTGCCTCTCGGCAGCGTGTCTCGACGTTTTCCTCCTCTTCCTCAGAGTCGACCTTTTCCTGCATCCCAGATTAGCGACAGTGGAACTGTACGTCGACGTCTGCATGGGGCTCTCTGCACCTGCAAGAATATTATCCATTGAAGCTTTCGCAGTCAGCTAAAAGCAGCTCGACAGTGAACTCCCAGGTTACCAACATTAAAATATTCTTGAGATAACAAGTTCATCTCAAGAAACCTATGCAGAAACCTGAGAGAAGGACATGAAGTCAAGAGCGGTCGTACTCCAAAATACTTTTAGGGGAAAACAAGTTAATTTTCCGACGGTTTTCTCGAGATAACGGGATAATTTCCCAATGTTCTCGAGAAAAAGAGTTAATTCCCTGTTTTCTCGAGATAGGTTAATTTCGCGATTATTTTCTTGAATTAATTTTCTGATGCTTTTCTCAAGTAAATAAGTTAATCTCCTATTTTTCCTGAGACAAGAAGTTCATTTCTCCTTGGATGTCTCAAGATAACAAGTTAATCTCCACCAAATGGGAAATTAACTTGTCATCTCTGGACTGCCAGCAGGAAATGAACTCAAATCTTTTAAAGCTCACCGTCTGCGGTGCTCTGGTTGCTGGTGATGATTTGCAGCCTCCACTGGGCCTCCGCGGTGCGCTTAGACAACCTCTGCAGGCGGGCTCCGAACGTCTCGGCCGTCACAGAGCAGCCGAGACTCGCCGCCGCCTTGGCGTCGCGAGGCAGCGCTCTTCCCGCATCCTGTCCCTCCTGCTGACCCACCACACACATGCCCTCCAACCCTTCTTTCAGCAGCTTTAGAAACCCCTCCATCGCAGCGGCGTCCACCAGAAACCCCCTGCAGCCGTGAAGGAAGTGGCCCAGGTCTAGGTGGCCGCCATGGGAACGAAGCTTCTGGTTTTCGGTCTCATCCGAACTGGATTTCCCAGCTTCCACATTTTGATCTGTTGGAATCGATAAGCATTCTGACCGTGTCTCCTGTCCTGCGTTTGGGTCTGAGTTTTTTTGTGCGCGTTGAACAAAGTCAGAGGTGGACAGAAAGAGAAGGGAGAAGATATTCTCCAGGAGCTCCAGGCGGAACATGGCGGGTACGGTCTCCAGGTAGAGCTGGCACTCGGATAAATAGTGCTGAAACATATAATGACAGCCTGGGGAGGAGAAACGGACATCTTTAATCAGACACTGTTCTAATCGAACTGAAACCGCTCGATTTCTCAAAACAGAAAAAAAACACAAATGGAAACCGTCACGGATAACCGCATCTCTATTTGTAGGGTGTTTACACCCCTAACAGTCTGGTAAATTCAGTTTGATTCGGAGCCAAAGTTGCAACGTTTGTTACATTTTTAGCTGGTGAGCTTCACTTTCACACTGCACCAAACCCTTTGAGAAACCTGTTCCCCTCCTCGCCTGTGGGGGGCGCTGCACCAAGACTCACTATAGGGAATGACTCGAAAACCCCTGAAGAAGACATGAGTGCAACTTCCTTCCTTTCAAAACGCAAACAAAAATGGACTAACGTGAGATTTTTAGCGGATGCAGGATGAGCCATCTCTCCCGCCAGCGTTATTCTCTTGTGTTTAGTTTGTTCAAATGCATGTGAATGCCAAGTGGACCGGAAAGCGCTGCAAAAGCAGGAAGCGGACGATATCGCAGGGCATTCTGGGTAAACACTAGCAAAACAAACACACAAATCTGTCTAGCAGGAGAAATGGTTTGTGGTCTTTTACCAACAACGAAAGTGAAATCCTGTAACCGTCAAAACGTGACGCTACTCCATTTTTGCTTCCATTTTGCAAAGAAAAAAATGTAACCTCTTCTTCTGAGGTTTTCGTGTCGCTTCCTTCAGTAGTTCTTGGTGCAGCGCCAAAGGGAGAGAACAGGTTTTTCAGACACGTTGGATTGTTTGACACGGCGCCGCGTGAAAGCGAACCGCAGCAGCTGAGAACGTTTCAAACGTCGCCAATTTTGGTCCCCCAGTACGACCGACTCTAGCAGACCATCAGGTGTGAAAACACCCACAGCCTGCTACCTTCTGAGGAAGCCGAAGTCTTGTTTGTATCCGTCTCAGCTTCTGCGGATTGGTGACGCTGCGTGGACTCGCACTCGGCACAATTCGAGTATTTATGAAAGTTGACACACAGAGCATAGATCGCATACTTCATGGCGCAGAAGCCCTGAAACAGGACAATGTTCCTCTGCACGCCGGCACTTTGACTGACCGCGTTTTCTGCAAGAAAATCAAACCAGGAAACAGAGCGACAATTTAATGTGACGCCGTCGTCTCCGATATTTGCTTGGGAAGAAAATGTACAGCGTAAACCTGTTTGAGGCGAACTTGGCAGTTGCTGTAGTAGATTTAATATCCTGCGTTCTTCGTACTCAGGTAAAGGAGTCAAAGAGTGCAGAATGTAAAGAGATGAGTGATTGTCCAGATTCTGCAGCTGTGCCTGCAGAGCCTCCGTGGATATCCCTCTGCACGCACACACACACACCAAGCATATTACTTATGAAATTTTTATTTAAAATCTATAAGAACCTTTTAAAAAAGAGAAACAAGGAGCTTACGGATTGTTGTTTTTGCACCACTCGAGAATTCCCAGTTGGGACGACAAAAGGTTACAAAAGTCCTGAAGAACCAAGTCATTGGCTGAACTCTGGGGGGGGAAAAAAAGAATTGAAAACATAAACAATGCATTCGCAAAGCATTAACGACAAAGTGGAAAACATAAAATATGATGGTCAGTGAGTTCAGATTTGTGTTGGAAAGCAGGGATGGGCAGAGAATCAAGGAGCATTAAAGTTTATCAACATTTTCAGTAACACTTTATTTGAAGGGGTGTCCAGAAGACTGACATAATACTCATAAATATGATAAAGCACCAGCTATGAAGATGAACGAGTCTTTGTGAATGGTTATGACTGTTACCATGAAGAGTCATTCAGTAAACAATGACATTTTTAATGCAAAGTCCATTAACTTTGCATTAAAAGTGTCATTTTTTTACCAAATAATGCAAAGTTGACACTTTCAGTTAACTTTTAATGCAACTTTTAGCGTATCATGCTATTAATTGCTTTATTGCTTAGCATTGTTACAACAGTAACAGTCAGCATATTAGATTAGCGGATCCCGCCTCTGAAAGGTGGAGCAGAATAAAGTGGCCGTATGAACAGGTGGGTGGCGCTGGTTTTCACCTGCTCCTTGTGAAGGACGTTCACAAGCGCTTGAGCGGCGTCGAGGCCGCGGCACTGACTCCATCCCAGCAGCAGCAGCAGACGAGACAAAGGCCGAAACTCCAGCCGCAGTAAATCCTTCAGCCCATCGTATTCCTCGTGTTTCATCAGGTCGAGCCCCGTGACCTTCAGGACAGAAACACTCCGACGTTGCATGGCTGAATTCCATCACGTACGCTTTCTAATCAAATTCACGTCATCTTTTTTTTTTTTTATGAAAAAATGAATCCCTTTCTGGCATCTTACCAAAACCTGCTCGAGGAAATGCTTCCCACTACTAAGGCACTCAAAGAAGATGGTCCTCCAAGCAGAAGGACGATCGATTTGGCAACACAAGCTGAGGGCGAGCTTCTCGGCTTCAGGTAGGTCCACTGGAAAGGGGGAAAAGACAAAAAAAAAAAAAAAGGAGGAAATTTGAATTTTTGAATTACAATTTTTGTATTTTCATTTGCTGTGATTATAACAGCGCTGCAGCTCAATAAAAGCTAACATAAAATTCTAGTTTCATCAAAGTTACACTGCAGAAGTCAGCTAATGGAGTTTCCTCATTGGACACTTCTCTCTTTGGAGTGGCACTAAATTACACATCGGTGCAGCTTTTAAAGATAAGAGGCAGTTCTTCCTCTTTTCTTCTGTCGCTTCATCGCAAAATAAAACCCACTGCTAACATCAACGGTGGGCAATACAAGTTTTGCATTTGGTCACAATGTTCTGAGCAAAAGTGACGATTAAAGGATATTTGCGAGTTCATACAAACAAACTCTGATGCTGGATGTAGGCTTGAGTTTAAAAAGACGGTCAAGCAATCGGGAGACCATCGTACTGATTACAGAGCAAATCTGCCTTCGCAAATGTAGGCAACCGCCTTCTCTGTACGGTACGCCTGAAGTGCCAAGAAAGGACAGATAAATTTGAAAAAAAGAACGTTTTACAGCTTCGCTCTTTTTGTTTTCAAGTTTTAATCATATTTTTGAATTTACTGATGTTGCTATTGAACAAAAGGTGGATAAAATTGTGAAAATGGCAATTTGAGACAATTCCACACAGTTTTAAAGATTTTTCAGACATCACCAAGTAGAATTTATAACTTTCACAATAAATCAACAATCTTTGGACTAAAAAGAAAAAAAAATCAAAAATCAAAAACATTTTTCACAATAACAATAAACGACACGATAAATGCCTATTCTTACACCAGGAAAATTTTTTACATTTTGCTACACATAATCAATTCGATTCAGATGTGGACTTTGACTGGGCCATTGTGAAACATGAACATCCTTATTTATGAGCATAAACCAGTTCTGTCTGTCTGTCTGTCTGTCTGTTCTGGGCTGCTGTCCTGCTGGAAGATCAGACTGTGAAGGATTTTCCTCCAACTATCGACAATCAAAGCTGACCAGATATTGTCAACTTTGAATCTCTCTGAGTGGATTTTTTTTTTTTTTTGCAAAGTACTTTGAGCCATTTGTTGTAAATTGGAAAAAATGAGAATAAAAATTAAAATGGACTGAATTCTATGGAGGCCTCAATGATATTTTACAGAAGATTACTGATCAATGTTCTGTAAGATATCCATAACTTTGAAAGTAGAGTTATGGAAAAAATGTCAAATTTTTTCTTTTTAATTCATAAAATGTTCAAATTGAAGTCTGTCACGAGTCATTTAGGGCACATGACAAACATGTGGGAGAACACGATCTGGTCAGACGGGACAAAATTTTGACTTTTGACCTTTATTCTCTAAGTAAATGCAAAAGGCTGTTAAAAAAATAGTTTTGTTTTTATTTTATGACCACACTGCTGTTTGGCAAGGCTCCCTATAAACTAGAGCAAACGTTTATGTTCATCAGATTTAGAGAACAGATAATTGGACAAATTAAGACAAAAGAAGGAACAAAATGGAGCTGGAGCTGCCAGATTTTCTAACACCAGTTTAAATGTGGTAAAGCTGTAAGGCAAAAGCAGAAGTGTGATTAAAAAGGGGAAAAGAGGAAATCTACTTTTCATCTTGCTAAAAGGAAAACCTATTTTAAAGCTTCAACTGTTTCCTACTTTTAGCACGAGGTCTTATTTTGTTCTTTAAATTGAGAAAATGTAAGAAACGTCCAAACTGACTGAGCTTTTTCTGCTAAACATGATTACTGAAATGGCCAAAATAATTGTGGTCATAACTTTTTAAATGATCAAGCGTTACTTTCCCACACAAAAGGAACTGACTTATTCAGTCATGTGGCTTTGTCTGGGAACGAGTTGGTCAAATAAAATGACACGAAAACCGTCGCCGAGGAAATCACATCTTCAGCCCCGTTTCTACAGTTCAGGCCTTTTTCAAAGCCCAGATCCAGAGAGAATGAGAAGTCAGACTGCTTCCTGTCTGCAATGCAGAAAGCGTGGACACAATTAGAGGATTGGAAAAATGGAAACGTTAAGTGGGGTTTTTACACCAAATTTGAGGTTTTCCAACAATCTAAATACTCTCTGTATGCGTACATGAGGCAGTAATTGATCAAAAAAACATCTAATCAACAGATCCTCACATTTTTCCTGCCAATTGAGAGTTCATTGTCAACTTTCTCCAAAAATGGCAAGAAATACAGGATCTCATATCTATATTTTTGTGTGTAAATGCTGTAAGTCTCATTTACAGACGAGAGTCTGAGGTTTAGTTATGTCAGAGTCTGCTTATACTCAGATACTCAAATCCTTTAAAGTGTTTGTGTCTGCTTGTTATGTTTTCTTCTTATGTGTGAAGACTTTGTAAGGAGTTTAATGAGAAGCAAAATTCCTTGAAAATATTCAGAAAGTAGCAAAATTTAAAAAAAAAAGCAGAAAATCACCAATACGGCAGCAAAATTATGGCGAGATTGATTTATAAATAAATGTAAAGTCGGTTCCAAATGGGGGCCTCAGAGTAAAGTGGGCTTAAATGCGTGTATACGACACAAAGACTTTGATTTTTATTTGCAAAAAAAAGAAAACATTAGAAAAACACGTCTTTTTTCTTTCTACTTCAGAATTTTGCATTACTTTGTGTTGGTCTGTGATATAAAATCCCAATGAAATGCACTAAAATTCACAATTTCATAGTGGAAAGCGGAGGAAAGGCTCCAAATGTGCAAATAATTTTGGAAAGCAGTCCATCTAAAACATCACATCAAAGTTTATCAAGGACGTTTGTTTACTTTAGCCGTACACTGGATTTACAAGCACTTCTTTTCCAAGAGCGAAATTTAATTTTAAGTAATGTTTACAAACAAGGCAAGAATGGGAGTCGCTTGACCAAGGATCATGGGACCTGAGTGAAACATGATCATAATAATTATCTGAGCTCATGACGTCTAATTTAATCAAGTCAATCCTGTTTTTTTTTTCAAAACATAACCAAGCTGTTATGTTTTGAAGCTGTTATTATTAAGAAAACCATTAGTGGGTAAAAATCGTGCTTTTGGTAGACTTTATTTACTTTTATTTATTATTGGTATCGGTCCGGTTAAATAATTAAATAATCTGTCAGAAACTGCGTTACAAATCTGCGCAAAATTTTGTCGATATTCCGCTAATGTCAAAAAATCCGCCCGCAGGTTTGTGGTGCTCCATTTAAATAACAAATGCAATTAAAATCACATGTGAATACGTTTGTTCAAGTGATTAGTTGTAAAAAAAAAAAATCAACATCCTGCAACCACTTCCTGTCGTCCTCTTTGTCGTTTCCACCAGCAGTAACATCCGGTTGTTGATCACGTGACTCGCGCGATGGGGAGTAAGAGTATCCGTTGCAGCTTTAGAAGTACACTAATTTCAAGATGGCCGAAAAAATCCACCTCATTCTAACGCTAAAACCTATCTAAAAACTTTTGGGCATTTATTTACGCAATTCCATTTTGCTCAGTTTTAAGCTCGGCGTAAATGCTTTCCGGTGCTTCTCGCTTCATGCCTCACAACCCACCTTGCGTTTCAGGCGCATTTCTCAGCAGGTGGTCTCTCTCCAGCCGCTGGGCGGTGGAGCAGTACATCGAGACGAGCGCGTCGCATCGAGGCCGCAGCAAGCAGCCCAGGATCCTCTCCTCCCGCAGAGGGCCGCCTCGGGCCGACCACAGCGCTTCGCACAGCGCCTCCAACTGCGGCGCGCCTCGGTCGGAGCTCCACGGCATGAGAGCCAGGACGGAGTAGATCTCCTCCACCCACTGCTCCACCCTCTCCGGGCTCCGCTCGGGGCTTCCCAGCTTCCTCATGAGGTGCTGAATGAATTTGTGCTGCAGGGCCCGGCCTTCACTGCTTGACTGATCCTGCAGGAGACGGGAGGAAAATTATTAATTGGATATGCACGTTACACCGTTGAACGCGGCGGTGGAAGAATGGCTGGTTTGTTGTTTGTTTACTGACTTTGACTGGGCCACTGCCACAAAAGAATATGGCTGAAAGCAAAGCAGCTATGTACACTTCCATTATGATTACATTATGTTGTAATTATAATGTAGTTTATAATTACACTAAAGTAATTATAAATTACCAAATGCTGACTAATGTGCACTGTCCTAATGAAATAAATGAAATATGCTTCAGATTGAATCATTTCACTGGAGCTCTAGCAGGAAGTCTAATCTTGTCCTAATCAGATGCAAACTTCCCGCCACAATCTTTAATCTTTTGCAGCCTCTTTCAGGACCGTTCTGTATCTAGGTTACAAGACCACAAAAGAACCATTTTGTAAAATGTTAAGGATGCATTTAGGTGTGATGTGCAATGTTGGATTTGTTTGTTTTTTTTTCAAATCACACATGGTATTTTGAATCCAGACCAAGAAACTTCAACTTTGGTCTCATCTAACCCAACTTCCTTCTTTCACAGGTTATGGTTTCCCCTCCTTGTGACAAACTTTAAACTGGATTTCTTGAGGTTTTCCTTCAACAAGTGATTTCTTCCTGCCACTGTTTCATGAAGGCCAAGCATTAAAAAGTACTGAGCTTTGTCTCTCTCTTGGCGCTGATAACCCACATTAACTCTGTGTGGTGATCAGCCCTTTGAGTCAAACTCTCTCACTGTGAAACAGCCGTGAGAAGGTCTCTCGTCATGATCTTAAATCTATCGTCTGTGGTTGTTCACTCAGAGTGTTTTCACACCCGATAGTCCGGTAGGCTCGATTGTATTTGCGTCTCCGTAAAACAACCCAAACTACTTGAAAAACTTGTTCACCTCCTCGCCTGTGGGGGCAGTGCACCAAGAACCACAGAGAGAAACAACACAAAACCCTGAGAAGAAGACATGAGCGCAACTTTCTTCCTTGCAAAATACAAACAAAATGGAGCGGTGTCGGGTTTTAGTGGTTGTAGGATTCTTCTTTGTCACTGGAGAAAGACCACAAGTCGTTTCTCCCGCTAGCGCTAGATACGCATGTTTGTTTTGGTTGCATTTACCCAGAATGCCCTGCGCGATAGTCAGCATCCATATATGCATTCGAATAGCAACAGGGTTCACTTTAACCGAACTGAGACCTTGGTTTTTAGGAGGACCAGCGTCAAAGCACACACTGATGAACTTTATGTAGTAACTAGCTGACGATGTCAGTGTTTTATGTTTAGAGGGATCAGGTTGAAAAGGGGGCTTAATACAAATGTATGCAACATCCCTCCCAAATTCATTTGTAAAGGATTTTCAATTTACAATCAGGAGCCACTATCTATTGGTTTTAATTCAATAAATTTGGATAAAATAAAAAATGTGCGCCTATACTCAGAGGGGCGTGAATGTTCTCTGCCAGGCATGGAAAGGACAGTTGAAAAGCGACATTTATGAAGCACATATTTTGGTTAGTTTGAGTGAAAACCGTGTTTAAAAATCAGCTTCAAATTCTCAAGGTTCTATTTCTGTACTTACAGCTAACCTCCACTTATCAAAAGCGAAATATTGGATTTATCTAGTGGTTTAGACTATATCTACTCACCGTTAATGCAACATCCTGTGGTACAAATGTTACGCAGTCAACTAATCTACTGACTGACTGCAAATACAAACCCTAAACTTTGACTTCACCTGTATGAAATGGGCCAAAGTCTGGGCAAGTCTGGGTTTCTTCTTCTCCAGTAGAGTCTGAAGGCAAGACTCAACAGCAGCAAGGGACGCCTGTTCCTCCGACTGGGATCCCAAAAACGCCTGATGCAATTCCTGCCAAAAACCAAACCACAGACGAGCGTTTATTTTTATTGTTAGAGTCACGTCTCCTTTTTTTTTTTTACTTTGCCACATTTACAGCCAGGATGTAAGAAGAAAACCTTGAGATCAGCCTCCGGTATGCCCTCTGACCCCAGTTGCTCCAGGAGGAGCAGAAACTCCAGCTCGCGTTTGACGTGAGGAGGAACCTGGAGAAGGAAGCCGCAAAGCTGAGACCCGGTTTTCACCTTGCAAGGTTGATATTAAAACTAAGGGTGTCGACGAAAAGGACAAGAAGCAGTCCGGGACTGGGGTTAAGAAGAAAGGCAGACGTTAAACGTTTCGGAGTTTCGCAGGTTTACCTGATCTTGAGTCCATCTCTCCAAGACCTGCAGCCAGAACCAGGCCAGTTTGTGCGGACTGCCAGCAGAACCCCATCTACAAAATTCCCAGAGTTCAGCAAGAAGAAACGAGGTATGTATACATATACTGCTGAAACCAGATATCATCGAGCACTGCATAAGAAAACATGTTGTTGTTTTTTAAGTCGGGCATTAAATTAGACAAAACTTTTCTTGTGGTAGGATTAAGAAATATCTCAATTTGCTAAATGGAAGATAAGAGAGAATTTAATTTTTTTAAATTAAATATGTTCTACTCTTCACACACACACCTTTGTAGTTTTACCCATAGACTTTCAAGAAAGCTGAGATGTTTGTTCACACATGGACTTTGTTGTCCTTGACACCAAATTGTAGCTTATTTGGTGCTCAGCACTCATTGAGACCCATGTGTGTCCAAACTTTAACCTCCTGACAAAGCCTGTCACAATAAGCGATTAATCAGTTAATCACATGACAAATTAAAATGAGCTAGACAATTTATCTTCTGATGATTAATATTTTTTGAAGGGCAATTTTGTTTAAAGAGACTTCATGATCCATTTTATTCATGGTTTCAGTTGTGTGTGTGTGTGTGTATTATTTAAAATATTTGAGAATATATTTATAAATATATCATAAACTAACGATATTATTGTTTATCGCAATAACTACTGGGGCGATTTATCGTCCAGCAAAAGCTAACGTCTGATTGGTGAAGTGCCCCTGGTCAATTTTGCACGATGCTGCCATCACCGAAGTAACAACAATTTTAGAGAACTGAAAAAAGCCATAAAAATAATCTGAAAATATATATTTTTTAAATCTCACTCTATTCTGGTGTTTAGCGAAAGAACTAACAATTCTGGTGATCCAAACTGACCTAAAACACAAAGTCTAATCTGAATTAATGAAGAAGAAAAAAAACACATGTCTTTTTATGCGGCATTTGTAAAATATTTGGACTGAACGCTGTTTTAATCCTCCAGGCGACTCACTTTAAACTGTAAGGGTGGCAGATGATAGCTCTGATTATCTTTCGCACTTTTTCAGAGAGTTCCCCCTGAGAGCTGACCAGCTGGGGAACACAGGCGCTCGCCAGCTGCCACTCTCCGTGCTGCAGGCACCTCTTGAAGTGCTCAAAGAGGTCGCGAAGCGAGACCTCCGCCTCACGGCCGAAGGGATAAGCGGCGGCCTCCGCCGTGACGGGCCTCGGCTCGGACATCACAGCTGGGAGGTCACGCCGAGCAGCACCTTTGACCTGTCATCACCTGACGCAGAAACAAATCAGAGTTTATGCAAAAGAAAATGTCTTAAAAACTGTTATTTCACACTATACATGGTGTAAAACACAAATAAGTCTATGATGCTGAAAGTTTTTCTCATAAAACATCTATAACTTGTGGGGGTTTGCTGAACGTATGAAGTGCCTTGAAAAAATTTTTTATTCTCAATAAAACTTTTCACTTTATTTTTTTCTTTTCTTTTTTTTTTTTTACACATTACGCAACCGCAGTTTTTATGCAACAGACCAACACAGAGTGGTGTTGTAATTATAAAATGGAAGTACAAAGATTTATTGATTTCAGCAGAATTCCTTTTGTTTACAATGAAACATCTGAAAATGCCTGCTTGTGGAGAGTGTCTGTTAACATCCAGATTTCCAACTGCATTTATGGCTTGACTATTCTGAGTTATTAATATGCTTTTATGCACATGCAGCATTTGGCACATCGCCCATGAATTTCTATTCTGATGTCCTATGACTCACCTAATTTGTGAGTCGAAACTGCTCATCAAGAGCAAGATGCACTGGAGTTTGTTATAGCGTGACAAAATGTTACAAAGTTGAAGTGGATAAATGAATATTTTTGAAACTCACTAGTCAAGAACATTAGAAATCAGGTTTTGTTTAGAGGATTTGCTTATTTTTGCAATACTTTAGATTTACAGTAAGACTATTTCTGACATACCCTCTCTCTCAAGAAAAATGTAAAGTCTTAATTCATATTTAAAGCGAAACTGAGACTAGTGACAACATACAGTTTAGTGTGATTTAACTGGTTTACAGTTGTGTTCAATTTGTACAGAAGTAGGGGAAAAGTTATTTCAGCAATACCGTTTTAAGTTTGTACTTTTAGAAACGTGTTTTTAAACGTGACAAAAAAAATTCCCCCTTATGATCACCAAAATCTGCACCCAACAGAGGTGAGATTTTATCAGTGCAAACAAACCACAACATGAACATAAAAAAAGACCCGAAATGAAACTCGACTGCTTTAAAAACGAAACGTTGCTTTCTCAGTTACACTTTCAAAAAGGCTGACCTCTCTCATAATTGCCATTCGGCTTCCATTTGATTTGACAGCTAACCCTCAATCTGCCTAACATTAGCTCCTCATGTCTTAAATTGAACTGAAACCTTACTACCGTAAAAGTCAGTCGGGGAAGCTCGGTCTTCACATATAACATATAACATATTTAGAAATTTTCCAGTAAAACAAAAACGCAATAACTTACTCATTTCTCTGACAGAACCCCGGTTAGTTTAACCTACGAAGCAAAGCTTTTCTCAACATGTTATGCTAGCTGCATAACGGAGGTCATGTGACAAACATCAGCTGATTCTCCGCCGCTGGTTGGTCAAAGGTGGAGAGGAGGAGGGCGTTAATGTTGCCTTCGGGTGTATCCGGAAAATACAGTCACTTTGACGCTTGCGTTGAGTAATGAATATTTATTTTAAATATTTATGTTTGAGTAAGTTCTACTTATATGAACCAAATGTAATAATAATAATAATAATAATAATAATAATAATAATAATAATAATAATAATAATAATAATAATAATAATAATAATAATAATAATAATAATAATAAATATTTATAATTATTATCATCATTATTATTACATTAAAAGTGATCATTTATTCTAATTTGCAATAATGTTGACAACTTAATAAATTAATTTCTTCATTAATTTATTACTTGAATCTGTATTTTTTAAGAATTATTATAGTTAATAATAATAATTTATATTATTATTTATATTCAA